>NC_092825.1:152898096-155646846 GCF_039878825.1 Excalfactoria chinensis | reverse complement strand
TTCTATGATTTCTCTCCCCTAACTGACTCTGACAACATCTCAGAGCTTCCATAAGAACGTCGCAACACCAAAGCTACCGTTCATAACTGCATGATTCACATCGAGGGAAAGCAGAGAGACCTACAAAAACAAAAACAAAAGGGGGAGGCGGGGTGGGGGGGGGGAGAACTGGAGAACTGACCTTTCTTATAAAGCCTCTCAAAAGAGCCAGGGAAGTAAACAAGCCGCGTTCCTCCTAACACTCAGGGCTATGAAGAGGAGATTGGGGGGCCACTTTGTGAAAGCCTATAGCGCAATCCCCCTCGAGAGGCAGCGCTGCCGCCGGGCCCCGGACCACCCCCCACCGCAGGCCTCCCCCTGTTAGCGGGCTCTCCCCAGCCGCCGTGCCCGCCGCGCCGCCCCAGGCCACGCAGAGAGGCTCCAGCTCTCCCCACCTCCCTCAGGGCAGGGCCGGAGCATCCTCCGGGAGCGAAGGAACGAGCCACCTGTGGCGGCTGCCAAGCCGGGAGGCGGCGCCTGGGACTCAACGCTGACCCGCCGGAAGCGACAGGCCCCC
Organism: Excalfactoria chinensis; assembly: GCF_039878825.1. Lineage (NCBI taxonomy): Eukaryota > Metazoa > Chordata > Aves > Galliformes > Phasianidae > Excalfactoria > Excalfactoria chinensis. Next base: position 155,646,290 of record NC_092825.1, on the reverse strand, counting down.
GCTCTCCACAGCGGTAAGAGAATCAAAGTGGGCGGCCCAATACCTGAACGCTTCACTCAGCGTCCGCCGCCCGCCGCCATTTCTCTCCTCTTGGAGCAGCGGAGCAGCCGCCTCCAGCCCCGCCGCCGCCGCCGCCGCCGCCACGCCACGCCCCCGGCGCGCGCCGCTCTCGCGACGCTTCCCCCTCCGCCTCCGGGAGGGGTCACGTGGTACCGCCCGCCCCGCCTCCCGCGGGCGGGATTTGAGGTAGGGTTGTGTGCCGCCCCACAGGGTGGGAGGGCGTAGGCTCCTCAAAACACTTCAGTTTTCATTTTAAAAAGTCTTAAAATGGCTGTAAGGAGGGTTTTGTTGTTACGTACCGACTTGCCGAAACGAAGTAGATCTGGAAGCAAATGTAAACATGACAAAGCGTGCTTCAAGAACAAATCTGAGCCTTTTTTTTTTTTTTTTTTTTCCCTTTGTTCTGTAATTCCCTGTAGGCCATTCAGAATAATGAGTTCCTATGGCTTCCTGCCAAAGCCATGAAAAAAAAAAAATATATATATATCAGATTTTAGCCTTGTCAGGAAACTGCGTAACGCAGCCCACAGCGCGTCACTGCTTGTCAATAAACATGTTTGTACATTGACAAAGATGGCTTTGAGATCCTGAGGTGTTTTACATATCATTTCTTTCACAACTCTTAAGTACTGTGTATGCGCATGAAACTCGTCTGGTCAGCCAACACAGCTTAAAATGTGTATTAATGATGGAGAAACAGCATATCGGTTTTGGGGCTCTAGTGTTTTGTGTTGTGTATGATATGCTTTACACTGTGCAGTTCTGTATTTTTCAGGGCTATGTCTCTCTCTCTGTGCCACTGGCCCAGCTGAGAAGAAGAGAAGGATTGTGGCCTTCCAATACCTGAAGGGAGTGCATAAACAGGAGGGGAAACAGCTCTTTACGAGGTTAGATAGTGATAGGACAAGGGGGGGTGGTTTTAAACTGAGACAGGGGAGGTTTAGGTTAGATATTAGGAGGAAGTTTTTCACACAGAGAGCGGTGACGCACTGGAACAGGTTGCCCAAGGAGGCTGTGGATGCCCCATCCCTGGAGACATTCAAGGCCAGGCTGGATGTGGCTCTGGGCAGCCTGGTCTGGTGGCAGGGATGTCTGTATGTGGGGTCAGGTGAGCAGAGCCAGGGCCAGTCAGGACTTCAGCCCTCAGGTTAGGATCAGACCCCATCGAAACATCAGATGGAGTTGGCTGGAGATGGCTGTGCACTCACAATGCGCTTGGTGTTATTTTTTCTCAAACAAAGTTACAAAAAAAACCACCAAAAACTAAAGCTTATGTAATGAGAACTCGTGATATAATTTCAGGAATGATTTTTGGTGCCTCGTTCATTTATAACATCAGCTTTTGCCCCCCAGCTCTGCTACCTGCTTTTACATCTGCACTGTTTCTGATCCGTGCCAGCGTGAACATTTGTGAAATCAAGCAGTAAATGAGATTGAACTGGGAAGAGCAGAAAACAGCCTGCTTTCCTTCCCGTTTGCTGATCCAGTTCACTAACATAATACGTGTGTCACTGTGGCACTGGGGATAGCACAGAGACAACTGAGAACAGCTCAAATTGGCTTGCTCTGCCACCAACCCTGTACCCATGCGTTGGCTTATGTTGCCATTTAAACCCTGCTCACTGTCTCCTTGAAAACACATTTGTCGCACCTACCCACAACAAAACTGGAACTCTTCATCTGAGTGCATTCTTTCATTAGTCATCCTGACAGGAATCTTACACCTATGCTGAACCATGGCATTTGTCTCTGACAAGTGGCCTCAGCTTATGGCATTATGGTATAATGATTTCTTTGGACTGTTTCTCTAACCTGCTGTTTCCAGTGGTATGCCTGAGCATCAATTTTCATTTGTGTGCTCGTGGATATTTTAAGGCTTTTTTTTTTTTCTTTTTTCCTCTTTTTTCTTTTTTTAAACACTGAAACTAATTATCTTTGTACATATATAAAACTGTGCTGCTCTATTATTATTCTTCATTTCCCAAGAGTTTTATCTATAACCTACATAGATCGTCTTCCAAAACAATATACTTAAAAGGAGTCATCTGCAGCCTATGTTCAGAATTGAACGCTCAGTTCCTCAGTTATGTCCTGCTGACAGATGTGTTCCCACAGGCAACTTACTGGGCCTTTTGATACAAGGTGGGAAGCATCACAAAATAAGTCTATAGAAAGGAGCTCTGTGCTGCACAGAGACTGTTTCAGATGCTCTGAGATTCTTATCCAACACCTTGGAACATGTTCTGGGGTCACATCCTTTCCGTGCATTGTGTTTACTTTAAAGGATGCGATAACACCGTCATTATGTTACACAAGAGAGTATGAATAATAACTAGAGCTAGCTAGGGAGTCAAATTTTTATTCTACAGGAAATTCCAACTTGTCAATATTTTGTTTCATCAAGCACAGGAACAAAATGCATTGGCTCTGCAGCCTTGCTGGCAAAAAAATGGAACAATCTATTTCTTTGCCAGCTGTCGTGCCTTGGGGAGCCAAGAAACCAACTGAGCTGCCGGCAGATTGCCAGGGAAAGGGAGGGAAGAGAGGGGGGATCAGCTCCGCCAGTCAGCTGAGCTAAAGTAAACAGCCAGCTTGGTTGGATTGCTGGCCAGCTGCCACAGCCATATCACGGCTTCAGCTTCTGTCAAAAGTTTTGATGGAACCACTACTAGCCAACAATTCCGCTGCCAATCTGCTCAATTGGAAACTGCTCAAACAGCCTCCAGATAACTGACTACTGTCAGGAAGGAGCGTGACTGTCCTTCACTTTGGATTACTTATGGATTTCTTCAGCTTTGTCTTGTGATTTATGCACCTTTTCCCCCTCTCCGCCAATGAATGAAAATGAGCAATGAGTTTTTCCTTAGAGAAGTGATGGCGCTTAGGCCTGTGAGGGATTTATTCAGGGTGTTCATTGTTGCTAATCTTGTGGCTACAATTAGAATAATATTGCATGCTAGGAGTACCTATTAAGATCTGTTCTTGTATGCTTGCTAACCGGAAGATTTTGCTACTGTGGACAGCTCACAATGAGATTGAAATGAACTCTTACGACTGTTGTCAGATATGCACTGACTCATTGTCTTCCATCTGCTTTTATGGATGAAACTAAGTTAGGATAAACTTGCTAACGTGCAATAATGAGGAAAATATATCTTGTGAACTAGGTAAAAGATCGTGGTCTTTATGCTGTACTGCATACCTGGTGATGTCGAGGTCAGCACTAATACAGAAAGATCCCTTCATCTTCAGAACTAGCAGTACTGAAGTGTTAGGTTTGCTGAAGATAATCATAGAATCACCTAATGGTTTGAGTTGGAAGGGACCTTTAAGATCATGTAGTTCCAACCCCCTGCTGTAGGCAGGGACACCTCCCTCTACACCAGGTTGCTCACAGCCCCATCCAGCCTGGCCTTGAAAGCTTCCAGTGAGGGGGCATCCACAGCCTCTCTGGGCAATCTGTTCCAGTGCCTCACCACCCTCACAGTAAAGAATTTCTTCCTACTTTATTTAGTCTAAATCTACCCTCTTCTAGTTTAAAACCATTTGCTCTCATTCTGTCACTACATGCCCTCATAAAATGCATGCTTCCAGCTTTCCAGTAGGCCCCTTCAGGTACTGGAAGGACCCCCTGAACCTTCTCTTCTCCAGGCCTGTCCTCATTGGTGAGGTGCTCCAGCCCTCTGATCATCTTTATGGCCTGATCATCTTTGTGGGGGCCCCAAGCCGCCTATTTGAAACATCTAGATAATTTCTGTATTAGGATAAGTCTTATGATTTTTATGTTTCTGCAAGAAATCTCTCAGTTGTTTCCAACCTGTTGCTGCACACGCTGCTTAAAGCCCAAGGATGTCATACACCATTGTTAGTTCAGCTGTGTTAGCTGTAAGGAATAATGAATTCCCTTAAAAAGTTAAAGGGTAATTAAATTTTCTGCATCTTCATCTGTTTAAGTAGTATCTTACACTCCTGCTGTGAAATCAGAGGAACAACGGATGCTTTGCTGAGCTACATTTTAAACCTTGTTCCTTCCGCTTGTAAATAAACCTGACTCTTACTTTTGAGTCCTCTCTCATTCATTCAACTGCAGCGTCAACGCTACAGCAATCTTAGTGAATCCCACTCTGTTACCATCTGGATTCCAAATGGCTTTTATTGTGATTGCTTTGCTTTACATTGACCTTTGTCTTTTATATGCGTGGTTCACTTTATTGCTGCTTTTTAGAGCATATTTTTGAACTGGAAATAATTTGCATTGAGAACCTTTTCCCACAGTAAAAATAGTCTTAAGTGCAACCTTTTTTTCTGCACTCCTAGTGGAGTTGTGCAGTTTGCTGAGCACTGCTGCAGAAAATGTGCTCTTCCTCTTAGATGATTCAGTAACTTCAGCACGTGTTTAAGATTCAGGTCACGCTCAGTATGTCCATTTGGACTTCCCGGTTTTATATCCCGTACACCAATACATGCTCTGAGCTCAGAAAATTTACACATTTACACAACCCATTTAGAACCAGTTTAATTTTTCAGTTGTCACGGAAGCAAGAAATGTCAAATGTAATTAAGTAGTGTGAAACGTATCTTCAGAATGCATCTACTTTATCTGCAGGTTTGGAGTTATGGTTATTTCACATGCTCCTGATTTCTAAGGTTGAATCGCCATCCCTGGATGTGTTTAAGAGCCGTTTGGATGTGGTGCTCAGGGATATGATTTAGCAGAGGGTTGTTAGAGTTAGGGTACTATTGTTAGGCTGCGGTTGGACTTGATGATCTTCAGGTTCTTTTCCAACCTGGGTAATTCTACGATTCTATGATTCTAAATACACGTTTATTATATGCATTAACCGTGGGCTAAAATGTGTATGGAATACGGGGTCTACAGTCTGTTGGGCCAGTGGGCAAGGTAAATATAAACTATGCTCAACTCTAAATAAGAATGATTTTAGAAGTCTGTGCATCCGGAGACATCTGGATAACAATCACAGCAGTGGCTGTAATGTTCTATAGATAAGTTAAGCTGCAGCTTGCGAAAGAGCAAATTCAGCACTTTCTAGAAGAAGCAACTCCATCATTTGGGTTCAACGAGTAAAACTGCGGGGGAATGGAACAGACTGTGGCTTCTAAAAACAAGTCTCCATATTTTCGTGTCGCTAATATATGACATGCAGTAAATGCAGTCTGGAAAGCCAGTAACTTACTTCTAAAACAGCAGGTTGAAGTAAGCAAAACACATTTGAAAGTCTCCAGTCACTCATGTTTACTGATGCTTGTTCATGTCAGCTATGCAGGTAGACTGGAATGGCTGACAGTGGTGATGTGTGCTTTAAGTGCACCGTGAGAAACCAGCAGCTGCAGAACAGTTCATTCCATGAACATATAAAGCCATGGGAACTTATTCTTAAAGCTTAGATGATTGTGACAGCAAACTGTGTTTCTCAAGAATGAAAAATAGCTTAAGACGATAGTGATAGGGCAAGGGGGAATGGTCTTAAACTGAGACAGGGGAGTTTTAGGTTAGATATTAGGAGGAAGTTTTTCACACAGAGGGTGGTGACACACTGGAACAGGTTGCCCAAGGAGGCTGTGGATGCCCCATCCCTGGAGGCATTCAAGGCCAGGCTGGATGTGGCTCTGGGCAGCCTGGTCTGGTGGTTGGCAACCCTACATACAGCAGGGGGGTTGAAACTCAATGATCATTATGGTCCTTTTCAACCCAGGTCATTTTGTGATTCTATGATTCTATTTTTCTATGATACGTCCTGGTAAGACCATCAGTTGTTTTATCAGACCATATACTCATGACGTACTAGTCATGCTCTTAAGAAAATAGCTGTTCTATTAAGAAAAACAATTTCAAAGTTTGCTGAAAGGAAAATATCATCTTCTATGTAGTCACTGATGCTTTAAAACCAAGACAGTGTTTAAAAAAAGGTTTGCTGTTGATTGAAAGGGGAATAATACATTCTCGGTTGTTTGCAAGAAAAGTCACGAGGAATATTTGAAAATGTGAACAATAACAGTAATAAGACTATATTAAAATTAATGTGTTTGAACTTAAACAATGTATCATCATTTACAACGGATGAGACGCTGTTCTCATCTATAAGCAAATAGAAACGCAGAAATAACATTTGCTTTCAAATAACTGCGTGGGTCATGTGCTGCATGATAAAACAGATGTGCTATTGATAAGCCGACATTTGATTCTGAGAGCTGTGCAGTAAAAATCTAACATTGTTTTTCTTTTTCCTTGTCTTCTACTACTACTTCTACTACTACTACTGCTGCTGCTGCTACTACTACTACTAATAATAATAATCCTGAGTTGCCAGCAGCTTTTCGTTTCATCTTTGAAGATGTGGAAATACTGAGGCCTGTTCCTGTGAGATGGTTGTCTTGAAAGACCGTAGTGAGGTTTCCTAAGCATTGTCCAAACCTCAGAGGGCTGGATCACCTCCCCTATGAAGACAGGTTGAGGGAGCTGGGCTTGATCAGCCTGGAGAAGGCTGTGGGGTGAGCTCATTGCAGCCTTTCAGTACCTAAAGGGAGCCTATAAACAGGAAGGAAGTCAACTTTTTGAAAGGATAGATAACAGCAGGACAAGGGGAAATGGTTTTAAGTTGAAGGGGGAAAGATTTAGGTTGGATGTCAGGGGGAAGTTCTTTACTAGGAGAATGGTGAGGTGCTGGCACAGGCTGCTCAGAGAGGGATGCCCTGCCCTGGAGGTGTTCAAGGCCAGGTTGGATGGGGCCCTGGGCAGCCTGGTCTAGTATTAAATGTGGAGGTTGGTGGCCCTGCCTGTGGGGGGGTTGAACCTTCATGATCCTTGAGGTCTCTCCCAACCTGGGCCATTCTATGATTCTGTGATTGTCCTGCTACTGACATTGAAGTGAAGGTTGGCAAATTGCAAATGTTCTGTTTTTCAGGGGCAGTGAAAATGGGGTAGAGGAAAGAAATTCATGGTGAAGCCTCTGTAGTACTCATAGTTCTTTTACTTCATATTAAAAATCACACAACTGAACTGCGATCCTTTATGAGCTGAAGTTAGTAGTGTAATAAAGTCACAGAAGGGTAAGTTACAATTACGTACAGATGATGGATTCTGTAGCAATATAACATATAAAACACATCATACCAAAAGAGAAGAATGGAAGTGGATTGCATTTTCCCTCTAGGCCTAATGTTACCATTTTTATATCAGAAAACAAAGTTACATTAATCTGATTTAGGAGCTTCATTGGCAAAATTACATTGATTTTTTAGGGCTTTGGAAGCATTCTTTGAATTGATTGATAGGAATGACTTGTGTGAGGAATACCAAGAACTTCAAGGTTTCTAAAAGACCACTGAAGAGTTTGCAAACATCTTTTGTTGGGAATTAGCCTGATATATTGATGCTCAGTGCAGGCTTGTCAGAGCCAGGACTGCTGCTGAGCAGAGACAATATCAACAGATCATTATGGTCCCCCAGTCTTCAGAAGCATTGAGGAGAAATCAGAAATTAAAGCAACCGTGCATTGCAACCTCCCCCCTCTGTACCACAAAGTACATCTTAAGTGCTTCCCAATCAGTATTCTTTACAGCAATCCTGAAGAAATGCTGTGTGGCTTTTTGTCAATGATGTCTTGATTTGTTAGAAAGAAAAACTTAGTTAAAACATTAATGTGCTCCCTGTACATAAAGGACTGCTACCTTTTGGACTGTATTCGTTACAGAAAATCCAACATTCAGCTGAACCGTGAGCGTGTACACCTCTCTTTTTATTCAACCACTTTTCACTATGGATGGTTTAAAACTACATCAACAACACAACACAAGGAAACAACACAAAGAGCTGAGGAGCACTATTACAGAGTTTACATCCATCCGTACAGAATCTCTTTTAGACAAGATATTCTGTCAGTTTGACAAAAGGCATTTCTTTTGAATCACAGAATTACCGAGGTTGGAAAAGACCTAAAAGATCATCCAGTCCAACCATCCACCCATCACCATTAGCTCCCACTAAACCATGTCCCTCAACACAGCATCCAAACGTTCCTTGAACACCTCCAGGGTCGGTGACTCCACCACCTCCCTGGGCAGCCCATTCCAATGCCTGACCACTCTTGAAGTAGCTGATGAGCAGCTGCACAACATACACATACAGTAGTATATAGTACAATTGTTTGCTCTATAAACATCAGCATCGTTCTAGAGTTTTTAAGTTCATGACCCAAAAAAGCTTAGATTTACTTTCCTATTGAGTTCCTTATCACAGCAGGAATACCATCATTTCCATGCTGATCTAACAGTCCAGTCCGTATTCCATCTTTAGCAGTACTAAACAAAAGATGTGTTAATGAAGGGGCAACAAGCCCATTATCTGATTCAGACCAAGCATAGAAAACATTTATTTCTAACTTCTATGTTTAACCATTTTCCAAAGTATTATAGTCTGAGATTCCTATAGGTGTTACTGATATGGATCTGATCCCCCTAAACAGCATTACGACTTGTTTGGTTTTCTTTTAAGTGAAAGCCCTACAGTTCTTTGAAAGCCAAGTATGACTAACTACTGATCTTTCACAGAATGGAAGCAAAGCCGTAACTGAAAGGCTGGCCCTGTGCAAAATAATAATAATAATAACAATAAATAACTAAAAGAGAGAAAATGTTATCAAATGCTGAGTCAGCCATGATGAGTTTGGCTGTGCTACACCATGTGCAGGGCTGAACAGTTCTGTATTTGCAGTTACTACATAGGCACCAAACAAACAAACATACAAACAACACCTCACCTCTCAACTGAGATGACAGAGAGAATTTAGCTAAGGCAGAGAACATCAGTCCAGTGTGAAATTCAGACAGGACTGACCATCGCCAGAATTGAGGCACACTCCGAAAAGAGCCACAGACCTTGAATGGCTACAGCTGGTTGTTTCTTTCTGCTTTTGTCCCACTGGGAGGAGGAAGGAGAGCTCCCTTAGTAAGCTGGCACAAAGTCTCTTATGGGATGCTGGTTACACCAATAGCTATCATCAGGAATTAATCAGGCAGCTACAGAATTAGCAAGCACCGTTTCAAGAGAGGCTTTTTTGGCTTGCTTTGGAGATGTCACGTTTCCAGTATGGAAACTGCTTAGCTCATGGGTTTTTAATAGCACTTGTTAAAGGAGTGGGGCTTTTCTCTACTGGTAGCTGCGTGGTGACATTCTAGAGAAAGAGAAGTTGCTGGTGTTTCTAACTTAAGCTGCTTTAGTTCAGTTAACCCATCGGGCCCCTATCACATCGATGCGGTCACTGCCTGTTCTTGCCCATGTTTGGGAGTTAGAGGAGTTGGCAAAGAAGTCTGACAGAAAACAGTGCTGGAGCTGAGCGAGCAGCAGAGAGCAAAGCAAGGAATCAGCAGGATCAGCTGGTGTGAGGTCACAGTCTGAAATTTCTGCTCTTCAGCTTTCATTATAACGCAACTCATAGTATGGATTGAATAGTAGCAAGCAGCTTCACGCTTTAAGGGGAGTGCAAATGAGGGAACGTGCTGCTTGCGGTGGGTTTTACCCTGTGATGTAGCTCTGTAAGCGCTAGGTGGCCTACTTCGAAAGGAAACTGGAAAGCCCTTCTGGATGGATGTGAGAGAGGATTAAAAGTGCGATTCGCTCAAAGTTATGTAAGTATTTTATAAATAGTGTTATTCTATGAAGAATTCGGGGAGTATCAATTGTCATTTATTACAGTGCAGTGGAATCACAGAGTATTGTACTCACCTCATAAATAGTAGAGGTGATTTCTCAGATTGTTTAGACAGCAGATCAAGTTAATAAATGAAAATATCTGCATGCAGGCTCTCGCTGTCCCTCAGTTTAAACTTCTTCCATACTTACTGTGACAGATGCAGAGTTACCATTACTCAGCTGACATGGTATCCTATGATGTGATCACAAACACAAACCATTTGGGACCGTACTATCAACTCAACAGAAGACACAGCAGTTAAGGACAGATTCTGTACACTACAGTTCAGTCCGAGTTTCCAGAAGTGAATTTCCTCATTCCTGGGTTCCCTCCCACAAAAAGTCTTAAACTCTTCTTTAAAAACACAGTCATACGCTCGCAGGTAGGAACATGACCAATGTGGTGTTGGGTGATGAGATGAGAGAGAAAGTAAAGATGGGATTCAGCTGAAAAAAGGAACAAGTGAGTCTAACAATCACAGTGGGTACGTTAACAGCTAAGTAAAATGTCATGTAACACCTTTCCAGTGATGGTTCCTGTGTCGTTGTTCCAGGCAGATCCCTTCCACCAAACCAGAAACAACTTAAGGATCAGCCTCCCACAAGTCACAAAGCAACCTACGCCTACTTATGAGGACCTTAAATTAATGAATATCTTCTCTCATTCCACTTCTCCAGGGGTTGGTTTGGTATCAAAAGCTGGATGCTAGGTTAACATTAATAAAAGAAACACAAATCTTGATGTGCCAGACTTTTCTCCATATAATCCATCAAGAGAAAATATCTTTAATAAAATCCCAGATCGACTGGCCATCTTGGAACCCACGGGACATTGAATCTTACTTTCAAAATATATACATTTCAAAAGGGAATTTACATTGACTAAAGAAGACACGACCCACTGTTTACTTTGCTGGCAAGTAATATGGGTTAATAATTTAACCTCTATTTAAGAAATAGCGCTTCATCAAACCTTAGTTGAGCTTAGCCTGCCATTAGTTATGGCTCTTATTGACTGAGAAATAAATGGTGATTGATCTTCCTGACATAATTAATAGTTATTGTATTTTGGGGGTACTACTGAGCTCTTTCTGCAGATATTCTATAGTCACACATGAAGCTACTATGCTTAAATTTGCAGCTTCCCCCCACTCCACACAAGCTGTTTCCCGAGCAGCTCCGTGGCATCTTCAGCCACTCTTGGAATTTTCTTTCTATTTCACTCACCTGAAAATATTTGTCTAATGATTGTGATTGACTGAATCCATGCTTTTAGGTGAAAAGCTGGGAAGTCATCAGGCGTAAGTTTAAAAGCACATATTCTGGTTGTGCCAGGGTAGCAGCTGCTTGCAGGCTTCAATGCAAAAACTTGCTGACTTGACCTTCAGGGACCTGAATGCTTCCACAGAGGGATGGAGTTTTAGCAGCATGTGAGAAAACACGCTGCTTGTTAACCGGTTACAACATTAGCAGGCTTTTACCAGGGACAGCGTGTGAGGATTCAGAGGTGTTCAATGTGTGATTTTTAATTAATGAACTGAGTAACCGAGAGGACAGCACAGTGGAGCCATGGGCTCAGGGGGTATGTGCAGACACAGCTCTATGCTGCTGCCAGATATGGCAAATGACATGAAGTAAAGCCCCAGCAAAAATCCTGCTGCTTCAACGTGGAAGTGCATCTGCCACATTCCAGGATGTCCCATTTCATCACTGTGAAATCTATCCGCCTCTCCCCCTATAAAAAGAAATATGCGCTTCCCTGTAGATCCCTTCAGTTCCTGTCCAGAAGAAAAGGACACTGATCAGCTGCTGCTCTCGCTCATGTGTTGTGCATTCTGCTGGGAAAGAAAATATTGCACCTCCTTTGTGTTGTAACTCTTGGCATGCAAATCTGATCTGTGAAGTGTTCCTGCCATTAGATGACTGGGGTGAACAAGGTCCTAGTTTGCTTACCATGGGTTATTTTATTTCCTAGGAGTACGCCAGCAAATGCGATCAGAACTGCAATCGCTTAGTTCAGAAACCACTCTGAAATAATTACTTCAGAAGAAACAATACAAGCAAGTAGTTAATTACTCGACCAGTTTGGGTTAACAGCACACTCTGTCATCTGTTTGCAGGACATGGGAACACAAGCACAATAAACACAAACTTCCAGTGGCTTGAATGGTATTATCTTAAATTAGTTTCCTTTCCTGCTTTTTACCACATGCGTGTACGCGAAAGGCTAACAGGGCTAACACGAAGTGAGGGAGCTGCTCATAATGCTGCCAGTTTCGCTTTTCCTCTTGTATTTTGTCTCTCCGTGCCCACTAAACCTCTTTAAATAGAATCACTGAGGTTGGAAAAGACCTTAAGATCATGAAGTCCAACCATCAACTGACACTAACAAGAACACCACAAAACCACATCCCCACTTCAACATGTGTTAGGAATGGTGTCTCTACCACTTCCCTGGGCTGCATGTTTCAATGTCTAAACATTTCTTCTGTAAAGAAAATCTTCCAGATGTCCAATCTAATCCTCCCGTGACACAACTTGAGGCTGTTGCTCTGCATACTGTCACTTGTCAGGCCGACATTCTCCTTTCAGGTAGCTGTAGAGAGCGATGAGGCCTCCCCTCAGCCTCACATTTTCTCCAGGCCAAACCTAGATCCCTCAGCCACTCCACAGAGATCTTGTTTCTTAGTTCTTTCATCAGTTTTGTTGCTCTTTGCACTTAAGCAAATCACTTTCCTTGTAGTGAATGGCCCCCAAATGAACACAGTGCTCAAGGTGCAGCCTCACCAAGTACCGTGTACAAGGCTTATTTCACTTCCCTGCTGCTGTTGGCCATACTATTTCTGATGCAGACCAGTAAGCCATTGGCCTTCTTGGCCACCAGTGTACACTGTTGGCTCATGTTGGCTATCAACCAGCAGTACCCCCAGCTCCTATTCTGCTGGGCAGCCTTCCAGCCACTCTTCCTATACAACTGCATGGGATTGCTGTGACCCAAGTTTTCCATTACATGCTATGTGATGGCAGTCATGATGATCTGCTTCATGACCTTTCCTGGCACTGAGGGAATCTCTGTTTGGTTTCTTCTCCTTCCTGCATGACACTTTTTGATAAACCGAACAGGCAAGAATTCCTGTAGACTTTCTTCTAGGGGTTTCATGCCTTCAGGAGACGGAATATAAACTCTTTCATGTCTCCGATCTCTCATTTTCAGGCTTTAATGAGTTGTGTCAAGGGACTTAAAAATTAACAGTTTCTAAGACTTTATCATCAAGAATTCACTGTCACTGACATGAATGAATTGGTTACATGCCACAGCAACTAAAATATACGCTGTCATATGAAGCTCACCCATTTAACTAGGCCAGTGGTACCCTGGGCTCCATCAAAAGAGGGGTGGCCAGCAGGGGGAGGAAGGGGATTATCCCCCTCTGTCCTGTCCTTGCGAGGCCCCATCTGGAGTCCCGCATCCAGGCTTGGGTCCCCCTGCACAAGATGGATGCAGAGCTGCTGGAGTGGGTCTGGAGGAGGTCACACTGGTAATCAGATGGCTGGAACACCTCTCCTATGAAGAAAGGTTGCTGAGCTTGGAGAAAAGAAGGCTTTGGGGACACCTCATTGTTTTCTTCTGGTACTTAAAGGGAGCTCATAAGCAGGAGGAAGACCAACTTTTTACATGGTCTACATTAAGGAAATGGAATACACACAAGACACACGCAGAATTAAAGTACAGACTTCAAATGCTACAAGATCTTGTAAGAGCCTGGAATTCACTGTGCATTAAAACTTACAGCTCTGACCTTTAAACAATCTAGATTATCCATAAACATGCCTCTCACACACACACTCACATCAGGACAACAGGATCTCAGCTCCAGGACTTGCCCCAAACAACTGACTAAGCCCACCTAGGCTGTACTTTGTCTTCTGCCATACACCATGACAATTACTCTCACATCACGCCTTGAGCTAACCTAATAGCTCACTAACCCACAACACGGTAGTTGATCATTGCCTGCAGAATCACCTTCTGTCTTCAGGTCTTGGCATGGAATAAACTCCAGTGACTGTTTACCTGGGTTGTTGTAACAGAGGTTCAGCATATACCGCTAGGGAAAATGTGTTTGTTTTACTGCTGCTGACCTTGGAGAAATGGGCACTACTGTATATTATGTTTTAACGGCTGTTGTTACTATGGATGCAAATGTAAGCCTATTTTTACATTTAATACGCTGTATGCCAGCAAGACCTAGCGGAAGATCCCTGCAAATGTAAACACCTACATGCAGGGTGACCTACTTACATGTGGCCTCGCACGTAGCCATATAAAGTGTTTTCAAAGGCTGCATTCAAAGCCTGCAATTTAACACAATTTCAGTGCAGCGTGTGGCAGACTGAACAGAAATGATGCTTGGTAGTCATTCATCCACATTTTATTTATAGTATTAACGTACACGGTTTCCTTTTAAGTTACAAAGGCTTACACTGCGCCAAGAAGTTACTGCTGTATTGATTTCAGGGGGGGAATTTTGTTTTAGATTTGGTGCCATCGCTGCCAGCCCACGTTTTGAGTGGGTGACGTCTAAGATTCAGTGTAACGACCGACAATCTCCATCCATTTCCAGACACAGAAAGAATTCAAAGACTTACGTACATTGAATGCATTCTGTTTATTTGAGAAGGAAGATCTTGTATGAGTGCCCAATACGGAAGGCATCTTTTATCATGTACAATAAAATCAACCATTGCTTCCAGCAGAATACAAAAATACACATCTCAGTGACTTCCATACAATAATAAATATGTAATCATGCATCCAACAATAAAAAGGCACGGAAAACTGGTCACTTAGTAGTCATAAAAATTACTAACTATATTAACAAAGCCACCCAAATTATCTGTACAAGGAAATGTAACAATATATTCCAAAGGTGAAAACACATAAAACATCTTTAAAATAGTATATGCAATAAATACCTCAATTGTTTTTATATATTAAAAATAAAACTGTGCCATTGTAAACAGTATGTAAACAAACAAAATTCACTGTTCCTTATCATTATTACAAGTAAATAAAGCCGAAAGTTACACCCCTGCTCTGTTAGATAGACTTCATTGGCAAGTTTTGTCAGGCAGTTTAAAGTTTGACTCTTTTCTGCAGCAAACAGAGCCCGCTATGATGCGTGTAATAATTGCAGTACTGTAGCAATTGCTAAGCTTCAAAACTGACTACTCAGGATGTAGAAGGTCATTAAATAGCCAGAGCCGAAACCGGAATAAAAGCCATTTCTGCAGTGTTATGGACCAAAGTTATTTATGCTACATAGAATAGTGTCAGTAGAACTTAGCCACTTGTGTATCACTGTTTTTCTATCGGGTCCCTGGGGCTGTATCAGGTGGTGAGCATCCTTCCTTCCCACAGGGAGAGAAAGAGAGGCACGCAGAAGTAACCCACCTGTCCCGGTCCTCAGCACATGAAGCCAAAAGCAGAACCTGCAGCCCCCAACTGCCCACCTTCCTCATTCCATCTGATATCCTGTACCCGTCATGGCCCTTCTGATAAATAACAGTGAGTCCTGAAGCCCATTCCTGATTAGAATTACAGAAAGACAAAGAGCAGGCAAAAGGAAAGCTGTCTGCTTGCTTGGGTGCCCACCTGCTCCACCTCATGCCCATGTCAGATCGACATCAGCAGAGCAGCGAGCCCAGTTAGAGCCCTGTGCATCCTCCAGGAGCTCACTGCTTGCCACCACTGCTGCTTCATTTGGGATTTCTATAGCTAACAAACTCCTGGCAAGTTCAACCAGCTGCATGCTTCCTTCCTCGTTAGCAATGGGAAGAGTGCAAACTGGCATATTATCCTTTCTTAAACAAAAGTACAGCAAAAGATGCTTGGGGGTGGTGGGCATGTTCTGTGCAGAGGTCTTCAGAATGAGCCTCAAAGGGTAGTATGATAACATACTGACAGTATTGTTGATAAATACCTCATTTTACAAGTCCTGCTGTGTCCCTGCGATGACTCCCTATGATGATAGGTAGGAGGAAGTTTTAGAAGGAAGTTTTTCACGCAGAGGGTGGTGATGCACTGGAACAGGTTCCCCAAGGAGGTTGTGGATGCCCCATCCCTGGAGGCATTCAAGGCCAGGCTGGATGTGGCTCTGGGCTGTCTGGTCTGGTGGTTGGCAACCCTGCACATAGCAGGAGGGTTGAAAATGGATGATCATTGTGGTCCTTTCCAACCCAGGCCATTCTATGTTTCTATGATTACAAACTTACTTATCCTGGACACATACTTTTCAAAGTGCACAACAGCTCTTGTTTGAAAACAATATTTTTAGCCTTAAACAAAGAAATGAATTTGTATTTATGCAGCTGTTTCTCAGCCTTCTGCCTTTTTACAGGAAGAATAAATAAGTAGCATCCACAATTAAAAGATACCCTGGAAAGGGATTTAGGAAGCACTGCATGACAGTAATTTTCCTCCCTGCCGCTACTGAAGAACTGATCCTTCTGCCTCTAAACAATCCATTTCTCTAATATCAAGCAGTTGTCTGGTTTACCCTGCCACTTAATCTTTGCATAATATTATTCACTTGTGAAACATTACAAGAGTCATCCTTCAGACAAGCTCCGAAGTTACCTTCACGTCTCGAGATAGTTTAAAGCTGTATAGAATATAAAGGATGTTTTTAGATAAGGTACTTTTGGATAAGGTATTTAAAAGTGACTCACTCCAGGTCTGCAGAGCCAGGCGAGCTGTAGGAAATCAGTAGGTATATAGAAAAGAGAAGGGATGTTTCTATTGGCCAATAAACAGTCCTTCATTTTCGCCTACCACACTACATGCCAACTTTGTAGAGGGGTGTGAAACGGGATCAATTTTTAGAAGATTCCGTATTAAATCTTACCAAAAAAAGAAAAAAAAGGTCTTTTAGAAGCCATTTTCACAGACATATTCAAAGACCAGAACAATGAAAAAGTCTGTACATTCAACGAGGCGCACATTCCCGAGGGTTGTATTTCCCAGGTTCTCTAGAAAAAAAAATAAATCCAAACAGCGACTGCAAATTTCACATTGGGGAAAAATAAATACATTTCACTCATTCCAAAACAAATAATAACAATATCACAGTAGGAAAACAGCCTTTAAACAACAGATTCGGAGGGGTTTCATCTTGGCCGCCATGAGATCGATGGGAGTTTTTGCCATGGATTTCCACAAAGCCAAAACTTCACCCAGAATCTTGCACAATTCCTTAGCTGACAACAACCATAAGACATCCCGCCACGCCGTTGTATAAGTTAAATAGTATCGAGCATCTGTAAACATCCTGCCATTCATCTCATATATAAAAAATATTATCATAAAAACAATGCAGCATCTCAAGCACTGTATATATGTAAGTTTTTTGGCTCTGCACACAAGCTGGTGTCCTTACATTGGGCAAAACCAGGTGTATATATACATATATATGTACAAGTGTGCATGCACACACACACGCGACCGACTACATACTGCATATATACACGCATGCACACGCAATACTGGCAAGAGAACAACACTCATAGGTACAGCATTCAGAAGCTCACCAATAATTGATCTGAAGACAACTTTCACACGAGGAACAACTTCTACCTACCCAAACCTTCTGGAGGCTCACATATAAATGCTAAAACAAAGAAGGACTAAAGTGCTGTTTGAAGCTAAGCACGTGCATTAAGTGCCAACAGATCCGTGGCCTTGCTCTGCATATTTGCAATAACAACAGATCTGCCTGTAGGGTGAACAGGACCAAGTGAAAATGAACAGTAGAAGCTACAGAGCGTGCTGGTTGGACTAGATGACCTCCACCAGTCCCTTCCAATCTAAACCACCCTGCGAGCCTGTGATTATTTTGTATTTACCTAAAACAGAGCAAATCACATTCAGTACTTTCCTTTCCTCACGGATATATATATATATTAATATATACATATTAAATGGTGCACTTCAGCTTTTTGCTTCAAAACCTCATACAAACCCAAAGATAGGAGTCGTGCATAAAATGACAGCACCGCATTTCTGAATGCAGTGCATTCTGCACCACTTGCTTGTGTGCTTTATGCGGTCCCTCATGCAAACAAGTGAATGCTATTACAGTGCTGGCTTACACCTGTATAATGAATACCAGCTGAACACTCGCTGAAGAGACAAGCTTGGCTAAAAAGAGCACCTCTGTAATATGATTAGAAGAAATCAGCTCTTTTTTCTACATGGCAGAACACACACTGCAAACAAAATCATACCATTCTGTAGCACTCCTCATTTAAAGATACCTTCACTATACACAGTAAGGAAACTTTCTACCTTTCTGGAGCAAATAGTAATGGGCATAATAAAATAACCATCAGTGGAGAAATATAACCAAGGGTTGACTTAGCTTCTGGATTTGACTGGTGTTTAAGACATTATTTGTTTATTAAGATAGTTGATATGTATCTAAGTTAGAAATCGGGGAGACTTTCTTGGGAGGTATAAAGGGTGTGCCATAGAAATTCAGCAGCTGCTAGTATTAGATGTCCTTTACGTTACTTGGGGGTGAGGACAGTGATGAAAAAATACCACATCTCTGCTGCAAAGATCAAGCCCTCTTCCCCTCCTGGAAGTCCCCAATAGCTTGTATTCTTTATGTACAAGCAACATCCATGGCACATCTAATCTGCTGTGAATCCTGCCCTTTGGTAAGAAAAAGGCCCTCCTGACATACAAACATGTCCAGAGGAGGGCCACTAAGATATCAGAGGGCTGGAGCACCTCTCCTAGGAGGAAAGGTTGAGGGAAGCGGGCTTGTTTGGCTTGGAGAAGAGAAGGCTCTGGGGAGACCTCACTGCGGTCTTCCAATACTTGAAGGGAACGTATAAACAGGAGGGGAAACGGCTATTTACAAGGGTGGATAGTGATAGGATTTTAGCCCCCATGGACTCAACATCTGATCCAGGTGTTTATATAAAAAGCGTGGTGTCAACTGGGTGAGAAGGTTTCTGATTCTTTGCAACAGATTTTTATCATTAAACCACATAAATAAACACATTTTCTTCTGCTTGCTCTGAAGGTGGAAGCTCTCTAACCTGAATCCACTGCAATTTGTCTGAGAATACTTTCAAGTCTATAGCTGCCAGAATTTTGCTGGTTTGCCAAGCTGTTAACAGTGCTAATATTTTATTACTATTATTACTGTTTTTACTGATAATAGTGGATGATACGACCCTGCTCATTGCAGAAGAGTTGGGCTAAATGAGCTCCTTTCCATCTCAATTCTATGACAGAATTTTTAGTTCCAAAGACTTCAAAACTTTCAAAAACACTCCCTTCACTTATCAATTTGAGGGCAATCACATTAAGCCTATGAAAGTCACTATGAACGCTGTCATTAGCCCCAAATGGCTGCAGGAACGGCCTCCTGGAACTCTCCAGATGGCTTCCAAATGGAATACACTTTGTGAGAAACAGTCTGGGCTTCCGTATGGCAGAAAATGAGCACTTCAAGTATATAAGCTAACCATCAGCTGAGCTTCTTAACCTAATGCAACAGTGGTAGAAAAAAACTAGAAATCTTTTTCTTCTTTTGTAAAAAAAGACTGAGTTGCACACCAAGTTCTCAATATAAATACAGGAATTTATACAACCAGTACAGTTTTCCAGCTGATAATTACCACGTGATGCTCTATCAATCCTGCTGACACTACCGTTCAGCTATGAAGAGGCAGCAGGAAGAGTTTAAGTCCTGTCCAAACATCTCGGTTTCCTCAAGTGATCAAAAACCTCTTTTGCTTAAGACAGACATACAGTCATGCACAGATCCTGCAAATATTAAATCTTAGTAGTGAGCATAAGCAGCATCGAAACTGATGATATGAAAATCATACTGCGAAACACACAATCTAAGAAAACAAACAAAAAATGGGAGAGCCCGTGACACAAATGTAACACTCAGGGCACTGCAGCTGAGAGGTACATTGTTGGGGTGAAAAAACAGAACTTCATACAGTTTTCTGTGGCTCTCACTTACACAAGTGACCAGATGATCTCCTGACTATAAGCAGAATATACTCCTCCAGCACTGTTATCCTCAACAACATACACTGCTTGTAACATTAACGTTCACAAATAGACTTTACATTGCTAATTATTAAGTTACCAGAACTGTCAAACTTGCATTCAATAAATTAATACTCAGGGGCATGGGGAAAGCAAAGGAAAAAGAGCAGTAAATGTTAGCAAAGCAATCATTAATAGCAAGCATCGAGCAAAATGGAATCACTGGGGTCTGGAGGTTTTATTCCAACATATCCACTGTGATCTATGCATAATATATCACTTTATTTTAAAAGCAACACTGCTGTATTTCCTCTCCTATTTGCTTTATATATTACTTTTATATTACATATGGAAAGGTTTTCTGCCAGTCTTCTACAAAAGAAAACCAGATGCAATAAGAAACATGGATTATTTTATGCCGTAATAAGATCTACGCGCTATCAAGGCTTTATGAATTTTTCATAATTAAGTGAATTAGTATTACTGAGTTCAATTAAAGTGTCAAAATAGGCAGGTTTTGTGTTTCTATACGAAGAGCACAGGAAAATACAAAACGGGACGTTATAAAACAAATCAATTCTTCCAGCCTGAATTATAGTCGTACAGCATTTCAGTCTGAATTTCTTTAGGCAGGGACAGAGAGAGAAGGATGCTTTCTATTTGTTATTTAGAGGACCCGAGGATATTTACTCCAGTCCCAGAGTAAGGAATACTGGATTAACAGTGTCTAGGAGGGTTTTTGAACACCTGCTTTCCATTTTACCATTCTTCCATAAGTTTAATACATTTTTCTTTGACAGAAATTGGTATTTGGGAGAAAAAACATTTATGGGGAAACAGATAAAAATATATCGTGAATAAAGTTTCCAACTGCCATCATATGAAAAAAAAAAAATGCACAAGTTTTTCTGTAAAGAACTGCAGGAAAAATAAATAAATAAATAAACACCAAAAGCCTAAAAACAAACATTTGGATGATGTGATCCAGTTTCTAAAAAGAAGGCTTTATGTATCACAAAGGCAATATTTGCATCACCCAAATCAGAGGCTGCTACAACACCTGGATGCAATCAGCTGGAAAAAAACTATAGGAAAATGATGAAAAACAGAAGCACATTGAGCAATGCGCTGCCATTTTACAACCTGCTTCTCCTCTTCTTTTTGAAGCGGAGCACACTCATCTACACGAATGACATCCACTTCCAAAAATGCTGGTTGCTTGGCATTGCTTTTGTGGATTTTAAGGTACAGTGACAGACAGTAGAGTTAAGTGCGTTAGACTACAGAAAAAAAGGAATCCAGTAAATCCTGTGTAGTGAATTTCATCTTAATGAATCTAATACATTGAATTAGTCACCACAAAAGCTACTGGGATAACTAGTTTTCCAGAAAATTAACTACTTTAAGGGAAGTTGCTTACCTTCTTTGTGTTGAAAGGTTCCGAGGAGACCTCACTGTCTCCAATACTTGAAGGGAGCATATAAACAGGAGGGGGAAGGCTGTTTACAAGGGTGGATAGTGAAAAGGGGGAATGGTTTTAAACTGAGACAGGGGAGGTTTAGGTTAGATAATAGGAGGAAGTTTTTCACACAGAGAGTGGTGATGCACTGGAACAGGCTGCCCAAGGAGGCTGTAGATGCCCCATCCCTGAAGGTATTCAAGGCCAGGCTGGATGTGGCTCTGGGCAGCCTGGTCTGGTGGTTGGTGACCCTGCACATAGCAGGGGAGTTGAAACTAGGTGATGACAGTATTATAGAATGGCTTGGGTTGAAAAGGCCCTCAAAGATCATCTAGTTCCAACCCCCCTGCCACAGGCAGGATCGCCAACCACCAGACCAGGCTGCCCAGAGCCACATCATTATGGTCCTTTTCAACCCAGACCATTCTATGATTCTGTGATGATTCCATGAAATGTTAGAAAGCATGCTTTGAAGTGCTTTAAGCATTGACATTAAATGGCAAAGAACTCTGTGTGTTAAAAATGAAACTGTGTGTGTCCTCAGTTCTGGGAGTTGGGACTTTGAGAGAGTAGGGAAAAAAACAACGCTTGGAAATCTACAATAATCACGAGATAGTACCACTATGTTTGAAAATCAATCTTGACAAAAGCCACATCTCGTAACACAGATACAAAACATCACCTCAATAGAGAAATCCTGTAAAATATTTTGAGCCTCCTTGTCCAACGCGTTTGGAACTAATATTCAAAACCATTCTAAGTCAGAGAGTTGCATGAAACGCGCTCTCTTGGATGTCTACTAAATATAGCATAACTGTTGCCTAAAATACCTTTTCTACTTGCACTTGTTTAAAAAAAACCTTCTGCTTTAGGACAATCAAAAATGAATTCTTTGGTGGTCATTTAAAATAATGGAACTTTGTAAAGATAAGTTGTCCTATACTGAGGTAATTTGAAGACTGTCATAAGAAAGCTGCATTCCACAACAACACTTGGTCATTCTCCCTGCCTTAAAGCATCTCCCATGTTTTTCTTATACTCAGTGTAGGCCTTTGTCATCACATGGCCTTATCTAGATCCTGTTCTAGAGCCCGTCTTACTGGAGTGCACACAGAAAGACTGAAAGCTGTGGTGAAAGTGAATCCTAAGGTCAGGAAAACAAAGAAAATGATGTTATGAATTATGTCCTTGACTTGACCAGGAGGTCTAACTACATCATCAACCACAACACTGACATTTTAGAATCGTGCCACACATTAAAATATAGCTTAGCTTACAAGGAAACAAAGAGAAAAGAAAATATAACTTGTGAAGACTCGACAGATGACATTTGGTCATCATTAAAGGGGTCAACGTCAAGTACATGGAAGAAAAAACCTTTTCACTGTTTGCATACACTTTTAATACAACAGCATGAAAATACTGTCACTTGGTGAATGGCTTTTGTTTTTTTCTGAACTGAAAAACTAATGGAGCACTGCCTTTTACTTTTGTTTGTTGACCAGAACAATCAATTATGTCCACAAAGCTCCCAGAGCGCTGATGGTTTAACCTACAGCAGCAAGAACATAAAGTACTATAAATGGATATAAACAAAGCTTGCCTTCCTCCTTTTTAATGTTTCTTGCAATAGAACGATGAGGAGAGAACATTTGACTTCCCAAGGGATAAATCCCACCATTGTCCTGAGAAAGGGAGGACAAAACCTGTCTGTGGTACTTGGCGTTGTCCCCTTTAACTAAGGAGAAGCTTTCGGCAACACAACTGAAACCTTACTCTGCTGTCTACTAGGAAAACAGAAATAGATATTAACATGGTTGTTAACTTGTAAGAGTCGACAAAGATACTCAATAAAGCATAAATCAAGAGTTCCTGGGGTGGGAATGCTGCACTGATCAGAACAGCAAGACAAGCAAGTTCTCTGGCATGTGACACAGCATCATCTCATCTCAGCCACTGAAGTAGGTTCTGTGTGTCTTAACCCCTAGATATATGTATGCTGTTTTTCTACTAGATTAATACTTTGTGAGAAATTAACCAGGAAATTCAATTATGAAGCTATGTTTTGTTTAAGTAAATTGTAAATAGCCTTATAAACTCTAGTCTAATGCAATTACTAAACAAAGATGGTTTTCATTTTTAACCTTATAACACTCATAGATTACTAGTTTGCATGTGAATCATATTTGCATGCATAGTGTAAAACTTCAGAACTTCTTAATTTTTTTTATGATCTACTGATGTAGGAGTGCTGACAAACAAATTGATGTCTCTGTAAAGAAATGCATACGTATAATTTTTTTTTAAATTAATAGTAAATAAGTAATGAGTATAAGCTGACCCCACAAAAATCAAATCAGCTGCCACATTTTAACACTTTCCTTATGTGTGATAAATAGGTCAAATTTTCCTGTAAGAAATTTTCATTAATTCTTTCCACCTGCTTTTTGCACAGCAGAATAAATAAAACCATTAGTTCCTAAAAGCTTCGATATGCTACAGATGTTTAAGGTAACTGGATAACTACATTTAATGCACCGTGAGAAAATTCCTTATCATTTTCCATGCAGGAAGCCAACTGATATTTTTGTGAGGTACTGGTCTTTCAAAAATACTCATAAGTTAAGTTACCTGATACACCTTCTGTACATGGTATATTTAAAAATCTAACTGTACAACGTCCCAATCATGTATAATGCATATAACTTGCTGAATATGGCACAAATGCTTAAGTTTCCACACCCACACATCCTTTGCCATAGAACTCATTTAGGAATAACACAACACTGAAGAATAGAAAAGTGCCTGGAACCGAAAAAGGACACTCAAGTAGTAATAAATTAATTCTCATTCAAACCGATATAAAAGTTGTTCAAGTGTTTAAAGTATCAGAAGTGTCATGCAACGGAACGACAGACAAGTCAGGCAGGCACACCATGCATTATAGTTGGCATTCAGAGTACAAGAAGGTATCTTTCCCCATCCTGCGTGGCCCGTGAGCGCCTGGTACCTGAGGCATTGCCAGACCCACGTGTGGAACCTCGGAAGCGGCCACCTCTCAGGCTCCTGCACAGGAAGCTGTAGGGGATCTGTGCCCAGGAAGGGCAACCAGACAACCTCGTGCTGTATGGCGGCATCTTGCTGCATTGTAAGAGAGGCATACTGAGCTGCATGTAAGCAAAGCGATCATTTCCTTGATATATTTTCCAGTCAATACAGTTCACCATCAACTGATTTACTGAAATGTGCTTATCTGAACTGGCCAAGTGTGAACACCAAGAAAACTCCTTCACAGAACGTACAACCATTTCCTCTTTTTTCTTTTTCTTTTTCTTTTTTTTTTTTTTTTTTTGGCACAAATTCTTTTATGCTCTTGCAACAAGCTCTTCGCCACACAAGTACTGGGCAACGCTAGCCTGCATGAACACGCTAGCACTTATTCTTCCGTAATAAACTACAAAGACAGCCAAGTGCCTGCAACAGCTTCGCTTCTCCAGCAATGTTCCCTCTCACTTCTGAGAGCACCAGCACAATTACACTTCAGACAAAGGGGTGTTCTTGCCAAGCTCCTTAATTCCCTGGAGAATTCGCTTCATATGACCCACTTTCGTTATCCCCAGGTCCTACAGAAACCAAGAAAAAAAAAGGGGAGAGAAAAAGAAGAAAGGTTATTGATTTATTTATTAAAAGGCCACAACTATGATTTAACCATCCAAAAGATGCCTAGAAATGTGCTTACTGCAATCACCGTTAAATTGAAAATAATCTATGGCTCTAGCAAGTGTCACCTAAAAAAATGCTTACAGCACACAGTGTAATCTATGTTGAAAAATTACTTACCTGCAATAACCATGATTCCAAAAGTATTACAATCTATCAAAAACATCTTTTACTTGACTTGTAAGTACAAATCGCTTCGTAATTTCTAGAAAAGCGAACAATCTCCCCCTCCTCTCTAATGCAGCAATCAAATGCTTGGTAGGATAAAATGGATTAGAGCTTCTGTTCAGCTTACTTGATCAACTTATGTTACTTGATCTGTGGCCCTATGATGTCTGTCTTCAGCAAATAGCACACACGTAACCAGTCTCTCAAGTGAGAGTAGACATAATGTCTATTGGCATGTAGGACAACTTCCCTTCAGAGAGCAACAGAAAATGTAAGCATTTGTTTTTTCATTCTAAAATGGTTCAGCTTCCTAAAAATGGATTGCCTTAATGATTACAGAGCTGGAAGAAATATTCTCATAGACATTACTGTCACATCTTAAGGGAAATGGTAGAAACACAAATGCAGATGTCTTTTAGGCACCTCTGACACAAACATAGCAGTCAAAGTATTTCTAGTATCAGTTCCTTGGACCCACCTCTGCATAAGTGACAAGAGGCATGAAATTTCTGCAGCAAAACTCTTCCAGCATTAACAATAGCTTAAAGAACATTCTTTTCCTATTTTTGCTCGTCCAATGATCAGAGAAACAGAAGGGGATGCCCAGCTGTGTTAATCAACTCCAACTTCACTAACGAATTTTCATCTAATGTTGGTGGAAACATGCTTCTGTTGTCTGTCAAAGCCAGCTCTGAGAAACTCTTTGAAATCCTTGTGTTGGTCATGTTGACCAAGTGGTGGATTCCAACAGTATAGTAATTTGTAGAATAAACCTTACCTAAACAGACCGTGATTAAATAAAAATCTTAACAAATTTCTATGCCTATCCTTCTGAAATAAAAATCTTTTTGTTTTAATAGGAGACATTTCCATCATGAAGACATAAAAAGGAATGGAGCTGAATTAATGGCTTGAAATGATTGTTTTCATACGGAATGAAAAATGAATCTAAATAGAACATTCTTTGAAACGCTCATCTACCCTTCTACAGCCACAGGAACCTCAGAAAACCTGCAGTGCACATTATTTAAAAGCATGCAATTCACTTTGCATTTGCATTTCATCAAAGCAAGAAAAGGTTGGCATGAATTAATTATTTGGGGCTAAACGCACAGATTAAACAGGTGCATTAATTTTCAGAGTCAAGGCTAAACTCTGGTTATATTAGAGATGAAAAAAAAAAAAAGCCACCTGGTTGTTATTAAGTGTAAATGACCTCAATACACCAACATCCATTACAGCACTTTGGCGTAAAGGTGTCAGCGTCAAAGAGTTCGCAATGTGCTCAGGTCCCCAAACCAAGTGCTGTTCACAAAGCCATCAGAAAACAAAAACAAACCAAAAACTTGATTTTTCTGCATTGCGTACATTTGTATTTTGTTTCCACTAATGCATATTCATGTCAGTTTTTTGGAGAGAAATAAAATAAAATAAACAGACTATAAGGTAGCACTCATTTTTAAGTTAAGAATGTTGGCAAACTTGTTAAACTCATCCAACAATGTTACCATTTTTATCATTGTGAATTTGGTGCTGGAGAAGGTTTTCTTATTTATGTTAAACTTAATTTTCCAATGAATCAAAACTATGCGGGCGTATTGAAACTAATGAAATTTCCCTGTTGCTCTGTGTCAGAAATTTTTAGACATAAGGAGAAACTTTTTCTCTCAGAGGGTGGTCAGGCACTGGAATGGCTGCACAGGGAGGTGGTGGAGTCACAGTCCCTAGTTCAAGAGGCGTCTGGATGAGGAGCTATGAGATATGGGTTAGTGGTTTGCTGTAGCTACGGTAATGGGAGGATGGTTGGATGAGATGATCTTGTAGGTCCTTTCCAACCTTGTGATTCTACGATGCTATGATCCAGTGAAAAACCTGTAGGACACTTTCCAAACTGCAAGAAGCCACATGTATGTAAAGTTAAGTACATACAAATCTTACAAAATAGTTCTCATGGGTAGAACTATTGGATAAGCAACATAGCAACATTATGTCACACTTCAAAGATCAGAAAAAAGATTTGATATTATGAAACTCCCAGAAAACTAAGCCACTCTTTCCAACAGCTTTCTCAAAGTGTCATCACCAATGCCTATGCTACAGTGACTAAAGATTTTAGTTTTCTTTCCATCTTAGTTGGACGTGCTATAAAGTAGATGAGACAGTGAGCAAATCTCAAAAGATTTACTACAATTTATGCTAAGTTCTGCCACAAAAATAAATAAATAAAATAAAATAAACAAAACACCCCAATCTCTGTATTTCCACGTCTGTGTAATAGGCTGGTTTGAAGGAAATTACGAGTTACGCATTCTTGATGCCAGATGCTATCTCAATTTACTACTGATCTGGGGAAGCCTGCAGAAACTTTCTCAGGCTAAAAAGGTCTGCTACAGAAGCCTTCCATGCATCATTCCCAAAATGATCTCCAAAGATACATAAACAGAGTATGAGGAAGAAAACAACCTGGTTTTTAATGTTTTCCTAGCTATGGCCTTAAAACTACAGGTAACCTCTCCATATGCTCTCCCTACCCACTTTAGCCATCTCTATGTCTTCAGCAGGGAAGCCTCAAAATATCATCAAAGAAAAACAAATTTACATAAGCAGGGCTCAGGGCTTACTATCGATATCTTCCGGATTAGAGCCTACTGGCGCTCCCAGTGTCAAAGCACATCACATGTTCCTACAGCCTAGTAAATCTTGCAAACCATTGTCCATGAAAGAACTTTTCCTAAATGTGATACTGCAGAAGACACAGGTGAAATGCTCCAGCCCTCAGCATACTCTTAGCCTTTCACTCCTCATTAACATGACAAGAGACATTGAAAACCTTCATGGAAGACAACATTGCTATGGAGTTCTAAGGAAACATCACCCTAGTCCTACCAAATGTGTTGCAATTCTGATTATTACTAAGTTGCACGTATAGAGACAATGCTAAGAATGACAGTATCTGTTTCAGAGTCTAGTTTTCAATGAATTTAATCATGAAAGAAGGCTACAAAAATCACAACGAGCCTCTTGCTGTATTTTCTACAGCACACTTCACAGTTTCCAGCCTTTCCTCAATGGAGAGCAAATCAAATGGTTGCAAAAGTCTACGACTGCCCTAATTAAGATCAGGAATATGAGACTAGAGAAAGGGTATTACTGGAGGGAATAGATGGACAGAGGTATCTGTTTACTCATGGAACACTTGCCATCTGCTACACATACAGCTAAACTGGAATAGGTCCACAAGCTATGTAGGTATATAAAGACAGACATCCTACCCAATTCTTCAGTAAAAGTATTGATCTATTTCAGCGACACTTGCAAAGGAAGAGAGTTTCATCAAGTCCATCTCCTTACAGCTTTTCATTTCTACTTCTGACACATATAGAAAGGTGAGCCCAAGGGACTGAATTAATATGGGCATCTATTTTTCCAATTATAGACCTGAAAGGTCACTGGGGTAAATGCTGCACATGGATTAAGAGATTGTGAATCGATGACTATGCCAATTAATTTGGCAAGAAAGCACAAGCCATGCACTGGAGGAGAGGCTGCATGTAGAGTATTGCTCACAGAAGAACCAAAGACTCATCGACACATGTCAATAGACAAATGGAGAAAAATTTAGCAGGGCAGCTTGTGACCTCCAGACCTCCTGCTCTACGTATCACATTCTACCTTGACACTAGTTCAGGTCACTGGTCAGAAAAATGAAGGACCCCTGAGCCACCCTTAATTAACTACCTGCAGAGATCAGGTCCCACATGTAATGAACAGGATGAATGCCACATCCTGTTATTTAAGTTCAGTTCAGTTTAACACTGGTCTTAACCACCATCTTTGGCAGTTGAACTCGATTATCTTGGTACGTCCCTTCAAACTGAGCTATTCTACTCATTTCATTTTAACAAACTTGACATCGTATTTTTATAAGCATTCCTTAACATTTTAGCAAAACTTTGCATTGTATGATGTTAAATTTCCCAGTTAAAACATCAAATGCATCAAATGTAACATCCATCACTGGAGCATTATTGTTGCTTGCCTGGAGGGACTGCCATGCAGTTTTCTGTGGTGGGGGGAATAGGAGGGTTATCTTGTACAATCCTGAAAGAAAGGAATTTAACTCCCACAGAAAGCTTATGTGATCTAGAACCAACAGGTGAAATAATATACAGCAACTAAACACATCATATCAGACACATCTATCTTCAGCAGCTACACTACTGTAACTCCCATGGAATGCAAGCACTACCTTATAGTGTCAGGACTGCAAACTATGTAAGAAACTTTATGAAAAATGGCTCATCTGCATTGAAAGTATTTCCCACATCTGCAGACTACTGCACCGTGGCTGGAGTGATGACCTGCACCCTAAAATGTAAATGTTGGCCATTTATACTGTATCCTATTTCCTCTCTTACATGCTAAAAGCAGTTGCAAAACACATTATCAAGGACTCATTACTACCGAGTTCCTGGAAACGCTAATGTAATGAATCCCCAAAGATATGGCCCCTATTACATATAATGGATGCACTTAAATCATTCTTGAAAAAGACCAGCAAGCTCAAATAACCATCTCAGACTGCTAGGTAATATTTCTCTCTGCTAAACTTTGAGGCAATCAGAAAGACAAAAGAAATCGTTCTTTTTTAAACCTATATAGCTAAAAGCAGGAAGAGGCTGGTTGGGAATGAGAAATGCTACTGTGAAAATCTACTCTGATGCACAAACGTCAATGCCATGTATGTCCAGTGCTATCATTTATTAAGCTTCTTGCCTTTCCTACACCTACTTTATCCAGTTTATGCACAATAAATTACTTGCTTGCAGCTGCTGACCTTGTAGGAGATATATTCACAATCATCATACCAGCTTAAGAAACTGACCCATACTGATCCTGATTAGTGGAAACAGTGATCTCTTGAAGATAACATTATATTACGCTGATGTCAGTAAGATATCAACACTCTTTTCCTGTGCCTTCTGACATAAATTATAGTGCTGTCATTCTACATAAGGTGTAAAAAGGAAATTTCTCATAACACGGGTATTTCTGGTTGCAAACTACAATTCAGCACTAAGAAATTCAGGCCAAAGGACAGCGCATATTAGTTTATTGCATATTTGCACAGTGTAAGCCAAGCTAAAAGCATATAAAAAGTGCAGGGAAAGAAGAAAAGTTGGTTGTTGTTTTGTCAAAGAAAATGGTCAATAGCAGAAAAGTAGCACAAAGGAAATACCTTAAGATCTCGCCTTTCCAGATGTAAAAGCTCAGAGCCTCGGATGTCATGGCTGATGAAGATTTCTTTGTACTCTCCCAAACTGAGCAGATCCAGCCAAGCAGCAACTTCATCTGTGCCCCATTTTTGAACTACCAAAGTTAAGAGCAAAACCCCCTTAATTTCTACATGCTCAAATGCATTACAAGCAAAGGTTAGGCCAAAGAGAATGGAAAACAGAGTAGAATTGCCGTGCTAGCGAAGGGAAAGGTTAGAAGTGTCATTTCCAGAAAAAAACGACAATTTCCTTTTTACATGCAGGTTACAGGTTAGCAGTTAACATGAGAAAGTATCTAAACAAAGTTGGGGTTCTTTGCTTTGCAGCCATGCTTTCAGCTTTACTACAGTTTCTTCAGTAAAGCCTTTAAAACCTCATGTCTCTATAAATTCACCATCTTAGGATCAGTGACGCAAAGTTGTTCTCCTTTATGCCATTAATTTATTAGTAATCATCCAGGGAGAGGAGAAAGCCTTCAAAATCTAATCAACAGGTAAAATTAATACATAAACCATACTTCATATGTAGCAATGGCGGCAAGCAAGTTCAGTTTTAAACAACATTTTCTAGTACTAATTAATATACAAGTATTCTTTAAGCTACTGTGTTACATAGGCCATGAATAAGCTCTCTGTAAAACATTGTTCTCTAAGGTTAGTTGCCCACATTAGTCCCAAAAAACAGCTATGCTACTTATTGGTACCATTTTGCAACATCATCCAATGCTGATGTGAATTCACTTACAGTGAAGTGAATCGAAGTCTAATCTGAAATCTAAAAGTTTAACCAACAATGGCAAAATTTTGCAGATTTTGCAGTTTGTCCATTAAAAAGACAAAGATGCAGAAACAGTTTTAGGACCATTTGATCACTGATTAACTCCTGGACATAATATTAAGGAAGCAAGTTGATGGATAACAGAGGGAAGAGAGGAGAGTGGAGTTTGTTCAGCTACTACTAATTAAAAGATCAATATTGACTATCATGGCTTTTTGTTTGACTTGCCCAACTCAAACTCATCTGAAATTTAAGAATAACTGGTTAATTAAACCAGTGTGATAAAGGTGACATTACACAGCTCCTGAAACTAACCTGAAAAACCCAAATCGAAGGGAAATGATGTATTTATGTGTGGCTTGTGCTACTACAGGTTAATCAATTGTAACCATCAGTGAAGACACCGGTCCTGTTTCTTGACAAAAAACAAGTAGCTATCTAAATGTCTGTGCAGTGGTTCTTTGGCTCATCTGAAAGTCTTAGGATGCTACTGAATGTTTCCTAAATGCATCGAAGGAAATCTTCATCCTAATGAAAATAGCAGCTATTTCAACTGCCCTTCACTTTATCAGGGTCAAGAGCTTTCAGTTTGGTGGAATACATCATTACAGTTTTTATCAACAA
Source organism: Excalfactoria chinensis (assembly GCF_039878825.1). Classification (NCBI taxonomy): domain Eukaryota; kingdom Metazoa; phylum Chordata; class Aves; order Galliformes; family Phasianidae; genus Excalfactoria; species Excalfactoria chinensis. The sequence continues at coordinate 155,614,419 of NC_092825.1, read as the reverse complement.
CAACAAAAAAAAGGAAGAAAAACGCCCACCTAAACACAAAATTACATATTGCTCGAATGCTACTATTATTCTTGTACTTTCAAAACACATACCAGGCTGAGGGCTCATCTTATGCTTCTGAACTTTTTCTTTTTTAAACTTTGGCACTATGCGGAACACTGTACTTCTGTTGTTTCTTTTAGCATAATCCAGAGGGGGATCCTGCATGAAAGAACAGAAACAGTTACTTTTAATTAACGTTTAACTTGAAATTGAGACAGGAAGTCAAAAGTTACTCTCAGAAACTAAGACCAAATTTCGCTTCTGTAAAACATTATATCAGGATTTATTTCCATACCTGTTTAATTTCCTAAATAATCATTCAAAACACTTTCAAGGAGGGAGAAAAATATATAATAAAAATAAGCTCTATGCTTAGAAACTTGCTCACAGCAGACAGCATCATTACCGAAACTGCATCTCTAGATTATGACGAGTCTAATTTACTCTTTCCTCTTAACAGGAAAATAATTCTAATTAGAAACAGGAAGTATTAATCAAACTCACCTCATCATCATTTGGTTGAAAAACATAATAAAGCCAAGGTATCTCAGCAAGTTTTCTCAACTCTATTTCCACGCTGTGCAAAGCATCAGACAACAACTCTTCATGGGGAGCTTCCAACTGCTGTTTATAAGCAGGCCAGAAAAACAGTACTTTCAGTTTTGTTAATATGTAACATTTAAAGCTAGATTTGTTGTTACTGCACACAAACCAATGCAAACAAACAATGAAATAGAAAACTTTGTATGAAAAGGGCTGCAGAAAAACTGAATACATGGTAGTAGGCCCAAGTTATTATTTGCAATATTCTTCATATCATGGATCACTCTTTCATGGTCAGATAAGAAGAAATTGATAGAATCATAGAATCTGGGTTGAAAAGGACCACAATGATCATCTAGCTTCAACCCCCCTGCTATGTGCAGGGTCCCCAACCACCAGATGTCCAGAGCCACATCCAGCCTGACCTTGAATGCCTCCAGGGATGGGGAATCCACAGCCTCCTTGGGCAACCTGTTCCAGTGCGTTACCACCCTCTGAGTGATCTTGTGCCTTAGCTAAGACACTCCATCCCTGAAAGGGTGATAAAGATCTATCTGCACTATGCCTTCTTAACAGGTGACGTGGAGTGACAGGCACTGTTGCTGGCTGAGAGTGTCAGGAAAAGGCATCACAGGTGGAAAAGGGACAGGACTGCAGCCCCAGAGGGAGACAGACAAAGTTATCAGTAAAGGCCAAAGAGGAAAAGAAAGTGGTGGCAGTGTAAAATGCTTGTGACTTCCTGGCCTACAGGAATATGGCTCTATCAACAAACACTTTGAGAACCTCGCACTCCTGATCCAAAAGCTGTGTTCTTCAGCTGTTACATGAGTCAAACTTGTGAGGAAGGCGCAAAGCAAACAGCTCATCAGTGGTGTGAAGCACCAATAAATTACGAGGTAAGGAAATGATTCCTGAATCACTTGGAATCACTTATAAAGCAACCTGAACACCAGTTCTTCTCTTTGAAGTAAAAGCAGGCCCAAAGCAGTTCAAAATATCCTTTTGAAAAGGTCTAACAGCAGGTTGATGTATTTTTAAAAGGGGATTTGCGAGAGAAACTTTGATCTCCAGCACTGGAAAAAGAGTTTGACTTTTTAGGAGTTCGGTGATAAATTACAAGTCTGCATTCATTGATCTTACCTAACAGAAACTTCTTTCCTTTGCTTCAGTAGTTGGCACATATTATTATTTTTCAGAGTAGGGACTACTAAGGTATTGCCATTTAGCATAGCTACATTGGAAATATCAGCTCCATCCTGCTGCAGTGTTTTTTTATCTTCTAAGGCTCTCAGAATTCAGGGAAGGAATTTGGTGCCCATAAACAGACTCTGATCATTATTTAACCTTTAATTTCTTCAAACTGAACAAGTCAGTTAATTTTGAGCAGAGAGGAATGACCCACTTGTCTTTGAAGAAGTTACAATTTTTTTGTGTGTTTTCATTTTTTTAAGCAGTATATATGAAGTATTTTATATAATCAAATGAGGCGAGCATTTCTATCTCACATATCTAATTGTTTGGTTTTCAGTGGAAAATATTTTGCTAGAGGACAAAGAACTCTCATTTGGTGGCAAGAATGTGTATGTGTTACATACACATATATCGCTCCTGGAAAAATAAAACTAACAGAAACATATAGTAAATTTCTGGTAAAAGAAGAACGAGCAAATTTAGGGTAAATTCTCCTCCTATAACATCTGCAAAAAGATTTTTATACCTAAGATATAATTCAACATTAGAAACAAAGCACTTAAAATAAAGGGTTTTTTTTTTCATTTTATTGCCAAACAAAATTTCTCATATGAAAATATTTGATTTCAGTGAGCTCAGATTATTTCATTCAATTGAAATGAAGCATATTGCCATCCTTCTCCCCCAGTACACTGGAAAATCATGCTGTGTTTCAGACTGGAAATGTTGTCTTAAAAAGTGAAAATTGAAATGGTGTGTTTGGAAAATATCCAGATAAATCGTAACAACATTTTACCATTTTTCCTAGCTGTATTCCAGCCATAATCATCTGGGATATTCCACAAATCAGTTTCATCAACTGGCCTCAAGTTGCGCCAAGGTAAGTTCAGGCTGGATGTTAGGAAACACTTCTTTATAGAAAGGGTACCAGAATAGGTTCCCCATGGAGGTGGTTGAGTCACCGTCCCTGGATGTGTTTAAAAGTTGTTTGGATGTGGTGCTCAGGGATGTGATTTAGCAGAGGGTTGTTAGAGTTAGGGTACTATAGTTAGGCTGTGGTTGGACTTGATGATCTTTGAGGTCTTTTCCAACCTGAGTAATTCTATGATTCTATGATTCATTGCCCTATCTTTTCCTTTCACTGAGAATATTTTTTCTAGCTAATTCACTATTTGATGTTACCTAGCTAATAACACTGTATGCAATTTATTAACCTTATAGAGGGTGAAAGACTGTATATGTATTTACATATACTCTTATACGTATTTACATTTACTCTTCGGAAACCATAATGGAAAGACTTGGAGCTGGTAAATGGCAACCAAAAAAGCTTACCAGGTAATATAAGTAATGAAGGCATCAATTTACAGCTATAGGGAGCTCTGATCACACAAGAAAGAGATGAGGGAAAATTGAAGAGGCACAGAATTAAAAAGAGGAAATTTACAGAAAGAATGAAAGAATGTTTGTCAGAGGAGAAAGACTGGAGAACCGTGTATGAAGGTAGCAGCTGACAGATCAAGAAACGCCCTACGTTTCATATCTCTCTGATTTAATAGCCTAAAGCAGCCACAGCAATTATAAAATAATGCCAATAAGGCTACCAAGATGCTTTGTTATTGTGGACTGTGGGTACTATTCGAACTAAAAATGCTGTCAAATGAGTGCAACAGGCATTTCAAGAAAACATCTTCCAAGCAACCTTTTTATGACAAAAATATCTTTGACCCATGAAGACATATGCACAGACCACAATGAGAAGCAGAACTACAGTATGGAAAAACAAGAGATGGATAAATCAATTGAATTAAACTTTAGAGCCTGTACATGGGACAGTTTAACATGTTGAAAAGTAGTGTTTCAATTGAAAACTTTCCATAATAATGTTATTTCTAGAATACCTTTCCCTTCTAAGATGTCATAAAATAGATCATATGAACCCAATCTTTGACAGTCTTAATAAACTGAGACACACTCAGATCATAACTCTCTGGAGAGACAAGAGACCCTGCAGAGGGATCTGGATAGATTGGAGCATTGGGTAATCATTGATGGCATGAAACTCAACTAAGGAAAATGAAGGGTTCTACACCTGGATTGGCATAATGCTGGACATGGGAACAGGCTGGAGAGAAGTTCAGCAGGAAGGAACTCAGTGTGTTGGTGACAGCACGCTCAGTATGAACCAGCACTGTGCCCCAGCAGCCAAGAGAGCAAACTGCCCTTTGGGATGCATTAAAAACAACATAGCCAGAAAGTCGAGGAGGGAGAATTCTCTCACTGCATTTAGTATTGGTGCAGTCTCACCTTGAATACTGTGTACAGTTTTGGGCTCAGCAATATAAAAAGGATATTAACTGAATGTTTCCAGAGAAGGGCAACATATCTGGCAGAAGGGTGAAATGGTTAGGTAGTTGGACTTGATGGTCTTTCTAGGAACCTTCCAACTGAACTGTTCTGTTTTGTTCTATTTATTCTATTCCATTCCATTCTTAGAACTTAAGTGGTTACTGTAGAATGGACTTACACCAATTTTCACTTGTAAAAAGGTATCTAAACCTGAGCCAATAAGTTTCACACTCTAACTGAGCCAAATTTAAACATCCCTTTTAACTTATAAACTCAACAGTAAGGAATTAATACATTTGTTTCTGAATCCAAAGAAAATGAAACTTTTACTATTGAGTATATTGTTACTTTAAAACTGGACCAGCAAATAAAACCCGACTTCTTTTTTTCTCTTCACAGTGTCACATAAAGGTATTTTCTAATTATACATACAGGCACAACAATTCCTAAGAAGCCTTCATCATTGTAGAGACAGAAACAACAGCCAAAAGAGAAGATAAGAAGTCTGTAAGTACCATCAGAAGTTTCTTGAACACTTACCAGTTAAAGTTTACAGAATAATTCTTGCTAGATATTAAAATAGAGGTGAGATTTACTTGCCCAAATTAGATCTGTAGAAGTTAAATACATGTGTCTGAATAGTTCTTGCTCAAGGCTCTCTTTAAACTCCAAAGGTAATCACACAATAGTACTCTGGAAGTTCTCTGAAATGTTAAACCTCCAGATGATGATTTATCTTTTTCTAAGATACGCCTCTTTGGCAGCAGGGGGCAAATGAGCCTCAACAGGGATATTATTTTTCTCCACTGACTAATAAAAAGGGCAGCCCAGGCACTGACTTATAGATATCCGGAGTGATGGAAGACGCACACAAACCTAGGACAAGAATTCATAACTCATCCTGATTCCAGGCATAAATGCAGTGTAAAATCTTCAACCTGGCCTTACAGAGCTGCTTACTGCACGTCATAAATTCTGTGCTACTATTCTAAATCAAAGAACAAGTCACACCAAGTATGAGGGAATAAAATCATGTGTTTTGTCAGCTTACCAAAGGAACTCTTCCTACTAGCAGAGATTCAGTTTCATTATGTAAGGCCTTCACGTTGACAGCTATCTCCATGGCAGTGTTTCTGGTAAGGCTCTGGAGAATAAGAAGCATAAAAATTATTTGATGGAATGCTAGTTGGACTGAGAATAAGTACTTTGTGCTTACAGCATTCACCATGTATTCTTCTAGGAGAAATACATCAATTTATAGTGCTACACTGACAACTTCTTCAGCACTGAGATCATAAAAAGGAAAATATATTATCTATTTACCGTCTTTCCTCAACTTCATTTAATATGACTTTATTCAATCATTAGGAGCCAGTAAGCAGCCCCTGTGAGATGAATTCGTGATTTTCATGGATGGCAATGGAGTGTTGATCTGAATCACCCACCTTAGAATCACCTTACCTAGATTAACTTCGCTTCTAGCCATATTATAAGAACCAAAGGTTAACTACCATAGTTTCCGTAAACAAGCTTAGGTTAGTTAAAACTAAGGAGAAAGACTCTACCTAATTATTCATCTTTGGGTCCAACCCCTGAAAACTGCATTGTCAACTGTGAAGGAGACAGCCCTCTGCTCCCTTGGCATTCTGTGAATAACATTTGAATATCAATTAAGCATGAAAATTTCTATGAACACATCCACAAGAATTGACCTGAATGTGGTAATATAATTTGCTGAGCCTTTATCATGCCTTTAATTGTGTCTCAGGACATGTCTAAACAACTGTCTGCAAGTAGATGTCAGCTTGCTTTGCATACTATTTTTGCTGTTAGCTGATATGAGTCTGGTTTACTCCTGCTTAGAACTGTATTAGGACCATCACCGTGCTTGATCTAAAATGCACTGTTGCATAACTTCAGGATGAACCCCTTAAACTGTGTGTCTCCTCTACAGATGTACTGAATTCTTCACTGCTTCCAAAGGACAACACACTTTCTTTGTGCCACCAATCGAACCTTCCCTTTGGCTATTTCCCCACCACAACAAAACTCAGATGTTCCTCATATTCAGCCATCGAAGTGCCCTTCTAATGTCCAACACTCACAAAAGGGAACATCAGCTGAGTGTGATAGTGATGAATGCAGAAACTACATATTCTGCTTTCTAAGATACCATATAGATCAGGAGGGGACTCTTCTCCCTCTTCTGTAGATAGATTTTCCAATTCACATTCACATTAAGAAATTTCATTATCTTTGAATGTGATTTCTACCAAACTGATCATCTATGGGGTGTTTCCCTAGTCATGCAAAGAGTTCCTGCTGCTATGCAATTCAGCACCTTCACAACTGAAAGTACAAAGGCTGCTCCAAATGCCATGCTTCCTACTTCATTATGTCAGCCCTAAAATCAGAGACGGACATCAGTGGCATGGCAGCAAAGGTTGAACCTTCCTGCCAGCATCCCATTACATGCCGTTGCCATGTGACAGATGGCAGCAGAGGGGCAGACTGACAGAATAGTGTCTGACATGAGGTGAAGGTATGACGTGGAATTCCTCCAAGCAGAGAAAATGGCACCCATCAACATTTACTGACACTTGCTGAATGTTTATGAAGATCTAACATAGGATGTGAGCACAGTGAGGCAGTGGGTGATGTGTTTCAGTGGTGGCAACTGCAACGGTGGGTCGCCTCCGCTGCTGTAGACTGTTATGAGCATGGCATGGAGGCTCTTCATTGCTGGAGAAAATGCACAGCCATTGGTAGTAATTATGATAAAGAACAGTGTTTTGTAGCTGAGAATTTACTCTATCAAACAGTGTTATTGTATCTGTTTGTATCTGTTGTAGTTTCTATGGGAATAAATAGGAGAGGCAATACTTCAGGAGTGATCTGTGTATATCTGTCCCTCTTCACTTTCACCTTAGAAGAAGGGACAAAAACGAGAGGATACAGCATCCATTCATCTGTTAAGCAATTTCATTTTAAACTTGACCATGGTGAGTATATTTCTGAGCCTTGTTTATAAAAACGTCCTGAACTATCACCCAACACATTGCAATATGGGAATGGGGAGTACAAAATGATCCAATGTCACAACTTCACACATATCTTTACTTGTAATGCATTCACTTAAACGCAATGAAACTTAATGGAAACTTCTGTTCTTCCTTTACCTCAGGAAACCTTGGGTTGGCTTTATTTAATGCATGTGAACATGCATTAACAGCATGAGCAAGTTCCTGCTCCAAGAGGCCATGTATTTTTGCTGCTTCACAGATTCTAGAAAAATAAACACAGGGAAAAGACACAAATATTTCTTACCTCCCATCGAGAGCAATTTTTAAGAGTATACAATATTACTGTGTGAAAAATACACAAAATTCATGAAATACTTAAGAAATACAGTTCTTTATAACAGAAGTTCAAACACAAGTATCACTGAAAGCAACTCATCATCTCATATAAATGACATCCATAAGACTGGAGATTTATTCTGCTATGACATAGCAAAAATGTGGGGGTCTTAACTCAAATGAGGCACAAAGGAAAGCCGTCACATATTAACTTAATTGAAGGTACATTAAAAAGTACTAAATATACTTCATAAAGAATACCCACCGATGTTCCATTACATGCTGTTACCGTGTAACAGATGGCAGCGGAGGGGCAGCCTGACACAATGGCGTTTGACATGGAAGTGCATACAATGCACAGGGGTGACAGAGAATTCCTTCAAGAGGAATAAATGGAGCTCACTGACATTCACTGACATTTGCTGAAGGTTTATGGAGATCTAATAGTGGATATGAGCACAGTGAGGCAGTCAGTGGTGCATTTCAACAGTGGGGATGGTGACAGTGGGTCACCTCTGCTGGTGCAGATTGTTACGAGTACAGAACTCAGGTTCTTGTTCATCACAGGTGAAAATGCTTAGCTAATGATGGTGATTACATAGAAAAAGAGTGTTTTAAGGATGAAAATTTGCTCTTTTGAATAGCATTGTTGTTTTCTTTGTATCTGTTGTTGCTTCCATGAAATCATAGAATCATAGAATTACCCAGGTTGGAAAAGACCTTGAAGATCATCAAGTCCAACCACAGCCTAAATAATTAGAAGGCATTACTTTCAGAGCAACTTAAGTAGACGGAGCTCTAGGCAATTCCTGTTCACTCACTGCAGCCCAGAGAAGCCAGAAGGCTGGAAAACCCATAATCTACACTGTTTAAATATGTCCACTTTGGTCACTAGCACTGCACACAAAGAATATGCAGTTCTTTATTAATATCACCAGTGCTACTGAACAGGCACTACAAGAACTACTTTGGATGCTTATGACAGATGATTATGATGAATCTGAGTGCAGCTTCATAAAATGTTTCAATTAAATTGTTTTTTAAATAATAATATAATAATAGATGTCTATGCCTATGGGGAAAGATTCCCTCTATAACCAATGGAGAAATGTTCCAGAACAAAGACTCCTCTTGTAAAACGTTCATCAAAAAGAAACAGATCAGACATATAGAGTTCTATAAATATCAGTTAATTGATTATCTAGGTAACGTGGCATTACTAGATAAGATGGATGCATCCACATTATTAACTTCTAATGTAGATTTCCAAGGTTTTCTTTTTCCCAGTAAATACATAAATGATTCTATCTTGGTATACGGGTTGCCAAATTGAGTTTTCTTATTCTAGTGTACCTTGTAATAAGTTCTTCTGCAGCTTGTGAACACAGCTGGACCTGTGTGACTTCTTCTTCTGTAGCCAACTCAACAGCCTGTTGTGGGTATAGGGGAGATCGAATGACAGATTTGCAGGAATCGTACTTCTGTTTGTCTTCCCAAGACTTCAGGGTGTTTTCAAAGGCCTGATCAAAACGAATTACACGTTCAGTTCACAGCATTTGCAGCACTTTTGTTTATAGATGTAAAAGCATGTGGAGTTGCACACAATTTTATATAAAGAACATAAGCTCTCTAACTCCTTAAATTACTTTTCTTTTTAAACTTAGTACAGAGAATAAGTCACTTCTGAAAGCGTCACTTCTCCTTCTCTCCCTCTCATATCAATAAGTGTCTTCCAAAGCTGTAAGAACGCAAAGGCCATAATACAAATACATTCTGTGAGGACAGTAAAGTCAAACCTGAAAGTGAAGCAAGGTTCAAAACTAAAGAATAAAGTTAACATTTTAATAATAGATTTTAATAATTTTAATAATAATCAGAATACAGTTCCAGTGCCATTAATTCCATGCTAAGTTCAACATTCAACATTCAATTAGAGGACAGTGAACTGAGGGACAGCTAAGACTTTAGCATGATAATCCTAGGTGATAATCCTAATATGAACTTTTGTGGTTTTGTGACACTGCTTGCATCCCTCCTTTCTGAACTGTGACATGGGATGTAGGGTTAATAGGATGGAGAGATAAGAGAGATGTCTGCAAAAGCTATCATGAAAAACAGACATTATACAACCCTTGCTAAACTTCCAGTATGTGACTGTCTGCACACCTACTGCCTCAAAAGGAAAATACATAAAATTCTGACTATTCTTCTTAGTATATATTAATAAGAAAACAGGAATAGCACTAATCTAACTGATAAAGGCCAACAAAGAGCTGTGTCCCTCATAGAAAAGAACTACTCTCTGTCTGGCTTATTATGGAAGTGATATAACTACAAGTAACTATATAAGTTATATAAATAGTTACAAAACATTCTTATAAGCACTGTTTTTCCCTGTTATAACTAAATCAAATTACTATGGAAAATAACGTCAGCAAAGGTATATCATAACACACTTTCTGCCACGTACTCTGTCTCTTGTTAGCATCTGAGATCTGTTTTTATGTACAATTTTAATAACTCCTGGGGGCTGGATCCATGCCTCTCCATCGACTTGCACTGGAACCCCTTCATCTCCAAGTATGGTGATCTTTACTGACCGACACTGGAAAAGAACAAACATGTTATTTTACAGAGCCATAAATATTAATCAGGCTGACAGGCCACCTGAAATATGTTGATTATTAGGAGCTGTGGCATCTCTCCAGATTGGATTCAAGGGTGTAGCATTTTCATACTTCATCCATCATTTAAGACAATTTGTTATCCACTAAAATTAAAACACTGTCAGTGCTTTATTAATGTGTGGGGCAGTGGTCATCCAGAGTACCCCCACGCTTCAGCATCTCAAACTGATGACAACTACGTTATGTGCTTTCAAGTAAGAAACAGACCTGAGCTATCCGGTGGTGCTGCAGTTTGATAACTCTTGAAACTGCCATCTGCATGCTGCCAAATACAGCCACAACTTCAAGGATTTTATCATCAAAAGATGGGGCCCCGAATATCTGAAAGGAAAAGAAAATATTCCGTTTTCCATGGTTAACCCAGTGAGTGTTAAATGATAAACAAACTCAGCTTTTCCGTAGGTTCACTTACAGATTCAATTTTAACATTTAGATTCATTTAAATGTCTTAGAATAACTACACCATCCCTACAAATGACACACAAGCGAAATATCATAGGCAGAAGGCAACTACTGTCTTAAAGCAGTGATGACAACAACATTTCAAGTATCTGAATGACATCCCTTTATATAAAGGACGGCACAGTTCAGTATGAAGACTAAGGAATGTTTTTCAACACAAGAGGAAGGGCTAGTTCAAACCTCCGCTCAGCTAAGGTATCTAATATCTAAGAGGTTCTTGAAGTTGAGTAATGGCGGTGTGTTTTTTTTTCCTCAGAAATGCTTATCTTCCCATAGTCTGTATTCTCTGGAAACCAGTGTTTGAGCCCACTCTCATCTTTGACAAATGCTGCTTTAATAGTGAGAAGAATCTTGTTTTCAGTGTAAATAATTACCTGCTGTAAATGTGAAAACTGCTTTGGTGTGGAACAAACATCCTGATCCAGTCAAGGCTCTGAATTTCCCTGAGTTTACACAAGTTCACAAAGCCAAGCATGTGCCACTGGCAGCTGATGTACTGCAGCAAAACTCAGACATGTTGGAGGGGTATCCCAGGCTGGAGTTCAATTCATTCAAGAGCAATAGAGTCTAAGCGCACTCCTAAGGCCCTTGAAGACTGACCATTTCATATTGACATAGAATAGGGAGCAATAAGGGAGAAAAATGAGCAGATGTAACTCCAGTAAGATTACAGTGGGTAAAGAGACCGTTTCTCTCAGTGGTACTCAGGCAAACTCAATTGTCAACACGCATAAAGTAAGCTGCTTTGATGACATCAGACACCATATGAGAGAAAAGCCTCCAAAGTAGCCCAAAGCCAAAACTAGTCAGATCCTGCTCCCTGAATGTGCATTTCCTGGAGGTGAAAAATAAAAGAATGAAGATCCAGAACTGCTTAAACCATTCAATCGCTGCAGCAATATCTTAGGGAGGGTGAGGATGGAAAATGAGGAACTTTGGTCGCTGCTGCTCCCCTGGCCAATGGGAGTCTTCACCCCCGTGCAGTGAGGTGGTTTTGGCCCAGGAATTGAGGAAGTCCCCTCAGGCAAAAGGCTGCACAGTTGCCATCATTTACTACCCCATCCAGGTGGCAACTGTTCTCAGAGCATCTCAGGATGGCACTGAGGTAATTCTTGAATAGACAAGTGTCAAAGAATGAAAATGCAACTGTATTGGGCCTGGAATCACAGCCATCGAGACAACATCTTCCTTTCATCCAGATTAGCAGAACTGAAGCATTTCAGATCATCACCATCAATGACATCAGTCACTCAGGATTGCAGTAAGGCAGTGAATTACGTTCCTAACATTGTCCAGAATAAACGTGTCACTTTTCTGGCAACAGACAACCACAAATATCAGTAAAACTGCTCTAAGATCTATACACTTGCTCTACACCAGTATGACAGCTAGGACAGATCTCTCTCAGTGAAGCAGCCCAGGGAGAAAAAGATCTCCTGAATAGGAGCTGAGCAGATGTTAGAGATGCTTCAAGTTTATGAACGTGAACATGACAAATATAAAAATATTAAATACCCAAAGCCAAATATAAACGTTAACTGTCATTCTCTGACATGTACCAAAAATAATAAAAGGATAATGAAACACATTCAGGATTGGATTTTTTGTGTGTGTGACTTTTATCTATGTATTAACCAGAGAGTTGTTAGTCAAAAGAAAGCAAAAGCATTCTGGTGAAAAAAGTCCTGAATTGTTGATATTAAAACCACACTCTAATTGGCAAGTGCAGTTTTAGGTGAGTCAGACCTCACAGTAAATTGGGACATTCAGAGCTGTGATAATCTGCTAGCAATTACAACGGCTGCATTGGGCATGAAGCAGAGAGCAGAAGTCAGACTGCTTCACGTTGTAAAACATTCAGGTATCTGAGTCGTGCAATGTTTCTTAGGGGATTTGAGGCAGAAAAGAAAAAAGCTTAATGAAAATAGTATTTAAAAAGCAGATTATTATCCCCACTTAATTACCAATCAGTAAACGTATCTGTCCTCATTTCTAAATGACCACCTGTTAGCCCAAAGCTGTTTGAAAAGCAGGAGGAAAATCTGGATATAAACTTTGTGATTATCTTTGCCCGTTTTCATTATTGTTAGAATGCAACAGAGGAATGAGTGCATTGAGAAACCTCATTTACAGCAGAATGTGACAAAAAACAATGCAAAATCACGGCATATATATTCTCAATTAAAAAATCAAACACAAGACGATATGGTTTAAACTCAAGTAGACTCCCTAAAACGTTACTTCTGTTCAATATTACTCACATCATCTTCCTTGGTTCCTCCCCAGAAATTGGTCCCACCAGCATAGCTGGGAATGTTTAGCACAGCAATGCCCTGCAGACTTGGAAGAGGGATGTACTGTCCATCACACTGTAATGGATAAAAGCTCGTTCAGTATATAAATAACGTGATAACAGCAGTTGGCTGTTTTAATACATGAAGAATCACTAGAGCTGTCGGGGAGGACAGACTCATTAATAGGTTGACAGAAGCCTATTCCACCCACGCTGCAGAGCAGCTCTAATAATCTTTCCCTCACCAATTTCAGCAACAATTTTTGCAGAGATGACGAGTGTCTACAGCAGTCGTGTTCTATGATTCTTCCAAGAAGCATTTTAACACTCCTAACTGCTAAATTTCTCATACATTTTAACCACGCGCTGTCTATCAAGGATTACAAACGTCTGTGCAATGAGGGGCAGCTAATTCTTTGAGTGTACATGGTAAGACAGCCGTGCCCATTGACATTACAAAAGCTTGATTCACCCATCCAGTATCTGCACTGCCAAAATTGCAATTTGCTTGTTATTTAGGTAATTCCTTTAAGTGGACAAAATAAACCAAAAGCCCAACACAAAACAAATTATAAAATATAAAAGCAAATTGTGGCATGGCCACAAACATGTTAAACATGAACACTGTTAGGACTTGGCGTACAGTACAGAGACAAATCTAGGACTGGCTCCAGATTTGTCACCTTGGCTGTGTGCAGGACTTTGGTGGGGAGGGGTTGCAGATAAGAGGTTGGTCCTCTTTTGTAAAGAATCACAGAATGGCCCAGGCTGGAAGGGACCTGAAGGATCATCAATCTCCAACCTTTACATTTAATACTAGACCAGGCTGCCCAGGGCCCCATCCAAACTGGCCTTGAACATCTCCAGGGATGGAGCATCCACGAGCTCACTGGGCAGCCTGTTCCAGCACCTCACCACTCTCACAGTAAAGAACTTCCCCCTGACATCCACTGTAAATCTTCCCTCCCTCAACTTAAACTTTATCCTCTAAAAATCATAAGCAACAACAAGTGCTACTCAGTACAACAACAGAATCATGTCGGTCAGGTCAGTCTCACTTTACTTGCAATCAGAGGACATCTACAGTGGAAAAATCCTTGTCCACAAGTGCTGTCCTGCAGAAGTGCATCAAGTGTGTATGTAAAGTGAACAGGTCATCTAAGAACCTACATGCTGGATTCAAGATCACTTTGGAGATAATGAATTTGCAGGTAAAGTTTCTTTTAAAGAAGACTTCTGAATTACCAAGTTACTAGTGTTGTGGAAATAGAATTATACAAATGAAGTAGCAGTCCCTAGAAAATAAGGAGGAAATCTTCAGCAATTGTATCAAGAGGAGAAAGGGATGCAGAATACTTCCAGAACACGATTAGCATTTTCTTTCTATGCTTTAATGTCAGCAGCAAGACACAGTTTAACATTTCCATCAAAATGTGTCAGTAGCCAACATATGCTCTGATATTAACAGATGCTGCATAGCCGTTTGTATTGCAGTAGAGGTTTGCCTCCAATTCCTGAAATGGATATTTTTAATTTTCCAAAGCTGAGCACCTCATCACAAGTTTTAACATAAGGCTGATATTATGCAAGGCAATAAGAAATATGAATTTTCTATTCGCTGTTTTACTTGCAGATATATTCAAAGATAATTATGGAGAGGTCAGACATGAATACCTTTTTGAATCTTATTTGAATCTGATTCAAATATCGTTAAATTAGAATTCTATCTGCAGCATATATAACGCCCTTTGCTGTCATTAAATTCACTAACTACGGCATAATTCCATGATAATTATTCAATTGTTAGATAACAACAAGCTGATTCTACCATACGGTATCCTCCTACAGCTCAGTGAGAGAAAGAGCTCCAATGCGTTCAAGAAACATGGAGACGTACTTAGGAACATGGTTTAGTGGGGAAATATGGGTGGTAGGTTGGACTGGATGATCTTGGAGGTCTTTACCAACCTTAATGATTCTGTGAACTTATAATGATATATAACATAAGGTAAATTTATGATGTTTATTTTCATATAAACATCATGAAATTCCACTTAAAATAGTTAGCAGGAAGAAAAAAAAAAGACACTATTTTATTTCTCTGTCAACCTCCAGCCTAAATATTCACTGATTGAACACAACCATGACTGTCACGCAGCCATTTCGTGCACTTGGTAACTATTTCTATCATCCCCTGTAAAGTCCCAGTATTGTGAATAACACTTAGATTTGGTGCTAGAACTTAAAAAAATAATTATGTTCAAATAATTTATACCGCACTTGTTGCTGTGATAATACCTTTCTCTGGCTCTGTGTGGCTATCTCAAACACCTATTTGAGTAAGACTCTGTAGGTATAGCTGTGCTTCTTGAGATTCTCACTCAGAATCTCCCCTCTTCTGTCAGGGTGTCTTTTTTTCCTAAGGCCATCTGTGTGCTCACTCTATCTGTGTAACCAAGCTGTTAAAAAAAAGTTCATGCTACCTACGAACAAAAATTACCTCGAGTTGAACTTTTTGTTCCAAATTCTTGTAAGTTCTCTGCAGTAGCTCTTTTGTGCCAAGTACTCCATACCACATCATGTTTTTCGTCCGACTTCTGCAAACAGGTAAAATAACACACTGAAATACAAATATTATGTCTTGTATTTGTAGGAGAAAGAAAAAGTGATGAATACGATTAAGGAGAGAAGGAAAATAAGATGTATAGAAATGTCTCAGCTCTGTTACTGACAATTACCTGCATTTTTCAGGGTGCTCTTCTCGCTTGTTATTAAATTCAAGTGAAATTTTTGCATCTAACCCAATTCCAAAATAGTTGTTCATGACACATTTTTCTGAATATCCCTCCCTTTAGAAGAAAAGAGATGATTAGTTGTACATTTTTACAGTTCCCAGGCACACAGAACTACAACCAAGATGCTGGATACTCTCAGAGCAGACACATCAACAGGATACATCACAAGACCATACTCTCAACCTTCCTGAGGAAGGCTAATGGTTGTCAAGGAGACAGATTGGATGCTGTCTCCTTTGCAAGTGCAAGTAGCTCCTGGTAGGACAAAGAAGAAACTAACATATCCCAGTATCTCCACCAAACCCAAAATAACTGTGGAATAGGAGGAAAGATCTGCCTTGTAAACAGCTCTGAGACAGCAGCACCAAAGTGGGCTGAGCACCAAGGCTGCATTTAGACATGCTGGTGGTACTGGCACAGCGGTGCTTTGTTTTAGAGTCCCCACACAAGGCCACAGCCCACAACCCAGATACCATCTGTAAGTCTCTGTAAATGCCACATCCAGTTTTCTGGGAAGAAGAGACAATTTAGAAGACAAGATTTCTGCCTTGCTGTCCGAACCCTTAGGCAGATACTTCTTCCTCCACCCCAAGGCCCTGCTTCAGTGTTTTCCTGGCAGCTTAGCTTGCATGCAGACCAGCACTTCAGGCAAGAGAATCCAGTTCTGGCGTACTGATGTTCTCTCAGAGACTGTGCAAAGGGTAAGTGAGCAAATGTTTCCCATTATTTCTGCTGCTACAAGACAGTCCTGGGCTACTCATAACTAAGGGCTTATTCTAAAATGGCACAATCCAAGGTGTTTCCAGACCTTGAAGTCTACAGAAAATAGATAGCAAAACAGAATTTCATAGTAAAAAGCTTAAGTGAAGCTAAGTAAAGTGAAACAGTAAATTCTGGAAAAAGAAATTGCTTACAGTGAATCTGGATCCGGGTCAATAAATGGCGTAGCACCAAATGGATCGATGTTAGCTAGTAACATTTTGCTAATAATTGAACTTCCTGCAATAGAAGCAGCTAGGCCAGCCCTTAAACCTGATAAAAAGAAACAAAAATACCAAGAAAATAACTAAACAAATTTGATAAATAGAGAAATATCAGAGTTTTTACTCAGCCTAATTTTCATCTCCAAACTCATCACAATTTTCTTTTCACCCTGTCCTTTGTAAATCAACTGTCATAAGATCAACATTCAAGTGGTTGGTCCTGGAACTAGCAACTATCCCAACTATCCTTCAGTGAATGCTTACATATTTAACTTGGTAAGCATGAGCTGACTGAGAGACTCCTGAAGACCTGATGAACTCTCCATGCCTACTTTGACCATGGAGCACAATACAAAATACTATGTAATGCAAGTAAAAAGGGAAAAGTACTTTCTAAAAGCTTTCGCTTAAATTGACATGAAGAAAAACCAAAACTCATACCCATCATTCATTAAATGTATTAACTAAGTTAGTTAAAACTTAGTTAGTGCCCCCTACTATTAATTGCATTTGGATAGGAGCCTTAAGTGTATCCAATGGTTAGGATGAATGATAGAAGACCCAGCATTCCAATTTTTCATCATCCAGAATCAAATGCAATACTTTCGCCACAACCAAATGACCAGCAGTATTCTACATTCCTTTGCACTTCCTACTACACGATACAACACGAAGGTATGTTTGTCAGTTCAGACGATTTTGGAGGGTTCTATTTCCACGTAGAGCACCAGGCATGAAGCATTATTTGACATCAAGGAGAACAGAAGGCAATGTTAACAGAGTGTGATGAACACCAGATTTTAGAATCACAATTACCTGGGCAGATAATCCTAGTGTTAAGGACAGGGAGGTTCTCTTTGCTGGCAGCCAAAGCTGGAGCAGAGAAAGAGCCTGTCTGAGAATGGATACCTCGACTTGTACGTCGATCGGGAGATCTTGGTGCAGTTTTACCTGTCCAGAAGTAAAAGAGAGAGAACTCACTAGAGCTATTGTGGTAAATACACCGTTTTTACAGCCCTGAAAGTATTTCAAAAGCATTTATCTCTTATGCTTCAGTGAAAAACATCTTTGTCCTTCACACAACATTTTTTCTTCTAAATACAAGGAAGAAAACTCAGAACAGGATGGGGAACAGCTGTTTACATGGAAGGACAGTGACAAGTCAAGGGGGAATGGTTTTAAACTGAGACAGGGGAGGTTTAGGTTAGATTTTAGGAGGAGGTTTTTCACACAGAGGGTGGTGACACACTGGAACAGGTTGCCCAAGGAGGTTGTGGATGCCCCATCCCTGCAGGCACTCAAGGCCAGGCTGGATGTGGCTCTGGGCAGCCTGGTCTGGTGGTCGGCAACCCTGCACATAGCAGGGGGGTTGAAACCAAATGATCATTGTGGTCCTTTTCAACCCAGGCCATTCTATGATTCCACGGTCAAGTTTCACAAAAATGCAGACTTCAGAAAGCAAAAAAAAAAAAAATCAATTATTATTAAAGGATAAATGTCAATGAATTAATACGAATTTGAACTTAAATTTAAGAAGCATTTACTTACAAATATACCTATATTATATGTTAAGTATAATATAATAGAAACAAAAAATATTATATATTTATAGCAATTTTGTTATAGATAGCCATTGTAAAACTCAGGCTGAAATTAGGCCACCTTATAAACAGCCATAATCCTTGCTCTAAGCAGCTAAAATTGATCTTCTGCTTGCAGCAGGTTTCTGAAAACATCAACCAAAACTCTGATATCTTTATCTACAACCAAACTGAAAACTGCAAGGGAAGAGAAAACCACATTCAGATATTTTTGTCTTCTGCACAGATCACAAAGGAGATCAGTTTGCTGTCATTTCTTTTTCACAGATAGAAGGAATTCCCTTAATAGTTGAAAACATTTATGTGTTAAAAATTGTACAGAATATGGATGAAGAAAATCTTGCAACATGTAAAATGTTGTTGACAAAGGCAAGTAACAGCCCAGGAAAAAGGGAAGAAAGTCAAGGGGAAAGTGAAGATATTATAAGGAGTCAGCCATATGCCCAGTTGTCCAAGAAGGCCAATAATGCAGTACAACTACTTTGTACATGGGTATGATAAAACACTATACTATAATGTTAAAAAAATGAAACAAAAATAGCAAACTATATCTAACAGGAGTTATGAAATATTCAAATGATGTTAATTAACATACTGAATAATATTACCTTCATCAAGTGACCAAATATAATTTCAGAGAGTAAAATATTCAGGACACATTTAACTTATATTTTCTTTTACACTACTGAAAAATTCACAGTGCTATTCATTCAGTCTGTTCTCTCTGTACATGGAAACCAGGCAGTTACATTAAATAGGAAAATCAACAGAACAGCTGCTCTTTATTTGACAGATGAGGCTCGTGGGGATAACTACAATAAAGATAAACTTTTGCTGTTCATGCTCTGATAAAAACAACAGAGCTCTAATGAGTATAACTGATGTTTCATTGCAGATAATTGAATCCATGTTTCATGCTCTCTCCCTCAGCAGCTATCTCCCACTGACAACATTAATATGCACTCTATTTCACATATTTCAGATGTATGAAGAATAACACATCTCTGCAACAGGCACAGAAACTGTGCTACCGAGAAACCAAGGGCTTTTATATATATATATATATAAACACGTGATCATGTGTTTAATTTTACTTTACATCAGTGGCATTAGGACCAGGTCATTGTTAGTGCTGGCATCCTCTGTGAGCTGGATCTGTTGAAAGTGGACATCACCAATCTAATGATGTATTTCTAAGGTAGGAAACACTGGCACAGACACCAGCTTTAATGCAGAACCTCAGGAGTACAGCATCTCTGAAGATTTGTCATGGCTTAGGGTAAGTGAGGATCCCTCACAGACAGACGTTCTTTCACTGCAGCCATTTGCTGTCAGTAATGGACACATAAAGGAGAGATTTTACCCTATCATTTGAACGTGTGAATTAGTACTATTACTTTACAGAAAGGGTAGTCAAGTACTGCAATAGGCTCCCCAGGGAGGTGGTTGAATCACCATCCCTGGATGTGTTTAAGAGCCGTTTGGATGTGGTGCTCAGGGACGTGATTTAGCAGAGGGTTGTTAGAGTTAGGGTACTATGGTAAGGCTACCGTTGGACTTGATGAGCTTCAAGGTCTTTTCCAACCTGAGTAATTCTATGATTCTATGATACTATTCTGTGTCAGGGCATAAGCTGTCAACACTATTCCATAACTACTACTTTACACACAGTAATCAAACACTTGAATAGCCATATGAAATATTATAGACAAAGATGCTTCTCAGAGAGTAGGAAAAAGCAATACAAATAATCAAACCTTTTTAAACTATGCAACCAACTATGTAAGAAGACTGTAAACTTTAAAATTATTTTCTTGCTATTTTACTCACTTGACTGGGATTCAAATTCCTTTGTATCTTCCTCTTTTTCCTCTTCTTTGGATTCGTCCAACTCCTTGCTATATTCTACTGGGGACTGGTTCACTTGTTCTTCACTATGAGCATTCTGCTCATCCACAACTGCTTATTTAAAAAAATAAAATAAAAATAAGAAAAAAGTTTAAAGATCTCTACAGAAAATATACCTAAAAAGAAAACTAGCATTAGGGTTGTTTTTTTGTTTTGTTTTTTTTTTTCCTGTAGCTTTAAGTTTTAAAATCTTAATGAGAGATTTCTATTGCCTCTCCGGTGAAAATGATTCTATAGCAGTCCTTTGCCCATCGATATAATTCCATCAGAAGCTGTCATTTTCTGAAGGTTAATAATTACAAAGTACGTGTATACATGCACACACATGCATAAATATGTACTCATATGTGCAAACAGACCATCACCATCTTATAAACATGCTGCATTTCTGTCCTTGCAGTTCATAATAACCTTATGCATTGTAAGAATACAAATTTCAAGCTTCAGTATCAAAATTCACACAAGCTTAAAGGAAAAAGAAAATAAAAAAGCATCTTTATCAGTAAAGATGAACACACACCTTTTTCTGCTTGTTCAATGATCTGCCTCACAGCCTTCTTTAAGCTGTTTGCCCGGAGCATCAACTGTTCTCTTGGTTTGAAGAGTTTCTGGGTGGAAGACTTTGCAACACACTCCGCTAACTGCTCCTTACTTTCGGACAAGGATTCCTCACTTGAAAACTCCTCTCCTTCTTCTTCAACAATGGGGGGAGTGATGCCTGGGAGAATAGGAGCAGCCTGGGCTTCTGTGTGAAGCGCTTGGAGCAACAGGTCAAGCTTCTCATTTAGCTCTGAACACTAAGGAAAGGGGGAAAGAATACACAGACGCTAAAAAGAAACGAAGGTAAACTTCTTGAGGAATTTAAGCATGATATTACAGAGAGAGATCTACATTCTCCATTTGGTATGAACTAAGATTGTGCCTACATCTCTATGGAATTATCTACGTAAAATCCAAACGTGGATCCAACATTTTGCACTATCAGATTATGAGTAGGTTTGTACCGCCTGTTGGTAGACAGACCCTGCAATGTTCAACTTGCTTGAAGCAGCTATAGACAAAAAAAGCTACATGCTGACTAAAACAACACACACGCTAAACTCAGCTTGCCATTTAAGTAGGATACTTGCGCACAGAAGCTGTGGATGACCCCATAAGGTCCCTTTCAACTCAAGCCATTCTATTATTCTATTATATGGACTAGATTTTACTCTTCTTCTGAAGGCCAGCAGCATAGATAGGGCTACTGTATTTGCCCACACCATACAGTGTAACAAATTATGGGTAGTCAGCACCCCAATTAGGAGGAATAACCTATGGGGACATGCTAGCCATTAGACTGAAAACACATGGTGTTAGTTTTTGATAACATATCTGTACATTTAAGCAAGTGAATTGGCACTGAGCAAACAATGTCAAACATCTCTAGCCCTAATCAAGCCATTGCCCTCTCTAGGTACACTGGAAAAGAGACAAATTGATGTATTTAAGAGAAACAGGGCTGTTTTGCCCTGGAATGGTGAAAAAAGCTGGATATAAGCCTTATAGCCTGGAGGGCCAACCCGGGCTGTATCCAAAGGGGGGTGGAAAGCAAGGAGAGGGAGGGCACCGTTCCCCTCTGCTCTGCTCTCATGAGGCCCCATTTAGAATACTGCATTCAGGTCTGGGATTCCAGGACAGTAAGCATGCAGAGCTGTTGGAGTGGGTTCAGAGGAGTTAGGTTACATGTTAGTAAGAAGTTTTTTACTCAGAGGGCGGTGAGGTGCTGGAACAGGTCGCCCAGAGAATCTGTGGATGTCCCATCCCTGAATGAGTTCAAGGCCAGCTTGATCTGGTGGATGGCAGCCCTGCCTATAGCAAGGGAGCTGGAAGTAGATGATCTTTAAAGTCTCCTCCAAACTAAGCCACTCAATGATTCCATGAACCATGAATCATCAAGTAATTGCTGTTTGTTAATCTTCGGACTCTGGGATTGTCAGTGATTTTATTTACTTTTTTTCAGTTCATGAAATATTTTTCATCAATCAAAACCCCCCCTATCTTCTTCAATGTTTCTGCAACCTGATCTCTACAATTTGTAGCTCAAACTTTTACTTTTAATGCTGTAATTTCTCTTCCATTCATTCTTCCATCATAACTCTCCCACTAGTTGGTTGTTTTCCTGTAGCTAACGTAATCACCTTCAGACAAAAGTAGAAACATAAATGCAAACGAACTCCATCTCTATGCACATTCTGTGTTTTATCTTTTGTGAAGGCAAAAAATATGTAGAGTTTGTAGAGATCTCACAGTGCAAAGATGGTCTAATCACTCAGAAGAGCAGAATTCTAAAGTTATTGAGAGAAATGGAAGCCGAAATGGGCATCCTGAAGCCATTTGAAAATTAAACAACCATGTGCTAGAATCTTAAGAAGAAAGAAAAGGAAAAAAAATAAAAGAAAAAAGAAAAAACCTTAACTCAGAAAATAGTCATAGTCTTACTTTAATGGCCATGGCATCAGCTTCATCTGCATTTTCCACTGGTTTTTCGTAAGTCTTTCCTATTTTGGCAACAAAATCCTTTACAGTTTCACACAGTATTCTTGGTAATATTAGAAAAGGGGAGAAATAAAATAAAATAAGCATGTTTTTAATAGAAAAATCTTACGACAAGTGATTTATATGTATACAGTCATAGACTATTTTTCTTGTCAAATGAGATATGCAAATGATATTTTTCTCTGTGGTTTGCAAAATTCAAGTGAAAATCTATCAAAAAAAAGATCTTTGTCTTTTTTCATTTAAGCCTTAGCATGCATCTTATTTCTAAGAACTTATATTAACATGACCGGTACTAATTTATTTTATGTGAAGTAAATATTTTTAACAAGATATGGATACAATTTAGAATTTGGAGTGATAATCAAATTCTGCAGTTTAATTTTCAACACACTCTACATGAATACTTATTTCGGAGATGTCCATGATGTGCAAAGCAATTCTTTTACTTTTAAGCTTCTGTTTGCAGAAAGAGAAGCTGTTTGCCCTCTTAATGATATAGGAACACATAAACAGAAACAGAATCAATGTGATGTGAAGTAGGTCACATATTTACATTAGCAGCTGTATGTTGCATATATAATCTGTGTGAATTTTGAGTGAATTAAAAGCATTTTATATTAATATTATGTGATTTGTTTTAAAATGCTAATGCTTTCATTACTATCTATTTCCTATTGTACTACATAAAACCTTTGCAGAACAAACATCTGCTCCAAGGTATTAAGTCAGACCAGCTGGGCCTACCATAACCAAACCGGGCTTAGACAGAAGGTTATCATGATTGTAACGTTACACAGAGGATTTATCCTACACAGTACATAAAAATGACCAACTCACTTGGCAGAAGATATAACAACTGAGTGCTGATCAGAATTGAGAATTTTTGCAAGATGAGCAGCAACTGAATCTTCATAAGCAGATATCTGAAAACAGAGAGGAAAGAAGACTTCAATTTCCACCCTTTTCAGCATTTCAACACCAACTTGTGTGTCAAAACACCTTAAACATAGCAGGATTTCCACGGAAGACCTACTGCAAGGTCAAGCAGCTGGGAATGCTGCTCCTACCTACACACTAAATTTCGCATAACAAGTTTTTAATATTCAAAATAACACTGTATCTGAAAACTTGATCCACATCTCTTTTCCTCCTTTCTCTAAAACAAGCTAAAAGTAGCCCACGAAGTAGAATGAATCAACCAACTTTTGGGGTTTGTTACATACTAAACAATCGTAATCTAATTTCTTTTATTTCCAAGACAAGCGAAGTTTCCATGAAGCCAAGCAGCTTGATTAAGTCAAATGTCTGTGGTTATAATCTTGAATTTTCTTTTTGCTGTCGAACGGTATCTTACTCCCCAAGTACTCCCACCGACAAAGGCTGTAAAACCTGCTATAATGTTATCAAAGAAAATCCTTTGTGATTCACCCCTAATTAGATTTCATAAGAAGTGTTTGGAAGAAAAGTGTGCGCATTTTCCTACTTCCCTGCCAAGAGGAATTCCTGAGTGTTACAAGATTACAAAAGATTCAGAAGAGGTCAGAATCATGTTCACACACAATCCTGCCTCAAAACAGGCATGGATCCAGATCTCCTTTTTAACAGCAAATTCTAACCACATTCTAGAGTTAAAGCTAAAAAGAAACTAGTTCGAAACTTTCTGATGGCTTCCTTTAGGAATCACTTAAGATGTATCAGTGTGTTTTTGTCCTGGACATGTACCTATCACTCTTTTTCTAATATTCATTTTTATATTTAATATTTACCAGATATATCAATTTTTAACTTCTAAAACCCAATCTTAATTGCAGAGCTCTGATGATAAATCAGTTGTGTGTGCTAGTAATGCAGAAGGCATCAAGAGAAGTGTGACCAGCAGGTTGAGGGAGATGATTCTGGCCCTCTACTCTGCTCTTGTGAGACCCCACCTGTGTCCAGTTCTGGAGCCCCCCACACAAGAAGGACATGGAGCTGTTGGAGAGGAACCAGAGGAGGGCCATGAAGATGATCAGAGGGCTGGAGAACCTCCCCTACAAGGACAGGCTGGGAGAGCTGGGGCTTTTCAGCTTGGAGAAGAGAAGGCTCTGGGGGGACCTTACAGCGGCCTTCCAGTACCTGAAGGGGGCCTACAGGAAAGCTGGGGAGGGACTTCTTATAGGGACATGTAGCAACAGAACACAGCTTTAAACTGGAAGGGGGTAGATTTAGACTAAATATTAAGAAAGAATTCTTTACTGTGAAGGTGGTGAGACCCTGGAACTGGTTGCCCAGTGAGCCTGTGGATGCCCCCTTCCTGGAAGCATACAAGGCCAGGCTGGATGGGACTGTGAGCAACCTGGTCTAGAGGGAGATGTCCCTGCCTACAGCAGGGGGTTGGAACTACATGATCTTAAACATCTCTTCTAACCCAAATTATTCTGTGAATTTTAATTTCGAGGGAGGAAAACAGTTCCTACATTTAATATGTTAAGAATGAACAACTGCTTGAAGTTGAATAGTAAAGTCTTCTGGGACCAAACCAAGTGCAACAGTTCTCTTGAAACTCAAAGAAAAAGAATGAGCTATGTACTTATAGTTAATTTTGGCATTGCACTTGAACACATTAATTACATGTAAGGTTAGTTATCTGTTCCAAAATATCGTATCTCAATAAATTGAAAACAAAGAGATTAAACAGTGTGCTCAAAAGAAAATGGCTTTTTCCAAATCAGAGTAATAGGCTGCAGAATTGATTTTCCAAAAAAAAAAAAAAAAAAAAGAGGTTTTATATAACTATTCAGTTATATTTTCAGGAGAGGATAAACATAATTTCAGAGCCAGAACAAACAAGAAGAAAATGTATTTACAAGGTGAAGATAAACCAGAAAATCTTAAGTCTTGCAAAATTAGAGAAGAAAAAACCTCAAATTTGTATTGCTGACACTGGAAACAACATTAGAATTACAGCCAGAGCAGCCCCAGTCTCTGTATCTCCATATCCAGCAAGGTGCCAAAGGTTACAACCTCCCTGCCGATTAAGACAGCCTGAATCATTAAATCATTTAAGAACCCCCTGATTAATTATCGCTTCTCAAGTACTTTTGAGCTAAAGTTGACATGCATTAAGTTCCTTAGGAATAAATTACTTTGTCATCTTAATCAGTCTTTTTATGTCAATTGATTTGATCTAAGCATCTCATTCTCCAAACAAAACTGAATCCTCATCAGACAGCACAAACACAAATCTAGTTTTAAAGATAGACTACGCTTTCCTTTTTCTGAAGTCACTTATGATTTCATGCTCTCTGAAAGGACAACAGCAGGTGGTATCACCCAGTGTAACTGACTTCTCCAAGCTCCAACAGCTTCCCTCTTTCAGAAAACAACCATCACCTTCAAAGTGTTTTTCTCAATGCTTATTCCAAATTCACATATATTTCTAGAACCAATTTATTTCTACAGCTCTGCTGAAGGTTCTTTAGCTTCATTCGTTTTTGGTAAGTAACACAGAACATGAAACCACGACTGTTTGATATACACACAGTGAGAAAGTATTAACTGCACTGAGCTAGCAGATCAGAAAACATCTGTTTCTATTATGCACAGAAGTGTTGTAATGATATTTCAAACCCCGTCATACCAGCGGCTCAAAGTTAAACCCATGAAAAAGAAATCAAAAGTGAAACTTCACCTGGCATTCCTCTGACTCCTCTTCTACAGTGACTGAAGGAATAGAAGGCTTTGCTGGTAATTTTAGCTCATATGACATTATACTCCACCTAAAAGAAACATAATGGCTTTTATGTTTCCAGATTATTAGAGAGATTATTCTTTTTGTGAAGAAATTCTGGGACATTTAATGAAGCTAATGAGGACTTTCAAGTACAACATTTGCACCAGTTCTTTCACATTGCAAAGTAGCTGCAGAAGTCAAAGGAAAATAAATGTACTCCTACAAGTAATGTACATAAAGGACATAAGAGCATCCAAAGGAGGGCTACAAAGATGGGGAAGATTCTGGAGGGCCAGATGTAAGTGGGGCAGCTTAGGTCTCTGGGTTTGCTCAGCGCAGAGCAGAGGAGCTGAGGGAAGGCCTGATGGCAGCTGCAGCTCCTCACAGGGAGCGGAGGGCAGCGCTGAGCTCTGCTCTGTGTGACAGCGACAGGGCCTGAGGAATGGCATGGAGCTGTGCTAGGGAAGGGCAGCTGGGGGTTAAGGACAGGGTCTGCACCAGATGATGGTGGGCATGGAACAGCCTGCCCAGGGCAGTGACTACAGCTCCAAGATGCCAGAGTTCAAGGAGTGTTTCGACAGTGCTCTCAGACATACAATCTAGTTTTTGGGTTGTCCTGTGTGGAGCCAGGAGTTGGAATCTACGATGATTATGGGTTCCTTCCAACTCAGGATATTCTATGACTCTATGACTCTACAAAAAAGCCCTAACTTCACAATTCCATGGATGGTGGCAGGAAAACAAAGTAATTTCTGAAGTAACTTCATTTTCATTGACATATATATATTTTTTTCCGCTGGTAAAGGACAGTACAGCATAGGATGTATGAAACTGCTAATATCAACACCCTTCACAGCTGCTGTAAAGAGCAAGAGATCACTTAAGATGGTCTTGAGAGCATCTCCATTGAAGTTAGAGCACAAAATGAACTAAGCTCTTCTCAGTACAGAAGAAGAATGTATGAATTAATCTGTGAATATTTCAGAAAGCCCAGGTCAGCAATTATTTCTAAAGATCAGTAACAAGTACTTCTATATACACTTTTCCATAGAATGATCTCACAGTTTGCAATCATGACTGTTCATTTACTTTACCTATAGAAACATCTGGCCAGCAACTTAGCATAGAAAACCAGGGGTGGGAAGGTCACTTGGTTTTGACTAAGAAAATGCCACAGCGTACAGAAACAGCAATACTGGATCAAACCAAAGATCTACTTCGCCTGGCATCTTGCCTACAGCTGCTGATGCCTCAGGCATGCAAGAGCAAAGGCACAACACGCAAATTCTCCCCACTCTTGAGGATACGGAGCTCAGTTTTTCTTAAATAATGATGCTACCTGTAATGCTATTTAATAGCACACAGGGAGTCCTTGAAATTGCCCAGAATGGTTTTGAATCTATGCAATTTCTTAATGTTTATAACTTCTAACAAACAGCTTCATCAGTTGTGTAAGAAAATACCTCCTCTTTATCATTTTTGTGTAAAACAACGATTCTCATCAACCACCACCCCTCCCCTCTGACCCTTTGGTTTGAAGCAAACAGTGAAGATCTATCTCAGTTGCTGTTTTGACTTTCCTCATGAATGGGATCTATACCCTTCTGCAGACACAGACATTTCAATATGGTCCAAGGCAACCTTTTGTGGGTATCCCTGCTGCAGCAAGGGCCAAACCAGATGAACCCAGAGGTCCCTACCAACTTCAATCATACTGTGATTCCGTGATTAAGCTTCTATGATGGATTTAGGCCAGAAGAAACCAAAAAACAATTCAAATCTCATGATAAATCAGGCATATACACACATCAGTTTACCTGTCTAACATTTTTGTGCTGGCTCGTTCCAATTTCTCCAAAATCTGAGGAAGCTGTGTATCATCATCACAGGATCCTCCCCAACCAAGGACACGAGCAAGGTCATTTCCAGTACCAAGGGGTAACACCCCTAACTGACACTGAAACACAACACAGGAGCAAATCTACTATTGAAAACTAGAAGGAGAAAGTACAATCTATTACAAATACTTGTTATTTCAATAACGTGAGTTATTTAGCTGGCATCAAAAGCTTGCAAATCAAACAGTGTAATTATGGTGCATTAAAAAAAAATGTCATTTAACAGAGTTTTGACTATATGCACATAAATGAGAAAGAACCAAACTGAGGAAGAATAAGCTTACAAAAGCACAGTGAGTACAGCAAAGGAAAATAAATATACACACTTGCCTGTTTGTGCAAGCTGAGCTTATCGATTTCTGACAACACCCAACCCACACTTCCATCTCCACCACATACAAGAATCCGGAAGTTGTCGAACTTCTGAAATAGCCGCAAACTGGAGGGAAAATGGAACCCGTTAGAGCCAGTCACGTTCACCACTAAGACATCAGTCATACTTGTGAGCAGACATGACATGAGTATGCAGTATCCAGCACCTCAATGGCTAGTCTTTTATTATTATGAGGTATGTGGATGCAACCAGCTACTGCAGTAAAGCTATCTGCATATCCCATTAGTTGCCGTATATTTCACTTATACTGGCATTTCCAATAAATAACATGCAGAGTTTTATTTTAAAAGAATTCCTTTGATATTGTTTTCAGGATTTTATTATTATTATTTAAAAAAAAAAAATAAAAAAATCTAAGCTTTGAAATTACAGCTGTTCTGTGCTTCCCACTAAGGTCAGAAGCACAGGGAATTTTTTCACAAGAAGTTGTTAAGATGTAACAACAGGATATCCTCCACAACACCAGTGGGCTTTTGCCAACTTGTGACTGATTAAACACAAGGACAGTTGGAGGCAATTATTACAGGCAAGGTGATGACAACAGAAAACAAATACTGTATTTCATATTACATACTCAAAGCAATATCCTGCTCTTCCTTCCTATAGCTCCTCATCCTGCTCTACACAATATGCTACCCTTCACAGAATCACAGAACCACCAAGGTTGGAAAAGACCTAAAAGATCATCCAGTCCAACCGTTCACCTATTACCAATAGCTCCCACTAAACCATGTCCCTCAACACAACATCCAGTCTTTCCTTGAACACCCCCAGGGTCAGTGACTCCACCACCTCCCTGGGCAGTCCATTCCAGTGCCTGACCACCCTTTCTGAGAAGTAATACTTCCTAATGTCCAACCTGAATCTCCCCTGCCATAGCTTGAAACCATTCCCTCTGGTCCTATCACTAATGACATGAGAGAAAAGGCCAACCCCCAGCTCACTACAACCTCCCTTCAGGAAGTTATAGAGAGCAATGAGGTCTCCCCTAAGCCTCCTCTTCTCCAGGCTGAACATTCCCAGCTCCTTCAGCCTCTCCTCATATGGCCTGTGCTCCAGACTCCTCACCAGCACTGAAAAGAACAATAAAGAATAAGCAGAATGATTGACAGAACAGGGGGCAACGGGTACACACTGGAACCCAAGTTCCATATGAACATGAGGAGAAGCTTCTTTACTTGGTGGGTTACAGAGCACTGGAACAGGCTGTCCAGAGAGGTCTTGGAGTCTCCTTCTCTGGAGACATTCAAAACCTGCCTGGACTCTTTTCTGTGCAACCTACTGCAGAGAACCTGCTTTAGCATGGGGCTTGGGCTAGTGGTCTGTAGAGGTCCCTTCCAACCCCTACAGTTCTGTGACTCTGTGTGAATCTGTGAAATATGAGACAGAGAGGAAAGGGGAATGAGATATGGAGAAACAACCAAGAGGTAAGAACAGCAGGGATTTAAAAGCAAAATAAGTAAATCTAAAATGAATGAATTTTAAACATGCTAGCTTTTAAAATAACAGAAATAAATATGTTCATCTTAATGCATGTTATTTTCCAGAATATGTATAATCTGAGAACTGTTTCTAAAAAGCAACATATTAAGATCACAGTTTTTTGAAACTTTTATATTTTTGTCAAGTAAATAATGTCTATTGTACATGATAA
Source organism: Excalfactoria chinensis (assembly GCF_039878825.1). Taxonomy (NCBI): domain Eukaryota; kingdom Metazoa; phylum Chordata; class Aves; order Galliformes; family Phasianidae; genus Excalfactoria; species Excalfactoria chinensis. The sequence goes on along the minus strand of NC_092825.1, from coordinate 155,584,007 downwards.
TAAGTCTGAGAACAAAAGATACATTTATCTGAGGAAAGAATGTAACTAAGCTTTTTAGATCGACTAGAAAAAAAGTAGGCATCATTACTACTGGATAGAATATCTGCTAAGGACCTCTCTTTGGAAACTGTTTGAGGAAGAATAGTTAAAAGCAACCAATCTGACCTACGATTACTGTGTAAAATGCAAAGTGAACCTCTTGGATCATGGTTCTGATATATAAAAGCATTAGAGGAAAGAGAGCCTTCGAACAGGTGAATTTTTCAGATTGTCTCAAAATTCTCTCCAGTTAAAATGAGCCTTCCTTACTTTCATCCGTTATGATAATTACATGGACAAAATGTTAGCTGAAAGTGACATAGATTAAAAAGATTACAATAAAAAGATACTACAAGTTAAAGAGTTAGTATAAGTTAAAAACACAGCACTAACTATAAAGATACAAGTTGTTGCATTTGTGTTATTTGCTCATTGTTAAGTTTGTCATTTGCTTGGGTTTGAATCTTATCATGCAAGCTTAATTCTCCATCTTAAAGATTACAAAAAATAACGTTTCCAGTGGCCTTAACTGATCTTAGTAGGCCACTGAACCACAGGGCTACAGTTGATCAGAATTAGGTTACACAACAGAAAAATGTGCATGAATTTAATCTTTATGAATGTGCATAGATGCTGGGATTGTGGCATCCACTATTCAAACCCCACCTCTAGCTCTCCAACAGTTAACCTTTAGATTTTGTAGGATGCCTGGTGGTTTTGATTGTGGGCTGACTCCAAATTTATGTGAGATGCTCAATTTCATGTCCTCTTGCATTTGTTATCTAAATCACACTTTGAACGTATTTCTACAGTGATGGAAGTTTTTGAGTACTTGATCACCCGCTGCAGATGAGGCTTTCTAAAAGGAAAATATTAACCTGCAATCCCTTCACCCACCAGAATTCATACTGAAACTCTGTTATCTACTGTAAATCTTAAATAGGAAGTCACATGCTAGATATTGGTGATAGAATTATTGCAATGAGGGGACAACACAATACTATGCTTTGCACTAAATTCCCTCGCAGAAAGGATGGCTCAAGATTTCCAAGGTCATTACCCTAAGTGAGGTCCTCCATTCATTAAATCGAACACCTGAGCTGGATTTAACGACTGTTTGAATCGACGAAGAAACTTTACTCCCTGATTGTCTCCACTCTTTGAGTTAACAAAAACTAAAAGAGGACTGGCACAGGATGGCGGGCATGTGGCTTTCCAGAAACCTGTGAACATAGTTAGAAAGAATGAAATAAATAAGGCTTTCTAATATGAACAACACAAAAAGAAATCATGGGAAAGAGGAAGAAAGGAATGAAAGACAAAAGAAGTACATTTTATCATGCATTGTGTAAATGCTAAACTGAATATCAGCCCTGCAAGGAAAATGTAATTGCTCAAGATTTACCAGCTCATTTTTTTCTCTCCAATACTTTCAGTGTCTATATTTAGTAAAATCCTGAAGACAATAGCTTTATTTTCTTCCACAGCAAACAAGGTTGACTTTTTAGCATATTGCTCAAATCTCTTTACAGATTATCACAGAATTAAATACATATTTCAGCTGGAAGAGTTTGGTTTCTCATTTGATTTTTCTTTACTAGGTTGAACTGGATCATCCAAGCCTGAATTTTCTAAGAATACTCACAGATTTTAAAAGTTATCATATTCAGTTTCTCTTCACATGAGAACTTTTTTGGGGCTGAAGTTAGAGTATTAATTATATTAGACTCATTGAACAACAGACCTTCAGTTGTGATTACAGGTTATTAATATCAATATCAGGTCTTAAATGATTACAGCAGACTCTCAATAAGAGTCTCAATAGGCACTAATGGACACTTCTTGTTACCAACATAAACATTCCATGGACGTAGTGCTTTCTCAGCATCACTTCAAAATCAGATATCACAGGCATAGGTGTTGACATGCATTTCATGCAATACTAAAATAACTGTGCCATTTTTAATGCCTAAAACAAATGCTAAAGCTATAACATTTAAAAAAAAAAAATTAAAGGATGCTACAATAATTCCACATTATCATAATGTATAATTTTAAATAAAATTTGTTTAATTTATTGTAATGCCAAGCAAAGTAATTTCAAATATAGGACAATCTTGTTATCATGAATAATAGGTAGTTGAACGGTGCTCTGATCTGGAGACCAAATAGCAAATAAATAGCAGTGTTTATAGTATAAACAAGGACTTATATTATCTTCATACAATAAAAATCATTAAACTGTGTTAAATTTGCTGGTCTACATTCAGCATCAACATGAACTATAGAAAGAAAACTGCTGGATCATGATAGTCTGTATTCATTCGATTCCCTGCCTTCAAGTACAGTCTGCTTACATATCTCTATTCTGAGACACCAAGGAGCACCTCTGAGTTTGGAATGTTTGCTAAGTTTCTTTATCAGTGTGTTGCACGATTCTTACTTTTATTTGAAAGATATTTGAAGAAACCACATGAGCTATTCTGCTCTATAGCCTGAAAAGGCGGCTGCTGAATTAGAGCCATTCAGCCAGCTTACATTCAGTAGCATGTAGTATCAAGCAAAGTTATCTGACTTTGAGAGCACTGAACATGCTACAATACTACGTACCATCAGAGTCTATACTGTTTAGTGCTGTTGGAGGTATGATCGATACCTTACATTGGCCAAGTGGACATTTACGAGGGTACAGATCCTTACACGCAGTATGAACCTAGAAAATAAAGAAAAAATTATTTCCCTAGTCTGCAGTGGTGGAACTACAACAGATAGAGTATCTGTGGAACAAAAGTAGACTAAAATATAATGTTTAGGCATAGAGGGACTGTACAAAAATATATGTGTTTAACCACAAAAGCTGGTTACACGTTCTACAAAATGCAAGTTCGGAGAACTTCATCTCTGACTACCCCTATGGCAGGTATGAATTGTCCTTTCAATTGAATGGCTTACCTCCATCCCTTAGCAAGTTAGGACCAAATTCCCAGCAGCCAGCATCTATGCTGAGGGGAGCAGGCACACTCTGCACATGCAAAGCTATTGCTCCATACTTGCAGTTCACTTGGATATTCTGGAAGACGAACAAGCCAGCCAAAACAGCTGAAAACATATCCAATGTCCCATAAAATATGTGCTATACTGTCTTTTTCCATAGCTATTGGAAAATCAGGCACACATATGGAAGGTGCTGTAGTTTATCTAATTTCAAATAACCTCTTGAGATGCCAGTCACTTTCCACTGCCAACACACAGAGCCTTAGACATCTATATACTGAGAGCTTCAAGAATAAAAAACTGCTGACTTCTTAGTTCTATAATTTAGCATATATGTGTATATATATGTATATATTCTAACATGCATTCTAGCATTCTTTTTAGACAAACTAAAAAAAAAAAAAAAAGTTAAAAAATTATATTCTGCGGGGGAAAGCAATTGCACTGTCATAAAATTTCAATCAGCCATTGACAAAGTATACTAAAGAAGAGAACTTCAAGAGTCTTGCAGTAATATTGTTAAAGATGAATGCGAATTAACTGTTATGAAAGACAGAAAAACGTTAACATATGTTTATTACGCATACAGAACAGGTGTCTGAACCTCCACAGTTATCAGTTAGGAGAAGGCAGAGAAATCACATTGGATAACACCTATTAAAGAAAACTGCATTTGTGGGTGTATTAAATATTAAGCGAAAGAAGTAGGACAGTCATGAGAAATGTTGAACGTTAGAAAGACCTGAGTTTGCACAAGCTGCCTCTCCCTACTTAATCTAAAAGCACAGTTATGAAATGAAAAACTAAAAATAATGGCAAGCAATGGAGCTGGCAAAATCTCAGGCACTTGGATGTGGCACCTACCATAGCTTTACACCAAAGGCACTTCCAATCTTGTAGGCGTAAAACACTGCCACAGGTCTTGTCGCAGACTGCGCATTTGGCACTGACGGGCAAATTACCCTCTAACCACTGGTGAGGCATAGCTATCTGTGAAAAAGTAGCCATAGAAGTTAAACACCCAGATACAGAAATCATAGCATTTGTCTCTCAATTACAGGTGGATTATAACTACTCCCATAGCTCTATCTGCTCATCCAAAAAATGGCAGAGTAAGCAAATTGATGCTGATTCTTGGTAGGCAACTGCTATCAAAATGGAAAGTGTGGCAGCTGAATCATAGAATCACAAGACTGGAAAGGACCTACAAGATCATCTAGTCCAACCATCTTCCTATCACCATTGCTACCACTGAGCTACTCAAACGTACCTAGTAGTAAAAGAAGTAATACACTTCTCACTCAACCATTCATGACACTGTGCTAGCAACCAGCACAAAACAATGAGGCAGTTAAATCTACAGATTCTCTAAAACAAATACATACCCAGTCAATTAATACATACTACATAGCACAAACCCATCACAACAATTAAATTCAGAAGGAGGACAGGCAGGAGAATAGAGTACGTCTGTGGTTTTATGTACCACCTCAGTCACCCGAGATTGATAATTCACAGCTCTATAAGTGCGCTCACTGTCCCAGTAATAATAACTTGTGCATTAAGAGAAATTCATAGGTGTGCAATTTAGTATTAATTCCAAACACGCCTTCTGGGGAACAGCTATCAGTAAGGAGGACACAAAATAGAATGTCAAAACAGCTTGGTAATGCTGTAAAATACCACCCTTGCTTAAGAGCAGTAGGAAATTCTCAGAGCAATTATTCACCTTCAGTTTCTCTGCATGTGGTCTTTAAAATCTCGCACCACGCACACAATCTAGTGTCCACAGACATTAAGCTTGTCTTGTAAGAAAGAAATATAACATTTCGTTTTAAATACCATGATAATCTTTGAAAACTGTTTGGGAATACTGCCACGTACCATTAGTTCAATGGGTCTCATGACAACATTTCTATGCTTAGCCATTTTTTCCATTAAGAACCAGCTATTGGAAAGTACTGTAAATAAGAATAGTACTTACACCATCTTCATCTTCTATGATATCTTTTCCAATGGAGGCTAATGTAGTCCATTTGCAGTTATTTGTTGCTCGGACAGCACATCTTTTATGTGCTTTAAACTTACACACTGCAAGACACACATGAACATGTAAACTGTGTTATTTGATGCATTTCAGTGATACATGTCCTAAAAAATTAAACAGAGATAATCCATAAAACAGCCAACAACATGCCACTTACTGTTGTAAACATGACACAAACTAACACAAAGAAAATTCAGTTTATAATCATGCCAGCTGTAACACACTAAATTGGATTTAAGGACAACAGATCCTTTATGCAGCCTTGGTAGTTTTTCATAAACTCTTTGAAAGAGCTCAACATATCATAGAATCATAGAATGGCCTGGGTTGAAAAGGACCACAATGATCATGGAGTTTCAAGCCCCCTGCTATGTGCAGGGTTGCCAACCACCAGACCAGGCTGCCCAGAGCCACATCCAGCCTGGCCTTGAATGCTTGCAGGGATGGGGCATCCACAGCCTCCTTGGGCAACCTGTTCCAATGTTGAAAACCACTCCCCCTTGTCCTATTGCTATCCACCCTTGTAAACAGCCATTCCCCCTCCTGTTCATATGCTCCCTGGAGGGCCACAATGAGGATTCCCCGCAGCCTTCTCTTCTCCAAGCTAAACAAGCCCAGTTCCCTCAACCTTTCTTCATAGGAGAGGTGCTCCATCCCTCTGATCATCTTAGTGTCCCTCTTCTGGACCCGCTCCAAGAGCTCCACGTCCTTCCTGTACTGGGGGCCCCAGGCCTGGACGCAGTACTGCAGATGGGGCCTGACAAGAGCCTAGTAGAGGGGGACAATCACCTCCCTCTCCCTGTTGGTCACCCCTCTTTTAATGCAGCCCAGAACACAGCTGGCCTTCTGGGCTGCAAGCACACACTGCTGGCTCAGGTCCATCTTCAAACCTCCACAACGTGAATAAGCAGCCAAGCTCAAAGGCTCTGATGGAAGGATGGTGAGAAAGCTCAGCAGCTGAGAACTACCCTGCTTTGTTTCCTTAGCTGTAGCCCATGTTAACTGTGTCCTCAAATTCACATCAATGCCTATTTTTCACATACAGTGCAATGCGCTGAGGCACTAACATACTTCTAACGCATCTCCATGTTTTTGCCTATTCTACTGTTACATCACACAACCATATTTGTGTTTTAAATCTTTAAGATGTAGTGGGAGAGTATCTGGGAGAAGAGTTTTTCTTCAGGAGCTCAGTTTCTTAGGTTAAAGGATCCCTTTTACATACTGCACCGTGCTGGCTTTCCCAGAGGCTAAGAAAGGGAAGAATGAAGTGATGATACATTTATTCAGGCAAGCAGTGGTTACAGTATTTTCTAAGAGGTTACAGTAAGAGACACCTGACTTCTTACTGGATTATTTATAACAAATGCACTAACTGTAATAACTCAGCACAGACATCTAATACAGTCAGACAAACTAATAAGTACTTGTATCTCATTCTGCTTAATTAGTATCTCTAGCTAACGATATCACTCTACCCCAAACACTGTGACGCATGCAACTGTGGGTATTTCTTCTTACTGGAAGCGTATGAGATCATTCTGTTTAGAGTGCATTATATAAATTATTTTAGCAAAGACCATTAAAGGTTTATGAGAACTAGCCAGAAGACCAAAAGAAGTAGTCTCTTTGGAACAAATATTTGACAGGAAACAATCAAAAGGTTTGGCCCATCGCTTGTCCACCATTAAAAACATTAAGCCACGGTACAAAAGGTCTTGTGAATCATACATTTCTCATTTTCATTTCACTGATCTATTGCCAGATCAATTTTAAAAGTGGATGGAAACTAGGTAAGCAACACTTGAGTTTGGAAGCGAACATCCCTGTGCTGGGAGATGTGTGACAGTATGTGTTTAGATCGAAGAAAGAAATGGAAACAGAAGTTTTGTTGCCTTACAGCAGCTCCCCTGGCCATTTCAAAAAGCAGCATTCATAGCTCCCAACCAACAGGATAGGCTTGCATTTTCAGAATAGCTCAGCATCATACTGTGCATTTGCCAATGCAAACTTGTTCCACTTGCCTCAAATCTCAGCTATCAGACAAGTTCAGAAACAAAGGCTGCATTTCCAACATCTTGGGCCTTACAAGTTTTGCCTCTTGAATATTTTGGAGAAGACGTGCCACCAGATTCAGCTTCTAACTCACAAATGACACGTATTTGTCTTTGCTGTGCAGATCAAGGTACAACACATCAGGGAAGAGGGGCAGTAAGAAATTCCAAATGCTTAAGGCATAGGAAAATAACAATTTTCAAACCCTATTAATCTACCACTTAGATCTCAGAGCTCTGTATTCACCCTCTCTCTACCAAGCAGGAACAAATTCAAACCAAGAATCTGAAGAGCTGCAAAAAGCCACACCATGGACAATATTCCAGCAAGCTACAACTGAAGTTTGATTTGTGGGCACAATATAATTCAAATCTGAGACCAGATTTTCTGCAAATCACCCCACTGCAGACCCAATATCATCAAACAACGATTCATGCTCATTTGAGCATGGAAAAAACATTTCTAGAAACAGTGATTGTAAGGTCCAGATGGAAATTCAGAGACAAACACATCACTGTGCAGAAGAGAGAGGTAAAAGAAGGGACATTTCAAATCAAATCTCAAGCACTAACCCATAATTTCTTTTATCTCGGGTGATACTGCATTACATTCATGGATTAATCTGATATCTGAAATCTTCTGGAAACATGCAGGCATGTTGCTAAGCATCAATTGCCATTACTTTGCCACTGAAATTTAAATGATGAGAAAAGGAGAAAAATAGCCCATCAAAATCGAGACTATTTGTAGAACACCATTTCACATTTTAATTTCCCATGTAAATATTTCTAGCTGGAACATGAAGCTGATCTCTCTAAAAACCAACCAAGAGAGCCACTTAATTAGCGAACAGTTGTCACAGTTGCACCAACATCTGCTGTCAGACAGTGATTAAATCTGCAGCTATTATTATCTATAATGAAGAAAAGTCAACATTACTGAATGTCATCACAGAATCTCTTGCATCCAAAATAGAGATCTTTGCTATGAAACAAACACTTCTGCCTCAAAGGCCTTCCATTCTATCCACCCATCAATTAATTCAGCTACATCGAGGAAAAGGCATTGAGCATCCTGCCCAAGTTACCACTCTACCACTATTTTATGATGAGTTTTCTAATCTGTATTCTTCAAGAGCCAAAAAACTCTGACCGTGCTTTTACAGCTTCAAAAGCCAAAGCTGAAGTCCTGAAACTGATTCAAAGAACCCCGAGCTGGTAGTTGTATGTTGTTGACATGGGAGGATTTATATCGGAGAGCAGTCCATGAAACCTGACGTTTTGTTTCCAAAACTATGATCACATGGAGGACTGAAAAACATCAGTGAAAATGGAGTGACTCACGTGCGAACAGCAACCTAACTTCACTCCTAGTTGCAGACTATGCTTATGTTATGAAGGATAAAATTCAGTAGGTTCTTGATAGTTTTTACTATTTTTATTCTGGTAACTAAATTAACTTATTTTACAAAGACAGCACTAAAAGAATGTTCATATTAAAAAGTCAAGGACCACAAAATTCAGTTAGTCATGTAACAAATTTAGCTTCCATATGCAGGTGGTAAGTCTTCGGTTACATAATTACACTCTTTTTGAGAAGAGGACCGTCATTCACTTCACAGACTGTATGGTTCTTGTCAAGTATGCAGCTGTACCATACTCTCATTCATAGCAGTCTTCAACAAGTATTTGTCTCACTTAACAAAAGCTAATTAAACATTGCTTTTTAGACACAAACATTCATTTCTTTCTAGCCCTTCTGTTTAATTATTATATTTAGCACTACACTGGATACAATAAATCAGAGGCAGAATTGACTGACCATGCATCCAATCACTGCTGTGATATAGTTCTCCAACTGAGGTATCCAGAAAATAAAAAGCATCTAACTACTGATTTGATTCAAAATACCATTTAGGTGATTTCTCCAGGATTACAGAGGGATGCAGCAAAATACAAAGGCACAAAATACTGTTATTTATTATAGCTTAATTCTTTATGAATGTCCTTTCCCTTCTGGGTAGCTTCACTCACTATTCACTCTCCAGTCTTTAGAAAATGTGGCAAAAATCCTGGAAATGATGAGCATCCAAAGAGCATATGTGCAATGCCCTGTGCAGTGGGTAAGAAGATGAGTTCTGTGGGGAAAAAAAGCAATCAACAAAAAAAGAACAAGTGCATGAAGAAAAATTACTGAGATAATTTAATCCCAGTGTTTTCTTACTGCTTGAATCATGATCCTAAAGTGTTCTTTCAACATTGCTTTGTCTGTGCAATTCATCATAGTAGCAACCATCTCATTTAAACTGTAATCTTCAGCTTATTACGTATATTCTGCAATCAAGATTCAGTCACGATAACAAAAACACTGCAAAGAAAATACATTAAAAAAGAACAACACCTGCATTCCACTGTCAAAGACTTGGACAGAAAAGTGGTGTTAATACAGAGTAATTGAGGCTAAAGAGCTTTGAGAGTTTCTGTAGGTAGTGATCAAGACCTATAGGCCGAAGCATCACGTATATTCCTATCTTTACCCGACAACCTCTTAGACTCCTGAGTCTACAAGCAAGCCAAGCTTTCAATAACGGAAACATTTGAGGAGCATAAAGAACAAAAGCCTTACTTGATTCAGCTTCTTTGGGACAACTTCCAAAGAAAATATTTAATCTCCTTGTCCTAGTAAGGACTGTGGATGAATGTAGAGGAAGATCATTCCTTTAGATAGCTAGAGGAAAATATTTGTTCATCAACATCACACACAGACAACACTTAAGAAGTACATAACCTTTTGAGAAGACACAGAAAAAGAAATTGGTGGGCGAAACATCCCTGTACAACTGCACAAATACATTTAATTTTACTGTCTTTAGCAGTTAAAGGAATGCAGCCCAGTTTGATAGTTTGATATGAATTTACATCTTCAGTTTGACAAAAGTATCAGTTCTTTGACTTCTGAAGTGATGTAAGTTCATGCTATATTCAGTCCCCCCACTAAAGGCATTAATGCACTCTGCTTCACAACCATGGCTTACACCAAACTTACAGGGGCATCCTCAGAGTGGCTTGCAATTAACTTGGCCAACTTTTGCCAAAGGTTATTGGAAGGGAAGAGGTGCTGAAAAAAGAAGGCACCTGTTTTACTTCCAAAAGAAATGAGGCTTGTGCCGTCAGGCATGAACAAACATTTGGGCAGTGCTGCTGGAGATCAGCAGATCTAAGAGAATAAAATATGAGAGGACTAATCTTTCAAAGTATTGTAAACTGCAAAACATTAGAATGAAACTGGTTTTTATATTTACCTATAGCTAGTATTCAAGAGTCAGATCAAAAGAGCACAAAGTAGCTCTCCAAGCTACTCTCAAGATAGCTTGATGTGCCAGTAACCCAGACCACTGAAAAGGAGGAAGAGTTCTAATATCTCTCAAGAAGAAGCCTCTCATGCTTTTCAACACATAAGATAATATAGAGAGTCTCGAGATCAATGACCACACATATAATTGAATTTAATATAGATATAAATGGATTCCCAGAGTAAAGCAGCACTGGAGGCTTCAGACATCAGGCATGAATATTTAAACAGGTTTATTTCAAAGACACAATGAGAAAAAGAAGAAGAGAACACGTCCAGGGAATATTAAGTCTCAGTACCTACTACATCATCTTTTCAAACAATATATATTGCTAGCATGGGATAAGTAGGAAATAGATGGTCAACTGCCTCAGAAGTGCACATGACAGAAGCAAGTAAACACGAACTCAGGTCACATAACAGTTTCAGAGGAAGAACTATCATTAAACCAAGGTATATTTTTGCATGAGGAGATTTACATGGAACTGGGGGAGAAGTATGAGTATTCCCAGACAAAAGCCAACCAACAGCTAATTTAGATTAGACGGACAATTAAGGTACTCCTTTTACTTTTTAAAATACTGGGAGAAAAGAAGGATAAAATAGATACTAACTCGTATCTAAGAAGAAAGCAGAGGTTCATAACAGACAGATATTCTTAACAGATAGATGGGTATCATTTTATCTATATTTAAACCAATCCAGGTCATAAATGCTTATGAAACTGAGGGCAAAGGAGAAGTCAATCCAGTCTTTGGTAAGAATTGATGAAAGATCAATTGGCACCAGAAAAGTGAATAAATGTAGTAATAGTTTGTAGTAAGTTATGCAGACAGGTGACAAAGTCCAAATGTGGAAATCTCCTTCAAGTTAACATCAGCCCCTTGGAAAAAAGAGCTGTACTTAGAAGCACTAAAACCACACTTAGAAAACACTTAGAAAAATGATGAGCTACAACCATTAATATCAATGATCTTATAAGAATAACTCCCACTAATCAACCTTTTAAAATAGCCATAATATTAACTTACACAAGGATAAATACATTATGAAGGGAAAGGAGACTTTCTTTTCCTTTTCCTGATTAAATATAGCCGTATCCGCACATAGAGGCAATACAACTGCATTTTAGTTAAGCATATGATTCTTCCATCTGCCAATATCAGACATGGGAAATACCACACTTGCTTTAAAATTGCCCAAATGACTTACACACAGCAGAAAACATATACCAGAGGAGCTGAATGTAACTATGCTACTTCTAATTTCTATGAAATGGGTCTGTGTCAACTGCACCATTAGCTACCTAACAGTATTGATAACGCACATAATCATACTCAGACCTTCAGTATTATAACAGATAAAAGAAATGTATTTGCGGTATGCTGACATGCATCCAAAAATGAAGTCTTGAATGCGGTGATAACAGTTACTCCTTTCTGGATAGCTAGCTATTTGTAATTAAGTATTTCACATATAGCAAGAAAGTGACACTAAAACTTGCCTCTACATTTCATACACATCATAAGGTCACAACTATGCTTTATTTTCTGCTGTATTTTAACACTACCAGACTTGCCACAGCTCTTTCAGAGTTCTCGCAGCAGGAAATACATAAGCTGTTGCAGGTTTATGACAAATACTTGTTTGCAAACGATCATTTCTCCAGAGCAGCTTAATTCCCAAGTTTTAGTCACACCTCCTTTTTGTTTCTACTGGATTTGTTTAACCAGAAACTGCAAAGACATTTACAGCCCTTCCCCCCTCACTGCATGACAGAACTTTTAAAGCAATAAATCCCTCCTCAGTGCAGAACAAAAAGCGTTAATCATTTTTATAGATGTGTGGTAGAAAGTACTGTTATGACTTCTTTTTTTTTCCTGAGGAATGCTGATTCTGCACACCAGCAAGACTATTTTGTTACACATCTGTGTTTTTCGAGTGCAAATCAAAGAAATCCTATCTTTCCTTGCAAACCATCCACCTAGGCAAGCACATTCCAAACTGGTAGCTGCAGCAGAAGGAAATAATTTATTGAAATGAGCTAGAAAAAGGCACCTGCAGCACAAAGAGGGTGAGCCATATCATTAGTAGCCGGTCTCCCCAAGAGAAAGCCACTCTAGTGAATAGATCTCTCCCGTCAGGCTTTTTGCTTACTCCTTATTTTCAGAATCGTTATTTGTCTTAAGCTGTCGGTAATTTATATGTGTACACAGCATTATAAATGGAGGGAAGAAAGCATTCATTTTACCTTCGCAGGACAGGCCATGAGAAGTGACTCCAGAGAGGCTCTCTCTACACACGTTGCAGAAGGTGGGTCGGGCATGGGAGCAGGCGTACCAGTTATGCATCCCTGAGAAATGTTCCACATTAAACTGTGCCGTCTAGTAAAGGAGAAGTTAAGACAAATTTGCAAGTACAGAACACAGCTACGGTGACTGAAATTAGCTACTGTTCCACATTACAGGGGAGAGTGCAATGTTAGCAACAAGTATTTTCACAAGGATACTTAGCTAGCTCTACCTCCAGACTTCTAAATGAAAGTATCACAAGAATCCAGTAGCAAGCTCTTAATGTGAAGCTTTATCCTGACACTATGTAGACTTTTCATACTAATAACAGTCAGCTACTCTATCTCTGTGTCCTGTTGCTGGATCCATTCAGATGGAGCAGGTAGCACCAACAGGGAGCTCGACTTACCTCATAGTGTTCCCGGGACTGTACAGACTTCAGAGAGCTTATCCAGTCCTCCATTTCTTTTCTGTTCTCAGCACACAATATCAGCCTCCTGAACGGAGTGATTATCTGAAAAAGATTTGCATTCTGGTGATTCCAGACGGCAAAACCCATGACAGAATATAGTACCCAATGCAATATTTTCCATGAGATGATGCAAAAGGAAGACACGCCCTAGACCACAAGACATTCAGCACTTAACAGTAATATGTTTGTTACTACACTACCAACCATGAAAGAGTTTGCTTTTCCTTCTGCAGTTCCTAAGACTCTAATCAGGCTTCAATATAAGCTTTCACAATGCCTATTGATCGTGCCTCCTTCCCTCTTTGTGCTCTTTGTGCACTGAGGCTTAAGTACTCAAACAGAAGGCACCGAAACCACCAAAAGAACTGTTCTAGAAATCAGTAATTGATTGAAATTGCAATCCTAGTTCATAACAGAGTTACAGAAACTGCAACGTCCATTCAAATAAGGAGAATCCAAATAAATAAATACATACTTAAAAACCGAAAGCCAGGAAGCATTAAAACAACAATAATTTCACTGTACTTCACTACGTTGTATATTGACAATATTACTCAGTTTTACGCATACAAACAGTTAAACCAGAACTTTTATATATAAAGTCTAGGAACACATACAGATCTTTATAGAGAGACACAGAGAACAAATGCAAACATCTGAAATCAAAACCCTACGATCCTACTGGAGCAGTCGAACGAATTCCTGGAGCAAGTTGATGCTGAGGAGATTGCAGTGGTCTGGCTTTAGATACTAGAATTCTGAAAATGCTCTATCTAGGAGGTTTATTCAGAGCAGAAGCTGTTTCTCCCTTTCCCTCACCAGTAGGAAAATAATTAAAATACCAGCAAGGCATCAGAAACTATCATCAGCTAACTCCCACTGAAATTATTTTGAGCAATGCACAAAAGCAGACAAAGCAGTTTCTTTCAAAGCAAAGAATTTAAAACAAAACAGGTACGTGAAATTAGAGGGAAGTCATTTATAGTTGGCTTTTTTGTTTTGTTTTGTTTTGTTTTTTTTCTGCAGGAAGTCTGAAAAAAATTACGTGTAATCTCTATCACTCACAACTAAATCCACTGCAAAGAACCTACAACCCACACTTGCAAATTATTTAAATAAAACAAAGAAAAGACCACCAAAAAATGCCATCCCTGAGCATTGCTTGAAATGCTACAGGCTATGGATAATAACATTGGCACAACATCAGCAAGCACTCACCTACATCTGCATTTACTTACCCAGTCTCTGCTGCAAATAGTCTCTAGCCTTGATTTGTCCTACCCGCTCCTTCATTAAACTGAGCTGCACTTAACGTATCTCAGAGGCAATGCAACTGAAGTGCAGCAAGCTGCAAGTCACATGGAAGAGAGGCAAAACCCTTTGGGTTTGCTTTCTTCTCCTCTTTTTTTTTTTTTAAACGTATACACTTCAAATGGAATAGTTTCTCTGTTTTCTATTTCCTTCAGTCTTGCTTAAGCTTTTTAATAAGGTTTATTAGTAGCTATCTGTGACTCTTCCTAAAGAACAGTTAATGCAAAGAGCAATGCTTCTCTCATTAGTTTGGAGCCAAACAGACGCTTTATTACTTCAAAATGTTTTTCTAGGCCAGGTCATCAAATGAAGCCCAGAAAAGCCATTAAATCATAATATAACCCTGGCTCCAACAACAATCAGCATTCTTCAGGAATTTCCAGGTTTCAGCAGACTCAGAAATCTTATTTGTGCAAATTCTGCCACCAGATTATTTCTTATTATCTAGAATGACACTATATACAGATTAAACAAGGACAAAGCCCACCCAAAATGCTGCAATCCAAATCTGTGCTCATTCCTAGTTCAACCCTGTAACCGGATGTTGTAGAACACCATTAAGCAATAGTAACTGCATTTATTGCTGAAGACTATTGAAAATCTTTATATTTTCAAGTATCATCTATTTATACTGCTCATGTCATGTCTATTGTGGAAACCCCCTAGGTATTCCCTCACTCTCTCCTCCCAAAATCAAGACCTCAGTTCAGCTTCTCACACAGAATTATCTACTGCCAGGTGAGATCAGAGGATCATAGAATCATAGAATGGCTTGGGTTGGAAGAGACCTCAAGGATCACCAAGCTCCAACCTCCCTGCTGCAGGCAGAGCCACCAACCTCCACATTTAATACTAGACCAGGCTGCACAGAGCCCCATTCAACCCGGCCTTGAACACCTCCAGGGACGGGGTGTCCACAGCCCCTCTGGGAAGCCTGTTCCTGGACCACCTCCAACAGTTCCCTGTCTTTCTTGTACTGGGGGCCCCAGACCTGAACAAAGTACTCCAAATGGAGCCTCAAGAGGGCAGAGAGGAACAATCACTTCCCTGTCCCTCATGGCCACCCCTACCAAGATGCCTTTTGGTAATCCAAAGCATCAGCACAGAGCTGGTAAATATGACAGAGGACAACAGCATCTGCAGAAGAGGGGAGTTTGGTGGGCACACAAATGTTCTGGCAACCAAATTATGGCACCAAACATCACTAGCTAATGCATACAAACTGCAGAATGTCCTGCATCCCAAGTTCTTATTAAGTATCCACTCAGAGTACTTCAAGATCCAAAGAGTTAATTTATACACTGATTTATACACTTTGCTTCATACGCACTTCTGTGTCAGATACTGTTCTGTCAGACTGTCCCTATGCTGCCATCTGTCACACAGCAACAGAATGGAACAAGATACTGGTGGGAAGGCTTGGCTTCTACTGCCATACCACCAACATCTGCCTCTGTTGTCATGGGCCAACAATAAAATAGGAAGCATTACTTTCAGAGCAGTTCTCATAATTTACGTAATATAACAACTTGAGGAACCAAGGAAATGACTATCAAACAGAAAGTGATGATGGTTGGGTTTTTTTTGTAACTCATCATTAAGACTTGAAAAAGTATTTCCAAAGGCTGTGTAGGAGACTGAAGGTTTAAATGTCTAAAAGGTATCTGACAATTTCATCAAGAATAGATGTGCCATGTACTGTAAAACGCAATATCTCCAATCCTTCATCTTAGAAGTCCATGAAGTCCACAAATTACTAAACGTTACGAAGTTATGTAGGAAGAACCACTGAATATGTCCTGCTTCTTAAAGTCCTTTATCATGAACGACTGCTAATGCTGTTATATTACTCTGATTCGGTAGTTTAATGAGCTTTACAGTGACTCAGTATCTTGCTTGTCCTAAACTGAGAATGATTTCCTAGACCATCTTATTTGCACTTATACAAAAGGAGCACTTTCTTATAAATGCTCGTGGAACACTATGATAAATTAACCTCAGTAGGATGCAGGCATAACCAAAATTAAAATGGTTATAATCATCTACAAAGTTAATTCGTGACCATGTAAACTTGGTAATCTCACCTTATTGTATGAAGCTGTATTCATACTCCTCTGTATCCTTCCTTCTGTTACATATACCATTTTTTTCATGATTAATGTTCACTACCCCAAATATTATTATGTATGATTATTCATTTATTTTTAATATTATATGTATATTATATTATATATAACAGGAGAAAAGAATTAGTTGTATAATACAATGGCAAAGAAAGTATCACAGAAACCACTGGAAGATCAGTGAAGGAACAAAATAATAAAATGATTCTTAAATCTTGGGGGAATACAAGTGCTAATGGTCCACATGCTGACAAAGCAGCAGGCGAATCAAGAAGAATGAAGAAAGACAGACAAAAGGCTTTAGAATAAGCAGATTTAATTTAGAAGATTAAGTTGCTTTGAAAATTTTCACCCTTGTCAGATAGCCAGGAAGAAGTCATTGCTGGTTTGGGGAGAGAAAATTACCAAAGCCAGATTCTTCAGTATATTGGAAAGTAATGAAATTGAGGTAGTGGGAATAAAGAAGATGTTTAATGCAGAAGGTATAGGGAAAGAGAGAGGATGTGCCATCTGAAAAGCCAAAAGGAAACAAAACGAATCCTGAAGCATCAGAAGGAATAAAGAATGTCTGTATAGAAAGAAAAATGGCCCGCTGTTGTGACAACATCACTGTTCTGTTCAGAAAAATAAGGGGCTTTTTCACTGGGAATAAAGGACAGAAGAAGAGGACATTTCTCAGACTGTAACCGTATAAGACTTGCCACACATTTGGATTTTCTGACATATTGAAGCTAAGATAATTTAGCTTCTAAAGAAAGTATGCATATTCATACATCATCTAGAATTTGTTTTGATGAAAATGACAAAATCGAGCTTTGCACCACTACTGCAACTTTTATTTCAAAGAGCACTTACTAGGAAAAAGCTTAACACTCAGAAAGAGATAAAGTTACCATTAAATGCACTGCAGATCTGAAACAACCTTTTGCTCTCGAGAGGGCTAACTTTACCAGTAACACTCTGTATGTCTTCAAACCCATGGGCTTATATTTGGGGAACAACTGTTTATGAGGGTGGATAGGACAATGGGGAATGGTTTTAAACTGCGACAGGGGAGGTTTAGGTTAGATATTAAAACAAAGTTTTTCACACAGAAGGTGGTGATGCACTGGAACAGGTTGCCCAAGGAGGCTGTGGATGCCCCATCCCTGGAGGCATTCAAGGCCAGGCTGGATGTGGCTCTGGGCAGCCTGGTCTGGTGGTTGGTGACTCTGCATACAACAGGGGGTTGAAACTAGATGATCTTTAAAGTTCTTTTCTATGAGTCTATTCCAGGCCATTCTATGATTCTACAGTTTAAGACCTGCAAAATGAAATCATATAGAACCAGAGTTCTGACAGAGCACATTTCCTAAATTTTAATGTTCTGTCATATCAGCAGTATTTCAGAAAATAGAGGTCCCACAGCTTGGTGGCTACCATTCTGGGTGCTTTTATGTGTAAGTCCTATACGCTACAAAGAGTGGGCTAATTTAGGCAGGCTACAGGCTGGCAGTACAGCCTTGAATACACTCTCTTTACTGCCAGAACAAAGAGACTGCTATAAACATCTCCCTTGCACATTCACAAGTTAAGATACTTGATCTCTCTTCCAAACATATAGCTCTTCATCTTACCATCAAGTCAAAGAAAGGTAAGTCAAATATAAATTAACATAAGGGTATTCTAAGTAAGTATTCTTAGAATAAGGACTACAGTACTTACTGATAGGTACATCAATAAATACTTATATCGAGCACAGTCCAGAATACTTCCATGAAAAAGAAAACAAGAGCACGATATTACAAAATCATTGCTGTCAACAGTGCAGTAAAATGGCAACTTTTCTGTGGATCTTCTGGAATACACCTCTGCTTCCTTTCTCATTCTAACTTTACCTTTAAGAAACAAATCCTTACATTTTACTTGTGCATGTGTGAATGTCCCTAGAATCACAAATTCACCTTTAATTATTTGGGAAAACTGGTATTTCACAAGTGCTGAACAATACTGTAATCTGCTATCAAAACTCAAGCCAAAACACCAATTCAAAGAAAACGCACACATTACATTTTCTAATCAAGAAAATAATGGTCCGCATCTCGGCAGCAACAGCAAAGTACCCTACTTCCTGCAACATGATATTTGCATTAGAGCACCTTGTGCTGCTCTGAACTATTATCAAGCATTAGACTAATAGCACTTTGTATAACGGGCCTTGAATTGGCTTAGTAATGTAGAAACATCACTTAGAACAAGAAGCAGGTGGGAGAATAGTTTTCCTCTTCTTCAAACAGATATATTAAAAATATATTTCTGGAACTAACGAAGAGAAGGCAATTTAACAAGAGAGCACACCCACGCCTCTCCACTCAGGGACAGCACCTAATGCCTGGGGCATGAACATAAGAGAATGAATGCTTTGTGATTTCTCAGTCCTACAAAATGTTGGGGAGTGAGTTCTGGGAAATACTACCATGTCAGGACAATGGTGCTCTCTGTCTGCCCCTCCATTTCTCCTATGAGGAAAGGTGGAGGGAACTGGGATTGTTTAGCTTGGAGAAAAGAAGGCTCTGGGGAGACCTCATTGTGGCCTTCCAGTACTTGAAGGGAACATATAAACATATAAACAGGAGGGGGGACAACTGTTTACAAGGGTGGATAGTGATAGGACAAGGGAGAATGGTCTTAAACTGAGACAGGGGAGGTTTAGGTTGAATCTTAGGAGGAAGTTTTTCTCACAGAGGGTGGTGACGCACTGGAACAGGTTGCCCAAGGAGGTTGTGGATGCCCCACCCCTGAAGGCATTCAAGGCCAGGCTGGATGTGGCTCTGGGCAGCCTGGTCTGGTGGTTGGTGACCCTGCACTCAGCAGGGGGTTGAAACTGGATGAACATTGTGGTCCTTTTCAACCCAGGACATTCTATGATTCTGTGATTCAATGATTCTATGATTTCCCTGTTCTCATGGAAATGAGGGCCATGTCACTTTCACATGGGCCTTCTAGGATGAATGAATGCATCTCTGTCGTAGGAGTTGGGGTAGGCTGCTGCGGTCATTGATGCATAACAATCTACCAGAGCTTATCTGCAAACATCACAATGATAACTGCACTATCCCATAAGCTCCTCATATGGAAGTTGATGAAGTTACGACTGTAAGTATGGGCTGGATAAACAAACAGTTTAGTGGACTGTAAACAGCACGAATTGCTGCATCTGTGATGCAAAGTTTAGCTGGAGGCCAATAATAAGCAGTGCACCACAGGGAGTCAACGCTGGGTGCAGTACTGTTTAATATATTAATGATCTCAATGATGGGGCATAGTGCACCCTCAGCAAGTTTGCAGATGACAGAAAACTGAGAGTAGTGGCCAATGCACCAGAAGGCTGACCATGATAAACCAAAGAAGTGGACTGATGGGGAACCACACAGACCAAGAGTGCAAAAACCTGCATCTGAGGATAAATAACATCCAGCACCACTATATGTTGGGGTCTTCCCAGCTGGAAAACAGCTTTGCAGAAAAGAACCATGATTCAGCAACACGCCCTTACAGCAAAGCATCCAGAACAATGCTGGGCTGCATTAGGTAGAGTATCACAAAAGGGATGATCCTTCCTCTCTACTCCTAATACAACAGAGACCTGAGCATGCTGGAAGGAGTCACACAGAGATGACAAAGGGCTGGGAGCACCTCTCCTGTAATGAGAGGCCAAGAGAGCTGGAGCTGCTCATTTGGAGAAGAGGACTCAGGGGAATCTCATCAGTGTCCATCAAGACCTGAAGGAAGGTGCCAAGATGACAAAGCCAGACATTGCTCAGTGGTGCCCAGTATCAGGATACAAGACAATGGGCACAAACTGGAGCAGAGAAGGATCCATGCAAACATCAGCAAACATGTTACTGTGTGGGTGAGTAAGAATTGACACAGGTTGCCCAGAGGCATTGTGCAGTCTCCCTTCTTGGAGAAATTAAACAGCCATCTGGACACAGTCCTCAACAGTCATCTCTGCATGGCTCTGCTGAAGAAAGAGGGCTGGACCACATGGCCTTCAGAGCTCTCTTCCAAGCTCAGCCATTCAGTGATTCTGTGAAAGCAGAATCCAGGTATATCAAGAACTCCAGCTGCACCATGGAACAATAAAGCGGATGTACAAAGTAACCAGCAAAGATCATTCTGTCAGAAATTGTAAGTTTCTCAGTTCTCAGGCATGCAACGTCAATCAACTGCAAAAAGAAAACTATTATTCCTTCCGATGTATAACATTACAACAGGTCAGTAACAAGACCCGGTATAGGAAAGACTTTGTGAATTTGGACTGAAGAGTTAGAAATTCATATTAAATCAATGCTGAAGTACAATAAAGGCAAATGTTTTGTAAATGTAGACTGGGAACCACTCCATATATCACAGTATCACAGTATCGTGCGAGTTGGAAGGGACCTTAGAGATCACCGAGTCCAACTCCCGGGATTCGAGCCCTCTGTGTAGCAAAGCGGCACTTCTACCACTTGTGCCACAGGGGGGATTCAAACCCGGGCCTCTGGTGTTGCAAGCGGCAGTTCTACCACTGCGCCACCGGTTAGGGTTATAGTAGGACTATATATATATTATAGAACTGTTGTACACAGGAACTGCACCATAAGGATACTTTTTAAGGTTTCTTCAGGTGTTTTACTTACTTCTAAAGCAAAGGGAGAAAGATAAAACAGAACAGTGAAGTGCAACACTGCAGGAAGAATGGAAGCTGGCAATCCTCCTTCACTAATACATAGTGCATGGCTTGCTCTCCAGACACACTTGTTACATTGGTGTCACACTATGAGCTCAGAGATGGAAATAAAAGAAAACCTTCCATTTATTTGGTCATTTTGTTGTGTTTCAATAATAATAATAAAAACCTCACAGAAAACTACAGGAAGAAAAAGAAACTTGCGTTTCCCTGAACGACTTGAGAAAAAGTTCTCCTTTTTCTGTGGGAAACAACCTCCAGGTAAATGCATCCAGAACCAAAATATACAACACAGACCACAGTGTTCACATTTTAATCACCCCGTTTTTTTCTCTTCTGAAAATTGTTCTGCTTTATCGTAATAGCTCAATCCCAAGTGATTTATCTATGGATTTTAGCCTCGTAGCTGAAATGCTTTATTGGTTTTTCATAATGAAACATAAAGCTTCAATGTCTCCAGATACTCTTGGGAAAGGGAGACAGCGCATCATTCAGAAATGAGGAGCTTCAAACTTGAAAGTCACACCCAAAGCTTCCCAAAGAGCTCTCGGCTTCATTACCTCTTCTTGTCACTGTCAGAGGGTGGGTGAAAATGAGCAGATGCTAAATGG
Organism: Excalfactoria chinensis; assembly: GCF_039878825.1. Classification (NCBI taxonomy): domain Eukaryota; kingdom Metazoa; phylum Chordata; class Aves; order Galliformes; family Phasianidae; genus Excalfactoria; species Excalfactoria chinensis. The sequence continues at coordinate 155,561,999 of NC_092825.1, read as the reverse complement.
AGGAAAAAATCTAAGTGCATTGCAACTGCACACTAATTGCTTTTGTCTCTCAGGTTTTTTTTTTCCCATGGCATAATTAATTTGCTATATCAGTATTTGTTTTGTTTCTAAGCTGCCTGAATATAGAAAAAAAAAAAAAAAAAAGAAAAAATGGACTAGAAAATTGAACAAAAAGCACTTTCCCTCTGTTTCTGTGGTTTGAATATTGCTTAGGCTCGGTGCATCAAAAAGCCTTCTGTCATTTAGAGGCTAATCAGTATCTGTATGGAACAGCAGATAGCTTACAACTGGGGAAAAGCTGAATCCATCCAAATAGTTAGCTGTCCATTGAAGGCTGAGTCACGCTGGGGAGGCCAGCAGCACAAGAACCTGAACTGTTTCCAGCCATACTGCCCCTTCCTGAGACATCAAGAGGATCGGAGATACTTACAGATGTTACTCCAGGACTTCCATCTACCTTGCTTAGGCTGCAAACAGGGCATAGCGAATGTCTGCATGTGCCATCCATGTCTGGAAACTGTGCCATGCACTTCCCCTTCTGATAACACCAAGTGCAACATTGAAAACACAGTGTTGCTGGGAGGAGAATTCAGCTTAAGCAAAAGCACTTTAAGTAAAGGCACCTACAAATGTCTTTGAGTGCCCATCACCAGTGTGTGCTGTTAAGATGTTGTAACTGAAGTTGAACTCAAAGGAAATGCAAGTCTGCCCAAACCCAGGAAATTGTTACAAAACCATTTCTATTTATTTTAAATGATTATGCAATTGACATGGGAGGACACAATGAAGATAAAGTCAGGTTCTTTTCACTGGTGCCTGGCATTAGGAAGAGCACTGGCACAGGCAGCCCAGTGGTTGTGGGATCTCCTCCTTGGGGATCTCCCAGAGCCGCCTGGACGTGGCCCTGGGCACCCTGCTCTGGGTGTCCCTGCTGGGGCAGGGGCTGGAGCAGAGGGACCCAGAGGGCCCTGCAAGCCTCAGCCATGCTGCGGTTCTGAGTTGAGATACATCAATAACAGAGATTCAAGCACTCTAGGGAGTATTCATACAAGACTGCATTCAGTAAGGTTAATGTGAAAACTATCTGAAATCTGCAATTTATGTAAGTTTATCAAGAAACAACAACATGTTTCAAACAGATCCATTCTTACCAAACACTTTTTTTCACAAAGGAATAAAATTTCAGATAGATGTACTCCAGTGTATCCCTACAGAGTTCAAAGGTTAATCATCCAGCTAAGAACAAGGCAGTGATACAGAATTCTTTCATTTCTTTACATCTTAAAAGCACTGAGAGTAGTTACCCTAAATCTCACTACTATGGAAAATCTCCTCACAGATCTATAAAGGGAAGCAAACAGACGACGGCAACTGAGGGAAGTCAACTGGAAGGACAGCACATCCCATCACTGGAAGCGTTCAAAGTCACGTTCGATGCAATTTTAATCAAACTGATCTACTGAAAGATGTCTCTGCACACATCAGGAAAAGAGAAGCAGCAGAAAGACCAGAAAAGGTCAGCACACACCTTAGGTCACTGGACAGAAGAAAAAGCCTAAAAAAATTACTGAAGTAAAGTCTGTCTGATGGAGGCTTGAGGCTATGATCAAAGAAACAATCTAATGTTCATTGAGACTGAACTGCAGCAAATTGAATTTTGTAAGCAACAAGGACAGCATCAGAGACATAACTCCACTGTCATCCATAAGCACTTCTGCACTTTATAAATATATAAAGCCTCCAACCCAAGCCATTCTATGATTTTATGATTCTATGACCCTAAACTTTGCGCTAATCACTTGCAATGATTTCCAATTAAAAAAAATCAAACTTGGGTTAGACTATCCAAACAGGAAAAGAAACAATACAAGGATGATTATATATCATCATAGAATGTCCTGGGTTGAAAAGGACCACAATGTTCATCCAGTTTCAGCCCCCATGTTATGTGTAGGGTCGCCAGCCACTAGACCAGGCTGCCCAGAGCCACATCCAGCCTGGCCTTGAATGCCTCCAGGGATGGGGCATCCACAGCTCCTTGGGCAACCTGTTCCAGTGCGTCACCACCCTCTGTGTGAAAAACTTTGTCCCAATCTCTAACCTAAGCCTCCCCTGTCTCAGTTTAAAACTACTCCCCCTTGTCCTATCACTATCCACCCTCGTAAACAGCCATTTACCCTCCTGTTTATATGTTCCCTTCAAGTACTGAAAGGCCGCAATGAGGTCTCCTTGGAGCCTTCTCTTCTCCAAGCTAAACAAGCCCAGTTCCCTCAACCTTTCCTCATAGGAGAGGTGCTCCAGCCCTCTGATCATCTTAGTGGCCCTTCTCTGGACACGTTCTAAGAGCTCTGAGTCTTTCTTGTACTGGAGACCCCAGGCCTGGACGCAGCACTGAAGATGGGGTCTGACAGAGCTGAGTAGAGGGGGACAATCACCTCCCTCTCCCTTCTGGCCATTCCTCTTTTAATGCAGCACAGAACACAGTTGGCCTTCCGGGCTGTAAGCACACACTGCTGGCTCAGGTCCAGCTTCTCATCCACCAGGACCCCCAAGTCCTTCTCCACTGTGCTACTCTCAAGGGGTTCTTCACCCAGTCTGCATAAACACTTGGGATTGCCCTGGCCCAGCTTGGAGACTCTGTGTTTATCTCTGATATTCAAAAGGACAGAAGGCTACAGTGCCCAAATGTAAAGATAAGGTTTGAAAACCCTTTGGGAAAATGCTCTTCTCATTTCGCCTTAATACAGCTTAGGGAAAGTTAAGCATTTCTCCTGTTCCCTGAAGAGTTCCCTGAAGCTTTCCATCCCTGAAAAAAAAAAGCTTCATTTGGAACTCAGTCTGGGTGATAAGACAGGAAGCAAAACCTATCCAAGTCTCAAAGAAATTTTCACACCATCTACTCAACATATTGCAAAGGTCTGGCAACACATCGTTTTAAAAGCCCATAGATAATATTAAAATTTAATCTTCTAAAATCAATTAGTAGCAGCTAATCACGACAATGGGCACAGAGCTGACAGACGAAGCAGCGCTGAAATAAACTGCTAAAAAGCAATATGCCTTCAGGCCCCTGTTATAATACTCAACTTTAAATTCTGCTGAATGTCCTGACTCAACTAGCACAACTGGGCAATCTCCCATTGAAACCAGCAAGTGTACAGGAAGATGCCAAGATGAGTTGAACTATCTTATACTTTAAGCTGGTTCCACGCAATTTATACACAGGTAAACTTTACACCTATGGTCAAGATGAAGGATCAGTCAAAAATATAGATAGGAACAATAGGGTGATCAGAATTCTAGAGGAAAACAAGATAAACTTCAACCAATGAAGTTGTTGCAATAGATTATTTGGTCTCTCTATTCTATGTAGATAGCTCTGAAAGTAATGCCTCCTATTTATTTCCATGGAAACTACAACAGATACAAAGAACACAATACCACTAGTTGATAGAGGAACTTAAAAAACAAAACAAAACAAAACAAGAGAAATACAGAAAAATAATAAGTATATCTGAATTACAGAAAGCATCAAATTAACAGAAAAACGGACCTTGGTGTTGTACTCACAGGGCAAAAAGTGCATAATGTGTGGCTGCTGCCGCAAACAGGCAGAATGTGCAATCTAACAGGAATGCAAGGGAGTACAATGATAGAAAATATTATCAACCTCAAGTGTTTTTGACTTATATTCACTTGGAACCCTTAGTGTCAATCGTGTCACTTAATTTACAAAACGACTACAGAAGAAGAGGCAGAAGAAGAGCAAGAACAAGTAAGAGTACAAAAGAATATTTATAAAGATTATTTATCTCAGAAAATGGTCAAGTCCAAAGGAGGCAACAAAAAAGATACAAAAAAGAAGAGTTTATGGGCTTCAACTGGCTTTGCTTAGCGCTAGGTGAGAATACTTAGAGCCCAGGTTTCTACCTAAGGAAAAATTTTTCCACAGAATGGAAAATTAGACTCCCACATGGTCTTCAGCATTACTAAAACAAATAAATCAGCAGTAAAAAAGAAAGAAAAAGAAGATATTAAACATTTCTGCAAGCATACCCAGAATCACCGTAATCAAAGTAATTGGCTGGAATACAAATCTTCATTTCCAGCCAGTTTCTGATTACTAAGAACTGCAATAGGTTTTCCAGGGCAGCCAATCTGTCTACTGTAGCTTCCATCCCCTCAAAATGACCATTCTCTGAAGCTGCATATTCAATCAATGGATTTGATTCAGAAAGCTGAAAGTCGGAGTCTACATTTTCGGTTGCCTGGATGACAAAGCTCGTATCACAGCTACTGGAGATTTAGTTAATTATCAGTGGAGTCTTTATTTAATTGAGCAAATATTGGAATCTTCTTTAAACGGATGTTAATCTTATTGTTGTCGCATAGATTTGAGGGTCTCTAAACTTGTCACTGAATTCCAATTTGAAGATATGGCAAGCTGAATCCCTAATTCAAGTATTATCCGGTACATTAATTACCATATTCCTAGAGGGCACCTTCCAGAAAAACAGGGAAATTATTTCCTCTGTTACTGCCAGACACAATTTGATAACGGTTTAATCCCATCAGAATTTTCACAGTTCAGAATATAAGAAATAAAACATACGTAAGAAATTGAGCATCCATTATTTTGTGTAAGAATCTTACACGAACTAGAAGTTGCTTAACAGAAAACAAATGCATGAAGGCCACCGTACAGTGTAATACCTCAAAGCTGGAAATTCTACCCTGAATTATTGTTTGCCATCATATTTATCACAGAGGAGCTTAATTAAATGTCTTAAACATTAATTCGGATGAACTTAATACAGATGCAGCCACAGAATGCCCGTGCATTTTACATGAAACTAAGCTGGATTTATAATTACAAAGGGCATTTAAACCATGAATGTGGCTCAGCCATTGAAAGGAGGCATGGTTAGCATCTACAGATTTATTTTCTTGCTGATGCTCTTTAAAAGTTGTTAAAGATGCCTAGACCAAAAATTAGCCTGTCAAGACCTATTTAGGAAGAAATTATTTGCTCAGAGAGCGGTGAGGCACTGGCATAGGCTGCTCAGAGCAGCTGTGGTTGCCCCATCTCTGGAGGAATTCAAGGTCAGCTTGGATGGTGCCCTCAGCAGCCTGAGCTGGTGGCTGCCAGAGGGTTGCAACTGCATGGTCTTTAAGGCTCACTCCAACACAAGTCATTCTGTGATTCTCCAGTGCTTCATAATTGACTTTCTTTCCCTGAAGAATTTCATTAATCATATAAACCTGTTCAAGAATCATTATATAGTTTAAAAAATCAAATTTCTTATACCTACTAGAATATAAGCATACCACTAACATTGCACTTGCCTAAGACTTCATACTTGCGTGTTGGAGACCATTCTTCAGTCTCATTCAGTCTCAGTTTTATTTAGTGAACAATGAAGATACTTTCCTAAAGGCACTAAAAATATTAGCATTCTATTCAAATATTAATCAAATATTATTCAAATATTCATTCAAATATTAACGTCTGCCATCCCTACAAACCAAAATGTGTGAGGAATGAGAGCACTGGGCAAAATCGGTCACTGCCCCATTTGTTTTCATACAATAATAGGGGACATTGATTCATCCTAATAGTGTCCCCAAGAGGTAATATGCTGTGCATCTACGCTCCTTGGGATGTTCAGAGAGAAGATAAACAATCCATAGAGGCAGAAGCAAAGCAAAGTGGAAAAAATGTTCAGCAGAGCACTCGAAAACACCAGCATACATCAATCCCACCAAGCTGTAGGCACAGGCAGACCAGAAACCCCAGCAGACTCCTATGTTGCTGATGGAGAAGGCAATGTAAGTCTTTGATGGGTTGAATCAACTCCTTCAACTGGTTTTCTCTTACTATGGACTAAGATGCATATGAGAAGAATCCAGCCCTAAGGGTCTGATTCAAAGCCTGCTGAAACCACAGGACATCATTTCCTCTGTGTGTGAGGGCAGACAGAAATACAAAATGACTGTAGTCTATTAGAAGCTAGTCTAACACAAGCTTGTTCACTGAAAAGCAATAAAGAAAAAAGTAATACAGAAAAAGTAAATGCAAAAGATAAGCTGTTTTAAGTAGCTCCTGATTTTCATTAGCATCTATTTATTTACATTAACTTTCCCCTTAGCCTCAATTTGTTTGTTGCAAGAAAGGAGAAGTAATTCTGGTGTATAAACACTGATATTTAGTTACATAAAATATTCCACAAGCACACACATCACAAACAAGCTCATCCTTAAACGTGTGTTTAATGACTAATTTTAGGACTTGAGTTTCATCCAAAAAAGAACATGGAAAATCTTGACAAGCACACTTCAGTCCCCAAATAGACAGACTAGAAGGGGCAAAGGAAGGCAAAACTGTAAATTCCACAAACCATGGAGTAGGAGCTTAATGTTCATTTCTTATAAGTGTGTTTTTTCTTTAAATACCACTGTATGTCCTGTGATGGATATTAATCATTGAATCATAGAATCACAAGGTTGGATAGGACCTTCACGATTACGTAGTTCAACCATATTCCATCTAATGAAGTCTGTGTTAAAAATATACGCTACTAGGCCAAAGAAAAAGGAAAAATCCATCAACTACAGAAGGCAAGAGTTCAGGATTATTTTTTTTACTTTTTTTAACACACATACACACAAATGCTAACAGATTTATGCTTTTAAAGACAGAAGAACAAAATGTTTGTTTTTATTTGTAAGGAGTACTGAAGGAAAGCTACCACCACCTCCCCCTCAAAACCACTGCAGGCAGGGCCAGAGGCATCCTACTTTACCAAGTCATGTTGCTGGGAGACCAAGTTCAGCAAACACAAAGGAAGAAGCCAAAAGATTAAGCAAGATGATGACTATTACCATCTTTCACAGTCAAATCAGATGGCACTTCAGTCCTCAATTCAACACACCAGTAATTTTTCAAAATGAATTCTAGCACTCCTTAGAGAAAGCCCTGTTTGCTCCAAATTATATGTGAAAATAAATTGGTTTCCAAATCTATTAAAGCTGTAGGCCCTAAGATTTCTTTTTCACTGCTGTCTTCCCCAGAAACCTTGAAGCTAGTTACGAAGCACGATTTTGAACAGTGGATGGATTTAAAGGACTCTACATGAACTTAAAACACCAAACACTTGCTTTAAGAAATAGCAAGGAAAAAAATCATAACACCTGACTCTCTCAAAATTTCACCAAGATGAAAGTCTTACTTCACAATTCAGTAACTCCATTGCCAGAGACCACTAAAGAAACAACAGTGAGGGAAGTTTAGAACATCAGAGCTTGCTGAGTCCTACATGCTGAGTCTCCCCAAATAACAAGGTACAGTCATAGTTACTGGGATTCTCAACTCATCATCTTTGCACATCTCTTGATTTCTCAAGCCTTCCTGATGCCTGCCTGACAGCTGTAAAGCTGTTCAGGGAACAGACAGAAGCAACTTCCCAGCACCAAGAAGGACCTTTCTGGAAGGCAAGCCAGTATCGCACCATCACCCCTCATCAGAGACCTCCAGTCAAATTAAGCTTTTTAATTAAAATTAAATTAGTCTTTTTAATTGTCAGCAAAGAAACTTATGCTGACATAACATAGTTTTGTCTGGATTTCAGAATGTCCTCTCATTGCATGTCCCTGGAAACACTCCAGGTCAGACTGGATGGGGCTCTGAGCAACCTGATCAAGCTGTAGATGTCCCTGTTCATTGCAGGGAACTTGGACTACATGGCCTTTAAAGGTTCCTTCCAACTCAAACAGTTCTATGATTCTATAACATTCTGGACTGCCCAGGCCAACATGAACATAACTTTGAAGTTTTCTGAATGCTTCAGTGACTGTCTGGTAAATACTAGCACAGGGAAGAACTGACAAAGCTTCAAAGAGGCCTCCATTGGACTACCTTGAATTATAGTCTTGACAGCTCAGACCATCTGTGATGACAGAAATCCTCAGGAAAATAGAAAATCTGCATTTTAGTAGAGAATAAGGGATATGTAGTTTAAGAGAAATTACACTGTTGCAGTTAGTGTGATGATCTGTGACCTTTAGAAGGACAATAAGACCCACAGTCTTCCCCAATGCTTTTTCTTGTTCAAAAAATTTACTTTTCCATCATAGGAAGTGTGTCCAACACTTCCAGACATGTAATCAAACAATAGATGGCAAGACCTCTGTGGAAAACACACTTGTAAATTTACAAGACCCTTATTTCTTATACCACTATTGGATTCAAGGCACAGTTGTGAGGCCAGTTTTTCACATAACTTAGAAACTGTTAAAATAAGGATATGATCAGCAATTAAAAATATATACATATAAAATAGACTTTCATATGACAGAATAGCAATAATATTGTTATAGGAAATTAAAGTGATTACATAATTACATTTGAATCAATCTAGCATGCCACTTCAAAGACAAACTACAGGATGAAACCAAAAGTACTAATATCAAAGCTTGCTGAATTTTTAATGCCTTGTGTCAGCTTCTTTTGAAGTAAATGTTACCTAATAGATAGATGTCTAACCTTCCAAATTCCATTTAAAAAATTCATCTACAAAACTACCAATATAGCTGACAAGATATGCCATTTCCAAATAAGGGACATTTCATTTCCAAACAGAGGACAGTGAGAAGGTATTCAGAGGATTACTGTTTTTCTTCGTAATATGTTCTACCTACAGCTTTCAAGACCAATATTATAATGGTTCCATACCGTGAAGCTGTTGTTGACATTTTTTGTGCTCGATTCAGCTACGCTGGCATCAGACAGGTCAACTTCATCAAATATTAGAGACTGTGAATGGAAAAAAACACAAAAACATTAAATATAGCCTGAGTCCAATGTGAAGCATGCTTACACTCCCTGCTTCCATTTCCTCATGTCCACTCTAACTGGAAGACAAGAATAAAGTAAAACCAAGAAAGCAAAAGAAGGAAACACTAGTGAGGTGATAGAACTTCCTTCTTCATCACCAAAGACATTTCTATTTGCTAACTGAGAGAATGCAAAACACTGGCTCCCAAAATACATACTGCACTTAGGTTTGAGGCAACTCCGGATATCAGTGCAGACTGCGAGAAGAAATCATTGAGAACAGCCCTGAAGAGAGGTTGTGGATGCCCCATTCCAGGAGGCATTTGAAGGCCAGGTTGGATGGGGCCCTGGGCAGCCTGAGATGCTGGGTGGCCACCCTTTCCATCCAGGTTGGAGCTAGGTATTTTTAAGGTCCCCTCCAATTTAAATAACTCTGTGATTCTATGATATTTCTTTAAAGCTAGATAGATGCAACTTTGGGGTATCTGCAGTGTACCTTAAATGTGGTATCAGAGGCAAAAGATTCACACACAGTAAGATAAAATTTGACCAGTCATATGATGGAATTCTCAATTCATGAAGGAGAATCTATGATATGGTAACAGTAAGGTGGGAAAACAGAGCTCAGGAGCCACAATGGGTCATGAAGCAAAAGAAAGTCTAACAGAATCACCTTGCTCTTTCTTAGCCATATTTCACTCTTTCTCTTTTATGCTATAGGAAGGAGAAATAAAATAACTGCTTACTGTTTGATCCAGCATGCAACCACTGTTTGGTGAGACTTAGGAAGTCTGGGGAGTCAGTGCTGTAGGGTATTCATGCAACTGCCTAATCACTTCTCCTCCTTGTCTCATCTTTATGACACAGATAACATTGTCACTCTCACAGCTCGTATCTGTAGTGTTTTTTAAGACATAAACTGCTTGGGGTAGCAACAAGTGCACAAAAGTGTAATAGCACAGGTAATTCAGTGCTAGACTCCCTGAAGAGACTATGTCTTCTTTGATTCATCACAGTCATACAAGTTTGTACTATGCAGCCAAGAGTCAGAGAGAGGTTTTAGTGCCTCAGCAATAGAACATTGTTAAGAGGGTCAGATGGAGATAATGATGGAGATCTGAAGAATGTCACCTACATCTCCTGTCAATTGCTGCAACACAACAGAATACAGAAAAGTAATGATCACTGCAATGGAACAGTGCAATCTGAGTCTCTTCAGCATTGAGTATGTATTAAGTACATGGCGTTAGATGCTAATATCATTGAATTACCTTGGAATCCTTAGCATAGTAAAGGGTACGACCTCGAAGCTTGAAGTAACGCTTTTTCCACCTCTGAAAAGAACTGGTTTGCTTCAGTAGTAATCCTTCTTTAATACTTGTCTGAAAAATATTAAAATACAGTAGATGAGGTAAATATGTATCTAAATAGCTAAGCATACAGCTCAAAGTTACTAGGGTGTGTTTTTTTTCTATTAGTTATGTTACATGTATTGTATAGATTTCTAACTATTCCCATTCAATTGAGACCAACCAAATGGTACAGCTGTTTTTTCAACAATGCCAATGTTGACAAAATGCTAATCTTGCATATAAAACAGGCAATCAAGAGGTATATAACTAGTGTAAAGATTACCATAACACAATTCAAGTGTTTGAACAGCTATGAAACCACAAATATTAAAGCAAGAGCCAACTGATGGCGACACAACACAGACGAATGCTAAAACCAGCCTATGCGAGGTCAGTTCTCAGTGCCAGAGTCTGATTACATCGAGCAGAAAAATGATCACTGCATAGGCAAACAAGGTGCTTGAAAGTGTCTCAATCAAGCATAGGAATTATGCAAATTGTGCATGACTCCAAGTACATTGCTGAACTAAGGTCTTCAGCATGCAACCAGCACACAATTACAGAATCACAGATTCACAAAGGTTGGAAAAGACCTCCAACATCCCCCAGCCCAACGATAATTGAAATCGTTACGTTATGGAAAGTGTGAGAGCTGTAACTGCTAGGGATATCTTTAGTCAATAAATGTTTTGCTGACCCAAACCATTCCACTGCAAACTGAACCCTGCATATTTACATCCCATTCCTTGGAATTCAGAAGGTGCAAATTAGTGTATTTTAAATGCGCACATAGCTTTAGCCAGGATGTGTGAGATTCATCAACCCGATGACATAAATTCTCCATTTAATCAGACAAAATGACACCACACAGCTAGCTAATTGCATGAATCCTGCAATCCATTTTCTTCAGCTTTCAAGCTTGCAAAGAGTATGAGAAAATGTAAGTGCATTTGGATATTATACTCCAAAATGGTCTCTAATGCATAAGATTTCCAATTTGTATTGCAGTAAAGCGATGCAAATCTTGTAATACAATTTCTAGACAGCATGATATAAATATCATCTGAAGTTATTCTAGATTTTTCGAGGCTTAATCACACCTGATTTAAAGTTCATACACATTTGAAAAGATACAAAATTGCCTTTAAATTCAACGCAAGTAATAAAAATAGAGAAAAATCAGAAAGCACTTAAATGTTCCTACCATTCCCTTTAAATGAGGGGCATCATTGCTATGAACATCGCACCCTTCATTTGGATATTCCTAATGCAATAAAGTCCAATTACAGCCCAGTGAACGTAAAGCAATTGAATTAACGCTCTCTAAAAGGCTGTCCTCTCAGATGAGATCCTGTGGATGAAACCTTTGCTGCATCTCACTTTACATGTCAGTGGCTCAGATCATGGCATCCTCTCAGCCGCTCTGGTCCTGCTAAAGAGTAGCAATTCCCAACTGAAAAGTAATGGAGAGCATGCCTGACACACACAACTTCATGATTGCCTGCAATTTTCTGACCAGACCTTATGATATTCATAAGAGTTGATATCATAATATCAACTCTTTCATGGCTTTTTATCACTTACAAAAGGTGTAAAAAACAAGGAGAAATGCCTATTTCTCCTTATTTCTGTTAATCTCTTAGAGCACTTCTATCCCTAAATTAAAACCAAGAGCTTCTACATTAAATCCATTTTGCATTCAGCCCCTTAAAATGAACTCACTGCAATCAAATAACTGTGCAGGCTCTGCAGAATGTATTTTTGTACTGAAATGCTAGAAAAATACTAGATTGATAAATATTTCCATGAGGAATGTAAGCACTTCATGAGACATACATCTGAAGTCTACATTTTATCACAAATATATATTCTGGACTGAGATTTAAGCATGTCAGATAGCCAATTCCACAACTTCCAAATTTGAGCCTAAAGCTTTGGATAATTATCTTTAATTAACTTCATTTTGCCTTTAAAATGTGCAGAAAACCCCCAGCTTCTGGCTGAGTCATCAGTTAATCTGCTAATAACACTTTCCTGAATCTACATACAAGTCTCAGCACATGCAGGAATTTAAGATTAGATGGGACCCCCTGGGGGACTGAATTTGGTTTCCCATTAATTACATCATGTAATTAGGTCATGTGAAGTTTTTTCAAAGCATTCACCAGGATATATCTACACCAGAAGAAGGCATTCAGTACCTTTTCTCTCACAATTGCAGGTAGAGCAGAGCTACAAGACCCCACTGTTCTGTGAGACCTTCTCCTAATTAATCTCAGCTGGACATTAAATCTGAAGCTTAAGCAATAATCTTTGCCAATTACATTAACTGCTTGCCTACTGCAATTTAGAAGGAACAAAAAGATGCACATCCCACAGTTCTATGCTATTTATCACAGTTAGAGAATCGCTGCTCATCTCTGCTTGCCAGTCTCCAACTTCCCCATTTGGCCAGTTGTACAACCCAGTTGTATGCCACATCCCTCCAGAGGTATGCAGCTATGATAAAGGCAAACGGTTAATGGGTACAACAAAGACTCATAGTTAACATGAACAGTTCCACAGTAAGCGTTTCCTTCAGTTACCAATGAGTTTGAACAAGTTTCAACACAAGGCTGAATTAACAGCTAACAATCTCTACTACTTTAGCCACTAACAATTAGGAAAATGATTCACAGTATTATAATCACATCACAGTACTCCACAGTTGTATATTTTCCTTAAAAAAAATTATCATAGCCACATTTTATACAATTAAGAAGGTATAAACTGCATGTGCTGTTCAAAATGTGTCAGGAGACTGCAGAGGACAACATCAGGGAATGTCTGAAAATGAACAGAATGAAAAAGAGAACAGGAAAGGCCATAAAACAAGGCAGGTAAAATGTAAACAGGAATTAAGAGGATGAAGGAGAATTTTAGGATCACCATGCAACAGATATGCACACTGAGACTAAAACATTCTTAAATACTTTGAAAGACGAAAGGCAGCCGAGCAGTTGCCAGGATCACTTTCCAACAGATGCATAAAAAGATAGTATGGAAAGGGAAGAGCATAGCAAAGAAGTTCATCAAACTCTTGGCATTTATCATTACTGATGAAGATGATGACTAGACTGGCTGAATCTCTACGTCACGTGCATCAGATGGCACTGACCTCTGAGTCCTGAAGACCCTGAAAGGACCACTGATACTAAATTCTGTTCTTGGTAACACAGTAGAGTCCATGTGAAAGAATAATATTGCTGAGCACACATATATCCAGGGGGAAAAAATCAATGAGCTTTTGCAAAGGAAAATATTGCCTTACTACTGGCAGGAACTCAGAGAGTGGAGTGAAAGCATGTGGGTAAATGAAGATCCAGTTGACTTGTATTCTCAGAACAAGGCTTCCCAGTAAGAATTACTGAAGAAAGTAACAGAACAGAATTGAAAAAAGGGGGATTTTTCCTATGCTTTTAAAAGGATAGGAACCACAGTTATGACCAAATAGTTACTTTTTGCTGGATTAAAAAGTCTTAACAACAGGGTTCCCAAGGAATCGGGACTAGGACCAAGTCTATTCAACTTCATTGACCCAAAGAAGGACTGCACAGCAAAATCTTAACGTATGTGGTTAAATTTCACATAAATGGTAAAGACCTTAAAGATTTAAAACTGAACAGGTGGGCTAACAAGTAGAAGACGATCTACAGACCAAGTCAATATAAAATGACTTGATTAGGGAAGAATAATCGAATCCTCACTAGCATTCTCACATGAACTTTGAGTGGAGAAAAGATCTCAGCAAATCATAGTTGACAGTTCTCTAAAATCCTCAGTTCAGTGCTCAACCACAGCCATAAAAGCCAACTAAACATTGGGTGTCATTGTGAAAGGTGACGAGTAAAGACCAGCTTAACAAAGATAATAAGCAGGTAGTGACTTTATGAAATTTGCTGTCAAAGGGGACTGCAGAGGCAGACAGTGTCAGCAAAAAGAGCTAGATGAATTCAAAAACAACACCTTCATACAGTCCCTTTAGTATATTGTAGGAAAGTACCAGGGGAATGGGTCACCAAAGGGACAAACTTTCATACTGCTCCTATAGACTTTCCTATATCACTGTTGAGGATGGAATATGGTCTGAATCCATAGCAAAAATTTATAGGGATTGTTTCTTCCTGCCACACTGAAAGCATTTCTTTTGCTTTGAAGTCTGATGTTTGTGTCTGAATGTGTATCAAAGCCTTCACTTACCAAAATAATGAGTATTTGGATTGTTGACAGACCAGAATATAAAAAGGATAAAAAAAAAAATTCAAAAGACAGCATTTGTTTATTATCCTCCCGTGATGCTTCTCATTTATAGGATCTCACAAAGTTAGGTACTGAAATAAAACCATCCCTCTCCCTTTCAGAACCATGGAGGGTTTGGTACACTTACACAATCTGCCCAGGTTTGACTGCAGGCAGACATAATCGTTATTATGTTGCAAAGTAAAATCTCACAGCTCCAGTTTACTCAGAGCCCCTTAAAATATTCCAAGTGTTCAGTAGATCAAAAATGGCTTCTATTGTTATCAAAATTTGACAATCATACTCTTAATTTTGATTTAAATTACGACCTGATTATTCTAGGCTTTTGGTTTTCCTGACAATCTCAGCACAGCAGCTTCCATTACTGTCATTTGTCCTGACATGTATTTCATTAATTATGTCAAAATAAAGACAAAATTCATCTATGGAGAACAAAAACTTAATCAGCTGCTCAGCTCAAGGTTGCGTTTTTATTGAGGACTGCCTATCATGCAATCTGACATACAAAAATTAGAACCAAACCAAAAACTATGTAATGTCTGTGAATATGTACAAATAAAAATGACCAAAGTAAAAATGAAATTGAAAACTAATATAATCGTATTGACTACAAAACACTACTTCAATTTCAAGAGTATCTCAACAAAATAAGCATCAAGAACTGAACGGTAACAACTGGTCAAGCGAATGTAATTAGTGACCGAGAAACCACAAAGTGTCAAGTTGCATACGGTCAACCTGACATTGGAGATGAGTTCTCCCAGCAGAATGTCTGGATACCTTTGAGAAACCATATCTTCAAAAGCTTCAAAGGAAAGTTGGTCATACTCCCCCCCCCACTCCCTACCACAAGACCAGTATGTGATTAAGCAGAACAATTTTTGTCTAACGACAAAACAGGATGTTCTTCCAAAGTTATTTTATATAACGTATTTCTGGGGCTCCTTTATGTGAATGGATTCTAGCCTAAGTGAAACTGTAATACAAATGAAAGCAATTATACAGCTCATGCAGTTCCTCAACCTTGTTCTTCCCCCACGTTCCCTTCCAGCCTATGCTGAGGACACAGATTTTGCATTACTGCTAAACTAAAAATATATATATATGACTTTCAGATTCCTCTATTTCGCACTGCAACAAGACATGAACGAACATCAAACTGTGGATAAATTCACACTGTAAGAATATATTGGTAACAATGTGAAGTTGAATTAGCAAACTGACTTAAAAATAGTGGTTGGAGAATGTATCAAAAATTAACAGGATATTGCCACACCAGGATGAATAACTACACTGAGAATTAAAATAAACAAATAAATATCTTAGTTATAAAACATATCAGACTGACAATCAGAGAACAAACTTCAGCTGCTGTGCAAGTGTTTAAGCTCATAATTTCCATCCCTATACAACATGTTGATCTCAGTCTGTGTACTCATTAATCAGGGAATGAAAAAGCTATAATATACCAAGAAAGGATTAAACAATTCATAGGATTGTGGCCTGGGGACAAATATCTAAGGATCTGGGTTTTATTTCACAACGGAGCTAAGAGAGTCATATTTTACAGCTACTGCGTGGAACTTCAATAGGCGTTCCTTTTAAAGCACACATGCTTTGGGGGGAAAGATTTAGAACAGCTACGTTTCAATGGTTTTGAGAAAAAGAATATAAATGGTATATTTCTTACAGGAAAAGAAAGGAAAAATACCAAATATAACAAACAGTCAAAGCACTCAGCTGGCAAGATCTTCTTCTTCACCACGATTATTTAGATCGTGATCTTGGCTTCAACTAAATAGGAGTAGCATTCAACGCACTAGCCAGTCTGTAAAGTTAGTGCAGAATACGTCCAAAATAAACCATTAGAAATGGATTTCTCTATGGAAATGCCTTATTTCCGCAGAGAAAACTCTTCCTCTAGTTCTGTCTAATGCCAGTATGCAAATAGCTTTTGATCAATCACTTGAGGAAATTACGGAAGCATCATATAACAAAAATATATTAAATGTTGCTACAAACCTCAAGTGATCCTTTCTTGCAAACAACTTAGAAGTTAAACCTGTCATAACAAACCCTCCGTGTTTTACTTATTGCAGTTTTAATTTTTATTTTTTTTTTCCCCTTGCAGAATGTTTAAACAAATTCCAGTGATGAGGTCAGACTTCCTACGAGCTCCGTTTGATAGAAGAGAGCCTACAAAGAACAAGTTAAAGCCTGCGACTCCGCAGACAAAGCTGGGGAGCAGTTCACACCGAGTCACGAAGCTGTAAACATACATTTTTGGGAAATATCATCAAGACACAAATGTGTTCACAAAGAGCACATTCTTAGAATCCTTACATTTATCCCCTTCTTCAAGTAGAGGAAAAACCTAAAGTTGCCACTCCCTCCATTCTTAAACTTCTTCTAAACAACCGGTTATTTTAGACAGTGATCAGTCATTGCATAAATACTCAAGTCTATACAGACGTATAGCCAACAACTTCACATATCCTACATAGTTTAGCATTATAAACCTAGAAGCTTATTAACTGAATATCTAAGCATTCCTGAATTTTTATAGCATTTCCTATTGCTGCAGATATATAGAGAGTACATGCTTCAATCTAATTCAGTAGTTGCATTACATTTCAAGTTTATATTGGCCCCAGTTTTGTTTTACTGGATGGCACATAAAATCCTGGATACACATTAATCATGTTTTGAATTACATTTTCTAGGGCTGTTTTCTTTTTTTTTGTTTGTTTGTTTGTTTTTTGTTTTTTGTTTTTTTTTTCCTTTAACGGTCCTATTTTAACCATCTATTTCTAGAACAGCTAACAAAACCTTTAATTCCATAATAACTCAGAAGTAAGGATCTCTTGCTTACCTACAGATCTCTTGAGGTTTAGGGAGAAAAGAAAGTAATACACTCTCAATTACTGAGAAAGCCATCTTTAAGTAAGTAGACTGGGAGGCTCACTTGAACAATCACAGTACAATCCATGGGTAAGGATCACCACCCTGAATCTGCTGGCAAGTCTTTGCAATACAGCTGGGAAAGCTGCAGGCATTCTTTGCTGCAAGGGCATTTGAGGACTCATCGTCAGCCTGCTAAGGTTGTTTCTCCTCAGGGGCACAACCTGGCAATTGCTTTTGCTGAGCTATCAGGTTAGTCAGGGATTACTACCCCTTCATAAATCCATGCTGATTACTCCCAGTCACCCTTTGGCCCTTCACGTGTTCGGAAATCATTTTCAGGATTATTTGCTCCATCACCTTCCCAGTGACCAAGGTAAGACTAGCCGACCAGATCCTCCTTCTTGCTCTTCATGAAAATGACTTTCTACTTTCTCCCAGGCCTTAGTAGTTGCGATCTTTGAAAGGTAATGGAGAATGGCTTTGCAATACCAGCAACCTAAAGATATAGATAAGTATATATTTACTTCTCAGAAAGGGTGGTCAGGCACTGGAATGGACTGCCCAGGGAGGTGGTGGAATCACCAACCCTGGGAGTATTCAAGGAAACACTGGATGTTGTGTTGAGGGACATGGTTTAGTGGGAGCTATTAGTAATAAGCGAACGGTTGGACTGGATGATCTTTTAGGTCTTTTCCAACCTTGGTGCTTCTATGATTCTATGATATGTAACACATCACCTCCAGTGAATATCCATGCTATTTATACCAAAATAGATCTTTCTCCACCTAAGGGAGGTCTTCCTTGCTCCTAACTTTCCCATTGCTCTCAGGAACTTAGGATTGCTAAAGAATGGTCTTACCAATAAAGACCAAGGTGAAGAAGACATTGACTCTTTGTCACCAGATCCCCTACTTCAGCCCACAGCAGACATGCATATGCCCCGTTCTTCCTTTTGTTGCTGATATACTTGTTGAAGGCCTTCTTGTTCACCTTCAAATCCCAGTCTAGATTCAAATTTGGCTTTGACTTTCCTAACCCTACATGACTGAATTTCTCCTGGGTCACTTGCTCAAGGCTCCACCTTCTGTATGCTTCCTTCTTACGTCTGAAATGTTTCAAAAGCATCTTGGTGCAGTAGACTGCTCTGAAAGTTGTAGAACTATCACAGACAGACAGATTCTCACTCTCTTTTACTCTACTTTTCTATTACTTCTAAAAGTGAAATTCTTTGTAGCAAAATGCACCTTTTTCTGAGTTTAATTTTCTTATAATTCTTTACAAGCATTATTGAGTTATCCTTGCACCATTTCAACCAATCAAGAATTATACACAACTCCAGCAGTCTAGACAATGTCTGGAGTTCAAACTAGCATCAGAACGCCCAGTTTCAGTTACTATATTTTACATAATGCAGAGTTATTCATTTAGTGGTTAAGTATTTTATGGTTTGGAGTGCTTTGGAATAAAATAAAGAACAGTCTGCATTGGAACACAGAACAAGTGCCAAATAGATCTGAAGTTTATTGTCTGGGCAATGACAATCCTCTGTATCCTCTGGTAGGCTGCTTATTCGTTGCCTCTTGACTCTAAGTATGCAGAAAGGAATAATATTTTCTTTCACGTCAGACAGAGGCTATGTTGATACATTCACTTGTTTGCATTTGTGCAGCCACGTCTAACACATGTGTACCTACTGGATGTGTATTTAGGGAATAGAATAGTAGTGCAGGAGTACTGGTGAATTCCCCAGAGCAACAAAACACTTTGTAAAGGACAAGGTCTGAAGCACTTCTAGCTTTTTGTGGCATTTCCCATAGTCAAACTGTAATTTACTCAGCAGCCCTTAGCAGAAGCCACAGTGGAAGCAGAACTCTCATATTACAACCAAAGGAGGAAACTCTCACTTGAGCCCATGAGACTGGAAAGCAGAATAACATACAATGGATCCTCCCTTCCCCTTTGTTTACCAATGGGAAATATGGGCCTGTAATTACTTGTGAATCCACATTCCCTCAATGCTGAGGCTCATTCATGTATGTGCTATTTTCTCTCATTCAGAAAACCTGATAAGGCAGCTTCTCCAAAAGCACACATCTCTGGAAATGGGCAGATCAGTACTTTGCAGAGCTACGTACAGCACAGCCTTACTCATCTGTCCAACAAAGAACACAAGCTCATGTTCTTACTCTGTGTCAAACCCTTGGGTTGTGAAACACAACCCAATGCCTCCTTCAGGCACACAGAAAATCAGGGGGAGTCCTCTTGAAACATTCCTGGGCACACAAAGGAGTAGGTGGTGACTTTGAATCGCTGGTACGGACTTGCCAAAGGCAAATCATGCCTAATCACAAGGGAATCTTTCCTAAACACCCTCGCATCAGAAAATCACATAGCACCCCCTGCTTGATATTTAACATCTCTTGTGGCTAAAATATATCAACAGCAGTCACTCACTCACTTTTTTTATTTTCAACAAGTTAAGCAGTTAAGTATGGATTTTGTCTTTTCAGTTTTTAACAGCTCAGTGGTCATTTTTTCCACTTAATTCAAACTGCTATTGAAAATAGCCCTAGCATAAAAGCAAATGAAACTACAAACATGGAAACATGTGCACTTGAATAAAACAAGATTAAACTTCAACTTGAATACACGTGTTCGTTTCGGTTTTGCTTTTTCATTCTATTTTTATTATAATTATTATTGAGGACAGTGCTTTCAGATAAATAAGTTTTAGAAAACCTGTCACTTTGCATATCCATTGTGTAAGAGGACTTGGAGCTTTCAAGGTAAGAGCACGGATGCATTTCACATTGCGCTTGCTTGCAGAACGTTATGCAAAAGCTGCTTTTCAGGGAAGCTAAAAAAGGCAAAGTCTATTTCAGCTTTAATAAAACCTCAAACATGTTCTTAAATTTTCATTTAACAGCACATGCACTAACAAAATAAGACTCATAAAAGGCCTGGCAGAGGCACAATAAGGATCTTTTAGTCCTTTTTCTTCTCAAAGTCGACAGACCACGTACAGATTTGCAAAAACAGGTAACTTATAATTTTATTCAGGGGGCCCATTTTCTCACTTGACTCAAAAGCAATTCCTTTTTCATGATACCTCATAAGAGAAAGAACAGGAAAAACAACAGTCCCTTGATGACTGCTATTACACTTCGCTTGGCATGTCCCGATTATCTTTTGTTCAAATCACAAAGTTTTCAACAAGAGAAAATCCTACATACATTATTAAATGTATGTTATTAAATGAGTCACAAGGTTGCTTTGCTTTCCTGTCCAAATTAATAAATTTACATCTAGGTGTATTTTTAAATAGAACAAAAACAGAGAATTGCAGATGGTTTTCCACTGAGGATGTAGGTTGTGAAAGTCTTGCCATGCACCAGGCTTAGCACGCTGCCCATGCAGTGTGAAATCTCTTAATGAAGAGTCCTCTTCAAGAGCTTTCTCTATGAGCTCTGCTCTCCTCCAGGATGTGAAATGAGCATGCCCTGTTTTTTTCACTGGTCTTTCACACAAAAGTGGAAAGCATGGAAAATGCTTTTAGATGTGGTTTCTTCTTATGTTTCCTCATCACGTTTTTCTGCTATTGACTTTCTTCTGCTTAAAGTACTTTTCTTCTCATTATTGCTAACCTGTGTTTAAAACAGGCACTATGGACTTTTGAGAGTATACCAATTTCCAAGCAATTAAATACTTGAGGAATGTCTGAGATTCATCTTTTCCACGTGAAGATTCCTGACAGATGAACCCTAGAAAATCATGCCCACACTGTCTGCCTTTCTCCTTTGCTACGACACTCACAGAAGGAAACTGGCTGCCCCTCTTTGGGCCACTATGCAACATTTGGCCTTACACATTTCAGGGTCAGTACTTCAGCATAGAATCATAGAATTACTCAGGTTGGAATAGACCTCAAAGATCATCAAGTTCAACTGCAGCCTAACCAGTACCCTAACTCTAACAACCCTCTGCTAAATCATATCTCTGAGCACCACATCCAAATGGCTCTTAAACACATCCAGGAACGGTGACTCAACCACCTCCCTGAGGAGCCTATTCCAGTACTTAACTACTCTTTCTGTAAAGAAGTGTTTCCTAATATCCAATATCCTTTCCCCCAGACTAAACAGCCCGAGCTCCCTCAGCCTCTCCTCATTGGACATATTCTCCAAGCCCTTCACAAGCCTTGTTGCCCTCCTCTGGACCTGCTCATGTCCTCCATGTCTTTCCTGTGCGGAGGAGCCCAAAACTGAACACAGTACTCGAGGTGAAGCCTCACCAATGCTGAGTACAGGGGCAGGATGACTTCCCTAGTCTCCTGCTCACCACACCATTCCTGATACAAGCCAGGATGCCATTGGCCCTCTTGGCCACCTGAGCACACTGCTGGCTCATATTCAGCTGACTGTCAGAGCCATTGCTCTTTGGCAATGAAATCACCAAATCCACCAAAACACCTGAGATGAAGCAACCCATTTTCTTTGCACACTTGTGCTGGAGGCTGAGGAATGTCTGAACTTTGTCTACGCACAGAGAACAAGCCAAAAATTGCTAAAAATCTATTAATCAGATTTAAGCTGTGTGAAGAAAATTTAATATGTCTAGAATGAACTCCCAACACCTTCCAAACTCACGAGGCTTTGAAGAAACACTATGTAAGTAAGATGTTAGAATATCTTTTAGGATACCTTAATGCCAAATAATTCTAGCTATCCCAAATATTTCTAATATTTTAGTAAAAGATGATTAGTCCAAAATCTCATCTGCACAAAGACACTGTTTATTAACTATTTCGGGACTGTAGTTAGTTAGAAGTGCTAATCAGAAGGGACTTGGATAAGGAAACAGAACAAACAGCACCCTTCTTACATATGTATGATATTCATAGAAACATAGAATGGCCTGGGTTGAAAAGGACCTCAAAGATCATCCAGTTTCAACCCCCCTGCTATGTGCAGGGACACCAATCACCAGACCAGGCTGCCCAAAGCCACATCCAGCCTGGCCTTGAATGCCTCCAGGGATGGGGCATCCACAGACTCCTTGGGCAACCTGTTCCAGGGTGTCATCACCCCCTGATAAATCTGGGCTGAAATTACCATCATTAGCTATTCTAGAGACACAGCAGTTAGCACCCCCAAAAAAGAATGTCTCCTACAAGCTAAGTTGCCCAAAATGAAAGAGGATTTTTACTCTAATGATGATGTAGTTGTTGTTTCTACAACCTCATATTGGTTTTCCATACATAATGTGTGCCCCCAGTGGCGCAGTGGTATATGCTGCTGCTTGCGGCACTGGAGGGCCCGGGTTCGAATCCCCCCTGTGGCGCAGGGGTAGAAGTGCCGCTTCGCTACACAGGGGGCTCGAAACCCAGGAGTTGGACTCGATGATCTCTAAGGTCCCTTCCAACTCGCACGATACTATGATACTATGATGATGATAATATGAGCATACAGCAAAAGTACTGGGTGTTTTAATTACAAATCAGAAACTCCAACTCACCAGGCTTTCCTCTCTAAACTACAGATCAGAATTGCTGAACTCTCTCAAAGGCTTTTGCTCGTCCATCAAAACACTGCTCCCCTACTCTCAGAAGTGGCAGAATACATACGACGGACTGGGCCTATGCTTCCTTTCATTAGCTGACATGGTAAATGGCCAGTGAACATATGTGCTGTCAGCACAATGTATGAGGTGCAGACACAGCATCCTTAAGCCCCTTTAGTCTTCACAGGCAGTCAGTTTAATTTATATACCTGTTAGTTAATCTAGGTCTTAAACTTGCAAGAGAAACCTGCAGGGGAGAAAGCACGGACAGCCCCTGACAAGCTAATACACAACAAGAGCAGCAGGGAGTCTCGAATGGGTTGGTGACAGTGGCCTAATGGGCTCCTCCATCCTCCCTATGACCACGTCATCCATCTTCAGAGCAGCACCAAGCCACAGAAACCCACTTGATTAATGGGTCCTGCTAGGCAACAGGCTTTTTGCTTTTCATCTGTGTTAGGGGCTGGATGGGTTATCATTCTGAATGAGATGGCAGGTGGTCTCTTCATTCCTTAATTTTATTTTAAGACTGATGGGATCACAATATTTATTTTTTGTATGTAAAAAAAAAGAAAATCTGTCCAAGTTTGAGACACAGTCAGGGATGCCTTTCTTACATTCCCAGGGCAGACTCTTCCATTTTAATACTTGGCTTCGATGTAGTAGGTCAATAAAAAGCATAACAAAAATAAATATTCTGACACACAAAGCTCAGCAACTGGAGGGGGGAAAAGTGCTTTATTTGTGGGTTTTGAGGTTTTTCTGAAGAAGTTTTAGGGTAATCTTACTTTCTGCTTTCTTAATCACATGTTGAACCTGCTGTGCCCTGGAGAATCCCTTTGGTGCTATTTTTATTTGGTCCAAAAGTGGGTTGAATATGGCCCAAGGTACAAAACAAGAAGTTACTGCCTCAAGGAGCCTGCATCTGTAAACACTGAAATGCAAAATGGAACCCTATGGAAGAAATGCATCAGTTTTTAACTAAGCAAAATTATATTGCTATTTGAATATCAAAAGGAGATGAGAGAATTTTGGTGAATAGAGATAAGTGGCACGCATGAAATGAGAAGGAAGGTCATTATAGAAGCACTGGCACAGAAGAAAGGAGAAGACCAGAGAAAAAAGAGACAGGATTATAAATTCTAACATGCTGGGAAAAGCAATACACAAATCATCAAGGCTCTCCTGTAGTGTGAGCATACAGCTTCTGATTTGTAGTAACCATTCACATGCTTTATGAATAATCAAGCACTGAGAACAACTACACTTTAGAGCTTCAGCTTATATTTGTTAATAACATTTACTGCCATTTCATATGCTGTGCCATTGATACCATACAATTGAGTTTAGCTGCCTAATTCACCTATCTGGAAACCAGTTCAATGAGCAAACAGAATCAACACTGATGCATAAGCCTATGTGGAAAGAATGTGCATCAATATTGCTATCAAGAGACGAGAAATCTTTCTGGGTAAGAAAACCCCAGCAGGATTAAAAAGAAGAATGATATCAAATACACGTCCACATCTGTCAATACACAAAGTCAAATACTGCTGTTTGTGAAGCTGGTTCTCACCACCTGCCTGAAAAAAATAAATAAATATAAATAGAATCAATTTTAAAACTGCGCTAACACTTGTCTGGTATGGAAGAGAAATGAAGAGAGCCCAATTAGAATATAATTGGATACTATTCCAGAAGAGATGTTAATACAGATTTCTTGTGGCTTATAAGAAAAATTCATGTATTATGATTTGTGTAATAAATGACAACCATCAATGTCTGTGTATTTAGAGAAGACTGAGGCAAGAGGAAAAAAAAGCCCTCTTCATCCCAAAGCATGCCAGCACATCCCATGGTGCTAAATTACAGATGTCAGGTGTAGCAATAGTACTCTCGGTCTTGAAGGCTGGGTAGAACCGCCATCAAGCAACCCCAGAAATGATGTGCTATAATTGCACCAAGGGTGAGGAGGAAGATGTTACAGGGACTATCTGTATGCAGGAATCGTATACACGGAAACCCCAAGGATATACAACCCCGTATCCAAGTGAGTTAGTTTGCAAGGGAAGATGTAGAGACAGCTCTACTGCCAACCTGACGCTAATTATAAGGAACTGTGATGAAACTGATTAATGGTAGTGATAATTTTGACTTTAAAGATATATCATTAACTTGTATTAATGAAGTTTAATCCTCTGTAAATTCTAAGAAAGAGAATTATGAAGCAGTAAATCATTAAGAGTCAAAAGTTTCCTTCGGTGTTTCAAATAATACATTGTGATTATTCCTACAAATGAATTACATACTGAAATGATAATATATATATGTATGTATGTAAAAGTAAGAATGACTTTTTAATCTAGTGTGAGCATTTTATACTCATATAGTCAATGTAATTAATACCAATCTATTATGTCCCAGGAAGAGATCATAAACTTGTTTGTAGCTACTAATTCTGCTTTCTACAATGAACAGAGAATTCACACAACAAACAGCATTTGCACACCTTCTTAGATGTTATCCTTCCTTTTGAAAAACCTAACTATTTTATTAATGTCTCGTCTATATTCCTTGGAGCACACCTGTTCTTTGCATTGCTCTTTTACACTGCAGGACGTCATGGGCATTTCTAATGGGTGCACTGCTTCTGGGTGTAAAAACTACTTCGGAGGTACAAACTGCACCTAATATTTTAGTGCAGTAAGACAGCTGTTGCCAGTAACATCTCATGTTAAATGTCTTCATTTCATTTTCATTTCTTATGGTTTATTAAGATGCTTTTAGAAATTCTGTATCTGAAATTTGTATTTCTCTAATTGATCCCTAAAAGTTGTTGGAAAAGCCAGTTCCTACTGCAACTTCATAAGTAACACTGACTCTGTGACAAAATGATGTGAAACTAAGAGAGTTATAGAATCGTAGAATCACAGAATGGCCTGGATTGAAAAGGACCACAATGATCATTTGGTTTCAACCCCTCTGCTATGTGCAGGGTCACCAACCACCAGACCAGGCTGCCCAAACCCACGTCCATCCACGCTGATTTTGATCACCTCCCATTAATCTCCATCTAATGTCTTCTTAAACAAATAGTAAAAACACAAGCAGCATCCTTCGAAAAACATTAGGCCCTAAAGGAAAAGGATCCACAGCTGGCGGTTTTATTACGTTTTATACGATGGAATGCCCACTCCTGGCCACAGGGGGGTAGCAGCGTGATGGCAACGTTCATAAACAGGGAGAGAGCTCTTGCTTGGGAACGCATTTCTGTTGCAGGTTTTGGACATCTCGGATTCATTATAGCACATGTACTTTACCTACAGGACATACTTGTATGTGGCTGACTGCACTATCAGAATATAAAATTCGGGAGAACTGGGGGAGAAATGGTGCAAGTTATCCCTTCCTTCTATAAAGAAGTTACTGTGGAAAATAGAGCAGTCATAACTTACATTAAGTGAGGAAATATATAAAGGAGTACTTGGCCACCACGTCACTGACATTTTCAATCACCAAGTAACGAAAGGGTAAACATCTTTTGCTAAGACAAATCGATAAGTTATCAGTGGTTAACTACTTATGGGTCTAAATATTGATTTAAATCTTCTGTATATAATAGAGATTGCTTGTGTTTTACTCTCATCAAAATAAACGTTAACTACAATTCTCTTTCAATGTAAATAGGGTCAGTCTATTTTTCTGTTAGGTATATTAGCCCATATCATATATAATACACATAGAGGAGTCAGTCTTGTGAAAACCACTTAAGATTTTAAGACAAGTGTATAAGTATTTATTAGATTCATATTGCAAGCAAATAAAATAGAGCAAAAAAGGAAAAAGTGGTGACCTTTTTTATAAACAGCTATAAGTACATACAAGATCATACAAGTGTAGCTAAGCACTGTAACAAATTGGTTGTGCATTATGAATTGTCCTTATCCAGCTATGCTGATTCACGTGTTTTATTATTTGACTCCATGATTCTGTATTGTAGTTCATATTGTTATATGTACAAATACAGATTATTTTTACTAGCATAATAACCCAAAATTCATTTAGTAGTGCTGCCATACATGGTTAGAGACAGACTATCAAGGCTATCCAGGCAAGAAAATAAGGAAGCCTTTCAATTGGCAAACCAGGCTGAGCAGCCCTGTACTGATTTGCTCCTCTCCAATCTTTCTTTCCTTATGCTACTGCACATAATCCATTGCAAAGTCAATAAACACCAGCCTTGCTATAAGATACGTACAGGCAGTGTCAGTACTAAAATCTAAATAGGTATTGTTAGGGGCTTGCCCAGGCTTGAAAGTGAATGCAGATTACGGGAGTGCTTGACACTAACGCGCAATAGCTGCTTCATAACCCAACGTGCAGTCATTCCTACCCACAAGTAAAGGCATCACATTCCTGTTTTGCCTAATCCCCAGCTCAAGAACTTCTTCTTTCCTGACAGGATGATTCAGTAAATCAACAGCTACATCTGAAATATTTCCTCCTCAAAAGAGATTCAGTTCTGACAACTCATGAAAAAAAAGGGCAAGGCATTTTGTGGTGAAAGCAGAAAAAGACAATGATGGACAAGTGAGGGCTGTATCATCGCCATCAGTTACTGCGAAACCTGACACAGTTCAAGAGCACACAACTTCCTTCACCACGCCACCGCTGCCTAGAGAATATGAAGTTGCTTTTGAATAGGAATTTCAACTGCCTGGTGTCATCCTGCTTTATCTGAATGATTTTACTTTTCATCACAATACTTACAGGCAACATTTGGTAGTTGATGTCCTTTACCCTGAGCCAGACAAGGCTGAATGATTTGTGCCGGCAAAACTACTCTGGCAACTAAAATGCCTGCTTTAATTGGGCTTAAAATGATCATAATCAAAGGAGGTTAGAAAAGCTATTCTTGTTTTTACTTTTCATGTTTACTGAATCTTTTATAAAACTGTCACTTGGATTCAGTTCTTCCCCTTGGTAATGCTTTCCACAGAGAAGCAGCGAAAGAGATTGCAAAACAGCAATAAAATTGGGGGAAAGCCACCTCAATTTAAAAAAAAAAAAATAAATGTGTTAAGAATATGACAAGCATTGAAATTTTGTTAAGTGTGAATTTCTGCCCTTCGATTTGCAACAATCAAAGCCATGGGGCAGAAAAGAAGGTAGGAAGAGTAGTGTATTTCTAGGCTGAGATGTTGATACTGTAGAAAACCAAAATGACTTGCGTAAGGTTGTGGTGAGTCAGCACCAACAGAACGGCAAACCTAAATCCTAATCCCATTCTCAAACTACTGGATTGACTCATTTCCCACATCTAAGTTAGTCTGCTTTTACTTTATGAAGTGCATCACTCAGACCACGAAGTTGCTTTTGTAAATGGAATTTTTCATGTTGCAGTCCCCACACGTAAATCAAAGAAACGTTTCATTACTTTTCAATGAACTTTTGTGATCTCACTTCCTATCTCATGCTGTATATCCTTGCTTTAACACTGGACAAATGAGTCAAGTTCAGCATTCCAGATGACTGATTTTAAATACTTTTGAGGCATCTTCTTAAGAATGTGCGCAGGAATATGTCTCTGCAAAACCCCCTGATGACAAACTGACTGAGCTACAACTTAGATGTCATAACATCTGTAAATCAACACAGAATATTCTTCAGAAATCAACCGTTCTGGGCTAGAGAAAGAATTAAGACGAGATGACTTAATGATCTCCAAATGCCAAAACATCCTCATGAAGCATCCCAAGAAAGTTTGCTCTCCCAATTCTCATGATAGGACCCCTAAGGAAAAATAAATAAATAAATAAATAAATAAGAAAAGCAGCTTAACCTGCAGCTGATCACTGAACTTCTAGAGCTATCTGCCGAAAAACGAGCAGCGTGTAACTCTCATACTGTCTCCAACTGTTATAGACAACATGGATAAAATTCTATGTAAATACCGAGGGCTTTTTCTCTGCACTTGTCATAACTGCATTTAATCTATTCCTATACAGCAGAAATCTCATAGGTCTCAGGACTAAGTGAACATAGCTCAAACTGGTTGTTGGGTACCCACAGTATCTCACCAGCCACGTTAAAGAACCCAAAATTTCACCCTGAAGTGTTAAGTGGAATCAGAATTACTTTTGATGTTGGCATTTGCCAGCTACATACCAACTTCAAAATTCTCTTTCATTTCTTCATTTGCTAACAAACTAAAAGGAACTTGGTTGTTGTTATATTAAACTATTGCACATAGGAAATAGTTGAATTTCTTATCACTCTGTTGCAATTTCCCCATACCTTTCAAGTTTGCAGCAGCACAGCCTATCAGTCACATAATGGGAAGTGGGAAAGATGTGACATCCTGCCCAGAGATTGTCATCACACAAGAATTCCCTTAGGCCATGTGTTCTATTTCCAGAGCAAAACTCGGATGCATGATACACCTGGTTGTGTGAGGCTGTCTAGAGACAACCAGGTAGTTCACTGACCCAATTTAAAGAGCATCCTTGTCAATGTGAAGCCTTTTAAAGTACCTGAGAGATGACAACAAGATGTTTGTTACACATATTTTTAAACACCCTGCAAAACAATTTAAAGCAAAGGTAACTGAGAAAATTCTAACATAGAAATACATAAGGTAAAGAAGACAAACTTTCAAAGAGAAAAGAGTAGTCTGGTTATGGAGCAACTGCAACATGCATTTCTTGCTCATCATCTTTTAAGTGAAACTTTCTGTTACCAGTTGTTCAAGAGTTGAAAGATGATGCATTAGCTGCACATGAGGTATCATGGACTACTCGTACTCACAAGGCTGTAAACACATGCTACTACTTTAGAAGAAAACCACAGAAGTATAGAATCATTAAGGTTGGAAAAGACCTCTAACATCATCTAGTCCAAATGTTGGCCTATCACCACCATGCCCACCGACCATGTCCCTACAGGCTGCATCCACACAGTTCTTGAACACCTCCAGGGAGGGTGACTCCACCACCTCCCTGGGCAGCCTGTTACAATACTTCACCACTCTTTCTGAGAGGACCTTTTTTTCCCTAATATCTAACTTGAGCCTCCTTGGCGCAACTTATGGCCATTCCTTCTCATCCTATCACTACTTACTTGGGAATAATGACCATCCCCCACACTGCTACAACCTCTTTTCAGGTAGAGTCAGAGCTAGGGTCCACATTCAAGACCTTTACATTCAATTTCCAGGAGAACAATCTTAAGTATCATCCAGCCCCAAATCTTTACCAAACTCCATGTACATAAGATGAGAAGGTGAAAATAACAAACTCAGTAGAATTCCAGCACAGACTGCACTCTCCCATGCTGCATGCTGACACACAGACAGAAAATATTTCTGAATTAAACAGGAAAACTTGAAAAAGTCAAGAGCAAAACAGCAAATAAAGAAAGCTCCTCTGGTCAGTATCACACTTGTGGAAATAAAGTCAAGTTCACAAAGACTGTCATTATTTAATATACTGCTAAGAGCACTGCCATCCATCAGAAAATATCTAACTGTTTTAAAAAATGAAGTGCACAAAATACCGTAATAATAGATCAGTACTGCACCGTAATAGAACAGTGACTGGTTTTGATTGAAACCTTCCCTATTGGTTGGACAGGTGTAATTTTGAAACAAAGCTAAAAAAGAAAAACAAAACCTTATTTCCAAATATTTATCTTGGAGTAAAAAAATAGTATTTTTAGACAAACAAGACTGGGATTAAGTTTTCCAGATTCAAAACCCCTCCCTTCTGACTCACTAAATTACCTTGGGAAGTCTGTACTGTTTTCTAGCACTCCAGATTCCCAGGATATGAAGTGCATGCCTCTGCCATCAGAGAAGATGAAGAATTACTTTGTCTTTGGACGCATTTTGATCTCCAAGTATCTTACAGATCCACAGGTTAACAAAACAGGAGCACCATCCATGCTGGTTAGAACTATTTATGATAAAATGTTTCAAAAATTGGACTATTATTCACTGTGAGTGTGGTGACACAATGGAACAGGTTGCCAGTGAGGCTGTGGATGCCCCCTCCATGGAAGCATTCAAGGCCAGGCTGGATGGGGCTGTGAGCAACCTGGTCTAGAGGGAGGTGTCCCTGCTTACAGCAGGGGTTGGAACCACGTGATCTTAAAGGTCCCTTCCAACCCAAACCATTCTGTGATTCTATGATGATATGAATCTAACCACAAGACTGTTTCACAAACGTCAATGGAAAATCACTTTCATGTGTAGAAAAGATCCGAAAACATTATGAGAAGCCTGTTTGCTTTTCTTTTAATCTGAGAAGTAATAATTTGCAGAGGGCAGAGGTACAACACAGTATGCCACTTGTACAAAATCTGTATGTTCTGGCACATCTGAAGGAGCAAGCTTTTGCACAGTATTTTTTCCCCAACAACCAAATAAACAGGGGTTGGTCAAATCTTTTAAGCATGTAAAGAACAGGTGTTTTTCCACTGATGTGTCATATCTCTAATAGTGGAATATACAAATCTGCCTATTCTAGTTACTGCCATCAGAAATTTGCATCTCCAGAGCCGCAACAAATATAGGGGTGCAGCAGCTTCTCTCCCCAGCAAGCTACATCACTTTATCCTGCTTTTCTGCAGTGCTGCTTGATCCAGAGCAGAGCTGAGACTACTGAAAGAACATACTTACAGTTTATCTATCTTCCCCTTCTGCAAGTAAAAGCAATGCTGCTGCAAGGGAAGGGCAGAGGACAGCTCTAAGTAAATCACTCCTTGTGAGGCACTTCTGTAGTAATTTGCTGAGAGTATTTTTCAGCAAAGAAAATCCAAGTAGGGAAAGAAGAGGATGAAGTCCATTTGAAGCAGTACCATTTTTTCGTACTCATAATAAAACTCTTGCAATAATTTGGAAGATCTGTTCTCTAAGGCTGTTTTTCGAGGTTTATACACTAGGATGATCAGAGGGTTGGAGCACCTCTCCTATGAGGAAAGGTTGAGAGAACTGGGCTTGATTAGCTTGGAGAAGAGAAGGCTCTGAGGAGACCTCATTGCGGCCTTCCAGTACTTGAAGAGAGCATAGAAACAGGAGGGGGAATGGCTGTTCATGAGGGTGGATAGTGATAGGACAAGGGGGAATGGTTTTAAAATGAGACAGGGGAGGTTTAGGTTAGATATTAGGAGGAAGTTTGTTACACAGAGGGTGGTGACACACTGGAACGGGTTGCCCAAGGAGGTTGTGGATGCCCCATCCCTGAAGGCATTCAAGGCCGGGTTGGATGTGGCTCTGGGCAGCCTGGTCTGGTGGTTGGTGACCCTGCACATAGCAGGGAGGTTGAAACTGGATGATCATTGGAGTCCTTTTCAACCCAGGCCATTCTATGATTCTACGAACTTTATATATATGATCTTTGCTCACCTCCCTGCCTATAGTACAGGAGGAACCTGAAGAAAGCCTCTACAGTTACCTATAAATTACAATCAGAGTGATGCAAAATCCTCTCAGCCATCACATCCACTGAGCCTTCTTTCATTGCCCAAAAGAAAAAGAAAAACTGTAAGCAGTCCCTTTCCTGATGCAAAATGTCACAGGGAACCCCTCCTTGTTCTACAAACATTTTTTTTCTGCTTAGTTGAGACAGAGCACACCCGGAGCAGCCGCTCTCCCCACCATGTGACCTCCCACAACCTTCCTGCCAGGCTTATGCAACTAGGAAACCAAAAGCAGTTCTCTGCAACTTGGCTAATTGCAACCAATCAGGCACTTATAAATTTAAAAAACAAAAAAAACAAAAAAAAAACTCACCCAATTTAGAGTCACTGGTAAAAGGCTAAGATGCCAGGTGGATATTTCTGTGACAGTTTCAAATGTAGCATCCACCCTAAGCCAGCATTAGTCAAATGATTTATGCCAACGTTTTACTGTAATAAAAACTCCATACACTGCATTTCATTAGTTTTGCTTCAGCTTAACAACACCCTTCTCCAGAAGACCACTTAAAAATAAGCAATACAGTAGGTTTCTAGGGAAATAATACAGACTCTCTGAACATTTACACTCTTTCTAAAAGGCGAATATAAATTTATACATATGCATGAACAGAGAGAATATTGTCCACTGTTACCAAACCATGGAAGAAGTATGTAAGGGTACGTGGATACATGAGTGTGATCACCAGTAATGCACAGAATGCTAACAGAAATCCTGTCCACTACAGGCATGTCTGCATACAGAGATACCTGTGTACCCCAAGTTTCTTTGAGGAGGCTCAGGGGAGACCTTATTGCTCTGAAAGGAGGTTGTAGCAAGATAGGGGTTGGCCTCTTCTCCCAGGTAACAGCAATAGGAATGAGAGGGAATGGCTTCAAGCTGTACCAGAGGAGGTTCAGGTTGGGTATTAGGAAAAGCTTCTTAGAGCAGCAGTGCACTGGCACTGGCTGCCCAGGGAGGTGGTGGAGTCACCATCCCTGGAAGTCTTCAAGATACGTGTATATGCTTAACTGAGGGACACAGTTTGTGGGGATGGTTGTGATGGTCTGACAGTTGGACCAGACAATGCTGGAGGTCTCTTCCAACTTTAATGATTCTATCATTCTCTTGTGTAGGTGAGACCAAGCTACTGGATTTTTCCTGTTGTGCCAACAGAGTGAAAGAGGATATTCCTCCTGGTCAGTACTTTCAAACCAATGAACAACAAAGGTAACTTTGTGGGAAGTTTCTGGAACTACAAATACGAACGCCCCACTTCTCAAAGAGATTCTTAGGGAAACGGTGAAGGCAAAACCAGAGCCAGAACAGTCCTCATTACATCCCACACACTGATCCCTCTTCCAAAAATGTGGCTGAAGTCACAGGCAAGGACAATGAGTCTTCTACTCTTCCACTCAGAGAGGATGAGCACAGACCATCATCTAATTGATTCGACCCAAGTGATCTCACCACAGCAGATCAGACCCCTATCAAACAGCTACGTTTTGCTGCAGTTTGAAAAATAGCTGCTCCTCTGAAACAATGGCCAGATGAAAATGAGAAAGTACTGGCTTTTTAAGGGTAGGTGACTCCAGATGTAAGAAACTTAGCTTCCAGTTATCAGCAAAATTACAGCTGGAAGCTGGAGAGAAACCAAGCCTACCAAAAGTTTCACCTCTCCAACCGCATCCAACTTCACGTTGATAAGGACAGACAACAACAGATGGATCTGAAACAAATACAGTGTCCAAGTAACTCCATTTTATCACATTTAAATAATGATTTACTTTAAAAAGAGTAATGGATACTATTTCCTTTGGCCTTAAGAAAAGCCTTCCATTTCACCATCACTATTAGACTCCGCTCTTTTTCTCATATAGCTAAAACTGATCTCAAGAAAATCCTCAAGTTTATACATGGAGTTTTCAAATAATAACAAACTTTTATACACGCATGTAATGTGACCGTTTGAAGAGTGCTTATAAGGTGCTGCTGCTCACCTCTTTTCCATCGCTTCAGTACTGAAGGACAAACAGAAATGACTGGCTGATCCTCCAGTTGGTCTATACTCACACTCAAAACATTTCAAGATAAAATCCAGGTCATAAACCTGCTCATAAGCTCCTGATTATGTTAAATTAACCCTAGGATCATTGCCTCACTCAGTTTACCGAGTACCTATTTTCATCACGACCACACTTGTAATAATAATAGGTTACGGGAGGACAACATAGCAGGGTAAAAAAAAAAGGAAAAATAAATCAATATGCTCAATAGGTACATATTAATATATCCACGGTGGCCAGTGGAAGAGATCCCAGCTTGCCATAACCTTTCATTTGAAGCTGCAACCACAAAGTTACTAAAACTAATTTTTTTCCTTCAGAAAAATTGATTTTCATTGGCAAGGCAGACACTGAACTTCTGCAATTAATCCAATCGTTTCAGTTCAAATTACTGAAAGTCAACATGGGAGGAATAACTGTTGGGAAACAGATAGGAAGCTCAGCAATTTGTGTCTAATATAGTGAAATAATTGCAAATTAAAAAGAAATAATTTATCAAAATTTGCTCTATCTATATTCTGCTTGCTGTGGTGTAAGTCTCGGTTCAGTGCTCTTCATGTTAAAAAAGAACTGCTGAGAGGGAAAGAAGTTTTAAAAGCCTCCATCCTTTTAAAGTAAAAAGAAACATCTGGTAAAGACGATTACACATAATCATTTCTAACAGCACTAAGTAACAAACAAACTAACAAATACTGACTCTGTGATCCTGACAGAACAAACAAAGCATCCCTTTTTATATTCTAGACCATAATGCTTAATTTTAGCTTCTCTTCAAACACCCAGCAAAAGGTGAAGCCTTTGGAAAGCTCAAATACATTTCCTAGAGTGGATTCTTCTCAAAGAATCCAGGGCCAAAGAGAGAAGGACATGAAGAACAGGTTTCTACTGTCATTTAATAGCATTTTTAAAGAAAATACATTTCTTAGCTGTCTGGGTGTCCTCAACTTGTAAGACTGAACACCATGAGAAAGCAATGGGTTGCAGCCACCTCTGCCCAATGTCAGCAAATCACAGACTCATAGAGTGGTTTGGGTTGGAAGGGATATTAAGGCCTGTTGCAACTCCTTGCCATGAGCAGGGCTGCCACCCACCAGGCCAGGCTATCCAAAGCTCCATCCAGCCTGGCTTTGAATGCCTTGAGGGATGGGGCACCCACAGCTTCTCTGGGCAGTTGTGCCAGTGCCTCACCATCCTCTGAGCAATGAATTTCCTCCTCGCATCTAATCTCATCTCCCCTCTTTTAGTTTAAAACTATTCCCCCTCCTCCTAATGTCAGACTGTGTAAAACCTCGGTCTCCCTCCCGTTTATACGCTCCCTTTAAATACTGAAAGGCCATAATGTATGATGGCTTCATCCCCAAAGCATTCTGTTTTCCAAGCTAAACAAACTCAGCTCCCTCAAACTTTCTTCATAGGATTAATGCTCCAGCCCTCTGATCATCTTCATTGCCCTCTCTGGACCCACTCCAGCAGCTGTATATCCTTGTGCTGGGGACCCCAGACCTCCAAATAGGGCAACATGAAGGCAGCACAGAGGGGGACAGTCACCTCCTTCACCCTGACAGCCACCCCTTTTTGAGCATCTCAGGATACACTTGGCTTTCCAGGCTGCAAGATCATACTGCTCGCATAGTGGTGACATGTTTCTGACTTGGATGTCAGAGAGAAGGAGGCTTCTGAAGACTACGTGTGTTGACAGCTGGACTAGATAATCTCAGTGGTCTTTTCCAACCTTATTGACTCCATGATTCTAAACACCTCCCTCGTTCAACGCTGTCAGAACTGAAAGCTGGGCTAAAGCACTTCTCTCATCACAAGTAGAAGCCATTTTACTGAATTTCTGCAACGTACATTTTTCCGTTTCAGTTCTACAAACCCAGGGAAAATATAACCCCTACGGAAATGATGGCAGTACCACCACATTTATACAGCCTTTAGCATTCACATCAGATGGCCAGCAGCCTTCCACCATTCTGCATATGATGGGAAATGCATCACCTGCTTCTCTCTACCTCTGAATACAGAGCTCTTCACTTAGCGTGAGCTAGGAAAAAAAAAAAAGTGCTGTAGGAAAAAAAATAACATAGAAAGGAGTGATGTCCCATCAGTTCCTACCCATCTCACATATGTTCCCCTTGATCATTCTACATTACAAATGAGCGATGCCAGGACACACATAGAACCTATGCAATGCTTCAACCCCTGACTTCCACTTTTGCAGATATACCTGAGAGCACAGGAAAAACACGTTTTTCATGACTGCATTATTATAGAGACAAAAATGTTCGGCTTGTTCTCTGTTTAAAAGCAGAGAATTAAAGGACTGGACACTGAGAGGCTCGGGGGAAAATGCAAAAAATTTCAAGCAATTTCTGAAGAGATTCTCCAAAGCAATAACACTGGAAAATAAAGCACTATCCCTGAGTAAGCATAATGACTTGGTAAATTACTTTCCCTTTTAACCCGTTAATCATCCAGCTTTCATTCTGGAGGGGGAGTGAAGTTTCATCTGCTTTTGTACTGCAACATTAAACCAAGAAAATGGCCAGTGGCAAAACAAACATCATAACGCTTCGTGTAAGGTTTCCAAGATCCTGGTGGGAGCTCTGCACAGAAGTATTTCTGTGCTCTGGGTTACGACATTCTGTTATTTCAGTATTAATAAAACAGTGATGTAAACCACATTAGAAAAGAAAACAAATCTTTTCAATTAAGCTTTATTTTTAGAACGAGTCCCAGGATTCCGAATGCAGCAGCGTTTTCTGAACACAATGTTTTTCCCTTAAGATTTCTAACTGGCAAGGTTCCATAATCTGCTCAGTGGTGGGAGGTAGAACTTCTGTAGGCAGAACAGAGGCAGTTGAAAGGGCACCTCCGAACACTTCCAAATAGACTGACAGCACACAGAATAACTGCCACGAGGGTTAAACACTCCATTCAGGTGAAATGACTTAAAGCAAAACTTCAAGTTTTTAGTGGAAGAAAATGCCTAGTTGGGAAAATGCTTTCCCAAGAGAAGTCAGCAAACCGAACCCTGAGGGATTCAACAAAGAAACACAAGTGAAATAGGGCTAAGTAGTGCTACAACAAACCTAATTTATTCACTGGACTGATGCAAATTGGCCTCAACCAGATTGTACTGTCACATCTATACGTGGAAAAAATATATATATATTTCAAAAGCTGTTATTTCTAGGGGAAAAAAACAATATTTCTTTAATGTTGCTGGACAAAAGCCAGCAGCACAGGGCCACGTCAAGATGATGGAATAACTCGGCCGTACAACTCTAAGCATCATGGTCACAGGAAACAGAGGCCAAGGCTAAAATGTGACCTGTGGTGGGAGGATTTAGTTAATCTCAGGCTTTAAGGAGAGTGATTTCTTACCAAGAAAGAAAAAAAAGAAAAGAGGGGAAAAAAAAGACCTAAATAGATAAGTTCCTAGGTCATGCCACATTTGTTTAGCAACCATAAAATAACCACTTGCGTGCTCCATGCCACACTTCCATGAGGGAGGCAACATGCAACTCTATGTCCTCTCCAAGGGTAAGCCAGAAACAAGATATCAAGCTTCTCAGCAGAAGACCTGAAAGGCCCCCCTTATGTATATGCACAAATGTATGCTGTGATACAAAGGAGCGGGAACCCCACTGTGTATTTAGGAGAAATAGCGGAGTCCGTGCCTAGCATGGAGATAGAGGGAGGCTGACAGCCAAGTGCCAGAACTACTAGTCAACTACCATACACTTAAGAAAACTATTTCTCCTGGCCCCTGCTCGTTGAGTGTGCATCTGTGAGCAAGCACAAACAGAACATGGTTGGCCAAGTGAGTCATATATATTGCCCTTGCAAAGAATGTACAGCATTTGTAAATACAAGCAATCAGTAACTCCATTATTTCAGTAAAACCCCAATGCATATTGTCCCATACAAACTATACAGAAGCATCACAACAGTAAATAGCCACGGCATTTCACCATTAAGTCATGGCAGTGACAGTAAGATTTACTAAAGATCAAAGGCAAGGATAAATGTCAAAAATAATTATAATAAAGGCTTAGCTTTTAATCACGGAAACTGTAATAGTAGCAATAGGATACAGGCTACATACTTTACATATTTAAATGCATGCACCTCTCAAAGGGAAAGCAAGATAGAAGCAGATGTGATACCAGACTTAGTCTGGAAGATAATCATAACCCCCCTGTTAGAAGCAAGTTTTTCACACAGAGGGTGGTGTCACACTGGAACAGGTTGCCCGAGGAGGTTGCAGATGCTCCATCCCTGGAGGCATTCAAGGCCAGGCTGGATGTGGCTCTGGGCTGCCTGGTCTGGTGGTTGGTGACCCTGCACATAGCAGGGGGTTGAAACCAAATGATCATTGGGATCCTTTTCAACTCAGGCAATTCTGTGATTCTATGATTAGTGAACAACTAACAGTCATGTACACATGCATGATGGAAAGAGAAGTAATTAAATATATAAATAAATTGCCCAAAAGCAAGAGCACACTAAGAGAAAGCTCATGTGCACATGCCTCCTATATATGAAAAACGACAGAAAAATCATTGACTTTCAGACATGAGCCAACTTCAAAACATCCCCACAGTAACTTTCTGCATAATAATACCTCTGAAATTAACATATCAAAACTGCCAGTGTGGATCTGTCCCTGTGTCAGCTGAGCAAGCCTGTGAAATGTGAAAAGCTTCCAGAGGAGTGAAGAAATGAAGCAGAGAAGGATTTAAGTCCACTGTAAAGGTCTCTACTGTTGCCCCAATATGATGACGTCTCATTGCTCACTACAGCCTGAGAGCAGTTAATGGGGTCCCGAAAAACCAGCAGTCTCCTAACAAACTTGGGAACCATTCTGTAAGGCAAAGAGGTTATGTTCCAAAAGTTTTATCTATGTGTTGTTCTTTTTACAGTGCATGAAAGTGTACTGAGCACCTTGTTTTTAAGTATCAGGGCTGATGCAGTTTCTGCTTGGTTCTTTTCAAAGTACCCTGGCTAATTTCAGTTCACCCCTTCAGTCAGCCCTGAGGATAACTAACTACAGGTTTTTAATCTTTGCATCCTGTGCACCGTGCATTTCTAAAGTTTATGTTCATTAAAATACATTATCCAACATGTTTTTAATGCCAGCCATGGAGAGAGCCATAAAAAAGCACACTTTTCTCAACAGAAACTATGCTATATCCCCTCTTACACTGTAACATGGTTGGGATTCTCAGCATACCCCAGAGGTATCTGATCCAGCAGGTGCTGTCAACATAAACGTGCACAGAACCCACACAGAGAAAGAGGTTTGCACAAAAGAGTAATCACAATCACTACCATTCAGAGGCGTACAAAAGGACTGATGGTCCAGTAGCTTCCAATTTAGCCAAAGGCTCCACGAAATCTGATTGCACTCCATTCTTCAGCTAAGGAGTCTCAAACCCCTGTGTCCCTTTGGAAGACAATAACTCCACTCGAAGCTGTCTAGCTCTGAAGCAGTGTCACACTCATCCTGCTGAAATTGTGCCACTTCGCGAAGAATAATTAGCAACATTCAAAGGGCTTCCAAAAAGCGGCACGTCTCTGTGCGCTGACAGATCCTTCCCCACAAAGCAGAAAACCTATCTTCTGACCTCAGCTCCAACGACTGTTGGTGCAGCACATCTTACACAGTCACTGGAAAGCCAAGTTGTAAACTGCGGAGTTTTTCGCTTGGATCCATCACCGTAGGGTTTTAATCCTGTGATTTTTCATCCATAAAGTCACGATGACGTCTCTGCAACTCAGCTCTTGAGAAGCGTATATAACATCTAAATCAAAACGGGAGTGATCTCTTATCCAGACTATCTCTGAAGAATGCCAATGCTTTCTGCTTGCTTTACCTTTTCCTTTTTTTTTCCTTCTATTACTATGGTTTCTACATTGGAATGCATTTCATATCCAGAAGTGGTAGATATAGTACATCCAGAAATGGTACTTGACCCCTAGAGAGTCCACAAACTTTGACTGAATCTACAAAAATGAAATAAAATAAAGAGCACGGCTTTATTTCTAGAGTGAAACAATAAACATCTGCTTTCACGGGTGTATTTAGACCACAGGAAGTTGTAAATATTTAGATTCCCATCTCAGTTTAACGTCTGTACCTTTTCAAGTCCCCTCACAATAAGGTTCTTCTCTATCAGCAAGCCAATTACTTCAATCACCTGTACCTCAAAATAGCTCCTTTTGAATGTGATCCGCTATATTTGACACTCCTCTACTGATTAATACTCTGGTTTACCAAGTGAGTTTGCAACTTGACACGTCTATTTTAATCTCTATGAATACTTTGGTTGCTGAAATTTCCATTTGTTTAAAACGAACACGACAGGAAAAAAACCCACCGCCCTTCTACACATTAACACCGCAATGTCTAAACCTGTGGATAATCACCAAATGGATGTTTTCAAGAGTTACTGAGCCATTTAGAGTGAAGGCAAGTGAGAGGATTAAATTTAAGGCACAAGAAAAATACACGATTTCCTGTTCTTTGCATACTGATAGCACTAGCATGAGTGACTTGTAAAGGGAAGTACTTCTGAACACAGGCTGCTAATTGCTTTTCTTCCAGCACGCTCTCTCAACAGGGAACACAGCTTCTTCCTTTTTGCATTGATTCAGGCAGTCCCAGGGGCAGACTCGGCAACCTGCAATGTGTGGGTCCAATTCAAGGTCCCCTCAAAGTCAACAGCAAAATTTGTTTAGTTTTCTATAAGGAAATAATTACCTTCTCCAAGAACTCACAGTTCAGAAACTCTTGCAAGTACCTTCACACCCTGGGCCCTATGTGGATTTTCACTGCATCTTCCCTATCCTCAGCTCAGCTGCACAAACAGAAAATCTCCATGCACGCTTGTAATCAAATAAGATGCATATTTCATTTAGATGCAGATTTCAGAGCACTCCAGAACTTAATGCTAACTCAGACACGCGTCTGTGCTGTCCCATCTGTTCCTGCTGTACTTTAGATCAGTCTACAGCATAGTTTGGCACGTTTTCTTGCCACCTGAAGTCAGAAGGTTTTTTTGTTACGAAAAAGAACACATCAGACTAAAGTCATACATCCTCCTCTACTTTGGGATTGCTGTTTCAGACAACATTACAAACGTTTTCTTTTGCAACTTACTGGTTTGCTATTTGTGTTCATTAAAGTATATGTAG
This sequence comes from Excalfactoria chinensis, assembly GCF_039878825.1. NCBI lineage: Eukaryota > Metazoa > Chordata > Aves > Galliformes > Phasianidae > Excalfactoria > Excalfactoria chinensis. Next base: position 155,520,329 of record NC_092825.1, on the reverse strand, counting down.
CAACCAAGAGTGCAACGCCAATTGTAAATAAGTAGTATACACAATCACACATTATGTTATTTCATTAACATTTCTGTCAGAGAAAATAAATAAGCACTGAACTGTGGGAATACCAAGTCTTGGCTTGCACTTATACTTCAGATAATGAAATATTGATGCATTTACAGAAAATCTATCCTCAATTGAATCAGATCTGCTCCAAGAACCCATGTGAATTTCAACTGTTGATTTTCTATGACATTTAGTCTTAAAGAACAAGAAAAAATTCAGAATCAGCCTGTGCAATCTACATCGAGATTTGAAATTTTGCACCAAAAAAACCAACTGCAAGTACAAGAAAAATACCTTCTGCATTCTCCATCTTGAAATCAACACCTCTTAGGAACGCTCACGTGGGCAAACGTGTTAAGAGTCAGCTTATAGGTCTGATGGCGCCTCTTTTCTCATGTTAGCTCAGAATAGAGGAGCCTCAGAGACACAAGGGATGGAAATACACTTTATATCCCTTCCAGTTTCATGTCACACCTAAAAGTAAATTTTCAAGTACAGATTTCTTGTGGAATATAGACAGTATTGAAAATTTAGTTTTACCAAACACGATAAGAAGCCCTGGAAAGACAGCGTGCCAAAGGCATTACTTGTGAACCAGGGATGGAGACTCAATTTCCACCTGTCTCAGTCTTCCTTATTACTTCCTTATTCCTTATTGCATGAGGCAACCTTTCGCTTTTCTTTTTTACCTTCATTTCACAGTTGGAAATAGCAAAAATACTTTCTTATTCATGGAAGAGGGAAAAGATAAATTTAGTTATTTTTATGATTCATTCAGACACAATAGCAATGGGAGTCATTCTAATACCCAGAATAAGAAAGGCAGGCATTACTGACAGAAGTTTCAAATAATCCTTACGCAATGTGATAATATACTGCAGCCTATCCAACATGCAGGAGTGAACCTTCTATTATATTAAAAACCATTCATACAAGATTTCCAGAAAAGAGGGAAGACTGTACAGCCTGATTAATTTAACATGATATTAAAGCAGCCTTAAATAGTAGTTTGTCCTATTAAGTGTTTTTTGATATTCGTAGGTCATTCCAAAAGTGATGCCTCCTATTTATTTCCATGGAAACTACAACAGATACAAACAACACAATTACATGACTTTATAGAGCAAATTCTCAACTATAAAACACTGTTTTTTTTTCAACACCACCCCAGCTAGGCATCTTTGCCAGCGATAAACAAGAGCCTGCATGCTGCGCTCATAAAAATCTGCACCAGCAGTGCTGATCCGCTGTTTCACAGCTGCTATGATGGCATCACTGCTAGGAAAATGTTGTCCATACTGTCCATCTTTCATCGGAACAGATGGAAGTCAGAAGGTGCCAAATCTGGACTATACAGTGGGTGGGGTAGCAGAATCCTGCCAAGATTGGTACTGTGCTCCCCAGTCTTCAAATTAGTATGGGGCCTGGCATCATTGTGTTACAAGAGCAAGGCTGTCTTCTTCTCTGGCCTCAGTCCGGTAGTTCAAGCCTTCAGCTTAGTCACTGTTGCGATGTACTAGTCAGAGCTAACGGTTTGAACAGGGTCCAGAAAATCCAGAAGGATCACCCATTTCCTACCCCCAAGAGACAGTGCACATCATTTTACCCACTGGAAGCTGCATCCTGAACTTGTTCTTTGATGAGGAATTCACCTACTGCCACTCCACGGTAGACTCTGGCTCTTATTGGTGACACCTTGTCACTACAATGATGCTGTTCAGGAAACTGTCACCATCAGCCTTACATTGGTTCATTAGGTCCTGATAAATTTTTATACAGTGGTCTTTTTGTTCTTCTATGAGCATTCGTGGGACTTATATGGTGTATACTTCGCAATATTCCACAACTGCCACCATCACTTCCAATTAAGCTCTGTACAGTTCCCTGGTTGTAAATTGCCAATTTGTATAGATGAGCTGATTGAGATACTCCTCATTTTGTGGTGTGATAGCTGTGCGTGACTATCCAGAACATGGTTTGTCTTTCACGTTGCTGAAACGCACCACCCACTGCCTCACTGTGCTCACACCCACTGTTTGGTCTCCATAAACATTCAGCAAGAGTCAGTAAATGTCGATGGGTGCCATTTTTTCTGCATAAAGGAATTCAATGACACACCTTTGCTTCATACGCACTTCCAAATCACACATCATTCTGTAAGTCTGCCCTTCTACTTCCATCTGTTACACAGTAACACAATTTAATAGAATATTGGCAGGAAAGTTCAGCCTCTACTGCCATACCATCAAGATACATTAATGACATCATGGATCAACATAATTAAACAGGAGGCATTACTTTCAGAGCAGCCCTTGTACATCTTCTAGGGCAGTGGCTTTGTAACTATATTTTCCAGAAGCATCTGCAGTCAGTCCAGTCCCTGCACAGACTGTAACAGCTCCTTAATTTACTTCAGAAGCCTATTTGAAAGCATGCTTACCTTTACACAAGGAAGAAAGTTTGACTCTAACTGGGGACCTTCTAGAGTAGAATACACAGCTTATTTCTAAATATAAAACATTTCTCCCTGCATGTTTAAAAATCTTTACACAAAGCAGACAATTTTTATCTGAAGTGTTTAGACGAAGAGGATGATTTTAGCTGCAGGAATCCTAGGAAGAATGTTTTGAGAGCGTTTAGATTAATATCTGCAAAGTTGTTAAAATCTAGTCCGAAATTAAAAATGGTAATAAGGTCAGATGTGCTAACCTAAATACCAGATAGAATGAATTTCAGGCAGACAGAATATCAAAAGTGCTTTTTAATCCACATCGATGCATCAAGGTAGGTATCTGACTTAGAGATATTCCCAGTACTACTTAATGTCTTAAGTTATAGCCATATCTTCACTTTAAGAAGTGAAATAACTCGAGTTAAACTGAAAAACAGAGATCTGAATCCCACCCTGGTAATGCCCTGGTAATCTTGTCTGATCAAAGTCTAGCCCAGAACAATATCTGAAATTAGCTGGGGCCTCTTTGTATGCTTAATTTATCACAACTTTGAAATGTCAGAACATTGTCAGCATCCTACAGTAGCTACGATACATAAATCTATCCACCCCAAACCCAAATCTAGTAAGTGAACTGTGAAAATGTGTGTCAGATGTACACTACCAACAACAAACCTTGCTACTCAGAGCCAATTTCAAAGCTCTGTTTGGAGTCTACACAATGACATAATCGAGAACTTCATGTAAAGAAGTGGGATAATTTCAGAGTTCAGCATCATCAACACAAAATCAATTATAAGAGAGGCATTCCATGTATATTGAAGTCATTTGTTCCAAACTCAATTAAGCTACCAGTATCTCCATTTTCAAATATTTGCCTGTCATTACCCTTTCTTTTTCCTAATGTACTTCTGAGGACAATCTATTTTAGTGATATTTATCCTAGCTAAAAATAAGTGAGCACTTATTTCTCAACTATCTCAACCTCTAATTAAAACCAGTTCAACAGCCAGACGCAGACACCATGCTAAAAAGAAACAGCCTTAAGTAATGCAATTTTCATTGTTAAAGAAAGTGGCTCATAAGCAATTATATCTTGTCAGCTCTAACAGTTAACCTAACCTCTTCAGCGACACCCAGTTATTTTCACACTCAACATCCTGCCACAAACCAGTAATTATAGCCCATACTTGCTAGCTCTGCTGACACTGATTTCCAGACTACACAGATATAGGCAAACGAGCTTATAACCTTAAGATAACCAAAGGACACTGAAGAGGTTATTTTTTGCAACATGACATTTATTCCTGAAATTGTTTGACCATTAAACAACAATTGTCTCATCGTTTAATCTGATGCTAACAGACTGCTACAAATGGAAAGCTTTTCCACCGTATCATTTTTTACACTTGCAGCAAGTCATTATAACAAAATTCATACAGGATGAATATAGTGTAATAAAGGACAAAAAAAAAACTGTGTAGGTCTTATTATACTTCCGGAAGACTGAGATTTCTTTGCTGGAGAAGGGTAAGAAGGGAGAATGAACGCTGTCAAGCAGCAGTTGCAGAAGCAGAGACTCTAACCTCCTTCTCACACCTTCCCAGAAATGACTTGCAAAATACATCAATTCTCAGCGCTTGTTTGCATCTGACAGAAGTGATGTCAGAACATCAGCAATAACCTTTGAGAAGTCTTGGAGCCAGGGAAGTACAGCTCAGGAAGACCAAAGAGAAAAATGCTGTCTTCTTCTTCAAAAGGAAAAAGAGAGAGAGAATTAAAGACAAAAGATAATTGCTGAAGTATTTTCCTACAAAAATGATGAGAAATATGTTAAACTCATTTTCTCATATGATAATAAACCTGTGCATATAGCAAAAAACCCCATCGCTTTCTATACCTTTACACCCACAAGAATTTGACAGTCCCTGACATTCTCAATGAAAGATATGAAGTGAGTCTTGGGTGGTTGCTAAAGTGCCTTGGGCAGCTTCATTTGGGGAAAACAAATATAGAAGCAAAACATTTCAAAAGGTAATGCGAGTTATTTTCAAACTTCATGAGCTTCAAGGCCATAAAGGAAAGATACACACTCAAAATAGCAAGTATGAGCATATATTTGAATAGATTTTACAGTTAAATACTGCGATGTTAATAGTAAGCATATGCAAAATAGACTATAGGCTATCGCTCTACATATCAGCCTGAGAACACAAAGTATAAGCTATTCATGTAGAGTTTGCAAACCAATATAAGGGTATTAAGCACTAAAAAGAAGGAACTGAGGAGATGACGAGATCTTATTCCCCTGCTATGAACAGCTGCTTCTTAAAATGCAGAGGCACTGTGTTACACCAGCAAAATGTGATGCATCGTCTGTGATTAACATTTTCTTCAATGTCCCCTCTCATTTACACCTGATAACCAAAGCTTTAATGCTTTAACCGATGTTAAAACAAACAATCCTTTAAATTGTGGAACAGACCTTCCAGATCTGACTAGAAATTAATTTTCTGATACAGACCACACGAGGAGTCAAGTCTTTAAGGAAAGAATGAAAACACAGAATGTTACTGAATAAAAGGAAGCCATCACATCGTGTTACCCAAGACATACTAATGTACCTCGTTGTCCCTGGCTCTGTGTTCATATCATCAAAAGTTCCATCTCAAAGAACCAGCTCTTTGGTTACCAAACTGGAAGATTCAAAACTTTCATATTCTTACTTTTCCTTCACAACTTTCACACTCTGTAGTTTGCCAACTGCCTTTCAGTGCCCAAATGTCCACTGAAAGAAAGTTCTAACTCAGTCAAGAAAATCAAACGAGATTGGAGGCTGCACAGATGGAGAATCATTAGAAGAAAACCATTAAAGGCAAAGACGTTAAACGCTGTCTCACTGCTTAAAGTGATTAACTCTCAAAAGTTCATTTCAGGTGCCACAGATAAGGGCATATCTAAAGAATCATATCAGATTTTAAAACAGATCAAAACTCATTTATCCTTTTAACACTACTTCTTTTATAAAATGAAAATCACCAATGAATTCAAGATACCTAAGGAAAATATTCTTTTTGCCATGGCATCTTCAGGTTTTAGGAACATTCTTGTATAACAAGTTACAAAATTGTTGATACATAAATTTGGTCTCATCAAACAATAAATAGTGATTGAACAGCCAAATGGGTTTGGACATCCATATGCACTGACTGGGGGAACATTCCTTCACAGTACAACATCCCACACACAGAGATTTCACTGTAAGAGCAGATACTAACTGAAACTAAAGCACTATTTTAACATATTTTCTCTTCCATGCAATTATTTCATTTTGTTCAGCGCAAGACTTATTTCTAAGATTGAACTAAGTACTAAGTAAAAAAAGATGGCAGCACAACCCTCTGGTGAGTCATCCACTCCCCCCATTTTCATGCCATCCATGAATCTCCTGAGGGTGCATGCTAACATTAATGAAGATATTAAACAAGACTAGATCCGGTTGTACTCCTCTCTTAGTGGCCTCCAACCCGATGTCAAACCAGTGACCCCCCAGGTCCAGCCATTCAGCCAGTTTTCAATCTGCCTCACTGCCTGCACATCCAAGCCATATTTCAACAGCTTCTCTATGAGGATCTTATGGAGGAGAGTATAAGAAGCCTTAATGAAGTCCAGAAAGACAATATTCACTGTTCTTCACTCATCCATCAGGCTGGCAACGTCATTACAGATGATTACTGGGTTGGTCAGGCATGACTTTGCCAGACAAATCCATGCTGACTACTCCTGATGGTTTTCTTCTCCTTAAGATGCCTTAATACTGCTTCCAGAATCAGCTGTTCCAACATCTTCCCAGAGACTGAGATGAGGCGGACTGGCCTGTAGTTCTTTTATCCTCTTTTTTTCACTTTGTGAAGATAGGAGCAACATTTGCTTTCCTCCACTCTGTAGGCACCTCTCTCAGCTCTGTCAGTGCCCAGGGTTGCATCCCATCAGAGTCCATGGATTGAGAATGTCCACCTTGCACAAGTATTCCCTGACTTGGTCCTCTTCCACCAAAAGGTATGTCTTCCTTGGTCCAGCCTTTCAGCCTGGCATCTGGGACCTGAGATTTCTGAGGGGCAGTTTTGCTGTTAAAGACTGCAGCAAAGAGAGATTCCGTACCTTGTCCTTTCCACTGCCCCATGTAACCCAGCCTTCTTTTTACTCCTGGAGAGGGCCCAAATTTTCCCCAGTCTTCCTTTTGTCCCAGGGGTACTTGTTGAAGTCCTTCTCACTGCCCTTGTTCAGATTCAATTCTATCGGGGCTTCAGCTTTCCTAGCTTAATTCCCAGCTGCTCAGATAACGCGTGTGTATTTTAATATTAAATACTAATATTAATTAATAACTAATGCTAATCTAACTATTTTAATGCTAACTACTGATATGAAACTTATGACACAAGTCACATTCTCAACAATAGTAAGAGTGGCTAAGTCATGAATTTCTAACCAGAAACTAACAACAGATAGTGCTTTTTTCTGCTCCCTTCTTGGCTCAAAACAGGTAATGTCAAGTTCTCAAAACACACAGGAGGCAAGAAATCTGTTTAAACATTCCCCATATTGTATGCAGCACATTAATAATCTCGCATAAGGAATACTTTAGTAAATGTACTTTCTTTTGTTCCTACGGCACTCTAGGAACATAACAACAAAAACCACAGGAGTACAAGCAGAGAGCTGAGCTATAAATAGACCTTTTTTCCAACTAAAATTATTATTAGAATTTCTTGGTAAACAGTTTTAGTTGAAAGAAGCCTGAGAGAAAGTAAGTCTCATAAGTTCCCCTTACAGTCCGCAACATTTCTTGCTTGAATTTATACAAAGCCAAACAGTGAAGATACAGCCTGGAATAAGACAGGCCATGAGGGACATCTAATTATACTCCACAACACTTCGCTATTTACATAAAACATCAACAAGCAAAATAAAAACCACTCCCATTTCTCATACAGCAAATTAAAACCCCTAATTACACAATCATCATTATCGACTCAAACGTTACTATTTGGAGCCACAGAAGCATTTTACAATCACTGGAAAGAACAGAAACAAAGAAACAAATATTTATACAAGCTCTATCTTTATTTCAAAAAGTATTAAAACCTTTTTACATGACAAAGATAAGCACTCAGAAGCTGACTAAATCCGGATTAATTTGGCTCAGCAGTCATAACTTACACCTGTGAAGAACATATGTATATATTTACAGTCCTGTTAGGAAGCAGGGGATCTAAGATGTTCAAAAAGCAAGAAAATGCTGTATTAACTTTTGTCCTCATCATCTGGAGATGCCATGCTACTCAGTCTTTATGTTAGATACACTTAGATACTGATTCTTTTCAGTAAGACACTTCTCGCTATTATGTTATTCAAGCATCAGTGCACGTTATCTTCTTACCCGCCCTATGGATCAAGAATATGCTATTCCTCTCCTTTTATAAACACAGAGAGTAAATCACTGATAAAGCTGAGGGCAGAACTTCAAAATTTGTCTTAAATGGCTTTAAGTCACCTTTTAATGCCAAGGAGTAAAGACTTACATACAGAGTCAGCTGTGTGTCAGCTTTATGTCAAGAACAGCCTACTTTCCTTGTAATCATAGAATCACAGAGTGCTTTGCATTGGAAGGGACCTCAAAGATCATGAAGACTTCAGTTCCAATAGCCAGCTCCCTCACTTGCTGAGCATCCTGAGCATCATCCATCTTCTGTTAGCCATTTCTTATTGAATAAAGACCTATTACTCTTGCAGTTTCTTCTTTCCAGTGTTACTATTCCCTCCTACCCTCCCAGTAGAATAGCGTGTGCTACTGACAGCAGAGTGGGACTAGATTTTGATCAGAATTATTTGTGCTCAGGCATTATTTTGACAAGCTGCCAAAATTCTTCAGGCAACAAAAGCAACAAGAGAAAAAAAAAGACTCTGTTTTCAATCTTTTGTAACTGAGCTAAAATAACACTATAGGATTTCAGGCAACAAAGAAAAAGTACTTTTCTGGCTTTGTGGTTATCTGTGCTGAATTCCAAAGACCTACAATAAATAACAGAGTTAATAGAACACTCTTCTAAAAAATAGCAAAGCACATAAAGCTTTTATAATGAAAAGTGTGAGACAACCTAACCTGGAATAAAAGGACATCAACAGCAGAATACTGGCATCCCTGAAAGATAATTAAAAGTGTAGTTCATCAGAGAGCAGCAGTAGCCAAGGGCCAGACAAATGTGCAAATCTCAAGTTTACCTCAGTGAGATGATAATTCCGCATCTGTGCTATGTTGATCTCACCTCTTCCTTTTCTGTCCCATACAATTCCTGGTCTAACTTCTATGTGCAATCAAAACAACGTTGCCCAAGGCTGTATCACTCCTTTCATAGTTATTTTTTCCAGTTATATAGAATGGAAACCAGAGGGATCCAGCGAGGAGCTGGAAAAGAGAGAGTGAACCTCTGAATCGACAGGCCTCTGTTACAAAAAAACACATCCCAATTTCAATGTTAAGTACTCAACTACAAAGCATACTGTATCAAGAAATCTTCACAGAGTTTTCTATGGAAAACGTGCTACAATGCAGCTTTAAACAGCCATGGGGGTAAAATGTTCCCATGCAATGTAACTTGCAACACTGTCCTAGTACTCTAGTTCTTCCACAGTACAACATCAGGAGTGTTTTGAAAGTCTAAAATACGGGCTGCACAGGATTATGACTAAGTTTTTCAAAGCTGTGTGAATGATTTCATTTTCAATGATCTTGCCAAATCATCCTTTTAGCATTCATAAAAGGTCCACACAGAGGCATATTTCTTCAAAACATTCATTGTTTGAACTCATTCAACAGGTCTAATTTGGGTCTTAATTGTAGCAAATTAATTGCTCTGAAACATCAACATGCCGTTAGATTGCCCTAAAACATCCAGTGCTGTATTGTTAACGACTCAACAAGGAATGTGCTTCTGTCTTCTCTTTGAACTGGGACAAAATGCACACTCTAAGCCTAGAAAGTCCTGCTTGAAATTGAAGCACTTTTTCCCCAGTATCCCATCAGCTACAGGAATGAAATTGTTTTTCTAAGGACAGACAGAAGGCAGCCACTGATACAGCTATGTCTTGCTCCACTAATGCCTTTGAAAACAGCAATTAAGCTCTTAGTTGTCACTAAAAAGCAAGCTGGGATGTAACAGAAAGTGCACATGTGACACATCTGGATGCACATTCAGTGTGGAGACACAGCACTGCTACACAGCTGATCCCCTGTATGTGTAACAAAGGCAAAATAGGGAACTAGGGCATTCATCGTCCTCCTCATAAACCTGCCCCAGCACAGCCGAATGCTGTGCAAGAGTAAACCACCTCCCGACTTTCAAATCCAGAACGATTTAATCATGGGAAAAGTGTGGGATCTTTCTTGTAACACACACACAAGAAAAAAACTGCCTGAAGTTCAACTGTGCTTTCAGCACAGACTTGGTAAACACATGGAAGAGTACAGCTGGATCCTCTTCTGGACAGATGGAATGAACTCTATGAACAAGATGAAGTTGGAAAATGTTATTTCACCCTCTGTCATCACTTCATTAGGTTTCTCCCTATTGTTGGAGGCTAGAAGACTTTTTCCTCTAATGAGTTTCGTTTTGTGAGTCATTGGGCTGCTTCCTTCGTAATTCAGAGTCCTATCTGCAATTATAGTACAAGCTCGACTTCAGCAACAAAGTAAAAATCCTCCATGAGCGAAGCACCTTTTCTAACACCCTTCTGTAATCCTTGAAGGCTGATGCAGGTAGCAGACACCACTGGGGGACTCCTCTCACCAGTTCCTTGCCCACCTGTGCAGACAGTGGAGAAAAGGCTCTTTTTACCAGTCAGTGTACTTTGTTTTCAAGTAGGCACCGAACACAGGCCAGACATCACACTACAGGTGTTTGCTTCTCTCCATTTTAAAGTGCAAAAGACCAGTTCAATATTAGGTAAGATGAACGTTACCTCTCTAAAACACATGTTCCACTAGTGCAGGCTCGCTTTTAACCAAGCTCCAGGTTAATTTTCTGCATGCAAAACACTACCTTAGTTGTGAAAAGAAAATAAATAAACCCACTTATGAACACAAAAGCTAATTACAAACACAACGTTTGAATCCAGAGTTATGGTTAAAGGCAAACTTTGGGCTTTACTTTGATCAAAGCAGATTAGAGTCAACCCTGACAGCAAAACCCCAAGCAGGTGCTTTGTTTTTACAGGATTCTGCTTGCATGCAAACTGCAAGAGGCTTGACTGTGTCAGTGCAGAGACAGGAGTCACTGAAAAAGGGGCTGAATACAAACCTAGGCTACATTCATTAGTATCTACTATCATTTTTTATAGTTAGTTTTCAATCTCCTGGGATTTTTGTATATGTACATTAGTGTATCAATATAGCCATTTCTCCTTTGCTTCTAACTTTCGCAGCTGGTTTCTCCCTATGGACAAGAATAAGAAGTGCACTCTGTAGTCTAAATAAGGAACAGCAGGCTCGAATCACTTAATTTCTCACATTCTGCTTCTTGAATAAAGTGCTTTAAGATTGGGACTCAAGCTGCTGAAAGAGTACTCGTTTATATCTCAGCAGAAAGGTCTAAGCAGATGGCCAACAACAACTATAAGTTGCTTTTTCTGCGCTTTGGTGCTTAAATCAATTAATTCTGAATTATATTTAAGGGAAAAAAGCATTGTTAGCATTTATCTAGCATCTATAAAAATGTCCACATTGATTAACTCTGAAAAGCTGGAAATCTCAGATTAACTTAGTTAACAGCAACAAAAACAGATCTGTGATTTCACAGAATCACAGAATGGCCTGGGTTGAAAAGGACCACAGTGATCATCCAGTTTCAACCCCCCTGCTATGTGCAGGGTCACCAACCACCAGACCAGGCTGCCCAGAGCCACATCCAGCCTGGCCTTGAATGCCTCCAGGGATGGGGCATCCACAGCCTCCTTGGGGAACCTGTCCCAGTGCATCATCACCCTTTGTGTGAAAAACTTCCTCCTAATATCTAACCTAAACCTCCCCTGTCTCAGTTTAAAACCATTCCCCCTTGTCCTATCACTGTCCACACTTGTAAACAGCCATTCTCTCTCCTGTTTCTTCACTCCCTTCAAGTACTGGGAAGCCACAATGAGGCCTCCCCAGTGCCTTCTCTTCTTCAGACTAAGCAAGCCCAGTTCCCTCAACCTTTCCTCATAGGAGAGGTGCTCCGGCCCTCTGATCATCTTAGTGTCTTGTGCTTCTTCTTCACAAGAAATATGACACAGGCAGAACAAGTAAGCTGATGGATCGACTATTAAAGCAGCGCAATTTTAAACTCTTTTCAAAATGTAAAGTCTAACGAAGCCAAAGGAAGTCAAATGCTACTGCAGTCAGAGGCACTCAGCCTTTAATCTCATGCTCCAGATCACTTCAGGCAGGTTTATGAACTACATCAGCCTTCACGCATCCTCACAGAAATATGTTGTGTGCCTAGAAATATGGTTGTGTGCTGTCCAGAGTATGCGGACAATCAGCACACAACAGCAATGAGCAGACGCACAGGGAAGGTCACAGTTCATCTCACTTAGAAAAGCTGCATCGAGCAGGATGTCTAAAAATGATGTGTTTGTTCCTCAAAGTCAGTCACCGAAACATTAAGGAAATGTTTTACAAATAGATTTTCTATCGTTCTAGGATTTGCATGCATTTGTCTCTCTGTATCTACACGCAGCTCCTCTAACCAACCTTCTACATTTAGACAAAACACACACATCAGAAGAATAACGTGCAAAATGGTCACTGATCATCAGTGAGCAGCAACGGATCTTTAAAAAGAAAATTAGAAAAGAAAATCTTTAAAAATGATTCTGGGGAGAATGTGAGATATACGACATTACGTACTGACAGCATGTTAACCAGAGCTTTCCTCAAGTGATCACTGTACTTATTAACAAATAGCTGCACTGCTCTCAACTCATTTCCACTGGAAAAAAAAATGAAGATAACTAACAATATAGCCCTATGTTTAAATAAGTCACTGAGACAGGAGGCTGAACAGGAACAAAACTCACTTTAATTAACATCTGCTAATTAATAACAAGAAGAAATTTTACACTGAACTTGTCTGATTTTGATGAGCTGGTTTTCCTTCTACACAAAAGTGAGAATGTTAAGGGAGGCATTAATGCTCTGTTTTTAGTTCACTGTCTACAGGCTTTGGCATATGTCCTGTGCCAAAGGAGCAGAGGTAACTGAACTTCTGCATTAAGGTGTCCTAAAGCCTGGCTCAAGTGGTGTCACTACCCGATAATAAAACATTTCAATTCCTAGATATAGGAAATTTAAAGTTACATTCCAGCAACACATAAATAAGGGAGTCAACTGAAAAACAAATAATAGGACAGAACATCATTTCAAGATTTATGGTTATTAAAGACACTACTCTTTTTTACTTAAGACTAATATGCCTTAATTGCAGTATCAGTTTATAAAGATCTTCCAACAAGCTAAACAAAGAATTATACAACTCCATTTGCTTTCCAGCAGAAACTTAAATCAAATACAGGTCAGATATAAGTTGCAAAAGCAAAGTGAACCACCTCTGATGACTGCTAAAACCCTAGAATTCCTAACAAGGCACCACCAACATCAAATGTAAACATTCACATATGTAACAGTGATTTTGTTGTTTGTTTTTTTTTCTCTTGACAAATGATCAGCGCAACAGTTCAGTAAATTATGAGCAAAACGCAATTAAATTAGACGACGGGAAATGTACAACAGAAATCATCAGCTAAAAATAAATTTATTTATCTAAAAATAAATAAATAAATATAAAATCCCCCAAAGCAAATGACTGCAACAATCAGATCACATTTTTATTTTTTTTTTGCATGCTTTTTCACTTTGCACACAACCAGTAAGGACCGAGGGCTGGAGGTAAAGGCATTTTTAAATGGAAAGTAAGTACAAATCTATGAAGAATAGCCAAGTTGGATGGCTTACTGTGGAACACTGCACTAACAACCAGTCAAATACGCTATATTTAAGGTTTCTAACATCATATGCCATTAAATGGTTTGAGAGACCTAATCAAGTAGCTATATGAATAGGAAATACCCTCTTAACAGTCTGATTATTCCACTGACTCCTTCGCTGGATCTTGTTTAGGCATTTACCAGCAATTTGTTTAAGAAAAGGTATTTGCTCTCAGAACCTCTTCCGTGATTTTAATATGGCCTCACAGTGAATTGATAACATCGTGCTTCTCACAATAACATCACTTAGATTCATTATTCTCTTTACACTTTCCCTACCAGACTCGAGGGAAGAGTTATCCCTGTGCTCTCATACTATCATTAAGTAACTAGCTAAACCCCCACACACAAATAACATAAAATAAAATGGGGGCTAGGAGTGGTTGCTAAGTAAAAGAACAATGATCAAAACACATGCATCCCCAAGCAAAACTAAGAAACTTAGGGAACAGCCATATTGCTAATAACTCAGCCCTAACCACACACACAAAAAAAGATAAATTAAATTAAATGAGAAGATGCTGGAAATGGATAATTAGAAAACAACTGTGATGCAGAAGATACTGCCAGCTAGCAGCTGGAGTGACTAACAGAGTATTGACAGAAAGCAGCCAGCCCCATCCACCAATTACACGGCTGTTTACAACCTTCAGTGAACACATGGTCTTTAAAACCAACGTTAATGTCCAAACAATTTTCTCCACTTTGAAATAAAGCAGGGTTTCCACTGCATGTTGATTCACGTCAGTGGCTTCGGGGGTGAACAGGAGGAATGGGGAAAACACAAAGTGAAAACTCCAGCTGTGTATGCTCCCCTGAAGAGGAAAACCTGTCCAAAATCACTAAAAACTTCCATAGGAGATACATATATGTAGCATTTACAGCTACACATGTATTCATATATGTCCAAAAAAGGTCCACAAAGGAGGGCCACAGTGGAAAGTCTGAAAGGGAAGACATACAAGGAGTGGCTGAGGCCCTTTGGTTTGTTAAGCCCAGAGCAGAGGAGGTTGAGGGGAGGCCACACAGCAGCCTATACACAGATTTGTATACATATTTTGTATACATGAACATGCATGCACATATACATGTATGCATATGTGTACTCAAAATCTCAGCCATGTATTTTTTGCCACATTTGGTCAAAGAAAACATAGCTCTCAGATGACCCCCCCTGCATCACAATACCCAACTTATCCTTTGAAATCACCTGGTGTTTTTTACTCTGCCTGATGGGCTTTCAACAGTGAAATCCTACTGTTCATCATGAACAGACAACAGCCTATTGTACAACGGTTGCTCCAAAAATAATGCCTCCTATTTTATTAAGTTGGTCCACGATGTCAGAAGCAGATGATGGCGGCACGGCAGTAGAGATTGAACCTTCCCACAGTATTCTGCTACATTTTGTTGCCGTGTGAGAGATTGCAGGGAAATGCATATGAAGCACAGGTGTGTCCCTGAACTCCTCCATGTGGAAAACATGGTGCCCACTGACATTCACTGGAGCTTGCTGAAGGCTTATGGAAACCAAACAGTGGATGTGAGCACAGTGAGGCAGTGTGTGGTGCATTTCAGTAGTGATGACAGTGATTTGAAAGACAAGCCAAGTTCCAGAGAGCCATGCACATTCTTACAAGCACAGCATGCAGTCTTTTGTTCATCACTGGCAAAAACCCATAGCTAATGGTGTTGACTACGTAGAAAAAAGTGTTTTATAGCAGAGAATTTGATCTAAGAGTGTTATTGTGCTCTTTGTATCTGTTGCAGTTTGGCTGCACTGGGACTTTAAAATGCTGAGCAAAAAAAACTGCAAGAGAACCAGCAAAACATAACAATGGGTTATTTCTCCCATCTTAACATCTGTTGTCTGAATTAACATGGAAACAGTCAATTATTAAACCAGAGTAATCACAACAAATAGCAGGAGCTCCCTGCGTCTGACTTGACTTCCTACAAGTTATTGTTTATTGCTAGCATCCACTTAGCCCATTTATTACAAACAGTAAACACTCTCAATTCTATCCCAAGTAGCTTCTCTCCTGTTTTTTTAACATGTATTTTTTATTGATCGGTGCTATCAATGACTTGAGTTCAGTCTATCAGGATCTGATAAGCTGGAAAATGCCACGACGCAGTGCAAATTTTAACATACAGTTGTTATATATAAGGTGCTGTGCAGGTGTTCTCCTTCTGGATGAATAAGCCAACAGTTCTTGGTAATCTGGTTAGCACTGATATCAAGTTTAAGAAATACAAAAAAAACAACAACAAAGACCATTAGAAATAAAACATCCCTGTGCCCAAACATCTTCTGCTCAATGTGTAACAGCTTTCTAATATGCAAGTTTTTTTGTCTCAATTTACGAAATACATTTCCCCATATGCTTTATGTCCCATAATATGCTCTACGTTACATACAAACTGAAAATGCTCCACTGAAAATATGCGAATATGGAAAATGGAGGAAGAAAAACTTCAGGAATAGGTTTCTGTTAGAATCAGATACTGCAGCTGTCAGCAAAAAAACTTTTATCTCTTGTATTTCCAAAACTATCTCATCAGTACTTGCAAAAAAACAAACCAAACCTAGTGATGAAAACTGCTTGCACAGTCAAGAGACTCAAAATAGGGAGCCATGCTTATTAAATCATGTCTTAAATTAACAACAAAATTCAAGATATTGGAATCTGCGTAGACACTGTGCCGTTCTGATGGAAATTTTAACCTCATCCTTGCTCAAGTGACAGAATAGTTAAACCAGGCCTTTGTGGAGATCTCAGTGCATGGAATAAATGAAGCAGAAAGATTGGACTTTATTCCTCTTCCCACACAATTCATGCTCTCCAAATAATAGTTTGTAACTTCCTGGTGCACTGTGTTTCTGTCAGCACTCGCTCAGCTGCAATAACCAACAGTGCTAGGTCAGCCCATGCCTTCCCCTCTTCCTTCTTACTCATACTAAGCAGGCCCCTGCCTTTTTAACACCGTTTGTCCACTCTCACCTACTCTGCTCCACAATCTCATTTCAAAGCAGATTTATTGATCTCCATATCTAATTAGACTTAATAACCCCAAAATTACTCCTTCACATGAGCAGGCCCCTCACCCCAAAATAAAGGCTACATGCAGATGAAAATATGTAGACCTGAAAAATAAAAGGATCCAAAAAAGAGTGTAGAAATCTTAAGAAGGGGAATTAAAGTATTTGTTCTGATGATACAGTTGTACAGGCATCGTGAAATCTTCAAGTTCTTTCCCATGTGCCAATATCCCAAATTCCAGTCACTCAACTGGCGATACACTACGTGAGCTACACACTTTGGGCTAAGGCATCATGAAAAGGAGAGACAGTTCATTATAGAACCATAGAATGGTTTGGGTTGGAAGGGATCTCAAGGATCATCAAGCCCCAACCCCCTGCCACAGGCAGGGCTGCCAACCTCCACTTTCAGTACTAGACCAGGAGTTATAGAGAGTTATACACAAGCAGCCAACAGGGCTTGCAAAATCCGCCAGTGGAACATCATGCACTTTATTTTCTCACTTCTTTCTGTTTTCCCAAACTTTCCCAGATCAGTTTTGAGCCAGATCAAGCTCACCATGCGGGCTGCATAAACCTCCCTTTTCCTTTCCTGATTTCCTTTCTAGTTGTAGGACGAACAGGCTGACGTCTCTCCCCTCCACAGTTAAAAGGTTGTGTTTATCCCCAATTTAACTTCTTTTTATTTTATTATTTTTTTATTTTTTTTTAAGTAAAATTAATCTCCAGCATGCTCAACGGAAGTTTTCCACATGTTCTATTTGGAGGAGCGTGTATTAGTTAGTCGTTCCTATTTTTAGCTGTTTTGCCTTACTTTACAGTTTATCTCCTTAAATAGCAATCTGGATATCGACACAGAACTGCGCAGATAAAAAATAAAACATATTCCCTGTTTCGCATACATTTAGGGACATGGAATTTGCAGTTTATAAATAGGGATATCTAAGTTTGAGAAGTGGTGAAATACAGCATCATACTGTCGAACTAGATATTGTTTTTTAATTTTTAAGGACTTGGTACCTCATACCAATTTTTCATAGGAAATGGATTCACTTAATTTTAGACACTTTTTTGTTTTCTTTTTAAATGATAGAGCTGTAGCAGCTGCTACAAAATCCAATGGCAATCCTGCTTGTATTATAAGCTTTATTCTGAATTCCCTTTAAAGTTGAGGTACCCAAACTTAGGTGGGTAGTATCTCCCTCTGGAGGCCTTCAGAGGCATCTTCCTCTTTCTCCTGCCAAGGCAGGGAACTTCCCACTCACAGCAGGTTGGCTTCAGCATGCCAACTCAGAGTAAGATGCTCATCTCTCCCTCCCCTTCCCAACCACCCATCCCAATCACTGCTCTGTATTGTACCCTCCTGTCAACAATGCTGGTAGTTCCTTGTATCAATGAAATTATTCAGGTCATATTATTCTTATGTTATTTTGAAAGCAGCTATTTTCAGCTGAGAGGTCTTTTAAAATCTCGCCTACACCACCACAACTAAGAGGAGCAAATGGCAACACAAAACCAAAGAGCCACTGAAAAGGACCTGGATGGGAGACGTACATTTCTCAATGGAAATTCATCAATGAATGGCAGTATGAATGGTGAACTGCACCAGTATGGTTTCACCATAGTGGCAGCTTGGGTGCAAAAAACTGCAATAAACACACACACACACACACACACACACAAATAGCTTGCAAAATCTCACTACGAATCAGAGGAAGGTGCAGTTCCTAACAGCTGTACAAAGCTCTGTCCACTGTAGGGAAAAATTAAAGCTTTCAGTTCAACAAAGCCGAGAAGAAGGAAAACCAGATGTATTTTCAAACATGGTAACGACTCACGTAATCAGGTTAGTTAGCAACAGTGGAGCAGGCACTTTCGAACAGCAGACATACCAAACACAGGAGCAGGAGGGGGAAAAAGGGCTCCCTTTTCATACAATGCAGTTTGCTGTTTTTCCTAACTTTCATCGGCATCTGAATTAACCCAAATCCCCTCCTGCAAGTAACGCAGTGTGTTTACCAATGACCTTTTTTGGCTGGCTCTTTTCAGGCTTTTCTTCTTCTTTGCTTTAACTGCACGTTCACTAAACACCCTAACCACACAGGCAGCTTAGTGACAACCTTTGTGTTTCATCTACCTCAGACTTGGAGAAATCAGTCACACCATCCATATGGTAACATAGAACGTTATATGCTAATATATAATAACCTCTTCCTCCTCTGGGGGTACTTCTGGGCTGCCAACAACTTGAGAACATACTTACTGACTCCAAATTTTTATATTACTTTTTATAATACCAAAGTTGGAAACTCATTTAGTCATGACTAAGATTGGAATTTTTTCATACTTATTTTTAGCATTTTACAGCTTTTCATTAAAACAATGCAGTGAAAGGAACGGTTTAAAGCAGATATTTTTGTGATGATGATCTTAGCACAGCACACCTCTGTTCCATAGCAACGCAGACAGTGCAATACAGATGATAACAGAAACATCAATAAAATAAGTAAACGGAATTGTTTAATACTACGCAACGCTAAAAGTTGCCATTTTGCAAGTAACTGAAGTAAAAGAAGAAAGCAGCTGTGTTCATCAGGCAAACATTACCTCGCTTCTCTGTGCTTTGGAAGTAAAGCAGTTTAAAACACCAGTTTATCAACTAATACACATTGGTAAGCATGCAGCAGCACAGTATAATGCCCTCCTTGATAGGTTCTAAATACCTGTGTTCCTGCAGCGCCAGGTATGTGCTTATTTCAGTAAAGTAAGAAGACAGATACTTTGGAATCTGAGTAAAAAGCTTCAAGAGGAAGCTGATCAGTCAGCCCCGACAAAACATGTCTTTCAAAACTGACATTGTTATTAAGAAAATGAGTATGAAGGCAGTCACAAACTGCTGAGCATTTCTATTGTAGTGACTCATTCATTATGCAGTGTTTTACACCGAGCGTTCATAACTATTCGGTTTCATCTTCACAGCAATGGGGATCGAAATAAATCTAGCATAATATTTTTGTACCTCCAGCAACAGTACAAAACCACTGTTTCGATTCCTGCACAACAATACTTCAGTTCCTTGTTATTGTCAATGAACATGAAAATCTTGAGGGGGAAAACGTTATGAGAAATAGATGCAGTTTCATGCAAGTGAAATGCATACACCCCAAACTGAAGGAAGATCTGTGGATCCCCTGCATGTTATTCAGTTAAACCACATACGTTGCAAAGAGAAAGGAAGGTAGCTGTAGATGAATAAAATCATAATTAAAATGGAAATGAAATAGCAGAGAAAGCACACACAGATGCAGGATAGGGAAGATCTAAAACATACTGCGACCAACCTGATTTCCTCCAGTATACTGACTGACGATTATAACACAAATCTGTTTTAGAAGAAACAGTGCTCAGTCTGCAAGTTTACCAAAGGTAACTACAACTACTGAAATTAGCTCAGTTCAAATAAGCTATCCTTAGTCTGCTTTTCCACATACACGCTTGCAATATCAGACTTAATTTCCTTGCAATACTTACTGCTTCACTGATTCCCTAGAACCATGTCCTCTACAACACCAAGGGTCTAGCCCAAGCCTGCTTGCCAGGAGCAACCTCACAAACCTGATAAACAGGAGATCTCCAGTACGTGCTGTGGATCCTATGTCTCTTAAGGTTTTTATACGCCACCACCCTCAGTTATATTTATTACTCCCAACATAATCTAATATAGAAAGAATTCATCCGATTGGCTAAAGCGCACAGCTGGGCTGGGAGTGGAATGCTTCTATATAAAGCAATATTTTGAGCTTCCAGTTTTGGACGTTCCATGAGCACAAAACTTTGAAGGAAAAGAAAATTCCCATCTACGAGTAAATAAGAAGCTGCACTCAAAACATTTCAAGCTATTTAAGATATTTTTAAACATCTGCATTTCTTATCAGAGTCCGCTGCTTTCAATTTGAAGAGCAATGGGAGGCTGCAGCAGTGCACGGCTCGAAGCACAGCACAGACACTCCTTCCACCCCTCTGCGCCACACCGCCTCCCAAGATATAGGGAAGACACAGGGGCTAGAAGATAGGAGACACAAAGAGGGAAACGCTCATCTCCCAGTGCAATTTGTGTTCTCACAAAAGCTTCCTCGCGTGGAATGGCCTCACTCCTACAGGTAAATTAAGGACTGAAATATGAAAAGCACAAGTGATGCAGGCAGGAGCTCAGAATAAAGAGATGGAGGCAGAAATAAAGGGAGGTGGACAAAGTGACACAGGAGGCCTGAGTGTGAAAGAAGTGTAACGAGATTTGGGGGAGAATAAGCAGGAAAAGCACACTAAGAAGTGCCGATATCACAACTTCCACTAAACCAAAGCCCCCTGCCTTCCAAGGTCACCTCATCAGTTGACACCCTGATTAGTCTAGACACTGTAAAACCTTATATTAACATCTTTCAACTCTTTCTTAAAATCCTTTTGAGGTAGCAGCTGGTTAAAGCAGCATTCTAATAAAGTGGAAGCTGTTAGTTATATTCCCGTAGAATTTGTTCTCATGAAATGCGCCTGATCTACACATATCATCTACTTACTTATCTATAAAGAAAGTCAAAACGTTTAGGTGCCCATTACAAGAAGCATTTCTCCTGTTTTTTGCAAGCATCCTTTTGAAATGCTCATTATGCAGCATTTGCAGTACTGTACAAGCTCCGAAGCCCTGTGCAAATTCAATCCAGCAGCATACTCAGTGAATTAAAATACAATTCAATTTCCCATGCTATTTTGATTCGTATTTTCCATAAAGATATTAACACAATCAATCACAAAACACTTGACACTTTGTACTTCTACAGAGCAGTCTTAAACTGGTAGGACTGCCCTATCAAAAGTCATTTTCATGCAGTGGAAAAGGGCATGGGAAAGATTAGATCTGCGCAGCCTAGTTTTGCCTTGAACAGTGAGTGAAATCATCAGAGGGAGCACTGAGAAAGTTATTTGTGAGTGAATTGTTCCTGCTACCCCGACATTGCTGCCTTGTTCAGGTTTCTCATTTATCCTGCTCTTTGATGGATACTAGTACAGCTTCTCACAGATGACCTAAGTGCTAGCTGTGACTTGTAACTCCCTCCCTGCCAAGTCCCAACACAGTTGCCTCTTTGGGATCCCAGCAGCTCACCTCAACCTATCTAGATTAATTATGTACAGTACAGCAGAAGAGAATTTAAAAAGAGCGTAGCCAGCAGGTCGAGGGAGGTGATCCTCCCCCTCTACTCTGCCCTGGTGAGGCCTCATCTGGAATACTGTGTCCAGTTCTGGGCTCCCCAGTACAAAAAAGACAGGGATCTCTTGGAAAGAGTCCAGCGGAGGGCCACAAAGATGGTGAAGGGCCTGGACCATCTCCCCTATGAGGAGAGACTTAGGGAACTGGGTCTGTTTAGCCTTGAGAAAAGAAGGCTGAGAGGGGACTTGATCCAGGTTTATAAATACCTGAGGTGTGGGAGCTATAGTGGCGAGGCTGGTCTCTTTTCAGTAGTGCGTGGGGACAGGACTAGGGGCAATGGGCTGAAACTCCAGCATAGGAAGTTCCGCACGAATGTGCGCAAGAACTTCTTTACGGTGAGGGTGACGGAGCACTGGAACAGGCTGCCCAGGGAGGTGGTGGAGTCTCCTTCTCTGGAGATATTCAAGACCCGCCTGGACGCCTACCTGTATGATGTGGTGTAGGGAGCCTGCTTTGGCAGGGGGGTTGGACTCGATGATCTCTAGAGGTCCCTTCCAACCCCTATAATTCTGTGATTCTGTGATTCTGTGAATTAACATACCTGAGAATGGCTAATGCAGAGATGAAAAATGAATTACTGGGAAGATGGAGGCGAAGGAAAGAAGTACACTTTACAGAAATATCTGGCATCAAGACCAAACTGCTCCATTGTTGCCCAAGGAGGTTGTGGATGCCCCATCCCTGGAGGCATTCAAGGCCAGGCTGGATGTGGCTCTGGGCAGCCTAGTCTGGTGGCTGGTGACCCTGCACATAACAGGTGGGTTGAAACTGGATGATCACTGTGGTCCTTTTCAATCCAGACCATTCTATGATTCTATGATTAGGCTCTGTGTTAGAAAATGCCACTGTACCAACACCACAGGGACAAAGTAAAATCTGACTGCATAACAGCAATGAAAAAAAGAAAAGGGACACATAAAGGATGAGGTGAAATGGGATAAATGTTTTAATAGAGGCAACCTTTTCCTTCTGTTAATCAACAAATAGAAGGTATAAGTGAAACAATGTGAAATTAATTCTATCATACACGCTCCTCTTAGAGCCATAAAGAAAAGGTTCTATATTTGTTATCTGTATGCTCAGTTTCCCTGTGTCTCCCCGATAGCTATGCTTATTTCATATTCTTTTGGTAAAACAGTTTAGTTGTGCAAAGTGGTTTTTTAATCAATTTTTCATATTGCTTTTCCTACTTAATCTATTTTCACTTGAAAAAAGCACTACGGTCACATACAAACAGATGGTGGAATGCATTTCTGACGGCAGATATCATCTATATTTACCTGCATCATGAAGAGGTTTCTTGAAGGCAAGGAACGACAAAAGGAATAAGAATTCTCTAATGAGAAAGATACTAATATTTGAAATTGTGAGTGTTTAAAAGTACTCAAAGATTTCTTGAGAAATGTTATATGAACATTCTACGTGGATGATGTTAACCTGAATGAAAAGACACAGCTGGAAGATCATATGGATGTTAAAAAAAAAGATGCCTTTTCCTCACAAAAAACAAAAATAAATTGGTTTAGGCTCTTCCAACATCGTCTGTAACACAACAGATGAAGATCGGCCCATTATAACCAGACACTATTCCAGATACATCTGCTGCACCTCAGCTTTGAAGTTTATTAGTTCGTGACTTTATTAGAGGGGCCTAGGAGTAAGCAGGTAAATGGAACGTAGTTCATTAGCAGCTATGAACAAAATACACCCTAATTCAGTGTCGCAACATGCAAAGTGAATGGAATTAGGGAAAGCAATTTTAGATAATGAAATTTCAAATACTTTATATTCTATTAAGTTGCTTCCAGACTCCGTCAGACAAAAGACAGACAGACAGAATCAGTAACAGAGTTAATTATCCCTCTTTCAGATCTTTCCAGCGCAACAGCCTGTTCTATTGATAAATTGATTCGCCAAACTAATACTGAGGTTTAAAACAAAGAAGTTTATTGAGCTGCTAACTTATGGCTTTACGCAGGTTTCGTTTTCAAAGATAACTTATTACATTGGCTTTGGTAAAACCGCTGCACCTAACAGCTGCAACGTGTGACAAACAAATGTGGTGCAACTGTTAAAAACAAGCATCTTATTTAGAGATCATACATGAGGGTTGTTTTTTTTTTATTTCCACCCACCCTCCGCAACTATTGACATGTTCACTGGAAAAAAGTGCTCAGCGCTGCCAAGGTATATTGTTTATTGGCAGAGAAACCAAGCACTCAAATGAGTAGTTACATCAGGTATGCATTCAGCATAAACCAAACATCACTCGCAGTGAGATGATGCAACAAATTGAAAACTAGAGGGGAAAAAAAAATAATAAAAGAAGCTGTGAAAGAGAAGCGAGTGTGATGTTCCCAGCAACCCTGCAATGGGCACTAAGGCAATAAAGTACTGATTGTGAGCAGGCTGCCGCTCCTGGAGTCATTATTTTTTGACACTGTGGAAGGTTGGCTGACAGATGCCATTAACAGGTGCAGGGCCGCAACAGATGCCAGCCGAGCCCTGCTGACACACTGTGGCAGGTGCTGCCCATCAATTCACCCAGGGGGGGGCTGGGGGGCACGGGAAGGTGACCCCTCCAGCCGCACCACCTAGAACCTAGAAACAGAGCAAAACACTGAGAACAAACCCAGACAATGGGCTGTATCCAAAGGCTGTTCTCTCTGGGCTCACCTTCCTGAGCACAGCTGTCCTTCTCTTCTAGTTAAGCATGTGTGTGCCAAGCAGAGGTAGGAGGAGGTGCCTGTGGATGCATAACCGGGACTGCCAGCACTTCACAAACCCCATGATAATGAACTGCTTCAGAAACTGAAAATAAGCTTGGAAACAGGATTGCGAGTTCCTACTCTGGTTCTATAAAATGTCTAATTCTACAAGCCTTGCTTGTAAAATCAAAGTTCTCTCAGAGGTAGTTGCACTCATATAATTGATGTGAGCTTTTTTTATTGGTTGCTAAGGCTTTCCCCATTTCCTGCTTGTGTAAAAGGGCCGTATTCTCTAACCCTGCATTAACTCCCCAGAATTTGCATAGTTTGAAATCATTGCTTGCACTTTGCTTGGAACAAGCGCTCCCATTTACTCCACTCACCAAACCCAAGAGAAGCTGTTTCCAAGCAAGGATGAAAGTTTCATAATTGGAATCACAGAGAGAGATCCCCTGAGGTCTCTCACCAAAAGCTTGAGAGCTCAAAACAGAACAGGAATCACCCTGACACCTTTCCCAGCAAGAAGCCATTTCATCTCCCTTCAGTGGAGCAGCTCAGGGCAGAGGGGACTTCTGTTTATCCCACTCCAAAACACATATACTTTTAGCTACCTCTCATCATCCCAAGGGCTTCTAGCCTGCCTCTAGCATCCTTCATAAGCCATCAGACAAGACAGCCTTTTCCACACCCTTCTTCCATGTAATGACTTCGTAACAGCCTCTCCAAACACATTACTCTCGTTTTGGAGAATGCATTTCTCTCTAGGAGATCCAAGTGGTCCTTAGGAGCTCCCAGGTCTGTCACAGATGCTTCCTTTTGTCTGGAAATGGTGAAGCCTTTCATCTCAGCATTCACAGTTATAAACTGAGGCTGGGTGGTGTGGCAGAGCCATTAGCCAGCCATCCAGCCTCCACCCTCTTTCCCTTGATGTACACACAGCAAAAGACAACAAACAGTTCTAGACCTGTAGCTAACACAACAAATGATTAATAATCCATACCACTTCTATCAATAGCAAACATTCAGAACTGCAAAGTGAATCACAGAATCATAGAATGGCCTGAGTCGGAAAGGACCTCAAAGATCATCCAGTTTCAACCCCCTTCATAGGCAGGGTCACCAACCACTAGACCAGGCTGCACAGAGCCACATCCAGCCTGGTCTTGAATGCCACCAGGGATGTAAAACATCTACCAACAAGTGAAATATTTAACAACTGTGAGCAAACTCTCCTTGACTACCAGTGGAGATACCAAGTCCCTTCTTCAAACTCTTCCTTTCAGACTGGAAACTCTCAGGGCTTTCCTCAATTCAGCCTGCTCTGGGCATCTCAAAACTGCTTCCATCTCCTTCCATCACTTCTATGGCTCCCCTGTTTTCCTGCAAATTCCCAAAAGTAAAGGTGCAAAGACCCCTCTCTCCTCCTCTAAAGACAGCATAAAGCAGAAAATAGTAAGAAAGCTATTTTTTATCCCACTTCCCACACTTGTGTTTCTCTGAACAAAATCTACACAACTTGTAGAGTTAACTGTGAATAAATCAGTTTAAATACTTTATCATCTGTTAGGGTCAGTGTTTTTTTTCCTACATTGAAATCTAGTAAGAAGTAAATCCGGATGTTCTGGGAAGTCCAGAAATTACTCACAAGGTCCAAAAAGAGAGCAGGAAGAAGAGGCATTAACATGGATATTTACACTCTCAAAGCAATAGGACTCATACTTCTATTTTCACAACCATCACAACCTCAGCTCCTAAGGAACTGCTGGGTTTGGGCAGTCTGTATATTAGCAGGATGTGTACACACTGGCTTCACCTTTGAATTCAGATTTATGTGTAAAGGAAAATAAAGTTACCCTTGGTTTTCATGCTTTTACTTCAGCTATATTCCTAACAGAATGCCTTAAGTGTCATCTAGTTTTCAAGAACATCCATTATTAATGACTCTAGACACGTAAGTCACGTTGGATTTTCTGGGTGCTGAGTGCTCTATAAGAGCTGCCCCATCTATTGCTTCATTACCACCATACCACTCCATGCACCATCTGCTATGTTTGAAAACAGACAGCACACTACTCAGAAGTAACTTCTTTTTGCTCACAAGGAGAACGGTTGGTTCTCTTGTGTTACAGAACTGAATTTCATAACAATACGCTACTCCTTACATCTCTAAACTTAAAACACTGCAAATTACATACTTGGTACAGATGTTAACACTGCAAATAAAAGGAACTTCCTTCACTTGTCAAACACTTGCACAATTCACACTAGGTTGTAGCAGCTGACCATGAAACAAAGGCTCGCTCACTCTTCTCTCACTACACGTGGATACAATGCATTTCAGCTTTGTTCTTCTGCTACTTTGATACTAAAGCACTTGAGAGAGCCCATTATTTAATGGTTGAAGGGAAACCTGCTCGATTAAAACCGCACAGCTTTTTCTTCCGGGCATTTCATCAGAAAGGTAAGAATCCATCTCTTTCTGAAAACTAAAAGGAAGCATGGACATTCCCAGTTGTTGTCATGGATACAGCTGCTGAGAAAAATGTCATTGTACCCCTGCAGATAAACGCATGTGCCAACTGCTTTGAATATGTGGGGGTAAAACCACTGCAGATGTTAAACATTCTCACATGGTGATCGGCTTCCTCTCAAAACACGCACTAAACACTAAGAAAAATAAGTTATTTTTAAGCATAAAGGTTATGGCACGAAGGCTAGGCAGCTTGAAAAGAAAAAAAAAAAAAAAAACGTTGGCACTTTCATAGTTCATGATGTCATGGAGGAAAAAATATTATGGAACAATAGTATGAGTAAAGGATCAAGTGTCAGCCCAACTTTGAGTTATCTGGATTTTGTCAGCGCGGGTTATAACAGTACTGTTAACTACAATAACTATATTTCTTAGGTCAATGAACGATTTAAAAACCCAAACAAATAAGGAAAGCAACCAACACAACATTGGAAAATTCTGAAACGGGGAAGCTCTGATCCTGATTAGAGCACCTCACCATGTAGGCATTTTTATTTGGTCTAGGGCAGATCCAATCTCTCTCTGCTTCAGCTTTACGTAACCCTGCACTGGGAAAAAAATGAAGGTGCTGAAAACATGAGACAGTTCTTCCTCATGCCATTTTCTATATCCTCTAACCTAGGTCCTTAGGTGAAGACAGCAACCAAGATTCTCCTGGATTTTGAATGTATGCAGGTACAACACTGCTAGCCATATTTCGTTGCACCCTTCTCATGAGAAAAAGCAAATAATGCCCATACAGAGAGCAGAAGCAAGGCTTTGGATTCTCCTCTCCTTTACCAGAGGAAGCATACAACTCCCCCTCTCCTCTTACACAGTCCTTCAAATACCATGCTACTAAATAAGCTCACAGAACCTGGCAGGCTGCTCCTAGGGCCTCCATTACCTTGAGCAGGTGAAAAAGTGAGGGCTGTTCCAGGAGCAGAATGGCGAGTTTAGCGATGAGCCACACAAAGACAAAAAGGAAAAGAGAGAGAAGAATTGTTCCCTCTGTGCAAAAAGAGTTCTTTAGGAGAATGGGAGAAATCATCCCAAATTGAGGAGCTAATTCACCACAGTACAAAGAACGAAGAAATAAGGAAGTAGGATTGAGCTCCCTGCCATAAATCTCTCCTCGTATTTGGGGACATGCCTGAACAATACAATGCAGTGTTTTGCAGAGATATGTGAGCTATCGCTAAATGAAGTACATTGGAACTGGAAGCAAGATAACCACTGTAGCATGATGTAACACCCCAGCTAATTAGCTCCTTTGGGAACAAAGCACAACATGGCTATGCTGGAACCAGAAGGCAAGCAAGTTCATTTGGGGCTGGTGAGGGCATCTATATGCAGCATCACCATCTTTCAGACAGACACGTCATCAGTATGACAACTGAAAATAAAGCTGATACAGAAGGGAGAAAAAAAAAGCCAAAACCAAAAAACAAAGAAAGAATAAAAAGAAAGAAAACACCTCACAGGAAGAAGCACATTGCATGTATTTTTCTGATAAAGTACCTCCGAAGTACACACTGTGAAAAAGAAAGCTCAGAACATGTAATTACACCACAACATTTTGACTGTTTTTTCAATTTACAAGAGTAAATAGTGCACAGACCTCACTTCAGCACAAATTCATGGAATTATAGAATCCTTAGAGTTGGAAGGGATCTTCAAAGGTCATCTAGTTGAACTCCCCTGCAATGCACAGAGACACCTACAGCTCTGTCAGGTGCTTTAGTCTGAAAACATTTCCCCTTGTCCTATCACAATGGATCCTGCTACAGAGTCCGTCCCCTTCCTTCTTGCAGCCCCCCTTTAGATACTGAAAGTCCATTCTCAGGTCTCCCCGGAGCCTTCTCTTCTCCAGGCTGAACAGCTCCAGCTCTCTCATCCTGTCCTTGTAGGAGAGGTATTCCATCCCTCGGTATCATTTTTGTGGACCTCCTCTGGATGCACTCCAACAGGTCCACGTCTCTCCTGTGTTGAGGACTCCACATCTGGATGCAGTATTCCGGGCAAAGTCTTCACAGCGCAGAGCAGGGGGGCAAGATCACCTCCCTTTCCCTGCTGGCTACACTTCCTTCGATGCAGCCCAGGATTCCTATAGGGCTGCTTTCACAGTAGGTATTTATATGTAACCCAGCGAAGAATACAGCTGCTGACTGCTGTTCTTACATACCTGATTGACGCTATGGCCCAAATCCCTACCCCAAGGTCCACTGGTACACTTAAGTCCTTTGAACCCATTCAGTCATTTTAGAAAAGAAAAACACACAAGAACAGAAAATGACTTAAACTGTGAAAGAGTTCATTTGTGGCCATTCCCCCCCTTCTCTCCAGAGCAACAAACAGACCTCACAGACATGCCGCAACAGCTCAGAAGAACACAGTTCAACTAAAGAGAGAATTAGAAGCCTTTCTAAACAAACGTTCAATAAATTCTATAGTATCTGTCTCAGCTTAGGAGCTGTAACTTTCTCCTCAGAAATTAAAATGCTTTCTGAAGATAATATCACAGGTACCTTCATCAGCTTCACAGACAACTACAGCAGGGGAATACCCATCTCAGAAGACACACATGCCTGTGAAATTAGAAGTTTATACATACAGAATGGTTTCCAATACTGACAACAACATCCCAGTCCTTCGATCCCACTAGCCTACCCCACCTTCCCAGCTGTCTAGCACCAACCAAGAAAATAAAACTGTCCTCAAATTAGAATGGGTTCTTATCCTCAGGAGACACAAAAGGCTTCAGAAATCATCATTTTCGCTCCATAAGAAGGGAACCAGTTGGCTGCATTTCTAAGACAGCCAAATCATGTTTTTACTATTTGGGCTCAGATAACAGCAATTAAAAACACACTCTTAACTGAAAGAACATCACAAATTCATGGGTAGGGACCCACCTGAGAAGAAGTAAGGAAAAAAAAAGAAATAATAATAAAATAAAATAAAATAAATTGAATGCCTCAGGAGCTAAAGATTGTAGAAAAATAATGAGCACTTTCATAAGCTGAATATGCCCTCCAGGCAACATCTTTCCTTTTAAGATCCACCCACAGAATTAAGCTTGTCCCATAAGCACCAAGTAGTCACGTACAAAAATTCGTGGGAGAAAAGCTGTTAAAAGCTACTACTACACACAGTAACTGATATGGTGCTACAGTTCCAGGGCCCTCAGATCACCTCACTGGCCAAGCTGCCCCATGGTAATTTTAGGGGCACGCATGCAGTAGCAAGCACAATCTACAGGCATTTAAATCCTGCTTCTTGTTTGCTACAGACTTCCTCACTGTGAAGTAAGAAAGTAAGGTGTGGGGGAAGCACAGTGCACAAAGTACAAAGTCACATACACTCACACCTGCTGCAGTGTTACTCCATATTTCTTTATATATGGCTCAAGTATATGGAGTACTACACCCTCCTGACTGATGCACTGCACTCACTCTCCTCCACCGAGCTTCCATTCTAGCTTCTGTTGGCCATGATGACAAGGGAAGACACCCTAAAAGCTAAAAGAAAATAAAGAAATAATCCATTCATCAGCAACGTTATGTCTACGTTTAGGCCAAAAAAAGAAAAAGAATATAAAAGAGAGAGAGAGAGACTATCAGGCCACTGAAAGAGACAGTCAAGTCATTTGCTGTGATGTGACAGTCCCAGGTGTACAAGACACCACCCAAAACACAGATCCCAAGTTTGCATGCAAACAGCAAAGTACCTTCAACCATGCCTTCATTTTGTTTCTCCCACCAATGCTCCAGCAGCCACTTGCCTGTGTGCAATGAACCCAGCCTAGGTTGCCAAGAGAGACTGCAATCAGGAGTAACGCTTACTGCTGAATATGCTCAAATGGCCTTTCACCATATATCAACTCTAAGTAATAAAACATCAAGACTACATTCTTGTTTCAGTTTAGAATTAGTTTTTACAGCCAACATATAAAAGGCAAAAGTTGTAATAGACATGCTATGATGTTCTTAACTAGAGCAATATAAACAGCGTTTCTATAATGGGCACTACTCTGAACTTCGTCAGGGAACTGCCTGAACTTCAGACTTCGCCCTGGCACTGCTTTTCTCAAATGCTAAACCTGAAAGAAACATCCGTAAAGAGAAGAACAGTCAAGCTATACACAGTGCTTAACTACATATACAATAGATACACAGAGACACACGTAGGTTGCTCTGAAAGTAATGCCTCCTATTTATTTCCGTGAAAAATACAGTGGGTGCAAAGAGCACAATAACAGTATTTAATAGAGTGAATTCTCTGCCACAAAACACTATTTTTCAACACAGTCACCACTGTTAGCTATGCATTTTCACCAATGAAGAACAAGAGCCTGCACGTCATACTCATAAAAACCTGCATTGACGGATGTTAATGTATACAATTCTTTTCGGCATGGAGGAATTAGCTGTCACACCTTTGCTTCATCCACACTTCTACGTCAGATGCCATTCTGTCAGACTGCCCCGCTGTTGCCACTTGTCACATGGCAACAGAATAGAACAAGATACTGGTGGGAAGGTTCAACCTCTACTGCTTTACCAACGATGCCTGCATCTGATGTCATGGGCCAACCTAATAAAGTAAGAGGCATTACTTTTGGAGCAGTTCTTATATATATTGTAAATTTTCACACAGAACGTATGGAAATTCTCACTGTAAGCCCCATTTGTTTGGGTAAAAATTAAGTGCAGATACAGTCACATTTCCAGTGTAACCAACTCTAGGGAACCTGCTTTAGCATGGGGGTTGGACTAGATGGTCCCGTACAGCCTCTACTCTTCTGCCATTTTGTGATAAAGAAAACCTCAGGCTATTATACAATTTAATAAGATACTGTTCAGGATTTTCAATCTCTCCACTAAAAAATTAAGGCAATTTTGCAATTAAAACAAAGGCCATCATTAAATACAGCATCATCGACAACTATTTTTCTTCTGTGGATATTGTGTATTAATTTTATCATAGAGGTTAGTATCATTCATTTTTCTATAAATTACACTGCATACCTCTCCAATGAAAGAAAACACAAATGCTTTTTCATGTGCTACAGAACTGGGCACACAAAGAATCAGAAGTTGAGTCTCGCTTAACACCTTGGGGACAAGAGCTGACATTGGTATTCTTCTATAACGATATGCCTTAGCATGACTGATAAGTGGTACTAACAAGTCAAGACCCACAAAGTTTAAGTGGTTCAATGTCAAGTAAAAGGGAAGATCAAGTTGAGGCTCAAAGAGGAGACAGACAGTCTTGCTGCTAAATTACACTATCAGAGATGTTTCACAATTGCAAAGTGTTTAGCAGAGAGAAAACACTAAGCATATCCAGGACACAAAAAGGGTCAGAGAGCCGACTGTCACCAAGGTTCCACATCGAGCACCACTTTGCTGTCTTTGATGGGTCCTATTCTGTGCCGCACTCGTGATCTCCAAGTCACCCTTCAGCACATGCAAGAGGTGCACAGTCACCTCTGTTGGTAGAACTGTGATATGAGAGGAACTGTGGAGATGGTGCACCATAAAACCAAACACCCCCAGTGGCACTGTTCAGCCTCTTGGTCAAAGCCTGGGTCATCCAAAGCGATGCAGAACAACAATGCAGAAATAACTTCGGTTTTTGTCATTTCTTTTGTCATAGAGCAGTTTAGTTCCCAGCTCCCAGGAGCGTCCATTCAAATTTTAATTCGAATCAGTCTTGTGGCAAATCAGCCAGTGCTAAAATAGCACTGAAATAGACAGAAATCTGTCTAGAGAGGTTTAGAGAGAGAGGAAAGGTTTTAGAGCTTGACAGGACATGACATGATTCCATACCACTGATCTGCATTCACACACTTATCTGTAATGCAAACAGAAAGCTATTTAAAGCACTCCAAATTAGGTACACTAAGCGTACTCTGGCACCTTACACAACAGACAGAACATCACTCCTGTTTCATGCTGTAAGGCAGTGGAGAGAGGGAAGTAAAGGTGCTTTTTACCTTCTACAATCTTTCCTGAACTTGTACCATTGAAAAGAATTCTCTTTTTTTTTTTACTTCTTCTGATGGTATCTAAACAAGCCTTTACCTGCTGACAAATCTTCCTTAGCAGACACAGGTTATCCTTGACATGCATGAAGAAAACAGAGAATACCTAATATAAAGTGGGTCAGGAGCCGAACACATCCTGGTGATGTGGAAAAACGTTATTTGCAAATAATGGCTCTGAGCAACCTTATGTTGCTTTGAAAGCGTCCCTTCTCTAAGCATGGAGGTGGCACTCCACAAGTCCTGTCCAACCCAAATAATTATTATGCTTCTGTACCAAGCCCTGTAAATACTTTTTACCTACAAAAAGCCCCCTTCTATATTCTCTCACACCTACACATGGTAATTTCAACTGTGGATGAGCTATAAATAACCCTAGTGAGTATTTCAAAGAAAAGGTATAATCATCCTTAGCATAAAACCCAGCAGAAGCTCATTTACCTCTTTCTCTGGCTGCAGGGTTTGGGGGGTTTTTTTAGCTCAAATAGAAAAAAAATATAAAAATTCCCACTCATTTCCAACTGCTCGCTGTGAGGCAGCCTCCCAGGGACACAGGTTTATCACAGGCTCAAAGGGTAATCTGAAATAGCAGCCCTTTGTAAAACTGCTGAGGAAGGGTGGGGAAGGAGCAGAACCTGCCATGTTAACTCCTTTCATCTCCTCCCCTCACCGACCAAGTGCAAAACTGACTCGATATATTGGGTTTTGGTTTTCTTTTCTGCCCTAAATAATGCAAGGAAAAAGGATTACAAAAAAATTTAACACTCGTACTTATTCATGCACACACACATAGACTGAAGTGCTGATCGCTTTATGCAAGAATTAAGATTGTCTGAAGTGTACGTGTAATCAGAGCCACACAAAGGTTAAAGAAACTGGAACAGAGATTATGTATTCTTTTCAAACCCACAGCTATACACTGCTATCAACGTTCACCTGGGAACGCCAGGTAACATGAGATAATATGCAAAAGTACCGACGGGATTTAACCATGCAGCCTGATGTCAACCAGCACATTTAATAGCTTGCTTTTGACAAGAGCTCATCAGAAGTTCTGCATTTCTTGTTATCTTCTTTTCCTTTGAAACTCTGAGGAAGCAGCAGAACACGGTTTTTCAATGAAGCATCAGGGACATGGGTACAAAACTGACAACCTTCTGAAGCCCAGAGCACTTTTATTTAGGGATTCTATAACATTAGCAAGCGGGGCAGGGAAGGAAGCTTGCCATCTAGCAGAGAGGATGCAAGCACAGGCCCTAACAGGCTGACCAATACAGGTAAAGTCCCCTTCTTTTCCAGAAGCAGACAAGAAAAGGCATACAGGTATTCACATTAGTCCAGGATTCATGCGTAGTTCATTCTTTATAACAAAAAATAAAACTCAAGCTGCAGTTAACTGAGCTACATAAGAAGCCTATCTCAAGTTTTCTTTTCCCTCCACAAAAGCATTATAATGCAAACTTCCAGACTACATGCACAGTTCGCTTCGGCAAGTTAACTCATTTGAGAGAAAAACAGAGGTTAACAACATCGGTAGGAGCTCAGGCTTCACAGCTCTTTTTGTTTGTTTTTGCCTTTAATGAGAAGTTGTGTAAACAATAAAAGCATTTTGTATTTCTTTAAAAGCTGGGGTTTAATCAGAACCATTTGCTCTTCATCTCAAACCCAAGTAATTCGGTTGTACCAGTTCCTCACTGCAGACCTATATCGTCTCAGTATTCCTCACAGGAAGAATTTGTGCGATATAAATACAGCAAGTTAACACGAAGGAATTTGTGTAGGCACCATGAACAACACCATACAGGAGCTGGACTCCACGATCGCTATGGGTCCCTTCCAAGTCAGGGTATTCCATGCTATTATTTCAGTGATGGGATGCTTGAATCATCACAACCACTTTTTGGACTCTCTTTTACACAGAAAGCTGAGACAGAGGCAATCAGTGTTTGTCAGCACAATAACTCAAGTGAAGCTTTCCAAGATATCAGGCAAAAAAATGACAGTAACAGCTGAAAAATCATCAAAAAAGGTACACTGCTTTTCAAGTCAACAATTCCTCAGTGGCCGTCTGCTCCCATAGAAGATCAATGCCTTCAAAACAGGCAGCATGGTGCAAAACTATCCAGAGGAGCAATCTCAGACCTGCACCTTCTCTGAGACTCCACACCCAGCCTAAGTTTGGGGTTTGGACACTTCTCTCTTCATTGTCATTACTGGGAGGGAGAAACCTTGCAGAGTTGCAGGGTGAAGGGGAAAGGGATGCTGCCCTTTCTCAGCTGCAGCTCCTGAAGAAACAGGGACAGCAGCAGGAAGGAAAAGAAGGGATGATCAGCAAGATGTCTCTATGGGAGCATTAAAACAAACACAGAAGCGTGTGCCTGTTCTCACAACCAACACAAAGTGCACACAGCGAGGGAAGAAGTCTGCCTGTTGGCTCCTGGTGAGCTTCATGGATGTCCTGAACCTCTTATACCATCAGGAGCTGGGAGGCCGCTGACCTCCCTCCTGCTCCCCAGCACTACAGCAGCTTGCAGGACTACCAGCTGTCAGACCAAAGACAGCCAAACAGAGTTGCTAAATTTAAGCAGCCACACAACAGGACATAACTGACCAGAGCAGCATGACGGCCCTTTAGATCCACTTAATTCACCACAGGCACGAAAGACCGAGGCAGATCTTCCCAGCACGAAGCTGTGCCAGAAGCGCAAAGCGACTCCAGCGGCACGGCTGGCTTCCTTCAGCAGGGACATCTCTAAAAGCCCTGCAATCGGCTGCAAGCATCCTCTGGCAGCTACCACTGAGGGGTTCATCCTCCTTCCCAGCCAGCAAAAGCATGGGGAGACTCACCAGCAACGTGCTTCAAAACCCTATTAAGGTTGCTAAGTGACAACAACGCAGAGCTCTCTCTCACACCATTTACAAGATCCAAACATTTAAAGGCAAGGAAATGAATGGTTCAGATCATCATAAATCTCACACCGCTCCTGTAATAAACAAATCAATTCTCATCAATTAGGAAGCCTTGCCGATTTCATTACAATAATCTTAAATGTCCCAGGAGCACAGACCAGTTATCGTGCCTTCAGTATCTAAGCACTGAAATATTTCCAAGCAAGAACATTAGTCAAATGGGGAAAAAAAAAATAATAATAACAGCTGAAGAAAAATTATTTGCTATTTCTTCATAATTGTGCAATATATCAGGATAATTCCTACACGGTAAAACTTTTAAGTCAACCATGTTCTGACTTTGCGTACAAAATTTCTATGGCCCGCATCCAACAAGCACTTAAGCACCAGCTTAATTTTAAGAAGTAATTAATCATGTAAAAGTGTACAGGACAACTGAAGTGTTTCAGCATCTGCTTAACTGTTTTACTAGAATAAATCTCTTCTTGCATTTTAAGTACCCCCTAATTCAGTGTTCTTAATTTTAGCATATCAGTGAAATAGTATTTGTTTGGGGTCAGTGTTAAGCTTGTTTGTAAATGCTGTATTTATCATAAAATTAAAAAAGAATGGCACTTCTTTTCATTGTAACATAGAATCACAGAATCACCAAGGTTGGAAAAAACCTAAAAGATCATCCAGTCCAACCGTTCACCTATTACCAATAGCTCCCACTAAACCATGTCCCTCAACACAACATCTGGTTGTTCCTTGAACACCCCCAGGGTCAGTGACTCCACCACCTCCCTGGGCAGTCCATTCCAGTGCCTGACCACCCTTTCTGAGAAGTAATACCTCCTAATGTCCAGCCTAAATCTCCCCTGCCATAGCTTGAAACCATTCCCTCTGGTCCAATCACTAATGACACCAGAGAAGAGGCCGACCCCAACATGGCGGATACAAGTTATGGATACCACCCAGCTTGGCTTCTATGCTATTGCTAGTAAACTGGGCATTGTAGTTTGAGCTCAGTTTAACAGAGCAATGGCTACTGCACTGTTATTCGGTAGCCTAGCCCTTGGTTTTTAAAGATTTTGGAGAATGCAACTTATGCTTTGAAGACAACATGAGAAAGGACAAAATGGTTATGTAAGAAGGTGGGAAATGCAAAGTTTAAAGGAAGAATGTTTTGGTTTTTTAAGACAAGATCCAAGCATCAGCACAACACTGAAAGAAGTGACCAAAGCTAGTCATGCTGTCAGCAGCTTTCTAACATCACATCCACGTGTACTAGAAATAACAACAGGGAACACCATGTGGAATAAATAAATGAAAAATAAGTAAAAATAAAAAAGAATCTCAAAAAGAAGTAATAGAAATAATAATGGCCAAGCAGAACAAGATGCATTTCCTGTGGTTCCTCCGCTAGCACAGAAGCATGATCTGACACTCAAAACTCTGTATTCCAAGCTTCAATGAATCCACATATAAACAACACAATAGTACCTTCTTGCTGAGCTTAGGTTTTGAAGCCTGCAGAATATACACACTGTTTGTAGAACCCTTACCAGAAGGACAAGTTGGTCAGAGTTCAAAGAAAATGAAAGTAACATAATTAAAATGAAAACCCTTGGCCCTTTGTAATGTTCCAGAGCAAGAGCATCGGTCTAAGCTGCCTTTTATCGTCTTCAGCTAGTCAAGAGGATTTGATACTTCCCTTCAGATAAAGGCTCTGTGATAGCCAGACAAACTATTCTTTTGATCATTACTTCAATTACAAAAATCACTGTCATTCTGTGTGTTCTGTTACACATGCAAAGCTAAGCTGGATAGCCCAGCTAGTCATACAGTAGTCATACAGCAGGCACTGTGGCATCTTGGATCCTGATGTAGCTGCTGGAAACAAATCAAAACGTCCACAAATTATCTATATAGCCTCACATGGATAAAGGTCCAGCTACAGAATAGCCCTTTCTTGAGCTCTGACATGACTGTTACATGTCTTCAGAACTGTGCACATGAAGCTCACAAGATAAGACACCACAGAAGAGATTCCCAGTTGTCATTTGTTCCTGAAATAGTCTCCATTACGAACTCCTCCTATCTGCTACTTCACTAGCAATTTAACCTTTGCCAATACATGCATCACTAAAATGCCTTAGCAGATTTCATTTCAGTTTTATACAAACATGTGTCAGAATTTGGAGTGGTAATGACCACTCTGCCTTAAACAGTGTAACTCTTTCCAGACTAACCCTACTCCCTTCTATATAAGAGCACATTCAGTCATTTGTAACTTCTCAGAACTACTGTTTCTGACTGAAATTTTCCGTTAATGGACTCTTGTTTTTTGAAAGAGTGCATGGAGACGCATCAGGTAGGGAAATCAAGGAACATTACACACCACAACAGGCTAAGAATTATTTTGCTGCTCTCGGACATGCTCTAAAACCCTCACCCAGAGAAGCTGTGGGTACCTCATCCCTGGAGGTGTTGAAGGCCATGTTGGATGGGGCCCTGAGCAGCCTGAGCTGCTGGGTGGAACTGCCCATGGCAGGGGGCTGGGACTGGGTGGGCTTTAAGGTCTCTTCCAGCCAAGCCATTCTGTGATTGTATGAATATACGCATCCGTATATAAAACTGATAACTGACGTTAACTGACGTTAAAGCCCCAAGGAGGAAATCAAAGGGTGATTGCTGTGCAATGGGTCACTCCAGTTCTGCCCCATGCTGTATAAACACGACGATATAGTTTAGCAGCACTACTTCTGATAATGCAGTTGCAAAATAAATTGCAAATTACAATGCATTTTGAAGCTATGCAGATCCAGACAATTCTAATGCACATACAGAACCCAGATTAGGGTTACACTTCCTACCGTGGCGACAACCTCTGGTACCTAAACCATGTTTCCTTAATCAGAAAGAAACTGACCACAGCTTAGCTGAGTAAATCAGCACCTACCAAATAATAAAAGCTAAATAAAGCAGATGACATTGCAGAGAATGACGTTCATGAGGTTTAGCACCAATACCAACAATAGCACATTATGTTTAGGGGAATTAACAAGCTATAGTAATCGAAGAGAAACGTATACCAGAAACAAACAGGAAGTGACTACTGGGATTTGGCACTGTGAAATGTCACCATATGGAAGAGTTTAGAAACTTTCTGAAGGCTCAGTTCCTAAATGATTGGTGTTATCCACGAAGACCAATAAAAACACAGTGGGAATTTAATTAATTCACTTTTATTACTCCATAACGATTTACAATATCTAAAAAAAAAAATGTATGTTAAGACCTCAGATAATTCTGATAATAACTCCTGCAATTTAGTCAAATAATACTATCACCTCCCCTAATTCTAACACAGCCATAATTCAGAAAATCTCCCACACTATAGTAATTCCATTACTTAAAATGCAAATAAACAACACCGAACATCTGGGGTGGAGGGAGTGAAGAAAGCATTCTCCTTGATGTGTTACAGGTGTGTTTCTCTCAAGAACTAAACCCTATTTTCCCACATTTCCAAATTCATACTCCCTGCTCCAGAATGTCTGCTTTATCCAAGAACAAGCACAGGTGAGATACCCAATAGCAGACTGAAGAGCAAAACCCATATCCAACAGAGCTTTCCCATTAACAGCACATGGAGCCATTACAGTGGGAAGCCAGGTCAGCAATGAAAGTGCTATTTTCCATATCCACTTTCTAGCAGAGAGTACTCAAGACAAGAGCAGCAACTACCACCATGCTCATTTAACTATTCTGCTTCCAAGCATCCAGGCACCACTTCATCTATTTTCTCATGCTTGCCCCCAAGATGAACAGGAAAAAACCAGCAGCGTCAGTTCTAATCTGAGCCTTCCTTTCTCAACAGGTTCCAGCTATAAAGGACTAAAACAAGACCATCTTT
Organism: Excalfactoria chinensis; assembly: GCF_039878825.1. NCBI lineage: Eukaryota > Metazoa > Chordata > Aves > Galliformes > Phasianidae > Excalfactoria > Excalfactoria chinensis. The sequence continues at coordinate 155,480,364 of NC_092825.1, read as the reverse complement.
GTGAAGAATGTACTTTGCACTACGGCAATTAACTTGAAAGAAAGTAGGACTCAGCTGATGACAGGCAGAGTTTTCATACTGCAGCCCTGAAGAAATGAAATCATCTGTTTTGTTTAAAAAAGGCACGAGTCTTAACCAGCGTCTTTGAAAGTGAAGAAGCTGAATTTGATGCAGATGCAAGGAGAACTTTGCATGATTTAATTTCCCAGTACAACACTGCTGGTACATCGTCATCATCATACGCGCTGCTTCAAAACTGAGCACAGATTTCAAATACCCTCACCAAAAATAAATAAACAAATAAAACACCTATATTCATAGAATCATAGAATTGCCTGGGTTGAAAAGGACCACAATTGATCATCCAGTTTCAACTCCCCTTCTATCTGCAGGGTCACCAGACCAGGCTGCCCAGAGCCACATCCAGCCTGGCCTTTGTACATACTGAAGTCTCAGTGATAGGGAGAAGCTGCCAGTAAACATCATGAAGTCGAGAATGATTTCAACACTCTCCATTTGGGATTCCAGCCCAGAGCCACTCAGACTTCACAGGGTACTTGCCACCTGTTTATTCTGCTGTGCTTCCTCCGGGAACACATATGTGCTCCACAAACAGCTTCCAGGATAAGGATCAAAGATGCTGTCCTTAGTCTCATTAAAGTGCTAAATAATTTCAGTCCTGGCTCTTCTACTGCCACAGCATCACCCTATAAACAAGCGTGCAGCTTAAGTGAACAGCTCCTAGATACAGGCAAAGTGCTGTCCCACTGAATACTTGTCTCCTCCTCAGTTTTGCAGAAACTTGAGCGTGCTGATCTTCAGGTTTTCTATACCAGGGAAATAAATACTGGCCACATTTCAGCACAAGACGTGCCTTCCGCATACTCTAAAAACGTGAGAAATAAGCACGTGTAATTTGCAAGGATAGCAAGGATAAAAGGTTACAGGGACATTCAGCCCTATCGCCCATCCACTTCAAGTATCAAAGTGCTGTAAAAGCAGTTCCACAAACTCAGCCAAGCCGTCCGAGGAGGAAATTACTACTCAATGTGAGTAAGCAAAACGGCACTACAGATTTCCTAGCAGAGCAGTGAGCATGTGATCAGCGTATCATAAAGAAGCAATGAACTTCAGTGTAATTACATCTTCCAGTATCGTATACTTTCCTTTCACTTTCCCAGTCTGATTTTCACCCTTGGTCAAGTAATCAATTGTTTATGTGTAGGAGGAAGAGGACGAGGCTTAAAAACACACTCTGAGCACTTCAGGTGTTAGAAATCAGCAAAACTATGTTTATAGCACGGAAAAGGTTTTGCTATTATACATATGTTTGCTAAATCTCATTATATAGACGCAAGAAAAATCCACCGCTGAAGGGTTCTGTCTGCACAGAATCACCATATGGGAGCTTTCACAAATGATCAACTGTACCAAAACATCTAAAAATAACATCTTCCTTAAGTAAAATAAAAACAATTGCCAGCAGAGACTTTTGGGTGCAGCTGCCTGCTAAGGCATCAACACCACACTGCTGCAGTGTCTTGGGTAAGTAACCTCCACAGTGTTAAATGGCCCACGAACAACAGTGATCAATGTAACCTATGTTTCGGGTTCTTTCAAAAGTCTATTCTTAGCTGTAAGACAAACCCCATCCCCTTAATTAAAACCTTAGCTTACAAACACATTCATGTAGTTAGCAAAGCTTAACAAATCTAATTTGAATGAAAGGGACTGGCTGGGTGAAAGAGCAGCTCCCTGATGTTCCTTGCTCTCGTGGTTTCGTGTAACCACTGATCACCAACTACTACAACAGCAAACATACAACACCCTCAAACTAAATGGGAGTTGTCAGCCTAAATACAGCTACTTTTAAATAATGCATCCTGAGTTACAAAATAAAGTGCTTCTGAATTATTGAATCATGGTCTCATCTTTAACACAGATAGATCACTTTTAATTAAATGGAAATGTATTTATATTCTCAGTTGCACGTTACTGTAAACTGTAACAAGTAAAGCAGTGTTTTATAATAGAATGGCCTGGGTTGAAAAGGACCACAATGATCATGGAGTTTCAACCTCCCTGCTTTGTGCAGGGTCACCAACCACCAGACCAGGCTGCCCAGAGCCACATCCAGCCTGGCCTTGAATGTCTCCAGGAATGGGGCATCCACAGCCTCCTTGGGCAACCTGTTCCAGTGCGTCACCACCCTCTGTGTGAAAAACTTCCTCCTAATATCTAATCTAAACCTCTCCTGTCTCAGTTTAAAACCATTCCCCCTTGCAGTCAGTGTTTCCCATATAAATCCAATTCAGAGAAATATAACTAGGATGCAAACTAAGATGAGCGATAGCATCACTTCCAGAGTCGCCTTAAAAGAAGAGCATCCTGCCATTCATTCGCAGCCCTCGATACCCCACCATCCCATAACACTGAGTAAGAACTCATCAGGATCCCATGTTCACAAAGCTGTTCCAACAGAACAGAATCCCCACGTTTTCTTTACACAAGTGTCAGCCGGTAGGACAGCAAAGCCTTGCACACACCCAGCACCAGCAGAGAGAACACAGCATCACTTCTGCCCTTTCAAAGATCACCACAGAGGAGTAGTGTTAAAGCTGGAAGTTTGCATGCAACTTATAGAGCGGCGTAACAGCAGTTAGGCCTGGCTGAAGGGTTATTTGAGCAGGTAACATAAATCACAACTGCAAAGTTACATTTAGAAACAAAAGGTGGTGAGAACTGCTGCTCAGGAAGGTTCTTGGGGAAAAAACAGCTTAGCACCTTACACATAAGCAGGATAATGTCAATGCTAAGCAACAAAGGCTTCTTGCAGAGAGGAACTTCGGCTGTTGTGTGCGGATGTGAAGGGATGAAGAGCACAAACCCACACAAACACATGAGCAGATCCTCACTAACACTGCTAGGCAATGTGAGCCACGGTGCAGAACCCAAGCCCTACGTGCCATCTGCCTGAGGATGACCTCAGCCGGCTTTTGTGCATCCATGGAACTTGGACCGTGCTTTACGGGAGATTACGGGATCCTTCTGCTTGGCTTACGCCTCAATAGAAAAGCAACCTTAAACACGTGCTCGACGAAGTTAATTTTACAGGAAAAAAAAACGTGATGTAAAAGCACCATCCATCACAAAGTTAAGCCAGAAATCCCACCGGGGCAGCTCCGCAGCCCGAGCCGGCCGAAAAAAAGCGTTGCCCCGAAACTTTGACAGCTGCTTTACAGACACCGGCTTTCCGCGGGGCTCCTCGGGACCGGAGCAGGAGGAGCGAGCGGGGCCGAGCGGGATGCGGCGCTGAGGAAGAGGAGCAGAGGGAGGCTGCTTCCCCCACACCCAGGACGTGGGTAGGGCAGGGCGGCTGCCGGCTACGGGCAGGCTGCTTCCCCTCCGGCCCCGCCGCCCCGGGGGGCTTCCTGCCAGCGGGGACAGATGTGGACGCAGCAGCTGGCCGGGAGGAGGGGACGGGAGGAAGGAAGAGGCACGGCTGACTCCCCTCAGCCGGGGGGCAGCGGGATGCGGCCGCGGGCCGCGCCGTCGGGCGCCGGGGCGGGGAGGAGGCGGCGGGCTCCGGTCCCCTCGTCTCTTACCTTGCTGCGGATCTGGCCCGAGGTGGACACTTTCCGGATGAGTTTCTGGGGGCCCTCGTGCTCCCCTTCGCTGTCCGACGACTCGTCCGCCGCCGCCGCCGGGTGCTGGGGCTGCTGCTGGGGCTGCTGCTGGATCTCGGCGCCGCTCATCCCCGCCTCGGCCCCGGCCATCTTCCCGGACTCCTACCGAGAGAGAGCACACGAGCCCGGCTCAGCCCGGGCAGCCGCTGCCGCTCCCCTCCCCGGGGAGGAGGGAGGAGACGGCCGCGGGAGGGTGGGGAAAGGGGCGGCGCGGGGGGGAGGGACGGAGCCGAGGAAGAGCCGGGCGCTGGTGGGGCCGACCGCTCGGCCGCCATCTTCCGCCGCCCCCTCCGACGGTCCGGCCCGCCGGCAGCCTCTCCCGGCTCGGAAGGGACCGGGCGGGCATGGCCAGCCCCTGAGCCCTCACCGCCGCGGGAACCGCCGGGAGCGGCTAAGGATGCAGCGGGAGGGCGGCGAGAGACTGAGGGGCCGAGCGGGCGGCGCACCCGAGGACACGGAGGGGAACGGGCTCAGCCCAAGAGCAGCCAGGCGTGGGCACTGCCCGTGGGCTCAGCCCAACGGCCTGGCACGACGAGTGGGACACCTGTGCAGGTGCAACGGAGAGGTGTGAGGCTGTGCTCCGTGCGTCACAAGCGTCCGGCACCGAAAAGCAAGAAGGCAGCGTGCCTGACGGGATGCATCGACTCAAAACGGGACGTGGTTGTTCTCCCACATCCGTTTAATTTGTGTGTTCCTTTGCTCGCAGTTATTGTCTTCGCATAAGAGTGGTCCCCTGGAGTGGGGAGCAAAGGGTTGCTATTCCCTTCTCATGGCAGATCTGGCAGCTCCCAGGATCTGGAAATGTCACCACATGTTCTGAATTGTGGGGCTCTGAAATGACTGTGGCTTTGCGTGTAGTCAAGTGTTCCAAATAAGCATTCGGTCTAAGCAATACCAAATAAAACACACGGGTCCCAACTGCATGGAGTGGATTAAAAGATGAGAAAGCAACCAATACTTGCGGCTTCTCTGCTCCCGCAGTTCTATTTATATATCTCGAAAGGGAACTGCCATCTCTCAGTGAGCTAATACAAGTGCCGCAGTACCTAAATACAGAGCAACAAAGGAGAAACAAAAGCGAAACCATAACACAGCACCCATCCTATGCTGCGAACGCCGTGCCAGGAGCTCGATTTTGTACATGGGAATCTCCAGTTTCCTTCACTGAGACTTCTGTTTGTAGTAGGTGAAATGAAAGACTAGCATGAAGCCACACGGGTGTTGTATCCCACATAGGTGTCACCATATCAGATGCTTCTGTGAGGTTCTACTGCCATTCTCTATGTAGGATCGCATCTTTGAAGGTACTGTGAGGACCTGTGTTTCTTATTACAGTAATAACTGGGTCTAAGGCCCACCACCGATACCACATCTAAAGCTAGATGAAGTTCTAGCGTCGTTTCTTCTCTTCACCCATCTCATTCTTCTCCTGAGAGGGTTCTTTCTTCAGAATATGAGAAAACTTGGGCAAGAGCAAGCGTGCACTGAATTCACTTAGGACACACATAAGGATAAAGGGTAGGAGAGAAGCTTACAGACACTTAGTCACCCCAGCTGCCTTCCTTCCTCTTCCTTCTCCCCAGCAACTTCAGAACAACAAATTACCCCAGAACTTGTCTTGCTCACCGCATCTAACAGAGCCTTCTGAAGGTACATGACAACCGAACACTGCAACTAGGTGACAAGACAGTGTGCTAATTAATGCTAATGCAATTTGCATTGGGCTGGGACTGCGATTTGAGGAACGCTGGGTGCTAACAGAATACGACGCTCACTGACTCCATTTGATTCGACTGAATTAAGCAGCGCTTAGATGAACAACACTATTACTGTTACATTTGTTCCCATGCTAAAAAAGCATTCAAAATACCCGTCCATGTGACAGCTGTGTCTCCACCACATGACTGGGATCCTGTGCAAAGCTGAGTGCAAAACTGTTTACAAGCAGCCATTTCACCCACCTTCCAGAATTAAGGTGAAAAGGAGAAACCTTATCCATAAATCGGGATGAATGCCTTTGAATTTAGGGAGGTCACAGAGCTGGTTCAGTTGGTGAACTGAAGTTTGCACCGTTGGGAGATTGGGGTTTTTTTAAAGCATAAAATGTAACTTGCTTGCTGCAATCTCTTTAGGTATCTGCATAGACAGCTCAGCTTTCCTTCACTACACTTCCTTTCAAATGCATAAAAGCTGTTGAATGAATGTCTGTAGGTGAAATGGGCAATGCAAATAGACAAGAAATACGGCTCTCCAGCTTCTGTTCGCATTCAGAGCTTAACTATGAGCTCCTGCACAGTGCAAAGGGGGTCATCCATCCCCACACAGACGACTCAATATGAGGAGCACCATATAGGAGATTTCATCTCAGGGAACACAGGTGTGGATGCTGTGGTATGAGTGGCACCACTGAAATCCTCCAGACTTCTACAAGCTCTGAGTCAGGCTCTCGAAGAGCACGTGTGATACGTGCGTGAATTATGTCTTTCATCTCACGTACTCAATTTCACACTTCTTAATAATTCCCTGAAATTTCCTTGCTAAAGGAAACTGGTGAAAAGAGTAAAGAAAAGTTGGTACTGAAAGAGAGATTCTCAGCTAACACGAACCAGCCCCACTGACATCATTTGTGTCACGGCAATTGATATCAGCTGATGATCTGCCCTTTCTATTCAAAGAACTCCAAAGTGCCGGGTAGATAAGTACACCGTGAGAATCTTGCCACCAAACAGCTTCCAGTGCTGATAATAGAATACACACCACTAAAAAACATATGCGATGTACCAAAAAAAACCCAAATACACACTCCAGCTGCTCTGGAGATTATGCTTTATAATGCAGATTAAAGCATCATTTGATTCCAGGAACAGAAATGATTCCAGCTCTAATGTTGATTCCCACCATAATAGGCGTATTTACCTCTTTTTCTCTAGGTCACTTTGGCATCTGTAAGCTGGAGAATAATAAGGTGGGTTTTTTTCTCCACCTCAAAAGGTGAAGGTAAGGCCGGGGTTCAATATGAGATATGGAAATAGGGTTTAGGACTTTGTAGCCTAAATTGCATCTGGAGTACAGAGCCCCTGAATCTCCCTTTGAGGAGCACAAGATGAACCCGACGCTTTCTGTTACTTCTGTTTGGCTCTTACTGAGGTGGGAAGATGTTCTCCATTCAACAGTGAGCTGGGAATCAAGGTCAGGATTTTATACATATCCTAAATTTCACATGGACGAGCTCCATCCTGACATTTTCAAGGAGAAACTGTGGCTCTATGTGATGTCAGCCAGTTGCTCCCCAGAACAGCCATAGGAACAGCACTCCTAACCAACAGCTGACAACTCACAGAGAACATCACTGTGCACAGATTCCAAACCTGCAATGGTTTCCCTCACCCTGTTACTCCTTTTCTACATCAAGAGAGAGAAAGAGAGTTCTGGTCACGTTTTTTCTACCCCATGCAGTCCCTCACCTAAATCTCCCTTTGTCCCCATTTCAAGACAAAGCCCACATCAAAGAAGGCAATCTACATGAAGGAGAATGATGTGGTTCTGCCTCAAAGATGCTGTGTTTTACCAGCAGGTTACCTGGTAAAGGACTGAGTGCGTGGACTGAAACTGGAGGCTTGTAAAAGGAAACGAGTGCAGCGGTTAACCTTAAAACTGCATTCAAGTGTGTACCCTGAACAAATGCAGCAACGGAACGATAAACATGACCCAAATCCTCTCCTTTATCGGGGGAGGGCGAGACTGAGAGGGGTAAAAACAGAAAGGAAGTGCTCTGTGTTTATCTGAACCCAGAAGGGAGCAGGCTGGGGTGCTCTAGCCATACGGAGGGGCTGCCATCCGTCTGCCTCCTGACTTTCAGCCGAGTTTTGGCTGTCGGCAGCCAATGTAAATGTCACTGCTCAGTAGGACAACACGTTCAGGGGAATGGGATTCGCTGTTTTCCTCCCACGGCATTTTCATCTCTCCAGACAAAATCGAAGTTCTGCCTTTGCGCGCTGCTGTGGATGTCAGCTCCATGTTGCTGGAACGTATCGCATCCAGCTGTGCTCCCTATCACAGCTGCATCTCCGGCCGCAGCTTCAGCGGCTGAAGACCGCAGAGGGCGGCAAAGTGGGGGGGTTGTTCAACTTCACTAGAAAACGTGACCGACCAAAATGTATTTGGGAGGGTACGGGGTTGCAAATCCCGGTGGGTCACGGTGGGTATGTATCGCCAGGGAGATTCCCCGGGAGTGTGCAGACCGGGACAGGCAAAGCGTGGCTCTCCCACTCTGCTGTTATAGAATGCTTTTAGAAATAGAACCGGAGGCTGGATCCGTGTAGGCTGGCAAAATCAAAAAGGCACAGCCACCTAAAGGGAAGAAGCGTGGCCGTGTTACGGGTGCGCGCTTCCATCACCTCCCAGAGTTCACGGCCAGGGACAGCCCAGCCCTGACCTCTCGGGCAGCCCGAGACCTCCCGAGCGGTGACCCAAAGGCTATTAATAGCCCTCCCCGCCCGCCGTGCGTGTGCGTGTGTTTGCACAATAGAGAAAAGCCCAACGGCAGGACGCCGACAGGGGAAATCTGATGTTATCGCCGGCGGAGGATGCCGGTGACACGATTTCCTTCGCTGGGAGGAGGGTCTCGGAACGGCTTCAGCACACCGAAGCGGCAGCCTCCTTGGGGAAGCCCCTCTGGGAGGCACCCGTGCCCCCCGCTCCCTGCGGGCACCACATCCCCGGCTCGGTTCCGCCGTAGGGAGAGCTGGGGGCGATTCCCAGCCCGGCTGAGGAAATTAAATAGGAACAGACAACAATAGGAAGAGTGTATCTCCCTGGAAGAGTATCCCTCTCGTTCGCTGGACGCGGTGCTACGGCGGCGCTCCGTACCCCCATCCCGCTCCGTTCCTCCCGGCAAAGTTGGCGGCGGGGCTCCGGGTACCGCTCAGGGCAGGACGCCCAACTCCGGCCCCGGGGACGCACCGCGGGATGACAGCCCGGACCGCACCGCAGGGAGCAGGAAGGAACGGAGGAAATGCCCGCGCGCGGCGAGGCACGCATTTACCTACCAGCTCCTCCCAGGCGGGGCTCCGGCCGCTGTAGGACGGCTCCCCGTGCTCCTCCATCGCCCGACCTTCGGCCCACGGAGCCGAGCGCGTTCCACCGCCTCCTTCTTCTCCCTCCCTCCCTCCACCGCTCGGGCGCGTAGCGCTTCCCCACGCCGCTCTTCCTTCCCTCCACCCCCCCGCCGCTCCTCCCTTTTCTCCCCCGGCCCTCTCCGGGCCCCCTCCTCCCTCCCCGCCTGGCCCCGCTCCCTCCCCCGGCTCCCGGGGGTCCTCCCGGGCACGGTGCGGAGCTCTTCCCACCCCCCCCCCCAACCCGGGCACCGCGCCCCTTTCGCCGGGCTGTGCCGCGGATTACGTGCAAATCGCCTCGGCCTTAAGCCTGTTTGCGGCCGCTCGGGCTGTCGGGGAGAGCCCGGGGCGTGCGGACGGCCCTTCACACCGCCTCCTCGCTGCCCCGGACCGGACCGGACCGGACCGGAGACCCTCATCGAGGGCAGCGAACTCCGAGCTCCGCGCCCTCTGCCCACTCAGGAGGGCGTGAGAGCGTAGGGGGCAGCCCTATGGATCAGCCCCTTGTCCCTGCTGGGGGGATCTGGGCTCAGCAGCTGGTCCCACCTGTAGGACGAGCTCTGCGACGTGAGCTGGGACGTGATCCTCTGAGGGATGGGTCGGGATGCGATCCCTGGCTGGGACGTGGGCCCTGTGTTAAAGGCAGCCCAGAGATGGACACCGTGCACATCCATTTGTGGGGCCACTGCACCTTAAGGAGCAGCACATTGCCTTCCACCAAGCCTTTTATTAACACACAGAGCATTTACTTGGAAGCTTCTCAGTTTACGATTTACCGGCGTACCCTTGAACACCAGCCAACATCTCATGGCTCTACGAGTGGATCACGTATCTCCTACAAACTCAACACTTCCACTGATTTCAGAGGAGCTGGGAAATGAAGCTCCGTCACCATGTGAAGCCACATTGTCCTTTTCTCCAGTTTTTCTGTGTTAACTTTCATTCCAGCCTGCCCTTTTGAGTTCGCAGCTGCCAGGTAATCTCTGGGTTATCTGCTTGGTAAGTGCAAACATCAGGAAAGCAGTTGGAATTCACAAGAATAAAAGAAAGGAAATTGCATTTCTGGTATTTAAAGATATAAGTGGTGCACCACTAACTCAAGCCCAAAGAAGTGCTGCACTGGTATAGCTCATCTGGGGACCGAAATTGCTGCATCTCTTCCAGCAGTAGAATAAGGAATTATCATTGTGAGTTTGGGAGTGGTCTGTTGATGAACTGCTTTTGTTGTAGGGCTGTGACATCAGAAGGGAGAAAACCAGATGACTGACAGCAGGTTACTTTTTTGATGGTGGTGAGAAATTGTGCACCATTGTCCAAGGATGTCTGGTCTCTTTCCCTTTACCCCCGGGTGAGAGATACTGCTAAGGAATGCCTTCTGTCAAAGGGCTGTAAACTAAGAATTGGTGTCAGAGTTGTTTTAGCTCCTCTGCTTACTACTACATGATGCACTGGAGGATCACACATGATGGCTGTTTGTACACTTTGACATCATCCAGCCTCTTTAGCCATGGCCATGCTTTGTGGCAGAAGTGGTCTGCTATTAAATATTTGTCATCCTTGCACCTTGCTGAACCACAAAAACAGAAAACAAGAAACGAGACTCTTTAAGCTACTTCTTCAACTCCTGCCCTATACATGTTCTACTACCTTGAAGTTCAAACAGGTTCCTGGTGTCCCTTTAGCCCCATTTTTTGTTTCATGTGCCCTAAATCTTACAGCTGTGACTAGATAGATGGACAATTTTGTTCACCTCATTTCATCCCCTGGAGTTCAAAGCTTGGTTTCCATTAGTGGAAAGCTAGCATAGGCCCCCGAAGACTACAACAACCTACTTAAGCTTAAGGTATGTTTCAAGGTCATGTAGAATAAGGAGAAAGGAAATCAGCTCCTACTAGCTAATGAAAACTGCAATGTCATTCCAGATCAGGCCTGCCAGTTTGGGCTCCAAAATGCCACATTTGTTTTTTTCACTTCCTCTTTTTTCAGGGGATGGATTCAAACCTGCCCTTAATGATTTCCCTTCATGTGAGCTTTGCTCACCACGACTGAGAGCCCCATTTTACAGAGACCAAGGTCCGTGCACTACTTGACAGAACTAATTGAAAATCACAGGCCAAGTACTTGTCCAAAAAATGTAGTTCTGTCAAAGCAGATGTGGAATTTGAGGAAAAACCACAGGATTTTTAAACTTTATTTTTTAGGGGCATGCTGCTGTGTTTTCAGAGGGGCAAGGGGACGGAAGGCAAGGGAACTTAGGTTGAGCAGGTGCTGCCCACTAAAATAAACCATGGCACCTGTCCGCTGGAGGAAGGGGGTGGTGGTTTGGGAGGAAACCTTCCCGGAGGTCTGCAGTTGGACCAGGTGGTATCAATGGCCTTTTCCAACCTTGACCATTCTATGAGTCCATAATTGAGAGAGCAGTCTTTACAGCTGGCCTGGGAGCAGGAAGTGAGCCTATAGCTGGTCTGCCAAACTGCATCAAAACATCTCCTACACAGCCTGGGGGTTTGGTTCATTTCATCCTGTTGTTTTGACTCAGTTCCAAGTCGTGTTTTTGTGTGTTGTTTTTCTTTTCTTTTCCTTCAAGTTTTTCCACTTAGTCTAGACGTTTGGGTTTGAATTTTCTCAGTAGCCCACTGTATATGCTGCGTTCAAAGATGTCTCATATCCTTCTGTCTCTTCTGTTCCCTGCCCTTAATGACTCAGTGAGAACTGGATCAACAAAGTGAACGCTTTCATTATTGACATTTTTTGTACATGAAACGCATTGAAAATAGTAACACACGCCTGCCTTCTCTAAGCAAAATATTTTGGCTGTGTTGGACTCGCTGAAACATACAGATTTTGAAATCAATGCAAATGTTTTGTTTAGCCATTCACAAGAAAACCCCCATCTCTTGAAGTACTGCCATTCTTTGTGGAAATAAAGAAAAGATTCCATTGAAGAACCTGCCATTTTCTTTTCCTACGTTGAGGCAGAAAGACCTTAAAACAATGATTTTTTCATATTATTCTTCTGTGTTTAAGAGACGTTTGGATGTAGTGCTCAGGGATATGATTTAGCAGAGGGTTAGGGTACTATGGTTAGGCTGTGGTTGGACTTGATGATCTTCGAGGTCTTTTCCAACCTGGGTAATTCTATGATTCTATGGTTCTATGTACCGTATAAAGAGTATATGCTAATGTTCATCAACCGATCCTAGCATCAGATTTCCTTCTTTTCTTGGCACGCAATACACACGCCTACTTTGAGTAAATTCTTCAAGGAAATGTTGCTCATTCTCCTCATAGTAGATATGCCAGTTGAATTCTTTTCTGTTAAGTAATTTTGGATAACATCCAAAGGCAAGGTTTGATCAACGTGGTAACTGGGTAGTTCCTGCCAGACAGATAGGTGGTAACAACCCACAGGAAATGTCTTACAGGCAGAGAAAAACACACTTAGTTTTCAATGGAGATGGAGCCAAAGTAACACGATGGGTTAAGAAACACACTTAAAACTAAAGGTATATTTTATTATTGGTGAAATCCTGATACCTGTCTTGAAGCCCACTTCTTTTGCTTTGCAAGGGCGTTCAGGCAAGATGTAGTAGAAGTTCTGGATTTCTCCCACTTCACAGTGTCTGTTGCTTGGGAATATTTTGTGCAAGGAACCTGAAAAAAAATGCTTTCGCCCACACTTTCTTCACAGACTTTTTCCACCTTGTGCTTTTCTCGTCGTTATTATTTCTCTTGTTACTGTAATTGCTGCTTCTGTGTGTATCTGTATGAGACAGGACGCTTTTAAACAGTTCCCCAGTGTTTTCAGTGTCACAAGGTGGAAGTTATTTCTGCAGCTGGCAAGAATGTGTCTATGGCCTTAGGGAACGGCTGCAGGAAGCAAGAAATCACAGTCAGAAGAAAGCCCTGAGCTCAGAAAAGCATTTTAGTGAAGGACCAGCAGAGGTATGGAGGGGCAATCCACCTGCCACCTACTTGCCTTCTTGTTTTATTTCCCCTTCTCAGTACTTTTTCTCACATGTTAGCATCTCCTACTTGCTTTGTTTTTCTATTGACTTTATTTAGAGATATCTAGCAGGAGGTTGATGTGTTTCCCATTCAGTACTGTCAGGTGCATTAGGAAAAGTAATAACCGCAGCTTATGTGTTTATGGCCAAAATTTGTGCCAGGAGAGATTCAGGTTGGACATTACATGGTCAGATGCTGGAATGAGATGCTCAAAGAGGTGGTGGAGTCACCTTCCCTGCAGGTGTACAAAAAACATTTTGATGTCGTACTAAGGGACATGGTTTAGTGGGCAAATATTGGTGGTAGGTAGATGGTTGGACTGGATGATACTGGAGGTCTTTTCCAACCTTGGTGATTTGATGATTCTGTGATTCAAGAGAGACAATCCTTCCTCTCAGGGCCCCTCAGTGGGCAGGTGTAATGAACACGAATTATGGCTGGTCATCCTCACTGCTAATAGGGATGTTGAAACATTCCTCCAGTTTGCACATAAGCCAGGACTAACCCCAGTCAGTTGTCATCTGCTCCGTGAGTTCCTGGGAATACTTCAGCTGAAACATGGGTTCCTAGGGAAAATGGCACATCATTATCAAAAGCTTTCATAAATTGATACACATGGTATCAACAGCCCATCTACTGGTCTGTTCAGCCATCATAGGAAGAAATTGGGTTACGCTGACTATATTTGTCCTTCAAGAAGTAATGTTTATTTTTCCCATCCATAAGTACTCACAAACATTTCATTTTCATTTCAAAGAGTGATGAAGTTTATTTAACGGATTGGTAATTCCTCAGTTCTTCCTTTTGCTCCTTGTTTTTAAGTTTCACTTCACAATACAAGAGCAACAACTTGAAAGGAGGTTTTAGTGAGGTGGGAGTTGGCCTCTTCTCCCAGGTAACAGCAATAGGATGAGAGGTGATGTCCTTAGGTTGCACCAGGGGAAGTTCAGGTTGGGTATTAGGAAGAATTTATTCTCAGAAATAGTGGTGGAGTATTGGAACAGGCTGCCCAGAGGGGTGGTGGAGTCACTGTCCATGGAGGTGTTCAAGAATTGTGTGGATGTAGCACTGAGAGACATGGTCAGTGGGTATGGAGCGGATTGAATGTTGGTTGAACTAGAAGATATTATCTTCTCCACCCTTAATGATTCTAGGGTTCTATTCCCTTCTATTCTTAGAACTGATTAAACACAAGCGATATCTTCTCATCTCTACCAATAAGCCCATCACCACAAACAAAGTTTTGCATTTGTGGTCACAGAGTTTGGTAAGCCTGGCACAAATGTCAGCATTTCCTTCTGTCAGTTCATTCAGACTCTGCAGATGCAAACTTCTGATAAACATTTATTCTAAAAGAAAGAGAAAACAGAAACGAATAGCAAATCATAGGAGTTGACAAAGGTGATACTTTAAAGTCACATCTAAATTAATAGAGAATTGTATTGCTTCTGAAACATTCCGAACAAAAATAAACATTTAATTTAAACAACCTATAAAATATGAACGGTTTATAGAGGAAAAACTGGGGAGGAGGAAAAGAGCTTTGCCTCCCTCATAACACTTGAAAAGGAGAAAACAGGTGGCAAACTGATATGTTTTGAAAATGGAAAGAATTTAGCCCACCCAACAACTTGGCACCAAGCAGAGCCATTCCTTTTATCTTTTTATGTGTTCTAGTAAAAGCAACATTTGGGAGCCTTCTAATTACAGCTAATCAATATGCAAAATTCCTATTTTGGTCAGTTGGCTTTTTGCAATCTATCTTGGTATACGTTCAAACAAATATTAAAGCAGGTCTTTTTGTTTTTATTTCTTTTGTTTTCCAAAAGCGAACAAGCTATAAACCTTCTATGGCTGTTGAGCAGAGGAAACATATGGAGACAGAATTATCCCAGTGGAGTTTTCTTTGCTAGCAGAAGTGAGAGGAAGAAGCCACGAGGTGAGCGGTGTGTAAAACAGCCATAGGGTCATCTAGAACAAGTAAGAGGAACTCATAGCCAGGGTTCTGATTTCTTTTAAGGCAAGATAGAGAGTGTTGAACCAAACACTGTTGTCGTCATAGAAAAAAGTAAGCTTTCACAGAGGTCATAGCACTGAATACTGTGAGGTGTATTCTTACTTCTAAGCACACCATTTGTCCCATTTATTTCAATTCCAGTGCCTGCTGAAAGCATATAGTCTCAGTGGGGAACCCTGCAAACTGACAGATTTGAGAAGAGAAATGTTTGATGTATAGAGAAAACATGGAAGGAAGGAAGAGGGACAGCTATGTGAAACAGAAAAGAATGAAGGATGTGTCTGTTTGCTTTTCTCAGATACATTTTTTCTGAGACCAGCAAATGACACGTCATAACCCCAGAAATACCAACATTAAGTAAAACCCACCTTCTAAGTGACTTAGAGAAGCAGAACAAGATTCAGTTCAACTGATAATATCATTCCTGTGATTTCAGTTCAGTCATTTCGGGGACAAAGTGGCCTTTGGTAGATTCTTTTAACTTACTTAATGAGGAGTTGAAATTCTGTCTTTGCTTTAATAGTGTCACCTCCTTACTTTCAAGGGACCCCATTGGATGGCTCATACAGCTATTTTTACTTTTTAATAAAGAGAGGATGTCACATGATTTGCTAGAAAAAGCAAATATATTCTTGACGCTTTAACCTTGTTTAATTTAAATTAAATTTACTTAATTTGCATTCAAAATTTAAAGAAACAGTCTCAATCCACAGAACGACCAGAATATATGTGAGAGTGCCCCATTTAAATTGGCTAGACACAGGCAAGCCTGGTTCCGAGGAGTAAGAAAGCAAGTAGAAGTGTCATTGCTTCTGTACATTTCATATCAATAAAGCAGAACAGTGCAGAGGTAACCTTTAGAAACACTTTTATGAAATACCCATTGAACGTGCACAGATGTTTTCATCTTTGTTTAAAAAAGATTTGCAGAGTTAGTTAAACTTTTGATACTGTTAGTTTTTCAGTAAGGTGTGATGAATGCGAATGGGGCTTATAGATATAAGTATTTGATGACCTGAATTTATCCATCTGTACTATTGCTGCCAAATAAAAACACATCTGGGTGTGCAAACCTCTCCCTTTTCCTTGCTATTTTGGGAAGATTTAAATTCTAAGAAAATGTAGCCAGAAGGCTTCTCCTCCATCCCATGTTTTGCACTTCCATTATATTTATCTGTTCTGCCCTTGTGAGGCTCCATCTGGAGTACTGTGTCCAGGTCTGGAGCCCCCAGTACAAGAAAGACAGGGAGCTGTTGGAGAGGGTCCAGAGGAGAGCCACAAAGATGATCAGGGGGATGGAGTATCTCCCCTGCAAAGACAGGCTGAGGGAGCTGGGCTTGTTCAGGCTGGAGAAAAGAAGGCTGCGAGGTGACCTCATTGCAGCTTCTCATTACCCAACGGAAGCCTATAAACAGGAGGGGAGTGAACTCTTTACAAGGGTAGATAATAGCAGGACAAAGTTAAATGGTTTTAAGTTGAAGGAGAGAAGATTTAGGTTGGATATCAATTTGGATTCACTATGAGAGTGGTGAGGTGCTGGCACATGCTACCCAGAGACTGTGGATGCCCCGTCCATCCCTGGAGATGTTCAAGGCCAGGCTGGATGGGGCCCTGGGCAGCCTGGTCTAGTATTAGATATGGAGGTTGGTGGCCCTGCCTGTGGTGGAGGGGTTGGAGCTTCGTGATCCTTGAGGTCACTTCCAACCTAGGCCATTCTGTAATTCTGTGATAAAAGCAGCTGAATCCCATGGAGACAAGCAGGAGAGAAACCAGAGAGACAGACAGTCTTTAACTGACAATATTTACAGGTGTCAGGAAGACCGAGGGAATCATAAATCATGAAAAGGGCTAACCATTGAAATCATTTTGGATTGTCTGTTGAGACGGACAGAAGCAAATATGTAACTTAACTGCCAAATGCAAAGCTATGCGCGTCAAGTCAGTAGGAAGCACCCTTTGATTTTTATAAGGTCTTTAGGGTCATGGTGATTAATCAGCTGTTTAAGTGCTACAACCAGAATAAATATGGTAAATTAGATTTTCAAATAGAATTGTATTCATAAGCAGAAGAATTTCTGGGAGTAGTAAGAGAGTTATGTTGCCTCTGTGTGCGGTTCCAGGATAAACGCTGTGGTATGGCCTCTGGTGCTGCGGTCCACAGTTCAAGACAGATTATTATTATTATATAGGAAGGGTGCAAGTAAGCACATGCAAAGCACCTGAAAGACCAGAGAAGATTAAGCTAAACATTGAGTTAACATAGAATTAATGACTCAAGAAGTTTGTCTTGATTTACAAGAGAAGTTAAGAGGTGATTTAAAGCTTCTAAGTCCTAAAACAGGAAAGAGGGGAATGCTGTTCTTCACTCTATGTACAAGCTGCCAGGTCTACCTTCTGTGAGTTTAGAATCAGAAAAGGTGCATGGGTGAACTGACCATTGGAACAGCATGCTAAAGTTCGTGATATTCACCAAATACTTCAGTAGTTCAACATTTTTATTCTAAAGACTGGGTGATATTTAAGAAAAGTTCTAATTCAAACTCTCTCTGCCTGGAATGTATCTTATGACTTGCTCTATTCAGGACTAAATAATGAACTACCAATATTCTGTGGATGTAAAATTATATATAGTATATATATGCCATGTAGTTTCTACTGACTAGATAACCTCTAGGGAACCTTATGAATTTACAATCACAGAATTTTGGTACATCTGCAGACGAGAGGAAACACTGATTTGATTAGAGCAAATAGGAACATACCAATAAACTAAACCTGCCCCAAAAGCAGTATTTTTTTTGTCACTAGAGGAGGTCTGGGTCACCATAAAAATGACATTAAGAATCCTAGAGATGAGGCACGTCATCTTCATCTTCCATCTTGTGCTTCTGTTGACATCCAAGATGGTAATGATTGAAACGGTCTATTTATTAGATATGACAGTTTCCACAGTTGGGGGTGTTTCTAATTCTAAGAGCAGAGCAGATGCTATGATGAAATGTCTTTAATCTTCTAACCACAGAGTTGTTGCTTTGGTAGACTACCAAGACAGTGTCTCTGTAATCATTTAATACAATCTCTATGCGGTTACACATCATGTTGTGGTACAAATTTGATCAAAATCAGGCAAGAGCATATCATTTCATTTCTGTTGGTTTAGCCAGAGCACAGAGTGTGTCATTCATGTTCTCTCTGCAGTTTTGTGCTGCCTTTTTTGCTGACTTCAGGAAGACAGCATGGAGTTAGAAATGCCTAGACAAAGAATTATCACAGTATCACAGTATCGTGCGAGTTGGAAGGGACCTTAGAGATCATCGAGTCCAACTCCCAGGTTTCGAGCCCTCTGTGTAGCGAAGCGGCACTTCTACCCCCTGCGCCACAGGGGGGATTCGAACCCCGGGCCACCGGTATTGCAAGCAGAAATTCTACCACTGCGCCACCGGGGCACACAATTCATGCTCTATTATAAATTTATATTAAACAATTATTGCTCTATATTAAATCTACTAGGACAAAGCGTCTTCAAAACATCATTCAAATATTTGAATCATTGGAGGGACTCTTTACCAGTGTACATTCTTATGATCACAGTACCTTTGACATCCTGACACTAAGGGGACTAAAAAACAGACTCTCTTGTCAAACCACAGCTGAGTTTGTGGTTTGTCAGAGTCAAGCTGAACTTAGAACAGAAACAGTGACCCCGAAGAGTAATCTCATTGTGCCTGCTCTCCAACCACAACTGGTGGTACTATCAAGTTCTGTTATACCTTTGAAAAGAAAAAGCAACCAAAGTGTCCAGCCAAAACAGGAACGCTTTCAGTAAAATAGCTGGAGGAAAGGGTGGTTGACTTTGAAACTCCTATTTCAAAATCAAGGTTAGTCTCCTTTGTTGTAGACCATTATTTGGAAGAGGTTAAATTCCCTCATATTTGACCTACATTGAGTTTTGGAATTTGGGAAGGTGCTGCAATGAGCTGGACATGGCAATTACTTTTAAGCATGGTAGTAGTAGTAGTAAATGAATGATCTGTAAGAGTAAATTGCTTCTTTGACATCAGAATGATTCATTTTGGAAACCATAAAGGTGAATTGTTCATAAAGGAGGTTAGGTCACAATGGTTACATTTTTCAAAGCTGGAAGGAGGCATAGTGACAAAGAACTTTGACATTAGCTTGGAAGCAAATATTCCACTTAAAAAACCAACGCAATAATACAGGCATCAGTATGGTCGGTATAAGAAGGAACTGTGATGGACTGAATTTTAAGGATTAATGCAGAAATCTGGAATTACTCCACTGATCTTCATGCTGGTAGATGAATTTGCCTGTGAGAAAGCATGATCAGAATCTACTTCATTACTCTACACTTTAGGGCATGGAACAGCCAACGTTCAAGACAAGGGTCACCTTCTGATCTGCTCAATTTCATATGACTTTTCGTATGTGAAAAGAAAAACACCCTTTAACATTCTTTAACCCATATGGCATTCAGTGTTTCCAGTGACAGAATATCCCTTCATAAATAAGCTGTGTAAGTTCCTAGTATGTGCTGTGCATTGCCTACAGTGGAATAATTGCCTTCAAACAAGGCAATTTTTTTTTTACTCTTTATTTTCCATCTAAAGGCACTAAAAGTATAGCAGTCATTCAGCCTGAGTGTTGCTTAGTTGGACAATCACATATACTCTGGTCCTCTGATCTTCTCTTCATACATTCCCTCCCTGGCAAGGCAAACCTGTGTTCGGAACATCAAGGAACAGGTGATACTCATGCACGTGAATTAACTCATCTCTATTTTAGGACATTTCCCTGTTGTGTTTCCAAACACCTCCTTTCAAACAACAAGGGCCCAATATCCCTAATAATGGCATCTGTTATGCAAGCCAAGCCTTGAGATTGCTGTCAGCTCTTTTTCCAACTCCAAACTGCCAGAGAAAGGGAGAATTTGTCCATATGTCAGCAGTATCTGTTTAAGAGCCTTATACCATTGAACTACCGCATGGAGTTATTTTCTCAAGGGAAGTATGAAGTCAAGCTTTCCTATTCACAGTAGCACTTCAGTGAGAATCCCTCCTTCCATTGTCCTTGGTTTCACAAGACTGAATCCCATAGCATTGTTTCCAGGGAGAGGCAGACTTTCAGCCAGCTGCGAGATCTGCAGTTTCTCCATGAGCAGCCACCTATCCATACCAGGCTGCAGGTAAAATTCCCAGCACCTTTGAGCATGGAAAACAACTCTTTCTGTTTAGTACTGCTGTAGCTAATTATGACGCAGTGATTAAGGATGTCAAGTATTTGACATACAGCTAATCACTTTCATAAGGTGATCTCTAGATATCTGAGTAGAACCTGTAATTCACAGGGTCTGACCTCTTCCTAAGAGCCACACAAATATCCTATTTTGCACTGAGTTACAACAGATTCAGGGATAAATAGGATGCTGACATGCAGAACTTTGCAGAACTTCCCTTACCTCCTAGTAAAAAACAAAACAAAGGGAAACAAAACCACCACACCTTGCTAAGCTAATGGGAACAAACAAAGCACCATACCTCAGAGCAGCCCTCAGGCACTCTGCTTGGCTGCAGAAATCTTTCTGACAAGCCTGTTTGGCCTCTGGGGAGGACATGGGAGCACTTGCACCTTCCAGGAAGGAATGAAGGAAACAAGCCCTAGCAGGTTTCTCCAAATCCAGTGCCTCAAAGAGCGAGAGGGAAGGAGAACAGCCACCTTTGCCCTGAGCCAATGTTTTCTACATCGTGGTATCAACAGAGCCTCAGTAATCTTTGTCTCCAGGGATAAGATCGATTCCCTCCTAGATCATGGAATGAAAGCGTGCACAGCCTGCCTAGTGCTGATAGCAATTTTACACATTGATTTGTTGAAGGTGAGGAAACTGCAGCTGACAGAAAAATGGGAACATCTTTAAATTAAGGCACCACATGGTCCAGGGAAAATTCTTGTTTAGGAAATGAACTGAGGACAAACTGCAAGAGAGGTACTTCATTACTAATTTTGACAGCTGACTTTTCCTCAAGGGTGCATTAAAACTTCACTCTTGCCTTTCAAAGCTGGTTCACAATACAGGTGTGCATGGAGAGATCAGCCTCAGCACAGCAAAAACTGTGGTGACCCCCCCAAACCCTCCCATCCTAACCCCTATTTTGCTGTGGGAAAGCAGATTTTGGCAGCTCTTTACCTGCTGTACTCGAGCAGAGTAGCATCTCCTTTCACACCTCCCATTGCTTACATGTAGACAGTGGTTCCCAAACGCAAAGTCTACGTTCAAGCTGGTGAGAGTTCTCACAGAGGGTGGAACTACAATGTTATTCAGCTATATTTATCTGTTATGGGGAAGGAAGTGGAATAATAAAGTGGTGGAGCAGAGCAGCAGAACGGAGATGACATTTCAAAGGAGTGAAAATGCAAATAGGAATCTAATGAAGGCTAGTTATAGGGTTGAAGAGAGGAGGAG
This sequence comes from Excalfactoria chinensis, assembly GCF_039878825.1. Classification (NCBI taxonomy): domain Eukaryota; kingdom Metazoa; phylum Chordata; class Aves; order Galliformes; family Phasianidae; genus Excalfactoria; species Excalfactoria chinensis. The sequence goes on along the minus strand of NC_092825.1, from coordinate 155,459,061 downwards.
TGCATTTTCAGTAGTCATCACGCTGTCTACTCACATTAAAGTTGTAGCTATTTTCTATACACTTGTGTATAGCTTTCCCATCAGCAAAGAAATGAAACAAGTATATAGGTTTCTTTTGCGCATATACCTTCCAAATTCCCTCAGCCCCACCAATTACGTATTCCTTTCCACCTCATGTAAGTGAAGGGATATGAGACGACAGAAATAAATGATAATGTAAGACACTCTTTCATACTCTTCCAATCATCAGACTAAACGTATAATTTCTGCAGCTCCACAGAAGGCAGCGAAGCTGAAATTAGTTCTTCATGCATGGATTATGATACTACATAGTGATTTTTAGGCATCCAGAAAGCTCAGTGTAAATAGTTTGTGTTCATCCCTAAGGGCGAGGTGTTCCATTGTTTACTTCTGTTAGGTCAAGATATACCAAAAGCTGAAGGCAATGTTTCAATTTTAGTTCAAATGAGAGAATTATTTTGAAAGAGGTTTGGAAAAGAGTCGAAAGGTGCCAACCTTGGAAGAAAGGAGAAGTCTAGAAAATCCAGTAGGGGTGAGGAAGCCTAAAAACTGCAGTAAAAGAAACAAACAAAAAACAACGGAACAAACAAACAAAACGCAAATACACACAGAAAAAAATATCAAGAACCCTCAAGCAAATTAATTATATCTATTTTTATTTGTCAAAACCAGGAGGAAATGAGATATGAAAGGCAGTAGAGGCGCCTTTTGGGTGGGCGGTGGCCAATCCCAGCTTGCTGAATGGTGTCCTTTGCTCATGCACAAGCATTTATCCACTTGTCTTTGCTGTACTTCATGTCAGCACGTATCTTCACGTATCTTAAACACAAACTCAGGTGGGCTGAATTCTTAGATTTTCTTCCTGAAGGAATAGAAAGTTCAGTGAGGTGGAGGAGAACTGGGAGTAACATTTAATATAGAACAGACTCCAAATTCAGGTGGTTTCATTAAAGAGGAAACAAAGCAAACAGATCTGAAAAATCGGATTAGCAGGATAGAAACACAAACATTGAAACACAGTAATAACTTATTTAAATTAAACACAGGTACCTAACTGGGCTAAGCTTTTCAGCCACAAATCTGTTGTATCAGTGCGTAGATCCGCAGACCAGAGAATTCTCCTGGTTCTGCTTTTTAAGGAATAAATGTCACTTTGTGTCCGCTGACTGATTTATTGACTTCATACTCAGTCAATAAATCCATCTGCTGCCATTCATGCATGTAGAATGCATTTACATCCCCTCCAAGCCATGCTCATTGGCCAGCTTAATATAATTAAATGGCTGCATGACACATAGCTATATAGCTATACACCTTTATTAAATGGCAATATGTTAGCTTGTCAAAAGTCATCATTCTCATGCTACACAAAAAAACATTCCTTAATGTAATGCAACTATGTTGTTATATAGCTCACCTAGAAAGAAGACTCCACATAAACTGTCTGGTGCCATCTGTCACTTTGCCTTAGCAAGTCTTCCCTTTATAAAAAACACCTTGAGAGATGTTTAACACTATCTTTGGAAAAAGTCATAGAGTCATAGAATCGTTATGACTGGAAAAGACCACCAAGATTATCTAGTCCAACCATCAGCCCATCCCCAACATGCCCACTAACCATGTCTCTCAGGGCCACATCCACATTGTTCTGGAACACATCCAGGGATGGTGACCCCACCACCTCCCTGGGCAGCCTGTGCTGCCTCACTGCTCTTTTTGACAGGAAATTATTCCTAATATCCAACCTGAATCTCCCCTGGCACAACCTGAGGCCATTCCCACTTGTCCTATCACCATTACATGGGAGAAGAGGCTGAACTCCACCTCACCACAACTTCCCTTCAGGCAGTTGTAGAGAGTGATAAGGTCTCCCCTGAGTCTCCTCTTCCTCAGACTGAACAGTGCTGGTTCCCTCAGCTGCTCCCTGTAAGACTTGTGCTCAGATCCCTCACAGCTTCGTTGCCCTTCTCCGGACACACTCCAGGGCCTCAATGTCTTTCTTGTAGTGAGGCACCCAAAACTGAACACAGTATTCAAGATGCGGCCTCACCAGTGCTGAGTACAGAAGGAAAAGTCTGAACAAACCTCTTGCATTCTATTAGTCTTAACATACTAAAGTACTTTTATTTTTCCTCATCTACACACTTCTTTTAACCCAAAGCATGTCTTTTCTTCTTTTCTTCTTTTTTTTTTTGGGGGGGGGGGGGGAAGGAGAGGGGGCAAAACTTGAATTTCCTTATGATTTTGGGAGGAATACAGTCAACCAGCTGTCAGTAATGATGTCCCATCTTCATAGAGATCAAAACTAAACAGAATTAGCAGTCTTTGATTGTGTTCCAATAAATACTACAGTTTCTTTTCATTGCTGAGTCCACGCTCAGGAATTGGACATGAATCCTTTTTATGAGTAACTCCTCTGCAAAAGTATCTGCACAACCACACTTCTGACATGCTGATCCGTAACTTCTGTCAGGTTGTTTGGCATAGCAGTAGGATGAAAAGTCTTTGGAAGAGAGAATGTTTTTTTTAGAGAAAACCAATTTTTCTCAATCAGATAAATAAAAGCAGCATTTGTACTACATGGATGAAGTTTTGTCTCATGGTTCACAGTTGGTTGGGTGGGTTTTTTTTTTTGCTAGATTTGACATGACCCTCACAAGAAACTGTATTTTGAGAGAAAAGGGGAAGATATTGCAACGCACTGCTCACCCGGATATTACAAAATTATCCTTCATGTGTCAAAGGGCAGAATGTGGGTGGTATAGTTTAGTATTATCTTGCATTGCTACTGATCTGCTGCCACACTTCTTAAAAACTCTTTCTGCCATTGGTATGGTGTCTAGATACAAAGCGAGCGCCCTTTTTACCTTGGTGTAAAAACAGATTTCCAAACACCAGTAGCTTATTGATATTTATAAACCATTATATATATTCCCATTTAAAATGTGATTTCTAAGTTTTGGTTTTCTACAAGTTATAGAAGGAGACATTTCTATTTTACAGGGTTTCTTTTGTTACTCAAAATAATGAGATTGCAACCCATTGGAACAAGGATTTAAAGCAAAACCATGTACTAACACATAGCTGAATTCTGAAGTTTAGATTGGATTATCAGCACAATTACTTTACAGTATTATTTTACTGGTGTGGCAATCTGGGCTCTGATTACTTGGGCAACTGACCAACCACCTCATGTTGGCCATAAAAGCAATGCTGGAAAGAGATTACAAAAAAAGGAAACACAAAGGAAAGTGGTAATTTGAATAGAAAAAGAACAACGTCTAGAACCATGAGCAGGGAAGTAGTTTTAGGACTTTATTGCTAAGTACAAGAAAAAGAAAAGCTGAGTGTTGGCCAGCCATTGATTCTTACATTGTGACAGTACAAAGTTAGGTGGCATGTAGACAAGAAATGGAACAAATTGGTGCTGAGGGAATTTCAGAGCCCTTACCACTGATTTTTATAAAAAGTGCCAGATTCTAGTTGTAGGGAGTTTGAAGAACAAGGGAAAAACATGCAAATATTATTCTCTTCTTGCAGTGGGGACAACTTGAGCTTTAGAAGTTCTGCGTGTATTATCTGAGGCACACCTTACTACTGTGAAAATACATAGAGTAGAATATGTAGTATTTGTTCTAAAGCTACTTGATAGTGCTACCCTAAGTAACAGCAGTATGATTCAAAGAGACCGAATACAACATATTTCATATTTAAGCTGAATGTAATCAAAATTATGTATACTAAGGATATAATTCTCCCTGATTTGAAATTCTGTTTTATCTACAGTCCATATAATCTGGTTCCTTCCTTCCTTCCTTCCTTCCTTCCTTCCTTCCTTCCTTCCTTCCTTCCTTCCTTCCTTCCTTCCTTCCTTCCTTCCTTCCTTCCTTCCTTCCTTCCTTCCTTCCTTCCTTCCTTCCTTCCTTCCTTCCTTCCTTCCTTCCTTCCTTCCTTCCTTCCTTCCTTCCTTCCTTCCTTCCTTCCTTCCTTCCTTCCTTCCTTTCTTCCTTCCCTCCCTCCCTCCCTCCCTCCCTCCCTCCCCGCCTTCCCTCCCTCCCTCTCTCCTTCCTTGCCTTCCCTGACTTCCTTGCCTTCGTCCCGTCCTCCTTTTCTCCCTTACTTCCCTCATTCCTTTTTTCCATACTTTCTTTCTCTTTGCCCTTCTTTCTCTCTTTGTCTTTTTTCTTTCCTCCCTTCCTTCCCTCCTTCCTTTGGGGGGAGGAGGATGTTATTGCTTTTCAGCAAAATCTGTGGGAAACTGCTTTTCACCTTGCACCTTTGACGATCTTTGACCAGAAGGCACAGAGCTGTAATCCTAGCAAGTGCATCAGGTCAGTATGAAACCAAGTTTCCATGCACTTCCAGTCAGACTGTGATAGAAAACAAGGTAACGGATAGAATTGCATTAGATGCTGTTTTCAAACAGAAAGCTCACATGTAAAGTGTGGATACTCCTTAAGGCTCTTGCCAATGTGGCTGAGAATTTAGAGTGATCAGAATTTAAGATGCTAATCAGTGGATTAAAAATCCCCCAAGAGATGCCTTATTGTAAATAAGATGTTGCTTTTTTTTTTTTTTTTTTTTTTTTTTTTTTTTTTTTTTCTCTCTTTTTCTACAGTATAATATTAACATCAGTAATTCCAAAGAAAACTTATACCATATTACAACTGCTTCCAGATGAGACGTGTTTTGTGGAGTGGCAAATAATGAAGAACACAGATGACCAGGCTCTCTCCATCATTTGATAAGCTAACTATGAAACTTTGAGGGCACCCATAGATAAAAGACTTTGATGAAGAACAAGGAATGGTCAGGCACTGTCCAGAGAAGTAGTGGGGTCACCAAGCTTGGAGGTGTTCAGGAGCTGTTTAGATGTTGTACTAAGGGACATGGTTTACTAGGGAATTATTGTTGGTAGGTGAATGGTTGCACTGGATGATCTTGGAGGTCTTTTCCAACCTTGGTGTTCCTGTGATTCTAAAGCAAATCATCTGAGGTCATGGAAGCTGGTGAGCTGAACATATGCTCTCATCCTGATCCTCTTAGTAAGGATGAACGCAATTTTTATTGTATAATAGGAAACATAGTAAGAAATTATATCGTTGTTGTTTGTGTTTTTCAATCCATTTTTCAATCTTGATATTAATTCTGGCTCCTGCTATATGCTTTTAGTTTTTTCTGGGAGCTGAAAGAGTTGAGTTGAAGGCTCCTTTATGGTATTTGTGGTATCTGTGCTTTGTCTATAGTTACTGCTCTCAGAACTCAGAAGTTACTCTGAACTCCTCCAGTTCTGAGTGAAAAGGAACGCAGTCAGTTCCTAATATCTGGGACAAAAACAGTTGAGGCCTATTGCTGAAAATACCATTTATCTCCATTGAAAATATTGGCATTAACATTTAAAAGCATTCAGTATCTCAATGAGTTTTATCCTGTCTGTGAAGACCAGTTAGGAAGTTTTTCTTCATTTTGCCTATTTGTTTTGTTCAATTTGCAGCTAATTGGCACCTAAGCAGTGAAGGTAAACCTCATTCCTTTGAGGAGCCCAAAGCATGGCATTTATTTCTCTTGATCACAGTTACGAAGCTGAAGAAACTTCATGGTATGGACAGAAGGCATTTTCATCTTCAAGCTCACCTGCAGGATTCTCTCTCCTTTATAACTTTGCTTAATACTGTGGATGAAATAAGGACAACAGTGTTGTTGTTTTTTTACATGGAGTTTATAATCACTGGAGTTCAGTAACTGAGTTTTTGTGGGATACAACAAGATAGAATTACAACCTTACTTAAAGTCTGTCTTAGAAATCGGCGTCACACTGCTACTCTTTAAAAGTCTGTGCTGTTGAACATCAACAAAACACAGGAAATATATCCTTTTTCAGGAAATGCTTGCAGAATTGAGTCGATAAAACTATTTCTGTTGAAGAGAATCAGATTTACATACTGCACACAAACATGTGTAACATCTTATAGCAGCAATAAATGTGATGGGCATATTAAATGACCACTTAAATTCAGAAACTAGCAGATGAACTAAGTATGCTATTTTCCCTCTTCCATAAAATAACAGAAGAGCTTGATGAAGCATTTGCTGCTACAAAAACTTCTGAGGAGATTTTCAAGAAATGCACTTTCTGTCCAATATACCAAGCTTGAGCCTTGTGCCATATTGCACAGAATATTGCTATTTTCCTTATAAATTGAATATACAAACTGTTAGTCAAAAGAAGGGAAATGGAGGTTACTGGGCTTCTTTATAATGGGCATAAATGCAGCTTTTACTTATTCATCAACAGAATTGCTGCTATGCAATTTTGAATCCTAAAACACTTCATATTAAATTTAAGTCAGAAGATACGCATTGTCACTAAACTGATGTAACTTTCAGTCATAACGTTATATTTCCTCTTTTTTCCTCATTTCCTCTCTTCTCTTGTCATATAACTGAGTACAAGCTATAAGATGCAGGCTGGATTCCTCATTACAGCTCAGCCTTGATGAAGGGAAGAAGATAAAGGGGACGTCACATTTCTAGCTCCTGTTGTTAAGCCTGTGTGTTATTTACTGTAGCTGCTCTTCTTTGTCCTCCTTGCCTTGTTCTGAAGGATGATTCTAGTCCCACTTACCACTGCCTCCACTCAGTCTATTTATGCATAGCAAGCTATGATAAAATGAAACAGTGAGCAAAGGCATTGGATCTGTGGCAGCCAGGGAGCTTTCCTTTTGCTTTAGCTCTTTGGTGATCAGTGCAATCACCTGTACTGCCCCAGCAGGGCTTTTCCAAAGCTAGCCCCAGACATCCTTCTCTGGCTTTGGAGAACCTCAACATCCAAACAATATTTTCTGCTTACATCTGTCTTCTGTTTTGCCTCTCTCTCTTTCACTCTGTTTTACGTATTCTGACACAACCCAAGAAAACAACAGATGGCAACTTCATCCATGTGGGTGTTATCCACTAGGGACTGCAAAACGAGTTAGTAACTTCCTGCCTTTCAGGTTAAAAGTTCCAGATGAACCTACTACTCTGACCAACACCAGTCTCAAAAATGAGTTAGAACAGAGTGGCTGGTTTAGTCATGGGAAGATCTGCCTTTCACTTCAGTAAGTTTGGATTAAACAAAATTTCAGTTCTAACCTTTATTGTCTAGATTTGGATTTGGGATTTCTAACATGCGATGTATGAGTAGTAGCAGTGACAATATGCTCCACCACGAGAAACACAGAGAGTGTAAAAGAAAAGCAGCTGAAGGAGAAGGTAGGAAACATCTGGTAAAAAAACAGTTCATGGATTCAAAGGCTTGGGAAAGAGGAAGGGAAGAATTAAGGTCAGAAAGCGAGGGTAAGGAGGAAGAAAGGAGAGTAAAGAGAAGGAAGGAAGGAGGAAGGAAGGGTACAGAATGTAGGAGGGAGTACTCGGTTGGTTTTGATGAGTTTCTATTCCTAATACCGTTTGCATTACTTAGAAATGACAGAGCTTCCAGTTCTACTGGAAAAAGAAAAGAAAAAAAAGAAATGCTGTAAAAGAGTTACAAACAATAGCACAGAACTTCTTTGAGCAGAAGTGGAGCAATATCAGTACACTGTCCTTACAAGAATGTAGGGAAAACTCCTTTCATTCCTCATCAAGAAATAACCTTTTAATGAGTGAAGAAAGAGAAGCATAAGTACTTCAGGATGAATGAGGTAATTAGCAGTGAAATGGGGGAAGTAAGCACATGAAGCACCTAAAAATTTAGCATATGTTACCAATGATGTTTCAACCTTTTCTTTTTTTGTTAGATCCGCTCAGCCTACAGCTTTATCAGTACAGCATGTTATGAATGGCTGTTCCTGAAGAAAGGGGTACATAGTATTAGAAACACCATCAGAACACCGTAGAAATGCTGACATGAAAGCAAAAGTAAATGATAATGCAGGGATAAAAAGGAAACTCAACTGAACTGCAACACAGAACATTTATGTTGACTCCACTGAAAAGGTACCAAAAGCCATACAAAAAGGAACAATTCATATCAGATCAAGAAGTAGATGTCTGAGTCTGAAAGGACTGTGTTGGGTTGACCCCAGCCAACAGCCAAACATGTTGGTCAACCTTGTTGAAGCAGAACATTGCTAAACAATTGTTTGTAAACCCCTGGAGATACACAAGCAATCTGAAATACTTCTGCAACTGATCTTACGTTGCACTGCACATTCTTTCTGTCAAGAAACAGTTGGAAACTAAATGATGGCTCTTTCACATTGACTCGTTAATAACAAGGAATGCTTCCAGACCCAAGAAATAGCCTTTGTGAAGTACAGATGTCGTACTTTCAGCACAATCATTTTGCTTAATATAACCAGCAAGAAATTAAAAAATTAAAAGAGGTATCCGGATTTCCTGATAATGGCAAGAAAGAAAGATAAGTAAGAAAGATGAATAAATTAATGACAATATATATATATAAATTACTGTGTTTAATTTTACATGATTCATTCTTCCACTTCATTTTTTTTTTCCTGTGCTTTCAGTGCAATGGTGTCTTCAGTTTGTCTCCCTCTGGTGGGTTACCTTTTCTGTGTGTCAGCAGGACCTTTAATCTCAAATCTTTCTTTTTCTCCCTCATTTTTATCATGGTGCTACGTAGTTATCATTATAATTCAATAATCTATATATATTAATGCCCCTATTACAGCCCTAATTACTTCATTATTCAAACTTGTGTTTGTTCCTATTCCCCTGCTTATCAGCTGTCTGAGCTACAAGTCATGCAGAGCTCTGAGTCCTCCTCACTGGAAATAAATATCATTATACACCATATTGTTTTTCATTGATTCTTCTGTCTCCCAGATAAGCTCAGGGAGAGGTTTAGCATGGGGTCAGTGTACAGCAGGCTGTTTGGTGGTCTGATTTGGGATCTGGTTGAAAAAAGTAGGCTGAGTAGACTTAAAGCCAGGCAGGGTAACATCGTGTCACAAATTTGGAGCACCTTTTCTGAGAGAGTATAATCTTTTAGTGGCATGGATATATTCTAGTGATAGATGGATAAAAGATGACGTGGCCTACTCTATTTAAAATGATCCCTCCATAATTTAGGTAAAAATAAATACATATTGAATTATAGCAATGGAATCTCACCTGGACCTGGCTGCTGAATATTATTAGTATTAATGCCAAGCATATTTGTGACTGTATTTTATAGGCAAGGGAAAGTTTTCAGGTTCACACATGAAGATCTGAAGGAGAAAAAACCCATCACTAAAGTGGTGTTTCAGCACTTCCACAGCACAAGCTTTTTTCCTGGGAAAACATGCAAACTGTACTGTTGATTTTCCTTACTTTTGTGCTATTCAATTAGGACATTAAATAGATTCTCTTCTAATTAAGCAATTAGTTGCACAGCGAAGTCTTTAAGTTAGATAAATGCTGTGAGCTGCACTCAATAATTGCTGTTAAAGTGATGTTCAGGTCACCTGTTTCCTATTCACTAAGACCCCACCTTCTCTTCTTCAAATGTCCTCTACATTATGGGAATCATAAAGAAGAGTAACTAAAACTCACTGTTGAGTTCCTACACACTGAGTGACTGAGACAAAGTCCTTTTCCTTGGGCATTTTGATTTCCAGGGCAGTGGGCTGCTTCATATCCCTCCAGTTCAGAGCAGACAGAGGAGCTTACCTGTGTTGACCTAAGAAGGGATTTCAGATGTTGATTTACTGTGAGGAATGGTGTAAGAGGGCATTACCACTACCTACCATGCCATCTTCTCCCACACAACACAAATTAACTGGCTAGGCCGTCAAACACACCTTGTGCAATACGTATCAAGGCCAAACACTCTCAGTTCTTACAAAACAAATCCTTCTTCCCATCAGTTGATTTACTGTGCTGCATAGACCAGTTCTGCTAACACCTACTCACATGAGTAATCGTATTTATTCTTTGAAATCAAAGTTTGACTGACTAGTTGTACACAGACTGGGTTAAGCTCTTGAATTCTGAGTTTTTGAAGGCACAGCTGCATTTGACATGCTTTCCAATGCTCTTGAACTACTTTGATGTACTGTGAAGTGAGAAAATAAATGAAGGTAAGGGCTTTAGAGAAGTCCTTAAATTGACCTCAGGGAAAAAACTAGTGCTGAACACTGAGAAAGGAATGGTGACTGAAGAATAGTGTCCCCAGTGTGAATGAAAGCTCCACAATCCCATTTAAGCACCCTTAGAGCATTAAGCCATTTAAGATATTAGGACAGCAAAACACCATTGTTCAGAAGAGCAAGTGAAAGCTGAGATGGGTTGGGTTACTCCTTCCAACATAGAGAGACGCTGTATTTCAATTTTGAAGATTTATTTAGAGAAACTTGAGATCTTCTATTATTTAGGAGACTCCATCGGGGACTTTAAAGGTATTTGTTTTAAAAGGAAAATAATCCTACAGCCACTTACAAAAGAAAGAAAAAAATCCAGCCCTGTAGGAGCTGAACTTGTGCTGCATTACTTTAATCTCCTCATAATTACCATTTCTACATTTCTTTCACTTTTCATAAAACTGAATCTTCCCAAACTGTCTGATAAAATGACATAATTAGCTACGGTACATCAGAAGACAGCAGGTGAAGGCAAGTTGCATATTCACAGAGTATAAATCTGGTTGACCTAAAAAGAAAGAGATCTTTGTATTTCCTGTCTTTTCTTTTGGAAGTTATCCTCACTTCTCGGAATCATAGAACTGTGGGAGGTGGGAAGGGACGTCAAGAGATCATTGAGTCCAACCCCCTGATAAAGCCGGTACCCTACAGTAGGTCACACAGGTAGGTGTCCAGATGGGTCTTGAATATCTCCATAGAAGGAGGCTCCACCACCTCTCTGGTCAGCCTGTTCCAGTGCTCCGTCACCCTCACTGTGAAGGTAACCACAGTTAGCGTGGTTAATGTTTATAGTTTTTAGTTTAAAAATGTTGCACTTGAACATAACTGAGAAGCACCACCAATAGCTGAAACAATCAGTTTCTGTAAGGTTTGTCTAGTTTTAAGTGGCATTGCCGCATTACTGCGAGTGAGAATTCCAATCGACTCAGAGTTTCTGTGGAAGATCTGTGTTAAATGGTCTTGTCTAGAGAATGTGAAGATTGGACTTCTCTTCAGACATGGACTTTATTAGTATAAAATGTGGAGGCTGGTGGCCCCGCCTGCTGTGGGCAGGGTTGGAGCTTGATGATCCTTGAGTTCCCTTCTAACCCAAGCCATTCTATGTTTCTATGCCTATCTCTATGAGAGATCAATATCAAACTTGTTTAAGACCTTTTCTTTCAGAAAGAAAATCCCACCACAGCCTCATGACAGCTGGTTTTCTGTTCTTTTGTTTGTTTATTTGTTTTCTTAAAGTAGATTCTTTAAATACAGATTTAATTAATTTTCTGTTTAAAATTCCTGGAAAAAAAAAAAAAAAAAAAAAAAAAAAAAGAATCATCTCATCCATCTTAATTTATCTTAAAAACAAGAGATTTACATTCAAATGAGACTATATCAGTGCAGCTCTGTGCAGCATTTCAAATCTCATACCAGGGCAGTAGGAGCTGTTTTGAATCTGTCCTTCTGTGCATGCACAGCCTGAAGATTTCGATTTAGTGCTTATGCAGTGTTAATGCAGTGGTGATGTGCAGGCTCTTCCCAGATGACAGCACAGCAGGCATAATTCTGTGCATTTTTTTCACTTCGACAAGGTCAACAGGTTGGGCAGCTGATTAAAAGCTCTCCTGTTGGATGGACCCAGAACATATGCCAGCAGGGTATTTGCTGGCAGCTCCTTCTAGCAAAGATTTAGGATATTTGTGTGGAAATGGAATAGTTGGGTGCTCACCTCAGCCTTTGTTCATGGCTAAATCTGTCACTGTGTTGCACCCACAGCTCTGCTCTGTGACTAACCAGGCAGGCTGATGACTTACTTTGTGAAAATAATGCCTGCAGAGAGTTCAAAGGTTTGGGAATAAGGCAATAACTCTTTACATCTTTTGGGAATGTGTAACCCCCACAGATAGCCTCAGTCCCTTCTGAAGTCACAAGTTCCACAGCCAGAGTAAAGCTGGGTTTTGTTCGTTAAGAGCAAATGTGAGCTTGTGAGATTTCCTCACAATTCTGGTTAATTTAAATGACCTTTGTGTTGCACAGAATTAGCCTGAGCAGAAACAGGATAATGCTGAATTATAAGGGAGTAAGATTAACCCTGTGGTATTTCGCTTGATGATGTTATCTCAGCAGCTCATGCTGCCTGCGACTCTTCCCAGCATATTCTGTGCAATATCTCATAAAGAGAAAAATGCAATTTATCAAGATGTAAATATTTGGAAAGAAACAAGGTAACTTAAGAAAAAAGACAAACATCATTTCAACCTGAAAATGGATCAAGATTTATTTCAGATAATATGGGGTCAAATATTTTGCTCAGCTCTTAAGGTAACTGCCAAAAAATGTGGGTCTAGTCTTGAGCTGTGGACTTAGTTAGGATTTTTTGTTAGGATATGGATAGATGGCACTGTGAGGGAACTACTGCAGTTTACCAAGCTACTCCCCATCCACCAGGCTAACCCTCATTCAGTACAGTAGGAGCCTCTCCCAGATACAAAATAAAATACTAACTACAAACCAATGAGGTTTATTTAGCTGATATTTTGCATTGATGCTTGAAGCCAGCTGTTAGAAAAGTTGGTTTACGGTAAGAAGGCGAAATGAAGGACATGAGGAAGGACACTGGAAATGTTTGCCAATGAGCATATGTTCGATGCAAGTGCAGCTAAACAGATTAAGCCACAAATGATCTGATACCCTACGTCGGTGATTAACACTCACATCACTGAGTTCCCTGAGGTGTAGTACTCAGTGTTTAGGTTGCTCTTCAACAGGAGAGACGGGATCTTGATGAGTGGTTCTTCCAGCTCTCTCTTTTTGAAGTGGCCATTGTCTTTTCCCACATTAGCCCTGTGCTACATACTCACTCACTCCATCAGCTCACACACACTCACACTGGGAACGCATGCTAGACTTTCCCAGTGTATATATATCTGTGAAGACAATGAAATCAAGATTTCTGGTCATCTCACTAATTTTGTATGAAAGCCTTCATATCAACAGCAATTGCTAACAATATACTTCAATACTACGTGTCAGCAAAAGATTTGCACCTAGCTGCAACTGCCAAAAGAAGGGAAAGCTTTAAATAACAGATGGATAATGAGGAATGTGTGCAGTATCTATCAGTAGCAGAGTACTGAAGGTCCCAATACCTGCAGAGTGTAATGGCCATGGTGCTTTCAGACTGTTTTAACCTCATCCTTCATGACTCTAATTCATGTCCCTTTTTGCTCTCGGCCTACCTGTACGTAACATTTTCTATTGCTTTCACATGCTCTTTTCCCTGTTAGAGTTCCTTGTGCTCAACTCACCACTCTTTAACAGTCCCCTCAGGCCTGGCTTCTCATCCCTGTGCTCCCCCAGCCTAGGGAGAGAAGGAGGAAGACCACTGAAAGCATGAACCTCTCTGTCTGCAGTGCTCTGTGGCTATTTTCACATAGGTAAAACCAGATGCAGATTTATCAGCTAGGATGGAGATTTTATTCTTCCCTAGTCTGTTCCTTACCCCTTAATAGGATCAGGATAGTTTGTATGCGTTTCCCTCAAGTGATGGGGCTGCTGAGTTGTGCAGCCTTCCCAGTAATATAGGGGCTACAGCTGCTATTGAGAAAAATGCATTTTTTTCCTCTCCTGAAAAGTGGCTAAGCTATTTTTGTTCAGATTTTCAAAAGAAGTCTTCAGTCCAAGGCAGAAATTCAGCATGAGAAATTTCTGTGCAAATTATTAAAGAATGGTGGAGTTACAAACGACTGAAAACAGATGGAGTTTGGCATAAGAAATTACAGATGCCTTTACTTACGGCCTTCATACCCTGAGCATTTGTACAGCACACATATAGGGATGTGAATATGCAGTACCATTCAACATGGTACTTGCTTTTCTTACCTCCTTTGCTGCTTTCAAACATGTGAGCAGGTTTTATGAGCGCAGTAATGATCTCTGAGAAACGCACTTATATGTCGCTCGAGGCTGCTAGGTCAACCTTAGGTGTTCTAGTGAGCAATCAGATGGCAAGAAGCTCCTCACCTTGATGTCTTACCAAAGAAAAAGATAAGAAAGAAATCAATAATGCCCTTCTCCTTCCTGACTGTTTTAGTTCAGTGCAGCAGTGCAAACAGCATAGCGTAATGCGCAGAGAGATGGCTCTGAACAGATACTGAGAAAGCTAATGGAGTGAATGTTAATTTCTTGAGAGATGTTGTCATACAGAGAGCAAAAATCTTTCAACACTTAACTGAAGAGGTGGTAATTATGCATTCTTTGTCAGTGGAAAATCTGTTATAAACACTATTTGTAGTACATGACCTAGCCTTCACTCATGCCTATTTTATAATACTGCAGAAGAAAAAGGTTAATGTACTAATAATCAAGAGATGCACAGAAAGAAATTGCCAGTGAAAGCTGGTTTAGCAAGAATCAGGAGATAAGGAATGAGTTTACAATAGAGTCTTAGTATCTCAGTGTTGATCCATTCTTGAAACCAACTTAGATTAAAACAGAGGGCAAATTCAGGGTTCAAGTCAACACAGGAACAGCTGTGTATTACCATTCTGATCTGATTTATATTGTTCCAAATTGATTCCATACAAGAGAAGCACCTTCTGGTATTAGAAATACTCTCATTATTGTAAATTAAAGTGGCTCCATGGAAATCGGTACTTCAATTTGTTCAAAACTGATATAAGCCAAAAGAAAACAAGCCAGCCTCTATCTGGTATCTAACAAGCCAACGATGATTGAACACAGCTTGGGAAAACAGCTACAAGTTTTAAACTAAGGAAACGGATTCTGCCTGACTAAAAAGAGATACAAGGTAATCTCTTGAGCTAGGGAAGGAAAATTATCGGTCAGTGAGACCTGTCTCTATGATTTGTCTCTCACTCAGCATTACCAGATGGAACCCACAGCACTGGTGAATGGTGTGAACCCTAATAGACTTCTTTCTCTTTCTGGTCATTGTTTTCAAGGAGTTTAATGACAGGCCTACATTCTAGACAAAGAGGTAACAATAAATGAAGACTGACTGACCTACTTGTGTTACTTCAGTTCAGCCATGAGATTTGGGTAAAAATCAGGCCTCACAACCTAAAGATTTCCTACAAACTTCGGAGAAAAACAGGATTTCATCTCACTTGTCTTCTATCCTGTTGTGTAGGAGAAGTGACTACAAGTAGGAAAAGATGATGCATTGTTCTTTATAGTCTGCACCTGTGTCTAATCGTGTCTTGAAGCTAGAGATCTGCACCAAAGTAGATGACAGCTACTACAGAGAAGAGTCTGGAAGCTGTCAACTCATAGAGGTACTTTCTGAGCTCTCACTCTTTGGAATAAGTTCTTTTCTGTTTAATCAAAGGAAAAGTATTTTTGTTCAGAAACTTCACGTTCCAAATAAGAATGCTGTTAAGCCAGGGAATGAAAATATGAAATAGCTGTTTGTTACCAGTGTTGTAAATCATCTGGGAAAGCCTTGCCAGCACACCAGATGCAGACTGCTAAATCCTTCCACTTCATGACAGGACTGAACTACTTATGGAATCATGCTTTCAGTAAAAAGGAGGGAGCAAGTGCCATGTATGTAAAGCATATACACTTCACTGAACATTCAGTTATGGTTTGCAAGTGAAGCAGATGCTACGTTCAATCAATAATGTAGCACTGTGGACCTAGATAAAATTTCACATGTGGACATATCTATAAAAGAAAAGGCAGGTTCCATAGTCTGATTTCATTAAATTGTGCTATTTTTTAGTGGTTAATAACTGACAATAAAGCATAAAAACAGTGCAACTTTCAAGTTACACATCTGATTGCCTGTCTGTATAAGTATATATATATATATATACACATATACACAGATATATTCAGTAAAATGTCTGCTCATCATTATGCAGAGAGATGGCAATGTTTCCATTCAGCAATAGCTTGACAATCAGTAAAAATACCTTTCTTATGCTAGAAATGGAAATTTGAGGCTGTACTTTAAGCTGAATTTGAAGTTTTGGAAAAGCTGACTAACTTGGAATTTTAAGATAACATTTTAAAAGGCAAAACGTTTTATAGATACATGACTCAGAAAGAGCTGAAATTTAAAGCATTTAGCTTGACAGGTGTATATAGCTACACATACAACGAGGATTTTAAAAAAGGCTTTTTTATGGCGTTAAAGTACCTGTACAAAACCTTATTGTTTCATAGAATCGAGGAAAGGACCCTTAAGAGGCACTTAGTTGAACTCTCCTGCAATGAACAGGGATGCCTACAGCCCATTCAGGTTGCTCAGAGCCCTGTCCAGCCTGGCCTTGAGTGTCTCCAGGGATGGGGCATCCACCACCTCTTTGGGCAACCTGTGCCAGTGCTTCACCACCCGTAGTGTAAAAAACAAACCCACAAAACAAAGGGCATTGATGAGATTCCCCTGGGTCTCGTTCATCGGAGCAGGCTGGGCTCCCTCCCCTCAGGAGGGGTGCTCCAGGCCCTTTATCATCTTGGTGGCCCTCTATTGGACTCTTTCCCATATGTACTCATCTCTCCTGTCCTGGGGGTCCCAGAACTGAACACAGGACTTTGGATGCTATCTCTAGCCTCCAGCATTCAAGATGTCAGTTTACAAGAAATTAGGGCAATGTCTATAAAAGGATGTTTCAATTTAGTTTACCATGCCTCAGACCCAGAAAGCAGGTTCATAAACCTACACTGGGTACTAAGAAAAGAATTTACACAGGCAATGCACTAGCCAATGGGGAACACTGAAGATCATTAAATCTCACCATTCTGAAGTGTTTAGAGCATAATGTTGAGCCGCAGAAATGCGTATAGGACTAAATACTGATAACTAAGAAGATGTTCACCTCAATTGTGAAGAGAGGCTGAGCGAGCCAGGACTGCTCAGCTGGAGAAGCGGAGGCTCAGGGGGGATCTCATCAATGCCCATCAACTCCTGATGGAGGTACCTGAGGCTGCAGCCAGGCTCTGTCAGTGGTGCCCACTGCCAGGATTAGAGGCCATGGGCACAAACCGGAGCACAGGAGGTTCCCTGTGAACACCGGGAGCCCTTCTGTGCTGAGCAGTGGCGGAGCACTGGCACAGGCTGCCCAGAGGTGTGTGATCTCCTCCTTGGGGATCTCCTAGAGCCGCCTGGACGTGGCCCTGGGCACCCCGCTCTGGGTGTCCCTACTGGGGCAGGACCTGGAGCAGAGGGACCCAGAGGGCCCTGCCGTGCTGAGGGGAGGTGAAGGACGCTGATAGCGGAGCTCCCAAGCCGCTCAGCTCCTCGCAGTCTCTGCCCGCCCCGGCCGCCGCTCGGCTCGGCTGCAGTTTCCGGTGGGACTTTGTACGGCAGCGCTTCCCTTCCCCGCCTCGGCCCGGCGCTGCCCGCGGCCATGCAGTCGCGGTTGCTGTGCCTTGGCGGCGGGGCCGGGGCTCCGGCTGCACGCAGGGTCCGCCTGCTCCTACGGCAGGTGCTGGCCGGCGGACCGGCCGCGGCTCGGCCCGGCCGCCTGGAGGTGCGGGCGCTGCACGGCTCAGGTAACCACCCCGCCGCCGCACGTCCACGGCTCCCCTCGGCCTTCTCTATCAGCGGTAGCTGTGAGTGTGGGGCTGACCTTGAGCGTGTGTGTGTGTGTGTGTGTGCCGGGAAGATGACCCGGGCTGCCCCAGAGTGTCCTCTGATGCCCTTTGGGCCTGAGTGGAGCAGAACTGCCTCTCGGAAGTGGTGACATATGCCCATGGTAGCTGGCACTTCTTGGGATGAAAGCCAGAAGCATGAAACTGCTAAATATAGAGTCTACAGTGAACGGCTGTGAGTTAAGGAAACAGAATATTGCCAAAGGGGGTTCTGGTGAGGGGTGCTTTCTGACCACCCCATTAGTGCCGTTTACCTCCATTTCTACTGTTCCACTTTGTGTATTGGTTGACTTCATGTCTGATGTATGTATCTGCTTCCTTCACGAGGAGCCTTTGAAGAACAGATAACTATACAATTCTTGAAACAATTCTTGAATCATAATAACTTTTCTTTTTAATTTTATTTTAAATACGCCTGTCTGTCATCTTGCAGGCCCTGCTGCTCCTTTTGGGCTCACTGAGGTCTGAAGAGGTGATCTGAACTTTTGGATGCAATATGGATTTCTGTTGTTTTCTGTGGGGCTGCACTAACAGCAAGCCTCGATGTTGCACGTCTCTTCGCTACTGACAAGGAAACTATTTCTGTAAGGGCTGGAAGCTGTTAACAGTCAGGCAAAGAGCAAATTGTAGAGCACGCAGTAATTTGGATCTGACATCCCTGCCAGATCTGATTTACTCTCTATGATGGTAGTTTTTAAGCGTAAGGGAGGAACTGTTGTCTGTTTTGACCCGTTTTATGTGAAGGAGTCGTGCTCAGCAGCTTTAACTCTGTCTTTATAGAGCAGATTTGTCTCGCTGGTACGCAGAAGGCCACAGAAGAAGTGCTAGGTCTATTCAGTGGTAAAGTTTGAGAGAAATCTGAAAGGCAACATTCATACTGTTGTCGGTTGCATCCTTATTTATATTTATGGGCTTTGTGATGGCTGCAATTACTCCAGTGATCTAATTTACTGCAAGGCCTTATGCCTGTTGCATCAGCACAGCTGAGAAGGCAGGAAAAGTAGATGGGAACTTTCAAAGCCAGTTGTCCCTGGAAGTGTGTGGAGTTATGCCCGAGTTATTTCAAATTATTCATTTAAGAAAGAAAAGTGGGAAAAACCCCAGTGTCTTTTATGAGACTCACTGATACAGCTGGAAGAAAGGGATGAGCTATCAGGCAGATAAGCTTCTGCGTATTTGTGGTCTTCAGTAGGGTTTCACAGTTGTTCCCACGAGTAAATGTCAGTAAGTAGCTTTCAAATTTCTATGTTTGGCAGTTGTTCATAATTGAACTTTTCCTGTTTAGCAGCTGTTACAGTCAGATCACCCGTTGGTGAGTTTTGCAAGCCTTGCCCATTGTAATCCGTAAGGCTGAAGTCAAAGCTGTACTTTAAGCATCTTCATACAGCTATAAAACACTGTGAGCTGGTGTTCGTGTAAGTAACGCTGACCATAGCATTATGGAAGGGAACCCCAGGGATGCAGTGAGCATCTGTTATCATATGACTAAGGGGATGGAATAGATAGTGCTTTCTACAGAGAGCTAGCAGAGAGCTTCCCACTCCTGGGCCCTCACACTCATGGGGGATTTCAACCATCCAGACATCTCCTGGGAGAGCAGTCTGGTATTTGCACGAGTTCTTAGTAATTTCTAGACAGTGCTGATAACAGTTCTGCAGTGTAAATGCCAGAGAGCCTAGCCAAGGGTAACACTTCATCTGCTGCTCACAAGTAGAGAAGAGCTGGCTGATTTGGTTGTAGATGGTAGCCTGTATCTCTGTGACTGTAAAATGATTGAGCTTGGAAGCTGGAGGAAGGCTGGGAAAGAGAGCAGCAGAATTCAGATTCTAGACTTGGAGAGCACAGACTTCTGCTTTTTCAGGAGACTGGTAGGTGGAATCCCTTGGATAACCACCAAGTGCCCAGGAGGGGGGGACCATTTGTAAAGAAAGCTTAAAGGCAGCTCAAGAAGTAAAGATCCTGTGGTGTAGAATATATCTCAAATAGGAAACACCTATTTGGTGTTTCAGTAGGAAGCCTGCTTGGTCAAGCAGAAAACCTCTCAATGAACTGAAACACAAAAATAAGAGCATCCAGAAATGAAATAAGGGTAGGCAACAGAAGTACTGTTTGCTATGCAGGGACAAAATCGCTGCGCTCTGTCAACAGCAGGTCTTCAGTCCAGAAAGGCCTTAATAAACTTGAGGTTTGGGTCCAGAGGAACCTCAGGAAGTACAAGGAGTAGTGTGAAGTTCTGCCAGTTCTACTTTTACTATGTTAGAGTGCTACGGGCTGGGAAGGGACTGGCTGAGGAGCAGCTTTGCTGAAAAGATTGAAGGGTTGTGGTGGATGTGTGGTCGAATGCGAGCCAACAGTGCCCTCATAGCATAAAGCAAACTACAGGCTTGGCTAGATCAGGAGGAGCAAGGGAGGGTTCATCTCTAGAACGTTCTGCTGAGGTTCCACCTGGAATGCTGTGTCCAGTTGTGGGTTCCCTTTCTAGGGTGATAGTGAGCAACTGATGAAGTCTGCTTGAGGGCTATCAAAACTGTTTGGGACCTGGAGCACCAGGTGGTGAGCAGAAGCTGAGGGAGCTGGGTTTGATAGTCTTGCAAGGAAGGGAGGGGAGAAGAGAGGAGAAATCTACTTGCAACTTGCAGTTATAGTTACAAAGATGAAGTCTAGCTACCTAATAGTGGCAAATAATGTAGCAAGGGGCTATCAGTTGAAAGCCCTTTTTATTTGTTTACTTTCCTTTCTTTCTTCCTTCGTAATGTATTGAGATTAAAACCTGGAAATAAGCGGTTGAATATCATTTAGAAATCGAGCTTTTTTTTTTTTTTTTTTTTCTTTTATTCTAACAGATGTGATCTAATCCCGGGAAAATTAATGTTAGTGGAGCTTAGCACCTTCATGGTTTTAATGTGCTTTTGCTGTTTTTGGCTTTTGAGACCAGATGGATGGTCTGCGTACAAGGGAATGTGTAATACGTTAAGGCTGCTGTTGGACTCTGGTAATCTCACATATGTTCAGGGCTAAAGAGGCCAAAAGGCAATCATCTTAGCTGCCTAAAAACTCGGCAGGGACATAAAACTGTTACAGAGTGTCTGAAGGAGGGCAACAGGTATAGTGAAGGGTCTACAATGCGGGACATATGAGGAGATGTGGATGTTCTTGGCTTATTCAGTGTGGAGGATGCAGAGGAGAGGCCTGGTGGCAGCTGCAGCTCCACACAGGGAGCGGAGGGGCAGCTCTGAGCTCTGCTCTCTGGGACAGCAACAGGGCCTGAGGGCAATGGCATGGAGCTGTGTCAGGGGAGGGGCTGGTTGGGCTTTAAGGAAAGGTTCTTCACTAGAGGGTGGTGGGTATGGAATAGCCTGCCCAGGGTAGTGGGCATGGCCATGAGCTGCTGGAGTTCAAGGAGCATCTGGGCAATGCTCTCAGATAAAGAATTTTGGGTGGAGCTGAGAGTTGGACTCTGTGATCTTTTGGGATGCTTTGCAATATGGGATGTTCCGTGAGTTTGTGATTGTGCTTTTCTGTGCCTGGCTGCAGTCAGTAGGAGGAGCCAGGGAGGATAAAAAGCACAGGTGATTTGTCAGTGGTGCTCTACCGAAGTGCTCTGCCAGCCATCAGCTGCATGGCGGGACCTGGAGCAAGAGCTGCTACCCTTCAGATGTCCTCAGTGCACTGAGTGAAAGACATAGGCCTGCTCACATGAAGAGCTTTTGTCTTTTTTATGGGAAAAAGCAGATGTGCATATTAATATCAGCAGTGTGGCTCTGAAGAGGAGAGTACATCAGATGCAGTGCATTGTGGTTACTGGCTAGCTGGATATGTGCATGTGAACTCCTGTCTCACAGCAGTGCAGATCTATCCAAGCCGTATGTTCTAGGAAGAGTTCACTGCATGTACCGAGGCTGTTTTCATATCTCTCTTTCAGAGAGTCTCTTCCAGTTCCTATTTCAGGTCACTGTATTTATGTGCCCTGAATTTCTGACCCATATCGCATGGGGCTTTACCTGCTGCCTCTGTATATTGACCAGCCCCTGAATGGGATGTCCCACTTACCTTTAGATTCTGGCTTATTTGGCAACTGCTTTATGTTACAGGCAGAGCTCTTTGTATGCCAGACACTGATTGTATCCCGCTGTTTTCCCCAAAGATCGTGACAGCTAAGACTGCTGTTTTCTGTGTGAGAGATAAGAAACCAGGGCACATCTCCACCTCTTCACCTCTGTAGCTTTTGTGCATGGTAGTAGAGCAGTAGCTTGTGAACTGAAGTATTTATAGAGTATTCTATAATTTGCAGTGGAGAAAAATTGTTTGAGATGCATGTTCTGAAATGACAAGCCCAGCTGATTTAACACCACATTTCTACCAGGCAGGCTGTTGTCAGTTCCTTGCCAGCTGGTGTAACGTTGGAGAGAGCCTATCTGGGCTGACAACTCTGCTCAAAGAGTTTGGAAATGCAGTGGAAATGGCATAACCAAACACGAGATTTTAAATGAATGTAGGAGGAACAAATTAGACAAGAAAATATAGCCCAGGTGGAAGGGTGTGATAAGATTAGTGCACTAATCCTTCTTGTGCTCATTTAGCTAGGAAAACAGACAGCGCTGTTTTGGTTTGATATTGCTTGTAGTTCTATTAAACACGGCTAATATTTTTGCTTTGTGGACAGATGGGAGTTTGAGGCAATGTTTGTCTCCAGGCAGCAACAAAACCTAAAAGACAAATGCGTTTAGCTTGCGTTAGGGATTTGGTGTGCTTAGCTCTCTCCATCACTTTCTTATAGTTCCCTCCTACCTTACTTAGCAGGGCCCATTTCTGGCTGGAATACTTGCTGAATTTTTGGCAATGGTAAGATCTAGTGTTCGCATCTTAGGATTTGAAGTAAATTCGGCCAGAAGAGATGCATTCCCTGTTTTTTTACCTAGAGCAAATTAACTTAATTGTTAATTGTTTTGTTTTAATTTATTTTCATTCTTAATTTTGGATTCTGGGAAATCAACTGAGGTTTTTCAGTGCCAATGAAATAGGTAATTAAAGCATTCTTTATGATGATATCATCATTCCAACGTGCTAAAAGAAGTCTGACACCTTGTTGTTTCAGCATCTGGCATCTTGTCCCTGCCGTGTTTTGGAAGACTGTATATGCATGGAAGAGTGTTTACAACTTGAGCTGAGGTGATTTCAGCTAGAAGCTAATTAGTCATGTACTCCTGTCTCTTTGCATGTTGGCTGAGGAACGGTGAGAAAAAAAAAGCCCAGAACCTGGCAGTGGTTTCCTAAGGATATATCAGGCAACCTGCTCTTTTTAGAATGTTCAGATTCTTCCTAGCTGAGCGAATGAGAGAGGTGTCAATTTTTGCAGGAAGCAGTGGGCCTGCAGGATGTTTTCATAAACTTGGAGGCATTTTGGTAAACCCTTTAGCTGTTTCCCAGTGTGAAGGAGTGGTTGGAGTTACTGCGGAGGAAAGGGAACAGGAGACAACAGCTGTGCAGTAAAATAGTTGTTCTTGTTTTAAACTTAGAGAAGTGGGCAAAATCCTGGGAGCATCAAAGCCTGCAGTGTCTTACTTCTGTAAGTAAATGTGTTTGTTTTTATTTGGCAGCTCTTTAAAGATACACAATAGTTCTCAGAAACAGGTACAATACTCCTCAACTGTTGCAGGACTTGTGGAGTGACTGAACACGTCACGCTGAAAAGGGCATAGTACTTTGATTTGCAGACTGCAAATAGCATTTGTCATGCAGTTCAAGGAGGGTCAGGAAACGAGCTGAAGCCTTGGACTGCTGCTTAATAGTTAGCTTAGCCCCCGCTGTTTTGGACCGTTGTGCTTCCTGGCTCCTGCATGAGTCTGGAAGAGAGGGGTGCTCAGCTCTAGGCAGGGAGAGTGGGAGCTGCTTGGTGACACTTGGCCTCAGGGCCAGGAATGAACCCTGAGCCACTTTCCATATAGCAGTATTGCTATTGTCTCCCACTTGCTGGGAAGCCATTTAAGCACTGTATTGTTGCTTAAAATGCAAGAGCAAACATCATCATATGTCATCTGCCAGTATTTTAAGGAAAAATGTTTTGAGGTGATTATTTGTACTTCAAGAGCAACATCAAGATCCACGAGTGGGCATATATGTGAGGCTGGGAATCTCAGGGTCAGGGCATTGTTAAGCACTTCAGTTTGGAAGGAAATGATCTGTAAGCCTTTCATCATTGCCTCCTGTTTGTTGCTGTAGGTGATTCCTCACTGGCTGCTGTGAATCCACTTCTAAATGTTACGTATTATGTATGTCAACTTGGACAAACTTCTTCTTCAGCATCACCCTTTCCTGTTCCAACATCAACCTTATGAACTCATTTATTCCTTACAAATCCCCCCAGATGCTGTCAAGCAAACCAATAAAGCAAATTTTGGAGTTGGATCTTGTTTGCGGGCTGCGTCTTTTCTGTGTCTCACTTCTCAGACAAACGCAAGCATAAATGGTTCTAAAACTCAGCCTCAGTTCATGGAAAGGTAGTGTCATCAGAGTGCTGCACCATGGGGCAGTCATTGTAATCCTCTCCATCCACATGCTGTTAGGCAGTGAAGGTGGTGTGATCTTCAGCAACTGTAATGGTAAAAACATCATTTTACTTAGCTTTCTGGTCTTGATACTTCTGAATTTCTGTTTGCATGGCCCAGATAGTCACGAGACAAGTACCCTTTGGGTACTTGCAGGACAGACGAGACAGGCAGGTCCTAGGAAGTAACCAGTAAATTACATGGCAAGTACTTTAATTTTACTGAAACAAAGAGCAAGAAATGTCTGAGACTTCTCCAACCTTGACAAGGTGCCAAATTCTTCAGGTGCACAGCTGGAGAGTGCAGGTAGAGTGAATAGGCATGAATATAACGTTTTGTACCTCCAAGAGACTGCATTTCAGGCTGCCTGAAAATGAGAAAATCATCATCCCTACAAGTATTTCTCACTGCTATATCTGCAGCCAAACAAGCTAAGGATTGTATTTGAAGAAACTAGCAGTGGTATCTGGAACGGGGTTCTATATCTTGACTTCCATAGCTCCCAATGAAGTAAGCATTCATAAATAAAAGGAAGAAGTTGAGGAATATTAGATATAAATTCTGCTGATACCTGACCTATTGAAAAGCAGCAGAGCCTGACTGGTAAACTGATGGCTCTCAATTACCACAGCAGGCCTGTGATGTAAACTTAATATAAACATACTGTACACATCAAAAGTATATAGGAACTAAAAGACTTCTTTTCTCTTTTTTTTCAGGTGATACTGTCACTATTGGAGATGTGTCATTTAAACTCAAAACACCGAAGAACCCAGAGTTTGTTCCACAGAACTACAGTAAGAATCTGCTTTCCTTGTGAACTGACATTGAGGTTTTGCATTAAAAACTTTAATCTGATTTTTCCACACAGATAAAATTTCAGATTAAAACCAAGCACACATGCTGTTCTAAAAAGGTATATAGTCCTTAGACTATGCTTAGATGTGAATGTGCATTCCATACTATTCTACTGGAGAAGCTGACAACTCATGGCTTAGACAATCGTACTCTTACCTGGGTAGAAAACTAGCTGGAGACCTGGGCCCAGACAGTGCTCATGAATGGCTGCTCAGGAAGGCAGAAACTGCTGTGTGAAGGTTTATCTTGTTGCATCCTGAGGCAATAGTACTTGGGTTTGTCAGGCATTCTTTAGTTTAGTTTAGTGGAATAGTAAACCTGTGTTACAGGTGCCATATATAAGTTTCTTAACCCTCCTTTTTTGAAATGCAGCCTTACTTCTGTGCTATAAGACACTTCTGCAACTTCTTTGCATTTAATATAAACATTAGATGCATAAAAAATTAACATGTATTGATCTGTTTGTCCTTCAAGAGATGTAGCAGGAACAGAGAAAGGGAGATTTTGTTTGCTTTCGGACAGTGATCAGTTTTGAGGTTGGTATGCCAGGCTGATGCTCAGCATCTGGATTATGGACCGCTTAATTCCCATGCCCAATTAGGCATGAGACTGTGACACCTTTCTTCAAGGTGATGGAAGTTACCAAAGCTATCCAATGTGATGTGTCAATCTTTGCTGTTATGGGGTAGCCCATTGAGAAAGGATTCCTGTTTCTGAGTGTAACAGCACTTCCCACACCTTGTGAGCTCTCTGGGAATGGGGCCAAACAGTTGAGAAATGCTGCTCTGTGTTATTTCTTTGTATAGCTTCTCAGAGGATAGATTTTTGTGATTCACTGTTTCCTATGGTGACTTTCTCATTGGATCATGAGGTGCATTAGTTGTCTGTATCCATGACTAATGTGATCAATTTCACTTATTTAAGTTTCTCGTAGATGGATTTGTTTTCTCCTTTTCTGTGCTGTACCAAAAGCTTTAATTTTAACAGTGTCTCCATACCTTCCACTTCTCCTAACCATGGCAGACACTATTACAAGTCTTGGTACATATGCACTTTTCAGCAACATTTATGTTAACTCTGTTGCAGCAACAGAATGTCTTCCAGTTCTTTGGACTGAGAAGGTAAGAGAGTATGAAAATGCTTGATAAAATCAAAGAAGGATGTTGTTTTAGTTAGTGATTTTAAAAGGAAGAAGTAGCTAAAAACTAGTGAAAATAGGTATTAAAGTGGAACCGTACAGAGCTGTGGAATCTTAGCTAGAATCTGATTCTACAACTAGAAATAAAATTTGTTAGCAATTATTACATTGCTAATAATTACGTATTATTATCATCATATCTTATTAGTTGCTTCTCTTTTTCAATGGTCATAGCTGGCATGCTTGTGATACTGCTGTTGATTATTATTCACTTATTGAACAGTAGGGTCATTTAAAGTACGTGATTTTTGCTTTTGAACCTAAATACTAAATTAGTCATAATTAATAAGGTAGAATATTCATGTGCTTAATAGCAGAAAGTCTCTCTCTAATGCTTGAAAACATAGTTTTTCATATAGTCCTAATGTAGGAAATTTGTATTGATTTTTAAATTCTGTGGTCCTTTGAAGAGTACAGACATCACTTACTGAGTGCATTTGTTCTTAAGAGAGTTTTTGTTCTGCAGTATGAAAGATTGTGCTGTAGATACAAGATGTCTTGGTGTAAAGTTACAGTGTTGGTGCAAAGTTCCAGTTAAGTACTGCAATAGGCTCCCCAGGGAGGTGGTTGAATGCCATCCCTGGATGTGTTTAAGAGCCGTTTGGATGTGGTGCTCAGGGATGTGATTTAGCAGAGGGTTGTTAGAATTAGGGTACTATGGTTAGGCTGTGGTTGGACTCAATGATCTTCGAGGTCTTTTCCAACCTGGGTAATTCTATGAAAATATATGAACGAAATTGCACACTTACACTCTGTGTAAGCTTTATATCTGTAAACTCAGATGTCATATCTTCTAAAATGTTACTATAGTGACTAATACTGCATTTAAATTTTTCAAGATTCTCACCTCGTTTCCTTTAAGCTAAGACTATAAACAGTTTGATCACCCAGTTCAGTGGGAAATGCTTTTGAGAAGGTCTGGAGTCTCTTAGCCATTGTGATGTTTGCAATGGAGTAAGAGCTAAGAGGAGGGAATTAAAGCAGCTATAGTTCATTTGCTAGAACTGCAAATAATGTTTTCTAGCTTACCACCTGCATAGGATAGAATGCTTCTGCCCTTGTTAGTCTGCCAGATAACAACCGTGGTAAAATGCAATAATGCTGAAAGTGCATGTCTGTAATGTACAGAAAAATTTAGGGAAGTTATAACTTCTTCTAAAGACTACATTATTATTCTAGATGTAAAAATAGCCTTAGGAATCTAGAGGGAAAACTGTAACATGATAAAGAATGTAAATGTACTAAGTACTTACAAAACCTTGGTTTGTCATTTTATCTTTAATTAATACCAAGTAACTGCATTCTTTCTATTACTACATTAAACTGATTGAATTCTAAGTCTTTGAATGCTATGTTCTGCTGAAACTCAGAGGATATGTGCTGCTGGTTACCTGCTGATTTGACATTTTGCTTTTTGGCTTTTTGCTAGCTATGTAGCAGCCTTGCTATGAAACACTCCATTTTGTGTGCTAATATAAAATACCATCTTGCTGTTGTTGGCAAACGGCTTTTTCTTGGAAGACGATAATTAAAGGTACATAAAATCTGAATTGTTCTAAATTTTTCTAAGTGACAAGTAAAAATGAGTCATACGCAAGGGAATTTTGTTAATGGGGTTTCTGTCATAACTACGTCTGACACGTTCTAGAAGGCAGGCACTTAGTTTTGCACTGCTTGTTCTTTTATCAGTTAAAAACAAAACCTACTTGTTTAAAATCCCACCATGCCTGAAAAGCATGATCTTATCTGGAATTATTCTTTGGAGAAACTTTGTATGGCTTTTTGTGTTACTTTGTGTTTACTGATCTTGACCAAAAAATTCCTAATGTAGCTCTTCCAGAAGGCTTTGTATAATGACAGGGAATCCTCATTAAGGCAGGAAACGTGACATTCAGTGGCAATGCCACGCAGGTGCTGCTGTGTGAAGCTGCAAATGCATTTGGGAATTTGCCTATATTCCTATTACAGGTAACTGTAGCATTTGGAAAAGTTAGTTTCAAACAGTTCATGGTTTTATAGAATCATAGAATCACAAGGTTGGAAAGGACCTACAAGATCTTCTCATCCAACCATCCTCCCATTACTGTAGCTACAACAAACCACTAACCCATATCTCATAGCTCCTCATTCAGATGCCTCTTGAACACAGGGACAGCGACTCCACCACCTCCTTATGCCACCCTCTTTTCCCATGTAACTAGCAATAGGATTAGAGAGAATGACTCAAGTTGTGCCAGGGCAATTTCAGGTTGGATGCTAGGAAATACCTTCTCCTCTGAGAGAGTGGTTGTCCAGAGACACTGGAATGGGCTGCTTGGGGTGGTGGTGGAGTTGCTGTCCCTAGAGGTGTTCAAGAAACATTTAGATGTTGTACTGAGGGACATGGTTTAGTAGCAAATATTGGTGGTAGGTGGATGGTTGGACTGGATGATCTTAAAAGTCTTTTTCAACCTTGGCAATTCTGTGATTCTATAATTCATTTCTTCTCTAGTCTGAATTCCAATATCTCTTCATTTTCCATGTCTTCTAGATTTTTGATCATTCTTCTTGGTTGTTTCTTGAATCTCATGAACGTGTCTGTACTGGATGGAGCTCATGTGCTCAAAAGCAGACGCAGTATGGCCCACCAGTTGGATGGTGATCTAACCGCCCTGGCTATGAGTTACACATCCAGCTAATAACAGTTTCATTTAACCCATATTTGTAGGTTAGTAAGAGAATCTTAGTCTCTTGAATCCCATTCAGTGTTCCTCCCAGAAAGCTGTTTGTTTTGACATGATTCCTTTGTGTTCTCTTTCCATTTATATTCAAATGGAGCCAGTGACCTACCTATGTAGATCTTATCCCTTCCTGTGAAGCAGTCGGTTTGGAGGAATTAATGATAAATAGATTTACAGCCTAATCCAAGGAGGTAGCTTCCCCCTTTCTAAGCCCCTGCAAAGATTCACTACTTGTTGCCCTACCACTGCAAGAACAAAAAATGTTGGAATGAAGACCGTTTCCATGAAAAGTTTATGAGGAAAAATAGTGTTCCAATGAAAACTGAATGTGATGCAACCACATTGTGAGTCTTTGAAAGCTCCTTGGGTTCCATGCTTCAGTGTAAAATTGGAAGAGCAACAGATTTTTCCTTGTAAAATGCTAAATGAAAGCAGCTGAAAGCAGGCTGCACATAAGGGCCTTCCTCTTCAGCTCAGCTGTCCTGCCTTCCCCCTGACACACAAAAGCTGTGAAATATGTCTTGGTGAGCTCAGTTGTTTTGAACATTTTCCTCCTTAAAGATACATTTGTGTCTATAGGCAAAGGCCTCTCTTCTTGTCCCCTCCTTCCTGTTATAGAGTAGCCACCCCTACACTGGATGTGCAGCAAATGGTGTGTAAAGCTGAAGGAGCCCTTGGTCGCTGTACAAAAGGGAGATCATTTTTCCCTCGCAAATTTTCACCTCACCTGGAAAAATGGAGCAGTTCTCGAACTCTAAACAAGTGCTGTAGCGAAGATGCGAGTATGCAGTAGGCTTTTTTTTGTTCCAATGACACACAGTGGTATCTTCTAAGTGGCACGTGCTTTAGTGGCATGAAGGTGGTAGGCTGGCAGTTGGACTAGATGATCTTAGAGGTCTTTTCAAACCTTACAGGTTCTATGATTTTAAGTTCCTGCTGGTTATTGTTTGATTGGCCAAATCAGAGTTCTCCAGGGATTTGAGCTGTGCTATGTTTTATACCACATCTGGATCAGGTATTCTTGGGAATCGGTTTATTTGTCTGTTTGCATCTGAACAGTGGGAAGAGGCATCTCTGTCGTTTATGGGATTTCTTCTGTAGGTGGGATACGTCTTGCCAGCAGATACTGTCTGCTATCTCCACTGAATGGTACAGCATTGATGAGCATAGTGCATGCCAAGAATTCAAGTATGAGTGAACTGGAAAATTTCAGAGGCTAACGTATCCATTTCAGTCTTGGTTTTATCAAAAGCTGATTTGTGGGTCAAAAAGCAGCTGCTATTTCCTTCAAAATGGATCTACAACGTTTTCTTATTTGGAGATTTCTCCATTCTGCTTTAACTGCTCACTTTACAAAACGTTTGCACAGATTCTGCTAGGTGTTTTCCCACTTAGAACATATTAAAAGGCCATCTAATGCAGTTTCTTTCTCTGGCTGTCGTCAATAAACAGGAACAGCAAACTGTAGCACTGACTACTCTCTGCATGTGCCAGACGGTGTCTTTGACAGTACACTGTGGAGGCTCCCAATGCACCACCCTGCAGATCAAGAATATTGGGCCAGCATCTCAACTACTGCAAATCAGCAGAGTGCCACTGAACAGCTTGTGCAAACCCAGTTTGCATTACGTGTTATGTGACTCATGGGATAATTAATAAAAACTGCTGCATTATAGATGCTGATGCTTTTGCAGCTAGTTTGCCTCGTCTTCTAAATGTCACGGAAAACGATTATGTGCCTCTTGGAGTAAAGTTATTATATAATGCTCAAATAGAGAGGAATTTTTTTCAAGTTGTTATAGACAGAAGTAGCTTGCTGTGCAGATACCACAGTAAAAGAAGTCTTAATATATAGAAGTAATATACGATATATATATATATAATATATACAATACTGTATATGCACATCTGAAGTTTCTTTTGAAAAGTGTAATGTGCTGTGGGAGCAGTTTATGCAACGTAGCCTTCATATGCAAAGAAAAATGTATATTCTGATTTTAGAAGGGAACTGAAACAGGATTAATATATGGAAAGGTGTACAAGTATTACACATTAGAATAGAAGGAACTGAAAAGTGGAAGCTGTTGTCATGACAGTTCACCTTAGGGAGAGCTTTCTTTGAATTCTCAGCATTATTTATAACGGGCTTCCTTTGAGTGAGTTTGCAGATGGTCAGTGTAGTAACTGTGTGATTTAAAAATGCATTATAATTGATCCAGCTGTAACCTGTATGTGGGAAGAATTATTTGAGTGGTGAAGCAATGGTGAAGCACTTTCCAGTAACTTTAAATCAATAAGAAATGGTGTCTTTTTGTGACCATAAGAAGTGGTGTCTTTTTGTGACCCTTTCTCCAAAAGCAAAGCTAGGAAATCAGAGGAACATAAAGCGTCCTGAAATGCCTTAAGGTTTGCAGGGTAGAGGGGGAGGTCACGTTCCAAAGACTGTTAGACTTGAAATGCTGTGTGCTTATGTTCCCATTTACATGACAGTTAGTCTTACAGATGCTTCTGAACCTTCTAAAATCCTGTTTCTATTTATGGTGCTGCTTTTAAGTCTGACCTGAGTTGTGTTTTTCTTTTTTCTTGAGGCCATCCTAAAAATAAAAAAGATAGCTACACATGTTAAGTGAAATACACCAGAGGCGCCTGAAGTCATGCTGTGCCGATGCTTCAAATGTGGGACTTTTGATGTGCAAAGAATTCAGTGTTCCAGCAAGATTTGCAAGGTTATTTGTCCAGTTTAGGGAATGTACCTTTTTATTTTTGTAGCACCTGCTAAAAAAATGCACTAATGATTCACACAGGGAGTTCATACAACAGGTGGAAGTTATAATGAGCATGTCTCTATCTTGGAATTTTAGTGGTACCTTGCATAAAACACTATTTGTGTGATGCTTTTCAAATTAGCACACTTTCAAAGCAGCAGAATTTGGACAGGGCGGGTCTGGTGTGCTTCATTAGCCCTTATTGAATGTAAATTATATGTAATACGAATTTTCTTAGTTTCTTGAAAGTCTCATGGAAGGGAATATGTTCTTTGTGAAGGACTAATTTGCATTTGCCTACGACATGTGGTACGTGTGATGCGCACTGCTTTTGAATAAAAGCAGTATTGCAGTATAGAACATATACGATCTTAACCACACCTACATTTGAGAGAGTAGTATATGCAGTAATCCCAGGCATGTTAATGACAGTTGTTTAAAAACAGAAGCAAAGCCTGAAATGTTTGTTTGCAGTTAATCTGATGGTCCTAACACATAGGTTGCTTGTTTAGTCCATGGTCACAGCACTTTGGGAATGCCCAATCTCATCTGATCTCAGAAACTAAGCAGGGTTGGGCCTTATTAGTACTTGGATACTTGGATGGAAGACCTCCTGGGTGTTGTAGGCTGCTTGCTTTGGGAGGAAGTTTCACTCAGAGGGTGGTGATGCACTGGAACAGGTTGCCCAAGGAGGTTGTGGATGCCCCATCCTTGGAGGCATTCAAGGCCAGGCTGGATGTGGCTCTGGGCAGCCTGGTCTGGTGATTGGCAACCCTGCACATAGCAGGGGGGGGTGAAACTGGATGATCATTGTGTTCGTTTTTAACCCAGGCCATTCTATGACTATTTATGTCTGTATGTTATTCCTGCTCATACTGGTGGTGATGTTGTAGCAGATTTCACTGAAAGTGGGAGAAGATTTCTGATTGTTTTCCTGAGTGATAAATCTAAGTCTCCACTTAAAATTGTAATAAAGTTTTCCTTAGTCATCCTTATACCATCTTACTAGAATCCCACAGGATCATTTTCTGCTGTTTCTTTTGTTTTACAAAACGGAATTGTATTTCTGATACGCAAAGATACAAAGGCAAATTGGAAGCCCTGAGAACTGAGGGATACTACTGCTTGATCTCCTTGAACTCTGTCCTTTTCTCAGCCTCAAAAGAGCTAAAGTGAAAACAAGGCTTGTTTCTTAAAATTTTGGTTTCTAATTGAAACTCCTGAACATGCTAAAAAAGGTAATCAAGTAGTAATGCGAGGGTTTCATCTCCTCCCACTCCTTTCTTACTGCGCTTTAGCTGCATCTTTAGCATCGCAGGCACCACCCTTGAGGCCCTTGCTTCAACGCTTATCATTGGTCTTGTCACATCATTCTGAAACCAACCATATACACACATGCATAAATAAACATCCCTCCTGGCTTGCTTGTGCTCTTGCTTTCCTCATGTGCTAGTTAATGCTTTTTGCTCATTTCTGAGGAAGGGCTGTGCTGTGCTGAGGGCTACATGAAGGTACAGGGACAGAGTGATGTATGGCAGCAGGAATGGTGTCCCCCTCTCAGAGTGCACAAAGCTCTCTAGTACTGCCAGCAGTTGAATGAATGTTGTAAATATTAAATACAATCAATGGTATTACAGAGGTGTGTGCATCTGCTTGGATTTGTTTTCATTATGATTTTAGAAGCTACGTAGTGTTGATAAGTCCACATAGCGTTACTGTGTGTCTTGCTGTTCTGTGATAATTGGTGTGTGCTACTGTATGAAAACATAAGCAAGAATATCATTGGCTTTTAAGAAAGTATCAAATAAAATATATTCTGAAAATGAATGAATCTTCTTATGGTGATGCAAGCCTAGTATTTAGTTATTTAATGTTCACGATTCACAGAAGTATTGGGATGTAGGTTGAATGGTTCTTTTACAAATGATAATCAATTGGTCTTTCCTGTATCAAACTGATGCTGAGAAGTCTTTTCATTAATGAGCTCAGTGTGAAATTAAGATCAACAACCTTTTTCTGGTTTTGCGTTGTTTTCCTTCTTTTAAAAGAGGAAGTTTCACAGAGGGAAAGGCAGCGGGTAAGAGTATATAAAGTAAGTAGACTAAGGGAAATTGTGTGGAATTCTCTGCACTTCTGTTATCTGGCTTTAGGATAACATATCCTTATGTCTTTGTTTTAATTTTTGAGAAAAGAACAAAAAAATCCATGGATGACCAGGTATCTCTAAGGCTCTTAATCTCTTAAATAATATGTTCTTGCCTTTATTTTTCTTTCAAAGTGACAGATTCTTTGGCCCAGTCTGTAGCACAGCATTTAAGATGGATAATGCAGAAAGACCTTCTCGGCCAGGATGTCTTTCTTATTGGACCTCCTGGGCCCTTGCGACGGTCCATTGCCATGCAGTATCTGGTATGTATGTTGATTTAAGTTATTGGAGAAATAGCCATTCATGTCACTTAGATATTCCTCTACTAGCCAAACTGAGGGAAGTATTACTATAACATTTCACAGCAAGCAACTTGTGGAAGTAAAGTTTTTTCCATAAATTTTTTTCCAGAGTTCAGTTTGTTTTAGACGAATCAAAAGTGCAGACATTTTAATACGTTCTTCTGCCTAAACTCCAGGGAAAAAGAAAGTTGGAAGACTATGTTGCCATATGCTATCACAAATGGAGAAACAGTTTGTTCTAGGCATTATGTATGTTGGAAGATTAAGATATCTGCCTACTGTTACAGACAACAAATCCTTTTTGCTTCTTTTTACAGAAAAAGATACGAAGTAAAGGATTTGGGAAAGTATTTTACATAACATTAGGGGACAGTTATCATGAGTGATCAGAAAGTGGAGATGTGTGTATGATCCATACTTGGAATGTGGGAAGAACTTGCCCACATCCATCTGCATGAACCACGGCAGCACCGTGTGCAAGATTTTGCATTAAAGTCATTTGTGCTCTTAAATGATCAGCATGGAGGGTGGGTGGCTGCAAATGTGCACAGGGCTTTGTCTGCCATGAATTCTACCCAGGATCTGGTTGTGCAGAAGGATCACAAATGGAGGTGTGTAACAATTGTCATGAAGATCAGCCATTTCTTTTCAAATCAAAAGACAGGAATTCAAAGATTAGCTCTCAGAGGTAAAGCACACAGGAGAATGCTTAATTTTGAATAATGGGAAGGAGAAAAAAGATTTCTTGGTCTAATAGACCAGTCATGCTACTTTGTAGCTCATTGTATTCCTTAGAAGAGATAAGAAGAATTTGGCGTAACCCGAAGAGGAGACGCCTGGTATCAAGGCATGAGACATAGGCTGTACCCTTGTTTACACCACAGTGTGTATGTACCTGAGCTTTATTAGAAAGATTGCTGCTTACTGTTTCAATGTCGTCTAAGACAAATGCATGAGGACTGATCTTTGCTGTGAGGTACTAAGTGCTCTGGAGAACTTCTGTCTGCTGTTGCTACTCCACAAGGCTAATTGTTAAAGAAAACTCCTGTATTCACTCTTTTGTTCTTTTTTCTGTGAGTCATACTAAAACAAAGGTTATTCCTACATGCATCATAGAGAAACTGATGGCTTTTTAAGAAAGCGTTAAATCTCAGATAAAGAAGTAGCAGGAGAATCAGGTAGAAGTTTTTTGTTTTGTTTTTTTGCTTTAAGATGGAAATTTCTAAGTAGAGCTCTTACTGAGTTAACATGAAAAAAAATAATAATAAAAAAATCAAACCTTAAAGATTTTTCTTTTTGAAGT
Organism: Excalfactoria chinensis; assembly: GCF_039878825.1. Lineage (NCBI taxonomy): Eukaryota > Metazoa > Chordata > Aves > Galliformes > Phasianidae > Excalfactoria > Excalfactoria chinensis. Next base: position 155,423,474 of record NC_092825.1, on the reverse strand, counting down.
AGTCTATAATTGTACAGAGGTAAACTGCAACTTGTGTGAATAGAGGCAGAGGTGGTGAGAAAAATATAGTTCACCAGTATTCTGAAAAAGTATGTGCAGGTAATCATTACAACTCTGTCATAGTGTGTTATTGAGCAATGGCAGAATTGAAGCTTTGAAATAATTTATGGAAAACTTGGATTTCTGTTCATGATTTGTGGATGTTGATTGTTTCTGGGTGTCCAGAACCAGAAAATTAGCCATAAAGAAGACTTTATGGAAGCTCAGTTGAACATCTGGTTATTATGTTTTTAGAACAGATTTGGGGAAAATAAAACTTTATTGAGCAGAAATTCAAACTGTTTTGTTTGAGGCAGAACACACTGTAAACGTCTCGAAAATAAGATATATTAGATTTTGTTCAGAGTTATTTCAGATCGCTGTGCTGTTGTCTGGAGCTCTTTTGTATAATTATACTATTGGACTTATTGTTAAAAGTGGACTTACTTGGAGTTGTGGTTTTATTTCTGTGATAACCTCAGTTTGTTGTCCGCAGGAACTGACAAAGAGAGAGGTTGAATATATTGCACTCTCAAGGGACACCACTGAGACAGACCTCAAACAGCGACGAGAGATCCGAGATGGCAGTGCTTTTTATCTCGATCAGGCAAGTTATGGTCACACAAACTACCTCATTGCCATTTATAACTGGTTTGAAGGAAATCATGGTTTAAATGATGAAAACTCAATACATGGGATACAGAATGACTGGTGTGTTTCTGATGATTAGGAAATTTCATAGAACACTCCTGATTTTGTTATTACTGAAAATGTTATCTTTTCCCAAAGCTGAGATTGCTCCCTCTATTACAAGTACCACGGGGTTTTACCCTTTTATTTAGACTCAATTAGGGAGACAGTTTATTATGTTTATTATAACAATGGGAAGTGAAATTCATTCAGTGCAGGTAGACTGCAGTTTCACAAGCACTTCTCTAGATATTGCTCTCGCCTAACCACTGTAACACTTTAGATGTACTTTGTGATGAGTCCTTTGATCTAACGTCACTGAAAAATAGTCTAGCTCATTTATGTTAGTACTTCTCTGTGTATTTAAACCCAAGCACAGTAAATGGAGACAACTGGGAGATTTGGTTCAGAAGATTACTTCTGATCAGAATTAGAATAATGATTTAAACACTCCTGTCATCAGTACTTTCCCAACACATTAGTCCTTTAAGTAAAACTGTAGAGTAACTAAGGTTAGGAAAAATTTCTTTGTAAGGTATCAAAGGCATGTCCACAGGTAAAATATACTCTTGGTTTAGAGTTAGGTCTGTTCTAATTTGTTTACAAGTTAGATGCCTAAATAAATAGAGTGGGTCAGTTTCTCTGATGTAGTATGAGTTTACATGTGCTATCTAAAGCAGTTTTCAGTTGTTAGTATGATAGAGGTTAATGATAGCACCATTCCATGAGTAACTTGTGGGTGGAAAGTAGAATGGGGACTGGAGAGGAAAGAAAGCTCTCTACATTACAAAAATAATTTACTATTTTTAAAATAAGGGAAAAAAAAAGTGCAATTGATCTCTTTTTCAGCACTATCAACCTTCAAGATATATTTTCTTGAAATCATGATGAATTGACTCTGAATTGACAGATGATCCAAGTAACCTTTGTGAAGTTATTTCTCAGAGTTGAAATAACTTAATGGTTATCTGTAAATATGGGATTTGCACAACACGAGATAATTTAAAACACTGTACTGTGGCTTAGGGCTGTAAATGACTTCTCGTTTACCAGAGGATGAAAGCATCTGTGCAGACTATAGAGCTAACATATTAACTCATGAGCTCCATTGCTAACTGTTGTTATAGATAGTCTTATCCTTGCGTTTACTGCAGAGTACTTAAAGTAAATTCTCTCAGTGTAAAAGCATTAGTTAATTAACATCTATAAAACCAAAGTATTCGGGACTGTATGAATCTCAACAAGATGTGAGAATAATCTGTTCATTGTATTTGTGAGAAGATTGTGATCCGAGTATAAATACGAAGCAGCTTGCTTCGCTTTGTACAAGCTATTTTGAATGATCTCACTTCAGCTAGAACATTGTGTGAAGATTGCCTTGTATAAGGTAAAGGTCTAAGATTACCTATCTTCTTCCATCTGTTGGAAATTCTCAGATGAAAGGTTTTTACCAGGGTCTAACATAGCAGTATTTCAGACCAGTGTTTTCCCTTAGTAGGATATTCAAGTAAATCATATTCAAGTTGACTATATATGTTTAAGTTTTGTGGGAAAGATGATAAAGTAAATAATTGCTCTTTAGATGTGTACTGATAACATGAAAGATGAACCTGTTAGATAGTGGTGTTCTACCCGAAGTTTTCTTGCCCTGCGTTTTAATTATAGTCACTTAAAGTATGATAGAGAGCTACTTTTAGAACCATCTCAGAGCTAGTTATATCTTGGTAATAAAAGGAATAAAGTTTTACAGGTTACACAGGAGTCTGAATTACTTTGTTCAATAATTCTATTGTTTTTAGAAGGGCATATCAATGCAAAACATTGCAGAAGCTAGATCCTACTCTTCTTTAAACCGTTTTGAAACTGTTTGAACATTATTCTTATTAGTCCTTCAAATTACTACAAAATACTTGGCTGCTTTTATTTTAGAGGTAATATGTTATCACTTTGATTCATTAACTAATCTTTCATTTCAGTATTCCTCAGCTGCTTTCCTCTGCTGAACTCTCAAGGGGTGTCAGTAAGAGAGGACTTCAGCATTGTAAAAAATGGAACAAATATATTAAGTGTTACTATTTAGTAGCGTTACGCTGTTCAGACATACTGCCTATCCAGCAGATATTTGTAAATTCTAGTGAAGTAGATCCCTCAGACAACCTAATGTGTTTCACTGATCTCAGTGTGTCTGTACATCTGTCTTTAGACTCCCTCTATATTTTTAGGTAATTTCTTTCTATTTCCATACAAGTGTTACAGAAAACTTGATGATCTGATTAGTTGAATCTTCTTAAAAGTATAACCTGAGAAAATTGCAAGTTTTAGTCAATATCCTCCTTCTTCCCCAGTAAAGTGAGGAGGAAAACCTCACTGCAAACTCCATTATGCATCTCTGCCAATTCTTTTTATGTTATTATAGAAGCATAGAATGATTTGGGTTGGAAAGCCCACAAGTTCCAGCCCCCTGCAAGACTGCCACCCAGCAGCTCAGGCTGCCCAGGGCCCCATCCAACCTGGCCTTCTGATCATCCTTTTAGTCCTCTGGACCTGCTCCCAAGAGCTGTATGTCTTTTTTGTTCTGGGGGCTATAGTCCTGAATGCAGTACTCCAGATGGGACCTCATGAGAGAAGAGGGGAACAATCACCTCCCTTGACCTGCTGGCCACTCCTTTTTCTTTACCTGCTGGTTATTTTAATGATTTGCATTTGGAGAAATCGATTCTTCTTGACCCATGGAAAGTAATTCAGAAATTAGCAATTTCATCTGAGTTTTGTGACATTTTGTGGCTTGGTGGGCAACAGGGAGTCAAAATTATTGTCATCATCTCTCCCCCCTACCTCCCCAATCACTGCACTGTGAGCTTACTTTTAAGTTCTGTTATCCTCTTGCAGGCACACATGACTTTGTTAACTCAAAAACAGCCAGCGTTTTGTGTTATCATTACCAGATGATTTCTGAAGATCTCTTTTTAGCATAAGAAATGCCTGCACGTGTCAGTGCTGGAAGGTTTTTGACATACAGCAAAGACTCTGGTGAATGAGTGTGTGGGATATTGTGCGGGTGGAGGAAACAAGTTACTGCTCTGGAAGGGACATCTGAAACGTAGTCTGCAGATGCAGGGAAGCCTTATTATATTAGTTCTCTTGTTCACTGAGCTGCTCGCTCTGTTGTTTTTTCACGTTGTAATTTTGGTTGCTGTGCTTGAGATGTCATTACAGGGATCTAGTTCACAGAGCAAGGGTGCTCGTCTTCATGACAAAAGCAGGCAAACATTAAATTAATGTTCAGCCATTATTTGGAGCATTTTTTACTTTTGTGCTTAGACCTGTGCGTTGTGTTGAGCTGTTTTCTGTCCTCTCTTTCTGTTGCTGGGTAAATTCATTTGTGTGACTCTTCTCATGAGTGGGGTTTTATTGTTTCTGTAGTTGTTGTGCTTTGCGCTACTCAAGCAGAGGAGCTCAGTTGTGCAAAAGACTGTGGAAGCCTTTTTTGTGTTGTTTAGTTTCTAAGGTGTTTCTGCCTTTAAAGAGAGAAAAATACTTTTGTGGGTGCGTTATGAAAGCAGAGTAAGCATTCCACACCGCATATTTATTGCCTAAGTCTATTACTATGGGACTAATAGTGTGTTAAGGGTTTCTGCTCTTGGGGAAGAAACTCAGCCTGTTTTAAGTTCATGTATTTCCTGGAGCAGGTATCCAGGTAACCATTCTTTCAGATCTGTGGGAGCACAGGTGGGAGGCAGTGAACTTGGTTCTGCATTCAAAGAGCAAAATAGTCTCTAGCTACTGTTAAAATAAACCTGAAGATAAACATTTAACAAATCCCTCTCTGCTTTTTAATAAGAATTGATACCTTTAATCTCAGGTTTACCATCAAGGTTGAATAATAGAACACCCTCTGTCAAATTCTATTTTAAATTAAACACTTTGAACAAATGAGGCTGGTGAGAGAGTGAGGCAGCGCAGCTATTTTTGGGTTTTCATTATAGAATTATGAAGATGAGTTTCTTGGAAGCATCTTTTAAAAAATTATTTTCAGTGACAGATTGCAAACTTGCTTGCTTTCCTCTTTATTTGTTGCGCATTTTAGTTTCCAAAACAACCCATCAGTGCACAGATATGACTGCAATAATGATTCAGAAGATACCTCGTAGTGTGCAAAGCTTATTGCAGAAATTTATTACTCGTTACCAAACAGGCTGCATAAATATCACAGTTCAGCCAGGGATACACAGCTGTTTAAGAGCAGACTTTATGCTGTCCGATGTTAGTACTTTTCCCATGCCTTAGAGTCAGATGAGTTGTGTGTATATTTCATTATATTTTGGAGAACAGTTTATGGTGTTTCAAAAATGCTTTAAAAATATCCAAGGAGCACAGTTTGTATAAAGAAGAGGGAAAAAAAAGGAAAGAAAAAAAGAGAAGCCAATCAGAGTAAATTAACACCCAGATGTTGTTTTTATTGTTGTTATGGGGATTGTTTGGTTAAGCGTAGCTGAGCACTCAGACATTCCTGAAGCTGATCATCTTTGGCTACCTATATATGCTTCTTATAATCTGTAACATCCATTTTGAAGTATTGTAGTGAGCAACACAACCTTGAATAAAAATTTTGAGCAGTTTTCAAGCTCTGAAAATTGCTTTCTTTTTAAGTTGCCATCTTCTGAATTGGTCTGTGTGCTTTAATAGGCGATTCTCAAGATTGTACTGCTAGTAGAGAACATCTTTTTGAAGTTCATGAATGGCACAGGCTACCCAGAGGCTGTGGGGTCTCCTCCTTGTGGATCTCCCCTGGGCACCCTGCTCTGGCTGTCCCTGCTGGGGCTGAGGCTGGAACAGAGGGACCCAAAGGGCCCTGCCAGCGTCAGTCATGTTGTGACCGTAATATTGGAAGACTATTAATTCAGCAGGCCTTCATTCATAGTGTGCATGTCTCAACATGAGTCAACAAGATTCTATGGATACTGAAAATATTTTGACACCGTATGAACAAGATGTGTATTTTCCTCTGGCTAGTAAAACTTGGTCATAAAGTCTTCTTAGACATATAAGATGCAGATCCAACCAACTTGGCAAATAAAATGTTTGTCGAAACGTATTCTGGCTGAATCTCCAAAGTACAATTGGAGAATATAGCATTTTGTTCATTCCAGGTATTAAACTGGTTGCTGGAGACTCAGGTTTTCTATTTAAACAGGTTGAAGCAGATTTTATACTTAACTAGTGACCTTCCTAGAGAAGAATGTTAGTACAAAATTTGCCCTTCAGACAAATTTTCTGGAATGGAGAGAGTGAAATTTTTTATTGCTTGTTAAAGCATAGTATTTTGAATTAGCCTATAAAATCAATTCACTTGCTGATTACTTTTGGAAGGAATTAGTGATTCACTGGAAGGGAAATAGTCTTAGGACTGTACTTGGTTAATGGGATTATTACGGGTAACTCAGATATTGATTATGAGGCTAGATCCTAAAAATGTCAGGGGAGGGAAATTAATACACAGATGCATACTGGGATTTGTGAGCTTAGGTACAGCAGTTATCACTGTTTTAATAAAGATGTTAAAATCTTACATTATGGCTTATTTTTCCATAGTTGTTTATACTTCTACTTCGTTATAGAATACAAGTGTAGAAGTATATTTCTGCAGTGTGCATAAGAAGCAGCTAAATTAGTTAAGGTGCCGTGTATTGTTATCTTTAGTGTTACCAGATGGATCTCTGATTCTATCATATGCTCTGTGCCATGCATCAGTTTCGTTGCACTGAACTGTTCTTTGTCTCTAGCTTAGATTTTTCCAGCTGTCCTTTGTACATGTTTATTTTTTTTTCTTTTTCCATTGAAAATCTTATTTTATTCTCTTCTCTCCCCACATTTTTTCATTATCCTTTCTCATTCCTTCCTTCTTTCTCTCTGTCCCAGTCTTTGACATCTGTTGTATTCATCAGAGATTTCCATTTAGTATGATATGAATGTTCATCTGTAGGAGTTTGTAGGAGACATGCTGGGAATAAATTTCAATCATGCTCCCTTTGCCACTGTGCTTGTGTCTAAAATTGTTCAAATGCAATCGGAATGAAAAGCAAATCTCTTTGGTGCCTGTTGATATTGGGCACATCTACACGTTCCCTGTTATTATCTGGTTAAACCTTTTCAATTTGGAAATAGACAAGAAAGCATTACATTTCAGAATCTTTCATTGAGCAGTAATTGTGAATAATAGTTATGAAGTGAATTTAGTTAATTTCCCTGAGCCACAATATTGACTGCGAAGAAACTGCAAAAAAAAATTGCTAACACCAGAGCTTAGTTTTATGTTTTGGATAAACATTAGGCACATATAAACAGTAAGAATTCACAAATAATTAATGAAGTGAGATATAGAAAAGAAATAACTTCCCATCCCAAGTGCTCCAAAGTATCCACAAGTGAAAGTCTGTGCTTTTATTCTGTTCTTAAAAAAAAAAACTCATGTTCAGTCTGGGAATATAATTACAAACAGTTTTAATTTTCTCATATTGTTAACATCTGATTATTGATAGCATTGTTTTGTTTTTATCTCCCACACCTGGTTTCAACAGATTGTTGTTCTCATCAGGTCAAACTAGAGCACTGTACTGGTAATGGAATTACACTGGTGCATAACCAGAGTAATCCCAAGGGATATCTGACCTGTGGTTTCTAAATATTTTAATATGGTTGTAAATGTGTACAACCACTTCTATACTGTGGCTTCTGTATAGATAGCTATGCCGTAATTGTCATGCCTGGTACGTATTATAAAACATTCAAAAGAAAATGCACTGCTTATTACCATACACCAGGTATTCACCAAAATGTTAACAAGATTTTACACTTTATTCTGTTGATACAAGAGACTAGAATAGCTTTTATTATTATTGATAGTCTTATTTCTTTTTTAGTCCCTTTAACAGTTATAAGATAAAAGTCCAACTTTGTCCAATATGTTAATACAATCAGTTGTCACTCTTTGTAGAATCGAATCATAGAATGGCCTGGGCTGAAAAGGACCACAATGATCATGGAGTTTAAACCTTCATGCTATGTGCGGGGTCACCAACCAGCAGACCAGGCTGCCCAGAGCCACATCCAGCCTGGCCTTGAATGCCTCCAGGGATGGGGCATCCACAGCTCCTTGGGCAACCTGTTCCGATCTTACTGATTATTAAGGAAATAAATACTGTTTTGGAAAGCATCTGTGGATTCTTTTTCAGCAGGATTTCATGAGATATGTGATGTTTATTTCTCTTGCACTATTGCTTTCTGCTTTTGAAAAGTGTGCAGTTCGTGCAGCTACAGAAGGACGAATCCTTGTGTTGGAAGGTTTGGAGAAGGCTGAGCGCAATGTCTTACCTGTGTTAAACAATTTGCTGGAGAACAGGGAAATGCAACTTGAAGATGGACGTTTTCTCATGTCTGCGGAACGTTACGACAAACTTCTGCAGGTAGGGAAATACCATTAGGATTTTCAGTTCTCATTTTCCTGTTCTTGGTAGTGCTGGAATACTGGTATGAAGACTGGAGATACAGTATTTCTCAGTGCTGTCTCACCTTTAATTTATTAAAATATGTGTGAACAGCTAATCCAAATGATAAGAAATGGCTAGCAAGTTTACTCTTGATAGGCAGTAGGATTGTAGCGTCTGCTACTGTTACTACTGTGTGCCCCCGGTGGCGCAGTGGTATAAAGTGCTGCTTGCAGCACTGGAGGGCCTGGGTTCGAATTCCCCCTGTGGCACAAGTAGTAGAAGAGCTGCTCTGCTACGCAGAGGGGCTCGAATCCCGGGAGTTGGACTCGATGATCTCTAAGGTCCCTTCCAACTCGCACAATACTGTGATACTATGATGATGATGATGATACTTTCATTTTCATCGAGCCTTGAGTCCCACTGCTTACATTTGAGTAGAGATACTCTTTGGCCTTTTGGGGACCTTAGTAAATTTAATCACCATTCTCACCAGTACTCTGTTTCGTACACTCGTGTGCTGTAGTGTCCACTCACATACCTGTTGGTCTCTTGTCTGATCTCACTCATGTTTCTGTCTACCATACCTAACTGTAGTTAAGTATATCATTTGGACCCATATACAAAAAAGGAAGTGTGCAGTAAGCCTTCTGTTTGATCCCAATTAAATAAGCTTGCCTCCTATGTTGTTAGCACCATAGAAGATTTCTGAAAATATATTGATATTTCTTCAGTTTCTTATCCCTGGTTTGAAATCTGCTGATTTGTGCCTTTTTCCAAAACCTTTGAGTGGTAGTTAATTAAAAGATGAAATTGATGGGAGAATTATTACCAAATCTGAAAAATAAGCTTTTAAATTGTGATTGTATTTAAAAACTGAAAATGAGAATTCAGCCTCAGACAAGATTTGGTTGCAGTTAAGTAAAGCATCTTCTCTTTTCTATATTCCTTCTTAAGAGTGTTCTAGTGATAAAGTGCTTCAGAATGAGTGCCTCAGGTGCACTCTTAATAGTTGATGAATTAAATAAATCTCTTGCTATAATACTAAAACTAATATTGTCGTTTGACAGTTATTACGTTATATAAGCTAATGTTCATTTTCTCTTCTTCTGTGTGAATAATTATGTACTATATAACTAGGTCAAGAAAGACAGAGCTGTGATGTGTGAAGACTTAAGAGCGTACTGCTGTGTATGCATTGAATCCTTTACAAGACAGCAACTGATATACACAACAGAGGTGTTCTTGTAAAGGAGTCCAGTGGTAGTTCTGTTTTGGTATTGCTTGTAATAAAGCATATTTTGTAAATGAAAATTTTAGAGCAATAATAGTCCCCTTTACAATTACAGGAAGAAGGGAGAAGAAGGAAAGAAAAATATATTCAAAGTACCACACTTGTAGTGCTTCAGGTTAAAATACAATTTGTCATCTGTTTACTTTCTGTTCTTTTTGAGAAGCAAGGTTCTGAACACATGGTTCTGAACTGTGACCGTCTGTGGGGTCTCTAATCAAATTGCATGACAGCTGCACATAATCAAATGTTCTGTGTTCATTTTGGAAAACCTTGCTTTTATGATCCGCAAATTAGAATAGTTCATTGTTTTTTTTCATTTCATTTCTGAATGAAAGATGGGAACAATACCATATTTACAGCTTGACAAACAAGGACTGTTAGTCTATCTGCGGCTTAGTCTGGAGGAATATTTAATGACGTAACTTTTTTTTTCTGCTTTATGTTGCTTAATTTAGGATCATACAAAATCAGAGCTGGATGCATGGAGGATTGTTCGGGTTAGTGAAGATTTTCGTGTAATAGCATTGGGCCTGCCAGTACCTAAATACTCTGGTAACCCTTTGGATCCTCCCCTTCGCTCTAGATTTCAAGCCAGAGATATTTATCACCTGCCTTTTAAGGTAAGCACCTTAACAGAGGAGTTGGACTATCTGTAATGAGTAGAGCTAATATTCTGATGTTGTTTTACTTAGCTCACCACTGAAATCAATGCCTAAATAATACATTTATCTTAAATGGCATTTTTTCATACTGCTTTTTAATAAATTCCTGAAAGGCAGACTTAGAGTTGCCAAAGAATGCTGCAGCAGAAAAATAACTTCCATTAGATAATATAGCCCTAGAAGAAAGATTTGATAATATTTCCTTTCTTTCATAAAATTAAATCTGTGTTCAGGAGCGAGTAGACTTTTCATGTCTAAATTAGGGGAAAAAAAATAAAAAGTATCTCTACATCATGTGCTGTGACCCACAGTATGACCCAAAAATGAATTTACTGTATGATTTTCTGTTCTGTTTTCAGGACCATCTTCAGCTATTATATTCAATTGGATCAAACATTTCTGCAGAGAGGTAATTTTTCATGATTAAAAGAAAAATCAAAATTAATGAAGAAATATGGTGTAATTTCAGGTTTCCTTGTTATTTTTATAACTTGTGTCACAACTTGGAGACCAGAACTGAAGAAGCTTTTAATATGTGTGGGTGTATGCTCAAACAGCTTTTTATATGCAGCCTTCATACTGAATCCTTAATGCTTTAGAACTTCAATCACAGATAACTTTTTTTTTCTGCTCAGATAGAGCTTCAGCATCTTACACTGATCTTAAACTGTCATTAACTATTTAGGCTTTAGTATTTTAAGTATAGATGGCATATGTAAAACTCTGTACTTATTTTTTTCCTGTGCAGAATTTCTCAGATCCTGTCTTTTGCTACAACTCTCTGCTCTCAAGAATCGTCTACACTGGGACTTCCAGATTTTCCCTTAGACAGCTTATCTGCTGCAGTTCAGATTTTGGTATGTGAATACACATGTGCTGTGAAACTGTACAAGCTGAAAATTTCTTAGAATTAGATTCGTATTTTTCATGTGTTGGAAGAAGATGAACAAGAACATCTTAAAGAAATAACTAAAAAAAAAAACTGAGGATGAACAATACTTCAACCAAGCATAGAATCATAGAATCATATCACCAAGGTTGGAAAAGACCTAAAAGATCATCCAGTCGAACCGTTCACCTATTACCAATAGCTCCCACTAAACCATGCCCCTCAACACAACATCCAGTCTTTCCTTGAACATCCCCAGGGCTGGTGACTCCCCCACCTCCCTGGGCAGTCCATTCCAGTGCCTGACCACCCTTTCTGAGAAGTAATGCCTCTTAATGTCCTGCCTGAATCTCCCCTGCCATAGCTTGAAACCATTCCCTCTGCTCTTATCACTAATGACACGAGAGAAGAGGCCGACCCCCAGCTCACTACAACCTCCCTTCAGGAAGTTATAGAGAGCAATGAGGTCTCCCCCGAGCCTCCTCTTCTCCAGGCTGAACATTCCCAGCTCCTTCAGCCTCTCCTCATATGGCCTGTGCTCCAGACCCCTCACCAGCTTTGTTGCCCTCCTCTGAACACGTTCCAGAGCCTCAATGTCTTTCTTGCAGTGAGGGGCCCAAAACTGGACACAGTACTCGAGGTGCGGCCTCACCAGTGCCGAGTACAGGGGAACAAGTACCTCTCTGCTCCTGCTGGCAACACTGTTTCTGATGCAAGCCAGGATGCATGATATGGAAGGGCAAAGAATGTCACAATACAGTATTTTTTAAATGGTTGAATGTATTTGTGTGTTTTCCAAATAATGTTCCTGTTCTACTTGTGTGACTTCAGATACAGCATATATGATGACAGTGAGGTTGTCATGGAGCAATTTGTATTCATCAGTAGAGAGAAATAAGCATTTTTGTGTGTTACACTTTTTCTGCTTTAATGCTGTAGTTGTAAAGCAGATTGGCTGCATTACAAAGGCACTTACTACTCTCCTTTAACAACAAAAAGTTCAAATTGCACCTGTGTCAGAGACTGCTAATGAGATGAGTCCCATATTAGGTCTTTGGGATGGATGGCGAGTTTAGAATAAACTTAGATAGGAGAGTTATCAGGAGATGCAGGCTGAGAATGTTTGAAGGTACAATAGTTTCCGACAACTACAATCCATAGTGGAGAAGTCTACTAGAATAATACTGTATTGTACCTTCCATTCTATCATCTTACCAGTGGTATTGCTCAGTGGCAGATAATGCCTGTTTTATTAGGTTGTACATATTAAAAGGTGTGAGTTATTTTTGTCACTGTAGTGTTCAGTCCCCTTACCTGTAAGGTAGCAAATCATTGTGCCTGGTACTTACAGATGTAACTTTGGTCTGAATTAGTGGTATTGCGTCAGATAGTATGAAGTGATTAAGGTTCAGGTTTAGAGAACTGAAAGAGCATATAAAGGGCTTTGGAAAGAAATACACGATGGATTTAAAAATAAATTACAACTTCTTATTCTTTGAGCCCTATGATGAAAAATTATTTTTAAATGGACACCAGATAGCTTTCAGAGGGATGGAAAGAAATGAGTTGTAAGCCGTTATCTAAACTATGGAATGAAGGAAGTGTTTTATTTTACATTAGAGAATGTGAAAATGTTACCATTGTATGACAGTGTCTTTTTTGGATAGACCAGAACTGTTTCTTTTAGAATTAGTTTTAATCACTCCGTTTCCTAAGCCAACTGTTCTCACTGATTCTAGCTAGAGTGTTTCTCCTTCACACACTGGGTCATCATCCTCTACTTTATTTAACCATAAGTTGATAGAGAATCATAGGATCCTTAGAGTTAAAAAGGACCTTTAAAGGTCATCTTGTCCAGCTCCCCTGCAATGAACAGGGACAGCTACAGCTAGATCAGGTTGCCCAGGTTCTGATCCAGCCTTGCCATGAAAGTCTCCAGGAATAGAGCATCTGCTCCATCTCTGGGTAACCTCTTCCTGTGCCTCAATGCAGAAGGCCTTTTTTTTTTATATATCCAACCTAGATCTACCCTCTTTAAGCTTGAAGCCACTTCCCCTTGTTTTGTCACCAAAGGCCCTTCTACAGAGTCTGTCCCCTTCTTTCCTGGAGCTCCCCTTTAGATATTTAAAGCCTGCTATCAGGTCACCTTGCAGCCTTCTCTTCTCCAGGCTGAGCAGCCTCAGCTCTCCCAGTCTGTCCTTGTAGGAAAGGTGTTCCATCCCTTGGATCTTTTTGTGGACCTCCTCTGTACATTTTCCATGTCTCCCCTGTACTGAGGACTCCACATCTGAATGCAGTTCTCCAGGTGAGGTCTTACCAGCGCAGAGCAGGAGGGCAGAATCACCTCTTCTGCACTTCTTTTGATGCAGCCTGAAATGTGGTTGGCTTTCTGGGCCGCAAGGGCACACTGCTGGCTCATGTTCAGCTTCCCATCCACCAGTACACCCAAACCATATAGCAGTGTATAGCGATTGTATCATAAAGACTGTCTCCCTGTCTTCTGAATAGATTAATGTAGTTCCAAAAATGCACTTCTTAGTTTGAAAACTCCTTTCTCCAAATTTTTTTTGTAGGATGCTGTTCTGAAGAGGCTAATTTTAGATATGCCACTGTAATTGTTATTAATTTGAGATAATGTGGGCAAATTATATGTTACATCTTTATTTATAGACAGAGGGCTTTTAAAATGCAATAACGGGCTTTGTGATCCTTTGGGCAGCATATTTACTACAGTGCTCTTAAATTGTTTATTTTTACTGATGCTTTTTTAATATGGAACATTATAAATAGTACTACTGATTATAAGTACGAATTGAATTATGCATTTCATAAAATATGCATCTCCTGATCTCATTTCTGAGCAACTCTTGTCTTTAGTTGGATGTCTGTGTAATCCAAGTCTGTAACTGAAAACCGATTTATTTTGTTTAAATTATATTAGAGCACATAAAAAAGAAGTAGTAGTAGTCTACTAATTGTTGTTTCGCTAATATTACTCAGGATCAATCCTTAAAACGTGCATGTAAAGCAATTGAGCTTTACTTTAGGATTTTTTGGAACACTTTTTTTCTGCCACGGAGAAAGTTGTGTGTATGTTTCTTAGCTGTTCTAAAAAGTACTCCCTATTTCTTTCTCTATTGCTGTGACACAATAACTGGAATCATGGCTAGTTCAGATAACATCTGACAGAATAATTATTACTTACAGTTAGCATGGAGGTATAAAACATCATTTACAGTTTGTTTGGAAAGTGCAAACGCATTTCAAAGCAAAACAAATTTTGTTCAACTGTTCCAAATTTTCTAGAAATGTGTTAAATGGAACCTGTACACTATAATAGAATTAGAAGTAAATATTAGAAATTGCTATGAAATAGTAGGCCATTATTGTACAAGTTCTTGTCATACTGTGAAATGCAGTTACCATCGGTGGGATTTGTCTCATCTAACCTCAAGTGATGTTAAGATTCTGAGCCGGTCCCTGTAGCTTCCATTTATGCACAGGAGAAAAAGTGCATGTTTTTGGTATAATTTATAACCTCTTTGAGATATTTTTATTGTAATAAATTGGACATTCAGAAGGCCTGTTTTGACATCTGACCAACTGCCGGATGAGGTGGGCATTTGTTTATTGCCATTAATTTTTTTATTTTAAGTATAGCACTAATTTGGATTTAACACCTGGTGAAGAATGAGCCAAATGAGCCAATCTTTTTCTTTCATTTGTATTTTTAATTTGAATTAGGATTCATTTCCTATGATGTCAGTCCAGCATGTTATCGATCGGCTTTACCCCTATAATGTTTTCCTTGGAAAGGAAGGCAGGACCGCAGTCAAAGATGCGTTAAAAGTAAGTATTGCATGTTGTAATTCTGGGGAGCAATGGGTGTTGACTAATGCTACAACATTATTTCAGTTATTAAAAAGAATAAAGAAATGGTAAGTAAATAGAAATGGTTACATTATTGCTGGTACTAAAACAGTATTTCAAAGGCACTTTAAAAGCTCATAGATTCCTTTAGAGTGAAAAGAGAAACCTCAGTTTTCTATAGAATGTTTATACCTTAGTTCAAGAGTGCATAAAACCCATTACTATAGAAAGGCTTGTATGAGAACAGCTTATTCTGTGGCTAACGTAGTAAAATACTTAAAAATACCTTTGGCACATGACCTTTTAGAAGAGATACTAAAATAAAACCAGATCATGTGGCACAAGATGCATTTGATAAAGTATATCTAAAGTTTTCTGGCTGTTCTGTTGTTAGGTTTGTGTTTAATAACAGCTTATCAAGCTTGTAATTGTACTGGGTTATTCTATTCATCCTTTTAAACCTTAGCACAATATTAGCTTTCTTTCATCTTTGAAGGTGTTGTAGGAGATATTGCAGATTAACATTTGCAGCCTAAACCATCTTACCCAGCTCTTTCAGTCCTGAAATTGAAAGTCATTTGTTCCTGCCTATTTAGGAATACTCAACATAGCAGCTAGTGAATGGTCTTGAACCATGTCTATGTGTCAGGGAAATTACTGTTGTCTGTCCCTGCTGCCACTTCCCAAATACTGTCTTTTGTATAGGAGCTTAGTCCCGAACTTTCCTAATTTAGCTAGGCTGATCAGCTTGTTTTCATGAGTTTTTGCTTTTGAAAGATGTCCTGCTAGTGTTCGCAGGCCTTCAAAACTGCCTCCTGTGGGATCCTGTCTTTTACCTCTCTGAATGATCCACTCTGGTCCCATGAAGTGCGAGATCTGTTCTCTGTTATTTGGTTTAATTGCTCCTCCCCAGAATTTTGACCTCCATTATTTCATGGTTGATGCAACCAAGGCTGCTGTCTGTTGCCGCATCCCCAACTGATTGTTCCTTGTTTGTGAACAGCAGAGCCATCTGTGCATCACTCCAGCACAGCACCTGTGTTAAGAGTTTATTCCAGACAACCTTCCAAAAAAAGTAGCTTGATTGTGTCATGCTATTTCCCTTCCAGCACACATCAGGGTGATTGAAATTGCCTGTATGGATCAACATGGAAACACAAGTCTCTGGCTATTAACAGAGTAGAAACAGTCACTTCTGTTCTTAATGCGCTTTTATTGTTATCTTTTTTGTCATTTGTTTTTGCTATCAGTTATACATAGTATAAATCTTTACACTCTGTACCATTAATTTCCCTCATTTTCCATTTCTTTTAATACATTTTCTGCTATGTGTGCCTTTCCTTGTATAAAGGAATATTGATTTCAACTAGGAAAGATTGAGAGTTGAAAAAAGGTATACCTGACATATATTTGGAGTTGATTAATTAATTTGTGAGGATCAGATCACCATTTAACATTGTCTGATGTTTAAAGAAAACAGAAACAAATTTCATGTCATAAATGTAAAGTTTCATGATAAGAGTTGGAGACAGACATGGGCAAGTAGTGCTCTACCTCTTAGTGTATCTTACTTTCATGAGCTGTTTCAGTCAGCTGTTAGAGCTGAAAAATGAGGTAGATAGCAGGCTAAACAGCTTGTTTCGGCAGCGGTTAGAACATGCATATATTTCTAGAGGACATCGCATCTACTGGATACTGTCTTCCCAAGCATAATCCTCAGCTTGGGTAAATATTTTCTATATATGTCTTCTTGCTCAATAGGACTCAACAATGTCTTAGGTATCCATCTTAAGTCTTGCTCTTGATAGTCAGTTAAATGAGCTACTGACTTACACCATCCTTCCAAATAAAACTGTTACTCTGTTAGGCTTAGATGCGTAAAGATGTTTTGAAGTGCAGATCTCATTTTGAGTGGATCTAGTGAATCTAACCTGTCTTACTTTTATCTCTATCTGTCTGAGAACTTTTGTGTTGGGGATAAATGCGGCTCCTTGTGTTAACCTAGCCATCATTGAGTAAAGTGTTCCTTGGTTGTACACCTAATCATTGTTGATGCTTTATTAGAGAGCTGGTTATTGTACGGGGCATAGGTACAAGGGATGAAGTTTGCAGTATTAATTACATAATTAGCTTGCAACAGGCAGAACAAAAGTACCAATAAAAACTTGAGAATGATCTACCTTTGTATACCTATTTGTGAATTTGCTTCATTTGGGAAACGGTCATTTTCTGTTCTGAATCTTAATGATTTTATCTGTAAGAGGTCTTGCAAAGCAAGGGAAGGCTTGGTTTGAATTCTGGCCTTTATTCTGTATGGATTCTATATGGATTAAGTATTTGCATGATAAATTATTTTTGATTGGCAGATGAACATTTGAAATACGCTTGTAAAAAATTATTTAACTTAAACGTTTCCTTTAGACAATTTAGGTGTTGACAAATGATTGCTTTCAAGGAAAATAGTCCCCGGTGAAACATTTCCCGACAATTACCTTAAATATGTATGATGTCTTCCACAGTAATGAAGTTTTCTTTCCTCTGTACTGTTGATAGGCATTTATAAAACTGGACATTGATACTCAGTTGCGTTTGTGGCTCTCAAGAGAGTGCAGCTAATTTCTTCATTGTTACATAAACTTTCAGTACGTTGTTTCAGATTCATTGCAGATTTGGGCTTTGATTTTTAAGTTTTCACACACCATTTGCATGCTTGTGGGGTTTTTTTAACGGTATTGGAAACATCCACTGTTTCTATTTGTTGTTTACTTATTTTTTTGGGAATATTTACATGTCCTCTTTAATGTTGCCTGACCTCTTCCTCTGACCTTCTCCTCTATTTCCCTGCTTCTCAGTAGGAAGTCTCTTTGAACCACAGAAGCACTCTCTTACAGAGTAGTCTAATATTTCAGAAAATTGGATTCATCTTTCTTGTTTAGACTGAATTCTGCTTACTTCTGAGATCTTTCTTTTGCAAACTGTAGTCTAAGGCAGACTTTGCTTCTCTTTCATCCCTCTCCCACAAAGTCATGTATAAACTTTTTTTTTTTTTTTTTTTTTTTTTTTTTCCCACTAATGAATGCTTCTTGTAGAAGTTTAATCCTCTTATTCCTTGTAAAATTATCTTTCCCTTCTGTACAGAGAATCAGAGACTCTTAGAATGGCCTGGGTTGAAAAGGTCAACAAAGATCATCTAGTTTGACCCCCCCTGCTGTATGCAGGGTTGCCAACCACCAGACCAGGCTGCCCTGAGCCACATCCAACCTGGCCTTGAATGCCTCCAGGGATGGGGCATCCACAGCCTCCTTGGGCAACCTGTTCCAGTGCATCATCACCCTCTGTGTGAAAAACTTCCTCCTAATATCTAACCTAAACCTCTCCTTTCCCAGTTTAAAACCATTCCCCTTTGTCCTGTCATTATCCACCCTCATAAACAGCCATTCCCCCTCCTGTTTATACTCTCGTTTCAAGTACTGGAAGGCCACAATAAGGTCTCACCAGAGCCTTCTTTTCTCCAAGCTAAACAAGCTCAATTCCCTCAACCTTTCACTCCTTTTTCTCTTGATAACTCAGCTTTCAACTCTGATGAATAAAAAATTACTGTGGCTTAAGCCCCTTTGATAATGACTTCTCTTTCTATGACAAAACAGTCATTTTCATGCTATCTGTATAAATTAGAATATAATGCTCAAAAGTGGATTGGGTAGACAGAAGTCGTTTACTTTTTGATACATCCATAATGTGCTGAAGGCTTGATAGGTAGAAGTCTTCCTCAGTTTTCATTGTGTGGTAGGACTGTGGAGCTACGTAAACATAATGTTTGATGGTTATTTTTACTCAGATATTTAAATCTGCAGTTGTTTATAATATCCTGCGAAGATAGGTGGTCTATTATTACACTGCTAAAGGCAATCATCCATTTATTTTGTTATTTCAGTCTGTCCGAGTAAGTACGTGCCAAGTAAGAATATGCCATTTTAAATCGCATTTGTCATTACAGTTGGAATAAATAAATAGTAGGTCTTTTTGGTTTGGGTTTAAATGAGTGTATAAAATACATAGGCCATCGAGAATGCGAACATAGGTGTGTAAAGTGAAGTTTAAATAAAGGAAAAGAGATTAAGACTTGACAAGTAATTAATCTTGGATACGCTTCTGGTCCTGTTATCAGAACAAACAGTTCTAAAAAAGAAATAATTAAAGAAATCTGTATTTAATAAATAATTCCCCCAACCCTCTAATTTTACAGCGTTTTGAGCTCCAAGACTCAAACAAACAATTGCGCCCCAGACGGATTACAAAGGTAGAAAGTGCACCAGGAAACAAACCCTTCAAGGCTGATGTAACTGTACAGATTGGTGAAAGTGAAGTGACATTCCAGGTAATTAGTATTCATAAAACTAGATGTAGTTATGGTTAAGTTACTTTCGTGGAATCAAGAATTTGATGTTTGTTTTTGATCCTGAAACACATTTGTGTTGAATATTTGATTTTTTTGTTATTTTTTTCAAAAAGCACATAGATACGGGATTATTGGACTATGATATATTGATTTCTGCATGAGCAGTCTCAAGTTCTTTAAGTTCTTTCCATATCCCAATGCCGTAATTGAATTTGTTCCAATTTCTTATTTTTTTTCATTAAGAATGGGAGAAGAAAGTGTGGAGGAAGCTGTCTGTTAAAAAGTCATAGAATCATAGAATATCTTGGATTGGAAGGGACCCTAAGGATCATCAAGTTCCAACCCCCCAGCCACAGGCAGGGACACCAGCTTGTAGATCTGATACTAGACCAGGTTGCCCAGGGCTCCATCCAACTTGGTCTTGAATTCCTCCAGGGACAGATTATACAGTGTTAATTTTGTTCAGTTTAAGATTTGGGTTTGATAATTACAGGCATCCACAAAATATTATAGTATTATTTGGAGAAGTGTAACCCAGTCCATACAAAGCCTAGGGCTATCACAGTATATCTTATTAAGCATTTTGTTTTGTTTTCTTTTGTCTTGTTTCCTTTTAGGTTCCAGCTGGGACTGGGCTATTAAAACAGCATTCTCAATCAGATAAATTCATAAGAACTTCCAGTCACGATCAGCTGTTGGCAGAAATGATGCAATCTCATATGGTTAAAGATATGTGTTTGATTGGAGGAAAAGTAAGAATTTAAATTTCTCTTTTCCCTCCTTCCCCATGTTCCTTACAGTGTAATCTAGTTAATATTTTTTAACTTTTTAGGGCTGTGGAAAAACAGTTATTGCTAAGGAGTTTGCTGATATACTAGGATACAGCATAGAACCTATCATGCTATATCAGGTAAGTAAACAATCTGCTGATGATTGTGCTTTAAATGTGATCCAAAATACAACACACAGGCAGGTTCTCTGTGTAAGGCAGTCTTTATATACAGCTGCAGCTTCTGTAATCAGGAATAATAATCACCAATATATGTTTTAAAATAAAGGATAGTAAAAATAGCTTTATTGTAATTATAGAGTGCTTTTTAACTTTCTGTTATACTCATCTAAAATCTTGTCCTACTGTAATCGGGTTATCTAGATTTATCCGTGATAGAGGCTGCTGCCCCTAGAAGGGGAGAAATGAGCAAAAACAACGGCAGCAATCTAAGGAAAGAAATTATTTTACTAAATACGAGACACAATATGATACAATATAACTACAACTACTATATCAAACAAGGCAGAGAAAAAGAAAGAGAGAAAAAGAGTCCCGGAGAACCGGGGGCCTACTGCAATCTCTAGGCGACAGGCTGGAACGTTGCTGATAGAGCGAGACGGCAGGGATGGAGCGCTCCAAAGCGATAGACAGGGCAAAAAGAGGAACGTTCCAGCCTGGGAGCGAGATTATATGTGTGTCCTCCTCCTCTGGTGATTCATCTCTGGCCGCGTTGTCCCCTGGGATATGTAGTTTCCTCCAAGGGCTGAGTACTCGGGATGCTGCCATTCCACAGATCTGGAGCATGAACCTTCCACACTTCCGCATACCCTCTGTTACACTTCCACATACCCTCTATTACACTTCCACATACCCTCTGTTACACTTCCACATACCCTTTGTTACACTTCCACATACCCTCTGTTACACTTCCACATACCCTCTGTTACACTTCCACATACCCTCTGTTACACTTCCACATACCCTCTGTTACACTTCCACATACCCTCTGTTACACTTTCTTATACCACCAAAACAGTTCATACTGCACATGATGTCATGATGTAGAATATTGACAGCACAAAACCATGACACCTACTGCAGACCTGAATAGAAGGGGTAGTATGCAGCAATACAGATAGTTCGGTGTTATTACTTATAAGTTATCCCTTTACTTTCATTTTATTGGATTCATTGAGAATGTAGAAGATAGATAACTTAAATAAGCAAAATATAAGGAGAAGCATTCACTGCCTCTTTCTGTTAGCAACAGAGAATTGGCAAGTTGTTCTGTGATTTGACACAACTGAGTATCATAAAGAAAATGATGTCTTTCATAACTTCTCAGACTTTTTCTCTCCTGCCTTTTGGTCTGAGTGGTGACTGCTTGTAATCTGTGCAATTTTGAAGACCTTTTCTCTTTCCTTTTCTTCTTTTGTTTGTTCCTATGCTGTTTGATTAAGTTCTGTATTCAAGAAGTTGGATCCTAGAAATATAGAATGAGGATGGTATTCATATGTGATAAGTGCATATTACATTCAATTGCTATTAATGATGCTCTCTTTTTTTTTTTTTAGGTGTTATCACTCTTAGCCTAACTATTGCTAATTTATTTAAGTTTTGGCTGGGATCTTAGTATAGATATGAAAATGAAACCGGGGAGACCTGTATGGTTTTTTGTGAGGCTCGTAGGCAGCTGACTTAGCTGTCTGTGAATGACATTTAGGGATAAAATGAAAGGAAGAACTAGAGAAGTCGTAAGGGCTTCCATGGGTTTTGCAGGTGGTGTCAAGGAGCTGTAGGTATCAACAAGGCTGTGCGTGTAGAGAGCTAGTGGAAAAAATCTACCGTAGTTTAAAGTAGCAGTGGTTCCAGGCAGGTTAGATGTACGGAAAAATTAAATTAAGGAGATGTCAGTTGTCTCAGAGTGTGATAAATGTGGAGCAGTGGCCCTGCTATCTGTTTAGGTTTTTTTCTGTTGATTTCATCCTGACAGTGCTTCAACTCACAGCACTACAGATTGTTTGTTTTTTAAGCCCTGAGGTCTGTCCTGCTTAACAGTGATCTCCTGTAGGCAGTGTTCACTTGGCACTTGTGTGGAGAATATTGTCAGTCTTAGATCTTGATGAACTATGACCTCATGCCATAGTCCGGAAAATAATGAGGTTTAAAAAATAGAATGACTGAATTTGCTTATTACATGTAAGGTTTTCTCCATAACCTTTAGGAATGAAAACTCTCTCAAATAAAATATGAAGCTAAGGGTGTTCCGTGACCTTGTAAGCCAAAGCATACCAAGTATCACCAATTTTGCAGTCATAAATGATGATCAGCAATGTTGTGATGGAACAATAGCATTGGATTTAACACAGTATATTCTTTAACACAGTATATTTTTTAACACAGTATATTCTTCCCCTTCCTTTGCTTGTTTAAATCTTTCCCAGGCAGCATGGAGACCTTCAAAGGAAGGAAAAGTTAGTGGCAGCTGATTTGGATGCATGTGGGGAGAGAATAGATGCAGAAAAAAATGGGTGGTATCACTGAAGGGTTGAAACAGACAAAAGAAAAGGAAAAAACTATTTATGATGATGAAAGAAGAAGTCCATTTCATGTTTTTCTGCATTGACACCAACCTCTTCATACATGATCCCATTGTTCTGCTCTTCCTTCCCCCGGTATGCCTTTAGCTAACAGAGGTGCAGACTCTAAAAGTTTATCTGCATAAATGGAGTCAGACTCCATTGAACAGAGTTCAATGAACTCTTTTCCTGTGTTTTAACCTGGCTGGTTGTGATCAGGTTTGGTTTTCAAACTCACATGGCCCCATCAATGCAATATGATGATACTGGTGATATACCTGGCTTTTCCAGAAGTATTTCTTACCCTGTATACCGTCATATAGTAAGACAGGTGCATAGGTTCTGG
The DNA here is from genome assembly GCF_039878825.1 of Excalfactoria chinensis. NCBI lineage: Eukaryota > Metazoa > Chordata > Aves > Galliformes > Phasianidae > Excalfactoria > Excalfactoria chinensis. The sequence continues at coordinate 155,400,450 of NC_092825.1, read as the reverse complement.
GATGGTATGATGTCATACTTCTCTCTGCACTTGTCCATATAAACATGTCTTTAAATCATCCCGACAAAATGACATTTATGCCTTGACAAATGCACATAAAGACAGACACACTCACACTTTTGTTGTATGAGGTACAGTGGTCCTTGTGATCATTGATCCTTGTGGATCTCTTCCAACTCAGGATAGCCTATTTTGTATTTTTACTCACGAGCAAAATCAGGCAATTATTTGATCCTGCAAGCTTAAAAACATAAGTACTGTTTTTCAGTAGCCTAACTTTAATTAGTATGTCTTCACTGAATAGGAGCAAACGACTTCCTTTTTGGAGATGCATTGAATTGAGGAGCTGATGAAGAAATCAGTTACTCACTGGACATTGTTCTTTCATAAGGATCTGTGATTACTGCCGAAAGAAAATCTAGGCTAAGGGTTTGAAGTATTTCACATTAGAGTAAACCTTTCCTTTGGTTCCACCAGGATTTGATCAAGCTAAAAGGGCAGAGGGTTTTTGTAGAGCGGCATTTATGATACTAGGAAATGTTGTTAAAGCAAAAAAAAAGTAACTATGAGCTCATTGTTCAGAATAAATTTGTTCATGGGCATGTCTACCTAACATCCAAGTATATCTATATGTATACATTTGTGGTGCTGTTGTGAGAACTTCTTTGGCAACCAAATAACCTACATATCACTGAGTTTGTGGGCACCAAATGGGTTTCACCTTTCTCTAAGGTCGGGAAGGGTCCTTGGGGAAAAGCTAGCAGAGGTCACTGGGAAGGGCTTTAAACTAGGCCTGAAGGGGGACAGGTGACAGTGAGCCTTCCCATGATAAGGTGTGGGATGGCATGGCTGTATTAGAAGGACAGGGTGCTAGCAGGGATCTTGAAAGACCTGCTTCCTTGAGAGGTGCTGGCAACATTGCAGCATGTACAAAATCTTGTGATGATAAGGCAGTGACTGCCGGAAGAGATCATGGAACAGATCCTCATGAAGACTATGCTAAGGCACATGGAAAACAGGGAGGTGATAGGGGAGAATTAGCATAGCTTCACCAAGGGAAAATCCTGCTGACCAACCTTATGACCTTTTATGATGGTGTCAGTGCATCAGTGGACAAGAGAAGAACCACTGATGTCATCTATCTGGCCTTCAGTAAGGACATGACACCCCACTACATCCTTCACTCCAAACTGTAAGGGTATGGATTTGATGAGTGGACTGTTCAATGGACAAACAACTGGCTGCAGAATTGAACCTGGAGAGTGGTGGTCAGTGGCTCAGTGTCTGGATGGAGATCAGTGATGAGTAGTGTCCTGCAGGAGTTGGTGCTGGGACTGATACTCTTTATTATGTTCATCAATTACATTGAGAGTGAGGTTGAGTATATCCTCAGCAAGTTTGCTGATAACACCAAGCTGTGTGATGCAGTCAATACACCAGAGTTATGGGATGCCATCCAGAGAGACCTAGACAGGCTTGAGCAGTGGGCCCAGGTGAACCTCAGAAGGATAACAAATCCAAGTGCAAGGTCTTGCACCTGGGTTGAGGCAGCATCCACTACCAGTACAAGATGGGGGATGACAGGATTGAGTGCAGCCCTGCCAGAAAAAGACCTGGGAATGCTGGTGGATGGGAAACTGGACATGAGTCAGCAATGCGCTCTCACAGCCCAGAAACTGTATCCTGGGCTGCATCAAAAACAGAGTGGCCAGCAGGGAGGTGATCCTGCACCTCTGCTCTGCACTGGTGAGGCCTCATGTGGAATACTGTGTCCAGATGTGGAGTCCTCAGTACAGGAGAGACATGGATCCAAAAGGGAGCCACAGAAAGAAGGGGACAGAATCTTTTGTAGGATCTATAGTGACAGAAATTGTTTCAAGCATAAAGAGGGTAGATTTAGGTTATATATAAGGAAAAGATCTTTACAGTGAGGGTGGTGTGACACTGCGACAGGTTGTGCGTGTCTCTGTTCGTTGCAAAGTAGTTGGAGTAGATGACCTTTAAAGGTTCCTTCCAACTCTAAGGGTTCTCTGATTCTGTATTTCACATGTAAAATGTCTCAGAACATCTTAAAAGCCCTTGCAGGAAGCAAGACATAAAAAATGATTGAATGCAGCTGAGCTATGCATCTTTTGATATATTTTAAGAATTCATTTGGTTTTTTTACACATCAGAAGCTTTGCACAGCAAAGTGATAACATAGTTTAATGGCTGGAAAAATGTTAAATATTAATTCATGCAGTAATTGGGCAGTGGAAGCTCTGAGAAGTTTGATAATGTATATTTAATAGATTTCTCTATTTTTCTGCAAAAAGTATCTTTTTATTTTCTGGGAGAGAGATCATGTTGTCCTAAATCCATTTCTAAAACGAAAGAGGTTCGTGTAGTTCATGTTATTTTTTCCAATCATTTCTACAGGCACACAGAAATTAGATGGAGCACTTCTCTTTGGTCTGAGGAAACAGCAGTATTTTTGTTCAGGCCCTGTGAAGAATTGTGTTCTTGGATGTTTACATATAATGTTTACTTTTATTTTAAATATTTGCTTCATCCTTCTTTCTATCTGAAGTTGATATAAGGGCTTGAATAGTGTGAAGTCCTTAGCTCCCTATATTGTTTTCACAGAAATAAACTCTAGGAGCTTTTATGTTGTGAGCTGAAAATCAAACATATCCAAATCAAAGGTTCCCAGACTTTTTAAGCGTATAGATAATTTCTTGTGGTTTCTTGTTTCACGGAACGATTGTGGTTTACTTTGTGATCTCCGACATTATTCATATTTCTGACTATATTCAGTTCTAAGCAGGCAGATTCTTGATATTGGAAACTTAGATCCTGATTAGGAAAGGATTTGTTTTTCAGTTTTCTTTGTGCATTTAAAGAGCAGCAAATGAGGATCACAGTGTCCTAGGAATGGGAAAGACCCTCTGAAGATCATGTAGTCCAGTCTCATATCTAAAGCAGCTTCCCTGGAGTAAGTCCAGATGGGTTTTAAATATCTCCAGAGAAGGAGACATGACCGTCTCTCTGGGCAGCCTGTTCCAGTGCTGTCATCTCAAAGCAGAGATGTTCTTTTTCATGCTGAGAGGGGACTTCCTGGGTTCCAGTTTGTGCCCATTGCCTCTCATCCTGTGGCTGGGTACTACCAAAAGGAGCCTGGTTCCATCCTTTTGACACTCACCCTTCAGATATTTATAAGAGTTGCAGTAGAATTTGGCATTGGCTTTAGTAAATTTCTATGTCTGCAACAAGTGGCAAGGTGATTTAAATCATTTTAGGTGATACAATATATATGAATTCCTTTCCGTGCCCTGTGGAGCGTGGATTAAGTTCGTACTTAATATTGTTGTGTCTACTTCTTCATGTTGATATTGTATCTGAAACATTTGCGTGCATTCTAACACAATGTTAATTTTGCTCCTGGTAGGGAAAAGAACCAAAATCAATATGTAGCATCTCTTGTGGGAAAGCTTCTGCAGGGGAAACAGAACGTGCACGTATTTGTCCAATTTAGGATAAAAAATAGAACACATCAGAAGGAAGTAATCAGCTTTAGCAATAAAATAAAAAGATGTAACCATTAGGCATGGTAAGAACTAACTGAAAGAGCCTGGCCCCATATAGCTGACAACCTCCCTTTAGATATTTACACATCTTGATAAGATCCTCTCTCAGTCTTCTCTTCTGCAGGAAGCAGCAGCCAGCTGGTTTTTGTGTACCGTAGCTAGGGAACTTTTGCTTTTGATTGTTCAAAATAAAACATTTCACTTCTATTTTTATCTTTCCCTGTAAATTTTCAGGTGAAAAAAAAGCAATATTCAAAGTGACGTTACAACAAATTTCCTGCAACTCGTTCCTCCTTCTCCTCATGCACAGCAAAAACAATCTTTTAAGCACATCACTACCGTTTGTGTACCGTGTTGTTTTTTGTTTCTAGGATTTCTTTTCTTATTTATTCATTTTTTGCATGACCTCATACTTCTTCTTTCTAAACTCCTTCCAGTTCTTTGAGAACTATTAACAAAATGCAGGTCCAAATTGGCATGAATGCAGGAAGCATAGATTTTTCACCTTGTACTTGCCAAGAACATGATTCGTGTAGAAAACCATAAAAATGGCTGATTTGGAGACTCTTATTGCTGTGGCTGCTAAGGGGAGGAAACAAGTATAGGGACTAATTCATACCTTTCAGTTGTCCCCTCTCCAAAAGGAGGAATTTTTAGTGACAAGAGTATTGTCATGATGGAACAGTCTGCCCAGGGGGGTTGTGGATTCTCCTTCTCTGGAGATATTCAAGAGCCGCCTGTATGCCTACCTGTGCAGCCTGCTGTAGGGGGCCTGTTTTGCATGGGGGGTTGGACTCAATGATCTCTTGAGGTCCCTTCCAGCCCCTACAATTCTTTGATTCTGTGCTCATGCATCTCATGACATTATAATTTTAATATTATTATTATTAATATTATTAATATTATTATTAGAAAATGATTTAGAGTAAAGAAATAGAAGCAATAAATCACTAAGCAGGAACTTTGCCATAACAAACCTCTTACTGAATTTGGGTAGGTGTTAATAAATGATGCTTCGTTTGAATGCGTCACTAAATGAACACAATTCAGTCGTTTAAATTATGTTATGAAGTTCATTTTTGAAGCGAAGTATATATATTTTTTTCTCATGAAAACAAAAGCATATTTCTCAAATTGCTGGAACTACAGCTGTATAACATCATATACAACCTGCTGGGCTCCTGATTAATTCCTGTTCTATATTGTTTCACTCCTTGAGGTGTGAAGTGTGTTAGGTGAATGCATTTGCTAACTATGCAGTGCACAATTCTGATGCAAGTCCTGAAAATACTTGCCTTTTTTTATGACCTTGCTTACAAATTGTTCTAGGCTGATTCTTTTATAGACTACTAGGAATGAGCAAACTGCATTAAAAAGCAGGAGGACGACAATAAAAATAATGGCACAGTTGTTGTACATCTGAATGTGAGGTTTGGGTTATAAAATGGGGAAGCACTGAACGAACCGGACTTTGTCCTGTTATTTTAAGGCTTTTAAGGAAATTTGGAAAGAGGAAATGATTCAGGCCATATGACATAATGCGTTCTATTTTTATTCTTGAAAGTTCAAAAGGCTTATAGCTGTGAAGAGGACATATGCAAAAGCTGCAGCTACAATAGGAAATATTTTTCTTGTCTGATTTTAGGTTAAGTTCTGTTCGCAGCACAGCCTAAAGAAGGAACTTTCTTCTTTCAAGTCACAAAATAGCCATTATGTCTTTGTTGCCCCAGTGTGCATCTGTTGTAATGGAACAAAATACGTATTCTGGAGGCTGTGCTACATTTTGCCTTTGGTTGTGTTTTATTCTCTGTGTAGTACTTTGTGATACTCTGTGTACTTTTGATGTAACCAACAACAACCAGACTTTTGGTTTAGCTTCTGAGAGGTTATACTGGCAAGTGTGGTACTTGCACAGGCTGTGTGACACAGTGCCTATCCATGTGGGTGTTATTTATAGGTTGCTCCAAAAGCGATGCCTCCTCTTTATTTTTGTGGAAGCTACAATAGATACAAAGAGTAGAATAACACTATTTGATAGAGCAAACTCTCAACTACAAAACTCTGTTTTTCAAAGTAGTCCCCACTGTTAGCAGAAATGCATCACCCACTGCCTCACTGTGCTGACATATGCTGTTCAGTCTCTATAAAAGTTCAACAAGCATCAGTGAATGTCAGTGGGTGCCATTTTTTTCACGTGAAGGAATTCAGTGATACACCTTTCTTTCATATGTACTTCCATGTCAGATGCCACTTTGTCAGACCGTCTCTCAGCTGCTATCTGTCACACAGCAACATAATCTAACAGAAATTGGGTGGGAAGGTTCAGTTTCTACTGTTGTACCACCAACATCAGCCTCTGATATCATGTGGCAACATAATAAAATAGAGGCATTACTTTCAGAGCAGTCCTGATAGTACTCTTTCATAGAATCATAGAATTACTCATGTTGGAAAAGACCTCAAAGATCATCAATTCCAACCACAGCCTTACCATAGTACCCTAACTTTAACAACTCTCTCTGCTAAATCATATCTCTGAGCACCACATCCAAACGACTCTTAAACACATGCAGAGACGGAGACTCAACTACCTCCCTAGGGAGCCTCTTCCAGTGTTAACTATCCTGTCTGTAAAGAAGTGTTTCCTAACATCCAACCTAAACTTATCTTGGCTCAACTTGAGGCCATTTCCCCTCGTCCTGTCACCTGCCACCAGTGAGAAGAGACTTGCCCTGTTCTCACTGTAAGCACCTTTCAGATACTGGAAGACAGAAATAAGGTCTTCCCTCAGCCTCCTTTACCCCAGACTAAACAGCCCCAGCTCCCTCAGCCTCTCCTCATAGGGTTGATTTTCCAAGCCCTTCACAAGCCTTGTTGCCCTTCTCTGGACCTGCTCCAAGTACTTTCAAAAAATAATTGAAAAATTTCTGCTAATCTTCTTTGAGTGTAGTCCCAGGAAAAACAGAATGGAGTTTTCTACAGAGAAAGCAGATATTTGTAGATGGATAAAATGCAGCATAACTATATTCTGATGAATTGGCACTTACAGGACATGACGGCTAGAGACCTGCTGCAGCAGAGGTATACTCTTCCTAATGGGGACACTGCATGGAGACCATCACCACTTGTTACTGCAGCCCTGGAAGGAAAACTTGTTATTCTTGACGGCATTCATCGAATTAACCCTGGCACTCTAGCTGTATTGCAAAGGTTGGGATATGAGCACAGATGTGTTGCATGCGTGTGATCTGTTTGCTGAGCACATATGTACTGATAAATTAAGGTTTTTCTGGTGAATATGACTTTGTAAATTCAACAGTACCGTAAAGATTAAGCTGGGTGTTTACATACTTGAAAGCAGAAGCAATTCTTTCAAGTTCTTTGGAAGTCTTTAATAGCACAGGAAATTTCAGTTCTTTGTAAAGACAATGTGTAAGCATGAACTGAGGAATGAACGAGATTTTACAGTAAATTTATGAAATCTGTACTTTAGTAATATTTGAACAATGATCTGCAAATGCAAGATGCCGGAAAATAGTTTCAATATTTCTCATTATTTTCTATTGAAAGTAAGTAGGTTGGCTAAGTGTCTTTATGCTGAAACTATTTACTTAGGCAAATTGCATAACCTTCACACCTGGAGCACTATAACTTTTTCCAATGGACTGTGCTGACTGAGATACCTTTTTAAAACAAAAGCATTAGTTGAAATAAGTGCTGCAAAAAGAAATCAGAGGCTGAATAAAGCTTGTTTATTTTCACTTTCAATCAGGCTAATACATGACAGAGAACTGACTCTCTATGATGGCACCAGATTACTAAGGGCGGATAGATATCAGAACTTAAAAGAGGAACTGAAGATCCCTGATGAGAAACTACAGGAAAGGTAAAGTGTTCTCTTTGACTGCAGAATGCAAACACTGTTTCATTCTGTAAAGCATTTAATGTCCTTTTTTTATGAAGATATCATGCAAATTCTGGTAGGGACGCATTTGCAATGTGCCACCTCTCCATATGTACCACTCACTCCCCTTTCTTTCAAGGGTCTTGCTAAATATGTTTTTTTGTTTGTTTGTTTTCCTTTAACCTCCTTCATAGTCAGTACTTTCAAAAAGTTGTTTATCTGGTTTTGTTCATTCTGTGTTGTTGTTGTTTTCTGGTTCCCTTTTTTATCTAAAATACTACACCAATATTTTTGTTGTTATTGTTTAAAAGATTTCATTTTAAGCCTTTTGTAGCATTTACTTATTTGAAAATAAGGTGTAGTCTAAGACTGCTTGCTGCTAATTATCTACAGGCTGTTGAGTCTATACAGCCAGCTAGATGGGCATTTCCTGCATTTATATTGTCTGAGTAAAGAACAAAGAAATGTTTATAAGGATTTTAGAAGTATTTTAAGCTCAGAATTTGAGAAGAGACTTCACATTGAATTTTGTACTTCAGTATAAAGTCTAGTTAATCACGTTGTGCCGTTTGTGCCTGCTTTAGAAGCACCAAAAGTCTTTTTTTGGGTGTTCCTTAGAAGAGTGTCCCTTTTGCCTTCAGATTGCAATGCATTGCTTTCATCTAGCTGACCTTTATTTTGCAATAGAATGCTTATTGTGAATTTTAAGCACTGAATGTTCTATTTGATTGGTAATAGCTTTTACCCTAAATGAAAGGTGTCTCTCGCAACAATCCTGACCAGTATTTGATCTTATAAAAGGTAAACAAACAAAAAAAATCCTGTCCCATTACATGGGTTCTCTCATATCTGGATGCTTAGTGCTCATCTAGCACCATCTTGGATACAGCTGAAACTCCTTGCCTCTTAATTAGCAAGGGACCTTTCTGCTGAGACATCGGCCTTCTGGATGAAATGTTCAATCTAGCCCTATTTCAACTTTATGCTGCATTGGCTCGGTCAGAGGAAGTTAAGGTAAAGAAGTGCAAAAACCTGCCAGCTTCTTTGGTTTTGATATGGTCTTCTCCAGTGTCAGTGGACCACTCATCTGTTCGTAGGGTGCTGTTTTGGTCAGCCCTTAAGGAGCTTGAGATGTTCCAGGATCTCATCTTGAACTTTTTGGTTTACCTTTCACTGACTCCCAGCTATTATGTCACTAGTTGTTCTTTGATTCCAGTACTGCATTCCCTACTTCTCTTCTTCCTTTTCAACAGCAGTGACCTGTCACTGTAATCTCCGGTACCTTACAGTATTGCAGAATGGCTATGCAGAACTAGCTGTTCTTTCCAGGCAGCTTCTCATCTAATGTTATTTTACTGCTGACAGCTGGTTTAATCACAATGTAGGTGCAAGCCATCCGTCATTCACCTGCGTAGACTGTTTTGTGAAGGGAGCACATAGTACACTGTACCTTGAGTTTTATTTTGACAGATCATCTAGGACAGTTCTTGCTTCTAAATCATGTCTGGGAGATACTTTTCATTTTGATGAGAAATAGTGTGTATTTTGCTGTGCGTCAGTGGCCTCGTAGTGTCAGCTGATTCTGATGCAAAAGCCAGGCCAGGAGCTTTATTTATCCTGATTTTCTGAACTTAACTAAGGTAATTTCGGTGTAGTTGCTCTTTGAAATACACATTGTCATTCTTATTTCTACAGGGACTTAATCTGGGGTGTTTGCTGAGTGACATGTGAAGGCTACAGTTACTTTTCCAAAACAAAAGTTCCCTGTGGAAAGCAGTGTCAAGTTTTATTTAAAACAGGATTATTTTATTTTCCTTTGTATTTATTTTTTCTCCTAAATCTCACTCATTCAGTCCGAGGCTTCAGTTCTCATTTGCTTACAGTTAATTAAATTAAATTTTTGCTTTGTTCTTAGCTTTTTAATTATCTACCCAATCTCACATATTAATGTAGTTCTTGTGGGAAATCTTGGAAGAGAAAAACACATATTGAGAGGCATATCAGTGATACAGTGGGAAGCACATGACAGTTTTAAGTCTCTAAACAGTCAAATGGGGCCTGAATGAAGTATCTGAAAGAAGAAGAAAGAACAAGATAAAAGAATATTTCAGAAGGACCAGAATTTGAAGGGAAGAAACCAAATGCTTCATTAGGAAATTATTAGACTGAGAGAGGGCAAGACCATCTTCAGAATGTGAAGAGCATGGGATGGAGACTAGAAGGGGGCTGTGGTGAAGAACTGATAGCTTACTCCTGTCTTTAGGAAAAAAAGAGTCATTGGGGTACATACTCTCTTTACTGTTCATGAGTGTTCTTGATTGTGGTGACTACACATAATATGGCTTCAAGTTTCTGCTGTAGTACTTCTAGTCATTCATTAAATATAAAAACACCCTAAATGTCGCTCTCTATTGCCTCAATTTAAAACTCACTAATGAGGTGGACAGGTGCTGTTGTAAGGTACATATAAAATGTATAGAATCATATAGTAGAATTGTAGAATGGCTTGGGTTGGAAGAAACCTAAAGATCATCCTGCCACAGACAGGATTGCCAACCAGTAAATCAGGCACTAGATCATGATACTCAGGGCCTCATCCAACCTGATCTTGAATAGCCCCAGTGATGGAGCATTCACAACTTCCCTAAGCAGTTTGTGCCAGTGTCTCAGCATGCTCTCAGTAAAAAATTTACCCAAGACATCCAATCTAAATCTCTCCTCTTTTAATTTAAAACCATTCCCCCTTGCCTTACCACAATCTACCCGTGTAAAAAGTTGATTTCCCTCTTGTTTATAAGCTCCATTTAAGTACTAGAGGGCTGCAATGAGGTCTCCCTGGAGCCTTCTCTACTCCAGACAGAAAAATCTCCTTTTCTTCAGCCTGTCTTCAAAGGAATGTTGCTCCAGTCCTTTGTTCATCTTCATGGCATTCTCTGGGCCCCAGGTCCACAACTTTCTAGATCTGTGTGCCCTAGACCTGGATGTAGATCTCCAAATGGAGCACGTCTTTTGTAATGTAAAAGGGCAAGTGATCGTGCTTTTTGGTAGACGACTAGGATTCAGATTCTCATCTGAATTCTGTTAACAAAATACTATTTCATGATAAATCAAAGGAGTACTGCTCTTAACCAATGAGCTGAAACTTCTCCATGCATTCTTTAGTCTGTGTTTGTAAGAGGATTTGAAACACCTGAAGATTATTCTGGGGAAAAAATGAGGTATTAATGAAGAATTTCTTGTAGATCCCTTTGTCTGCACAGCAAGATGCTTTTTATGTTTCTATATGAAAATGCTTGATTATATTATTAATAATACAGTCATTTTCCACAGTTTTAGCACCTTTCATTTTTAATGTTTCAACACTTGTAAAACGTGTGTAATTCGTATGGGTAGTAAAATAGAAAGGAAAAACAGAAGGGAGAAAACTGTACGATCCAATGCTTGAAGTTAAATCATGTGGTTCTTTTTTATTTTAGAAAAAGGATGGTTTTTCTTCTCACATTGTGGCCTAAGGAGATTACATGCGTCTGTATATAGAATGTGAACAGTATTAAACTAAAGAATGTGAAAATGCATTGACCATGGCAGGGTTGTTAGTAATGTCTAAGGGGAAAATATTTCTTGGTGCTCAAATTGTTTGGAAGTTTTGGTGATTTGAATGCTATTTTTTGTTAAGTTACTTTGTTTGTTTGTTTGCAACTTTGCTTTAAAGAAAGACTACTGCCATAAGAGCTAATAAAATCTATTGCTGTTTTAAATTATGTCAATTACTGACAGCAAGTTATATGTTTATTTCATTACATTGCTGTATCTGTGATGTCTGCTAGCATTTTCCTGAGAAAGGCTTTGGACTGGTGAGTGCAATAGGTCTAGCTATTACTTGTCCTCATTAGATTGTGGGATGCTCCTTGGCCTATTGAATAACTAGCAGTAGGTATGGATGACTTTTTCTGTAGTCTTTTCTTGTGCCACTGTTGCTGTGCAGAGAAGGGAGCCAACAGTCCCAGTGAGATGATATTTGGTCACTTGGGGAAGCAAGGTATTTTTGTTTATAACTTGGGGAGGTGAATGAAAAAAGCTGCCCCTGAGGAAGTGTCTGATGGTCCTTAAACTTCTTCTACATAGAGGGAAATTATAACTGATGATGATTGGAAGATTCATATTCCTGAACAGGCTCAGAGATAAGAGAAATTGTCTTCAACCACCATACATATCCAAGAATTTTGCATAGGTTTTGTTATGCAGTCATCTATTACTGCACTGAGCTGGTTGCTGTAAAGGCAGCTTATGGTTTTTACAAGCAGTGAAGTGCTGGTTTGTATTAACAGTCATTCTTCTAACCTGCTGGGGTGGATATACCCCACAGTGTACATACCTACATGATAAGTGTCTGGTATGGTGAGAAGAAAGGTATCCACTAGAAGGTAATCTATGTATGTAATAGGATTGTTCAGAAGCTAGAAGTTACTCATGCATGCATAGGTTTGATGCCTTGCAGACTGTGGATGATTTCCCCCATGATTAGGTTGAAAGACAACAAATAGATGAGACAAATACAAAATGTGGCAGAAAATGCATTTTGCAAACAGTGAAATTTTTTCTAGCTATTACTTCTTATTTGCTCTTTTCTTTTTTCAGCTTGGTGGATTTCCAGATAAAGAAATTTACTAAATTGAGAATATTGTGAAATTCAGTAAGAACAGCAAGGAAAGAAAAAATAGGTCATTTGTGGTCCTAATATTATAACAATTCCCAGCTCATAAAATTGTTGATGTTTTGATAGAAAGTGGGATTTATGAAGCTATGCTACAGGGGAAAAAAACCAAGCCTAGACTGGCTTTGCAGGGTGGCATTAGGAATGCAATTCTGCATTTTTATTTTTATTTCTATTATTTTCTTTAGCTTCAGTTGCTTTGAACCATGTGTTGATAACAAGAAAATCTTTCCCTAAAATCACCCTGAGCAGACTGCATACTGATCCTCCTTGTCAAGGACAGTGGTGGTAATCCTTAGTTGGAATTAAATAGTGATGTCAAAAGGACATGGATATTAGTACAAGTGAGTGCTCTCTAGCTCTGTTATCAGTAAACATTTGATAGAAAAAGAAAGGAATGAGGATTTTCTCCACTAATCCAACAGCACCAAATCTTCCCACTGTGTTTGAGTTTCAGTGATTTAAAAAGTGTCATGTTTTTAGCAAGATACATTTATTTGGCATTCATCTGTAAAGAATACAAGATGTCAAAGATCTCTGTTTTATAAAGTATTACTCCACATAGTATCTCCATATTCCTTTAGAGACCTGATCTGTAGTGCAGCAGAATAACATAGAAGCTCATCAGTTGCTAACATGGGAACTGGGAACTTTCATAGCATTGCAGGATCATGTCATTTGTGACATTTGGTTTAATAATACACTTAGCTTGACGTTTTTTAGTATTTCAAACATCATTCCAAATGATAGGTTTCTGAAGTAGCCATATAGTTTTATTCATGCTTAGGAACTGGAAAACTGCAGCTGAGGTGTTGTAATTTGTCCAAGTCAGAGAATCACAGAATGGTTTGGGTTGGAAGGGATATATAAGATCATGTAGTTCCAACACCCTGCTATAGGGAGGGACACTTCCCTCTAGACCAGGTTGGTCACAGCCCCATCCAGCTTGTTCTTGAGTGATTCCAGGGAGGGGTCATCCACAGCCTCTAGAGAAGGTTGTCTAGAGGATACATTAGTAACTTCTAGCTGGCATCCTGATGTTAACTTGGCCTGACTGTCCATCTCCTTTCTTCCCGCTTCTCTCATGTCTTTTCCCTGGTTGTCCCCACCAGGTTCTTTGAGTTAGACATTTACGTGGATGTGAAACAAGAAAGATGTTCTTTCTTTACAATGGAAAGCTGACTGCTTCTTGTGCTCTTAGAGTATTACAGAAGGACCTTGGAATTTAGGTAATTATGGAGGATGGTTGTTTTTCTTCTTAGTAATGGAGGGGAAACATTTTCTTCTATAATAATGTTTGCTAATGTTCCCTGATCTTCTTTTATGCTTAGTGACAGTGACATTTCCATTGGTTCCTCTTTCATGTGATGTTTTCAGACATCTATTTCTATTTTTATCAGTCAGGGAGTAGCTCCTAGGCTTATGGCTTTCAGCTAAGAATAACTCATGCCCAACCCCTGTGTTTACCTTTGATCAAGAGACTGTTTGCTACAATCACTCTCACGTGTCACAGTCTTACTGTGCCAATTGCGCAGTTAGTTTCAGTAATTTGTATTTAATGGTCTTATTCTGTCTTCAGATTTTCTTGCTTATGCTGTCATTTTCCCACTTGTCTACAGATGTTCTGATGTCAGATTTGGTAGCTTATATGAAAAATCACACATGGTAACAACCATGGCTAACTTTTCCAAGTTAACATCTTCTGTTTTAATAAGTGTACTGAAAAAGTAATCATTGGGAACAATTCTTGTGTAATTTGACTTGCTTTTGTGTCCAACTTTTAAGTCTGTTACCTCTAAAAATCATTTAGTTGTGCTGTTCAATGAGTACCAATGCATTCCAAATCCAAAGATGTGATAATGTTACATAGATGAGATAGACAAAAGATATGAAGGAGGCAAAACCACCCAAGACAGAGGCAGTGCTCTTCTACAGTTGTAACACAACTCACAGAAGTTCTGTATTTAAGCTCGTATTGGTCACAGTAAGCTCCTGTTGTCTTCAGTGGAATGAAATATGCAGGTATTTAAGACTTTTTCACCCGATCCTGCGATATGAACTTTGCACAATAAATAGTAGATGTCTTGCTACATGAAGCTGCAGAGGCAGATAGGATGACATAGTTTAGAAAGAGATTAGACAAAGTTTTGGATAAAGAGACATCAAAGCAAATAAAGGTAAGCCCTTAAATCCCTTGAATGTATGATTGTAAGCGCTGGGAGAGGATGAGGGAAATAGGCCGACAGTAGCAATCTCTCACATAAGTCTTGAGAAAGACTTATGTGCCTTCCCCAGGAAGCATCTCCAGCTGCCACCATCAGAGAAAGAACTTCTAGCTGGATCTATGGATTGAAGGACTCAGTGGGGTGTTTATTGAATTCTTCTAAGTCTTAAGCAGCCATTTAAGGGACCTGTTTTCCCCCATGGTGACTTGAAAATGAGTCAAGGTCCGAAATATAACTAACTTTCAGGGATATTTTGGACTTAGGTACATTAATCCAATCCTGAGAGACAGGGGCTCCAGCGAACATCAGTGTTGCTAAATCCAGCTCTTGGCATTATCTAGGCCAATCTCTACAGTGTCGTCTTTTCTGTCAATCTAATTGAAGAACTGCAGGACTGTCTTTTTTAATAAAGTTGCGTTGCAAATGATCTGAGTAGGTACTATGATATGATTCAATAATACAATTATTTTTTCATCTAGCGTAAAAAAGGTAAATTCGATATTTACTGCAGTTGGATAATGCATTCTTAAAAACTTTTTTTGGCAGGTCTATCCTTCCTATCCACCCCTCACTCAGAATAATCGTCCTAGCAGAACCTCCTGTCATTGGAAGTAGTACGCAACAGTGGCTTGGTCCAGAGTTTCTGACACTGTTTCTTTTTCATCATGTTCGATCTTTAAGCAAGAATGAAGAAATTCAAGTTATTAAAGAAATGGTAAGTATGTTCCATATTGTAGGCTGATTATTGTTTATTGAATGGTTTGGGGTTTTTTACTATATGAAAATAGTTTGCTATTCCTCATGCTGTTTGAATGTAGCACAGATGGGACTTTATTTTCAAAACCTGCTTATCTATAAATGGTAATAGAGTAAATTTGCATTCTTATGATGATATTAAATGATGATGTAATAAAAAAAAACAATGTCAAAACTATATTTCTTTTTCAGTGACATAGAGCAACCATCTACTCATTGTATGTGTAGGTGTATGTGCAACTTCAACCTGTCTTGCTTTCAGATTAATACTGTTTTTGTTTCAAGCAGATTCCAAATGTACCCAGTGGTGCAGTGGAGCAGTTGTTGTCATTAACACATAAGCTTCGGGAGACAAATGATACCACAGTGAGTCAGTTTTTTTGTGTTTTTTGTTTGTTTGTTTGTTTGTTTGTTTATTTCAAATCTGCTTTCTTCTACTATGACACTTCGTTTTCAGAGAGGCTGGCTAAGGCACACTAAGCAAGCAAGCTATAGTGTTATTTTGGAGGCAGCCTGATTGAAAAACTGATCCCAGGAAGTGATTACTGGCAATTACTGCACCATATACTGTAGTTTCTTTGTGATTTTTGTAGCACACTATTAAAATCTGACAAAGTAAAGCTTTTAGGAAATTGCCCAAATCTCAAGGGCAATGGAGACTACCAAGCCATTATCATAGAATCATAGAATGGCTTGCGTTGGAAGGGACTTCAAGCATCATCAAGTTCCAACCTCCCTGCTGCAGACAGGGCCGCCAAACTCCGTATCTAGTACTAGACCAGGCTGCCGAGGGCCCCATCCAACCAGGCCTTGAACACCTCCAGGGATGGAGCATCCACAGCCTCTCTGGGCAGCCTGTGCCAACACCTTACCATTCTCATAGTAAAGAACTTCCTTCTGATATCCAGCCTAAATCTTCCCTCCTTCAAATTAAAACCATTTCCCCTTGTCCTGCTATTATCTACCCTTGTAAAGAGTTGGCTCCTCTCCTGTTTATAGGCTTCCTTTATGTACTGGAAGGTTGCAATGAGGTCCCCCACAGCCTTCTCTTCTCTAGACATTATAAAATGCTAGCTCACAACAGCAAAGATTAGGAATGTGAAAGGGAAAGCTCCGGAATTTTTAGCTGTGTTACTGCTGCAGGCTCTTCTGTTGAAGCAGTCTTATCAAGTAAAATAAGTTCTGCAGACATAGTAACCACAAAATTTCTTTTAAAAGATAGTCAGATGTTGGTAAAAAGTAGAAGGAATATTGCTATGGCAACTAACACTCGATGTTTTTCATGTAAGTAATGTAAAACAATTTTGGTGGAATCCAGTAGTTCAACTGGTATGCAAATGTAATTTGCTCTTAATTTTCATCATTTTAACATGTGTAATAGTTTCACAGCATTTCAACATAGGAAGCCGAGGGTTGTTGAAAGGCCTTTGTGCTCTCCTGAGCTTAAAAAGAAAAAGAAAAAAAAAAAGTAAAAAGGCTGACTTCTAAATACACCTTTGGAACAGTGTTGTTGCTGATAAGTATTTAACTGCCTACAACTAATCTTTGACAATTGTAGACTGGTAAATACATCATCTGTAACATATTTGGAGACGTACCATGCTTGAATAGAACATTATGAAAGTCCTTTCCAAACAAGTGGATATCTATAGCATTGTGAAATATCTAAATGGAATATATATAATGTTGGACAAGATGTGAGTCATAGTACGGACTGAGGGAAGTTTCTTGTAGATGAGCAGTGACATTCGGCATGTCAGGAATACATGCCTGTGTGCAGAGCTGAAATATTTGCCTAAGGTATGTCAGGCTATTCATAGAGTTGCCTGAGTAAGTAATCCTCTGCCAGAGATTATCCTGACATATTAACCATTGTTTAAAGTGATTTTGTTAACAATAGAATACCTGTAGAATATTCAGCCTGTGGGTGTAGTCTGCGTCATTGTAATTGTTTGTTTGGTTTACAATAGAACCTAGAGACCACAATCAAGATCCTGTTGAATTAGATGCTTCATAGATATATATTACAAAGACAGTAGCCTAATTTTGAGTTTACAGCTGTTCCAGGTAAGGAGGAAAGTGGAGATTTTAGTCAAAAAATTAAACTCCCTGTTGCAAATATACAGAGGATACGACACAGTTTCTTCTCTATGGACCTATATGCTATTTTGTTTGTTATATCATTTTGACTTTAAACTGCTTGTGCCCTTAGAGACTAGACTTGTCCAAGCATCAAATAAGAGGCAAGAGTGGCCTTCTTCTTCCCACCTAGTACAGTGGATAAAGTACTGATAGTGTTCTCTGTTGCCAATATATATCAATGCAGTCCTTTGGGTTGTGAGGTATGAGGATTGCTCACCTTAAGAAACTTACTTTGGTTGAGAACATTTCAGCTGTTTAGAGTACTTTCCCAGATGGAATAGGATCTCCAGAAGTAGTGAGTTGTGGGCAGTGAGCTGAAATAGCAGATACAGCGCTCATTCCTCTCACTGTTGAGTAGATCTCGAGTTAACACTTGAAAAGCCATCATGTATAACACAAACTTTGTGATGTTGAATGGTGTACTGCGGTGATTCAGAAAATGCTTTACAGTCTTCCATCAAGGAAAACAGAAGGATCAGGTGTAGCAAAATTAGCACTTAGCCAAATCTAAACTATTCTTGCTCATTGCTAAGCTGAAAAATACTACCCTTTGCTTTCTCAGCATCTGAGAGGAGTATGTACAGTCTCATACAACTACTTTTTTTTGTTGTTTCCAATGAAGTTAATGCCTGTTCATTAAAATTAGTTGTTCAGAGGAAAGAGTTTATGATTTGACATTTATTACACTTTGAAAATTATTAGGGGAAGAAAAAAAATCTGCAATTCATAACATATTGGTTTTTTTTTTTTCTATTTTTTTTCTTGCTGGCAAATTTCAGGATTTACTTTTTTTTTTACCAGTTGAAGTATTATATTATAGTCAGAAATCACTTATATGATCCAAACCAAAATGTTTTGAAATTATCTGATTGCAATATTTCATTTAACCCGGGCAAAGTATGATGTAACTTATCAGATCACACTCATTGTTGTGTGCTTCCTGATAAAACAGGGAACCAGTTTGTATTAGATACCTTCATCCGGTAGATGGTAATTATAGAATGACTTCTTTCTTGATATTTATATCTCAGCCACTTATTTGGGGGGCTGTTTGTTTGTTTATTTTTCAGTGTTGCTGTATTTGTTCTAGGTCAGTCTTTGCAGGCATTGAATCACTTCTGTAACTCTTTACTCAATTATGTCCGGTTTTTAGCATTTACTTTAACATGTGGACAACAGAAGGGGACACAGTGTTCCAGTCATAGCCTGCCCAAATGCATGTGTGATACAATCTCCTTACTTCTGCCCAGCGTTGTTTTGTTTATACGTTCGTGAATCCTGCCAGTCCCTTTTGCCAAAGCACTGCATGTGGAGCTCATAATTCAGTTTGTGAAGAGAAGGCTAGATTTTACAACATCAACCCTTTTACAATGTCTAACCTCCTTGTTATTAGTACTTTTTAATATTTGGTTTTATGTAGCACAGAAAAATTACGTCATCGATGTATTTTTTCTTTCTGTTGCTTATCAAGTGAAATCATAAAGCTAATTTTTGGATGGCATAATTTCCATGACACTGAAGTACTTCAACAAATAGAGAATGAAAAAAAATGCAGATGAAATAGCACCAGCCATTAAAGGAGGGAGAAAGCACTCGTGAATTAGGAGAAAAGTTGAAATAATTGCTTTTGGATTACACTTTTTTCCTGACTCATTCAGTTTAAGTCTCAGAGTTCAAGTAATTAAACTACCTTGTATTTTTTGACAGGCACAGTCCCTGGCTTCATCTTTATCTACTCGACAGCTATTGCGAATTTGTCGTCGACTGTCACAACATCCAGATGAAAGCCTTTACTATGCTGTTAATAAAGCCTGCCTTTCCAGGTAGGAGTGCTAGTTTGGGTAGAAGTTCAAGAGTTGATTGGTCTATTGCTAGCGTGCACAGGGCTCTTTATTTCACTTGAGGACCAAAGCTCCAAGGAATCTGAGTCTAGAGAAGTTCTTCCTACTAAACATTGTTTCTATTGCACCTCTTCATGGCAGTGGAAAAAAATTATAGACTTCCAGCTCAGTGTGCAACTGTTAGTGTAGTTAGTTACGCATAGTCCAACTTCTCTCCTTGAGGAAAGATGGAATGCTGAAGATTGAGCATGAAGGCCGTAGATGTTCAGTGTTTAGAGATCTAAGTAAAGCTTCATATGATTTTATATTGCAGCAAATACAGAAAACTGCAAATCAAACTTCCTGAGGAAATGACCTGCCTATTTTTTTCTTTATTTAGGTTTTTACCAAACCTTGCCAGATTGGCTTTACATAAAAATCTGCAGGATTCTGGTATTGAAACAAATCCTGATAACATGAAGAAACTAGAGGAGAAGGATTATACTTGTAAGTTCATGTCATCTTTTCTCTTTTTATTCATGTACGTTACTCCTTCATTGAAGGGTGAACTAAATGACTTCACAGTTAAACTCGGTTTGCTTCAGTAACATCCCTTGGCTTCGTTCTGTCAGGATGTAATGATGTTCTTAGTGTGCTGATACTTTTCTACTGTCTGCTGCTCATGGAATTTTGTCATGTCTAATGGTTTCCAATACCCGAATGATTGCAGTGACTGCGTAACTGCATAGATATGTGTGTGTGTGTATATATATATGCGTATGTATGGCTGATGAAGTATAAATAATACTGTGTAGAGAATACATGTAAATAGTACATACACACATATATATGGCTGAATGCATATTATTACATTCTAATATAAAACACGTAAGCATTATTTTGTCTACATTTGCATTGCATGTATTTATATATATGTAAAAATATATTTATAAAATAAACTAGAACTATTGCCAGTTGCATTATGCTGCCTGCTTACCTTAATTTTTTTCATCCCAACGTATTGTGTTTCACTGTTCCCCTTTGTGAAACATGCAGGAAAAAATACAGGTAGAATCATATATGATAGTAGGAGAACAAATAAGTATATCTGCCCATAAGTTGTGCTGTATTCATGTTCAAACCCAGCCAGATTAAGAAATTAGTGACAAATAACTTTGAAGAAGGCAGAAGAGAGAGCTCATTCATATCATCTTATTATTTACACTTAGCTGTTATTTCCTTAAGAAGGAATATATTCTTCTTTTACTATGGGAAAGCTTTGCTTTTTTTTTCAAGTTGTAATTGAAGGTTATACCTCCAAGTATAAATTCAGCAAGTTTTCACTAAAGGTTTTTAATTTATCCAATTTTGGACATTCACGAAGTTTATCAAAAGAAGTAGTTCAAAAGAAAAGTCATCGATTACTCTCTACTTCTCTGATGGGTTGGCCCCAACTCTCCCTTACTCCTGTCCACACCACAGCCCCAGTGGGATGGGGATGGAAAATAAGAAGAGAGTGAGAAACCTTGTGAGATGAGAAAATGTCGTCTGACAGTGTTCATGGTATTCCAGTAATAAAACTAGAATATGACATTAAATCAAGGCAACTGTCACTGCTCCTAATGTTCTGTATGATATTTTTACATAAGATCATTTGTCATGTATTGTAGTAGACACCTTTGAAATTTCATTATTATAAGGAGAAATCAAATTCATTGCAACTCAGCCACATGTTAAAAAACATGTTGAGTTAGAAATCACTAACAGCAACCCACAGCCTTTTAAAATCTGCACATCTTCACTTGTGAGCACTGGGAATTGACTGCTTTAAGTAATGCATGTGCTTCTTTGTCTCCTGAAAAATGTCCAGGTGAAATAAACAATGGGATTCTGAAAATAGGATCTGTGACTATGCCGCTTTATAACCCAAGTGAGAAAATGAAAGTGCCTGACGTTTTGTTTTATGAAAATGCTCAAGTAAGTAGAATTCTTTGGCTTCTCCAGCACAAAGTTTGTTTTTTAATGTACACATTCTCAAATACGAAATAAAACATTAAATTAATTTTTAAGGTTCTATTTCTGAAATGGTTTCTTCAGGCTAAACAAATATCTGAAGTGATTTGATGCTTCTGTGGGCAACGTGTTCCAGTGCCTCCCCACTTTCTCCTCTTAAAGAAATACACTCTTGTGGCTGGATTATTCATCTCAAGAGAATGTTTTACAGGGAATGTTTTATGAGGAGGTTTTGCAGGCTGACAGTCTTAACACTATTTAGTTTGAGAAGCAAGATGAAGAGTAATTAGTATTATTAACCAGTCAGTAGTTAATCATTATTTATTTTCTAGAACTTGAATTATTAATTAGTTCTTAGCTGTTAGTGTTCTTGGTGTTAATTAGTTCATGGTAGCAACGTGTGTGAACAATTACAGGAAAGGGCTTGGTGACTTGTTTTTGTTTGTTTGTTTTTCCACCCCCTCCCACCTTCCTTTTACAGAGGTAGGTGTGCTGCAGCTGTCTTTGCTATCTAGCACAGAGACCTCAAATTTCTCAGACAAGGGTGTCTTAAACCAGAGAATTACCCTCTGGGTGACTGTTGGAAATCTGATAGCTGATGTGAAATGCTGTAATATGCTGACCTTGTGAAATATTTTTCTTTCAGGGGCTTGGTGTGGGCCTCCTACTTTTGTAATTTCTTTTTCTTTCCTCTCTTGTTCTATTTTTTCATCATTTTTGTGGTTGAAATTTATTTCCAGAAAGGCTATCCTTTCTACTATGTGACTGTCACCTACTGAAGGTGATGACAGACCATGCAGGGAGGACAGATCACAGTCATCTTCATCTTCCCCAGTAACATTACATGTGAGAACTGGTTCTGTGTTGCCATTTCCATTGCTTTTTCCATCCCCTTGCATATAGTTTCACTAGTTACAGTTGAACACACTGCATAAAACTGTGCACGACCTGTGAGCAGATATTACCACAGAATCACAGAGTTGTAGGGGTTGGAGGGAACATCTGGAAGCCCTTGAGACCAGCCTCCTGTTTAAGTAGATTTCCTACAGCAGGATCTACAGAAAAGGATCCGGGTGGATTTTGAATATCTTCAGAGAAGGAGACACTGCAACACTCTGGGCAACCTGTTCCAGGTGCTCTGTCACTTTCAAAGTAAGGAAGATATTTCTCATGTTCAGGTGGAACTTTCTGGGTTCCAATTTATGTCTGTTGCCCTCCATGCTGCGACTTGAACACTGCTAAAAAGAGCTTGACCCAATACTCTTGCCACCTGCCCTTTAGGTACTTGTAAGTGTCCCAGTGGAATTCACAATTACCACAGCACATTGCTCCCTGTCCATGAGTGGCACCATGATGTTAATGATAAATTTGAGTTTCCAGGCTCTGTGGAGAATGGATTGAGTATATATATTGATACAAATCTGTTGTGTCTACTTCTTCATGTAAATATTGTATCTGAAATGTCTTCGGGATTCTAATACAATATTAATTTTGGTCCTGGTAAAATAATAAATACATATGTAGCATCTCTTGCAGGAAAGCAGTTCTGCAGGGAAACTGGAATGTGTGCATATTTGTCCAATTTGGGATAAAAATCGAATACATCAGAAGGAAGTACTCAGCTTTAGCAGTAAAATAGTAATAACAAAAAAATGTTTCCAGTAAATGATTTGCCTTCAAGTCTCCCCTTGAATTATGCATGGAGTATTCATTAGTCCTTTGACATGCCTAGTTAGGATTTTGTTGTATTAAGCTGTTTACATGAGTTTCTTCCCCCCCCTTCAGCCTCTGTCTGGAGAGATTTGGACATTTAAAACATTGTTCACCCAGTTATAAATGGTATATTTCTATATAGTCAGAAATGACCTGTGATGTACTGTGTTGTTTTGTTCTGTTTTTTTCCCCAAAATTAAGTACTAGAGATAGAAGAATATTGTGAAAAACTGTATGTTTCTATGTATGTTTATCTAAAGACAAGCATTCATTCCTTTAAGTAGCTTGTCTGACCTACTTTCAGATGACCTATTTTCACTAGGTACAGTGGAGAAATATACAAGACTATTGCTAGAGTAAAGTAGTCAGCATTGCCACATAATCCATAAATCCTTTGGATCCTTTTAAACAAATTGTTTGTGAGGAGCGTGATGCGGTTCAGTTTTGTGTTGTTTGTGTTACCTTTTGCAATACTGGGTATGTGTGTAAAATACACATCATATACTTTGACTTCATCTAGGCAATCTACTTTAGAAGTTAGAAGAAACATAGACTTGAGCTTGTATTTTCCTATTATCCTATTATTATTTCTTTTGAAAGTAAAGTTTAATTAGAGTAGGAAAGTGTATTTGTTACTAATTTAGCCCTGGCGTTTAATGTAAAAAAAAACAAACAAAACCCAGCCATGTTTATAACGAACGCATTCATATGGACTCCCTGTGTTTTGTTTCTATACTGTTCTACCAGGATTCATTTTACTTCCTCCTAGTAGAGTTGCTGGAAAGTTGTCCTATGTGTGTAAACAGAAGTTCTTATGACAAAAATTCATTTAGGCTAAAAAGGAAATACATTAATGTCATGGTTTTATAATGTCGCTGTCAATATTCCACATCATAACATCAGGTGCAGTATGGATCATTAAAAAGTTCATACTCCAGTTCCGTGGAATAACAGTGTCCCGAATACTCAGCTCTCAGAAGAAGATTACCTAGATCTACCTGTGCCCGTGACAATTAGGAATGAATACTGAGAGTGACATTTATTTAGGGAAATCAAACACCCAGAATCAATTGGAGCAAAGGAAATACATGAGTGAAATTAGTGATTCTGTCCCATTGTTTTAGTCACCAGCTAAATTGCCTCTGCTATTATTGATTGAGAAACACTTGCTATAAAGTGAGTAGCTGCAAGTATGATGCTCAACAAAACGTGGCCTAAATGCTGGTAGTTCCTGTGTACTTCTGTTATTAGTTAATACATAAACTAGACTAAAAACGGGAGTGAAAATCATGTTTTTCTTTCTCTAGCACATGATGGTAATGGAAGATATGCTAAAAGACTTTCTGTTGGGAGAACATCTTCTTTTAGTTGGCAATCAGGTGAGTTAAACATTTTTTAAAATAGATAGGATATTTAATGATTAAATCAAATCTTTATTTTGCTTTGTTGAAATTACACCTATTGGTACTGATGAGGTAATTTACCCATTTTTGGTTCTTCATCCACTGATATGCACGTATTGATGGAGTAAATGCCTTCAATGTTGGAGATATTTTTCTACATTGTTATTACAGTAGAAAGAATAAATTTTAGCAGTTACGTGTAACAGGTATACCATTAAAATCTTCAGTCCACTGCGTTCTCTATCCTTGATGTCTATGCATCAGACTTCCACTTTAAAATGTTCTGGTAGAGCACAAGAGATGAACAGATAAGTTGTATTAAAATTGATTTCAAAATATTCATCTTCTTGAAAGAGATACAGATCTACTTTGCGTATTTTTGTTGGCCCATAGTGACAAGGCAGGTCTGAAGTCAAGTGATCAGGTGTGGGCTGCAGTCACTTAAGATTCAGGGCCCTGCACAGCATTACTGGAGCCTAATTCAGGAAGGAACCTATGGAAAAGCCTGAGTGTAAATGACAGGGAGAAAGGGGAGTCCAGTGAGGCTATTTATGGTTTGCTCTGCAGGTGTACTGTGCGAGCTGACTTTCAATGCAGGCAGCTAAAACTCTAAGTACTGGGTAGACAAGCCTGTAGAGCTTGGTGGTACACTCAGGTTCCTAACACGTGCTTTTTATGTTGAACCAGTTTGACAAAAAGACACTTGAGTATAATTTCTGGGTTGTAAAATATTTTTCCAGCATCGGTATCCTCACCTTTAATAACTGTAATGATTTAATCTGTACAGAATTTTCTTAAAGTTTATGAAACTCTGGCTGGAGACAGTGTTAAAGGATTAGACCAGGTATTGGAAGACACTGCTCTGATTTTAGACATCAGCTCAGCTCTACCATTAAAATGTGCACCGTCCTTGGCAAATCAGTAATACTTTGAAGTTTACTTTTGTAGTCACACACTTATGTTCTGAGTACGTCCAGGTTTGGTATTTTTTATTCACTGATTTATTTAATAATGCCCTTAATTTTGAGCATTTTATTTGCCATTCTGCCATTGTTTCAGTCCCACCACTCCACGACAACCATCCTTGATTTCACAGAGATGATCACTAACCATTTAGAAATTGCTTGGGTAATTCCCTATGCGTATTACTGAAAAATTCTGTAGCGTTTGTTGAATCCTTTTCCAAGTACTTCAGAAGCAACCATATTACATGTTTTCATGCTAAGTGCACAGATATTTTGCGAATGATTGTGCAAGGATTAACATTTGATCTCTCTTTTAGAGATTCAGTTTCTCTTAGCTGGCTGCATTTCATTTTCCTCTTTTACCTCTTTGGTTTTCCTTACACATGTATGCACAGAGTTGCTATTAGTTTAAGTCCATTTTCTTTATTTCACAGTTGTAACTGAATTCTCTTCTGTACATTCTTATTTATTTGTGAGCTGACCTCTTGTGAGAGTTCTTTTAGTGGTGCTTTTTTACTGGGTTTGAACTTGGAAGATAAATATTTGAATTTCCATAAAACTATATGATTTTGATGGGCATTAGGGACTACCTCTCTTTAATGAGACCAAGGAGAGGCTGCAGACAATGGTTGAGCATTAACAAGTCTTAGGAG
This sequence comes from Excalfactoria chinensis, assembly GCF_039878825.1. Lineage (NCBI taxonomy): Eukaryota > Metazoa > Chordata > Aves > Galliformes > Phasianidae > Excalfactoria > Excalfactoria chinensis. The sequence continues at coordinate 155,374,576 of NC_092825.1, read as the reverse complement.
TTCACCTTCACAAGCAAACTACTTTATTCACTTGTAGTCCTTGAAGCATATATGGCCTAAGGTTTTATAGCTTTAATGTATTGTGCCAAATAGGGGTTTTGCTAAATGTTTACACTGGTTGTTGATTTATTTTGGATACTAACTGGAACGTGATGCAATCTAATGTATAAGCCAACAGGTTTCTTTGGGTGGGTCCTTGGGAAACGCAGTGAATAGATAAGAATTTTCAGCTGTGGAATAGTTTCTGATAAAAGGAAATGCCAGTGCTTTAAATATAGCTTCTGATATTGCTTCCTTAGAGAGCCTGAAGTCTGAGTGTGAATGAGACCATCCATAGTTTCTCAAAGCAACTGTGAAGCAGCTTCTTCCTTGGCTGAGAGTAAGCAGCTATTTATTGCTCTCAAAGCAACAGGCAGACAACCACAAGAATCCTGTTTAGTAAAGGTTGTTTATTCTTTGCAATGACTGTTTATATGGCTGTTAACATATAGCTCTTACACTGCAGTCGTTCCCTGTGCTTTGTGGGACGGAAAGAACTATTTATTCTTATTACCAAGTAAAACATTCAGGCTATTTTGTTGTGAATATTTTTCTAATGGACATTGTACGGTTTGTCAATTGGTCACTACTTGATAACCTGAATTTTTGTCTTTGGCAATCAGGAGATAAATTGTACTCATGCATAATTGTTTGTGTGGATGAAAATTGTTAAATAACAGTGGTGAAACATGTTTTTGAGGTTTTACATATAACATTTGCCGGAGAAAATCTTGCATCTGGAGGTTGTGCAAAGAGAAGATGTTGGATGTTTCACCTTCATTGGTCCTAAGTGAAGTAAAACATCAGCTGTCTTGAAGAGACCAAAAAAAATGTTCATCATTTTAAAGGGTTTCTGACTTTCAGGGGGGTGAAGGCTCACAGCCTTGTCACTTCTGAAGTATTTTATAACCCTGAAGTACTAAAACACTTATCCCCATGTTAAACAAAATAGAAGTATTTTATTTGACCTTAGTCTTTTGCTGTAATTTGTAGTATGAGCTGTTCAGATAACTGATCTCATAAATTGAAGGGGTTCTGTCATAGCAGTGAGTCCTGAATGTTTCTGCTCTGAGGGCACAGTTTTCATGCTAGAAGTATTTCATAACAAATTGTGTTCTTTTTGGCCCTTATCGTTACTCTATTTTATTAACTGTATACATATAGTGTAAATATTATAAATGCAAATGTATTATATATATATATATATATATATATATATATATATATATATATATATATATATCAACTCAGTACACTTTTAGTGTGAACTACCATGAGTTAACCTAAAACAACCTAATTGCAATTCTGTGTGACATGACAGATGCAGCTGGTATCAGACCCTGGAGTACTGCCATGCCTTGAGAACTACACATAATCCCTAAGGTTAATGCCTCATTAACCCTTATCCATTTCATAATGTGTCTTTTAAACAATGCACACTTTAAAAAATTCATTTCAGTAGATGCAGATAATATTTGTATGTACATCTGAAGCACTTTCTGCCTTTCTGTTTGGTTGCACCCCACCAGCTTTGGCACAGTGCTTTGCCTTGTGTCATTAGATCAACTGTTGTAGGCTTTGTACCATCCTTGTACCAAGTATAGATCATAGCAATGAAAAATGTCCAAGTAAAACATTACTGTCACTATCATATGGACATTACCAAAACTGAGGAATATTCTGTCAGTCTTCCTAAATAGTGGACAGAGGAAAATAATGTATATCGATAGAGCCTTAGTGTTTATCAGGACCGTACCCTATTTGTCATCTTCTCCTTACTTTCGTCTTTCCGGAACTCCCAGCTGCTCTTTTGTCTTCTAGTTCTCTTCATTGGCAACATTTACCATTTTCAAGTATTTGGTATTTGCCAGACTATCCTTGAAATACCAGTATAAAAAAGCTCACCAAGTTGATAAGAATATAAGAAGTGCCACAGGTTACTGTTTCAATTACTGTTGAATACTGAGAGCATTTACATTTTGTACTTCTTCATTGATGGTGTGGAAACTTGGGTTTTGACTTTGCCTTTGTACTTGTTCAGAATGGCTCCCCACTAATTCTCCCTTGAATGAGGAGAAAACTTTGCAAGTCTAATTCGACAATGTGTAGCTAAGGAGAAATGAGCTGGTAGTTTAAAAGAACAAGTATGTTAAAAGAACTCAGAAATGTAATGGCCTTTTGGCACATACTCTTGTATCAAAGAAATAAATTAACATGTGATTAGATCTTATTTTTTGCTTTTCTTCAAGTCAGACCTGAAGGTAAATGAGCTCATGGACTCTCATTATCTTGAAGAGTTTAGTGAGACAAATGATTGAGTCTTTCTTAAAGATGTTTAAAAGAACATGCTTGAATAGATTGTTCCATCTAAGGTAATTTTATTCTTCTTTTCTTTGTGAAATTGCATTAAATAGATAGTGAGAGCATATAGTATTGTCGGTCACCAGCAAAACTTAAAATACTGAATGCTTAGCATCCTAACTCCTCTTGAATAAATTCTTACTTGCTTCGACTTGTAAAGATGGACAACTTCCTCTACAAGGCAAGAACATACTATCCTAAACCAACATTATTTCTGTCCCTTTGAATATGAAGAATCAGAGCTTTAAACTGAATTGGGCAAACTGTTGTGGTAATTTTTGCCTAAGGAATTTTTTTGTGGCAGTTGTGGAAAACTTAGAAAATATTTGTCTTTTACTTCTGCAGTCACACACATATGTGAATATGCATTCTCTTTAAATGTCTGTCTGCTTGAATTATCACTTTCTGCCTTTGCAAGTTATGCTGTGAGGGATCAGAACAGAAAAAGAATCAGCTAATTGATTTTCTTTGGGATTTATCTACCCACAGTTCTTTTTAATTTGATTTTTTCACATCTTCCCCTCTGCTGAACTTCTGTTATCTCACATCACTGAAAATATGAGTAAACAATGCCCTAATAGGGCGCTGGGTAGACTTTTGTACTAAAATTCAGGGAAAAAAAGTAAGATATCTGCAAGCTTGTCTACATTTGTAGTTGGGAATGTATCCAAAATATTCGTCATAGCTTTTGATAATGGTGAAACTTTAATTTTTTAATCTTTTGTTGTTGTTGTTTGTCCCAGCTTCTGAATTTGTAATAAGATAATGGGATGATAAACCAGAAGATGCTCACGTGCAGTGCTTTGCTGTGACCAATATATAGATCACACTTGGGGGAAGACTTAATCACTGCTTATTTATTCACATTTATTCCAAGCGAAGCTTGTAACACCAAGAGTATTTGAGAGAGCTGTGTAGGTGCAGCTTGTTGCTCTGGTGATAGAACTTTTTCTCTCTCTTATTTTATTTTTAAATCAGAACTGATTTAAAATCTGATTTTACGTCCTCTGGTGTAAAAATAGCAGCCTCAGTCAAAATGCTTGCACTCTTGCACATGTTTTTGTTGGCAGATTCAGGAAAGTTACAGACATGGAAGATGGTTCAGTGCCAAGCCCAGTGTTAGAAACCATTCATTAGCAAAAGTGTCCTCATTTTCTTCATCTGGGAAAATGAAAAAACATAAGTTTTCTGCGACAGTGATGCTATCAATATGATTATTGTATATGTAGTAACAAACTGAGGACTTTTACATGAGGATTCTTTATATTCTGTATCAAAGTTTAATAAACAGGCTTTGTCCTTTTTTTTCCCCTAATAGTGCAACTTTAAAATTACAGAATTTTGTTAAAGACCACAATGGTGAAGTAGCAAACTGTTTTTCTCCCCAGTCCTAAGAAACAGTTTCATCCTTCAGTAAGAAGACAGGTGCTCTGCTGAAGGTGATTTTAGCTCTGCAGGGTGGTTGTGTGCTGAAATGCAAAGGCTGTGATTGCAGAGCTTCCACTGATGAACAGCACTGGTCTTTAACTGTTTTGGTTATGACCTGCAAATTATTTAAAAGGAAAGGAAAACGAGGCAGCATTTTTAGATTTATTTTTCCTAAGAGGCGAACTGATAATTTAAGAAATGTGAGCACAGTTCTTTTGGGCTCTAATTTTATTGACATAAGTTGGACTATGCAGGGGAGAATTTTGCCCTACTACTGTAATTGCTGCATCCTGAATTGCAAAACACCTCCTGGGTCCTGTAAAAACCTTGTTTATATTTGAAACTACAGTTACTGCTTGAAGATTAAGTCATTTTATCCTTGGCAACAAGTGTTTACGATGGCATTAACTGAGGGTTTCTTTTGCTTTCTAATTGCACAATCTTCTTTTTGTTATTCATTAGTGCAGATATTTACTTACCATTTTCCAATTTCACTTGCCCCATATGTCTGACAGAGTAAAAATTGCCTATTCCTTGCTTTCGGAAATATTTTAATTCAGTTTAGCTGAAACACCAACAAAGATGTTGTTTTCCTTCTGATTAGCACATTTTTGTATTTCTGATACATTAAGTTACTGCAGTAGTATGTCTATAAATAACACACAGAAAGTGTTAGCAGCAAGCTGGTTTGTCCTCTGGAGTGTTACATTAGGCTTCAGTAATTGCAAATTATGTGAGATTGCATTGTGAATTTGACCCAAGTTTGACAGTATTTTACTGTGTTCCTGTGACATGTGTAGTTCTGATTCCTTCTATTTAAATGGTTGACTGCACACGGTGTGGGTGGCTGATACAGCTTGCTTCTTGGCACTGGATATAGATTGGAAAGAAAGGAGGGTAATTTTGTTGCTGTTATGATCATTTCTTACTTCTGGGATGCCAGTAACTTATTTCAGAAGTTTTTTCCTAAAATGAGTTAGCATTTTCCTCTCTTCATGTCTACCTGAACAAGAAAGGCTACAGATGTATTTACCCTGTGAGGTTCCAAGGAGTTTGAAATAGACCTGGTTTCCTTGGCCTTGTGCTAGTGAGTAGTACTTAAGGAATGAACTCACCTGAGCTCTTCTTTTCTGCGGTTTCTTAATGGTATAAAAGACCCCTCTAAATATCTTTGGTCTCCTTACTCTCTAACATGTCAAGGGGTAAAGGAGGCAAAGAGAAGTAGGAACTTGTGGTGAAGTAAGAGGAACAGAATCAAGGAGCTTTCACTTGAACTTTGCTCTAGCTGCTGTTGCCAACCAAGGATTTTCTGTGGTACACCACAACCTCTAAGAAGGCACATCACGTACTCTCTGGAGCAGTTCAGTTGAGAAACTGAGCGATGTTAATGTGTTTATAATAGCTAAAATGTGGTGGGAATGCCTTTTGAATACTGCATGCACCTTTTAAAAACATATTACGTACTAGAATCAGGGTATCCTTAAGATGAAATGAAAGGTGTGCATACAATCTGGTGAGAGGACCAAGCACAAAGAAAAGGGTGTGGTGTGGTGAAAGCACAACTCCCACTGACTTCACTGTGCTACTTGGCTAAGAGTGCTCTCTGCCTTCCTCCTTGGTGGTCCACCACCAGGCTTGTGTTTTCTGAGCATCCATTCAACAGTGAGCTGTGTTCCTGTTTATAACCTTGGTGATAACAGCATGCATAGAACTATGCAAAACCAGCAATGCAGTCCTCTTGCTGTAGGAAAGGGAGAAGGAGGGGGAAAAAAAATTAGCTGTTATTTTGTAGTTGCAAAAATATTATTTTCAAGTATTATTTGAAGAATCCACAAATCCTACATTAATGGGCGTGGAAGTCAAAGTTCTTTCTTTTAAATTATGGTAACCATTTTGTTTGATTGTAAGCATGCCTTACACTGATTCAATATGTTGATCTATTTGTTCATCTTTGAACTTGCCACAGCTGGCTGGAATCTCCTTCTGCAGAGAAAAAGACATGCAAAGCAAACCACTAGGAGCTGGTACAGAAAACTGTGCAGGCATCTCTTAGTAAAAGAAAATACAACTGCTTTCAGTGTGGATATGTATCCCTGACATTAGAGGAATGCCTATTTATTTGTCCATTTATGACTTTAGGTACCTGACTGCAGTTATATGAGAATAAGACTGTCCATGTGCACTACTAGAGGATTCTTAGCCTGTTTCTGGTTACTTTTGATGCTTCTGATGTAGTTCCTAAAGTAGTGTGTTTCCACATCTCTGAGTTTCTAGAAGAACTGACATCACAGCATCATCACGTTTTTCAAAGCAGTGGAGAACTGTATTTCAAGTGACAACTTTCAGCAGTATCTATTGATAGGTATTGTGTTGTAGTTTCTTATTACAGCTATGCATGAAGCTGTAGATTCTTCTAAAGGGCCAGATGGAAGAAGATTCATGAGAAGGTGAGAACAGAGCACTAATTTGACTTAGCTTTCCTATGTTCCACTTGAGTCTACAGTAGGGTAGTTCTATTTCTGTCAATTATGCTGTATTTTTTTCCTCTGCTCTTATGCTTAGAACTTTCCTTCCATGGTTTTAACTTTTACACGTATGTGTGTGATTCTCCATTCTCATAAATGCAGCCCATATGAGAGATTGTGTTTGCTTTTTGAGAAGCTCCAGTGTTGCAATTCTGCAGCTGGCAGTTGCCATCTTTGAGATAGAATTTAGTCGTAAATGTCATAACTCACAGTTATGAATGCTCCTATTCTGTTTCAGTGCCAAGTGAAACAGATTAGCTGGTCTCAAGTTGGTTTAATCTAATCTCTTTAATCTGTCTGTGGGTTATATTTATCTGCTTTAGTTTACAGTGGTATGGACTAATGATGCATTCGCACAGTCAGTGTGAATCTCGGTAGAGGGACGGAATCTTCTCAAACTGTTCTTGGCAGGTTTACAAGTGAACTTTTCTTTCTGCTCATTTGTCTAGTTCCATTTTTCCCATTGGCAGGGATTTCCCTTTCCTCTTTCTTATAGGAGGAATAAGAATGTTTTAAGTGAAGCTCATTGCTGCAGTTTGGTATATGTCAAGGGACATACGACCTGGATTCCCATAGGATGAGACTAAATCATTCCAGCAGCACACCTCATACCTTCAGTATGTTTCCTTCCTTGCAAACAAGCCAGGCCTGGGCTGAAGTGCCAACTTCTGAAACACTTGTACAGAGGACAAAGTAGTGTTAGCTACACCTGATTCACTCCATAAGCTCACTGTCACTGTTCTGCACAGCTTGCTAATGCAGTATAGCAGTGTTGTAAATCAATTCATCTCCAACTCAATTCTGATTCTCTCTGGGCCATTTTTGCTAGTGCCCAGTGGAAGGTGATAGCAAATATTAACAAAGGTGGTGTCTAAGTCCGTGTGACAAATGCAGTGTTTCCAATGACCAACAAAACTTACCTTTTCATCCTTAGTGCAAGCCAGCTTTGTGGTATTCAGAGCTTTGCAATACCTTTGTGAAACATGGGGCTTGTAAACAAATGGAGATAGTTAAAGCAATTCATGGGCATGAGTGACCTAACTCTAGAGAATCAATCCCTTTTCTGATTACTGTTAGTAAAACAGATAATGATTTTGCAGATACATATATAAAATAAAAGTAAATTGCAGTTAGGGCTCTCTTATGTGAATTGAAATTGTATTTGCTTATAAATAAATCTGGGGAGTATTTGAACGCTTTTAGGAAGTTATCTTTTTTATAGCTTTTAAATGTGTCATTGTAATAACTCTTAAATCAATCTTAATTGTGTTCGTGTTATAATAATGTCTTCGTGTTGTATTTATTTCCTGCAGGGTGTTGGGAAAAACAAAATAGTTGACAGATTCCTTCACCTTTTAAACAGGCCCAGAGAGTATTTACAGCTGCATAGGTAAGAACGTGTTACATTTTCATTCTTTGCAATCTGATTTCACATGTTGTAAAAGTCACATTTCTGACGTTTAATTTGCTCTTAGTGTTTGATTAAATACTCTGTTATTTTGGGTGGCACACAGACCACAGAAATGTATCACTTTTGTAGGTATAAGCAATAAGGTTGATGAGAGGGTTCAGAAATCTAGTGGAATCACTTCACTTAGCATAACAGGAAGGAAAGCTTGGAGTCTGCTGATGTCAAGTCAAGAAAGTCCCACTACACTACCATTTCTGGAGAGATTTCCCTAAACATGAGGTACTGTGTGAGGGAAGAATTTCAAAGGCTCTTGTTTGAATAAATCATTCATAAGATAAGAAATACTTTTAGCTATTTGTTTTCATTGTCACTCCTGCGTATTTGTCATCTATAAACATGTTTGGATTAGGAAATTATATTTTTTTTTCATATGAAAGCTAGGAAAAGGTTTTCAGTACAACAAAACAATTGAAAACAATTCAAAAGCTGAAATAAACAACAGATTATGTTTGTGAACTGATTTAGTAACAATTTGTCTGCCTGCTGTTTATGGCACCTGGATCAGTAAATGGAAACAAAGACTGAATAGGTATAGACGAATTATTTTCAGTTGAATTGCATCATATTTCTGCTTCATTCCTATTCGTTACATTCCCCTCTTGAACTTCTTAGTTTTATTACCCCATCTCTTTCTGTAATCATTGTTCTTTAAATAGTGCTAATCAAAATGGTCATCTTTGGTATTTTGCCCTTTAGCAGCGTGGTCTCTTTAACATTTTCTCTCTCACTTTCTTCTCTAGCTTTTTGTCTTCAAATGTCTTATTCTTGTGCCCCTGATGCTTGGATAGCTCTACCTCATCACTTTTCTACTGCTGTTTTCTTACATACATTTTCTCCTAAAGTCCCATCACTGATTCCCTAAATACTACTTTTGTGACCTGCTACTCTGATCTTTGCATTGTCTTTCATGTCATCTTCTCTGCCTGAAATAGGCCCCTCCTCCTTTTCACACATTATCACTTTTTGCACGTCTCATTGATTTAACAAAGTTTGAAAAATTCCTTTCCACTGAGGTGTGGTCAAGAAGAACAGTATGTGTTAGTATTGAGATAACTCAGGGGAGCATTGGTGTAAAACAAGTTTGGGATAACGATGGACCTATAGAATGGAATAGGTACAATGTGCTAGATTATAGATCTCCAGAAAAATAAGGTGCCTTTGCTGTAGACTCTTATTGGGTTGCATATTGTTACAGTGTTTAAGGGATAGATAGAAATAACAAATGATGAACCTGAGCAGTTCTAGAAGAACAATATACAGAAACCTGGAATTTCTACTTCCTGCATGGCATTCTGAAATACCTTGCAAGGATCTTAGTCTATATCGTACCTCGGTAAACTTTACAGAGCCTTTAAAGAAGGATTATGATATCATTAGTGCACAGTTCCAGATTACAAAACAAAATAGGAAAAAGTTTACCCTCAAAAAATTTTACCATAGCAATTTTAGACATTTTGTAGGGGAAACACAGTTAATAGCTTACAGCATATAAGTGTTTTATTAGAAAATATTCTAGATTGTAAGCTTCATCTGGATGTTTCTGTGCATTTTGTAGGTAGCTAGCATCAGTACTATTAACTGTGCTAGCAGAATACTATTCCTAAATTTAATACATTGCTCATGTAACTGAATTATAACTCTAGAGGAGTTGAATGTTCTAAGCGTGCATTTATTTGACAGTCTTCAAAGGGAAAGGAATAATATCATTTCTTTTTTCCCCAAGGAAAAACTGCAATAAATTAAATAAAAATTGAAGGGAATTCAGTGTCTGGTGAAGGTGGGAATTCTTGACCCTTTCAGAAATGTATCTGACATTGCTCATCATTAGTCCTTGGAATTTAGGTTGAAGATTCTCTTTAGTTTGCTGTAACAAGTCTCTCTAGAAATGAGCATGCAGCTGTCAGCTGCATGTCCCGAGGCTCTGAGTTTCCACTGAGGTATCAAATCTGTCAGAAGATGGCTGATGACATCACCAGTTCTCAAACATGCCCATGTCAAATGTCGCTTTCTATAATTAGCTGTAAAACATGTACTTAACAATAATTCTAAAATGGAATTGCTGTCTCGGTTGAACAGTGTGCCTTGCAATTGAATACTATCTGTTATGTTCAGGAGTAGGTAGATAGGAATCCTTAGGTAAGAAATAGCCTTGTTGATGACTTCAATACAGATGTAGGCGAAGGAGAAATGATTAGAGTGCAGAAAACTGTAAATGCTTTTAAATTAACATATGAAGGTCTCTAGTAAAAGGTATCATTTCGTAGTAAATAAAGAAGCAAATAAATAACAGGCACAAGTAAGTCAAGGTCAGCCTGGATGAAATTTCCTGATATTCTTTACCTAGAGGTTGGGGAGGCATGGGAACAGGTTGCCCAGAGAAACTGTGAATGCCCCATCCCTGCAGGCATTCAGGGCCAGGTTGGATGAGGCTCTGGGCAGCCTGAGCTGGTGGGTAGCAGCCCTGCTCACAGCAGGAGGTTGCAACTGGATGGTCTTAAATGTCCCTTCCAATCCAACCAATTCTATTTGAGTTCTGATCTAACACTTCACATATTCCAAAAGATTCAGTTGAAAAGTATGCTCCTTTTAGAAGGAGTAATTTTAAAATCTCAAAATTTATGTCTTGTGCAGAAAGATGTTGAGAGGAGATAGTAGACAGAAAAGAGAGTGTTTTCCTTAAACATCTTTTCTAACATCTGTGTTTTCTTGCTCTACCACTCATTTACATGTAAGGGTCAGCCTGACCTTAAGAATTAGATTGTTTATGGAGATTATAAATCTTTCTCCTAGCCTTGCTTACCTCATTGAGAGATTTTCTTGAGTATTATTTACATATATAAATCTATGTGTGTGTGTGTAAGATATGTGTATATATATATTCGGTCACACATACATATGTGTACATATGTACACCACCTTGCAGATAATCATTCTTTGGAACCACCCTTATAGCAGGTTGGCCTGTTAGTAACTGAGCACTTCTGTTTCCAAGCAATTTTTGGAAAAAAAGGCAACCTGAAAACCAACACACTTTGCTTAATTTTTATAAGTTATTTTGGGACCGTGAAACTAAATATCTTAACTGAAATAATGCTGTGATTAAAATTTAATAAGGAAATAAATTAAGAAAAATGTTTGCTTATAAATTATTCAGAAAGTTGACTGCCCTTGCTTACGTACGTCCTAATATTAGAAGTTGATCAGGACACAAAAAGGAATAAGTCCAAAATGGCAGATCTCCTTTATCATCTACAACTGGGGTTATCGGACTCCATCTGGAACTGACAGTTTGGTGTAGGCTCTGCATAGCTTCTGTCTAGGGTTGCACTTACAAAGCTTCTTGCTTCTTTTCCATGCTGAATCAGAACTTTCATCTACTGAGATTACCCAGTTAGTCCCATTACTTTAAGAATAACTTCTGGGAAATAAACCCTGAAATTCTGTTTATTTCTGAGGGATGACTGCGGCCATGGTACTGGCTACATATTATGAAACACATAACAACTTTATCTTGCCTAATGTTAATCTTTAAGGTCTTAAGGCTTTCACCTTGAATGATGCTTTCACCTTCATGATGCTGCTGGGAAAGTGAAAATCTGAGGCAGCTGCAGGCCAAACTGACATCTGTTTAGAAATTAGATGCATGTTGGATGACTTTATTACAAACCTCTATGTCCTCCAAATAAATGTAACTGAGAATCGAATACTTGCTTTATTCCTAAATGTAGGAACCCTGTCAAAACTCATAATTTTATGAACCTTGCTGTTAACTACTCTTGTCATCTCTTGTGTGAGTCATGTGGAAAGAAATCACCTGTGGTTCTTCAGAAAAATGTGAAACCAAACTGATAACATCTTCCTTTAAATTACAAAGTTTCTTGAAACATGAAGATTCCACAGAAGGAAAAAAAAACAGCCAGACAAAAAGAAAAAGCCCAGTAAAGACTTAGGAAAGACTCAGGCAATAATATCTGCCCTATTCAGACTATAAAATCTTCCTTAGCATGGATGAAAGTGGTACATAAAATATAAGCTCCCACCTCTCCTGTGTAAAAGCCCCAGAAAAAAAGTACTGTAGACTTAAAACTGTTGGCTCCTTTGATAAAGAAATAAATAAATTAATTCTACCATCTAATCAGTAACTAATTTGCATGTGAAGAATGGTTTTGCTGGAGTTACTATATCCTTTATCTGACACAATTATGTGTCTGTTTGGAATTCAGTGTTTTTTGAATTACAGTGACAACGATTTCTTCTTGCAGTTCCTATTTCTGTCTGAACTGGTATTATACAACCACAATATTTGCCCTTTTGTTTCCAACGCAGACTTGATTTATGGCTCAGATTGTTTTGTTTGATTGCCTTTGGATTGTGAAGGGACTGCAAAAAAAGCACAAACACCACGTTTTTCAAAAGCTCAGGTTCTGCCTAGGAAGGGGAAAAAAAATCAGTGACCTACATTTTGTATCTGTTTCTTTTAGAATAAATGATGTGTTAGTTTTACATGCTGGAGACATTGGAATATATCAAGTTTCTGGAGTCATATGATTTTATCTGATCTTAGTATTCATGAAGTAATATCCTAGTCTTGAACATATGATCTTAAAAAGGGAAAATAATATTGGCATATTGTTCGTTCTCTGTGTTTATTGCACCTGAAATTTCATTTTAGACAGCTAAATAGAACTGGAGAAATTCTGTGGAGATCACGTAGTGTCAGCTCTAAGATCTGATGTGCAACTTCTGAAAGCTGCCATCACAGCTCTGTTGGTGTTGGATTGGTTTTATGTTATGTAACCAAAAAGAGCAACTGGCAATAGGAACCTCATGAAATTATCTGACATCATGTGTTGTGCTTCTCATTGTTCTATTAGCAAACACACAAAAGGCTCTTTCTCAGTGCAGTACCTTGAAGAACAGTTAAATGTGGAAAGAAGGCCTGTGTCCCAAGCAGCACAGTGCTTTGTCTCAGGGCGACACAATTGACATTACTATATGTCAGTACTTCTTTGTAAAGTTAGGAATGCATTGCATTCGTTGATGTTTTGATATTCTCAAAAGCTGTGGGCACACAGTATTTGGTAAACTGCTCTAGGTGACCCTGCTTGAGACACACATGTTGGACTAGATGACCTCCAGAGGCCCCTTCCAACTTCAAACAATCTGTCATTCTGTTATATACCAACAACTACCAGTAGGTAGGTGACACCAGTGTGTTCTTATTCTAGGTTAAACCGAAATTGTTCAATAGAAGTTAAAAATTAATTCATCTCATTAGATAATCCAGCAGTGCTTGTTCCACGCAGGGAGTCCGTTAGCACTGTCCTTAGGTTTTGTGCAAACATGTCTGTACAAAAGAGTTTTAAAAAGCTGAGGAAATTAAGAAGCAGCTTCGGATTCCGTTGTTTTTGGAACAATAAGAATTAGAATATTTTTTGTAACGTCATTAAGTTTGATAACTTGTAGAACATTTATTTATTGTTATGGTATGAGTGTAAATAACAAGCAGAAATTTCTCTGAGATGTATCTTGGCTTCATGCTGCTTCCACATTGATCAGCAATAGGAAATGCAACAATTGCAGCTCACCATCTCCACAGTGTCTGCCACAGGCATTCCTCTACTCAATTAAAAGCTTTATTGTGTCAGTCCTGAACGTATCAGTCCTTTCCATTGCTATGGGAACTTGGTTGCTCTCAGCTAGTAGGATAGCTGTATTCCCTCTGAGCTACTATGCACAGGGGGCAGCTGATGTCATACTAAGTAAAACTTGTCAACCTCAACTCTGACATCTTGAGTTTGTAGAACTGCAGTTATTTTAGTTGGGTAAGAATGTTGTGGTTGCTTACAAAAATAGAAGCTTTTGATGAGCGTCCCACAGTGCAATCTACATCAATAATTTATTGATGGATTATGATGGTTTTTCTGCTACTCAAAGCTTCAGTGAATCTACAGCAGATGTGAGCCAAGTAGTCCTGTTCAAGCATTCTCTTTCTGCATATCAAGAAAATATTCTTGGAAATTAAACCGTTCATCGTCCACAAAAGTATATGAATTTTTATAAGGTCATGTAACAAAAACAAGGAGAGTTTTTTGGTGCAAGAGAGTTGTTCTTGTAATGTCCAAAAAGTCAAAGCTGCTTGATAAATATGGTTTGATGACTTTTCATGAAACAATATATGAAGTTCCCTTCCTTAGCTTTGATAAAAAACATCTTTTATAAAACGTAGTGCTTGCTCTGGGGTTCTTGCCCTTAAGTTAGCAATACTGTGCATAGTTCTCTGTGTTCAGATAACTTTTTTGTCGCTTTTCTAATGATTGATATAGGCCTCATCTAAAGCATTTTGACTTTCTTTTTGATTGTTGTCTTTCTGCTGCTGGTAGAATCCCAATTCCTGTAAAAAATCTATTTGTTACCTGGTAGTCTTGCTATTATTTTTGATGATAATGCAGTACCATATTCTGGTTATCTCCATGTTACATTCTATTTCAAAGAATTTCTAGATGATGTTGCATCTTCTTGTCAAAGTCGCTGTGTTTGTTTGTGTGATGTGAAAGCGTGGTCCAAGATTCATTTTAGATATCTGCCATGTTTGGGGATGTGGCCTTTCTAATTCTGTAATAAATTACAGTAATCTTTTCTTCCAAAAATTACTTGAGTTTACATACATTATCTTTTTCAAAATAAAAGTAATTTTGCTGTGATCTTTAACAATCAAATTAATTGAGAGGTTTGGGGTAGGAAAATGAGTGTATAGTGTCCCTGCGAGCAATACTTACTACAAACTGTGCATTAATCTTCTGATGCTCTCTTTTCAAGCACATGTAATCAGTATAAAATCTAATTACCTCTGTCCCCTGTTGAGATCGTTTAAATCTACCCTTTGAGCTTTATTGACTTTGGATTTTTTTAATTGTAATTAAAAAAGGAAAAGTTGTTGCAAGAAGGAATTACTTATTCCACTCAACATGTTGTTACTCAAGCTATAAATACCTAATACTGTAGAGCCACAGTGCACTTAATCCCAGAATTACCTTTGAAAGAAGATAGGACTGTGTAAGACAGTTTAAGTGCTGGTATAGCTCTGCAAGTCTTGTTTTTCAGAGTGAATAACCACAGAGAAGTTATGTCTGTAGACAAAGTGCTCTTAAGGCTTCAGTGGTTTGTTAGAGGAATCCATTGAGCACAGTGAAGATGTGTGTGTATGTTTTATACACACACAGAAAGGCTGGCTAATTTGTTCTGCTTGACTTCAAGTCCTGAATTCTTACTATGTGTATGTCTAGAATATTTTCTTTTCATTTTTAACAAAGTAAACTTGCAGTGCATCCTTTATTTTTGATACAGCTTAAGTTTGGAAATAAGTAATAACAACATCTTGTTGTTGCGCAGGTTTATGCTGTGAGGCATTCGGCATGCTAGCTAGTATCCAATAAGTTGTATTGAAAGCTTACAAAAGTTCACATAAGCTAGTAGTCTCTTTTTTCCAGTGTTAGCTTTTCATAAACTGCCTATTGTCAGATTCCAGGTATTAGAGAGCTACTTCATTTATCTTCTTGTAGGAATTCAGTTCGGCTTGAATATCCTGCTGGGTGGCTGCTGGGGAGAAATAGCTTAGGTTAGAAAACCAGGTTGTTTCATTTTCATCTAAAGCTAAAGCAGCATTTTCTAGCTGTTTACTGAGTGAAATGTATTCTTATACACAATGAGGGGAGCTGTAGGGTGTCTTGTTTCCTCATTTGTGGATTTTGCAATTTGAGTGAATTCCCCATATTATGTGCAAGTGTTGCATCTCGTTTTAAAAGATGGATTTTGTAACTTGATTTTAGCATATAGCCTGAATCAAACATGTAATTGGCTTTGGGCTTTGTTCTGCCACCCACAGTTATACTGAAAAATAAGTACCTTTATATTCCAAATAATTCTTTGGATTTTAAACAAATATCTGTCCTACTGAGCAGTTACAATGGTCTAGCAGAAGGAATTTAGAGATGTAATTATCCGTACACGTAGAGAAAGTTTAAAAGGCTTTACACTGTCATTTTACCAGAGAAATAAGTAAGCTGTTTGACTTTTAAGGCATTTCAGAATTTTCTGAACATCGTGGTCATGTCATGCAATGATATCGTGTATAATAGGTAGGCTAGAGGAGTTTATTTGTAAATGTCAGAGTCACACAGATTGCCTGCTTTTCATCAGGATAGTCCATGAGTGGATTAACTTAGCAATTAACAACTTCAGATAGCTCTTGACCTAATTATTTTTCAAATACTCTTGAAATTAGGTCACACCAGCTGGAGATATTCTGATTGAAATGTAATTGAGAAGTTATATGTACATCTGTGTATGTAGATAATTAGATAGATGTATACAACTCACAGATGTGAAGAACAGGTATTATAGCGTACATTCTGGGTGTATGATTTTTCCTTTCAACCAACCTGGGGAATAAGAGGAAAGCCAATCTAGTTTGTCTATGCTTTTTACTTTGAGTAACCAAAAATGCAAGGTTACCTATAGGAGATATTATATTCTCTTACTCTTTCAGCCCTAGACAGAGGCTTGTAATGGTAAGTGAGGTCCTGACGCTGAGTCCTGTGCTTGGGCAGAAGCCTCCTTGGGGACTCATGTTGGACAATAGAGCAGCAGAATACATTTGGCTTTTCTTAAGTTCAGTGGCAGGTTACAGAGTGGATCAAATCATTCACACCTCAGTGTTTTGGGAAGGACGAGTGTCAGCACATACAATGAACATTTGCAGATATGTTGTAGGGACAGCGTTAACATTTTTAATGGAGAGTTCCATGCATTGATGTGATTTTTCTAAAGAAACATATTTCAGCCATCCGTTCCTTAAGATAAACTAACATGAATTTTAGGTAATGACAAATGTCGTACTCATTGCTGCCTGATTTTTCCCTTTGTCCAGTTTCAACTCCTCTTTCTCACCAGTGGATATTCAAAATGTTTGGACTTTTAACTTCTCTCCACCTTTCCACCTCTTCCATCCTGCCCTGTGTCAGGGTCTATTGATAGGGCTGTTTAGATCTTCTGAAGAACTACAGATTTCCTTGTGAAAAGAGAGTGGGAGAAAGTTTCTATCTCCAATGAATGCAAAAGAAATGCAGAACTCATTGAATTAGTGTAGAGGCGAATTTTATTTTAAGTAATATAGTAGTGGTTTGCAGTTCCTCTCTTTGGAGTTATTATTTAACTGTTGTTTAAGAAGATTTGGGTAAATACTGTGACTCGACAGGGACAAAATGGAGTATTTTCTATTCTGATTGAGGTATTTGAATAAAAAGCCACGTTAGCAGTAAGAAATTGTGTGTAACCTGAGTGGACAGTAGTTTTGATTCACTTTTGTAGTGATGACTAACAGATATATGTAATAATATATATATATTATTAACTTAAATGGAAATAATTTTTTAAGTACATTGTCATCCATAGTCATTGCCATCTGGCTGGCCTCTGTTCAAATCAGTAACAGGAGTTTGCATTTCCTTCAGGCACAAGCACCACAATAGTAAACATATTGCAGGAAGAGTGTCCCTCTTTGGCCTGCGTTGCTTTGTAAGGAAGGGTTAAAGTCCAGCAGAGCTGTCACTTACCTTACATCTGCTCATTTTCTGCAGTCAATGGACATTTCTCCTGACACATTTCATAGTTCTTGCCTGGAAAGAAGGTATTGCTGTCAAAGGGATAGTAGCTGTTAGAGACTAGTATGTATTGAGTAAATTTATAGATCTCAGAAAAAGCTGCCTTTGGGCTATAGAATGCACCAGCAACAAAGAGTAAATAAAAGGCAGTGATGGGAGCCAACAAACAAAGAACAAAAAAATAAACATCAAAAGAAGTCTCAGAAGTGCTGCTATAAGTGGAGTGGAGCTGTCAGAAGAGCTGCTGAGTTTAGGCAATAGATACTTTCTTTTCGTTGTTGCTGTTTTTATTTCTATTTTTTTTTAGTATAGAATTCTGAGAAGAGGTTCCATGATCGTAACATGTTCTTATGAAAGACTTTTGTGAGCTTTCTGTATTTTTTCTTTCACAGTCAAGGGAAGCTGAATCAGTTCAGTTGAACGGGATTGACAGTACGTCAGACAGCTTTTCTCACCCACTTCTGCGTTCCCACAGTTTTGCCTCTGTGTGTCAGAACTATTTTCCTCTTGGGTGCCAAGTGCGATGAAATTATGAGGGTTTTGTATTCTTGTCTTTGTTAGAGCCTTGTTAATACTAGATGCTAATATTAATAGGTAAACATGAAATAGAGTTGTTGATTTCTCCTGTGGGAATGAAATTCTGCACTCCAATGTTTTGAGCGCCAGACGAAATTTACACTTAGGAAAATCTGCATACCATGTTGTTCAGAAATATTTCAGATGTAACATATATTTATCACTGTCTTTCAGTATCTTTACATTTCAGTTCATTACAAAGTAGAAACTGAAGAAAAAACCTAAGGCAGAAAATGATTTGTAGTTGTTTTTTAATCTGTTTAGTCAGATTCCAGGGAGCAGAAAATACTGACATCTAATTGTACTGCTCACAATTCTAAAAGGAGTACTTATCTGTGCTACTCCTAACAACATCATTCTTATGTATGCTGGCTAAATGTAACATCCAAAGCACATACTGAATTGTGTTCACTTGCATCACCAAACCAAGAGAATTAATGTTTGACTGTGTACTTAGCTTATAGAATGCACTGAAAATCCCATGGGGTATTTCCTTAAAGAATTAGGGCTGAATAACAACAAGGCAAAAGAAAAGTGATAACCACGGATAAGTAACCACAGGAAAAATAGTTGGAAATCATATTTAGGATGTTGAGATATCAATTGTTCTTTGGTCTTGATTCCTTCTACAATTTTTATTATCTATGCAGCTTTCTTACCAGCTTTTAAGTAAACACGTAAACTTCTAGCATTCCGACCAGAGTTATCATTATTTCTGTCTTCTCTAAAGACTGAGATCATCCTAATGATTTATGCGATCTGATACTCATTCATAAGTTAGTGTTCTCCATCTGGGAGTTGTGAGTTACCTATGCAGAGCCAGAGCATTAACTAGCTCTCCAAAAACAAAATGCATGATTTTGTGATGCTAAAAAAAGCCAACATGATTTTACACTTGTGTCTTTCCTTCTCTTGGCACCAGTGCTCATTCATAACACCATGGGAAATCATCTTTTATTCTCCTTAATTTAATTCCATATCGTTCCATGAATATTCCATGAATATCGTTCTAATAGGCAACCCATAACTGAACCTTCATCGACTGTGGGGCTTGGTTGTAAAATTTTCAACTATTTAAGCTTGAACCAGAAATGATAACTCTTAATGGAGGTTGTCTGATATGTGAGTTCTGATGATTTAGTCCATAAGTAACATGTTCAAGAAACAAAGGTTGGTTTGTCGTTCTCTTTGAATTTGTCTATTATTAGTCTGCCCAATGTAGAAATGAGCAAACAGGAAGGTTAGTTAATAGAAACTTTGCTTTCATTTCCATTTATTTCCAAACCTTCTTAGAAAAAGGTTTAGTTCTACATCTTATTTTAGTGTTTTTAAAAATGCATGTAGAGATGCATTTGCTTCATGTTATACAATATGAGTATAATTGTGTTTTGGTGGAGTTTTGCACTTTCTCGGTTGATAGATATGAATGAAGCAGAGGAAGCCTCAACTCTTCTACTTTTCCTCTCCTGGGTTAAACTTGAGATGAATGGGCAAATAAGAAGACTGCTTCTGCGCTGTGCTTTATCGTAGAGCATAGGAGGCACTGGGATAAATCAGTCATGAGTAAAGCTAAACAAGGAAGTATCAGTTGTTAGGGACAGAAAGCCTGCTGACAGCAGTTTCAAATAAAGGAAATTTGTGTGTTATGCTGTCAGCTCTGAGCTGTAATTGGAAGCTGGCCATTTAATATTTTAATGCAAACAGTACTGTGTTTGATATCCTGTACCCACGGAGCTTATCAGTATATTGTTGGGTGTTTTTTTTGCAAGGTGTTAGAAAATTTAAAAATAGAACTAAGGTGAGTATTTGGAACAGTGAGTCAGCCTAACTTAAACAAACACTTCTTATATTGCATGGCTGTGAAAGGTAAGAGATTTTTGTTGCATCAAATCTCACACTTGTGATATAAGGTGTATGGGTAGTGATACCTATTGGACCATTCTGAATTGCAAAAGTTATTCCTAGTACGTTCAGTGGAGGTTGAAATAGATGATAATAATGAAAACCAAGAAATATTACCATCACAGATTTTGATTAACTATTTAAGAATTGTAAAACTGAAAAACTGATTAAGCAACTCAAAGAAAAATAGAATTCCTAAAGTAAAATGTTTTGCCATTATAGCCTCTGTTCCATCTAAGAGCTTACACTGTTTATGATGTAGAATGTAACAAGTGCTATCAAAAATTGTTCACAGAATCATAGAATGTCCTGAGTTGAAAAGGACCACAATGCTCATCCAGTTTCAACCCCCCTGCTATGTACAGCGTCACTCACCAACCACCAGACCAGGCTGCCCAGAGCCACATCCAGCTGGGCCTTGAATGCCTCCAGGGATGGGGCATCCACAGCCTCCTTGGGCAACCTGTTCCAGTGCATCACCACCCTCTGTGTGAAAAACTTCCTCCTAATATCTAACCTAAACCTCCCCTGTCTCAGTTTAAAACCATTCCCCCTTGTCCTATCACTATCAACTCATGTTGATTGTGAATGAATTCCGTCTAAATGGGTTGTGGCAGAGATTAGGTGACTGGTCTTTTACCACTAAGCTACTACAGCAGCATTCTCAAGTTCAAGAATTCTGAAAAGTAGAGATATTTTTTCTCTTAGAAAAGAGATCTTTTATGTTTTCATTTAGTTGTTTTTCACTTTATCATAACTCAATTTCCTCTGTATTTCAGTTAATGTTGCCTGTTTTTCCACATTTCAGGGACACCACTGTGCAAAGCCTTACCCTACAGCCTTCTGTTAAAGATGGTCTTATTGTATATGAAGATTCACCACTGGTCAGTAGTAATGTTTGAATTATATATTTGGAAATGTTTAATCAAGTAGCTAAGCATGATGACTTTTCAGATAAAATCCCTTATAATTTAATTGTTTATATATGGCAGCCAGTGAATGTGGTAACATTTCATCAACTTTTGCCTTAGTCACATTTGCTGTGTTTTCTATGCCAAATATGACAAGTCTGCACACAGCCAAAATGAGCATGGGAAGTAAACTGGTTTGTGTTAACCTGACACATTCTAACTGACACAGTGGTATTTCACCACTTCTCTTTTGCAGTATCTAAAATGCCTCACACCTACCTGCAAACTATTACTCTAAAAACAGCTCTTTCAATTATTCTTTAGTTCTTTCAGCTTTACGCTGACAGTTTAGATGTGAACTATTGCATAGTTTACCTTTAGCATTCCTGGTCTAAGTCAGGCTCCTCAGTTGCCTCCCTAGAGCAGTCTCTTCCATCCATATCATGAATTAACAGAAGCACCTTCCTTTCTTGTCCCAGCATCTTTCTTTTCTCTCTATGCTACAATTTGGTCATATCTTATCCCTGTTCTGATGCCCTTTCTTATATCACTGCCACCTGGATGTTCTTACTACTGACTGACCCACAACTCATGAGTTTCTCGCACTTATTTTTGGAGGCTTATGATGGTTTGGTTCTTTTCTCTTCCAGGTAAAGGCAGTGAAGTTTGGACATATTTTGGTAGTTGATGAAGCAGACAAAGCACCAACGAATGTTACCTGTATCTTAAAAACCTTAGTAGAAAGTGGAGAAATGGTTTTGTCAGATGGAAGGCGAATTGTTGCCAGTAAGTGGATACAAAACATTTTGATAACTTATAGTAAACTTTATCATGTTCCTGTTTTTCATCAATTACATTACTAAGTAGAGCCCCAAGAGCCCAAATGTAGAATGTTGGTGCTAAAAGCTTAGTAATTAAAGAACTTACAGTTAATGTCTTTTTTTTTTCCCATGGAGAGCAATCTAAAATATGCCATGTCAATTTCTGTCTTTAAAAACTAGAACTACTTTTGCCATAACCACAAAGGCTTTTTAAATTAGCATTCTCGTGAATCAAATTCTCAGGAATTAAAGAACAAAACAAAACATTAACCTGACCTCTCTATTTCCCTTTCACAATGAGAAGTAAAGATTTATTGGACCGAATTATGAATTTGACTTTACCTATCTGGATAGTTGGCATATAACTCAACCAGATCCAGCAGTAAAAATAAGAGTATAGCTAAGGTTGAATCGTTAAGGCCTTCATCTAAAAAAAAACCAACAGTGTTCTCTAATTACTTAAAGATATAATGCAGGATGGATACTTTCCAATTAGGTGGAGCTAATTCACCAGAATTGCAAGAACTAAGTATTTTTTATTATTATCTTTTAAAAGCCCTCTTTAAAATACCCTCTTGAACTCAGTAGATGCTGTAGTTAGGTAATAAATAGTGTGTAAATGTGAGCGGAGCAATCTGTTCAGCACTCATGTGGTATAACACAGGTTCTTCCTCATGACTATGAATTATAGATGTACACTTTTTTAAAATAACTTGCTAGCTAGATTCAGTTTTTACTGTAGTACTTTAGGGAAGGGAAAAGGATTCCCAAAGACCATGTGCTTATGGAGGCATATTTGCTGGGAACAGGCAAGGCCAGTCTGACTCATTTTGGTGAGACTGAGCCTTCACATGGGTGACATTATGTGATTTTGGCTCACATCAGCATTTTGGCAAAGTTAAACATAATAACGTAAACGTCTTCTAATTGATTTTTTTCTAATTCATTGGCAATTGCAAAGCTTAAATGTGCAATTAATGAATTGTATTTCCTCTCTAGATCCTGCTCATGTAGATGGGAGAGAAAATGTCATAGCAATTCATCCTGATTTTAGAATGATAGTTCTAGCAAATAGACCCGGATTTCCTTTCTTGGGTAATGACTTTTTTGGCACATTAGGTAAGTGATTCTTATTAAATGCTGAAGTACAGTCGAATTGATTAATACAGTTATTATCTTTACTTTATCCGATTTCATCAGAACAAGGATTCCCTCTGCATATTAATACTCTGCTTTACATACGATGCTCAGGGTTATGTTCAGCCTGAAGACAAAAATGCAAATTTGGATCTATTAATAAAAGTGCTGAAACTTGCCACGAAGTTAACAACTATGCATAGTCATCTTTGTACAACTAGGATTGCTTTGTTGAACCGGGACTAACATAGAGTATGGACAAAGGTAGAAGAAATTTTTGTTAATGAACATATCTATAGATGTAGCAATAATATGAGCCGTAAGCTGTTGATAGCTGACATCAACCTTAATTTGTGTGTCTTTATCTGTTAACTTTGGCTGTAATGCTTGTTCAGCAAGAAATAATAATACACTCAAAAAAGCAGGAGGAAGCCCAGCCCTGTACTGTATGATAGCTTTTTGGTTTTCAGATGCAGTTCCCTGTGGATGGGCATTCCATGGCAGAGACCCATTGGCTCGGAGTTTCACCAAGCTACACTGCCCCAAGATGTTCTTATCATAGCCTATTTATTTTCTATGACCTAATCTCTCTCCCTATATTGACCCTTTAAACAAAACTGATTATCCTAGTATTGTATTTGCCTCACATGGTAGACGCTTGATGAAGATTTTGGGATGGATTTTTCTTTTCAAGCATAGAGACCCTTCTGCCTTTAACCCAAGTCCTTTTTCAGCAGAATCTGATCACGCTTTTGCTAAGCTTTTACAAATAAATTCAGTTTTAGGGATGATGTGATTGGTGCCAATATAATGCAAATATACGTGGAGAACAGCTTATTGTATTGCTTACTACTTCAAGGAAGGCAGAGGGGAAACGATAAATCCAGTTCTTCCTCTAAACCTCCCACTTGGGTTTATATTATGGTATGTATCCCTGAATATCAAGAATCCTGTGCCTTCTGTGGTATTTTGAAGGTGCTCACAAATTTCTTTAGGCTTTTTTTCTCCTTTTTTTTTTCTTCTGTTCTGCATTCATTTGATTTGCATTTTGTCTTGAAGTTAATTTCTTCCTTGTTATCACATGCATTATAATAGCAGGAGAAATCTCCTTGTTCCTGAAACCTCAATGTTCTTTACAGCAAGTCGATCCTTCACCTGTTTCAAAGTGTTTCCTCGTGATACGTTGCTTTCCCATTTAAGCTCCTGTATGAAACGCAACACAGCTGCTGCATTTTATCTCTTAATCAACAACAGAAATGTATGGGTTTGTTTCTTTTTTTTTCTATTAGGGGACATTTTTAGTTGCCACGCTGTTGATAATCCTAAGCCGCAGTCTGAACTGGCTATGCTTCGACGGTACGGTCCTGATGTTCCAGAGCCTATTCTTCAGAAGTTAGTAGCTGCATTTGGAGAACTGAGGAGTTTAGCTGACCAAGGAATTATTAACTATCCCTATTCAACTAGAGAAGTTGTGAATATTGTGAAGCATTTACAGGTACGGTACGTCAGAACTTACTGACTTCATCGCTATTAAATTTCTAATACTTGTAGAAAAAGATACTGTTCATGCTTTTATATTTCATTTAAGAAAGGTTTCCCATTTTGAAGGCACAGTAATACTAAGATATTCAGGATAAGGATCACAAATGTACATAAGCATATATGGATATACAGAATACCTGTGATACTGTTTTTCTGTTATGTTTGTTGTAAGAAAATGTTAAGTGAATATAGCACACAAGTTCATACTAGCCTCTATTATGAAATTCCCTGTTTAGCATGGAATACTTGAAAAAGAATGTAGCTGTGCACTTTATGCTGCAATGGGATTTTTGTCTTTATTCACTTTCCAAGTTGGAAATAAGACTTGCACTACAGTAATACACCACAGATGGAGTTTGTCTAAGGAAGACATTACAAGAATAATGACTTTGCAGACAGATACTTAGGAATTGTGGTTGCTTCCTACATGCATTTGAAATGCAAAATCTTAAATTCTAATTTAATGATTATTATGTTATTATTTTTAAGTTTACGGTTGATTCTGACTTGTATCTTTACAAATGTATTTAAACTATAAAATATCTCAATGACTTCTTAAATGATAGTGCTGTTATTTTCTGTTTGTAATCAAAAAGTAGATAATTTGGTAGAGTATTTCCCGAATTACTGAATGCTAGATTTAAAAAGCACAGTGGAAATGTTAATGGATTTAGTGCAAATAGAAAATTTCTCATGCTTTCTTTGGCCTACTGTTCCTTTATTTAACACTGGTTGAATTTGTTTAATACGGTTAAATTATGCTTTTGTGTTTGTTAAGAACATACAAAGAACACTTTTTTGCCTTTATTGGCGAGTACTTTAGCCATACCACCCAACTCACAGCATCCAAAGGCAGGGACTGGGAGGGGAACAGCCCACTGTAGGAGAACATCAAGTTCAGGACCATCTAGGAAGACTCTAGGTGCACAAGTCCATGGGATCTGAAGGACTTGCATCCTGGAAAGCCAACAGTATCCTGGGCTACATGAAAAGAGAGGTGACCAGCAGGGTGAGGGAGCTGGACATGAGCAAGAAGTGTATGCTTGCAGCCCAGAAGGCCAGCGTTACCCTGGGCTGCATCAAAAGAGGGGTGGCAAAGGTTCCCCTCTGCTCTGCCCCATCTGCAGCACTGCATCTGGATCTGGAGCCCCCAGCACAAGAAAGATGTGGAGTTGTTGGAGTGAGTCCATGGCTTCAGGCCATGAAGATGATCAGAGGTCTGGAGCACCTCTCCTATGAAGAAAGGCTGAGGCAGCTGGGCTTGTTCAGCCTGGGAAGAGAAGGCTCCGGGGAGAACTCATTGTGTCCTTTCAGTACTTAAAGGGAACTTATAAACAGGAGAGAGACCAGCCTTATTCACTAAAATCCAAGTAGTCCTTCCAAATAAATCTGTAAGAAAAATACTTTGTGAGGATCCAATAGCAATTGATAGGTATTTTCTTACCAAACTGATAGGAGTGCATGCCATGTTGGTAACGTTACTGATGTCCATTACATACTTCTATCTGAAATGAGAGTGGAAAAATTAGTCATGAGGAACAGTAACAGTGCTGCTGAAAAGCTTATGCTAAATGAACTCTCTGTTACACTTTTTGGCATTCTGTCCATCCATCTTCTGTCTCCAAGTAATCTAAAGTTGCCAACTGGTGCTGATACATATGGGCTTAATTGCATGAATAGCATATGGTTGAAGAATGGAAGAGCTGCACTGCAGATTGTCTTAAGGACAATTATTATCTGCTGGTCACCTTCAGCTAAGTAGATTAGTGTGGTCATTTCAAATTGGACATTGGGCACAGATCAGTAAGGAAGTTCCCTGTTTGCTGGTTTTCATTTCACTCAAGTCAAATGTAAATATCCAAACAAATCTTCATCTTCCAGCTTCAATTTCTCCTATAGTATTAGTTTTCAAGTTCCCAGCCTCTTTGAAAGGATGCAAAATTCTGTTTACTCTAACTTGTTTTTCAGTCTACATAACAAAAAGGTTGGGGCTAGCCAAATGTAAACAATGAATATAAACATATTGTTTATTCCAAGTAAAAAGCTTTCAGGTCTTCAGGTAGAAAAGAAAGAGGAAGGAGGGAAATGAGTCAATGAAATTGCTGGTCTGAAGGAAGGAAGGAGGGAAGTTAGTCATGTTGTTAAACAGTTTCCCTTACAGCAGTTCCACAGTCACAATTTCTTTGTACTATTGTGTTGATTTCTTTCACATGATTTTCGGATGGTATTTTTTTTTTTTAATCTGGTAAAAAGGATTTGGATATTTCAGAGAAAGAAATTGCTATTGGTTCCTGTTATCTGAGAGGGCATCATAGCATCATCAATTAAGGCTCATCAATTAAGAGAATAATCTGATTGCTGTGACATCAATATGTAAATGTTAGGCTATTCTTATTGGTCTTCAACACACAGGATTGTGTCTACAGTGTAGTTTACAAGGGCATCTTTCTATAAATATTATGTGAATAGGTAACCCATAGCAATTTAGTTCTAGCTTAGATTGCATTCATATGCATTACTTCTGTGTTAATTTTTTTCTTGAGGAAAGGCTTGATTTGTTTTAAGTGGGTTTTTTTCTGAAGCTTGAGATATCAAGCTACTCTGAAGACCTGTAACTGCAGACTGTCCACTGCAACTGCCTGACTTGGTTATTGCATCTATTTCTTCCTGCTGATTGTGTAGAGAATTTGAGTCTAGTAGCTCTAGATGGCAGGTAGCCTGAAGATACCTTTTTTGTCTCACTCACCTGCAATTGTCAGCACGTGCCAAATGTCAGAATTGTTGATGCTAACAGTGGCTTATAGGCAAGCCCAGAAGCTCCGTGTGCTGCCCTTAACTGCTAGTGTTGTATACTATGACTGCTTCTGTACCAACTAACCTACAGGCTTTCACTAGATCTTTTGTATGTTGTTTTGTGGAGTCTGGTGTCACCCAATATCTCTGGTAGATGTTAGTCAGGCAGCCCATATTTGTCCAAATAAAGTAGAAATGGTTTTTCTACCAAGTCTGTTTTCTCAATTTGAGATATCTATTTGTCTGTCTATCTATCTATCTATCTATCTATCTATCTATCTATCTATCTATCTACCTTTTTATTTATTTATTCTTACTTTCTTGTTTGTATCTGAGATTGCTTTCTGCTCGTAGACAATAGAACAGCTTTTGAGTGATAAATGTATAATGTGCCTTCTGGCCCTCAAGCCTACACCAGGCCTTTAAGCATCTCTAGTAAGCTCTTGTGCTAAGATAACAAATGCTTAATACCTTTTTTCTGTTTGGCTGGTCTCAGATGGAAACAAGGCTTATCACATCCATTTGCATCCTTTTGTCTCCGTGCAGCTCTAAACTCAACAAAAGCTTTTTATCCTTTTGGCCAACCACATTGGATCTTAGTTACCAGTCACCAAAGATAATGAGGTTTCCATCAGAATCAGTAGCTATGTGACAAAAAGAAACAGATTGAAATTTATGTCTCTGTGAATGAAAAGGAAAGCTGCTTTACCTGGCAGTGAAGGATGCCCACTGTAAGAGGCCCATGTGGTGGTGGTGCTGTCAGTACGGGACGTATGCAGCCATCTGAAGCCATTGCAACACATACAGAGCCAAGCAGTAGTTGCCACACAAAGTAGACATCTAAAAAAATAATCTGGACTTGTTATAGTTTGCATACCAGGTGTTTGTTGCTTTATTTTCAGAGTAGTGGTAGCATTGCTGTAGAATAAGATTACCTGTTTGTACCAGCAGACTATGTTTTTATTGACTCTTATAAATCAACAATAGCAATATATGTGGTTGAAGAAGGTAGGATGCATAAAAGATTATCTTTCACCCAAATTCTGTCACAACTTTGTATCAAATAACGCATTATATATGTAAATTACATTGAAATGGTAAAAAAAAACCAACGCTATTTAACTTAGTATTTTAAAAACAGGGGGGAAAGAAAGAATCCAAACCATAAAAGTACTCAAATGTACACTCAGAGGTGTTACTTGAAGGGAAAGAATCAATGAATGAGAACCAGACAGACTGATGAGAGATCAATATTTTCTCCAGTAATCTTGTTTTAAAAATCAATAGAAACCAAGTGATTTTTTTTTTCATGTTCAACCCAAATGTCCAGACTTCAGTTTCTTCGAGTGAGCTGTCATTGCCCTTCTTCAGTAATCAGTTATCCAAGCAGTTATTAAAAAGGGATTTAATTTGTTCTGATTGGAACGAGAGAGTTGCAATTTTATAATAACTGAAGTGGAGAGCCTTTTTAAAAGTGCTTGTGTCTGGGATGTCTTTTTTTTTGGCACCAGCAATCAGCTGTACTGAGGAAACAAATTGTATTTGATGTCCTACTGAAAGACACAGGACTGTTGGTGTAATCCACTGATTGATATTGATGATGGTGATACAAGGGTGGATAGTGATAGGACAAGAGGAATGGCTTTAAACTGAGACAGGGGAGGTTTAGGTTGGATATTAGAAGGAAGTTTTTCACTCAGAGGGTGATGACACACTGGAACAGGTTGCCCAAGGAGGTTGTGGATGCCCCATCCCTGCAGGCATTCAAGGCCAGGCTGGATGTGGCTCTGGGCAGCCTGGTCTGGTGGTTAGTGACCTGCACACAGCAGGGGGGTTGAAACTGGTTGAGCATCATGGTCTTTTTGAACTCAGACCATTCTATGATTCTATGACATTGATGTCAGAATTTTACACGGTGATTCAGAGCAACACTTGGAAGTTGCTACTTGAGGCATGTCACCAAGGCTTCTTCTGTGTCTAGTACAGGGCAGGTGAAAGGGTAGGTGGTGAGTGAGCAAGGTTAGCTTGGTGTGAGGTCGTTCGTTCTGCTCTTCAGAAAGAAGGGAATAGCGAAGAAACCACAGTATTGGTGATAATAAATATTCTAAAATAATTCTGCAGGGAAAGGTTTTAGTTAGACAGAGTGTGGACAGTTCTGGAAATGTTTTCTTCTGATCAGAAAGAAGACACTCGACAACAGGCCGAGGCAGTGTTCTGCACTCTGAGTATGAAGTAGGTCTACATGTTTTTAAATATCTGTGTCTGGTGAACGTAGGCTTTTTTGTGCAGTGACTCCAAGTTGAAATTTATATTAGAGAATTCAGTACTTTCATGCTAAGCAAAAACAAACCTTTCTCCATTTAAGTTGCTTCCAAGATGTTGGTTGTCTTTATCTGGAACATCTTCTGGGAGAAAGGTTTGTGTGGTTTTTTTAGGACCCTTTTCATTTGGTAAGGAATGGACAGTTTAAACATTATCATACTCTAACCGTATTTTGCGATAATACGGAACTTCTAATAGCTTCCTCACAGATAGGATTAAAAAGTAGTGTATAGTTTAGTATACTTCTATACCAATGCTAGTAACTGCAGTATTCTGTGGCATGTACACCATAGATTAAAAGAAAGGTTTTGCACAAGCCTATTTCTAGCAGTGGTAGTCAGGTATAGCACAATAACTAGCTACATTTAGCTCTGCTTGTGTCACTGATATTTTATTTAAGAAATAGTGTATTTCTTCATTTGGGATAATATAAAAATCCCCACTAATGGTGATGTAAGATTTTGAGTATAAGTTAAAAAAAAAAAAAATCATGAAAAAAAATCTGCTTTTATGTTTCAGTTTTTATTTCTTTTGGGACTCAATAGCTTTTATTAAAATGCTTTTATACATTTCTGTGATGCATGTTATACCATTTTTATTCAAGCTACTTCTGTAGCAGCCATTGCTTGCTGATGGGGGAAAAAAAAACAATCAGGATTTCCGCTCCATATACCTAGAAATAAAGCAGTTAGGTGGTAAAGTTCTAGGAAATGTAGCAGTTTGGGTGTATTTCTTTTTTCTTTAATTCTTTTTAATTGATTTATTCCATTTAAATCCTACATGAATACGAATGTGTGTGATTCAGATGTGTTAATGTGTGGAACTTAAGCAGCAGCAGTTTTTGTCAATGGTAGCTGAAATCTAAATGTTGGATAATCTGTATCCTGTTTAAAATATCTAAATGTGCCTTCAAAATTAAGGTTATTTAAGCTCGAAATCATGACAGCATGCATAAGAATCTACATTTACTTCAAACTGCCTTAATTTAATGGGGAACAGGTACATCATCTGTGCTTTCCAAATAAAGAAGTGGAAGTTACTGATGAAGCACTTGGTAACAATATTTAGAAGTGCTGAGCTGCCCATACGGCCTTCTGCAGGTCCTGAAAAAGAACTTCCTACTTTTCAGGTTGTTCCTTCTACATGAGTTCAATCAGTGAGGAAGTCTTCCTGGATTCCAGGAATCAGTGGGAAATGAGAGCAGAAAAATGTGTTTTCTTCTTGAAGAGCGATAATTAAAAGGTGTGAGGGGCAGTCTTTAAACCTGGACAAGAACACTGTCCTTAAATCAAAAGTACAGTTCCACCGCAATAGTTCATAGAATCACCAAGGTTGGAAAAGACCTTAAAGATCATGCATTCCAACCATTCAAGTTAGTACTTTCTTTGTTGGAAATCCTTAATAAAATTCAATAGAACTGTTTTCTTTCTATGTACATTTCAGGAAGGATTTTTCATCGCTTTAAAAAAAAAGCTTGTCCATCTTCAGTGGCTGTTTCCACTGAATTCCATCACACCCTGAAGTTATTTTTAGTAAGCAAGCAATGCATCTTCTGCTATTCCATATTCAACACTGAGAATCAGAATCCGTATATAAGTTATACAGTTGAGTACATGAATATATGTATTTGTGTCAGAACTTCCCAGTCAGCAGCTCCAAATTTAAAACTATACGCTCTGTTTAATTATATATTGGAATGGCTTTGCCACCCTGCAATGTGTGTAATGAAAATGACTCTTCAAAACATGAGTGAAAGTGATCATTTAACTAATTGTCTCCTGTTTGTTTGTTTAATTCAGGTTTAGTATCACAAACTTCATTCTGACTTGGAGCAACGTACCTTCTTTTATTCCAAAAATTTATTCGAAGTATTTCTTTATCATTTTTATAAGCTGAGAGGAGTTCCTGTTAGAACTATTAACAGAGGTATTCAGTAAAATAAATCTGGGACTTTGTGCCGTTACAGAAATTCCCAACTGAAGGACTGGCGAATGTTGTTCGAAATGTGTTTGACTTCGACTCCTACAACAACGAGATGCGTGAAATTTTAACCAACACTTTGCACAAATACGGGATACCTATTGGAGCAAAACCAACCAATGTACAGCTGGCCAAGGAGTAAGAGTAACATAAGATACATTTTAAGAAGACATGTCTCTCATGGTCACTTGTTCTGTCTTGTTAACCTGCTGCTGCTAACTGACTTTAAACCAACCTGGGGTACTTGAAGTACTCCTCTGGTTTAAGTTTATATATCTACAACAACTGAAATTTCTTTATGATAGACTATTGCCTTTTTACTAATATTCAGTCATTACTTAATGTCCATGTATATACTGATAGTTTGTATGGTAAACAGATATATATTAATAAAGGGAAATACTTGTTTCTTCTCCTGTGTTTTTAATTGAATGGCAACAAGCTTCAAAGGGCTGGAGCACGTCTCCTGTGAAAAAAAGGTTGAGGAAACTGGGCTTGTTTAGCTTGGAGAAGAGAAGGCTCCTGGGAGACCTTCCAGTACTTGAAGGGAGTGTATAAACAGGAGTGGAAACAGCTGTTTATGAGGGTGGATGGTGATAGGACATGGTTTAAACTGAGACAGGGGAGGTTTAGCTTAGATATTAGGAGGAAGTTTTTCACTCAAAAGGCGGTGACGCCCTGGAACAGGTTGTCCAAGGAGGCTGTGGATGCCCCATCCCTGGAGGCATTCAAGGCCAGGCTGGATGTGGCTCTGGGCAGCCTGGTCTGGTGGTTGGTGATCCTGCACACAGCAGGGGGGTTGAAACTGGATGATCATTGTGGTCCTTTTCAACCCAGGCCATTCTATGATTCTGATAAGCTTCTGTCCTGTTATTTGCCACCTAAATCAGTATAAAAAATAATAGGTTGTTTTCAGTGTTGTTGGGATTTTGTCTTTGATACTCACAAAAGGGTCTACAAAAGTACATATGTAGGGTAGAGCAATGCGTGTAATCAAAGGTCTAAGCTCTAGGAATCATTCTTTATGTGTGTGTATGTCATTATATCGACACTTTGAGAAGTTTTCCAGCATTAGAGGCTGCTCAAGAATAATCTTTTGGCAGATTGTCTCCCCTCAGACTGCTGTGTTTGAACAAAATCAGGTTAAATAATGGTTTTATGTAGAATTGTCACATCAACCGTAAGTCCTGTGCCCATCACCTTTTCTAAACTGTCTTTGTACGTAACCATTTCATGGACAGCAGCGATCTTAAGGAAAACCAGGATGTAAAACCAGGCGCAAATAAACATAAAAGTATTTATAACTTCTTCTTAACCCGCAAACACTGACAGATCCATAATGAAAGAAGTGACTAGAAATAATTCATTAGAACTTGCTTTTACGTCTTGGCTTCCTTACAAGACTACTGCAGCCTGTCGTGTGTTTTTTCTGCTCTATAAACTCTTCCCAGCTTTTGTGGAAAGCATAAGTTGAGGGTAATTCTGTGCATTACTGGAAATAGCAATGGTGCTTCAGTACAGTTCTTAACGACCCACTGCACTTTTCTACCTGCAAGTCCTGGGAAAAGAAAATAGGCTCCCTACTTTAACACATATCATAGAATCATAGGAAGGCCTGGGTTGGAAGAGACCTCGAGGATCATCCAGATCCAGCCCCCCCTTCACATTTAATACTAAACCAGGCTGCCCTGGGCCCCATCCAGCCTGGTCCTGATCATCACAACAACATATCATATATATTCTGTAGAGGAAAACTGTTCAGATGTGTCCTTGTCTCTAGTGCGGTTGTGTTGCTCCAGTCCTCATTCTAGAAAATCATCAGGACACAGACTTGCTCTAAGACCTTCAGTGCCATCAGCTTCTTGTAGACTTTCTTAGACCAGGTTTCTGTGCAGTGAGACGGAATGAAGTACCATTGTCAGGCCCTATTTTTCTTGACAAATGAACTTTTTGTTATGAGTTCTGTTCTATGTTTTATTCCGAAATTCTGATCTACCTCTCCCTCCTCTTTGCTCTTCATGATGGCTTAGGCTGCTCCCCAGAGAAGCTAAATCATTCAGGAGCAGGGAATAGAGCAAAACCTCAAAAATCCTGGAGAGAGGAGAAATTAATATTCCTGGGGGAAGAAAAGCATTAGCAAAGCAAATCTCCAGGAAGCTGAAACAGAGTGGAAATGTTTTGTGTCTTGTGAACGCAGTCTGTAATTCTGTTGCTGTATAAAACAGAGTATTTGGTTAGAGATGGTTATTAACATCTGTTTTGTTTTAAAATGTAATAAGTATTTGCAATTATTAGTGAACCCGTTGATTTCTGGGATGTTGTACATGAGAGTAATGTGTAAGGAATTAAAAACTGAATCCATATCCTTGTGGAAGCTGATATTCCACTGAGGTAACAGGAAGGAGTTGTTGCTGATTGCAACACAAAATAAATCAATATTTAAACATTGCTATCTATTAATATTCATAAATTCTATGATTCTATAAATAGGCCACAAACAGGCAGTGAATACTCTGCTGGGTCTTTGACTGAATGAGGGAAATAATGAAATACACTTTCCTCATTACGTGCCCCAATGGTATATTGCTGGCAGCTGGGTGTTTATATCATCTGTAGCATCCAGACCGTTTTCTGTTTCCAAGTAATGCAGAGTGTCTTTGGCTATCTGACTGCCTTGGCATATTTTCCATGTGCAGAATGGGGATGGCGATGGAGTGAGTGCCTCCCTGTGGGTACTGCCTTATCCAGGTTTCTTGAGGTTTGCCGTATATCAGTAAGAAATGTTAATGCATCTTTTCTGCGTGAGTTGGAATGATTAGAGGATATTAATGTTCATTCC
This sequence comes from Excalfactoria chinensis, assembly GCF_039878825.1. Classification (NCBI taxonomy): domain Eukaryota; kingdom Metazoa; phylum Chordata; class Aves; order Galliformes; family Phasianidae; genus Excalfactoria; species Excalfactoria chinensis. The sequence goes on along the minus strand of NC_092825.1, from coordinate 155,340,267 downwards.
TTCATATTTTCCTTAAGTTCTCAGTGAAAAAAAAAAAATACCAAAATTGGCCAAGATTCATACATCATCCCAAAGAATGTTTTTTGAGATCTCTCCTTGTTCTGGAAAGAGTATCAAGAAGAAGAAAAACTAATGACTTAGTGTGGCCAGGTTGGAGGGGAGAGGGGTAATAATTTTAACAGTAGGAACAGGCATCTTCGAGTGAGATATAGGAGACCAAGCACAGGCTTTTAACAGTCTAAGAGAACTTCCTTAAAATAGGCTTTAGAGATATTTATAGAAACTGGGAATGTCTTCTTTTCTCTTGCCAAGTTATGTAGCTTTGCAGTGATGGATAACCGCTTGTAATACAGCGTACAGTTTTGATAGGTCTCTTTAGGATCAATGGATCCTAAGTAAAAGAAACCAAAAGCAATGAGTTTACTGGCTTGGATGCATTCATGCCTATCAACAAAGTCAAACTGCTTTTAGTGGCTGCACATCACTAGAGAAAATGCCCCTGTTCTGCTCTCAAGGTACTTTGTTATACACCAGCATTTTCTTTTCCTTTATAAACAATTTTTGCTGTGGCCTGTGTATTTCTTCCAAAGATAAAAGGTACAGAAATAAAGAAGTTAGACCAATGAAACCAAGAGAGGCTCTCAAAGAAGGCTGTGTCCTTCCTGTAGGCTGCAGAAAGTGGCATGCTCTCATGTTTGTATTATATTGCCTACGTTCATGTGAATAGCGGCAAAATATATGTGAAAAAGAATTGCATTTATTGCATAGGTAACTTTCCTCAGTGCTTACTGTGCTTAGTCTACTGGTTTTAGCAGAGTGTGCTGCTTACAATAGTCCCTTGAAGCAGTACTATCACAGCCTGCCTGACTCGAGTAAAGCAAAGTAAGGGATGGCTTGGATATATTTTACTACATGCCCTAAATAATTCAGAATGGAAGAGTGTTTCATCTGAGACCATGTTATGTGCAACATTCCTTCTTTTATCATGCTGCTCAGGTTGTGACATGATTGGTATTCCTGAAGGCTACATTCTCTAGGCAGCCTGGTTGCCTGGTTGGTGACCTGCACACAGCAGGGGGGTCAATACTGGATGATCATTATGGTCCTTTTCAACCCAGGCCATTCAGTGATTCTATGATTTTTGTGATTTAAAACATAAAAGAAATGACATATTTCAGTGAGGAAGCATTTTGTGCAAGAAAATCCTCAAATATGACAAGATGGGAAAATGCTGTTGTTTAAATGATTTATTCCACACCAGTTGCTGGTTAATGAATATAAAAAATATGTTTGTTCCTACATTGTTTGACAGACTTCCATTACCAGAGCACAAATTTATGGGCTACTGGAAAATTGGTCAGCCGGGGAATGCACAACAGAAACTGCTGTGTCCCACAGAAACTCAAAGAATAGATGTAAAGGTTTGTCTCTTTTTTCTTTCTTTCTTTCTTTTTTTTATATACACTGATATGAAGTGTAGTTTCTTCTGGAAAAAGAGCAGATACAAAGTTATCTGTTACCTGTTTATCTGTTGTCCTTGTTACCTGTTTACGTTTTTTACTGCTGACTTGAGAAATGAACTGTTATGTGTACTTCACCTTCGGAGTGTCAGCTGCCCTTTAAAAATCACCATGTTTGCTCAGAAGCTCTTTTATAAGGACACTGAAAATATCACATTTGAGAGAACTGCATCTGGTTTGGATGCTTGGATGTGGTTGGTTGGCTTCAGCCCCCAGACCTCGGTTTTTGGATAAGATCAGAGACAGAAAAGAAAGCTTTTTCTGTATTTATTTTACACACAACTGGATTCTTAAGGGTCTTTGGCACTGCCAGGTTTGAATCTGAAACTTTGGTACGATTTGACCTGCAGCCAAAGCTTTAAAGTCCTTTTCAGCTTTGAGCTCTTGGCATAACTTCAGTAATTATTACAACAGTGAGTAAGGAAAAACCCCGAACTGCTAATTCAATGTGGGATTTATAAAACAAGAAGTTACCATTGAACTTCTATGAGACAAATATATATATATATATATTCTGATTTCTTTCCCCCTCATATCGACTGAATTTTATCAGAACGTGATACTGCCCCCAAACCATTGAGCAATAATGGTTGCAAACCAACCCACTGAAAAGGGAAGCATGATGGTTGCTATACTGCAAAGAAAATGACAGTATGAACATTCAGAAAGCTGTGGCAGAAAAGCATTTCTTCTCCCCTGTAATTGATCTGTTTCTGATGTTGTTAGTTTTTATGGTTTTGAAGAAGACTTCTAGGTTTTAATAATGAATAGTGAACAAAGTATTCTAGCAAGCCCTCATTACCATTTGTTTCAGGGCCCCGTGTACTTAAATATTCAAGGATTTCCACTGGAACGACATGAAGCCCGATCCCTCAACTTCACAGAAGAACTTGCTTATTGGACACTGCCTTTGGATGAAATTAACTTTGTCTGTGATGTCACTGTCACAAAAGGTGTAGTAAGAAAAACAGTTAATTTGTGTAGTGGTCCCCAGAGTCACTGATACCTGCAGTATCCTGGAAATGAAGTAGAGTTGGGCTACTGACATAGTAAATGCCTCCTGATGGCCACTGACAGAGTAGAAATGAGCAACACAGGTGATTCTAAGGGTAAAAACAACACTTCAGTGTGTGTTCAATAGTTAGTATTTATGGGTACCTTTGAAAACATCTACAGGAATAACACTAAGACTTGGAGTATGGGAAAGACCTGGGTTGGTTTGACCTGGAGAAGACTGAGAGGGGATCTTTTCAATGCTTATAAATATCTAAATGGTGGGTGTCAAGTGGATGGGGCCAGGCTCTTTTCAGAGCTACGCAGTCACTGGACAGGTGGCAATGGGCAAAAAAAGGAACACAGGAAGTACCATAAGGTGGTTAGGTACTGGAATGAGCTCCCCAGGGAGGTGGTTGAATCGCCATCCCTGGATGTGTTTAAGAGTCGTTCGGATGTGGTACTCAGGGATATGATTTAGCAGAGGGTTGTTGTTGTGGTGGTTTTGTTTTTTGTTTGTTTGTTTGTTTGTTTGTTTTTGTTTTTGTTTAAGAGATAGGCTACTGGTTAGGCTGCAGTTGGACTTGATGATCTTCAAGGTCTTTTCCAACCTGAGTAATTCTATGATTCTATGATTCTACCATAAAAACATGTGGAAGAATTCCTTTGCTTTAAGGGTGACAGAGCACTGGGACAAGCTGCACAGAGAGGTTGTGGAGTCCCTCTGGAGATACTCAAAACCAGTCTGGATGCCTACGTGTGCAACCTGCTTTGGCAGAGGGGTTAGACTAGGTGATCTCCAGAAATCCCTTCCAACCTCTATGATTCTGTGATTCTGTGAGTCTTTGTAAGGATATGCATCCTTCACAAACCAGGAGAAGGATATTTAAAGCAGAACACAGCCACTAAATTGCAACTCTGTCTAGTTGTTATGTTCAACACTGTAATGCTTCAGAAAATGATGCTTTGGCTTTTTCTCTGGGTCAGTTCAGTTTTAAAGCAAATCTTACAGCTTGCAGAGTGCTGTGCTTAAAATGATTAAAATTCTTCCTCTCTGAATCAAGCCTTTAGTTACCTATATTAATGTCCCAAAGTTAGTTGCATCATTGGCAATATTCATGAACTTCTTTAGAGTTTATCCTTAAATGTCTAAACTTTGTAATGTATTATAAACAGATTGCTGGTGATTAGTAACGTAGTGCTGTTTTTTCTGCTTGCAGCCTGAGTTTCAAATACATTCATGAGCTTTCATGACTGTTAAAGAGAAATTATGTAACTTTGGTTTGATTTTGAGCGTTGTCTGAAGGCCAGCATGAAGTGCTCTTTGTGAAAAGTTTGCTTTCATACCTTGTGTATATTAAATATATTAATTGAAAGAGAGGATGAGCTAGAGAAGGAGGGAGAAACAAAATTACAAACACACAAAAATGTCCTGGCACATTTTGCATATGTTGGCAGGCATTGCAGCCTTATCTAGGCAAATGTGTCTTGGACTACTTGTTCAAAGAGTTCATAGTGTTGTGGGAAGAGCCTGCTTGTTAACATTTAGTACTGAGAGACTATTATCCCCATCTTTATCTCCCTTTGTCATGGCAATTTTGCTGTACGTTTTGCTGCATCATTTGTTTGATTTGCGACACGTATGCATTTCCTTAAGAGCGATATGCAATGTCTGTTGCCTACTCTTAAGAGCGATATGCAATGTCTGTTGCCTACTCTTGTTCTTATTTTCTTATTTCAGAAGAGGAAACTGACAATGTTCTTTATGTTACTACCTGCAATCCTGTTTCCTTGTACTTCATGAACGTCTCTAGTAAGCATGGATACTTTGTGGATTTGTATGACCTCTTCCCAAGAACAGTTGGACACATCTGGCAGCCTTTTGTGACTGCAGCACCACTGGGAAATCCACTCAAAGGTCAGGTGATTCTGCATGAAGAGGAGGTAAGAAAAATAAAAAAGAAACAAAGTCCAACACACAACCAAAAAACCTGCAGCTAAATGTTGAGTTATGAACAGAAGGCAGAATCACTGTGGTGTCTCCTCTGTAGACAGAAATAGGCTGGATAAGCGTGGCTGCTTCTGAGTGTTCTATTTTTCATTATACTTGCAGCCTGAGACATGCCTCAGCTTTAGTTTTTATGTGGAGGTTTTTCTCTTGCACTTTGTAGCTGATTTACGAGAACCTTTTATGTCCTTTTGCATTATTGAAACTGAGTTCTACTTACTTTATTCTCTCGCTGATAGAGGGAAGTTGGCCTTTATGAAAGGAGGGGTGCTGAATTGAGCTCAGGAGTCTCAGTCAAGCAGCATGTATTTGAAAAGTATAGAGTAAGCTGTTTTATGCTGTGAATTTAAGTTCTTGTTCTCTTTACTTTTTGAGCAGTATATGAAAGAGACGTTTTCTGAGTCACGAAGCAAAGTGCTACTTATGTGCGCTTCATGCCACTGTTCTTGCTTTGTTTTGTGAATCCTGATATTTCTCATTCTGTAACATCTAGAATACAGATACTTGAAAGGCTATGTAAGCCTTGACATTTAGCGTATCAGCAATGAAAATTTAGAAAAATTCAGGTTGGTTTGACCTAAATTCTTTTTTTTCAGAGTCAATTATGCATACTTTCCACAGATTTTTTACTTTCTAGTGCTTTCAGATGTTGAACATTTCCAATTTAAAACCTTTTTGCCCAAGAGTAAGAAGAGACAAGAGTTAATGAAATGTAGCGTATTAGTATTTGTATTTTATTGTTATTACTCATGTTACCTACCAGTCACAGTGGTTTGGTGTTTATTCTAGTCATTATCATTGATTAATTTTTCCTTCTCCTTTTGTTTTGAATTTTGTCTTCCCATTTTTCAGTAGGGGAAACGTGCCCATTTAAAAGAGCTTCTCCTACACTGAGTTGGGTTTTAAGTAGTTCTCAGTCATTTCATAACTAGTATTAGAAGGACAAGAAGAACATGGAGCTGTTGGAGAAGGTCCAGAGGAGGACCGCAAAGATGATCGGAGGGCTGGAGAATCTCCACTACAAGGACAGGCTGAGAGAGCTGGGGCTTTTCAGCCTGGAGAAGAGAAGGCACTGAGGAGACCTGAGATTGGCCTTCCAGTACCTGATGGGGGCCTACAGGAAAGCTGGGAAGGGACTTTTTATAGGGGCACATAGCAACAGGATGAGGGAAAATGGTTTTAGAGTGAAAGAGGGTATGTGTGGACCTGATGTTAGGAAGAAATTATTCACTGCGGGGGTGATAAGACACTGGAACAGGTTGCCCAGAGAGGCTGTAGATGCCCCATCCCTGGAAGCATTCAAGGCCAGGCGGGGTGGGGCTGTGAGCAACCTAGAGGGAGGTGTACCTGCCTATAGCAGGGGGTTGGAACTACGTGATCTTAAAGATCCCTTCCAACCCAAGTCATTCTGTGATTCTAGTAACTCTGTGATAGTGTTGTTCCAGAAAAATTCTTCTGGTGTTGATGCCCTTTTCTGGTCTCAAACACAACAGTTAAATTTAATACCTTACAAGAAACACAATTCTGCCATTGGTAGAGCTGCATATGGCTTGATTAGATTTGCCTTGGATGCTTTTGAATGCCAACTGTAAAGACATGATTCTGAAGATACCTGTTATTGTGATTGCTTGTATGGCTGTCTTGAGCAGCTATAGACATACGATTTGAGCTATTTTTGGATGGACATAACAAATTCATACAATTCTAAACAATACTTGGCCTTTCTTTTTTGGCAAAGTCAATGCAGGAAACTGTGAAACAGATGGCAGTCTATCTTGTGTCTAAGAATGTTTAGAATGTCTCACACTTTTTAATATATAGCCCAGCAATATTCTTTGCTTTCTAAGTGTCTGAAATTCCCACCATGAAAAAAAAAAAAACAAAAAACTTCAGTGCTAAATTTGTTTTTAACCAAATCACAGGAGGATTTGCTTTCAGCAGCGAGGTTTAAATCAGAATCTGTCCATGAAGCTTTGGATTGTTAATTAAGTCTGTGACTGGTTTTGCCTGTGTGACTTACCTCTGAAATAAAGGTTGCTCTGTAGTAGCTCATTGTCCCTTTCCACCTGACTTACACTAAGCTTTAACCTCTTGTGGTTTTTTTTTTCCCTGACAATGCTTAAATTTTGTCAGTTTCCAGTCTTGCCTTTCTTAGCAAGCACTAAATTGAACAAATAATGTCCAAAAATAAACCTTCTTATACTGCCAGAAAGTAATACCAAATTACAATACTGAATGCTTTGCATTAATTTAGGACTTGTTACACAGAGTTAATATTAAGGTAGATCTTACTGAGTGTGAACGTATGTTCCAATAAACTACACATTTGGTTGCAAACAGTCACTGTAGACTTAGGATGCCATTCAAGAGTTATTTTAGACTCCCTGGGTAACTTAAATAAGTGTCTTACACAGGGGGGGAAAAAAAAGATGAAAATTGCTTCTTTTGTGTATTGCATGTTTGTATCCATGGACTACACAAATAATGTATTTGGCATTGCTTTTAAAGTGAGGTACCCAAACACGACCAAATGCAATTGTTGTAGTCTTCCCATCCTTCCTTATGTTAGGGCTTGTGATGAGATCTCTGGATTTGTCGTTCACACTTAATCAAAAGATCTATTCTCAAAAAGTTTATTTTTTCCACTGGGAGCTTAGGTTTTGTTCCTAACTCATCCTTTGATGGAGCCACGGAAAGGTTGTGTGCCTTCACAGTACACGTGTGAAATGAGGTGGACATTACTGTACCTGAAATTAAGTAAGATACTATTTATGATAATAGCAAGCAAGTCTGTGCTAATTATCTGAGTACCATATGTATCTGTTGAGTGGATAAAGATGATCTGAAAGAAGATTCATCCTGGCTCAGCTAGAGCACAGATAATTGCCCTCTGGAGGTGCCTGTCTCTTTTCCATTGGCGGTAGAAGGGGCCTTGACTACTTGAAGAGTAGAGTCTTCCTTTGGGTGTACTAAGGTCACCGGCAGCCTTAACCTCAAAATTTGCAGCACTCACGTGTTAATACAAGTGGATCAGTGGCACCTTTGTATTTGGGGCATGGCTCCAAGGATTGCCTACGTGTGCTGAGGGTGCATCAAACAGGTCTGCTAATAAGACAAACAACATAAATTGTATGCGTGATGCTTTAGAGATTGGTCTGTGTATACTTACAAAAAGACAGAAATATTAACAGTATTTGTAGAAATCAGAAGCTGTACTTATAAAAATAAAAAGTCACTTGACAGCTGGTATTGCCTAATTAGTGGTTTTATGAAATGTCAGACGCTGTAATATTTTTCCAAGTTTCTAGTTTAATCGGGGTCTTTGAAAATGAATGTTTATAACTAAGTTTTCAAAAGAACCATTTTAAATGGTTGATAACTGCTGGAAAGGATGAGGCGATGATATTGTAGCTCTTAGAATAAGCCTGTAATTTATTTCTCAGATAACATCCATCTGGATTCAGTAGAGCCCTCCAGTGAAATGAGATGAAAAATCACCATTCCTTCTTGTCGCTTTGAATAGAATTTTACTAAAGCTCAACTTCTTCAGGATTTAATTTAATTGTATAAATCAGAGATTTATCTGCTTTTAAGGCATCTCTACATCTTCTTGGAAGAATGGGTAGATTATTGTATTCTATGCAGTGGCCAGTGGGCTCGATGATCGCAGCCTCTTTTGACTCTTTGTTTAATCTGAGCTGACAGATTATAAAGCTCTGAATGAGCTCAGGTCATTTACTTGCAAAGTGGAAATTGCAGCGCAAAGGGGAAACATGCATCTTTTCAAAGCCTCTGCCCCATCCTCCCCACAAGTATTCCAGGGCGTACCCCTATTTTCTAAAGCCACAAGCATGCCCATTTCCTTTAACTTTTTCTTAATGCATTCCTAAAATACTTACCACTTGGAAGAATAGCAAGTGAAAAGAATTTTGAAAAGCTCTTGTATGATTTTGTATTGGAAGTGTATAGGAAGAAAATGCATATTGAGCATCAATTCACATATAAATTAACTGCACATTTCCGTATTTTCTTGCAAGTTGAAAGGTTGCAACCAGACAGAGTAACCTACAGTCTGCCTCAGTGAGCACAATGAACTTTGTTCAGGCAGTGTCAGCCAGCTTCCTTTAACTCTTCTTTTATCTTTCTCTGTCAGGAAGTGGGGTAGAAAGGGAAGGAAGTGTTTTTCCTTGTCCCAAGTGCTATTGGGGCTTTCTCAGAGCTCCCAGATACCATGCGGTGAGAGAGGGAGTATGTGGAGTATGCTCGCTACATGGAAACTTCTTTAAAAGAAGATTGATTTTAACATCTTGTGGTCTAGACAGACACGTGGGGATCTAGGGGATCTAGGAATGGAATCATTCTATGTTTCTAACATAGAATGGCCTGGGTTGAAAAGGACAACAATGATCATCCAGTTTCAGCCCCCCTGCTATGTGCAGGGTCGCCAACCACCAGACCAGGCTGCCCAGAGCCACATCCAGCCTGGCCTTGAATGCCCCCAGGGATGGGGCACCCACAGCCTCCTTGGGCAGCCTGTTCCAGTGCGTCACCACCCTCTGTGTGAAGGAAGGGCTTGCTTTTTTGGTATCTCAAATAAGGTGAAAACTTACTTTTCTTCGAGCAGAAAGCTTATATACTCTTCTCGCTGTTCTCAATTTCTGTAATGTTCTGTAGCACAAATGAGTGTCAAAAAGCATCCAAAATACACTCTTCACATTAATTAGAAGGTTGGTTATCTACCTGCATACCTTTCTCACCTCTGAAGGCAGGGTGAATCATAGAATCGTAGAATCACAAGGTTGGAAAGGATATATAAGATCATCTAGTCCAACCGTCCGGTACCTATTGAGTAATAAGATATGTCTAAATGTATGCCTAAACTGCCCTGTATCTGCACCTAATGTCTACAAGAACAGGATTGTTACATGTGCATTACTCCAGAGGTCGTGGAGTGGCACTAATAGAAATGATGCTAGTGGACACAAGGCGAAGTGAGTGCGCACCGTCCAGAGCTGTGAATCAGACTCATCTGAAGCTCACAGCGAAGGAGAGTGCTTGCAGGCTTGCATGATCGCTGAGGACAGAAAGGAATGAAGCAGTGAAAGTAAACATGGGGAGAAGAATACAAGAGGGATAAACTGAATTGTCTGTATAGTATACTATACAGTTCTTACTCTGATTTTGAAATTTATTCCTTCCCGTAGCTCTGCTCTGTCTGCAAGACCATAAGAAACAGCTTCCCATACCAGCAAAGTGAAATCACAGACCCACTTGGTTTCAGGACTTTTAAGAGGAAAATGCTTGCTAAAATAAAAACAGCAGTAAGGAAAGGGAAACTTTGCAGTAACTAAAAATAAAGGCTCGGCACTTGCATGAGATTGGTTATTTCATCTATCCAAAGTTTGGAATTCCAGACACTGGGGTCGTGAGGTCACCCAAAGGTTACTTTTCTCCCAGTCAAGAACAAACATAGCGGAATTGCACACCAGCCTCTTTTCCCAGCCCACTTGAGGAGTTGCCAAAGCTGCTTTTGGACGTGTTTGCAAGTGACGCAAAAATCTATTCTTAAACACAGACAGAATATACATCAGTCACTTAGCACAGAAGGAAACCATTAACATCAAAAGGGGTGGAGTAGAAAGGCTTTTTATATTACCAGCTACTCTCATAAATTTAACGCTATGTGGAAGAATGTAATTGATTCGTATGTTGCTCTTTATCTCATGTGGAAGGCGAGTGCGTTTCTTTGGTTCAGCAGTGCTGCTACAGAACCATATAAATAAAACATGGCAGAAAACCAAAATCCAAAGCAAATGCCCTATTTGTTTCCTGAGCCACGTATCTATAATTTTGTTTTGTAATACATAAGCAAACTTCTTTTTTTTCAGACACATTGAGCTCCAGCTGAAATTCCCAAATGCTCCAAATAACGTCGTAATATTTTACATGCTTTACCATATTTAGCTTTGAATGACTGTCATCACTGAATGAAGTTAATTCTCCCAAATAATCCTAGTGAAAGTATGAAGCATACCCAAAAGGAACAGAAACGCTGTGACTCAGATTGTTTGTACTTGTTTTATTTAGGACAATTTTTGTGGGAATTTATGTTTTACTCCCTTAACGTCTATCGTGCGCTATTGCAGATGTTGTGCGTGGACAGTTTACTTTTAGTAAGCCCTTGCAGAACCTAATGTTTCCTTAAATGGCAAACTCAACCCAAGGCTTCATTAACATGTTCTTTTGCACCTTTTAAATTGCATTTGATGCAGGTAAGGTTGGCCCTGAATGATTGTTCCCTTGAGCTGTTAGTTAAATAAGTTAGGAGCAGCTACAATACGTTGTCAAAAGGCATGTTTAAAATGACCCTGCCAAAAAGCTAATCCTTCAAGCTACATATTTTCTGTGTCAAGTGCATTCATCCATATCATGCACTCCAGACTTTGCTGCAGTACCTCAGACATGTTAGGTCCATGTGGCACGTGGATCACAGCAGTGGAGACAGCTGTGGCACTGCTTCATCCATATTGCAGTCCCTGCCCCATGTGTGACCTGGAGCTGGCAAGAGGAAGTATTGGTCACCCTCCCCATCATTTGACATTGATGAGACATTGAGTAACAATCTGAGAAATCTGAAGTTAGTTCAGAAGTTAGCATACCGTATCTTCACGTGTTTTATGTGCAAGATGTTTGCAATACCGTTCAGTGTGCTGTCTAGTTATTAATCCTCTAGAAACATCCTGTTGTCCTCTGGCAGCATCCTCCTCCTGACACTAAGCTCTCTGAGCATCCAGGTCACAGCATTTTCACACAGTGGGATTTTTAATAGGCTCCAAGGAACCTGAAGCATGAAGTCTGACAGAAAATACTAAGCCATTTGTAGGTTGTAAGTTAGGCAATGGGTACTTCAGAGTAATGCTAATAAAACATAAAAACTAAGTATTTTAGTGGCTTGATAGAGCAAAACTGGTCTTGCACATGTAGCTGGCTACAGCTTAGACATGCTAGTCTAGTTTCTGGAGCTTATGCAGAGATGGATGTGAGCTGTATAAAGAAAACACCATGGAAAAGCCGAAATACTCCTTCAAGACCTTTTGCAGGTACTTAGCTTTCACAATTAGATTTCTCTGTGGGCATTGAAATGGACCAAGAAGATTCGGCCTTCATTTTCCAATGAAGCCTGGATAATCTTTTCAAAAAGCTGCTTGAGTTTCAAGAGTGCTTCAGGCAGATTTATTGTAGACTCTTAAATGGGTTTGAGATGTACACAGATCTGCTTTTCTTTTACAGAGCAATGTTGTGTTGTTGTTGGATACAAACAGCGGTGCCATTCATCGGCTTTTGCTCTCACCAGATGCTCAAGATTCTCCCAGGAGAGCACCCTGGTGGGGCAGCAAGGAAGAGACGGTGAGGAATAGCTCTTGCCTCTGTTATGGCTTGGGTTGGAAGGGACCTCTAGGATCATCAAGCTCCAACCTCCCTGCCACAGGCAGGGCCACCAACCTCCACTTACAGTGCTAGATCAGGCTGCCCAGGGCCCCATCCAACCTGGCTCTTGAACATCTCCAGGCATGGGGCATCCACAACCTCTGTGGGCAGCCTGTGTCAGCACCTCACCACTCTCATAGTAATTAACTTAATATACTCTTTTTGTTGGAAATCATAGCTTAATATTGCAAGAACAGCCCCAGGATTGTCTCAATTACTGTCTGGGGGAATCCAACACTGAATTGTTTACTCACACAGTGAAGATTTGAATGTTGTATTGTCAGAGGATGTGTGTATTTAAAACCTTCCTTCTTGGAGCTAGAACTGGGAATAACAGAACGTTTTGTTACAAGGGATTATGTCCAAAGTGATGAACTAAATTATGACGCAGTTGTATGATTTGGGACAATACAGTCTAGATAGTATTTTGGGGGGTAATTAACACAGTGAGGTAATCTCAGTGCAGGAAAAAAATGTTGTATGCTTTGAGGGGGGTCAAGGAAACTTGCTGGAAATAATCTAATCTTAATTGCTGTGTGACATATTTTTGTACAGAGTAGCTACAGAATGTGCCGAGAGTTTTCACACAAAAACTGGCTGGTGTTCTACAAGGAAAAAGGGTGAGATTTAAATCATACACTCATATTTTATTGAATTATAATGGTTCACCTTACATACACGCCTATCTAATTATTCTTCTTGTGGCTTCTGATTTGACAGAAACCGTCTTATTGTACTCGATGTGTTAGAGGGCCAAACTCACACCATCTCACTGCCGATCAATCTGGAATCTGTCTTCCTGGTGGCTGAAGACCGGTGGCTCTTGGTGGAAAGTGAAACAAATCAGTAAGTTAAAACTGATTTTCATAATGGCATTATTTCTCGTTTGTGCCTGGTTGATGTTACCTCCTGGTCTCAGAGTTGCTTTTTAACCCTGTGGGATGACTAGGTTTGAACAGCTAGTGTTTAAAATGCAAACTTGTTCTGGTGAAAGTTCTAGTGGAAGAGCAGAAAATCAATGGAATGTGCCTGCATTCACACCTCTGAAAATCTAGACTAGATCAAGAATCATAGAATCATAGAATTACCCAGGTTGGAAAAGACCTCGAAGATCATCAAGTCCAAGCACAGCCTAACTATAGTACCCTAACTCTAACAGCCCTCTGCTAAATCATATCCCTGAGCACCACATCCAAAAGGCTCTTAAGCACATCCAGGGAGGGTGTCTCAACCACCTCCTTGGGGAGCCTATTCCAGTGCTTAACTGCCCTTTCTGTAAAGAAGTGTTTCCTAACATCCAACCTAAACTTACCTTGGTGCAATTTGAGGCCATAACTATACACATTTTATTGAGGTGGTGGTGATTTTTGATGCAGCTAGCTTTGGAAATACAACCTCGTAATCCAGGGTTACACCTGCTTGCTTTACTTCCTAGTCACATGAAAGAAATATTAGTCTTCTTTCTTGTTTTTACGTGAATGTGCAGCAGGTAGAAGTAGGTAAATAGTCATCAGCAGACCAATGTGCCTCTGGCTGGCTTACCCTTTCCTATCTCACAGATGTTTGGTAAATCACCTAGTTTTACAAAAGGGTGATGATAGGCTTGTTTATATAAATGTAGAAAGTTTTCAGAAAATTGAAGTCCTTGTTTAGAGTTACAGGCTTAAGCCGGAATTATTATAAATATGTGTCCTTTACAGGAAATTTCTTTTAACGAAGCGTGTCCATATGGAGGCTGAAGACAGTGAGGCTTGCCAGCTGTATGCACTGAATGAAGAGCCAGCTGACATGGGATTTGGCTTAACGACGGGTACTGAATGCAAGCTTGGCTTATTCTTTTTCTTTTCCTTTTTAATCATTTCCGTGTTTGCAGCTGCAGAAACAAGGCTCTTTTGCTATAAAGGTCCAGGTAACCTTCCCTCTGATTCTCCCTTTGTCCTTCCCTGGTCACGTGTGTTTCACAACTTTTCACAAAGCATGGCAAATTCTGTGCTCAAATTTCAGGTTATTTAAATAGAGCATTTATGACCCTCAGTCTTACAGTGAGGAGCTGTAGAAGCATACAGAAGGGAAAAGGAAAACTGATTACTGGGCAGTCAGTAGCACATAGAAGGGATCGCATCAGCTGGCAAATGCAGTCTGTACACTGCTGCAAATCTATTGCACGCACTCAGTTGAGCTGGAATACATTCCCTAATGCTTTTAAAAATAATAATAATAATAATAAAAAAAGGTCTGAAAGGAAGTCACTGTTCATAAAGATCTTCATCAAGTGTGCAGGAGGCCACTGGGACCATCATACCTGTGTTAAGATCTAGGGGAAATTAGTGCTGTAAAAGTCCCAGATGGTGCTGGGAAGCGATGCATGTCTTCTGCTACAGAAGAAGACAGGAATCCGCAGCGGTCATCGTTCTGCCTGGTAAGGTCCGCTTGATTTCAGATCCAGTGACATTTTCAACCCTGAGCATTTGATCAGGGCACACAAATTCCTTAGCCTACCTGGTTTAGTAATGCTAGAAACATACGTTCATCCCACCTAACAGTTAATGGGTTTTGACCTCTCTCCAGTATCCAAGAGAGACAGAGGGACAAAATACAGAAAGCACTATATTTATATTCACTAAAGAAAGAGGAAGAGTCTTCCTGATCCTTGTGGCTAGCCTAAGTATGAAGAGGATAAACACAGTGTAAACATCATAGAAGCAAATGTTACTGACAGGCAAGAAATAAGGCGCATTTTACACAAACAGCAAAAAATGTGATACTAAGTGCTCTTTTAGAAGCTGAAATATCCTAGGATCCTTTTTATATTTGTTTATCAAGTTATCAAGCTCCATCAGAGCACAGTTTCCTTCCTCGTACTACCTTATTTAGAAACCATTATAAAGTATCATTCCTTAGATGGGTAGAAACCCCATTAAAAATTTCCAGTCTCAAAGTATTTGAGGACAGTGTACTTCTGCATGCTTTTTCTGCTGTATTTGTCTTTAAAGCAGAACCTGTGGCAGGAAAGCTAAGAAAAGGTAGACCAGTGGGGGTTTTCTGCTGACCCGAGCTGGTAGTCCAGTCATCTTTTGAGGAAGGAAAGATTTCCTCCTGCTTTGAGGTGAACTAAATGGTCTGCCAGTTGAAGTGGAAGCAGTTATGCTTCTGAACTGAAGGTAGGGGCTTCTGACTGCGTTGGCGTTTTGAAGCAAGGTAAAAGTGCAGATACAGTTGTACAGAATAAAGTTTAGTTTTTCTTAGCTTATAGAAAACTAGACCGTGATTTACCAGAAGTGTGTTGCAAAGAGCAGTGTTTAATTTGCAAAGACAGAAAGACAGCCACCAAGCAGTTTCACACTGACACCTGTACAGACCCGCATTTTGCCTTTCTGTGCATGTGCATTTAAACAAGTCTTTAATGAGATCACATACTGCTATGTTCTGTAGGCTTCCCGCCTCATTTGCACAGCAGAGGGCAAAATTAAGTGGTGTAAGCAAATATTTCCTAGCTGGTATTTCCTGATTTCAAGTGCTCTACTTTACAAAAATACCATTATTTCCTGCTTTCTTTTTTATCTTTTTTATAGTATAGTGTAATCAAATCTTCTGTTCGTTAGTAAGTTCATGCTCAAAGTAATGGCAGTGATTGGTGCTCAGCACTCATACAGTTAATACTGTTTCTTATTACACGTCTGGATTAAATGGCTTTCGTTTTGTTTAATTTCCCTGCTTAGCATCAGAACTGTGTGTGCCGCATGCCGTTGCAAGTGCCCAGCTATCGTCAGAAAACCTCAGTGCAGCTGTGGGACTAAAGATCAGCTCCCCCAACAGGATTTTCTCAGACGAACATAATTATGCTACTGTTGTTATTGGTTTCCCAGACCTCATGGTAAATACCCGGCATTATTATACCGTGAAGTAATGTGATCTCGTTTGTTCTGTAACCAATTAAGTACCTGTTTACAAAATGATATGGAAGAAGAAGGGAATGACAGTAAATGGTGCATTCGTGTGGAGTACATCATTTAGTAGGACAGTCTAATCTAAAAGGTTTCCAGTGGCATTTGAAACAATAACAAACTGAGCAAGATAATGTGTCGCACAGGCAAAATTCACTGAAGATGAGTTCTGGATAGTGCTGGCTAGAGATAAAGAATCATAGAATCATAGGATGGCCTGGGTTGAAAAGGACCACAGTGATCATCTAGTTTGGACCCCCCTGCTATGTGCAGGGTCACCAGCCACCAGACCAGGTGCCCAGAGCCACATTTATTTTACAAATCTTGTGCTTTGATAGGTTTTTTATTAAACGTGATGAGTGGGAAAAAAGCGTATCAGTATCATTTTGAACTGTGAACTTTTTGCTCGGTGTGCAGCAGCTAGCAAACCTCTAGACTTAAGAAAAAGATGAAGAAAATGGTGACTAAATTATGCTCCCCTTCACTATTTAATGATGTGATCAGGTATAAATCGTGTATGCAGTTGTGTCCACCCTGTATCCAGAAATCCTGTGACACAAACAGAAAAGGACTAGAAAAGAAAGTGAAACTTAGCAGTGTAATGACTAGTGCCGTTGCAAAGATTGGAGGTAAACACAGGGAGCATAGAAGTGGTATGCTTAATTCTTAATATATATTTGCTGTCTGTTGATATGTAAAGGAGGTGCTGTTTGTGTAATAAATTCTTTGTGATATTTGCTTAATAAATTGGGGCAAAAAAAGAAAATTTATCTGTTATCAGGCATGAATGTTGTGAAAGGACAAATGATGGAAGAAAATGTTTTGGAAACCAAAGTGATTCAAAAATATGTCTTTGTCAGTAAGATTTTTGCTATGTATTTGCAGTTTGCTTTTGAGTTTTACCTGATTTGGATTTATGCTATTGCCATTGCGCTAGCTTTTCATAAGTGTCATCATTATGTAGAGTATATTCATTATAAATATATTCCTGTAGTCATTTTAAATAGACACGAGCTAACTGTGGAACACATGAAATAGCGTAGAAGTGGAAGTGCCCAAGATGCAGCACACCTCTGCACTAACACTGTGTTCTCCTTGGCTTAGACTTGAGCCCTGTATTTCCTTGGACCTGTCCATGTGAATGTGAATGCAAGGATGGTGAAACACTTCAGATTCAGATCTCTAGCTTCAGGTGTTAATGGTGTAGGTGTTCATGTGTGAGCAAGGTATCTAAGCTCTTCTTTATAATACTAATGATCAGCTGGCAAGCATAGAGTCCTTCAAGTTGGGATGATTTGCTCTCTAGGCACTGCTGACTGCTGTGGGAGATAAAACACATTTTGGATTTGTGTATACATACATTTATTTTTCTCCGAAGTTGTTGCAACTCTAGATCTTCAAGGAGTCTGATTTCCTAAAGATTCCATACGTGATCTGTTGTTTTCAGCTCCTTTGAGAAGTTTTTAATGAAAAAATAACCCAGGTCTTTTTCTTGTCATGTGATGATATGAGAAGCAACTGTAGTAACTACATTAGATCTGAATTTAGGTGGGAAGTGGAACTTAATAAGAAGCATTTGTTTTTAGTCTTCGTAGTAGTAACTCTATTTTTCATTAGAATCTTCTCTCTTGCAGTCTCCCAGTGAAGTGTACAGTTGGAAAAGAAACTCTTCTCTGAGTCGCAAACACGCTTCTCCTTCTGATCCATTTTTTTATGGAGCCCGAAGGAAAAGAGGAGCTGCAAAACAAACCAATTGTGTGACTTTATTGGCTTCTAATCAAATAGTCAGAATTTTAGCACCTGGAGATGTGCCTTTGAAAGACATTTACCCAAAAGGTAAGAGGTTCACGTACTTGTACTGCAACAATTGTACATGGTTGGTTCTGTTTTGTAACTTGTGCATCTTTACAAAATGTTTTTGAAGGATTGCAAAGCAAGCATTTGAGGAGAAATAAGAGTAGTTACACTCATTTTGCCAACTTTACAATCAATTTGAATCTTACTAACAAGCTTAGTACCACTGAGGAACTAACCATGCTGCCTAAGCTATGAATATTCCAGTAGATAGCATCTCACTTTGCCTACACTGGGGACCAGCTAGAGGAATGTGATTGTTCCAGTCCAGCAGTCAGCTTTCGCCAGTATTTCCAGCCTCTGCTCAGTACCCAACAGATGCACCATTATAAGACATGCCTTATTTGTCAAACCAGTTGTCCATACATCTCAGTTTGAAGACACATCCTGTCTCTGTTTCCAGCAGGGACAGCAGGAGAGGTTATTTAGAGAATTCATGTAGCCCTATCACTTGTGTCTTTGCTTTTGTACTTGAGATCTCAACATTTGTCATTGTTTTATTAGGGATGCTGCAGAGTGCATTTCTGCCTCACTTTTTAAATCTACGTTTATGGACCTGTTGTGCTCACATTTGTCTGGTCCCTTTTTGAACTCGTTTGTCTCTACAGAAAGTTCACAAGTTCACTACTCTGTTTCATGAGCCACTCTCTTACAAGGTTTATCAAGTGCCTCTTGTTTTGAGGGTTCTTCATTCATCTTGACCATCACCTACATGACTTGGTAAACTACAGTCACATCTGTCTTCTTTCCAAACTGAAGAGACCCAGGCTTCTTACTTCTTCTTATCCAAGATGGTGGGCAACATTTACGTCCAGTAAAACCATTCTCTACTTGCACGCTAATAAAACAGGCATAGGCAAACAGACTTTTAGACTCTTCTGTGCCGTCATGCCATGTTTTCTGTTACTGTATTTTTAGCTCCTTCAGCCAATAACTGAAAATGTGCTACTTAGTGATAAGCAGCAGAATTTGTGAGTTTTGCATCTCTCCAAGGAAAAAGGGCTCTCAAAAGAGAAAGCCCAAAAATGCTGTATGTGGTAGAAGGGCCGGTTTTTTGGACTTATCAGCACAAGAAGCTATTCTTGCTTTGTGTTATTTGAACTCTCTGTTCCAGAATAGATGCTTTATTCCAAATTAACTCGCTTTTCCAAGATAAATGATCTATCTGCTTTCACATAACACAGATTAACTTTCCTGTGTAAAGCAAGTAACTGAAAACACCTACTTGAATCATAGAATCACAGAACATCCTGAGTAGGGTGAAGCCCTCAAGAAACAATTGAGCCCAGTTCCTACCTTCACGCAAAACAAAGCAAAAATTAACCCATTTTCTGAGAGCACTGTCTAAATGCATCTTGAGCTCCAATAACTTTATGCCATGATCATTCTCCTGGAGAGCCTGGTCCAGTATCTAACTCTGGTGAAGAACCTCTTCATAACACCCAGCCTGACCCTCTCCTGACACAGCTCCATGATGACCCCTCAGGTCCTGTTGCCATCACAATAGCAACCTCCCCGCTCCCCTTGTAAGGAAGCTGTAGGCTGCCATAGAATCATAGAATCACTTGAGTTGGAAGGTACTTTCAAGGATCACCAAGTCCAACTGAGGGCTCCACATAGGATCACCCAAAATTCAAACCCTGTGTCTGAGAGCATTGTCCAAACACTTCTTAAACTCTACAAGCTTGATGCCATGGCCACTGCATTGAGGAGCCTGTTCCAGTGACCAACCACCCATCCTCTCAGCCTTATGTTCTCTAGGCTGAACCAACCAAGGGACATCAGCCAGCTCTTTGAGTACCCTGGGATGAATCCCATTGGGACCCATAAATTTATATGCATCCAACTGGAGAAGCAAATCCCACACAAGTTTAGATTTGGCCAGTAGTTTATCATTTCTGCAGTCACAGTCCTCCACCTTGAGGCTCCAGTGATCCCAGGGCTCATCATCGATGTCAAAAGCAGAGGTGAAGAAGGCACTAAACATTTCTGTTTCATTTATATCCCCATCTGCGATGTGACCGTCCTCATCAAGCATTAGACCAGCATTATCTCTGGTCCTCCTTATGCTGTTAACGTATTTTGAAAGGGTCTTTTTTATTGTTTCCCACAGTACTGCACAGTTTCAACTCTAAGTGAGCTTTGGCTGCACAAATTTTCTATCTACAGTGGCAAGCAGCATCTCTGTAGTTCTCCCGTGTTGCTTGACCTCACTTCCAGCAGCCATACACTTTCTGCTTAAGAAGAATTCCACTCTAGAAGAATTAGAAAAGCGAAGTCTATGTCAGGCATGTCCAACTTGCTGCTCACAGGCTACATGCAGCCCAGCACATCTCAAAGTACATAGGAAACAAAGGGGTGGGGTTGAATTCCTCCACATGGAAAAAAATGGCACCCATGGACATACGTTGACAGCTGCTGAACATCCATGGAGACCAAGCAGTGGATGTGAGCGTGGTGAGGCAGTGGGTGCATTTCAGCGTTGTCAGCAGTGACAGTGGGGTCACCTCTGCTGGTGCTGAATTTTATGAGCACGGCATGCAGGCTCTTGTTCATCACTGGCAGAAGTGCATAGCTAACAGTGGTAGCCGTGTTGAAAAATTATGTATTGAGCTGATGTTATGAGGTATATCTTGTAAAGTACCTTTTGAGTGTTCACTTAATGGCTGCCAGTAGCTGCCTAACATATAGTCTGGGGACTCTCTGTGTTCCATTTTGTTTATTCTTGATTATTCTGCATAATTTATGGACAGCCTTTGGACATTTGGTGATTCTCCCATCATGGGTGACAATATAGTAAAACAAGGGTATCCTACTACACAGAATTGAGCAATGTGGCAGTCCATTGAAGTTCTTGCACAAACGTTTCCTCTAACAACTTGTTTTACATTCTTGCTTCTGTTTGCTTATCTGTCAGGCTTTCTTTCTCATCTTCTTGGAAAACCAGTCAGTTCTGGCACACAGCTTTCCATTTCTATTAATAATTCAAAGTACTCAGCCAAAGTCTGGTGTACTCCAGTATGTATTACCAAAACTCTTCTAGGAACAACAAGGAAAGAAATCATTTCCTTTGTTTTATCAAAACAATAAACTAGAGTAATAGTTATGTTTGAAAAGTAACTACAACAAGAATTAATTTCCTCAAAGACTGCCAAAGAGATGTATGGCCACAAAATGTAAACTCAGACAAGAGTTCATGGCAGAATCCCACAAATAAGAATTAATGTTTATTCTAAAAACAAGGCTATAGAAATGAGGGCTGCTTGAGAGTAAATATTTACTTGGATTCTCAGCACTTTCCATATATGAATATAAAATAACAATCTGTTACTAAGTGCATGTCTCTATTAGTGTGACTGGAATTACGTGTAATACAACACACAGTTACAGGAATAACCCCAACACGTCATCTGGCCCACCTGTTTGTATAGGGACAGGATGTCACATGTTTAGACTCATCTTGACTGTTGATTTTCAAACACTTATCTTAAAAAACTGTAAGTGATTCTAAGGCTTTCCTGACTAGTCTATTGCAATGCTTCACCCTCTTTGTACAGTAAAAGGTTTTCCTGGTATCCATCCTGTTTTGTTATAAATTAATATGAAAAAAAATTGTGTTGCCTCCACTCGATCAGAATTATACTTCCCTCTTGATAAGAAGTGTTAAGATATTATGGCATGTTTTATTTTCTGTAGCTTTTTCTTTTTGGATTTCAAATAAATAAATAAATAAATAAATAAATAAAGTTTTTTCCTTATTTTTGCCCCTATAGCTCCCCTCTTTGCCAGGCCCTCTTACCCAGGACTCGTGTGTCTACATTTTCTTCTGTTTGATGTCTGGGCATAACTGTTTTTCTCCCTCAGGCTTCAGCAGAAGGAGGACAAACTATATTTATTTAGATCTGATGTTCTTATTAATATAGAACCTGCATTTTGTTTTCCTTCTCTGGCAGCAGCATAGCATCTATTTACTTTGTATGTTCATTGTAAGATCATTGACTGCAGTTCTAAGGCCCGGACAGTTATTTCTGTATTGCACTTAAATATTTGGTTACCTTTTCCTCAGCTCCCTACTTTGCAATCCCTTTTCTTTTTGTAATTTAATCTGATCGATTTTTCTTTCTAATTTATCAACCACTCTTTAATTACAATTCTACCTCTTCCGGTCCAGTAGTTCTGTGTCTATCTACATGTTCCAGGCCTTTTACTGGAGTTCTTTAAGAGTATCTTACTCTCCATTAGTATCCAAAGAGAGGGCATGTTTTTAAGCATGAGCAAGATCTAGGCAAAACAGAAAATACTCTGTGACCTACAAACATGTATTTTACCAGATTATTACTATTTTTATTTTTGTCATTTCTAGTTGTTTTATATTTACATTCTTAAAGAATGATCAGTAAATACAGCCAAAAAACTACTGTAAATGTGCGTACTGTAGATATGTAGTACTGACCTTTGGGCTGAGGGAAGAGAATCATAGAATGGCCTGGATTGAAAAGGACCACAGTGATCATCCAGTTTCAACCTCCCTGCTATATGCAGGGTCGCCAACCAGCAGACCAGGCTGCCCAGAGCCACATCCAGCCTGGCCTTGAATGCCTCCAGGGATGGGGCACCCGCAGCCTCCTTGGGCAGCCTGTTCCAGTGCATCACCACCCTCTGCGTGAAAGAATTCCTCCTAGTATCTAACCTAAACCCTTTCTTGTCTTAGTTTAAAACCATTTCCCCTTATCCCATCCTTGTACTGTAGATATGCATTGTGTGCACCTGTGGGTTATTCTTTACTTACTTGAATGTTGGGCCCCCTTCTATTGCTAGTTTTATTGGTCTTTCTTTGTGCTGTATGCAGTGAGCAACACTTCTGCAAGTCTCTCCATTTCAAGGAGTCTTGCAAGAAGTGTTGTTCAATTTAAGGCAACAACGTTTACTTTGATGTAATTGAAAAATTTTCCAGTGAGAATTAGAAGTACAGTATTTTGAACCATTCTTCAGTGTGCTTTTTGAATCAGAAGTACAATTGACTTTATCTTCAGTAACAGATAAATGCAGTAAGTTAAGGATTACAGTAACGCCTGATCACTGCTTTTGTGAGGAGGGCTATATTTATGTGTAATTCTGACATTTACTGTGCAAACATGTTGTTCTTATATAATTGTGCCTATCTATTTGCTTGCAGTCATTATAGTGAAACGTTTCAGTGTTTGCAAGTTATATTCCTGTGTTGAATGTAAAGGTTCATCATTTTATGACAGGTATTGCATAATGAATTGTTTCAATTTAATCTCCTAAATGCAAATGCAATAACCAGTTAATCATGCAGCAGGAAAATAATATTTGTTTGTTTTCAGATGTTGCTCCCCCACAAGCTGCTGGATATTTGGAAGTAACAGATCTGAACTCGAAGAAAATCAAATACATTGCTATTCCTAGGTATGTTGTTTTATTGATTAGAGCAGCCTCTGCCTCACAGGAAGAGCAAACAGAATTTAATGTGTATTATTAAGTTGAGATAAGCAAATATTTCTTCTGGTGTGGA
The DNA here is from genome assembly GCF_039878825.1 of Excalfactoria chinensis. Lineage (NCBI taxonomy): Eukaryota > Metazoa > Chordata > Aves > Galliformes > Phasianidae > Excalfactoria > Excalfactoria chinensis. The sequence goes on along the minus strand of NC_092825.1, from coordinate 155,316,924 downwards.
AAGTGAAAGTAAATGACACTCAGTATGACACTCTTCCTCCTCCTTACAGTTAACTTGGTCAAATTCCAGCATAACTCTTCTTCAGCTGAATTAGTACATGCCAATTTCAGTCATAGAGGTATACGTGTTGCAGCTTCTTGGCTCTTCTAAATTATGAACAGTAGTATTGATTAATGCAAGTTGCAAATCATTGTGCCAGTCACTAATAGAACCAAGAAAGTGCAAAGAATCTTTCATGTTTTAACTAAATTTTCTTTCGCGTTATGTAGCTGTTAGATCCCCATTTCAGCAGTAAATGTTCATCTGCAAATTGAGTGCTTGTTTATAACCGTACTAAGATTCTCTTCACGTAAAGCTGTGCCATCTTTAAATGAGTGTTTAGATCCTCACCTCCTGCTCATACCCTAGGGGTCTTTCTTTAAGGTGATGCGAAGAAACCTTCCTCATTGCTCAGGTCATGTTCTCTCATATTTCTTTAATAGTTCTGTGTTTTTCTATAGCACATTTTTAATTTTTTATTTTTTTTTCCCATTCTTTATGGTATTTTTTGTAAAGACTGATCTTCAGATAGATAGGATATAGCAGTGGACTCGGCTTTCATGAATAGATATCATTCGGTCACAGCCAAGTTTCAGTAGGTGGAATCTTTCAGATAAAATAGTAGATTTGTGAGGCTTAATTATGGTCTCTTGAGGAATGAGGGCATAATTTTATTTAATCGCCACCTTAGCTTCAGAATTATTCATCTTCTTTTTGATTGCAACTTTGAGATCAATCACTCCCACTCTTGTTTTTCAGCCCAGGTTCTCTCTCACCGTATACATCTTGGCTCTCTAAGATCTCAGATGCTGATGCCCTGTTGGCACCACTGGGTAAAGTAGGCTTGGTTAGCGTGGACATGGGAGGTGGTGTGAGGCTCTGGGAGACTGGGCTTGAAAGCCTGCAGCGTTCTCTGCAGGACTGGAGGAACATGATTGGACAAGAGGATGGTCGGCCTGTGCAGGTAAGTATTCCCTTATCTGAAGTGAAAAACATTAAGTAAATTGATGCAAATGAGTTTTCTTTTCAGGTGGGAGAAGGGTCAGGGGAGAGATGTATTGAAAAACATTAAGAAGTAGAAGCATGACTGCAGGAAAAATTGAATAGATATCTTCACTGAAAAAATAGCTTGATTACTGAGCTGATTTGTGACCCCTGTGATTATGGCTACTGACATTTCACTTCGTCTTTCAGTATTGGGGTTAGAATTGTTGCCAAATTTCAGTATATTAACATGTAAATTGACTCTGTGTCTCATGCTGATTTTTAACTGCAATTTTCAAAATAGGAAGTAGTGAAATCAGTGTTTAAGGAAAGCATATGGAAACATAGAGTGGCTTGGTTAGGAAGGGATCTCAAGGATCATCAAGCTCCAACCCCCTTTAATGTACTGACTAATTTGGAGGGTCACCAGGGCAACGCAAATGGAAAATTCAGAACTTTTCAATTGCATCTTTAATTTTTGTTAGTATCATTCTTGCCTTGGGAATTGGAGTGTGCTTTAGGAAGGGCTTTTGACTAGGAAGATCCTGTGTCTGTCTACAGCTGCAATTATTTCTGCTTCATGAGTTTCTGTAATCACTTTCACAGTATGTTAAAATGGGAAAACAGAATGAATCACCTCTAAATGAGATCTCTCTATGTTAGAGTCCAGATATTCCAAGCGTTTGTGAGATCTGTTAGGCAGAAAACAGCTCTTCTATCACTTTCTTTTCCCACACCGAGTTCCGTTTCCACAAGACAATTACGTAAACTCGTGCAAGAACTGACATGTTATTGCATCAAAGCAAATGCCTTTTGTAAAAGTCATGAGAGAGGAAAACTGTTTCCCAGTAGCGTGTTTGTGTGGTTTCATGTTGCGTTAACAGTGCGGTTCTTGTTGCCTATGTAGTAGCACTATCGCCATCTTATGGTCAGATACCATCAGTTTACGTTAGCCCAACTTAACCCACTGATAAAGTTGGCTGGTAGGATTGAAAGGAACCCGAAGGAGCAGTTAAGAGTTTAAAATCTTTGTTAGTAACCGTTGTAGTCTTATTTGATGGCATTATTGTAGTGTCCATCATAGTCGACTAAATATTAGAGAATACTGCCTTGGAAAGTTGAGCATCATCAGAGAATTTTCAATCATTGAATTACTAATGTCAAGCAGCCACTTTACAAGAAGGTTCAGAGGTTTTCCCACAGTCGTAAAGCAGTTTTCCAGATCTTTAGTAGAATTCCTTCTCTCCTGACAGTCTAATTCTGTAAATAGTAGACACACTATGGGGTTAGCTCTTCTTACCGTGTCTGCTTTCCATCCTCTGTCAGCCCAGAATATTCAGCTCAAGCTGGTGGTTTGTCAGGATTCAAAATGGCATGCTGTTTGATTTGGACTTAAGGGCTGAAATGAAGCTTCCTGTATGTTCTTTGAACCTGCATGTTTATCACTAACTTCGTGTTTCTCAACTGCACATGCTTTGCTTTAAGTGAAACCTAAGAAGCTTTATTTACCAAGATATTACAGAGCAATAAGTAAGAAAAATTTTTTATTTTATGTGCATCTCAGATAAGATAATAGATACATAGATGTTGTGAGAACTCTATACTCTGCTATTTGGGTAAGGGGGCCTTCCCTTTCCCCCTTAACTTCATTTTTCAGTGGACATAGACATAAAAGCATTACTTCTGGAAATGAATGGGTGCTATTAGCTTGAAGATACATTCATGTAGATTCCCTCCATAAGATGTGCTTAGCAAGAACTCAAGTATTTCCTGCTCTAGAGACAACTGCTCTGCTAAGAAGACTGCAACTTAATAATACCCTGTAGTCATCTTTACAAAATTATTTTGCAGCCACGCATTGATCTGCTTATTTAAGAGTATCAGTCACATTTCTCTATATAATGTTTCATGCTCAGATTAAGTACCCCACAGTCTAATGAGGTGTCTCCAGTTTCTTAACAAAATCCATCGTTCCCAATCTTGCAGCAGAAGCTCGCTTAAGAAAATTGTTGGTGTTCCACTTATTGCTAGAATTCATCCCCCTGCCAATTTACTGTTCCCTGAAAGCTGCTATTGATGCATCCCACAAAGCCAGTACAGGCTTAGCAAAGCCTAATAGCCCAACATCCACACTTTCACAGTGCCATTCCTTCACCAAAACGAGACCTATCTTGATGATTGGGAACCACAGGTCTGGAAAATCACACAAAATCTCTGCAAAGTTTTCCCAACCTTTGAAAAAAAACCAAGAAGAGATTGCGGTACTTTCAATATAAGTCGAGATTCGAAGGAATGGAAAGAAATCTTCAACCAGATTTCAGTTTGAACTGTCAGTACTATCCATCTTCTAGGGTTGCTTTTTGGCTTTCAGAAACACATTGGATCTCAGAAACAGTCTGTATGTACATAAGCAATGAAACAGAGTGAAACAGAGGAAAACAAACAGCTATTCCAGGGGTATTCAGTAATTAGACTCCTATGATTTTAATGTCATGGCAATCAACGTTTGTTTTGTATTGTTGATACACTCAGCAGAGTTCAAGCTGCTGGAGTCTTGAGGAAATAAAAATAGGTTTTGGAAATATGGCTTATGTGTATGTTAATTTTCCCTTGTACCGTCGGGCCAGAAATTGTCTTTAATTATTGAGGTTTTAAACTCAGAGCGAGAGTGCGGTATTCAAACATGATTAAACTGGAGTGCCTAGCATACAAATCTATGTAAAACAATGGATTATCAACTCAACTTGGAATGCATGGATTGTTGAGTTTTTTCACTTCTTTTTTTAAATACAGGAAATGCTGACTAAGTTCTGACATACCTTGGCCATGGTTTTTCAGTAAACTTAGTTTACTGTTGTGTGTTCTCTAGGTAGAGTACAATGCTTACATAAAGGTAATTGAAGGATGCATCATCTTGAGATATTGAAAAGCATCATGCTCCTTAGGGACCAGAAATCTCTGCAACTAAATCTTTATTCATTTGTATGTGACTGCTAGCAAAACCATTTCTTTCTGTGTTCATTCCACTTAATTCTCTTTTACTGTAAATTGTTGCTCAGGATGTTTTGTGCTGTGTAACTACTCAGAATGTCATTGTTCTCAAAAGTCTCAGGACAAACCCAACCCATTTGAGTGCATGAAAATGTTCAAAAACTATAGGAAAGTTGGCTTGTAATGTGTGATACTGTATGCATATAAACCTCGAAACACAATCACAGCTTCAATGGCGACAACTACTTTGTGTAGTTTTGATCTAGACAATATTGCCATGCAAAATGACATCCTAAAGCTGGAGATGATCTCTTGTCATTTCAGTAGCAAGACTGCAAAGGATGCATTATCTGAGATATGCATGAGACGAGTTTGTGCCATTTGTGGCTATAGAAGAAGGCCTGAGGAGTTCAGTGGTTGCAGCTCTTTTAATTGCCTGTGGACTCCTCTCTCTCATTTCCTATTGGAAGTATATCAGACCTTCCTCACAAATACTCAAGTACCTAAGCTAGCTTTGTGAAGAAATCATGCTTTCATCTGACTTGAGTAGTTAGCAGTCAAATAAAAGACCTCTTTCCTCTTTCCCATCTTCCTGTTCTAATCCTAAATAAACAATGTTTCTCATCTTCCGGAAGGTCCCAGCTCTTAGAGGCTGAAGTTGTTCCTGTCTTACAGTACATTGGCTTCTTCAAGGTTGATTATTGCTTACATTTACTTGTCTTCGAACAGACGCCAGAGCGGACTTGCTCAGGGTGTGCTTGGGAATGCTGAGGAATAACAGAAAGGAGATGGAGCAGGATCCAGTTTCAGACCTACAGGCATTTTAGTGTCTGTTTTTGAGCTAAGCACAGGAACTCCCATTGTAACCAAGAGAGCCTGAAGAGCTCACCCTGAAGGAGACACCTACACGTGTCTAGCTGTATGGATATTCATACACAACCAACTGTAATGGTAACTGCAGACACCTGGCTTACCTGGGATATCCCTGCCCTGAGCCGTCTGCAGTCTGGATTCAAATCCCATCCTCAGTATGCAAACTATCACTTACAGACTTAAGGAAATAGATAGATACTTAGAAATGGGGGGAGATTTCCTGCGTGCCTATTTCTCTTCTTTGAGCTGACCCCAGGAGATCTGTAGATGCTCAATTCTCTGCCATCTTTGGGCAGTGAACGTCTTACCGCCTTTCTCAAACAGCCTCACTTATTTGTACTCTACTCACCTACTTGTGCACTGTGATGATTTATTCACCTTCTAACGAGTTAATGGTTTTGCTGTTATCCGAATCATTCTTTCATTTCCTTTTGATTTTCCAAGGCTTCAGTTTGTACATGAAAGTTTAGGATGCTTATTTTTGAGGTTCGGTATTTCTCTTAAGTATAATTGATTCTGGCAGTTTAGTGTTACCAACTTGTTTGTATTTACTACTCAGGATCGACTTTGATTTATACTGGCATTTTTTGAAGCGTTTCTACCTCTTTTCCACATTTTAACAAGGATCCAGCCTCTTCCTGATGTTAAGACTGAATCATCGGATCACAGAATTGCTCAGGTTGGAAAAGACCTTAAAGATCACCAAGTCCAACCGCAAAGTGGGCAAGTTGAAGTGGGCAAAGCTTCAGTTCCTATAATAAATGCCCTACCTCACCTGCAGTTCTTATTTTCCCACTGTGGACCAGGTTCTGACCACATGAGGGCATCAAAGAGCCAATTACAGTGATTTTAGTCGTCTCTTAGGTACTGTCGGTACAAATGCCATACTTTGTTGAAATGATAAGCAGCAGCATGTTTTTGTAAGTTTGGAATAACCATACAAGAGCATTCTGCAGTCCTGTACAACACCTTAGGAAACGAAGTATTGCAGGGGACAGCATTACCTACTCAATATCTGGATTGCAGGGCTTGGTAGCACTTGCAGTGCTGAGATCTATAAGCCTCACACACTCCAATCCCAACTGTGCATTGCCCTCTAACAGCTTTCAGTGGGATGGTGTTTGGGGCTTCTTTGCCAAGCGTGGGGCACAGTGTGGGTTTAGCTCTGTGACATTCCTGGACAGCATGATTCATTCTTGCAAAGTGGGAACAAGGCCCTGAGTGTGGGGAAACACAAGACTAGACAGTCAGGAACCTGTAAAGCTTGAGAAGTTCACATCACCAAAATTTTCTGCTTGGTAAAGCAACTCAGATAAAGATCATCAGTTCCCTGTCAGCTACTTTTACTCATATAAATGTCCTCAGCTGAAATGAGGCGCTTGTCAGAAGCACCATGCAAACGCTTCTAAAGTGCATTCCATTTCCTAAAGCTCTTCCAGCCTAATTAGAGTGGACAGACAAAGAGGGGGAGTGGAAATAACCTTAACTTTCTGTTAGAGAAGGCTGATCCAGCACAAAGTTCCTCTTTCTTCCCCTGAACCTCCTCTGAAAGACCACAGTCCTCGTGGGAGAAAATGTAATACCTCGGCTCAGCAACCTTCAAACCTCAGAGTCTGCAGCAGTGCACGTTGCTGACTTACATGCTAGAGTGAAATGCTGCCATCAGAACAAGAGAATGTGCTCTGGTGGTTCTGCTCCTATGAAACCTGTCATCTAACTAATGAAAGAACAAATGCAGAGAAAATATAAGTCATCTGAAGAGAGATCCTTAACAGGAGGGGAAATGGCTGTTTACATGGGTGGATAGTGATAGGGCAAGGGGGAATGGCTTTAAACAGAGACAGGGAGGTTTAGGTTGGATATTAGGAGGAAGTTTTCCACACAGAGGTGGTTTTCAACAATGGAACAGGCTGCCCAAGGAGGCAATGGATGCTCCATCCCTGGAGGCATTCAAGGCCAGGCTGGATGTGGCTCTGGGCAGCCTGGTCTGGTGGTTGGCGACCCTGCACATAGCAGGGAGGTTGAAACTGGATGATCTTTGAGGTCCTTTTCAACCCAGGCCATTCTATGATCCTATGATCATGAGTATTTTCTTTACCTAGTACTGAATATTCCTTTCTGTAGAAGAAAAGACTTGTTGGCTCCAATTTGGAGCTTTCATATTATCTTTGAGAAAATAATATGTACATTCACGCTATTGATACAATATTGTATTGGGGGAAAGGATGGTTTTGTGCCTTGCTAATTACAGTCTAGGGTAACATTGAGGTTTTAAGGTAGCAGATGAGGCTTGGGAAGGAAGCTAAAATGAAACAATGGTTTCGTTTCAGGGAAAATCAATCTTTTGTGCATCTGCTAAAGTACATTCTGCTGTGGGAAATATTTTCTAATGCTTCTGTGGGGTGGATTATTTAATGCCTTTTTCACCTAGAGACTGGTCATGTTCCATTACAGACAAAGTCAATCTACTTTCATAATAACATACAGTTGTGACGAAGGATTCTCCAGATTTTGATGAGCAAGTTAGTTAATATCTCCTAAATCACATGTAGGGCCAAAGTTTATGATCTGTTTAGTTCTTCCCCTGCATGATATCCTGACATACGCCCAATCTTTGCCCAGTGTACTAATGAAGGAAGAAAGCTATTTAAGAAAACGTTAATGATTTAATTGTTTTATGGTATTTGTAGTGTATTTATGTTCCTGTAAGGATTTGTATTTAGTATTTGTAGTGTATTTATGTTCCTGTAAGGATTTGTATTTTGTATTTGTATTATTAGCCTATAGAAAATGGCCAAATCTGTTTTAAAATACTTGATGGGATAAGACAAACTTAATTTGAAGGTGTTTGAAGATGCAACTGTAGTCTATATTTTTTAAGTACAAATTACATCTCTTTATACCTGTGCGATGTTTGCCTGGAATTAGAGTATTTTCCCTGGTTTTCCACTTCTTTTAAGATGTATCCAGACTACTAAAATAAACATTATGTGTTGCATAAGAATACTAGATACAAGTTAGTACTGGCAGGGCCAGCTGCTTTAAAACTAAGAGTTGAAAGTTCCGTTTCCCTGAGCATGGGGCAGATCTCCTCCATTAGAAGCCTGAGTTTTTTCACCAGTCCTCGAGCTGAAACAAGCTTTTGTTGCTGAGAGCATTGCAAAGGAGCTTTTCTGGCAAGCAGTCCCGAATGGGAAGCGCTGGCATATCTTGTGCCTTTCAGGAATTTTAATGAAGTTAGCCAGATCAGAATGCTGAAGTAAGCTGATGTATTAAGAGACCATTTACTCTGTTGCCAGCGTACTGTGCTGAATGGAAGCGTGCTGTATAGGGAGTAAAGTGACAGGAATGATTCCAGCTGAAAAAGATCTACATCAGAGATGCATCTCAGATGCATCAGGGGAAAAACTGAAAGCTCATTTATCATTTTTATATAAAAAGTTAGAGCGATTTTCAGCCTTTATTTACCTCTGCTTACAAGGTCTAGATGAAATTTCCTTACTGGTAGCCATGGCTTATTTTTCTGCCTTTCTCTTAAGTCTATGTACATGGTCTAACCCTTTGTTTATGAGAGTCCGCTACGTACAATACTATGATGGAGCTATAGGCATCAAAGATAGCAAGAGTTCTTAATTCTATCTATCTCCTGCATGAAACTCTCAGGAGCTGGGAGAATTTCAAGTGTGAAAATGAAAGAGGAGATGAGACTCCCTTAACTGTTTCCCTGTCCCTTCAATAAAGATAGCTTCTGGTAGTTTAAACTTCAGTTTATGTTAACAGACTTAAACAGTGAGGAGCTGATGTATGGATTTAAAAAGCAGGAGTAAAAAGATGGCAGTCTTCAAAGTTATGAATACTCTGCAACTTGAATGACTGAAAAATATACATACTAAAATGCTCATCTCAGTTGAGTTTGCTAAGTACATTTTATTGACTACATCAGACAGATGCTATTATAAGCTTAATAATAGATGTTAATAATGGGGAAATTAGAACATCAAGACACTTTCAGTGTCGATGTACTGAATAGTTCACTGAAAATATCTCATAAAAAGTCAGACAATGGAATTATTTTATTGCCATCAGAAATATAAGTGTGACTTGCTGAAGACTGGCCGTTACCTCTTGTATTATGTTTATTTTCTTGACACAAGCAAATGGAGGGCGGCCAACACTTGCTGAGATACAGAAATGCACAGTTGGGCTACTTGAAACTGTCTTTGAGGCGTTAAGCTTCTATTTAGACACAATTTTTTTCAGTTTCATTTCAGTTCTTTGGGTGCTAAAATGCTGAGTTCACTCATACAAAAACAGCTCCGGATAAATATGGTAGTTTGATCGGTTTCACTCATATCACCTGGTAGGTTTATAACTAAGCTGTCAAAAGAAAATGAATTGTGAGTTCACAATGAAAGTACTTTAATTGTGAAAGCGACGTTAGAGTGAAGTGCTGATGTAAATGTAGAATGTTTTACGTAGGTCACTTTGAAAGTAATGTCTCCTTTGTATTTCCATGGAAACTACAACGAAGAGCACAGTAACACTATTTGATAGAGCAAATCCTTAGCTACAAAGCGCTATTTTTCAATATGGTCACCACCATAGCTCTGCATTTTCGCCAATGATGAACAAGAAACTGCATGCTATGCTTGTAAAACAACATCAGCAGAGGTGACCCACTATTTCACAGCTGTTATGACAGCATCGCTGCTGGGAAAACATTGCCCATGCACTCCATCTTTCATCAGACTGAACAAATGGAACTTAGAGGGCACCAAATCTGGTGGGTCTGATGGGACAGTCCAGCCAAGATTGGCAGTGTGCTCCGTGGTCACCAAACTGCTATGGAACTTCGTGTTATCATGTTGCAGGAGAAAGATTATCTTCTTCTCTGGCCTTCAGCTTAGTCAGTATTGCAGTGTAGCAGTCAGAGTTGATTGTCTGAGTTCCAGGAAGTTGATAAGGATCACCCCTTCCTTATCCCAAAAGACAGCACTACTTATTATACCCTCTGAGGGCTGCATCTTAAACTTTTTCTTCAGTGGGGAATTCACACGTTGCCATTCCTTGGACTCCAGCTTATAGAGGTGACACCACATTTCCTCATCAGTGACAGTGCAATCCAAGATACTGCTACCTTCAGCCTCGAACTGCTCCAGTAGATTCTGACAAACTTGCATACTTTGCTTTCTCTTCCTGTGTGAGCCCTCATATTAATAGGCTGTGGCATGCCTCTCCATAATTTACACACTTTTGTTAATGGGTTATTGCAAACATCTTTCTTTCCACAGTTGTCACAGTGTCTTGTAGAGTCAGCGTATGTTTTGTCTGGGTCAACTCTGCTGTTCTTGAAAAGTTTCTTACTGAGAGATGATATGAGTATCAAAATTGAGCCTTGAATTTAGTGATGTGTGCCAGTGATTCCTTTATCTCCTGCAGTTTATTAAATTAGATCGTTTACCCTTGAAGTTAACTAGAATTCAATCCCATATTAAGTGGCAGACCCACTTCTGAACATAACTAGGATTTGTTTAGTACACAGTGTAAATTCCCTTACTATAGTCTGTTTGACCATCTGAAGTCTAGAATAACCCCAAAGCACCCAAGCTTTGCCTCCTCTTCATAGTAGCCCCAATTACACATCAGTATATATTTAATAGCAGCTTGGCATAAATAGAATGCAGATGTGAAACACCTGGTTTCATTGTGTTATAGAGAGCACCAAATCTGTAGCTGGCTTCTCTGGGCTTAAACTGTGTTCTTTACATTATTGTATGAAGGATGATAGATTATTTAGTTTCCAAAGTGAATTCATTTGACTCCTAGAACCTCAGTGATATTCAAGTAAAATGTGAAACTTTGTTGGCATCCCTTTGTGTATATTAGAAGAAAGAGATATAGAGGGGAGTTGTTAAGATAACTTGTATCTCTCATTCAATGTAAAATGAGTGTTAAGTTCCATTCCTGCCTTACTACCCATGATGTCGGGGGTGAATGGATGTGCAAGAGGCACCCAGCTGTATGAAATGTACACAATAATGAATAAAGCCTTTCAGTGCATTTAAATCATGTAAAGCACAGGTTTCTCTTACAATGCAATGCAAGTCAAAACTGCTGAAAGAAACAAAGTTGAAGGAAGTCTTACAACGGAGGGAAATGTTAGGTATTTGTGATGGAACTGGTCAGCTTTTGACGCTATGTATTTGGAAAGTAATGTCAGAACAGGAAATCTCAGTAGGTTTAGACATTCCAGTCAGGCTAGATTGGAAAAGACACAGTGGATTTCTTAAATATATTTGAGCCTGTTCACTGTTTTAAATAGTTGTTTTTCATGTCTTTCTTCTCACTCCAGACAAAGTAGATATTTTTCTCTGTCTGTCATTCAGATTGTCAGGTTCAAAATATAGTTTTGGATCCTCCCCTTATAACTACCTATCCAGCAGTTCCAATGTCAAGAATTTACAGAATCACCGAATCACAGAATTGTAGGGGCTGGAAGGGACCTTTATAACAAAAGATACTCTATTAACCACATTCCATTGCAAACTTAAGACTACGTGCTTTAACTAGAGAAATACTATTGTAAAAAACAAAGCTAATGTTAGAAACATATGCGTATCTATGAGAAATATGTGATCAACTTAGTGAATCACTAAGATGTTCAGGGGGCTGAGGCACCTCTCCTATGTAGAATGGCTTAAAGAACTGGCCTTGTTTAGCTTAGAGAAGAGAAGGCTCTGGGGAGACCTCATTGTGGCCTATTACTTTTTACAGAATGTTTTGTTTTAATTCACGACGTTGACAATATAGTCTTGGTTTTAGATTTTACAGTAATCTAAGTTGAGTGGCTTTTGTTTTCCTTGGTGTTTCTGATAGTTCTGAAATCTACCTGTTGTACAGGAAAAAGAGCTGTTTATTTCTAAAGAAATTTCTTAAACCAAAAAGCAGAAGCCCCTAGGGGTAACATGTTATTAAGTGTCTTTATTCCTATACAAATGTTAAATTAATGTAATTTAACAGATTCAGTCTTGATTTTGCACTTATGACATGGTTCACAGAGGATGTATTGTACCTCTTTGAATTAATATCAGTACCACAAAGAGGAAGTAAATTCTGTTTTGAACAGTTGCCAAGACATTGCTGTTAGAGCACATGTTTTCAGTTTGAAAACACGTATGGAATTCATGTCAGTACTAAGTCTGCAAGACAGTCAATTCAAGCATTAAATACTATACAGTGCTGGTGAAAATCTTTGTAATGCCAGTGAACTTCTGAGAAGACAATAAATTGTCATTACTGGGTCAGAGGAATTAATCAGGGGACACAATTTAGCAGAGGGTTGTTACTTAGGGTAGTATGGTTAGGTCATGGCTGGACTCAATGATCTTTAAGGTCTTTTCCAACCTCAGTGATTCTATGTTTCTATGATCAGAGAGATGAATGTATTACGGTTCATGAAATGAAGACTAATTTATACAGTTTAGACTTAAAGACATTGCTTTTATATGTCATTGACTTTCATATAATAGTAAACTGATATTGAATTATGGAAGATTAGTGGTTGAAGAGCATTTTACACATGAATCACTGATTCACTGCATGACTCAGGGTTCATAACAGGAAGAAGTATTTTTTACCTTCACTCACCCATTTAAATCTAACCTCAGCCTAAAGTGATTCAGTCCCAAACATCTGACAGCTGTTGGGTCTTCAGTTCTACAGTAAGTTGGTGGGGAACATGCAGTCACTAGATGGGCATTTGCAGTAGAAAACTCACCACTATAGATTTTCATAGACGTGACGGGGAAGATAAGGATTACATGTGTACAATGTGAGAAGAACATGCCATTTATTTAGTCACTGTTCATGAAAAGAAAATCATTCTGCCCATCAGTAGAGCACGTGAAACTGTAGTTGAGCAGTCATTAAGTTTGTAAAGTGAATATACAGCCAGATATTGCCAACACCACAAGAGGCATTCAAACTGTGGATGGTTCTGTCTACAGTGGAATTTTAAATTCTATTGGCTGTCATCAATAAATGCTTATTTTTGTAGCATGATTAACATCTGAATGCACTACATGGTTTAAATTTGAGGGCACTCTTAGATCTGATGTGGGTCTAATGTGCTGCTCAGCATCAGGGTGGAAGATCTTATAGATTGTTGTTGGGTTGTAAGAATGATATTACTTGGTATAAAAAAGATTTACAGCTCTATTTTTATTTTACAGATAACCATTCAGAGGGACAGTGGTTTGGATGTCAGTTCCCCCAAACATGGAAAAGTGGATCCAGACAACATGCCTCATGTTGGTGGAAATACTTGGGCTGGTGGAACAGGTTCTCATTCATTACGTTTTCTATGCACCTTGGAAGGATGTTTGCAAAAGATGCTGTACCAGATAAAAGTAGACACATACAAACCCACTCTCTGCTTAGAGCTATTTTACTCAGTGACTTTATTGTCTATGGGAAGTAGTTGAAGTACCTAGAGCCTAACTTAAGCTCAATATAGTAGATCTCCACTTAAATGACATTCTGTAGTTTTTTGCTCTTCATTGCCCATATAGGGAAACAGCACCTTGCAGCTATAGAAGCTAGGCCATCTGAGTCACTTGCCGTTCTCTAAGACTTCTGTAGCAGCAGAATTTTAGGTAACATAGGCAGTAGAAATACACAATAGGCAAAAGTGCCTTCTAATTCTAAAGGATGTGATAGTGATCAGTTGATAGAGTGGTTTGGTACCGATGTAAATCAGCAGTCTCAGGAAAAGACAAAGTCTGAATAAATTGCTTTAAGGACCAAGAGCTTTGAGTATATGTCCTGTATGTAATTTACAGTCCGCTTTGTACAAGGTGATAACTGTTACTAATCTGACCTCAGAGTATTACAGACACAAATATTCCATCGGGGTTCTCCTGTATCTTGATAAGTATTTGTTTTTGAATGTTGTTGGCAATAAATATTTATTTTCAGAACTGGGAAATTTTTTTGAATATCATGGATAGCTATGACAATGGAAGCTCTCAAGAAAATATTTTTCATATTTAAATATTTCATATTTATTATTGAATGAGTATTCTTTAATTCTTTCTTTTTTCCTTTCAACCATCCTAGGTGGGAGAGACACTGCTGGGCTAGGTGGCAAGGGTGGACCATATCGCCTGGATGCTGGCCATAAGGTTTACCAAATATCTCAGGCTGAAAAGGATGCTGTTCCTGAGGAAGTTAAGAGAGCTGCTCGAGAGATGGCTGAAAAGGCCTTTAAACAGAGGTAATGTTAAAGTCTTTATTTATCTTTCTGTTTACCAGAAGAATTAGATGAAGGAAAAAAAACAAACAAAACAGTTGTCTTCATTAGCTGCACTTGCTAACTGAGTATTTCTCAGTACGCACAGAGGTTCAGATTTCTTCCACCAACTGATTTTTCAGGTCAGACTCTGGTACCTATCATAAAAATAGCTAAGTGCATTGACAGTCATACCAAGTGAGCTTAGTGAGCTTTATGTTTCAACCCAAGCCATACTACGGTGTGAATATCTGCCTGAAAGTAGAGTACTGGGGAGATTAAAACATCGGAGCAAGTACAATTAGAGTTCACATTTTGCTGCTGTTAACAGTGATTCCTAATCAAGGATGCAAATCTGGGTGCTATAAGTAACAGGAAAGGAGACTGCCATTAGCTTTAACTGCTGTATAAACATAGATGCTGTAGCACAGAGCGCACTCTGTATGGGAGCCGCTGTATTTAAATTTATCTACTGCATTCAGATCAAATTTCTGTTTTAATCTTTTTTTTTATTACCAAATTTCCTCAAGCACTGAATGTATTCATTAGAGCATTAGTGATTAATAAAGACAAGGAGAGTGTACTGATTATATCAGAGCTTCACAGGAAAAGGCTCAGAAAGGAATAACTACTTAATTTACATAAACAACATCCAGATATTTAAATTAAAAATAATCAGTCTGTTCTGAAATGACATTCAACATGGATTATTATTCTATACCACCTGGATAGCTGTGGGAACAAAGAGATAAAAGTTAGGAATAAGAAGGTTGGAGTCCTTAGACTAAAGAAGAAAAAAAAGAAGGGATCTGCAAATGTTATTGTTTGGTTTAAATGTTATTGTCTGGAAGTGAAAATTTTCATCTGAATGCTTTTGATGGCTTTCCCAGCTGGGTGATACTTCTAGTGGAAAACATTTTAAATTACCTCATTTCAGTAGAGTGGAGTTAGCAATTACTCTTGGATAGATGCATATATTGCTAGCCTACATATACTTTGCTAATAATTTATAATTCATTTAAAAATCCGTGTTTTCAACACAGCCTTAGTGAGATTATGCTGTTGTGAATTGCTTGTGTTTGAAATAAGCTGTGCATGGATAGAATCACAGAGTCACAGAATTGTAAAGGTTGGAATAGACCGCTAAGATCATCTAGTCTTACTGTCAACCCATACTGGATAGGTCATGTATTTTAAGTCAGGACTGAATCCAGTCAGGATAGTTGGATGGGCAAATATAAGATTGCAGCCTCACTACAGAAATCTGGGTTAAGGAAAATATTGAGTGGTGCATAAATCCAGCGCATTCATTTGTGCCCCAGCTCATACCTCACTGTTAGACCTCTGTGATTGTGTTCCAATTGTGAGTTTCACCATCTTAAGACTATCTGCTCAGACACAATATTGAAAACAGTGAAGAGCTTCCAAGTGGAGACACGACTTATGGAAGGTCTTTGTTTTTATAGTGCAGATGTTGATCTTTGTTATATGTCTGGAGAGAGGTCTGTGACATGACTCACTTTCTGTGGGGGAGCACATTTTTACTGACATACATTTAAAGCTCCTTTGTTTCAAGATTTCCTCATTTTATGAAGCACCACGATAGGTGTTGGAGACACCGCAACTGGCTGTAAATCTTCAACAACAGATTTGAGAGTATGTCTGTACTTAACCTTTGTGTTAAAGCGTGGGTCATGATACGCTTAAAATACTCCGACAGTGAAGTAATGGATAGGCACTCGTGTATGTACATATAGCAACACCTAAGCCAATAAAATTCGATCACAGTTTTCCAAACATCTGATTCAGTTCCCAAACACTAAAGCAGATTAGGAGAGAGCCAAGGGATGAGTAATTTTAGTAGGTTTTGATGTGAGGCAATCCTTGTAGGCATTGGTGATCTTTTGAACAAGTCACAAAAGCAGTCACCACTTCTTTGATTTGGCTCTTGTTTGTGATCGCGGTAGTCTCAATTTACGTGTTATCAAGTAAGCACGCTTCTAATTTATATATGCTAAAGGATGGTGTGGTTGTTTCTAAAGCTGTTCTGAGCTCCCTGTTCTTTGCTCTAGATTGAAAGAGATTCAGATGAGTGAGTACGATGCATCTACTTACGAAAGATTCTCTGGAGCAGTACGCCGTCAGGTTCAGTCACTCCGCATCATCTTAGACAACCTGCAGGTAATCTTAGGTTCACTGATAAAGGAACATGGTGAGCTCGTTACGTTATGCTTAAAATACTGTCCTGCTAATATTGTTACCATCTGATACATTTCAGAGTTAAAAGCAGATTCAGGTTATAATCATGTTTAGGAAAAATAGTCTCGTATTACTATTTCAAAGGCAGTTTTTAAATGAGCTCATCTTTACAAGTTACTTTACTCCCATCACACAGCTTGCAGAGATTACTTATTCAGGACCTCAGTTTTGCGACAGAAAATGCTATATGTTATTAAGAGAGTAGGTGATGGTGTGCAGATCACAGTCTCTGTCTTTGCCCCCTGTCCAAAAGTCTTTTAAACATGGAAATACTATGCATGTTAAAAGGCATTCATAGCTTTGCTGCTTATGCACCTGAAAACAATTCTTCCTCAGGATTTATTTTGAGCCTGACTAATTAAAATGGGCATGGCTCCAGTCATTAAGTAGAAGCTAACCAAACATACCACTTTACTTTTCTTCTGTTAATTAGTTCCATGGTTGTTTGAGATTTCATTAATGCTAGTTCATAAAGAGAGGGTTCAGTTGAAAAACTGCAGGTATAAATCTCAGTTTTTCCTGCATTGTTTTTATCCAAGTGCTTGTTTTTACTATGTTTCTGTCAGATATGCATTTTGAAGCACGCTTTATGGCAAAAAGGGAATAAATGAATCTTCAATTTAAAGTATTTTTAAAATCTGCCTTATCTATTCCTTGGGGCCAAAGTTGTTATATTCAGGGGTCACATTAATCATAGTCAAAATATAATGTATTTTAATATAAGGAGACATATCCTGTGACTTTGTTAAAAAGGTCATTTTAATATCAAGGCAAACACTTACAAGCCTTGGTATTTTATGAGACTGCCAATGTCCTGTGCAAATTCATAACAGCTAATCACAGAGATGATGAACTTACTGTATGATGAATAAACAACAACTTGCTGAGTTCAGAAAAGCTCGCTCTTAGAATAAAAGCAATATTGAAAGCAAATTCTGAACTGTAATCATTTCTGTACTCATTGTGGTAGTTATTTTATCAGGAGGTGCACAAGGAAGATGAAGACAAATGATAACAAGGCTTACGTAGAATCCAAGAATATTTCATATTTCATTTTTGCATTAGAGAACGCTTTTGGCTTTTTAGAAATGTTTGAGTTTGCTTTGTTTTGAACTTTCTATGTTCTTGTAATGAAAATATATCGACCACACTCATTTTGCCTGGATTTTCTTTTCAACATGCGCCTTTTAATCACTGGGTTTTATGGACTTGTTTTTAAAAATATGTTCCTTTGATTAAATTTTACACCCAAGGATGTGAAGCCTGAAATTCTGGTCCAGTTGTTGGTTCCTCAAAAATCAGTAGCAGCAGCAAGTTGAAAGTAGTGCATAAAGATTGTCTGAGAATGTAATTTCATGGTTCATTTTACTTTATGTAACTCACTAATCTTTGTCAATTATTTGAACAAAACTAGTGTAGCATTACAAGTTGTTCTTGATCTGCTGTAGAAGCAGCAAGCCCTGAACTCCAGAGTCCAGCCAGTGATGAGCTTTCTTCTCTCTCCTAGTGCTGACCAATCTCTGTATAAAGCTTATCTGAAGTCCAAATTTAATAACTTACAATTAATCAGAGACTCAGAAAGACCTGAGATTTTAGATTACGTGCTCTCTGGAAGTACTTCTCTTTTTATTAATTGCAGAGAGAGTCTGCTGCAACTGACCTTGTAGCTTCTGAGCATCTTTTATGCACCTACACTTGAAGTGGGCAAAGCTGGGTCTGAGTCGCAGAGCCTAATGGGGCTGACTGATTTGGACTGTGTGGGAATTGTCAGGTCATAGCAGCAACAGCAGTGGCAGTATGGTGATAGAGACAGTTGGGATAGATGACAGTGGGAAAAATCCCATGCCTTGTCATGCTTTTCAACTGTTTGCCCTTTCTAGGAAAGTTTTTATCCTTCAAACATAAATACTCATGTCATTTGTTTGAATTTATGAAAATTGTGTGTTGAAATTACTTTGAAACTTACCAGCTATATGTGTACACACACATGTATTTTATAACACAAATACTTAAGAGGGGTTATTTTCTGTTAAAAAAAAAAAAAAAAAAAAAAAAAAAAAAAAAAAAAAGCTTAGAAATTCATAGAATCATAGAAACATAAAATGACCTGGGTTGAAAAGGGCCACAATGATCATGGAGTTTCAACCCCCTGCTATGTGCAGGGTCACCAACCACCAGACCATGTTGCCCAGAGCCACATCCAGCCTGGCCTTGAATGCCTCCAGGGATGGGGCATCCACAACCTCCTTGGGCAACCTGTTCCAGTGTGTCACCACCTCTGTGTGAAAAACTTCCTCCATATCTAACCTAAACCTCCCCGGTCTCAGTTTAAAGCCATTCCCCCTTGTCCTATCACTATCGACCCTTGTAAACAGCCATTCCCCCTCCTGTTTATACATTCTCTTCAAGTACTGAAAGGCCACAGTGAGTTCTCCCCAGAACCTTCTCTTTTCCAAGCTGAACAAGCCCAGTTCCCTCAACCTTTCTTCATTGGAGAGGTGCTCCAGCCCTCTCATCATCTTAGCAGCCCTTCTTTAAATTCTGCACTGAATAGGCAGATGCTAAGTAGTCTAAATAATTTTAGTGTAATTTTGGTAAGATTTTGAGTCATATTTTGTCAGTGTCCTTTCCTCTTTTAGGAGAAGAATATCAACTCAGTGTCCCTCCGTTCCTAAACTTCAGCTCTGATATTGCTTTTTTTTCTTTTTTATTTTTTTATATCAACTGAACATTGCATAAGCTTTATAATATGGTAAACAGTCATGGATTTTTAATTATGGCCATCATTTAAAAGTATATTCTTCACACGCTGCTGTTCCTTGAACACCAAATAGCCCCAAAGCTAAAACTTGTTTAATGAAAACTGTAGTGAGACTAGTTAAGAATTTGCTCATCTAAGTGAACCTTTTTAATCTTCTGTTGTTTCTCCCTCATGTCTACTGAAAGGAAGCAAATAACACACATTTTACAAAGCTTCAGCCCTCGGGAAGTCTTGAGGCTTTATCTGTGTTCCAGTATGGCAGTGGTTAAAATTATTAGGAACAAAATCATCTGATCGACATCATCCTGGAAGCGTCATGATTCACTTTAGACAGGCTCTGCTCACTGAGCACGTTGTCTCTAGGAGCACTTCTTTAATGGTTAGTTGGGGTGTTGAAATTAGCCATGTGTTATCCTGCTGTGGTTTTCACAGCAGGAAAACACCTATGGTGAGGCAATTCAGTGGAGCATGGAGAGGTCATCTAGAATCAGGGCAGCCTGGTCTAGTATAAGGTATGAAGGTTGGAGGCCCTTCTTGTGGCAGGGAGTTTGGAGCTTGATGATCCTCAAGGTCCCTTCCAACCCAAGCCATTCTGTGATATGATTTTGTGAATTTACAGGACTCTTGCAATGTTACACAATTCCCAGGGCAACAAAGGAATCAATAAGCCTATGGAAGAGGGGATTTCAAACTCTGTCCCAAGGGTAGTTAATGATAGTGGAGACTGCTAAGCTAGGGTACAAACAAATTCCTGGATACCCCATTGCAAAGCTTGGTTAGAACCAGGCTAGCCATAGCACCACTGAAATGTGTCAGGGAGAACAACTGACTGAATTCACAACTTAAGAAATCTTTTACTCTTTGGGCTTATGATTGGGCTGAGGTTTCCATGTATTGCAGGAATCTGTACAGCTTTTGGCATAACCTAACTAAAAAGACCTGTGTTTGTCACAGCTATTTTAACTCGATACTGTAAAATGAGTTAATCAAAACATTTTCCCTGTGGCTTTGTGTTCTTTCTGCACACTTATTTTCATAGATGACTAGTCCATTACTTTAGAGTAGCTATTGGCAATAGGCAGTAATCCAAAACGCCTTTTTCCATATGCACTAAAAAGAAAAACCTCATAAATTTTGACCAGAGCAATTTCAAAGATTCTCTTAGCCTTAGGAAACCATCATCCTACTGTTCAGACTGTACAAAATTGCAATGATTCGTCCTCTCAAATCCCAGGCCTGCCGTTTGCTTGGGATTTGTAATGTAACACTTCCTGCCTCTCAAAGAGCAACTGATTTTCATTCCTGAGATCCAGTGTCTCAGGCAGTTTGTGTCCTGCTGGATATTTGATTTACCTCCAGCTGCTAACCAACAGTTTTGCTGAGCATGCAAATGCATTATACGTATATAAATTCAAAATCGTATGGCTAGATAATCCAGGCTGGCCTTACTACAACTCCAAACTGAACATTTAAGCAGAAATGAAATAGGGCTTAAAACACATATATGAACTCTTTGCCATCTTTAGATGATCTTATGACATAGGGATTATGCTGAAGCTATCCATTTAAGGTATCCTTAAATAGGTTTTTTTGTTATCTGAAATACTTGAACCTTTAATCTTCTGTGCTTGTTTCTACATGCTGCATTTCCATAAATACTTGAGTTATTGGACAGTAGGGCGTTTTCAACAAGAAGGCTGTAAATAACTGATGTTCTTTCAAGTAAAATGGAAAAAAAAAAATTAAAAAAAAAAAAAGTGAGATATCTCTTGAGTATCACAATTTTCAAGGGTTTTATACTAAAATAGAAAAAGAGTGTACTGCAAATGTTGGTTTTGGCCATTTACTACTACATAAGCTTAATGCTGCTTAGTTTTAGTTTGAAGTCAGCCACCTTATTTTTTCTTGTGCTTCTTGAATGAAGAGTATGTAATAAATTGCCAGTTATGC
This sequence comes from Excalfactoria chinensis, assembly GCF_039878825.1. Lineage (NCBI taxonomy): Eukaryota > Metazoa > Chordata > Aves > Galliformes > Phasianidae > Excalfactoria > Excalfactoria chinensis. Next base: position 155,295,778 of record NC_092825.1, on the reverse strand, counting down.
ACGTCCCTCTGGTTGCATGCAGCTTTGTACAGATTTGTTACTCAAATTTCCTGCACATTTGCAAGAAAAAAAGGTTAATATTTCTACAGTCCACAGGTAAACTCCCACATATCAGAAGACTTTAAGGAGAGCAATAGTATGGAGGAATGTATTCTTTGTCAGTATTGACTTTTCTTTCAGAGAAAGAAAGGAAAAGAGCTGTGAAAGTGTATTCAGGTTTCACTGGCTTTTGCCAAAAATAATAAGCAATGACAAAGAAAGTTCATATGCCTGTAGTAGGTCTTAAATTGCCTAAAATGCCTTCAAATCACCAAGTGAATTAAGGTTTGTTTTTTTTCTGTTGTAGGCCAAGGGTAAGGAAAGACAATGGATGAGACACCAAGCTGTTGGAGAGCTAGATGATGCCAAAATCATTGATGGGCTGACAGGAGAGAAAGCCATTTATAAGCGACGGGGAGAGCTTGAGCCGCAAGTAAGTACCTAATATGTAGCAGGGAAAAGTAGGGGAGGGCTTAACAGGTTTGATGGTTTCTTAGTGGCTGTACCTGTACAGAGATGAGAAACTGTAAAAAACTACCTCTGGCTCAGGGATTTGCAGAGACAGATGCAAAATGGAAGATTTACTTCACCTCTTCCTACAATCTTCCACACATTTGCTGTTGGCCACCCTCAGAGAGATGCTGATCTAAGCAGTCCTTTGTTTTGATCCAGTGCAACAGGTTTAATGCTTATAAAAGTATTTTAATACTTATATAAGTATTTTAATACTTATAAAAGTATTATATTTTCATGAGCTGAAGATGATTATCAGGAAAACTGCTCGTTCATCAAAAAAACAGAAGGAAAAGATTTTCTCACTAATATAACTTTGTTGTTGTTGCTGATGTTGTTACATACCCCAACACCCTTGAAAATTTTATAAAAATCCATTAATTTTCTATGATATGCAAAGTATTATGTCATTCATAGATACTTAGATTTAAGAGTAAAAGCAATAATGAGGAAGAAGAGTGAGGAAAAGCCACTGAGGTTGCCTGTCCCATGTCTCATTTCAGCCATTCCTTAGGAGACATGAAGGTTAGGCCTCAAATGGTTACAACTATGAAACCAGTTGAATCAGGTCAACAAAACCCAGCCAGAACGTGTGCGGCTAATCAGTGATATTTAACAGTAATACTTAATGACAGATTGTGAAAAGGTTTTTGGTTTTTTTTTTTTGCAATCTTTATAGCCTTTTTTGGTGATCTTTTTTGAAATTTTAACATTACGGCTCTTTTTAATAGATGGGTCCAACATCTTTTTGCACGACAGGTTTCCCCTTTTGTTGAATCTCTGGTATCATCTTTCTTGCTACTTAAGCCTGGTGTCTGTTACTTTGATCAGTTCTTAGTAGTCATCCTTGCCTATGTTAAAGATCAATAAGGGAGAAGTGATTAGAACCTCATTTCTGACCTTCTTTCAAAATGCATTTTCTCAGTGTGCACAGTTCAGTTACAATGCATAGTCAGTCATAACAGTGAAAAAAAACACCAAAAACAGACATCTTTTAATTCTGCTTTAAAAAAAGGAGTAGGATTTAATGGATCACTCCTCCTGTTCTGTGAGGATACAGCAGTCCACTGAGAAAATAATGAAAGAGTAAAGCACACAAATGCTGGCAGCTCTTTCCAGCTAATAGAAGTGCTTTAGGTATCTGTTTTTTAGTGTGGCTGCTTTCAGTCAACTCCTATTTAACAGCCATTAGTTTGTATTTAGACTGATCTCAGCGCACACTGTATAAAGTCTCTCCGTGGAATGTACTGTGCCAGTAATTGTTAAAACAGATGGAGATTGTTTTCAGGAAAAAATAATGGTTTGGGAATGAGAATAAAGAGGAATCTAGTTGTAAATCAGAACAAGATTTCAAACATTTTTAGAATATTATAAACCTCAGCAGATTAGATTTTCTTCTAGGGGTATCTGTTGGTAATGTAAGCCAAGGAAGAAGGTTTCCATTATGAACTTTGGCAGACTGAGAAAAGGTGAGAGTATTCTTTCTGAAATGTGAAGAATAGCAAATGAGACCAGAAAAAGTATTTTCCTGACAAGCATGCCTGGAATTTTCAAAGCTGTGTTGTTTCCAATCATTGAAGGTGAAGGGAAAGAATGAATTTGGGTATCTGTTTGGCAACTGCTTTGAAATACATAGAAAAAATATTTACATATATATATATATATACAAATATATATACATGCACACACAAATATATTTGGCTCTTTATTTAAAAAAAAGAACAGTTTTTGCTAGAGAAAGGCTTTGTGCTTTGCTCAGTCTGGTGGGTTCTCATTCCAAACCATGTTATCCATTGTGCTGTTTAGGTTTTCCACTTGTAGTGTGTAATTTTCTGCTGTGTTTCCTTGCCAGCCTGGGAGCCCCCAGCAGAAGCCTAAACGCTTGCGCTTAGTGGTGGATGTTTCTGGAAGCATGTACCGCTTTAACGGGGTTGACGGACGACTGGAGCGGTCCATGGAGGCTGTCTGCATGGTCTTGGAAGCTTTTGAGAATTATGAGCACAAATTCAAGGTAATTACAGCTGTGCTAGGAGGTCCGTGCTTACTGCACAGACTGTGTGGAACAGCGGAAAAAGTGTTTCAGCAGTCAGTCTAGCCAAAGGACATTATTCATTCCTGCAAGGAAATAAAGGCACTAATCTGCTTCTGGCAAACTGAAGAATAAAACTAGTGAGTGGACAAGAAACATTACATGCTTCAGCAGGGGAGAATTCAATTTAAGACTCCAATTTTTTGTTGAAATATGCTGCCTTCTTCTGCATTTATTGATTAACTTGTTTCTTGGAACAGAAGCACTTAAGACTGTAGAACACAGGTAAATATGAGCTTTGGGACGTGCAAAAATGTCCAGCCTTTCCATCTCATCCAAGAGTATGAACAGTAGTACTTTGTGATGGAAAACAACCAAACTTATTTGTCCATTAGTTGTGAAAGCAAGAAAACCATCTATTGTGCTGAAAGACACTAGGTCCAAAATGTTATTTAATGGTAGCCTGCAAAGGAAATGCCAATTCATTTTGTGCTCTTTTTTGTTTCTGTAAACCTAACTAAGGCCTAAGGTATGTTTCTTTAACTTCAAAAATGACGATAATGGCCAGTCTTGACTCTATTCTTGACAAACTCAATGTTTGATGAAAGAATACGGATGTCTTTAGGGAAGAGCATCTCAATCATGAGACTTAAAATTCATCAGAACAAAATGTAAAATCTTTTAAGTAAAGATTAGTATAATACTTAGTCCAGATTGATTCAGCCAGCTTTGCTTCGTGTTGTTCCTCTGATAGCATAATCTTACAGGTTTCTGTTCTTCCATAGAATCTCCTCTGAGGAACACCGCATATAGAGTTGTCTTCCTATAATGTCTTCTAAAAAACAATCATCATACAAAAGTAGTGGATGCATGGATAAATATATTGTAGTCAACATGGCTTTTGAAAGGGAAGCAAAATATCTGAAGCATCTATATGTATGTGATGGGTGAGGTTTGTTGACTGTCTCCTTAGCCAAAAGCATTTGTCAAAAGGTCCCTTACCATCAGTTCATATAGAAATAGAACTGCTTTAGAGGCAAAAGGGAAAGCTCTCAGAGAAATAAACTACAGCTTGAACTAATGAAAACAGACAACTGTAAGTGGCCATTTTTCAGAGTGAGGAAATAAAGGAAGGCTGGTGGAACTGCATTAGGATTTGTGCCAATCCCAATGATGTTCTGCATATTCGTAAGTGATTTGGAAAAGAGGCTGGATAGTCAAGTGACAGAAGTTACTATCTGTATGAAGTGATTTGGGAAAAAAAGGGTAATCCAACTGCAAAAATTGAGAGAAAAAGACCTGGCAGTAAGTAGTGACTGGGAAATAAAATAGCAGATGGTGATCGGTGCTATCCAATGTAAAACACTGTAAATAGAAAAAGACAATCCTATGTTAAAAATTATTTGCAAAAGGACAGAGAACAATGCAGAAAGCATCAGAATGCTGCTGTAAACATCATTAGAGCATCCACTTCAGAAGTGAAAAAAAGAACATTATCCATACAATCTCTACACAACCTCTATGAGTCAAGAGGGCTGTAAGGCTAATTTGTTATTTAAAATGGAGCAAGGAGTGATGTAGCAAGGAGAAAAAGTTGTTTGCTGCTTCTACGTCTGTTCAACTTCAGTCAGCTCTAAGCAACCTCTCTTTCAGTTAAGACTCTTTGCACTAGAGAGAAGATTTTGGTGGGCCAGTAATAGCAGCCTGATTTGGGGCTGTCCAGATTTACTGTCAACCTCAGAGCTGCTTTTGCTCAATGGAAGGAAAGTATTTTTCTTCTTCCATATATCCCTCTTTGCTTTCCCATTGGGATTTCATCCACTCAAAGCATAATATCTACACAAATATTACAAGGCTCCCTAAAGATGATGAGAGCGCTGAACAGGATGTGGCCTTAAATTTCACTGGCTGCTGAAATTGCCCCCAAAAACGAGTACAAATGAAGCTGTTTATTAACTTGTCAGATTTGTCTTTACATGATCCAATAATTAGGCAGATTTTAACCAAAACTGCATGATTCATTCATATCAGAAATCTCTCAGGCATGTGCTGATGGACTTCTTGTGTTATTTCTAAACTCTCCAGCTCTCAAATATAGCTTTTCTCTTGTATAGCATGCTATGGCAGTTACTAAACCTGAGATAACAAGAATATACACCAGAATAACCAGAACCTATGCCAGTTCTTCTGTTTCTGATGAATGTAATGAGGTCTTCAAAGAGTAAAGTGCTTTTCTAAATACCATCAACTCCAGTCTCTAACAACTTCTCTGGACAACCTATTCCATTGCCTCCCACCCTCAGGATGAAAAAATTTATTCATAAAATCTATTCTAAATCTGCTACAGGCTCAGCCTGTGATTATTCTTGGCATTGCTTCAACCCAGATGCAGCATTTTGCACTTCATCAGGTTCATGTGGGCCCGCCTTTTTAAGGCTGTTAAGATTCCTCTGGCTGGCATCACTTCCCTCTAGCATGTCAACCACACCACTCGACTTGGTGCCATCCAAGAGCCCGCTGAGGGTGCACTCAGTCCCACTGTCTATGTCACCAACAAAGATGCTGAATCATGCCAGTGCCAACCTCTGAGGAGCGCCACTCATCATTGATCTCCTTATGGACGTTGAGCCATGAACGCAACTCTTTGAGTACAACCAGCCAACCAATTCCTTCTCTACTGAGTGGTCCATCCATTGAGTCCATGTCTCACTAACTTAGAGACGAGAATGTTGTGTGAGACAGTGTCCAATGCTTTATCACTTTGTTCTTTCTCTTCCTATCTCTTCTTGCTTTCTCAGGGTGGTCTTATAAAAACGATCTTTTTGTCCTCCAGATATGCCTACTGTTAATTGTTCCTGTCTTAGTCCCATTGGGAAGGATCACAGCAACATGCACTGCAAATTTGAGGGGTTTCTCGCATAACAAGTGTTGAATCTGTAGAATGTTTGTTAAGTGGAAAACTCAAAGATTTTCACAATAATATCCCTGTCTCCAATTATCTATGCATAGTGCAAGCTCTTGAAACCAATTCTTTGCCTTTGTTCAAGATCACTTCTATACTGGTTCCTGGTTTATTTGTTCACTAAATAAGGTTGTGAATGTATGAGGAGGTAAGGCTGTGAATATATGAGGTGGGTTGATTTATCCTGCTGGCTGAACTTTCCCCATGCGTTTTATCTCTTGGTAACACTGATGGTGATTGTCTGATTGGTCTGTCACTGAAAGAAGGTTGAGAATACTTCAGTCCTTTACAGAGTAGCTAAGTGTTGGGTATCTGACTGTATCAGGCAGATGATGATGTTATAGAATCATAGAATTCTTTAAACTGGAAGGAATCCTCACAGGTCAGCTAAGTCCAAGTCCCCTGCAATGAACAGGGACATCTACAGCTACAGCCAGAAGAGTACCATCAGGTATTTGTCAGCTTTATATGCTTGTGCAGAACAAACTGCATCCTTCCATGCCCCATAAGTGCAGGCAATGAATCATTCCTTGTCAAGGAGGAAATGGGAGGCTCATCCTACAGTCAGGAAATCCATTTAAATTAAGAGCCATGTTTCAAAGCCCTCCTCCGTTGTCATCTCATCCACGCTTCCCCTGAAGTACTTTAATAAAGAAAAGAGTGGGAGTGATTGAGGTAATAGAAGCCATGTTCCCAATCTCATGCTAGTGATGGAGGTTAAATATGTTCCTACAAATGCACCTGACCCCTTCAGATGTGTGGGTACATAACCTACTTGTCTGTAAGTTATTATAAACAAGTTGCTTTGCAGGACTGAAATTCTTACATCTTTTCTATGGCTCATTGTACATGTGAGTTATTGGAAAATGTACAGAAGGGCAGCTCATTCTTTGTTATAGCAGGGAGAGCGTTACATCTGTCACATAAACCATATGGTTCTATATCATCCTTAATTACTGTCATTTACGCACACAAAGGCAGATTAAGGAGGCATGTCCAGTAAATTATACAATGGCAATTTTAGGAAGCCTTTAGAAAATGGTAAGCGGTTCAATGAATGGCATGTTACGTAACTGGTAGAAAAGCTAAGAATTGTATCTGTAGTGGTATGAAAGGGAAAATGCAGATTCTGTATGCCAAGTTCAGCATTCTCCATTTGGAGAATTTACCTATAATTTCTTGTTACTGTTATTACCTAATATCTTATTACTCTTCATTACCTTATTACTCTTAATTCAGGAAAAGAAAAAAAAAATGTTTCACATGCTTGGCAGAAGAGTTTCCTTTAATAATGTTTAATATTTAATAATAAACAGGAGACTTGATTTTAAAAAATGTCTAACGTTGTCCAAAGAAGAATCTGGACAATTTCAGTCTGGAGAAGAGGAGGCTCAGGGGAGACCTCATCGCTCTCTATAACTACCTGAAGGGAGGTTGTAGTGAGCTGAGGGCAGCCTCTGAAGATGTAGCCTTCCATGTTATCCAGCAGCAGCCATCCATTCAGTGCAAAACGCAGCCATGGAGTGGGGGTTTGTTTTAACCAGTGGGAAAGAATGGTCAAATTAAGCTACTTGCAGAGACAGTGTGTTTACATGTTGGGTACTCAGAGCTGAACAGGGCAGTTCTTGGCTCAGTGTACCCGAGGCTATCAGAAAACAAGTCGCCGTACCCAACAATGTATTAATTCAATGAAGCCTGCACTGTAGCAAACAAATATTTTGCTGCTAGATTTGTCCTGAGAGCCTATACTTGCTCTCAGTTTTGTGGGGAAAAATATAACAAAATAACAAAATAAAATGTAGGGTTTTTTTTTCCATTAAGCTCATATTGCAGCTCTTCTCTCACTATTAACTTCATCCCCGTAAATTCTCCAAGGGTTTTATGAGAAAACTGCAGTGGATCTAAGCTTCTCAGAGGTTCTTCCTCTATGCTTCTCTTTAGTTGTGTTCTGCCCCCACTGCAAGTGCAAGGAAAGTGCCTCTGGTTTTACCAAAGCATGCATGTGCCCTTAGTAGTTGAGGTTCCCGGCTGGCCAGGGCTCTGTAGCTGTCCTTTCACAGCAGGAGAGCGCTGAACACTAAGGGTTTGTTTTAATAAAATACAAGTTAGAAGGTGAAAGAAAACCTGGATGAGTACTTATCTGGCCTCACAGCTCCCCAGAAGCAACCTCACTCTTAATGAGCTTTTGGCCACTTCTTGTCTCTGAGTTGACTTGTGGGGAGATGAGAAGAGTGTGAAGGGTAGCATGAGTTTGGGCTGATGACTGCAGCACTGCATGGGCAAGGTAAGGTCTGACCCTGCTTTTGGGGAGGCTTCACTTAACCCATCCTGCAGCAGCCAGGAGGAAGTGAGCAAACACTTCTTCCCTGCTGCCTGACCGCACTTCTGTAACAAATCACAAACAGCTTAGTGAACTGTTGGCAAGGAAACAAGAAAACAGATAACATCTGTTAAATATATGTACTCGCATGCATGCATGGGCACACACAGAAAACAATGGACGGGTGGCCAAGGTCAGAGCAGACAGGATATGATAGTCCCAGGTGAACAGCTGTACTTGCCTGCAATAGTTTGCAGTATAGTACCCAGCCTCTGCATTCCCACCTTGTGCAGGAATGCAGAGGGGGTAAATCCTTGGGGTTTGAACTAGGATTTGGAATCATATTATCATAGAATGGCCTGGGTTGAAAAGAAGCTTAAAGGTCATCTAGATACAACCCCCCTGCTATGTGCAGGGTTGCCAGTCACTAAACCAGGCTGCTCAGAGCCACATCCAGTGTTAGATCCATCCCTATCACACAGGCTGCCAGACCAAGTTCAAACCCAGCCTTCTCAAGATGAAATCCACCCATCATGGTGTGCCAGCAACCAAAATGATGTTCCCAAGTAGCAAAGCATGGCCTCTTCCTGTGAGCTCTTCCTGACTGCAAGGACCTTGGGGATGAAGCCCATGAAATGCTGGGCAGGATCCCACTACACAGCAGTCAAACTTCTTTCTGCAAGGAAGAATGACAGCACTTGGTTTTCCATAATCACGTTGTTGATTTTAAGGGTGATACAGAACTGATCAACAGAGAACATGCATGGTTTCATAATTTAAGAGCCTACCCTGAAGATCTGTGGATGCTGCCCATATTACGTAAGAACCACATTAGCGCTGTGTATTTTCTGCTCCATTAAACCAGTGCTTTATTTAGTTCCTCTGATTTCAATACTGTTGTAAAACAATACACGTGTGTGCTCCGTGTGCTCTTCCACTTCTTGCTTTAGTCTTGTATTCATTCCAGAGAGTGTTGAATGTAACCTTAACATTCTACTCAAGATCAGCGTGTTCTCATTTACTTTTCTCTGGGACAACAGAAACACCATGTAAATATTCATCAGGAAAGAGAGTCTGAAGAGTTAACGGTGAGGAAAGAGTGTACAAGCAGAAGGAGGTTTTGAAGAGAAAGTGTGTGGCAGACAGGAATGTTTACATGGGGGTGGGTAGCAAATACGAGACATGGATGAACTGAGAACAGGAACTGGAAAAGTCAGTGGAACAGAATGATGTGGGAATACATGGAAACTAGATTGTATAAAGGTTGTTGTGGAGAAACACTGGAACAGGTTGTCCAAGGAGGTTGTGGATGCTCTCTGGGCAGCCTGGTCTGGTGGTTGGTCAACCTGCACATAGCAGATGGTTGAAACTGAAAGATCATTGTGGTCATTTTCAACCCAGGCCATTCTATGATTCTGTGGTTTCCAGAGGAAGAAAGTCTTATGTGTTATGTGAGGCTGTCCTGAAACAGTTTGACCCTGGATGAAATAACCTATAGTGTGTGACACATGTGTTGTTTTGCAGAGGGAAGTGTCACATTTAGAAATATTACAGCTGCTATAGCTTTCTTTTAATCTTGATATATTTTTAAGTAAATTAGCCATACGGAAACAAATTGAAAGAGCTTTGTTGAGTAAGAATGCTGTTTCTCCAATCACCACAACCTGACTTGCACCAAATAAAATTATCTTCAATGGGAAAGAAAAGACAGAGTGACTTTAAGGACAAGACCTTTCACCATATGATTATGTGGAAATTAGGGGTGGTGATCCTGCCAAGGACCTCCAAGCACTGCATGAATAGAAGGTAACAAAGAGGCAAAATATTGCATAAGAGCTCCCTGAGAGACAGCTCAGCACCAGCTGATCAGGGGAGAGGAAAGACATGACCATGCTTCAGGAGCAGGTCACACTAGCTGCAGGACACTGGGGGTTTCTCCAGGCTCAGGATCCATGCACCATGCTCCATCACTTGGTGCAGACAGCTCTTAAATCTGCTTTTGTCCTGCTGCTGAATTCTCCCTTGGGGTGATTGCCACATTCACAACACAAAGGGCAGGGCAGGACCTTGCCATAAGTCAGCTTGTATTGGTTTTCATGTAACTCTCATGTAAAACAAAAGCCTTCCAACTATAACACTGTTTGTTCAATGAGATACTTGAATTAGCACAGCTCTGCATGCAGCCTCTTTCTGGAGGGAATGCTGTACACTCTCTGTCCTTCAAAAATGTACAGACTGTTAGGATTCACTGCTCTACATACATTTAGCAATGGTTTTGATCAGTAATGCACAAGTATAAGGATTGCTGATCTACTAAACAGAAGGGCTGGTAGTGCCTTTTTCCAGAGCAAAATGAGGTCACGAAAACAATTCATCTGACATCGGAGCTTCTCTCAAACAATGCACTTTTTGTTTGTCGAGCTCAAGGGAAAGAAAATGGCTACTTAAAAAAAGAAAAGAGTGGACAATGCGAGAGGGCAAGGTCTTGATCTTATGCATCACCGCTCTGCAGTTGGTGGAGTGAGGTAAAGAACAGGCCATAGAAATATATAGCCGTTCCATTATTTTGTGATTCTCTCCCATGTTTTCATGTCAGTGGGAAATTGCAAGTAGTTCCCTTAAGCAGCTCATAAACACAAGCAGTAGAGACCATTCGGGTTCTCCTGTAGAAAGGAAATGGCCTTTGATCTGTCTCATATAATCCTGACCTAGGACCGTGTGTGACTAACAGATGACTGATGAAGTTTTCTTTATTGCAGTATGATATCGTTGGACATTCAGGAGATGGCTACAACATCACCTTGGTTGAGAATGGCAAAGTTCCCAAGAACAATAAGCAAAGATTAGAGATTCTTAAGGTAAGCCCTGCTAACAACCTATGCTGGGTAATTAAGGATTTTATGACTGCAAAGGATAAGAAGAGTGAAATAAAAGGACAGATTAGAAAGCAGCAAGCTGGAGCAGAGCCTTTCAGAGTCTGTGCCAAAATAATGGAGGCTAGGTATGCCTTTTTCTGGTCTGCTATGTTGTCAATGTGTCATTTTGACTGCTTATCAAGGGGTATAGGAAGTTCCAAACATTATGCATCCCCTAATGCATCATAAATGAATATTTGCTTCCTTCTGTGCCAGCCAAAATCAATGTTTATTCATAAAGTCCTCTTACGTATTTGCATTTGTCTATGTTGTGCACACAGGTCATGCATGCTCATGCTCAGTTCTGCATGAGTGGAGATCATACCTTGGAAGGCACTGAGCACGCCATTCGGGAAATTGCCAAGGAAGACGCTGATGAGTATTTTGTTATTGTCTTGAGTGATGCCAATCTGGAGCGATACGGCATTGAACCAGCAACGTTTGCCCAGGTCTTGACCACCAACACTCAAGTCAATGCTTTCGCCATATTTATAGGGTCTTTAGGAGATCAAGCAGATAGGTAAGTTTATTTGCTATATTCCTAATATAACTGTTTCCATTCATCATAAAGCTAAACTGGAAAAAGCCCCATGTAGGAAGCACTTCTATGCTGAATGGACCATGGAGCGCTGGCACAGGCTATGGGATCTCCTCCTTGGGGATCTCCCGGAGCTGCCTGGACGTGATACTGGGCACCCTGCTCTGGGTGTCCCTGCTGAGGCAGGGGATGGAGCAGAGGGACACAGAGGGCCCTGCCAGCCTCAGCTGTGCTGAGATGCTTTTAATACAGTGAAGGTGCTGGTGCTCTCCACTGTAGTTTTTGATGTACTAGAAAGAAGCAGAGCTTGTGCTGAGGAGATTGGTATGCAGGTCCTTGCAACCCTCCTTTGTGACCTGCTGATACAGAGCATTCTGAGCATCTGAAGGGATGACTGAAACTTTCCTCCTGGAGGACTTGGCAGAGATGTGATTCCTCTGTAAGTGCCCAGCATAAGGTATGAATGGATGTTGGCCTTGGAGGAGTCATATAAACAAGAAAAGCTGGAGTTCAAAGGTCTTTCAAACTTCCAACAAATTTGACACAGATACTCCCCTTGTGTTAGAGACCTTTGGAGGGTCTGAGCCAATATGCTTGCTCTTAATCCTACTACATATATTCCTACTTGAAACTCTTAGGGTACAGGGGGAAAATAATTCTGTCCGAGCTGATGTTCCACATCTACCGAGGAGCAGTGCACACAACAGGAAGCTGCAGCCACAAATAATAACACTGCTCTTTCTGCTTCTGTTCACGTTTTTGACAGCAGGAGAGTGAGGCATGCCCCGGAGGGAACTGGCCCTCAGTATGTAGTTTCAATCGGCAGAGGTTTGAAAGAGTTTGAAAGTTACAGCTGCACTGCCAGCCAGCGTTAACCCAGTCTGCAGGTCTGTGCATCAGAGCTGCATTGTGCGCTGTAAAATACCACCATTCTGATTACAGTCACAGAATGCCCTTATACATCTGCTAGTAATAAATGAGGGGGGAAGAAAAAAAAGCATTGACCATATCCTGCTGTGTAAGGAGAGATCTTGTAATTGCCGAGCTCACTGGGTATGGAAAATGCACACAATGCTGTCACTAAGATGCATCTGTGTATGTGGAAGGGCAGAATTAGACAAAGCCTTCCTGTAACTGCTGTGGGGGAAGGACAAGCAAATTCTTTGCAGCAGCTTTTTAAAAACTCAGTTTCAAAGTTCAGCTTAACTTATCATTGGAGTAATGGTGCAGAGCATAAAGTAAAACTGGTTTAAAAAGCAGTAAGAAAGTCCCTTCCAAGTTTGCTGGCTGGATGTGAAGGAGATGGATTTAGTGAAGTATGTCTTGTTTAGTTTTTTGTTAAGGGAGGTTAAGCTGCGAATAAGAATGTGTCAGACTAATATTTGCTCAGAAATGTCTGTCCATCTAATCTGCCTCGGTCTAGAAGAGGAAATACAAAGAGCACATTTAGAATCACTCGATGTGTGGAATTGAAAGAGCTGTGAGTTCAATCAAACTGGGGTATTTAGAGTAAGTAAATATATGCCTGTCTGGAGGATATGTCTTGCTGCCATCAGAACACCAGATGGGTTAATATGTTGTCGAGACACCGGTACCTTAATCAAAATACATGTTATGCACGTCAGAAAGAGGACATGAATAAAAACTAGAAATAGCTCTGATTGTCTTGCTGAAAGGACCTCAGCGACCCAACTGCTTTCAGTCTTTCCTCCCACTGCTGCTTTCCCAAGCCTTTAATTGCATGGTGACAGCAGCACAAATGACATGTGTTGGCAAGGTATTCAGAAGGAAAAAGTCCCTTCTGAAGGAGCTCCAGCTTGTGGTAGGGGACGTAATTGGAAATGGTAATTCTGTCGTGTCCCTCATTCTGCATTGCAGGCTGCAGAGGACTCTGCCGGCTGGACGCTCCTTTATTGCCATGGATACCAAAGAGATCCCTCAGATTTTACAGCAGATCTTCACATCAACCATGCTGTCAAGTGCCTAGCCAGCACCAATGCCACGGTGCAGGAATTCAAAGAAGGAATCCACTCCTGCTGAAGATACGAACTCTACAGCTGAGAACTGTCAGCTATTAATAAAATACATCCTGTTCTGTAAGCAGCAAACCAACCCTAATCTTCGCTACAGCTCCACCAACTTCGTGTGTCCAAGGAACTGCAGTGAGGCTGAGGTAAACCTCAGGCTGGCAACACAGTGTATGTTCTTCCAGAGGGACAAAAAATAAAGTGCGGTTTGTGATCATTACTCTGGCGGATGGCTTGCCAACACTGCAGCATCATCTGGCATGGTTTTACTAACATGGTTCTCTGGGATTAGATAATATTATACAAGGCAGAATCAGACAATCTGTTTCAGTGTTTTGGGTGTATATGTTCGAATGCGTAGTTAACTCCATCTCTAATTCAGTCAGGGCTGTTCTCATCAGGAAGGAAACCCTTCCTTCCTCTACTCTTGCTCTCATGTCCTGGTGGGCACTGGGGCTTCACCACTGGAGGCTGGGAACAATGGGGCTGTTTGCAAACACTGACTGTCACATGTAGACATTCATTATCTGATCAGGCACGGTGCTCAGAGATGTCAGATCTAGATAAAGTGGCTGCTGAGGAGGAAAATAAATGTCCCTTTCAGTTCTGCCTGTGAAAAGAAAGGGGAAGGGCTCAAAACGGTCTTGAGAGCCCACCTGCCAGCATGTCCAAGGAGGGGGTGACTACAGCATCTCCTTTGCGTGATGAATGACAAAATCCTGTTTTCCTTTAGCCCAGAGTCCTTGAGATGGCCTTAGTATCTGGAGGTGCCTTTGTGATTGGGAGACAAGTAATTGTTATCAGTTTGCTAGAGCTCCTTCGTGATCTGCATTGCTTGGGTCTTTTGGATATGAAGTAAGGACAGATCTGGGCGTGAGAAAATAAGTTATTATTTTATAAAGGCAAAATAAGCCCTTTTCACTTTAGCAAGATATCTGTGTTGGCGTATAGTTCTTTAATATCCAGGATATCTGTAAAGATACTTTATAATTCAGTTGGCTGGTGTTCGGCTTGTCCTATGAGGTGATAATCTCTATATGCTAATCTCTGTATACTAAAGAACAGATATCTTACAGTGCATCAAGAACACAGGAATACTTGAATAATTGAATTTATTATTTAACTAAACTGGGGTTCCATCATCTCTGATAGTCTGTCCATATTAGTTGAACTAGCAAAAAGTCAGGGGAAGTGCTCAAAAACATGACAGAGGAATTACAATACTTCTAATATTTATTTTAATCCTAAGGTTACTGAAACTGCATTCTGAGCAGTATTTTTGAAGAGTGAAATGAATCTGATTTTGTTAAACATAACCATAGGTGTTTGGAAGGGTCCAGTTTCTGGTGGCCATTCCCTACCGGGTGTCCTGCAGCAGCCTAACTGTGTAACCTGATTAACCTGTACCCAAGTCTGAGTGCCCCAAGTGTCATATTACAGAATCATAGAAGCACAAAGAGTGGTTGGGTTGGAAGAGAACTTAAAGCCCATCCAGTTCCAACCTCCTGCCATGGGCAGTGCCACCCAGCAGCTCAACTGCCCACGGCCCCATCCAACCTGGCCTTGAGTCTCTCCAGGGATGGGACAGCCACAGCTTCTCTGGACAGCTTTATGCTATGTACCCCAAAATGTCCCAAAAGGAGGATGTGTAGGATAGAAGGCCTTTTTCAGAGGTTTCTGGGATTGTTATGATAAATGTATACGTGAGAACAAAGAGGTTAAAGATGTAATTCCTGTTTGCAGGAAGTTGGGAGGGAAGCACTGGGTTGGTCCTGGCTGGGACAAATGCACACACATAGACATGCTCACGTACACACAGACATGGCTGCTTAAGGGAAGCACTCATCAAAACATAAATATCCTAGTCCCGTAAACACAGTGTGAGATAATACATGCAGCAAAGAGCTGGCGTATTAGGAATCCTGTTATTAAACATGTTTACAGTGGAAATCCCTTCAGCACTTCTGCTTTTAAGTGCCTTCAGACAAGAATCATTGCAGGACAGTAATTAGCACGTGTGCTGTACACCTCCTAGGTTACTGTTAGCACTGTCATAAAAACTGATGTTGATTCAGGGAGGCTCCACAGTAAATTCTATTTGTTTGGGTAGCCTTGTAAATCACTTTTAGTGTCACAGTATTTAGGCCATCTTTCAGAGCTTTGGCTCTATTCTTTGTTTTGGGACATTCTGTTGTCTTTCGGTTCACATTTCACAGGTCCACAGGATGTGGCCACAGGGCAGGCACTGTAGAGAGCTGGGGGCAGTGGGAGAGTCGTTTTTGGTGCTTTCTGAGGGGAAGTGAATGAACACTTTAACACTTATTGCTGTCCGCGTTTGACCTGAGAAATGTATAGATGTGTCACTGAGGGCCATGGCTGGTGGGCATGGTGATGATGGGCTGATGACTGGGCTAGCTGATCTTAGTGGTCTCTTCCAATGGTAATGATGATTCTATGATTCCAGCGCCTGTCACACAAGCAGCAGTGGGCCTCTTGGACTGGCAGTGTGTCTCACTACTCAGCTTACAGGAACATGCAGCCTACACTGTCCTTTCATGGCCCTGAGACTCAACAGTGCTTTTTAATATGCATTTATTTGTTCATTATTATTGACATACTTAGCAGTAATGTGGCACCAGTGAATTCACATTGCAGTGCAGGCACCAGTGCTGTTTCCTTTGCTGGTATATGGAGATGTTTTCAATCTCTCACTGTTTATTATGGTGCTTTTGTGCTAATCTAATTGTACTGTGTGAACAGAACCATCAATTGGAGCGGGTCCTGACCTGTCACTACTGCCTTCATTGCTCCAGTCAAATCATTAATAATTATAACTACCTCTTGCAATGCAAATCTTTGTCTAGTTCTATCTATGCATGTCATGTTTATTCTTACTAAATATTCATTTAGAAGGAGTATAGAGTTATTTAGGGTTACTGTTTAAGCCAGGTGCAAATATATATTTTTCACAGAGGGTGGTGATGCATTGAAACAGGTTGCCCAAGGAGGTTGTGGATGCCCCATCCCTGGAGGCATTCAAGGCCAGGCTGGATGTGGCTCTGGGCAGCCTGGTCTGGTGGTTGGCGACCCTGCACACAGCAGGGGGGTTGAAACTGGATCATTGGGGTCCTTTTCGACCCAGGCTATTCTATGAGTCTATGATTCTATTATATATATATAACTATATTACACATATATACATAACTCTATACCTATAGATACAGCCCAGACAGATGTGCTTCCAATCAGAGCCAGGAACATTCTCTATGTAAGAAGGTGAGCAGCCTGAGGTGCCTCTAAGCGGATACAGGGTATGAACAGAAGTGTGGGAGGGATGGATGCTTAGGCTCTGGCAGTCGCTTCTTTTTCCCCTGTTGTTCTTTTTGCAGACATCAAGTGTCAAGCACAGTTGTGGCTGTCATGATAAAATTAAGAGTAAAGGCCAGAGTTGCCGATCAAATACACTGGTTAATATTCAAGCAAACAGGCGTACAACAGGAGATATAGATGCTGTATTTAAATATTAAAACCAACCTGATGCCCAGCTGGGAGTACAGTACACAGAAACATCAGAGCTCTTCTTCTAAAAGTCTTCATTTTTATTAATGAGTATAAAACAATTAGTGAGATGGTTTGGACAACAGGAAAAAGAAGAACCTTGCAGTTGTGCTGTGTGGACTACTGCACATTATTGTGTTGATTAATAAATAACATGCCCATAGAAGTGAGAATGTACAAGCTATTGAGTGAAAAATAAACTTTCTAACTGTGGACTGAACACAGAGTGCTGACTTGAAATTGTGATTGTTGTACAGAAGCTCTATATTAGAAAAGGCTGAAAATGCATTCAGATCCATTTTAGTGTGAATAGGTTTGTCTGCTGTAGGTGGGAAGGAAGTTCTTGTTTAGCTCCTCACTACTTCTGCTTCTGGAACAAGCATGTCCATGTTGACCTCTTTATTGCATTTCATCATTTACTGTTCTTTCCGTCAGCACCAAGGAGAGCAAACTGAACTTGAGGGGAGCTCATGGCACTCAAGGGGACCAAAGACAGCTGAGAAGGAGCTCTTCTAGGATCTCTTTCAACCTGCATGCTTGGGCACACGCTTTCTTGGCCATTTGCTTTTAGTGGTCTCATTTTGGTCTTTGTGTCAGTCCCCATTTGTTTTCTTCTAACCTTGTTTATGTTGTCTCACCTATTTTATCAAAATGAGTTCTGTTCTTTTGCCTTCCCGGTTTCCTGTGGGTTTTGTTTTTGCTTCTGTTTTTGTTTTCCAGATAACCACAAAATCGTGTGTCTACCCACCAGCTCATGCTGCTCAGGGTCCCATCCTGTCTGGCCTTAAATGCCTGTGCCAGTGCCTCAGCATCCTCACAGCAAAGAATTTCATCCTAATATCTAACCTAAGTCTCCCCTCTTTGTCCTGTCATTCTCCTTCCTGCTTGTAAACTCCCTTCAAGTACTGGAAGGCCACAATGAGGTCTCCCTGCAGCCTTTTCCTTTCCAAGCTAAACAAGCCCAGTTCCCTCATCTTTTCTTCATAGGGGAGGTGCTCCAGCATGGACTTCATCTTCTAGGAGCTAGGCTTTGCACCAGGCATTTTAACTTTTGAAAGCCTAAAAGATCTCCCTTTTTCACTGTTCATGTGCCAGTTCAGAAGGAGATACAGTGTCATCAAAATAAACAACTAGTGAGGGTGAATAAACTTCTTCTCTACCCCAGGCACGTGCTCAGGATGAATTGAGGTTTGTCCACATCAATAAGTGACGGAGGGAACTGGAGTAAAAGAAGTCTGCCCCCTGAATACTGCATTTGTTGTATATTTTGCAAATGCATTCAAGTTAGTCATTGCCTTTTGGTGCAAGCCAAAATTTTAATGTCCCTGGAATCTCTTAATGAAACATTCACTGGGAACCTAAAACGTAATGCAGCTCACAAATACAAATACAAATACAGAAATTATACCAGGACTCGATACAAAACCCATTCTTGGCAATGGGCTTTTCAAAATCATTAAATGAGTATTTTATGGCAACTTCTCTGGACAGTCTGTCTGTCTAGGATGACAGTATTATAAGCAAACGGTTTGGGAAAGGTCCAAAAACATCATTACTTGGTTGGGAAACTGTTTTAGGGAGAGTTATACAAGGGATGGTGTTGCAGATCCTGTTATCACAACTAAATCATGCACTGTGCACCATACCAACAACATCTGCATTTCAGCTTGGACTGTTTTTATATCCTTGGGATCACCTACTAGAATTTCACAATTGAGGATTATGGAATAAGGTTTTGGTTTTGGAGACACGCAGTTGGGGATAGGGATGTAGGGATGCTCGGATGCTCCTGTTGGTTTTCGCATGAGCTGCACAGCAAGAATCTTGCCTTCCTGCGTGTGTGATGCTGCAGATGCTGTCCTGCTCCAACAGTGGTTGGTGTCTGAAAGAGCTGAAATGGCTCTACACATCCCTCCCTCTGCCCAGAGCCCCATTCCTCCTAGCAGCAGTGAGAGGAATGGGGGAGGCTGAGCCCCAGTGTCATAGGAGGGGGTGAGACCCCCTCACTGAGTCCTTCCTCAAGCCACAAGCTGAAGCTGTCATAGCCAGGCATGGGCTTTGGAAGCTGAGAATTAAGCATGTCTTTAACTAGGATTTTAGTATGTGATATTATAGCTCTTGAGACATTAGTAAATTTTATGATGCCAAGAAAATGTAAACAGCAGTCTTTACTCCTCTGTGTTTTAATTAGGAGATCAGCTGTGAATTTTCATCCATGTGCTAATGAGTAGGCAAAACAACTCAGCAGGAGAAGAGTACAGCCAATGGGCAAGATAGCATTTTAAATGGTAGTACTTCGTGCAGTTAATCCAGTATTTGGAAAGACAAAATAATAGAAACAAAATGTCTGCATGAATCATTTTGGAAGGTTCTGGCACTGTAGCTTAGTGACAGCAGCTCAGCCTTTCTCTCTGTAATTGTTCTGTCCCCTCAGTGTCCCATCCTTCCAGCAGTTATGGGCAAATGGGTTGTTGCTTCATTCAGAGGTTAAATCCCCATCATCAGCGCATACAAGTCCCATAAATGCTTTACATAAGACCTTAGATAGAGGAAGACTTCTTACCAGGGGCTGTTGTGATAGGACAAGGGGCAGTTACTTTAAAATAAGAGTGGAGATTTAAATTAGATATGAGAAGGAAATTCTTCACCTTGAGGGTGGTGAGGCACTGGCATTGATGCCCAGAGAGGTTGTGGAGCTCCATCCCTGGAGGTATTCAAGGCCAGGTTGGATGGGACCCTGGGCAGCCTGTGCTGATGGGTAGCAGCCCTGCTCATGTGATTCTGGAGTTCTCTGGGAAAAATAAAAATAAAAATAAAAATAAAAATAAAAATAAAAATAAAAATAAAAATAAAAATAAAAATAAAAATAAAAATAAAAATAAAAATAAAAATAAAAATAAAAATAAAAATAAAAATAAAAATAAAAATAAAAAGTGCGTGAGGAAATAGGGAAAGCAAGAGAAGAGAACTCAATCTGAGAGTGGGAGACAACATAAATGAGAGAAGGTTGAGAGAAAAGAAATGGGGATTGATGGAAAGACCAAGACAAGACCGTCAAAAGCAAATGGCCAAGAATGCGTGTGCCCAAGCATGTAGGTTGAAAGAGATCCTAAAAGATCTGGCTCTGGCAGCATCTTTGTGTTTTAGGCTAAACCTGCTCAGCGTGTGTTCCAGGAACCTCTGCAGAGCACTGACAGGCATCCTGTCCACCACCCCAATCCAAAATGAGATGGAGCTAGATGGCAGGCAGCACAACTAAAGGTCACCAAGCTTTTCTCGTTCCTATGGAGGAGGCAGAAAGCAGCATTAACTAGCTTAACTGGCTGCCCTGAACAAAGGGCACATTGTTTCTCTGGACAGTTTTCTTCTAGCAAAAGCTTGTGTGTGAATGTGAGAAATTCACTCTGGCAAAGTAGTGAATGTCAAAGTTTAGTCATTTTTCCTCAAAACTGGAATCAATGATCCGATGGCTTAAAAAAAAAAAAAAAGATCAACCCCTTTTGAAATGCTGAAGTTTCCATCAGAAAACAGATGCATGTCATTCACTTGGTCCATCAATTCCTTTTGGTATCTGGCAATTGGGATGGACCTGGACCATGTGGAAAGGGGCTGACTGCCGTGTGCTGGGTTGCCACTTCCCTTGATGCTGCCAGCACCACACTGAACAACTTGTAGTTGTCCTTTATTTAGGACTCATTTGATGACCAGTAAAGGCAGCATGGCCCCCAGCCACCTTGCACTAAGTAGGTGGATGGTCTGAGCTGTGCAGCTTTGAGCTTCAAGCTGAAACATCAGCCATCCAGACAGCAGACAGGGAGGTGGGACATGGTGCACCAGGTTAAATGTAATAGGCTTCTAACAATGTCTTCTGTGTGTTTGGGATCCGTTTGGCTATCATATCATAGCTGATACCTTTGGGAAGTTTCACCTTGCCTGTGATTTGCCCTGCCCGATGTTGGGTAGAATCAGTGCTTCTTCAGCTTGCCCAAGCCAAGCATCAAAATGCTATTTTCAGGGGTGGTAGACAAAGCAGAGGTGGCTGCCTGAAGACATCATCTACCACTGTCCCTGAGGCACTGGTGGCAACGGCACTGGGAGACTAAGCCATATCTCAAGAGAAAGCACCGGGATTTCTTTACATGATGACACAGCAATGTACCTTCACAGGGCTCAGGTAATTTTTCCCTTCTGAATTTCACCTGCAGAGCTGGTCTTCTCCATACCTCTCCTTGGAAAATCACGGCCCCATTGAGCTCAGCAGGTCAAAGGACTCAGATCTCCCATGGCACCCACTCACAGCCCATCACTGTTTCCATTTCATCCCAAATTAGAAGCACAAGCAAAGCTGGGAGTTGTGCTCCAAGTCCACCAGCTGCAGGATAATCAGTTGTGAACAAAGAAACGCCGTGTTTCCTGGGCTGGCATCTCCCAGCAGTTCAGCCTGCTCTCTGTTGGGTTAGAAAGCACAGTGCTATTTCAGGCACTTTAGTTTCTATTCTTCAGTAACTTCATGTTCATTGGAAAACAACTTTCTAATTGTAGAGCCACACAAAAAGCACAGACGGAACAGATTTGACAGCTGTTCTGTTGGACAGTTTTTACTTGGACAGCAAAAAGCAGGAAAAAGCAGTAATTTTACCACTGAGTCTTCCATTAGTGTGGTGTTCTCCATTCCTCTGCACAGATCTTTGCCATCAAGGAGATTCTTGAGGCTCTAGCCTTGCAGGTGGGCAAGCACTTCCCCTCCAGTAAAGCAATTCTTTAAAGCTGATTGATAATGTAATGGGCATATTGGGAAGGAAAGTGTGGAGCAGGACTCACGGAAGTTCAATTAAAAGCAAATGTTACTAAATGGTACTAAATGATCATTAGGCAAAGTAGAGATCTGATCTCTGAAATCAGTTCCAAGGCGGTTTGGGATTTCGTTGATGTATTTTAAATACTCACCATAGCTTTAAGTATCTTTAAAACTTCACATCCAGGGAAGAAACACAAGATGACAGTTTGACCTGAATTACTTGGATGAATCAGAGTCACTGTCCTTAAAGTTAGCCTGATTTTTGGTTAAGTAGGTGTGTTCCCAGCACTTTATCGTTCAACCTTTCTCACCCAGCTTCCTCATGATCAAATATTTGGATAGCTCCCCTTTGAAATTCTATCCAGATTCCATATTATCAGCCACGACTGTTTGCTTTTGCTCAGTCAGGCACGCCCCCAAAGACCTCGAAGACCTTGAGGATGCTATTTGCATGAATGTCACTACAGTTGAGGGGCAAGTGTTGGACCGTCTGTTTCTAAGTCTTTCCAAAGTCTTGTAAAACCAGTAGAAACTGGCCCTAGCTGGGAAGTTTAACAGCTGAGCTGCTGGGAAGGTCTGGAAAGCTTTTTTCTCCTTTTTGCTTTGAAGTTCAAAGCAGCCATTGGGGTGAATGGAGAAGGTGCTGGAGAATTTCTGTGTGTGGAAAGGGAAGAGGAGGCCAAATATGCCACAGCTCCGTGTTTCCAGGGACTGAACATCGTTGATATTGTTAGTGTTGTGACTCATCTGTGTACGGTGAAATGGTGATGATCAGGCTCTCCATTAGAATCATAGAATGGCTGAAGTGGGAGAGGACCTTAAAGACCATCCAGTTCCAACCCCCTGCGATGGGCAGTGCCACCCAGCAGCTCAGGCTGCCCAGGGTCCCATTCAGCCCGGCCTTGAATGCTTCCAGGGATGGGGCATCCACAGCTTCTCTGGGCAGCTGTGCCAGTGCCTCACCACTTTCTGAGTTCTTCCTAATTTCTTCCTAATATTTAACCTCAGTTTCCCCTCCTTTAGTTAAAACCAGCCCTCCTTGTCCTATTACTATCAAACTGTTCTCCTCCTGCTCATATCAGCTGCTCTCAAGTACTGGAAGGCCGCAATGAGGTCTCCCTGGAGCCTTCTCCCTTCCTGTGTTCTCTCTATGCTGCCAAAAACCCTCTCAGAGCAGGATATCTTATTTAGTACTGAGCTATGCCAGATTCATTTTTCCACCTGAGTGATGCTACCACAGTTTTTGTGCAGTTAAACCTAAGCCACGTATGTAAATGACGGAGCAATGAACTGAGTCAGCCCGGTACCACTCACAGGCTCCTCTGGGCCTCAGTGTCAGAGCTCAGCTTCATCTCTCTTCTATTGAAAATATATTTAAGTCAGAGAGAGTAAAATGCCCATAAAATGGTTCTACTTTGATCTGATGTGTACCAAGCAAGGAGGGTGAGCAGCAACCCCATATACCTGCTGTGTCCCTTTTGAAAGCAGCTCAGGGCTTGTACGGGGCTGCCAGCAGTCACTGCTGCAAAAGTGTGCTAAGCCAGCAGAAATCAGCCATGAACAAAACGTGTTAGCACTGTGTGCTCCTACAGTCATTGGTGCTGACCTGAGACATGGATTGGGGTGAAGGATGGAGTGAAAGCAGCCATTCCTTCCTTCCACCACATCCTTAAGGAACAACTGGCCTGCTAGAACCCAACAGGACTGTGCTTGCGAATCTCTAAGATAAAACACTGTTATTCAACAGCTGCTTCGTACATCTGAGGGCAATCTGAAGCTAAACCTTCTGTTCCTATTTCAGCATGCAGAGGGTTAGCTCATGGATACCATTAACAGTGGTAAAATTGGACTGAAAAGACACCTCGCAAAACCACCATGTATGGGTCAGGATGAGATTTCTCCTCTCTGGCTGCAGTTTACTGCTAAGTCATAGAATCATAGAATGCTTTGGGTTGGAAGAGATCTCAAGGATCATCAAGTTCCAACCCCCCAGCACAGGCAGGGCCACCAACCTCTACATTTAATACTAGACCAGGCTGCCCAGGGCCCCAGAGAAGAGGACCAGGGGCTGCCCTATAGTGAGGCAGCACATCCTGGGGAGCTGGCTAGTGACTCACACCTTCTGGAAGGGGAACGCTTGCTGCAAAAGGCATCTGTGTTTCCAGCAGGGTCAGTCACTCCTGAGTCATGCAGAAGCAAAACTAGAGGGGTGGAAAAAAACATTCATGCAGCCAATCCCAAGCAGGGCGGGTGGCAAATGCTGTCATCTGCTGGAGGGTGGAGGACAGGGAGAAAGGGAGAGGATGGATTTGGGTGTGATGGGGAGAGAAAGAACAGAAAGAGGTTGTCACCTGAGAAAGACAGAAAAGTACCTCTGTCTGCTACATAAATAAATCATAGTTTTCTATCCCTAATGGCTTGCTATGTGAAAATAAGAGCCTTTTGCTGTGCCCGACTAATGGGCCATGGGAGTTCTCTGTGCTCACAAGGGATCCAGAGTAGCAAATGGTCCCTAGAGGCATCCTCTGTGCCAGGACAAAGGCTGGAAGAGCTGCAGTGGCCACATCCACCCACAGCCCCCTTCCCCTGCCCAATGCAGAGCCAAATCTTCCTGCCCAACAGCCCCAGATATCAGGCAACCTTAGCATCACCGGGAAAAGGGCAGAACTCCTTTTCTCATATATCTTGAGACTCTTATCCATATA
Source organism: Excalfactoria chinensis (assembly GCF_039878825.1). NCBI lineage: Eukaryota > Metazoa > Chordata > Aves > Galliformes > Phasianidae > Excalfactoria > Excalfactoria chinensis. The sequence goes on along the minus strand of NC_092825.1, from coordinate 155,271,374 downwards.
GGAGGACAAACCATCCAGCTCACCTGCACAGGTAAATTTAGGGGTTTGAAGATCATTATTTCATACTTGCACCACTTCAGCTAGAGGCTAGTTGATTTGGCTTGCAAATGGGGGCTGCTAGAAGAGATGTGGGGTCATGCATAGGAGCTCAGGGTCTTTTGAACTTCACTACACAACAGATCGGTGCAGCACTGGCCTGAGAGCAACCTTCCTGCTCTCTCTGCATTGCTAGCAGCTCCACACTGCGTGGATGATGTTTCCCAGCACAGTCAGCAGCGTTCTCAGTTTTGATTAAAGCAAGCAGTGAGCTAAAGGGGAAAAATGGTCTGAGTCCAAGCTTTGGAGGGCTGTGCATTCCACACAGTCCACCACTAAAGTAAATCTTGCCTTTCATTGCACTCACTGGCTTGTGTCCGTGTTCACAGTGCCTCCAAACCGCATCAGGCTGAGCGCTGCGCTGTGAGCTGTTCACATCATGGGTCACCACTGGTTTTACAGTGGAGTGGGCCAGAAAGTTGGGTAGAGTCAAGCTTGCCATGCAACAACAGTTGGGTGTCAGCATCCAGGTGTTGTTCTGGCTTCTGTTAAAGGCAGTGTGCTTTTCCCCAAACTTTAGCTGGGAACTAGATGTGCTGAGAAAGCCCAGGAAGTGCAAGACTTTTACTCCTCTTGCACCTTTTCTCTGCAGTGCTGAATACAAAATGGCACATCTGAATGGGATTCAGGACCCACATCTGCCAGCCTTGACCCAGCGGTGCCAAATGAGGGCACAAAGATTTTGGAGGTCTTCATTCTACCTCTGCTACCACATCTTGAGCTTCCCTTTTCCTGCTTCCGAAGGAGGAAGGATGTTTTGCTCCATTTGGTAGAGTTGGGGTCAAACTTCCTTTAAACCAAGAAGCTGACTCCAAAAAGATCTGCTCAATTTAACCAGCAATGTTATGAAAACTTACAAGTCATTGCATTGCTTGCCAGAATCTGCAGGGAGCTTGACACAGCAGCACACAGCTGTAGGCTCACAGACAAAGGTATTTTTGCTCCCCTTAGAGGTAACTTCAATCCCTGGGGGCTGCTCTTCTCAGAGCCTAAAAGAAGATGGAATGACTCAGGCAAGTTCCTATGGGGACCACAGACGGGAGCAGCAGAGAAATGCTGACCTGGTGAACACAGATACATGCACATACCATATGAACACACACATTTTTTCCACTTCTCCAGTTTCATGACATTAGATAAAGGCACCAAACAGGGTTCTGCAGGTAGGCTAGCAAATCCCACACCGCAGGAAATGGGGATGTCTGGAGGGTTTGACATCTTTTTTCCATTAGGGTTTGTTGTAATTCTGGCTCTGAGATGAGCTGAGGGCATCAGTTTCCTGGTTAATGGAGAAAATACAAGTTAGACAGCACGGTAGTTGGAGAAAAATCCAGCAATATCCCTTGTCTGAGGAGAGATCGGTTTTCCTGCCTGCTCCCATTAGCACAGTTGGTTTGCAACTGCACACTGCTACCACCTATCAGGGCTCCTTCTTGATAAAAAGTCGACATTTGCAAGACTGACAGGTCTGTCCCTTTGCCATTTGGAGCTCACAAAAGCCAAGGGAAATTAATATTTATCTTGAAAGTGTTTATTACTTTGGGATATGGTCCACAAACTGGGGAGGAAACCATCTGAAATAATATCGGTGAGCTAGCAGACATGTATTGCAAATGTATTTTTACTTTCACAAGTAAAGAACGAACTGTGAGGGGCTGAGAGAGAGAGGAGCAGTGGCTGAGGAAGCAAAGCAGCCCTGTGCCCTCACCATCTCACCCATCGCTTCCCTGCTTCTGCAGCTTCACATCTGCTACCAGCCCTGGCTATAATGATTGTCACCATCATGATTGATAGGACAAGGGGAAATGGCTTCAAACTTAAAGAGCAGAGATTTAGGTTGGATATAAGGAAGAAATCTTTTACACTGAGGGTGGTGAGGCAATGGAACAGGTTGCCAGAGGTGTGGTGAATGCCCTTCCCTGGAGACATTTGAGGTCAGGCTGGACTGGGCTCTGAGCAACCTGATCTAGGTGCGTTTATTGTGTTCACTGTGGGGGAATTGAATTGGGTGACCTTTAAAGGTCCCATCCAACTCTAAGGATCCTATGAATCTATGATTCTATGCCTGGCTTTCAGGCTGAGCTTTTGCATGTGTACACGCAAGGATACGCGCATGCAAACCCCACAGATCAAGGCTGTTCTTAGAAACCATTCAGAGTGTTTCCCATCTTGGATACCATCTCTACACCATCTGCTTGGAACTGAGTGGAAAAAAGCAAAGAAGTTACCTGAAAACTTCACCAAAAGCTGTATGGGAAGTTACAGGCTTGACGTGGAGGCACACCAAAAGTGGACATGTCTACATTGAAAGTATCTCAAGGAAGTTTCAGAGAAATATTTGGGTTTTTTTTCTTCCTGCCCTCCCCAAACATGTTTCACGGAGTGCACATCACAAGACAGCACAGAAGCTCCACTGTCCTATTGTATTTTGAGTATCAGCCAATATTCAGTACTGAATTAAAACACCTTTTTTTTTTTAATGTCAAGCTTTCGCTACGTGGAAGCCAAGAGACATTTCAAAACAATGATGTTATTCAGAATGCCTGGGGAAGTCTGTCTCTATGGCTTGGAAACATACAGTTTATTTTTAGGCAAAAAGAAGGCTGTTTTTGGAAAGGTCAAGAGAAAGCACAACTGTCAGATGTTGAGGATGGCTGAACGGCTCCTTCTTGCTGAGCCACCCAGCCACGAGGAAGGGACAGAAAGGCAGATGGCCCAGCCTCTGCTAGGAGAAAAGTTTGGATCAGCCTTCTAAACAAGGTCAGAAATGGACTCTGGGAATGAAATTGGAAAGACTGAGCCACTTATATTAAATAAATACTAAAATGGATCTGACATTTTAAGTACTTTTCCAGTTGAGAATGCCCATTATTTTGATGCGTGTTCCTGCCCCATTTGTCCCCATCCCCATGGGGACATACATGTGGGAGCTACCCTGCAAATTCGAGCCGTTCAAACACAAAAAGTAACAGGCATCAAATTCCAATAACCTCGTATTCATGCCCATAACTGTAGAAATCTGTGTGGGAGAAAATGCTCTCAAAGACGCTGTATTGGTTTTAAATGTACAGATGGAAACAAAATGTACAGAAGGTATATAAGTGAATAAGTAAAGGAAAAACTCACCAACGGTGGTGCCTTGACTGAAGCAGCTGAGGCAGTCCTCCCTGGTGAGCGATCTCCAAGAGATACTGCTCCAGTGGGAGTCAGCCCTTAAATGAGGTCTCAGAGGGGATGGAGTCAAGCTCCACCCCTCCCGGGAGCACAGCTACATCACTCTCACCTGTGCTCCCACAGCTGACCCCATACTTGCCTCAGCTGATTAATCAGAGGTTCAGGCTGTGATTACCAATCTCCCATACAGACGCAGACCAAGCATGACCAAGCTGCCTCTCACCAACAAAATCACTATTACAAAGACTCTTTGCCATTCGTGTCGCTCTCATTAATTCTGGCATAGGTGCATGGAAGACTAAAAGGCTGTCAGAAAGTCACGTGCGATGATGAATTTCCAAGGGACATTCTGGAAACTAAAGGTACGGTCTCATCCGCTGGGCAGTGCTGGGCAATCACGCCATGGCTCAACCTTGAATGGAGTGACTAAAAGCTGGGGTTGGTGAAGCAGATGAGATTCTAAGCGCCAATAAGGGATGTTCACTTACACATTGATGTAAAAGTACTAAAACTTGTAAAGGACCCCACCAAACAGAAAGAGAGAAAGGGAAAAGAAGGAGACTACAAGCTAGACCAAACCATCTGAAAATGGTCTCAAAAACCCTGAGACATGCAGCCCCTTTCTTACTTCAGTTCTTGATGCTGCTCTGGTGCTTCTGGGTGCTGGGGAAGGCCAGAAATCAGGAAACAAGATATTAAAGGCTTGTTATACACGTTATATAGCCCTGTGCACTTCCAAGTGCTCTGTATATTGATCCAGGAGAGGCTAATTATGCATCCTTTGTCTTTCTCCTCTTGCCTTTCTACAGCACTGAAGAGGTTGTGATGCTCTTTGGCAATACACACAAATAGCTCTGAGAGGAGCTCTTGAAGTCCCTAATCCCAAACTCGGCTCTCATTCAGACCACCAGCTTCTTTGGATGAGCCATGGAGCTACAGCCAAGCTCTCATCAGCTCCCTCTAAGTCTGAGCTGAGGCGTACTGGAGAAATTTGCCTTGTGTTTTAAGTGGAATTTAATAGAGCATGCCAAGAAGCTTTGAGACAGCTGATGCGTGGCTACTAACGCCTAATAACCCAGTGGTGTATTAGCGGCACATTGTGCCAGCTGTCAACACAATAAATGAGCGGGGATGCTGTTTAGAAAGAGAACTGAGCCCTCTAAGCTAAACGCACATTCTTTTTTCCTATAACAAACTCTGCAGATGAGCAAAGCTACTGCTCATAAACCAGTTTTCCAAGTGCATAAAGCTCTTAAAATATACACAGCACTAAGAAGCCATCTATGAACAAAGACTGCCCAGACCAGTGCTTGGTGCTGCAGGAAAGTCCAGGACAGTCAGAGCTTAAAAACACAGAAGCCATGGGCCAGCTCTTGGTGTAAACACAAGGGGACAGCAATAAGGCATGCTGGCTTTTGGGCTGTCCTTACATTAACTCTACTGTTTTCAGAGATGGAGAGAAAAACAGGGGAGAATATGATCATCCACTTAAATCTAACCGAGATGTTCAGATACTGGTTTATTAACCCAGAAATTATCTGCAGTTGAAATAGCCACTTGCTATGAAACGCTTCCTTACCTGGTGTCTTCATAACACACGCTGTAGCATGGGGACACCTGGGGGTTCCCTCTCCTTGTAAAGGCTATGGAAGGAGCCAAGGACGGCACCCTAACTTCAGTGTCTTACATCAGCATTTGGGTCAGGAGCACCAAACTGATCAATACTTCAGTTTCCAAAACAGAAGTGAAAGAACAAAAGCAAAGTTCCATAAGCCCTTTGTATCAACTGCCCCGTCTTAATCCCCGGAGCATTTAACTGGTGACTCAGAGCCTGTAAGAAGAAAAGGGTCTTGATGTGATCTGTTTTACAGCTTGAGATACAACAGTCAGTGTGCTCTTACATGAACATCAAGCTATTGAGATAGCTAGAACTGTTAGCCAGGCTGCAGTGAAGTCAGTAATGTAGAACGCTTGTTAAAGTAACACAGAAAACAGGAGTTCTCCCCACTGAGGATACAGTGTTTGCAATGTTATGTGCAGAGCTGGATTTGGCTCAGGAGCTGCTGCTGTCACATTGGCTTTAGGACAGTTATTCTGCTTCCAAACACAGAAAGCTGTAAAGTTGGAGGTTTCTCTCTAGCAGATGTGATGTCTAACATATTCAAGCACCTTTGCATTAATGACTCTCATGCAAAACAGGCTCCAGTGTGGCAATAATAACTCTTGGGCAGTAAACTGAGTTCCTGGGAGCTGATGGAGTCTGAGTTCACCTACAGAGACCCACGTGAGGTGGGTTTTTTCTGCTTTGGAGAGGTTGAAGCAGTGGGATGATAGCCTAAAAATGACAGTAAGAGCTAAGAGAATCTGTGTTTGCAGACACAGATGTTTCCCACCAGGAAGATGCAGTCCCTGTGTGTTCTCTTTGCAGACATTTGATACTGAAAACAAAGCTGAAATACAGCCACCACGCATCTGTAATATAGGTGAGGGGGAGGCACAGGGGTAGTGGGCTCTAGGAAAGGGCAGAGGCTGAGCCCTTCAAGGCAGAGCCTGCTTTTCCTTTTGCATAACCACTGCCAACACTACTGTCTCCCTCCCTCACAAGGCCTCACCTGGCTGTAGGTGCATCAACAGCAGCTAAAGACACACAGGGGAGAAAAATCCTTCCTTTGGCTCTTCTTTCCCTGCTATAAAAGGCTCCGAAAAATGAGTATGTTAGCCAGCTTAATGAGTTACCACGTATCAGCTGAGCCTGGGTGACCGCACTGAGGACACAGTCAATAGCAAACTCAAGATAAGACACATTAGCTCAAGCCTCAGCGATAGAGATTTAAACTAATCCATTTAACCTTGAATTTACAGCAGGTAAGGAGCACACTTGTAAATAATTGTTGCTCCTCACCCTATGCATGTTAAACTGGGCCGATATGTCTGCTTAGCGGTGTTGGCTGAGAGACCGTTCTGAGCCCAAATTCTGCCTCACGGTTCAAGAAGGTCAAAACAAGGATTAAAAAGTCAGACTGGCACACAAGGACAGTGCAGCCTCCAAGAGCAGTCACTGCAGATAGAGCATCACAAGAACTTTTCTCAGCAGCGCATTGTTCAGTCACGTATGTAATTAGATGATGATCTTAAGCATCCTCCAGAGAAATGACATCTACATCAGTGCCTTCGTTCTGACACAAGACTTTCAAAATAGAGCATCAGCTGAACGGAATCCAGACCAGAAGACACTCCCATATTTTGTAGCTGACGTCCTCCAGAGCTGCTGTATAAGCGGGCAGAAATCACCACCTGTTTATGCATAAATGAGATTAAATAAAACAAGCAGATGGTGATTTAATCCCCAACTCCACCCCCAGTTGACCTCACATCACACTAAATGAGGAACATGCCGTGCTTTAAACCTTTGGGAAAAGTCTTTAGGATTGAGTGTCTACAAGGACAAAGTACTGCTCTTCCCAAAATACTTACAGTAGTTCAGTGACATCACTCTGTAAAGGGAAACAGCCAACTTTAAGTACTGACTGCAACCAACGTGCCTTCACCAGGCGCAAGTCATGCCTAACCAACCTAGTGGCCTTCTATGGTGGCATAACTGTGTCATTAGTCAAGGGAAGCGCCACTGATATCATCTATCTGGTTTTCAGTAAGGCCTTTGACAACAGTCCACCACAATGTCCTTCCCTCCCAGCTCAAATGTATGGACTTATGGGTGAACAGTTCTGTGCATGAGGAACCAGTTGTGAGATTGCAGCCAGAGAGTGGTGGTCAATGGCTCAATGACCAGATAGACACGGTGGTGTCCCTCAGGAGTCACTTACCAGCACTGGTGATGTATATCTTCATCTATGATATCAACGGTGGAATTGAGTGCATCCTTAATAAGTCTGTAGATGACACCAAGCTGTGCGGTGTGGTTGACATGCCTGACAGATGGGATGCCATTCAAAGAGATCTAGGTGCAATTCATGAGGTTCAACAGATGCAACTGAAGGTCTTGTAACCGGGCTGTGGCAACCTCCACTGTCAGTACAAGACAGGATGCATAAGGATACAGCACAGCCCTGCCAAACAGAAATTCAGTGTACTGGTGGTGGGCAAGCTGGACATGAGCAAATAATGGGCCCTCACAGCCCACAAAACCAACCGTAATCCTGAGCTGCATCCAAGGAAGCAGAAAGGGAGGTGATCCTGCTCCTCTGCTCTGTGCTGGTGAGACCTCACCTGGAGTACTGCATCCACATGTGGAGTCCTCAGCACAGAAGGGATGTGGATGCAGTGGAGCACATCCAGAGGAGGACCACAAGAATGATCCAAGGGATGGAACACCTCCCTGTGAGGAAAGGTTGTGAGAGTGGGGGCTGCTCAGGCTGGAGGCTTGGGGGAGACCTGACAGCAGCCTTTCAGTATCTAAAAGGTGGGGCTTTATGAAAGAAGGGGACAGGCTTTAGCAGGGTTTGTTGCAATAAGACAGGGCTAAATGGTTTCAAACTAAAAGAGCAGAGATTTAAACTGGGAGATTTAAACTGGTTATCAGCAAAAAGGCTTTACAGTAAGGGTGGTAAAGCAAGTCCCTGGAGACATTCAAGGTCAGGCTGAGCAGGGCTCTGAGCACCTGATCTGGCAGTAGGTATCCCTGTTCCTTGCAGGGGAGTTGGACTGAATGACCTTTAAAGGTCTCTCTCAACTCAAAATGAATTTTGATTTGGTGATTACAGGTCAACCATTCAGCTGTGTCAAGCAACAACTGAATATGCACAGGGAAAGTGGAACACACATGCCCAGTACCTCAAGCTATCTGATTTGAGTGATGAAGAAGCAAACAGCTGCTCATTCTCCTTCACCCAGACATCATTCGAGTTGGCCTCCTCTGAAACACGTGGCTTACCTAACAAACTGAGTTTAAGTCATTCTGCCTCTGGAGCAGAAACATCCATGACCCACAGCCATTCCATCTCTCACCGTACCAAGCAGTGTAAAATCATCTGCTATTCCAAGTGTCCTGGTCTTCAGCAGAAAGCCAACTCACTCCATTTCTATTCCAAGAGACAAGTTATCAATGATAAATCTGCCATAGGAAAACAAAGGAATTTTTTCTTGTTTAGGAAAATACTCCACCACCTCATATAGTCCTCCTGGTTCAAGAAGGAACAGCTCAAGCAACCACACTAGGAGTGTTTCAGACTTACTGCTGGATACTATTCCCACTTCTACTTTCTTATGTGTTAAGAAAACCAGAAATCCAAACACATGACACTTAACACAATCCAAGTTCTTGCTCATCTGTTTGAAAACCCAAAGCAGAGGGATGGATTTTATCACGGTGCTTCTGTTATCAGATAATACAGATTATCCTTTCCCCAGGTTGCAGAAGACAAGTGCAAATCCACTTGCTAAGCCCCTGAGCAACTGGCTGGTCACTGTGCAGATGCACCCTTTTCCAGCCATGACCATGACCATTTTATTGTGCTCCAAGGGGCACAATACTTGAACCACTTCTGTGACTGTTCACTAGCCTGCTACAATCAAAATAAGACCTGCAGCTCAAACAAGTCTAGTTCACTTTGCCTGAATGGATTAGGGGGCAATCACATGAGCAGCTTGGACAGCAGAGCTGAGTGTAATGCCTGCAGCAGCTGAAGGAGAGCTCACACATTATCTTCAGTGCTTAATGCATATGGAAAGAATCGGGTTCCTTATACATAACAAAATCATGCAGCTTCACCTTCCAGCCTTGCAGCAAAACAGCAATGGTCAGGCAGTCCTTTTGAAGAGATGGAGACTATTTTGGACACAAGTGTTCAGGTTTTGCTGACACTGGACATTTGAGCATTTTCTCAATGCTGCAGTTCTCTCTTTAAACTCCTAGGCCTAAACTCCTAACCTCCTAATTAGTACTTAATAGAGAATGACATGTAACTTTAAAGGCAGCTTTTAGACAGGGTTCGAAATCGGTGCTATTGTTCATATCTGTACTAAGTCAATGTTATTTCAGATTCATATAAATGGAAACTTAACTAACTTTAATTTCCTGACTGCATTAGATTTTACATGGTAAAAAACACTTACTCAAGCAATTTGGTAGGAACAATATTAAGTTCTGTATGAAGACACTGTAACACATTTTGCCTAACAAAAAAAATACAGTCTTATCAGGCATTTTCAAGCTCCATGTTTTCCGTAAGTGCATAATTTGTGTTGATGTTTCACAGTTCATGCCTTCATATGAAAGTTTCAGAGATCTGGATTCCAGTTCAGGGTTTATTTGTATAAAAATATATTATAATGGAAAAAAAGCATTAAAAGTTCTCAACTATATAAAATTACAAATAGATTTTCATAAAAGCAACTTTAAATTAAAATTCAAGCTATATTTTAAAGTAAAATATAGCTGGAAAATTTAAGTTATCTGATTCCAGCTGCTGCAAAGTAACAACACTGATGTTTGCCAGTTAAATACTTGTACGAGTTTGCAAAGGTTGTGTTCAGAAGGTGAATATCTTGGGTAACAAAGTTATCAGACAAAGGCAGCAGATCTCCATGACTGACGTCACTTATCCCTCAGATGACACCCACGGGCAAACAGTGCCAAGGATTCATTTCACATACCTGAAAATACAAAACAAGAACAACTATAAAGTCTGTATTTAGTGAGATTGCTAGCTGCCTGACAAGCACAATTATCTTTAAGGTTTTTTATGAAGTAATATGAAAGCCATAAGGTTGACATAAGAATCCAAGTCCTTTATTAATATAATAGTTGTATTACGCTTCAACAAGCAGCTACAAAAGTCTGTGTAACCTCAAAGAATGCATATAGCAACTCCTCAGAAGAAAAAAAAAGTGAAGTATCAGGTAGAAATTGGACTTTCCTAGAACTTCAGTGTATGATAAATAGCCAGGAAGCTAGAAATATCTTAATCCTGGTTTCACTTCTGAGATAGGGAAATGGGAAGCTTGTAAGGACAGCTCTCTTGAGTTAAAACCAAGACAGATGGTCTTGAATTACGGGGAAGGGAAAATACTTCCATGAATACAAGAAACCCAGTTCACAGCTTTTGAACATGTAGCTCTGTAGGTCCAGTGTTGTTTTGGGTTCTACATGCCAGTCCATGAGGGAAAAAAGCAAACATCCAGTATCACACCTCAAACAGCATAGGAAGAAAAAGAATAGGCAGAATATATGGTGGGGAACAAGGTACTGGGTTGGCTTCTTTGTTCTGTTCACCCGCACTCCTCTCAAATCATAATGAAGAACTCAGTAGAACAACTGGAATATACAGTTTCCACCAACACATTGGCTTTTGTCACCCCGTGACTGTGATCAGTGACAAAGCAATAAGCAGACTACTAAAAAACCTACTTACTTGCTAGTGTCCTGTCCAGATCAGCTATGAATTCTTCCAGTTCTTTTGTGTCTCCAAGTTTTGCTGCAAATTAGGACGGGATAGTCAGTATTTAGCTAAGACAAAAGAAACCAATGAAAACACACAAACCCCCAAATCATTTTAAGTGGTATCAAATCTGCTCTGGATTGCTTTTGGAGAAGTCGATAGTTGCTGCAGTGTATATAACTTCATATAACTGAATACAACTGTATAAAACTGAAAACTGAAGTTTTCAATCTTTTTGACAAGGCCAGGTCAAGCCTGTTTAGCTTCCTTTAAAAGAAGGTGCTAAAGAAGTGGGGATAAAGCTGTAGGTCAACACTGCTTGGAATAGCAAGGTCAACCTTGCTACTGTGGAATTCTTATTACTGTATTCAGATATTGCATCCATGGCCTTACCCTACTCAATTAGCTCCTACTCCTGCCCAAATCCAAACCTGACGTCAGCATCTGTGGTTTGCTAGATGTTAAATCCTCTGATCAAGAGCCACACACATTCAGTTTAAATGCAAGCATTTACTCAAACTTCCACTGCTGAGAACATCACTGGTTCCATTCACTCTAGTTTCATTCCAAGTGGCATCTTCATCTCACTTCTGTGGTCTATTCCACGGTGGTCTCAACTATTTCTGCTTTCTCAACAGGAAGAAGGTCTTGACCTCATGTGCAACTCCTAGCCAAGTATTAACTGAGTAGTACAAGTTTAACTGAAACACTTAACTCCCTACTTCTTATTAACTATGACACATTTCTCCATAGTAATTAGTAGAAACATTTTATTTGTTATTGGCAACCAGTGCAGCCTCACGTCTTAGCTAAGCATTTCTGTACATAGATGGGATTCTTAGACTACTTGTTTAAGTTAGACTTGTTAATTCTAAAGTGAGTGTTCCGTAAGCTGTACCACAGATTTGACCAAAGAACTATCTGCAGCTGGCCAGTTCAAACCCAAAAGCTACTGAACAACCTGCAAAGAAGCATGGATGCCTTATGACAATGCACTGATCATAAGCAGCAATAATATTCACGCTTATAGTGTGCTTATCAGTAATCCCTGCTTTTGAATGAAAGCAGAACTAGGAGTCAATGCATGAACATATATCTTTGCCCAAAGAAAGAAGCCTATATAATTGAGAACTCAGAAGAAACACTGAGGATTTAAGTTTACCTTTACAAGGAGTTACTGATGGAGATGGCAAGCTTGGAGTAGACGCAGTTGGAGAGTTAAGTTTTTCATCACTGAGGCTGAAACTGTTCCTGTAGAGTGAATCTGCGCCTGTTAAAAAAACCAAAGAAGAAATGTCATTTCAAGTTAAAAAATAGCACCACCTCAGATTCTGCAGTAGAATTACATGAAAAAAAAAACAGAAGGTTTCTCACATGGGCTTCAAAGTCTGGAGAACCGAAGTTTGCAGACTTTAAAGCCAGAGGGATGAGTGAATTACCTATTGTTTGAAGACTGTTGTTCCCACACCTACTGCTTAAAAGGAAGCAGTCTCGGGCCCTTTCCTTGTCTCCTAGAAAGGGAAGCATCAGCTTCCCCTGTACTTAGCATCATCTAGGGAGTATTACAACAATCATCCTACATCCGAGTTAAATCTCACAAGGCTGGAATGATTAACAGTATACTGGGAAACCTCAGTTAGCAGAACTTTTCAGAAGTTATTAGAAAAGTTAATTAAGAGCTCTGAGAGACAAACAGTTCCTCAGAAGCACTGTTATTATATAAGGCATAATTATATCATTTGCTGTGGCAATAAACATATGGAAAAACGCAGCGCCTCGTTGAGAACAGAAATGCTGACCTGCCCAACTGTCTGCTGCAACACACACTGCAAATGCATATGTGAGGAGCTTCACCCTGAAGATCTTCCTCTCTTATATATAATGTTGGGCTATCACAGTGTTATCATACCTTGCACAGTTCCCTCTGCTGTCAGCTCAGCTCCTGCTACACCATGCTAACAAAATGACATCTGATAACTGGGATTACAGCTTGGCCAAGTCAGCTGTTGGTATTTCTGGTGCAGAAGTGGGATGACGCTTCATACTAACTTTTTATTGCTATCTCTGCAGCTTCACTCTTAAGTGCCCGTTCTCTCTAAACCTGAGACGATCAGAACCAATCTGCTTCTACAAGGCAGAATGATGAGAGAGCTTTAGAAAGAAAAAGCACTGAAAAAAAGACACATGTTTTTTAAAGTAGCTCCTAAAAAGATGAACTAGCCAACATAGGAGGTGAAAAAAGGGAATCTAATCCCGCTCTGCATCATCGTGGTCTCAACAGCATTGCACAGTGAAATGAACCCTAGCACATTAGTGGGTTTCAAGTATTAGTTAAAGATATGACAAATCTCTTCCTGAAATTGAGCAACTTTCAACTCAAACCACATCAGTTTTTAGCCAAGATGCAAACCCTATTGAACGAGGAGCTCGGAATGGAAAATTTTAACTGGGATAAAAGCCCTGCCATTATGAAAAAGCCAAATAACACCTCACACAAACAGGGCAATAGCCAAGAATACAACTCAATGAAACGGCAATAGCACAGACCAAGGATGAAACACATGTCTGAGGTAACGTTTGGGAAGAACAGACTGTGAATTTCCAAGGGATTTATTTTAAATGTTTGGTGAATTAACAAGTAATGATCCAGAGAACAAAAGCAATGAAGCTGAGTATGCTATTACCACAAAGCCACTAGTATCCAGGCACAGATGTAGTGATGCTGGGAAGCTATTACAAACCAGTGCTTCTCATGCATTACACCCAAAGCTCCAGTTGCTTTTACCTGTGGCTGAAATAAAGGCTTCTTTTTGAGAACTCCTGTGAAGGCAACTTGGATTTCAGAAGACTAGTGCGCCATTTAAACTGACCTCAAGCTATTCATACATGTTTATTTACATCCACACACACATACCTGAATTCTTCATCATCCTGATTCCTCTTGTATTTTTCTCTGTAGTCCTTCTATAAGCACTTGAAAGTACTGACCACTGACCTCACAATGGATTAAAACCAGGAAAAGGTGAAAAGCTTTCACAGAACAGAGTTTACCCTCTGATGGGCTGTAAAATCAAACCATTTCAAGTAAATATGGCTATCTATCTCTCTCAAAAAGCAGGATGATATTTTAGGTAGTGCCCTTTGCTTATGCTTGTCACCAAGTAGCAGTGATTTTAGTGCTGGGAATATCAACTGGATAAATAAAAACTGAAAACAAAGCACTGTTAAATTCCCGTGGTACCCACAGTGCAAAACCACCAGCTTTGTTAAGTGGCGTGAGCTCTGGGAAATAGGACACTCCAGTCCTGTTACAGCCCAGGCTCACTCACTTGCCTTCAATAAGTGGCCCTGGAAGACTTCCACTGCCATGCAAATACAACATCCCCTGCAACTTAATAGCTGGAGGCTGATGCCAAGGATCTCACTGCTGCTGCATCCAACCCCTGCTCTCCCTCTCTGATGCGAGTTCATCTTGCACTCAATTCCTTAACAGTTTTGGCTTTGTAGTTGGATTCTACTGCCTGTGCCCATGTACAAACTATGTCTCTTTGAACTGTCTTCTTAAAAAAAAAGACCTTAAAAATCTGATAGTTAAGCAACTGAGTTGATTTACATGACCTAAACTAAGCCAATAGAGGCAAAATTAGGGGGTTGCAACAGATATGGGTGTATTTTTACCTTGGCAATGTAATCTGTAGTTAGCATTGACCTTTGGTGTTCCGGTATATAAATAAGCCACAAAAAGAGCAACACTGCAATACCATGAAAGTATAGCATGCTCCCATGATGTGAACAACTGGAAGGTTCCAGACAGTAACTAACTGAAGGAGGAAAGCCTTAAACGTGGTCTATGATTCTATTAGGATTAGAGGGAATGGTTTCAAGCTACAGCAGGGGAGATTCAAGCTGGACATTAGGAAGTATTACTTCTCAGAAAGGATGGTCAGGCACTGGAATGGACTGCCCAGGGAGGTGGTGGAGTCACCGACCTGGGGGTATTCGAGGAATGACTGGATGTTGTGTTGAGGGACATGGCTTAGTGGGAGCTATTGGCAATAGGTGAACGGTTGGACTGGATGATCTTTTAGGTCTTTTCCAACCTTGGTGATTCTATGTTTTAAAATGCATCAGAAGAGATCAGCTGCCTGATTTCTTTAACGTTACGTTACTTATAGAACCATAGTCCAGCACACAGTACGAAGAAGCACTGGAATCAGTAAATATTTCTACTATAATTTGCAATGAGCAAAGCTGAAGAAAAACACCTCATTTCCAAAGTCTTCAGAGAAAAAGGTCTGCAATCCCACTTGGGTCTCTGCAAATCGTGAATTCATTACGTAACAACATTCAGCACTTAATGAATAGACTGTGAGTCGGCACACAGATATGTGCTACAAATAAAAAACGTGGATGTGAATGCAGTCCATCGGAGTGAGAAATATCCACCACCACACAGAGCTGGCTTCACAACGTGGATGCCGCAGCCCTCAAGGAAGAGTGATTGTTTGATCACCAACATGCTTACATTTCATCGCATCGTTTTGCTGCCTTTTGCCCAGCCATCAACCATCTGTTACAGCACAGCAACTGGAATCTCACACCTCTCATCATCAACACGTGTAGGCTGAACAGCGTAAGAGATCTGAGATCACACAGCTAACAGTCACAAGGAAATGATCTTGGAAGCCTGAAATTCAGATGTGTAAGCTAAACTCCTCATTTTTTTTTCCAAGCTTACCATCTTGTTCCTTCATCATGCTTCCTACTGGTGAAGCAGTACTGCCAGCTCTAGCCATCCCCCTTCCCTAAGGTTTCCTTTCTGAAGGGCAGGAAAGAAACAGGTATGCAAGAGAGGCAAGAACAGGAAACCTTACTAAAAAACCTTACTTGAATTGCAATACCTGGCAAGAAGCATGTATACATGATACCCCTTGATTTTCTTTCCCTTAAGCGTCTCAGTAACTTAAAACATTATTCAGATAATTTCTGCCCAGAGAGGCTGTGGATGCCCCACTCCTGGAGGTGTTCAAGGCCAGGTTGGATGGGGCCCTGGGCAGCCTGGTCTAGTATTAAATATGGAGGTTGGTGGCCCTGCTTGTGGCAGGGGGGCTGGAGCTCGATGGTCCTGGAGGTCCCTTCCAACCCAAGCCACTCTATGATTGAGTCTTGCTGATTTAGTTTTATTTCCTTATACTGGGTGAGGTCGCAGTCACTCTCCTGATGTCATTAGGGATGTTCTGGAAGACAGTTTGTCCCCACCCAAGCCATCTCATCTTTAGGCTGGCAGCTCAGTCTAATAAGTCATTTGGAAACTATTTCATCTCTTCACTCATTTCTGTCATCTCTCTGCAACTTCTGTATATACTGCAATAGAGCACATACATAAACTGGCTTTTCAGGATGAGTGCTGCAGTACTAACTGAAGCTGAAGCTCTAGAGAGAGGCATCAGCCCAACCCTAAAGACTTCCATACATGTAACTGTGCCTACCTGCACCATGCCAGGCACTGCACGTTAACCAAAGCCATTCAGCCCCTGAAACTTACACCTGTTTGACTTTTAATTAAAGAATTAAGAGCTCCAGATGCACTCACGGTCTTCTATTGTGTTTAAAAGCCAGGAGGTATTGGTCAGAAAGCATTTACATGCCCCTAAAAATAGCTATACACTGCGGGCTATATCAGTGCAAGAACTGAATTGGCACATTTTATTTTGCAGCACTGTTTAATAGGCAGACTGAAAGCTGAACCTGTTTCAGAGAAAAATGCATCTGTAGCTGATGTCTAAACACTTCAAACTATACCATCAGATTATGGTTTGGCTTCCAGATGTTACTGAAGCTTTGGTAGAAGGCTAAAGCATTTTTTCTTCTCAACTTCTTACAACGTCCCTCTCTGTTCATTACTGTAAGCCTAAAGTCATCTGTCCTGACATTAGTGTATGTAGGGTAAAACAAAATACATCAAGTGGACGCAGAATTAGCACAGGCAAGCCTCTACTCTTCCATAGGATCATCTTAGTAGGAAGGAACCCCCAAGGACCATTAGCTCCAACTCCTGGCTCCACGTGGGGCCACCCAAACATCAAACCTTATGTCTGAGAGCAGCATCCCAACACTCCTTCAATGCCAGCAGCTGGGGATCATGCCCACTGCCCAGGGCAGGCTGCTCCAAGCCAACCACCTTCTAGTGAAGAGTCTTTCCTTAAGGGCCAACCTAGCCTTCCCCAGTACAGCTCCAGGCCCTTTTCTCAGGTCTTAGGCTTATTCTAACACACAAGCAGCAAATGATACCTGTGAAGTTTGTAAAACCTGCTGCATTTACGCTAGCAGAATCCAACTAGACTGCGCTCTCTAATCCAAATCCTATTTTATCACAATGAACATACACAGTAAAAAACAAAGATATCCCTCAGCTCGGAGGCTTCTGCATAATCAATAACCCGGAGCATGAAGCTGCTATTCTTTCAGCTGAATTCATCAAAGTCGAAACAGAATTGGTATTCACCCAAGAATGTCCGCTGGACTGAACCCTCAGTTGCATCATGGTTTCCAGCAGCAACTCAATCAGCTGTTGTGGTTAATGTAACTCTCGTGTGCCAAGCACTAACATCATTGTGAACATCTGCACACACTAGCACTTTCATTACCATGAGATCTAGAGTCTGGCGCGTTACATGTAATGCTTAACCACAGCCAAGACAGACCTCGTCCAAAGATCATCTAATCAAACAACAAGACGAGATGCGAGAGAGCCAAGTTCTATCACATTCACTTTCCGCAGTAGCATCTTCAATCTTATTTTTTTCTGCTCTGAAATTGAGTTACAACTTGAAATGTCCCCCTCCCCCAAATCATCCACCACTCAAAGTCATCACCATGGGAGTGGCAGGAAGACATAAAGCCTAACCTTCAGCCACTCCACGTCAGCAGAGATCAGTACTATACCTTCTTGTTGGGAGACTAAAAACTCACAGTCAGAACTACTCTGTAAATATGTGACAAGTTATTCTTGGAATAGTCTCCAGCACCAGATAACAAGATTTTGCAGAGATGAAGTCTTCATGAGCAAGACTATAACCCAAACTATCTGCAGATAACCTCACTGGCGTTCCTTTTGCCTTGTTACAGATGCACTGCAATTACTTGCTCTTTCAGCCCAGCTTCTTCTTGATCCTGATGTTTAACCCACGTGCTACCAAGGGAATAACGAGGTCATGAATTCAGCACTGCACTTGTGCTACAGGACAGAGACCAAATGAAAGGCAACCCTAGGGGAAAAAAAACTTCAGTCTGAATGGAAAGAGCCTGGGTAAGTAGAGAACTCCCTACACCTATTCTTGAAATAGCCACAGGGAGCATAGCTGGATTACATCAGACACCGGAGCCTGTTTTGTACAAGGAGCTCTTCATAAATTCACAGTCCCGCTCTAATCCTACTCCTGCTTCAGAAGAAGTTGCCTGCCCTGAGTGAAGCCTTTCGCAAGCGTTTCACTGGGACTCTTCTGAGAAAGATGGAAAGCAGGCTGATGTTCTTTGCCTTTAAACATACCCTCATATGGTTGAGGCAGCTGGATCCTAATAGGTCTCTTAGTGCGCGTCAGCACCCAGAAAACTTCCAGTTCCTCCATAACCATCCCCATTAGACACCAGTAAGGGAAGAACTCAAATTCACATCAGGGCTGGGCACTAGACAAGTTCCTAAGTGAAGACCCTTTAGGACTTCATACAGAGCCAGCGCCTTTGTACTGTGCTACCCCACTGGTGTATTCAGTCTAAATCAGTTCACCATTGTGGCAAGTTATTATCTTCCTAAAGCCCCCATCTGCTGATTCACAAGAGCATGCAGTCCCTCACTAGGTCTTCTGACAGGGCAGAAGAACACCTTTGTTTTCCCTCAAATGCCTTTCCTTTCAGCCCTAACAGCGCAATTATAAGCACTGTTCAAGATGCGAGTGAGTCATAAGAGATATACCAAGTAACTACAGGCAGCAGTGTATCACATATCTTCTTCCATAGGTATAAACTAAATTCTTGCTGCTGTTTTCTTGGGGTTTTCTGCTGTTTGTTTGCACTTCACCCCCCTCCCTTTCCCAGTAGTAGAGTATCTCCCCACATAGAGCCTCTTGAAGCTATCACTTCTCCAAGGCTTACAAGGGACGCTTCACCTGCCACATCGGGAAGCAGCGCCGACCTGCACGCTAATACGTTTACACGAGAATCCAGTGCATCTTCACTGCCCGAAGACAAAATCCAAAGCAACTCTAGCCGAGTTCTCTGCGTAGTCTGCCCGGTGTACCCAAATTCAATCATAGATAGATAGACAGACCGACCGGCCCACACTCACTCTCGGAGTCGCTGAGGCCGCTGCCGTCGCTGACGCTGGCGCTGCTCCTCCGCTTCATGCGCTCCAGGTGCTCCCCGTAATGGAAGCGGCTCCGGCCGGCGGGGCAGGCGAAGTCCTCCAGCACCGCCTCGAACTCGCCCAGCGCCTCCGCCAACCCGCCCGCCTCCTCCGGCAACGCCGCGGGACGCCGGACGCCGGCTGAGGGGGAAAAGAAAGCGGCGGCTGAGCGAACCGCTGCGTGTGGAGATCCCGAGCCCTAACCGCCTCCCCCGAGGTCCCGCCGCGGCTCCCTCAGCCCTACCTTGGCCCGTCGGACGCTGCGCTTGAAGCGGCTTCATGGCGGCTCCACGGCCGCTGCCGGCCCGGCCCCGCCGCCGCCGCCTCTTATAGCCCGCCCGGGCCGGGGGCTGAGGGGAGGGAGCGGGGGGCGGTGCTGCCCGCCGCTTTGTGGGGGGGAAGGCGGGCGGTGCAGGTGCGCTGCGAGGCAGACAGCCGGGTTCCCTTTTCGGGTTCCCTTTTGGGGTGTATTCCAACGCAGTATGAGTGGATTCCGCAGCCAGACGGTGAAAGAGCTGACTGGGAAGGAACAGGGACCTGGACAGGCTGGAGAGGTGGGTGGTGTGAACCCAGTGAGGTTTAACAAGGCCAAGCGCAAGGTGCTGTCCTTGGGTCAGGGCAATCCCATCCCTGGAAGCACTCAAGGCCAGGCTGGATGGGGCCATGAGCAGCATGAACTGGTGGGTGGCAGCCCTGCCCACCCCCCCATAGCAAGGGGTTGGAACTGGGTGGGCTTGAAGGTCTCTTCCAACCCAAACCAACCTTTGATTCTACAACATTTTGAGACATATTGTCACTGCTCTTCAAAGACCTGTAATGGGAAAAACAACGTTCCAGACGACAAATAATCCTTATTTAGCAGATTTGTTCACCTTTCCTTACCAGCTGACGTGGAAGCACTTATTTATTTTTGCTGTGGATCAAAAGAAGTTCTCGTGGTGATGTTCAATTCTTATTTATTCTGCGGTTTCCTCCTTTCTTGTGGTCTTCTTCCTCTATTTCTGCTAATAAAAGTGGTTACAAACAATCTTTTTTGAAGACCGTAGTGAGTCAGTGAGGTTAAAAAGCAGAGAACAAGAAGAGATAAGAACGTGACGTCAGGAGCACGAGGATGAAAGACAACGGGAACAATGGAGATCTATAGGGCATGTGATTAGAAAGAACTCACGGCCTTAGAATACAAGGACTTGGTCCCATAGCTGGCCTCAGATCTCTCTTGCCCAAGAACCTACAGGGTCTTAAGCCACATCATCACAGAGTGAAGGCTGAGGCGGTACAGCAAGGCTGGAGTTGTTCAACAGGAAGAACAACTGGAAGAACAGAAGGCTAATCAAGAGAGAAACTTCAATTTTCTGCATAAACACTTTGCTTATACGTGAGGAATTAAAGACTGTCTATATGCCTTTTTTTTGTTCTATGTTACAGTGTGTGCGTATCCGCAGGTCACTATAAGTATTGCTGAAGGGCCCCATCATGCTCCAGCTCAATTAGATGCATTTTTTGCCGCTGATGTCAAGAGGAGCAGCCAACATCTGGCAAAAGAGAAAAGTCCCTTCTGAGCACAGTGCCCTCAAATGCTGCAGACAGACACGTCTGGCTGCTCTTGTTTATTGGTGGAAGCCTCCAACGCAGCTTGTAATGTAAACCTCAGCTACTGAATCCCTCCCTTCTTCTAGGCGGCAGTCCAAGGTGTATTTAAAGTGAATTTCTTCTTGACCATTCGACACGGTGTCTCCAGACCTTCCTCAGCTGGTGCTGCAGTGTTGACAGTGGTTTCCTATTGCATTTTTGACCCGACAAACTCGCGAGCCACAGAGCTATTTAAACCAATAAATCCGTTCTGTAAATATACTTCGCGGAAATACTTCTACAACACTGACAGGTACTCTGACACTGCTAGGCTGCCAGGCTTACAAGGTGCTAGTCTTCTAAGTGGAACACCAATATGGCACACAAAACCTTGTCTTGCTGAGCAAGAAGGGGATCCTAGGCCTCATTTACACAGACATGGATACTGCTGCTGGAGTGATATGGTGGTTTTCAAACCTGGAGATACCTACAGGCTCATCAATAACTTCTGGAGCATTTCTGTAAAACAGAAATCGTAGAATCATAAAATTACTCAGGTTGGAAAAGACCTTGAAGATCATCAAGTCCAACCGCAGCCTAACCAGTAGCCTATCTCTTAAAAAACAACCACAAACAATACCACAACAACAAACCTCTGCTAAATCATATCCCTGAGTACCACATCCAAACGGCTCTTAAACACATCCAGGGATGGCGATTCAACCACCTCCTTGGGGAGCCCATTCCAGTACCTAACCACCCTTTCTGTAAAGAAGTTCTTTCTAATATCCAACCTAAACTTGCCCTGGCGCAACTTGAGGCCATTTCCCCTCGTCCTGTCACATGTCACTAGTGAGAAGAGACCTGCCCCACTCTCACTGTAAGAACCTTTCAGGTACTGGAAGACGGCAATAAGGTCTCCCCTCAGCCTCCTCTTCCTCAGGCTAAACAGCCCCAGCTTCCTTAGTCTCTCCTCATAGGGCTGATTCTCCAAGCCCTTAACGAGCCTCGTTGCCCTTCTCTGGACCTGCTCCAGTACCTCCATGTCCTTCTTGTGCTGAGGTGCCCAAAACTGGACACAGTAAGAGAAAAAGAAAGAAGAAAAAAAGAAAGAGAAATTTGCTGCAAGTAAGGCACGTGCAGCTCCATTGGAAACTGGAACTGTAGAATGGGGGATGGGTTGTATGTCAGAGACGGTGGAAAACTTATGGTCTAATCCATCACTTCCTTTCCCCACCTCAAAGATCAGGAGTACCCCAAGGTATCGATCCTGTTGAGTAAGTACCATGTGCTCACAATTAAAAGCAGATGTTTGGTGAAATTTCATCCTCTGTTCTGACTGGTCTTCGTCACAGACAAAAGCCAGGGTGTCAGATCCCTGCCCATAGGAGCGCTCTGCTAACATCCGAGAGTTTTCTAATAGATATAGATGTAATATCTGATATCCGACAGTTTTCTAATAGATTTTAGCCTGTTAAAATAACGGTTGTTTTAAAAAGTAGCATTGCTGCATGGTTGGTTGAAGTAGATATTGCATTTAAAACCTGGGAAAGATCAAGAGAAACCCATTGTTATCAGAAATAGAACTGAAGGAAAGTCAGGGAGCCCAAAATACAGACTGATGCAAAGGAGAAAAATGGAAACTATCACAGGATAAAAAGACACAGCCAGACTGACAGCCGGGAAAACCTGAGTCCTTGAGCCACAGAGCAGGAATGGACCGAGCATCATAGGTACAACTTGTCCCCCAGCTCCGAGCATCACAGCCCTGCCCTCGGGGTGCTGCTCTGTGGAGTGAGCCAGTCATTAACATAGCAGTCTGTATTAATACATCAGTCTGTTTTATCCTTCACGCTGCAACCGTAGTTGACTTGTTTGGGGAAATTGCTAAACTTGTTCTGTAATGAGGGCAGCTGCCTAATTAAAACCTGGTGGAGATCACCCATGTGTTTTACACAGGCTACCTAGCTGCCATCAGAGGTACAACAACCTACCATAGCCAATGGTTGGGCTAAATACACACCAATGACCTGCAGCTCCATCCACAACAACAGTGAGGAGCGTGCATGACTCACAGCAGTATAAATAACCTGAGAGACCACAGAGAAAGTCTTCTGCCAGAAGTTTCCTCTCCTTCCTCTCTTCCCAGCCTTTCCTGGTGTTCCTTAAGCCTGAACTTGGACCACAAACCAGCACGATTCCTTACGTTTATCTCTCTTGTTCTGATTAACAGTGCTGCAAACTCATAGACCAGCTTACTGCCCCAAACAAAGCAAACACCTTATTGCTAACTTCAGTCAGAACCCAAACTATCCTTCTCCAGCCCATTACTCTTATAAACTTCCTGCTTGTGACGTTTACCTCTTAAACGGGAATATAATATAATCGTTTTCCTCTCGTTTTCCTCTGCCTTTTAGTAACTTGAGACAGTAGCTCTAGGAGCTTTGAATGGATATACTTAAATAAGTTGTTTACTCCGAAATGTGCTTGTGGTGGTTTAAACGTAACCGCAGTTGTTCCAGTCGGGTTAAAAGTCACTGAAACTGAATGGTGTAATTGTAACCCGTATCGAAATCGCTGGGAGGGACAGTTCAGTGTAAGCCTCAGCCAAAAGATATGCAAAATTGCTGAAGAATTTGGAATTTCTGGGTCGAGGGACTTAGAGTATTGCACGGGATGGGAGTAGAGGTCAAGTAAGGAGAGCGGTGGCAGCGAGTAAACAAGATAAGTTCATAACAACATGACCAGACTCAGTTTGGTGCCTTCTTGAAAGATGAAAGGAATAACGTCACTTAATGAAAGCTCTGCTTATTCTGCTTCAGATGTAGGAGAAACCCATCAACCAAAAACACTGCTTGAAAGCTGCCCTAATGTTTCTGAATCCCAATGCAGGGGGAAGGATGCTGTCTCATAGACTTTCCTCTGTCGGTACAAAGAAATAACCAGTGACCAAGCAAAGAAGAAAGGTCAAAAAGCCAAGATGACAGCAAGAGAATGTAAGCAAAGGGATGCTGATAGGGTTCGTGCTGCACCTCAGACTGGAGAAACTGTCCTTTCTGTCAGTTTTGCTTCAAAACCAATCGTGAATATCACTCTGAGGGGTTTCAAATATGAACAAGAAACTGTTTTTCATGTGGTTTTGCTCCGAATCGTTGGGAAACTGGAGGAGCTAAGATTGCAGAATGCCGTGTTACTTAAAAACAACCAAGAAAACTGCAGTTCTGTCAAGAAGGAATGTTGACTCAACAGCAGATAATTACATGCAGGAAAAAAATGGGAGTTTATGCCACAGGAGGCTTGTATTACATGAGAAATAGCTAACACACAAACCACTCTGGAAACAAATCCCAAGTCTTCTGAACTGAAACACATAGGCAGCTCTTTGTATTAACATAATAAGACATCTCCCCCAATTCATCTCTAAGTAGAATAAATGAAATGAAGATCGTAAATTGAATTGATTAATAAACATTATGGTAAAAAAAGTATACTTGGGGCCAAAATACTTGTCTGAAAAGATACTAATCACACTAAGAATACTTCTTAGCTTTCCTTACAGACACTGAATTCCCTCTGAGTCTTGGGTTTGTTGGGTTTTCTTCCTCTTAAAATTTACTTGTGGTTCTATTTTGTCTCTTATTTGCTCTTGTGTGACTAGACCAATGCTTTGTGTCTCCTATGGTCCACAAGCATCGTTCTCTTGCAGTGAACCAATCTCAAGTTAACTCAGACCTGTATGATCACAATAGAGGTATTCAGGAATTACTGGGGATGCTTGATGCCATTTCCCATCCACCCTACTGCAGCAAGCTCAGAAAAACTGAGTGTTATTCCCCCTCCTCTGCTCAGTTGGCACTGAGGCAGCAGGAGGCAGAGAGCAAGCAAGAGCACTTGTTTGCTGAAGGCATGTGGCTGCATGTGTCAGAACAGAAGCGCAGCTCTTTATGTATTTGTGTTGCAGCAGTGCCAATCAAGGGCCAGGACCCCATCGAGCCTGTCACCATACAAACGTGGAACAAAAGCGGCAAGCCTTGTGCTTTAGTTAGCCAGTAAATCACCCTCCTTTAAGGGACGGGGATTTGCATATTTATGGTTGGGAAATAGCCGTGCTTTAGTAGGTTGGAGCCTCTCTTGTTAGGAGCTCACAGGGGGTTGTGTAGTTGGGAAGAAAAGGGTCAGTGTTACAGGCAGATACCACGTACCACATCCAGCTCTTTCCTCTGAGACGATTGCTTTTCAGTTTAAGAATAATTCCTAAAGGCCTTGGGTTCTTTCCCTTTTTCTCAGCCTTGGATAATTTTTGTGACAAGCTCTGGCAGCATCCTGTCTTCCTCACAAATGAAAGTTAAACAAACCATGCTCTAATTCTCCCAGCCAGGGGGACGATCTGCGACAGCGACTTCTTCCATATGCTCGTTTTCTATTTTCCACTATTATTCCATAAATAACAGGATTGCAAAATTGCATACTGCCCAGTACCCGTTTATTAGCTTTATTTCTACAGGAGGGGATTTGCACATTCAACTTGTCAGAATATTCATTAAAAAAAAAGAGTATTAAGAAACAGCAGAAATAAAATACCACTGGAAAATCATAGAATGGCCTGGGTTGAAAAGAACCTGTTGTATTAGGCGAAATACGGGGATATCGGGCTGTCACGCGATAGGCCCTCCCTAATTTCTGGAAGGATCGATGACGTGTACAAGAGAGGCGTACACGAAGAGCATAGTTTATATAAGTGTGTGTTTGCTCTAAGAAATCGCCATTTTACCGCTCACCCTCTTGGTGTTACTTCGGTAATTGGCCCAGCTGCGGGCTTCTAGGGTCTTAAAGTCTTCAAGAACCTCAAAGATTATATAGTTTTAACCCCCTCTCCCTTCTGACCACTAGACCAGGCTGCCCAGAGCCACATCCAGCCTGGCTTTGCCACTGTAGAGACCCAAAAGTTCATCTCCGTGAATCCAGATCTATCTGTTTATGGTACTGAAAAATGCATTTTGCATCCAGGATTACTGAAGCCATAAGCATTCCTTAAAGTAAACTCCAAAGCTCACCTACCAACTTAGAGCGCATACCACTACTTAGATAGTGTTGTATTTGGCCTAGCACTTGACATGAAGGTGAATTTCTTGCTATGAAGAGCAAGGTTATAAACCCTCAGCACAAAGGATGAGACAACATTGGGAAAAACAGGGAGAAAAGAAGCCACATCTCCCCAGCCTTGTGCAGCAGTGGGTCACGTACCATCAGGCTGGAATGGCCAACAAGGCCCTCAGTCCTAAGGAAGACCGGAGTTGCTCTCAAGATGAACAGTGCTGAGGAGAAGCTGGCTGAAAATAGATGTACGCAGAGGTAGCTTTCCCTCAACCAGTTATTTGTTGCTGCCATTTCCCCCAGTACCTTCCATTTCTCAAAGACAGGAGGCTCATTAGGAAGAACCACGCACAGCCATAGCCAGGGCTCTGCCTCAATAATCCTAGCAGGAGCGTGGCTTCCTCCCCAAAAACCATGCTTTCTATGTTTGGAGGCAAGGGAGAGGAATTTTTACCTTCCCTGAATGGAAGGCTGTGAACAAAGCATTCGTAACCCAGTTCACCTATGTGTGGGCATCTCCTCAAACATTTGACCAAGCATCACTGCCTGCACTGCCTATCTGCCAATTACTGATAGGCAACCAACCCACGTTTGCTGGGTAAGGTCCCTGTCAAGCTGTTGATTTGATCCCACTCACAGAAGTGAACCGCAAGTGCCAAGGCCTATAGCAGGGGGAGAGGCTGGAGGAGGAATGCTGCAGGGAGAAGACAACCTGCTGCTCAGCTTTTAGAAATGAAGAAATCTTCAAGAGAGGCTGAAAGTATTGTGTGGTTGTATGTTACACAGTATGTTACACAGGAGCCTGCACATCACAAGCAAAAGGGATATCAGCCTTACACGTCTTGGTATCTCAGTAATAAGGGTTAGAAGTAAGCTGCCTACAGTCCAAGCCGGTTCACATGCAGATGCTCTGCTGCCCTGTGCCCAAGCTAACGAACTGGGTGATCAAGGCAGGAAATAGGCTGCCTGATGCTTTCTGCATACGAAGTGGGGTCTCCCAGGAAGGTAACTGGCTGGGTGGGGGTTCAGATATCCTCTACAGTGCCCTCTGTTCTCCATCAGTTGGTATACCTGCCCAGGCTCCCAGCTTCAGGACTCCAAGTCGAGGCCTATGGATGCCTGGGCTACATGAATGTGAGTCTGATTCAGTCATTTAAGCAAGCAACCTCAGTCTGCTGCCTAAAGGAAATAAAGACATTAAACATTTCCCTGTGTTTGTCCTACAATATCAGAAAACACCTGAAAACAAACAGATGGCTGCAGGATTTCATTACTGCAAAGACATCCTAGATGCAATACTTCCCTCTAGTGGAAACACCAGGAGCTGGCCGCTTTGCGTTGAAACCTACCATTAAGACGACAGAATGTCTTTAAAAAGTAATAATAATAAAAATTAAAAACTGTGTATTTTCAGAGGAATAGGTTGTGGTGAAAATAGGAAATAACGTGACTCTCAGCTCTTACCTATTCTTTCTGGCTTGCCTCCTTTCAGAACAGATAACCAGACTTGCTGGGGTGAAGGAGATCTGATGCTGTTTAGCTTGCAGGTTACCTCCACAAACTGACCGGATCTGGGTTGTCCACAGATTCTTGATGCATCCAAGCAATTATTTCAATGCCAGTGGATTGATAAGAAAAGATTAGTTACCTCCTGGCACATCACATTATTTGCTACAAGAGTTCAGTAAGCTGAAATGTGAAATACTGATTAGATACATATACACTGTTAGCATTTACATATTAAGGCACGTTTCCTCTTGGAAGACTTATCAGGCATGTTCAGCTTGATGTCTTTTCTAAATTCAGATTGACTGAAGAAAAACCCAAATCATTTCACAGCATTTGGAAGAAAAACAGACTTTTGTTGTTCTTCCTCACTTTTGTTATTTGGCTGATAAGTACTTTCAGGGGTCAGCTGAGCCAACACAACTCCATAATGGCCAGTTACCATTCCCTGCCCGAGATATCTTTGAGCAAGCTGTTGAACAGCAAATGGCACGGTAAGGGTAATATATTACTTCACACGAATTATATATCAATATGACAAATAAAAATCATTACTTTTCAACTACTTGGAGAGTTTGGGTTAAACCAGTGAACATCCAACTGAAAACAAACTAATGAACGTGTAACGGGCTGAAGTTTGATGCCCATAAACACACAAGAATTCCAAACCAAAGGCAAGTGTGTACAAAATAATTTATTACAGCATAACATATGTTGGCAATATTTTACAGTGAGTTTTCCATTCAACAATTTTGAACCTAAATAGATGACACACAAAGGAGAATTTTAATTAGAACACTTTATTTGTCTTAATAAAAACCCCTCTCCGTGAATTCATATTTGCCTTAGAGGGGCTAGTTAATATTACTGAAATTATTTACACTGCAGTGAAATAAAAACAAAACTGACTGAATGATTCCATTACAGTTTCCAGAAAATGGATTTTCTGTACAAGCCACAGTATAGTTATATTTTGATAGCAGTTCTTACAGGATGTAAAGCTGTCATATGTAGCCATTTCGTCCAGCATTATGCTTTAAATAGGTATATTAGATTCTTAGATTCAAACTTCCATTTTCATGTTGTATATTTAATAGTTAATGCACCAGAATACAGAGTAAGAAAAAGGTTCGTTGTGATTTGTAGTCATCCTCTTTGTGCTCCACTGAACAGTGTTTAAATACAAAATGCACTCCTCACATACTGCTTGCTTTGCAGCACCTAAAGCGGTAGTATTTAGGCATGAGAAGTACTGGCATATGGGCCGTAAATTCACAACCAAGACTTTTAATGAAGGTAATACAGTAAACTTAGTGAATTTTTAGGATGTAGAGAGGGAACTGTATTCCCCATTACTGTACCTTATGCATTTGCCCAATATTGGAGCAGCTTTCTCAACTTAAGTGTCAGTAAGAGAATGGATGGGGAGAAATCAGAAGTGAGAAAAAGAAGGGTAAGATGGAACAACAACAACAACAAAAAAAACCCCAAAACAGACAACAGTATCAAATTCATTGCGTTTTCAGGGAGATGCTTGAGAATACTCAAACCGAAAATGTTAAACTGATCATAAACTTAAGAAATAATAGTTATGGAACACAAGGTAGATAGAATACAGCTTTCACAAACCCTTAGTTTTTTTTTACACAAACCTATTCTTTATGTCCATCAACACCGGTTCCATAAGACACACACACCTTACAAAAACATGCAAACCGCCAACATTCACTGTGCTTCAAAAGAAACCAAACCGAGCAAAGATTAAAAAATAAAATGGAAAAAAAAATGAAAAATAATTAATCCCAAGAACGACGGTAAAAGATGAAGAGGGTAATTTAAGCAGCACTTCCGTCTTAATCTGCTCAAGATGCTCAAAAGAGAATTTATTAACGAGATGTGATCGCATTCATATATATATGCAATGACACTTGTGAAAGCACTCTAACATCCATCATTTTTCTTTTTGTGAGGGAAGGCCGATGGATTATTAAAAGACTCAAAACTGTACAAGTATAAACATGAAAAATGCTGATTAAAGATCATGTTTACATAAATATTGGCAGTTTTTGTTGGGAAGAAAAAAAAACCAAAACTAATAGTATACTCCGTTTCATTCAGCTATCCAAATATTTCATTTCAGACCTGTTAAAGATATTAAAATGCAACCTGGAAAAGTAACCCTGATCCGTATCCAGCCAGCATGTAATGACAGTCAGAGTTTTGTATGTGTGTGTAGGTATGTAGGCACACACGCGGGCTTGCATATGCTACTTCATATTTCATTAGACAGTAAGTCGTGGTTAATGGCTGTATGATTCACAGCTGCAATGCCGCTGTCATCCTCATTTGTGGCGGGCATAAAGGCAGATGTAAAAGGGAACAGTTTATGACACGCTGCTTGATATTCTTCACATTGAGTGTGGCAACTTCCAAAACTGCCATCAAGGAGCGCCTCGAAAACCTTGGTTAATGTCTACAGAAAGAAAAAGGAACAGTTAATAAATGTGATTTACAGTCGTTTTAATACTAAAGAAACGCGCTATTCAATTCTACTAATCTGAACAAGCACAGGTACTGTGATGGTATTCAGATATGATTACTTCTTTCAGAGTTCAAAAACCTCACTCTTCCAAATGTTAATATACATGCTTTATATTTCATGATAAATTATCATACAGTTAAGTTCGCATTATTTAAGGTCTGATACACTTGTCTCTCAACACCGTCGTGTTGTTTTTTACCTTCACATTTTTGTCTCTCATGTTTTTATCCAATCTAGTAGCCACAGCAATTGCTTTTTCTTGCCTCGATTTGTCCAGAAAATACATCATTTTTGCACCTTGTAACAAAAAAATAAAAGCACAACATTGAGACGATAGCGTTACTAAATGCAATACTGAATATACAGACACATTGAACCCTGTACAAGTACCAGGACAAAATAAACATATTCCCATAATAACATGGGAAGAGAAAGAACTGGAAAACCTCTAGTAAGACTCCTAACAAGATGAAAAGAGTCGAACACCACAATAGAAAGAATCAGGAGCAAACAACTCCTGAGCTATCTGCTTTTGGGTTCCCAAATCCTGAACCTGCACTAAGGGAAAAGGGGTGCTAGTATTTCTCGCAGTATGCTGTCCTGAAACAGGGCTCTTCTAAGCTTGGGGTGGCTTACCCCGAACTCTTCCTCTAAGCAAGACAATCAGTTCTCTGAGCTAACTTTCTCCAGTGAACCATAATACAGCTTGGATAACTTTTGCAAACTAAGTAAGATTAGTGCTGGAAACTGAAAACATTCACGTTTTCTTAATTCCAGTGGCTATTCATAACTTTTCTACAGAATTGATATCAAAGGAGTTTGTCATTTTTATTCATGCCATTGCTCCTTGACAAAGTTGCAACAATACCTCCGGGACATTCCGGTTGAATAGAAAACATGGGGAAAAGCACTGCTTTTAACATGTAGGAGTTTTATAATTACATCTGCTAAACGTCTTTGTTTCACTTTATATTATCTAATTATTTCAATGTTAAAAGCTGAAACAGAAGGGATGATGGTGCTTCCATACTCAAGCTTCCAAACCCACAACTGGTGTTCTGCCGTTACACTTCAGAGAGGTAAGCAGCACATTCTTCATGCAACTAATAAACAAAGTGAGTAAGTTGTACGAGGTTCCTTTGTTTTGCTTTGTTTGCTTTAAGTAGTACAAGCAGGCAGAGAAAAAAGTAAACAGGCAGGTTTCTGGCTCTTCCCAATTCATGTATAATGAAGAAACTGACCATTGATTTGAATCACTGACATCAATTCATTTTCAAAAGCATTGCGAAGTTAAACAAACCTGAAAGTTGGTGCTGAATGGAGGTAGCGTTGTGTTTGAGAAACTCCTCGTTAAAACTTTCCAAGTTTTTATTGACAAAGATTTTCTGCATTTCTTGAGTTAGGACCTTGCTCACAATTTCTGGGAGGTTACTATGGTCAGATACTGGAAAGGGAGAGGGTAAGAGGAAGGGATGGAAAAATATATATATATACCTTTAGACAACGGTAGAAAATGATGTGAAACAACAAATATTTTAACTCACAAATTCATGCCCAGAAACAACTTTCAGTTCAACAGCCCAAGTCAGCACAAACTGCAGTATTCAGAAAACAAATCTGTCAGACTGATTACGTTTAAAAACTGTTTGTTGCAAACATACACAATCTGATGAAAACATCTGCTACTAGTCAGAGTGATCTTAAATCACCTGACTGCAAATGAAGTCAGCAAGAAATATTCAACCAGTTCCTCTTTACACTGTCTTACGTATAGTTTATCAATCCAAATAAATTTAAGATTTCACATTTAGTCTGATAAGCTGATACACATGACAAAAGGAAACACTTGGTTTGTTTGTGCTTATTCTGGGAAGATCTCATTGTGGCCTTCCAGTACTTGAAGGGAGCATATAAACAGGAGGGGGAATGGCTGTTTACAAGGGTGGATAGTGAAAGGACAAGGGGGAATGGTTTTAAACTGAGACAGGGGAGGTTTAGGTTAGATATTAGGAGGAAGTTTTTCACTCAGAGGGTGGTGACGCACTGGAACAGGTTACCCAAGGAGGCTGTGGATGCCCCATCCCTGCAGGCATTCAAGGCCAGGCTGATGTGGCTCTGGGCAGCCTGGTCTGATGGTTGGTGACTCTGCACATAGCAGGGGGTTGAAACTGGATGATCATTGGGGTCCTTTTCAAACCAGACCATTCTACGATTCTATGATTTAAGAAATTCATAAACTCTATGGTGCTCTATATATTTTCTGCCACCTGACACAAGCAGCTCACAGCATAAAATTTGCTTCATCCAGAATCTCTCTTCCATATTTGACAATTGTTTTCTTAAAACTTCTAGGAATTTCAAGGGGCTCTGTCACACCTACTTCTCTGTGCAATCCAGCCAGTGACTCACTGGGTCCACCTGGTGGATTAATGCAAGAAGGAGTATTCATGCATATTGTACCCTGCATAGCACAACCGGTGCTTTTGTAGGTGTTGCCTAGAAAAAGAGACTTTTCATTGTTGTCTTGACTTCAATTTGTGTTAAGGGTATATTTACACACGATAAAAACACGTATTTATGTATTCATTTATGTTACCTCCTATATCCTTACATATACGTACGTACTTCCTATACACATACCAGCTTTAGAGAATTTAATCAAGCACTCATGTAGCCACGGATTATTACTGTTGATAGCAAAAGCTCTTTTGACAGACTGTAACATTAACAGAAACTTTCCTGTGGGAAGGGAAAAAACAAAAGCATATTGAGATTAAGGACATGCTACTTCTTCTCTTTGTATTAGCTACTGTTTTATTAAGTAAATCTAATACAAACACTGGAAATATCAAGGCTCACAGAGATGTCAAAAAGATTTCCTTTTTGCACTTATTGTATTCCTAGGAATACAGAAATTCCCGTAGATCAAACTGACAAAACTACATAGATAATGTTACTGTTTGGTTTTGTGTCCCCCCCCTAATGACCACACTACAGATATATAACAGTCAGAGAACACAGGTTATGGTGAAGAATTAAGTGTGTGTAGAGCAAAAATAAAAGTAAGCAATACTTTACCTTTTCTAAAGTATATTTCAAATGCTAGTAAATGCGTGTCTATGTTATCTCCAATAAGATTCTTAAGTGGAATAAGGAATTTAATGGCTTCTTCTAATGGATTTTCTGCCTGTTAATAAACACACAACGAAAGTAAAGAATACAAATAGATATCTAAAACAATCTACCAATAATAGTTTGTTATTCAGGGCATGTAAACAACCAGAGGCCAAAGGTGAAGTGTTCAAGCACTACTCAAACATAATTCAGAAAGCTAAGATTTCTAAGTGTGTGCTCATGATTTCATATTGACAAAGGTAAGTTAGCAGTGCTAACTCTGGCACTGCTCACGTAGTGTAATTGGTTATGGTCTAAGTTAGCAGCTATAAAGAAAATATGACAACCTCAGACACAAAGTTTAAACTTCTGAAGTTACTTTGATAAAGGAAAATTCTTTGTGCTTAACTAAATACTGTTTCTGTCTTCATATTTGTGGACTGCAATCATACTTCTGTTAACTTTTTTCTCTTCTCTCTGTATGAAAAGCAACAAGAGTCAGCTTTTTGTTCTTCTTACTGGAAGATGGCTTACTATCTAAGAGCCAAGATTTAAAGCTATAATATAAACATAGAATTTCAATTCATCAGAGAAAAAATTACTTTTCTTTAGTATAAGTAGATGATAAATAAAGGGTATATTTGCACGCACAAATGATTTTACATAAATTGGTCTACCTAAGAAAAACCTGACAATCAATCTGTATTTCAACTCTGTTAAGATATTGACATAAAGGTAACAAGGACACCATGCTAACCCTTTCCAGTTTCTCAGGAACTAGTTCTTCCCTAGGTCCACTAGTTTCCTCTTCCTCTTCATCTCGCTTTTTCTTTTGATTCTTTTGCTGTCTCTCTCTTTCTGCATGCTTTCTTTCCTCTTCAAGTTTTGCTTTCTTCTGTGCTCTTCTTTGCTTGCTAAGCATCTTCTTCAGTTCTTTGGCTGAGAGATTTTCTATAGATCAAGTAACAAACATAGTAATTATAACACTAAGATGCGTGTCTCAAACACCACTCAGGAACTCCATTATGTTCTTCTATCCATTTCAATATACTTTTACTTGCCAGAGTATCATATCACTGCATCATCCAACTTTACCTCTGGGTTACAACACAACACTTGATCTTGTTTATTACTTTATGAAAGTTGTTTAAAAAAAGCCTCAGTGACTTGAAAGATTAACTACAGGAAGTTATTAAACCCATGTGACAGATTTTGTCACAGAAAATGAATTATGACTTTGAAAGGTAATACTGAGCTCACGTGTTGACTGTGGCTCAGCTGACTTATTTACTCTTCAACTTAAAACAAGCCTGTTACCTTTCATTAATGTGTCTGATCCATTTGCAGCCTTGATAATAACCTTCATTTTCTACATGTCATCATTATAGCTAAATGGATGCAAGCAGCAAATGGTAGAGTTTGAAGTGCAGAGGTAAAATTTCTGGTATGTGTTAAATAGCACCATTATAGGAGACTTCATGCTGTTTGGGGGGTTCAGATTTATAAATGAAGAATACACAAAAAGCATTATTTCCTACAGGCCCATACAGAAGTGAGAAGCCTTCACCCTTCCCCATTCCCACGTTAGCTGGAATTACACTAATTTCCACTTGGTCTTCTGCTATATTTCACAGATAACAGGATTTGCACAAATAAGATGGCAAGGAACAGAACAAGCTATGAAGGAACAAGCATGTTTTTTGTGGTGCTGGCATTGCAACATCTACAGGGCCCATCCTGGGGCCAGCCACCATTGAGATGATGGAGCAAGGAGAAAAATGTTTTTACACATTCATTCCTCCCCTGTGGACAAGTCTACTAAATTTCAATTCAGCACACACATGAACTACAGGACTTAACAGGCTTCCTCGCTTTAACTTTTATTATATACTGAATCAAAATTAAAGTCAGAGAGAAAAACGATGCAAGTTGAACTGTGCTGTGAAATGTGACTCTTTTTATATGTGCTTCATACACACAAATAAAGAGAGGAAGAAGAACTCATTCACCTCAGTAAAAGGTAAGATCATATTAGCAACATAAAGTGGCACTTCGGGTTTAGTTCAACTTTTTTTTTTAATTAATGTTCACGTCAAACATCCTTCCCTTTGCAAAAAGCTAAGCATTAATTTAATCCCTTTTGTCAGCTACTACAGCAGTGTTGACAGTCACTATGATTCCAAAAAAGAACAAGCGACTATTTTCTTAAGATAAAAAAAATTCCTCATAAATCACTTGTCATTGAATACTCTGACATTCATGCCATGCACAACTGATTTCCAAAGATAATCTGCTTTCTCTTTAAACTCTAGTTTCAAACGAAGTCACAAGTTACTTGTGCTAATATATGCTTGTCTGTGTATTTTTTGGCCCCAAAGTAATATTAAAAATGGTAAACGTATTATTATAATGTAGTACTACAAAATCTATAAAAATTAAATACATATTAAAATACTCTTACAGCAAGTCAGACTGCTTCCCCACCAAATCTATCCATTACCTTTCATAATTCACCCGTTAATGACACTTATCTTCTGTTTAAATGGATGAATGGCTGAATTCAATTTGATTTTTCCTCTTAAGCTTCTGAAACACTACTACTCACTCAAATACGCTAGCTGCATCTAGGCACATTCACATGCTGCTTTTACAATGATGTGGGGAGGATAGGGGGGAGGGGGAAAAGCTGTACTATGTTATCTATGATTTCTTTCCAGTTACCGATCAAATAATAAGCAACAGAAATGGAACAAGGCATTTAGGTTACAACTCGCTGATTCTATAGCACACAACTTATATAGCTTAAAAAGCTTTTACTTTTCATAGACATATGAGCCTCCATTATAGTCTAGATACCTGAATTCACTTCTTGTTCTTTGCTTTCATTGGTAAGAGGATTATCATGAAGCTTCAAGTAGATTTCAATTGCTGATCGAGCAGCTTTGAAGTAGAAGGCATGTTTCCTGAGCACATCTTCTAATCTCAAAAGGTCTACATAGGCACGAAGAGTCATCTTTCTCATGCAGTATGTGTGGAAGTCAAATTGATCATCCGTTATCTCAAAAAAATGCTTCAAGGAGGGGAAAAAAAGGAAACCAAGTCTAAGGCATTTCCCTGGCTTACTCTATTTTTTTACATAAATGGAGATAAAATTACAACTGATACTACAGGCATTATTTAACAAGCATAGAACTATTCTTACAATACTGACCATCCAAGAAAATCTGTCAGTAGGAAGAATAAACCCAGGAAAATCTCATTTTGTTTGCAGAAACTCTAATGATAATGCTCAGAGGCTAAGGCACTCTTTGAAAGCCAACTGAAATATGAATATGATTGCTCTTATTAAAAAGCAATTACAGAACAGACAGCATGAAGTTAGTGTCAAAGTAGTAGGTAAGGCATAACATTTTATACCGAATCCTTTTCACTGTTTCACAATAGTTTTGCACATAACAGATAGCAGGTGCCATCCTTAGCTATTACAATACATCACCAAGGATTAACCTGTTTTAGAAATTATATTAGAAAGCTTCTATGCAAAGAAAATCGTGCTGTTTACAGCTGCAAACATCTTCATTAATGGGAAGAAAATAAAGTGTTTTTACCTACTTACCCTTTCTACTTCATGACATTTTTTCAAGGCTTCGCCATATTTCCCTAGCCTCTGATAAGCTGCAGCACATTCAGTCTGGAACCACATACACTGCATCTCATTTAGGTTTTCCATAGCAGAAGTCCCTTCCTGAAATAAGTGTTATTATCACTTTTTGCCATCACAGTTTACCATCTTTTTTCCAAATATGACTAGTTACAGATTGCCAGTAGGAAACAACTTGCAGTACCATGTATAATGGATATAACATCTCCACAGCTGAGAACTCCACTAGTGCTGCCTCAATGCTTCTCAAGTTACAGAGGGATAAATCCAAATGACTTTAAAAAACAATTGTCTGAAGCAGATTAGAGTTGCAACACATTAAAATTAACTCATGTTTACACACACGATCCTAAAAAAAACACCAATATAGTTACTGCTTTACCATATAATATGAATAATTATAGTATTTTAGAACTTGCATGAAATCCAAATAGCTTTTGTTAGGCTAACAAGCTTCATACATTTTTGTGGGAAGTATTCTTCATAAATTCAAGACAATGAACAAACTGGAAGCACAATCCAAATATCAAGAGCACCAGTCACTGAAATCAGAACATTTTATGACAATACGAAGAAAATCCTATTCAACTCATAATATTTAAGTATTTAGGAACTGACTTTTCCTATCCTGCTACTGGTCTTTATGCACTTCTTGCCTTTGCCTTCACACAAGCATACACAGTGACTTCGCAGAGTACCAGAATGGCTTGGGTTGGAAGGGTCCTTTAAGATCTAGCTCTAATTCTCTTTCTGTGGACAGGATTGCCACCCACTAGGATCAAGCTACTCAGGGCCTCATCCAACCTCGTTCTGAATGCATCCAAGGATGGTGCATCCACAACTTCTCTAGGCAACTTGTCCCAGTTCCTCATTATCCTCTCAGTGAAAGAAATACATCCTAATATAACATTTAATCTTCCATTTTTAAATTTTAGAACTATTCTCCATTGTCCTACTGGTATCAGACAATGTAAGAAGTCTGTATCCTCCCTGTTCATAAGCTTCCTTTAAATTCCAGGAGGCTGCAATGAGGTCTTCCCTGAGCCTATCCTTCTCTGTGCTAAACAAGTTCAGCTCCCTGAGCCTGTCTTCATAGGAGAG
This sequence comes from Excalfactoria chinensis, assembly GCF_039878825.1. Classification (NCBI taxonomy): domain Eukaryota; kingdom Metazoa; phylum Chordata; class Aves; order Galliformes; family Phasianidae; genus Excalfactoria; species Excalfactoria chinensis. The sequence continues at coordinate 155,233,719 of NC_092825.1, read as the reverse complement.
GTGCTCTCAATAACCTTCGTGGCCCTCCTCTGGACCTGCTCCAACATTTCCATGTCTTTCTTGTGCTGGGGACCCCAGGCACAGATGCAGTGCTCCAGGTGGGTCCTCACAAGGGCAGACTGGAGGGAAACAACCACCACCATCATCCCACTGGACACCCCTTTTTTGGTGCAGTCCAGGATACAGTTGGCTTTTTGGGCTACAAGTGCACAGTGTTCATCCACCAGAACTCCCAGTTCTTTGAGAGCACTTCCACAGGGAAGGAGTCCTCTCAGTCTGTACACATATGTGGGATTACTGCGACTCAGGCACAGCACCTCATTAGGTTCATGTGGGCCCACTTCTCAAGCTTGGATCCCATTCCTTTCTTCTGTTAGATCAAGTGCATCACTCAGCTTAGTGTTGTCAAACTTGCTGAGAGAGTATCAGTCCTACTGAGCTTTAGCAGTCAGGTTTCAAATGGCCCCCAGAAATACTGAGGAAGTTTGGATTCACTTTCTTGTTTTTTCACACTTAAGAAGAATTAAAGAGCCTAAATTACATATCTGCCTTTGGAAACCCCATCAAGTAGCTATCTTTCATAGTCAGAACACAAATAATATGTGAACCCAGATTTGATGAACCTAAATTTTATGTAAATATAAAAACTATTACCACATTCAAACTGTTTGCCCAGCTTTTCATAAATGGAACTGCTCTATAGAATTTCAGTCTGTAGCACTAGTTTTAATAAATGAAATGTTCAAGTCCAAATTACATCTATGCAATATAATTAAGTCATAATGAATGTAGTAGCTTGCATATTCCTGACATGCATTAACTTAAAAATAGATGCTTGAAAAAAAGATAACTTCCCAATTTTAGTCAAAAATTAAGACTTACATTAGCAAAGTTAAACAAGAGCTGCCAGAAGCAAACAAAACCTCCCTTCACTACGGCAGTAAACATACCCGAGTGAATTTAGAACACATCTCTTCTGCATCCTTCACCATATTTGCTCGCAGCATGTATTTAGCACATTTAGAATTGATAAATCTGTCAGCAGTATCCAAAGATTGTGCTTCATCCATCCATTTGGCAGCTTCCTTCAGGTTACCTACATGCTGTCAAGAAGAAAGCAGTGACAGAGAAATTAAAAACTAAATTTCAAGATAAGCTTTATATTGACCCACTCTTGAAATTTATAATTACTGGTATTTCTCTTTCAGAAGTAACTAGAAGACAATATTCCTCTGCTTGTCCCCCTCGCTCTCACATCATATTTATAAATTCTTTTTATGAATATCAACAATTTGCTTTAAGATGTGACTCACTTCAGAAAAATCTAAACAGAATAGATGGGTTTTCATTTTCTTACCGACAAAACAGCGCACAAGAAGAAACCTGCACAAAAGTCAGTACTCACGGTGCTATCCATACATTCACACCAGTTTCACGGGCCCTTTTTGTTGTTTCTTTTTTAAAAGCTATATACTCCACATGTCCAAATTCACTTTTTACCTTGTAAATTTTCGCTTTTAAGTAGAATAGTTCTATTAATGTTGGAGTGCTTGCAATTGCAGCATTAATGTAATCCAAGGCCAAAGAACACTGGCCAAGTTTGTCAAAGTGCTGTGCCAGGAAATACCGAACCCAGAGCAGCGTTGTTGGGGGCTCTCTCTCTCCATTTTCTGTAATAAAATGGGAAAATGTTACATTAATCAGAAAGACTAAATACTGCCCTTGAAATATAAACACAAAAAACAAAGTGCAGCAGATTCATCAAGCATATCCTATAATGCTTTTGTTTACTAAACACTCATTTACTAAATCCTCCTCTTGCAAAAATAGTTTCAGCGCATCAACAATACTTCTTAACTGCCACAGAAAGTAATTATGTCATAATTAAGACAAGAATCAATAGATAGAAACTTACCGCATGGACCAAAAAGGTCACATGTTCTCAAAGAGGCTTCGTAACCGGTCACAAGTTCTTGGATTGTAGAAACCTGCATATAAAAGCACCAACTTAACTTTAGTGTGTATATACATATATACATACACACACACACACACACACACACACACACACAAATGTCTGAAGTGAACCAACTGAAACAAGGTGCTTTAGAAAAGGCTGGGCTTAAATTTCCCATAATAAAGAAGATACAGGCCAAGCTGTTTCCTAGCAAATAATAGGTACTACTAAAGACTTATTTTATTATTAAGAAGGCATTGCTGCCTAGAATACCGAATGCATCCCTCTATACATTAAGGCAAACACTTTCTGACATCATAACTTGCCAGTAGTATCATTCCAAAGCTAAAGACTCAAAGTTCAGTCTTAGCTTTAGACCCACACTACTAAAGCTTGAAATTTACTAGTGTTAGTATCTATGCTTTTCATGACAAAGAACTATTCCAGAAGCAGATCCATGGCTTACAAGTGTCACTTTTTTAAGCATTTTATTAATCATTCAGCCTGCTTTGTTGCAACATCTGAGATGTGTCTGTCACACTTAGCAAGCAGAGAAAGCCTCTTAATGAACCAAGAAGAGTACTAACAAAGAAAAAAGTATGACTCGTGTATATATAATCAAAACACGAGAGGGACTTGAAAAATGAGATATATTAACCAATCATGTCAAACTTATAGGCTGTAATAACCTAAATCATCAATAGGTAAAAAAGACTATCCTATGTTAACAATACGTAGTTACAAGAGTAAAATAGTAATCACTGCAGAGAGCGCAAAATTAAGTAGGATTTGTCAAAGCACCACTTCAAGTTGCATTTGGGGAAGAAAAGGAAGGGGTGGGAAATGAACCTTGTACCAGAAGACCAAAGTTTTCAGAAGATCAAAGCATTATAGTAGGCAAGAAATGGTGTTTGAAAGAGCAGAGGTGACAGGCTCAAGCCAGTGTAAATGTCTCAAAAAACGTAATAAAATGTATAAACAGATATACACATTCTAGAAAGCTATGGGCAAATCTTGTGAGTTTCTCGTATCAAAAATCTCATAAAATACAATAAAACATTACTAGACTTCAAATAATTACAGGATTATAAATAAAACAGTAAGAAATCGTAAGTACGTGGACTGAGTCAAATAACTGCATTGAGCTGTTCCCTGGCCTCAGATATTTGTTTGCTAAAAGAAACCTCCTGCACTCAGAATAACTTTGAAGCCTGTCTTCCCTAAAATGAACTTACATGCTGAAGTAAGCAGCTACTGCAGCAGGGTTCTAGTACAGACACAACAGTGTGTTATTTCCTTGCTGCTTTACACTACAACTTCAGAGTATCCCCACATTTTAAGTATCAGTTCTTCTACTGCAAGCAGATTGAGTGTACAACTGGAGAGAGACCATGCTCCCACCAAAAAGAATATTTCTATGACCTCCAAGGCACACGTGTAGCCAGTCCCTGCTTTGAGTCCAGGCTGTGGCTGTTTCCAGGCTTACAAGTGATTTTACTCCCTGCTTTGCCCCAGTGTAGAGATGCCACTTCTTTGGCTGCCACTTGCAACTATTATAGTGGTATCTTTGGTCAGTCATTAAGTGCAAATCTGTGCGATACACTGTATGATTTTCCTTTAGGCAGGGCAAAAGAGGAGTATCGCACACAGGAACAATGATGTGGGGATGAAAAATGGAATGCCAGGGCTACAGTAGCTTAAATTCTATTTTCTTATTTTTTTTTTCACATTAAGTTGAATGAAATGACAAATAGAAGTAAAGAGGAATGTGCTAAGGAAAGGTTTTTAAGAGGCAAACAGGCTTAGACCTCAGCTTGAATTATAAGTTTCTGCTTTCCCAGAGACAAATCCAATCTTGCCTCACCGTCAAACGTACAAGCATCTAAAATTTCAGTGTCTCAAACATACATTGCTTTTCATACAGAAATCTGATGGATGCTACAAAGTTGAGACCCCACAACAGGGCCAGAAACTTTTATGTATGGGAAGGCTCTGTCCAGTCCATTCAAAAGGGCCACGAAGGGCTAAAAGAGGAAAAATTAGCCAACAGTTCTTCAGCTTCCAGTCACTGATCCAGCACGGCTTAAGAAATCGCTCTGTTTTTCCATCTTAGCAGTTACAGCAGAAAGGTTTGCTTAAAACAACTTCACAGGAATCTCTCCTACTCTTGGACTCACCTGCCTCAAGAGGCTTAAAGGAAAAGACAGGATTCTCTATTCAAATATCATCTTGCAGCAGTGCTTCAAAATGGGGGAAAAAAGAGCTGGAAGTATGTGTGCTTCACATTCCCTATCTACAAAAACATAAACATGTGCCCACTGCCTTCAAGGCACTCAAAGTCAGATGAGCCGGATAAAACCTTAGGTAGTAAGAAAAACAGTGGTAATATCCAGGAATCAGAATTGTCTTAGCATTACTAAGCGTTTTTCAAATAGCTAGCAGCCTGAAAGGTCAAACGCTGTGTTCTGGCACAAGTAATGCATTTCCAAGTGGAAATTCCTTTCACGTCAGAGGCAGTTGTTACACAGACCATTTCTGAACACCGGTGTACAGACCATTGAAATCAACTGGAACCCCTCATGAGGAAAAGTATGTTGCTGCCAGGCTTTTCCTTCCTCCTCAGGCTGAGGGAGCAATCACAAGGAATAACTCTCCCCAGCATTGCTAAAGCACTCTGCTTTAGCAAAAGAGATTTCTACTGCAGAAGGACCTGCATAAGTGGGAAAAGGGGCAGCTGGAAATGGTTAGAAAAAACAGTTGTGGACTTGTTCATCATCGTGGGATGAAGACAGTCTTCTTTGCTTGAAATGAACTAGGATGTTTCCCAAGATAGAACTTCACAATTTTGCTCATGTCAAACTGCAACAACAACTTATGACTTAAGATGTCAACATGAGTGATTTTCATCACCAGAGAGGTTCTCATTCTGCAGATCTGCAGTGGGAGGACTGCATACCCAACTTACAAAAGCCATATTTCCATATATTGCATTTGCTTTTAATGTGAAAAGATGCATAAAAGAAAGAAGCCTGCGCATCGTATCCAAAGACTATGTTATCTGTATTCTTGTAATGTGCCCTGTGAACTTGGAATTGACCAACCTTCCCTCTTAAGTACAGAGGTCTTCACAGCTGTTTCTATTTCCTAAAATAAATAAACCCAAGCAACCTTTGTTGCTTTCCTTTTGCCAGTAATAGAAACAGCTCCTGAACAGGACCTTGTCATCTAAAAAGAACACTTCCCTTAAATCATAGGAATACTTATATGAAAAACTCAACTCCAATAAACATGGAAACTCCATCTCAATATCAGAAGTGTGCCCCAAACCTGAACCAAGTAAACTGTTTTCACCTCCAAGTGAAGTTGAATTTTCAAGGTATTTCCCATTACCAGCACTGCAAGTGGTAGCACTTGGAAAACAACAAGTGCCCAGGTTTGGAGTAAACTATTTCAGAGCATAACTGGGTTTGATGCTACTTTCCCAACACTGCAGAAGAGGTATCTGCTAGACTCGCTAAGAATTCTGATGTCTATGAGAAAAACTGTTGTGTCTTTCAAAGTATCTAAAAACCATTGGCAAGTTGCTTAGCTACACAGTACTCAAAGGTTGAAACCACTGTAGTGTAAAACTTCAAAACAGGCCTCACAACATACAAAAGCTAGGATATCTAAAAGACCGAATGGCAAGCTAGCTTTACAGCAGTAGCACCGGCAAGGCATTTTCCTTGGGCCAAAGGAAAGTCATGTTGGCATTAACAGATTAATATCTGCAGCCAAATTTACAATGGGAATACTTTCATACATACTTTAATCTTCCACAAGACGGAAAGTTTCCAGCGTGTACCCTGAAGCAATACTCTAAATTCTTGTGGGAAATGGAGAAACAATAGAAAGAGTACTACATGAAAACAGGTCTTTTTACAATGAGATAATGTGTTTACAACACGCAGAAACATTATCAGTGTACCCTGAGAAATATTTCAAAAATTAGTACCTAGGAAATTTAGGCAAAAACAGAATGAAGCTGCTGGCTTTGGATGCTTGCTTTTTGAACAGGCCTTGTGGCTGCTGTGGTGTACAAATAAAAGCTGAGCTAAACCACCTCCTTCTTCAGTTGTCTCCTTTATCAGCCCATCTTTGAGATGGTGGTGATTATTTACACATGTATGTGAAAAACAGCCAAAGCTATGAAGCTGAAAAGCAGCATCTTCACCTATAGGCAAGAAGTGGTTGCCATGAACCGAGATGTGCTTTTCATCAAGGCAGCAAAGAATAGAGCATGGCAAACAAATGCCAGCTGGCACACTGGCACTGTACAAAAGGTCTGAGTTCAGGTTCTTCTGGTGTATCCATACAGAAAGTAGGCAGCTACTTGAATAAGAAATTCCATTTCCTGTGGCTTGCTAGCTTAAATTCATTTAAAGGAATATCCAAGACGATAGCATTTATATGTTCACAGAAGAGTCACACTGTTTGACTGCTTTAATGCTTTCTATAAAAGTAGTAAGATAATGACTCTCTATTTTTACCAGTGTAAAAAGGAAGGGTATAGGGTATGCAGATAAATGAGCACCTCCAATTACATCCAAAGCAGCTACACACTGACTACACTTCTTGCAACCAACTTCCTTTGACTCTCTTGAAAAGTTTCTGTTCCACACCTTGTTACACATGATATGATTGACAAGCTCCTTTGGAGCTGAGGAACAGTAACTGGTATAAGGTCAGTCTCACATTAAACAAAAACTTGAAGGTGACTGTGAATACAAGGGTGAGCCATGAATTTCAAGTGCCTCAAATCTAAGAAAATAAGAATTAAAAATAAATGTAAGGATTTGTTTTAAATCAACAGTCCTTGAATCCCTTTCTTAAACTGTTATGGCATCTGAGTAACAGTGCTGCTGTTAAGGTACCATTTGGGATGGAAAAACACAGGACTCAGACTCAGAAATGAACTCAAATTCCACGTTGCTGGGAAAATCCTGTAACAACTGAGTCTTTTTGATTAAAACTTCTTTTTGTTAACAAAACCAAGCATGACTAGGTTAATTAAATTGGTTCAAATTCAGCTTCACATCAAGCTACTATTATCAGCATAATAAGCAGTTTAACTTGCCTCAGAAACCTCATGGTTGCTTCAAAGAAGACTATCAAACATCAGCAGGTTTAACAATACTCATGCTCACTAGAGTGGGAGCATCCTATTCTGGCACTACCTGAAACAGTTTATTTCATTCTTCCTCCACTTACTTTAAATTTTTTTCCTCCTTTTACATACACTGAAACTGCAGAAATACTATCTTCTGCTATGAACATACCAGATATTCACATTCTGAGCAAGTCCACATACCAGATTTCTACTCCTAGTATTTTAACTCTGCCATCTTACTTTTCTCTATAGTTAAACTGGCAGCGAGCAGAAACATGAAAGCATTTCTTGGTTGACTTCACCTTCATCTTAAGATTTGCTTCATCTTAAAATGTAGAGAGATTCAGAGCAGAACTAACATTTCTCACTTTCTTACACAAACCACCAGTAGTTCAGAGGCCATCTGACTACAAAAAGAGTTGCAACTTGCTCTAAACTCCTTTAGCTTTCTATATCAAGGAGGGAAATTGTTGTCTTTCTTGTAGAAGTTAAAGAAAAATCTTCACTCGATACTGCCTACCTTCCTGTGTAGACAGTCTTATACCTTTTACTTATTTATTTAGAGACTGTTGTTACTGATGTTTCTTCCAGACAGACATTCTCTCATCCAGTATTTCCTCACAGTCTCCGTGTTTTTAAGTTACCCAGAAAAAGGGTACATAAGCTCTAATTTTGAGTTTCAATGTAATCAGTGCACCTGCAACACAATCCACGCAAACCTTAATGTTGACTAATTGAAGATCTTCGCTCTTGGGATTTTTATCTCATGGATATAGAAGTCAATGTGTATGGAGAACCAAAGACCGTTTCTGAGTATTGCTTGAGGACAAAGAGAATGATTGTTGTGGGGAAGGGGGGGGGGGGGGGGGTGTTAGTATTTCAAAATCTCTTGTGAGGAACTGTAAGGAATAAGGCTGTTCATAGTTATTAGTAATACAGACAGTTCACAGAGTGTGAAAGTAGCTACATCTCATGTGTTTGCACACACGGTTATTAGCTTCCAGCAGAACAATTCTGTCCAGGGCCACAGCTACAACAGCCATGAACAGAAGCTTTGCATGAAAAACAGAACTCCTAAACACAAATTTTTGCTTCTTGACTATGCCATCAAGAGACTGCAGCTTCACCTCGGTTTACTCAGGCACCCATATATTATCAGCATATATAGTTTAAATAGACAAGTATATTTGTTATTTAAACACTAAAAGCTGAGTAAGACTCCATAGTATATAGCGGGCTTCTAAAAGTAGAAGCCTAGTGTTATAGAAAACTTGAGAATTGACCACTTAGCTTAAATGCTTCTTTTAAAACTTCAGAAACCAAAAACCGGGCAAAGAGTAAAAACTGCAAAACTGCCTGCAGTATAAAACAGCCTAAAACAGCGATTTAACAGTAAGTCTGCCGTACCAGCAAAAAGAATAAGCCATCCATATCAAAATACCTAGCATACACGCTGTATCATACTGAAACGTTCTCCTTGTAAATGCATCGTGGTTCTTTGAAATTTCTTACTCGCACATCTATACTATAAGGGGTTATTGCAAAAGGCTTCACAAATCCTGAAAATGAAACTCAATACTACTTCAAGAATATCAGCCGTCCACTAAAATCCCATCTTATTTACATGTTTAAAGCCATGTTTTGGTTATACATTTCAAAGTTCTAGTGGAAAACAGATTACCTTGGTTAGAGGAGGAAAAAATAAACCACAGGTTTCTTTATGTAAGATGGTGCTACCTCTTCATTATAGCCACTGTAGATTACAGAAGGCAAAATTTACTTAGTAGAGTGAGTATGAATAGGTTAGAGGCTGAAGTACAAGGGCATTAAAGACCCCAGTCCACAAATCACCATAACACAGCATCTAACTTAACCACTGAAAGCTTAGGATATTGTATTTGACAAGCATTGCAGAGAACTGCTCCACTGAGCTTCCCAACAGCTATTGTGTATTAACACACAATTAACATGCTATACAATGACCCCACTGCAATATTGTATCAGTCATTCCTGCTGTATACATTACAAACATCAGCAGGTTTGCCCAATCAAATTGTCTTCATCTGCAGGCAACTCATGGTCAGCATGAGCTATTTGACCCAGGAAACAACCCAGATAATTATGACTCAGGGCCACAAAGATGATCAAAGAGCTGGAGTACCTCTCCTATGAAGAAAGGTTGAGGGACTTAGGCCTCTTTAGATTGGAGAAAAGATAGCTACGAGGAGACCTCAGTGCTGTCCTCCAGCACTTGAAAGGCACTTACAAGTAGGAGGGGACCATACTTTTTACACTGTCTCATAGTGATAGAACAAGGGCGGATGGCTTTAAACTAAAAGAGATGAGATTCCAGATAGATATGATGAAGAAATCTTTTACTCAGAGGGTGGCGAGGCACTGGATCAGGTTGCCCAGAGAAGATGTGGAAGTGTTCAGTGCCAGGTTGGATGGGGCCCTGAGCAGCCTAATCTGGTGGGTGGTGATCCTACCCATGGCAGGGGGTTGGAGTTAGTCTTTAAGGTCTCCTCTAACCTAAACCATAGTCCATAATATGATTCTAATGACTTCACTAGAATTTTACTGGCTTTTCCTCCACTTTTCCTTCAGTACACTGAGAACAAATTCAGCATCAGTGAACAATTCCATCAACAAACTGTCTGACTGATTTCTAAGAAGCGCAGTAAATCTTTATACAGCTCTTTACCTAAAGGAACAGGAAGATAATCACTGACAAAACATCAAATGCACGATAATTTCATTGTCTGTTAGAATGTGCGCCATGGAAAACGACAAAAATAAAGATGGATGCTACATATGCCATTTTGAGGGCTTCAAAATCCAGAACGATGAATGGAAGACTGTAATGAAACAATGATGAGGCTCCTTTCTATCGATAGCACCCTCAGCCTAACCAGATCACACACTTGAATAAGCAACCTACTCTTTTGGAAAGTGCCTACCCTGCAGCAGCAGTTACAGATGCTTCACTTGACATGTGGCAAACCATGCATGTACTCACATTTAACCCAACACTAATGCAAATCTGCAGCTATTCACCTGTATTCAAAGTGAACCCATTTCTAAAAATGCAGGTTCTGTGGAAAGTGCTTATTTAACTCTTTGTGAATGGTCTGAGAAAGGAGAAGCAATAAATGTTAGGAACTGACTGAGTTTTGCTGGCAGATATAAAACCGCAAAGATTCCAAAATCACAGCTTGCCAACCAGTTACCTCAGTGCTCCTGTCTACGTGCATTCAAGGCACATCCATCTTCATCCATGAGCTCAGAACTACACTCATGATTCCAGATGCACCTCACCAGGGGACTGAGCAGGATGGCCTCCCTCAACATAGTGGTGCTTCTCCTCAGTCAGCCCAAGGTGCTGTTGGCCTTCTTTATCCCAAGGGCGTGCCGTTGCCTTATGTTCAGTTTGCTGTCTATCTGAACCCCTATGTCTTTCTATGCAAAGCTGCTTTCCAGGGTGAATAACCACACTTCAGTCATCTTTATTGAAGGACAAGCATAGGAGAACTACACTATTTTGATCAAGTATCTTGGAAAAGATTAACTGAGTGCAGGAATGTAAAGAAATACAATATATCCTGTACTATAAATTATGCAAAGATAATTCTATGCATAATTTTAGTTTTCCTAGAAATGTTGGAGTAGCAAGAAACACTCTCTGCCTTTAACATCCTTTGCTCAGACATAGCTCCAGTGATGCATTAGGTAAAAGGATTTGAAACAACAGTTCAAACAAAAAGAAAAATCAATTAAAGATTTGAACAAGGCATTCATTATTCTGCTCAAGTTATACATAAGATATAAGGATTACATACTTAACAGTCTTCCTGAAAAGACAACTGAGTAGCAAAAACCAAAAAAGAAAAATCTACATTTCATGTTGCCACACCATCGATGCAAGTGCTTCTAAAGTATGCAATCATCGTCTCAAATGCATTAAAAAGCATTTCATTCATCTCCACAGGCTGTCAACAGATATTCAATGAGAAGCCAGAAACTTCATGCAAAAACATCGACGCTGTTTTTAGTTAGACTGAAATTGGATTATGTCTCCAATTTCCACCAAAGCAAAGAACTTGAAGGTAAATCCCCAACATATTCTGTCACTGTTGCTCCAAAATAGAACAAAATCCCATACTATAGTAAAACAACACAAGATACAATCTCAAGAAACTGAGGAAGTTGTAATTGGAGTTAGCTTTGTTTCACCCAGCCACACTTATATTACTATTACCTACTACTCTCTGAAATCACCTTCCAATATTTAAAAGGGGATCATAAACAGGAAGGGAAAACACCACTTCAGGTAGATAGTTATAGGACAAGGGGGAACGGTTTTAAGCTCAAGGAGGGAAGGTTTAGCTTGGATGTCAGGCAAAGTTCAAGGCCAGGTTGGATGGGGTCCTGGGTAGCCCGGTCTAGTGACAGATCTGGAGGTTGGTGGCCATGCATGAGGCAGGAGGGCTGGAACTTGATGACCCTTGGAGTCCCTTCCAACACAAGCTGTTAATTCTATGAATATTTTCAAAACAGAAGCATTTGGAAAACGATAGGAAACTCTCAAAGTCAAGAACATCCACAGCTGGTTGATAAGCTTCATCATGTATTGTACTTTTTCTTCCAGCTATAAAAGTTGTTCATAACTGGAACACCAAGTGTTCTTATTGCCTGTAGCAAAAACGGAATGTGTGAATAAATTCTCTTTTATTTGCTGCACATTTTATTAACCGTAATTTGAAGCATTTACTGCATCTTTTGAAAGCTTGGAACAAATAACTCAGTCTGAAATAATAGTTCCGGTGTGATGCAATTTTTCCAGATCCTGGAGAATTTAAACTTGTAAAAATTGAACACTAAGATCATCCAGAGAATGAAATGGGAAATAAACCTTTGTGGTAAACAGTAACAGTAACATATTGAAGCAACTAAGAAATAGACAGAGAATATTAGCCATCTGTATGACATTTTGAAATCATTACTTCTGGTGACATCATAAACCATAAGCTGAGTGAATCCTGACACACTTGCACTCAGAGTACGCATCTTTACTGCTTATCTTTGACCTCCAGAAAATAAAAATGAATAAAGATCAGTGCACCCTGCAACCAGGCTTCAAGTACTTTGAAATCAACTCTCCACAGAAGTAAAGTAACAATCTTGTCACGGTTTAAGCATCACCAAATGATGACTCGAACATGACAAAACAGCACATTAGGGAGAAGAACGTTCAACAGTTGTTGTTTGTTAAGTAATAGTGAAATCTAAAAATTAACATTTAGATAATCGTTTAGAAATTCAATACAGAAGACTTCATTAAAACGAAGTAAGTACTAAATTTTACCTTTTCTGGATTGTAATATAAAGATTTCAAAGTGGTAAACAAGGGTGGGCAGCCTTTACTGAAGTTAACCCTCAGGAACTTATCCATTAGTTCTCTAAATTTTTCACCTAGAAACAAAAGTGTATTTGGTTATATGTCAGTGATTGCAAGTGTTATATAAACTTAAGTAGTATTTGGTACACAATTCTGGATGATAGAGTAACTGAAAAACTGCATTTAAGAGTTTTCATCTTTTATTGAAGAATAAGATGCAAATATGCTCGGAATTAATTAAAATAAAGAAGACCAGAAAGTAAAATGCTTAACTTGCTAGCATTTAGGAGACCGATGACTGGAAGACATGGTAACTGTCTTCAAAATCTTTAACAGCTATTAAAAAGGGAAGGGATTAACTACTGTCTATCTAGTACACAACAAGGGTATTCAAATAAATGTTGGAAAAAAATATAGTGGTAAGAGTAACTAAGCACTGGAATTAATTACCTCAGAGACCTTATAAAAGCTTCATCACTAAGCTTTTATGATTAAATTACACAAACGTGAGTTCGCAATAGCACAGATAAAGATTATCCTGCACTGAGAAAGAAAAATGGAACAAAAAAAAAAGTGAGTCCCCTCCCTCTCTTCCAGTCTTTCTTTTTTTAGGTAGGACTGGACTTTAAATCTAATGATTGTTTCTGGAATCAGAAACAGGAGACTTATTCAGAAGCACTGTAGCTAATGCACTTAGTAAAGCTAATGAACGTTTCAGTACATTTTGAGGTTAAAAAAGGCATAGTACTTGCGGTTTCATGTTCCTGAGAAATGCTGTTTGTGAAACAAAGCTAGACTTCAAAGAGAAGGTATCCAATTAAAAAAATACAGCTGCTCTTCACGTTTGTATCCCTATGAGGAACAGTGATTGTTTCCAATGGTTTCAATTTATTGTTTTTGTTTCACTTCGCTTTGAACAGAGACGAGGCTGTTAACGCTGATTACTGTTGTGGACTTCTCAATCTTTAAACATAATACTAAGCTAAGCACATAAGACTGTTGATTGAAATAAGCCTCAATTTATTAAGAACGCATCAACAAAATTTGATTAACACATTGCTGTGAATATCGAGAAAAAGAAGGTACCACTGCTCTGCATGTAACATTTCTAATGTACTTCTACCAATTCTAAACTGTCCTCAACTTGTTATTGGCAATGTTACTAGTACAAACTCATAAAAGAAGTTCCTTCCTTAGTAAAACAAACTGCTAAATATAGGAAATTCTACCTGTGGATGAGGGATGCATAACTATAAGCCCAGGCTTTATGACATGTGGTTTAATTAAAAGCTTTCTCAATCTACCAGAAACTCCTCATCAGCAAACAAACAAACAAAAAACTTCATTCTTAATTTCTTCTGCCACAATATTCTAATTTACGTTCTTAATCGAACAACTGTAGCTTAGAACTTAGCAAAGCAAGGTTCAAGTGCCTGTTAAGTATGTGGGTTTTTTTTTTTTTTTTTTTTTTTTTTTTGTATAGAAAACAGAACAGCTTTGAAAAAGTCTAAGGAACATAAAAACAACCACAATGATGCACCCTAGTCTACAACATACAGCTTAGCAGTCAATCTTTTAACTGATACACAGGAACAGTGAATCTACAGCAATGTAAACAAATCTAAAACTGAACTGCCAGACTCCCTCTTCCCATCCTCGATCACCTCCAAGCTCCCAGAAGGTGGTTTCCAGCAGAATCAAGGATCTGATTTGCACAAATTACAAGGTTGTTATGATGGGATTCAAGGTAAGGTCTGGGAGGCATTTGGTCAATGACTACACTGGGACAGAAGCTTCATTAAACCAAATATTCTCCTCTCTTGAAATCTGCAAATATATTTCTACTGAAGTTGGTCTCTACCTTTTAACATTTTCGTTATTAATTTCTGCCAACAACATTTCTAATCTGCTCAGTTTATAAACATGAGGCATTTGGAACACAAATGCAAACCCATCAGGTGATTTTCTGCAGGCTCAAAAACAGTCTTATCCAACCTGACCAAAGCAGACTTAAAGGATCAACAGAGAAGCTGATCATGGAAATCCTTATTTATTATGAAACCCACCAAATCAAATTCACCAAGAGATTTCTCTCAAATGATTTAATTGTGAATTATTTTGCTTCTGAAATTAGCAGGAACAACTGACGCCTATAACAAAACTCATTTCTACTTGAATGAACACCAGCTGTAAAGCTACACTGTCCAATGAAAGAGTAACCCAGAACAAAACATACAGCGAAGAAGTCAACACAAACAAGGCACACTACTAATGGAAATATGGAAAATCACTTTGAAAGGTACTGATTGTTGGTTGTGTATTGGTGTAAACAATTGCATAACAAAGGAGAAAACTCTGTTGTGTGGCTTTTTAATAAAATCTAGCAAACCTGCCATGACATTTTGCCTTTGTACCTTCAAAAACGTAAGATATCTGGGATTAACTAAGACACAGGTGTTGATTTCAGGGCTATACCTCTTATGAAGTGGTTACAGTCTCGTGCTTTTACACAAGGGTGTGTGCAGACAAGCAGACAAGCGTACTAGTTCTGTTTGGCACTATTGAAAAGTACAGTGTATGCAACGATCAGAAAAGGAATGAAACCAAAAGCAAATCTTATTTTACTTCCTTCTCTCTCATAAGAGTAGAGTTGTTTTTTGTGCTGCTGTGTTTTTGGTTTTCTTCTTTAAAGTGTATTTTCCTTGCAGAGTGGAGGGTATTTGTCAGCTTTATTTCAATACGACTTGTAAAATGATGTGATCTCTGAAAAGAACTTAGTTCTAAAACTAAAAATATAACAACCCGTTATGAAATGCTGCACATCTGCTTTTTGTTCCTGTTCTTCTTAAATTACCAGCAACAAGTTGATGGATTAAAATGGCTCTAAACAAAAATGCTGACAGATTCACAAAACAGATTTGGTGTTTTCTGGTACAAAAGCAGTATTAAAATCGTTGTGAAATTCATGCTTCTTGATTACAATATGCATCTTTTAGAACTGCTTCCTGTAGTTATAAATTAGAAGGCAGGTCAGCCCATGTCTGTGTATGTGTACAGAGATCCATAGCCCTGCCTCTAAGTACAGCAGAACTCCCTGCCTTTTAACTGATGCTCTTTAAATCAATGATGTAGAAAAGCTACACATAATAATTCACAAGACCCCGGGCACCATTCTGCACTGTAATTTTATCAAAGCAAACAGCATTACGTAGTTGGTACCACCATATTAAGAGTGCGCGACCTTTTTCTATCAAATCCTAAAACATAACAAATACTTTTGTCTATTCCAAAAACAAAAAAAGCATTTGTCTAATTTGTGTACATGCAAAAGTAGCTATTAAATGCACATCTAACAGCCTAACAAAAATTAAGAGGAAAAAAAAAAGCAAAAAAATAATAATATTATGGAACAGATATGCAACTTGTTACCTGAAACAAAGTTTAAAGGTAATCTTCTAGGTGAAACTGCTCTGGGATGCCTTTTACTAACTTCTTCATAAATCTGAAGCCTCTCTTCTAAAGTGCCTATTATCAGTAAATACAATAGATGTAAGTAACAGAGATCAAAGTCTATTCTTCCAAAGGTTTAAAACGTTGAGACTTGTTAAGATTCAATATATGTTTTGGACTTTGAATCATTTTATTTCCAATTAATCAAAACCACTGTGAAACAGTGCACTGAAATCGCTATGACAGAAATATCAGCATAATCACTGTAAGGGTAAACTGCAAAAAAAAAAACCAAAAAACAAAAAACCACCAAAAAAACCAATTACCACTCAAGTTCAATCAAACAGTAACATTTGTTTTCTTTCACTTGTGCACTGTGCAGACCCATTCATAAAGTATTTTAACAACGATGCTTCAAAACCTGTCTTTCAGTATGCATTTCCTTCAGACATATTTGAAGCATTCAGGAATACACTATGTATGCTATTTGTCTATCTACAATAAAAACTATATAAGCACGTCCTTATCATAAAGTCCTTTGGTGGCAGCAAAATTAAAGCACAACACTGCCAGCACAGACACTGGGCATAAGAAGTGTCAATACCTTAACATTTAAAAGTAGCTTTATTTTTCTTTAGATTTTCTTCCCACTCCTCCCCTTTCCCCCATAATATGCTTTGGAGCTCCAATGTGGTTAGAACTTAAAATTAATCTGGTTTTTGAAATGCCATTTTCATATAACTAGAATCAGTTTTGCTGAAACGTTTTCAAATTCATCAAGCAATTTCAATAAAAATGAATGTTTTTTCACATCAAGACTATAGCACAACATATATTTAATGAATATTTCCAGTTTCTTTTCTAAGAAAAACAATTTATGTTGTCTCTGAGCTCTGATATTGGGGAAGGGGGGGAAAAAAATATGTTACCCAGCGGCTCTAAGAGATGTGCAGTTCTAATAGTAACACTAAAGTAATGTTTGAATTGGAACTAAAGCATATAAAAAGCCTAATTGAAGTCACAAGTTGGAGCTCCAGAACTTACCATGGGGGAGGAAATAGTCCTAAGACCACCTAAAAAAATAAAGTAGCATTATTAGTTTTATAAATTAGTAAAGTTTTAATCTATAACAAATTTTAATATGTCAAATAATCTACTGTATTGGTTACTTGTTAAAAACTATTCAATTATATCTACATACTATATTCAAGCAGAAAAGTCAATTTTGGATGATTTATTTTGAGTTTATTAATAACTCAATCACCATCTTCACTTCTACACTAGGTACACTAGATACACTAGGAAAAACATTCAAAGGGCAATGGTAGTCTGTATATAAATGCAACAAATATAATCATCTTTAATTCCCAATCACAAGCTGTATTTCCAGACATTATTAAAACCCAAACCATAAAACTTCCTGGAAGCTGGTTGAGAAATATAATGCAGATCTCATATCTACAAACAATATGCTTGTGGGCTTATGATTTATGATGTCATCAGAATTATTCCAATAAAACTTCCATTTATTAGTCAACAGTGAAATACAAGGAATGTATTCTAGCGTAAAAGTAGACACTTGGCAAAGTTACTATTGCAAAACAATTATTATAGTAGACATGATTGCAATATTTGGGATTTTTTATTATTTTTTTTTAATCCAATTTAAGTATTTTCTTGACGAGACAGACCAGCAGTAACATGAAATAGCCCTGAGAGCAGGGGGGGGAGGGCAGAAAAAAAACATAAACCAAAAGGCTCCATCACATTTATCACCTTTTTTCCCAAAGAACAGTCAGCTTCTAAGGAAAGCTTCTCATCTTTTAGGAGGATATCTGGATTAGATGTTTACTAAGTATTTCTCTACATGTGAAAGTGGTACCACCCAAACAAGTTTCAGAATGATGGTTTTACTTCCTGGAGTATAAATAACACCGTGACAATCAGGTTGATAGGAACAAATTGCAATTCGGCTTCCAAGCTCATGCATGACAAGGAAAGGTCCTTCAAATAAGCATGTTAAACCAATGCCAGCTTTAGATCCAAGAAGAAAAAAGACTTGCTGGTGCTGATTTCATGCATACAAGTGTTTATCCATTTTTTAAACGTTCAATGAAAAACAACCATAGATTAAATAGTAAATGATTTTCTGCTGAGTCAAGCTTTTTGAACTCAATTTGCAATATACCAAGCAGAAGGTTTTAAGTATGTCCAGGACTGTAGGTATTTTCAATGTACCAGTACTTTTTAACTTACTAGGTTGCAGGGACTTTTCCAGGCCTTCATAATAATACCAGTTTTCCGCATTGCGCTCAATTAATTCTTTGTATACTTCACCAGCTTCTTTTAGTCTTCCCAACTTCAACAGCATTTCTCCTAAAAACAAAGCAGGAAAGAGCTATGAATTACATGCCACATCCTGGCAGTGAAATTTACGAAACAAAGTGAAAAAAATGGGATTTATCATACGTAGATACTGAAAAAGAAGTTGTTTTTTGTTTTGTTTTACAGAGGCATTTATGGAAATGACAAGTGCTACATGAAGTCATCATACCCATAGCTCAACACAATTCGGAGCATTAAGTACTGGTGGAAAACAAGATTTGCATGTCTTTAACTACATGCTTAAACTAGTTATTGGGATTGTCGCAAGTGGGCAAAGAAACTTCCTTCCAGAACAGTATAACATCACACTCAGTAATATAAAAAAATACGGAAAAAGTTTGTTTGGGCAGATGATCATTGCTTGAAGACTAGCTGAGAATCAGCCTGCTTCTGGAAGTGTTGTGTAATTGCCTATGCACTTCCCTTCTGTTATTTTTCTTCCTCTTTCCTTAACTTGATCTAACCCATAAGTTTTCTCCACTTCTCTCTCCTGCCTGATGAAGGGGGCTGCAAGGCATGGGAATAGGCAAGCAGCCAAAGAATACATGCTATTACACTACATAACTGTGCACATTCAGAACCCAGTACTTGAAACCCAGAGAACAACTGTGGGTTGCTTTTAATTTAAAAAGTCAACTTCATTATTCAATGAAGGCCAGGAATACAGAATAAATGCATTGGAAAGCTCACGAAGGAAACATTTTATTATTTCAGTTCTAAAAAATAAATAAAATCAGTGTTTGTACTACAAACAGAATATTCTTCATTACAGTAAAACTGGATTACAATAGCTTTGATTAAAGAAAGCTACTTACGCAAACACTAATACCACCACCTTCGAGATCTCCTTTGTTCCACCGTCAACCCAAATTAATCTACCTGTATCCACTACAGGGCATACTACCGAGCACAGGATTGTAGATTCTGTATTAAGTTTCCCAATATTAGTTCAAAATTACTTAAAGATTTCACACTTATTCTTTTAACACATTAACATATCTGAAAGCTGGTAGCAAAAGTTTAGAACAAAGAGAAGAACTTACCTTTGATTTCTTCTACTATTAGTTTATCACATATTTGCTTTTCATATGTCTCTATATGTTCCAGAGACTCCTGAAAGAGATCTGCCTCTCTCATCACTTGATTTTGATATAAAATTAGTTCACTGTATTCATAATCTATTTTATTTGGAGGAATCTAGGGGAATAAAAAACAATTGACTAGTTACCACATGCCATCTGTCTGTATCTCAACTATATGCAATATGACAGAATACAAGATTCAAGCAAAGCAATGTATCAAGTCTATATACTCTCCCAAGTATTCCAAAATGTGAAACTCCCAATATTCACAAACAAATTAAACTCACTGAGGATATCCACTGCTGAAGAACATTTCAGAAATGGCTGTACATCACCTTTCTCTACCACTGTGGCCAGGTCAATAAAACCAGAATCCTTGCTTTCCCTCAGAGAAAGATCTCAGTAACTCATTCCTTCTGAAGGACTTGTGTACCCCACACTAAGTTTGACCCAAGTTCTGCAGCAGGTTGTTGGGATTTCACAATACAGCACTACAATATAACACAAATTCTGGAATGAATTCTTTCCAAAGAACAAGAAACATTCAAACATTGGCTATGGCTTGAAAAAACTTGCATTTTTTCATGTAAGAAACCTGCACTATTTTTTTTTTCTAGCCAAACACTCTTCATACTGCACATTAATTCCATTGAAAGCACAGTTCACAAGCAATGCAGAGTTCTCAAGCAACAGGTGATTCTTTCAAGATCTGCATACGTGTAGTAAAACTAGTGTGCTACCAACTTTCCACTAAGGCACCAGCCACTGAAAAAGGATGACACATTCTAAAGTATTTCCTTCTCCCTTAAATATACTCAGACAGTTATAAGTCTTCCTAGAGTCATAATAATTTCATTAGCTCTTTGCTAATATACACAGAAGTAGCAAATTACAACGGAAAGCAAACGTAGGAGCAATGGACAAGGCCCAGCACACCGTTGCAGCAGTTCACTGTTATGAAACTGAAGAATGGGCAGTCACAGTCTACATATAGGAGATTTTGTTGTTTTTTTCCCCCTGCTGTAACAAAAATAGATAAACAGCTGCTCAGCTTGAAAAACTGTTACTGATTTTCTTTCCCATGACACAATATACTCTGCTTATTCCTCAGCAAACAAGACTTGTAAGTCACATTGGTCACCAGATGGCTTACTGTTACTGTTCCCTGAGTAGAACTTTTCTACCACCTTTATCGAAAAAACAAGGAATTCACTAAACAACAATAAACAAAAGACATTTAACTGGTTGAAATTAACACTCATGTTGTCCTCAACTCTATTCCTTCCAGCTCTTGCAAATCCTGTCCAACTTTGAGATTTAACATTGCTGCTTACATACTGCTCAAAGAAGCGGTTCGGAGGAAGATTTGTAGTACATTTTTATGAAGGAAGATTTCATTTTGGAAAGGAATATTCTGAAGGACAGAATAAGTAAATACAATGCTGCAAAGAAGTACATATCTGACAATAAACATCAGGTTTGGGCTGAAAGCAGCAGCATTATTTTATTTATACCAACTGTTGACATACAGCAAAAGATGGCTAATGGAACAAAGATTAGGCCTTGCACCCACTTGAGTCAGTAGCTAGCAAGAATCCTATTCTTTTCTTGTATTTCTTCTCTCTGCATCTCCATTTCTACTCATTTTTAACCCCATTAAACATCAGCAGTCACCAACAAAACCAGTGCTACCTGGAAAGCATTATCCATTTCCCAAAACAGCCACACACAACAAGCATTCACACAGGCTTTTCTGGACATCATAACTGCAATAGCACAGAATTGACACTGCAGAGCATCTGCTCTTTTTCCTTCACTTCCTTTACAAAAAATATTGCCTCTCCAATTCAATACACTTATGGTTAAGTTTCTCAGGTAGCATAGCTATTTGGGACATTATCAATCACATTTTGATGGCCTTTAAAATAAAAAGACATGACCCCAACAACCTTAAAATAAATATAGGGTAGATTTAGGCTAGATATTAGGAATAATTTCTTGACTGTGAGGGTGGTGAGACACTAGAACAGGTTGCCCAGAGAGGCTGTGGATGCCCCTCCCTGGAAGCATTTGAGGCCAGGCTGGATGGGGCTGTGAGCAACCTGGCCTAGAGGGAGGGATCCCTGCCTACAGCAGGGGGTTGGAACTACGCAATCTTAAAGGTTCCTTCCAACCCAAACCATTCTATGACATCAAAGATGAGAAGCACATATCAATTAAACTTCCTTTTACTGTCCCGACTTGGTAGGACAAACAGAAAAGAAACTGTGAAATGCCAAAGAATCAGTGACCTCCTTCCTTCTTCAATATAGGACAAATCTACTGGAAATTTACTGCGCTTTCTGTCTCTCAGAGCAATTTCAGATAGACTTTCACAAAGGTTTCTTTTTAGAGAAAATTTTGAAATCTTACCAGGTTAATGACTGCTTAAACATGCTATTCATCAGCAGGCAAACAGCTCAAGACCTCAGTGCTTAACCTGGACAACAGACTGTCTTAATTGATTCTACACAAAGTTCCTCCTCATACTCACTCCCTTGCTATTGCTGCACAACACATCTTTACTCCTCCCTCCACCCAGAAAAGTTACGAGCCTTGTTGTATATGAGATGCCTAACTTTCTCTTGAGCTCAATCCTGCTCTTTCAGGAGGAAAGTACTACCTCTCCTCAACAGCAACAACAAAAATCAGTTCTACATCTACCACCTCCCTACCACAAATGTCACTGAAAGAACGTGACAAGATGCAGCCAAAACATACCTAAGAGCACACCCCCAGAACTCCAGAGGATTTCTGTCCATATCTGTAATTGTGGGTCTGATGCAGAAATTAGGAATAACATATAAATTAAGAATATAAATTCTGCTCTGGAAAGGAAAAAAAATGGGACATACAACAGTGAAACAAATTGCATAACTGTTTAACACCTCGGTTCCCAAAGTTCAGATTCCAAAGTAACTCTTAAATCAGTCATTTAATTTGTACGGCACAGGCTCTTGTATTTCCTGTAGTGATTTCTGCCCTCACCTCATAACCTGTTTTTGGCTGAAATATCGTGCATCTGGCTAATTTACAACTTCCAGATGGCAAGCAGTGTTGATCTAGATCTTGAAAGACTAACAGACAGAAAAGTCACCATTCTTAATGTTAACTTAACCATTAGAATAAAACTGTTGGTGATAAAAAGTGATTTATTGTTTGAATTTGTTGTTCAGCCTCCAGCCGCTGCTTGTCCACACATTTCTCCTTTCTAAGTAACCTCCCTGGTTATCATTCTGCCCCAAAATCCTCCAAAAATCAGTACCTGAACTGTACCAGAATCACCAGGAAACCAATGGAGTTTGGTTTCCAATGGAGCAGAGGCCTTTCTCTAAGCAGCACTCTAGTGCTCTCATCTTCCCATATAGCTTTTCATTTCCTAATATTTTCAAGAAGAACGTCATCAGAAAGCCATGACCTCCCAGCCATCAGTCCCCAGTAGAGCAAATCCCCATTTCTTCTCAGAAATGAGGGTCTTCCCTGCTTTTCACCCAAAAGCACGCACTGAGGGACAATATGACAATAAGCTAAGCCAACCCAACCACAGCCTGGATCAACAAAGGCAGTCCACTTCCCTCTATCATCTCCCTTCCTTTTCCCCTCTCACCTCACACTTCAGCCAATGAGCCCTTCAAGAAAGCAATTACATTTCTGTCTTTTCACTTCCTGAGCCACATGAGCCAAGCAGCATCACACAGGGAAGTAGTGGGAGCGCACTGGACGTCAGACTGTTGGTTTTGGCAACAGCTCGCAGTGAATTAGTTCTGTTATTCTGTAATACTGCATCTTAACACACTCACTACTCATCTACAATCAGTAAAACGTCTGCTCCATTATTTTCTTAGTTTTAGTGCTCGATTTTGGCTGTACTTTAAGTAACCAACTTAAACATCCAGAGACCGCACCAACAGCACACTTGGGAACTACAGAAGAGCAAATCTGCAGCAAAATTGAGCTGTGATTTTGCTAAGGCTCTCCTGAGTCAGTGTAAAGAACTGAAACTATACTCTCTTCCAGCAGCTGTACTGTATGTGGGCTTGCACTTCTCAGAAAGCTCCTTCAGCAAAGCACAAGGCACAATGCTTTCTCAGTTTGCAAGACGCATGGAAACTAATGTGGTCATCTTTTCCTTAATGTTTTGGAGGAGAAAACAGAACACATCACATAACTGTATCTACCAATCTCAAAAAAGCGCTTGACATGACTGATATTCTATAAACTCACACTGTCCAGCACTTATGGTATATTTCTGTCTCCTAATGCTTAAATATCTTTTCTGTTGTTTGTCTGGCAAGTATTGTGCTAAGCAACAGTAAAAAGCAGTTCATGTTGCTTGTATTATTCAAGTCTGAAGCCTTGTCTTATTTACTGACATTCCCCAAATATTTCCAGTCTTACAGAAAAATGGCAGCAGAGCAACACATCTCAGGTTTAATTTTACCTTTTATTTTTTTAAATGAATCTGATGATTCCCACAGAACCTACTGATTTAATATAGTTATCTATGGCAGATGGTATTCAGATCTGGCTTGGTTACTAGACTGAAGGGTATATCATCACGACTGTCCTCAGACAAACATATTTACACACAAGCTTTCAGAAAAGGCGACAGCATTAGTGTCATCACTTCCACTCTCTCCAGGGAGTCCAAACAAATTTCAAGTGCTCTGTGATCTAAAGAAAGCCTCGATTTCTTACTATTTGTCATTGGCAGCTTTTACATCTATTACATATTACTTTTAATTACAACATTCATTTCAACATTGAGCTCAGATAGGGCTCTGCTGATTCATTAGTGAGCCATAACTTCTTGGCTGTCAAACACCTCCAAAATGACCTAATTTTTATTTAAATAGATTACTTTCAGCTTTTATTCAACACTGGAATGACAGCTCTTTAGTAATACCAAACTACATATCCCTGGCATACAAAGCCATCTACTTGACCATGATACATGGTCAACACACAAACACTGGTCTCTCTCCTAGCAACTGCTGATTTTCGTTTCCTAAGTTAGTCTACTTCTGGCAGCACGATAGGATCTCAAATGCATTTATGTCAGATAGGATGTGACACCTTTGTTAAAACAACAATCACATTCTATAGATCAGGTAATATTTTAGTGCCTGTGCATGCAGACCTCTAAAAACAAGGGTTTAATTTCTATGTTACAGATTAATCTACTGTCCTCATTCATCCACTGCTCTATTAATTCAGAGTTTATAATTCCAAGTCACTAATTACACAAATAAATTGTCTCCCCTTTAAAATAAAAAAAGTTATACTTGGGAATTTTAGCATTGCACCACTTGATTTATTCAAACAAGTTTCAGTAACATCAGATCTTCCAGGCTGCACCAGAAGGGGAGATACAGGAAAGAAGGGGACAAACTCTTTAGCAGGGTCTGTGGTGACAGAACAAAGAGAAATAGCTTCAAGCTCAAAGAGGGTAGATTTAGGTTAGATAAAAGGCAAAAATCTTTTACAGTGAGGGTGGTGAGGCACTGAAACAGATTACATAGTGATGTGGTTGACATCCCATTCCTGGAGACTTTCAAAGCGAGGCTGGATAAGGTCCTGGGCAACCTGATCTAGTTGTAGATGTCCCTGTTCACTGCAGGGGATTTGGACTAGATGATCCCCAGAGGACCCTTCTATCTCTAAGGATTCTATGATCTTCTCAAACATAGGGCTTTCTAACTGCATCCATGCAGCCCTGACACCAAGGGCTGATTTTAAGTGAATAATACACAGATGTATACAAAACAACAGAAGTTTGTTTTCATGACCTTTGTAGAGGTGCGTTGATAACCAGGTTATGGTAGAAGAGAGAGAATGTGCATGAACACATTCAATATTAAATGGTGTTTTCTGAAGATTTACCCACTGCAATGAGACAAGATCATCAGTGGTTTTCTTTGGCTACAAGTCTCACAGACATTAAGTTACAAAGTTATTTCATAACAGTCTACACTTATTTTCTCAACCCTGAAAACTTACTGCCAGGGAACAAGTGATCCTGTATAATTTGCATCAGCTGCAAGCTCTTGGAGGTATCTAAATGTTAAAAGCAAAAAGCTCCAAAAATAATAGAAGTGCCTTCCTAATTCTTAAACGGTTCATAACTAGGTCTCCCTGATTATGAAGGGCTGATTCATAGAACGGTTTGGGTTAGAAGAGACCTTAAAGATCATCTAGTTCCAATCCTCAGTACTTCAGATTCTGTCTATTATCCCTAAAGTGTTCGCTGAACAGAATAGCAAGTCTTACCTGCTGGGTTTTTCTAAACTCTTCAAGTAGTTTTAAGGCCATATCGTAATCTTTAAGTAAGTGGTATGCAATTGCATATCCAATCCAGGAAGCACGTTGTGTGGGGCGCAGCTGAAGTAACTGGTATCTTGTCTCCTTGAATAAAAAAAGAAAGACATTAAAAATAAAAAAAAGGTTAAATTACTACATTATTACCATCATCTATCATATAAATTTGCATTTTAAACATAGCAGTCATGGTACAACAACAACAAAAAAACCAACTATTTTGGCACATAAAGTGTCATTTTAAGAAGCATCACTTAGGCCTTCTTACATCCAAAGACAGAACACTGCAATCTCAGGTGTGTTCATTAAGAAACAGGAGCTTGCTGCCTCTGGAAAAGCTACTGCCCTTTGAAATAACATGACTAGCACAAATTTATCCAGACTTTCAGGGTAACTTGGAATTATTTCTGTGTGATTCTGTGATGTTGTTTTTTGCAAGAGCCCTTTTTGTAGGGCAGGGATCCCTGATCCAACAAACCCCAATGAAAAACTACAAGCGATAACAATTAAAGAAACAAAAGTCTCCAAACTTATCAGAGGTATTTTATTTTTCTTGCACCATTTTTACCAACTCAGTGGAGTAAGAATGTATTTCTCATAAAAAACACCCTCAGAACCTGTAACCAAAACACTGCTTGTAGTACCTTCCAAGAACACAATAAATACATGTTAAGCTTTAAGTCTTATACTTTTTATTTTCGTAAAAAATAGTGGATAGCTTGAATGTTAAATGGTGATGAGTCAAGCTTTAAAGAGTAACTGTACTTCTGGGGGGTGTGATCTCAATAGCAGAACAGAGCTCTACTGTGTAAGAACTTAAAACACCTCCTACTTTGAAATACCAAAAGCAAGTAACAACAGAATTATTACCAATACAAGAATTTTTAATGGAACATAACCAGAGAACACAAACAGCAACAAATAGGAGTTTAAACAGAATACTTACCCTGTATCCTTCCAAATCCCTCATTTGAATCTGCAACAGAGAGAGATCTCTCAGGATCTGCAGATTATCCTTATCTAACTTGAGTGCATTCCGGTAGCACTTGATGGCTTCATCATATTTCTTATCAGAACGCTGCAAAAGACCATAGACGTGCCAACCTAATGCATGTTAAGGAAGACACTTCCAAAATTTACACCAAGTAACTACAGTGCATTTGTGTCACAGAACAAATAACTCTGCAGCTTCCATGAAGATCAGTACCCTCATAAATTAAGATTACTGCAATCAGACTTTACTGTCAGAATGTAAGCATTAAATGCTCCTAAATATGTAACACGCATCATAAAATCTTCCATTAAATCACATTCATAACATTCCTCCCCACCGAACTTTGCTATACAAACTAAACAATTCAAAGTCTTAAAGGCATCCTAGAGATGTATTGTTTAAAAGCATACTACTGTAACCAAAAATAGGATTTTTCACCCCAAGAATTATCCCATTCGACAAATACAACTGGTGTGCAAGCTCTACTCTTCCACACCTGCCAACCTGCAACCTCAGTGTCCATATTTTATGGTAAGGGCTAAATACAGAGCTACACTTGATTGATTAATTATTGATTAATAAGAGGAAATCTGAACATTTGTGGGCACCTTAGCATTTATCAGATTCTCAGACTTCCAGCATTTCACATTTCAACAGACTTCTCTCCCAAAGCATCCGTTTAAATTTTTTCTTAGGAAAAAAGAAAAGAAAAACAGCAATTGAAAAACTGGAAAGATTTCAAAACATGAAACCAAGTGGCACCATGGCAACACATTATATGTGTGTTATACAACAGTTTCCTAGAGTTATATTATTAAAGATATTGCTTGATATACTATTTGCTACTTCAGGTTACTAGGAGCTCACTGGGGCAGCATCTCCTGCAGTCGTAACTCTGAACGTACTCAAATCAAAAGTGGCTCATAAGTTTTCTCATGAGGCTCTTCTGAACCAGCTAAATCCAGTTGGGAAGATCTATAGGCATCCTTAACCCATTTTCAGTTAAAAAGACATAAAAATAGCTCACAGAGGAAAAAAAACATTTAAGATTCCTCATTATACTGAGGTGAAAATGAAGCAACCATTCCCTCTAAAGATGCAAGTGTTTTGCAACTATTAAGTTGAGAAAGCATTGCAAGAAAAGTAAAAGGATTAGCTTGGACAAATAAGTAGAAAGGTAAGTTCCTCCTTGCTTAGAAAGGCTGAAGGCCTTAAGTTCTAGACATCAAGGCCAAAAGCCAGTTTTTAACTATGAATCTCAAAGGACAAGTCTCCAACCAAAAGCAAAGTGTTGTAGTAATAAACAGTCTGAAGGAAGCAGGTAACACACAAGCAAGAGACCCTGCTTTCTGTCTCTACTGGAACACCAGCCACTGACAAACTTAATATTCATCTTTGAGACTGCTAGCAGAGCTGCTGTTGCTGCCATAGGACTAAAGGGAACACAGAAGTTTTAGATACAGTTAGAGCAGCTGGCCTAATGCTGCAGCTGTCTATCAATTCTACCTTGTCTATTAGAGACAAGCATTGAGGACACCGATCAGAGTTAAATGTAGCACCAACACATACCAGCCTCAAGAGCAAACTATAGATAATTGAGATTCTAGCCCAGAGCAAGACCATTCAGTGCAAAGGAAAGTGCAGTTTAACAAAGATAAGGCTTCAAGTAATTTATTGGGTATCACTATTATTCCCAGACCCAAGCTGTATTCTGCTTTAAATCTTCATTAACCACATTCCTTACCAAACGAGTAAAGAAAGGCAAAAATACCTTTGGAAATAGGTCTGCACAGTGGCAGAAAGCATAAGAAACTACAACAGCCGACACAAGCCAATAAAACACAACACTACTAACATACCATAGCAGACCAGTAGGACCACTCTTGAATGTGTTTCTACAGTGCACTGAAACTGTAACACGTTGCTTCCTGAAACGCTAAATATAAAAGTAAGCTCTGACCAAACCATGATTCAAATTATATTCAAAATGGGTCAGAGCTCACCCGTAGCATGGCAGGAAAAGTTCCACATTTCTGAACAGTTCACAGTTTTATTTTCCTCCAAACCTCAAAGTGGGAAACTGTGAAACTGCAGAGGAATTAAAACTTTCTCCTATCATTCCATAAACAAATCAGAACTCCAAGGTGACCGGTCATACTTTAATCATCATCTGCCATGTGCCTTTTGAAAAGTACAAAGAACAAAACACATCAAAAGCGCTTTCAAACATTACTGCAAGAAACTAAAACATCGATAGGTTGCTCCTCCTTGAAATCAGCTACCAGAAGGACATGACTTTAGTGACTAGTCCCAGCTTCCCTGTCTAATCAAACTGACAGGCATTAAGCTGTCAATGCTTCATTCCAAAGGCAATGTAAATATTAGTTTAGAGAACTTCCCAAGCTCTGCTTAGGTGGTACTGAGCATCAATTTGTTATCGAGCTTCCACCAGAACATCAGGACTGGTCATGAGCCCCTACAAATTATGCAGAACAAATCTTTATTATTAGAAAGCTAAGCCTCAATCTGAGTTTCTCATGAGACAGAATACGTATTCCCTTCTCTTAACTCTTCCTACGCACTGAAGACTCAACATCAGAGGAAACGGGTATTTAGGCAGCAACGTTGTGATCGGCATCTGCTCTTAAAATATGGTACTAAAAGACATTTGTTATTTCTTAAGAATATTGTAAGATGACAACTGAAATACTGTGCCAAACTTTCCATGTCTGCTGGAAGCTAATTAGTTATCGGTAAGCTTCTGCTCAGTAGAAATGTAATTCTGCAGACAGATCGCTCAAGACATGAAGGGACTCTCTGCAATACCACAATACAGCTGAGTGCAAGAGGTGGTACGCTTTGTGAGTGATAATTCTATGGTTACAGCCTTAAGAATAAAAGTGGAACAAAAGGGAATGCATACCTAAGAGGGTTCAGATGGGTCTACACTACTTGAAGCCAGAACACGCACACACGAAATCTTGTCATTTTATGTTAAGAGAAGTTCTAGAAGTCAGTAAAACAGCGAGAAACTCACAAGAACTCATTGTGGAAGTTGTTTGGTTTTTGTACAAGTACTTTTCCAGGAGGCATCTCTTTGGCTCCAACCCCTGAAATAAAACCGAATTCTTGCAGTGAGCCCTCCCAGCACTTGAAAACGAGGGTTCTAGATAGTTTAAAGACAGCCTCGCAGGTAAGTATTGAGGTTGCTGATAAATCCCACGCTGGAATTTTTACTAGAAGAACAAAAAAACTTCCCTAACTCACCCAGATTATTTTGCTCACCTATTTAACCCGTGAGAATTCCTCCACAGAAGAAAGCTGCTTTGGTATTTCATAGGTGTTCAACCCTTAAGATCAGGAAGCTACAAGTCGTATTTGCTTGCTCTATAGGTTTCTCTCTAGAAACTGATGACTTCTCTGTGCTTAGAGGTGTTTGTTCGGTTATGTTTTGCCCATAACCTCCTGCTTCCTGGGAGTTTAATACAGGAGTAAACAGCAACTGAACTGTGATAACCAGACAGCATTTCATTCAAGTATGATACCTAAGGACAATTTTATCTTATGTTAAAAAAGAGATGATTGGAAACTCAGGATCCCCGAGTAAACTTGATATGTATGCAAATGTATACAGCAAATCTGAAGTAGCCACCTGCCTGTGGCATGACAAACAAAAGACAGCTACTCCCAAAGCTCTTGGCTAGTTGGCATGTCTCAAAATTACAGACTTTTGGAAGATAAGCTTAGAAGAGAATCATCATCATATCATAGTATCATAGTATCGTGCGAGTTGGAAGGGACCTTAGAGATCATCGAGTCCAACTCCCGGGATTCGAGCCCTCTGTGTAGCAGAGCAGCACTTGTACCACTTGCGCCACAGGGGGGATTCAAACCCCGGGCCTCTGGTGTTGCAAGCAGCACCTCATACCACTGCGCCACCAGGGGCACACAAGAATGGCAGACATCAAGCCAGTAGACCTAAATGAATACTCAAAGTTCAGGTTTTCAAATAACAAAAATAGATATTTTCATAGTACTTCTAAGACAAGATTTCTCACGCTCTCATTAAGGAAGATATGAACTCCAGCTGCATTTTACACATCATTTTCTGCAGAAAGCAAGCACCAGTCTGTGTGTAAGAAACTTAAACATAAAAGGCATTTAATTTCTCTTAAAGATTCTGTATGATTGTATAAATGAAACTGAAGTCTCATTTGAAGCATTTGATCACAAATTAATAATCATACCTCATTTCCAACTTCCTTTTATATACAGACCACATTAGATACTTCAAAAGTAAAGGCTGATGCAGCAACGAGATCATACACACAAGCGAGAAGAAAGCAAAAGAGATCAGGTTTTGTATTACAAAGGATACAGACGTGACTCTTTACATCATTACGGAGTCCTTTACGAACAAATTCATATGCTTCTTCCTTCTTCCCTAAACAGTTCAAAGTCAATCCTTTCATAGCCAGCGTCTCTGTAAGAAATATCATATACTTATGCTCTTGATTTCCCATATGCCAGTTTCACAATGCAGATATCCTTTGAAGTTGCTACACAGTTAAGTTCTCCATTAAATGATAAATTTAGATCAGGATAGCTGCCTAGCACAGCTGAAGACTGTTATAGAGAGGCATTTCCTTTCTTGAAGCTGAGCTTAAAGTCCTTTGCAGAGTATCATACAGATGTGACTAACACAGACAACACAAACTTTATTAACAAAAGAACCATTTAACTAAGAGAGGTAACAAGTAGCTGAAGCAGTTTAAAAGTGCATTTCATTATATATAAAGGTTCCACGAAGGCAGAACATCAAATTATTTAAGTTGTGTCACACTGTAAGAAACAAAAATCTTTGTCACAGTCTATTTACTTCAGATTGCTTCAAAATCATTAGTCAAGAGACCCATATTTCCTGCTACAGCACTTGGGGGATACAAGTCTCTCAGAGGAGGGTTTTAGTCAGTACTCTGAGAAGCAAAAGATTTCAAATACACTGATATGACTATCACTCTTCTTCCTCCACCCATCAAGTAGCACTGAACAACAAGCTGCATGTAAGCATGTGCTGTGCCAGAAAGCTGTTGTAGATTCGTGGGTGGCTTTTTTTAATCATCTTCTCTACTAAATAATAGACTACTTATTTTTGCCCGCTGCCAGAAGACTGTTAGTCTCATTTTCAAACAAGTATTCCATATTCCTTCAAACTACAAACTGTATTAAAGGAAAGGGCTCGTGATCAACGCCAGCTGTAACACTCACTTTAACTTAATTGGTAGACCTGTCTCTAGGTGTACTTTTAGAGGAAAAAAGCGAATAATTATTCAAGGTGAACTTTCTTTTTTAATGCCCTATACCCATACTTTAATCACTGAAAGACAGAATGATACTGTTCAGTAATATAAGGAAGGCTGAAAAAGCACATCTCCATCGTGTGAATCACAGAATGGTTTGGGTTGGAAGGGACCTTTAAGATCACACAGTTCCAACCCCCTGCTATAGGCAGGGATACCTCCCTCTTTATCAGGTTGCTCAAAGCCCCATCCAGCTGGGCCTTGAATGCTTCCAGGGAGGGGGCATCCACAGGATTTGAGGAATGAGGATTGGGCAACCTGTTCCAGTGTCTCCGTGGCCCTCCTCTGCACCTGCTCCAACAGTAGGGCTCCAAAACTGGACACAGTACTACAGGTGGGGTCTCACGAGGAGAAGCTACTGCTACCTGCCCACACCAGGGAGATACCTGTCCAGCCACAGCAATGCATATGTTTGTCACGTCACTCAATATTTTATAATCCCTCATCTCCGATGCTAAGTGTGACAACAGTGCAGCTTCCTATCAGATCATTTCACTGGCTTAGTTCTGCTTCAGCTGTTCATTTCAGGCTTTGCTCCCAAGCTCCAAAGCCACTCATGGCTCAGAGCCCATGCAGTACACAGACTGCCAAGGCAGCTGGCTGTTCTGAAAAAGTTTAAGACAGCAAGAGCAGAAATGATACAGAAACACGTACTGAGAGGTTATAAAAACACAAGTGCTAGCAGAGACAAGTGATTAGGTCTCAGAGGCAGAGAGGCCACTCCACAATTTTGAGGCAACTAAAAACCTGTTCTTTTATCTCCAGGAAAGTAATAAAGGATAACCAAGAAACACCAGGCACAGACAAAAGAATGATTAGTCAAACGTTTTGCCAAGATTTGATGAGGTCAAATAGCAAAATAATTATGACTCAGTACATGCACACTACGTTATGTTGCTCCAACAGCAGACAGACAAAAAAATCCCTATATCAAAAGTATTCCTTGAGCCATGCAACAGAAATCCTGCAATGCAACAGGACTCAAGTATCTTACTGAGGATTAAGTTCTGAGAGATGTAAATAGAACCAGCGTTTTCCTGTCCTGTTTCCTGCAGTATTTATCAGAACAGGCCAGTCTTAAGACCAAGTCTTAGCATCAAGCACTTAAGTCTGTTCGTCTGAAGTAGCAATTTGATCTGCAGTACAAAAAAATGCCAAATATCCAGTCGACAAAAAAAAGTAAGATTTAACTCCTTGGCAAAACAATTTTGTGTAATGTTCAAAAGGCAGATCTTGCAATTAAATAGAGATGTAAGAAAAAAACCCCAACAGAACATATTCATATTCTAATCTGAAAATCTAGAAAGGCAAATTAAGAGGAAGCTTCACTCAAGTGTGTTTCTACTGAACCACTTGATCCTCACGCCACTGAATGTTGCTGACTATAAGCTAGTGTGGAAATTTGGTGTGAATGTGCTACAGCTGAAAAAAAGCAAGAATATTGTTCAGTTGCAACAACGGAATCAAATTCAGTGACAGGCTGAATTCCGTCTCAACAGCACAGAATAGAATGACTACAAGTCGGGACAAGAAAAGAAAAACAAAAACCAGTTACCTCCATGTTCAGCAAATTTGGGGTTAGAAAGGATCATCTTGCAGAACTTGAGTCCATTTTTGTACTGCTTTTGTTCGTAGCATTTCTGGAAGGAAAAAAATAAAGAGGTAAATTACACACTGAAGGGCATTTAAATAGTATCTTAACGTACTACTACAAATGCAGTAGTAAGTTCAGTGAGGTAATGAGGTCACAAACAAGTTCTACTTGAATATGACTATCCACAACACACTACGTTCTTTTTCCAGGATTCAGAACAATATCTGCCTTCATTTACATGCAGCCAATGCTCTGCCTCATGGTCTCCACTGAAACTGAACTGCTGGTACCCAGTTAGCTATTCCTTTTCGACAGAACCAGGAAAGGCAAAGAGGAGTGCTTGCACTTTGATGAAGAAATTCTTAAAATGGAGAGCCAAGTTCCAGATCTTGACTGCACAGAACTTCTGAGAAGAGTCACAGGCAAAGAATCCAAACACTCCTTTCAACATTTTATTTCCCCAGCTTAGCAATCTCTCTGAGTGAGATCTCAGACAGAAACCCTTGGTTGTCACTGATGTAGACTTTGGGGAAGAAGAGAGAAAACCATGCAGCGGAACAGACCCGCTGTCACCCCTAAAGAGGGGCATAAAGAGAACTTACCTAGGGATTAAAAATGTAACCATTAGTTGGAATAACACAACTAAAGGCTACTTTAATTTTTTGTAGGGTACTTTGTAACCTACAATTACCTAAACTGACAAATAATGCTGCTCCAATGCGGGAATGGGAAAAAATATACAACTTCAGTCCCTCTTCTTCTTTGCAAGGACGCTGCCTCACAATAATGAGTCAATGAGATTTTAGTCATTTAGATCACTATAGCTGATCGCTGCGTAAGCTGGATAAAGGCATGCTTATATCAGTAAGCATGAAAGTGAATTAAGGTCAGCTAAGTTATATCCATGATTTCTTAAGTTGGAAGAAAAAACCTAACAGGCTCAACTTGGCACCATTCTGTTAATAAGGTCTATTGTCCTGCTCCAATTTAGACAGCTGTTCCAAGGAGAAGTTATGTAATATCAGTTACATACTTCAGATCTTTAACTGTCTGTAAGAGACCCCTCCCATTTCATCAGCCTTCCAGCACAAAAAGGGGGGCAAAATCTATGTAAAGTAAATGCAATGTGCAGTAACTCCCTTGGTGTCACAATCCACCATACTGCTTCTCAGGGTACTTATACAAGCAATGAAGAACGATGCCTAAGCTCACTTTGGGTTATGAGCTGAGACACTAAACACAAGTCCTCCCCCAGTCTGTGGGAAGGGGCTTCACTGCAATCAGCTTTTAGGCTTAGCTGTCTGAAATTCAAGACACTGTAGTTGACCACAGTTAAGTGGAAACTAGAATAACTTTGATAGGCAGAAACCTTCGGAGGCCACCTAAATTGCAAGGGTGGGCTCACTTGGCATTCAATCAGCTTCTTCTGCCTGGCTGACTTCTAGCAGGATGGCCACAGAGTTCCCATCAGAGGTTAATGATTATACAATTATTATAAGCAATTAGCATTTAAACAACAGCAAAAAACACTCTGAGATCTTTTAAGCTAAAAACCAGTTTCCAGATCGTTATTTGAAATAACCCAGCCTGCAGCAAACTTTGAAATCCCCTCATGGGACTTCTTTTTTTTCCCCTTCTTCTTTCTCAACATAAAATGCTTAGTGTCATTTTTAAAGACTCATAAGAAAATAACAGCAACACTTTAAATATGCTTTATACATTTATTCGGCTATTCCTAGAAACAGAGCAGAACACTGAACATTCATCCACGATACCACAACAACTCTTACAACATTAAATAAAATGTCAAATATACAGTAACGCTTAAATACTAAACAGGAGCTATTTGAGCCAAGGGTGCCTTTAAAACAGATTAACTTCTTGAAATAAATATCTATTATCCTCGTTCTGATGTTTGCATTATTTCCCCCCCCCCCCCCCCTCCTACAGAGCTCAGGCATAGAACAAGAACTGAAGCCAGATAATCAGAGCCAAATCACACAGTTCTGGAAGACAGACAAGATCACGTTTTCCAAAGGATGGATAGAAGTTAATGCTTTCCCCCAGTAGGGAAGCATAAGCTCATCATTCCCAGATGTTAGGCTTATAGAATCATAGAAAAGATTAGGTTGGAAAAGACCTCAGAGATCACCCAGTTTGAACCCCCTGCCATGGGCAGGGCTGCTCTGGGCCCCATTCAACCTGGCCTTGATTGGCCCCAAGGATGGGGTGTCCACAACCTCTCTAGTCAATGTCACCACCACGATTTTTTTCTTAACATCTAAAATAAATCGGCCTGCTTATAGTTCAAAGTCATTACCTCCTGCCCCGTCACTATGGGACCCTGTAAAAAGTCAGCCCTCTCCTGTTTGTAAGCTTCCTTCCAGTACTGGAAGGTCACACTGAGGTATCACTTGAGCCTTCTCTTCATCAAGCTAAACAAGATCAACCACCTCAGACTTTCTTCATAGAGAGTAAGTTTGAGGTGCTTCAGCAGTTGGATCATCGTGTTGGAGTGGGCCCTCCTCTCGACCCACTCCAACAACACCCCCATCCCTCCCATGCTGGGGGCACAATACTCCAGATAAAGTCTCATGAGGGCAGTGTAGAGGGGGACAATCCCCTCCCTCTCCCTGCTGGCTCCTCTTTTGATCCAGCCCAGAATACAGTTGAACTTCCAGGTTGCAAGCACACACTGCTGGCTCATGTCCAGCCTTTCATCCATGAGAACTCCCAAATCCTTCTACACAGGGTTGCTTTCAAGTTCTCCTCCCAGTCTGCACATTTATCTGGGATTGCTTCGACTCAGGTGCAACACTTTGTACTTGGGTTTGTCAAACCTCACTAGATTATTGCATGCCCATATTACAAGCCTGTCTAGGTCCCTCTGGGTGGTGTACTTCCCTTCTAGTGTGTCAACTGCAACACTCATTGCCAACAACCCCCAGATAAATATAACTTATTTACAAACACATATGTAAAATATAAGAGGAAAAAAAGACCTTATTCAGCAATCCAAGTTACTTAAAGCTTTTCAACACATACAGATATACCAAAAGCCCTGCAGATTTAGTTACATTGACAAGCCTGAGGCTTTAAAGTATCCAACCTTTGTGAATGAACTGCTTTTAGACTTCCACTTCTGAGAGCTGTGAATGAGCACACCATGCTCCACCTGGAACTTGTTTACAGGACACAGTATCAGATGGCATCAAACTCCAGTCTTATCTCATTTCCTACTACAGATGGGAATTTCATAGATGAGAAACCTGATGTCTCCACGTTCAAGTCCTGTACTTCCCAGGGCAAATATAGCTGAAGCATGTTCATTAGGATGCCTCCCATTAGCTTAAGTCTTTTGATATATTGAAAGCTCACCAGCCTGATGTGCTGTGCTTAATGTGAGGCTTCCATCACCTGTTCATGGCAGTGATTTCCTGTTAATAACTAAAGCCAAATCACAAATATTTACACGCCTGGAAACCTCAAAGGGAGATTCTGGCAAGGCCAAAATGTTATCCAGAACTTCTGCTACCAGATGCTCCTTCAAGGATGTTACCTCCTCTGCCAACTCTCTCATTCTGGTTTAATTCCTTCGTCAGCACTAACTCAGATATAACCCACTTGCAGAATTTGCTATGCAGCCAGACCAGACAGCACTGTGCGCTTCCAGCTAAATACCAAGTGCCACTACCTTGAGGCTGAATCGCACAGCACCCAGGAAATAACTGGACATTTAAAGATGAGAGAAAGCTATTAACAAGGATACAACAATGTAGGGCAAGAGATTAATACCGTATTACATCGCTTTGCTTCTTTGACTCAAGGCATTAACATTTATAAATTCTGTTTTAATTATTGTATTATAGCATCTTTTTTTAAAGACAAAACCTTCCCACTCCATCAACAGCCAAAATCCCATATATTGCTCATTATTAACAGAATCACGGATCTGAACAACTCACTAAGGCTACTTGTAAAGCAGCAACTTCATGTATTACCCATATACACATATAACACACTACTTCCTCTCCCCCCCCCCCCCACAAGCACTTCTAGTCTTGTATTGATGGAACAGCTACATTTTGAACATACTGAAGATGAAGCTCAGCACAGCTCAGCAATCTTACAGCTGAAGAACACCTTATTCTGTTCCTCAGGCATTAGCACTTCTGAGAACTGTCTAAGCAAGAAGATGCAGTTGCCATAACCCATTCCTTTCCTTACTCTCTGTCCCAAGGGCCCACGAACATACTAAAGTGATACGACATTACTCTATAAACCATTTTCAAGTGAAGGCCAAATAAACCAGAATATTCCATTCAAGCAACAGCTGCCACATCAAACCAAACAGCAGTTTTAAGAACAGCAACAAGATCCTTAGTTACAAGTAGTTCAATCCAAATGAAACACGCTGACCGGGCTCACGGTGAGCATTTGACATTTTATTTAATAACAACCCCGCAATTCAAAACTTGATTCTGCTGTTTCTTGACAATATCGAGGTGAAGATGTCATGTATCAAAGCTTATGGAAAAAATGCTCAAAGTAATGCTGGAAACATGTCCAAGCCACAGTGGTGGTTAAGACCAATGGTAATTATTCAGCAATAAAGATTTTGAGCAGCATCTTTTCCTGGGAGCTGACAAGTATTTAGTGGCTGTTCACTGTTAACAGGCATTTTTGACCAGAACCAAGCACAGTCATTACAAGGACATCAGTACTCTTCCAGACTGCTATAAGGTCTCCTTGGAGCCTTCTCCAGGCTAGAGCCCCAGCTCCCTCAGCCTGTCCTCATAGGGGAGGTGCTGCAGCCCTCTCATCATCTTCATGGCCCTCCTCTGGAGCACACAGGACCACTTCTGCTTTCTGCACGTAAAAGCAGTTTAACTCAGGAACTGAAAGGAAGATGAAGATAACCTACCCCCAGCCCTCCTTGCCTTAGCTTGGACAGGCCACACTAGTTCATTCCTGCCCACAGCTGTAGGCTTGACAACACAGAAGCTGAGTCAGGCCACAGATGGCAGTGTGCAATAGAACAAGTGGCCAGCATCAGACAGAGTGGAAATATTTGGTCACCGAGGAACTAATGTCACTGTTATATTTTAAGCTTTCACTATCATGATTCTCCATAAACAACAGTATTTTTTCCCCATTTAACCACCTTTTTTCCCCCACTTGAAGTTGCTGTTAAACATCATGTCTTCTCCTGTACAATAACCATAGTGATCATTATTGGTTGTATTCTATGCTGTTGGCAGAACAAAGTTGATACTGCATTTACTATCAGAAAGAACATAAGTAGTAAGAGAACCATGTTTCAGTACTCTGTAAGAACCATCTTTCAACAGCCCTATAAACCACTCCCTTTTAAGCATGACACTACTTAAATAAAGTTGTCTTAACTTATAATGAAGTCACACTCAGTGCAATACACCAATACTCTACACAGCTTGAGTTGTTGGGATCTCTCTCTCTTCAAACAAAGGAGCAGAAACAGGAGAACATCTGGTAGAAAGCTCTTACAACTGCTGTGTGGAGCTACAGCTGCTCAGTTGGGTTGTTAGAGCCGCTCTACGTTTTATGAGCACGGGTATGCCTCCACAAAACAAGCCGCAATAGCAGACTAGAAATTAAACAGGTCATTGCCCTGTCACACATTTTATAATAGTCTTTAATCTGCTCTCTCTGATCCTCCACAAAATGCAATCTGCCACTTCTGGGACAGAACTGCAGCATGACTAGCAAGAACTCAAGGCTGAGCAGGTGCTGCATGAGCCTGTGGGACCACATCCATGAGTAGTTAAGCAAATGAAACCACCAACATCAGCAGCAGTAAGGAAAAAATAAAACATTCAGGCTTTATGTTATGTTTTTAATTAGAAATCCTAAAACAAGCTTAAGGCAATTAGTGGTACAAGCCTAAAACCCTAACCTCATCTCAACGACTTCACTGTGAATCATACACAAACCATAATGGATAAGGGGCCAGAGCAACCAGGCCCACCTGACCCACATCACAGGAGACAAGATACAAGTGGTACACCCCTCCAGAACATTCCACTTACTTGTGGCTTACCCATTCTCTGAGCCAAAGGGTAGATCTTCACACACGAATGTACAAGACTTAACACCTCATGAACCCATGTGTGACCAGCAGGTGTTGCACCTTGTCATGCACTGCAATGGAAACAAGGACTTGAGCAGTGCCACAGCAGCTCCTAGGATTTGCTGGCTTTCAACTGCTGCACAAGGAAACTGGTCTTAACAGAACCCCCTCAGATCCCTACAGATCTCAGCTCTTCAGGGTAATCCAGCTCGCAGACGATAACATGCCTACACTACATCATGGTTTCCTAGTGTCATACATTAATTTACACAATCAGTTTTCTCCACTGTGAGACAATTGAACCCAGAATCCTGAAGTACTCCTGCAGGCCTTCTTATTTCTGCCTTGAATAGCTTAGTACAAATGAACTCACCTTAAACCATAGAATGACCTGGCTTGAAAAGGACCATAATGATCACCTAGTTTCAACCCCCTGCTATGTGCAAGGTCACCAACCACCAGACCAGGCTGCCCAGAGCCACATCCAGCCTGGCCTTGAATACCTGCAGGGATGGGGCATCCACAGCCTCCCTGTGCAACCTGTTCCAGTGTGCCACAAGCCTCCCCTGTCTCAGTTTAAAACCATTCCCCTTCATGCTATCACTATCCACCCTCACAAACAGCTGTTCTCACTCCTGTTTATATGCTCCCTTCTTGCTTCTCTCTCTTTTTTTTTCCCTATTCAATGTAACTGTAAGCAATTAAGAAAAAGTTCCAGCACAAAACACAACAAAATGTTACTCAGAACATTTATTTATCCACACAGGAACATTAAGAAATCCCCATGTGAATAAACAACCAGCATCACTCCAAGTAAGCCTAGCTTATGAGCCTTTCAGGATGGCATCCATCAATTCCTTTTGAGAATTAAACCAGGAATTTGTATTTGGGATACAGACTTCTCCAGACTCAACTTACTCAAGCCACTAACAAGAGAGAAGCATGGCCTTACCTTATAACAGCTTTACTGACTCTGATCAGTAGTCTATGATATATCCATCATCTCAGAAGCCTGCAGTTTGACCAGGAATCCTTGCCACTTCTTCTGAAAGTTAATATCAAGGAAAGAGCCTACATTTTTCCTGTGCCTCCCTTCACAGCAGCACAAGCAACAGCTGCAACACAACTCAATCCTATGAGCTACACCAGGAGCCTGGTCTGGTGGTTGGCAGCCCTGCACATATCAGGGGGGTTGAAACTAGATGACCGCTGTGGTCCTTTTTAACCCAAGCCATTCCTTGATTCTATGAACTTTGCTGGCAGCTCCATTCTTTTCTCTTTGAACGAGACACTCTTTAAGAGACACTTCCAACATCCCATGCTCCAGCAGTGGATTACAATGGCCATCTTATGTTATCCATCCAGTTTAGGAGGCATTAATTAGCACACTATCATAGCTTCCTAATTACCGGGTTTAATGGTTTGTGGTAAATCCCCTGCATCATTACTAGGAAATGAACCAGTTGCACGCCCATAATCCATTATTATTTCACATACTACAGTTCTAGCATTTAATGAATAATAATTAATCTAAATATGCAAGTATTTGTTAGGAGTTATCTTTTATCGCAGGAGGAATATCCTAAGACTGCCATAAAATCCAAGGAGCAAAACATAACACACAGTTGTGCAATTCCTCAAGCAGAGGCACTTCAGACACAATCCGAGTTTTCTTGATGGAAAGAGAGACATGCCTGAATGAGCTGAGCAGTAACAATGCACTGCTACAAAGTAATACAGCTGCGGACTTCTTCCATTTCATTGCTTCAGATCAAACAGGTAGGTGGCTAAATTGTTCTTAGAAAGAAGAACGCCTTGTGTCTGAAGGGGGCCTATAGGACACAGGTCCCTCTAAGGGAAACATGAACAGGTAGCACTTCAATTAAATTTTGCTTGGTGCAATTAAAGCAACAAACCTTCTTGCATCCAACAACTGCAAGGCGAGTATCCACAGATATCACCTGCTGTTTCTCTCATACCTCATGCTTTATGCTAGCTGATATAAGGCAGACAGCAATAACTAGTACGTGACACTTCCCAGTTCAGCAAGTAAACTGTAAAGGTATGGCAACAATCCCACAGCCTTCCTGTAAACCACTTATAAGGACCATGGCAATATCCAGATGAAGCTGATTTGATCCCATAAAGTCAAAACTCAAACCTCGCTCTAAGAGGTGCAATTTATAACGTGGGTTCTCAATCTGAGAACTCTGAAGGTAAACATGACTCTGTGTTAGATACATGAAATAGAAAATGGCTAAGTTCACTGTAACTGAGCTTCAAATGCACATTACTGAACTTCAGTGTTAACAGAAAGTGTTTTTTTTTTTTTCAAGTTATCACACTTGCATGTTTATTTTAGGCTGCATCTGCCCCATTTACTCAAAGTGTCACAGGAGCTGAAGACTGATTCTAAGCGGTAAGAGACACAGCAGAGTTCATGCACTAATTCTTCTTTATGGATGCCTCCCTCTCTTCCCATAAAAGGGAGAGCCAGGAAGCTTTGGAACACTTCCTCCACGCCTTCTGGAGGCTGAGAAGCACAGCACAGAGGAGCCTCAAGTTGCCCAGCCCCTCCCTCCCAGGCAATGTGTTACCTCTAAGTGGAAGAAGAGCACTGTTCCAAGTGTGTAAGCAAGGCTTAAGAGACCAAGTAGCCCTTGAAGTCAGGACAGAGACGAGCCGTGGCGCTACATCTTACAGCAGTACTGAGAAACTAGGACTGTTACCTACATGCTAACATTTCACCTGTGCTGCAATTGCTATTGGTTATGCAATCACATCACACCTAGTTTTCAGGGAGCTTGCTCCAGCACTGCCAGGAATGCAGTGATGGACTCCTAAAGTCATTATCAGGCTTTCCAGATAAGTTACTCGTTTCACAACTGTTAATTCTCTGACAAATGTTTATAAAATCACTTAATACACAAGTAGTTACACTTCCTCTGTTCCAAGTGGTTAAATCAATCACTGTATGCTTCTACGACGTTATTATACAGCCTTCCATAGAAACGATTTCATTTATTTTAATCTCTAAAATGCCCATGGCAGCATCAGCAATTTCAAGGTTTCTAGCGGCGCTGAAAGCTCCTTCCATTACAGAAGAGCACTCAGCACTGCAATCCGTAGCACTGCTATACTGAAATGCACTGCAGCGCCAACAAAAGGGTCAGTTTAGACCACAAAGACTTGACTTTTCCCCATGAAAAAGTTAAAGGTACTTATAAAGAACAGCAAGAAAATGAACTTCGGGAAGTAGTAACATGGAAACCGACAAACTAACAAGGGAAAGCTCAGTAGTTTCCTTGCCTAAGAACTTGTTTAGTTTGTTATTTAATAGATTGAGAGTTTTTCCTGCAGTCCAGTTTTTAAGTTCAGAAGTGACTGCTACTGTGAGCTTGTTTGCTACTAGTAAGAATAATCACTCAACTGTTCTAATATTAGTGACTTATTTTTAGCAGAGAGGAGTGCTAGAATGACTTACTAAGATGCATACCATAGGCATGCAGTAAGCAACAAATCACCCTTAAGCACCATTAAGTCTTTAAAAAAAAAAGAGAGAAGCCCACGAACCACCTAAAACAGGCAAAAGAAAACACTCAGAAACTCGTGCTGAATGGCACCAGTCGCAGAGTATGGAGGCTTACACAT
Organism: Excalfactoria chinensis; assembly: GCF_039878825.1. Classification (NCBI taxonomy): domain Eukaryota; kingdom Metazoa; phylum Chordata; class Aves; order Galliformes; family Phasianidae; genus Excalfactoria; species Excalfactoria chinensis. The sequence goes on along the minus strand of NC_092825.1, from coordinate 155,190,233 downwards.
CCTGTTTGCTTTGAGATCAGCTTCCTGAGGCTGAAACACACAAAATCACTGCAGTTAACCCAACAGGCTCGAGTAGAACTAAAGAAACTCGCGCTGCCAGCAGGTCGGCTGTGCAGAGCTCTGCCTGCAGAAGGCCAAACGGCACCAGGAGCCTTAACTTTGCTGAGGCCGCAACTCGCTCACCGTCACGCCGAAGCGCTCCTGAGGAAACGGGCTTTCCCCAGGGAACGGAGTGATGTTCCACAAGCCTTAACAGTATAGAAAACAAAAAGCGATTCGGAAGGAAGTTAAACGAGTTGTTTCGTTAAAACAGCCTCACACCCTTTGCATCACGATTCATCAAAGACGCGGACAGCGATTCAGACAGAACGCTGCAGCCCGGCACGCGGAAGTCTAAGGCATTTCGGAGCCGGTTTCCCAGCGGCACTGACCCGGGGCTGACAGCTCTCCGCCTCCGCCGCCCCCCGCGCCAGGGCCGCTGCCGCCCGCTTGCGGCGGGAGGAGCGGGGAGAGACGGCGCGGCGGCGGAGCTGCGGCCGGAGCGCGGCCCGGAGTTGCCGCTGCGGCCGGAGAGCCGCGGAAGCCGGGAAACGGCGGCGGGTCCCTCCCTGCCTCCCGCCCTCCGTCCCCTCCCGGCCGCCACACGGCCTGTTCGACGGCCGCAGACAAAGGGAGGAAGCGGGGACGAGCCGGGACGAGGAGGCGGTGGCAGCCTCCAGACGGCCGCATCCTATCCCCGCTCCGCAGGTAGCCGGCTAAGCGCGGAGGACGCGCCGAGGGCTCACCAGGATCCGCTTGAAGAGGTTGCTCTCCTTGGGCGGCAGCGGCACGGACGGCATGATGCGGGCGGGCGGCCGCGGGGCAGCGCGGCTCGAGGCTGGCGGGGTGGCTGTCGCTGAGAGGAAGGGAAAGGAGGCGGGGGAGTGAAAGGAAAAGGCGATCCCCGACTCGGCGGGGAGACGGCGCGGCTCCGGGCGAGCGGCGGCGGCGACTCTTCAACTCATTGGCCTGCACCGCCCGCCCCGCCGGCTCCCCTCGGGCGCAGCGCGCGAGCGCGGCCCCTCTGCGCAGCTGCCGGGGAGGCCTCGCCGCCCGACTGACGCTGCAAAATGGCGGCCGGGGTCCCCCGCCGCGCATGCGCACCGCCGCCTGGCGCGGGGTGGGGGGCGGGTGGCGCTGTGCTGCTTCCTTCCCGCCCCGCTCTGCCCGCCGTGTGAGGGGATGGATGGGGCTTGGGTTTCTTTTTTGTCGCTTCTTTTTGAGGGCAGCGCTTGTTCGCTCTGTGCTCGCTTCCCCTTCGGCCGCCCCTGAGGCGGAGGGTCCTCGAAACCGCCCCGACGGGGGAGTAGGGGGAGGAAGGGGTGGAAGGGGACTGCCGCCCTCAGAAGGTGTAAAAATAACTGCGGCTCGCTGAAGGCCTGAGTCATGGCTATTTCAAAGCTGGGGGCTGTCGAAAATGGACCTTGTTTTTTTTCCTTTCAAGCTCTTGGCCTTGCCCGGCCGTGCTGAGATACGGCAGAAGATCTCTTTGTCTCTTCACAGCCTCCCCCCTGCTCCTCTGTCCCTCATAACCTGGTGTTGCTGCCCGCTGTCAAGCGGCTGCAGAGCTGGGCTGTGGGTGTGCTGCCAGCCCGGCCTTTGGGATGTCATTTATGGCATTAGCTCTTTGTTCAGTTGCTTATACAAAGCTTCCCAGCACGATCGTGCGTGCTTAGAGCAGTGATTTGTCATGGCAAACCAGCAGCACTAAAACCACACAGCATCGGATGCTTCCTTGGAAGGAAAGCTGGTTAACCTGTCAGAGCTGCAGTCAGTTAAGACTGTGATGGGGAGGGGATAGTGGGATGGAGGGATTAAGCAGCTTCAATTATTCCCTGTGTAATTACTTTTTATGTACGTTAGTTGTGTTTTAAAATAATGGTATTCTTATAATAATACGGTTATCACCTACTTACTTTTTATAAGGGCATGCTGTAGCAACAGGATGAGAGGAAATGGCTTTAAATTGGAAGAGGGCAGATTTAGACTAGATATTAGGAAGACATTCTTTACTGTGAGGGTGATGAGACTCTAGAACAGGTTGCCCAGAGAGGCTGTGGATGCCCCCTCCTGGAAACATTCAAGGCCAGGCTGGATGGGGCTGTGAGCATCCTGGTCTGGAGGAAGGTGTCCCTGCCTATAGCAGGGGGTTGGACCTACATGATCTTAAAGGTCCCTTCCAACTCAAACCCTTCTATGATTTCTACTGCTCAGGTGATGAGTTTAGTGGATGTGCATAGCAAAGCATCATTTTCAAGGTCTGCACCACAGCACTGAATCAGCTCTGACTGTGACTAGTTGGAGCCGTGGCTTCATGAACTCAGATTTTCTGTCCTTGCAGAAGGCTTTATGCCTTCAATTGGTTTCTTATGTAAACAGATGCACCTACAGAATGGGCAGGTAAATACTGTGTTCAGTAGACCTTTGGTCTGAGACAGTAAGGCTGTCCTTTATAGCAAAGGGTCAGTTTCCTGCTAGTCCAAATACTGGAACGAATGCCATCTGAAAGCAGGCGAAACTGCAAATGAGAGGCAGGCATTTGATCTGCATTTCAACATGTGTCTGTATTACAAATCTGTGTTGAAAGCAGCAAGAAAAGGAGAGCAAGTTGGCAGTAAAGAAGCAATTTTAGACTAGCTGAGAGAGACTAAACATAGAAATGAGCACTGGGGGGGGCAGAGGGCTGGTTGAAAGTGAGGTTTGGGAGTACAGTCAAGAAAACTTCTTGTCATTTAATCCCACTGCGCTTGGCCAAACAAAGCGCTTTCTGCAGGCTTTGTTAATAAATAGGGCTGTATTCAAGGCATGTGTGATTCTGTCACCAGTTTTCCCTGCAAATAGAAAGAATTCAGAAGTCTGTCAACAGATTATTTAGGTCAAAAGCGGGAAGCAACATCCAAGCACAACTCTTATGAGGAGCAATTGAGGGAACTAAGATTGTTTGGTCTGGAGAAGAGGAGGCTCAGGGGAGACCTTATCACTCTATAAATACCTGAAGGGAGGTTGTGGTGAGGTGGGGGTTGGCCTCTTCTCCTGTGTAACTAGCAATAGGACTAGAATGAGTGTCCTCAAGTTGTGCCAGGGGAGATTCATGCTGGTTATTAGGGAAAATTGCTTCTCTGAAAGAATGGTTAGGTACTGGAATGAGCTGCCCAGGGAGGTGGTTGAGCCATCATAAATTCCCCTCAAGTACTGGAAGGCCTCAATGAGGTCCCCCCAGAGCCTTCTCTTCTCCAAGCTAAACAAGTCTGGCTCCCTCAGCCTGTTTTCATAAGTGAGGTGCTCCAGCCCTCTGATCATCTTCATGGCCCTCCTCTGGACTTACTCCAACAGTTCCTCATCCTTCTTGTGCTGGGGGCCCCAGGCCTGAGTGCAGTACTCCAGATGGGGCCTCACAAAGGCAGAGTAGATGTGGGCAATCCTCTCCCTCATCCTGCTATCCATCCTTTTGAAATCAAGTTGGCAGCTTAGAGTTGCCAGATTTAAATTTGAAAGCACATCCCCATTGCCATGTCCTATTCCCTGAAGCCTGGGGACCTGCTACTGTCACTTCCCTACTCTGCCTACAGGCGGAGGGGCAGCAGCACCCTGCCCTGAGCACCAGCTGGGCCTCACCAGCTCTGTAGACCAAAGCAAACCATAGGGGAGGTGGAAGCACAGACAGCAATGGGATTTCCCGTCTTTTGTACTCAATTCCCTTATTCCATTTCAAACATCATCCTGAAAATAGAAGGAAATAGTGTTTCCTATTTGCTGTTATTATGAGATATGAGGAATAGGTCCCCTGAGTCCAACCCATGTCCAGTCTGCTGCCTGCTGGGGTGTGCTGAGAATCTGTTAGCCTGTATTTTCACACATAGAGTTAAGTTAAAGAACTGCCAGCAAGGACAGTGAAAACTGAATCGTGATTGCTTTTAATCAGAGGGTTTAATGTAATAACCATTTCTGGCTGCAGTAGGAGCTGATGTGATTTTTCTTGGCCTACCTCCTTCTTTTTCAATCTGTTTTGTAATTTTCATGTTCTTATTAGCTTTTTAGTTGTTCACCCATAGATCACCTTCTTAAGTGTCAGATTGGAGGCTCCTGGGAGAATGCAGAGGACTGTTTGCTGTGGCCTCTATAAATTGGATGGGCTCGGGGATGGCTCCTGGTGTCTATTAGTCTCTACCCTTTGCCTTCTGTCCTGAGGGGCTGAGCAGAGCCAGGAGCAGCCCTGAGAGTGAAACAAGAGGCTGGTTGTCATTTGTATGTTGGTGAGGTTTGGTACAAATCTGCCCATCATCTCATTTTCAGCCTTTTACCTCACCTCGTCAATGTTATATATATATATATACATATATATATCAGGGAGTACAGTTTTTCATCTGAGGTTTGAATACATTTTCCTTCTACGACACATAGGAATAAATTGGCCTTTTGGGTGATTATAAGTATAAAAAAACATTGTTACGTAAAGACTTTTTAGGACATGAATATAATGAGGGGTATAGATAATATTAAACAGATACTGCCTGTTAGGTTAATAATGAGAACGGTTACGTTTAGTAACATCTGAGTGATGTTTGTCTTGTGTAGTATAGCACTAATTCATCTGAAGTATCATTATAGCCAGCCCTGACATGAAGTGGAACTTTGATTTGAGTAAAGTTTTGGAGCTAGTATTTCACGATTTACTTGTAAAGCTGTTAAAGCCACACTTGTAAATCTGTGATCACTGCTCCCAGAGTGACCACATCTGCAGGCTGGAGGAGAGCAGTCAGCTGGAGGGACGGACAGAGGGACGGCCAAGGCAGGCAGCCGCTGAAGCACGCTGGGCGTTGTGTTTGTGAGCAGGCATGCTGGGAGTGCGAGTCTTTCCACTTTACTTCCCGTCTGCAATGGCCTCGTGATGTAAGGCAGGGGCTGACTGGCGCTTCCATTTGGGGAGGGTGAGTTTGTAGGCTCTGTGTGCGGCACTAAGCCCGCTCACTGCCCACTCTGGGATGCAGGGGCTGAGCCAAGCCCAGCCAAGGCAATCATCGGCAGCTGCCTGCCGGCCTCTGGCTCACAGGGCTTCCCTCCAGCTCTCCCAGTAAGCCCTGCACTGGGGAGGGCTGCACGGGGCTCCGTGCATGGCTTTTGCAGGAGGGCTGCTTGGTGTAGCTGAGGTGGGAGGCAGAGGGTTATGCAAAGGGGGCTGAGGACCCATGAGACCTTGAAGGCACCTCCATGAGGCTGCATTACCGAAACTCCTCCCTTATGCATATCTGTCTCAATAGCATCGGTTTCACTGCGTTAACAGTATCCTTGATTACTAGAAGTGATTTTTAAAAGCTTTTAAATCATTTACAGCATCGATAGCTGTCCCTTAACTAGAAATGAGCTGATCTCTATGTTTTTGTAATGAGATGATTGCAGCCGTTGTTTTTACAGACTGGTTTTGATTTTGTGATGTGTTCATGCTGCCCACTGGGTAATTTTGTCACGTTCAGAAAATCACTAAGAACCAGTTTGAGAAGCAGTTAATAGGCAGTCTGCTGGACGTGGCTCTGTAAAAGTGTTATGTGGGCTTCTTTCTGCACAAATACAGGGTGACTGCATCTCTCTGAGGAGGAGGCAACTTTGTTTTGTCCAAATAATAATACAAAGATCAATTTCTAAACCTCTGACTTTCTCAAGGGTTGATGTCGTGCAGTTGCTTGGGTCTTTAGTGAATATTTTACTTCTGAAAGCTCAGGCAGAACTCTACAATGAATTAGTTCTTGTTTGTTCATGCTGTTAGTTCTAACTACAGCAGTATTTCTGTTAACAGTGATTAGTGCTGGGCTGGATGATGACTGGCCAGTTTTGGGCACCTCAGCACAAGAAGGACATGGAGGTACTGGAGCAGGTCCAGAGAAGGGCAACGAGGCTCGTTAAGGGCTTGGAGAATCAGCCCTATGAGGAGAGACTAAGGAAGCTGGGGCTGTTTAGTCTGAGGAAGAGGAGGCTGAGGGGAGACCTTATTGCCGTCTTCCAGTACCTGAAAGGTTCTTACAGTGAGAGTGGGGCAGGTCTCTTCTCACTACTGACTTGTGACAGGACGAGGGGAAATGGCCTCAAGTTGCGCCAGGGCAAGTTTAGGTTGGATATTAGAAAGAACTTCTTTACAGAAAGGGTGGTTAGGTACTGGAATGGGCTCCCCAGGGAGGTGGTTGAATCGCCATCCCTGGATGTGTTTAAGAGCCGTTCGGATGTGGTACTCAGGGATATGATTTAGCAGAGGTTTGTTGTTGTGGTATTGTTTTGTGGTTGTTTTTTAAGAGATAGGCTACTGGTTAGGCTGCGGTTGGACTTGATGATCTTCAAGGTCTTTTCCAACCTGAGTAATTCTGTGATTCTATGATTCTATGGCCGCGCTGATTTGCAGTAAGTAGGGGCAACACCTCTGATATCAGCAGAACTAAATGTTTTGGAGTCAAGTCCAATCTATGTCCCTGAGGAACTAAGCCCGAGAGTGCAGATGATGAGCCTGACTTGTGTATCCTGACTTACTGCTGGTGAAGGAAGTGGAATCCCTCTACTACTTAGTCACTGGAACAATCCATAAGGATTACTGTTGGCTTTCTGTAAATCAAATTCTCCTTAAAGGTGCAGATGGGAGTTTGGTAGCATCTGCCAGCCCTGGGGAATGCGCAGAAGCAGAATAGAGGCCATTCCCTCTCTCTCTAGCTCTTCCAGTCTGTGTAGGCAGTAAAATAGATGTCTGGGCAAGCAAGATGCAATACCTCTGTTTTTACTGTATATTGCTGTTTCAAGACAGTCCTTTGTTTCAGGACACACAGATGAAAGTAAGTAGGATGATGATGTCCACCTGCCAAAGTTGTATCCTGTTATGGTAGTGGGTATGATATTGCGTATACTGCACGTTTTCTACCTTCTTTATATGGAATTTGATGCCTGCACTGTAGATGTGTTTTCTCACAGCAGTGTTTTTGTTTTGCCAGTAAGGCAGGAAATGATCCAGTTTCTCCAGTGAGAAGTGTGGCAAATGAAGCTGTTGTCTGTAAAGCAGCATTTAGAGTAGATCTTTCACAGCATAAACACTGAGGAGGTGAGGGAAAAGATTTTTCCAACCCCCAGCTGGTACAATGTTGCTGATAAGAGCCTCTAGTTTAAACTAAGACTGAAACAAATCAGTCCATAGTGATTCAATTGGTGTTGGTGTGTGTAGTCAAGAGCAGAATTTGGGCTTGATACAGGTAGGATTTTTATTATTATTGTTATTATTTTTAACCAAATGCTTTTCTCTAGTTAGTAAAAGTGCTCCGTGTATCATCTACTTCTAATTTCAGGTGGTGGAAGAATAAGAAACGAGATGAAACCTCCACGAAGTGTCTGGCTTTTCAAGAACCTGCTCTCCAGTTGCTACTGCTATGGTCAGCTTCACAACTCCCCTCTTCCTTCTGTTGCAAAGAAGATAAGTTATGTGATGAGACTGCACAGCTGTGGGTTTTGGAGGCCAGAATCTTTGTTGGACACGGCTAGATTCACTCTGTCATTTCATGGTTGGCTTAGGAAGAAGCATCAGGACTCTCGAGCATTGTGGAAGCATGAGGCTGTGCAGAAGTATCTGGAAACTCTAAGCAGGGAATACCAGCAGGTTAATCATCTGCTAAATGCTGATTCAAAAAATGAATTTGAGCAAAGAAACCTGAGGAGAAGGCGTGCTGATCTATCCCCAGTTGCAACCGCATTTCGAGAAATCAAAGAGGCTGAAAGCGAGCTCCAGGAATTGGAAACTATGTGTAGAGGTAAGGAAAGCACATGTGCTAACTGGTTTTGAAAGAGTGGCATTGCTTGTGATAAACCTCATTGCTCAGCCTTTATGGAGAGCTTTTAAATGAGTTTAACCAGCTCTGGAATGCTCTCTGGTCTTGTCTGTTCCTGTGAGTCTGCATCCATTTAAGGCTTTCTAGATCCAGACGTTTCCTTATTTTTATGCTATCTCTCTTAATACAGGTCTTATTGCAGCCAACTTGGGAAAGCAGGGGCTGTTTGGAACTGTGAGGGCTATGCATCTAGCAGAAATAGTTTGGAAATGTTTGGTTTAGGCTCTTTTTTGGTAGAGCCAAGAGCAGAACAAATTGAAAGATAAACATCAGCAAGTCTTGCTTGTTGAATAGACACAAACTTCAGCCATGCCACTTAAAATGGGATTGCAACTAGCCAGTTTGATGCTTATTAAGCAAGCTATGTGGACTGCCATAATTAGGCCCTGAATTAACAGCTTCCAACACAAACGGCAGCATTTAATACATCTTGGAGGGTATTTGAGAAGTACTACAGGGAAAACTGATGGTTATCCAAAAAGCTGCCGCTTTTCAATACTATGTTGCAGTAAAAGTTGGTGTAAAAAAAAAAGAGCTTGATCCTCTTTTTGCTGCTATTCAGGAAGAAGCCAAGTATGTAGGCAGTAAGAGGACTTGTGGTGCAACGTTTTGAACAGATACACTCACATGTTGTGAGAAGAGTGAGCCACTGTGTTCAGTAGAAAGGGAAAATGTGAGGCATTCTGCTCCACCAAAGCAGACGTTAAGATAAGAAACAGTCGCCTGGAGAAAATGGGACTTACACAGTAAAGGAAGGGGAAAGCAAAGGAAGGGAGAAATGGATCCGGAGCAGTTTAAGAGGAGGAGGATTGAAATTCCTGGTAATTCTGAGAGAAAGAACAAAGGAATGTTGGCACATCACTAAAAGCCACATTGAAATAAAGCTTGTAGAAACGTAGCTTGTAACGTTTTCTACCTGCTTAAGAAAGATAGAAGATACCTGGATCCCTTAGTTTTAGAAATAAATGGGTGTGTTTGTGCTTTAAAAACAGACGTTATAGAAAACACTTTAATTTTACCCCTTTCACTTTTTTCAATGGATCAAGAGGAAAAGAAGTGAAGATGAGAAGGGACAGAAACAACAAATGCTCTTGGGAGATCTGAGAAGTATTAAAATGATGGGAAGCTCATATTTCACCTTGGACTATTTTTTGCCTCAAATAGTTGTTGTGAAGGGTTTCGGTAATTCCTCTTCTCTGTAATACCCAAATTAATGTAAATTCCTATAGGATTGTAATTTTTCAATGCTCAGTGAAGCAGGAAACTACTATTTCCCAGTGGTCACCAGTGATGTGAATCATGAGGCAGGCTGTGTGAATTTATAAAGGTCAGGGAGGAGGAATGGGACACAAGTCATTTGGGCCTCGAGCTTCTCATCATCAGCCCATCCTTCCATCTCTGCTGTCAGAACCTCATCCGATACTTTTTATTCAGCTAAGCAGTAAAGATGCTTTTCAGACCACCTAGAGGCCTTCTTCTATCTTCAGTGCTATCTTTTGGCTGGAGCTGTGACATACTGTTAGGGTTATCTATATAGTTCTTGCCTTAAGAGCAGAGGATACCGGGCTCACATGTTGATCTGCCATATTTCATTTAAAGAAAAATAAAGCCACCCAACCAACCAAAGAGAAACATACATTAGAAACTGCAATATGAAGGAGCTGCCACTATCCTTGTCCAGTGTGTAAGGCTGGTTCAGCATCTCAGCCCGCTCCATTCTCGAGACTTGCTGCTGAGGAGAACATATGAAGGGGTGCTGCCTGTTCTGGCATTTCCCTTTTGACTCCAGCCATCTTTTAACAGTCTGCTTAGTGCACGATCTCATGCTAAGTGATTCGCATCTTGCGTAATTCTAAACCGGAGTCTGTAGAGCAGAAAAGATGTGGAGCTTTTGTTAGCTTTGCTTGAGAATGTTTTCCAGTTCTAAAATGTTGGAGAGCGCAATTGAATGACAGAACTGTAGGACTGATTAGGTTGAAGGAGACTTCTGGAGGTGATTTCGGCTTATGTTCTACTCAAAGCAGGACTGGTTAGAACAGCCTGACTGGGGTCTTGTCCAGCTGAATAGATCCATGAACAGAAATCCTGCAGCCTCCCCAGGCCCATTTCAGTGTCTGACAACCCTTATGGTCGAAATAATACCTAATCTGAATTTCCCATGCTCCATTTTCTGTCTTGTTTTATGACAATATACTTTAAAAAGAGTTTGTCTTGAAGTTTTCAGTATCCTTCTGTGAGTTTATTGTACGCAACAATGAAAACTCCCCTCGGTCTGCTCTTCTTAAGGCTGAACAAACCCAGTTTAATAGAATCATAGAATCATAGAATAGCCTGGGTTGAAAAGGACCTCAAAGATCATCTCGTTTCAACCCCCCTGCCATGGGCAGGGTCACCAAACCAAACCAGGCTGCCCAGAGCCACATCCAGTTTGGTCTTGAATGCCTCCAGGGATGGTTTTCTTGACCTCTCCTCATACTTTCTTTGTTTCAACCCTGGGCTATCTGTGTGGCTCTTAGTTAGACTCACTCCAGTATTTCCATGCCTTTTCTGTACTGGGGAGCTCAAAACTGGACAAATATCGCCTAGGCTGAGCAGATGGGAAGGGAATCTCTTCAAGCAAAGCAAAGAGTTAAAGTGAGGTTGTCCACATCCTGATGGCTGAAGCCATAATTCTCATAGATCATTGATGGCTTGATTAGCAGGAAACAGAAGGTTAGAACCCTCATAATTGTCATTTCCAATGCTCATCCTATTGAGCTGGCTGCAAAGTGCTGCGCAGATAGCTGTTTCTGGGCTAGTCTAAAAATGGAAAGTCTTGTTGCATGAGAAATGGTGGTAAGGAAAACTGAGGCACTCTTTTCTCCAGGCATGTTTTTGACATATTTTGTTAAATCTCAATGTGGTTTTACCTCTGCACTGTCAGTCTCTGTCACGTAACTGTCAGTATACTATAATTGGTGGCAAGTAACTGTCAGGTGGGACTGGTGTCTGTGTGATGCAGACTTGGAGTCATAGCCTAGAGACTGAGAAGTAATATATCTGCAGCTCCTTCCAGCACCTCTGGAAAATGCAGTCATTTAGTTAGCAATACACATCCTGGCTTGAGCTTCTCTTCTTTGATATTTCATGCTGGCAAAATGGAACTGCATGCACTGTAAGCTTTTAAATGCTGTAAAGTGTGTCTTCTGACAGCTGTATTACAATCTGCTGTAAGCTAAGTAAGATTGGCTAACGTCTATTCCTATTGTTGGAATTTAGAGCTAGACAGCAGAGATGAGAAGCAACTTCTAGAGCTTGCCTTAGAAGAGAAGGAAACCCTCGATAAAAAAATCAACACGCTGTGCAGAAAGGTGAGCCTGAGGTAAAAACACACAGCTTCTTAAATAAATGTCAGAGAAAAATGTTCCTCTGTGGTCTTGCCAATAGACTCTGACACTTGCATTTAATGAAACAGAAGGGCAGCTTCTCTGTTTTCCCTGAGAAGACATGGTAGCATTAATTACTGGTAAGCTCCTTACTGACAAATGCATCTTAGTAGCTTATTATTTTAGGCATTTCTGCTTGCTTGCTTGTCCGTCTGGAGATGCTAAGGGGGATGTGAAGCTCTGTGTCTGTTCTACTGAGACCTTGCGTGACGTCCAAGTAACTGCTTGTGGCAGCAGAGCGTGCATTCTTGAAAAGGTTTCTGATTGGAACTTTCAGTATTTCACTTTCTCTCCAACTGGTGGCTCCCCACGAGTGGGAATATTAATTATAGGCAGAGAAGCTGAAAAGGTTTGGTAGGAAGCTCTGTGTTTGGGCTCATTTCTGTGTTGAGATAGAGAAAATAGAACATAGACCCTTGTGAAATGTAAGGTCTGTGTTTGTGTAATAAGTGGCTGGGTGATAGCTGGTAACTTTGTGCTCAAAGGTAGTTGGGGCTGCAATGGGTGGCCTGGCACCTGACGCTGTGGGATCGAATTTTCAGCTAGCTTTCCTGTGGATGCACCAACGTATCCCATTTCCACACCAACTGCACTGAGCTGCAGCAGCCTTTGGACTTGGACAGTTCTTAGTCCTACTTATTAATTTGCCAATAGAAATCCATGGTTGTGGGTGCTCAAGCCATGTGAAGGCTGGCTGTAAACTTCATTAAAAGGAGATACAGTCATGAAAGAGATGGTGACATCCTTTTTTCTTCTTTTTTTTTTCCCCTTCTCTTTTCAGCTTTTCCAGCTTCTTGTGCCAAAGGAGAAGTATGATAAAAGTCACGTTATATTAGAAGTGACAGCTGGCAGAACAACTGGAGGTCAGCAAAATCTCCACAGTAAAGATTACTCCGAACCTTCACCCAACTTTTTAAGGCTCTTACGGGTTATTCTTAATGCATTTTTACACTTCCGTGGCATAAAGCCATACTTCCTTAATCTGTATTATTTATTATTGGCATTAATCTGTTTTATGAGCACGAATACAGTTGCAGTTAAATCTTCAAACCCGCGGCTGCCGTTTTGCAAACTGCTATTTATGTTGTAGCGCTTTTATATTTATAGGTGACATCTGCCAACAGTTCACTAAAGAAATGTTTGAGATGTACCAGAACTACGCAGACTATAAATGCTGGACCTTTGACATTCTGAACTACGTGCCGGCTGAGATAGGTACAACAGTCCCCCAGACGTTCCATCCAGACAGCTACATTTAATGCTGTGTTTCTGTGCTGTACTTGCCACGCATTGTTTGTCTCTGTAGGTGGGTTGCATCATGCAGCTGCTCATATTTCAGGAGATGATGTCTACAGGCATCTGAAATATGAAGGAGGGACTCATCGAGTCCAGCGAATCCCTGAGACCGGACTGTCATCGAGAATGCAGCGTATTCATACGGGGACAATGTCAGTTATTGTGCTCCCTCAGCCAGAGGAGGTAACTATCTGTTAATCAGAGCAGCAGGGAAGTGTGGAGCTGGCACTGGATTAGGCGATATTTAAAACCATGGTACTCTTAGGGGATTTTATTGAAACCCAAGTGCTTTGAGCAAGTCCCAGCAAGTAAACCACAGGCCCTGTGGTTCTGGAAGGCAGCAGGCTTTGGCTCTGTACCTTATGTTTTTATATGGGTTATCAGAAGAAACTTTACAGAACGTTTGCTGCTGACTGAAAGGACGAGTACATCGGTGGTCATGGAACACAATGAGTGTTCCAGCCCCAGTGTCTGCACAACTGGAGCAAGCCAGTTTTAAATTAAGTCATGTATTAAGATGGGGAATATATCCAAGAAAATATTCAGCGTTGCCTAGGAAGGTGATTCAGCAAGTCCTTTGCTACTTTTTTGTTCATTTAAATTGTTGGTGTTCAATCAAGGACAGTATGCTTTGCATTTGAATGAGCACGTTGGTTGGTCTTTCTGAGGTTTCTCTGGTACCACCAAATCTCACTTAAACTAGCAATTTATGCAAAGAATAACCAAAACTGGGTCTTGTAGGCTTTCTCTGCAAATTCTCCTGCTTCCTCGCAACATTGGTCAGATCTGAATGTTCCTTTCCTATCCACTGAGCTCAAACTTGGTCCACATCATCATGGACTCTTATCCTTAGCAGGATCAGGATACACCTAATGTTTCCCCAGGTAGATGTTTTTAATCACTGTTGCAAAAATCCCTCAGGCTTGACTCCTGGAACTCTGCTGTTAGCTGCTGATTTTAGTTAGCTTCCCATGCAGACGTACCTTGTTTTCTGAGGGATCTGGAGCATGAGCAGGTTCAGATGAGGGCCACAAAGATGGTCAGAGGGATGGAGCACTTCTCCTATGGGGACAGGCTGAGAGAGCTGGGGCTGTTCAGCTTCAAGAAGAGAAGGCTGTGAGGAGGTCTTATAGTGCCCTTCCAGAAGCTGAAGGAAAGTTAGGGAGGGACTTTTTATAAGGACATGTAGCAACAGGATGAGGGGAAATGGTTTTAGATTGGAAGAGGGCAGATTTAGACTAGATATTAGGAAGACATTCCTTACTGTGAGGGTTGGTGAGACACTGGAACAGGTCGCCCAGAGAGGCTGTGGCTACCCTTTCTCTGGAAGCATTCAAGGCCAGGCTGGATGGGGCTGTGAGCAACCTGGTCTAGAGGGAGGTGTCCCTGCCTATAGCAGGGGGTTGGAACCAGGTGATCTTAAAGGTCCCTTCCAACCCAAACCATTCTGTGATTCTATGATAATGATTGTAGCTGGTACTTCGGTACAGTTGTAAATCAGTAGGTTTTTAATAAGTGATTTCTTTATCACTAAGGAGGCATTCAAAATATTTTAGGAAGAGCAGAAAGTAGTATTTTTCTTTGATTCCAGGTTGATATTAAAGTGGATCCCAAAGAGCTGCGTATAGACACATTCCGGGCCAAAGGAGCAGGAGGGCAACACGTCAATAAAACTGATAGTGCTGTGAGGATTGTACATCTCCCCACAGGTGAGTCTGGCTGTGGTTGGTACTTCTAAGTGCTCTAAATCTGTATTCTAGAATGAAAGCTCATAACTCTGTAAGTCTGCAGGGTTATGCCATGTACCAAGAAGTCAGTAGCCCCTTTTTCTTCTGTCACCTTCTAACAAAGCAATGTGTGAGAAGAAGAACTTTAGTAGTGGTACGATGACCAACATGCTGCTATTATACTTAGTGAAAACATTGTCTTTGAAGGATGAAAGAATAAAGGGAGAGTGACAGGGATGGGATGGAGGATGTAAACAATATGTGCTGACTGATTCAGGAGTAACGGCCATTGGCAGTTAAGGGTTCACTTTGCCTAGTTGCACCAGGCAGAAAGAGGAGCTAGAAGATTCCCATTTAGTACTAGATAATGCTATCCAAAGTTAAGTAGGAAAGAAAACATGTGCTGATGGGAAGTTAATATAGGTACTGATCCACTCTGCCTTTCTTAGGATTTACTTGTACTTCAGTGGGCCTGTATCTGTCCAACTGTAGGGTTGTACAATCAATAGGTAAACAGAGGTTTAAACAGATGTTTTGTTATGAAAGATTATCATGATGGAAAGACAATCTATAGTAAATGGAAAATGCTCACCGCTGTTGAAAGCTCGCAGTAAACTTCACAAAGGAGTGATCTCCAGAGAAAGAGATCAGTCCTCAGTGGTAGTCAGCCCTTAAATAGGTATTTATCTAGGAGGGGTCGAGCCTGGCTGAATTACCTTCACCTGTGCTCCTGCAGCTGACTCATTGCTTGCCTCAGGGGGTCCAGGCTGTGATCAACAGTTTCCCATACACCAACCTGAAAAAAGCTGCTTTGGCCTTTTTGTTCTGGAAATCAGACAGGAAGTAAAAACAAATTGTATTTTGTTTGTGACCTTTTTATTTTATTATGTTATTTATAATTCAGTTTAAGACTCTCTAGTATGGCTCTGATGCTCTCCTCTTCCAGAATAAAGAACTTTCCAGTAAGGAACTCCCTTCCCTGTCTTCGGCATTGGTGAGGCCTCACTTCAAGTACTGTGTTCAGTTTTGAATACTTCAGTACAGAAGGGACATGGAGGTGCTGGAGCAGGTCCAAAGAATGGCAACGAGGCTTGTGAAGGGCTTGGAGAATATGCCCTATGAGGAGAGGCTGAGGGAGCTGGGGCTGTTTAGTCTGAGGAAGAGGAGGCTGAGGGGAGACCTTATTGCTCTGTCTTCCAGTATCTGAACGGTGCTTACAGTGAGAGCGGGGTTGGTCTCTTCTCACTGGTGACAGGTGACAGGATGAGGGGAAATGGCCTCAAGTTGTACCAGTTTAAGTTTAGGTTGGGTACCAGGAAAAATGTCTTTACAGAGAGGGCTGTTAAGCTCTGGAATAGACTCCCCAGGGAGGTGGTTGAGTCACCATCCCTGGATGTGTTTAAAAATCATCTGGATGTGGTGCTCAGGGACATGATTTAGCGGAAAGCTGTTAGAGTTGGGGTAGTATGGTTAGGTTGTGGTTGGACTCGATGATCTTTAAGATCTTTTCCAACCTGAGTGATTCTATGATTCCAGTTTCCAAGAGCTTGTGTAGATGAAGGCGTTCAAAACCCACATAACATTATTTTAAACATGCTCTTGTAGATTCAGCAACTTCAGTTTTAACATGTGGCAGCTACCTGGAATAAACCTGTTCTCTGGAGGCAGTGTCCAGAGAACGATAATTCCAATGAGAACTGTTTGCTTTGTGGGATCTCACAGTATCCCCAGCTTTTCTGTAGCACCGAACAAAGCTCCTGGTACAGCTGTGAGGAGTTTAAAAACATAATAATGGTTTGAGGCATTCTGTTAAAATGACTTCTATCCTGCAGCTGAAAGACCCTAAAAATGAGCACTCCTAGAAGGTGTCATTTGCCTAATGTGTTTGAATTGATTTAGCTTATTTGTTCTGTGTCTGAATGGGCTTTTAACTCTGCTCCCTCTGACATTCTACTGTGAAGGGGTGGTAGTTGAGTGCCAGCAGGAGCGATCGCAGCAGATGAACAAGGAAATGGCTCTGCGGACACTGAGAGCTAAGCTGTACCAGCAGATCATTGAAAAACAACTGAGTCAAGAGCAGAGCGCCAGGAAACTGCAGGTGAGAAAACATGATAGATGAACTTGGGAAGGGTGCTTTGTTGTAGGTGTGCTTCTCTGAATGACCGTGACAGCGTGTGAGTGTCCGTGTCTAATAAAGTGTGCTTGCAGAGAAGAAGCCTGGGTGTCAAGATGCTAACTCTGCTTTGAAACTGCACATCTGTTGTCTGCTTATCCCAGTTCAGCCCTAGCCTAGAATTTTCAGGTAATGAAAGAGCCACAGACTGTGGGTGGAAAGAAGAGAATCATAAGAATATAGCTGAAGTTACCCAAAAGGCGGTACGCAGCACCCAATGTTGTGTTACACAGTTAAAGAAGCTGCCAAAATTCAGATCATAAGTTCTTGGGGTTGTATTTTAGGCTGTTTCTAAAACACGGTGTTTGACAAGATGGTGAGCTTCTGGGAGAAACAAGCACACAAAGGAGCCTGCCCTTTCACAGCTCTGTGCGGTGTGTTTGCTGTGGGTGAGGTAACTTCCAAATGTGAGCTGCCTCAAGTTATGCTGCAGGCTGTGCTTTCCTCTTAAGTGTGCCAACATTCTGTTCCCATTCTTTGAGTATTTTGCTGTTTGCAGTGCAAACTTCAATAGCGATCAACAAGAATAAAAACTCTTTGCAATAACAGAACTCTTCAGCGTCCCACCGTTTCCAGCTTAGCTATTGAATTGCTCACCTCAGGCTGTGTGTCAGTGTGTTGTTCCTGCAGATTATTAACTCGGTCGCTGTAATCAGTGAGCCATTTATCTGCTGTTAATAAGTTTAACTCAAGAGTTCTCAAGGCTGCATAAAGGACTTCGGATCTACATTTATGTTAATGCTATAGAAAATCACGCTAAGGTAAATTACCTTTTGTAGTGACTCGGAATATATAAAATCCCTTCTTTTGAAATACAAATGTGAGCGCAGGTGGAATTTGAAAGAAGAAAGCAGCTCGTACAAGTAGACACTCATTTCTCTAGGTAGTTGTGCAAGAAAACTACATTTGGAGTTGAGTATGAAAACTTTTTGAACTGATTGCACTGCTCCACTTTACCACCAGAGGACTCCTCCGTGTCTGCTCGATTTAGTCTGCACTCATTTCTGATGGCCAGATGTCAGCAAACTGCTTTGCCACCTTTCTGTAAGCAGACATCGATTGTGCTGCTTCTGTTATGAATGGTTCCCACTCACTGCCTTTTGTGGGAATGCCTTCTGCCTTCCGTGGCTTTTGGGACTGACATCATTCTTTTTCTGTTTCTTTGGTGCTTTGCTACAGTTGGGAACGAGAGCCCAGGCAGAGAGAATTCGTACTTACAACTTCACCCAGGACAGAGTCACTGACCACAGGATCTCGTATGATGCACGCAATATCAAGGTAAGGGTTTCTTATGAGGGTTTTAAGACTTGGGTACTTACCTGTGCCACTTAAAGCAAAACGTAACCTTGTGAAAATGGTTTAAAATATATGGGGAAATCAAATGGCTATTTACGCCCTAATAGGGCACAACTGATTCAAGAAGCCTACACTTCTCTGCCTTTCTTCAGGAAATAATGAGCTGACCTGCTCATGTCACATAAGTTCTGCGTATCTTTCTCCAGCTATATGAATGAATGATGCTCAATGTGTTGTCCTCCTTAGTGAGCTCTGTGAGAACTCCTCAGTAGTCACCTCTGCGGGACAGTACTGAGGTATGCTCTGTAACGCTTTGGTCTGCTGTTATTTTCTCATAGGAAATTCTGAGTGGGAAAGAAGAACTGGATAAGCTAATAAACAGGCTGCTGGAGTTTGCGGAGATGGAGGCTATCACAGAGTATCTAGAAAACCTGCAGTCTGTAGGAGGAGAAGGCTGATGAAGACCTTGTGTGGAGCTAAAGAAGAACTGGGTTTGTAACTAAATAAAACGGAAACACTCATTGGATGACAGATTGATCCAAATCTACGCCTCTGTTTTTCAATGTGTGCTATTGCTCTTTTCGTGCTTTGGCACAAATGAACTCTATGGGTTGAATTTAATAGATCTCTCCTAGCAGAGAAGAAGAGGCACTGATTACTGTGTGCACGCACCTTCTGTCTTGGCAGCAGGGCTTTTTGAAGCCAGTTCTTCTCTCGCCCGTTTTGCAGCTGGACAGATATAGATCAGGGTGATGGAGAAGAAGAAATACCACACACTGCACATTTTGCTCTGGAGGTAGGAGATGTCCAGCCCAGGCTGGATGTGGCTCTGGGCAGCCTGGTCTGGTGGTTGGCAACCCTGCACATAGCAGGGGGTTGAAACTCCGTGATCATTGTGGTCCTTTTCAACCCAGGCCATTCTGTGATTCTGTGTGCCTATCCAGGTGAAAGAACCTAAGCTCCCCTTACATAGTTTAGAATCTGACCTTGTCAATAGTACTTATCTGTACCGTATTAATCCACCAATTGAGTGAATTTCCTAAATGGAGTCCTTTCAAAAATCGCTCCATATTTTGATGCTTCATTTTGTTACAGGACATGTACAAAGTCAAAGCTACTTTGACAAGGGGTAGCCGTGCCCATCAGTGCTCTTGCAGGCGCATTCTTGGGTCAGCTGAAGGTGGATGTGGACCGCATGCCGTGCTGGGTGCAAAAGTGCTTGCTATGGAGTCAAATGAAGATGACAACACTTTGGAAGGAGTTTGGCGGTGATAACGGGCAGCTTCCTGCTTCTTGACAGAAAGTGAGTTCACACTGCAGATGTATTTTAGTAAATAAGGTGCGTCTGGAATTCAGCTTCTGCCTTGATGTCTTTGGGAATGTGTGCCTGGCTCTGTGGGCAAACCAGGCGTCTGTAGAGAGCTCAGCTTTATCAGGGCCTGCATTCACGTTTTCCCTTTAGCACGCATTGTACAATGTGCTCACACACACTGGTGCGTGGGCAGGCAGCAGCAGACGTGCTCACTTCTTAAACTCACCCAAAATGACACAAGTGTGGCACTGAACCAGGCTGGCTGCTGGATCAACGCATCCCTTTTTTACCCCACTCTTCCCAAAGTGTGCTTTTCAATGGCTCTGCACTCTTTTGGATGTAAAGAGTCCATTCATTGTTACGACTTAAATTGCACTTAAGTCAACCACAGTATTTGCGCATCCATTTTGTAATCAAGAATGATACAAGACTGAAAAGATATCTATTATTTTATGAAAAAAAAACAACATTTCCTATACTGAATCTCCTATATTTTATAGTTTTAATACTGTGTATATGGTGTCTTTAGATACTTTAAGACAGATGGTATTTGTACCTGTAAGAAAACAGGAAAACGACTCAGTTTCTCAATTACGGAATTATTTTCCAATTTCTGTGTTTTTGCCCAATCTTAACAAGTTTTGTTTGCAAATTTTTGACATGCCTCCAATGCTTTCAATCACAAAATCTTCTTTCATTTGTAGCTCTACAAATGGAGAGTAAACTAATTATCGTATGCCTTAAGAGTCATTTGCATGTTTGCACGTTGGCTGCCTGCAGGTATATACACACCTCAGCTCTCAGCTCCGCAGCACTATCAGACCAGTAATAACAAACATAATAAGCCTGCTGGGGGCTGCAAACTCTGTGTACGTGCCTTCATTGCACCTTTTTTTGGCCTTGGTCCACTCCTTACTTCCAAGGAGGTATTTGAGTAGGCTCTGTCCCACAGGAGCGTTCCTCTCCAGAGATGATCCTCCTGCCTGCAGCCAAGGCGGTAGTTTTGCTGTAGTGTTATTGTTTTTTCAAGGTAAGATCCTTAAGGCAAGGACTTAACTTAAATGTCTTGTCTTGGACACCTATAAAACTTCCTTACCTTTTATGAAGTGGTTGTCAAAATGTCAAGGAGAAAGAAGTTTTCAAATGAGAAAGATAGTAGTTGGCACCTACCCAACCCTTGGAATTCTATCTTGGCTGTCGTTTTCCAAGACCTAGCTGCAGTGGAGGTACCCGAGACCTCTACATAAATAGCATCATCTTTTTAATCTGGCCACTAAACCCAGCTTGTGTCACACGACAGAAGATGGATCAGAACACACATATAAAGTGTGTCTGCTGCCCGGGTTGGGATACCCAGTGGGTCAGCCAAAAATGCTTCTTGTGATGAGAGGTCATCCCCATGGGCTGTGGCTTGGTAAAACCTCCACTTCACCACTCAGATCCTCCCTCTTCCTGGTACCTGTGCTATCTATCTATCCAGGGTTTTCCTCTCGGTGTTAGAATGATGGTGCTCCCTTTCATAGCCAAGAGTTGACTCTAATTCAGCTGAAAGGCAGGGCTGTTGGACTGTGATGTCGTCTACATAGGTATGAGTACTTACAGTGCTCTGCTGAATTACACGTACATTTTATCTATATCAATACTATTTATCACAATTTTTGAATAAACAAAGCATGAACTGTAACAAAATATTCATAGAAACAGAAAACAGCTTAGATTTAAAGGGGCCTCCAAGCCCAGCCAGCTCCAGCCCTGTGCTGTGGGCAGTGCCACGCACCAGATGCAGCTGCCCATGGCCCCATCCAGCCTGGCCTTCAATGCCTTCAGGAATGGAGGAAAGGTAACGCATGTGATGGTGGAAAGATGGATTCTTACCTTCTATATGTAAATAGACGAGCACTGCTGTCTTATCTTGATTACTTTCAGTGAATCGCCAGTGGAATGCAGAAGGAAATGTAGCAGAGATACTGGCCCTGCAGATGGGTGTATTCCTATGATGCAGTGAGCTGTTCACTATCACTGAGCCCCATCCCTGGATGCCCCATCCCTGGAGGCACTTGAGGCCAGGCTGGATGTGGCTCTGGGCAGCCTGGTCTGGTGGTTGGCAACCCTGCACATAGCAGGGGGGTTGAAACTGGATGAAAATTGTGGTCCTTTTCAACCCAGGCCGTTCTGTGATTCTGCCCCAACCCTGTAGCATTGCCTGGCATTGTTGCTGTGGTCAATGTGCAGGACCCAGCACTTGGTCTTGTTGAACTTCATCCCATTGGTAGCAACCCAGCAACCCAGCCTGTCCACTTTCCTCTGCAGAGCCTTCCTGCCCCTGAGCAGATTGACAGTTCCTCCCAGCTTGGTGTTATCTGCAAACTTACTGAGGGTGCACTCAATGCCTGTGTCCATGTCTTCTATAAGATACAGAACGGGACAGGCCCCAGTACTGACCAATAAATGTTAGGTTGTCCTAAAACACCTCGAATACTTGAGCAACAGCAATAACAGATCATTTCAATAAAAGCTTTATTTGGTATTTCTGTATTAACTCCACTTCAAAGACTCATAGTATTTTGTCATTGCAATAGAGAATTCTATATAGAGAACAGCTGGTGACACAAAAGAAAATGATGGCTTTGAACAACTCCGTGTTCCACACTGCACCCCTTCTGTAAAACAAGTGATGAAAAGCCCAAACCAAATCAAATCCCAAAGCTCAGTTGGCTGGTCGCAGCGATGACTCGTGGCTCAGGACAAACAGCAGGTAGAAGGTGAGACGACTTGAGAGGTCGATACAACAGAGATGATGCCTGACAGACCATAAGCAAAGAGCTGCAGCAGCAACTGAAGGGATACAGACAGCTCGGAACAAGAAAGCACAAGGATGGAAGGGCTGCAAGCTCCGTATGAGGAGTGGAATGAATTCTGTCCCAGGAAAACAAACCCTGGAGCATGGAGCCAACCCAAGGCCTCAGCAGGGCTGGGGATAGGAGGTGTTTGCTGGCAATGCGGCACAGCGGTGACACAGAGGTTTGCATATATCGGAATACTGGAGGAAGACAGGTTGAGGAAGACACCAGTAGTTTAGACAAGGGTCAAACAACAACAAACATTTACCAAATTGGGAAAATCTGGATTTCCAGCTACATGTTCCTGGATGGAAGGTTAAAACGTAGCTTTTAGGCACACGGATAATTCCATGGCATGGGTTGGACTGAGCAGGTGGTCTCTGCACAGCTCCTGTCATGCTGATTTCCATGCCAAACACAACTTGCTCGCATCTTCTAAAAGCACCGTCAGCTCTGGGCAAGCCCTGCCGTAACACACGCACAGCAGGGATGGGATGCGAAGCTCCACTTCCACACAAGACAGGTGATGCAAGAAAGAGAAATACAGCGCAGTGCAGTGACCTGCCCACGTTCACACATCAGAGATGGCAGTGAATCCCCTTTATCCTTTTCTCTCTGCCTACCTTCCCCAAGCACTAGTGGTGCCCAAGGTGGTGGCTGCGAAGCCAAGGTGCAGCCCCAGCTGAAGGGGCCTGCAGTAGAAGCAGGCAAGCAGAACAACGTGCTGCGTGATAGGGAAGGGATCAGCCAGAAAACAAAACACTCTTCTTCTGAAACAGCAAAAGCAGCATTCCTTTGTCAGAAGGCAGTGAGCCCAGGGGAGGATTAGCAGATGAGCCGTGCAGCTAAGATAATACCAATAGGATTCCTATGGCAAATTCCAAAGGCAGAGGATTTTGCAGGGAGACAGCATGGAAGGGAGAGAGATCTCTGCAGAACAGATGACTTGGAAGACCAGTGTCTGCCGTGACACTCAATGCAGTGAGTGCAATATCAACTAATCTGCTGTCCGACCCAACCTGACCAATGACAAAGAAGACACTGAATCCTTTTTCCTAACACAAACACTTGCTTAGGCTTATTGGTGAAACACAGAGCTTTATGAAGACCTTTGGTCTGTATTGCTGCTAACAGCGGCTCAAGGAAGCGAGTTTTGAACGCTTGTGTGATCAGATTGTTTTTCAGCATCTCCTTAAGGAACTTAACTACAGGTACCACTAATCACTGCCTGTGACAGCTTGAACATGACAAAACATCTCTGAGAGCAGATGATAATATTTTGGGGACCTCACTGAAGAAAGAAATCTTCTTTGGAGGACTGAAGTCTACAGAGGAGCGCTACTAAGAAAGTCATTTAATATACTTCAGGCTTGGAGTAACACAGGTGCTGCAGGGCAAAGAACACAGAATGAGTACAGCAGGAAAAAAACCTCACAAGGAAAAAAGTGTTCTTGAAGGCAAAGCCTGATCAGCTGCTACCTCAGCAGCTGACAGTGGTGGAGGAGCAGAAAGAGCTGCTTGTAGTGGTCAGTCACAGGGCACCTGCAGCACACAACACGATGCGATCATGTGGAAGAAAGATGTGGTGAAGGGATGTATCAGGAATTGCTCACAATACGCTACGGAAGTACTGGTGGCATCACATGCAGCCTTGACCTGCCAGCAATGTGCAGCTGAGGCAGGAGGAAAGGAGAAAGGAGATTTCTGCTCTATCTTTTCATGTGGAGAAGCAGCACGTATTCCTGCATCTACGACAGTGAGAGCAGCCAGCAGTCATCCTGCGCCTATGAGTGAAAATGCAGAGCTGGACTCGAGAGAAAATACTTGGATTTCTCAAAATAAACATCAGAAGAAATACAACCTTGACAAAGAAGCCAAAGAAACCACACAGGATTAAATTCAATACTTCATTCTCTTCCACACACACACAAAAAAAAAAACACCACAGAGTAAAAAAAAACTAATTAAAAGAAAGGAGCTCAGCTTCCTTTGCAATATGTGATAGATCAGATTCCCACTCTTGGGTCAGCTGATCCAACAGATGAGGTCATTTTCTCAAGGAAATCAAGTTCAGCAGTTTCCAACTGTATTCTGCCGTAGCCGGCAGTGCCAGCTGCCTTAACTCTGCTTTCTGACCGAGGCTCCCCTGAGCAAAGTGCTGTGAGCTTTAAAATGGAGACACATATTTGAATGGTTGCGCGATCGGAACCTTTGTGGCTCACTGTTTGGTACCCAGGGAAGTAGGATGTAGCGCTGTCTTCTCATGCAGCCAATGGATCTTGATAATGCCAATGAAGACCTGTTCCACCAGATTAAGAAACCAACCTTAGGCTCCTTAAGATAGTCAACTGCTAAAAACCTGAACGGCCAAGCCAGGACATTTCAGCCATCAGCCCTGCGTACTGACCTTGTGTTTTCCTCTCTTACAGCACTCTGAATAATGAAGCCCTCCTCATCTCAGCTAACTCTGTCTGCAACTGCTCAACACATTCCTCTTGCAAAAGAGGAAAACCATCAGCCTCTACAAGCAGCAGGGATAAATCTTTTGGATGTTTTTTTTCATGACGATATCAAGCAATTTTTTTTTTAATAGAGAAAGAGACAAAGAGGAAACGAGGCCAAAAAGAAAGAAAATTTGATGTGTAAAAAGAAAATTCAAGTAGAGACAACAAAGCAAAATACACCGGGATGAAAGCATAGAGACATTTACTGCAACAGAGGAGGTTCCAGATAAATAAAGCTGAGGGATGACTTTACTCTCCAGAGCAAGCCATTGATCCAGTTCCTGCGTAAAAATAAAAGGTCTGCATTATTTCCCCCAGATTAAGCATTTCTACATTGTCCCGTACTTAGAAAAGGGGTAAAAAACCTGACATGACGTATCTAAAACAGCATCCGTGGAGCAAACTGAGCGCAAGTGGCGTAGCTACAATAAAAAATAAGTCTATTTACAATATTGCATAATTAATATAACACCAACTTCCATTCCAAAAGCAGTCACGTCAAAATAAGAAAATATTACAACTCACGTCTGTTTTAATACCTATAAATCCTTCGTTTCCATCCAGCATTTTTCTTTATAAAAGCCTGTTTAAAATATTAAACTTCTGATTCTCTCCAGCTTCAGCAGAACCTGAAATGTTGAAGTATTACTGATCGTCCAGCCTTTGTCTTAAGTTTCTGGATTTCCCATTTTCAAATTTCCTCTTTCTAAACGTCGCCACCCCTTCAGTCAGGTCTCCAAGGGAGGTCACTGTCTTCTCCTTAAATATCACCGTGCCTTCTTCTGGGACATCCAGCACTGGAGGCAGCACACTGTCACTCTCTGTACTAGGAAGCTCCAGGTCCACTTTTTCACTGCGAGGAGAGATGGAAACAGAAGAAGGTTAATCCACGTGGAGAAGAGAACACAGTGTGCTACAGACAGTAACATCTATATTGAATTATCAAAGCAGCTTTGAGCTAGAGGCAAAGTCTTCTAGCCAAGATGATGTTCTTTCTTTCTTCTATGTGAGCTGGCACACAAAAAAAGACCTCTGTTTTGCAGTGGTTATAGCATGCCCTCAGTACTCACCACGCAAACACTCATGTAAAAGACCAAAGACCCAGACAAAACTGTATCTGCTGCATAATTTAGAGCTAGAATGCTGTAGAACGGGGTGAGTATGAAGGGAAATATTGATTTCCTTCTCCCAGAAGTAATTTTTCCAAACTGCTGGAGGGCACCATAACAGGAAACTGACCATAAAAGACAGAGCACTTAAGAAGAAACCGAGCAACCTCAGCCACCACGCAATGCAACAACAGAGCAAAAAAAACCACAACCAAGCAAAAATCCCTGATCAGATGCATGTCATGAAAACATCTGCTGTGAATCAGCTGCGCATGAGAAAGAGACGTCATCCAGATTTGATACATTGGCTTTACCAGACTATGTGTTTTTGTCCTTCATCTCCTGACTTAAATCACTACAGAAAGTGAGAATACTGAGCACTTATACATAATGACAACAGAAAAGAGTTTCAGTGGATTTTGTGTTTCTTTCTTTTTGCTTAACTTTATTGGGAAATTAGGGAGCATGAAAGACAACAGCTCTAACAGAAATCTTCTAATACAGTGCGGACTGAAAGTAAAATTGAACAGAAGAATTGCTGTTATAGGGGTTGTGTTCTTCAAGTGAACAATTAGAGTCAGCTGAGTACCCAGAAGTAAGAAATAATTTGCTGCCTGTATAAGCAACTCAGCCAACATCCTGGCATTCATGTCAGCAACCAGTGATTCCACAGGGAAGGAATTTAAAGCAATACTAACTAAGAAAAGATGACCAAAGATCAGGTTGCTGCTGGTCCTAGAAGATTGAGATAGCTCTTGAAATCCAGACAGAGTTAGCCTGACTAACTCATCACTCATCAGAAAGAAACAGAATCTAGCATGGAAGCCTTTAGGAGCCCCTGAAGAAACTGCCCATGTGGTTCCAAGGCTGGAAGGAGTTGAAAAAAAAAAAACAGTTACAGGAGCTGAACCAAATTGTTGAAGGAAACGATGATAAGGAACACAAGCTCAGTGTAACTACATTTAAATTGTTGTTACTTATCCTCTGAGAAAAATGATGCATGACAATTATCCTTCACTTCACTTCACACTTGTGGAAGACTTCTACACTGAAAATGAAATGCCACTGATGTCTTCCATGGAGATCTATTACTTAAAGTAATCACCAGGCACTGGAATGACACTGGAATGGCTGCCCAGGGAGGTGGTGGAGTCGCCGTCCCTGGCAGAGTTCAAGAGGCGTCTGGATGAGGAGCTACCAGAGATGGGTTAGTGGTTTGCTATAGCTATGGTGATGGGAGGATGGTTGGACTGGATGATCTTGTAGGTCCTTTCCAACCTTGTGATTCTATGATTCTAAGGAAAGAATTGTACTTGGGTTACGTTCCCAATCACTGCTCTGCTAATTCTGCTGGAAGTCAGAAGAAAAAGCTTCAGCTCTTAAAAAGATCCTGGAAACAAAACCTTATGAAAATTACTGTGGTAAAAAGATACTTACTCTGGTTCTTCTTCTTCTTCTTCATTTTTAATTGCCTTCCATTTTCCATAAGTGTCGGTCTTAGATTCATCACTGGAGGCTTCTTTGGAAGCCAATGCAATCTTCTCTTTGTCAACAGCTTCTTCCTGCCATTTAACTTCCTGCCATTTAACTTCCCGCCACTTCCCATAAGGGCTTAACTTCTTAGCTTTGGGAGATTTCTCTTTCTCCGATTCTTCATCCTTTTCTCCTTTCTTCTAAAGAGGAAAAAAACCCACCTTAAGCAAAAAAGCCTAAATAAAAACATAATGTAGCTCTATTTTATCTTTTATTTTTTATCTGCTGTTCCTAATTTTCAACCAGGAGTAATGCATGGTACTGGCTTATAATGATACACAGTGATGTGTAAATATGTATTTTAGAATTAACACCTGTCTGTTAATCCATTTTATAGTTAAATCATCTTTATTTGTTTTGAACACCCAGCTTCAGAAAACCATCCGACCCAACCAGCGCTACAATCACATTCTCTTTATCTGGAGTTTTTAATCTGAAGAGAAAAATGTAACTGATTAAAAATATATAGCTGTCAAAATATATAATGGTTCATTTTCGAATTGATATAGAAATTACAGCCAGCTCCTTTTCAGTTAAAGGCATTCCCTCAAAGCTTCTCCATGGTCATCTTTACCAGCGGAGGTCGGAAGCCGCCACGTGTGGCCATATGCGGACAATGAAATCCACATCATTTTTTGGGGGGTTGTTTCAGAGATGACAGCTTCCCTTCTCAGAGCACACCACGACTTCTTGCAGAACTCTACTTGAGACTGGCTGGAGGATGCCAGCCTCATGCTCAGTATTCTGGAGCAGTGCCACTAACAATCCAAATAACGGAACTAATGCTCATTTCATTATCCAAAAAAGCGTGAACTTGTGCTTTCAGCCATGATGTTTAACCTCATTACTATGAGTACAGCATGTCACAAAGATAAAGTCATCTTATGCTAGAAAATGGCTATTAAATGTAAAATAAATCTAAAGAGAGTATAAATTTACCTTTACATTTGTTCCCAGACTTTGTCCTTCGCTTTCACTGTCTTCCTGTTCAGAGTCTGATTCAGATGCTCCGGAATCTGCTTCTTCAGAACGCTTGCCACGTTGACTGTTCTCGTTTGCAGATGAAACAAAACCATCAGGTTTCTCCCACGTGGACACTGTCCAAAATATTTGAATAACCACATTATGCACATATCTAATTCCGTCTGCTTTTGCTTTGATGCCATCACCTTTTCAGAAGCAATGTCACCCTGTGCAAAATATACAGCAAATAATCTGGCACAAGGGCTTCGACCTTTGATCAGTTCATTGTTCACAGCAAAGATACTGTTCTAACATCTGAATTCACTGATGATAGAGATCACTGTAATCAGTGCTTAAGAAAAATATCACATGTAAGAAATCATGGCCTACAAGACTCAGGCACTAAGACAGGACAGACCACCTTGAGAGGTGCCTGTTTGATTTGAGTTATCCATTGGTGACAAAGAAAAGATAAGGGAACTGTGAGTCTCCTAGCTTTCAGGGAGGATAAATCTTCCCCCTCTGCATCTCATCTCGGTAAGATTATGCCTTTAATAAAACTGCTGTCATGCAAACAAATGAAAACACGATTCTGAAAAGACACAAAAGAATCTGTAGAATATGACCTCATTTTAGTATTCCTTGATTAAAGTATCCCAGCAAACCACCGAATAAAAGTGAACACAGTGGTCTTAAAGCTGTTTTTAGTAACAATAAAAAAACCAAAACAATAATAATTTTCTGTATATAATTTTATATAAGCTCTCAAATGCAACAGAACTGCTAGTTTTCCAATTATTTTATCTATTTCCAAAGAAATCACCAGTAGCAAACAGCACTTACCAGGCATGTTCCTATGCACAGCCTGAGAAGGAGAGGTGTGAGAAACTGAAAACAAGTAGCTTTTGACTAACAAAAAGGTCTCCTAAGGGTATTACTGTCATCTTGTTTTACACCCAGAGGAATTCTGCTTCATACCCAACATCAGAAGGAAAGCTCATAGCTGGCGTCAAACCTCTTGCCTTGCAGAGAGGCACCACTGACCTTAAATCATTTGAACAGATTTAGAAAACAGATGCCTGTTCTGGGGGAGTTACTACAAAGTTCCCTATGCAGGGAAAAATGGGGAGAACAAGTAGGGGCTCAGACTCTGGTCTCTCATATCAATCCTGTGTCAATAGCAAGAAAGATCATAGAATCATAGAATGGCCTGGGTTGAAAAGGACCACAATGATCATCCAGTTTCAACCCCCTGCTATATGCAGGGTCACCAACCACCAGACCAGGCTGCCCAGAGCCACATCCAGCCTGGCCTTGAATGCCTCCAGGGATGGGGCATCCACAGCCTCCTTGGGCAACCTGTTCCAGTGCGTCACCACATTCTGTGTGAAAAACTTCCTCCTAAGGAAGAAGGATCACGAGATTCTAATTCTGTCCTATATACCTGTCAAAATAAAATCCTATCCCTTCTGGTTTTCCAAGCTAAAACTTCAATACGTGTGCAGAAATGAGGTAGCCATATTTTAGAGCTGTAAGTTGAAGGTCAAAAAAAAAACCCAACTACGAAGCACAAATGCACACGAAGTGACAATCCAGATACAAAGCCAACACAAAGTTAAGTGACAAGTATATTTCAGCTGAGGAACAGCTCAACAAACGTGAAGCATAATAACGGCCTCTGAAAACTCTCCTCTGAAGCAGGTTAACTGGAAACCAAGGTGTCCTTACCTCCTGTCTGTGTGTTGTAATAATAGGTATGACCATCTTCACTGACACCTTCTACCCACACTGCTCCCTGAGAAAATGACAAAGGAGTTAATTAAACAAGAAGACAAGACTTTTAAGGATCAACAAAAGCATCACAGAGAATCACACATAGCTTAACATCTTCCATAAGAACTTGATTTCATGAATGGCAGCAACACATACAACTTTCACTGCTCCTTAAATACTAATATTACTCATCTCCTTTTACTGGGTAGGATTTCTACGCAGCTTCATCAGACATTACTTTTGTTATTCAGATCCTGAGCATTCTAGAGCTTAGGGTTCTTTAGAGGTTTTCAGCCCATATTTGACACTGGGCACACTAAGCATCCTACTGCACACATGCTGTCAAGCATGACCCCACTCTGACTGGTAGCCTTCAATGTGCCTTTTCACTGCTCAGTTCTCTGCACCTCTTGTGAAGCCCGAGGGGCGAGCTAACCTGCTGTAAAACAAGGAGGAACTGTGAATCTTCACTCGCACAGCATACTGCAAGTGTGCCCTTTAATTTGTGGGAAATGCGAGCCCTTGTTTGAGATCTGGAATGTTCCCAATTTCTTTAGCTCAGACTAAATAAAGGAGCAATTAAATGTTTGCTTTTAGCAGTAGCTGAGCTAAATAAAGACACCACAGAGTCACAGGTGGGGGTGAGGGAGGAATGGCAAAACACAGCCATGTGGCTTTGGAGAGATATCGGAGGGTGAGGGTGTGTATTCATGATAGAGCTGAGATGAGCTGCCTTCGAGTTGTTGCCAAGAAGCTCCTTCTCTCCTCCATCGGGGCTTCCTGAAGCAGCATTTCTGATTGCCCAGAAACACAGAAACAAGCCTATGAAGTACTAACCAAAGCTCTGATGTCCTCACTCCCCAAATGAATTCACTGTCACTCTCTTTTAACAAATTTTTTGCTCTCCAACAGAACATCCAACATTATTAGCAAACAATACCGACTTTAAATCACACTGTGCCTATGACATCTATATTGAAAACGTGGAAAACTTCACATAGCTCTGTAGGAGTATTGCAAAAACAGTGTTTTTAATGTTGTGAAGCACTAAACTCCTGTAGTGATAAACCATAGAATCATAGAATGGCCTGGGTTGAAAAGGACCACAACAATCATCCAGTTTCAACCCCCTGCTATGTGCAGGGTCACCAACCACCAGAGCAGGCTGCCCAGAGCCACATCCAGCCTGGCCTTAAATGCCTTCAGGGATGGGGCATCCACAACCTCCTTGGGCAACCTGTTCCAGTGTGTCACCACCCTCTGTGAGAAAAACTTCCTCCTAATATCAGGAGAAATTCCACTGATGACTGACTTTCTGGTTTTGGACTGTTCAGCAAGTCAGCCTGTCCCTTAAATAAGGAAGGCAGTACAATGATAAAAGGTTGCTTCTACCTAGGTTCCATGGCTCTAAGAAACTTACAGAAAAGACCAATTATCACATAACTGTATCCTAAAGCGAGCACAAAAAAAGGCATTAATATTTCTCTAACTACTAAACATCACAATGTCAATGTCCTAAAGCCAGCAACCGTTCAGCTCATTCCTGCTAAGTACTTGCAAAGACAAAGGAAGATATGAAGAGCAGCGTTATTACCGTGTGTGAATTTTTAGAGTTGCCTTGGAATCCTTTCGGTTTCTCCCACTGTGATTCTTAAAAAAGAAGAACATATTTCACCCATCGTTCAGTCCCGCTCATGATACATCATATTTAGAAAGAAAACAGATCTAAGAGTTATAACCCCGACATGTGCACTCATACAAAGTGCAGTATGGATTCATCCTGATGCATTATCCCTTATCAAACTACAGTATGAACAGTAAAGCAACGTGCCTTGATTACAGGTGGCTTCACTAGGATTAATCAGACTCTGTGAACCACTGGTTGATGCACAGAGACTGGGAGGTTGGTTAAAAAAGACCCTATTATTGGCCACAAGAAATTAAACACACAAGATTATTTTACCTTTTGGAAGTTACCATGTAGAAATAAAGAGTAAGGTAAACCAACAAAGTCATTTCTATATCTCTAAGAAACAGTTTGTGATGTTCTCATTAATCACACGCACACACAAAAGGGATTGCTTTTATACTCTGAAGGAGATTGTAACACATTGCTCCTCAACCGACATCCATCAGTTAGGCAAATGTGGCAAGAAATAATCAGGTAACGATTCGTAACTGCCCTTATTTACTAGGGCAAAACTGATGCTGAGGTAATTGCCCAATTAATCTCCTGGTAAGAAAGCATATTTAGAAAGAACATAATTATGTTTGGCATATTTTATCCTTTGAGTGTCTAAAAGTTTCCAGAAACAGTGAGATTACTGCATTATCTCATTATAACTTATTAACAAAAGGCAAATACAGTCTGATATTGCCGATGCCCAAGTCTCGACTATTAAATATCAAAACTACATCTACTTGTTCATGTTTTAATAACCAGCTCAGTACTGAGGTGGCAGGAGGGTAAATGCAGGTGGCCTTCACTCATTTGTACGCAACAAGTTTATCTGCCTGGCTGTTTTTTACCTCCTGTTTTTGTATTGTAGTAGTAAGTGTAGCCTTCAGGTGACAGTCCTTGCACCCACTCCTTTGGTGACTCTGAGGTGCCCTCACGTGTCTTTTTTTTCTTCTTTTCCTTCTTTTCTTTCTTTTCCTTCTTCCCTTTACCTTCCGCTGTGTTACTCTGTGTTTTATTCTGTGTCGAACTGGGACCAACCTCATCTTCAACGAGACGATATTTAGTTCAAAAAGAAAGAAAACTAAAGTAATAATCTGAGCTGCAGTATTTCTCACTCATTAACAGCAACTACAAATAGGAAACTTTGTGTTACTCATCAGTTTTATACTCATTGTAGATAAAAGTGAAAAGACTACATTCAAAGAGCCTTTCATTTTAGCAACACTACACTGTTACAAGGCCCAAGTATCCAAAGAGGAGTAGCAACATGAAGTACCAGAAGGAGCAACCAGCTCTGACTGAAGCCAAACAAGCTGCAGCAGTTCCAAAGCCACAGCTTCTACAGAAGCTGCACAGTACAACCCTCCAAAAATGATTATGTTCTCACATGGACTGAACAAAGGTACTCGCTGAACTGCCAGATGAGAACGTGATTCTAATCCCTACCTGCTACCACTGGGAGTGCAAGCTCTGCTGTTTGATACTAACTTGTCTCCAACTGACACAAGTGAAACACTAAATTAACTAAGGGAAGCCGCCCTGCTCACTCAGTACCAACTACAGTATATCTATCTATTTTGCTACTGCACTGTAAGTGTTCTGCCCCAAATCAGATCGTTCCGTGCACCCAAGGACACCTTAACTAAAAACATTCTGTACAGCAACTTCTACTACCGGCAATCTGCAGGCTTTTTTTAAGGAGCAAACGCAGTTCTGGAGGCCTACTCTCATATTGCTCAATCCTAATTTAACAAAATAAAAAGCATTCCTATGCGATATTCTTTCAATTCTTCCCTTAATCCTTTGGCAGCTATATGAGCTACCTGGCTTAATTCCAAGCCTTTTCAAATCCTCTTGATACGCTTTCATTGCAGCCTCCTCCATTGCTGCAAATTCCTTGGACATGTTTTCTTCTTCTTTTGCTTTTTCCATGCTTTTCTTCCTAATCTAAAAGAAAACACAATAAGAACAAATTTCAACAAGTCTGGTAACGAAAGCGATTAAACGCACGGATCTGTGAAAATAAGACGTTGGAATTACCTCGCTAATTCTTTTGGCCACATTTTCCTTGTGATTTTTTCCTCTCTCATGAAAGTCTATGCTCTTAAGAAAACAAGAATAAAACAAGGATAAAAAAAACGAGAAAAATTAATACATACTTTTCTTTAAGTGACTTACAACTTAGATAGACTAAACTTAGTTGAACAAGCCTAAATGCAACATGCTTTGAAAACATTCCCAGCAAGGTCTATAGCTAGAAAACATTTGCTCACAGTCGATTCAGGAACATTTTAAGAAGCCAGCAAAGCTCCATAATGATATTTATGGTCCAATGATAAACTTTCATATCCTATACTTATGAGATGATAATATTCAGCATTAGAGACAATCTGGATTCTTTCCCTGTGCTGTTCTTCCAAGTAGCATCCCTTGATTTTCTTTCACTCACTCTGTTGGCTTTCCTGCTAACCTTCCTAAGCTGTGTGGTTTATTTAGTATTACAATATTCCAAATTGCACACAGATCCCGTGGTCTCACTGGTCCAAAAATGTGAGAGCTAACAGAAAAGCCAAGATGGGAGAGCTGGGTAACTAAGGCCAATAGGACAGTCTGCAAGCCACAAAGCTGCTGGGGGAAAAAAGAAAAGCCATCAGAAACTGGAAGGAGTTCAGCAGCCCTGCAGGTGTGACAGCTGGAGCTCGCATGTGGTTTGAAGTGTTAAGAAGTCAGTGTTGAGAAGTCAGGTGCCTAAATCTGACCTGGTAACCCCAGAGGTTCTCGACACAAAACGATGTGCAGAGATGCACATCCAGATGACGATTAATCTCATTTAAAGACAGGTTTGTAAGTTACCCAAATCCCCTCCTTCATGCACGACCCTCATAAGCATGATAGAAACCTAAACCAACGGGCTCACATCTGTGCTTCTGAATTACAGGTATGTGACTGTAAACCAGATGAAGCTCAGCTCCAGAAGTACCTTTGGCATTGAATCAGGAGTGCAAAATTTGTTTTACAAGTGAGAAACCAATGGGTCTCATGGTCTGCAAAAGGTGTCTGCAAGTCAGCAACACCTTTCTGTAACCCACTAACATTTCTGTGGGCTGTGTGAAATGAGAGAAACATCCTTGACGTGCTCTGAGCACTGGCTGTACCAGGCCCGACATATATAAACAGCACGTGGACAAAGCTGGATGTTATGTTACAAAACCTGGAGGAAAAGAAGGGCCAGATACGTCAGCTCTTATCCTGTAATGCCAAGTCGAAGAGCACAACACACCGTGTTGTGTTCATGTATGTGCTTCTCACACATCATGGTTTAATTGTCACAATTAAGTATCAGAAAGGCAGTTTTAAACAACGCTTCTCATGCATTAAGAAATCAGTAAAGAAGTGATTTTAATGACATCCCTGGTATTTCAGAGTCAGTGGTATAGTACAGCGGGTGATCTTACAGGCCTGTTGTCTGCTATCCAGCACTTGCAATAATCGCAGAACTTTTTTGGCTGAGACTTCCAGTAATCGGCCCTGGGGAGGAGGAGAATAAGAAATAAATGACAAGCAATCTGAAAGGACGATCGCAGGTTTATCATGCAAACAACCTTGGAAATTAACGTAGGCACTGCCTCTGGGTTTGGATGAATGTCCATTTTGGGTACTGCCAGCATTAATATAAAATCCATACTGGACAATGTGGAGGAATCCAAGAACAGACGGTGAGCTGTGCGGGCCCAGACAAAACAGAGCAGTGCTATGGGTGTTCCAGTAGGACAACGTGAGTATTTCTGAAGGTGCAGTTTGGATAAGAAGTTGCCCAAAAACACGCAGAAAACACTTCAGAGCCCCGCAGCCACTGTGTTAAAGTACTTAACAGCAAAACCAACGACTCCTCCAATGATTAGATTAAAGGCTGCTTCTTCACTGTTTAAAATCATAAGCAGGATGAACGCGCCCTCCAAATGCTCATCAACCTGTAAGCGATGGTGTGTTTGCAACACGCAGCTTTTCAAGCAATTCTCTGAAAAGCTTGAAAGCTGCTGGGCTTCCTCCAGTTTAAACAGAAATCTGCCCATCCCTACACGGTAAACCTTAAACCTGGGAGATCACGTAGCTGCACATTTAATTAGAAAGCTTTGGAGATTCATATTCCAAAACTCACTAAGGCCAAAGCCTGGGTAATCTAACGCTGGTTGATATCCAGCTGGGTGGGGGGGTGGGGAGTTCAGAGCTCAGCAATGAACCTCATGTCTCTTTTCCTTATTTGACCTGTAGCTCCTGAACTGCCCCTAAACCCTCTGACATCATCTACAATGAATTCTCAGCTAAAAGCCACATCAACTTTCCAAAGGCATATGTCCAATTCTAACAGAAAGCCCACAAACACTAAAATGATTTCAGTATATGCTTCGGAGATACAAGAACCCATTAGCTTAAAGATTTCCATTCTTGTTTTGTCTTTGGAAGAACCCAGTGTAAGTAATACTAAGGCTGTGCAGCTGCATTCACTGCAAGTCAAGATGTGAGTTTGCCACAAGAATGATGATGAGAATGTTGAAGTATGTGATTATTTTTCTTTAATCGAATACAGACATATGAAGAGATGCAGTTAAAGTGGCACAAAAGTCTTTTATACTCGAGCTTTGTCTTGTGCGGCTTCACCTCCAGTACTGTGTGTGCAACAACATCAGAAGGACATAAAACTATCTGAGAATGTCCAAAGGAGGGATACAAAGACGGGGAAGGGTTTGGAGGGGGAGATGCATAAGGAGCAGCTGGAGCCTCTGGGTTTGCTCAGTCCAGAGCAGTGGAGCTGAAGGGAGGCCTGAGGGGAGCCAGAGAGGTACCTGATACACCATCACAATTGCAGCCAACTCTCTTCCTTTCACTGAGTGAAGGGACAGTCTGAAGTGCATTAAGCTGAATGCACGAAAAGTCATGTTTTCAGGGCTGAGACGTTAGCAGACAAAGGGGAATGCAAGCAGGACATGTGCAAATAAAACTGGGAAGCTTTTACTGCCCAGAGAGGTTTGGCAAAGAGAATCATAGAATCATAGAATTACTCAGGTTGGAAAAGACCTTGAAGATCATCAAGTCCAACCGCAGCCTAACCAGTACCCCATCTCTAAAAACCCTCTGCTAAATCATATCCCTGAACACCACATCCAAACGGCTCTTAAACAGAAGCAGGGATGGCGATTCAACCACCTCCCTGGGGAGCCTATTCCAGTACCTAACCACCCTTTCTGTAAAGTTCTTTCTAATATCCAACCTAAACTTGCCCTGGCGCAACTTGAGGCCATTTCCCCTCGTCCTGTTACATGTCACTAGTGAGAAGAGACCTGCCCCACTCTCACTGTAAGAACCTTTCAGGTACTGGAAGACGGCAATAAGGTCTCCCCTCAGCCTCCTCTTCCTCAGACTAAACAGCCCCAGCTTCCTTAGCCTCTCCTCATAGGACTGATTCTCCAAACCTAACTGGTTGCCTCATTATACTACTGTAATCACCCCCACTAAACACACAGGTCATGAGCCTGCAAGGCAATCTAAGCAGAATCTGCATGAGCTGCTCGATCCAACTCTGTACCAGTGCTGAAGCTCATCTGCACTTATCCGCTTTGCCAGGTTCTTTTCTATGCTTACTTGAAAGGCAACCCCATTAACAGCTGTAACAATATATAAGGACGTATGGAAATAACAGAGCAGCAACACCTCAGAGCATCCATGGAAATCACCTCATCTAACAGCAGCTGTCTAAAACGTGAGGTAATGAGGTATCTAAGTACTCTTACGCCCATGGAAGGAGATGGGCACCATCCAAAGGGCCATCATTCCCATTCCAAAGTTGGCACCTGAGATGGAAACTGAATGGCACGGGTGCGTGTTTCTTCCTTGTCAGAGAATCATTAAGGTTGGCAAAGACAACCAAGATTAATACGGTCCAACCATCAGCCCATCCCACCGCGCCCACGTCCCTCAGTGCCACATCCACATGGGTTCTTGAACACCTCCAGGGATGGTGACTCCACCAGCTCCCTGGGAAGCTTTGTGCCACTGCCTCACCACTCTTTCTACCTTGCCATCCCGAATGTATAGAGAGCTTAAAGCAAACAACCTAAGCGGACCTCCAGAGGATAAGAATCTGAGGTCAGAGATATCTACTGAGAGCAGAAGTCTGCTGCTGTGGATAGAGACAGACAAGGGCTGCGTCAGGGAGAATATGATAAGAATAAGAGAAGAAAAAAAAACCCCAATATCAACATAAACTGGGTCAAGAAGCTGCTGAGGTGTAATTTTAGCAACAACTAAAATTAAGAGCACTGCAATGAGCCTGCAAGACAGGCTCACACAGCCTACCCATCAAATGCTTCTCCACAGAAACATTTCAGCTCTGTGATATGCTTCACATGTTTTTAAGCAGGAAAACTGGGCTTATAAGGAAAATAGCAGAGGGGAGCAAATGTAATCCATATGATATTCCTACTCCATCAAGGCTAGAGCCTGCATTTTGCTCCCACCTCCCAGACGCAGGTGGGCATTGATCACGCACTCAAAGACTGCTTTGGGTTGGAAGGGACCTTACGGCCCACCCAGATCCAGCCCCGTGCTGTAGGCAGTGCCCCAGCGGCTCAGGCTGCCCGTGTCCCATCCGGCCTGACCTGTAGGGACGGGCCAAACGCAGGTTTCCCGGTTATTTTAAAGACCTGAAAGAAAACAGCGATAGCAGCAAAGCGAAGACGCAGCGGTTTTCTTGGTGCGCCCCTCGCAGCAGCAGAGGCACCGGGGGAGGCCGTACCCCCCTGCCAGCAGCAAGACGCCGACCTGCCCGGCCTGTCTGGCCGAGATAAGACTCGGGACGGGCAGCGCGGATCAACAACCGAGAGGGAGGGAGAGCAGCGATTGAAACAACCCTGTGCTACGGCCGGGGATCTCCAGCCGAGCTGCGGCCAGGCTCGCTGCCCGTGCTCCCCCCACAGCCTGCGGCCCCCGCGGCCCGGCCCTGCCTTCAGAGCCCCCAGCCCAGCTGCCGGCTCACGGCCCCCACACAGGGGCTGCCCGCTACCCCCGGCACTCACATATCCGCCGCCTCGAAGCACAGCCGCACCGCCGCTCTCCGCTCGCCGCCGCTGAAGCGGGGCGGAGCGGGACGGAGCGGGGCGTGGGGAGAGCGAGGCGACGGCGGCCGGCAGGGCTCAGTCCGCGTTCTCCTCCCCCGCCCGTCCCCACCTCCTCCCTCCGCCCGCTCCTCCTTCCCCGCCCCGGGAGCAGCGAGCGCTCAGCGGGGAGCCGCGCCGAGGGAGCCGCCGCCGGTGAGTGCCGCCGCGCCTCAAGCTCGAGGGGGACGGGAGCCGCCGCGGGTTCGAGCCGCGCCGCCGCCGGCAGCGCTCCGCGCCGGGCTGAGGGAGACGGGAGGTGCGAAGGGGAACGGGGCTGGGGGAGCGGCGGGGAGCACGCTGGGCGCCCCTGCCAACTTTACGCGGAGTTGAGGGCTGAGGGCGGGCCCCGGCGTGTGCCCGGAGAGCGAGCGAGCGGGCGGGCTGCGCGTCGTCCTCTTCTCCCGCCGCCGCCGCCCCGCCGGCGTCGGGCAGCGCCGGCTCCGAGCTGCCGCCGGGGCGGAGGCGCGCGCGGGACGGTTGGAGGCCGCGGCGCGTGCGTGTCCGTGAGGGGAAGGGAGGCGGCCGGGGTCGCTCCGTGACGGGCGGCGGTCGCGCTCCGACGGCCCGGAGGGAGGGAGCGGGGTTCGAGTCCCGCTCGTGTCGCCTCGGTGCCCACTTGTTGGGCGTCTTCGGCTGTTGGACTTGAGTAAAAGTCGTGCCGGTGTTGTTGTGTTCTAAACCCCCATACGGCGTAGCTTGTTTCCCAACGCTACCGCGAGCTGAAAACAATATATATTATCTATCTTAACTCACGGGCTGCAGCTGGCAGCCCCTTCGCTAGCATCACACCGAGGGTGGGGAGAAGCCTGTGGAGTGAGTCACGGATTGAAGAGGCCCCGTGCTTGGTCGCTGTGAGAACAGGGGGGTGATTCTCCATGTGGGAATAGAAGCACCTAAATCAGGGACGAGATGACCCGGAGGTACCGAGCCCCCCGGCCCAGACTGCTGCCGAGCTGTGTTACCAGGAGGGGGAAGCAGCCTGGCTGGTTCCCCAAGGGGAGGGCCTGCGGTCGGGCTGTCATAGCGCCCTGCGGGAGTTATGCGTTTGTCAGCATTTCCATTCTGAGTGTAGTTTTCATGTAGTTTACAGCTCGGTTATACAAATATGCGCTGGGTTGAAGCTTGGTCAACGTCCTCTTCTCCAGAAACATCTCCGAGGCTAATTTGGAAATGATTCTGAGTGAACGGCTATGGGACGGACTGGCTTTGTGTGTTCGCTGAACTTCACAACTTTGCTCCTCATGCACACAGATGCGTTCACAGCTGTTAGCCCACAGCTTGTTTGCTTTTATCCTGCTAAGTTCCTTAAACGAGAGAAGAATTTAAAGGCTTGCCCTCTGCAGGCACTGTGGCTGCTGTTTGTATGTTATTACTGTTTTTTGGGGGTATATTTTTTTACTGTATTTGGTCGCTGCTTCTGAGACGGAGCACAAATGCAGTATTGAAGAGGTTTCGTTTGTATACCTCTGTACGTATATATCTGGATCGTGTGAAACGTGCCTGCCACCCAGTGGATGCAGCTGAGCCTTGTATGCTCTGTGCTCTATACATCACCACCACTCTCTCCCTGAATGTTTGCCAGGTGAGGTGTTGGAGCCATAAAGTGCAAGGCTGAGGTGACCGTCAGCCGTGAGGTGACCACCCCAGTGCAACCAGGGGTAATGGAGGCAGTGGGTAAGGCCTCACAGCTGGGCAGAAGAGAGGAGATGTGATGGGTGTGCAAAGAAGGAGAGGCATTTTTGTTCTTAAGATAGTTGGAGAATTGGGATTCTGCAGCTTCTGTCTTTCCCGTAGGATTTCCATGTTTTCACATGCATTTGTTTTTCTGGTGCCTAACCTGAGCCTGGAGTCTGACTTGCAGTTGGGTTGAACTCACTCGTCTGGAACAGAAGTCAATAGCTGTTTGTTCTCAGCATGGAGGAGATCTTTTACAGGCCTAAGCGTGTTTGAAATACAAGTCTTGTTCATCAGGACTGCTCACTTGGTGGGCTTTTAACTTTCATTTCTTCATGTCTTAGTTTCCCATCTTCAAGAGATCACGAATAACAGTGTCCTGTACCTTATGGCTTAATACAGTGATGAGAATGGTAAAAGAACATGAGAGGAAAGTAAATCACACTCTGGTCTGATAGAACAGGAGCGCTCTGAAGAACAAGGGCAAAAAGAAGATTGTGTGTTAATTGTAAAAGAGCTTCTATCAGGGAAAAAATGTAACCGAGTCAGTCGCAATTGGAGACTGACCTCCATGCATGTGAGCACTGGGAGATGACTTTAATTACCACAGGCCGCTTAGTTCTAAGAAGTCCTAAATACTGCTGTGTTGGTCATGTTTTTTCATGCTGCTTTTTTGAGTGTCGTTTCCTAGGCTTTCTTTCAGTTAAGAAAAGATAAGATAAGCAGATAGACATCCTGAGGCAATGTGTGTGTGTTGTTCTTCCTCGGTTGGTGCAACACATGGGACTGTTGTCTGAGGTCTCCACTGGGCACCAGCTATCCGGGCAGGTCTTGGCTGTGAGTAGGCCAGCAGGAGATGGTCTGCTGTGCTCTGTGGCCCACAGCTGTACACATTCAGGGAGTGAATGGCTCAGAAACTCTGGTCTGTGTCCTGAACTCTGCCATAGGTATCTTAGATTTCCCTGGTCTGTCTGTGTTTTTCTGTGCCATTCCTCATCTTGGTGCCATTTCATTCTCCCACTGTCTCCTTGCACCTGCCTTCCCCCCATGGGATGGGGCAGTGAGAAGCAGGATCTAGGTGGATTTTTCACCCAGGCAGCAAAAGGTGCACGTGCTACCCTAACCCTAACAGCTCCAGCCCTTGTGTCTGATTTCACATCCAAAGCTGAAAGGGCGTTATAACCTTCCAACAAGCTTGCCGGCGTTTTCTGTTAGCAGTGAAGGATTGAGTTTTCCCTGGTCTTGTTCTGCAAACAGCTGAACTATTTTGGCTGTGATTTCTTAGTCTACCTCTTTCTGCACCCCTCCCTCAGAAGCAATCTCTACGCACATGGAATAAAATTTAGCCCGAGGCAGACGTTCAGATTGGAAAATTTCAACCCAAATAAAGGCTGGCCAAGCTGCAAGTGGCTGAATACAGCATTGCACATTAGGAGTGTTCAGCATCAAACGTCATCAATACCGGTGTGTGTTTCTGTACATTGAAACACACGGCTAAAATGTTATATTAATAAGTTACCCGGCTGACTAATTGGCACCCAGTTGGACCTGAAGTTGCTTTAATGGGGAGTGAGACTAAAACTTTTACAGTTAATTTTATGAATGCTTTTACTTACTAATATTATTAATTATTGTTTTCCTGGCCAGCTTCAAAATGGAGCCTCTGAATAAGTAACAAGTTGTGGCTTTCTCATTCCGAGTCTTAACATTGTTAAAGACCAATTTACAGCAGAACCAGAGCAAATTGCATCCCAGAGTTCTGAATGGTAAAAAAAAAACCACATCTCCCAAATTCCTGAGCTATTTATCAACCGCTCTATTGTAGCAGACTCACCCTATATTGTGTCCCTGATATATCTATTAACTCTGCAGTGAAGTGTGAGTTTAAAACAATTGTGCCACAGAGTCACTGTGGATTAAATACTACAAACATTGGCAAAGCTTCTTCATAAATCTTCCTTAGTTTAGAGAGGCACTTAGGCGTGTCTTTCTTTCTGAGCGCAGCTGTTCCTTGTGGGGTCCCCCAGGGGCTGGATTTTGGTGTTATGCTGTTTTAGTATCGTTATATTCACTGTTTTGCAATGATATCTCATCGTTACCAATGATTATATGCAGGTTTTTGTGTGTGTGCATGTATGGAACAAGTTGCTAGTGCCATATACTTCAAATCACAAATAAATAGCTTTTAAACTGGAATGGGGGAATGTTTTGGTTAAACATTAGGGAGGAAGTTTTTCACACAGAGGTGGTGTCACACTGGAACAGGTTGCCCAAGGAAGTTGTGGATGCCCCATCCCTGCAGGCATTCAAGGCCAGGCTGGATGTGGCTCTGGGCAGCCTGGTCTGGTGGTTGGCAACCCTGCATATAGCAGGGAGGTTGAAATTCAATGATCACTGTGGTCCTTTTCACTCCAGGCCATTCTATGGTTCAGTGATTGTGTGATTCTATGATCACATTTTTAAATGGTTCTCATCCAGCAGAATCCATTTTAACTGGATACAAAGGGACCAGGAATGCAGTTATACCAGCAAGATAGAAGGCTGTCTTCAAACTGGCGATTTGGAAGAAGGTTTAAGAATTTGTTTGGACGATCATCTCAACAGGAGTTTTCATTGTAATGCTGTGAGCAAAGCGTGATCTTTGGCTAGATAGCAATAAAAATAGTGCATAGAATTAGGAAAGTACATGGCGTTAGTAAGATGACTGGAATGCTGAGCCTGTGTCCGGTGTTGCTATTC
This sequence comes from Excalfactoria chinensis, assembly GCF_039878825.1. Lineage (NCBI taxonomy): Eukaryota > Metazoa > Chordata > Aves > Galliformes > Phasianidae > Excalfactoria > Excalfactoria chinensis. The sequence goes on along the minus strand of NC_092825.1, from coordinate 155,147,145 downwards.
ACACGAGGAAGGATGTGAAATATTAGTAAGAACATGGCGACAAATAGCGATCCAAGGTTTAGAAACCAAACTTCATAATGTGGCTCATCAGATCAGAGGAAACTGGGAGGTGAATGATGCCTGAGTATGTCTTATATGTATGAAAGGAAAATCAAGTGAGGTGTTACCTACCGAGTGATAAAGCTGGAAGCTGAATTTGGCCTATCAAGGCACTTGAGCCTTTGATAGTTATGAGATGATGTTTTATGATCCTGTGGCTCATTCTTTTTAATATACACTTCTTTTTTTTTCCCCTCTGGCATCTGCACTAGAATAAATATACTTCAAGTATGAGAGTGTTTCCTTCCTTAGAAAAATGGTTGTGTCTCCTATAGGGTAAATGGTACGTAAAAGCACGCTGGGTTCTGATATTCAACGTTTCACACAGTGGTCTTGATTTGGGCTTTTTCTTTCACACTTCAAAGCGTGCTCTGAATATTTTAGGTAACAAATTGAACTTTCTGTACAGAATGTCATTACTGGACAGTTTCCTATTGACAAGAACCGAAACTCGAGAAGCCCGAGTTCTTGTAAATCAGTATCTCTACTGAAAAACATGCATGCAAGTATTTCCGCTTGCTTGGAAACACTTAAGTACTTAAAGTAGTCATCTCAGATGTGATTTCTAAAAACGCCATCTTCAGCTGCTGTATTGAGATGTGTTTTTGTGAATAGAATGAGAATAAACTGATCTCTAGTTTGGCCCCCGTGCTTATTGCTACGTTCACTGAAGGTAATGACAGTGCCCTATTGACTTCTAGTAGGCACAGAATGTCACTCACTAAGAAAGTAGAAGCCGGGTTGGAAGTGTTCAGCGTTTAGGAGTTCTAATTCGGATATCTAATGAATTTCTCTTTGAAATAAAAAGGAAAAACAAAGAATCAAAAGTAAATCTTGAATCCTGCTTTAATGTTCCAGTAGTTTGATATAAATAGTGTAATAACGGCGATGATAATGAGTCTCATTTTGTTCTCCAAGTGAGTCTCATCATGTGATGGCTGTTCTCCAAGTGCCATCGTGGGCTGTAGCTTGCCATCTCTTGATGTCTTCTCGTGTCCTGTAATATTTAGTGAGTTTTATTCCCTTGCTAGTTGTAAAATAAAACAGTATTTTAGTCAGAGGCTGAATTAAGTGATTTATGGCTGCCTGAAGGACATATCAAAACTGAACGTTCAAATGGCGGAGCTGCCTAACTGGCTGCTCTGTTAATACACCTGATGGAGCAAACTGTTGGTGCACCTTGATAACCAAATTAAGTAGTAGCAGGACTGAGTTCTTGGCAAGGTTTTCTCCCTCAGTCCTCAATGTGACCATAATCAGGATAGCGAAGACCTGTGTTTTTCTATTAAACGTATTATTCTGTGTCACATATGCGAGGACTTCCCTCTCAGTCTGTCATCTGGCACAGCTGTGGCAGTGAAGACGTAATTCTGCCTGCTCCCTAGAATTAATTTCCTGTTCTTATTTACGTACATTTACAGCAGTTCTTGTTCTTGTTGTTTAACTGTTTCGGATTCACCTGTGTACTGTGGGCAGTGTGATATCCCTGTCTCTTTTCTCCATTAATATAATAGTGATATTAAGCAGTTGGTGTCTCATGTACCTGGTCATACTGGCATTGATGAAATTTAATGAGGTGTTTCAATCTGCATGACCTTGTTGTGTAACTCGTTTATTCCTAATGTATTCAAATAGGAAAACTGAGCGTGCCAAGTCCTGGTAGAAGGTTGCTCATATGGTGGTAGCTGCTGCTGCAGCTTCTCTTTTGACATCTGTTGCTGCCTGAAGAGAAGCTACCAATCTTACCATTTTAAGGAGCTCATGCATTAAGCTTGTATCGGGTGCTTGCAGGGCATGCTTGGGATCTTCATAGATGGATGTGGGTTTGGTTTTCCATCTTGAGAATTAGAACTGCTGGTGGGAAAGTGGTAGGATCCTACACCTTGCTGCAGACCTTCTGAGGTTGTTTAAACAGGGTTGAAGAGCATCCTGGCATCTGTTGTTTCCTCTTTCTTTCTTTTTGTTTTACTTTTCATTTTTTCTTAAAGGATGCTGTGTAAGTGGGGAAGTTCAATGGGAAGTGACCAGGTCTCTCAGTGTTGATCAAAAGAATGGCAACAGAGATATGAATTTTGCAAGAGCCCATTTTGCCACCAGTCTGAATGATCAAAGAGGTGAGAAAAGGTTATACTACCCTGTGCCGTAGGATTTCCTGGTCTTTAAGAGATATGACAGAGGAAGTGGTACTGGCTGTGAAAGGACAGCAAAACTAGTCACAGTGTGGAGACAGTACTTAGATCATTGCTCCTACACTGGTATATGAATACTAACAGTGTGATAATAAAGTGTGGCATAAGGAGCAGGGCTCCTGTTTCTTTCCTGGAAGGAATGTAGCCCAGCAAGGTTTCAAACTCCTAATTTTTTAGAGGAGATCAACTAATTTAAATGTTAAACTGAGTAACTAAATACAGGGAGCTGGATGCGTTCAATTGTCTGTAGATTATCTTTCTCTCTCAAGTCTAAGGAAGGCTGTTCCTTATCATTTGCACTGAGTGAAGTGGCAGTAAGAGACAGAGCTCCAGCATCTCCTCAGCTTGGATCCTGAGCCTGTGTCCTCTCTCCTGTTGTGCTTTGTGGCTCCTGTGCACCAGAAGCCTGTCCAGTGCCTGGATACTTCCAGCAGTGACTTCTCCAGACAGACACACTGTGTCAGAAAAATACCCTTGTTGCCAATCAGCCTTCAACTTGCTCTTCTCCTGCAGTGGGCTGTGATGCTTAGGTGACAAAGCTGGGGTGGGTTCTGGTAAAAGAAGCTGATGACGGGTGGGGGGAGGAAGTTAGTGGTATATTAGTGTCGGCAGTGGAGATCAGATGTGTTCACCAGCCTACCCAACCATAGACCTTCCTCCAGCTTTAAACACATGGACTTGTGCCATTTTTTTTTCTACTTTAATGTTTAATTACTTTTAATATTTAATTACTGTGTCCAGTTCTGGGCTCCCCAGTACAAAAAAGACAGACTCTTGGAAAGAGTCCAGCGGAGGGCCGCAAAGATGGTGAAGGGCCTGGAGCATCTCCCCTGTGAGGAGAGACTTAGGGAACTGGGTCTGTTTAGCCTTGAGAAAAGAAGGCTGAGAGGGGACTTGATCCAGGTTTATAAATACCTGAGGTGTGGGAGCCATAGTGGCGAGGCTGGTCTGTTTTCAGTAGTGCGTGGGGACAGGACTAGGGGCAATGGGCTGAAACTTCAGCATAGGAAGTTCCGCACGAATGTGCGCAAGAACTTCTTTACAGTGAGGGTGATGGAGCACTAGAACAGGCTGCCCAGGGAGGTGGTGGAGTCTCCTTCTCTGGAGATATTCAAGACCCGCCTGGACGCCTACCTGTGCGACGTGGTGTAGGGAGCCTGCTTTGGCAGGGGGGCTGGACTCGATGATCTCAAGAGGTCCCTTCCAACCCCTATAATTCTGTGATTCTGTGATTCTGTGATTCTGTTTCATTCTGGAAGAAGGAAGTTATAAGTATGTAGGATTGTCTACAAGTTACAAAAAATAGGGCCCCCCAGCACCTGCTTACCTACGTGCAACCGTCTTTCTCTGGAGGCCTTGAGCATCCATCTGGAACAAACCTTTACGAGATGGTTTTGTAGTCAAGGAAATTGTATGTGTGAACAGATTTAATCTTTAGGATGTATAAAAATTTGACTAAGGCTTTATCAAATCTAGTTTTCAGATGTCAGTGTTACAGGGTGACAGGTACTTCCCTGCTGTTACAGGGGTGGTGCTTGAATAACTGAATGAATGAGCTGGTTTCTCACCATGAATGTGCTGTAGTCAAAACAGTGAGAGCCGGAGATTTAGTATTCTTTTCTTGGCAAACGACCATTTGTGAGAATGATCCAGCAAACATCTATTGATGTTACATGTTTTTCATTTCCTTATGATCAAATTGACTTTTATCATTATACCTTTTCAGAGAGGGTGTGATTGCGTTGTTATGTACCACATCCTAAGTGAGTTACCGTGTGTGTTACCAAATGTCTGATCTGGCTGCTCGTTTTACCTTTGAAAGAGGTTTTTGGGCATTCTAAAAACAAGAGCAGAGAGCTGAATTGTCACAGCATGTTTTCAGGGAGTTGTTTGCTGTTTGCAACCTATTTCTTTGTGTGAGGAAAGCATTAACTTTTGTAGGTGTTGTGTTTTGTCCCTTGGAAGTGGAAGTTTGTAGTCTATTGCTTTTATCGTTACTCTGTGACTAAGAGCTGGAAGGTCAAATCATACAGTGGGCAGTTACCATATTAGCCCCCTCGTCTTCAAGTTTGGTACCCCAAATTTGGGGTACACTACAACTATGCCATATATACAGCCATATACTGTATGTACATATACACCACATATACGGGTATGATCTGTGCACCTTTATAGTCAACGGTCAGTGTGTTAAGATCAGTTTGTAAAGTTGTATGTATGTGTACTGTAGGTATATTCTGCTTGTTCCTCTATTGGCTTTGTAGTAGCATGCCTGCATTCTCTTAAATGTGTTATTCTTCAGTACTGGTCTTGTTTTGGCTTCCTGCTTTCAAAACTCTCTTAAACTGATAGTTGAAAATGTTTACATAAAAACAAAGCTTTAATGATTGAACTTGGGAGAGAAGAGAGAGGATTTTGTCTTGTATTTTGACTTTTCCCATAAGATCTGCAGGAATTCGGTAGTTTGACTTTGGGAATATCTTGAATGCAACATCCAAGGTACTCATGAGTGGGACCCTCTACCCTCTTTTGTTCTCCTCCCACCCACACTGGATAAGGCTCACCTAACATAAGCCTTCTCATGCACAAAGTTGGACACCCAAAAACCAACGGGGAGAGCTGATGTGGCTGTATGTTCACACCATGCTATTTTGGATGTAAGGGTAGGGAGAATGGCCTTGGATTGGTAAGTGTCATTACCTTATTTGAAGCTTGTCTAGTTAGTAAGCCAGCATCATATGGTGTTGAACAAGGTAGAAGGCTGATATGTGAAACATTAAGAGCCTGGTTATAATTTTCTTTAGTTAAGTGGAACTAACAAGGAGAAAGCAACACGTTAACACATTATTCCCTGCTCACCCTGGCCACGTGCACACACGTGTCTCTTGATGGTGCCGGTGGCTTTGCTGTTGGATGCGCAGGGGCTGGTAGTGTATTTCCTGTTTGCAGCCTGGGCTGCTAGCTGACATTAAATGGTACAAAGTGAATTTTCCAATGCGTTATATAAATTGTTTCATAACAGATGTGACTTCTGCCAAAATGTCCACATATGACATACACATGTAGCTTTAAAAACACTCACTGGGTAATGACTCTTGAGTGGGATGGATGGAAATCATCTTCTTGGAAAGCAGAGTCAAACCTTGGGACCAAACTCTGGTAGTTATTTGGGATCTGCTGGGATAGCATTGGTCTGCTGCAAGCAATTCAGGATTAGTAATAAAGGAATTAAAGGGCGCTTGTTTAGGGCAGTTGGTTTTCTCACAGACTAGAGAGTAGCAGAGAGAAAGCTTGTGCAAAGCAGCAGATGCTCAACAGGCCCGAGGATGTGCAATTAACTTAAAAAACAGCAACAGAAAGTCATTTTCTTTACCCTTTATCATTCCTCGGTGAGTCCACTGACAGCTGCCTTAAGAAAAGCTATTTATTTATTCTGATGCTACTCTTCACTAGAGGTAGAACTATAAGAAGATATCTGTGACATAGCCACAAGTGGTGTGTTGTTGTCTGATAGGCAAAGCTGGAAAACATTTCTAATGCATCTTGCTGAAAAGAGGGAACGTTAGAAGTGAGAGTTGAAGAAATAAAGTTGGCTTCATAGAGGGAGTGGGGAAAACTCTTGGCATTTAGGCTTCCATCTGAGAATCTGAGTGCTCTGCCAGCTAATATACATCTCACCTGTTATTCCAGTATGGCTGGTGAGATGTTTTTAGTGCTTCAAAGTTGAACCCTCAGTAAGTAAGGGACAAAATGGATTCTAAGGTTAAATGTATGTGCTGAGAAGCTAAATTCGTAGTATTGAGTTAAAGTAATAACTGCTAGTGTATATGTGGTGATTATACACTGCTCTGGATGGAGCACTGCGGATAGTGAGTGTTTTTGTAAGTCTTGGGGAAATGCTGTGTTACTTGAGGAAACTATTGAGCTCCCTCCATTAAGTAGATGACCTCTGTTGGTGGAAAGCAGGAGAAAAATCACATACGTGAAGTCATGCCTGATGTCATATCCTCTCATTCTCTTAGCTTCTGGTTCTAGATGCTGTTTTCATGGCTGAAACCACAGAGTAAAGACAGAGGATTCCTGTGAGGCTTTTGGAAAACGTGGTGGCAGGGATTTTCTCCGAAGCAGCTCTATCATCCAGGAGATGTCTGTGCCCCGTGCCTCATTTTTATGGGCAGATGACAGTAACAGAGGTGACGGTTTGGTGTGATCTGTCATTTCCTTTAGGACTGCTCACCAGGACAAAGATCAGCATCGATGCAAGGCTTCTGTTTGTGCAAGCAGCTCAAAATGTAGCTGAGAGATCACAGAGCTGGCCTTCCAGCTGTCAGTTCCCCTTATCTGGAGCACCAAGCTCCCTGGCACCTTTCCTTTTGCTTTCCTGTAATCTCTATTATGGTTTGTTTTTTACCTCTTCCCCATGTATACATCGATTGACTAATGCAGCACGTATCTGGATAGGTAAGCCTCATACTGAAAGTATTATTTCCTGAACAAGTAAGTAATCGGCTCATGTTTCTAACTGAATGCTCTTTAATGACCAGTTCTCTATCTGAATGGTTTGCAAAGGGAAATGTATTTATTTCAGTGAGCTTTTTTGCACAACTCACACTTTTTTTCTCCCTCCAAGTTAGCATTGTCTTTTTCCACTAATTAGAGCAGCTGGAAGAGTGGCAATAAACACACTTTCCTTTGTCAACATTTGGAGTGTTGCCGAAATATTCTGTATTATCCTCATAACTATCTGAATGTATTTGTGAAGCTTGACGTTTTTCTGAAAAGTAGTGCTTATGTAGATTTCTTTTAAACCACAGAATCATAGAATGGTTTGGGTTGGAAGGGACCTTTAAGATCACGTAGTTCCAACCCCCTGCTATAGGCAGGGACACCTCCCTCTACACCAGGTTGCTCACAGCCCCATCCAGCCTGGTCTTGAGTGCTTCCAGGGAGGGGGCATCCACAGCCTCTCTGGGCAACCTATTCCAGTGTCTTACCACCTTCACAGTGAAGAGTTTCTTCCTAATGTCTATTCTAACTTGCCCTCTTGCAGTTTAAAACCATTTTCAGTTGTCCTGTTGCTACATGTCCTTATAAAAAGTCCCTCCCCAACTTTCCTGTATGGCCCCTTCAGGTACTGAATGCTGCTCTAAGGTCCCCTTTTAATTCCATAAATGAAGCTTGCATCTGTGCAGGGAGCCAGCAAAGATGCCTTGCCTATAGTTGCAGAACTGAAAGGACGACAGCAGTTGGAATTAAAGCGAACTGTTCTGCATCAGTGTGGAGCTGTGGAAAACGTACCAACCACTCCCGTGTGTGCATATGCTGGATGCTATTTGTTGTTGTCTGAAACACGAATGTGGACAAATAGTTCCATGGTACTTATTTGAGATATCAACAATTAATTTCCTGTAGCACGACTGACTTTGTTGGGCCTGTGCAGTCTCTACAGCCTAACTCAAGAAAAAAAAGAGAGAAATAATGAAAAAGGCAGCTGCAAAAGCACAGCATTGGGTCCAGAACTGTCTGGCTAAGGGCGGTGCCTGGCTGCTCTCCCTTAGGAGCGAGTTGGATGGGGAACGTTATGAACCCTCCCCCTGTCCTCTCTCTCTGTATAAAGGCCAAACAATAATAGTAGTACTAACATTGTCATGCTCTAACTTCTGTGCCTTGTGTGCTTGTCTCGGGCTACACCAAATACTTTGTCCGTGAATAACAACATTCCTCGCATAGAAACTTTTTTCAACTCTAGGCTTCATTCTTGGTTTGATTTTTATACTGATAAATATAGACATGAAAAAAACCCAGTGTTCACACTGAGGTTCTTTTTTTTCCCCCTAGTATGTGTTTATTATTCATGAATGTGTTGCAACATCCAAAAATGTAATAAATGACCCACAGTATGAGAAAAGGAAAAACTGAGTTATAGCTTTTTAATGGGGATTCCTCAGTGGACTACAGAGTGTTCCAGTTGAGAGGCCGCTGTTCGGTGATACCAAACTCGTTCAGTCCTTGCTTTTGTTTTCCTTCTGCACGCGTTTGCGATGCAGTTTGGTGTATGTTCACGTGGCATTATGATTAGAGATATTTCTGGTTATTTGGTTTGTTGGTTTTTCTGAAAAGATTGATTCGTATTCTTGGGAACTTGAACATTTTCTTTCACATGCAGGATTTTGAATGGTAACAGTTTCAGTTCAGCTTAGTATCCCCTCACCTCTGCGTCTCTCTTGCGCAATACCACAGAACTTGTATTTGCTTATGAGCAAGCTGAGTATGAGCCCATAGGTAGGTGACCTCATACTTGTCTTTCAAACTGGCTGTATGCACAAGTGATCGTTTCCTTTGGAAAGCCACTGACATGGCATGATCTTACTGCAATCAGGACTGCATGGCTTTGTATTATAATAAAGGAATTTTCTAAAGGTTTTCCAGGACTGTTCCGCGTACCAGCTGAGAATTCAGCATAAAAGCACAGTACTTGTGTGCCCCTGTGGTTCTCTTGGGATTGACATAGATTGTTACCGTGCAAAAATGAGGTCATTTTGGCTTTGCTTATTGCAAATATTAAGTAATGAGGAGTTGCAGAGAGGTGTCCTGTGTATAAAATGGCATTACTGTCACAATCTGTAGCTACATTGGAGTGTTGAATATGACTACAGTCATATTCACATATTCACAGAAAATGACCCAGATAGAATTACCCATTGCTTTTCATAAAATAATATCTCTGTCCACTTATTTCTCAGTCTTACCATTAGATGGCTTATTTGTTGTATGGCTCATAGTGAGACAGAGACTACAGATGGTGTATGAAGATAAAAGGGATGTTTTTTAGCATCCCAGAATGAAGGGCTGGGAAGCAGTGAGGTAGAAGTGAATTATGTTTGAGAATGTAGCAGTCTTATATGTCTGATTGGGGTTAGTGAGAACAGTAGGTGGGACACAGTTGGTTCTTCTGACAGAGAAGTTGGTTCTCCTGCAGAAAGCCGAGGAATGTTGCTTACAATTGAAAAGCATTTCAGATTGTGGTTTAGTTCTTTCTGTTTCATCATTTTTGAGGGATCTGAATTCTGCTGAGAGAAGTAATAGGGGCTGTAAATTTGTTCTGTCGTTCTGATCTGCTTGCGTGATTGCCTCATCTGTGGGTTTTGAAGTGTAACTTCCATTGAATCTACTGGCACCTGTATGTATGCGTGATGGTAAATGACTTTGCAAAACAAGTGTGCAGACAGCATGAGGAGGAGTGGTGGGAGAGAGCTGAATTGGGTTTGAGAGCCATAGGTTAAGTGCCACAGTTGTTCCTTCTGCCTGCCTGCATCGTCCTCTGGATAAAATGCCTCCACTTCTTGTTGTTTGGTTTTCTTTCAGCTGGCATGCAATCCTGTGACTCTTAAGGTGAAAAATAACCTTTTGGGTGCTTCACTACCACCCACAGAAGGGAGGTCCTCTGTCTTTTGCTGGCTGTGCTCATCGTAGTCTTTTCCGATTCAGCTCACCAACCGCAGAGAGCTGCTGCTGCTCCCCACACACCCCAGCCAGTTTCCTGCCACATTAATGGGTTAAATTGGGTTGGTGGAAGGTTTAATGGGTCCCACTTGGAGCAGAATCAGAGCAGGGAGAAGATGGTGAGAGAAAAGTGTGGCTGGGGGGTTGGTGGAGGGAGGCTGTAGCATGTAACTTCTGGCTGAGATTGGATCAGACATTATCTTCTGTCAGAGCTGTATTTACAGCCTGGATTTTTGCAATTCTTTCCCTCCTAAGTGTTTATCAGTTGAAAGGAGAGTACAACCACATTTTAAACCGTTCTCAGAAATACTGATAAGTAATGCTTCTCAGCAGAGGCAAGCCCATAACAAAAGGAGGAAGGAAGGGACTTAAGAGAGCGAGGAAAAATGACTATACAAGAAGATTTTCCTAGAGGCTTGTCATCTCTGGGATGTGACCTTGGAATACCTTAGAGGTGATCCAAGAAGTCTTTGTGCAAGGCTGTGCAGGGTCAGGGGTTTCTAGCTGCGTGGGGTGCTGCTGAGCTGCTGGCAGAGGTGTTTTGCCAATTCACTGGGAAACACTGGAGGCAAACTTGGAAGAACAAAATGGATATGAGGTTAAAGCGCTCTGATGTTTGGTTGTGAATCTGTCGCAGTCCCAGCACTTCTCTCACCCCCTTCTGCCACTTAGGCCTAATTTCTGGAGACTTGGAGTTTCCTGATCACAGTCGCAAAAGGTTCTCTTGTGTGCTTTGAAAGATGATGACATTTATTATCTGAAGGATTCTGATCAAACTTAGGATGACCACAATGCTTTCCCTCACAGCCTGTGAGAGGAGTAACAGCCTATTCATGTGTGTTTTGTTTACTCTCACTTTTCCTTTCCTACAATGCAGCTAAAGTTTAGAAGATCACTACAGCGAATAAGTATTTTCCTTCAAGTTTATTGTGTCCTGTATTAAAAGTGCACTGGAACCATGCCTTTTAAATTGCAAATTAAGAACTGATAGCTGTGTGGGCTGCATATTGGGTATCCAAAACTCTGGGTTCTGAAATTGTCTGAGTTTTTCACTGGAATAGGCTCCCCAGGGAGGTGGTTGAGTCACCATCACTGGATGTATTTAGATGTGGTGCTCATGGACATGATTTAGCGGAGGGTTGTTAGTTAGGGTAGTATGGTTAAGTCATGGTTGGACTTAATGATCTTCTAAGTTCTTTTCCGGCCTGAGTGATTCTATGATTCTCCTTTAAGATGTTCTTTTTTTAATGAAATCTTTCAAAATTCAAGAGGTTTGTAGGCAGTGGTGAGAACTTCTGTGTATCTGAGGTCCTGTAGTAGAGGCTTCTTCTGTGGATGGGACCAAATTACATTGCAAGCAATGCCTTGATGCAGTTTCTCCATGTGTAAATATTTAGGTCATTATGCATTTGGCAGTGAAACCGTTGAGGGTTTGTATGTTTTGTGTGGCACCTACCCCAGAGGGAAGTGTAGTCTACAAGTTCCAGCTAAGGACAGGGATGTTGTGGTGTTAAAACATCGCAGGATTACCAGTACAGGTTCTTGGTGCTGTATACAAGGAGAAAAGAGAGTGCAGGAGATAGGGTGTGAGCTTCAGATTTGGATGAAGGCTGGTTCAGGTGTCACCCTTGCATACACACATATGATTGATCTTGGGCATATGGCTCAGGTTTTCGTGCTGGGTGTGTAAATGGGATTATTGGTGCTTCATTTCTCTAGGGGCACTTGTCTCAGTCCCTTTTTTCATCTACGTAATATTTTCACCTCACCCAGTCTCTGTCCAAAAATGAAGGCTGGGAACAGGCACAAACCTCTCATTAGGCCCTTCCTTATGAGACTAAAATGTCTTTCATTTCAGGTGGGTCAGCGTACCTCTGGAGCACCTCTTGGGCCTGCCCCTTCACTGGGGCTGCTGCGCTGGAGGTTTTACGACACAGTCTCCCTCTTGCAGACTTCTTGTAGCTTTCAAAGCTGGATGAGGAAGGGAGCAATCACCCACCTGGGGCATGAGGAGAGTGAAAGCTTCCTCGGGGGCCCGACTGGCAGTAAAGGAAGCCATGTCTAGGCCGGCTCAGCCAGGCCGCTCCCCTTCAGTGTGCATGGCTGCAGGAGCCAGGGCCAATGAAAGCTTGAACATTTTATTGCACATTATTTATTTATTTGTGCAGCGTTAACTTTTTCTGTTGGTCGGTTCCACCTCCTGTTTCGCTGTGTGGCTGCACAAATATTTGCGCTGGGAAACAGCGGGGGGAGTCGCTTGGTGCGAGGAATATGCAGCCAGGATGGAACGGAGAGTGAAGGCTGTTTGAATTGGCTTCAGCCGCGCTGTTGGTCAGTGTCTAGCTATGTCTTTTTGGGCAAACGGTGATCTGAATTTCATAGAGACACTCATCCCAGCAATGGGCAAAGGCGCTTCTCTAAGCCAAGATTCTGCCTAGCAAGAAAAAAAGCTGACTCGGTTCCGAGGTTGAACGTCTACCTTCATTATCTCTCACTAAATATTTTTACACTTTATGAATGCTTAAAAAATATATATATTCCTTCCAGATTCAGCCTGGAAATGGCAAAATGGTTTGTGTAGCTTGTGGCCATACATCACCGTGGAATGATTTTTCAATGTGGTTGATTGCCTGGCTAAGATTGTTGCATTATTTTTTCCTGTAAAGCATAACTATTAGGCTGTCTTTAATAATTCAAATGGTGCTCTCCCTCTGTCCGTGTTACAGTTTCCTTGAAACCGCTGTGCTGCAGGGTTAGATTTCTCCCCAAAGTGCTCCAAAGGGTTTTGCAATGCAAGAAATGTTTTCAGATGCAAGACTGTATTAGAATGAAGTTGCTGGAGAGGGGCAGAAGTACGTCTGTCACAAGAGATGGAAAATACACAGTATTAAAGTAACGTGGCGTTTCCTCCACTCGGTCTCTCAAGCGAGAAATACAAACGGGGATGTATTTTGATAAGGAGCTGTAGTGAAGCTATTTAAATGGTGTCTTAACTGATAACTACTCTGCAAATAATAGAAAACTGATGCTGCTCTAATTGCTATTAATTTCCTTAGGCCTTCCTCTAAAGTAAGCTACAAAATAGCATGATAAAATACATCTACTAAAGATGTACTGCCTTCTGCCTCCCAACCCTGCCTATTGCCCTTTGGTTACATTCCTTTACACAGGATTTGGGTCCCTGTGCCGTGCCATGCCTATAGCCAGCCTAGTTTCCAGAGCAGAACATTGGACTCTGTACTTGTGGAAATGAGCTTCAGTAGCAAATGGTGCCCACGTTCACTTCCCACCGAAACACAATGGAAGGAAGTCTGTGCCCATCCTCAATAATGTGGTGCTTTTGAGACTGAGTCGCTGCCAGGTCTTTTAATGTTGGCGGTCAGTCCAAGTCCTGTGGATAAGGTTCCTCTGTGGGTTGGGCGGCTGGGAGTGCGGGCGCGTTGGTTTGGTGTGTATTTGGCACCAGGTCCGAGTTGGGAATGTTGGGAGTTTACTGGGGGATTCTCGAGAGCGCTGTGTGACGTGCATGCTGCTCCTTTCCCTGACTAAACTGAAAGCTGAAGGGACTAAGTTTCCCTTGGCAGTTTTGGCCCTCCTGGCTTTATTTTTTTTCTAGAGTTAACCAGTTTAGCGTGAGCAATACAGTGGTGGCAGCTGGTAGGAAATAGATGTTCTTCAGAAGTGTGTTTATTGGTCATAAATGAGGCTGGGTGGGACGCTGGGCACTGACACAGCCGGGCCCTCGCCCTCTGCTGAGGGACCTGCTGGGCACGGAGAAGGGAGCCAGGGAGGGTGGAGCAGGCAGATCTTCGGCTGCTGGGGGTGGAAGTGGGGTGTGTAGGCTGCACCTGCACCGTGCCAACAGCAGGGACAAATAATAATAATAAAAAAAGGAATAAAAAGCTCCCCAAAAGGAAAAGATTGGAATAAAAAGCCTCAGGTGGCGGCCGAGGCGTGGAGCGGGGCCGCACCAGCACCACCTGCGGCCCTAGCCGGCCCGAGCGGAGCCGCCGCCCGGGGCGTGCCGAGCTGAGCCCCGCCGCGCCGCCCGGCCCCGCGGTGAGTCACCGGCCGGAGCCCGGGCACCACTTCCCCCTCGTCAGGAGCCATTTTAACTGCATGAAGCTGCGGGGCGGCCGGGGGCGCGGCGCCGCAGGCCCCGCTGCGAGGCGGCTCGGGAGCGGCGTGCGGGGCGGTACGTGCTGTCCTGGGGCGGCGGGCCGAGGGAGGGATTGTAGCGTGTTCCTCCGAGGGTATGGGGTAAGGGAGGACCTCTGCCGAAGTGCTGCGGGGAGAACTGTGCCGCGAGTTGAAGGACCGCTCGGCACAGAAGTGCTGCGAGTGCTCTGCCGCCGTGTGCCTCGCTTGGAGCGAAGCTCTGCGGCCGCTTGTTGAGAGCAGCGCACTTAAAAAAGGCACTCTCAGTTTTGCTGCGCTTCGGGCACGCTGTCGGCTTTGAGACGTGTCAGTATCTCCGGCACGCTGCTGCTCTTACTGCCTGGGTGGCAGCTCAGCCGTCTGTACGGCACACAATATATTTAATCTATCATATGAATGGCTTTTAGAACTCTGCACGGCCCGGCACAGTTGGGGCTGGGCGCTGCTCCTACTGAGCACCTTTGCTCTGCCAACCTGTGCTGCACTAAGATGGCAGGGCCGGGCTGCCGAGGGGTCACTTCGCACCTCACCCCGCTGCTCTGCTTGCTGCCAAAATAGCCAAATTCGGCCACAGTTGCTTCTGTGTGGTTTTAAAATAGAGGAAGTGAAAGTGTTGGGTGTATAAAAATGGGCTGGTGCTCTCCTTTCCTGAGAGATGATAGTGGGGGGGAGGGGGGGGGTGCTGTGGATGTGATGGAAGGACAAAGCAATTGTAAAGATGGGGTTAGTGGTGGTTGGAGCAGGAAAATCCTTGAGGTGGTGCCCTGTCAAATTACTTTTCAGCTTTGGATGCAGGAAAAGTGCCTCAATGCCCCTAACTGCGCGCTTCTGAACCTTGAAAAACAAACACGCGTTTCCATCTTGTTTGTAGTCGAACAGGAACATACAGTGATACCTTTGGAAGTTTGGTCCGGCTGAGTAGCTTTGGACCCAATGCTTCAGGCTCTCAGCTCGGCCGAACGTCTTCCGCTTGGAAATGAGTGACAGGGAACTCCAGCTATCGCACGGAGGGGAGCACTTTGCAGTTTCATTTGCTGCTTGAAGCAGATATGTGACAGTATAATGGAGTCTTGCTTAATGCTGTGATCGGTTACAGGGGAGGGAGGGAGGGAAGGAAGGAGGGAGGCAACCATTAAGTACATGGTCGTGTTTTGGGTGAGGCTGCCTTTGCTGCCTTCCACTGTTTGCTCGTGTCTTCCTCCTGCACCTTATGTTACGGTGTGTTTTTCCCATCTTTTACGTTTTGCCTTTTTTTTCTGCCTTAAATCAAGGGTGTTTTTTTTTTGTATGGGCTGTGGGAATTTGCTCGGCGTGTTGTTTCGCTCTGACAAATCCACGGAGGAATTGATAAAGTGACGGAGGAACCACTTGGAAAGAAACCGTTCGCAGTAGGTGGTAGAAGTTTCTTTCTGAAGGGCCCTTTAACGGATTTGCATCTTCCGTTTTTGTCATGAGTTTTATTTTGGGCTCTTGGGGCTGAGCTAACAATTTCCTGTCGTGTTGGCAGCCAACAGCACAAGCCTCGCTTTCCTCACCTCTTTCCTTCACTTCTTTTTCGTGTACCAGACCCTATCAAGGCATCCAGCAGTACAATTTCAAGCTATCCTGCCCTTAACTCCCAAGCCTCTGCACTTTCTCTTGGGCAGAACGCTTCTTCTGTGCTAAGGGGTAAGTGCTGCTGCTTTCCCTTGCGCGGGCTTTGTGAAGAGGCAGTTCCTCTTTGAAGGCAGAGCTGCCATGTCTGTGCCGGGATCTTTCTCTTTGGTTAGAGTTTGGCTTTGTTGAGAGGCGAGCCTTGGAAGTGGTATCGTCAGATGCCAGTTAGTTCGAACTCCAGCTCCAGACCCATGCTTTTGCTTTAGAAATGCTATTTTCTCATATATTCTTTTTCTTTTCGTCTGTTGACTGACAGAACTGCTAAGTCCGTGATCTTGGCACTCAAACAAGAAACAGAATTGAGATTTGAAGAATGTTGTTGGCCTGGTAGGGCCTGATGTTTCGGTGTTGCTGCAAACTCAGACTCTAGTGGTGTTCTTGACTCTGTGGACGCTCGTGTGCTTAGAAAAACACACAAGGTGTATGTACCCTTCTTTCTTTTCAGCTGAGCTGCGTTGGAGGGTGGGGAGACTCCAGGCGATCGGTGCTGTGTGAGCTGCTAGGAAAGGCTGCGGCGCAGAAAGGCGAGTTTTCCCTTGATATCAGTGAAGAAGCTTAGATCTCCAAACCAGCTTTCACTTCTTGAAAGCGTTAGTAAAATTGCCTCGGATTTCACTGTTGTTTGCACTGACAGTTGGGTAACTTCTATGTTTTGTTGAGTGGTGAAGAGCAGTGAAGACTTTTCCTCCTGGAGTGATTCGGTAGAGGAGTGGCAGGAGGTGGAGTTGACGTTTCCAGCCATGGTTGTGCTCCACTCTGTGTGTGCTGAAGCTTTGCTACCATGCGCCAATGACCTACCATGCTTTTATCCTTTCAATGCCACTGATGTGCTTTAGAGATTATTTGCTTTCTTAAATTGTATTTAAGTGTTCCTTTCCAGATAAAGTGTCTGACAGAGACTGTGCGTGCTGAAATTGGAAGTCTTTGCTTATCACAAATCTGCAGCGGCAATATGAAGTGCTGTAGGCTCTCTCCCTCTCTTGATACCAAGCGCTGATCTCTGAAGAGGTGAAAAACAATTTATTCTTTAGTATGGATCTGTCTGCAGAGCTTCCAGCTGTGTTGGTCTTTGTGCTGAAGGGATCCCATTAGATAGGGAGTGAAGTTTATGCATTCTTACCTTGATGTGTTTTAGGCCTTGACTACCTAACAGCCGTCTTTAGTGAGGAATTGTCTGGCTGGAGCTCAGGTCATTTATATGTCCTTAAAGAGATCAGTCACCTCGGGTCAGGTGTGACTTTGTTCTCAGTTAGGGTTTGAATGTGGCAATGATGGCCATTTTGTTAGCCCGCAAAGAACCTGTATGTAAGTCATTTTTACGTGCGGTGGAAAAAATGTTTGCAGCTAAGATGATTTGCTAGGAATAGGAATACCAAATATATAGGTTGGAAACTGTGGGAAAGGGTTGTTTGTAGAAGCAGGCAGTGACACTCGATCCATCTATAATTAGACATTTTAGTCTATTTCTAGAATCCTCTATATTTAGCTAATCATCAGCGTTTCTCTGCGAATATACCAGGATTTTATTTTTATTATTTTTTTCAGGGATGTTTTGCACTTCCTGAGCGGTTACTGTTAGTGCACAACTGCCTCGTGGCTTCATTTGAGAGCTCCTAATTTAGGTTTACTTTATCCTCTCGCGCGGTGGTGGCTCAAAGTGGGCTCAACATGAATGTCTTCCCCCACGCTCTGTCAGAAGGGGGTCAGCTTGATTCAGATTGCTGCCTGCTGTTGAAAGAAAGAGAACGTGTTAATATATATCACGGCTGCGTGCACCGTTTCATCATCCTGCCTGTTTTTCTGGATGAACTCGTGTTTTACGCGGGGACATTTTGACACTTAGTGAAACCGACAGGTCAGGAGAAAGGCCGCTTCGCTTTTGAGAGCTTTCTATCAGGTCACTGGTGCTGTTTTTCCGTTTTTAAACTATCTGGGTGTTTGTTCAGTTTTGTGTTACAGCTGGGGAAAGAAACGGCAAAATGTGATTGTGAAACTACGGTAACAACTTGTGATTCCTAGGGCTGGCCACTGTCAGGCAATTAATGTTTAACTTGCTTTCCCAACCAGACTCAATTTCAAGTTAAAAGCAAGCTGACAAGGATACTATTAGTCTTCTCCTCTTTGTGCGTGCCACGTATTTAGGAGCTAGAGGGTAATTTCCCAAGGATGTGATGGCACAAATTGTTTGTAGCGAAGGTTGTCCCTCCAACCAGAATAGGACCCACTTTGGAACAGCTTTGAAAGCGTGAGGAGTTGCTTGCTAAAGGCAAAATCTGGCTCTATTCCTTGGAGGTGGTTGTTGCATTATCCACTCCGGGTCTCTTGTTGTGTTTGCTGTGCTGTGCTGTTATTTTTTCCCCTCTCCAGAACCTCTGCAAACTATTTGCTCTCCGTAGCTATTCAAGAATTGTAACAGTGCCGCAAATGAAGCGTGGGAGCTGAATAAGAGATTAGTTATCAAGAAAATAATGTACAAGTTTACATGCTGTTTGGGGGGGGGGGGGGGGGGGAGACAGCAGCAAAGCTACACAGATTGCAAGACTTTACTTTGCTGGCTGAATGTGCCTCTGAATGAGCTTGCAGAGATCCGTGAGCCCAGCAAGGTGATCCAGGTGTGCCTTCCCTGGTATGTTATAAAAGGGTGAAATCCTGTGGGGGGGTTTTTGTTTGTTTGTTTGTTTTGTTTTAATACTTTTAATTTCCAAAAGAGAAAAGAAGGAACTGCAGAGAGGAAGTGTCTGTTGGGGGACTTTTTTTTTTCCTCTCTGCAAAGGTGGTTTCAGACACAAGAAAATGAAACTCTGTGTCGAGAAGCGGTCTCAAGTTTGCTTGACTGCAAGATAAAACGTGCAGCATTTGTAAAAGCATTGGATCTTTCCTATTGGAAATGGTGTATTTCTTCCAGTAGCAGCTAAAAGCAACATTAAAAGAAGTGGCTACGGAAGGAACTAAGAGAGCTAACATTTTAGCTTATCTGAAGGGGCAGCAGTGTAAGAAGGTGATTCTTTGGGCCATTTAGAAATGGACCTTGGGGTGTCTTTTGAGAGGAGAACTGAGAAGGAAATAACTATTGGTAGAAGACATTCCTCAATGTGTACTTCTGGTAACTATGTATTTTTCCATGTAATAGGATATTCGGCCATTTGTTTTTATGAGAAGCAAATTAGCTTTTAATACAGTCCTTCGAACGAGCTCTATTAAATGTTTCAGCGGTAATGGAGTCGAAATCATTCAGAACAGTAACAAATGTCAGAAAGCTTTTGCCAAACTGCAAAATAAGAACTCCGTATCACAAATGCTTTTATTAGAAATAACGGGGCTGTTTATAGAAAAGATGTCGTAGTTTTGAAGCCGCGCTGCTAGAAAGGATGTGTTTTGTGTTGTAATGTATGCAGTGTTTAAAGCTTCTTTTCCACGTGCCTTATCTCCCAGGGAATTAAAGAACCGTTTTGTTAACTGTCAAGTTTTGTAAACATCTGCAAAGAGCTGTGACATGATTACGTTGATCTACTGGGATTTAGAATGTGTACCTCTGAGGAGAAGGACAGTAGCAGTTATTAGCAGCACTGGGTGAAATAAACACTGCTTTGTGTGGGGAGGCCGTGGGTCCCGTATGTGTTGCACAGGTGTGAGCAGGAGGTGGGGAAAAAAAGATCAGTTGGAAGTTTAGTGGGTTCATTTTTGTTGTTGCTGTATGTGAGAATCTCCAGATGATGTGAAATCAGGAAAAAAAAGCTAACCGTGTTGTGAAAGCAGCTCGATTTTTGAAGGTTGGCAGAAGTCATGTTAGAGGAATGCATCGTCGCACCATCTTGAGTGAGCTTGGTGCTTACAGGCTGGGTGGGGAGTTGCTGCTCGTGCTCGATGCTGTGTCTGGTGTCTTTGCTGCTGGTGTGCAAGTTGAATGTGCTGGGACCTCACTGCGGCTGCTTGTTTTTACTCAGAGCTGAAGGTTTCCTGCCTAACCACCCCCTGCACAGCACAGCCCATTACACCTACGTGGCAGTGGTTTGAGTGGATGTGCCCTGAGGCCCAGAAGGGAGCTGTGGAACCAAGCAAGTTTTATTCAGGTAGTGAACTGGCCTGGAGGTGATGGGTTGTAAAGCCTTACACCTCTCATTTAGCAAAGTGGCATCTACCCAGGCCCTTACCTTGCCCTTAGGTTCTTGACTCAATGGTAAGTTATACTCGTTGAGCTCAAGTTGTGATTTAAACTCTAGACGTGTCTGCGTACAAACTAAACATATGTATATCTGTCTCATTTAATTGTTTTAAACTTAATGTAAGCTTAACTTCTGGACGTGAGCGTGATCATGTCTGCATGTTTCTGTGGTGAGCGTAGTCATGTCTAGATGTTTTCGTGGTAGAAGCTTTGGGAGTACCCATTTGGCTGCACCCATACTGCTTGGGTGTACCACCCTCATTTTTCCTCTCTGATACCGTAGTTTTCACCTTAAGTTTTATTGCCTTCCCCTCCCATCCACAGTCTGAACTGTTTGTGTGCGCAATCCCTTATCTGGTTCAGCTAAAGCCAACCACGTTAGCAAATGAGGTGTTCAGGCCATGGGAAGGTGCCTGTCTCTTTGGCTGGGACTGATTTATGAGTGGTGGAGCTGGGGAGTTTGTGGGAACAGAAATCATAAGCTGGGGCTGAAAGGTTAGGGGGAGGACAAAGCAGCACAGTTGTCCTTGGGACAAGTCAATTGTCTACAGCTTCGATGAAGAGATAATAGGGACAGTTAACTCTCCTGCCTAGTGTATTTTAAGCTATTAAAAAACAGTTTTGCAAATGAATTGTCTGAAACTTACTTCTAGATCCTTCTGTTTGCGAGTCAATTGTTAACCATTGAATTAGCTTTTGGCCAGGATTGCTTACTGAGGTAAGTCTTGATAATATAAACTGGAAAGGAAAGGTGTTTGTGCATTAGTTAATTGTGCAAATAGAAGTCTGCAGTGGTTTTGGTGGTGGGAGAAGCTCGGGCTTTTTTGTCTGTTTTCCTCTGTGAGAAAGGGAAGGAAACACAGGGATGAGAATTGTGCAGCTTTCTGAAAGAATGCTGTTAACATCTCGCTTTGTTAAAAATATTCTAGTTATTCCTGTCTGCTGAATTGGGTTATTGAAACGAGATGATGACCTTTGCTCCGAGTCTGAACAATATGAGAAGAAAGCAGGTGTTGGGGAAGATTAAAGCTTTTACCTCCACCAGAAGACGGAGATAGAGGTCTGAATCTGTTAGGATGCTGTGTTATTGCTAAGACTGAAAACTGGGAAGAATCTGAAAAGTTGATAATGGTCAGTTGCCAAGAGCAGTGCTGTGATAAATTATTAACTCATTGCACTGTACTGCCTCGTAGTGCAAACAGCTAGAAGCTGGTTACTGTGCTCTGCATGGTGAGTCAACACTGTAAAAAATTCTTTGGTTATCTGGAAAATGTCTTCTTTGGGCTGTTCATTAAAGGGACTTGGTGGGATTAAAAGTCGCGTTCCCCTCTGTTGAAGGGGAAAATAGAAATAGGTGCATCAGTTCATTCCTTGTTGGTTGGGGAAGCCTGGCTGGTGGATGTCAATTTGCTCAGTTTCACTTTTGCTCCTCTCCCTTACGTGGTACTTTCAGATTTAATTCCTTCTGCCTCCCTGCAAAAGCTTGACGGGAGCGAGGCTGGCAGGTTCCTAGTTTCAGAGGCAGCAAACAAGTCGATTCGTAACTGTTCTGAAGGATAAGCAGTTCTGTGGAGACCACTCCTCCCTTGTTAGCTGTAACCAAGTTAGGTGAATGTCGAAGCGCAGTTTGGAGCACGCTGGTGCCTTGCAGCCACACGGCAGCTTCTTCAAGGGATTCATTTTCAGTTATGTAAGAATGGAGAAATCCTGATTTTTGCTTCGCTTTCTTAGTTTTTATAAACATAAACAGCAACACATTTTCCTTTCCTTTTTTTTTTTTGGCTAACATGTACAGAGCTTGATGGTCTTTAGGTCCCTCAGAATGAAGATTAATCATTAAAGAACTCTCTCCGAAGTACTCTAGCCCTATATGCATATTACATTAATTTTTGGCTAATTTAACACTGCATACGCAATCTACTAGAGATGATTATGCTTGTGAATAGAACTACTTTTTGTTACGCTTAAGGCTAGTACGGCTGTAATGCCATGAAAATAACTTGCATGTAAGAGAGAATCTTGAAATGTTTGCTGTAATAAAATCTGCTGTTCATTAGCAGAACGCAGATGAGTTTTCAGGGTTAAAAATAATACCCAATTTGAGAATAAACCATTTCTGGATCAGTGTCAGCATCTACCACCCCCAGTTTTCATAGGAAAACACTGAACCGTGCCAGGACATGTTGCAAGATATGACCAACGTGACTTACGAACTAAGAAGCAAATCTATAAAATGCTGTTGGCTACATGGTATTGTTGGAATCTGAGATGGAAAATACTTCTTTTTCAGTCCTCTTCTAAGTCCTTTTGCCAACCCAGCAAAATTTAGTAAGGCTCAGATCGTGCTGCAAGGCTTTTTAGTTCAGAAATGCTTTTGAGCAACTACTGCTTTTTATCTTTTTTAATTTGTTGACTGTTGAGGGTTACTAGAATGTTTGTTAAGGGTGAGACTTGTGTCATAAATGGACTTCAGAAGTGCTGCAGAAGCAAGCAACCGCTACAAGTTCTTTTAGAGGCTTTACGTTCATGTCTGATGAGTCCTGTTTAGAACTTCCTTCAGGCTTTCAGGGGCATGGATGGATCAAGGTTGTGTCATGGAGGGATGTAGTCTTGCCTGCTGGAGCACCGGGCAGCTGCTGTTCTTGGAAATAACCCGGGTGGTAACAGAGCTGAGGTGGCAATGTGTGAAAACTGAGGATGAAAACTGTTCTGTCAAAGGAACCTAGTTACAGATCAGTCTTCTAGTTAGAAACAGGGAGAACGTGGAGCCTGGTATTTGTCAAGACATAGCAAAGTACTGACTTTGAGATGGCTCTTCTACTACAGGTGCCAGTCACCATTTGAAACACAGACTGTTATGGGATAAGAGTTGGGAATACCTGGGGATGGAGACCTTTGCTTCCACAGGGGGTAAAATACCAGGACTCCATGAAATCCAATTATTTTTCTTTTTTTTTCCCCCCTGTTTCTGAATTTATACAGAAAACATTCCCTAGACTGTAGTAGAAGTTAAATCTACTAGATGCCTACCAGTTGTTTTATGCCTCAGCTTAATACATGAGTGATATTTTCCACTACTTTAGTGGACAGCCCTGCAGATATAGCACAAAATTGGTTTGGGTCAGCTTTATACTGCAGTAACAAAAAAGGTGGCTACTTGTGAAGGAAGAATACGAGGCCATTTTAAGATTCCTTGCTATGCCTGGGAGTATAATTTTTTAGCTTGGCCATAGACATGATGTCTGGCTACAATATGGGGCTATCTGGGACTTAACAGAGGTATATAGTGAGGCAGAGTGTAGCATATTGCTTCTCATATAGACAGTGTTATAAAAACTGTGCTGGAGTTTCTGCTTTTCACTGTGATGTTGCTGTGTCTAGCGGTTGATTCTTTGCTTGCTTAAGCCCTGTTAACTGCTCTGCTTATGTTGTTGCTACTGTATGCCTCAGCATTTGAATTCTGTGGTGGAGTAGCCAGTGTTATTGGAGCTGTTAGTGGTAGAAGAGTCCTTTGGGTCACCAGCATGCCCCTTTCTTTAGGATGGGGTGGTCCCTCAAACAAAGGCACCAGTGCCATGTGGCAGAGAGGTTCCTGCCATCGGCTGTGGTTCATTTCTGAAGATTTCTACTTGTTTTCATCTTCATTTCAAACGTCAAGTCACCTGGTTTCTTGGTGGCTTTAAAGCCTGTTAAGGGAAGGCCAAGCACCAGAACATCCCAAGTCGGTTACGTGCTTTCCTGGGCTGTGGGGGGCGACGACCGCCATTTTACGCTGTGCTTCAGCGGCCTTCTGGAGCCGTGTTTCTGTAGACATGACCTGATTCCTTTCCATCCACATGGCATGTTGTGTGTGGGCACAGCTTATTTCACTGCTTTTGGAGCAGTACGAGGCTTCAGGCCTGGTGGGGCCGGGCCCTGGGGCAGATGGAGCCATGCGGGCAGGAAGCGCCATTGCTCGGCCCCACTATCACTGTCTGTGCTTCCTGTCAGTTAAACCACCAGCGGCGGAGCAGATGCACCACGAGATGACTCCAGTTGCTGACACGAACAGCCATTGTGCAACACTGCTGCCTCCTCAAAATGCACTCAAGACTGAGGGCTTGTGATATTATTATCCCAGTCAGACCCTTCTTTAGATACCTGAGCATAAACATCTGAACTTAACTAGTTGAAGAGAAAGCAGCACTTGAACTCTTGAAGCATAACCTGTAAAACAGTAACCAGGGAAGTTACTGAGGAACAGGGGACCAGTATGTCTTTTTCTGCTCCTACTGATATAGGAGTTCCTAAATGCATATGAGAAACAGGAGGTCAGGGCGTGAAGTCATATGCTTCCATGAGTGTCCTTCCTAGCAGATAATTGCCATGGTACTCAGCCTTGCCAGGTGTTATTATAAGATACAGTAACCTTCACAGTGATCTTCTTTCCCTTCTGATTCACTTGAGGGTCCATTTCTGAGGAATTCCTGTCTTCTGATTAAACCAGTCGTTACAAGTGTACTCTGAAATGTTGAAAAAGAAGAAAACAGCACAGAAAAGGCACGTTAAAACTTCTGTTCTAAAAGATACCATGTCTTTTATTTTAATATCTACATCTCATGATTTTGAGATAGGTGTATTGTTACAGCGCCTTATTGAAGATAGAACCCCAGCAGTATCTTCCTCTGCATCAGGCTTTAGAGAACTGACACTCCACACATCAAAATTAAATTGGAACTGAAACTGGGCAGATAATTTCAGCCATTTTGAGTGGTTTGGTGCTCTTTTCTTCCTCATGTGACAGTATAACAGACGGAGTTTTTCTGTTGTTTCTCTTTTTTTTTAACCGTTTATGTGCTGATTAGCCAGCAGTGAGTGGAGAGAAGAGGCTTCTTTGCCATGTGATAGTGTTGCTGCCAGCCTGCTCTTTAAAATAGAGGTTTTGACTCTGAGGGTTGTATCTTCTGGATGGAGGGGATTGTAAGGGCAGTGAGATCAGGTGGGCAAGGACTTTTTGGTGTTCTTGGCTTTTTATTCCCCCTGACTTTTCTCAGCTTATCAATCAGCGGGCTCCATTCAGAGGTGTCTTGACTCTAAAGGCTCCCGGTTCTCCTGCAGGACATGGAGCTGAGACCACAAGGCTAAAAATCTGAATTTTGCCACTATGAAGGGCCATCTCATACATTTCTGATCCAGTTGTGCTGGAAGCCCTTCTCAGCAGCAGGTTACTTGCTGTTTATTTCAGTTTTAAGCACTGTTTTTCCTGCTTGAGAGGTGCAAATAGGGCACACATGGGAAAGCCTCTTAAAACCTTGCTTGAAGCTTATGCTACCTTGACAAAAGGCATGATATTGTGTGTGTGTGTGTGCTTGTTTCCCACCCACCTACCATTCTGAAATTAGCGTACTGTATCTGTGATCATAGCAAACCACGTTTGGTTTGTCAAGTGAGACTTCTAATGAGGAGGCATTAGAGTTTGCAGTCACCATTAGATCAAATATCAGATGTCAGGCAAAGAAGCTAGTGGACAAGTGACGGGATGGATTCCAAACATTACCTTGTTTATGGTACCAGTTAACCTTCCACTTTAACATCTGCTTTCCCTTGTTTGTTTATTTACTCTCCCCTGTTGACTCCGTACAAGTTGAACACTATAATGGGAGAGGAAAGGGGGAAAGGGTAGGGTGGAAGCGGTAGATAAAATGTTATTTTCATCTCTGGTTCCTATGATAATTTGAAGTTTTCATGCTGTGGCTGAGGTCTACTGGGAAGCTGCTTGTATGGTGAGGCTAAAGGAAAGACCATAAGCCTGTGTTTCTGGACCCATAGACAATGGGAAAAACTGGACTCTTCAGGAGAGGCAGCCCACATTCCCTCCCATAGGGAGAACTTAAAGCAACCAAGAGCCTTTCTTATAGAGATATTTGAGTTTTTTGGAAGCCATCTGAATTTAGAGGATTTGAATGCAGGGAGAAGTTCTTCATGTGAACGCATCTATGTGCTTGCATGAATAACGATGTGGAATATGGTGCCTTTGCTTTTTAGGCCCGTTTAACAAGAGTGGGTGTTGGCCAGTCCTGCATACTGCATAGCAAAATCTTTTTGAACTTGGGTGTCATTGTACCTGTTTTACTCATTCTCTGGAACTGGAGTGAGGTGAAAGAGGACTCCATGAACCCTTCAGAAGCTGGAGGCTGCTGTGAGGTTGCACAGCTTTTGGTTGGAGGATGAGACTGAATTGGGTATGTGGCCCAGCCCGGGTTGACCATCAGTTCTGCGCTTCCCCCAGGTGGTTTGGTTCCCCCAGCACGGCAGCCTGCCTTCCCTCTGCAGCTGGGGCAGTGCAGCCTTCCGCTGCTGGGGCTGTGGATGGGTGGTGCAGGGCTGCATGCAGCAGCCTCTCACAGTTGAGTTCTACAAAGGACACAGGAACTTAAGTGATGAAATGAGGAAGAGGTGAAGCTTGAGTTTCTCTCCGCCTGCTTTGTGGGGTCTCCAAAACTTTCCAGAATACCCAATTTTTGTCATAAATTTCTGCATCTAGTTCATTAGCAGTGAATTCCTGCATCTCCTCAGAGCAGGTGTTTGCTCATACAGGAGGGACTTGGGCTTCACAGCCAACTTTTCCCCAGACATTACGAAATGAGAAATACTGGCCTGTCCAGACACTGCCCTCCCTGGAGGGACCTTTGCAGACTCCACTCCTTTTCCACATAGCTTTTAAGAGAAATCCTTTTTGCTTTTTTAGATTCTTGTTGGTCTTTGACTCGTGTTTTGTCACGGTTTGAAACCCCACAGTGGGAATTGTTAGTCTAGCAGCGAGTCAGGAGATAATTTATCTTCTTTAATAGCCAAGTTTACTGCTTTTTAATTCCCCAGACAAATAGTCTCCCTTCCTAATCCCACCCTATCCAAATACTTGAGAACGTAACATTTAAACTACGCTGATCTAAAAAAGGAAAAATTCTCAAATGGCATGAGAATATTAGTTTGTCTTATGCTACACAGTTGCAAGTTAATATATTTATTATTTTAATTAGCCCGTGCACACATGTTTTCAGAATGATGTGAGTGGATTTGTGGCATTTTAAAGCATAGTAAAAAAATGGATAGTTTGACTGTTTTTCTGCAGGCATTTTGATGAACCAGATCTGCCACGTGCTGCATTGTGGGTAGGTGTTTGGTGGAACACAAATGGTTGTGCTCTTCATCCTGTTAATGTTCCCTCTCTCACTGTTCCAGCTTAGGCAGCCTGGTTGACCCAGCCCTGCAGCAGTGCTGAGTGGGTAGGTTATCTCCAAGAACAACACAAGTGTTCAGTGCACGTGTGACAGAGCAAACGCCTGAATGTATTCGGTTACCTTGTGAAATACGGACTGAAATGAGACAAATGTACAGAAGTGGATGGAACAGCTCTCCTAGGAGGACAGACTGAGTGCTGGGACCATTGAACTTGGAGAAGAGAAGGCTCTGGGGAGACCTGAGGGCGGCCTTTTGGTATCTAAAGGGGGGCTATAAGGAAGAAGGGGACAAACACTTTTGCAGAGTCTGCTGTATATCAAGAGAGTTAATGTTAAATACGCTAGTAGGAGAAAGAAGAGATTGTGACAAAGATTGTAGGTGATAAAAGCCAGAATTGCTGTCCTCTCTGCAGGAAAGAGTTGAAAGTCTAAGGAAGTTTGGGAGAGGCAAAATAATTCTGGTCCTTTTGCTGGATACGATGGTGACGTGCATATTCATTCTATCTAAACTGGACGGGATTGTTGGGCTAACCTGTACACAGAGCTCTTCGTGCAGGCTGTGCTCTCCACACCCATAAGTAGCTGGCTGTCTAGTTGCAGGCTGGCTTGTGTACCAAACAAGTCACAGTGAGAGCCTGGGGTTTTTGTTTTGTTTCTGAAGGCCCTCTGGCTATGTAATGCTTATCCTCTCTAACAAGGCTGTGTCCCTCCCTCTTCTTTTTTCTGCCTGTCTGTGTGAGCACTGGTACTTTTTCATGGTAATTTCCAATTTCAAGTTCAGTTTTAAGCTAACGTTTGTTGAGAGCATTCCATGAGTTAAGAGCAAACTGCTTGGCAGGTGACTTAGCTCCCTTCCCCGCATACTGTGGGAGAGTCTACTAATTGTGTTTACTTGAGCATATCTGGATTATTTTCTTACTTCTTACCTCCTTCCATGGGGAGCTGTGGCCAGGAACACAAGCACAGGTTACCCATGCAGAGAGCACGTACTAATTCAGGGCCATGACTCATTGTGCAAAGGGAAAGCCTACAGTTTCAGCCTTCTAATCAAAACCCGTCTGAGCCCTTCAGCTTAGGAGTTTAAGAGCTCAGCTCCCTCATTTTACCATTTTCACTTATTTTAAGTAGCTCTTATTAAGTGCGTCTCTGATATGAGTTGCAGCTGTGGTGATCCATAGAATAAGAAAGCAGCCAGAAGAGCTTGCCTTATTGAGGTAATAATATTGAGCCTGGTGCCTTGATTTAGACGACCATTCTAGAAACACGTAGTTTTTTTGGTGTCCCAGTTCAAAGAATGGGGCAGTCGTGGTGGGAGTTCTTCCTTATTGAATGCTATCTAAGCAAAGGATGCAACTGAGCAAAAGCTAAAGTAGAATGCGCTCATGCTCAAAAAAAAACCCCACCCAAGTTACATTAAAAAAGACAAACAGTGTGGGATGTGTGTGTAGGGGGGGAAAGCCCTTCAAAACCAGGCTTGTCTGTCCTGGAGTTCACTGTGAGGATAAGATATTCCTGAAGTCTAACTGAAATCTCTTACCCCTGTTTACAGCCTTCTCTTATCAGTTTACCTGACCGTGGATATAGCTTTGCACCTCTTCTTTCACTCATGTTTCCACAGGCTTTTTGAATCAAGTATTTCTACTTGTGAAGCATTAGGAGGTGTTGCTGGTAACTCCTGGGTGGATTTGTTTGTTTGTTTTTGAGCCCATGTGAAAGCTTAGTGCAAACATCAGCTTTGTGATTTTTGACAAAGTAGGGCACTTGGCTTGTGAGAGGTTTGCTGACTGAGGTGTCTTTCTTGTCCCAGCCTCATAAATCTCTCCGTCGCTGTGTTAAAGCTGGGTTCATAATTAGTGCTGGATTCTCCGAGCCCTTAAAAACAAGACTGTCGTGGTTACTACCTGTGTTATTTCACTCATCAAAGGCTTTCAGAAAGATCCGATATGAAGAACCAACCTTGGTGGCTGTGACTGGGCAGGTGATAGCAGGGACTCGTGGGGGTGCACAGTGATCGTGTTTCTCTTGGCCACCTCTTATTCTATGCAAACACACCTTCACCTCTTAGTTCCTATGGTATAATCACTGTGCATACATCACAGAGTACTTGATGTGCTTTGGAAAAAAGTTAAGTGAGGATCTTTGTGACAAATAGATAAAGAAGCTTCATGCAGTTTGCAGAAATTTGCTTTAGTTGACAAATCAGATGCTTGTATATTTTACCTGCGTGCCGACCACCAACTTAAAAATAAACCTAAGTGCTCTTCTAAAGCTGGAGCCAGAAGCTTCTGGAGACAGAAGTACTCGTTGAACACACTGGTAAGAAGGGAGCTGGTGTAAGTGTTGGCAGTGCTGCTTTGTGATGCGTGCTGTGCTGTTTGCCAGCATGAGTTCTGTTAGACTTCTGTTTTGTTTTGCTCTCGATTGGGTCTGCGATTCTTGTCTGAAAGGTTAAAAAGTTGCTGAAGTAAATAAAGACTTAGGTTAAAGGAACGAGCAAATAATGCTCTGCTTGAGCATGTCGTTCATGCTAAGTTGTGTAAGTCCGTGGAGGCGTTGAAGAAATGTGTGCATGACAGGATCATTAAGGTTGGTAAAGACCACTAAGATCACCCAGTCCAACCATCAGCCCATCACCACCGTGTCCACTAAACTACATCCCATCCACTCAGCTCTTGAACACCTCCATGGACAGTGACTCCACCTCCTCCCTGGGCAGCCTGTGCTGCTGCCTCATCACTGTTTCTGAGATGAAATTTTTCCTAATATCCAATCTGAACCTCCCCTGGTGCAGCTTGAGGTGATTACCTCTCTTCCTATCACTGTAAGCTGAGAGGAAAAACATTACAACCAGGTTTATGAAACATCTAACCTATGGCTACCACTCGCAGCTACAACAGCAGCTCAAATTTCGTGCTTGTAAAGAAAACTGCTTAATTAATAGAGTCCCCAGGATTTGCATGGAGGATAAGAAAACTGATGGGTTTATGCTTTGATATGGTGCAGTTAACATACACATTTATGCGAGAACTCTGTTTAATTCTGAAACGTGTGATGGTTATATACTGAAACAAGCATATATTGATTATATGCTCCTTTGCAGCCCTCTGAAGCCTCTGCATCACCACTGATGCTCACAGGAGCAGCCGAGCCCACATCCTTTGGGCAGGGGGCTGTGTGCAGTGCAGTGCATTGGAGCCTTTGCTCTCAGAACAGCCCTTCTATATCTCAGAGTTCACAATGGAAATCTGACGCTGTCCCATAGCTGTCAGGTGAGAAGGAAAAATGGCTCCTCTGATGCAGATGTGGTTTTTTTTAAATGCTACGTTTGAGAATGAAGGCTGTTCCTATTGGTAGCAAGGGTTAATCACTGAGGGCAACAGGTATAGGCAGACTCAGGTATGTGATATGTTGGACTGTTTTGCAAGGTGCTATAAATGTTGGCTCCATGTAATCTGATACCAGGGTAGGACAGGCTAACTTAATGAAGGAAAATAGACAGCAATGTAAAAGAACTGGAAATTCAAGTCTAGCTGACTAATAGCAGCCTGCTCCGGAGGGTTTCTGACTGTTGATACTGCTGACAGCTGACAGCAAATGAGAGCAAACAGCAGAAATACCTCCTGATGTGCTCCTTACAGATTCTTTATAGACACTGCAAAGGTAAGATTTATGTTTCTGAACTTGACGGATCCGCTGGATGCAGCCGTGAGCAGACACATTGCTAAAGAGTGAAGCACCACACTGGGGCTTGCAAGCATATCTGTGTTGGGGAAGGGGAGGCTGCAGTGAGCTCTGCACCGCTTGGTTTGTGCCCCTTGTTGGCCGGTGCACAGCAGTTAAGTCAAACTTGTGTTTCTGAAATGGCTTGAGCGCTCAAAACACACAGAGGTGAATCACGAATATTTCTGTGGCTTTTTGGAATTATTTCCATGTTGTGTTCATTGTGTTTGACTGTACGAACTGGAATTGTTACCTGGAAGGGGAGAAAAAACGCTAAATGCTGAGATCTGTGTTGGGGAATCATTACTGAGCTTGGGCTTGAAGCGTCTTCTGCAGAACACACAAAGTCCAGTGAGAGTTTCACACGTGGATCTAAGATTAACAACCCAGGCTGGAGAAGGTCACCTGGATTGAGAAGCTTCCGACTTGCAGCTCATCTCTGCTGGCCTCTGTCAGTTTTCTCCCTTTAATGTATGTATTTTGTGTGTACTTACCTTGCAAGGTTGCGTTTGTGTTCCACCCACAGATGGCTGAAAAAGGATTTTTCTTCAATAAACAGAACATTTTTCCTCCAGGTGATCTGAAAATAACGACAGCGTTACTAATTTGTGGGGAAAGTGATTTTTAGAGGCTGACTGACAGTTCTGTGCCAGTATTTGCTACAGACTGTCAGCTGGTAATTTGGGAAGCTCGGCACCTGGCCAAGGCAATTATCTCCCATTTCCCTTGGTCCTTCTTCCTCCCACTGCCACCTCTGCTCTCTTGCATGCCTCCGTTAATCAGTGCAGCCACATCTCTCCGGGTCAGGCAGCTCTTCCCTCCCACACCCCTTTGACATGGTCTCCTCATATCCTGTGTAAGCTGTCTTGGAGCTCAGCCCTTCAACTTTCTCTACACCAAGACACTTTCCCCTTGAAATCAGTGTGATTTGACTTATCTGAAGCTGTCTTGTTCTGGTTGCTTCAGGATTGTGGTCCTAATTCTCTTTCTGAAGTGCTACTAAATGCTAGAAAAGGACTGAGAATGCCTTTTAAAACACTCATTCTGTGTCACCGGAATAATTCCCTTGGTGTACAGAAATGTCAGAACCAGGTTTTATCTTTTTTAACCTCCTTATTGAGATTTTGTGCAATACAGGAATTAGCGTGAAGTCTTTCTTACTCGTGTTATTTATTAATATTCGCGATTTGGATATCGTAGGGCAAGACAAAGAACAACCCCATCCCTGCAAATCTCTTGTTGGATAAAATGACCTGTACTGAATGCTACAGGAGAGGAAGTAATTAGAGATCTTTTGTTTTCCTTTGTCTCCATGCTCAGTATCACTTACTTCTTGGTGAGTTGGACTCTGCAGGCACCAGCAGTGCTATGTCATGTATTCATCTATTCTAGTTTTGAAGTGCTTAGTTTCATTTTATGTCATGTCTGCAGAGAGAAGTTTGACCAAGTACATCTCAGCTCATATATTTTTAATTGCTTTCCGTTCATCTGTTCAAAACCCATTGCTTCTGGACTAAATGGCTCGTCTCCTTCTTCTCATTTCATCAAGAGGGAGATGTGAGTACCTGATTTTTTTTCCTTCTCTTTACCATTTGTGGTGAATTGACAAGAGAGGCAGAGTCAAAAGGATCCAAAAAGAAACCGGGGCTGGTAAACTGTAGTTGTCAGCCTCAGCATTGAGTGGAGGTTACCATGCAGATGTAGCGTTATGCCTCAGGCAGCAAGAGGAGCAGATGTTTGCTATGAACGTTACTGTCTGAAGCTGGGTCCTGGATCCACGTTGCGTTAGTTTAGCAGCATCACACTTTTGCAAGCATTCTTTCTAACAGAAATCTGATGGTTGGTAGTAAAACCATGAGATAACCCATTGCTCTTAGTTCTTAGAAAGCCCAGCATTCCATCAGTGGCCAGGAAACACACTGCTGCAGCCCATGCTTGGTTGATGTTTTTCAAGCAGTGAAGACCTGACTTGCACATATTCTCTTTCCCCTTATGGCAGTAATTACACAGATATGAGTCATTGCAGGACTGAGCTTCTCTGCCCCCTAAACATGTGGTCTGCATGCTGAGACCTTGCAGGCTTGGCAACTGCAACTCTTGTGTGTATGGCTGCATCCTTGCAGGCCTGTGCTTACACTTGGTACTATACAGTCAAGCAACATTACCTGCTATTTGTCCATGTGTAGCTGAAGCAACACAGCTTATCAGTGAGCTGAGGCTTTAGTAACCAAATCCAGTTTGCTAGGTTTCAGAGCCCTGTGGATAGCCAAGGCTTCTGAACATCCACCCTCATCCCCTGTGCATTGGACATGTCAAAAAGCACCACCTGAGAGACTGAAGTACGCTGCCTTGTGTGGAGGGCTGGTGTATAGCAGCTGAGTTAGGTACCAGTGCTAAATAAAAGGGGCTCAAGATGTTACAAATATCAGGGTTCATTGCTTAAGAAAAAAAGGAAGGTTTTCAGGAGTTGGGGTGGTCTGTAGTCATTATTGTTAACAGTCTGGAAAGGAATCTTGCTTGATGTTAAATACTCAGGCTAACAAAGGTTGTTGCCAGAAAATAAAACACAAACAAAACATGATGATCACTGAACAAGTGATTTGTTCATGACAGCAAAGAACTCGCCACATGCGTTTCTGCTTTCTGCCCTCTGTGGGGTAACAGACTGCTTTTATTTGACACTTAAGGGAGGAGAGGGTCTCCATTTCACATACTTTCTGATCAAACCGTGTGCCTATTTTTCTCTTTTTTATGAGTAATTATGTATAACAGATGGAACCCTCTTACTCAGTGTCCTTTCTGCCGTGTGTGTGCAAAGAGCTCACGGTGACTTAGGCCTGTTTCCAGTCTGGTTGCAAACCACAGGCTCGTTGATATCGAAGATTTCCCTGTCCTTAACTGAAGCTCAGAAAAGGTCACTCTGTTGACTTACTATGTCAGCTGCTTTTTGCATGGTTTCCTTTAGGCAATGTGGCTACTGTAAGAAGATTACAGAGTGTGCCTTGTTTCTTTCCTTCCTCCATGATAGCCTAGTGTTGTTTTCCTATCTTCAATTTGTGTGAGCAGCTGAAGTACCGTGCCTTCAGAAATCTCTTGTGCCGAGTAACATCTGTTGTTCTTGCTTGTCATTTTGCTGGCCATGGATGCTCAGTGTCTTGGTTCAGAGCTCCAGTGCTGCTACATTTGTTAGTGTTACTGCACAGAGATAGCCATGCTGTGAAGAATGCTACTGCAGTGCGTACTGATAGTATTCACACTCTGCTGTGGGTAATGGAGGTCATCATGGGTGTGGGATTCCTGTGTTGTTAGAACTGAATCATTCCACTTTCTTTCCTTTCTATGCAAGTCAGACCCTACTGTCTACTGCTTGCGTGGTGTTTTAAGAAGGTACATTTCTACAGGGAACTGACTGGCTCTGGTATGATCCATCCTTAACCTCCACCAGCAGAAAGGAGTTAGAAACTTGAGTGGGTTGCTGCAGTTACCCCTGATAGTTTTCAGTCTTCATGTCTGAAATCTCCATTGATTCCTTTATTCTTCTCTTTCACTGATTCTCTTCTTCCTGCATCCACAGCGTTGTTCAGAAAGGGGTTTGGCATTTCTGTGAAGTCCCAACTTTGCTTCTTGCAGAATAGAGCTAACGTTGAAGACTGTCTTTGTAACTCATTGGGAAATTTCCGTCACCCGTCCTTTTGCTGAGATTACTTTTAGTATCAAGCTCTGAGTCTTCCAGATGTGCATCTTCAGCAAACATTTGAGTCTGTTGCTGGCACCTTTGGTGTAGGTTATGTGTGGCAAAGAGTGGTGGGGAGACATGATGTGATGTCCAGCCAGGGAGTCCTACAAGGCATCGTCTTCTGGGGTGTCAGAGTAGGAAAGTAAGGGTTAAAGTGGCTGAATGTGCTTTTGTTGGGCTGTTTGGTGAGATTGCTTCTAGATGTTGAAATCAGTAGAGGGAGGGGAATTTCCAGGGAGATAGAGATAATTTATTATGAATAAATAGTGTTCAGTTTTAAGGATTAAGCAAAATTAGGACATGGATTTATATAATATGTTTTAATGTATGTTAAAACTATTTAATATGACGCATTTCTGCAACAGCAAGTTAATAAAAGCCAAAATAAAAGCTTATTTATTCTCTGGTTCTGAAAACCTGATGTAAATTTTATGACAATATGTACTGGGTCCACTTTCTCCTGGGACTAATTGTATGTAGTCAGGCTTATTGTGCGTGTGAGTACAATTTATACATTTGGTGCTGTTTGCAAAGAAGTTGTTCTCTGTTCACAGATGTACGTAAAATCAGACAGGGAGGTAAGTAGCATTATATAGCAATGACAATAGTCATGTTTGTGTTAGCCTATGGACAGCAGGATCTTGTGATGCTTGGAATAATGGAAGTACAGTTTATAAAAATAGATGTGGGGGAAGATATGGCGGCTTTGGAGCTGTGCTGCCTTCTGTGAAAAGCTGCTGTTGTTCTGTATACTCCTGAGAAGGTGATATGGGTTAAAGTGCTTTGCATTATATTGCCACGCCGTTATTTCCCAGTTGATCACTTATTGCTATTTACCACCAAATAAAGAATGAGAAATGTCCCATAAGTGGTAACAGTTTGAGTGCCTAACCTTTGTAATGGCCATAAGGTTAGGTACAAAATCCTACTAAAGCCTGTTTTCTCGGTTGCCTTCCACTTTGATCATAGTGCTGTGGTTACATGGCGCTTGTTCTGTGTGGATTACTCTGGTCTACTCCAGTCTTAGGTTCCTTGGAGGTTCTTTTCTTGAGGTGGTAGGGAATGAGGAGCCTCCTGCATTGTCTTATTGCTCTGAGTCACTGGGTCAGGGTGGGGAAAATCCTTACAACAGTGTTTCAGTATCTGTTCCTGCAAATGTATCAGATTATTAAGAGCTTCCTGTTATCATCAAGTGTAACAATTTTAAGCATTGCTTGCCTGGATCCCATTGGGGTCACATGCAGTGCACTGTTGCAGTCTCCTCAATGATGTCAAATGACAGTGCTTAATTTTGCATTGAGGTGGTTGGATTAGGTGAGTTATCGGTTTTTTGGTTTGATTCTTGAACTATGAATATGAAAAAATATCTCTGTAGCTTTTAGTGTATTTGCTGTCACAGCTTCTGAATCACATCACTGCACGTCTTATGGGGAGTGGCTGAGGGAACAGGGGGTGTTCAGAGTGGAGAAGAGGAGGCTCAGGAGAGACCTTATCAGTCTCTACAGCTGCCTGAAAGGAGGTTGTTGTGGGGTGGGGGGTTGACCTCCTCTCCTGCATAACTAGTGATAGGATGAGAGAGAATGGCCTTGAGTTGCACCAGGGGAGATTCAGGTTGGATGTTAGGAAAAATTTCATCTCTGAAAGAGTGGTCAGCTGTTGGAATGGGCTGCCCAGGGAGGTGTTCAAGAAACATGTAGATGCTGTACTAAAGGACGTGGTTTAGCAGGGAATTGTTGCTGGTAGGTGGATGGTTGGACTGGATGACCTTGGAGGTCTTTTCCAACCTTGGTGATTCTCTGATTCTGTGATTATTGTGCATCTTGGTGCAGCATCTACTGTAAAATGTTAATATTTTACTACACAGTGACCTGGCACTAATGGAAGAATATGGCAGCTTCCAGTGAAAATAATATTTAAGTATGATTTGTATTTTGCTTACTGCTTAGAATGAATTATAACTCTGTAATACAAAGAAATACTAATGGTTGAAGTCACTCCCACTAATCAGTGAAAAGGGACTTCTACCCCCAAAGGATCCCGGGCAAATATGGGAATCCTCTCAGCTTCCCAGTGCAGACTTACTTAAATATGAGCATGAAGCTAATTGCACAGGGAGAACCAGAATGCAGAAAGTGCTTACAGTCCTCTCCATTACACAAGTTGAACCCGTGTGTATGATTAAAGA
Source organism: Excalfactoria chinensis (assembly GCF_039878825.1). Lineage (NCBI taxonomy): Eukaryota > Metazoa > Chordata > Aves > Galliformes > Phasianidae > Excalfactoria > Excalfactoria chinensis. The sequence continues at coordinate 155,110,517 of NC_092825.1, read as the reverse complement.
GTGCAAATGCCTGAAGGCTTGTAACTTTTTAAGGCCAACAGCAATTAACAGCATCAACATAAAGGCAGGACACATGCTGTGTCAGAGATACGGTACGTTGGAAATGTTAAATTATATAGTATGTACTTTGCTTTTAGGCTAACATGTGGGATGGTATAACACGATCCCTTTGTGCTGGTGTTGTGTGCAACTTCCTCCCTGCACTTCTGTTTTCTAAGAGAAGAGCCCAAGTGCTTAAGTTGAGGGTTAACCCAGGACAATACAGTTGCATGTAACTCTGTCAGTACCCCTGCCCTGCTGATATGCAGGGAAACCTTAGGAACTATTCAAGCTAGCCTGCAAGGTGGGAAGGACTGAGGCTGTGCACCAATGGCTGCCAAAGCATTTCCCTTTCCTTTTGTGCATGCAGCTCCCATTAATGCGAATATTCTCCAGTTAGGATCGTGGCTGCTCTTAAAAATGTTTCAAGAGCTCGTCGAAGCAAGTAGTGGAAGCTGGGGAGGTTCTCCTGGCTGCGTAACTTTGGTTTTCCTGATTTCTTAGAAGGGTAGGATTCAGTGACCTCAATGAGACTCCCTGAAGGCACTGTCATCACTGCTTAGGAATTTGGGAATACCACAATCTATATGGGAAAAACAGCTGCTATATTTCTTAGAGTGAGGGAGTACAAGCGTGTGACTCGGTCCTCCCTAATTAAGCTGCTTGGCATCAGAGAGAGGAAGGTGCCCTTCCTTTTTAACCTGTTGAAGAAACAAGGTGCAGCCGGCAGCCGCTCATGAGCCGGAGGTGGCACCTCACAAGCAGCAGCAACATCCAGTGCTCTGTGGTCTCAAGTGAGGCCCATGTGCATTGCTGACAGACTGGGGATCCGCCAGGCCTCTGCCTCGAGATATTCCATCACAGCAGCGCTTCTCCACATGCAGCTTGAATAGTTTGATCAAAGTTAATCTCTCATCTCGCTTTCTCAAGGACTTTTCCTCCAGAAGTGATGCAGCTCATCTCCGTCCAAGCTTAAGTCGACCATGTTTAGCTTTAGCACTGATGAGTAAGTGAAAACGCAGGAGATGTAAGCATGCATCCGTCCAGTGAAACTGTTTACATTCCATAGTTGGGGATTCTTTTATGTGCTGTGCGGGTTGGTTTTTTTTTTGCCTGTTCTAATTTGCCATGACGTGGTCAGTGCAGTTTCCTTCCGGCTGCTCGCAAGCCTGTGGTCGAGATAAGGATACATTTACAGCGCGTTATTAAAAAGGAGCTGGAGATCTGCTTCATGGAGAGACCTGGGGACTCTCTGGCCCATATGAGGAATTTAGTGGCTGTTTTTCTGTTGTGAACCGTGGGAATTGAGATCGAGGGCGTTTCTTTTGCTAAAGAACAGCCCCGCAGAACTGGAGCTGTGTGAGAGGCAGAAAGGTGATACGCTTGAGGTATCCTGCAGCTTGGTAGGTCAGTCTGTGTTCTGTGTTTTGTTTTTAGTGTAACTTGGAGATCATTTAGTTAAGGTGAAAACTGCATGTATGAATCAGGTGGAAAGATGGATTTTCTTTTTGTTGGCTTTCGTAACTTCTTCTTAGTGTTGGTTGAATGCTTTTAATATGAAACACTTAGAAACTTGTGTCTCGCTTCCTGAAACAGTTCTATTTATTCCTTTAAAGGACGTATGGGTTAGTGGGAGTAATACCTCTGGGAATCAGAAGGTATCCAACCTCCTTATCGCCAGGTAGAACACTCATAGACGTGACTAAGCTTCGTAGTGAGAGCTGTGCTTTCAGGTAGCTAAAGCAATGAGTTCCTAATTGTAATTCTGTTTTTCCTTCCTCAGAGATAAACAGCTGTCCACGTGGGAGAAACAACTCAGGAAAGAATTCTCCTTGGTTTCTTTTAGAAGAGGAGGACCCTGGAACGCTGATGATCTGAGAACTACTGAAACTGCCACTTGGTTCATTCTGTGATCCTGCCTTTCTGCCCTGCTGCACCCTGGTGACACTGTCCATTCTTTTCCGTTTGAGAACGTTTTTCTTCTTATGTGGAGCTGAGGGCTGGGAATGCGTTATTATGGCAGCAGTTGTACAGCAGAATGAGCTTGTGTTTGAATTCGCCAGCAACGTCATGGAGGATGAGCAGCAGGTATGGGATGGTGGAAGGAACGGCATTTGTACAAGTTGGTGCAAGGAATGTTAGGAAAACACGAGGAAAAGGTGTTGTCTAAAACACAAGAAAGCCAACACTGAGATCATTATTGTTGCAGCAGATCTCCGCAGTTTCAAAAGCTTCCTGTTGCTTCCTGTAACTTACGCGAGCAGAGCAGAAATTGGTTGAAATGATGTAACTTCTGCAGTATTGCAGAGACCTCCTCTGAAGGTGGTTTTCCTTTGTCACTGATTTGTGCCAGTAGAATCCATTCAGGCTGTAAAATTCCTGACATTCTGGTATTTCACAGTTGCTTTAAGTTTTGCGGTGTGCAGGGATAAAATCCACTACAGGTGACTATAAGGAACAGTAAGTGTCTGCTCCCTGCTCTTTGCTGATTGGTTTGTAAATTGCATTACTGTGCGTATATCAGCTATTCAGAGCTAAGCTTCAAAATAACATAAATGGGTTTCTTTCACACTGTGGGGAAACTGCCTGTTTCTGTCTCATAAAACTCAGGTAGTTCTAGGTTATTTAAACCACATCCTCTGAGTCCTGAGGCTTCAGCAGTGAAATCCTATTGTAAAACTCGGGCAGCTCTTCTATAGGTGGTGGCTCATGGTAGGGTTCTGCATTGGTTAACGATAAGTTTGGCATCTTATTTACTATTATGGAGCAACAGTTCTTGTGGAGATTTTAAGACTTAGTCTTCTAGAGAGACAGCTGAGAACTGTTGCTGCAAATTGCTCCTCTTTTTGTGAATGTGAAAAGCATTTGTCCTCTGCTTTAAAAATACTTCTGGCTTCATAACCTGGACTGTGGGTTTTTTCTGTGGCCTCATGTTTGGCTGGACCAGTGTCCCGTTTCTGCTGTCAGACTCGTGCCATCGTTTCAATGAACTGAGTGTTGTCTGTCTGAAGTGCTAACTCAGTTTTGGGTGGAACTAGAAATGTAACTTCCTTCCCTGTATTTTTCCAGAGCCTGTGGCAGTCTGGGGATTTAGATATGGGAATTGCACAAACATAGTGGAAAATGAGCCGTATTTATTACTTCTCTGTGTTGTTTGTTGCTGTTTTTACTTTACAAGTCAAGGGAAGGAGGAGAGCTGCTTCATTGTGATTTCTTGGAGGAGCAGTGCAAGAATAATGGCGTTGTTTGATTTAGCTATGCATTCTGTCTCTTGCAGTTTCTTCAGATGCTCACTGGAAAAGCTTTAAATAAATAAATAAATACATGGAACATTCAAGAGTAAAACCTCCCTCAATGGAACTCTCCTAAATGGAGGCCAAACTTAACCTTGGCGTGTGTCTCATAACCCAGATAAATCCTACTCCGGATTAAGCCTAAGGAAAGAAGGCATCCTGGAGCATACCCTACAGGAGATGTATTGAAAGATGTGGAATGCCATAGCAGAACATTCCTTGCTGCAAACACTTGGATGGGAGCTCTGTTTAAATCAGTAGGTTGTCTTAGTTCATATATCAAAGTTTCAGGTAGCCAGCTAGATGTCTGCCTGAAGGTAGATACTATATATGCAGATGTGGAAAAGAAGCCTGAAGTAGGCAAAGATGTGGGAAACTGGAACAAGATTTAACTTGGATAAAGGTAGATTAATATGCTATTAACACAAAAAGGTTGATCATGTGTATAACTCATTGATATGCTTCTTACAATGTAGAAGCTATTGGTATAGATACTATGGAGTTTTTCAGTTCCAGACAATTTATATTTTGGGATATATATACCATAACTTGTGTACTTCGAGCATTTTAGTCCTAGAAGTGCTCTGTGTTGATCGAAAACATTTTATGAGCTTCATCAGGATACAAAATAGTAGAAACATAGAATTGCTCAGGTTGGAAAAGACCTTAAAGACCATTGAGTCCAACCACAACCTAACCATACTACCTAAACTAACAGCCCTCTGCTAAGTCATGTTCCTGAGCACCACATCCAAACGGTTTTTAAACACATCCAGAGATGGTGACTCAACCACCTCCCTGGGGAGCCATCTTTATGTACAGGTGCCAATTAACTGATCTTTGAGTAATAATTTTTGCTATTTTCTCAAAAGCTGGAGTTGAGGTTACTTTGATACTCACATTCTTGTCGAGGCTTTGTCCGGAGCCCTTTTGTGCCAAGAACTGTTAGGACATGAAACAGCTGTGGGGAGAAGTTCAGGGTCTAGATGGCAGCTACATTTTCTGTTTCAGGGAAGTCATAATTCATGGCCATTTATTTATTTTCTCTTAAGTCTCGGTTAAACAGCCGTAAATTATGAACAGTCCATTTGCAAATCTAAGCATTCAATCAGCGGCAAATGCCAGCAGGAGGGGCTTGGTTGTGTGGCTCTGTGTGAATGGGAAGGGCTCTTTTCTATCAGATTTATCCCTTTCCGTTTAGGAAGTAATGTTTTTTTGTTTGTTCTTTTATTTATTCCTTGGAGGGCTCATTTGTAACATTGTGTTACATGGTGAGGAAGAAATGTGGTGAAAATAACTTCATAATTCTGAGAAGGGAACAAAATGACTAATGCTAATGGTACTGATAGGTGGACTGGCTGCTGCTATGTGTCAAAGATCACGTTTAAGTAGAGGTTTTGTGGATTTTATATTTATTGACAGAGGCACTGTGCATGTAGAACTGGGCAGGAGCTCCTACAGGCTTTGGCTGAGTTAACACTGCTGCCCAGAACTGCTTTTCTTTACATCTGCAGCTTAGAATCATAGAGTCATAGAATCCTTTGAGTTGGAAGGGGCCTTTAAAGGTCATCTAGCCCAGCTCCCTTGCAGTGAACAGGGACGTGCACAGCTAGGTTAGATTGCCCAGGGCCTGATCTAGCCTTGCCTTGAAAGTCTTTAGGGAATGGGCATCAACCAAATTTCTGGACAACCTGTTCCAGTGTCTCACCACCCTCACTGTAAAAGACTTTTTCCTTATATCCAACCTAAAGCTGCCCTCTTTAAGCTTAAAGCCATTTCACCACAGACCCTGCTGAAGAGTGTGTTTCCTTCTTTCCTGTAGTTCCCCTTCAGATACTAAAAGGCTGCTATCAGGTCACCTCGGAGCCTTTTCTTCTCCAGCCTGAACAGCCCAACTCTTTCAGCCTCTAACTAAAGTCCAAGCCCTTAGGTTGGACAACAACTTCTGCCTCATCTTCTCAGGACTTGATTTGCTCTTCCACATTCCCTGGTGCTCTGTAATATGAAGTCATCTCAGGAACACTGGTGGTGCTGGAGCTGAAAGCCACTGTCAAGGCCAAGTTCTGTGTTTTTGTCTATTTCCAGCTTCTACGGGAAGTCCCCACTTTTCAGCTTGCTGTTTTATGAAGACTCAAGAAATAGTTGTGATATCCATCCTGTGGTACTCCTAAACAGTATTTATCTTCTTCCAGAATCCCTCTGGTCATGTCTCAGATCCTGTCCATGGGAATGCCTGGAAAGCTGAGAGGCTGCTTCAGTGTTTGGCATGGGAACGTCTGTGAGAGAAAGCTGGAGCCTATTTTCTAGTCATCAAGATCACTTTGCTTAGTTTTTATTAGTGTTTGTTCTTGTTTGTGCCTCTAGATTTGTTGTCGTTGTTGTTTTCCCAAAATAAATGGCCAAATGTATCTTAAATATGAAAGCTGGTTTTTGCATGGAGGCTTCTTATTTCTTTAATCCCCATGTAACTTTTCCTTCTTATATCTTATGTTGTCTCATAAGGTGACACTACATCCAGGGTAGAAGAAATCTCCTTTATTATTTATGGTTTTTGCAGGAGTTTTAGGAGTTTTAGTTTTTCCCCTCATAGAGAATGGCCGATGCTTTGCAGAGACCTGTTCATGGGGCATTCAAGGAACTTCAGCACTTCCAAATAGTTATAGGTCCGCATATAAGGTTGGCCTATGGAAAAAAATTACGCTGTGAGGGATTTGGTGCGAAAGACTTGGGAAGATTTTAGCATAAGCTGAAGTCCTTTATTTGCCCAGCAAATGGGGAAGATGTGTTGAAGCCAAACCAAAGCTTGGTGCGGCTAGGATGCCATGCTTTAACTATATCATGGTGGTAGTAGGAATAATACAAGTAATACTGTTTGTTTAATCAGAGGGTTACTTTCAGTGATGCAGAGTCTAGGCGGAGGCCTGTAACTAGCGGTATTCCCCAGGGGTCACTACTGATCTGGTCTTGTTTAACTGCCATCATTCATCCCTTCAGGGTGAAGGGATAGAATGCAATCTCAGCGAGTTTGCTGATGATAGAAAGCTGGAAAGCTGTGGTACCATTCAGAAAGAGCTGGACAGGCTGGAAAGTTGGGCAGAGGGGAACCTGATGAGATTCAACATGGCTAACTGTGGAAGAATAACTGCATGTATCAGTACTGGTTAGGGGGCTGACCTGCTGGAGATGAGCTCTGCATAGAAGGACCTGGGCGTCCTTGTGGGCAACAGGTTTTCCATAAGCAAGGGGCAGTGGGCACAGATTGGAACACAAGGAGTTCTGTATGAACATGAGGAAAAAATTCTTTACTTTGAAGGTGACAGAGCACTGGATCAGGCTGCCCAGAGAGGCTGTGGAGTCTCCTTTGGAAATGTTTAAAACCTGCCTGGACACTTTTCTGTGGCACCTACCATAGGGAACGCACTGTAGCTGAGGGCTGTACTGGATGATCTCCAGAGGTCCCTTCCAACCCCTACAATTTTGTGTGATTCTGTAATTAATAATAAGAAGTAGTCTTTAATCCAGCAGTGTTTTCCCTTTATGGAATTACACGGTACCATCATAGGGAGCTGTAGTGATCATGGTCACTTGTGCAATTCAAAGTATGTACAGAATTATTCCTCTGTTTTGAGAGCTACAAGAAGCTTGAGCTTGCCCCATAGTTGGGATTCAGGTACTTTCAATGAAATCAAGATCATTACAGAAGTGCCAAGGTGAGGTTTTTATCTTTCTGTGGTTTTGTGTGTATCAGTATTAATTAGTAGTAGCACTTAAAACTGAATGAGTTGCTTGTGAAAGGAACCATAACCAATCGCAAACATACAAAATAGTGGTGATCTTTTTTATTCAGAAACGTCTTTTGAATTCAGTTTGTTTTTGGTTGCATTGATGTTTTCCTTGCTGTAGATGTTTATTGGTATCTATTTCAATTCCTTTTCATATCCATGGCAGGATAAAAGATCCATGCTTTGCACAGCCTTGCAGAGTAGACCATACTTGATCGTATCGATCAGACCCATTGCTACATAGTGGTGAAGGATGGTACCTTAACGAACGGATGATTGGGCTGCTGCAATTAGGTTTCACAGCAGAGTGACTAGTAGTGCTGGAGATAAATAGGGCTTTGAGAAACAGATAAAAGTGATGAAGAATCAGTTTGTTCAGTGTTTCCTTTCTTATTCTGGAATGGAAGACTGAAGCATAACTGTGGTGTTGGTGTTTTTGCCTCTTGGAGACAGTTAGTGGTACGAACTTCAGTCATTAGAGAAGGACGGTGCTAAGACAGAGAGAATTCTTATCCAGAAGGAGCTAACAGGAGGCTCATCCTAAGCACAAATGGCTCCTTGAGAGACAATCCCCTACAAACTTTGCAAGCCTTGCGTATCATACTAGTGCAAGCATAGCAGTGGGAGGTAAGGACAGATTGCCTTACTGCAGAGGCACTACAGGAAGGCAGCTGACCAGTTTGAGATCATAGAATCATAAAATGCTTTGGGCTGGAAGGGATCTCAAAGACCATCAAGTTCCAGCTCCCCTGCCACAGGCAGGGCCACCAACCTCCATATCTAACACTAGACCAGGCTGCCCAGGGCCACATCCAACCTGGCCTTGAACACCTCCAGGGACACAGTATCCACAACCTCTCTGGGCAGCCTGTGCCAGCACCTCACCACTCTCATAGTGAAGAACTTACGCCTGACATCCAACCTAAATCTTCCCTCCTTGGGAAATGGCAGATTTTGTCCTGCCTTTCATGTGTTCAAGTTGGATGTCTACGCCAGAATTAGGCACCCTGTCACCAGCTCCTTTTTATAGTCAGGGGAGAGAAATTGGTGTTTTTACAGGGCCTGATTGATCCTATCGTGACACAGGAGCCTAAAACTGGTCAGGGAGATAGTGCTCTGTAAAAACCCCCCTCTTGACTCTGAAGGAAACCTAGGCTCGTTGGCTCAAGTCTTAGTATAGTGCTTGAAGTCAGGTGAGATGAACATCACCCCTAGTGTCTGTGAGCTAGAAAAGGATGAGAATATCAAAGTCTTCCTATTTGTGTCTTCCCTATCTAACATCCATGCTTTTCACCTTCTTAGTAGACTGCTGAACAGATGCTAGAACTTACTGTTGAAAATCTTCCAAACGCAGACAGTATTTTATTTTTCCTCATCTCATTACACTGCTTTTTTCCTTATTTTGCTTGTATTTGGTTTTGTAGGCTTTTAATTTCTTAGTAGAGCATTTATGATAGAACCCCCTACAAATATTAGCTTTGTTTCCTAACTCTTGATTTTTTTTCCCCCGTTGCCCTTTGCCATGGTTGTTGTTGAGGCATATAGTACAAAACACAGAGCAATTCCGGATGGTAATTATTGCTTCATAAAGATCCTAATTGCACTTTCTCCTTTCAATATGTACGTTCCAGACCTCTTCTGTGGGAGGTGCTGACTCCCATTGCTGTTCTCTGCATGGAGACGGCAGCTCTGAGACCATTTGCTGCTGCTGGCGGCCTTTGCAGTGGCAAGTTTGTGAGCCATGAGCAATGCCCAAATGAGCATCATTACATCTGTTGTTATTTTCCTTCTTGCATGGTTAAATTAAAACAAACAAAAACCCTGCTTAAGTTTTGCATATCTTTGTTCTTCTGTGGAGAACAGTAAGTTACCCCTAAGCTACTGTCTCACAGAAAACTTGGTACTGGTAACACCTTCATGCAGTGCTCACAGCCACACCACCCCCCACCCCCAGCTAGACAGGAAGAGCAGGAGGTGCTTGCAGCGAGTTGCTTGCTGCTATCATTGCCAGCAGAGTTTGACTTCTACTGAACCACTCCATCCCTCTGTTCTGTCAGCCTTTTAGCTGCAGAATGATGTTGTGGGAGTCTTGTATTACCTACTGCAACCATGTCAGTGTATTGTATACTATCTGTAGTGATATTTAGCCTCTGTCCCATAGCAGGATGATGCTGCTGGTTTTGTTTTGCGTGCTAAAAATCATCTTGTTTTTCAGCACTCAATCTCGATCGTCCAATATTTAGGTGACGTGCTTTGGGTTTGTTGGAATCCTCATCAGTAAATGCTTAAATTGGGTATGTTCTAACTGCTGTTACTTTAATTTTCCTCTTTTTGTTGTTTTTTTCTACAGCTTGGTGATCCATCCATTTTCCCTGCTGTCATCGTGGAACATGTCCCTAGTGGAGATCTCCTAAACAACTATTCTGGCTTAACCTGCGTGGATGAGCCCAGTGACATGATCACTGAGAATTCTCTGGATGTTGCAGAGGAGCAAATCATCGAAGATGATGATATCCCCCTCACAGGTTTGCAATGCAGTTTTTTATCTGCCATGCTTTTGCATCAAGACGATTGTGGCCAGCAGCAAGGAAAAACCGAGTGGCAAAAATGAATAGGAAACAAAGTTACAATGATACTGAATGCTCTCAATCCTGTGTAAGATAGAGAAGATGGTATTATTCCAGTACCAGGTGGCTTGTGATTCCAGCTGCACAGCTGGTACAGTGACCCATCATCCATTAGTACAGATTAAGATAGGGTTCTATTCAGAGTACCAAAACGGTTGTGCATTGCTCTTCATGTTATTTTTTTGCCCTTTTATTTTTAGTGGTTGATATGTACCAAAAAAGCAGCAATATACAGCATGTGTACATGTACTAGTTTGGTTTCTTGAGGGTTATGCAAATGGCCAACTGTAAAATGTGCATGTCAGCATGACGCTGATATTGGTGCGCTCAGCATAGAGTTCATTTTAGATCTCTAATAATAATAAAATGTTTAAAACACGGATGTCCTGCATAAATACTGTTAGGAAGGATAGTGCAGAAGAGAAAGCTTGAGGATACGTCCAATTTAAGAAACTTATTCAAAACAAAACGATAACAAAAAAAGCCCCCAAAGCAAACAGTAATTCGGTGAAAGTGGGTATTTGGAGCATTTTTGCAGACTTAAGTCTGAAAGGTGAGGTTGATGCTTTACAGAGCTGAGGTCTGTGCCGTCCTTCAGTGATGAGGCTTTTCCAGCTGAGCCTTCCCCAGGGCTGGAGGCAGCTTGCTGGTTCCAGTCATGGCTCTGATATGACTTCCAAAGGCTCTATTACAGCCTTTTACCACCAAAAGCCAAACTCAGCAGAACTTGACATGAGGTGCAGTTCAGTTCATAGAGTAAATAGACGTGAACCATTCCCTATAAATGGTTTTATCTAAGTGCCACCCCCCCTTTTTTTAGCCATGTGAACAGACTGTGACTGTACAAATAATTTAGCTGATTATTGAAGAAAATCTAACATGCCTAAACGTTATTTCAAGTTGAGACCTCATGCCAACTATTCACTTGCTATTCATTTGAATTATTCACACTGTAACTGGCATTTCCTCAGAGTGTTATTTAAGCACCACTTAATGCGACTGTGTGAATATTTTGGAGTTGATGAATTTCATAGTTTTCCTGAATCTGTATCCGCTGTAATACATTGTGTGTGAATTGACGGTTGCGTGAGTAATTGTGAAACTCCACTTTTGTGACTACTCTTGCTAAAAGATTTTTTGTTGCTAACGTAAATAGTCACATGAGAAGGGTTTGCTGCCAGAGAGCGAAAATATGTAATCCTTGTAACTGATGGTGTCCAAGGGATACTTTGGAGGCAGACAAGCGCTGTATTGTTAACGTCTTCCATTGTAGCTGAAGCAATCTGTTTTTCTTTAAAGGCCAAGTCCTTAGAAAACCAGAGCTGTGACTCTGTAGAGATCATCGTGATGAAGGAGATGCTAACTAATTATCTGGTTCACACTGCAGTGTGCTGCAGGTTTCTTTGGCCACTGGGAGCTGAGTGCTTGGCTTTGCATGAAGAGATGACTCCAAGCTGGGCAGGGAGCAGCACCCACCGCTCAGGGCTCAAGGTGCTTCCACAGCAGGTTTATATCAGGGAACCCCTGCCAGTCCCTAGTAGGGCAGGATTACAGGGCCAGGGAGGGCAAGAGCTCCTCATGAAAGTGGGGAGAGAGCATAGAGAAAGGAGTATGGCTTCATCACCTTTCTGCCTAGGTGTCAGGTACACAACCCAACCAAATTGCTAGAGTTAGGTGCAAGCATATCTTGCAGCTGGGCTGCTTGTGAAGCGGGGCTAATCACAGCTAACATTTCCCACCTACTTGGTTTTCTGGTTGTTTCTTATCTTTGAGGCTTCCATCTTAATTTTGTGTGTGTTTGTTTCAACAGTGAAATGGGTTGTTTTGCTCTTGGAAGTTTGCACAAATCTTTTCAGTCACTTCCACGTTATTCTGCTGAGAGAGAATCAGACCTTGTAAAGACTGTACTAAATCCAATTTAAAACATTCAGAGGACTGAAGTTCACAGCAAAATGAAACTGAAAATGCCAACGTTACTCAGAAATGGTTGCTAAATAAGCATGAATCTTTTTTTGAAGCTATGAGTTTTTTCAGTGCTGCTTTTTGTCTGTTGTACACTAAGCTTTCGTTTTCCCCTGAACTACAAGTAATTAGAAGTAGGTCTGATGAAACTGCAGGAATTACTATTGAGTGTTGTATCTGCAGAATTACAGGCTATGGTAGGCTTCTGTGCCTAGCTTAAGCCATTCAAAAGTAGCTATGACACTGCTGTGATTAGTATCTGTATTATGAATTATGACCCTCAGAAAACTACAGCTATAAGAACAGCATCTGTTTTACTTGAAACCCTGCTGAAAGGTGGCCAAAAGCCAGTTTTCTAGCTGTGTTATACACACCGTAATCTTTTTATAATTAATAGGCAGGCTTACCTTATCACTCTCTACATTTAACAACACATTTCACTGGAAAGACTGTGACGGCAATTTGTACGGTCAGTTTGTTGCCAGTATTATGTGACCCCAAACGATTAACTGTCATGTAGTAAAAGATGATTAAGAAAATAGATTGGAGCACTTGGCTTTGAATGGAGTTTTATCACTGAAGAGAATATCGAGTTGCGTAGTTTTTGGGTTTTTTTTTCTCCTCTCTGAAAAATACGGGGGGATAAAGTTTTGCATACAATAAATTTTAGGCCATCTTGTCAGATTGGTATGATTTGCTGCATTTTATTTACCTTATTAATGTAACTAATTAGAGTTATTAAATGCACAGGAAGGAGGAACTAATGAGATTATGTAACTTCCTGAATTATTTCTTTTTCTCAAAGCTGGCACGTGTAATATAGAAAAACAGCAGGTAATCAGGCTCTGCCATTTTGTGGTTCACCTGTGCTTCCTCACTGAAACAGTGAGAATTATTGTGTGAGGGGGGAGGGGCAAAAGATTGGCACATTGATTCGCTGTGCCCTGATCTGAATCCAGAGCATAGAAATCAAGGTTCTCATAGATCAGCAGTGAAACTTAACAACCAATTGAAAAGTTATTAACAGTCTGTCCAAGTTTGGTAGCATTTGGCTTGTGCATTTGGTGAACTTCTAGCACTGATGGCACAAGCCAAGCTGTTCAAGTAAGAGAACGAAGGGAAAGTGCTACGTATTGTAAACCAGCCAAAGGGCTGCTGAGTTGGAAACAGAATTTTGCAGTCATAATATGTGAGAAAAGGAAGTGTGATGCTTAGGGCTCCCTGAATCACATGCATTCTTAAAGTAGCACTTGGTTATCCAGCATCGCTTAATAACAGGTGCAGAACTTCTATTAAAAAGCAATAAACTTCCCAGAAAGTCAATCATCAGTGGACTTTCTTCTGATATTAGGAGGAAGTTTTTCACACAGAGGGTGGTGACGCACTGGAACAGGTTGCCCAAGGAGGTTGTGGATGCCCCATCCCTGGAGACATTCAAGGCCAGGCTGGATGTGGCTCTGCGCAGCCTGGTCTGGTGGTTGGTGACCCTGCACATAGCAGGGGGCTTGAAACTGGATGATCATTGTAGTCCTTTTCCAGGCCATTCTATGATTCTTCCTTCTTTTAGCAATTCTACATTTCTTCCAATGTTATTCTGAGGCTGTGGTCCCTTTTAGTTGATACACTTAAATACAGCTGTGACAAGCACAGCTCATATCCAGTCTGGGCAAGGGCCCCCATCATTAGCTCTTTGGGCCTGGTTGCTATGAGAGAGAGTGGAGTGGGATCCCTGAGCTGAGTGATGGGAAATGAGCAGCCACCTGGTCAGGAGGTGTGAAGTAGGAAGGTGTAAAGCATTCAGAAGTATGCTAGGTGGGAATCTGGGCTGAAGGAAGGAGCTTCAGGCTAGATGTTTCTTTGTCCATCAGGTGAGAAGAAAGCCTTGTCTGGGCAGGCCTGCTGCTAGCTGTGAGCTCTGCTGATTCATCGCAAACATGCATCTGCAGTAATTGGGTTGTAATTGGCATACACAGAGGCTTAAATTTGTGGCTTGCTCAGATAATCGGGAACTTGTTGAGTACCCTGGGAAAAAAATGTTACTTTTGGGTGTGGTTTTGAGAAGCTGAAGTAAGAGACACTGTCTTGCTCGTATTTGTTGGGCTGGTTATCTCTGAGAGCTGTCGCAAGCTGAGTGCTGCTGCTAATAGGACTGTGAGGTTGTGATTACATTGCCGTGTGTGGCACCTCACAGCTTGTTTGCGTTGGCTCTTGAGTTGCTGTAATTCAACTTGCTAACCCAGCAGAGCCCCTCAGATTGATGTTCTGCCATTGTGACGCTCCAAGCGTGGCAGAGCTGAGGTCCACAAGAAATGCAGGTGGTCAGGAAGCTCCTGTAGAGCTACCCACTGTAGGTCGTGTGCTGCCTGTAAGCATAGCAGGGTGTGGGAGGCAGGGTTGGTGCACAAATGCCTGCGCTTATCTCGGTCCTTTCCCAGTGATACCATTGCAGAAGCTGTAAGCATTTGGAGTGAAACTTTTATGGAGTGTGATTGCTGGTGGGCTGGGCGCCTTGTTGTTACCGGCATTGAAAGGAGTACTGAAGTTCTGTTTCTTGGAGTGAATCTGTGGCTTTAATGTGAAGAAGAAATGTTCTGAGGTTGTACATGGTATGGCTGATGGAGTCAGTCTCTTTTCTTTTTGTGTGTGTATGTGTGTGACTGCCCCACCCCAAATTCCTCAAAGTTAAACAGGGAGGGTGTGAAGCTGACTCATTACAGGGCTTAAGAAAGTAGCTGAGGTTCCTTGGTGCCCTATGGAGGGGTCTACTAATGCAGACCTTTGCGCTGCTTTGATAAACCTGTGTTTATCAGCGAGCTATGGTTTAGTAGCTTCTGGTAGCAAAGGTAATGGGACGATGGTTGGACTAGATGATCTTGTAGGTTCCAACCTTGTGATTCTAAAATAGAAAAGAACTACTTTTATCATTTTTTTTTGTGTGCTTCGCGTGACCTTAATTATAAATTGAAGATCCAAGTGCTTTCCATTTGTCTGATGGTCACCCGTATGAGACACATGAGGGATTGTCTAGTAGTTGAGACTTTTGGAAAGCATACCAGCCCTTTCTATTGGTTTTTATGATGCTACTAATAGTAATTTTTGAGTACTGCTTCCCTGGAGCATGCTCTGTTAGTCACACCTATCATCCCTGCAGATTTGGAAGTTTAGTGTTCAGTCGTACCTATAGATAATAAGCAGTCTAATAGAAGTTTCCCTTTCCTCCTGGCTATATGAGCATCTGTTAATTATAGAATTCTCTTTCTTAGGACCAGCATAAGAAGAAATCAGCCATTTTTGTAAGCGTACTATCTAGAATATTGTTTGTGGTAGTGGCTTTTTCTCAAGGATTATGGACACGGTGTTTTATTGCATGTAATTGATCAGCACATGGAGGGGTTAGAAAGTACTACACTAAATTTGTACCTCTTCTCATAAACTGTTACTGCTCGTTTAGTCGAGACCACTTTCCACTTTCTTTTTGGAAATGATATAGAAGTAAATAACATGCTTTAAATCTACCTCGTAGTTTGTTTAGATTAAATTCTTTTGCTTTTAGTTGAAACATCGTGTCATAATGGAGACGAAACTATGGAAACAATTGAGGCTGCTGAAGCACTTCTCAATATGGACTCCCCTGGTCCTATGCTGGATGAAAAAAGAATAAGTAAGTTTTTTTTTAAGAAAGCATATCTAGTCTGTATTTGACTTGTTTGCTTCTGTGTAACAAGGAGAGGTTCAGTGTTGTGTGATTGCCTGGAAGGAGTAGGAATATTTTGCTTCCAGGTAGACGTTAGATGCATAGTTTGGGTATCAGAAATTCAGTGCTGTATGCAGTGAGGAGTTTCACTTCCTTGAGAACGTGGTGATCCCAGAGTTGAACATCAACAGATAAGGAAAAAATTAAGAACTGAAGGGAAAATGTGGATTAAGTGGGGTTGTTTAGACTGTTCTGCTTTGTTTCTCTGATAGAGAATGAATCTATTTATGTTTGACCAAGAAATGTGGTGCATGCCTGGAAGTGTTCAAGGCCAGGCTGGATATGACTTTGGGCAACCTGATCTAGTGGAAGGTGTCCCTGTGCAGAACAGGGGGTTAGGAATTAGGCAGTGTTTAAGGTCCCTCAACCTAAACAGTTCTGTGATTCTACAGTGGCAAGATACAATAACACATGCTTACATCTTCAACTCTGTTAACTATGAATAAAAATGTGTGAACTCACCATTACAGTGCTTTTTAGGAGAGTAGGTTATGTCATCGGATTTGTCTATTTTAATACTACTTCTGATTGTGGATGGATATATATTCAGTTATGAACTGATCGCTTCCTATTATCCCTTTCCCTTAAGCAACTATGTTTGGCTCAACTGAAGATGAAGATATAGTGGCTCCTATTACACATGTATCAGTCACTCTCGATGGGATCCCTGAGGTTGTGGAAGTTCACCAAGCCCCAGACCCTTACGCTGAGTCGCCAGAGACTCCAGAATTTGAACAACCAAAGAAGAAAAAGGGTAAGATGATATTGCAGAGCAGTCAGTGGAACGCTTACCTCCTCTCACGCGTCTGTGGAGCCATCGTGGCTGACAAGTCAAAAGAATTAAGTGTCTTCTGCTGGAAATACAGAGAGTGCTTTTTCTGGCTGTAAGGCCAAGCCCAAATGCTGGTGCTTAGATATTGATGATGCCGGAGGGGTAGCAATGGTTACTTGCTTTTAGGAAACGTGGATCTTTACTCATTCCTATTTATCATTTCATAAGAAGAAAATTACATTGCAAACTACAGAGCTTGCACTACCGTGAAAGCTGAAATATTTTAATTAGCTTTTATTTTGCTCTGACTAAAAAAAGGTTTATTATGTGCAGAAGATGAGAATGAGGACTTCTTTTTTTTAAGCTTTTCTTGAATTTGAACTGTAGCTTTATTTTGTTGGTGATCTTTCCTTTCTCTAAATAGCTGCACGCTACAGTAAGTTACAGTCCCATTTGCAGGGAGGTAACTTGACGTGGTTGAGGCTTCATCCATTGCATGATGTTCCTCTGGAATCACTGCCATACCAAAGAGTAATGAAGTTACGTGATGTTGGTCAGATCTTCTGCTCCTGTTTTCCTACTCTGCTTTGGTGCAGGCACCATCTGAGGCCCTGGTTCTAATGTCTACTTTGGCGAAGTATGATGTAGTGCGGGCAGATGTAAAGTGATGTTGCAACAAAGAAATAAACAAATGAAAATGAAATAGAAGCATTTTGTTTCTGGAACTAAACCATAGATCTGAATCAGAGCTTTAGAACTTAGGATTTTGACGCGTCCCCCTGTGGGGAAAATAAGTCATCCAGAAAAGGGCTTTTGCTACCTACCCGTTTACAGTTCTGATGCAAGAAAAGTGCATTTTGCTGCTAATGTAAATCATACTTCTGATTGTTGGGAGTAGTTGCCTGTGAAGGGCAACATACAGACTTCTGGAAATGCTGTGGGAGCTTCCTTAGCCCCTTGTGTCTCACAGGGTCTGGTAGAGATGGGTGTTGATCAGGAGCTCTCTGGTTGTCGTAAGAAAGCTGAACTGAAACTGCTGTGGAGAGGAGTCTTACCAGCAGCTGTCCAAGAGTGCTGCTGGGGAAACTACCGTGCTGCAACATAACCAACTGTATGAGGACTTCAGCTGGTTGTTTTTTTTGTTTGGGTTTTTTTTTTTTGGTTCTTAGTGTTGGCTGCTATGTGGGTCAAAACAAGGAGCCTCAACCTGCCCGACATTTAACCTCTTTGGCTTGATGCTTTCATACCCTGTTTCGTGTTGTGCTTCTGCTTACTCCCACTCCTTCCTCCTTTCTAGCTGTAGGCTAAAAAGTCAGTTGCTCCACAGTGAATGTGACTGACTTTGATCATTAGAAGAAGAGCTAGAAAAGGCTCATCAGCTTAAAGTTTCATTAACTACCAGTGTTCGGTGAATTTGAGGTAGATGGTCTGATCTGAGCAGTGCTGAAGCGTTATTTCAAGGTGTGCAAGGATTTATAAGGCATTGACCTATAAGCTTTACTGCAAAACGTTACTCATTTTATAGTGCATTTCAGGATGACACGCAGGGTTTATATTTTTTTGTTCTGTTTTTTATAAGGGCGGTCTGTTTGCTGTTTAGCTTTGTGTCAGGGTGAAGGACTATGGTCATTTTGCCACATACGTTACTAACACAATCTATTTACAGACTTGCAGCATATGTAACCCAATAGCTATACTTGTAGGGTTGCATTGCACAGATCATTGCCAGCTATCTGAGCTGGGGGCGTTGCTGAGAAGAGCTTCTACAAGAAAACGTTCCCCAGAAGTGATGGGATGATTTTAATGACTTGCCTTGCCAGCCACGATGCTGCATCTCATTTTATTAATATCTAATTAATTTGTAGCAGGAGTTTCTAAGCTGAAGTGTTTTTACAACCACAAAAATAGAAAAGTGGGAAAAAAAATAATCATACAAGCAATTAGCACGAAATTACAGCAACTCCTCTTGAGTCCCAGCCTCTTGCACGTTCTTCATCCTTCCTCTTTATAAAATTCTCTCCTAAAAAGGAATGTAGTAACGTACTCTGAAAGGTAACAAGTTCATTCTCTATTGGACCAGAGGAGGAAGTGTGCAAATATTTAATGTTCTTTTGATGGTATCAGTGTCTGGAGGTTATAGCTCAGTGCAGCCTAAACCCGTCTTCAGTCATCTCTAACCCAGTGTTAGAGCAGTAAGATCAGTACCTCTCTGTAAACAAGTTTCACGTTCTGCACTGATTTCCAGTTATGCACAGCTTTGTGGTAGAGGATTGTCCAGATAGGATGTCTTGAAGTCCAGTTTTGAGGTAAGAGAACCTAGAATAGCTGCAGCAGTATTATTTATGTTCAGTGGCCTAGGTTATCTGTAATCAGAAGTACATGAATTGAGGTCTGGAGCACAAGTCTTATGAGGAGCAGATAAGAGAGCTGGGATTGTTTAGTCTGGAGAAGAGGAGGCTCAGGGGAGACCTCATTGCACTCTACCACTTCCTGAAGGGAGGTTGTGATGAGGAGGGGCTTGGCCTCTTCTCCCAAGCAACAGACAGGACCCATGTAAATGGTCACAAGTTGTACCAGAAGAGGTTTAGATTAGACATAAAGAGAAACTTTTCCTCTTGGAGTGGTCAGGCACTGGAATGGCTGCCCAGGGAGGTGGTGGAGTTGCCATCCCTGGTGATGTTTCAAGAGGTGTCTGGATGAGGAGCTACAAGATATGGTTTAGTAGCTTGTGGTAGCGATGGTAATGGGAGGACGGTTGGACTAGGTGATCTTGTAGGTCCTTTCCAACCTTGTGCTTCTGTGATTCTATGATTTGCTTTAAGACCTCATCTTACTTGGATGTAGGTAATGAATTACCTCCAAATAACAATCCCTGCTCCTTAATTGCTTATATTTATGTATGTACAAGAGGGGGAACAATAAGAACACTGAACAGTTATCCCATAATGCAACTCTAATGAGAGAAAAGCCCTTACCCAAAGTTACCGTGTGGAACATCTTGTGCAATAGTAACTGACCTATTGAAGAGTGGCTCTGTCTAAATGTTTTATGGAAGAGAAAAGTAAACAAGGTTTGTTTTTTTTTCTTGCAACCAATAATGCCTAGTGCTACAAAATTGCTAGAAACGTGCTCCAGTGATTCTTAATGCTTTCGTGGGACTGTGCAACAAAACCAGTGTTATAGGATTTCTTCCCTTCCATCTTCATTCAAATCAAGGAAGACATTAATGGCCAAGGGAATGGCTGAGCTTTGTGTCCCATCCTCAGTCATGAATCCTCTATGAATGAAAACAAGAAAATGAGAGGACTCCACGCATTACTAGTCTTTCTCCCAGTCTTAGAAAAACAACCAATTTTCTTTCCAGTGTTGGGAAAGTTATAAGATAAAACAGAACCGAAAAAGATTTTTCTTATGTGACAGTGCAGTTTGCTGCTATCACTGGGAACTTCCAGACAATTAAATAAGAAGACAGCCCTGTTTTATCCCTAAATTCCATTTTGGTGATGTCTGAACAAGATAGTGCCCTGTATTTTGTTGAGCCTTTTCCCTCAGAACTCTTCTGTTCACAGTTAATAGCCTATTCTTCTTGTCTCTGCTGTACTAAATGTCACTAAGAGTACCTAAAAAGCCACAGAAATTTCCAAGGCAGATAAGCTTTGGAAGATCTATACTAGAAAAAAACTCTTTACTAATCTTTATACTAATTTCGTAAGTGTGGGAGCCATAGTGGCGAGGCTGGTCTCTTTTCAGTAGTGCGTGGGGACAGGACTAGGGGCAATGGGCTGAAACTTCAGCATAGGAAGTTCCGCACGAATGTGCGCAAGAACTTCTTTACAGTGAGGGTGACGGAGCACTGGAACAGGCTGCCCAGGGAGGTGGTGGAGTCTCCTTCTCTGGAGATATTCAAGACCCGCCTGGACGCCTACCTGTGCGACGTGGTGTAGGGAGCCTGCTTTGGCAGGGGGGTTGGACTCAATGATCTATAGAGGTCCCTTCTAACCCCTGCAAATCTGTGATTCTGTGTCAGTCTTCTTGTAGGAATAGGAAAAGCCCAGAATAGAACAAAATTCTTAAATGAATAAAAATAACATTTACTCTGAATTTTGAAAGATCCTTGTTCTATTTTTTTTTTTTTTTTACTTACATCCTTTTTTTTTTTTTTTCTTTCTAAACTGAAGTTGATTTGCTGGTGGTTTATTTCAGGGAAGAAGCCCAAACCTGCTCGTCCCGAGTCCCCTACGACAACTCCAAACATATCTGTGAAAAAGAAAAACAAAGATGGAAAGGGTAAGTCAAATAATCATCACTGAAGTTTGTAGCAAGGGATGTTTTCTCTTACCGACGTGTAAAAAAGATAAGTTTGCAGTGATAGAGCAGCGGATCTTCTACTCAAAGGTAGTTAACATTTCATCATAAATTAAGTAAAAAAAAAATTAGTGCAAGAAGCTTCTTTGTGAATTACCCAGTTCCTGGGAAGAAGGATACATTTGTCATTCCGGTTGCAAGGGTTCTTGGAAAATCCTCAAGCCCCCACAGGGGCTGCTGTGTTTCAATAGACGTCTTGGGGAGCACTTTGCATTGTGTTAAGCTTTCCTGGGATGTGATTGTTTTGACAGATGATCTTTGAAAGCATTTTCCATCTGCGTGTGTCTAATTCTGCACAGGGAGACAATCAAGGCTGCCAGCTGCCAGCGGGAAGTACCAGAGCCTGAAATGTGAGGGAAGTTAGCTAGAAGGCTTGAGCAGATTACTTAGATTTTCAGTACTTCTTTCATTCTTCCTGTGTTTAAAATGAGGAAAGAAAAAAAAAAAAAAAAGCCAGATCATTGATATAATAAATACTTTCCCCCTTCTTGAACTGTTTAGCAGTGCCTGTCAGTGTTGTCAGCTTGCTTTACTGTCGATCCAGTACCCACACTGAAACCTGGCTGGTTTAGGAATTGCAGCCTGACACGCTGCCTGCCACCAACTCCTGTGCACGGGGGAAGCTCTTCTGTGTCACCTCAAATGCCACCACATGTGCTTTTATCACCTGAACTGCTAGCGTGTTGTGCAGCGCTCACCAGGAGACAAGCTCTGCAAAACCTGAGAGGTGTCAGTCTCCTTTGAAATTAAAAAAATTACTACATTTAACCAAGTTTTCTTTTAAATAACTTTGTTTTTTTTCAGTCGTATCAGGGGAAAAAAAAAAGACCTGTTTGCAAGTAATAAATATTTTAGAAGCTGTTGCTGGCAGTTTGGAATATGCACTGTTGTGGTTTGTTTGTTTGTTTTTAATTAAGACCCGACTTTTAAATGAAAGAAAAGCATCAGAAGAACCTCACAGCAGTGCTCAATTGAAGTAATGGTAAATATAAAAGCAGCTATCTGTCCTCAGAGTTTAAAGGCAGAAGCATCTAACTTTCTGTTGTTGCTAACAAGGATATACTATGAGGTTTCACGTTTGTTCCTTGTTACAAAACTGCTAATTCAGAAGGAATTTAAGAGTGTGTTGCCTGAAGCCACTATTATGAAAAAAAACCACCCTACCATGCAAGCATTTTTGAGGAATGTAGAATCAAAGCAGAAGAGATGATGATAATACATGTGGCCATGACACAGAAGTACCTAGAAGATCCTGAGTGTTGCTCATCTCTCTGTATCCGTACTGTTCCTCCTTAGGAGAACATGTATGCTAAAATACTGACTTTTCTGTTTAATTATTTGATACTGGAGTGAATAGTGAGTTTTCTCTGCATTTCTTATGCTGTAACACGCAGGAGGTTAAAAAATCCTGCTTGTGAGTACAACAGACAGTGCTTTCACAGACAGTCTTCTTCATAGTGATTTTTTTAGCGGCTAAACAGTGACAGATTTTCAACCTGCCTTGATACCGCTAAGTAATTCAGTCTAGACTACAACAAAAGCACCCTGGATTAGATGGTAATTGGCTGGGAATGCTGTCATTCCTAATGCACCGTTTCTGGCCTAAACAGTCTTGAACTTTGCCTTTGGGTGTCCGGAGGCAAACAGGCTGACATTTTCCACTAGACTGGAAGAAATCTGTTGCAGAGCCAATGGTTTTTCTCCAGGGATGTTCACTTTTCAGGTTTCCACTTTCTGAAGGGGTGTTAAGGCCCCATCAGGGCCGACTGGTGACGTTGCTGAATAGTTGCATGTACCTCGTACTGGGGGCTTGCTGGGTTAATGTCCAAAATTTCAGTCAAACGTGTTGGTTCATCACTAGAGCTGACCAACCCATAACGTTGCTATGGACAACAATGCATTTGTAGAAATTACAATAGAGTGGTTTCAGAGTCTTAAGCATGTATAAGGTTAACAAAAAGTCCAGGCTCATGGCCGTGGAAGTTGAGAAGACAGCAGAATGAAGCTGAATCGAAGAGATCCTGTTACGTTCTCATTCACTGGGCATCATTTTCTTTTTTTCTTGTGAAGCTGCAGGAATCTGCATATGCTGCCCTTCCTTTGGTATTACATGGCTACTTGTGTGAGGGGATAATTTCACACAAGAGGTTTTCCTCATTCATCAGGCTGACAGTGTCTCACTAAAAAAGCTTTTCTACAGCTGTGACTGCCCAAAGGAACATCAAACACAAACTGCCTTAGAAAAAGCAGGCAAAAAGATCTTCTTAGTTATACCAGCTTAGACTCCTTAAATGTGTTTTCAGGACACAGATTTGGTGGTAATTTTTTCACAGTATGTGATTTTATTGTTTCTCTGTATGTGTGGAAAACAGCAAACGGGCATGTTGGATTTCCATATGTGTGTGTGTGTGCTTGTGTCTGCTTCTATATAAAATGCTGTTTGATTGTTGTCTACCGGGAAGCTCACTGAGTTTAGGAGAAATAGATGTTTTCTGAACTTTATCTCCAAGGTTTGTTTCCCTTGGTGTTATATCTCTGAGTACCCCCTGTCACTGTTTCCTAATCTTCATTTAATAATGCAGTGTGTTCATACAGATACCAGCTTCAACTAACTATTATTCATTTTCCATTTCCTGAAATACTTCTATTTTAGGAAACACGATTTATCTCTGGGAGTTTTTACTAGCACTGCTTCAAGACAAAGCTACGTGTCCTAAGTATATCAAATGGACTCAAAGAGAGAAGGGCATTTTCAAACTCGTAGATTCCAAGGCCGTGTCCAGGTTGTGGGGAAAGCACAAAAACAAACCTGACATGAATTACGAAACAATGGGTAGAGCGCTCAGGTATGTGCATTTTTAATAATAGACTGCCTTTGTTGCCATGGTGTTTGCATGCGTTAAATGTCTCATCTAATTTATGTAACAACGGTAAAGAGTTCTGATAGCTTGGTAAATGAAGGACTTATTGTAGCAAAATAAGTCAGCTAACTGAGAGTAACCCTTGCTAACTTAAACCTCAACTCAGTCACCTTCAGTTTCAGCTTAGATGTTTTCAGTGCTGCCACCAAACCCGTATCTCACAGTCACCCCCAAAAGTAGAGACAGAAGATTCCAAAAGCGGCAAGGCTTTTTTATAAAGTTTGACTCTCCTTCCTCCAAAAAGTCCTGAGTTTGTCTATAGTAGAATTAAAGAAATTATTCATTCCCGTAGCAAACGATCCAGCTCTCAGTGGAAAATACAGTTTTAGAATGAAGGTCTGCATGAGATTCTATCTGCTTGTGTGTACAGTTTTAAAACATCTTATTTGATGGGAGTTTATTCTACATACAGGACAGTCTGTGCAAAATAAGTATAATCCTGTTAGTGGGAGTGATGCAAGCTTCAGTCTTACTTGCTGACTGATCACTGTCTGGTAGATCAGCTGTGCATTTCTTTTATTTCTTTACACCTCTCATCTCAGTATTGTATGTATTTGTAAATATAACAGGAGAACTCTACTTCTGTCCTGTTCTCTGAGCATAATTCAGACAACCAAAATGTTGTCCCCAGGAGACATGGTAATTTTGTATGACTCTTAAGGAGTGTTAGTTTATAGCAGTGTTGCCAAGTCACAGAGTTCTTACTGTTCGGTGTTATCTCAGGTTGAAATTAAAAGGGCCGTAAGACATTAAATAGTTGTCTGAGCTAAAAACGTGCTACTTATTTGGCCACTCCTTTGTAATCAAGAAATGAGGTGTTGAAAATAGTATTTTAAGCCTCTTGTTTCTTGTTAGTGCTGGTCTTTTGCTGCTATGGGTTTTTCTTTTTCAGCTTGCTTTGTTTTTTTCTTTATTTGGTCTGAAAACACTCTGTAACTTGATATATGTATGCTTTAAACAGATATTATTACCAAAGAGGAATACTGGCTAAAGTAGAAGGTCAGCGCCTAGTGTATCAGTTTAAGGAAATGCCAAAAGATCTCGTCTATATAGATGATGAAGATGCAAGTCCTAGCACTGAATCGTCAGATTCAAGTTTGCTCTCAACTCCTGTGGCCAGTCGAAACCAGTCGAGCAGATCTAGAGCATCTGCAAACACAGGAACAAAGGGAGGATCCACCACAGTTCTAAAAACAGGAAATTCAAAGCCTGCTAAGCTTAAGGAGCACGTAGAAGTTGTACAGCAGCAGACACCTGGCTTGACTTCAGAAGTTTTGAGGACAATGCAGTCTACGCAGCCAGTACATCCCACTCAGCTTTTTCGGACAGTTCATGTAATGCAGCCATTGCATACCCTCACAGAAGGACACGCGGCTGTAACCAGTAACGTTCCAGATGAAACATTAAATCCCTCAGTTCAGAATATAAGGTAAGAAAATGTAAGGGAAATAAGTGTATGAATAATGATAAATTCATTGGATGGTGGGTAGGTAGTCTACGTTCTTTACTGGGCTTCAAAAAGCTTTCTCCTCTCGTGGCTGGATTTCAGTGAAAGGCATTCTGTGCAGGTGACCCTGGCAATTAACTGGGAGTTTCTACAGCACTCTTGAACGTCTACACTCCTGAGCTCTGTCTTTGGAGGAGGAGAGCACTTATTGCCTCCAAGAATTAGGGCTGGTGCAAATCCTTTAAAGAGGAAGAACATACGACTTGTATTTTAAAATTACTATTGTTGGTTCTGTCTTGCAGCAGGGACAGTATTTTCATGGCTCTGTTTTTTCACTGCTTGGTGTCTTTGCTTTGAATCTACATGGTATGGTTAGAAGAACCCATCAGAAAGATTTGCCTTCTTATTTCTTAATTCTTTTTATTGTAAATCTTGTCATCTCTTTCATCTTTTCTATTGTCCCCAATTAAAAGGGGAAAGCTCGGTTATGTCCTTCAGCATTTTATTGCTGCTGAAAGAGCTGGTTCTTCTTCCCTTCACAGAATGTTGTAACTGTGTATGGTAATTCTGGACCATAAGAGTTTCACAGAACCCTCAGGATATGATTCAGGAGCTGCACATTCTTAATGAATTAGGAACATGAGTTGTTGTTGGTTGTTGTTGCTTTATCCCCTTGAGATTTGCTTTGTTACAGTCACTGTTTGAATGGTTATCGTTTTATACTTCAAAAAGTCACGAATGTTTTCTCCTGCTCTCTTCCTCTGTTATTTCCTTTGAAAACTGCATCCAGAGCCACCGGTAGATCTGTGAGTATATGGGGTTAACCACAGAATGTTGTCAGATGGTAATAACTGAAGGCATTAATGAGATCAAATAATTGTTTAGCTTCTAAAGAATACCTTTAGCTCTCTCATCTCTGCTACTACAGACTGTAAAAGGCAGTTGGTTATTAAAACTGTGTTTGTAAATGAAAGGAAGATGGATTCAGGAAAATCCCGAATAGCAGTATCAGCCAGGTTTTTCAGCTACAAGAGCTAAAACTGCTTAGGTCAGCCTTCAGTGGCACATAAAGCTGATGAGAAATGTTTTAGGAGATAACCAAGTAGCTGAAACTGAAGAGTTTCCATTTATGTGGATCAGCCTGTGATTTCAAGGCTGATAAAGGATTTAATTACCCGTGATTTGTAATAACGTGGGTGGGTAAGTAAGTGAGGCAACTACTTTACTAGGTAAGTAGTGAAAAGAGATGAGTTCAGGTATTACTGAAGCTATGCAATACCGTTTAAGTCAGGAGAAAATTGCTATTAAACATCAGTAGGCAAAGAGTGTGGCAATTTACGGAGTTAAATAGCTCTGGGCTATGCATCTACATTAGTTTATATATCAAAGACAATGCCAACTGGATGGATAGTTATATAGATACATAGATCTTTCTATGTAGTTGCATAGATAGCAATAAAAAATGATAGTAATAAACAGAACGAAGACCTGTTAGACCCAGTTAGATAGGCAGGCAAGCAGTCCTTAAGACAAGGAAAGCTGCAGAACGGTGTGATGCCAACCTGTTGCATTACAGTGCTTCACAGTGAGCTTTTGGGCAATAAGGAAAGGCTATGGGGGAAGGCAGTAGATGATACACGTGTGAAGTTTGAATGGAATAAAAGCTGGGGAATCCTTAGAGTAACTCTTTTTTTCCCATAAATCTTTCAGTTGTGTATTTCCTAGCCATGATGACAGTGTCTCAGGTGAATGGGAGAGTGAGGGGTTCAAAGAGACCCATTGATTGGATCTTTCCAGTGCAATTAAATTACTGAATGTTATAGAAATATTGTTCATTGGGAATGCAGGTACAAAGGTGTTTGAGCAGTGAGACTGAAAAATAAAGAAGTCTTTGTGTCCATGCTTTTAGCTAGGATAGACCAAGGTGCTGATAAATCCAGGCTTCAGAAATGCGGTTTGTAACTTATATTTTTGCTCAGTTTCAAACTGCAAACTTAAAATCCTTTGGCCACGTGGAAAGGCATATTGAAAAATATAGGAGCTGATTTGTTAGGTCTTGTTTTATAGTAAAGCTAAAACAGAGTAACTATCCTAGTTTTGTTTGCTCAAGCAACTGTAAGCCTCTGGCAGTTGAATGTGTTTGTTCAGTGGACCTACCATGAGGTGCAGGGTGATGGATCTGCTTGACTGAAAAATGCACAGCACAAGTGAGTAGCACTGTAAAAGAGAGGCAGACAAACCTTGGAATGGATGCATTCCGCTTGTAGGAAAGTGCTTGGAGTCACCTTACTGTCATTTTCTAAGCAAACTGGAGGAGAAATAGCAGCAGTCATTGGTGCATGCTTTTTGGAGGGTGAGGCACGAGTAGTTGAGGTCATTTGGGAGAACAGGAGAGCAAGGCTTGGGAAGGTTCCCCAGGAGCTTTTCTAACACATCCCGATTAGTGGTCAGGCTCTGCTGTGAGACTCAAACATCTTGGCCCATATAATTTATCTCCTGTAATGTAGCCTCTAGAGTTTAATTCATACGAACGTTCTTTCCTTCATTTAAATAAATGTTCTTCCTTCTGCAGCAATTTGTTTCCGTCACGTTGAGTGGGGAAACAAAATTTATGATTAACCACATACTGTAGAGAATATATTGAGGGCCTTTGAGGTTAAAACAATTGGCTTCTTAACAAGTAACCATACCCTTCAGAGAAGAAGTCTGAACATGCATCTTCTCTGCTAAGGGACTTGTTAAAAGGATCGTGTTCGAAGAATGCTGTGCAGGATTTGTGTCCTAATCCCTCTGTGTGCCAGCTGGCATTGCCTGGCACAGAGCTGGCAGTGCCTTCCTTTACAGCTGCTCAGAGCTTGTGTGGAGTTCTGTGTAATTTGAGCACAGAAAGGCTACGGTGTAGAGCTAACCCAGGCTTGGGAGATAGGGCAGGAGCAGGGTCAGGTTTTGCAAACCGGCTTTCACTGATTGGGATGGAAGTCGAGTATCTCAGATGGGAACATTTAGCACTACAGACTCTCAGCTCTTCTGCTCTTCTTGGTGGATACAAGTGTAGTTACTCAAGTTTCCAGTTGTGTCACTGGGAACTGAGTTTGGTGCCACATGTTTCCAGGGATAAGACAAAGAATAGAATGCCTCTGTGGATGAGTATTCTGTTTCTAAACTTTTCCAGTGACCTGGCTTTTTAAGGCAAAAGAAAGGCTCTTTGAATGCAGTGCCTGTAGAATTGCTCTGTTTAAAACAGGGTAACTCAAGCAGGTCGTTTGCTTTGCAGGGATGTGTTATTGGAGTCATTCTGTTTTAGCTTGGAAGCACTAAAGCAGGCTTGGGGTTCAACTTCACGTTTATAGGGGTGTTCTGAGTGTAAAGAGCATTTCTGCTGCTACTCTAGAAACTGTGTGTCTCCTGAAAGGCGGAGGCCTCACCTTGTCTGCATAGTTTAGGATATTATGAGGTCTATAAGTGAGCTGGGTTTGAGCAACTGAATTGCACTTTTATATGACTATGGCTGTAAATAGATAGACCTTTAATCTGGCGTGGCAGTGATTTAAGATAGAGTGTCTTCTATGTAGTGAAGAGAGTTTGTTTCATTACTAACAGTTCAGAAAGGATGAGATAGTGAATTGGCAGTAATTTAAGATGCTATGTCACTGTTCCATAATGATTACATGGGACGTAGCTGAATTTTCTAGCTAGCAGCTCTGTGTAGCAAGGAACATCCAATTAGCTGGCTGCAGAGAGCTCCTGTGCAATGCATGACCAAATCCAGGTTCTAAACACAATGTTTCTATCAAAATTCAGTTTATTGTTTCTGTTTTTTTCTGTATTTTCAAGTTGTCTTTGTGATAGCTTGGACAGAGCATGTTAGAAGACCAGTATCCCGACTCTGTTCTGTAACTTGGGGAAAAGCTAATACAGACCACAGAGGACCAGTGGGATATGCTCTGTGTGTTCACTTCTGAATTGGAGAACTGCTACTACACGATGAATCAGCCACAGCTTTCATCTTGACCTTTTGGCAACCTTTGGGGTAGAAAATGTTGCAGTAATTCATCCTGAAGGTGACACAAGCATGGACCACAGTGGCAAGATCCTTATTCAAGAGGAGGAGGAGGAAGTAGCTGAAGGTGAATTGTGTTTTTTCTGGCTGTGAGCATGCTGTGTAAGAACAGTGATGAAGCCATCAATATGCCAACACGGTGGATTGTCCCGATAAGCAGAGGGAATTACCTTTGAAAGTCGTGTCTATGCCAAGCAAACACACGCTTGGTGCTATTGTTCCATAGTCTGTTTCTGTGTCCAGGCTATGATGTAAACTAACTATTGTTGATCTGACTTGCAGCTATGCTGATGCTGATAAAATACACAGATTGGTCTAGCATGAATTTATGAACACTGCAGATGCAATTACGGCTGCTAATCAAACAGAATGTTTTCTTTATCTTGTGTCATCTGTAGATGTTAACTTGTATAAATTGTGCAGTGAATGTCACTGTTATGTTCTCTAACAGTACTTTGCATCCTATCTTTATTCACTGTGCTCGAACTAACCATAGAGGCACAAAGAGGCAGTCTGGAAACATCTAGTCTTCACTATCTACATTTCTGTAATCAATACAAGGGCAACGAGGGCAACGAGGCTCGTGAAGGGCTTGGAGAATCAGCCCTATGAGGAGAGACTAAGGAAGCTGGGGCTGTTTAGTCTGAGGAAGAGGAGGCTGAGGGGAGACCTTATTGCCATCTTCCAGTACCTGAAAGGTTCTTACAGTGAGAGTGGGGCAGGTCTCTTCTCACTACTGACTTGTGACAGGACAAGGGGAAATGGCCTCAAGTTGCGCCAGGGCAAGTTTAGGTTGGATATTAGAAAGAACTTCTTTACAGAAAGGGTGGTTAGGTACTGGAATGGGCTCCCCAAGGAGGTGGTTGAATCGCCATCCCTGGATGTGTTTAAGAGCCGTTTGGATGTGGTACTCAGGGATATGATTTAGCAGAGGTTTGTTGTTGTAGTATTGTTTTGTGGTTGTTTTTTTTTTAAGAGATAGGCTACTGGTTAGGCTGCGGTTGGACTTGACGATCTTCAAGGTCTTTTCCAACCTGAGTAATTCTATGATTCTATGATACTTTCCCCCAAAAAAGAATGCAATTCAAATCTGCACGTCTGCTACTGTTGTAGCCCACCAATCTTATGCATTTCTTAGAGGTATGCTGAATAAAAACCCACCGCAAGTGTCAAGCCTTGGTAAAAAGTTTGCTAGAGCTCTGGTATTTGATGGGGAACATGAGCAAAGGGATATGTTAACTGGAAACATCTCCTGCAATTGTGTGGAGGGCCTTTCTTTGTTTAACTAGGGTCAGCTCACACGCTTTGCCTCTATTTGCAGTTGGATCGAGAGTCTATAGGAAACTCATTTAGCTTCAAGAGAGCTCATTTGTTGTTATAACAGAGTCAACATGGCAAAGACTTTGGTTGTCGCTTTCCATTTTGATTTGAATTTCCTGCAGCTGAGAAGGCTTATTTCATAACATAAAATTTCTGTTATGATTTCTGTGGTAGTAGGAAGAAGGCTGCTTATGTCAGATAGGATTTAAAAGGTCACCTAGGCTAATATTGTTTCGGCACAGTGCGAAGCTGTCTGCAGGAGCTCTTTTTATGTGTATTTGGCACTGTCAAAAGAGGTGGAGTTGTTACAGGTCTCTGGCAGTGGGAACATTTCTGAATATTAATTCAGTTGAGCTAGGTCCTCTGCCCTCATGATGTAACAGATTGCCTTGTCCAGACAAAGAGCTAGACAAGAACAGGCAAGCTCTGCCCTCCTTCAGGAGAAGGCTCTGTAAAGATTTTTACACTAAGACATCGGGTACCTTAAGTGCCTCTCATGGGCTTCTGTACCTTGATTGGTGGGCAGCTCCCATCTGCGTGGCACTGTAAGAAGGCCCAGTGACTACCTCTGTGATGCTTTGGGATGAGGTATTTACAAGGCTCGATGGCTCTTTGAATATCATATAAACAAGTACAGCTGGGGAAGGGTTTGCAGTGAAGGTAGAATTGATTTGGCCAAGATTTCCTATGCTCGCATAGAAGAGATTGCCTCTTGACTCACACATTTGAGGTTCTAACAAGCACACCAAACCCCTTTGCTTCCCTCCTCTTCCTAGGCTGATTGAATGAGTTGTTTGTAGCCAGTGAGTTGAACAAATGAGGAAAGTCCCTGGAAATTGGCCCATCTATCTCAAGTCCATCGTTTCCCCTATATCCATCCATACATTGAATAATGTGTGTGCTAGGAAGGGAATTCTCCTCTTCAGTGCATTTCCTAATGTTGCCTTGTTTGATCCTTTTTGTTTGTACTGTGAAATACTTTGTTCACCTTGGCTTGTAGCTTCAGTTTTGTTCTGTATCTTCCTTCCTTCCTTCCTTCCTTCCTTCCTTCCTTCCTTCCTTCCTTCCTTCCTTCCTTCCTTCCTTCCTTCCTTCCTTCCTTCCTTCCTTCCTTCCTTCCTTCCTTCCTTCCTTCCTTCCTTCCTTCCTTCCTTCCTTCCTTCCTTCCTTCCTTCCTTCCTTCCTTCCTTCCTTCCTTCCTTCCTTCCTTCCTTCCTTCCTTCCTTCCTTCCTTCCTTCCTTCCTTCCTTCCTTCCTTCCTTCCTTCCTTCCTTCCTTCCTTCCTTCCTTCCTTCCTTCCTTCCTTCCTTCCTTCCTTCCTTCCTTCCTTCCTTCCTTCCTTCCTTCCTTCCTTCCTTCCTTCCTTCCTTCCTCATTTCATATATATATATATTTCATAAATTACCATGAATAAACTTGTTCTTCCTTCTTGTCATTTAGCGTTTGCTTTTTTTTTTCCCACTATTCAGCCCTTGATAATCTAATGTGGCCTTGCAAAACTCTTCACTGTTAACAGAACCAGATGAACCAAGAGGTAGATTATCATTTTCAGCCAGACTTTGGGACTTTTGCCATTTCTTTTTCTCAGTAGTAACCAGGCTGTTTTGTGTCCGTGTCAAAATAATTGCAGTATGCTGAGAAAATGCTTTGGATCTGTTGTCTCAGAGCTGTTGTTCCTAGTACTTTGCAGAATACCCTCAGCATCGGTTAGATCCAGTTCCCTGTTTTTGAGGCCACCCTTTGCAACCATGTAACAGTTGGGCTGCTTTATTTCTACTGTTTTATTTCTACTGTTTCGTTTCAAAAGAAAACAGCTTAAGAACAAGAAAGTAGCTCCGAAGTACTGCTTGCAGGGTAGGCCAGCACAGTCTCCCAGCATTGGCTGCTGCTTTGCCAAGTTGTAACTACTGATTTGACTGTAAGAGTACTTCGTTCTTCAGGCTCACGTAGGTTGCATCATGGATGAAGAAGCTGGTGTGGGATTCGTGGTCTTAGTGAAATACTTTCAGTGTGTTTTTCTGACGGCAAAGGCCAGTTCTTAACAGTTCCACTTGCGTTTCTGCTTCCTCCTTGATGGAATTTTATCTATGTGACATTTTGATTTTGCTGCAAGCTTCAATAACTCTGGTAGTTTACATAGTGTTTAAAGAAGCCATTGGGTGCCCACCTGCTGCCCTCTGCAGACATGGTGAACCTTAATGATGTAGTTCTGAGCCTTGTGTTTTAAGCTCAGTTAAGTGCATTTGCTGCACAGAACCACATAGAAAAGAAAGAAATGATCACTTTTGTTGGTGCTTCATCTTCCATCCAGCCCGTTTTCATGACCATCTTCTTTGGCTTGTCTCCAATTGTATGAAACAGGAGCTTAAGATTGAGTTAATTGACTGCCCCTCTGCACTCTAGCGTCAGTAACATTGAATTCTGTGTCCCATATATATAGTCTGTGTGATGAGATGTGCATGGGAGCCCTGTGGGCTACCATTTGTTTTTATTTTGCTATAGCAGCAGTCCTGGCTACTTGGAACTTCCTCATCTTTTTTGAGGAAGAGAAAGCTACAGGTAGAGATTTTATTTATCACGGAGCCACACAGGAAGTGGGGAGAGGCTGGTCTGCAGCAGGGTGCTAAGAGTGAAGTGCATTGAGCCTGTTACCAGCTGGGTTACTGGAGCTGCTCTTGCTGGGGGCACCCTTTGGAAGTTGAGCTGAGAGGGACTTGGGAAGTACTCTGCTAATATTCCTTCACTTGCCTTTGCTGCTGCGGTGAGGAAATGCAGCTCTACGTGAGGCTGGGATAGCAAACAGTGCTATCTCAAGCGGTACAATCTGCCACCTGTAGTTTCAGCATCCCATAGTTCAGCCAGTTCTGGTGAGCTCTTGGTTATGACTGTGATAATGACTGTGATAGTGACTGTGATCCTTTTAGACTGAATACACTCAGCCTGATCTGATGGGCCAGTGGCTAAATGCTGGAAAGAAGGATTTCACAGAGCTGTAAAAAACAGGCACTGCATGGGCAGAAGGAATACAGAAAAGACATTCCATGTTGTTTGTAGATGGCTGTCTACAGCATAGCTTGTTGTTAATGGACTTGAAAGTACAAATGGCGAAAGTGTGCCTTAACACCTAAAGTGATTTCAGCAGAGGTAGAAATAAGCTAGGAGGCGGTTATGTTCGCTTTCAGTCTGTGTCAGGTATGTTCAAGAAAAGACAAATGAGCACTTAAGACTAAAGGGGAGGAGGACATTGTGTGCCCCCAGTGGCACAGTGGTATAAGCTGCTGCTTGTGGCACTGGAGGGCCCGGGTTCGAATCCCCCTTGTGGCGCAGGGGGTAGAAGTGCCGCTTCACTACACAGGGGGCTCGAAACCCGGGAGTTGGACTCGATGATCTCTAAGGTCCCTTCCAACTCGCACGATACTATGATACTATGATATGATACTATGACATGCAGGAGAAAATGCTGAAGAGCAGCAGCAATGTTGGAACTGATGGAACTTTGCAGGATGAAAAGAGAGAAAGAGAGAAAGAAAGAGAGAAAGAGAGAAAGAAAGAAAGAGAAAGAATGTTTGAGGGCAGCGTGGTGGGTTGGAACAAGCTGTGGTTGGATTTCAAAGCAGTTATATACCCTTAGCTTCCTTATTCCCTCCCTTTGCCAGAAATTATTTGCTTCATAGGGAGCATATTCTGGCTTTTAGATATTTTTTGGATTGTTTAAACCCAGGTCTGTCGCATGACTGAAGTGTGTGTGTTTCAGCCACGTCTCTAAATCATCGTTTTCCATTGAAGTGTTTGTATACGTCAGTGATTTTGCTGCTCGTCATCTAACTTTGCTCTCAGCATAAATACGGAATGTGGCACACGGGTCTGTCAGCCTGAAACTGATGGAAGGATTCCCAGTTTAAACTTACGTTTTGGAAGCAAATTCTGTTCAGCTGCTTTAGCAGAAGCACACGAGTCTGGCAAGGCAGTGAGCTGTGTGTCCTCAGAGTCTGAGGATGTCCTGATAAGCATCACCAATGCAGTGTAGATAATTCTGCATATAAGTAAACACACAGAAAGATGTTAGGAGAACTGAGGGCTGATTTATGGATAGTTTGAGCTGGGTACTATGTGAAATTAATGGCAGAGGTATTTTGGGTCACGCCTCTGATGTTTGTTGATGCTTGAGAAGGAGATCCTGGATGGAGTTTCCAAGTTTTCTCATGACCTACCAGCTGTCTCAAAGGCGGGCTGTTCATATCAGTTATGGGGCTGTATCATTCATGCAGGATACCTTCACTTTGTGTCGGTGAATTCAGGGGTCAAATCCATTTTCTGTTTTATTAGTTAAGTGGCTGCTTCCCTTTTGCACTCCTTAGATAAACGAAATGTTTCTGATGTCATTTTCAATAGTTAATCTGTGTTCTTAAAAACTCATCACAGACACGTTCTAACCTTATAATCTTTTCTAACCCTACCAGGACTTTACAGACTCCGACCCAAGTTCCAGTGGTTGTTTCTCCTGGAAATCAGCAGCTGCATACTGTAACACTCCAGACGGTGCCTCTTACTACAGTGATAGCCAGCACAGATCCAGCCTCAGCGGCAACATCCCAAAAGTTTATTTTACAAGCCATTCCTACTTCACAGCCCATGACAGTCCTTAAAGAAAATGTCATGCTACAGTCTCAGAAGCCAGTCTCGCCTCCTCCCTCAATTGTGCTGAGCCCAGCACAAGTTCAGCAGGTTCTCACCAGCAGCGTGCAGACAATTTGCAACGGAACAGTTAATGTGGCTTCGTCTCCATCCTTCACTGCCACCACCCCAGTGGTAACTTTTTCACCCAGCAGTTCACAGGTGGTTGCTCATCCATCTGGCACAGTGATCACTTCAGTTATTAAAGCGCCAGAAACTAAACAGATTGGGGTACAAGGAGTGCTAAAAGAAGATGACGGTGACAAATTAGATGATCCTGAGCAGTCAGAGCAGAGATTCCAGCAGCAGCCGTTTGTGATGGTAGTATCCAGTTCAAATAGTTTCCCACCTAACATACAAGCAAAGCAAGAAAATGAGCCATTGGAACCCAATTCATATTAATAAGTTAAAAGAAAAAAAAAAAAAAAGACCCTGTGGATGATTATTTTCATAAATGTGATGGGACCTTTTCAGTTTTGTATATATATAATTTGATTCAGAAGCAAGATGTTACGAAGCTACTTTGATTTCTGCATTTAATTGTTAGAGTTCATGCTTTAGAACAGGTTTTGATTTTCTGTTAATTGCTAAACGTTATCGTATTGCGATAATAATAATTGCATATTACTAATGTTTCAAAATACAGGCACGAAGAAACGTGCTTTTTATGTTATGAAGACGTCATTTTCAGGATGTTGGCCAAAGTTCCAAACTTCTTTCTTACTGTATGTTTTCAGTCTGTTGCTGATTTACATTGCAATAAGATTATTATAACCTTTTTCTGTTTAATCCGTACGTGTATCACTTAGCTTTTCAAGCAGCAGTTACTTTTCCTTGGGCGTTTTCATTCCATGTGTATGAATGCTTATGACTATCTTTCATACCAGTGAATTGCATCAGTTTTACCCATTGATAACCAGATATCCTCTTGCATTTTTTTTTTGCTGCAGCAGCACAAGCTCTTGTGTGTGCAGAACGGAATATACACTCCTATTGAGAGTACACAAAAACATTTATTCCAGTAACGGACGATGCCATGTCAATATTTGATAAGAAAACATCAGATAGATATATTTAATTACAGAAGCTAACAGCATCACCACAGGTGCAAAAGTTTCATGCCATTTTGTAACTATGAAGCTTAACAATCTTGCTTTCTACTTCAGATTATTTTGTAAGGGGGAGGGGGGGGGGGAGGGGGAAGAAAAAAATATATACGATTTATGCAGATATTCTGAGATTAATACTGCTAAGAGTTCCTTTTGATTGTAAATAATGTACATTCAATAAGCAAGTTGTTTGTTTTTTTCTTTTTTCAGCTAATTTGTTTCCATACAAATTTTTGATAGAAGAAAATAAGATCATTATGTTTAGAGGTTTAATATTATATGTATTCATATTACAGAGTGAATTTGTATTTAAAGACAAATTTTTAAATGATGGAGCCCCACTGAACCTTTGGTTCTTGCCTTTTGTATTTTTAATTGGTTTATTATGAAAATAAATCAAACGGAAAAAAAACACAAAACCCAACATTTGTTTATTTTTTTCCTGCACTTATTCTGAAATGCTTTCGGATCATCACCATGTTTTTGATGATCGTTGCGTGTATAACCAAAATACGCTGAGAAATAGGACATGATTCATCGACGCGTCGGTGGTGGGACTATGAGCAAATGAGCAATGCATGAATCACTTCTGAACAGACTTGAGCACACCCTCTGTGCCGTGGGCATGTGGT
Organism: Excalfactoria chinensis; assembly: GCF_039878825.1. Taxonomy (NCBI): domain Eukaryota; kingdom Metazoa; phylum Chordata; class Aves; order Galliformes; family Phasianidae; genus Excalfactoria; species Excalfactoria chinensis. The sequence goes on along the minus strand of NC_092825.1, from coordinate 155,073,760 downwards.
GGCATGGTGTCCTTTGAAACAGCAGCGCTTTCGGAGCTCAAAGGAAAGCTGAGCTATGCCTGAGAAGCGGCCTTAAACTCCTCCTTTTCTGTCGCTTCCTAATGTGTTATAAACAGCCCCACGTTTTCATTGTAATCTTGAGATGCCGTGTAGCTCAGAGAGCCTTGAGCCTTTGTATATTGGAACCTAGCCTTACTTCAACACGAGGCGGAATAAGAATGTGTAAGGAGACGAGCAGCGTGGAAAAATCAATGTTCTATAAACGTCTATAGGAGACGCAGCGATTGTTTCATAAGGTTAATTTTAAACACAGCGGTACTAGAATGAAACCTCACCACTAATGTTCTGTCACTGGAGGTGGCAGAAGCTTAGTCTAGTTGAATTAATTGAAGCAATCTAACAAGCAGTTCTCAGCCACAGCTGCCCTGTTTGGCAGTTGAAGCGGCCTTGCTTTAGTTCAGCGTGTGGCTCTTTGCCCTGCCTTTCCATGTGGTTATGTTTTGACCTGCAGAAACCCACAGCTGTAATCCCATTTTCGGGAAGGCTGGCCATACCCAAACTGGTAGCTGACGCCAGCTGGAGGTTTGTCTGGCGGCGCTCCCTGCAGCTGGGCCTTGCTGGCACCGTTGCTGGTACATGAGTAAGCACTGTGAAGTACGTCTCGGATGAGAACTTTCTGTTTCAGACTGGGAGAGGCAGGCTGCCTTTGCAGCGGGCTAAAAAACAGGGTTGTTTTTCTGCACTGTGTAGTTCTAGGAAGCCTGAGGTGAGGGCAGCTGGAGGGGGGGGGGGGATTAGGGCACAGCAGCGAGGCACAGGCTGCACAGGGAGGTGGTACGGTCTCATCCTGGAGGCGTTCAGGATCGGTGCAGCCGTGGCTCTGAGGGACACGGTGGGTGTGGATGGGCGCTGGGTGTAGTTATAAGACGCAATACCACCCAACCCAGCCAACTCCATCATGGCGGCCTCCCCACGCATGCGCACCGCCGCTTCCTCCATCGTGCGCGCCGCTCTGTCCCGACGGTCCTCCAACTCTATGGAAGGGGCGGGAAGGGAGCGTGCCTCTGTAGCGATGGCCGCCCCGGCCCGTCACGCGTTGTGGGCGGGAGGAGCTTGTGGCGCCGTTTGGTCCCGGCGCATCCCGTCAGGCCACGCGCGGGCGGCTGCGGCCTTGGGGCGGGCGCCGCGGCGGCTCCAGAAGTTTCCTGGGGGGCGGCGGGCGGTATGGCGGCGGCTGCGGAAGCAGCAGCTCGGTGAGCACCCCGCTTCTTCTTCTTCTTCCCTGCCCGCTCGTCCCCGTCTCGTCGCCTCCTCACGGCGTTGTGTTTCCTCGGCAGGTTCTCGGACGCGGACATCGATCGGGACCCGACGGCGGCGGCGCGGGTGAGAGGCGGGACGGTGGGCGGCGGAGGGCGCTGAGAGCTGTGGGAGGGACCGGCGGCTCTTAAGGGGTGCTGCCGCAGCGCTGAGTGCTGGGGGTGCTTCGTTACGCTCCTCCCGGGGGGCTGCCCTCTGTGTGTGGGGCCTGGCTGAATTCTGGGCTCTTCTGGCACAGCACTCGGGCCGATAATGAAAAGGCAGAAGTAAAACCCCCCTGCGTGCCGTGTGGGTGGGTCAGATACCTGAATCACTTGTGGTTATATAAACAAGCTTATCAGAGAAATGTATTCAGTCTATCAGCCTTTATTCTGCACTGCCCAGTGAGTCTCATAATGCAGCATAATGTTCTGGTGACTTACCAGCTTGGAGCTGTACGTAGCGTACCAGGTTTGCTTATGCTTAAGTGTGGTCTTTCAGCTGACATAGTTAACGCTCATAATGTGGGACATGGCACCCTGTAAGCGGTGCTGTGTCCTGCCTATACGCTTGACAGGACGTGTGTCCAGTCAGCGTTGTATTCCCATAGTGACCTCACGAGCTGTGATTCCTTTAATTCCTGATGTGCATGCTTTGCTTTCCTGCTCCTGGGTTTGATACAACTGGCTGCTCATCATCTGTGTTTTAACAGTGAATGGTGTGGCTCTGGGCAGCCTGGTCTAGAGGTTGGCAACCCTGCCTGTGGCAGGGAGGTTGAAACTACATGATTTTTGAGGTCCTTTTCAACCCAGGCCATTCTGTGATTCTATATGATAAAGACTCGGTTGCGTGGTACAGGCCTGGAGTGAAGGTATCTTGGAAGCGTCTGGGTCTTTGGGAGGACAGGGCCTGAGCTTGTCTGAGTAACCACATCTGATGTCCACCATCTGGGATTCTTAGTGCCTGTCAGCTGCCCCTTGGCTGTTCTGATCAGTGCTCCTGTTTCCACAGCAGAGCACGGGAGGTTACATTTGGTCACAGAATGGGTTCTGTTTGTCAAGCACCTGTAGTGTTCGGTGTCAGACTCCTTGGTTTTGAGGGTCAAAAGTTGTACTTCACTTCTCGGTGTTACGTGATCCTGTTGGGTCTCCTCATGCTTCTCCTGTCTAGAATATCTGTCTACCATGAATAATGTCTGCTCTTGAATGTATCCTTAAACGTGTCTTTACAGTTAGATCTAGTGATGCTTTCTGTTGTACCTCTTTCTGCCTCCTGTTTCTTCAGAGGTTTTAGATGTTTGTGCTGCACTTACAAAGAGGTTTGTACACCTGATGCTGCCACTGGAAGAAGCTGTTGTGGCCACGTAGTTCCTAGTTGGTGTAAGCATATAAATGAAAGAGAGCAGGATACCGGTCTGAATTAAAACAGGCCCTGCTACTCTTCCTTTCTTCTCTGGCTTGCTGAGTTCTAGCAGCTGTGTTGTACTAACATTTATGCAGGCTTAAAGTCTGTATCTTAGCTACCCTCATGCTTGCCAAATTCTGAATAGAAATTCAGCAAAGTTAGCAAACACAGTAACTGTGCTGTGGTGACGTAGTGAAGTAGCTTCAGAAGACATGCCATGATCTTGCAGACAGGAGCTTTGCTCCCTGGTGGTAGGAGAACTGGAGACATTCTTTCCAGCTGCGTGTGCATTGAGTCATTGTGCTTTCATTCTGTTATGCCAAAATAATAAACTTGTATCTCAGAGAGTGTAATACAACTATTTCAGTCTGTTTACCCAGTGATTTTCCTAGCAAGGGACCATTTCATGCTTTTCCCATTGTGCAGCAGTGGATCCTGTGAGCCCTGTGCTGCCTGAATCTTTTGTCCTTGTACTTTTCTTGCTCAGCTTGCTTCAGAACAATCTCCCGTTCTCAATAGTGTCTTATAACGTATAATTCCACCACATTACAATGCTTTGAGCATGTTATTCCTGCACAGGCGTATTGACTGATGTATATTGATTTCAAATCCCCGGTATTGCAGCGTTTCCTCAAATCCATCCGGCCTGTGTACAGATCACCATATCGCAGAATGGCTGAGGTTAGAAGGGACCACTTGGGATCGTTTAGTCCAAACAAACCTCTGCTTCAAGCAGGGTCACCTGGAGCACATTGCCCAGAATCACAGCCAGGCATCTCACCTTCACAGTGAGGCATTTTTTTTCCCTCAGATGTGCTGAGAATTACAGGAAGGTTTTTGGAACATACAGGATTACCTGAGCATTCAGATTCCTATTTAAGGCATTGATAGTCCCTTCTCTGCAAGGAATAGGTGTAACTGGCAGGTTCCTTGTACCTCAAGCTCTGACGTTTAAGCTTTACAGATGAAAACTGATCAATAGGTCCATTCATGCTGGTCCAGGGTATTTTTTTCTGGCATCTTATTTGACAGATCTCTGTAATCTATCTTCATGGGGATTTCCAAAGTGCCATTTCATGTTTTTCTATGTTTCTTCACAGGAATTGACAAGAGCTTTGGAAAGGAGTCCAGATGATGCCGAATATTATTGTCAACGAGCTTATGCCCACATTCTTCTACAGAACTACACTGGTAACATCTTCAGGCAACACTGACAATCCTCTTACAAGTGTATTATGACACATTCTTTATAGAAGATGACATATCAGTAATACCAAAGTGTTAGCTGTAACTCAGTTTGCTGTTTCTGCAGTTAGGATGTACTCGAGAGCTTTCCCCATCTTTGATTATTTTATATCTGCAAAACGTGCAGTGAATCTGATGCTCTGCAATCCCAGTTTGCTGTTTGAGTGTAGCACAGTGCTATCTTGGAACATTATTTTCAGTAGACTTCTTAGGCAGATTTTAACCTTAGTGTTGCAAACTCTTCCAACCTTACGTGCTCTTTTTGGTACACACTGAATCCAGTTGTGATAGGAAGGTGATAATCTGCCACCCAGGTGTTATTTGGTTTACTGAATTAACATTTAGCCCCAATTTCCTGTCAATAATTAAGCAAAATAAGTAGATAAATGATGGTGATTCACAGTTCAGACCTAAGTAGAGGATCTGACAAAATGAAAGCTGCCGCTTCATCTTTTGTGGAGCTCTGTAGCTGATTGAAGACTTCATCCATAGCATTGACTGAATTCAATTCAGACAGTTTGATCTGTGTGCAGGCTAAGAAAGCTAACATCATAGTGATATTTTCTTTCTGAGGCGTACTGAAAGACTTGCCTTTCACTGCTTTTCATAACGTTATAATGATCTTCACCTGTCAACTGACTTCCAACAGATGCAGTTGCAGATGCAAAGAAGTCCCTAGAGCTCAACCCCAGTAATGCTGTAGCACTTCTTAGGAAAGGGTATGTATCGTATGTGGTGCTCTGACTGTATTCTGATCATCTTCAGGACAATAATAGTATTTGCATTATTGCTCTATGCAAACTTTTTGCAATGACTGCGAATGAGTGGATTCCATGCCGCGCTGCTTGTAACTCCTTTGTAATAAAGCTGTGGTTATAAGATAAAATGGATCTTTTGGTGTGGTTTGTTGTTTTCTTTGGAGGGAGGGGTGATTATGTTAACATCCTGACTATTCAAAAAGGGGATTTCATAGGTGATTTAAATTCCAACACATGTGGGGATGTTGTAATCTTCAGGATGTGGATTAGATTAGAAAGTAATTGCAGTTTCCTTGTGGTTTTTTCTTTCTTCATGTCAGGTTAGGAGAATACCATATCAAAAACTATGCATCTGCTTTAGAGTCTTTCAAAGAGGGACAGAAGTTGGACAGTAAGTATGACCATTTCTTGTGTGCAGAGCACTCCTTTTGCTGATAAATGAAATGCTCTTAACGTATTAAGCTGAAAATGGACACCATGTTGGTTGTTGGCTTTTGGTTTGGTTTATTTTGAAGGCTTAGGAATTAGGTGCCTGACTTTGGTATATCTGGATCAGGTCTGGCTTCTGGAGAGACTTGTGCAGTTGCTACCTGGAAGTGTAAAACTGCTTAAAAATGCACGTGGAATTCTTAGCTGGTAGTGTATAATTCTCTTGCCTTGCAGAAGGGGGGTGTTTCCCTGCTTCCCATTGGCCTTGCAGGTAAATAGTGGCAATGGTGTGGCACTAAGCATTGCAGGAAGGTTTCTGAACTGAATTGTGTGTAGTTGGGATTTGTAGTCATTAAACTACCTGATGGGCTGGCCTTCAGAAAGGCCATGCAGCATAGTGAGCATTCAAACTGACAGAGTGGATTTCAGCTCTCACTGCATAACAGAAGAGTGTGTATGAGCTCTCTTTATCCTTTAAGTGTTGGCAGTTGGAACTGCACACATTATCTGGGGGAGAATTAGAGCTTTCTAATAATATGACTTCCTTTTAGAAGCAGGAAAGAAATAGTTCAACATGGAAAACTTTGATAGGAGGCCCTAGGAAGCGTATAACAAAGTAATTTCTAGATGGTTACAATTCCTTTATCTTTCTTCCTATTCCCCACACCGAATAAAATTCACCTCATTCAGTTCCCTTTCTCAACAGCAGAAGGAAATCTTAAAAGCATCTTGAAAGGTTACACAGAGCAAAGTGCGCTGCTCTGATAAGCAATGTCATCATCTGGGATCTTTCAGTTATATCATCCACAACAATGGCTGAGACTGAAAGCTTTAGCAAAAACGTGATTGCTTTGCCTCTCCCAAACAAGCAATCTGCTCCTCTGATCTAAGAGTGGAGTTTGATGGGGGCATAACTAGTTAAGGTTCTTCCTGATAGGTGATTGTGCCCCCTCCCACTCTTAACTTCCAGTTAAACATAGGAAGAGTAAATTAAGAGCTAATTAACTTCCAGTTAAACATAGGAAGAGTAAAATGAGCGAAGCTCAATGGGGAAAAGTAGCCACGTATTGCTAGGCAGGTGATAAAGAGAGCAGATTGAGCTGTTGGTGCCTGATAGAGAATTGCTGTGACAGGGAATTCTGTTCAGCCAGGGTTGGCTTCTTCGCCACACGAGGGGGCAGACGTACACCATTACATGCCTCTGTTCCTTGCTGATAGAAGGTGTGCTTTTCATCTTGGGAATGCTAAGGAACACTAATGCACACTACTTGTGCTTACTGCTGGTGGTACCCTGGGCCTGTCAGTGCTGCTCTGTTCACCTACAGTGATAGATTAATAGGACGTGGCGCGTTACTGAATGTGCAGTATTTCTTTCTATCATAAGTAGGAAGCAGGGTCTCACTCTGCCATGAGTTTAGATGCATGGAGAGTTGTGGAGTTCACTGATTTGCATCATATTGGAAAAAACAATATGGTCTGCAACTCTTCAGTATGTGATGTGAGTTTAGGACAAATATACATGAGAAATTTCCTTTTCATTGTGACCACCTAATAAATTTAATGAAGATGGAATTGTTCAACTTCTTAATAATTATTCGTAATGTTGTTGGCAAGTTCTTTGAGAGAATAATTGCTGAGAGGAAAAGTCCTTCCCTCAGATTATGATGTGCTGGGATGCATGAGAAGAGGCAGCTCTTCTAGGATAGCAGGGCAGGTAACTCTGGATCTTTCTGCTTGTATTGCGTGGCAGTCTTGTCGTGGGCTGTAGTTAAAAAGAGAACTCTTCACTTGTTGCCAAGTGTAGATTTGACTGTGTTTCCCTTTGCAGTGGGTAGCAATTATATAAGACACACCTTAAAATGAAAGGGTTGAGGTGAATGCTTTGTAGAACTGCAGTGGAGCCACATTTTGTTTTGTGTGCATGTCTGCTGGACCACGGTGTGGGCTTTCTTTTAAGCTTCTTCAAACCCTCTGCAGGGAATCTGGTTGAATGAACACCCTCAATGTGAATCCCAGCTATTGTAAAAAGGTGGCAGTTTATCTGTGCTTAGTAGTCGGTCAGTAATGCAGCAGCTTTATTTTTTTTTAAGCATTCCTTCCTGGGAAGGGTTTTTCTGGGAATTGTGTTGAAATGAGGCACACTCTGCTACCTTTTTTAGCTGTTTTTTCCAGTGAATTCATTTCCTCCTGGGAGCTTCTTCCTAGAATCGTCATGATCTTAATAAACTCTTCTGTGGTTTTGATTCGCAAAGTGAAATTGGCACCTATTTATTTCCAACATCCCTGAAACTGTAGATGTGCTTGTAAAGTATATGTGAAACCACCAGGGGAAAATGCCTGGTGTCTGTGTAAACTCACACCAACTGTGAGCTGCCCACAGAACCGGGGGGGGGGTCTCTTGATATTTCTCTAGAGGGGCAGCAAGTGATTGTTTGGGAAAAGTAATTTTAAGAGAATGGAGAAGTGCTTGAAAGCAGTACTTCTCGCTCTGTAACAGTTATGTAGAGTTCAATTGGAAAGCAATGTCATATATGGGTCAGTTGAGGGAGTTTGGGGGAGGGAGAAAGCCGAGTGTCTTAGAAATTAATTAGAAATTAATTAAGTGTGTCAGAGTTAAATAGTGGAGCTGTAGAAAGTACTTAAAAATTACCTGGAATGAGTGAGTTTACATGAAAGTACTTGGAAATAATACCATGATTTAATAAATCGATGTGAATTTGGGATGAATCTGTTCCAACTCGGGAGTTGAAAGGAACTGTTCTTTATGCATTGCGTGCATTACTTGAAGAGTTGTAATGCTAATGCGTTTGATCTCTTCTAGATGTAGATGATACCTTCACTATTTGGATTAAAAGATGTGAGGAAACGTTAAACGGTAAGAAAAAGCACGTTTACAAATTACAGGATTTGATGTGTCCTGTTATTTGAAGCCGTTTCATTTCTTTCTGAAGGGTTACTTTGTACTTAAACCAGAAAGTTTATGCTTAAAAGGAACTTATGTTTTCTTATGCCTTGTTTCTCTTGATTACGTATCCTGAACTCTTAGATGAGTACGCAGTGAAAGTTCAGACAACTGATTTTAACTGTTGAAGCGTGTGTCAGCTTGCTTTCTAAATGCAACATCAACTTTATTTCCTTCAAGATCTGAGAATTTAAGTGGGAAAGAGCAATAAAAATCACTTTGATTTCACGTGGAGAGTGCCTTTGGATACTAATTGCTGCTCTGCTGTCTTAGTGTGCACACAGCTTCCTTAGCTATCTTTCCACAGTTTGATACCCCTGGCGGTGAACTCACCTGCAGTGCTTAACTGCCTGCTGGTTTTAATGGGCTGTGTCAGAAGAGCTGCCTCTTTTCTTCCTCCACCTGTTGTGATCTCCCCTCTTTCTGTTACTTACTGGAGAATGGGGCAGTAGGAGGAACGCGAGTTTCTATCAATGTGTTGCCTAAAAACCAATTGCAGGAAAAACAGTTTTTATCTTTTTAGCAGTGTACGTTATAGGGGAAACAGGGAGTTTTTTCTTTGGAAACACTACTTGAAGAGAAACATTTACAAGAGGAAATACTGAGCTACTGCTTACATTCAAGTGTTACGGTGTGTTTGAGGTTAAACCAGTGAATTTGTCTGCTCGGATTCCATCTCTCTCTCTCTCTCTCTCTCTCTCTCTCTCTATATATATATATATACATATATATATATACACATATATATGTTCTGTATAAGGGATGGTCAAGCTAGCACAGACTTGCAGGATGTGATTTCCATTTTATTTTTTGCCACGCTCTTGAATTCATTAAATGAAGGTCTGCATCCTTTTCTTGTTAAGGAAAGCAAAGCAATGCAAAGGTTGTTCTTGCTGTTAATGGGAGCATGTTTTATACTGTATCTTTGCACAAGTTGGTTGTTGAAGTGGATAGCATGAAGCAAGCCTAATTAAAAATAGAGTGTCATAAAGGCTGCAAATGAAAGGTAAAGCTGGTATGTTTTTAACTTTTGTACCACTGAGACTGGTATAAATGCAAAATGTGTGGAGTCAGTGAAGAAAGGTGAAATAAAAGTCATGTTGGGTTTGCTTCTTTCTGACCATGCATCTCCCTTTGTCTCTTCTTTTACCTGCAGGCTCCCAGACAGAAGCGGTAAGGTGTTTCCCTTAATATTGTTTTGAATCATGTCTCAAACATGCTTGTAGAATTCAGTGCCTTCTTACAGCTTGAGAACTTAGGAATGACGTACAAGTCTGGAAATTACTGTGCGCTCATTCAGGTTTTAACTTGCTGTCTGTGCTACCAGACTCATATCAGCTCATCTTGTCAACTCACTTACGACTGCTCGAAGATGTTTGCTCTGGTGGTTCACATGTGGGTTTTGCAGACGTTTTTCAGCTGTAACTCAGACAAGTGTATTTCCCTTTCTAATTGGAAATCTTCAAAAGAAATGTCAAAATTGACTTTTTGAAGCAAAAAATAATCTTTGTGCTTTTTTTTTATATATATCTATCTTAGTAATGGGATAGAGGGAGAAAATGTACAGAAAATAAGGTGGCTGTATATAAAGACATACAATTTAAAGGGTTTTTATGTTTAAAAACTGTGCCATTCGTTCTCAGATGTATTTCAGGTTTCCTTTGTGACTCACAGATGAGCAACACGGCTGCTGTGTGTCTTTCAGGTGTGCTTCTTAGCCAGGAAGGAAAGAAATTAAAGCCGATCTAGTTGTTATCTTTCAAACGTGTGGCCTGTGTATTGTCAGAGACGCTGAGTGTGTGCATTGTCAGTCTGTAAACGGTAACTTTTAAAGGCTGTCACGAACGTAGAGTGAAGAATTCCATCTTTCTTTCATAAGTTAATGCACATACAGAAGAAATGTGATCAGTATGAGAGTGATCTGTATCTTTGTTCTTATATATGCCTGGTACACTGATGCAACTTTCTTTCCAATGCAATATGCTTCGTCTAGAATACACAACAGCAACCTCTGTCATCCAAGATCAAGTAAGTTGACTTCAGTATTGCTGTGAGAACTAAAAATAATTGTCTCACCTGTTCTTTGCTGACTTGGGGGATTGGAAATACAAGATAATGACGGTACAAATTCTGTAGACTGCCGCTTTGTGAAGTTTCTGAGTGAGTTGTTTCTCAAACAGTGTCAGTGACTTTGTTCTGACTGGGTGGGTGTGGAATGGAGTAGATGTTCTAGCTTCTGTTTTCTGATTTTCATTATGAGCTTAATTCAAAGACTTGCTCATAGTGCCCAGTGTAGGTAATGATTTTTGAGATGCTTTTAAGACCCTGAAGTAAAAAAGTGCTATTTAATTTATTGAAGGCAGGCTATAACATGAATTGGTTAAGGTGATCCAATTTTCATAAATTCATGGATTAACCATTTTTCTATCCTTTAAGTATGTGTCAAGTCTGTAACTGCTCTGTGGAAGGGCACCGTTTCCCTCCCCCTGCCTGGAACTATGCAGTGCAATGTTCCTGCTTCGTATTGTGCGGGGGATTGTGGGTTGTGGTTGTTGGGTTTTTTTTAGCTCGTTTTTGCTTATAAACACCTCCTTAAAGCCATTTTTCTTCTTTTTTTAAGGTATGACTGGTACCAAACAGAATCTCAAGTAATTGTGACTGTCATGATCAAGAATGCGCAGAAGGATGGTGTCAGAGTGCAGTTCTCAGAGAAAGAGGTGATTTGTGCTATTGATAAGCATCCCTAGATTCCACGAGATGTAGTTCTACCAAATGATGTTCACTTCTATTAAAAGCACAAAGAAACACTAGAAGCTGACTTCAGTTTGAGCTCCTTTACATACAGTTATGCAGTAGCTACGTGTATGCAGAATCAAGTTGATTAGTTGCTATTGCTACAGTGAGGTCCATAGGACTTGCACACAACGTGCAGTGTGGCATACATGCAGCAGAGGGAGCATCTGCTTTACAGCTGCTTACCTGTTGGAGGAAGTGATCTGAAGCTCAAGTGTTTTGAGTGTATCTCTGTCTGTTCATACCCCAGATGCATGAGAGGTACTCTCAAAGTAGTTACAAATAAATCCTTTACTAGGAGAGTAGTGCGGTACTGGAACAGGCTGCCCAGGGAGGCTGTGGGTGCTCTGTCCCTGGAGGTGTTCAAGACCAGGTTGGATGGGACCCTGGGCAACCTGGTCTAGTAAACATGGAAGTTTGGTGGCCCTGCCAGGCAGGGGGGTTGGAGCTTCATGATCCTCGAGGTCCCTTCCAACCCGGGTCATTCTGTGATTCTGTAAATAATTTTAGGATGATAACAGAAAAACAATGTGTCAGTGGGTTCATTTATATATTTTTTGTATCTCTAAAACTGTCAATTGTAGCAAAGCATACATTTCAAGGAAGGGTGGTAATCTGTGTAATGCCATACTCAGTACAGTGACATTTGTGTTTAATTAAGGGTAAACACTGAGGAGTTAGGTTCTTATTCTCAGCTAAGTTGGTGCTTGGTGAACTGCAAAGTATTTGGTTGTTTCTGTGGTCTTTAATGTATGGCAAGTGCTCACGCAGTTTTCACATGAATTAGAAGGGAAGTTGCAAATTGTTTTCGTGTTCCATTATTAATATGTTGCTGCTTCGTTTGCTATAATTCTTTCCCTAAAGAATGCAGATCAAGCTGACAAGATAATTGGCTTTTTAAGTACTTGCTGGCTAAAAAAGACATAGGAGATTTCAGTTCTGTAGTGTGCTTTCAGACACCTTGTTGAATAACGCAGTAATGTAATGGTGTTGTGTAGAATTTTGATGTGTGATGTTTTAAGTAGCCTAGTGAAGGATCATTAATCACTTCATCTTGATGTCAGATGACAATTCTTTACTCCAAAATGGATAACTGCTCTCAGAGATGACCAGAGATGTGTTTTCAACTGTTAACAGATGAATGCATCAGTGAGGCTCCCCTCAGGTGAAGACTACAACCTAAAGCTTGTTCTTCTTCATTCTATAGTGCCAGAGCAAAGTACGTTTAAAGTGCTTTCAACAAAGGTAAGCTCTTAATGTAAATTATTTATGCTTCTGATCCGTTATAAGTCTCATTGCAAGAATTGTAGTGTTTTGCTCTTCACATAGGACTGCATTTTTCTTCGAGGTGCCTTTTTGTCAGCTAAAGGTGTTCTAACCTTGTGCAAACATCAGAAACAGCGATATGATGGAGATCAGTCATGTTGAGGATGCTTTTAACAGTTGCTGTTAAAAGATGGCTGTGGCCCTTACCTGTACAATTTGGGTATTTAGAAAGTACGAACTCCTTGTTACTAAGCTTGTAGGATACCATATTGTGTTTAAAAAGTACCTACAGTAAGTTTGTATACTCTCAGGAAAGAGGAACTTGGAGGTGATAAGAAAGGGTTTCCACAAAGCTGGCCTAGTTTCTCTGCTCATCACACTAAGGAAGCTGAGCAGGATTTGTGGTTGAATCACAAATTCTTATGCTGTGGGAAATGAACACAGAGCTCAAAATATGTAGAAAGTCTGTTACTCCATTATTATTTATATAAACTGAAGTAGAATGGATACAGACCTTGTTCATACGAGTAATTGTGAGGTTCTGTTTGCCTTATATTCCTATCTAGCTTCTGTTATACTTTTCATGTGTCTTGAAATTTGCCACTGCTTTTGTGAAGCATCAGGCATGTATCACAGCACTCTTGGGAGCTAACGTAGTTTTTTCCTCCTGTGTTACCATCTCTAGCCTAGATTAGTTGTTCTGGAGCTGAATAATCTCTGGTAGTCTGAAGTCTGGCTCAGACCATTATTCTTCAAGTGATATAAAAGCTTTACTTGTTCAGACAGTGTCTGAATTGTAAACTTTCTGCGTTTATATCCCAGTATTGCTGTTCCTATGTCATTTGGAGTGAGTACTTCTAAGGCAGAACTGGATAAGAGCAAATGCAGGAGGTGTTCTAATGAGTGAAGTCTACGCTTAAAGCTGTTTCCTTTCCTGGAAGAGGATAGTATAAAGTCATCTGAAAATTACAGTGAAGGGGTACAGGCTTGAATGATGCATCTGATAGTTCTGGTTCTGACCAGCAGATGGAGTATGAATTAAAAGCGTTAAAAGCAGATCTGCATTAAAGATGCTTAAGCGTTCTAGGTCTTCTTTAAAGACTTACAGTATTTTACTTTGACAAACATTAAATGCTTTAAGGGGACGATGTAGCATCAGTGCTTGTCTGTATACTGGAAATGCAGATCATGTTGCAACAGTTTTGTGTAAGGACTTTGTTCTCATGAGCAGTATAAGAAATACATAACTATTGCTTTGGGTAATTCAAGCACTTTACTACATCTGATTCTTTGTTAGTTAATATTATTCCTCATAGTTGTTTATAAACTGGAAACATTGAGCCCACAGTGCAGAAAGCTGCTGATTTGTAAGGTGTTGTGTATTTGAATCCTTCTGCATCACTAATATATCCGAAGCTGATATGATTTTCCATTTTAAAGTGATGAGTGAGTTACAGCAGAGGCTGGGAGACTGGCCTGTGAGACATCAGGGTCTGTGGAATTTAGAGATAACACTGGACAAACCTCTGGACAGCTAGGATAAAAGAGATCAGTCACCAGAAGTTATCAGCAATTCAGGTGGATGGTTAAAGACTCTTAAACGTGCTTCCTTCTTCCAAGTGAGCTCAGAACAAGGGGATCTGTTGCAGCCACTTTGGCTGTATGTGCGTTCATTCCTTTGTAGCATGGTGTATTCAACCAAGCAGCTCGCCTGTAGTCAAGGGATTACTTCAGACAGACTCCTGTCTGGTCTCGTGGACTGAGGCCTTGTTACCAATGGGAGCAGGTTAGGAATGTTCCTGGAACAGATCTTCTAGTTAATACCTGAGAGGAGTTCTGGTCACGTGCTCTCAGCTGATTTTTCAGTGTGAACTGAGATGTTAAAGGAACATGAAGAGAAATTCACTTATTCTGATTTTCAGTCCAATGGAGAACATTTCATCTTTCCCTGTGAGTTCTCATCCTATCTCTTCTCTTTCCCATTCCAAACAAAAACCTGTCATCAAGCGAAAACAAAATCCCATCCAAACAGTCACCCATAGTGTATGCTGGCACGTGTGTATCACAGCTAAATGTGACTGAAAAGACTCTCAGGAGGAATGGTATTAGAAAGCTGTATATGGGAGGTCTCTTATATCTTCATGACAGTTACTGATGTAGTGAGGTCTCTTCATCTTGCTGCGTGCTTGAAATCTATCTGATGAGTAGAGAGGGACAAGATTATTTTTAGTGCTGCTGATAACATGCCCGAGACATGGATACCGAAGCCAGAAGGTTTAAGTACAGATAGTGATTAAGATGCTGTTGGGGAAAAAATCATTCTTGTGTTTACAGCCCCTTTCAGCAGCGGCTTCTTTGCACTCCAACAGTTGTTGGAAGCCTCTGAGTCCAACAGGATCCTGGTTTCAAGCCCCCTGCTATGTGCAGGGTCGCCAACCACCAGACCTGGCTGCCCAGAGCCACATCCAGCCTGGCCTTGAGTGCCTCCAGGGATGGGGCATCCACAACCTCCTTGGGCAACCTGTTCCAGGGTGTCACCTCCTTCTGTGTGGAAAAACTTCCTCCTAAAAGGAAGAATACCTGGATGTGTTTACAGTGCTTTATTTTGTGTCGCTGCTTTGAATGTGAGCCACATTGGCACGAGCATATTGGAAGTCTTCACTGGGCAATGAACAGTTTGCTCTTTTCAGCTATATGAAGGAGCAGGAATGCAGAGTCAGGTTTAGCAGTGGGTAGACTTACTGACTTTGAGTTTCTCTTATACCTCTTAGGAATAATAAATGTAACAGAGTTTGAGATGATAAAACTGGCAGATGATAAAGCAGTCCTGCACATTTTGGTAGCTGAGGGAAGCTGGACGTGGATCTCTCAATGTTGCTTAAAATTCAGCATTGCTTGGCAAAAAAGCAAGTAGGTAGGTCTGCTTTAGTCATTGTCTTCAGTCATATTCAAGTGTTGGATGAGGTGGGGGAGAACTGTACCACACTGAGAACTGTACACAGTGTTCAGCAGCCAACAAAGGTACATGGGTGGAGCTACTTGGTATTTTAACTTATTTCCAGCAGAGGGAGCCAAAATGTAAAGCCTGGAACGAGTCTGCTCTTCAAATAGGTTTGTATGCAGCTATTCTCATGTTCCCTTCATAAAAAGAAAACAACATAAGAACAGAAAATGGTGGACTAAATATATTGAAAGTGAAATTAGCTGATTTATCTTCATCCAGCAAACGTGGCAGGAAAGTATGAATGCACAAATAGCGCAAGGGAGGACAAATATGTGCTTTTAGCATGAGTCCCTATGCTCCTGAGGAAAACTATTGCTGTCCCTTCCTCACCCACATCTCTCATCTGCAAGTAGTCTCGGCACAGTTTCTGTATGTCTTTAATTTTTAGTGGTTTCTGCAAACAATGGCCTGCAGCAATTCAGAGGCATTTAAACAAAATTGGTGCAAATCAGTTTCGTGACCCCAAAACTTTCCTTTAATTAGCCATCAAAGGTCTGCTGTGAGCACAGGAGGTGTTAAAAACCCTCAGCATTTTTTCCCAGTTGACATTTGCTACTTAATAGAGAGGTCTGAGGTCGGAGCATGCTCTCAGCAGCTTCATGCCAAGAATACGGTCCTGTGCATCAGTGGAGTTTTTCTTTTCCTCAAACCATCATTTTGCAATGCAAACCTTGAAATACCCCAAGCGGCTTTACTGGAAAAGCACACTGCCTCGTGTTACGTGTAAAGGAAAGAGCAAAGGTGAAACTTCCTTGTGAATGCAGGTGGGTGTGGGGCAGATCTAAACTTCATATTGAGGAGTATATTTTAAACAGCGTGTAAGTCAATGTTCATGTTTTATCAAAGCCTATAAAAAATAAAGTTTATGTAAGAAATTTTCCTCTTGTCTTGAGACAGGTGGATGTAAGAACAACAGGCATATGAATGTACAAGGGATGGTGGCAAAGAGCTTTAGGCTACAGAAGTGATCTGCACAGCTTGCTTCTTCTGTGCAAGTCCGAAATTCTACTGAGCTGTTGCTATATAATGTCAGTAAAGTGGAAACTTTGATCATTGTGCACTTGGTTACCCGTAACATTTGTATGTTCCACATGTTATACATTCTGGTTAAAAAGAAGAGTGTCCAACAGGGAGAGGGAGGTGATTGTCCCCCCTCTACTCAGCTCTTGTGAGGCCCCATCTGCAGTACAGCATCCAGGCCTGGGGCCCCCAGTACAGGAAGGACGTGGAGCTCTTGGAGCAGGTCCAGAGGAGGGACACTAAAATCATCAGAGGGCTGGAGCACCTCTCCTATGAGGAAAGGTTGAGGGAACTGGGCTTGTTTAGCTTGTAGAAGAGAAGGTTCTGAGGAGATCTCACTGTGGCCTTTCTAGTACTTGAAGGGAGTGCATAAACAGGAGGGGGAACAGCCATTTAGAAGGGTGGATAGTGATAGGACAAGGAGGGATGGTTTTAAACTGAGACAGGGGAGGTTTGGGTTAGATACTAGGTGGGCATTTTTCACACAGATTGTGGTGACACACTGGAACAGGTTGCCCAAGGAGGCTGTGGATGCCCCATCCCTGGAGGCATTCAAGGCCAGGCTGGATGTGGCTCTGGGCAGCCTGGTCTGGTGGTTGTTGACCCTGCACATAACAGGGGGGTTGAAACTGGCTGATCATTGGGGTCCTTTTCAACCCAGGCCATTCTATGATTCTATGATATGATTTAAAACTCACAGCTAGGGCAAAACAATCAGTAGTTCAGTAATAGACATCAGGAGTTAATAATTAAGGAGTTGATTGGAATAAGTAGCTCCAATAATGAAGGAGTTGATTGGAAAGCCCGATTTCTTATTTTCTTGCATTGAATACAGCAAAACATCAGAATCTAGAAGGATATTTTTCATACATTTTAAAACCAAGTTCTGAGCTATTGCTCTAGCTCTGCCAGGTTTGATTTCCTTCATATGTCTGATCTGAGCTCGACACAAATTTTCCAAGCAAACTTTCTCTTAGCGTGAATTGTAGAACAGGAGAGGCATTAAAAGTTAGAATAAATTTCTCACAACTTGTCAGCTCGTACCAGAATTTTCTTTTTAAAAGAATTTTGGTCGTTTTTGTGCATCTCATCTGAACTGATGAGGAAGGACGCTATTGTAGTCAAGGGCTGTCAGGGTGGTCAGGTGGCTGCAAGCCATGAGCTACGAGGAGATGCTGTTCAACCTTAAGAAGAAAAGGCTGAGGGGAAGAAATCTTCCCTCCTAACAGGACAGTGTAAAGATGAAGCCAGACTTCTTTCAGAGCTATGGTGGTTATAAGAGGGAGAGTCATTGGGTACAGGTGGGTGTAAGGCATCATTCCTTTTGCATTGTCCTTTGCTTTGTATTTCCGACAAATGCAGCTTCAGAGCTTCTTTGCTTCTGTTGCATTCATTGACTGAATTTCAGTAAGGAGTAACTGTGAAAACAGGATGTGGGCTCAGAGTAGCTGTGCATCGTATCATTAATGTGTAGTTTGTAGCATAACCAGGACCTGTGCATAAGTTAAGCTTCGTGTGCCTAAAGGTTTTGAACCTGTTTTTAAATCGTATTTAGTTAGAGAAGGTTTTTAAAGCAGCATTTGATTAAGTGGTTAACAACAAGAGCCAGCTTCTTAAACCGGCATGCAAAGCACTTAATTTATGGTGAATTTTTCCTGCCTTATCCTAAAGCTGGCATGAGGCACACAGGCATATGTTTAATGAAATATAAATGTTAAATCAAAGGAGCTGGCAAAACACTGAGATGTATTTCTCTTGCCTGGGTACTGAATCTTTTTCAAGGGAGAGAAAAAAGCTAACAGTACTTAGGTGTGGCACAAATGATGTTACTTGTCTATGCGATAGCTATCAGTATCTGCTTGAAAGTGTTCATTAAAATGCATTCATTGCCATTTGTGCACATAATTGGGGCTCGCAGAGTTGTTTCTCCTTAGAGCGAGTAAAGCAGAAATAGGCATCTTCACAAGCAGGATTTTTCTAGCTTTATTTTTGGAAGACCTGGTTGTATAACAGTATACAGCTAATGATTTCCCTAGTTTTGTTCCTGCCTGCCACTTTCCCTAATGGGTGAGTTGAATTGAAGTGGATGGAGTAGACGAGATAAAGGCTTATGTCATAAATGTGTTCTGTCTCAGGTTTTTTCAGCTAAATATACTCAGTCTGGCAGTGTTGAACTGGTTGAGATTTAAGGAATCTGTATCTAACGCTGGGAATTAGTTTGTAGCATTTCCTCTTCCTTGGGGATGTTTGCCGTATAGAACTGACTCAGGGCCACTTTCAGAGAGGAAAACATACCAACTAGCAGATTAAAAAAGGAGAGGGGGATTATTGGAACAGCAGAAGTATAAAGACTTCTTCTTCAGTGTGTGGGCAGTGTGCTCTGAGTAGCCAAAGGGATCTTTGAGGAGGGTTGTACTCTGCAAAGAAGTCTGTATTTAGATGTTCACGTTCAGTATTTTGCTGCATTAGAAATCATTCTCGGTATAGATGATGTAGCCTGTGTTTGAAATACTGAAATATGTTGATGAAAGCCTGAAGCATAAAGATATGAGGAGATAGCAAAGGGGGAAACAGGCAGAAGGGAAATGGAAGTGGCAGAGGTTTGAGCAGGTTCAGCATTGAGAACGTGCTGGTTTTTGTTACTGTCAGTATAGGCTGTTCAGTGAAGATGCACTAATAGACTATAAGAATTGTGGTGTTAAGGCCTCCTCAGCATAAATGTGCAGCTGAGTTGATAATGGTTTGTGCAACTTGAGAAGAGTCGCGTGGGAAGTGGCGGGATAGACAGGTGGGTTTAAATTAAGACTTAGTGTTTGACTGCTAACCAATTAGTGCCTTTGTAAAGTGGCTAATGAACTTAAACGTTGTATTCATAAGATCCAAATCCAGTAAGAACAACCAAACAAACAACCTGCTATTTCTGATGTGGAGCTACTAATGTCATATACGGATCCATAAAAATATTTTAGCTTCCTTAAGCTAATTGCAGAGAATGAGATTTGTGAATGTAGTGCTCAGAGATGAGCTGCACAGTTGTAGTTTCCAAAGCGGTTTTAGAAGAGTCCAGTGAAGGAAGCTTTGCTGACTCCTTTACACTTAATGAAGAGTCATCATTGGCACAGCCTGGATGCTGCTTCTGCACAGTTACAGCAGGAATCTGAGTTCATACAGGTTCCAATATTAAACACCGGAACGTGGGATTTCTTCAGAATCATAGAATCATAGAATTACTCAGGTTGGAAAAGACCTTGAAGATCATCAAGTCCAACCGCAGCCTAACCAGTAGCCTATCTCTTAAAAAACAACCACAAAACAATACCACAACAACAAACCTCTGCTAAATCATATCCCTGAGTACCACATCCAAACGGCTCTTAAACACATCCAGGGATGGCGATTCAACCACCTCCTTGGGGAGCCCATTCCAGTACCTAACCACCCTTTCTGTAAAGAAGTTCTTTCTAATATCCAACCTAAACTTGACCTGGCGCAACTTGAGGCCATTTCCCCTCGTCCTGTCACAAGTCACTAGTGAGAAGAGACCTGCCCCACTCTCACTGTAAGAACCTTTCAGGTACTGGAAGACAGCAATAAGGTCTCCCCTCAGCCTCCTCTTCCTCAGGCTAAACAGCCCCAGCTTCCTTAGTCTCTCCTCATAGGGCTGATTCTCCAAGCCCTTAACGAGCCTTGTTGCCCTTCTCTGGACCTGCTCCAGTACCTCCATGTCATTCTTGTGCTGAGGTGCCCAAAACTGGACACAGTACTCAAGGTAAGGCCTCACCAATGCTGAGTACAGGTATATTTCTTCAGGTATAATAGAATAATGCAGTATGTTTATTTCTGTTCATGTATTTCAGTTCGGTGACTTATTTCAGTGTTTTTAAAGATCAACATCATGATGCTTAATTTGCAAGGTCGCTGAAAACGTTTGAAATTCAGAAAGGAGGAGCAAGGAAGTCAGCTCTGTGGTGCTGTTGGTCTTTTATCAAAACAAAACCATCACAATTGAAGCTCCATTCAGTTTTGAAGGGCATTCGTTCTATGCTTCGAGTCGTCTTGTTCTCAGTGCAAGGTAGTGGTAGGAAATGCATACTTAACCTTACCTAGGGAAGCAATTGTTTCCCTAAGGGGGAAAAAAAAAAAAGGAGCAACAGTAATGAAAAATTCTGTTTCTTAAAATGCAGCATGTTTGCAAATATGACAGTTTGGAAATGAAAAAAGCTCTTTAATTTTATAAGGCGTTTTGGGCTGTTATTTATCAGTGACTGATTAGAAGAATGGATGAAGTAAGGTTCACGTTTCAGATCGACGCGGTGCTGTGCAAGGAGTGTGCTGCTGGGATCCCTCGGGTTAGCTCTGACAGAGGTGCCTTTGTTCTTGGGTCTGCAGGGATCTCCAGGCTATAGTGGCTTTAGGAAGAGCTAAGAGTTCTCTTATGCTAAGCTATGCAGAAATTAGTAACTGCTGCGGTTTAGCAGGCACAGATTTGAGTCAGTTGATAACATCATAGGAACATCGATGTTTTCTGAAGTGTGTCTGCCACCTAAAAGTGACAC
The DNA here is from genome assembly GCF_039878825.1 of Excalfactoria chinensis. Lineage (NCBI taxonomy): Eukaryota > Metazoa > Chordata > Aves > Galliformes > Phasianidae > Excalfactoria > Excalfactoria chinensis. The sequence goes on along the minus strand of NC_092825.1, from coordinate 155,053,027 downwards.
TGCAGAGTCCTTGTTTTGCAGTTTGTTTTCGTCATAGAATCATCATAGGATCACAAGGTTGGAACGGACCTACAAGATCATCTAGTCCAACCGTCCTCCCTTTACCATACCTACAGAAAACTACTAAACCATATCTCCTAGCTCCCTATCCAGACGCCACTTGAACCAGGGATGGTGACTCCACCACCTCCCTGGGCAGCCATTCCAGTGCCTGACCACTCTCTGAGAGAAGAAGTTCCTTCTTATGTCCAGTCTAAACCTCATCTGATACAACTTGTGGCCATTTCCTCAGGTCCTTTTGCAACTATTATCCTTTGACTGAAGGTTAAGGTTAAATGTGGAAGAACTATTTCCATGTGGTTGTCTAAAGGGATGGTGTGTAGTTGTGAATATAGAGGCATGACATGCTTCACTTAATTCTGTTTCTTCTATGATAATTACAGCCATATCCACTTTTAATTACCAGGTCTGTCGATGAATACTAGTCATTTTTCTCTTGTAGCAGTGTATTCATTGAACCAAATGAATACAGCTTCTGCATTTCTCTAATAGAAGGATAGGCATAGTTCCTGGGTGGTTCTCTGGTTTGAATAGTATACAACAAATGAGTGTGTGTGTGTTGGTGGGTGAAAATTAAATCTAGCACTTGGATTTTGCAGTTGTTCAAAAGTTCTATTTAATGACTAGAGCTGACTGGCAATAAACAGATGCTTAATTGTACTTCGGTGTCATGCAGCATAGAGGTGTTGTGATCTTTCATTACTTCCAGGGTGCCATAATTCACAAAAAGTATCAAGCAAATAGCAAGCAGAAGAAAGTAATACTAAACAAAAGGTGAAACTCTGATGTGATTGCTTAGCTCTTGTAGCAAAGCTTAGTTGACAAGTCATTTAAGTCCCACAGGTTCATCTGGTAAGGTAGGCCTATCTTTTTACAATGTAGGCTTTGTGATATTGTTTCTAAACCAAATGTTATTATTTTCTTGCTGTTACAAAACCCAACTAATTTTAAACTGTTTGTCTGAACTGTTTGCCATCTGGATGAATTTTGTTCTTGGCTTTGTGGTTTGTAGGTTGAAATAAAAATGAAGAAACCAGAAGCTGTAAGATGGGAAAAACTGGAGGGACAGGGAGATTCTGTGAAGTTAAAGCAGTTTGTACCAGGTTTGTTATCTGAATTCACCATTAAGAGTTTTGTTTTTGTGAAGTTATTTTCAGATATAAACAACTGGCGTGTTAAAAGTTTCTAATGAAATTTGTCCCGTATTTACAAAGGAAAACCTTCCAGTCTTGTGGAAGAAAATGACAGAAATAGGCTGCAGGGCATTACTAAACTTAATGTATGAAGTTTAGTCATAACTTCTGTTAATCTGATGAATTGTTGAGGATGTGTGCTTGTCATTAATTCCTCTAGGCTTTTATCTGTTCAGATGTTTATTCCTGTCGCTGTTTTGAAGTTCTTTGCATTGTTGTGCTTATATTAGTACTTAAATCATTAGCGTTATTTACCAAGGTATTCTGCCTCTCTAGAAAAGTAACGCTTTTGCAGTGTTTCACAACTGATTAATAGCCCATCTTGGAATGAATCACATCCACCTTTGATTATGTCAGACTTGCTAGATACATGCATGTAAAGCTGCAGTTTGCAGAACAGCCATGACAGTAGAAAATGCTTAGCTAACTAACGCTTCCATTTTTCAGACACCCAGCACTTATATCCATCGTCCTCTCACTATACAAGGAACTGGGACAAGCTGGTAGTTGAAATCAAAGAAGAAGAAAAGAATGAAAAGCTAGAAGGAGATGCTGCTTTAAATAAGCTTTTCCAGCAAATCTATTCGGATGGTACCGATGAAGTGAAACGTGCCATGAACAAATCGTTTGTAAGTCCTCACTCTTTTTCCTCTAAAGAAAAGTGTGACTTTTGCACAGTGTCATGGTTGTAGTGAGCTTTGCATGCATCAGAAGGCTTCTATTCATCAAGACCCTGGGCCTGTAATAAATGGCACTGGTTCAGTGGGAGATGTTGGTATAACAGGTCTCAATGGAAGACTGTACTTTGTTGTTGCTTTCTTTGTTTCAGTTAGTGTTAGGAGAGGGAATGTAGTTTTGGTTCCTAGAAGCTTTTGTTGTTGCTCGGGGTGAAAGAATCAAATTTCTCTTGTTCTTTGTATGTACAGCTTACAAGAATGTTGAGTGTCCCCCTAAAAGCATCATGTTCATTGACTTCTCATCATGTCCAGTACTATTAACAAGTATTTTTAGGCTGAGGTTATGGGCTGTTGACTGTCAGACTTCATTCAACAAACACACACTAAATTCCTGTGTAAATTGCTTCTGCGTGAAGTTTCAATTCTTCAGGTTTCTTCGGAGTTTGCAGTCTGCTGTGACTTCTATATTGCTGGAATTCCTGTACCAAACTAAACACATGTTTCCTCATGTTGCAGATGGAGTCTGGAGGCACGGTTCTGAGCACCAACTGGTCAGATGTTGGTAAAAGGAAGGTAGAAGTAAATCCTCCCGATGATATGGAATGGAAGAAATACTAATCCTATTTTTAATCTCTTACCATCTGTGTTGCCATAGTCATGTACTGGCCACTGTATATGAACATAGCATTCTCGGATTCAAAGCACTGAAATGTTCCCTTGGAAACAGGAATTGTCTTTACGTTTGGCGTGCTTTACAGATCTCTTCATCTGCAGATGTTAAAGATGTATTCAAGAGTGGAATCCTCTTTTCATCACCTCTGTTTTGGGAAATTGAATCAAACACAGTCTAAATTTTCTACCACCTTTTATCAGCTCTGCTCTTTGGGGATGGGATGATCTCTGATGGGCTGTTAAGGATGATTGCCTTACGCCTGATATTTCTGTTCAATAACTTATTAGATCTTGGCAACTTTGGGTAAAAATACTTTGCAACAACAACGTTAAAATTGTTTGCTCTTTAACTCTGATAAATAAAACTGTAAATACAACTTTATATACAGAAGCTTCTTTTTTTTTTGCATTCTTGGTTTTTGATGAAGGGGAATTAAAGCACGTAGCTAAGAAAGTAAATACACTACCTAAGGGAAAAAAAAAATATAGCTTGTCTGGGACCAAACTCTTAATTTTATAAGAACAAAATTGTTCTTGTTGGTGCAGATAAAAATTGATATTATCTTGGTGATAGATTGGACTGTAGGAGATTTCTGCATGCTCAGAATTGCTCGCATTTTAGAGGATAGTGCCTGCATCTGTCACTGTACAGCAGTGCATTGTTTCTACCAGTGCACCTTCTTCATAATGATTCAGATTTTGAATGATAGTGTTTCCAAACAGCAGATCTAAGAAACTTAAATACTTCCTCCGTCTTTACCTCCTGGATACAGGTCTGCAGTGGCCTGCATGCTTGGAGAGGCTCAAAAGCCTGTTGGGTTTAGGTGCCCCTGGTTGAGAAGGGGTAGGACCGGGTGACTTCTGGTGGTCCCTTTCATCCTCAGTCATGCTGTGGTTCTGTGAAAGCAGGGGGTATGGGTTACAAATAGATGTCACTTGCAAATGTTGGCAGCCACCTGAAAGTCACCTCATTCCTTGCTCTTACCATTGGTGCTGGTTTTAAATGCATGGCTATTTTTCCTTGCATTCCTGATTATGTAGGCTCTTCTGGATTGTTACTCTATTTCTTTCCTATATCTGTTTGTTATTTTTTACTACTGTGAGAACCAGTTGCCCAGTATTGAGAGCATTTGCTACCTGTATGGCAACTTCATTTGATTTGGAACAGGAACTTGAACTTGTTTCTCCTAGATAAGTGCCTTGCTTTTGAGTTATGCACTGGAAGACACCTCTTCCATTACTCCTTAATGTAGAAGGAAGACAAATATGTGAGCTTTACTTTGTCATGAAATCAAGTTCTTGTCTCTTGGCCAGCCTTGCTTTATAAATATCATCCAGAGCACTTAACGGTGCTTACTGAGGACTTGCTATGGGATAAACCTAGATAAAAAAATCTCTGAAGTAAAAAGGGAAGAGGTAATTTGAAGATGTTTTCTGCCAAACAAGTTGCTTTTACTTACTGTGGAGAATGCAGTAGTGGCTCCTTTGTCTACTTTCACTTGCTGAAAGTCCATGGGAATATTTTATCAGATAAGCACAATATATTCTTGTATTAAATGGGTACTGTTTCACTGCTCTGGGATTCCATTCACTTAGCTTAAGGCATAAAGTAAAATAAAACGCGTTGCTACTTATGTACTCTTGAGGCACGTGTAATGCAAATATAATGCTTTAGCTTCGGGCTAAAACTTGTAGCAATCAAATAGAAGACTTCCTTGTCCATCTCAATCCTGTGAGCAAAGCTTGCAGGTCCGAATGTAATAGCAGCACATTTCTGAGCGCAGTCAGTGTGCGCGTGTGTTCCACTTCTAAACTTCAGTTGAACCAGTAGTGGCAGCTTTTGTTGCATTGTTGGGGGATGGGTTTTTTTTAGTGGAGGTTAAAGCAATAAGTAGAATTTTCTTGTAAACTTGGGAATGGGGAAGGTGTTTCATGGGCTTTGTTCTTGACAAAGCACAGGAACACAGAAAAGGGTTCCAGAAGCAGTAAGTCAAGGGAAAAGTGCCAGGGAGCTGGAGTGAAGGTGATGAAGGGTACCGATGTCGAAGAGATCTTCCTTTGGCACCAGTGAGGACAAGGAAGTTGGTGCAGCACTGGCAGTTGACTGGCTGTCTTGTTTTTTTTCCTCTTTTAGTGATATTTTACTTGTTCAGATTACTGAGATTTTTTTTTGTTCATTTCTAGGCAGACTTTTCATTACACTTGGGGAATCTGACCTCAGAGCACTGATTTGTAACCGTGTTGCAAAGAAGGGAATGGGACTGCAGAAGGGTATCAGTAGCCTTGCAATTCAAGGCCACAGGTGGGATTACTCGGCGCTGCTGTTTTGAGACTATAGGAGCTTAAGTTGTACCTTAGGGCAGTCTTTCTCCTGCATGGTACGTGTGCCGTGCTTGTAAAAGATCAGTTGAGCCTCTCAGAAGTGAAAGATGGATCAATTTGAATTTTGCCCTTTCCGAGCAGAGATTCAATCCACCCCGATGTGCAAATCCATTATTTGCCAGCTGTAGTTTTATGCCTGCGCGTTGATAAAATCCTGCCTTGAAAATGAGGATTCTGAATTCATTTGTGCTGTGACAGGGGTGTATTGTTATGAGAGACAGATCCCTTCCACTTCCAGCCTCTTCTTTCTCAATGCAGACACACAGGTGGAGGATGATTCCCATATGAAAAAATGAATGGGGGAAGAGACTGGTTCATTTCTTCTCATCAGTGAGGGGATGAAGTGTGATATGGGTGGAGAAAAGAGGAGACTTCTGCTATCATATCTCTTCAGTCTTTTTGTTGTTTATTTTCATGGTGCCAGGGCAAAACTATCATCTTCAACAGTGGTGGTAAGTGCTGTTTGGTAGTCTAGGCCTCCACTGTTGGGCACGCTGCTGCGTCTCTTCATGCTATTCAAGCGTTGGTCTCATTGCCACTGCTGTGCTGCCTCAAAGCTTATCTAAGCATGTCATTCATTTTTAAGAGTAAGATTTTGGTTTTTTTGCAACCTTTCTTTAACAGGAGACGTTCTTTAAATATAGAACGTTCTTTCTCTATAAGTAGAGAAATACTAACTTGCTTACTTGAAGAATGATCTGGGGAGGGGGCCTTGCTGCATATCTTTTGGAGATGGATTAGAGTGACTACTTAGAGTGGCTTGGGTTGGAAGGGACTCTAAGAATCATGAAGCTCCAGCTCCCCTGCCACAGGCAGGGCAACCAACCTCCCCATTTAATACCAGACCAGGCTGCCCAGGGCCCCATTCAACCTGGCCTTGAGCACCTCCAGGGATGGGGCATCCACAACCTCTCTGGGCAGCCCATTCCAGCACCTCACTGCTCTCCTGATGAGAAGATTACCTATGAGAATCCGAGAACTCTGTGATCTTTGTTTAATATTTGTGCAATATTGTAATTGGTGGCAATTTTATTGGTCACGGTTATATTAGTAACGTCCCTCTTATAGTCACTGGAGCTTTCTTGGCTGCCTGCAGAGGAGTGCAAAATAGATGTGACAGTGAAACACCCATGAAAAATGCATTTTTTACTTTAGACATGTTTTTGTCTGCCTATAGAAAACCGATACAAGCCTTTTGTTTAGGAAGTTAATTTTGAGGCTGTACAGACATGGGATAACGTGGTTTTTTTTTTCCTGTCTGCTTAAAGTCTTTTTGTTTAACCAGCAGAAGCAGGTAATGAGTTGCTTCAGGATGACCCTACATGCAAAAGATAGAAACAGTGTCGTTCATATGTATGTATGTATAAATGCCTTTCTTTCTCTTTCCTTTGAGTGTGTTTTCACTTGCAACACTGCACTTTCCGATCCAAAGAAAAAAAAGCTACAGGAAACAATTGCCATTTTTAATGTATTTGTTTAATCAGCAGTTAAAATAAGAAAGAAAAAATGATTTTTTCTAAGCTTACGAATGGCGTACTGCTAAAACAACATAAAGATCGAGGTCGTTTCCTTTCAAAAAGAGCCAAAAAACACCTCAAATATTAACAGGCCTTGAAATCCCGCTCTAAGAAGTTTCCAGTTTAAGCGTTTCAAAGCGAGCTGGTTCTTGAGATTAAGGGAAGGTGAAGCTTATATATAACAACAACGGAACAAAATACCACGTTCTGTTCTCGTCTTCCCTTGTTTAACACTTTGCTTTTTAGATGCGCTGTTTAGCATTCTGCACGAGGTTGTCTTTATTTTCTTTAAGCCGCGATTATGTCAAATTAATTGCTCTTTTCTGTGTGATGCAGTGCTAATAACATTACGAGGCTCGCAACATCTCGGGAGCTGTTTAGTCACAAAAACACGAATGCTTCAGAAAGCGGACTGTAAAAGATTGGACCTTTTTTTGTTTGTAGTGCCTGTGTAGATGGCTCCGTGAACTCAGGGGTGGAGTTTAAGACGTCGTGTGGATGAAGGCAGGATAATGCTTCTATTTCTGTTCAAAGACTAGGAATCCTAAGTCGTACCGTCCTGCGTGAGTATTTCAGCTCAGTGCCTTCCATAGAGATTTCATACATAATAGGATCAATCCCTCTAATTGCAGAGTTTGCCTGAGCAACAAGGGTGAGGTTAAAATCTTTATTTCCTCTTGTTTACCGCTAAGCAATTTCCCTTGTAGAGAGCAGAGGTTCGCTCCAGCGAAGGCCGAGGAGCTGGCATGAACAACTGCTGTCCGCGTGGAGTAAGGAGGGGTTGTAATCTTGTGTTAGAAGTGTCTAGTTCAAGGGTTTATAAATAACAGTGGCTCCTGTAGATTCAGAAGGGTCTTGAGACTCTTTGGCCTGCAGTTGGGCGTAAATACTTCTGCTGTAGTCGCTGGGTGGCAGATAGTTGTCAAACACCGCATTGGTATCATGGATACAAGATTCTTGGTGCCGGGGCAGCTTTGATGTTGGGATGTGCAAAGGGTTTTGATTCTGCAGCCTCACAAATTCCATCCCACAGCCCCTCTTCCTGCCGTTTGTTTCTGATTAAACACCATGTGAGCTTTCCCATGTCCCCTAGAGCAGCTTTGTGGGAAAGGTATGCTGTAATTGGTTTATAACCATTCATAATGACCTGGCAGCCCTGTACGGATAGCAACGGGGAGCGACTTAACTTGTGATTTATTTAGGTAAGCTACGTGGATGAAAGGTACTCCCAGTGTACAAGTTTAGCTGGTTGCCTAATTGGACATAAATTTTCACGTCTAGCTCAGAGAGAGGTTTTTTTTTTGTTATGAAAGTCTGAATTTGGATTTATGAGCAAGCTTCTAGACTGCTAAACCACTTTGTGAGCAAAGTTAGCGTTGTCTGTTTTGGGGCTTCTTAGTTTGGAATTCAGTGCCTGTTTGTAGACTCTTTATCATTGGTAAAGCTAATAGCACCTTAATTTAAGAGTTTATTTACACTTAGAATACCTGCCCTTGCTTTTAGCACAGTAACACGTGTTTGGATTTAGAAGCCAAGATTGGCCTTGCTGCTTTGGTCGTAGTCTTTCATCAGTTTGGTATTGTCAGACTCCTGCTGGCTTCCTCCAGGAGCCCAAAGCTCTCTCACACGACACCCATGATGCGAGCCACCCACCAGCTGCAGGGCATGATGATACGGCAGGCGGTGCGGCAGCCCTGGTAGTTGTATGGCCATGGGTAGTAGCCCAGCAGAGGCTCACAGATCCTCTGGCACTGCGTGTAACTTCGCCTGCACTCGATGCAGCACACTCCTAGGTGATCCAGCATGGGGTCAAAAGCCATCCCTTCACCTTCCAGTTGCTGAAACACAAAATGTTAGGGTTATCAGCTCTGAGAACTTGGCTTTGAACTGCACAGCGCTGCCATTAGCTGGCCTTGCTTTTTCCCTTCCGCTGTGCTTGGTGGAGATGTAGAATTAGTGCAGTTACCCACGTGAAAATGGTAAGAAAAAAAACAGGGAGCTCTAACGGAGTTCATTATTAGTCTTCAGCCTTCTCAAAAGACCCAGCAGCACTAAAACCCCCAAGGTATAAACGTTACCAATGGCAAAGACTTGAATATAGTCATATGGGTCTTTCATGTTGATGACCACGTCTCAGCTTACGCTGTACTATTAATGGTTCTTTTTTAATATATATTTTAGTGTGGGTTTTTTTTAATTCAGAATATTTCTCCCTTGTCTTTCTGTCAGCTTTTTTCCCCCAGTGCCACGCTGAGTTGCTTTGTGGACAGTGGGATTTCTGCCTGTTCTGTACCTGACAGTATGCAGTTGCATGGAACGCAGCGTGCATGAAATATTTAAAAGCAGGCTCTTGCTTTTGCCTTCTCCCTTCAGAATCATTTCCCTGTTTGTTTGGTTTTTTTTTGGGGGGGAGGAGGAATGAACCCAAACTACCACCAAACAAACTGAATATTCTAATTTTGAAGCTAAACTTGTTCTTTTTTTTTTTTCAAGGACACTTTGAGAAAAGCAGCAACCAGCAGATGCTGGCATCTAAGCTGGCCCTGAGTGTTTTTCACTCAGAACCCAGTGACAACACTGCAGCGGTGGGGCACAGAGGCTACATTCTCCACTCCAGGCTGGTGTGTGGTGCTGGGGATCACTTGGTTGAGCTCAGGCCTTTGGAGTGTCCTTCCCCAACCTGATAGCAAGGGAAGGATGTTGGTTCCCTTGAGTTTCCCTCCTTGGGTCTAGATGCCAGCAGTGTGAACTCGTTGTCTGGAATCCCTTTTATGCAGTGGGGAGGGGAAATAGTTGTGAGCACGATTCCTTCCATCCTGGGGGAAAGAGCTACAACATAATTAATGGTCCTTTGGAATTAAACAAATCTGCCTCTAAGGAAAGCTTGGCTACAGGCATCTGTGGGGTAACTGCTAATGAAGGTGAGTCCTGCCCTGCAGGATGATGGAGGAAGTGTGGGGAGCTGGAAGCTGTGGCTCTGGCATATATCCCTTTGGCTGGGAGAATGGAGCTGCAGCAACTGCTCTGCTGCTGCTCCCAGAGAAAAAGGGAAGTGGGGCCTCACGGACTTCACGTTAGTGGATGCAAAGAGAAGCTGAATTCCACAGCCATTGCTATTCTACTGACCTCATGAGAGTCAGTTTAGATCCACTTTATTTGGAGTGATTAATTTGAGTTTAATTAAGGGATGTCAGCTCGGCAGAATGCTGTCACAGCATAATGATCTCCTGCTGTTGCCTAAATGTCAAGTCAAAGCCAAGACTTATTTCCAAAGCAGGAGGCATTTATCTTGTAACAGTGTTGTATTAAAGCGACTTACTCCTGCTGCACCAAATGGTGGGTGTAAATTCTCTGGCACTGGTGCACTAGACTAGAAGCTGCCTACTGCATGGCTCCTGTACGCTTCCTCATCTTGGAGAGCAGCAACAAATGTCCCAGTGGTCACCTTCCATGTGCTACTGCTGCCTTTGAGCAGGTTCTCCTCCACCTGCTTGCCAGAGAGCCTGTCTTCCTGATGGGGAGAGCAGGCTGAGACAGCAGGTCTAATTTTAGGAGGAAACTCTTTGCTATGAGTGCTGGCGCAGCTGCCCAGAGAAGCCCCATCCCTGGAGGCACTCAAGGCCAGGTTAGTTGGGGCCCTGAGCAGCCTGAGCTGCTGGCTGGCACTGCTCACAGCACAGGCTTGGAGCTGGGTGGGCTTTAAGGTCCATTCCAACCCAAATCATTCCATGTTTTGGCTTAACCCCTAATATCTTTGAAACCAGACTCAAACTACCACTTTCTTCTCTAGGGGTCCGATGCTGCTTTGTGTTAAAGAGCATGGTATAGGTCCTGGCTACTAGATGCATGCTTTGCTGATAAATGTTAGGGTACAGCTATCTGATCAAGACCAGCTTCTAGTTTATATCATCCTCCAGTACTTCTTAGTGGGCCTTGGAGCCCTTCTAAAGCTACTTGTAATCAGCTCCTCTTGATCTTGCCACCTCCAGCACTTCATCTTGATGAAGCTTAGTTAACACTAGGGCTGAGGGAGAGAGAAGAAGACTGGGAGAAGACCTTTTTGAACTTTCATGTAGACATGTTTCCCTGGTCTGTACTTAGGGGAGAAAAAAACGGAATGAGCCGAGCATGCAGATTTAAATACATAAAAGACAAACCCAACCATGTCATTAATATTACGTGTCCACCACAGTCTTGTGCCCTCTGGTTGCAAATACTCACGTTGTACGGGTTGTCTGGGTTAAGAGTTTGATCGCTTTCTTGCTGCATTGGCCCGGTTTCGTTGGACTGGGGGCCAAGCTCTTGAGTCAGCAGGGTGGGGATGGACCTGGTGTTCACCTCTTCGTCAGCAGCTGCGTCAAAGTTTGACTCGGACTGGCGTTTATTTCTCTTCATTTCTCTCCTTTCTCTTTGTTTATCTGAGGAAGTAGTCATATTTTGAATGTATCTTTGTATTTATCCACAGATCCAGATTTCAGTGGCGTGTTTAATAAAAGCTAGGAGCAACTGATACCATTCTGAAGTGGGATCCCTCTTTCTTCCCTTGAAGCCAAGCGGGTGTAAGAAGATGCTTTTTGGCTTCCAACGTGGTCACTGATGTTACCTCAGCAGAAGCTGCCAGTGCTCACAAGAGCCATCATAAGTGCTTTTGTGGCAGACTGGTGCCCTGTTCCCAAGTCCAGGTGGTGAACCCAGTGGGAGCTGCTTTAATGCTGCTCTTTTGTTACCCAGTAGAGAGCACAAGGTCATGAGGAAAATGGAAGATAATGGTAGCTTGCTTGGATCCCCAGGTGCTCTCAAATGATACTTTTTTTTTCCCCTCGGTGTTTTCAAATTAGTTGGACCAAGGAGGAATAAATTTTTCAAGCCCACTCTTCTCCTTCCAGGCCTGGAATCTACCTGAAGTAGTTGTCATCACCCTGGTAACTCCTGAACACCTTTGCTAAGCGTGGCTGTGTTTGTTGGCCATACGTCCACCTCCAGGACCTCACAAACACCACCTATCAAGTTGCCAAGCTGATCCCTCCACCAAAATCTACTGGAGAAGCATAGGGAACATGGCAGGGCGTGATCTCAGACCAGTAGTTTGCTGGTCCCCAGCCCTTGGCCAGCTGTGGCGTTCTAGCTGCCTGAGCAGTTTGGTTCTAGTACTTGTGAAATACAAGAAGCGTTACCTTTGGGATATGTAGGTCGAAGCCAGAAAATTGGAAGATCCCCGCAAAGCTCTAAAATTTTGGGGCTTAGGAAACCGTTGTGCTTGATGGGCTCGTCTGCAGCCACCCAGATAAGAGAGTTTTCGTCAAATCTAACAGGCATGATTTCATCTTCCTGCGAACAGAAGAGCACAAATCCTTTGCTAGTTCGGTGAGCGGCCTTGTGCCTGCCTGCTGCTAACTCTTGGGCATCAAACTGTGTAATCATCAGCTGCAACTAATGCTGCGCAACCTTTATTTCATGGATGTGAGCTGGTTGTAGTGAGCCAACCTGCTGTCAGGTTTTGCTGGGGTTGTGTTTTCACCCTTTTCTCTTTTAGAATACTTTTTCTCTATATATGAGAGATCTTCCAGGCCCCAGTGCCAGGATTTCAGTAGTAAAAACCTGTGAGCATCTACCAGCTTTGAGGGATGAGCAGTGAAACAGGCCAGCCAAAAATGAGACCCCCGTTCTTCTGTCATGCCTGCTCTCATCTGATGTTCTCCTAAGCTACAGCTCTGTTTACAATAGATGTTAAAAAATAAAGAAGTCTTGCTTGGAAGTTTTGGAGAGGATTACAGTACGAGAACTGGTGCAGCTTCCAGTTTTAAGTCAACGTGATGGCTCTGATTAAAGGTCTTGTTCAGTAAAAGCAATTCAATTGACCAAAAGCTTGAAGTGCGAGTTAAAGGAGCCTGCCTTTTTGAAGTGTACCCTGCAGGTTTTGGTTTGTATCTTCAAAGTAATGTAGGCAAATGCCAGTGATTGATTCTTTAAAGTCGTTAGTTCAAAGCATTATTTTACATAAAACGTGTAAGTATTTTATAGCAACAGTGAAATATTAAGAGAAAACCAACTTGTGAATCATGAAAACCAGTATGATTTCAAAGTTAAAATTCTAAATTGCTTCCATAAAAGTCATCGAAACTCGTTACATAACTGACTAGATCAATTTATTCCGTCAAGTTGTTGTTCCTTTAATGTGTTTATTGATTTCTTTGTAGGTCTCAAGCCATTGAAGTTCACCATCCAATCTGTCTACTGAGAGCGGCTCTTGGTTCTCTTTTTTTTCCTCACCCTTAAGTTTCTATCAGCATCAGAAATAAGAGAATCCACGTTTCTGAAGCAAAAATATCCTTTGTTTCTGTTTTGAAACCCCCGTGACTTGAGAGCGGGCAGACTTTGGGGATCTACACAAGTTTATTTCCATCAGCCATTTTTACAGGCAATGTTGGCTATTGGTGTTGTAAGGAAGCACCGTAAATACTCAGAAGTATGTGCTTATCAGAGGGAGAACTTCCCCGAAGTGGGAAGATAAACACTGCTTTGCCACACCAGTCATTTATCTAACCAGAAAAGTCAAGCAACTGGGGAGGGCCTGAAGCAACTGACTTTGTATGAATGAGATGGGAGAAGTTTACATGGTAGCTGGGTGAGTACTGCAGCTTTTGTGACGCAGGTTCTGTGAAATCTAGTCAACGCAGTGCTCTACAATGAAGACTGATGCAGGCTAAGTAGGTCAATTCTTAACGTTTACTGTTATTTCTTCTGAGTTAGCTGAAATTTTGCAATAGTGTTCAACGTTTCCCAAGCCTTGATGGGTGGAGTTGCTCTAGCGTTAGTAAGCATTCCCTTGGGCTCTATCCCTGTTGCTGTTTGCATTTCTTCCTCCATGCTTCCCCATCATAGCCTCCTGCCTGGCCTTTTCTCATGCCCCCAAGGCCCCTTGCTCATCCCCCCCCCCCCCCCCCCCATACCAGTAGCCCTTACCAGGTCAGAGGACAGGCTGGCCTTGGTCATGGCATCCACCTCAGGCACGCGAGCTTTGGGCTGGGCCTTGATGTAACACTTCTGTCCTCCAGCAAATCGGATGCCGGTGATGCCCTAGGGAGTAGGACAGACATTTGGGTGCAGCCCTCCATGCCCCCCTGCCCCATAAACCCTTTGTGCTACCCCAGTCAACGTTGCTGCTGAGCTTCTAGTCTGAACACTGAGTCTTATTTAAAAACAGACACACCAGCGCACTCTGGGACACATTCTAGAGTGTGCTGGGAGCATCTCAGCGTTACTGAATCACAGGATCATGAAGGTTGGAAAAGACCACTAAGATCACCTTGTCCAACCATTGACCCATCACCACCACGCCCACTGAACCATGTACCCCAGCTCCACATCTACCCTTCAATCCAAGTCCTGGCTGAGCACGCAGTCATCTGAGCTGTGCCAATCAATCCAAGGATGCTAATGTAAATGCTTGGCCTTTGGAAGTGCCTTTCTTTCTCCCTTATATCCATTTTCAGCTCAAAACCCATCTGGCAGCATCCCTTTGCTCTCACTGAGCCCTACTACTGCCCTAGTAGGCAGGAGCCAAGCTTAGAGAGCTGATCTGACCCAGCTGTTATGTCAGCCAGCAGCACACCTGGCAGTGATGTGACTTCAGCATCTCTCTGTTGAGCTGGAGCCTTTGTGCAGACATGGAATAGTGAAGAGGAACAATGAGAGCTTGCTACACGTGCCCTTACTCAGCTGCTATTAATGTTGCTATGGTGATGTTAGCTAGAGAATGGTAAAAGCTGAACTCCAGCTGTTGGGCAAGCTGGGTCCCCAGTCTCCTGGCTTGGATTTGCTTGTATTCATAGAGAAGCCATGGAGCTGGATTTCCTCTGCTTTCTAGAACAGGGAGCAGTCCTCCCAGCATCTGGGACAGTGTGGTGTAGGCACTGGAGAGAGGGGTGTGAGGGACCCAGTGACAAGACTTACAATCTGGAAATCATGAACTTCAACAGCCTCTTCGCTCCCGCTTCCTGTTTTGAATGTCTCTAAGTTGTTTCCGGCATCTATTTCCATCGATCCGTCCTGCACTTTCCCATTAATGCTCATGGTGTAGTGAACATTGTACACCTGGAATAGATAACGGAGCAGTAACGCGCTAACGCTGTGCAATGTCTTCTTCCTGAACCAGATGGTGGGTCAATCCGATGGTCATCACCCTACTCACAGAACCCCAGCATGGCTGAGGTTGTCAGGGCCCTCTGGGTCCCTCTGTTCCAGCCCCAGCCCCCAGCAGGGACACCCAGAGCAGGGTGCCCAGGGCCACGTCCAGGTGGCTCTGGGAGATCCCCAAGGAGGAGATCCCACAACCTCTGGGCAGCCTGTGCCAGTGCTCCATCACTGCTATGACCACGTTCTGCAGAGGGTTTATTTCATTCTCTTGTGCAGTCCAGATAAAGGTGCTACACGAGCAGCTTAGTTTCAGTCTCAAAAACCAAAAGAAAAGCCTTGCAGCACTGTAACAAAAAATTCACACTGACAGCTGGAGATAAACTTCTTCTTCCCTCAGCCTCACTCAGGGAAGTGCTAAAGATTTATGGTTCCTCTATTATATGCATGCAGGCCCATGTTCTCTACTATCTCAGGCTCCACTTGAACATGGTGCGTAGACCCAGACCTATGCATGCAGCATTCCCTCCTCGGGGCTGAGCCAGAGTTGGGACCTTTTATTACTGCTGTCAGTTATGAGACAACGTAGAGATTTACAATAAATAAGTTTACCTGAAGCTATTTTATGAATGTGATTTGTAGAGTCGCTTCCTAAGCACTTGCAAATCCCAAGCTTGGAGGCACCTTGGAAAAATGCCTCCCACCTTTCCCAGTCAACCTGGAATTTGACTTCAAATCTTAATGACAGCTATGGATAGGACAGGAGTTGAACCTGATGATCCTTACGGGTCCCTTCCAACTCAAGGTGTTCTATAGTTCTATGTTTTGCAAATCAGGATTCAGATGGATGGAGCAATATGTAAGGGGAAATTGTCCTGCTGATGTACTGTGTCCCTGGCAGCCTATGTACCCATGGGTGTCATAGAATCATTGAATGGCTGGGTTGAAAAGGACCACAGTGATCATCCAGTTTCAACCCCCCTGCTATGTGCAGGGTCGCCAACCACCAGACCAGGCTGCCCAGAGCTACATCCAGCCTGGCCTTGAATGCCTCCAGGGATGGGGCACCCACAGCCTCCTGTCTCCTTTCAAGAGCCTGGTGGATGAGATTTGCAGCCTGGCTTAGAGGTCAGCGATGTGTCTTGTCTGTTTTTTTGGTGTTTAACCTTGTACTTTCTCTGACTACCTGCATTATTGCTACGTGCATGAATGTATCTCCCAGGGAGCTCCGCTCTGCTGCTAGGCCTTGCACAAGGACCTCCTTGATGGGACTGCAGCATGGCTGGAAGTTGTGCAAATCTTCTTCCAAAGTAAACCCAAAGGTCCAAACCGTGCTAACAGAGCAATCTATAATTCAGATGGGCACCACCATGATTAACATATGTTTTCAACCAAAACTTAGGTAAACAGAAAGTGAGATTTATGTATTAACACGGCATGATGCTTCTGAAAGTAGATTCTTAAAGTGGTCAGCAGCTTCTTAGTTTTGTTCTTTGCATACGGTGTCTTTTACCTACCCCAGCAAATGTAAATAAGAAAACGTACCGTGGCTTTAGAAGCTGTTCCACAGCTGTTAACCATAAATGCCTCCGTGCATCCACCATCTCACAGCCCACCAATGGGCGAGCTGATCACGGGTTAAATATAGCACTGCACACGTCGGGGTCCAGGTGGGACTTGGTCTGAGCATGCCGTGGTGTGGGGAAGGAATGTGTGTGTTTCAATGCTGGTTTTGTCCTGAGGGCTGGAGTTTGCCCAGGATATGAATCCCTGGGGAGGGGGCTGGGCTTGGAGTGTGCTGGGAATGTGTGAGCAGAAATCAATGTAGCGTCTGTGCTCCTGGAGATATGTTGCACATTCAGTAAGAAACGCTGCTTCCAGGAGCCTCCATACCCAAGACCAAGATAATTATTATTGGGGGGGGTTGTTTTGTTTTGTTTGTTTTTTAAAGTATGGGAGAAAATAAAAGACCTTCTTAAAGACCTCCTTATTGACTTTGTAATGCAAGTTTCCCGCCCGTGCCCTGTGTTACTTGCAGCCTGTTCCAGGCTGGCCGTGCTCACCTGCCTCTCGGTGGCTTTCCAGAAGTAGAAGGCGCCGATGGCCCCAGCCAGCAGCAGAAGGGCCCCAGCGATGAGCACTGTGGCCCCTGCCTTCAGCAGCCGCCCTGGCCCTGGAGGGGGCACTGCTGCCGTGTACGCCTGCAGGGAGCACAGCGCTGGAATAGGAAGCCCGACCTGGTTGGACCAGTTTGGGTCCCTATCCTGAGCCAGCTGTGATGGCTGTCATGTCCCAGCCCAACCCACCAGTTCTGACCCACCCGACCCTTCCATCTATGATCAAGCATATCCTGACCTGACCCAATCTGTCTCGTCCCATCCCAACCCAGATGGTCCCATCCCAACTCATCCCATCCCAACTCATCCCACCTTGTCTAAATTCAACCCATCAATTCAGTCCTGATCTGGTGAATCTTGTCCCATCCCAATGTGATCTGACCCACTGCATCCTGATTTATTCCAATCTGACCCATCCCAACCTGACACATTCTGTTCTGATCTGTCCCACTGTGATCCAGCTGAACCCAACCCACCCTATCTCACCCCGTTCCAACTCATCTCATCCCAAACAGTCCCATCCCAATCTGATCTGACCCATTCCAATCCATTCCATCCCGATCCAACCCATCTTATTCTATCCTGACCCATCCCATACCTATCAAAGCAGACCCTCCCTGCCCCATCCCATTTCATCCCATCCCAATCCCACTCATCCCAAACCACCCCTGCCCCATCCTGATCCATTCTGTTGTGTCCCAGATCATCCCATCCCATTCCTCCCCAGCCCATCTCATTCAGCCCATCCCTGTGGCACTCACGGGCGGCAGGCCCTGCTCCACGTCTTCGGGCCCCGCTCGGGCGATGGGTACCTTCTCCGAACCCTCGGCCATGGCTGCGATAGCGGCTGTCCCGGTCTCCCCTCTCCCCGCCGGGCAGCGCCGCCCCGGCCCGGCCCCCGCACCGCCCCTGCCCGGACAGAGGACTCTCCGCTCCCTTCGGGCCGCACCCCCGGGAGGAGGAGAGAGCGAAGATTTGGGGCCCAGGGGCAGCGCTGGAGAACGGGAGAGTGATGAAAGAGGAATGTCCAGGCAGGGAGTACCGCTCTGTGCTGCTGCGGAGAGGTGCCTTTACAGCCGGCAATAGTAAAAACTGATTCTTTTATTTATTTATTTAAATATATTAGGGTTTTCTTTTTCTTTTTTTTAACTGCACGAACGCTCTTGCCAAAGAAATCAGCAGAGTGCATTTGGATTGAGGTGTGGGCGCAGCGCATTTGACGGCTGCCCCACGGAATCCCCCAGCATTGCACAGGCTGAGCTTCCGCCAAGGCTCTGGGGACAAGCAGAGAATGGTTGAGGAACAAATCCCGGGGATACCCACCTGCAGCTTCTATCCTTAAACCCAGCCCCATCCATCCTGTTGATTTCCATCACTGGCCATCAGATCCTGATCAAAAATTAACAGGCATGGCTGCTGCTGAAAACAAACACCATCACAGCTAGTTAAATCCAGAGAGAAGCGCACTGTGCAACTTCATAAAGTAGGGCATGTTCTACCCCCCTCCTGAATGACACACTGTTGTAGGTTGAGGCTAATAATAAGATTATGATTCTCTTCATTAGCAAGTATTTTGTTACACCGCAATCTTGTGAATGGATATGTCTGTCTTGGCAAAATGTGAGAATCCCAGCCTTTGATCTCAAACCTCCATTTCACATCTCTGCTTTAGAAAGACAGATTTATTTTAAGGCCCCTGCGCTCATCTCCTGTATGGAAACGTGCCAGGGAGGTTTGCCATGGAGCCCCCTATTAGCCCCTGCTGTCATGATTTACCCTGTGTGCGTGCACAGATCTGCTCGTGGGATTGTGGGGAGCACCCCTTGTCGTTGTGATGGATTGGGTAGCAATGGGGTGAGTGGGGCTGGGGGCAGATGCACACCCGTGCAAACAGACCCACATTCAGTCACTGCAGAGCTGGTGTTTGTAGGGCTGAGGACAAAAAAGCAGCTTGCCTTTCACCAGCTGAGTTCTTCATTTGCAACGAAGATAACGCCGATAGTCGCGTCTGAGCGCCGTCTCCTCTCTAAATAACATGTGTGTGCTCAGCTGGATTAAGCCAACTTCTGAGGCTGGAAATCATAATAACAGTCTTTTACAGGACAGCTTTTCTGCTCGTCTGATACCATTATCCTCTGGGCTGAAAAGCATTCCAGAGTACTTGGAGAGCTGCAGTGAATGTGAGGTTGCTTAGCTGATAGCGCGGGCTTGTCTCAAGGAAACACATTTTTTTCTCATTATTTTTCACAGCTCTGAAAAAGTTTAGAAGGGGAAATGGAAATATTAAAGATGAGAACTCTTTGGTCTGGCTGCTCACTGAGCGCACCCTGCCTTTTAGTAAGTCTCCTCTGCTCCCTTATGCGCTTTATCTCCATTTTTCCAAGTGTCCCAAATAGTTATTTGGACTCTGCCATGGCCTGAGCAGAAATTCATGAGGCCAGGCACTTTCCCATACTTTTACAACAGCGCAGCCATAGCCTGGTTAGTGACTCGGGTTCCACCTACTTGATGTCTCTACTTGACCTCTTTTAACCACAGTACTCTGGAGGGAACAAGTGCTGCAGAAATGTGGCAACGTGTGAAATTTCAGACACCAAAACCACTGTTTGTTGTGTTCAGAGCTCTTGGAAAGCCCAGCAATGTCCTTTGCCCTGAGACTTTGGAAGAAGCTGCCATCCTCCATTGCCCTGTTGGGCACGTCTCCAGCAAGACCACAGTGAAGGGATGCACTGAGATGCACTGGGGCAGAGCCCTGCTCTCAACTCGCATCTTCCCCATCCATCCCACATATGGCCCATCACACTTGGTTCCTTCTCACCCCAGGACACAAAAGGCAGATTTGTTTTTCCCCAGGGCCAAATTTCCTCTATCCATATGTCTTCATCATATTCTTCCTAACTTAGCCAGTGGCTGTGCCTTCTGTTTGCCTTGAATCAGAGAGATAAAATAAAATAAAAATAACAAGCTGTCATTATGTGCTTTCCTTCCTACCTTTAACAATGTGGTCTCTTTTGTAGCTATCCTCTGTAAATTGCTCATAGGCTACTTCCTTTCCTAACCTCAAATCAGAGCTTACTGCTTTGGAGGTAGTTATTATCTTAAACAACTTAGTAGTGTCAATCTCCTTTCTTTTTCCCAGGGGCTTCTTTCCACTCTGATGAGAACTCTGATCATTTTCTTTTGGTTTTGTTGCAAAGGCCAAGCTTTATTTTCTCCTCCAAAAGCTCCCATGAATCAATTATGTTTCTCTTTTCTGATCTATGAACCTTTTCACTAATAATTCCGTGATCTGACTCAAGAGAATACTTCCAATGAGATCACCTCAGAGTCATCTCCAGTTCCACAAATACTACCTCCTGAAACGAGCATTTTACCCACCCTTCTGAAAACACACAAAGCACCTTTATTGCCTTTCTTTTTTTGGCCTTTCATAGAATCATAGAATCACCAAGGTTGGAAAAGACCTAAAAGATCATCCAGTCCAACTGTTTGCCTATTAGCAATAGCTCCCACTAAATCATGTCCCTCAACACAACATTCAATCGTTGTTTCGTTACCTTTTTGAGACGTTTGTGTGGACTGATTCCAGCAAGTACAACCATCTATTCACCTGCACTCTGTCCTTTCATTTATTTCCTTGCATCAGGCTTTGCTGGTCTGTTGTATCATCACAGAATCACGGAATCATTAGGGTTGGAAAAGATCTCCAAGATGATCCAGCCCAACCGTTCACTTACCGCCAATATTTCCCCACTAAACCAAGTCCCTTAGTACAACATCTAAATGTTTCCAACACTTCTCCCCCTGCATTCAAACCCTTATAAAGCAACAATAAAACAAAAGCAAAACAAACAAACAAAAACCCAACCAAATAGGTAATAAAAGAGAATAGTTTCTTAGTAAAAGAAACACATTATATTAAAGAAACTAAAGCCATGGGTGAAAAAGAACCATTGAAAAGCAGCACCCTCACCCCTGAGTTGGCTTCTCCTCAAGAATGAGTGTGGAGAGCACCACATGTCGTTTCACAGAACCACATCATGGCTTAGGCCTCCAAGTTTGGTGAATCTGGCCTTTGCCAACAGCTCTCTGCACATCAGGGCACAGTCCTTTGCCCCCAAGCTGCTTAGGAAGACTCTGTCTGTGCTCTCTGCTCCAGTAGCCCTGGGCCCAGCTCTGCCCTGAATTTGTAGAATCATAGAATCATGGACTCACAGAATGACTTGGGTTGGAAGGGATCTCAAGGATCATCAAGGGACCTCAAGGATCATCAAGCTCCAACCCAACTATTGCAGGCAGGGCCACCACCAATCTCCGCGTCTAATACTAGACCAGTCTATGCATGGTCCCATCCAACCACCTTGAACACATCCAGGGACTGGGCATCCACAGCCTCTCTGGGCAGCCTGTTCCAGTACCTCACCACTCTCTTGGTAAAGAACTTCCCCCTGACATCCAACATAAATCTTCCCTTCTCAACTTAAAACCATTTCCCCTTGTCCAGCCATTATCTATCCTTATAAAGGGCTGACCCCCTTCCTGTTTATAGGCTCCTTTAAGGTACTGGAGGGCTGAAGCTTTCTATTTCCCAGGCTTTGTTTTCAAAAACCTACAGATTGTTCCTCTCTTCCTCATTGCGAGAAGCTGAGCAGGGAGGAAGAAGGGAGAATAGTATCATTTCTGCCAGTAGACACCTCTTTAATTGGGAAAATACATCTGCTATCCAGCACAACTGCTGTTGTCACACCACTACAAACAGCAAACAGCAGCAGCTATACTAATAATTTTGGCCCAGTTATGGTACTTGTTCTTGTCCAGTGTGGAGAGCTGAGGGGAGAAAATGCTTGAAGAACAGCATGACAAAAGCCACGGACCTTATTCTGTGCACAGCCCTATGTCCCAGGGCTCTTTCCATGGCTCCATGCTCAGTGATTTCCGTGATAATCCCTAATTGTTAAAGGGCAAACTGTCAAATACTTTAAGCTCTACACTTTATGGCCTGACTATATGGGGCTGCAGCACTGCATGGGGCAGAGCTGAGGGGCGTGAAACCAGACTAATTGGAGGGGGGCAGAGGTGGCCTCCGTGGCCTCACCAGCAAGATTTTCCTCTTGCTGACAATGTGTTGCTGCCTTGAGAAGCTCACCTGCCCTTGCAAGGTCTGACAGAGGCAGTAATGACTTCTCTCAAGAAATCTGGGGGTTGTTTGGGAGAAAAAAAATGAGTTAATATGCAGAGTGGTCTCATTTAGGTAAATCATCTGCAGCATTACGCTACCTGAGGTGCAAAGAACCACCTCTGCCTTCCTCCCCTTGAGGAGCAAATAGCGCTGTACATGGTCTTGGTGTCCAAGAGATGCTCAAGTTGCTTTCCTCGTCTCTGCCCATGGAAAGCAGTCCCAGAGCCTGAAGCAAAATCTGTTCTTCATGGCTGGGAGCTGCTCTGTGGAGATGCTGCGTGTTGGGCAAGCTTGGCCCAATGAAAGGAGCTTTGTTCCCTGATGCGTGTGCTTGTTTGCTCTGAAGGAACCTGGCTTCCAGCTTCAGTAATGCTGGCTTTAGGGGTGGAGGAGGCTGACGAAGCCTCCACTCTGTGGCTGGGCTGCAGCCGGGTGGTCCCTCGTGCAATGAATTAATTAATACGTGAAGAGACTGGAGGAAGGTGCAAAGAGCTGAGCATTTCTCTCGACTTCTTAGGATAATGCGTTTTAAAGATCAGCTTGGGTTTGCCTGCGATGTGATTTGTTTAATTATTTAAAGCCTGTTAGCTTATTTTCCTTGGGGGATGGAAAATCCTCGGTGAAGGATCTTTACAGGAGAACAGAGATCTCTGTTGTACGCTGCGGGGCTCACACTCAGCCTCGCGCACCAACCCCAGCAAAGGGCATGGTGGAAAGGCTGTGCAAATACCACCTTCCTGACCCCAAAAGATGACTCATGACAACCTCATTTCCAGACCTACTAAGTGTCAGACACTAAAGGACACTCTGCAGGGGGTCTGGGATCGTGAGTGGTAGGCACTTGGTATGGAGAAGGCTTTGTAAGACAGCTCTCAACACATGGCCCTCCCCAACCCAAGCTTGGCTGGGTATGACTGCATGGCGCAGTACTGCTGGGGCTGTTAATGTTCCAGGAAGAGCTTTCTGGTTCAGGAATCTCATCTCTGTGTGGCTGCATGAAGGAAAATTTCCAGATGAGGTGCTGAGAAGGTGTGGGAGTGGATGGGATCCCACTTAATCCTCTTGCTGTGCCTTAAAGTCGTCTCTTGTTCCATTGTACTAACCCTGCCATGACATTAGCACGTGCAAGGCTGACTTCTCAACAGACAAACCCAAAGGGATGGTGCCTTTCCTTTTCCTTGATTCTTCTCCTCTTCCTTGATGCCTTTCCTCTTCCTCTCTACCTCCCCCATGAAGTCTCATCTTTGCAGCTCTGGCTCGTCTATGAACCCAAGCCAGCTTAAGAGGAAAAGATCTTGGTTGTTCTCAAGTTTGAGAGCCACCACAGCATCTCAAAGAAGCAGACAAGTGGGCATGACTTCTCTTCAGCACCCCCCCATCTGTGAAATTATCTGCTGCACCTTTTGTTATCCACAGCACAAATCTAAGCTATTGCTTAGATTTGCTCTGACGTTTAATAGGAGAACCCCAGAGATCATCACCATTGATGCAGGCAGAGCCTGACATCCCCGGTGACATTTGAGCTGGGGTGCCACACATTCAAACCACTCTTGATTTTTATTCTGTGTTTACTCACCAAATGTGAACTCGAGGCTCAACTGCAGCCGGTTCCGTGAGGTTCACCCTTCAGCATCTTTCACAACTGAGCAGAGAGAGGTGCAGAGAGGTCGAGAGCCCCGGGTAAGCTGCTCTGGCCATGCAGCTCATTAAGGGCTGAACGCTGTGTCCCCATCCCTCTGCTCTGATCATCCCGCATGGCACAGCCTCATGGGGATGGCACTGAAGAAAGAAGAGCTGACAGCCTCATTTCAAAGCTCGATTCGGAAAATCAAGCAAAGCCACTGTGTTGGACTATTGCTGAATCAGTAATCTTTGGTGCAGTTCCACATGGGGATTCCCAGCAATTTAACCAGAAGGCTGAACAATAAAATTAGGTCTGAACTGGCTAAGCAGAGGCAAGGCGGGAGGCAAGACATCTAATTGGAAAGGGTTCAGCAGGAGCCTTCCCTGGGGACTCTGTCCCTTGGGATTAGGGGCTTGTTGACATCTGGGTTGCATGCCATTGCTGCCTTGCCCTGCATCCCACCAGGGCTGATGGCAGGGAGCCAGAGAGCAAAAGCCCTAAAGCTCATACCAAGGGAAGAGGAAGGTTTTCTGCTGTCAGAGTGTAGCCCCTGGGAGAGAGGAGATGGCAGCTCCTACCCAGAGGTGTACAGTAGTGACTTGTCTTGACTGGAGATTGGGAAATGCATTCTTCTCCTGCCATTAGGGGGTTGTCTGCAAGAGAGATTCCCTTCTGCCTTGTCCTATTCTGTCCTAAAGGCCCTCACAGAATCAGAATCCTGAGAGTTGGAAGGGCCATCCAAAGGCCATCAAATCCAACCCCTCTGGAATGAACAAGGACATCTGGAAGTAAAACAGGTGCTCAGAGCCCCATCCAGCCTGACCTTGAGTGTCTCAAGGGATGGAGCATCCAACACATCTCGAGGCAACCTGTTCCAGTGTGTCACCACCGTTACTGTAAAACATTTTCCCTCTGTTTAGCCTAAACTCTCCTTTCTTGTAGTTTGAAACCATTTCCCCTTATGCTCATGGTGACTCCTTCATGATAAATACACAAGTGACTGGGATACTTTGCACTTTACCTGTTCCAGTGATGTGTTCTCTTTGCCCAGGGTGCACAGGGCCTGGGGAGAGAACCTGCTTCTGCCTACATCCCCTCCTGGCTGCAGGCAGTGACAAGGACAGCCCAACGTAGATTCATGCACCTTTTTAAGGTGCATATAATAGTCAGCAGCTAGAAGCAGGAGGGATTGCCAGGAATTTCTAGAGGGAAAGAAATAGACACCAATTTCTTTCCCTCTAGAACTGATCAGTTTAGATGCAGGCCCACCACCTTTGGTGGTCAGCAGGCAGGTGGTCAGCTTGTTGCTGTTCATCAAGACGAAGCCAAGCTACCTCCTTGCTCTTGTCCTCCTGCTTCCTCCTCCCACTGCGATCCTACCAGAGCCTGTTGTTGATGCTGATGAAAAACAGAACGGAAAAAAGCCTCCAAACATGCCAGAGCCAAGGGACCGAATTAGACCTATGCCGTGCAGCACACCATCCCTCTAAGCAAAGCGTGGAGCCTGACACAGCGCTCAGCGCCTGCCTGAAACCCAACCACAGCTCTCAGCCTGTTTTGAAATCCACCCACAGCCTTATTTTCTACAAACTCAGGGAGAAAACGGCAAATTAATCCCTGTTTTTAAAAAGGATGAGCTGGTTCCTTGTCACTCCCTGCACAGCTCAGGATATGATAGTTCCTTCTGCATAAATACAGATTGTTTCTTTTCACAACTTCTCTTTCATCAGACTGCTAGGAAGGCCTGGGGGTTGTTAGGAATGTGAAAGAGACTCGCTTCCCAATTAAGGTCAATCTCTTTTATCAGAGTCTTTGCATATAAACCTCACTTTCAGAGGGATTTCTACAAACTCCATCCCTGGCTCTGACAAACCAGGAGATGCCCAAAACCTCAGAAGGAGCGGGGAGGCAGCTGCCTTCCCTCCCAGCTTGCAGCGCAGAGCAGGGAGCTGATCTGTCATGATGACTGAGAACATGTCACAACAATCTGTTTGCGTTCTTCAGGAAATAAAAACATCTTTCTCTCCCGGAGCTGTAAGCTAATTTGGAGATTTTGCAAGCTGACATGCAACCTGATTAAAATGACCTCGGGCCAACAGCTCTTCTCAGGCAGCTCAACAATTAAAGTCTAGACCTATCCGTAGCCCAGTTTTTTTTCCCTTTAAATCCTTTTAGGGAGGAAAAAGTTTGGTGTTTTTATTTTTAAATCTACATATTTGGTGTTTTTTTCCTTTACACTTTGCTTCTACTGTAGCGGGATGTGCTGAGGGGATCTCTATTTTTTCACATTAGGAGCAGATGAGACTTGTACACAGAAGCCCCGTGTTTTTCTTTTTGCCTGCTGGAACAAATGTATCGAATACACAATATTATACACAATATTATACACAATGTATACAAATATACTGAATATCCAAAAATACGTGAATCAACTTGAGGACTCTAAGAAACACCCAAGGTGTTTTGCGGCCTACATAAAGCTGCCCTCCCAGGTTCATAGGCAAAAATGTTGTTGCCCTCAATTTCCCAGGCTCGGTGGATATTTTCATAATGACCATCGTATGGCTTAAATAACTCTTTTTTTGCTTCTCTCAATTAATGAAGGAGAGAGATCAGTTTATTAATCTGCTGAGCCTCTGTGGAAGCAGGGATTTGTTAAGCAGTGAGCTATGAAGAATAAATGGGCATCTCTTAGCAGAATCATGGGATCACAGAATCATCTGAGTTGGAAGAGACCCTCAAAGGCCATCACATCCAACTCCCCTGCAATGAACAGGGACGCCTACAGCTCAATCAGGTTGCTCAGAAAGACCATAGTCAGACCATGAGCAACCACTGAACTCAATTAGGGCATTTAAGATGATCATAGGGCTGAAGCACCTTTCTTGTGAAGAAAGACTGAGGGATCTGGGCTTGTTTAGCTTGGAAAAGAGAAGGATCCAGGGAGACCTCACTGCGGCCTTCCAGTACGCAAAGGGAGCGTATAAACAGGAAGTGGAATGGTTGTTTTCTATGATTCTGTGATTCTATGATTCTATGATTAATTCACTTGTCTGGGGAGAGTTGATGACTTGACCATGAGCATTTTTTTTCTTTCACGAACTTTTTCTTTCAAAATCACTGCTGCAATCACTCGTCCCAGGTAAACCTGGAGGAGACTTCTCTTCTGCTTTGCTGATTTGGCTTTGCCTGGATTTCTAGCTCATCAGCTGGTTGAAATGATTGACAGGTTTTGCTTTGGGAATGCCCTTCACAGTGTAACTATATCCCCTGAAGGGCACTATTTATTAATTCTAACCATATACTCCTTAACTGCATACTAAACTGGCTTGCAGATCACCTTCTCAGCATCACCAAAATACCCCATACAGTTCACATCACTTTCAGATTGGTGGCTTTACACAGGGGCCCAGGTTATATGCCTGACCTTGAGCGTCTCCAGGACATCCACCACCCCTCTGTGCAACCTGTGCCAGTGCCTCACCACCCTGATTGTAAAACACTTCTTCCTGATATCCAATCCAAATCTCTTTCAGTTTGAAACCATTTCCCCTTGTCCTATCATAGCAGACCCTGCTAAAGAGGCTGTCCGGCTGTTCCTTACAGGCCCCCTTTTAGGTACCAAAATCTTGCAAGAAGTCACCATTTCCAGCTTTCAGGTTGGAGGATGCTGGATTTATTGCATCCACCTCTGGCTGCACAGTTAGAAATCATTCCCCTCCGTCCTTCCTCGGCCGTTCCGCTACCGGAGCTGCACCCCCACCTAGCGGCAGCCCCAGGGCAGGGGGCAGCGCTGCACCGGGCTCTCGGTCCCCACCAGCAGCTACATCCATCCCGTGCTCCCCTTGTCATTTGAAACGTGTAAACGTGACATTTAGGAACGTGGTGGTGATGGGTGCAGAGGAAAGCAAAGTCTGGCTCGTGGAAGCAGAAAGAAACCCATAGGCACGGCCTCTATGGTTTCTTGGGGGACTGGGAGGGGGTGGGTTGCATTGGAGCAAATGCTCTCGGGGGCCAAGCGCGCCTGGGCTGAGTGGATGTGCTGTGATTAATTTGTGTGTGAGCTGCTGGTGACAAGGCGACCGCAGAGCTCCACCAGCTGCAGGCTCCGGTGCAGCTTACCGGAGGAGGCAGCTCCCTCCACTATCTCATTTATCATCATTGCTTCCAGTCCCGTTTTGTTCACGCCTTACATTTTTTGATTGTCTTGGATTAAACATTACCAGAGGAAATAATACTAATAGCCTTTCACTGCGAAAAAATCAACTTCTAAGGCATTTGTTATGGAAAGGATTATAATAAATTAAATGCTTAAGCTAGCACTGTGCAAGCATTTTTGTCTTGGATCAAAATGTTTGCACTGGCTGTTTAAACATTTAATTTATTATAATGAGAAATATCATTGTAAAAATAAGCATGTTAATTAAACTTGAGTTTTGCAAATGTGAGTCATCCCATGTGGACACAGTATAATGAATATAGACAGGTAGAGTCTGCGTGCCCTTTTTTTCCCCCCCATTAAGAAAATGAACATTTACATATTTAAACCCTGCAGCTATTAGTTATTTTTAATGAACTGTGTTGCCATTTCAAAGTTAAGCTCTCTATATGATGCAATCAGATACCGCTAGGTCAGGGAAGAACTTTACTAATTAAGTTGCAGAGAAGTTCTTCGCTGCAGATAATTGATTAAAGCTGTTATATGGATAATCACTTTAGGTGGCTAAATAAATACAAATAAATAACTGCTAATAAAACCCAGGTTGTGTGAGGGTGGTGATGTGATGCAGAACTCTGGCCACTCTGGGTCCCAAGCACCTACAGGTTTGTGAGCCATGCAGTCGCCCTCTGTTACCATCCGATGGAGAAACGAGGGGCAGAGGGACCTCTACAAAGGCCTTCATAGAATCATGGAATCATAGAATGGCTTCAGGTTGGAAAGTACCTTAAAGGTCACCAAGTTCCAAGCCCTTTGCCATTGAGTATGGTTGCCACCCACTAAATCAGGCTGCCCTGGGCTGAATCCCATTCCCGCAGTGGTCCAGCCCTCAGGTGAGAAAGGAGAAACATCTTTGGTACAGCAGCAAAATTAAACCCTGTGGAGGGAAGAAAGTTACAGCACATAATAAATCTGAATGCTTTAATGGAGATAGTCCCCTAAAAACATAGTGTGTTTGTAACCTCTAAACTGCTTATTTCCATAAGTCACTCTTTTTCCCATAACACCAAAGTCTTGTTTTTTCTCTTCTTTTGGCATGTGAGAGGGAGTTTTCCACATTAAGGAAGGAAGCAGTTGTCTCTTGTTCCTCCTTTATTTTGTGTGCCTCCTTATCTCCTTGGTTTTCAAGATTGTCCACCTTCTGGATGTACCTGAAGAAGTTGCTCAGCAGGGTGGGGGGCATCCTTCAATTCTGAATGTAGCACATTCACCCAGGTTATACCAGCTGGATTGAGGCAGGGGGGAAATCCAGACATTAAGTAGAGACCTCCCATCTGGGTGATGTAGTTACCACAAAAGCATCCACGTCCTTGAGCAGCATTTGATGATGCAGTCACTTCCCGGACTTGCCTGTGAGGCCACTGAGAGCCCTGAGAGTGGTGGGGGTCCCAGTGCCATGGGTGTAGTGGGCAGGGAGTGCCAAATCAGCTTTGTGCATCTTTTGGGAAGGATGGCTGAGTGGAAGGATACTAATGGGTACTTAAGGAGGGGGAACCCAACTTTGGGGAGCGTCTCCAAAGCACCTTCCTAAATAAAAAACACCTGAAGACCTTGGTAAACATGGAATGAAGCAGCACTTCATCTGACTCCTGGGTGTGTTAAAGTGCAGAAATCAGCCCAGTTTTGGTGCCTTTTTACAGTCCTTCTAAGCCTTTCCCGAAGCAGGAGGGCTACCTGGGTGCTGGTGGCAAAGAAGCCATGGAAATACAGAGTTGGAGATGAAAATGATCCCTTTTGGTGACAGCACTCCCTTAGAGAGTCTGGCTGTCCTGGGAAACTCTGCTCAAGAACTGCAGCAGCCCAGGGTTAATTTCTGCATCTGCATGTGTGCCCATGTGCAAGGCAGGTGCTTAATCTACCTTTACATACAAAGGAAAGGTGGTTGGTGCAGTTAGGGAGATTAGGGAGTGATTGTTCTGTAGGAGATGATGGTTGAAGTGATGGGATTAGACCTCCCATTCCAGAGCTCTGAAGCTGCATCTACTCACAAGCATGAGTGCTACCATCCCAACTGCTTCGTAGTCCTGCAACTAGATAGGTGCTGCAGAAAGCAGAATGAGGCACCTCATGGTGTTGGGCTCCATCAAACACCATTAAAGGCAGAACATCCTGCTGAAAGAAACCAAGAGTCATAGGAGAGTCATCCACAGTGCAAACATTTACTGTCCGTGGGGAGGGATGGGAAGGAGCAGAATCTCCTCCATGACCAGACCTATGTTAGCCTCCAGTTTAGGAGGAGATGAGTAATGTCCCAGAATTGCCCCTTTCTTTTCGCTGGCTCAGTCAAAGGTGGCTGTCATAGACTTCTGTGGGAGTCGGCTCTGGATTGGAGCTGATGCCACACCATGCTTGACAAATATATGGAGTTGTTGATCGATCTGCTTTAATTTCTGAAGCACGTTAGCAAAAAAACCCCTCATTTACACTAACTGAAAAATAAAAGACAAAAACTAGGGCATGCACAGTGAAAGAGCATCAGCAAAGCAAATGCTTGATTCAAGGGCCCCCGCCTTGAGCTAAGCCTGGGGCTCCCATTTCCACTTGGATGCACTCTGGATGATTTGTTGTGTTAACTGGGGGAGCCTGCGGACTTCTCCCACCTCATTTAGGCATCTAAATATTAAAGGAGCCTGAGCAGGCAAAAGGAAGTGCAGGTGCTCACCCAAGCTGTCCCATTACTCCTCTCCAAGCTGTGATGTGAAACTGTCAGTAAGAGGTCCACAAATCTCTTCTAACCAGAGAGTCCTTGCAAAGTGAGTAGCTTGGATTCAAACACCAAACTTGAACCCTGGGGGACAAACCCTACATTTTACTGGCAGGACCTGGGATCTCAGGCCTGCCAAATCTGGGTTGTAGCTACCTGATGCTGAAGGCTGTTTTGGGAGCAGGTGGCTTTTTTCTCCTTCTCTGAAACTGCTTGTTGATGAGATGGCCCCAGCTCATTCTAAGACAGGGAGAGACAATAAATCATGCAGTAACAGTGCACAGGGTCCACGGCAGACACCAGTGTGAGTTGGTCACTCCAGTCCAAGGTGGGGGAGCTGCCCTTTGGCAGCTGCTGCCTCCCACCCAGCAGGGCCTGGTGAATTGCCTTGGAGGTGTTGCAGTACATATCACACAATCACAGAATGGCCTGGGTTGAAAAGGACCACAATGATCATCCAGTTTCAACCCCCCTGCTATGTGCAGGGTTGCCAACCACCAGACCAGGCTGCCCAGAGCCACATCCAGCCTGGCCTTGAATGCCTGCAGGGATGGGGCATCCACAACCTCCTTGGGCAACCTGTTCCAGTGTGGCACCACCCTCTGAGAGAAACGCTTCCTCCTAATATCTAACATAAACCCTCTCCTATCTTAGTTTAAAACCATTCCCCCTTGTCCTATCACTATTCAGACTGGATCATGAGGATCTAGCTTATCAGACTGGCCTCCTTTATTGGCAGAGAGCCTTTTCCTCTCTGCTTTAAGAGTTATGACTAATTACTTCCCATGCAGGCTCGCTGCTCTGAATCACTGTTGATTAGCCGGCAGAGAGGCTCCGAGCTCCCTTCTCAGCACCCACCCTTCACCCTCAGCTCTAAATTTAACCAAGACGGCCCTCTCGGTTATTTAGATGCATCCTGACTTTTACTACCGGGTTTCCATCAATCACCAGAGCCTCTCTCATCCGTTCTCCTGATTGTAAAAGCTGTATCACCAGCACTGCATCCCAGCCTAGTCTGGCATCAGTGTGATAACAGTTCCCTCCAAATGTGTACACTGACATTGCCCGCCATCAATCTCCACGCAAAGTCTTTTATGAAGCCCCTGTTAAATCTCAGAGCGTGTGCAGGAAGACTCGGTCACACTCAGCTTGACAAAGCAGGTAGTCAGGGGCGAGAAGGAATTTCTCCCTGTTAAGAAACATAGAGGCAAGATATTGTTTCCTGCTTACAAAGTCTAATGAGACTTTCTTTCTGTCTATGAAGGCCTTATGTTTTCTTTGTGAGTCATCCTTTATGTATGCTATACTAATTGGGCATATCATTGAAGAATTCACGACAAAACCAAAGCTTTGTCACACACAGATTTATAGATTATCGGTTTGTACATGAAGTCACATATTCAACATAAGGATCCATTCTTCCTTTCAGAAAAGCTGGAGCTATTATTAAACCTCCAAGCTAAGTACTATCTCTGGTACAAGCATTTTTGAACACATGCTTCACGTTCTTTCACCAAATGCTATTCCAAACCTGATTTCAGCAGGAGGATTTGAGATCTGCTTTTAGCTTGAGGATGCGAGGGGAATTTCAAAGCTGGGTATGATACTTTGCTTGAGACTTTGCCACTCATGAAAAGAGGTAAAGTATGTATCAGACATGATCGCAATGTCACAGACCTCTATTCTCTCTCTGCTCGATGTGTGAACGTAACTCTCTTTTCTCTTAGTGTATAAATAGGTGTATGTACTCAAACACACTTCAGTGCTCACACACTTTAGCACAGCTGCTTCAGCAGTGTATAAACCTACCAGCACATGCCTGCGTAGCTTTACACCAATCAGTTCCAGCCCTATCAGAAAGCAAAGCACTCCAATGGTCACTAATGCAAAGGTATTTTTACATCACGAGCACTTCAGCTGACTGATGCAACTTCACTGGAGTTCCCCTGATTTCCACCAACAAAGGGTCTGTCCGTAGGTGCTCACGCATGCAGTGAGCAGCACACAGCTATCACACAGCTTTCCTTGTCCCCCTCCGGTCCCAGAGTTACCAACTCCAGAGCAGAAGATGAGGAGTGGGTGAGACAAGATGTAGCTCTGCTCATGCTCCTCCTGTTCGTTTTCCTGCACAAAACTCTGTTGCCCTGTGAAGACTCGAAACAAGAAGCGCAAAAACCACAGACAGACCCCTCCAACACATCACAAAACCTTTATTAGTGTTTATCAGTGACACAGATTACAGGAACCAAAGGCAATTAAATAACATTTAACTTTAAACCGACCACAGATTCAAGAGATACAAGTCACATTTGGCAAGGCAAACGTCTCCGCACACTGCGTTGCTTGGGTTACTATTACACTATGAAAGAGGAATTTCCCTTACAAGATTCTACATATTCAGGATATTATTAATAATTATTGTGTCTTTCAGACAGTTCCTTTGGCAAGAATTCCCATTTTTTTTTTTTTCCTTAAGCTTTTATTATATAAAAATATAACCAATTTTCATTATGTACAAACATTACATTACACACTGTACAGGTTAAAAAACACTACAAAAACATGGCAGGCCATGGGCAAACCAAACGCAAAAGGAAACCATGTAGAAAACAAAGGAAAAATAATAATAATAATTAAATACTGCACATTTCATAAAAATTACATGAACTACAAACAATTTTTGTTGTTGCCGTTGTTTGCAAATACCAAACAGTACCAATGGGAAATCTTTCCCAACACCTTCATGTTTTAAGGCACATCTTTGCATATTTACACTTACAACACTGGGTCTGGTCAATAACTTAAAGGCTCCCGTGAACGACCGAGTCGTGCAGATGGGGCCAAAAAGGGTTATGATTTCTCAGTGGCATCAGTCTGGGGGCTCAGGAATCTGGTTGAGGGGGCCGGGTAGAGGGGCACCCCAATCTCCTGGAGGTCAGGGAGCCGTGCGGGACGCGGAGGGGACAGCAGCGTGATCGTCCGGTCAAAATCCCTGTGCAACACCTTCTCATAAACACTCTGCAGCCCCACCGTCTTTGGCAGCTGGGCCTGGTAAAAGTTGTCCCTGCGGAGGGGGTCCCGGGGCAAGGATGTACTTTTGCAGAAGGTGGAGAGAGGCGCCGGAGGGTGGGGAGAAGGGTGTGGGTTGGCTCGGCCACAGGAAGGGCTCCAGCAGCGGTCCGAGTGGCCCAGGATCTTGCACTCGGCTGTACAAGCCCACAGACCTAGAGAGGGAAGGAGGAACCTGTTGTTGCTGCAGGAACAGCCACACCACCCGCAGCCCACAGCTATCAATCACGAGAGCATATCGCGCGGACAGCAGCGCTGGGAAGCGATGCTCTGTGGCTTGCTCAGGGAAGTAGGGTTACATATTTAGCTCACGGGAGCAAATGAAAGAAGAAGGTTTCTGAGGAGGGGGGGGGGGGGATAAAACACACCCACAGCTCTAAAGTAATGCATTCAGTGCTTACTGTGGGCAGAAGCCAGCACTTAGCAGCCTGCTGGGAGGAAACCCATGCAGCTTTGGAGGCAAGTATCAGGTTTCCCCTGCTCTGTGTGTGATGCATCCCTCCACGCAGCACCCTGCCCATCTATCCAGCTGCACAAGGAGGGACGCACCGCACTGGGAGCGGGATGGAGCCCTTACCGTTCTGCATATGTGTGATGAGGTCCTTCTTCAGTGCATCCCCGCTGATGTCTGAGTCGCTGTCATTGAAATCGCTGTCGCCTTTGCCGCTGTCCTTGCCGCTGAACTTCTCTGCCTCCCGGCCCGAGATGGTATTGAAGGAGTGCCCCTTCCAAATGGCCACGGGGGGGGCGGGCTCTTTGCCGAAGCTCGGAGCGGCGGTGAAACCCTGCTGGGGTGGGGGAAGTAGTAAAGGGTCAATTAGCATCAGAACTACATCTCTGTGATTTACACCCTGCGATCCTCCCCTTCCACCCTCTGCTTTCTGGGATGCACAGGACCTTACCTCCCCACCGGCTCCTCTGAGCCGCTTCTGACCCTCGTAGAGGCAGGCACTGTCGCTGCTGCTCTCCGCGGTGGAGATCTCCTCAGCTGCTGGAGAAGGGTCGGGGCCGCTGAAAGAGGTTTTGCTGGGGAAGGTTCGTACCTCGAACACATTTCCCCTCTGGCTGCTGTCCTCCTGCCGACCCTTCTCCAGGTGGGAGATGTCGATCTGCTCCTTCAGGGGACTGTTGTTTTTGATCTCGTTCCCTTTCTTGCGTCTGTTGCAGGTGGTGGCAATGGTGATGATGGCCACCAGGAGGAGAGTGCAGCTGCCCGCCAGGACAATGATCACAATCAGAGGGATGTCCCACTGCAAGGCCTTCCCTTGCCAGGAGCTGGGCTTGGCTACCTCCTGAATGCTGGAAGGAGCAGTGGCAGTCACCAGGAAGCTGACGGTGGCAGTTGTGGCCAGGGGGGGTCTCCCGTTGTCTGTCACAGTGAGGATGACCTTGAACAGCTGCCCCAGTTCTTCAGAGAGGTCGCCCCTAAGCACGATGTCTCCAGTGCTTGGGTTGATGGCAAAAAGGTCCTGCTGGGGTTCTTCCAGGAAAGCAAAGGTAAGCTCAGCGTTGGCCCCGTCATCTGCATCACGAGCTTTGATCTGGGCCACCAAGGCATCACGGGAGGTCTTGCTGGAGACGTTGATTTCCACTGACCCATTGGTGAGCACCGGCTGGATGATGATTGGAGGGTTGTCGTTCTGGTCCACCATCCTCACCTTGACAAGCGTGCTGCTGGAGAGCTGTGGGGAGCCTCCATCAGTGGCCTGGATCCTCAGGTCAAGCTGCTTGAGGATCTCATAGTTGAACGTTCTGAGGGCATAGATGGCCCCAGTGGCAGGGTCAACAGAGACGTAGGTAGAGATCGGGGCCCCCATCACTTGGGTCTCCAGTAGCCGGTATGTGACCTTCCCATTGTGGCCAAGATCAGGGTCACGGGCCACCACAGTGGTGATGTAGGCACCTGGTGGGTTGTTCTCTGGCACAGCCACCTCATAGAGGGGCTTGGCAAAGAGCGGCGCATTGTCATTCTCGTCGCTCACCCGCACCGTGTACTGACGGACAGTCTTGAAGGGCGGGGAGCCCAGGTCCTCAGCCACCACAGTGAGATTGTACTCAGGGATGCGTTCGCGATCCAGCGCCGCCGTGGTGACAATCATGTAGCTGTCCTCGTAGGCCCGCTGCAGGGCAAAGTGGTCATGGCCGCGCAGGCTGCAACGTACCTGCCCATTGGTGCCAGAGTCACGGTCGGAAGCGCTGACGAGGGCCACGAAGCTCTCAGTGGCAGCCGCCTCACTGACGTAGGCCACGCCGGCGGCACTGCCAGCACCACGCAGGGCGCTGATACTGATGCGCGGTGCGTTGTCGTTGACGTCAGTAAGGCGTACCACAACGGTGCAGGTGGCAGCCCTGGGACTGGCACCACGATCCTGGGCACGCACGTCCAGCTCATAGGTGCGGGTACGCTCATAGTCCACAGCTGCCTCCAGAGTCAGGCGGCCAGAACGTGGGTCTAGGCGGAAGAGCCGCCGTGCCTCAGGGGGCACCTGACTGCCAAAGGCATAGACGACCTCTCCGTTGGGGCCCTCATCGGGGTCCTCAGCATCCAGGTCAAGCAGCAGGGAGCCAGGCGGTGCATCTTCAGGCAGCTCCACTGTCACAGAGCTCCGGGCAAAAGTGGGGCTGTTGTCGTTAGCATCGAGAACACGGACGTGCACAGTGGCTGTGCCTGAGCGCGCAGGGCTGCCTCCATCCTTGGCCACCAGCTCCAGGGTGTAGGAAGGCTGGCGCTCACGGTCCAGCTCCTGCAGCAGTACCAGATCTGCGCAGCGTGCCCCATCCGCCCGCGTCTGCGCCTCCACACCGAAGTGGCTGTTGAGAGAGACCTGGAAGCTCTGGATGGAGTTGGAACCCACGTCCTCATCCACGGCCACCTCCAGTGGGAGGCGAGTGCCGGGAGCAGCGCTCTCCGACACCTCCAGCGCCATCTGGGCACGGGGGAAGTGAGGCGCGTTGTCGTTGATGTCGCGCACCTCCAGCTCCACGTGCACCAGGCGGTAGCGCTCCCTCCAGCAGCTCACCACGTCGAAGGCCAGCACGCACTGCGGTGCCTGCCCGCACAGCCGCTCGCGGTCCAGCCCCGCCTCGCCGATGCTCAGCTGCCCGTCCTCCTCCCGCACCCTCACCAGCGAGCTGTTGCTGAACTGCCGCATCAGTCGGAAGCTCATTTCCCCCGGAGCTTTCACCGGCATCTCGTCGGCCAAAGTGCCGATCACCGTTCCCGGCGCTCCTTCCTCGTCGGTGCGGTAGCGCACCGTCTTGCAGCGGGACAGGGCCAGCAGGCAGCCGGCGGCCAGCAGCCGCAGGGGGCTCATTGCACCTGCACGGGACTGAGAGAGGGGGGGAGGGGGACGCGGTGCGGGAACTGCGCACAACTCCACGCACCGTCCACCGCCGTCTGCGCCCGTCCGTACCTCCGCGCCGCCTTTAATAGACGGCGTATGCAAATGAAGAGGCGGCGGAGCCAATGGGAAGCGGGCGGCTCCCGACAATCCCCCTCAGCCGGGGCGGCTCAGGCAGCCGGCGGGAGCGGGGAGTGCGGGGCGCCCGCCTTTGTTTCCTTTAACTCCTCGGGCCTGGGGGGGGGGCTTCTTGCTTTTTTATATCTTTCTTTTTTTTCCCCTTCTTCTTTCTCCCTTTTTTTTCAAACGCATCTTTTTCTTTTTTTCCTCCTTTTTTCCCCTTCCTTTTCCCCTTTTTTCCTTTCGGGTTTGGCAAAGGGGAGCGGCGGGGTTCGTGCATGGGGTGCCGCGCTCGTACCCCTACGGCCGCACATGGGTCGGCCGTGCCCGGCTGATGGGGAGGGGGGATAGGGGGGGTCCGGCATCCCTTCATCCCCGCACCCGCAGCGCCGTGTTCCTCGCGTGAGAGCCTGTGATCAGCGCCGTAAGTCGCCTTTCAGGAGCTGTCCCCGCATGCGTTAGTATGCATGTCACCACCCGGGTTTCTTAAGCCTGGGGCACTAGCAGGCGAAAGGAAAAGGGAAAAAAAAATAAAGAAAAAAAAAGAAAAATAAAGGGGAGAGAAGAAGAAGAGGGGAAAAAAAAAAAAAAAAAAAAAAAGAAGTTC
Organism: Excalfactoria chinensis; assembly: GCF_039878825.1. Taxonomy (NCBI): domain Eukaryota; kingdom Metazoa; phylum Chordata; class Aves; order Galliformes; family Phasianidae; genus Excalfactoria; species Excalfactoria chinensis. The sequence goes on along the minus strand of NC_092825.1, from coordinate 155,015,413 downwards.
CAAATAGGATTTAGCATAAGCTTGAGGAGATTTGGAAAGGTTTCAAAGATCAGGCTGTATCAAAGGCTTATGAAGCCCTCGTTAGCTGTAGAAATATAATAGCATGGCAGGCTATCCCATTTGAGGAACCAATGTCTGTATTATTTCACTGTGACAGGCTAAAGGGAGAGAAAGTTGAACAGTTTCCACAGAGGAGTTGGACTAAGTTGAATATAATGAGCAAACGCCACATGTATCCATTATGTCCCTCTATTCATTCCCAATCACTGCCATAACTCTTTGACTAAACGATGATGAGCGCTGAATTACACACAATGCCCGGCTCATATTAAAATACATTTAAGACCGATCCCTCCTGGTGCCCTGTTACGCCTATTCACGGGATTTTCTTTTTGTCCTAATAGGGCCCCTCTGGGAAGCAACACCAGTCTCGTTCCAGAAGAACAAAATAACAGCGTGAGGCTGAAACCTGGCACGGACCGGGGGAACGCGGCCATCTGCCCCGCACCGCACGGAGCCCCGCGGCCGCGGAGCGGGCGGAGGGCGCAGCGCTCCAATGCTGCCCTCCTCCTCCTTCTCCCCTCCCTCCCTCGCTCCTTTCCCCTCTCCATCCTTTCTTAGGGAAAAGCGGTTGAAAGGAGCAAGGCAGAGAGCACGAATGGATGCCTTCCCCGCTCTGCGTTGCCGGGGACAGGAAGGGGGGGCTCCGGCACTCTGGGGCACCCACGGAGCCTCTCGCCTGCGCGGGGCGCTGCGCGTGTTTTTGAGTGGAGCGCTGCGCTGAGCGTTTTTGCACGGGGTGTTACTTGGGGCGCTGCGCGTGTTTTTGCGCGTGTTTTTTGCGCGGGGCGGCACGCGAGCGCAGCGGGCGCGGGCGGCTGCGGCTTGCCCGCAGCGGCGGCTTATGGAAATAGGATTTAAATAGCGCATCAGCGCTCGCTGCGGGAATAGGAGGGAGCTGGGCGCGGGGGGGGGGACGCGCAGTGCCGCCGACAAAAGCTCCCCTAGCTCCTGGTCTCTAAAGGCTCCGCGCAGCGCCGCGCTCCTGCCCGTAGGAGCTCCGCAGACGGCTGTCGGGGCGGACGGGGAGCAGCGCTGGATCGGACCGGGTTGTGCCGTGCCGTACCGGGGGCTGCGCGCATGGGAACGGGACCGCCGGGCGGTAGCGGGCAGCGGGCAGCGGGGCGGCCCCTCGCGTGTAACAGGATTATCGTGGCCATTTCAAGTTCCATGCAGCATGTAATTTATTTTTAATTAGGATTAGGATCGAGAAGGGAAGGAGACCAGACCGTGTCCCCCTCCCCTCCCGCCCCCACATCCCCTGTCCCCGTGAAGGCACGGCTGTGGCTGTTCCAAGATTCCTAAAAAAAAAATCAATCAATCAATACAACGGACCCGCGATCGCCTCCCACACTCTTTGCAGGAGAAAAGGGTGTAAAGAAATGTATTTTCAATGTGCGCTCATATATATTCTGCTTGGAAAGCTCCCCCCCTCCAACCCCCCCCCCCCCTTCCTACCTCCCCACCCTGTTCCCACCTCACTCATCTCAGACACTTCTAATCAGAACCCTTTTTAAAGAGGGTCCCAGTGGGATCCTGCTCTTCTTTGCCTTTCTTTTCCTTCTTTTTTTAAGCCAAATGCACTTTCGGTCTGCCCGGGCTACACTTTTTCCACAGCCACGATTCAGAGTTAAAAAATAAATACATGTATCAGTCGCTCCGCTGGAGCAAAGCCCTCTCCCCAATAGTTTGGATAAAGTCCATTACAGAGGCATTCTGAAAGGCTGCTGAAGAATCTTGTTTTACAGCTCAAAAAATAAACATACGGATCAGCTGCGTTAAAAGCTACTTCTTTGAAATATTGTGGTTAAACAGCCCAGATTGGTTGATTGCTCCATGCGGGGACATATGTTCTTGCAAACTGTGCGTATTGTTACTAATGGGGATTCTCACACCGCAGCTTTCCCTTTGAATCCGAGGCACTGGAGATTTCTCTGGAGCTGTTGCAAGGTTGTTTTAATAATTCACCAGCTCCCATGCACTTAGTGTTTTTATGAAGGAGTTTGTGAAGGAGGGGGCACTTTGTGCTGTCCGGAGCTTGTGTGTCCACCCCATTCTCCTTCCCATACCACCTAACATGGAAAGCAGAACTCTGGGAGACAGGTGCCAGGGAATGGGTAAAAGCAAATTGCCCCTCCATCCCTGTAATGTGCTGCTCCCAGGGACTGAAAATCTCAGCAGCAACCATGGTGGCCAGTAGCAAAACAGGATCTCCTCTCATTTTGGATGAGAAACAATGGCCTCGAGTTGCACCAGGGGAGATTCAGGCTGGATATTAGGGAAAATTTCTTCTAGAGAAAGCAGTGAGGCTTTGAAATAGGCTGCCCAGGGAGGTGGGGGAATCCCTGTCCCTGGAGGTGTTCAAGAACCGTGTAGATGTGGTACTTTGGGACATGGTCAGTGGGTGTGGTGAGGATGGGCTGATGGCTGGACTGGGTAGTCTTTGTGGCCTTCTCCAACCTTAATGATTCTATGATTCCACTAACTCCTCCACACAAAGGTTTGCACCGAGGGCTCTGACCTTTCCCACTATTATCTGTGGCACTGTGTGTCTGTATGTGTCCGAGGTTGGTAGTGTCTCCATGCAACTTTATGTGCAGGTGGCTGTCGTGACTGCACTTTCCCTTTCCCTGAAGATCTCTGGGGGCACCAAGTTGTGGGTGGCTATTGAAAACCTGTCTCTCTGTAGCTCTGATCCCCCTTAGCCCATGCTGCATTATGATGACTGCATACTGCCAGGGCAGTGGGGTGGGATGCCCTGGTTGCATCTCTGGGATGCTGCAGCTTCAGTGGGGCTCTGCTGAGCCTAGTAGGCTACTGGGGCATGGTCCCCAGCTGGTCCTGCTACCAGTGGGCCTGGCTGACCTCTCTCCAGCCCTGCAGCATGAACACAACCTGTCCCCCATGGCTCATCCTTAAGCCTGCAGAGCTGATGGCACCAGGCCCCTCCTGGGAGCCCATCTCCCTTCTCAGTCTTCATCTCTTTCTTCTTGGGCATCCCGCCTCGGCTGCCTTTGAGTGATCTACAAAAACAAAGGAACTTCTGCTTCCCAGCCTAAACAATTCCCCCCTGTTTAATCACTTCTGCAGCAACCCAGAAGTGTGGGTTAACCTGTCAAGCTCCACAAACCCATGCTGACCAAAACTCTGGAAAACAAAAGAGTGGAACGAAGCGGCAAAGGGTTTTGCTGCTCTACGACTGTTTGTGTAGGAGGGTATTGTCTCTGGCCATGTAGGCTATAGAGGAGGGAGCTGCCATCCTCCCGCAAGCTGCAGTTGGGTAGTGGGGTTATAAATCATTTGTTTGTTACATTTGCTTCAAATGCTTCCCTGCCTGCATCTCCCCTCTGTGAAACGTGAGCTATAAAAGGAGAGCTTGTTCTGCGGGATAAAGGAATCGCGTGCCCGTACACCCCACCCGGCACGCCGTTCTGATCCCACAGGGAATTTATTTTTTAATTGGATTAATTTCTAGCCTCTCCTGGAGTAGCAGCTGGGGCCTTTGATTCGAGAGGTTAAAACAAAGGGGAGAGAAACAAAAGACCAGTTCTCGAATTCCCCTCACAGTGTGGGCCTCCTCGGTGCAGCCGCCTGGAGGTATCCCTGGGGCAGTGCATTCCTCAGGGCCTTCAGCCACCGCAGGGCCATTTTTGGGGACGTGGACCTGTTGGAGTGCATCCAGAGGAGGGCTGCAAAAAAGGATCCAAGGGATGGAACACCTCTCCTATGATGACACAGGCTGAGAGCTGGGGCTGTTCAGCCTGGAGAAGGCTGTGGGAGGCCTGATAGCAGCCTTTCAGTGTCTAAATCTATCCCCCTCAGGTGCTCTGTCAGTCACTTCTGTGCACCTGGATGGGATGGATACCTTTCACACTGCTTTGAAGGTGTCCGTACTGGCACATTTGGCTCTCCTCCAACCTTGCTCTGTTTCCTCCTGGGCCTCATTCATACTCTCCTCCTTGAAGGACTGTTTGGGATTTTAGACTCTTAACAGATGATGAATGGATGGAAGAAATACACCTTTTAGTTCCCATGAAGATGTACAGCCCTCTGCGTATGCCTATGTGTGGCTGCAGGGATGGGCTCTGCTAACTTCTCAAGGCAGCTCACTTGCCATTAGGCTGATGTCCTTCCCCTGCCCCTGGCCAGGAAGTTTCATACCACTCCAGTCAGTCACTGTCGTGTCGCTCCATGGGCCTGCCTCCTTCCTACCATGTTTTAAGCCACAAGTGTCCAACTTTTCAGCTTGCGTGGGCCACACTGGATGAAGAATTGTCTAGGGCCATATCTATGAAGGTTGCTCTGAAAGTAACGCCTCTTGTTTATTTCTATGAAAATGACATCAGACAAAAGAGAATAACAACACTATTCAATAGAGAAAATGGTCGGCCACAAAACACTCTTTTCAACATAATCATCACCGTCAGCTATGCATTTTCATCAGTGATGAAGAAGAAGCATGCATGCTGTGCTTGAAACAATCTGCACCAGCAGAGACGACCCACTGTCACCACTACTGAAACGCACCACCCACCACCTCACTGTGCTCATATCCACTGTTTGGTCTCCATAAATGTTCAGCAAGCATCAATGAATGCCAGTGGGAGCAATTTTTTTTCTGCATGGAGAAATTCAGTGACAAACCTTTGCCTTATATGTTCTTTCATGACAGACACCATTCTGTCAGGTTGTCCCTCTGCTGCCATCTGCCAAATGACAACAAAATGTGATGGTATATTGGTGAGAAGGTTCAGCCTCTACTGCCATACCACCAACATCTGCTTCTGATGTTGTGGGTCTACAGAATAAAATAGGAAGCACTATTTTTGGAGCAGCCCTTATAAAATATATTCTATGGTTGATATATACAAGTAAAAAAAGTTACTTTATTTTTTAAGAATGACATTAAAAAGAGCTGACTGTAAAGGAAGGGATACTTCTCTCTGCTAAGGTAGGCCTGATAAAAGTCTGGTTAAGAGAGGCACGATCACACACGAGATTGCAATTCTTCACATTCCATTTGAGAATTTGCAAGTGATGTATTTATGTCAACTGAAAACAGAGTCACAAATAACTCAAAACACTGATGATTTTTTTCGGCAAACTTAAAAGCTGTTCTCAGCTTCCTTTATCACAACGGAAAGCAAGACTCTGTTCATAGGACTGTGTTTAGCCAACATATCAAAATCCATAAACTTAGTTGCCATCACCTGAGTTAGCATTACACTGTGCTCTCTGTGTTGGTAGTGCATGGCTGTTTGGGTGGTGCTGAGTGATGGTTGCACTCTCTGAAGAGTCCATCCCCTTCTTTCTTACAGCCCCCTTTAGATACTGAGAGGCCGCTCTCAGATCTCATGGAGCCTTCTCTTCTCCAGGCTGAACAGCCTCAGGTCTCTTAGCCTGTCCTTGTAGGAAAGGTGTTCCATCCCTTGGATCATTTCTGTGGTACTCCTCTGGATGCACTCCAACAGCCCCATGTCTCTCCTGCACTGAGGACACCACATCTATGAGGCCTAACCAGCACAGAGCAGAGGGGTAGGACCATACTTCTTTTGATGCAGTCCAGAATATGGCTGGCTTTCATATACGTGCCAATATGTTGTTGTTGTGTCAATATGAGTATCCTCCTGATTTCCCTGCTGCTTCTATGTCCCCAGACCTGCTGTGCTGCTGATACATGTGGTGAGGAGGCACCATGCAGCGATACTCCATGGAGAGTTGGAGGTGGAGGAGTTGCATTAATGTGGTGCCACGCTTAAGCTAATTAGCCCCACGCCACAGTGGGTTAATGAGCTTGGGCACAATGCCACGGCTTTTGATTTCCAGGCTGGTTTGTGCAGCTTTGCCCATGTGCTCCGGCCTTCTGCTTGTTTCTGAGGGGTTTACAACGAGGGGGCAAAATGCAGCGGGGAGGCAGGGGCTGAGCCTCTCACTGGAAGCCAGAGAGTCCCTTCCTTCATCTCGCCTCTCATCTCCCCCCCTCTCCCTGTTCGTTCTCCATCTCAATTGGCTTGCAAAGTCAGAGCCCCCAGCTGTGAAAGACTAAGGCTTTCCTTCTCCCAGCCTCCCAAGCAGCAGCAGGCTGTGAGCAAGAGCGTGCCGCACGTCACTTCTCTTCAACAGGCTGCAAGCACAGCGGGATGAGCCTGGGCACTTGGCCGCCTGCCAGAGCAAACTCTATTCATGGTGAGCATCCCTGCCCTGCTGGCTGCTTTTGGGAGCTGAGCATCCTGCATCTCTGAGCATCCTGTGTGTCTGAGCCCCAAGCAGCAGGCGGGAGACAGGCCATCAAACATGGCTTGCCTCGTGTGGGGCGATGGGCTCCGTCTGCCCACTCCTGGCTGAGGGATGTGGGTGAGATGTAATCTTCCTCCATCTGGAGGTGCTGGCAGGAGCCCCCAGGTTTATCATGGGAGGTCTGTGTGCTGTGCTTCCTGCAGCCCAGGGCAGCACAGCTGCCCCACAAGCTGCCCTTCCCCAGGCTTTTGAGTGAAAAAGTTGAACTCTGGGACTGTAGTTGGCTGGAGATCTGCTGAGCCCAAGGTTTTATTCCAGCATGATGAGGAGCCTGTCTGCATGAAGATGGGAGAGCAGTGATGAATTTGATCTATCTGCACTGCCTCTACCTTTAATGCAGCAGATTTCCCATTGGGATCAGTTTTATTTAGCAGTACCTTGCTGTCCAAAATGCAGCAAGATCCAGGGAAGAGCAAAATGTGGAAATGACAGGAAAGAATCATAGAAATATAAAATCATTAATGTGGGAAAAGACCACTAAGATCTTCTCCCTCATATTCAGTTCTGGTGAGGCTGACCCTTGAGTACTGTGTTCAGTTTTGGGCCCCACACTACAAGAAAGACATTGAGGTCCTGGAGCATGTCCAGAGGAGAGCAATGAAACTGGGTGGGGGGGGGGGTTGGGGGGGTGGAATCTGGAGCACAAGTCTTATGGGGAGCAACTGAGGGAACTGGGATTGTTCAGTCTGGAGATGAGGAGGCTCAGGGAAGATGTTATTACTCTCCTTGAAAGGAGGCTGTGGTGAGGTGGGGGTTGGCCTATTCTCCTGGGTAACTAGTGACAGGATGAGAGGGAATGGCCTCAAGTTGTGTCAGGGGAGTTTTAGTTTGGATATCAGGAAAAATTATTTCTTACAAAGACTAGTGAGACATGGGAGCAGGCTGCCCAGGGGGGTGGTGGACTCATTCAAGAAGCATGTAGCTGTGCTACTAAGGGATGTGGTTTATTGGGGAAATATTGGTAGTAGGAGGACAGTTGGACTGGATGATCTCGGAGGTCTTTTCCAATTGTAGTGATTCTATGATTCTATTCTATGATCTAGTTCAACCATAAACTCATTCACACCATGCCCCTCACTGCCACATCCACACGGTTATTGGACACCTCCAGGGATGATGATTCCATCACCTCCCTGGGCAGCCTGCTCCAATGCATCACCACTCTTTCTGAGAAGAAATTTTCCAACCTGAAGCACCTATCCTCTAGCTCTGCTTAGTTTTCTTCTGTAGCTATAGCCAGCAGTGATATGGCCCTTTTTGCAATGTGGTATGAATTACCTGTTTGTCTGGCTAAGTTTAACTGTCTGGTGCAATCTCTTATTTCATTCACTTGAAAAAGAGATGCCCAATGTTGTGTGTCACTCAACATCACTGCTTTTTGCCTCTGGATCCAAATGAAACCTGCACAAATTTCACATGTGATCCCCAGGAGAAAATCACCTAGCCCAAACACCCACGGAATTCTGTTTTGAAATATTATATAAATTGTCATTGCTTTTTAAATGCAGTAATAAATGTGGAGAATGATCTCCCCTGAAAAAGCTCGAGGCTTAGAGAATAGGTGCTAAAGAAACACATCAGATTAGACAAAAAGGAAAAAAAAAAGAGGCATAAAATTCACATTATCCCCCCCAAAATAAAGGCTGATGGCTCAAGCGACTTTTCTGTTTGCAGCTGTATTGAACATCAAATTCACATTTCTGCCTAAAAAGATTTACATCCCTGCAGCAAGCAGATCTGAGAGCTTTGTTTTGTGGTAGAAATGAGTGGTGGTGGTGTGTGAGAGGTAGAAAATGATGTGAGCAGGCATGGTTTGTGAACGAAGGGTCACATATGGGTGAAGTTCCTTGCAAGTTGAGACCGACAAACAAGCATTTGGAGATGCTGCTGGAGTATTCTGAGCACTTGTAACTGGAGAGATTTGAGTTTGTCATGGCAGCCTGGTGTGTGTGTGTGTATGTGTTATATATTATAATGAATATGATAATTATAGGAGATAATTTATACTATATGTGTATTATATACGAGTGCCTCCTCAGTAGGCTAAAACAATGGCATGAGAGTCTGAAGAAATGTGAAATCTAATTACTGTAGCTGTGTAAGTGAAGTAATGAGGAGCTTGAGAGTGTGACTGATAAGCAATTAGATACTAGACTAATGAGCAAGCTGTCTGCAGTCCATCAAAAAGAGTAAGGGAGGTTTGTGCAAGACATGCTTGGCATTGCAAAGAGGAAGACACACCGTATCCAAACACAGCTTTCCAAGAGGCTAGCACAATGTGAACACATAATACTCACTAATTACTGGAGACTGTGTGCTTAGCTCGGGGATAAAGTCATGAACCAGTTAAAAAATGCATGGCAGGCCCACTGAGGAAAAGAAGAGCAAAAGGTAAGAAGCATAAAGCACTGACTGCAAGTATGGATAGGAGAGGTGTAGATCAGTTTTAAGGTGATGGATCAGTGGCTCCTCACTGTGCAGTTTGCTATCTTGTGTTTTCCCATCCCAAAAGAGGTGAGAAATCAGCGTTAGGATAGATAGTATGGTGGCAATATGAGCCTGGTCCCAGTAGTGCTGGCTGGGAATGGGCAGCAGTATTGGTCTGGGAAAGGCACTGCAGGCTCTGCATGTACTATGGGGAGTCCTGTAATAACCGTACTCACATTGTACAGAAAACCCTGTCTCCCACAGATTATGCTTCATGAAGTATTAACTGTTTAAGCTGAAATTTTCTGTGCTAGCTGTCTGCTTTAGGCTGCTGGTTCTTTTTGAGAGAAACAGTTCACATATTTCCAGAAAGGGGTCCAGGATATATTTATCTTAGGCTTTTAAAATAGTGGTTTTGCCTGTGGGATAAATATCCAGCTTCTCCTCTCCTCTCCTCTCCTCTCCTCTCCTCTCCTCTCCTCTCCTCTCCTCTCCTCTCCTCTCCTCTCCTCTCCTCTCCTCTCCTCTCCTCTCCTCTCCTCTCCTCTCCTCTCCTCTCCTCTCCTCTCCTCTCCTCTCCTCTCCTCTCCTCTCCTCTCCTCTCCTCTCCTCTCCTCTCCTCTCCTCTCCTCTCCTCTCCTCTCCTCTCCTCTCCTCTCCTCTCCTCTCCTCTTCTCTTTTTTCTCTCTCCTACAGAGCTTTCATGGTTTGGTTTGAGGACTTGAAATTTTGCAAGAAGATTCTCTGCAGTACAAAATAACCAAGTACTGATTTTGTCCCTGTGCCTCCTCATTCAAGGCATGGCCAGTGTGATGGAAACTAGGCCTGCCACCTGGATACAACTTTCAGAGTGCTGGTGGTGAAGTTCTGCTTTTCCAACATATTGTTCTTTCAAGTCAAGGGAGATGTGCATTGTTCATCACTGAGATGTCAATGTCAGACCTTCCAAAGTGAGGAGAAAGCTGTGCAAAATTAGTGGACATTAATCTAGCAACCTGCATCTCTTTGTGCCTCAGCTCGCTGGCTGTAATGTGAGGTTAATGATACACCCTCATTCCACAGGTTCATTATCAGAAATAAGATAATTAGCATCTGTGAATGGCGCTAATTTAAGAGTGGAGAAGGCCAAAGAGTAGGCTATGAGAAAATTATTATTTCCATCCCAAGCAAGACTTGAGTGGAACAAGGAAACAGAGCAAACACTGAAGGAAATAAGGGCCTGTGGAGCATAGCAGGAGTCCAGCATAGAAATAACACTTCATTGTGGAAACAAGAATCATATCACAGCATGACTGGGGCTACAAAGACCGCCTTAGGCCCAATATTTCCTAGTTTAAGTGCTTGACTTTGCTATTGCAATATCGTACTTCCAACAAAGTTCTCCCGGGTGCCATAGCCATTGAAATATTTACGTCTGTAGAGGGAAGAGTCTCTCCTGCATGCTCTGTAATCACACGTTGCCTGTGGTGTGATGGGGGTTTGGTTCAGTGGTTGCTCATTAAGCAATAAACTTGGGCTGCCCAGATGGTGACTTCTTTGTTCCTTGTCCTCCAAGTACACAGCGACCTTCTTCATTTCCTTCTCCCCACAGCTTCAAACTTCTCCAGTGTTACCCTGGTGAGGAAGAAACCACTCCACTAGATTCTCTTCTATTGCTGCCTCAGCAGTATGGTTGAAGCCTTCTGTATTACAGGGGGACTGCAGCTTTTGGAAGAGGAAAGCAGGCATCTAAGGTGGTCGAAGGCTGAAGAGCCAGGGAAGCTTAAGGCAAAGCTGTGTAGAACTCATTTTTGGCAAATAAAAATGACACTCAGACACAGTTTGGCTAAAGTGTGTCTTGTGAGTTTGGAGGTCTAGGATATATTGCTGTGCCACAGCTTTTCTGTATGTTCTTGGGCCAGACATTTCCTTGTTGAATCTCCAATTGAAATAGGTGTAAAAGGAAAACGGGAAAGATGTGGTGGGAATGCTGTGGACAGAGGCACTGGGACCAGCAACTGGATTGGAGGAGGCTGGTAGCTATGGTTTGGGAGAAGTTGGGGAACTGGAGCTCTGAGATGGTTTAAGAGTCCTGGATAGAGAGGTTGGGTATGGGTATGGGAAGCTGAGGGGCTTGGAAGGATTGAGGGAAATGAATTTTTCTTTCTGGGGGCCAGAAATGATATGTGCAGCTTCTATCGGATGAGAGATTTTGAGAAGGCTGCCAATAGGATCCAGGCTAGTGCTCCATGTTTTGGGGCATGCTTAAGCTGAGGACTGCTCCCAGAAGGCTCCTGCATGCTGTTTTACTGTCATAAACATGTTAACTATAGGTATGCAGGGAGCTTTATCTATTGTTCATCTGTTCTCTCATGTTTGCTACATGACCTTCACAAAACAGTTATCACTGAGTGGGGAGCAGACACGTCTGGATGTTCCATGCCTCAAGCGAGTCACCAGGCAGTCCTATTAATATAACTAATTCTTGCTTGCTCTCCCTGCTCCCCTTTTCATGTTTCATCCCACTCTCTTTCCACCTTAAGTAGAACTGTGCATGTGTCTTTCACTCATGTCTTTCTAGTCGTGGAATCACAGAATCATTAAGGTTGGAAAAGACCATTAAGATCATCTAGTTCAACCATCAGTCTAAGAGAGTGGGGTCCAACAGTCTCTACACAGCACGTCTAGCCTTGGTCATAATGAATAACCCTTGCAGTGGAACATGTTCCGCAGTGCAGGGCACTTGGTGGAGGGCTCAGTTACAGTGCACACAGTATTATTTAGGGGCATGGTGTCATGACAGAGAACAGTTGTAGGATGGCTTTCAAAACCAAGTAGAGCTGCACGTAGGTATGCTCAGATGGTACATAGCGGGCTGGCTGCCATTCTGTGTCAAACTAAAATTCCCAATGTAGTGATGCTGGTAATGTAAGCTGTCCTCCTCATCTGTCCATTTTAATTTACTATATTTCACCTGAAAGCCCTCTTTAATCATAAGCAGATAGGAGATTACTTATTACAGAGTGCCATAGGTGTGCACAGTGCTTTACAAACATGTGAAGAGACAGACTGATGCCCTGAAGAACTTGCAATTGGATTCAGACAAATACAATAAGAAAGAAAAAAGTATGGGTGTTGAAACTCAGAGCAGACAAATAAACGCCTGTATACAGCTGCATCAGTCACAGTACATGGAATTATTCTCTCTTCTGACTCAAGTGTTCAACTGTGTCACATCTACTGCTGAAACTGACAAACTGGTTATACCTTAGGTAGAAAATGCTTGTATTTTAATGCTTGTGATGTCAGGAATCATTGAACCAATTTAAATTAAAAGACCAACTGGAAGGACAAACTTATATTTTAGGATGACCTGCAGCATCTAAGCTGGAAACAATGACCAAACTAGGAGAAGTCAGAATTCGTTTGGTTCAGATAATTTAAGCCCACGATGTAATGCTGATGTAATTTATGCTGCATTGACTGCTTTGTTTCCTATTAAATTTGACTGTTCAACAGTGTGATGTGGGTAATACCTGAGACTTTTTAGAGATTATACCTGTAGTTAATACACATTTAGTTGTCTTTCTTGTGACAAGAAGAAATTGAGGAAGAAATAAAGGAAAAAGAAGGTTTCTTTCTTTCTTTCTTTCTTTCTTTCTTTCTTTCTTTCTTTCTTTCTTTCTTTCTTTCTTTCTTTCTTTCTTTCTTTCTTTCTTTCTTTCTTTCTTTCTTTCTTTCTTTCTTTCTTTCTTTCTTTCTTTCGTGTGTCATATTCCTTATATATAAAAAAAAAAGTTAATATATTTCTGGAAATTATGGACTGACTCGTAATATGCAGAACAGCCCTCCTGTTCTCTGCTCCTTACTTTTTGTTTTCAGGCTTTCTATTTATCCATCCGCAAAGAAGCCCAGCCCTTGTGTTACAAATCTTTTAGGCAACATCCTGATAAAGTTTGCAGCAAAGCGAATGGTCCTTAAAGAAGATACTTAGATTTATAAACTATGACAGCAGAAATAAAACTCGTTGGCTACCTTTTATGGTAGGCCATTAACAAAAGTCCTTATTTAACAAATCTGAGGTAATGGTGATGAAATGGGTTTCTCAGATTCAAGGTGAATCAAAGGAAAATTGTGTCCTGGAGGACAGGGATGCTTGGTCAGTGCCACCATAGCGCGGCCACATGACATCCACAGTGCCAGCCAGGGGCTGTTGGTGCAGCTGCCCGCACACTCTGCCAAGCAGCCAGATGATGCTGGAAGAAAATCCTTCCCAGCTCTGGATCGGGCTGCTCTTGGCTTGTTTTCTGGCTGCAGGAGCCGGAGCTCATTGCTGGGCAGATAAACAGAGAGACTAATAAAGAAGGCGAGGAGCTGCTGATCCTCTGAGAAAGTTGGAGGTGAGCTGTTAAGATGAGGAGTTCTGCAGTCCCGGTGAAAAATCACCTGGTGGGTGATGCTTGATCCAGGATTAAAGTGCGCATATAACTTATGGAAGAAAACTCTTCTCTCCCCGCAAGCAGTCCCTCTCCCCAAACGATTAAATCCTGTGCATAATTACACGTGTTCAAAAAAAAACCAAAAACCCAACCAAACAACAACAACAAAAATATACAACCAACCAACCCTACTGATTTTTTTTTGTTGTAATTCCCATAATTGGCAAGCGGATGTACATGAGGGAAAGAAAGGGGAGAAGGCTTTGATTGTTTTTTCTTTCCAAGCTGAAAACGTGCAGGCCCTGTGTGGGTTAAGTCCTTTAGATATTTAAAGAGATTGAAGCAACTTCAAAGGAGACATTGTGTTCTATCAGGTTGAGTATATTTTAATATTAGCAAGTCTTTTTTTTAATTATTATTATTTTTTCATTAAGAAAAGAGATCCATTCTCTGGAGGAGAGAAAGCATTCTGAAATATTTTATTCAGGATGATTTCTCATTGTTTTTAAAGAGACAACGCAGCATTTCAAGCTTGCTGAAGGAGCTAAATGTCCTCATTTCTGCTTACCTGTGTTGATTGCTGCCTGTGACTAGTTTGCTATTTGGTGGCTACTTGAATCCAAATTCTCTGTGAACAGACTGACATTTTTCTGGGAGAAGTGTTTGGACACAATGGTTTTTATTCACCTGTTGAATGTACCAACATACTGTGAACAAGCAGGACACAGAAAACCCTCATATCAGCAGTTTCAGCCCTTCAGACATGAGGGACATTGCTTGAATGTGGCCTAGAACAAGGATGGGTTACAAGATAGAGAAGATGACTGTTTTAGCTACCTCTTCTGCCCTGCCTGGTGGACTATGTGCATTTCTTACAAGATATGTACTACAAAATATAGTTGAGTGCCGGGCAAAAAGGAAGGATAAGTTTTCATGGCAGAAGGTTGAGAAATGTCCAGAGGAGGGTCTCTGTAGCAACTTGGAGCAGCAGCATGGTGAGTCAGAAGTTATGGGACGTGTGAGGACAATGAAAGGCAGAGATGGGGCAGGCAAAGTGCTGTAGTGGTTCGGGGCAGAAGTGATGCAAGATTTGGACACCATGACTTCATGGCCTGTGGTCTCACGGGAGTTCATTCAGCTGGGCCATAGGGCTGCCACTCTTGGACCATGCATGCCTTTGACCTGGGGACCAAACCAACGTGAGATGGGCTGCAGTTGAGAAGTGGCTGGAAAGAGCAAGTGGCACTCAGGAGGAGGGTGAGGAAAAAACAAGTAAAGGGCCACTGGTGCAATGTGTTCTTGCTCATTCTTGGGAGCTGGGGACAAGGAAAATGCTAGGTGTTGGCAAGAGCCCAGCACAGGTGGCAAACACCTTCACCAAGCCCTGAGGATCAGGGCACCAGCAGGGGTGTGAGGCACCACAGACCAGCTCCCTGAGCAGATTTTCTGTGGGGAATTCAGGCTGTGCTGTACATTGTTTAGCCTGTTTTGGATGGAGGATGGAAGATACGGGGGCATGCCTCTGTCTCCATCACCTCCTTTCATCAGCCCTGGCTTTGACAGTGAAGCCTCTGTGTGAGGTTCATGGCCAGCTGGTTTAACATCTGGACGAGGAGTCTGTAGGGAAGCATCTGCCTCTACTCTCTTTCCTCTCTTTGTATTGTAATCCAGATAATAAAAGCAACGAGAAGCTGATCTATCCCTTGTGAACCCTGAGGAGATCCAGCCGATGGCTTGTGAATATTCTAGCTATGTTAGATTAACCTCCTGGTCTGTGTGCCTTTGGGGGGCTGCAGACCAGAAATGAGGCTGCAGGCAGCAAGTCTGTCTGATATTTGAGAAGGGTGATCTTTCCCCTTGTAGCACATTAACCTACTCACCATTTTCACCTGGCTCAGACTTCTGCAACTGGGATGCACTGGACCAGAAGAGAGCCTGGAGAAGTGCTCCTCACAGCATCATCCCCTTCATCTGAAGCAATCTTTATGTACTCAATATGTGAAGTTGGGCTTGGGGAGCATGGGGCAAAGGGCTGCTCTGCAGACTTTTCTCTGACCTGTCCGTGGCAGCTAGAAGAATAGGTTGTATGAGAAGGATAGGGAGCAGGCTCTGCATCTGTGAAGGTGCTCCCAAGCCCAGCTGTCCAGGGGACAGGGGATTGTGGAAGGGGTGACTGATGTCCCAGTGGGTGTCCTCACTTGGACTACAAGAGGGGTGAGCTGGCTCAGGGCATTCCCCTGCTGGGATCAACACAGCCCTGTCTTGTTAGATTCTGTCACTATTAACACTAGTCAAACTTGTTTTTTATGTACAGTCTACTATGTCTGTCCTCAGTTACCCAGCCTCTCCTATAGCTGAAATAAGGTCACATCCCCGGTGCCTATTAATTAGACTGAAAATTCCCAGTGTATTTGATACCTCCTTGTCCTTCACACTGTTGACAAGGGGATTGCATCTATTTTGTATTTTTATTTTTACTGCTAGTGTGATTTTAGATGACAGTTCTGAATGAAGCCTTGATGAGGCAGAGTAAAGAAGGAAAAAATAGCAGTCTCCTAGCTTCTGCAATGTTCATGTGCATCTTATGATCTCTGCATGAATAATGTGTTCGTGTTAATGGTGTACAGCAATGGGTAGAGTACATATGCTCATTAAAACAGATGCTTGACATATTTCCTTAAATAGATCTTTTGCTATTCAGCTCAGTGTTGTCTCTCTGTGTGCTCTGCTTGCCCAGTTGGCAGTCCCTCTAATAAAGAACTTGCTGAGGATGCCACAGCTTGGCCCAGAATGATGACCAAAGTTTTTAGCTCTTCTTACAAAACAAAATCAAATGGAAGGCCCCCAGAAGAGAACTACCTCTAGCTTAGTGAAGTCTTCATGAGACTACAGACAATCTAAAGCCATAGTTTTCATTCAAAGGGATCTGGACAGCTTCATTTGCAAAGTGGATTAATGAAGCAACAGAAAGCTAACATTTTAAGTGAAAAAAACTGGCTATTTTTTGATGCTTACCTCTTAGCAGAGATAGGCAGATGGAGCCAAATTTACCCCATTCTTTCCTGAATACCTGGTGGTCCCTCAGTAAAGTGCCTGGACAGTTCTGATGGTGCAGACTCTGAGTTAGTTACACAAAACTTGACGTCTCGGTCTGATCTGGAAGAGATCTGATATATAAAATATGAAAATTATTTTAAAATTCAGATAAATAACAGAGGGCATGCTCTCCTTATTCATCCTCATGTTTAATTTAAAAAAATATTCTTCATTTTTTTTAGTGAATGTGATGCTGTTACACAATTTCCAACCCGTGGCACTGCAGTGCATTAAAACCAGAGGCAAGATATAAAGTTCTCAAATTCACAGAATCACAGAATCACAGATTGTAGGGGTTGGAAGGGACCTCTAGAGGTCATCGAGTCCAACCCCCCTGCCAAAGCAGGCTCCCTACACCACGTCGCACAGGTAGGCGTCCAGGCGGGTCTTGAATATCTCCAGAGAAGGAGACTCCACCACCTCCCTGGGCAGCCTGTTCCAGTGCTCCGTCACCCTCACTGTAAAGAAGTTCTTGCGCACATTCGTGCGGAACTTCCTATGCTGAAGTTTCAGCCCATTTCCTCTAGTCCTGTCCCCACGCACTACTGAAAACAGACCAGCCTCGCCACTATGGCTCCCACACTTCAGGTATTTATAAACCTGGATCAAGTCCCCTCTCAGCCTTCTTTTCTCAAGGCTAAACAGACCCAGTTCCCTAAGTCTCTCCTCATAGGGGAGATGCTCCAGGCCCTTCACCATCTTTGTGGCCCTCCGCTGGACTCTTTCCAAGAGATCCCTGTCTTTTTTGTACTGGGGAGCCCAGACATTCAGAAATTCAGGAGCTTCGGGGCATATCTTTCTCTTGTTCACCCGGAGCTCTCAAAAACTGCTAAAGACTTGGTTTTCTGCACCTAGATGGGCTTTTCCAAGTGTCAATTTAATTTTTTTTATAGGATGGAATAAGATTAACGATCTCAGAAGACACAGCTACCAGTTGATGGGTTGATGTGATAAGGAGAAATGCTGCACAGGAAACAAAAGGCCCTATTCCTGAGTCCAGGGAGAAAAGACAGAAAAGGGAACAAAAAAGAAGAGGGTAGCCAGATGTGTGAACCTCTGTAACATTCTCCTCAGGCTGTTATTTAGAAGGACGCTCTCAGTTTCCAGCTCTCCATGGATCATTAAGTTTTGCAAGCCCTAGTCCAACCACTGACCCATCCTCACCATACCCTCTATACCACGTCACTCAGTGCTGCATCCACATGGTTCTTGAACACCTCCAGGGATGGTGACTCCACCACCTCCATGGTCAGCCTTTGCCAGTGCTGACTTACCAGATCATTTTTAAAACTAAGAGGCCTTGGGGAGCATTTTGTGAAGATTTGAAATGTTTCACCTTTAAGTGTGCTTCTGAGAATGCTTCTTGGAGAGGGCTGCACAGGAAACCTCGCTTCTGGTACATTTTGATTCTTAACTGTGTATAACACTGAGGTCCTGACCTGGAATAGGACTTGACTTGCCAGGAAGCAGAACTCTCTCTCTCTATATTTTTTAAATATATTCTAATATATTCTAATATAATATAATATATAATATATAAAGTCCCATTTTACATACTTAAAACCCAAAGAAAATGACACTGATGGACTGCCTTGGTCTTTTCTTAAACACCTCCAGTATAAGCAGAAAGACTTGTAAAACAGAAACCTCTTACAGCATGTGAGGTATAACACTGCACATCAAAAGTTAAAGCTATTTGCACCATATTTTGTCAATCCTTGTTCCCAGCATTTCTCTTTGAACATGAATCTTGTTTTTTAAATGAAAACAACCCAAGTGAATAACTCTGTGGACAGCTGAGGCCAACACCTAGAAGTCTCTGTTGTCCACTGTCCCACCGACCTACCACAAGCTGCAGTATAAATGGACAAGGATACTAAGAGACTAAACCAGCAACCTTCTCACAGTAGTAAGCATGTGAATACCAGTGTGATGACCAGTATCACTCTTACCAGCTTCCTAACAGTATGATGACTATTCTTTCAGCAGGAGTAGCAGGGCTGGAAATATTTGTCTTGTTAATGTGCCTGCATTCAGTTAAAACTTTCTGCTGACATAGCTATGGGCCTCTGTAAGCATCATAGAGTATCACTGTGGGCATCCTCTGCTATACTGGGCAGTCATTGTAGCATTGCTTGAGGGAGAGTCAACTCAGAGTAGTCCCCTAGCATTAATTGTTATGTGATGGTTTTGCCTTGCTCAGATGTAAAACAGACATGCAAGCACTTACTTAAGAAGATGTTTTATTAGAGTGTAATTCCCAATTGAAATATTGAAAATTTTAGGGGTGACCAAAATATCTCAAGATTATCTTTCATAATTAAAATGGAAGACTTTAGAAAGCAGAGACTGTTGGGACTTAGGTATTTTTTAATCCTTTTGTCACTTTTGAGCTATGAGGAGGTAATTTCAAAGCTGTTTGGAGAGACATGAACTCCTGTTTTCAAATGACCTGTTGGCCATTGTCAGTGAAACGGAGAGAAGGATTTGCTGAGGAAGAGAACAAGATCTTAATAGTGGGTAACAGAGCTGGAAGTCCTGATAGAGGGCTGCTGGGATGCTTTAACTCCATTTATTCTAAGAAGATTCATGAGGAGAGAAACCCAAAAGGGCAAATCTGGGAAAATGTATTAAAGTCAATCATTAGACAGATAACTTTAGACTTACTGTGTCCACAGACTTAATGTTTCATGAAATAGAACAAAAAAGAATGATTTTCCACAAAAGTGTGCTCACCAAGCTGGTCTGTGTTTGTGTGTGTTATGATTTCAATTTGTTTTTCAGCCTTTGAATTAATAAGCTGCCACGTTGAATTCTAAGTGCAATTATTAAGCAAATTAATGCTGCAGAGAAGTTATTAATGGGACAAAATATGCTAATACGCTTTTGATAAAGAACTCCTTTTTTTTTCCTCTCTTACCAAGAAACTGAAAATACTCTTTTATTTTGGTCCAGGCACCTTATCTGTAGTTCTTAGACAGGGTTTATGGCTGTATGATGGTAAACGAATGTATAAAATAGGGGTTAATATCTGCATTTTACACACAAGCAAAATCTTGCAGGGATGTGGCAATGACAATGAAGTTATTAGCCTGGTTTCTAGCAGCGTCAATAACGAGGAAGATGTTCTGTGACCTGTGCTTCCATTATGGAAGAGGATAATGCCTATTAAAGGATTGCTATTTTTACAATGGTATTTTAAATGTTCAATTCATACAAAGCAATGAAGACAGTTACTGCTGTGATATAATAAAAAATGTGTTTTTCTATTCATTGTGCCCATTGCCATTATGTTTTCAGATTTCATGTTGAAACACGATGGCAATTATTTAGTGGCTTGGAAACATTTGCATGTAACAACAACAATAATGATCATAACTAATAACTTGTTTCCGTAAACTTTGCCCAGGCAGTTGGAATTGGGCATACAATCCTTAAAGCCATTTAAAACATGATGGAAAAACGACAATAAGAGACTTATTCCCTGCAATCCGAGGAGTATCCACCTACGAAGGAAATCAGCCATGTGGTAACTTGATCTCTTGAAAGGCTCCTGCTCCCTGTGGCTCTGCCTAACACCCGCTTCTTCTAATCCCCAACAATCCGATGGACATTGCACTTTCATCAAATTGGCTTCTTGATGACATGCAGCTCTGTGACTCTTAGGTATTGCTTCTCTGTGAGAGCCTTTCTGCCTCTTCTCTCTCACCCCTTTACCTACTGCCAGCTGTATTTTTTTTTGTATTTCACTCATCACATCAGTTTGGTCAGATTTCCAAATGCTGAAGGGGTTCTATCTATTTCAAAGAGGCCCCTGGGCCAAGCCAGGCAGGTGTGTTCATTAGTTTCTTGCTTTTGTTTCATCCATTTAAAGAAAAATAATTTTATTTTAATGTTCAGCAGTATACATGCCTTGGAGATTTTCTTATCAACTCCATCAATAGATGGATTCTTACTGCCTCTCAGGATTTCATTTCCTTCCTTTAAGCCTCCAGGATATCTTCCTTCTCATTTGCTGACATCTCCTTTGTTTTTCAAATGTGGTGTTAGCAGGTCCCTGTTTGGTACTCAGCTAACCACTTGCACACATTTTAGTTATTTTGCAGTCGGTAGAAATGATTCAGGTAATATTACTTCCTAATGCTGTGTACTGCTTTTTTAATCTTATGCCAAGAGTAATATCTCCTCTTTACATACTTATTTCTTGGAAGCACTAATTCTGAAGCATTAAAGTGGGGAGAAATTATTTCTCTTAAGTTTTCTTCCCACATGCAGTTTGACCAGTTTACTGGGCAGCAGTTGAAGTTTTCAGTTAAAAGAAAATAAATTAAGAGTTTGCTGCTGCTTTGATCTTTAACTGCAGCATCCACTTCTTTCCTTCTTCTTGATCCAAGGCTGACAGTTCATCCATATATTTATATCCTTATGGACTAGGATCTGCATTATTTGGTCTCTGCTGCGTGGGTCTCACCATTCCACGTTTTTGCATCGCTGGAGGTATTGGATTCTTTCAGTTGTACACTGTTCCTTCGCGTCTCTAGTTTCACTTGCCTTTCTAGTGTAGAGGGGTGAGCACTGCAGATCTCCTCTTGTCCTCCCTGTGTACTGAAGTCTCTGGCATTAAGCCCTCAAGAACTAGTGAGCACTAGAGGTTGAAATCCAGTCCCAGGGAGTTTTGAGTACAGTAGAGAAGAGTACAGTAGAGTAGAATAGAATAGAGGAATAGAATGGAATGGAATAGAAGAGAATAGGTTTTGTTGGAAAGGACTTCCAGAGATCGTCTAATCCAACTTTCAGACAACCTCAGAGCTAACCAGTGTTGTCCAAATGCCTCTTGAACACTGACATGCACTGGGAATCAATCACCTTTGTTGGAAGGCTGTTCCAGTAGACTGAACTCAATTTTTTATGCTTTTATGGGTCAGGATATTCAAGAAGAGATGGTCAGTACAGTCAAAGAAATACAAATCCTGCCCCGTGGATTCACTTCACCTGCTGGCATGCACATGTCCAGCCTTACCAAGATGCCCTAGGTCATCCCATCCAGTTGGTCTTGGAGGGTGCAGGTTTCTAGTTCTACCTGTGTCATGGTGAACAGCCATTTGTGGCTACTGAGGGCATCTCAGGTGGAGCTAGATGCCTGTTTATGGGGCCATCAAATAACCCCTGATGTCTCTTTTGTCTCAAGACCATCCTGCCACACTACTATATAGGGACTGCATGCAGTCCCTTTCAACTTGACATTATGTGCAGTAAAGAGCACGAGGATAATTCCTTGGAGGAATTATCTAAAAGTGAGCTATAAGAAAGAAGGCAACAGACTTTTTAGCAGGGTCTATTGTGTTAGGATAAGGGGAAATGACCTTGGAGGTCAGGCTGGATGGGACTCTAAGCAACCTGATCTATCTGGAGGTGTTCCTCTTTATTCAAGGGGAGTTAGACTAGGTGACCTTTAACTGTCCCTTCCAACTCAAACGATTCTGTGATTCTACGGAGGATGACTTAAGAGATCATAGTATCATAGTATCGTGCGAGTTGGAAGGGACCTTAGAGATCATCGAGTCCAACTCCCAGGATTCGAGCCCTCTAGTGTAGCAGAGCAGCACTTGTACCACTTGCGCCACAAGGGGGATTCGAACCCGGGCCCTCCGGTGTTGCAAGCGGCGGTTCTAACACCGTGCGCCACCGGGGGCACACAAGAGTGGGGAGCAAGGAGTGCTGGCCACAGACCTCCTGGAAAAAGGGTTTTTACATTCAACAGTCATCTCATAAATACAGAGAATGTTTTGAAAATCAGTACTGATTAAAAGTACTGGAGCTTGAGAAGCGGTCCCTTATCCTGGCACTGCAGATACCACATACATGCAGAGCAGGGATGACTGAAACATCTTCTGGATTGAAAAGGAGGCCACTATGAGTCATTTTAGTAAAATGTGTTTCAGAAGACTGTTTAGAGTATACCAACTAGGTTGCTTTTTGAACTAGAGCAAGAAGACACCGTGAAAATCAGGAGGAATCTCTGGTGACATCTATCAGCTAAATACGACAGGGCCAAAATGGTTCTCTTCTATGGTCCGACTCTTTAAATACCAACTCTGTCTCTGTCTGGCCTTGTGCATGTGACTTGAGGGAGAAGACAGACAGAATGAGGTTCACTGGTCTTTGGTTGAAGAGATTACTGAAGCGTGCAGCTTCTGCAATTGCACAGTGCTGAAGTTCCTGAAATCATATAGAAGAGAGCTCACTTTCCAAAGAGACTCACTTCAAGAAGAACACCCAGCTACAGCATGTAGTGTTACTTTCAGTGCAGTCCAACTCTGGTTAAATTTGTACTGTTGCTGTTTGTGTTTCTGAAAGTCTAGGAGCCTTTGGGCATGGATTTGGACCTTGCTGTGCTCACGCTGTATGACTGCAGAATGAAAAGGTCACTTCTGCATTAGAGAGTTCACAGTGGATGAAACTGAAGTTTGTACATATTGGCCCCTTCCCCCTGCAGACCTTCCTCTTGGTTAAACATGAGGGCTCTGATATCAAAGACTGAAGGTCTTTCAATTCAAAGGCCAGGGGGTTTTGCTATAAAGTAAATAGTCCCAGCGCCTAAAGAGGGTCTAAAAGACTTAGAAGGAATTATGCCAAGAATGACTGTAGCCCTTTGTATATTAGTTTACTTTTCTGTATGATTTCCTTTGATCCAAAATGTTTTGCTGCTTCATTTATTGTGGAGGTTCTCACATGATTTCCTTGGTCAACAGCAGAACTCCATCAGGAATTCATTAGACAATGTTTGCACAGATGTAAAGCACTGCCTAAGTGATCCTATTATTATTTATATTGGGTCTGAACCTGCAAACCCATAGTCACATAAATATTTCCCAAGAAGGCAGTCAAATGACTCAAGTGACAAAGGACTGCAGAAGTGAATTTAAGTTTGCAGGATCAAAGACAGCAGCAGTACATGTAACATTTTTCCTTCATGCACATGGGTTTTGATATCCACCTTGAATCTAATTTTCCCCTATTTATTAAATTAATTATAACCTACTACACATACCCGAGAGCTGCTCCAAAAATAATGCCTCCTATTTTATTTTGATGTTAGCTGTAATATCTCCCTTCTGTAACCTGAAAAATTACAGTACTGTGGTCAGTGATGGTCCAGAACAGATGTCAACCTCGTGTGTTGCTATTGGTCACTGATGTAGAGCTAAACACTTCTGATCTCGTGGTTCCCAACTGCTTAGCTGGCAATACAGGCAGATGTTCTACAAATAGTGCAAGACATGAAGAGTAAAGAGCTTTTTTTCTTTTTTGGTATCTTCAGACAGCACAGCTGAGAACTGCTACATGTTAGTAGGCGCTGGAGTTAGAACATACCCTCTCAGTTGAAATGGAGTTAGCCATTCTTCATCACAAGGTTAAGTGAAACAACCTATTTTCAGTGAAGGTTGAAGCTGATGATCATTTCCAGCATTAAGCTTTGAGCTGATGGTTAGATGAGTGACCCCACATGTCTCTTCCAGTCTAAACTACCCTTTGATTCTGTGGGGGTTTATTGCCAAATCAAGATTGGGAATGATATTAGATGTTTCTCTAACTTAAAGCTTTATTAGCACAGTGTGCATGTAGTGGGTAGATGGAGATAAAATACGGGAATATTTTTCCAACTTCAACTAGTGAGTGTTTTGGAGCTGTGTACATGAGGCACCATGCATGTATATATTCACAGTGGCTAAAATGTGCTCTAGGATATGCACTAAATCTTTGCTGGATTTATAGTGAGGATAGTGTGACCACAGTATTGAAGACTGCTACTGTTCTTCAAAACATCAGTTTCATTTTCTTACAATATTCAGTTGGCAGGTGGCATAACAGATTCACAAAGTCACTGTTTCACTCCAGTGTTGAGCTGAAAGCCTTGTCAAGCGCTGGAGAATTCCCACTTTGTAGGAGAAAAGATAATGTGCAGTAGTTACGATAGGAGAAGTCTCACTAGGGCTATAGAAGGACCAAGCTTCCATATGTCTTCATAAAACAACTTGAAAATGGTGGTCTTGAATCTGAGTTCCTATAAAATCATATTTCTTACATGAACATAATGAAAAAATCATCTGTCAGTGTGCAGACACTGAGTAGCACAGTAAAAAAAATGAACCATTATGTCTTAGAAATGCATACCTTACTGAGGAGCCTTTGGGAAGCTTGGTCCATATATCAGGGTTGAGTACAGCTGGCATGTGAAACCATAATAGTGATAGCCTCCTATCCCAAATACCACATATCCTTCACCCATCCAAAGCTCAGTATGGTTGCACTTATGGTGACTGAAGGACCTGTGAATGAATCAAGGCACAAATAATGAAGGTTCCTCCTTAGACAGTTATTTGCCTTCCACTGTTGTTCTGTCTGAACTGGCAATGACAAACCTTTACACTGAAGGAGCTACACAGTGTATGGGGACTGTGACTCACTGTGCCCTCTTAATTCGAGTTTATAGGCAGGTGCTTTTATTTGAGCACAGGCTGGTTGGTCTGCACTGGACCTACTGTATTTGTCTTGCTCCCTGTCTTCAGCACAGTTCAGGGCATCTTAAGAGTTATATCTGTTACTGTTCCAACTGGCTGAGACATAGACTTGAATTTTGTGTGCTCCTTTGCATTTAGGCAATAAATCTTGTAGTAGGTTAACTTTTTATATGAATGCTGCCTCAGGCAAGGACTGTGTGGCCTAGAAAGCAGGAGGTTTAATATTTTATACATTTTCCAAACGCTGTTTTGCTGCTACCTCTCTTTGAGTGAATGGAACCCATAGTGCCTTGATAGACCACCAGACTCTAAGCTCCATCAGGAAACAGAAGTAATCATGGACCATCTCAGATAAAAGGCATTACACAGATTTCAAAGTCTGGAGAAAAATGATTTGAGTGAAAGCATTTGAGACAATCACAGTACACCTGGGGAATAAGTAAATCAAACAAAAAAGCCTATGCCCTGTGGGTAAGCTATTTGAGGAAAACTGATCACTTGTCTTTAATAGTAACAGGACTGATGTGCTCTGAGCTATTCAAACAGTTCACGTGAAGAGAGAGCTGGCTTCAAAAGACATGGAGAAGGCTGAGGTACTGAGTAAGTTTTTTGCCTTGGCTTTCACTAGCAGTCAGATTTCTCACATCTCTCATCTCCCTGAACCTTTAGGTGGGGGTTGGGAGAATGGAGTCCCTCCCATTTTAAGAGCAGAGCAAGCCTAAGACTGCTGCATGAAGTTAAGTGTGTACAAGTCTACGGAGGCAGAAGACACGCATCACAGAATTCTGAAGGAACTGTCTGATGTGGTTGCCAGTCCATTCTCCACCATATTTGACAAGTAATGGCTGTCAGGCAAAGTCCCCAGTCATTGGTAAAGGGAAATTTCACTCCCATTTTTAAGAAAAGGAAAAAAAAAAAAAAGACTTGGGAAACTACAGGATGGTGAGCCTTATCTCTGTGCCTGGGAAGATCATGGAGTAGATTCCCCAGGAAGAGATGTTAAGGCACATGGGAGATGAGGAGGTGATCCAAGACAGCCAATGTGGCTTCACCAAGGACAGATTGTTCCTGACGAATCTGGTGGCCTTCTATGGTGGAGTGATGGACAAAGGACAAAGTGGACAAAGGAACAGCAACTGTACTTGTACAAGACCTCTGATGTGGTCCTGCACCACATCTATACCTCTAAAGTGAAGAGAGATGAATTTGAAAGCTGGACTATTTGATGGATAAAGAATTGGTTGAATGGTCAAAGCCAGAGGGTTGTGGTCAGCAGCTCTGTGTCCAGGTGGAGGCTAGTAATGAGTGGTGTCCCTCAGGAGTTTGTCTTGGGATCAGTGCTCTTTAATGTCTTTATCGGTGACATAGACAATGGGACTGAGTACACCTTGAAGGGTGCAGCTGATACAACAGAAGGAAGGGATGTCTCCAAAAGGGACCTGGACAGGCTGAGAAGTAGGCCTTTGTTAAGAGGCCCACTCTCCACAGAGAAGCTCTGGTGCAGGTGGAGCCCTTCTGTTTTTCTCCATCTGGTCCAAGATAGAGCTTTGATTGAGCCAAGTGAAAAACTAACCACTCAGGATTAAATGAAGACAAAAGACAACACAAAAAAGCTTGATACCTCTGCAATTTTCAACCTTCCAAACAAAACAGTTAAAAAGGGCTTTTGACTTTTGCTTTTCATATCTTAATCTATTTCCAGTAGTAAAGAACATAAACAATTTTCTAATGACATAGCCTAACATATATACCCTGGCTGTGGACTGAAGTTATTGTTGGTAGGACCTGCAGAGCAATTACACACACATTATCCCATGGAAATACATAGCTATGACTGGAAGGAAGCACCAGAGGATTAAACCTCCCCATTTTTCCCTTTTTAATGTTATAATGATGTGTCACATGATGTGGTTCCATCCTCCCTACCATTTTCCCCTCCAAAATGACCCAATCCAACCAGGAAAGCCAATGGGATTCACTTAAGTGCTTTACACAACTGACAGGATTAAGTGGTTTGCTGAGTTGAGTCTGTATGGTCCCTCTGCAGACCGGGAAGAGTTGGTTTGAGTCAGAAGCTCAAAGAGAAATTTGTCATCCCTACTTGGGAGTGCTCATTTTAAGTATGAGCTGTGGTGAGAGTGAAATCCAGCAAGGAGGAGCCTGAATGCATTTCATCCCTATGGTTTTTGTTGCTGTTTTTTGAAACAGTTGCTGTTTTTGACACATTTTCAACCAGAACCACATGATGATAAACTAAAACGAACAGAATCACTTCATGGGATTTGGCATCTCTGAATGCTAGTACTAGCTGGGAAAGATATGAGATGTGACATTTTGTATAGATTCACATGTTCTGACAAATTTGCCAGCTGGAGAAGGGATAAATAATAACTATTGAACATGCTTCAGTTCCACTCATTCATCCAGAATAACGGAATGGGCCAGAACTTGGGAATTTGTCTGGGGAGGTGGAAGCGGGACTAACACACCAATTAATATTTACTACTGTGCTCTGTGCCTCAAGCTTTTACAAATGCTTTTTGCTTTGTCCATGTGTGCCAGGCGAAGAGCCAGTATAGAGCTGGAGTAGGCAGTTCAGCGTGCTCTAGTGCTTCAGACTTTGTTTCTTCCTCACTTTATCCAATTGTCTAATTCACTAACTTGTTTTTGCAAGTATGTGGCTGCTTAGCTTGGTCTGATGTTGTCTCTGCTTTCTGCACACAATTCCCACACTGCTCCTCTATTCGTTGCTCCTTGCTGTTTCTCTTCCTTCTGATATTCACCTCTTGCTATAGAGACCTCTGGGTATAGCTGCAGGACTTTACTGCTTGTGTGCAGATAGAAGTGGTGGGGGTTTGCAGACCGCACAGGGGAGACCCAGACTATTAACAATGCAAGAAGTAGTCAACCTGGACTTTGTCTAGCCTCAAACTCTCTTCCCTTCCCCCTCTCCCTCCCTCCCTGATCCTTTCTTGAGGACTTTGTCTATTCTACGGAGCTGTGCTTGGCTGTGCTTGGCATGTTGATGCAGGTCCGGTGTGTGAACGAGCAGGCTGGGCCTGGGTCTGCATTTAAGGGGGATTTCTTTAGAGCCATCTGCCACCTTGAAAATTAAAGCAGGGAAAGGTCATCGGGATAAACCGATTTGCTAAACAAAATGGTTAACAACTCATGAATAAAACTTAAGAAAAAAGATTGTGAGGGGAGGGACAAACTTTATAACCAGAAAGAAATGCACCCTTGAAAAACAGTCTGCCTTTGCTGAGCTCCACCCACCCCTTTCCAGTTCATTTCCACTCTTTTGGGGAAGGGGCTGAGCCCCCCCCTCCATCCTGCATCACCTCCTCCCTCCCTCCCTCCCTCCCTCCCTGAGCTCTCCATCCTTGCATATGCTTTGGGAGAGGAGGACTTGCAGTCTGCAGAGGGGATGTGGCCCTGAGCCGCCTGATGACTTTCCAATGGTAATGTCCACAGGGCTTTGTGCTTCCTCTTAGCAACTCCTGCAGCAGCAGCAGTAGCAACTCAGTCACTTTTGTCTCTTACTTGCTTCAGTGGTCCCTCCTCCTCCTCCTCCTTCCTTTTGCTGAGTTTCTTACAGGTCACAAGCAGGAGCAGTGAGCCTGCCCCTATGGAAACAAGGCAGAAAACACAACCCTACTTAGACACAAAAAGCAGCAAAATCCTCCTCCTCCCCACTCCCATTTCAGCTCTTAAGAACAATCAGGATTACTGGGGATGCCAGTTGCTGAAATACGGCATGCTGACTCTGCTGGGCAATGCCACTACTCTGTTCCTCATGGTCAAACCTGACAAACGAGCAGGGTACCTGAATGGAGACTAAGAGGTGAAGGAAGCACCTCACCCACCCACTGCCCTGCTTTTACTCCTCTCCCCAACAATAAATTCTCTGTATTCCCTCACCAGACCTTAAAACAAAAATAAAGAGTGGATGTCTTTGGTATTTGCTTACATCTCTGCAGAGCTTGCCCTGAGCATGAGTTCTCAGGGGTCCCTTAATGGAAGAAATACCTGAAAAGTTTGCAGTCTGCATGACCTGCTGGAGGCTGCGGAGCTCTTGAAGATGGCTGAAGGAAGCCTTGGAAGATCAAGGCAATCCCCCTGTGGGGAACACTGTGAGGTTGTTGGAAGGGAAGTGCCAGAGCCTTCAAGGGCCATGGGGTCTTTCTGCTGTGGAGAGCTGGGGATGTCAAACATTAGGCATGGTCCTGTGCACAGAGCAGGCCACAGTCTCCAGCTTCCTGCTTTCCCTGCTAGGGTATGCAGACAACTCACCTGAATGGGCAAAAATGTCAGGAGTGGATGGCAAAGTCCAAATTTTGTGGGGACAAAATTACCTACTCCCATCTCTGGATACATTCAAGGTCAGGCTGGAACACACTTTGGGCAACCTAGCCATGGATGTCCCTGTTCATTGCAGGGGAGTTGGACTGGATGACCTTTAAAGGTCCCTTCTAACACTAAGGATTCTATGATTCTATGATTCTATGATTCTACTGAGGCCATGGGAAGAGGGCCTGAAAATCCTGAGGTCCAGTGTATGAAAATGGGAAAGAAAGGCATCAGGGAATGAAGGTGGAGGGCTCATGGTGTGCAGTTGGGCCTTGATGCCATCAAACTGTGCAGTTACGTTGTGAATAGAAGATGATATGATGCCACGATGCTGTGTGCTTGAGGCCAGCGACACAACAGTTAAGATGGAAAGCACAGCCTTGTCTTAGCCACTAGAAGAAATCCACGTGGGCCTATTGTGTAAGCTCTTTCAAAAGCTATTTTCTGTTGGTATGTTGAGAAACTAAGAGTGCGTTAATGTAATTTCCCATTTATTTAGCTGGAGTCCACTGACATCAGTTGAAATACATTCAGTAGGGTCTTTTATAACAGCTTTTACTTTGTGCTCTTTTCCCTTTCTTCTCTCTGTTTTATTTAGTTTTAGAATAGTTAAAAAGAACAATATTAGAAGGAAATGGAAGTTCGTGGTTGAAAAGAATTAATTAATATTGTTAAAGCTATTGCTATAGCAGAGTTCAGTTATTCAGTTAGTCTCATGGGTGAAAGCCAGAACCTGCTGGAGCACGAGGGAAGGCTCCCCTGACCACTCAGCTGGTTTTAGTATCAAACTTGTGTGGGCAGAAAGGCATTTCTTGTGCTTAGTTTAATTTTCCAGTGTAAATGAAGCTGGCCTACATTGCTGATCCGCACCTATATCA
The DNA here is from genome assembly GCF_039878825.1 of Excalfactoria chinensis. Lineage (NCBI taxonomy): Eukaryota > Metazoa > Chordata > Aves > Galliformes > Phasianidae > Excalfactoria > Excalfactoria chinensis. The sequence continues at coordinate 154,985,365 of NC_092825.1, read as the reverse complement.
AACCCATATTTGACTTTATGAATTGTTTATAGAATTTGCACTATGAATTTTGCATAAAATACTCGCAGAAGAATTGTATCTGGACTCCATTTGCTTTTCCAGGAGTAAGGTGGTGAGTACTTAATGTTTAATTGATTAACAAGCAAGGCCATCCGATATATTTCCTTTCTGAAATGCACAGTGTTAAAGCAGAATTCTATAACAAATATGGTCAGAACAACCTCAGGAGAAAAATCTTAGGAAGTTGGTGCTGCACGCACATTTATTCAGAAAAAAACTTCAAAACTGGGGACAGAGAAATAAAAGCAAACCCAAACCCACTTGTGCTCTCTGGGTTAATCATTACCCTTATTATTTCCTGTTTTTAACTCTTCATACAAAAGGGCATATAGCCGCCTACTGCTGTGTACATGTCCAGGTGAATTTTGTGTTTTGGAAAGTAGAATGTGTATTTAGTGTTGTTTACTTGCTTGGATATTTGACATTCATTAGCACAGTTTTAATTTTTGAGCTTCCTTGCTTATATTTAGAGCGTTAACCCTGAAACATCATTCTTCTTCTGGGAGATGATTGTTCTTAACTGGATCTTTTCAGTGTTAGAAAGAATCAGAGCCCTACAGGGTTGTGGCAAAGCACTCCAGATAAGTGTTCCCCCCCCCCAATGTATTACTTATTTATTAAGTCTGGTGGAGCATAACTAAAAGGGAGAAAAAAGACCAAAGAAATACAGAATACAATGGCCTTCAGATTTTAATGGGAGATATGGCTGGAAGCTATTTCTAAATTATTAAATAAATCGATTTTATTCTTGCAGTCACCCTCCAAGGTGTATTTGTCAGCCTTATTATATTCATCTTCAGTGCTATTCAAGACCACTTACACAGAAACATGTTTTTCCTGGCCACAATTTTTCAGCCTTTCTAATTAAACATGAGATTTACATTACAGGCTCAGCATTCCTTTCTTTCCTTTCATTTTTTTTTTCAGCCTTCATTTTTCTTTCCTCAGTCATTTCTCCCTGTGTTTTCCTTTGCAGACCCACATACAAATTACAGTGTTAGGCATCAGGCTGAAAACCTGGAGGAAGTCTTGTTCCCATTTGAAATGCAAGACCTGTTGGCTGCAAAAGAGTGTTAAGATAATGCGTGCAGCACAGTGCTGCTTTTTCTGTTCACAGCCGACAACAGCGCACAAAGCGTTAAATGGCGTATTTGTGACAGCAGGGCTGTAGATAAAAGGTTATAGCACAAAGAAAAATACTTTCTTTTTCTTTAATAAGAAAAGATTTGTTTTATCGTTTAAGTGATTCTGTGCTCTCTCATTCTTTTCTCTCTGCAGACACTCGGTACACAAAATCCGTTTGCTCAGCTTTTCCCATGAGTAATCCAACCACAGTGGTTTGGAGCAAAATATCTGAAAAGGCAATTGAAAAAATTCCGGTATTGAAAGATATTATTAAACGGTCATCGATAACCCAAATGTGCTGGCATGCCACGAGTGGGAAAGTAGTAATGTATTTATTTCCTGAAGAACAACTTTACAGTCTCTACAGCAATTAAAAATGAATGAAGGCAGCCCATCTCCCCCCAGCCCCATAGTGCATGTGCTCAGCGCAGTGAAGTGCGGGAGGAAATGGGGAGAAATATTTCGCTACTCCTTTTATTGAGGAGTGGGGATGTGCTCTGCTGTGGATGGATGCTTCACAGTATGACATGGGGTGCAGATTTTGTCGCCATTCCCTCCACCGGTGCTTCAGTTTGAGGCTGGGGCTGAGCAGCGAGAAGCTCTACAACACATGTCAAGGGCTGTGCTTTTCAACCAGATCCTTTCCTATGCGCAACAGCATTGCCACAGTTCTGCTGCTGGATTCGCCACAGCGAAACAGAGCACAATGGTACTTAAAATAGATGACTGCCTCTCTAGAAAAATATATGCCTGCTGTGGAGAGTTCTTCCAGATGACTTTTTGCTCATCACTTCTTTTTTTGCCAAGATATGTAATTTTTATTATTACACATTGTACCCATAAATAATATGCAACTCGAGAAAGAATGAAAACATTCCTCAGCTCAATTAAAAAGCAGGTTATCTCGAGGCGAAAACCACAGCCAAGTGCGTAATGGCTGTTTCACTTTACTGCCGCAATCACTTTATTGCCAGAGCTGGGCTCATTACTTGAGGCTAGTGCATCTTCAGGCTGCACTCTGAGCAGTGTTGAGCATAGGGAGCTGCCTCCTCTCTGAGCTGTTCTGGGAGGCAGCGTGCCTCTTGCACACCTCCCCACTCCATCTTTGCTGCAAGGGATGGGAATTGGATGTTAGCCTACGGGCAGCAGTAGCAAACTGTGGCATGTCTCACTGTGCTGGTCAGGCAAGGTGTGTGGGAGCAGAGCTTGTTTCCCATTTCTCTTTATTCTCCACGGCCCTCTGCTCTGTGAGATGGTGGTTAAGCCATCTCACCCTCTGACCCACCATCCTGAATGCATTTTCTTGGGTGTAGCTGGTGGATAGTGAGTTCTATTCCAGCACATAGGCCTGGAGTATGGACACTTACTTCAACAGAGGAGTGCAGTTGGTCATGGGTAGCAGCTTGGCCCTGCTCTAGTGATACCACCTTGGGCCATAACTGCTTCACTGCATCAGCTGTCCCTGTTCATCCCTGCTCCTGCCCCTGGGAGGCTGCTGTTTTAACTATTTATTGCTTTCTAAATTAGTCTGTTGGCAAAAGCTGCCAATGACTTTGCTAATTATGTTGCCCCAGGCCAATCTCTTTGACTTACTCCTTACTAAGGCCAATTAGCAGTTGCCAGAGTGGTTTCTGTCACCCGCTGGCCTGCCGCCCCAAATGTGAATTCAGCGACAGTTACATAACAAAGTTTGCCTAATGCTTTGTTTTCTTGTTCGTACTGAATTAATGTACTTGGTGAGAGCCAAGCAGATACAATCAAGGTCTCATCTGGTAATTTTGGGTAGGCTACACTCCATGGCCTCCTCAATAGATATCCATCATACTGAATGTCTAGAACCCAACTTGGTTCACATCCATCTTGGCTTTCCTGTGTTTTCTCCTGAGGAATACTTTGAAGCTATCTTGGCAATAAACACAGGACAAGCTCCATCTGCCCCATGCGTAGGTGCATGGGGATGTAACCAGTTGTCCATGATGTGAGGTCATTGCACATGCCTCTCTTAGTAGTAGTTACAGAGAAGCTGCTGGTTATCTTGCCTTCATGTGAGTCTGATGGGGTGAGGGGATACCTGAAGACAAGGCACTGGCATGGAGCAGGAGAGGGAAAGTGTTTTCACCCTCTTTTTGCAGTCTCATAATGATACTGTGTCCCAGCTCAGAGGTGAAATGGCTGGTGTTGTGTGAGGATGAGCACATTTATCAGTCTCTCTTCTTAGCGGGGCACTCCACCAAAAAGCCAGGGCAGCTGAATGGGGTTGTGGCACAGACAAGCAAGCCTTGTGTAACTCAAACTTAGTGAAGAGATGCCACAGCCTGCCTGGTAGGCTGAATAGTGCTGTTTGTTTCAACCTTCTCCTGTTTTTAAGCTGATTTAAATCATGCCAGTGGAAAGACCTTTGTGGGCCAATTAGTCAAACATTGCTGTTGATTTTAATCATGGAAATTATACAAAGCTGAAGCTCTTCTCCTTTGGTTTTCTCATTTGCACTCTGTGTGGAGTGTGATTGCGCTGCGTATGTTTATAATATCAGTGCCAGAGCCAGACAGAAGCTAGTCCATCTGGGTCCTGCTAACAGGGTAGCAATAGCAGCACAGTCTTTGCATAGGGTTTGCATCACCCTCACTATATCACTCCAGACCTAGGATTTGCCAGTCAGGCAAGAAGAGAAAGAAGGTATGCGTGCTCAAGAATGGGGGAGGAGGCAGCTGCCAGGGATGTCTCTTTCAGTCAGGATATAGGGAAAAGGATAAAGGTGGGACCAAGGAAGAGAGTTGACTTAGGACAACACGGCTTTTGCCTGAGAGGGTGGCAATGGCCGAATGGATAGCTTATTGAGGCTTTCATGTGTTTGTGAACTGGGTATGATTTCAAGTGCTGGTTTGAGAGAAGCAGACCAAAAAACCTCATTACACTTGTGCCTCTGGACTTCAGAGGACTATGTGGAATACTATGCCTATTAGGAGACAATTAGTTGCAAAGTATATAGTGTACCCTAGTCTCACCAGACCTTCATAACTGGAGCAAGAAAGTGGCTACTGGGGATATATAATAAATTCCACTCCTTCAGGACTGCAGTGCTGGTAACCAGTCTCCAGAGGTTCACATCACCTTATTGCTTCATGCAGTTGTTTGTGTAGGCACCATTAAAGTCTTTGCTCATGCCTTTAGAAGTAATTTACAGTGAGCACTAGAGTGCTTGCTAAATATTCCTGGTGTTAAATTCTTTACAGGGAATCATTTGGACATGATGATATCCTTATCTACTTTCAAAGGCAAAACTGGAGAGGTTTTAATGATAGCCGGCATCTACACTTTTTATGCATTTTGGCTGAGATTTTCAAAGCATGTAGGTAATGAGGACATCCAATTCCCATTAATTTTAGAGGCACCTTAAAAGGCTTTATAAATCTCAGCCTTTATGCTCTAGCCAAGAAGAAGGAAAGATTGATTTCCATACTGAGAAAATTTTTAGCAAAGTACTGATAACGTACTATAATAATTTCCATGACAGCTCACAGGAAAATTAACCTCATTACCTGCACCATGCATGAATTTCTCTTCTTAGTGGCTTACCTTGCATATCAAGGCAGTTCAAAGTTATGATTGATGGTGCGGTCAACGTCACATTAGGACTGGGACTGCTAAGTACTTATCTTTTCTTCTGCTATTCACCTGCTCTCGTGAAGTTGCTTAGATTGCTTTTATACAGCAATGTCACTTGAGTAGGCCTAAGATTTGTCTAGGAAACAGCTGCCTATTCTTGGAGCTTTTGAACAACTTTTGTAAGAGCAGTGGACTTTTGGCATAATTTCTCCAGTTCTTTCAATTGTATCCTCTTTTCCTTAGACTTTCCTCTCTTCTTGATGGAGGGGAGTTTGTGCTTTCTTCCATGAGCCTGTGACACTTCAGCACTCTGGAGACTACACATTTCCATGAATTACTGTATGGCAAAAGAAGGCCATGACTGCACCTACTAATGGGATGCACACACTACAGAGCAAAAGGAGGTAACAAAGAAGGAAAACTGACTCACCCCCTTCCAACAACCAGTAACAGCTCAAAAAGAGTACATGCTCTATCCAGAGATACCACTTCCTTGGCTGCTAACCCTTAGGTGAGGGTGAGAAGGGGTGGAGCAACGGTCATTGTTTGCACCTGAGCTCCTTGGGTTATCCACATCTTCTCACCTGGTGCCCAACTGTTGGTTCAGGCCATGACCTGGCAGTGCTGCTGCAACTACTATCTTCTATAAATACTAATGTATTTCAGCCTCTTAATTGATCACAAGATATTTTCCAACAGATTTTACATGACTAGGTTTTAAACTTACTTTAGGTTTAGAATTTTGAATTGAGTGGCTTTGTTAGTATATAAGGGATAGGCTGTGGTCTCCACTAAAGCCAGAGATGTGAGACTGTGTTCATGGAGGAGACAGTGCTCTTAGTTCATCTACATATGTTTGTACAAATTTATCCTTAATCCATAAATTACATCCTGTAAATTGTGATTGAAATGTATATCTGTATGTCTAGATCCATGCAAATATGGATATCAACAATTCAACTCTCACCATTGCTGCTTCTCAGTACCCATGACTTCACCCTTACAGTACTCCACATTTTTCTTGCCTTATATCCCCAGTCTAATATGTGTAAACCCAGGCCTGTCTGGTGCTACTTGAAGCTACCTTTGCACTTTTTTGTCTGCTGAGGTGGGCTGGAGACTCCGTGTCCCAGTTTCTATGTGTAGATAGCTTTTTCCTATCTATCTCCTACACCTTCAGCTTCATGGACCAGAAGCCTTCAGAATGGGCCTTGACATAGGAAACTCCACTGTAGTTGATATACATGCACATGGTAATAAACTATTATTCGCACCTACACTGTACAGTGGGTTGGGATTCAGCTGACCCACTTTTACTGCCACGTGTGTGCTGTCTTAGCTCCTGTTCTGGATAGATGTAGGCAGAGTAGCTCTTCTGTCTCTGTTAACTAGATCATGATAGAGGATAATATCAGATGATAAGGGGAACTACAACACGTAGCCATGACATATACACCTAGCTATGCCAGTCACAGGCACTTCATAGCAGGCAAAACTAAACCCACTCCTAGAGACTACATTGTGCTTATAGCTTTGTAAATGTATTGAACATCTATCCTTACAATTCAGGAGGCAAGACCTATAAACTCAGCAGCTGTAGGTAGAGAGGATTTTCTGTGTGAGATGTGGTATTGTACTGTGAGCAAACATGCACCCAAAGGAGAGCCATACGTCTGTCTCCTGTAGATTGCATGAGAATGAAAATGTGAATGATGTGGCTCAGGCCAGACCCTTATTAGGTGGCTTACTAAAAAATGTATTGGTTTCTTACAAGCAAAGCTATTCCCACGAATGCACAACACTAAATTCTTCCTTATATATACCCAGCGAGTCAGTGAGTTACACTTGGGCTGAGCTTGGTCCAGAATTTTTTATAGGTATCGGGATTATATAAAGCCAGAATTATTAATTTTTTTTCCCATTTATTTATTTTTTTCTTTTATTTTCTAGAGCTGCAATATGTAATTGTCATGTAGGTTGCTCTGGTTTATGCCTTTAGTCATATTACCAAGGTACTTAATGTTTAATAAAATCCTTTCATAACCCCTTGTTGTTAATGCATATCTTGAAAAAGAGCTGGGACAACAGTAGTGGAATCTAAATTAAACAGTGAGTTGGGTTCTTGTCATTTCCCTCATTATGTACCCTTTGGAACAGCCTAGAACTAAAACAAACAGACTTCCTGGAAAGTATTATTAAGACATATGAGACCAGTGCTACTGGAAGAAGCCATATGAAACACTCGTCTTTGTAATTTCGTTGATACTGTTTATTTTGTTTCTGAAAGATGTGACAGTTTCTTGATAGAACGAAATGTTCGTTGAAGTGGTTGTTTTTTTCTTCTTCTTCTTTTTATAAAGTTACTCCATATGCTTAATAAAGTGCCTTTATTGAGCAATTACGGCATTTTCTTCATTATGCATTGCACCTTGTCACATCCGATGAAGGAAACAGCAAACTCTTTCTCTGTCCTTGAAAACCAAAAATGTAAATAGCGGCGTTACTCCCGAGGGAAGAGCTGTGTTAATTGTGGAGCACTGCGTTAGAAACCCTGGATATTGTATGTCCTCATTGTTTGGTTAGAACAGGGTGGTTACTGTGGGATTTAAACCATATGTCGCTTGAATTCCTAAATTGGCCCTTTCAGTCAGCTGTGCTCTATCATTCGGTATTGATCACAGATAATATGCTTTGCAAATTAGGGGTGGTTACAGTGCCTTTGTCCGTAATAGATGTTGTCATTCATGTAGAATGGCCTGAAAGTGAGGAACAGTTTAAACGGGGTTAAAGCTTCTCTAGTCATCATTAATGAATTTTCTAATGCTGCCTGGATTCCATAATCATGTGATGATCAATAGCTATTACAGTATAATGTAAACAAACAGAGAATCCGTTAGAAATGCAGGAGTTGTGCTGAAACATTTTACTTCATGCCTACAGCAGCGCATTTGTTATTATCAGGGCAAAACTGAATAAGCAAGCGTATGAAATATAGTCTGAATAGGACGATGATTAGCGAAAGCGAGGCTATTGCTGAAAGAAGACAGGTTTAGTACCTTTTGTAAGTGAAATGAATTTGAACAAATCCAGCTGAAATAACAGGATCCTGTTTGGGTGCTGCTGTGGTACACGGGAATACTTATGAGCTGAAATAACAGGATGGTTTTGTCGTCTCACAACAACACTTTCTCTGTGAGAGCGTGCAGACACTTTGCAGAGGTGGGACCTGTGCTGCCGCAGGCACAGGAGGGAGAAAGAGGAAATGTCCCCAAGGGGCATGGCCTGAAATATAGGGTGTAAGAATAAGAAACAAGCAAGGAGGTGAAGGGTGATAGAAAGAGGAGCTGGTGTTGAGCTGCTCTCAGCATATTTTAGCGTAGTCTGGCTAGCTGTGAATCTCTCCTCCAGCTGGTGACAGCTGCCTCCTTTTAAGTCCATCACTGAATTGTGATGTTGCAGTCACCAACTGTTGAGGAATGACTGAACCTTGAATGCAGGTGCAACAAAATCCATTGCCTTGTTTCAGGCGGTCTGTGATATTTGGTCAGATCTGCTATTTATTTCTTTACTGCTTCATCTAGATTGATTGCCATGCCACAAACTTGCGGATATCCATTATTTGTCATGTGTTTCTTATTACTGTTGTGTGCCAATTAGTGAAACTCTCTTCATCAAATGTCAAGATATGGGAACTTCACGGTACTCTGCGTACTGAGCCTATGGAGGTCCACCATATAGCACTTGTACAAGGCTGTGACATTGTGTGGACAGAGTATGACTCTTTGGGCCAAAATATGTTTCACACTATACCTGCTGGCCTTCAGTTACTTTAACTGTGTTAACAGAGAAATGAAAATTGATTGAGTCCAACACAGAGTCCAGTTATTGCTTCATGGTTGGGTGACTTTTACTGGAGCATGTGGTATGACACCAGAGAATCCACAGGGAGAGAAATCTTGACAGTGGTTGATTTCTTCAGGTATCTGTTGCAGTGAGAACTCCAGTGTGAGTGTGCTATTTGGACACTTACAAACCCTCACATTTGTAAACCCTTTCAGATTCCTGTAGTCTAGAAAGAGATGACCTTACTCATCCCTTCAGTGGTGCTGATGTCTCTACCAACCCACCCATTTTCATGAAATCTCCAGGAAATTTGATCTGTCTGCTCTCATCTTGGAGAGAGGCTGTATGGGGCTAACAGTGCAAACTCATCTCCGTGAGAACCTGAGGAAGAGAGGGGGAATGAAAAACTTCCATCTCAAGGACATTTCCACTCCACAAGACACTACAATTGAAATACAAGACAATGTGTTACTACTTTTGAGTATGAGGAGTATTGTAGGCGTTAGCAAGGATTCGTGTTACTGAGAAAAAGAAGGGCTGGGTACTTCTGGTTCCTTTTTCTCTTACATTTCTCCTCATGGAGGAGGAGTGCTTAGTCCAGAGCAGTAGCTGGTGCTGCAGCCATGGAGACTGTATGCAGAATTTAGTGGGGTGGTGCTCCCTGCAGTGGAACCAAAAGCAGCTGGTGCCAAAGGCAGGGAATGAATTCAGACAAACCATCGCCATGGTGAGGTCATGGGGACCATAGGAGAGCTTTCTAAGGCACAAAAAGCAGCTGGAAGGGCCCAGGAACTTTTACTGGGGAGTCTTCTCTGCCCTTTATGTGAGGTTGAGATCCCCTCCACTACAATAAGCATTTTCCTGCACTCACTTCTGTGGCAAGGCACAGAAGAGCATTTGGCTTAATCTTTTCTGAGCTGACAGTTTGCTATTTGTGGCATTTTCTCAGATTACATACCCTGTGTAGCTGACAGGAGCTTGTGATTTTCAGCAAGAGGAATGCAAGGAAATGACACACATCCCTGACAGTCTGATAACGCGGCCACAGCAGGCTGTTCCGAGAGCCCTGTTGCACTGAGCCTGGCAAGGCAGACTCTGCTGGTGCCACCAGCCCGGCACAATTGTCCCCAATTGTCCCTGGATTTGCTATTGCAGCTTCCCAAATTACGGGTTCATTTTTGTCCGAGTGCAGATTTGCAGGACTGAACCCAAAGAGCTGATCTTATTTCAAGCCTGAATTTTCCTCTTCTGTGCATCTGAAATGGTACTGCTGAAATTACCCCGGTCTAAAACTTGGCAGAGAGGAAAGAAAAAAAAAAAAAAGACCAGTGTGTTGTATTATTTTCTGCTATTTTTGATCCCTGAGTTTTTTCTGGAGCCTTCACATTTTGTGCAACTATCGTGCCTCTTGGAAAATTGTCTTGTCAGTCTAAATTGTCTTGCCTTGGCTGTAAGCTCCCGAGGCTAATTGCAGCACAGTGGCGCTTGGTCCTTCACTATCAGTGTCTCCAGGCTGAGGACTGATCACGTGTGAGTGCATTTCCACTTCGGCTGACTCCAAACACAAGCATTTTGGCCTGGCTGGACTTTGCTCCATTGGACACTGCACTTGGAGAGCAAGATGATATCGCTTCTTTCCCTGGTCCTTGTGACCACGTCAGTGAGCTTTGACTGAATCACGTCTGCTAACATTAGGGTTTATTTCCTTGGGTTCAGGCTGGGTGAAGGTGTTATCAAAGCTTTACTTTGGCCAAAAGTAACTTCGGGGCTGCATCTTCCACTTGTGGAAGTGCCATTAGAAGACTTGGGGAAGGATGAGGGAGATATCCCAGGAGCATGGTATGAGTCAAGCTGTAAGCAATGGAGCATAGAGACACCGGTGTCTCTATGTTTTCCCCACTATTAATATTTTCCAGGCTTTTTCCATCGCCTCTGGTATTTTAAACCTCTGTTAGGCTGAAAGTAGATATAGCAGGGAATGAAATAGGCGTGTTTATATGATAACACGTAATGATCATGTAGTTCTCATTTAGGGTGCAAAATGCCTCGGTATTCTGCTCAGATGTGAGCGGGTCTGTACCTTCAGGAGAAAAGCTTCAGATGAAGCACAGTTGGATACGCTTACTTTTGGTCGTTTTTATGTCGACATGTTTCAGGCTGACGCCAGCAGACCTTAAGACTCCAAAATGCTATATATTATTCTTCAACAAGACTTGACATTTCATGCCTATATTTTAGGATTTTTTTTTTTTTTTTTTAAAGGTTTTATATTTTACATTGCTTTAAGTTGTGGTTCTTAAAAGATGTAGAAAAGTGAGGTCTGAGAAGAGAGCACAACAGATATCAAACTGTGTCTGTAGCTCGGGTTTGGGATTGCCTGGAATGGCAGCACATGGAACCATGGCTACATGAATATTCACTGATGCGTAAACACACACACTGCTCACATGCCACTCTGAGTCTGGATTTGCTTGGGAATGCAAATCCCTTTGTTTAAAAGAAAGAAAACATTCTGCTTTTAGGAAGACATCTAATTCAAAGAAGTTTCTGTGTCACAGCTGATCAGCAATAAACAAAGCCAGAATTCTTCAAAAGAGATATTAAAAAAAGAAAAGAAGAAAGAAAAGGGTATCCCATAATATCTGGGATGAGAAGATACAAGTTGTTTCAGAAGTGAGAAAGTGAATAAGGGAAATTACAGCTAATGTGCTGATGGGTGTAATTAGTTTCCAGATTTTATCACTTTTGATAATTAGATCTACACGAAACCTCCAGTCAAAGACTTCGCAAGAATTTCTCCTGTGTCAGGCTGGGTATGTAATAGTTGCTGTGATAGATCTACTGGATAGATCTAGGCTAGTAAATGCTTTGGGAAACACCTTCATCTTTCTTTTAAGCTGGCAGATGGTTTAAGTCTGGGCCGGACTGCCTGCTGTTGTTTTCAATGAAGGAGTTTTACCTTTTAGGATTCATGAAAGGCTCTCAATCAAAGCTAAAATGGCAGGCCAGTGAGGTGAATCAATAAAAATCTCTACTTTCAGCTGGAGTGTCGGATAGTAATTCTTCTCGTGTCACTGCCTGGTTAAACAGTCATACTCCGGCTAAAAGCCCTATAAGACATAATAGATTCATGTGGCGTTAGTCTATTGTACTGCATTTACCCAGAAAAAGGGAGAGAGGTTACTGTTTCACTAAAACAAACCAGACACTGATGCATTGTGTATCAAAATGTATTCATCCATTTCGCTCTGCCTCATTAGAGCAAGGGGAGCCTGTTTTCTATGCTCCTTGTGGAGCAATGTTAAGACATCTGACGTATTCATTGCAAATCCTAGTTTAATGATGACTCAGACATCAAATCCCAAATGATTTTGCACTATGGCTTTTTGGTTTCCTATTAAAGTACATATCTGTGACCTTTCTGTTTATTAACCTACAATAAAGATGTACAAACTAGATGCATGAGGAAATCTTTCCAGAGGCTTTAGTATAAATCAGTTGGCCCCATGAAAGAATTATCCAATGGTATCATTTCTAGCTGCAGGAAATTAACCTGATGCATTAAATGTCCTTGTCTGTAGTGTTTTAGAAGATGTCAATGGAACAAAAAGGTTTCATTCAAAATGAATGTGAAAGTTCTTAAATGTTAAATATGAGAAGGAATGGCTGCTCTGTGCCTTGCAGCTGGGAGCTGGTGGCCCTGAAGCAGACTTATTCAGATGCAGACGAATTCCCAGCCCTGGCAGATCCCTCTGCTGCATGTGTCTTTCATTCTCTTATTCTCTCCTCAGGACTGAGCTGGTATCAGGAAACTGGCTTAATAAAATGTGTGTGAAGGCTATGAGTTAAAATTCACCCTTCACTGAGACCATCAGAAATGAGGTTCAGTGTTAGACCCAAAGAGCCAAAGGTGAAACGGTCACTGACTTAGAGGGGAAAGTGTCCTCTTTGAAACAGTAAATAACTTGCTTGTGGGAGAGACCAGTTCAAGCAGCTCAAGTTTTCTTCCTTGTGCTCACATTGTTCTCACACTTCTCCCTATATCCATCTATCCATCCATCCATCCATCCATCCATCCATCCATCCATCCATCCATCCATCCATCCATCCATCCATCCATCTATCCATCTATCCATCTATCTATCCATTCATCGTAACATGTTTAGTCATGGGAATCATTATTTATTTTGAAGAAAATCCTTAAGTGAGTATTTTTGTTCCTTATTTGGAGAGAGTCAAATTACTGTTGTTCCTGTACTTAGCAGTGCAGCTTGCTAACATTGTTATTCAGAGGTGATGTGCAGGATTTTTATATTTAATGAGGCCCACATACCGCATTATCTCACCATCTGGGTAGATCCGGGAATGGCTGTAGAAAGTTCCCATAAGTCATATTAACATCCATCATGTCTTCAGCTCACTGTGAGGCACAACCATGGAAACGTTTCTTTCACTGTGGAGGTTATTTTTCTTTGAAAGTTCACTGAACTTGTGCATCTTGGATGATTTTACATCTCTCCCTCTGCTGCTAGGTCAGGGCTGACCCTGGCTACCAAACAAGGGCACTCTGAAAAATAACAAGGGTCCCGTCCTTCTCTTTGCTGAAGCAAACCTCAGCAGATGTAGATAAGATTTTAATAGCTACAGAAAGAGAAATGCATAACAACCTCATTAAAGGGACTATAATAGGCTGTCAGAATATCTGCAAGAGGACAATATATCAATGTCTAGTTTGTTACGGCATTGCTAACTATGGTTGTTTGCCCCTCTCATAATCTTTCATTCATCTTCTATTGGTCTGATTTCCAATAATGCTTCCATCTCTTCACACATCCACTCTCCCTTTCATCTGCCTCACAATTACTGACATAACTCTTTAAGAACAGAAGGATCAGAGCTGGTAAGTGACAGTGATAAAAAAGCAGTTAGTGATCCACCCCACTGCTAGCCCTGATATGGTACATTAGAATGGTTTTCATTTTCTTTCCCTCTCTACCATCCCAAGGACCATTTTGTCCCATCCCAACATCTGCAGGAGGTCAGGGTCCAAAGAGCCCGGGGATTTTACACCATCTGCCACGAAAAAGAGGGAAAGGAAGGCCCTAAGTGTAGTTCTAAAGGGCTATTTAAAGTTATTTATCACTGTAATAGCAAACCAATCATTATTAATTGGACCCGCCCACTATCTTTCATGCACACCGCAAGGCCGATAAGACATTATTAAAATAGATTTAATTTGCTGCAGCTGGAGTTCTCCCCTCCTTCCCTTTCACTTTTCTCACCCTTTGGGAAGATGAAATGGAGCCAAGTGGTTTTGCTCCTTTACTTTCAGGGGAAGCCAGCTCCCCTTTTCTGCTGGGGATCCAGAATTCCTCTGAATCAGGAGCTGTCTCTAAGGGGCTCAAGCCATCTCTCATGGGGCTGTGACATCTGCTGAAAACTGCTTCTGAAGCTATGGGATGAAACACAGGTAGAAAATCACACCAGAGAGCCCGTAAAATTGTTCTCTTCTTCATATTTAAATATATTTTTTTTCACCTGCCTAGGAAACAACAGTCTCAGTCAAAAGACAAGAAAACAACGGACTTCCAGGCTTTTCTGTTCGTGTGTCAGTAAACAGCTCTTCTGCTGAACCCAATTTTGTACATTTTAGGCAGTCGTGGTTACAATAACATGTCTTGAATGAAATGTGTCAATTGGAGGAAATTGTCAGCTCATTATTGTGGCTAACAACTGAGATACGAATGCTTCAGTCAAGAGCGGGAGGCGATTTTGTAAACAAGGAGTGTTCCTAGGGGGATTTTTATAGTTAAAATCAGTATGAAGTAGACTTGAAGTAATTGTAGTGACAAAAGGTTCAGCTCTGCTCCAGCTGGAGATGACGACAACCCTTCACTACTTTCAACAGGGTCAGAATCACACCCTTTGAGGGAGTATACTTAGCACTGGTCTGTGTTGCTTGCATGTACCCAGATAAAGCCTGGAGTTCAGGTCAGCCAATTTAAACTAGCTAATTAAATGGCCCAGTGCCTGCTTGGATGCCACATCCACTTGACTGGTCCAAACATGCTTCTGATAGCAACCCCCAGCACTGGCGGGATGTGACAGCTCTGGGCATAGAACTGAACTCTGCTGCCCAGTAATCCCAGTGACCAGAAGCTGCCTGACCTACTTTTCAGTTCTCCAGTGCTGTTTTGAAAATGCCTCATCTCTTGGCTTTGCTGACTTTTGTGAGCATGCCTGCCCTTGTGAAGGCAGAGGACAATGGGTTGTGTTCAGCCTGGAGGGCAAGGATGAGGATGGAGTTGTATGTAGAAAGGCCAGGAATTGGACTATAAATTTTCAAGATTCCCCAAGACCAAGGATGCCTTCAGGAGAAGCTGAGAAAGGCCAGGCACAAGGATAGAGTAGTGGCAGGCATGGGAACATTGGAGGCCAACAGAGGGTTTAGTGCTGTCTCCATGCTGTTTGACACAATTAAACAGACATTTGTCTTTGTCTTCTAAAGGTTTATACTCTCCTCAGTGCAGCACAGAGATGAAAAGCACTGATCCAGAATGGGGACAAATGGCACACAATGCGTTATACAAGGACTCCACAGTCACCCTAGAAAATGGTGGGTGCTTGGAGGAAGGACTTCTTGAAACGCAAGCCAAAAAGATGCCTGCTGAGGCTACGGACAAGGGGAACAGAAACTAAACAGAGGTCTAGTAGCTCTCTGAATTGAGCTGAAATAAAATAATCCCAAGGGAAAAAATGTCTGGTTCTTCTGTCAGAACTCTTCTCCCTGTTTGACTTTTCCGAACACAGTGGCTGCATGTATAATCATGAAGTGTGAACTTGAAAAAAAAAATGTTTTATGATGTCATCGAGTGCTTTCCATCATTAAATAAAAGTGTGGAATGAACAACCTTAGGTCACTACAGAGAAAGAGCTTTCAGTAAGGCAGGTAAGAAAAGAAACGTCTATTTGCAGGTCTCTATGCATACCAATCAGAAAGTGCATTATGCTAATACTGATGCTTCAACATTCAACCATAGTGTATGAAAAATTTAAAATAATATTGACCAGCAACCCAGTAACTGGTCATTGGTATTCCATGAGTTGTGAAACAAACTGTAAACAGGTTAATGCTGGATGTTTTATTTTATCTAGTCCAAGGTGAAAGCAGAGTCTTTGTGCACTAAAAATCTTCAGCTGGTGCTTATCAGAAAATGAGTCATGTTTCCATGTTTAAGCACAGGGGCTCCTCAACGTGGCTGTGTGGCTCCAGTCATGCTGCTACTTGGTGAAGGCCTTCAGTACCATTGGCTTTCAGGCAGGTCTGCTTGGTGGTCTGGTTTTCATTGTGTCACAGCTGGCTGCAGCAGGAAATGCTGAAGCACCTCAAGGCTGGAGAACTGAGTCCTGAGAGCTGGACAAGCAGAGCCTGGGATGTACCTGGGTGGGCAGACAGTGCCTGTGGGATGGAAGAGAAAGAACCGTGCAAAGCTGGTCTCCTGCAAAGTAGAGATTACTGTCCTGCAGGGCAGCAAACGTGCCAGAGAGCAACTAGACACAGGTGAAGGCATCCTTTGCTGGTAGTACCCAAGCTGAGGTCACCAGCTCTGATAAGACCACATGTGCCTCTTCTAGTGAAATTGCAATTTCAACAGCTTAGCGTCAGCAAAAAATGCTTCTGTCTCCAAGGAAGGAGTGAAAGTGCAATATTTCCATTGTTATGCCTAAGGGAAGACAGATCTGAGATTAGAAACATCCCATGTACAATAACTTGGTACCTTTCCCTGAAGTGCCTTCTCCTTCCTTACACAGACAACTTTGTCCTTGCCTTCACCTTTCTGTGCATTCATTTCCTTTTTAGAGATCCTTCTGCCTTAGAAAATACTGCCCTTGCTATGGGTTGGCTTCCATTTGTATACCAAGAAACTGAGGCTGTGATGTTGCAGAACATACAACATACAGGCTTGTACAGTCTTTTGCCAAAGGGTGGGATGTCTGTAGCTTCTCTGCTCTCTTGCCTTGATCCCTTGTTTGCCATACTCTCCCCTTAGCTGGTTTAAACTGCTGAAATTATCAAAATCTATGCCTTTCTTTTGGATATATTTTCTTCCATTTTCATGTATTCTTTCAGCCCATCCTGAAGAGTGAGCTGGGATGTCTTATACAGGGCCTGAACTGTCACACTGACTGGTCCAGCTTCCTGAAAAATTACTTTGACACAAAAAGACAGCACAGACTCTTGCCAAGATACTGAGCAACTGCCATTCTCTGCTTGAAGCCGTTTCTGTTCTGTCGGTGCTGCTAAGGGAGATGCTCAATGCAGCGAGCTCCCAGGTGTTGGCACGGAGGGCAGGCAGTTGTACTCATACCATTTACAGGGATCACATAATGAAAAGCATCAGCAGAGATGACTGTTCCCTTTATAGATCTATGCACACACCTGGACACATGATGTTCTGGTGAATAGCTGATAAAAGATGTATGAAATAAAATGGAGATGAGTGTTTTCATCTCAGGCACCTGGCAGAAATAATGTATATAATATGGGAAATTAAATGCAGCCCCTAAAATCAAGTGTGGTGGAGGTGACTGTGAGCTCAACACGTGTTGTCATCCACAAAAGGACCTGCAGTTACATGTAAGCAGGGTAAAGCTACTGGGATGAAAAGCGGGACACCTAACCAATCAAAAAATCTGGTGTAACTACCGAGAAAAGGACCCATCTCTATGGTGTATGTGAACACAGTTAAATACAGCAACTCTCTTTTTGCAGAATGAATGTGAGAAAATCTTTGGTGTCTGAAGGTCAGTTTTTTTCCATACCAGTTTTTCCCAATCTCAAAGCTGCCTTTTTTCTATAGGAGCTCAGTATCCTTGATTCCTTCATGCTAGAAGGAATCCACATTTCTTTTTGTAGCCCCGTCTCTGCATTGTTTGCTGTATTTATCTGAGGTGAAGCACAAACCTTTATTTTTTAGAGATGTTAAAATGCTGAATTTAAAAACAAAAACAAACCCCAAACCAATTTCATTCTATTTGATCTGTCATTTTAAAGATGAAACCATTCTTTTTTCCCTCAAATTGAGAACATTTTGTACTGTTTTAGAAAAGCTGTTTGAGAAGACACGCAGAAGAGAGATCCGCAGACCTTGAGAGGAGAAGAGGAGCTTCTTTGTGAGAAGTCATTAATATTGATTTCACCTGACACACCTGCAGGAAGTGAACAAAATTGTTCCTGTTGTATACAAGTGCTCTCTACAGAAATCAGTCTTCTGGTCTGAACTGGAGAATTACTCATGTAAACAGGAAAGGCTTCCGTTTCTTTTGTGCTTTTTCTGCTCAGTTGCATTGCTTGATTTGGCGTTTGTTATAACACTCCTAGAGGTCGAATCAGATCTCCCTTGTAGCATGAAGAGTGTTAAATATTTTCAATTTAAAGACTGTCAGTATTAGGGGAGGTTGGGGTTAATATGAATGCTTATTGCCCTTCATGAAAGACAGTCTAGTAAGGAAGCCTATTTTCTTCAGATACTAATTAGACAGGTACATAATTAAACACCTTAAATAATGAAACAGAGGCTGTGTAAAAGGCTAAAAATAACTGGCCATAAATTAGTCATTCAGCCTGGATTAATAAATAAGCTCTGGATGTCAGCTCACAATGATTTCCTTTCTGCAATTTGACCACCAGGACACTCATCACAAACACATCAGACTCTCCATCTAGACACTGCTTTGTTACATTTCATCGTGCTCCTGGATCACTGCACCTTGCAGAGCTGGAGGGCTTTGTGTACATACTGAGTCTGACCTGATTCTCACATGAACATCTTGGCACAAGGATGTAAGCAGATATGGCACGTTGCCCATACGTATAGTGGAGATGCAATGTGAAATAGTACATAACTTCGTGGGAGAGAGCGCTCTTCAGTAGAAAGGTTTGGAGAGGAGCACGCTTGCAATGTTGTCATCCACATCTGGAAATATATGTTCAACATCTGTAAAATCCCATATTCAACTGTGTGGAAGAATGACTGACCTGGCTGACCTGGCTTTATGATGGGGACCTTGTGCAGACAAACAACTGTGTCTGTAGATCTGCCTGTGGCTATGGGAGGTGATTTTCTCCCTTTACACAGCTCTTGTGAGACCCTATTTGGAGTACTGCATCCAGGCCTGGGGCCCCCAGCACAACAAAGACATGGAATTCTTGGAGTGGGTCCAGAGGAGGGCCACTAAGATGATCAGAGGGCTGGAGCACCTCTCCTATAAAGAAAGGTTGAGGGAACTGGGCTTGTTTAGCTTAGAGAAGAGAAAGCTCTGGGGTAACCTTGTTGTGGCCTACCAATATTTGAAGGGAATGTATAAACAGGAAGGGGTACAACTATTTACGGGGGGATAGTGATAGGACAAGGGGGGATGGTTTTAAACTAAGACGAGGAGATTCAGGCTTTTCACTTGGACAGTGGTGATGCACTGGCACAGGTTGCCCAAGGAGGCTGTGGATGCCCCATCCCTGGAGGCATTCAAGGCCAGGCTGGATGTGGCTCTGGGCAGCCTGGTCTGCTGGTTGGCGACCCTGCACACAGCAGGGGGTTGGTTAAAACTAGATGATCATTGTGATCCTTTTCAACCCAGGCCATTCTATGATTCTATGTGGCAAACCATTGTTCATGCTGACCTGCCTTGGTGTCAGTGGGGCCAGAACTTCATCCCCAAAACCATCTGAGAAATATGCCTGCCTGCCTGCCTGTCTTAGATGCTTGGTGTTCTTGGGAAAGTAATTTCATCTGCTGCCTCCTTCTCCTTATTTTCAGAGTGAGTGTGCATGTAACCTACCCAAATGAAACGCTGTGATTATCACTAACTGACCAGAAAGAAGTTATGATCCAGCTGAATGTTAGCATTTATTTTTAGCCTTTTTCCCAAGGAAATTAGTCTTCTGTGATCCTACTGACTGTCTTTGCTTTAATGCTGATTTCCCTTTAGCAACTGCTGCCTCATATAGAGCAATTCTGATCCAGCAGCAGAGACTCTGTGTGCTATGAATTCTGTGAAATCAGGCAGGCAAGTAGAGGAAAGGCAACAAAATTACTGCCGTCCTGATAGGAAAGCCTGCAATGAATGCACAGCCAAGTAGCAGGCACCAGAGAATCCACTTACAAAACAGACCACAGCCACTGGAAAAGCTATGAGCAAAACTCACAGATTATATAATAAAGAAGGCCCATTAACTATGTGAGTACCCCTGCACTAGAAGCTACTTGCTTAACTTGGTTAACTTAAATGATAAGGGAAGGGCAAATCGTTTTTGGAAGAAAATAAAACCAATCCCACTTCTCCACTGACCTTTTGCCCTTTTCTAAAGTGTTGCTCAAACTAAACCTTCATGAATGTTCTGAAATATTTAGTTACTGTCTTTCCTTCAATTTTCTTTTTTTCCTTGTGTATTTTTGGACTGTGGCCAGAATGGGAAACAGATTGCTGAATACAGCAAAAAGAACTGTTCTCAAGGTACCTCCATGCCATCTGAAAGCTAGAAATGCTGTAAATCTTGAGCTAACCTGCTCTTGAAACCTTGAAAGTTGCTGACAGTGCACATCCCTCATCTGCGCTGCCAGGTATGACCGCTGACTGCTCTTGTAGTGTTAACAGGTCTCACCTTACCAGGGCTGGCTTGGAGGTACTGAGGCAATGCTTCTATTAGCTGTGGTACTGGACAGCTCTGACAGCACTCAACACTGCTACTTTGCTGTGCACAGTTCAAGCTTGAGCAAGTCTCTCTGCTGCATGGTCAGTGCCTCCATCCCACAGCAGGACAAGGGGAAATGGTTTTAAACTGAGGGAGGGAAGATTTAGGTTGGATGTCAGGGGAAGATCTTTACTGTGAAAGTGGTGAGGTGTTGGAACAGGCTGCTCAGAGAGACTGTGGATTCCCCGTTCCTGGAGGTGTTCAAGGCCAGGTTGGATGGGGCCCTGGGCAGCCTGGTCTAGTATTAAATTTGGAGGTTGATGGCCCTGCCTGCAGTGGTGGGGTTGAAGACCCATGATCCTTGAGGTCCCTTCCAACCTGGGCTATTCTGTGATTCTCTTTATTCTGGGTTTCTGTGCATGTGCACAGGATACCATAGGAACAGGATTGTATAATCCCAGGGGGAAGAGGGAAGCTCCCTGGATGCTACTTAGTGTTGCAAGCTGTATCACCACACAGTGTATCCTAGGCACAGGTCTTTCCCTCCCTTGGCCAGCAAGATCAGATCCATGGAAAGGACTGTTCAACTTGTAGCACTTGTCCCCTCAAACTCTCTTATCTTACCAGTTCTAGCAATATGTCAAGGTTTCATTGCATTACAGAAGTGCTTGGTGATACTACATTGCTTTATTTTTTATCAGTATTACGAAACTTCAAAATGATATTGCCTGAAGAGTCCTGTTCACTTATTCTTTCTGGTTGTACATCTTTGTCCTTCTCTGATTTAAATGTTCAAGATACAGGCTGTGCCTTTGCTGGGTTATTGCGATGCTCAGAATAACATATCCCTGATGACTGGCAGTATCTCAAGGAACAGTTGTAACACAGATAACGAACAATGTTTTGTTAAAACTCCAGCAGAATTTCTGGCTAACTTTCAAGATCGTGTCAATAAAGGTAGTTTGGGCAAGTCTCAAGAAAGAATCACAATTTCCTCATACTCCAAATGAACACATTTTTCCAGGCTTACTATAAACTGGATTATTGATTTCTGTTTGTCAAAGAATACAACCGAAAATAACAAAGGGAAAGGACAACAAAGGGAAAGGACAAATGCTGCTGTACCCATGTAATGAGTAATTACAGACTGCAAAATGAATACAGACGTAGAAAAATTCTACTCTTTTTCTTTTTTTTTTTTTTTTTCTTTTCTTTTTTCTGGACAGTCAGTCTCCTAATATACACACATATATATGTATGTATGGCTGTGTGGTCTTCACTTACAGAGATACGCTTATATTAACATGAGAGCTCCACTGATTTCCTGGACAACAGCCGAGGGAAGTAAGCCCTGCCACTTCAGCTGAACACTTAGCAGATGTGTAAATGACAATAAACATAAATAAGATATGTATCACCCAGGTCTGTGCTGTGTACGCATTTGGAGTGCCACTTGTTGGAGACGCCAGCTGATTCAGAGCAGTTTGTATGCAGGAATGACTGCTCAGCTTTGGAAGGGAGGGTAAAAAGTGTGTGGAAACCTGTAAGGAGACGTTTTCCCTCTTTGTTCATGGAGAAGACATAAAACATTTGTTACATATGGTGGCCAGTGGGAAAAGAGAGACAGGGAAGAGCTCTTCAGGTACCCTGATAAAGTCGCTTGTGGTAAACTGGAGTTTATTTATCCCATCTTAGGCTGATTGATACATGTGAGCACACCACACTGAGCCCGGTGTACCTTCTTTATCCCCACAGACCAACTAAACAGAGGATATGCTGGTACTGGATTCATTCTGTAACTGTAATTCTAAAGACTGACACCCAGTTGATGAGGCACCCTGCTGCAGGTAATGATATTTAGAGAGGAGACAAAGAATGAAGAGGGGACACTTTATTTTTCCCACCTTAGAGGGGAAAAATGGGAAGTAGGAGACATTAACTAGCTTTCCAGTTGTTACCAAAGAAGCCTGTGTCAGAGCCAGGAACTAGTTTCGTATCTCCTGATTCCCAAACTATGGCTATAATTATCCCTTCCTCTCAAGTAAATGAAAACATTTATGAGTTAGTGATGCCAATGAGGTCATACAGTGATGGGACATAGGCCAGTGGAATAAACATAAACCATATGTACAATTGCATCACCTCTGCCTGTAAACTGAAACCACTCTTTTTCTGCCAAGAAAAGATGTGTGTCTGTTTATTTCTTCACGTGAATTTAATACGTTTGTTTTGAAAGTTTTCTTTTCATCTCTAAAGGGTATATGTTAATATCTGCAATCCAATCCCGCATCCCTTACAGGGTGGAAATACTGATGGGTGAGTTATACGAATGCAGGTGAATGCTATCACTCACTGCAATAGAATTTGCTACTCATTTTTGCCTGTCCCCGAACTTTCAGAGCAGAAATGTTCTGGGTAGGGGGGAGGAAGATGGGAAGAAGACAATGGAGATGTTCTCATCACATAATTCTCAGAGACTGCACCAAGAAAAGGGAACGAGCGAGCTCATGCCAAGCATACTGCAAATTTTCACATAATTTCTGTAAATGGGTTGCATTAGGAGACTCAACTGTTTAAGTTATGCAGAATCGATATGCTGTCATCCATGAATATGAACACGTCTCAAGGACAGATTCATTTACACAGAGTGGGGCAAGAGTAGTTGGGAAATGATGCTCAGTGCTGAAATTAACCCACAAGAGTCTGCTGGATGCGTAACAGAACAGAAGCCCAATAGGTGAACCATTTATATAGGGATAATGAAATCTAGGAGATTGATTTATTTATGCTGGTAGCTATGTATCTTCTTATAGATTTTATGCCATTATTTTATTTAATTTTTACAGGATAATGTCATACCCACATAACAGAACAGATCTTTTGGTGAGAAGCTTGGGGTTTTGATCTATTCCTTCCAACAATCCCACTGCATTTGATTCCAATCTCAATACATCATAGTAAATGTGATTTCTGAGTGCTATACCGTATTCTATGTGGAAAAGTAATCCTGGGTGTTGTTTTTTTTTTTTTTTGTTAAAAGTCACAATGTACTCAGAGGAACTGCATTCTCCTTGGCACAGCATGGTTAGCAATCCTCTGTTTTCCTTATTGCCTGTAGGGCAGTACAGGTTGTTACCAGCAATATGGCACTTACTCAGCCTTTGCTTTTCTGTATAGCAGCATAGAACCCTTTGAATATAAAATAAATTAAAAAAAAAATCTGCATTTGAACATATCCTTCTGTTTGCACAGAAGCTTAAAAAAACCTCCTCCTTTTCTTCTGAAGAAGGAAACTCAATAATTCTTGCTTGAAAATATCTTGAATAACATCAGGTTTACTCCCAGGAGTGTTATGTGGAAGCGCTGAGATTAAATTCAATTTTTCTCCTGTCATTTCTTAGAAGAAAACACGTGAAATAAAAAACAAAAAACATGGTATAGGAGACTATGAGGTTATGGCAGCCTGGCATCTTTTTGTAACTCTCATGGAAAGCAGCTATGTTACCAAATATATTCTGCCTTGTCTAAGCCAGATTCTTACTAAGCAGTGGCGAAATATGTATACATATATATATGTAGAATTTGATATGTTCATCAGCTTGAGTGTGTTTGGAAACCAAGGCTGGAATTTGCAATGTTAGGAATTCAGTAGGAAACAGTTAACAAAATGGCAATGTTTTCTAATCATTTTGCTTCTGTTCCATCAAGAGTGTTTCTGAAAGAAAATGAGGGTCCCACATACGGTAATAAACCTTTGATGTCATGGAATAGTTGCAAGCTTTGTGAAAAGGGAGTGCCATCTCTTTGTGCAGTGACAATTTTTGCTTCTCTGCCAAAGACGTAGTTAATGCTCATCCCAAAAGTGAAGTCAATAGGAGATAGTTTTGTCCCACAAAAGTTACTGTGTAAAACTCTGACTGTGGTAGTTTGGATAGATTTATCCTTCCATTTTAAGTACATTCTCACTGACTGCTATAAAAGCCTTAAAAAGAACCTTAATTAGAGACCATCCCTAGTGCAAACTATCTTTTTCCAGCTATATTTGTAGCTTTTTTGAACTGCAGCTTTGCATTCCATGCTTGCAGGTTGAAGTCACGTCCTTGCTGCCTTTTTTCTCCTTCAAGCATAAAAGATTTCTACCAAAGGCATGGGCACAGAGTTGTGCACATCTCACTATGCTGTGGGCACCGGAGTAGCTCTCTTGCTTAGAATGAGTTTTCTGTCTTTACTTTCCATCTCGTTTTCCTTTGGCATGGTACACGGTTGATGCAGTTCAGTCCTTGTCTAGGTTGATGTAAGAAAGGACATGCTTGAACCTCAAATTCAAGCTCTGCAAGTATGAGGATACAATAATCTACAACCTAGCTGTGGAGTACCTGAGAGAGATTCAAATTCTGACCAAGATGGAGAAATAAGTGAAATCTGTAATTCCAGGGGCTGTAGAGGATAGCTCACAGAAGCACACATTTTTTACCAGATATGCAGAGTCATAAGCAGGAGCTTCCAGTGCAAGACAGCATCCCAGCTACACCCCCACCCCTTGTTTCTCAGTGGCTAGTACCAGTGCTGGGGGCTGCTCATAAGAGAAATTCTTATTTCTATCCTTATCAGTAAATTTGAAGCCCGTGTTCCAAACAAATAATAATTCTTTTTTTACCCCTCTTTTCAGATTCTACCTACTGTAATTGGAGAAGCTGTTATTTTTCAGACAGTTTTAGACCTTACAAGGATCAGTAAACTGCTGTCCTCAGATATATCTTTGGCAGTTGTTTTCTGATACACAGAGACTGATTTTGTAATAGTGAAGGATGCACAATTTATATTTCCCTATATTCTTTGCTGTTGTGTACTTTTTTTCTGCAGTGTCATTTCTTATTCATTTCCTCCTTGGATTAAACTATCCTTGTATTTTATATTTGCTTTATTCGTTGTCGGTGCTGAGACAGCAAAGCGTCAACAACTTTGTACAAGACTCCTGTGAGACCTCATCTGCAGCACCACGTGTTATTTCTGATTGGGAGCAAACAGAGACTCCGGCAAGGATGGCCGGGGAAAGGGAAGATATGAGGGAGAAAAAAAAAGCAGAAGATCCTGTCTTGTTTAGCTCCACAAACTGGAGACTCTCTGTTCTTTGTGCATCAGAGGATGTTTTCTGTGCAACAGAAGGTTTAACACCAGGAAGGAAAAAATGGACTTTTCATGTAGAGGCTGATGTTGACATAAAGACCACATGGGTATAGACTCACTATGGATATATTAAGCCTTAGAGTTATGAGAGTGTCCCTAATGATTACAGCAGTGATGTTCTGCAGTCATCTTCCCATTAGAGTACATAAAGATTCACTGCTTTAAAGGATGAAACATGAGAGGTTGCAGAGGAAGAAAACATGACTGTGGTAGAAAAGGACCAAAGTCAGTGAATTTAGAGGTTCAGTGCAGTTTCTCTATCTGAGGTCCCAGGTCTAGGCTGTAGACACTTAAATTTGGAAGAGATATAGTATATCTCATTAATTTCCATGGAGTAAATTCAGCTCAGCCAGAAATAGGTATTGGTCGATCTCCAGTAAGTCAGTAGACACCTACTTCTAAGATGTCTCAATTTAGATATTAGCACTGGATTCTCATCCTACTCTGAGTTAATTAATTGCATGGGCCACAGGGACTTGATTCAGCTGGCTAAGGAAGAGAGCCTTGTGCCATAAAAGAGGCCCTAGAGCTAGTAAGAAATCTACAGAGATGAGACAGACGTGTCATAGGAGCTGCAGAATGCCAGCTCAGCAGGCACAAATGGATCTTAGGCACAAGGTGCCTCTATTTAGGCAACTGAATTAGACATCAGAGAGGGGAAAATGATGAATTTTAGGCGTTAGTGGCCACACCCCTGATGGTATTCTGCCCTTTCCTCTCCTTGTCTCCTCTCTTTTTTTTCTGATTTTTGGGTGTATTTGTCTTACTTAGCTAAGGCAGCTGCAAAGCAAATACAATTGTGCATATTTAAACTAAAAAGAAATCATCTTAGAGTGTAACTTTCCTTCCCAAGTAAAGCCTTCCATGTGCACTGGACACGTGAATTCCATCTGCACAGCTTTGATCCTTCTACTGATTTTCCTCTTAGGTTCCCAGCACAATGAACATTTTAAGATTTACTGCCAGGCTTCTCAGTGACACCAGTTAGTTTTGTCTTAGCCAGGAGAAGTCTTTTAGTAATGTAGGGCAAGGAAGAACTTTAAGGAAGGGCAAACAGCACCAAAAGGTAAAGTGCTGGTTTGCTGCAGGATCCCAGTTGCCAACGATTATTAATATGCTCATTTCTGGATTTGTCTTTGGGGCTTTCCTTGCACAGTGATGTTAAAAGTCTTGGCAGATGTTAAAAGTAAAAAACATTTTGCAGTGTTTGTAGCCTCTCTGTAGGGAAGGAAGGTGTGACTGATCACTGCTTTGCAACCCCTTGATAAAAACAATCAGTGTTACCGAGGCACATGGATGGAAAAAACAACCCAAGTCAGACTGCAGTGAGAGTTTCTTGGGGGAGGAAGAAGGGAAGGAGAATAAAACAGAAGATTTAAGTGGAGACAAGAGATTATGCAAATATGAACTGTGAATAGCATCCTGGCAGTACAACCCCTCTGGAGATAACTTGCC
This sequence comes from Excalfactoria chinensis, assembly GCF_039878825.1. NCBI lineage: Eukaryota > Metazoa > Chordata > Aves > Galliformes > Phasianidae > Excalfactoria > Excalfactoria chinensis. The sequence goes on along the minus strand of NC_092825.1, from coordinate 154,958,397 downwards.
ACCTGCATTACTCTAACAGGCACCTCCAGTGAAAAAACGGAGTGGCTTTTGAACAAAAAAGGAAGAAAAGAATTATTAGACTAAGTGCTTTTTAATTCTAGCCACGTTAAGCTCAAAATGCTGCCAAAAAGCCAGTAATAAAATTTAATTCTTTCTGAGGACATGACGATCAGTCATCCGACCCGGAATCAAAGTCTCCTGGGAGTGTTTCTTCCACTGTGGGGCTTGAGTAGACTTGACCCTCTCAGCATTTCATATTTCATAATTGAACTTGATGCCCCTCACACTTTTAACTTCTTCCCAGATTTAAAAAGAGCATTAATCACTTTTGCTTCACAGCAGAACCAAAGTCGAAACACAAGACATAGCTTCTAAGAGGCCTGGGGTGTTCAGGTGACTGGCATCTGGGAACATGCATTAGTATTTGTTTGTGTTGGTGTCACAAACAAATCCAAAAAATCCCAGCAGGAGGTTACCAGAATATTGCTGCAATACACGTAATCTAGCACTACCTTAACATTTCCACTCAGGCATACAATTGAGCACCACGCTTCTGCAGTTTATCTCTGGAGGAGTTAAAAAAAATAAAAAGGCTCTCTTTTTAACTGGGTACTTTGTTATGATTTATACATATTTTCCTTAAATAGCTGGGGTTTATCTTCTTCAGCTGCAGGAACTTAGAGCAAACGATAAACGAAAACATCAACCCAGAGCCGGCGCTAATGCCTGACACAAACATGTCACTCGATATTTAAGTATTTATTTATTCATTTATGTTTTTGTAGTCTCTTCTTACGCGCAGAACCTTTGTATTTATTATAACAATGGTGACAAAATGTGGGAATGGGAAAGGGGAGGAGGAGGGGGAAGGAAGAACATAAATGCAAGCAAGAAAAAAAAAGCAGTAACATCAAGAGTCGGGAGGAACGTTGTGTTGCTCCTTCATCTTGTTTTTGCTTTAACTGAGGAAGTCTGATGTGGTGAGTGCGGTCACTGTAACTAGAGGCTAGAAGTGGTTTGCAGGGCCGACTGGTGACAGGCTGATGGAGATTGGAGCCAGATACATCCTAGGGCTTCTGTACACCCACAGATGCCTGAGAGGAGCAGGTTGCTTACCGTACATTGTGATGAGGCCAAGGCTTGGGCCTGGCCACAGGTCTGAGCTCAAGAACACGGGTGTCAGTGGACACAAAGCCCAGTGCTTCAGCCATGGGGGGCTGGGGCCTGTCATCCCCTCTTTTTCCCCCTCCCTGCCATGTATGGTTATTTATTGTGATAGGAAAGGGCCGTTTCAAGGCCTGCTGCTGAATGGCACAGCAGCAGGTGCTGGGGAGAGATAGTGGTCTGCGGGAGCCTTTCAGGGCTGCTATGCACCTATCTGGGTTCTCTGTCCTGTCTCCCCATCAGCAGGTGCTGGGCTCAGGCTTGGGGAAATAGTAGCCCAGTGGGGTGGACCTGCCACCAGCAAGGCTACAAGCTTCATACAAGCCTGGACATAGGATAACAAAATATTGTTATTATTATTGTTGGGGGGCTAGGGTGATTCGCTGACCTGGAGATGGGACTGGATAGAGGAGAGGACAAAGGCAGCAGGCCTGCTGCCTGCAAGGGACCATGGTCTGGAATCCTTCACAGCACTGGGAAACCTTACCCCCTCTGTCTCATTGGAAAGCCATTAGAAATCTGCTGAGGAGCAGGGCACAGATTGCCAGGGGAGGGCTCAGAAGCCTCTGTACTCTCCACAATACCTGAAGTGAACTGGAAGGGATGGGGTGGAGCTGGAAAGCAGATTTCCTGCCATAACGAAAGCCCCCTTTCAGTCCGCTCTGCAACAGTTTTACGATGTGTTAGAATTTACATTCACGTGTTGTTAACCATTCTTCAGTGCAATGAAACGTTTTATCTGTCTGACCTCAACCTTTGCCATATGCTGGTGCAAACTGTTCAACTTAAGCCCAGGCAGGTTTAAAATAAGGACGAAAGAAAAGAAGGAGAAAGGAGGGTCCAGAAAGCACATTGCTAGGGAGGCTCTGCTGTTGCTGTTGATAGCTGCCTTCCTCTCCATTTTCCATGGAAACGTTTTGAAAGCCAATTCCAGAAAAAAAGAGAGAGAAAAGAAAAAGATGCATGCAGATGAATGAATAGTGGCTCAGAACATGCCAGCTCTTCAGTAATTGTCCACTTTACATATGCTCCTTCGTGTCTGTTGATTCCTTTTATATTGTGGAGAGGCAGCAATGAAACTTCATTATACTGTGTTAAGGGGAGGCAAAAAGAATGCATTCAAAAATGATCAGGATGTATTTTATAACACGTTTATTTATTTCATCCTAATTTCCCAATTGCTTTCTTAACTGAATTCATATGAAAAAACAAAAGATGTGAATTATTTAATAATATTGCCAGAAAGCCCAGTTATTCACAGTGAGAGACACCACTTTGTTAATTTGAATATGTGGGTCCAGAGGAGGGCCACAAAGATGATCCGAGGTTTGGAGCACCTTTCCTATGATACCTGGTTGAGGGTGTTGGGCTTGTTCAGCTTGGCAAAGAGAAAACTCTGGGGAGACCTCATTGCAGCCATTCTGTACTTAAAGGGATCTTATAAGCGGGAGGGGGACTGACTTTCTATATAGTCTAATAGGGATGGTACAAGGTGGAATGGCGTTGAATGAAATATGAGAAATTTAGGTTAGATGTTAGGAATAATTTTTTTTTTTTTTTACTCAGAGGGTGGTGAGGCGCTGGGACAGTTTGCCCAGAGAAGCTGTGGGTGCTCCATACCTGGAGGTGTTCATGACCAGGTTGGATGGGACCCTGAGAAGTCTGTGCTGGTCGGTGGCAGTCCTGCCCATGGCAGGGGTTTAGAATTTGATGATCTTTGAGCTCCCTTCCAATCTAAGCGGTTCTGTGATTCTGTTATGGTATGTTATATGTATCTAGTTAACTTCCAGACACCTCCCTTAGGAACCTGTGCTATGGCATTGTCCTGGTCCTGCTATCTGATTCCTATGGAACTACGGTTAGAGACCTCTCTCTGTGTTTTGCCCCAGTGTCTTGATGTGTTTCTGTATTCATCTTGTGTTTTAGGTGGACTAAACAATCCAAAGTGTGCTTCCTAAGATTTTGTGTGATGCCTTTTCATGGAATTGTTATTATTTTTGACTAAGAAAGATCAGTTTTCCTTCATCTCATAGATGAAGTTCTACGTCAAATAGTAATGGTACTAAAGGCTTTAACTCTTTATCTCACAAATGGACTTGGAATGGTCTTTAAGGAGGATGTCCACAAAGGTGCTATGATGTCATGCTCAGCGGCAGGAATCAACAGAACTCGATTAAACTGCTTAGCAGTGAAGCCCATGCCTGAAGAAGACAATTTAACACATGCATGGAGCTGTTTGTGAGAAAACTTTGAAAGCTTAAGGGTTAGATTATTTAGGGGTTGGGACAAAGCTTATGATCAGTCAGTGGCACTTGGATTCCTGGTAGGTCCCAAGATACCTTTGAAAATCTCAGCATTGCTCCATGAGCCTCCTTTTCTAAAGCCACAGTGTCAATGGGGACCATTCAGGTAGGATAATTCCATGGCTAGACAAGGCTCATATACTCAGAAGGCAATAATGAATCCCTAAATGAAGAACCTAATTATATATGTTATGGTTGTAAATTGATACAGCTCATCCAGTAATCCCTGTGCTGGACCAATCACTGTTGCAGCCTCTTGTGGTATATATTGCTGCATTTCTTGGTATATGGCGTGTCTCTCTGGGAAATAAAACTCATTGTTGCTTTCTGTGAAACACTGCCAACCCATCTCACATTTTTATAAGTAATTTCCATTCTGCTGTGGTCTATTACACATGATGGTTTGAAAAAGTGGGAAAGAGTTAAGCAAAATGAAGACCGTTATCAATATTTTATTTGTCACAGCTGAAAAACTACACTTATAGGTCAGTTCATTGCAAACCATTCATTGATTTCGGTACGCAAAGCCCTCCAGGGAGTGTCTGAAGCCCACTGATGTTCTGGAGTGCTAAGTTTTGTATTTGGATTTCTGATAAAACTGAAAGTTGTGTCAAAACCACGTAACAGACTCCACGTTTGATTTACCACTATACTCTTCCAGTCTCTGCTAGTGTTGACTCCAGTGATTTTGTTTGAGTGGAGCTGCACAGTATTGATTTAATTCTTGTATCACTGTGACCCTCCTGAGACATGCCGCTTTGCTCTTATTCTTGCTGACTTCAGTTCAGGAACGTAATCAGGATCATAATTAGGAATGATAACCTTATTCAGTCAGGCGTGTAAACACAAGCCACTCTTGAAGTTTTTCAGTAATGCTTTTGAATGGATTTTGAATATAGTGGGGCTACTTGCTTCACTTAAGTCAGAGATATGCTTACATCCTTTGCTGAGAGTAACCTATATATTTAGGCTTGCTTTTGAATGCTTTGAAATTGGAAATGGAAATTTTGTCTATTAAGAGCTCTAAACAGGGAAATCTATTAACTAGTAGTTAAGAGATTTACAAAGGCTCTGGATCTAATCTGAAGTTGCTCTCAATTCCTAGAATCAAAGAATCATAGAATGGCCTAGGTTGAAAAGGACCACAGTGCTCATCTAGTATCAACCCCCCTGCTATGTGCAGGGTTGCAAACCACCAGACCAGGCTGCCCAGAGCCACATCCAGCCGGGCCTTGATTGCCTCCAGGGATGGGGCATCCACAGCCTCCTTGGGCAACCTGTTCCAGTGCATCGCCACCCTCTGAATGAAAAGCTTCCTCCTAATAGGATGTATGCAATTCCTTTTGCTTCTTCTTTTATTTCTTTTTAAACTAGTTTTTGATCAAAGTCACTTTCAAAGTACATTTATGGTATTGTTTACAAACCTATTACTTTCAGAAAGCAAAGTAGAATAATACACTTCTTTCTGCAGATTGTGTTATCAGTTCCACTGGCCTTTAAATATCTGTTGCCTCAAAAAGCATCCCCAGAAAGGTTGAAATGTTTTTGTCTATTTTTCACACAAAAACTTGCCACACTCTAGCACTGCTAGCGAGCTGCTAGGGAGAGAATCTGGCTTCAAATTAAATACTTTTGAAATGGACTGGATCCAAAACTGAATAGAAACTATTGCTGAGGTGTAAACACCTTATTAGAACCACCATGTGAAAAGCTGATGTGAAACTAATAAGGAAAATTACTCATTGCATTAAAAGGTGGTTTTTTTTCCTAATGGCATTGAGTGATTTTTTAAGAGCAGCCAAAATACCAAAAGTAAAGTGATCAGAGTATCTGTGGTCAATATTTGTATTCAGGTCAGAATGAAAATAACAGAGGGAATGAAATTTAGAAATGCACATAGTGTGATTTGATTTGAATAGTCAACGTTGGTAAGAAACCTAACTGTTTACTATAAGATTACTTTGTGATTCAGCATTAGCACACATAGCTACATCTGTTCCTTTTCATTTTAATACAAAAATCACATATAATCTAATTAAAAATAGAAGAAAAGCAGGCGATTGATGTCCTTTGGAAGTCCTCAAACTTTCTAAAGCAAGAAGTAATTCCACGAATTTAAAGAATTAATTGAATTAATTAATCAGAAGCTGGATTCTGTCTAGGGAGCTCCATCTGCAAAGGTAACTGTGAGAAATAACAATTCTAGTGCAACACTAGCAGTGTTCTTATCACTTGGTGGTATTTACTAAGTAGCTGTGATATACTTAAGTTACCTTTGAAACAGCTGATTTGACCTACCTTGCCTTTGAAACTGCCAGTGTGATTTGTGTGAGCAGTTCAGTTGCAGCAGCACTGAGCTCAGTGTGGGTTGATTCATCCTGCTCGTACTGCAGGGGTCTAACTTCTGCATTTAGACTTCGAGCAATTCAAACTACCTTGGATTTATGGAGTCTGTATGGAGTGAGGACGGTGATGTATATTCAGATCAGCTGATGTGTCTTGTCCTGTCCCGTCTTCTTTCTCTTGTATATCTTTAGATTGTAACCTGAAAAGGGCTTGCATCAAAATTTACCCTCAAACACAGTGAAAACATTATCTTAAATACAGTAGATTGTGTCTTATAAAATGAATCCAGAATCCCAGCAGTTACCAGTTCTTTTCATTACTGAAAGCCCATGAAGACAAAGACAGGCATACACTGGGGAACAGAGAGAGAATTTTTGAATGTTTCATCTTATGATAAATGGCTAATTAAAACAAGCGGAAAATTAGGAGGTCTAAAGTATTTATGTAACATTATAGATTTCTATTTAAAGTCTCCACTGTCTATAGCTAAGGGAGGACACTGGTTTGTCTTTTTAATGTGGAGATGAATAATAAATATTGCATATGTTTTTTGATCTTTTAGTAAATCCTGCTGAATTGCTTTGCAGTTTTCAGGTGGGATTCATCTCTTCTAGCTTTAGCTGTTAAACAACAACAATAACAACAACGACAACAAAAAAATGACCAAAACAACACAAACATAAAACAAGACAAAGGTAAATAGCACAAGGTAGCCATTTTGTCATCCCTTTTAGTCCATAAAAAGCAGTGGAATTCTCCAAAGTGCAGTACATTCTTCCCAGGCGTATGCATGAAAGAGAAACAGAGTGAGTAGCCTTGGATTAGCACCAAAAAATGTCTTTGTTGACCACAGAGGGAGGAAGCCCAGGGAGCAATTGGTTCAGGTGCCTCATTCTTAGGTAGCTACAGGTGGTTGAGGTAAAGCTCTCCCAGTATGGTGATGTTATGTGTCTGTGAAAGGGAAAGACACCCAGATGTGACTGATGGTTTTAGTAGGTCAGATGTAGATGTTCAGATGTAGATTCGGTAAGGTGAATGCTGATTGCAGGATCTCCAGCATTCTTGAAGAAAGATCCTTATTTTTCTCTGTCCATGTGGGGAATGTCTGTGGTGATTTCTAATTCAGCACTTGTGTTATGCCTGGATGGTGTGTCAGAGGTGGGACCAGTGGGATGAGAACTAAGCATTGATTGGAACCTGTGTGTACAGTCTTGGATGTGCCTGAGGCACCTAACTGTCACAAGCAGGGCTGATAGTATGCCATCCTGTTTGCCAGCATAGTGCCTATGGGATATTTGGGAAAAGCCATTTGGATAGGAGTGAGGTGAGACATGCAGTAGATGTAACTGTTCTGGAAAGTTCTTCCACTTAAAAAATGCTGAGCACCCTGCTCTAATTCCTTAGAAAACTAACTTAGAATTATGATTAGATTGTCCTTTTGGAACAAGTCAAAGCAGACAGATTTCTTGATGTTACAGGGGCAATTTTCAAAGAACTCAGGTTCAATTGTTTAGATATATGGGATAGAATTCATCTTACCTGCCTCTGGAAGTCCTTGGTTTAAATGATGTCTGTTTCTGAGCTAGTCACCTTTGGCTCCTGTTACAGTCAGCAGAAATAAGATGGGACTGCCAAAGGGCATGTCTTAGATACCGACTGCATGAGAGACGACTCACCCAACCGAAAGTGCTTAACTTTTCTCACTGACTAGTCTAGCCTGGAGCAATTAGCTCACACTAGACACCTTGGTTTTAGACATTCAACATTAACTTGGATGAATTCTCTTCTCAGCATGTTGGTGCTGCTACTTCAAAATTACATATAAAAATTCCACTGCAGAAATTAGAGGAAAGCTTGCTGATTTACGACCTTCCAACTTCATAGAATGACTCACATGAGTAAAAATCAAGTGGATGCTTCAGTGCTTGCTGGATCACTGCTGTTTATTTGTCATGGAATTGTCTAGATCAATCTATGTCCGTGACAGGGGAGCAGTAGGCCCATGGGCCCCCTGACCCCAAAAATGGGAAGGGAAAAGGGGAAGGGATAGGGAGATGGGAGCTGGGCTCAAGAAAACAAACAGAGCAGCAGCAAAAATCTAAGAAGGAAAACTTATTTTACTATGATATTGAAATGCAAGATAACAAAATATAATACAATCTAATTGAAATTGAGGCTAATAAATGTAAAATAAGTAAAATAAGAAAGAGAGAGAGGTTTCCAAAGACCGAGAAGCCTACTTTGAAATTGAAGGTGCCATGGCTTGGAAGCACACTCACACCCTTTGCCAGGCAGTGAGAGAGAGAGTGAGCATCAGTTCTGTGATGTATTTTCCTCTCTGACCGTAAGGTCCTCTGGGACTTGTAGTTCTTCTTTGTGTTCCATGTGATGTTATGATGTGAAATACCAATAGCAAAAATTACAAAATCATGACATTAGTGCAGAATAAGCATCTCTGTTAATTTTAACTGGTACCATGTTAAAATCGCAAGAATAGATTGTTCTTTGGTATAATACATGGGTGTCCAACCTTTTGGTTTGCTTCGGCCACACTGAGTGAAAAGAAATTGTCTTGGGATGCATATATGTAGGTTGCACTAAAAGTAATACCTCCTATTTATTTCCATGGAAACTACAAGCAATACAAAGACCACAGTAACAGTACTTGATCAAGCAAATTCTCAGCTACAAAGCTATTTTTCAACACAATCACTAACATTAGATACGTATTTTCATTGGTGGTGAACAATAATTTTCATGTCATGCTCATCAAAATCTGCACTGGCGGAGGTGACCCACTGTCACCGTTGCCACTGCTGAAATGCACCACCCAATGCCTCACTATGCACTCATGTTCAGCAAGCATCAGTGAATGTCAGTGGGTGCCATTTTTTCCCCATGATGGAATTCAGTGACAAACTCTTTCTTTGTATACTCTTTCATATCAGGTGCCATTTTGTCAGACTTCCTCTCTGCTGCCAACTGTCACACAGCAACAAAATACAATAGAATACTGGAAGTAAGGTTCAGCCTCTACTGCCATATTACCAACATCTGTTTCCAATGTAGTGGGTCAACATAATAAAACAGGAGGCATTACTTCTGGAGCAGCCCTCATAGAATACATAATAAACTTAATGCATATATATAACAAAACTTATTTTAATTTTTAATACTTTTTCTTAAAAAAAAGAAAAAAAGAAAAGAGAAAAAAAGAGAGAGCAATAAAAACAAAGCACTAGTGGGATATTTGACCTTGGTTTTATGTAACTAATGCATCATTATGGTTCAGTGGAAGTAGCTGAAATTCTTAGTGAGATTTCATGATGTTTGCCAGAGATTTCTGATGCCATTTTACTCTTCTCAAACTCCTCAAAGCATGGCTGCATATTTTCTGCTGTCCACAGGATGTGCTTAACTAATGTAGCAACATGCATAAAATTATTCGCTACAACTTGAGCCAGCACTGCACTATTCCCTCCCCATGCCCTGGTTTCAGCCCAGACCACACTGATAAGATGCTGATGGTTTGGAGGTTGCTGAGCAATGGGTGCATGTCTGGGGCCAGGCTGGGCCTCTTTGCAGGGCAGAGCGACTGTCATGATGTGCCTGAAATGTGAGATCTGCTTCAACCTGCACCGATGGGTTGCACCAGTGGTCATCTAGTTTTCATCACTTCTTTCATGAGGAGTGGGAGAATGCAATGCAGAAAGGAAATTGTTTAGTCATTTTGGGATTTCAGGGCGTATGTCTCCCTTCTTTCACCTCCTTCTGTCCTTCAGGGACTGTAAAGAAATTAACCCCATTTGCAGTGTGCCTGCTTGCAATTAGAACATTCATTCAGTGTTAATAGCCACTGGTATCCATCAAAGTCTTGACATCCAGCCCTGCTGCATAGCACAGTGACGAGGAAAAGAGCTGAAGGTGCTAAATGTAGTGGCAGAAAGTAAGGGGAGCCGCTGTGTTAGTTTGGAGAGCAGACTTGAGAAGCCCTGGCTATTCTTGGCATACCCTGGAGTGCTGTGTGATCTTTAAGAGCTGGTCAGAAAAGCAAGAGAGTGGTCTTTTAAACATTTTATTGGACACTAGGGGTAGGGCGTTTAAAGTGTGTTGTCATGGTTCAGCTGACAGATGGCAGCTGGTGAGCAGCGGTATCTTGAATGCTTCACATGACTGAATCCCGTGCTGGATGGTCTAACGTGAAATAAGCTGCTGAAAGTATCCCTGTACAGAGAAGCTGTGCTGAACTAATTTGAAAACCACTTTTGTATCAGTGCAAATTTTGTGTGCAAGTAAAGCAGTAAGGAGAGAGATACCGTTAGTGTAGTTTATATAGTATACACAGTGTAGGTCTATGCTTTCTAGGCCAGGCTGGCACATACCAAAAAGAATAAATGACTACCAGTCCTGTTATGTTATAGTGATATGTGTTATGTTGTTCAATGTTAACAGGATCTGACTGATGATCAAGCTGCATTTCAGACCTTGAAACCAGAAAAACACACAGGAGGGCTGTGGAAAGAACAAAAACAGTGGATTAACAGGGTACAAGGAAGCCTGCCAGATCTGTGTGGTATCCTAAGCTCCACTTGCCTGTTTGGCAGCCTTCTCTGCACAGTGCAACAAGTGTCACTGCTACAAGCTGGCTGTACTCTGACGCATCGGATGCATGACCTCGTATGGTGGCTCGACTGACCCTGCAGCCAGGGATCAGAAGAAAAGCCATTAGGGGTGGTTCCTCACCAGCGCAGTGTCCAAACTCATGTCAGTGCTGTTTCGAGTCATCCTGGAAGCAATCATCCATGAACTGATTTTATGGCAGTACTGACACTTGCCTTCATTCTTTCAGAGCCGGAGAGAATTGCTCTTAACCATGCCCCCTGCTGCCTTGGGATATAATCTCAGGAGCATAGTTTAGGGGCACAGTCAGCTTCAAGGAGCATTACTTTGCTTCAGTGCATTTTTTATGTGGTTTTTTTTTTTTTTTTTCCCTGCAGGCTTTTCTCTGCAAAGGGAGACATTTGGACCAGCAAATTCACTTTTTTCTTCTTATTAGTAAAGCTACAATCAAAAAGCCTATGCCTGTGTGCTTCTGCCAGGCATGCAAATGTTTGCCCAGTTTGCTACTGGATAGCATCTTGGACTTACGTCTCAGCTTTAAGCATGATGAAAATGTTCTCCCTTAACAAAGGATTTTACAAGCAAATGCACATATCAAAATTAGCCTACCAAAATAACTGCAGTTTGAAGCCCATATTTGCCAAAGCCACAAACTTGGGAATACATTTTAAAGATAGAGACAGCTTCAATGAGATTATTTATGCAAAGAAACACTCTATTTTCGCATCAGAACCGAAAGAGTTTTTTTTTCCCATAGATCAGAAATCCTTTGAAGTACTTTTTGTTGTTGTTGTTGTTTTTAATTCTCATTAGCTTAATTAATTGTTTCTCTCTTTCGAAATTAAGAGAAACAAATTGTTCCCCCGGTACCAAAAGGCACAAGAAAATAATTGCACTGTTTTTTGTACCTGAGTTTTTGATATATTTCTCCTGAATAGAATCTTAGGAAAAAGGGAGTCAAATTGTTCATGGAAAACAGAAAGAGCCACTGTTGTTAAAGCCAGAAACATATCTGTGTGGTGATTTCTTGTGGATGCATATAGCATTGCAATGTTCTGATAATGGAAACAATTTGTTTTAGAAACAGCATAAAGGTAGCTAATTTCCAAATAATAGGAAATGGTTTGCTTGACAGGTTTTCCTTTCTGGTATTTCTCTTGCATCTATAGTAGCAAACACCAGAGGAAACAGCAGCTGCTGCGACCCCTGCTGTACTGCTGCCAAAGCCGTGCTATGGGAGAAGGACACTCACTGGCATTTGGGGCTCCCACTGTGTGATTGGCCCTCTCCCCTCAGCCTGGAAGAAGCAAGGAATGTTTCATTTAGAAGAAAAATCAAAGCAACATCTGCATGTGTGAAAGAGAATTCATTTTGCATATTACCCTCTTCCATGTACAGATATCTCTGAAAAAGATGCACTGTTTGGAAATGTAACCTGGTTTGGGAGCTTGCAGAGATACATTTCTGCAAGACTGTTTTTCATTTTCCTATTATATTTCATACATCTGACATATGGGGTGGGACGATATGATTCTTCACTGTTGTTGCATGAGGCAAATGATGGTGCTTTGTGGGCTAATAAGATGGAAGTGGCTTTCTGCCCTGTACCAGCAGGGGATAAATGTGCCTTCTTGCCTCATGGATCTATCTGAAACAGACCATCAAGTTGGGTGTTTGAAAAAGAGCTGGTGAAGTGGACGGAGAAGGAAAGAGTGCATTGGTCATATTGCTCAGGTGATCATAGAATCATAGAATGGTTTGGGTTGGAAGGGACCTTTAAGATCATGCAGTTCCAACCCCCTGCTATAGGCAGGGATACCTCCTTCTACACGAGGTTGCTCACAGCCCCATCCAGCCTGGCTTTAATTGCTTCCAGGAAGGGGGCATCCACAGCCAGTGTGGGCAAACTGTTACAGTGTCTCACCACCCTCACAGTAAAGAATTTCTTCCTAAACTGTAATCTAAATCTGCACTCTTCCAATTTAAAACCATTTCCCCCACCCTGTCACTACTCGTCCTTATAAAAAGTTCCTCCTCAGCTTTCCTGTGGGCCCCATTCAGGTACTGGAAGGTCGCTATAAGGTCTCCTTGGACCCTTCTCTTCTTGAAGCTGAACAGTCCCAGCTCTCTCAGCCCATCCTCACAGGGAAGATGCTCCAGACCTCTGTTAATCTTCATGGCCTTCCATTGGACCTGCTCCAGCAGCTCCATGACCTTCTTGTGTTGGGGGCTCCATATTTGGGATGAAAAAAGTGATGAATCATTTAGCCAGCTGAAGCTGAGGGAAGAGCTGGAGAGCAGCCTGGAGCTGAGGCAGAAAAGAAGGAAGATTTCTGCCTGTGTTTCTTTCTGAGATATAAAAACTGAACAAAGGCCTCTGTCTGGAGCCTTTGTCAACCAATTTCTTCCCCTGTTTACATGGGAAAGAGATTAGGGGGCACAGAAGGACTGTTTCTCCTTCACTACGTAGCAAGAGTATGTGATGGCAGAGGATGCCACAGAAAGACTTTTATTTGACAGATATTAATAGAAGATGAACCATCATATGATATTCAGTAGAGACATGGTCATATTTTTAGTGAGTTTTCTACTGACTTAGCGGTGACATTGTTTTCTCAAAACTTTTAGCATAGTCCCTTAAGAACTCAGTAAACTCTTAGACTGCTAACAATAGAAGCTTTTCAAATTTACTGTCTTTTGGGGTTTCATACCCTCTAAATATTCTAAGGCTTGAAAGTAAAGGGTGGGACTTGCAAGCTCGAAGAACATGGATAGCAGGAACATGCAGAACTTATCTCAGTGAGATACGTGTGTGTCATATGCTCAAGGAAGGCTAGAAAGCTGCATGGTCAAGGAAAGCATACAAGAGTAGAAGAACAGTCAATAGGGTTAAAGAATTACAAAATGCCATTGAGAAAAGAGGATAATTGAGGTCCCTATAAACTGCTCCCTCTCTCATTTAGCTTCTCCATCATGTCACAGATGGGCTTTTGGCTCTGTGATGTGAGGGTCAGCCATTCTATAAACCATTCTCAGAGAATAAAACACCACCTTGCACATGAAAAATCTCATTTCAATGCTTGCTATTTTTTCTGATATGATTATTTTGATTATTTGATGTATCCTACATGAGAGTGAGTAATTAACATAATATTTAAATGTAGATTCTATTTGAACAGATACTGAGAGATAGGTCTTTTTAGCAAAGCTTTTTGGTATTGTTCTTTGCACCCTGGGGAGATTTCAGATGCCCAATCTTTTCCCTTGGCCCCCAGCTCTGGGGAAATCAGATCTTTTTGTTGGCTCCCTTGGCTTCTCAGGCAATGCAAAGAGCTGGCTCAACATGGGACCTAAATGACAATTCATTGCCAGGAGGGAAGTAATTTTCAGACCTCCTACCCTTCTTCTTGCCGTGAGTATAATAATACATTGTGGAAACATTACTGGGATAATTTGAAAACAGCAATGCTGTCAGAAATCAGAAAACGCTTGATAGAACTAGTCATTCACATAGCTTAGCTACGATGTCTAGAATGACTGTACATAGTATTTCAGTCTTCACTGACATCCTGCTGGATTTTTTCCCAGTGAGAAGTCATCTTCGCTTTAAACCACAGGAAGAGCACTACAGGTTGGACACTGTTGTTATTTTTCTTCTCTTCACTGCTCCCCCCCCATTCCCTTTTTATTTTTGTGAAGACCTACTTCATGTTGCAAAGATCATCAGATGAAATGAATGCAGCCCAGCTGGGATTTGCTGAAAATGTGTTCAGCTTGGCAACACCTCTCACTGAGTGGCTGGGTCCCTAAAAGCTTTGTTTAAAATGATGAAATGAAAACAAAGGAGACATAATTAGCTGGTGTGTAATAATAGACAAGGCTTGTATCCAGCTACTGTAAAAGTCATTTAATGAAGGGTAATCTGGACATAAGCCCGCACGCTATAGCTGTAAAATATTTAAGCTTTTTAATGAGAGGGAAAATGGAGAGAAGGGTTTGCTAACATGATTAGGAAAAATGCCTTTCATAACCATTTTTACAGGGGCTTGCAATTCCTAAACCGAGGTTTGTAGCTTTCTTGAAGCCAAAGCAGCAATAAAACTTTTATACCGCACCAACACTTAAAAGCTACATACATCACATTGGTTTTATATGTCTGAGTGGGAACATCAGCGTACTGCTTTTTATGTCTGCAAGGGTCTACACTTGCTACTGAGCAGCATCTCTAGCTTTTTCCACTTACCTCAGATTGTGGAGTGCTTGTGGATGAGTAATCATTAATCTTAAGCTGCAGTGAAAGTTGCTTTCAGTGATGTTCTTTCACGTCTCCCCCTCCTTGTTCTGTTTTGTCCGTCCATGCTCTCTCTCCTCCCTACCCTACCTTTTCTCCTTCTCAGAAAACTCCCTTTACTCATACTCCCTGTACCTGACTCTGCTGGAGCCCAAACTGGTGATGCGTGATTTGATGTGATGAATACAGAGCAGTACTTTTATCACATTCATAGGTTAGTGGGCCATCGCCTGGGGATGTTCCATAGTGGGACAATCATAAATGATGTAATAAAGCATAATTATACATTCCTGCAAAACATTTGGAGGTGAGATCTGGCATGATTATGGTACATACAGAATCATAGGATCATAGAATCATTAAAGTTGGAAAAGATCATCTAGTCCAACTGTCAACCCAGACCCACCATGCCTACTACCACTTCCCTCAGTGCCATATCTACACAGTTCTTGAACAGCCTCAGGGACGGTGACTCCACCAGCTCCCTGGGTAGCCTGTGCCAGTGCATCACCGCTCTTTCTGAAAAGAAATTCTTCCTATTATATCCAACCTGAACCTCCCTTGAAGCAACTTACGGCTATTCCCTCTCATCGCTGTTACCTGGAAGAAGATGCCGACTCCATATCACCACAACCTCCTTTCAGGTAGTTGTAGGAAGAGATAAGGTCTCCCCTGACCATTCGCTTCTCCAGATAGTACAATCCCAGTTCCTTCAGCCACTCTCCATAAGACTTGTGCTCCAGAACCTTCACAGCTTATTTGCCCTTCTCTGGACATGCTCCAGGACCTCAATGTCTTTCTTGTAGTGAGGGGCCCAAAACTGAACACAGCACTCGAGGTGCAACCTCATCAGAGCTGAGTACAGAGGGGAGATACCGTCCCTAGTCTTGCTGATTGTACTGTCCTCCCACTTTGCTTCTTTTCTTTAATCAGTGAAGAAAGGTGGACCTTTCAAGGGTATATTTGTTCCTCTCTTCATTCAAGAAAACGAATGGAATGTCACAGATTTCTGAGTTGTTTATGTGATATAGGAGATCCTGGGAAGGGCTGCGTGATGCTGAGGCAGTGTGTGTGGTTACACATGGCTAGCTGAGATGCAGAACGACTGGGACAGGTTGACTTCCACCCTATGCCTTTCTGTGGGAAAGCATAATGCCTGAGGATGGCGTGATACCCACCAGCAGCTCCTGCCCTGCAGTCCCTTAGCTCACTGACTGCGGGGAAGGAGGGCTTGGTGATGGGACAGAGCATGGCCATTTTGCCACTTGGAAAATATTCAGGATGAAAAGAAGGAAGTCTTGGGAGTTAGTGTGTGCTAATTTTTCTTCAAGCAGTGCTTGTTGGCTGGCTTATGTGCTGCTGCTGCACAGCCAGCTTCAGCTGCGTTCTCCCCCCAGTTTCCTAGCTGCCTGTTTTCAAGGGCTCTGTGGATTGCACTCATTGTCAGTACAGCCAATTAGGGCGATTGTTGCTATTATTTCAGAGATATCTCTCATAAATAACATGCTCGGAGATGTGGCTTTCTTGCTTCTTCAAAGTCAGAACTTTGCCATCAGAATTTTATCTCAGAGATTTTACTTAAGTGTATAAATAATACCTGTAGGTCACGTTCTTGCAAATTCTTCATTTAAGCATCCATGTAGGAATGGAGGTAATAAATATTCATGTGTTTCTTCCTACCTTGATATGCTAATTCTGGTGTGAATGGTAATCAAGAAGCAGTTAGGAAGGATGACTCCCTTCTGGTATTATTTATGAATCCTCCACTGAAGCACTGGGCTGGGGGTGTGTGACAACGCCAGTTAAGGGTGATTTAACATGAATTGCTCTCTGGAGATATCTCCTTTGCTTTTTTTTTTTTTTTTTTTTTTTTTTTTTTTTTTTTTTTCCATAGTATAAAAACATTTAAGATGACTAAATTCCCTATTTAGTGCCCCAGTGAGTTGTCTCAAATTAGGTGAAATTAGTTCTTTCGTTCCCACCTCTTTCTCAGCTTTCTGAATAATGTACTGAATTCATGTGCTTCAAGTTGTGTGCCTGGTAGTCAAACTGAATTAATTAAACAAAGCCTTAGTACCTGCAAGTGTGGTGGATATTTTATAGTTACCAGCTTTGTAATAGAAACTGCAGTAACAGTTCGATTCCGAGCAGACTGGGTGGATGTTGACATTGGGTGAATGTTGACATTGTGTGGATGTTCAAGGTGACAACGGTCAAAAAAAAGCTTTCAGACTATTGGGGAACTGAACACATGCAAAAAAGAAATTTTAGACACTAAGACCCACAGACTTTGTTTTGGAAACCTCCGTTTTTGAAGAAGCTGGGACAGAAAACAGGACTTTGCCACTCACTGGCAAAGAGATGCAGACAGATGCACTGTACCTAGTATAAGCGGTATGGGTTGAAGTTTGGAAGTAAGTTTTGCATTGAGATTCTGAGATGTGGGTTCATCTCTGCACAGGATATTATTATAAAAATGTAAAGAGTTACAACATTTTCTCAGCCAATCATAGAATGTCCTGGGTCGAAAAGGACCACAATGAACATCTTAGGTATCTGTTTTTGACTTTGGTGACAGCAGGGACCTGCTGCCCTGAGTGCCAGAACCTGACTGAGTTAGAAAAATAGTAGTGGCTCAAATAGAACCAGGCAAACCAAAGTCAAACCACAAGATAAAAGCCTGAAGGAAGGACAAAGGACACCTTGAGCTACTTGCAAATTGCTAATTCTGTCATGCACTGTAATGCATGTTTCCTCTAAGAGATGTCATGTAATGGTCAGACTTAATTTCAGTTTTTATTTTTAGCAGTTCAGTAAAATTCTAAATAACAGGAAGGAACAGAAGAGCATCTAACCCCACCGTAGCCAACTTCTCATATCACAAGCTGTTTTCCTCTCTTAATACGTCTGAAATTATATTTCTAGTATCAACAGATCTTTGCTGAAAAATCAAGTGATTTTTGAATGTAAGGGGTTAAAAAGACCAGATGCTCAGAACTGATTTCATTGTATATCAAAAGTGCCTAAAGCAAAAAGCTAAAAGTCCAAGCATTTTCTTTTCTCATTTGATGTTGGAAGTCACCAAGGTTACACACTGTAACTGTGTGAAGGCCCTATGAATATGAAGACTTCTTCCTTTTCATCTAGCTGCTTTAGTCGCAGAATAACACATGGCTATAAATTACAGTTTTCTTTTCAGATGTCTGGAAAGACAAGAAGGGCTAAATTTGAAACCCTGATTCAAATAGGTCCAATTTCAAGCTGTTTAACATGGGAACTGTGGGAATTGTATCTGACTGGTGGAAGATGGCACTCAATTAAATGATATGAATTTGGCTCATGAGCTGCAGCAACCACAGATGTACCCATAAAATGTAAACATCCTCTTTATTCTGTTTCCCAGTCATCAATGAGCAGGTTAAGGAAGACTATTAGCCTTGGTAAGTTGTCAAAAATTGTCCAGTCCATAATATAAAAAAAAGTTAGTAAAAATTGTGTAAAACTTATAATTCAATATGACTTCTCTACCCTCTTCTATAATAGACTTACTGGAGACATATCATTACAGCATTTAAACAATGTTTTCTGTTTGTGAAGTTGTTTGCTCTATTGATTCGTTCACGGAGAGGGGGTGGTCTGCCAAATTTGATACATGATGTTTGTTCTGGGCTTAGATTAGCTGAACCCAAGTCATGAGGGTGATGGAGGCAGCAGGATGCAAAACAGTTTTTGTGCTTTCTCTTGAGCAACCCTCGGGAAAGCAATATTCACTGCATTGCAGATTTATTCGGTCTCATTATTGCTATTTCACCCTGCTACAAGGAGGGCTGGAATGGAGAGGACTCTGACAACGTGAGAATTTAATATTTCTTGTTAAAGATGTGCTGAGACAATAGAAAGAAGAGTGGGACCTATGCCAGAGGTGTCAGAGCTAAAAATCAGGTCATTGATGCCTTCTATCAAAATGACACCTCCCAGTAGGAGTCCTTCATCAGGGACTGCTCTGGAGCAGTGGCAAGGTAGTCAATTTTGTTGATGACAGGGGTGATCGGGAGCTGGTATTGTATCCACCGCACCCCTGCAACCGTACTGCTGCCTGACCCGCTGGTGGGAAATGCAGTGTACAAAGACGGAGGCACCACTGGCATGGTAGGAGTCCTGTAAGAGTTTAGAGATGTCAGGAAAGCACTGACAGCCTGTGCTTTTCAGATTTGGTAGCCAGCTGATGCAGGGCTTGTTTAGCCATGCTGTGAGGGTAGCAGGCCTCTACACGCTGCTTTGCGGTGGTGAAGCCAGTTAAATGTCTGCTTCTCATTTATATTGGTTTGCTTTGCTACTGCTGAAGTTTGCATGTTTTTTTTTATTACTCTTCTTGTTTCAGTAAGCAGATTGTAAGAATTACTTCTGTTTCAGCAAAATTCTTCTTTTAAACTTAAAGATGTCATTTTCACTCTGGCTGGCCCTCAGATTCAGGTGAAAATTACAGCTATTCCTGGCTGACAATATGAAGAACCTGCCCTATTTTGGTGGACTAAAAGTGAAAGACTTACTGAAACAGAAGCAGGCAGAGAATGTTACAGAGGAGGCAGCAAGGAGCTGAACTACCTCCACACAGCTAACTTCATTTACCTTTTCAGAACATCTTTTTGACCCTGGTGCTTCCAGGCTATTCCCTTCTGTAGACTATTCCCTGCACTGATTGTACCTGAATGTAACTGTCTACAAGTTAGGTGCCTGGATTAAGCTAGCTAAACAACTGGTTTCTAGATTGATGGAGAGAAAGAAAGAGAGAAGTAATCCATCCTTTCTATTTTATATTGTTGAGCCTCACCCTCTCTGGACTATCTAACACTTCTGCTCTTTATGAAAGAATTTGATGGCTACATCATTTGTAGCCACCAGAGCCTGAGACTCAGTTTTGACATCTGTGTGGGTTAGACTGAAAAGATTTGCCATCTGATCTTGAAAAACTCCACCAAAATGTAGTGTTACTTTTGAAGATGGACTCAGAGATGCTTCACTGCTATTTTCATGTTAGCAAGTAGACACACAGCTGAACTTTCATCTGTAATCATTTCTTCCTTAGAGGTAATGCAGGATTGCACATCTAAAATGCTTTCTAGATTCTGGTCTCATTGCTGTCTTCATGTGAAAATTTTACACTGCATTTGTGCTCTCCCTAGACACAAAAAGAATGGTTTCTCTGTAATGTAGGATGACACATTCCTCTACAAGGATAGAAATGTGTGTTTTATGGAAACATGACCCTGTTAAACAACATCAGCCTTACTCTTTGCAAAATGGGCAGTTATTAGTAAGTTATTTGTGTGAATGTCCCAGCCATAATGCATTTTCTTTTGCATCTAAATTTGATCAGTAGCTCTTCATTAACGCTCTTAGGAAGGGCAATAAGTTATACAGTCTGGCTGGGAGACCAGACACAGAAACTGGCAGAAAACGAAATTCAGATGGTCACTGCTTACTACACAGCCTGACAAGAGTGAGATTTACCGGGACTATATGGATTGCATAATGATTCTTAAAAAAAACAGACTACCTTATCTGTGATGTTCTCCTTGGTTCAAATACACTTGCTTTTCACTTCATCGGGAGTGTGACTGTTCCTTTTGCAAAAGCTGGTTAGAGGTGCCATGCATTTTCTTATAAATTCATGAGCTTGTTGAGTGCTAAATATACCTAGATGTCAACATCTACCTTTCAGTTCTTCAGTCTGAATGAAATATAGGAACACAACTTTGATGTAGGCACCAGCAAAGGGATTTATTTCGCCATTAAAAGTCAGATGTGTAGTTGAAGCTGATTGTCTATTTTCCACTCTAATTAACCAAAATATACTCCTATCTAGAATCCTTCTAAGACATTGCCCTTAGAGTAATGTAAGTTGCTCTCTGGAATTACCTTTCTCTCCATAGAGTTCATAGCTGAAGTCCCCCCCTACTGCCCCTTGTTTTTGATGCCTGTGAGAAGTTGGATGTTGATGTAGAAATTACACACCTAAATAGCTTTATGGGTCTAAGCCTAAGTTGAAGAATTTTTCTCGATTGTGTTTCAGAAGTGTCATCTTACCTTTTTAGGAGAAAAATCTCTGAATATATCCTTTCTCCAGAAAAATACTACAATCAGCTGTACACAAGTAAACTGTGTACTAAATCTCTATAGCCTCTGTTCTAGGCTTTAATGTATATTTAGAACTGCATATTTATTGCATTTCTTCTCTTCCCTTTAGAATGCCAGGCACACCAATAGAATGATATGAATAATAAATTATAATACTATTTATCATCCAAATTGTTATCGTTTAGAAATTTTGTCTCGAGTGTTTCTTCTGGAAGACTATTCAGCTCTCCCTGATGACATGTTTGGATGAACATTTTTCAACTCCGAATGCCTAAACTTAGTCATCTAGATCTATCTTTAGACACAAAAATGAATGACCTGATTTTCGGAGTTGCTGATTACTTGTTTTGATGCATTAATATGAATTTAACAGCCTAGCTGTAGGTGCCAAAGTCTTTAAGATTTTTTTTTCCTTTGCACAACTTGCCTATCGAACCACAGAACACATGCAAAATTAAATTGATAATGAATGATGACAATATGCCACATAAAAACAATGTTGCATTGATTCATTTCATTTTTTAGATGATCTGGCTGGCTAATTTTATGCACAAATTTTGCCATGAACACTGATTTATAATGATTTGAACAGAAAAGTGTGCATTTCTCCCATTCAAGATAATGATGAATTCTATGTGAAGAAAGCACATCTTGTGACTGTTCTTTATTATATAGCAAAAAGAGATATAATCTGGAGGCATTTTGTTTGTTCAATCAGGAAAGCAAACTTAGTTTTTCCTGGTAATTTTCATTATGTTAAAAATGGAGGAAAACTGGATAGTGCAGAATAAATTGATGCATATTGTAAAATAAAAGCCTTTCAGAGAACATTAAGAGCCATATGCTCATTTTAGAGATACATGGTGCCACTTTGAAATATGGCTTCCTTGTTGTTTAAAGACCCAATTCATCAAAGCGCTTGGCTATTTTCATTAGTGGGTCATAAGCTCTTGCTTAAGGGCACTGCTCAGTAGGAGCCTAATAGCCTGATTTGCTGTACCTTACCTAGCAGAGTTTCAGAAGTTCCCTAAACCACTTTGAGGAGACCCTAGATTACTTACAGAATAAGGACTATTGATCTGTAGTGTGAATGGCAGGATCTTGGCTTTAAAGGTAGGGGTAGTAGATTGTGGATGGCAGGACCTTGGCTTTAAAGATAGGGGAAATAGATACCATTTGTTCATGTTGTTGCCTTCTTTCTTTCTTTCTTTCTTTCTTTCTTTCTTTCTTTCTTTCTTTCTTTCTTTCTTTCTTTCTTTCTTTCTTTCTTTCTTTCTTTCTTTCTTTCTTTCTTTCTTTCTTTCTTTCTTTCTTTCTTTCTTTCTTTCTTTCTTTCTTTCTTTCTTTCTTTCTTTCTTTCTTTCTTTCTTTCTTTCTTTCTTTCTTCTTTCTTTCTTTCTTTCTTTCTTTCTTTCTTTCTTCCTTTCTTTCTTCCTTTCTTTCTTCCTTTCTTTCTTCCTTTCTTTCTTCCTTTCTTTCTTCCTTTCTTTCTTCCTTTCTTTCTTCCTTTCTTCCTTCCTTTCTTCCTTTCTTCCTTTCTTCCTTTCTTTCTTCCTTTCTTCCTTTCTTCCTTTCTTCCTTCCTTTCTTCCTTTCTTCCTTTCTTCCTTTCTTCCTTTCTTCCTTTCTTCCTTTCTTTCTTTCTCTCTCTTCTCTCTCTCTCTCTCTCTCTCTCTCTTTCTCTCTTTCTCTCTTTCTCTCTTTCTCTCTTTCTCTCTTTCTCTCTTTCTCTCTTTTCTTTCTTTTCTTTCTCTCTTTCTCTCTTTCTTTCTCTCTTTCTCCCTTTCTTCTCTTTTTTCTCTTTCTTCTCTTTCTTCTCTTTCTTCTCTCTCTTTTTTTTTTTTTTCTTTTTTTTTTTTTTTTTTCCCTTACCGTTTTTATATTGATTTCTCCCTGTTGTGCACCAGGGTTTTGTGCAAAGAAAGATGAAATCATGTACTGCTAGGTTTCCTCATCTGTCAAGAGCATGTCTCTGGGCCCTGATCTGACAATGGAGAGACTCCTGCAAACTATGGGGACGGTGAGGCAGGATCCCACCTACTGCGCTTCATTTTCCTGCAAGAAACTGGAAGAGAATGAACAGCTTGAATACAAGTAAGCTGAAGGAATTCTGCTTAGCTCCACCTGATATTACACTGGCAGCAGGTGGTAAATGCCTGACTGTTGCAGAATAAAGCATACAGTCCCTTCAGCATCAGCAGCTGTGCGATCGCTGGGGAGTTGTTTGGTTACATGTGTTTTTTTCACATCTGTCATTTTAACTAAATTGGTGATCTAAATGAATAGTGTCATACAGAGGAACATTACATGGATTTATGACAGCTGAAATATATAGCACCTAGAGGATTTGGGGTCCATGAGGCAGTGAATGGATTTCAGAACAGCGTGATTTTCATCTGTGGTAGATATAACCTTGATCCATTATTCATCATGCTATGCAAAAGAGAATTACACACTGGGTTCACAGGCCAGACTTCTGGCATTTCAAATGGAAGAAAAAGGAATGCAAGAGAAGGATTTATACATTTATGTTGCCTATGTTTATAATGTGAGCAAGAGAAGTCCAATTTTCTCCTAATTAAATTATCACAGGTGCAAGAAAATCCAATAGAAATCAGTGTCTTTGTGCAAGACCTATACTGCATTTGGTGTGAATGTAGAAAAGAAATAAGAAGTATCTCTCTTCTGTGCTTTTCCCTTCCTCCAGTCTGACATCTGCATTGTGTTCTACCAGGGGCTTGTAATGTTGGCCTTGATGTGGTGCCTTTGCCCTGGCTTGGATATTGTGTCTGAGTTAAGGTGAAACCAGTGGCACCCATGGAGGAGGCATCACAACTCTGCCACTCTCTACTGCCGATCCTGCCCCATGTTCTACTTATCCAGGCAGCCAAAGAGGAAAAATCTTGGATGCAAAAAGGCTGCCTCCTCCAGTTATGTCAGCAGAGATGCTAAGAAGTGAGCAAAAGGCCTGGGGAGTATCATACGTCATGCAATGTTAACAAGTGGCACTTTCAGCAGGGTAATGCAGTGGTCAGATAGAGGCACAAACCTCTGTGCATGTTGTGCCACGAGCTGCCAGGACTCATCTGTCAGAGATTTTGGATAGAGGCACAAACCTCTGTGCATGTTGTGCCACGAGCTGCCAGGACTCATCTGTCAGAGATTTTGGGTTCTCTCATTATCTGTGGATGGTAAGAATAATCCCCTCCTTAGATTTGCACTGATGAAACTGTTGACATCTCTTTGAAATACCACTGATAATGAGAACAGGTGTGCAGATACTGAGCAAGGGGTGTATGGAGATGAGTGTTTCACCACTATTTTTAAGCAATGCATGGAGCAGTGTTAACTCCATTAAAATCAAAACTGATGAGTCGAGAAACTTTAATAGCATTTTAAAGGAGGTAGAGACTTTCTACCTTCATATGGAGCTTAAAAAAAAGAAGAGGTGAAAATACATTTTTCAAGTAAACAACTGAATAGATCAGATTTGTAAATGAAGTCCTGTTGGACTAGGATGTTAATGCTGTTATTTAAAACTTCAGTTGAAACAGAAAATGTAGTAGATTACTTTATGGTAATTATAGAGGAATGAACAGAATTGTTCATGATGGTGGAGAATCATCTTATTGTAGACAAAAATGAACTACACTGATGTCAAATAATGTATTTGTGTGGGAACAAGGTTTATTGCTGTGTAAATACCATTTTACCATTGCTTCAGAATCCTAGTAAGATCATGATGATAAAGCAGTGCAAATACTGTCACAAGCTGGCAGAAACCAGCCTGGCAGCAATCTCCAAATCCAATGGCAAGCTTCCACAGGCCATTGGAAATTAGCTGCTAAAGCAGTGATTGGGAGTATGTCTTACAGGAAGAGGATTGAGGTTTTAGTATGTGGAGGTGCAGATGGGTCTTTGTCAAGCTCGTGGAATGACAATCATTACCCTTCAGGGAAAAGCTGAAATCCAAACTGTAAAATAAAAACAAGTTCCACAGCCAAGATCTGTGAAAAAACACATCTTCTGCAGTTATGGATTTGTCTGTTCAGAAAGGCATGTGAAGAAATGAGTTTACAACTGTTGATGGCTAAATAGATGAACATTATGGTTCTTTAAAAACAACTACACAAAAACATGGATTTTTATCACTGCTCATCTTTCTTTTTGACCATCATTTCCTCTGGTGGTACATTCATACCTATTTTTGATATGTGTTTTGAGAATTTGCTCCAAACTTAGCCACAAAGAGATATATTACTGTAACCAGTTCTGGATCCCTCAGTACAAGAGAGATGTAGAACTACTGGATAAAATCCAGTGCAGGACTACAAAGATTATTTGGGAACTGGATCATCCCTCTTATGAGGAGAGGCTGAGAAAGCCAGGGCTGCTCAGCTGGAGAAGTGGAGGATCAGGGAGATGTTATCAATACCCATAAGTACCTGAAGGGAGGATGTCAAGAGACTGCAGCCAGGCCTGTCAGTGGTGCTCGGTGCCAGAACCAGAGGCCATGGGCACAAACTGGAGCAAAGGAGGTTCCCTCTGAACGCCAGGAGCCCTACAGTGCTTTGCAGTGATGGAGCACTGGCATGGTCTGCCCAGAGGCTGTGGGTTCTCCACCTTGGGGATCTCCCAGATCTGCCTGGATGTGGCTCTGGGCACCCTGATCTGGGTGTTCCTGTTGTGACCCATCAAGGGCTGGAACAGAGGGACCCAGAGATCCTGTCAACTTCAGTTGTGCTATTACCTATTCATTCTCTAGGTAGGTGCTCTAATTCTGTAGATAGGGTTTCTTTTGTGAATTTGCCTAGTTTAAATCGGAGTGGGCTAATCAATTTCAGAGTTAGTCACATTTTGAAATGAAAGCCCATGCAAAAAATGATTGAGTCTTATTTTCCTTTAAGTTGACACTGTCTCAGACTAAATACACATTGTTGTGTAAACAAGCCCTCAGGAACATGCCATATGTTCTGAATTACATTTGCAAGCCTCTGTGAGTCCTCCAACTCACATTCCTGTGCAATTCAACCTATAGTGATTCAAGATGTTATCACTTCTCAATCCTTCTCTGTTGTTTATTGCAGGGATTCTGTTAGAAAATCCTACTGGGGTGGCAGATAGCAGACAGAGGCATGTGCTCATTAGGGTCTTACCACTTGAATTCACGGGGCACCATCTTAGCACAAGCCTGGCTTCACTCACACATTAAACTGAGAGGTGACCTGGGGTGGGGGCACATGTTGTGTTCCTTAGACCAGTCTGGGGGCACTGAACTCTGCAGGAGGGCAGGTGGATGCTGCATCATCTTGTGATGGTGCAGAGAGATTAACCAGGCCCATAGACTTGTTGGAAGACACCTGAGAGGTAACATGGCTCAGCAACTCACTGTTGGGTAAGTGTGTTAAAGTCTTCCCCCACATTTCAATGAATGACCTTGTATTATGTATTTGATAATTTTATGTAAAATGTAAGTTCATATCTTGGAAAAATTGGATTGTTTTTCCCTTGAGCTCAGCAAGAAATATTTTTCAGCTTCTGCACTAGGTTTGTCTGAGTGCTGAGCTCCTTCTGAAAGCCAGAGAGGCTTTTCACAGCTCTGCCAGAAAAACAGCATTGAGGAGAACTGTCTGTTCTCCTTTAACCTCATTCTCAAAGCAATAGCAATGGAAAAATTGTTCTGGTCCTCCTGAGTCTTAAAAAGACATTAAGGCAAACACTGAGCTCAGACACTTGAAATTTAGCTTTATTACCAAAGGCTGAAAATGAGGCATTTGCCCTTGTAAATGCTTTAATACAGGGGTCATTACCTATGCTCTCTGCACGACTGGATTAAGCTCCCTGCAACAGAGGATGGATTGGACTAATAAACTCTGGAACTTGTAGAAAGCCCAAAGTAGCCTTAACAGTAAGGAAAACAATCAGCATGCATACTATAGTGCAGGCAGCATTGTATGCAACCTTTTCTTGTTCACGGTTCCCCAGGGTATGGAGAGAGTGGGCTACTTGGGCCAGGCTAGGCTCTTCAGACTCTCTTGCTTTGGATGTCTCAAAATTTGAAAGCAGGTATCTTAATTCATTTTCAGAAGCAGACTGAGTTGCATAATAGTAACTGCAGGTGATGCAGAACCTACCCTATGATTTGTTCCTCCTCCACACCGTCCAGAATGCCCATTCTCCTGTGGTCCATCTCTTTATTTCTAGGGCAGCAAGGCTGCTGTGGAATTGCTTGCAGTTGCCATTATGCAAACTGTAAACCTGAATGAATTACCGCATCCATTGCAAAACCCAAAGCATGCATATCTGTGTTTACAGGTACAGGAAAATAAAGTATACAAATAATTTACAAAACCAAATGAGGACTTTATTTTCTAGAGTTAAGCATTATGAACATAGTACTCAAGGCATAGCCTCATTCAGCCCTGGTGAGGAGAAACCTCAAGTACTGTGTTCAGTTTTGGACCCCTCAATACAATAAAGACACTGTGGTCCTGGAGTGTGTGCAGAGAAGAGCAATGAAGATGTGAAGGCTCTGGAGCACAAGTCTTATAGGGAGTGGCTGAGGGAACTGGGATTGTTCAGTCTAAACAAGATGAGAAACCTTATCTCTCTCTACAGGTACCTGAGGGGAGGCTGTGGTGAGATGAGGATAAGCATCTTCTCCCATGTAACAATGATAGGATGAGGGTTAATGGCTGTGAGTTGCACCAGGGGAGGTTCAGGTTAGATATTGGATATTAGAAGAATTTCTACCCAGAAAGAGTGGTGTTGTTCTGGAACAGGCTGCCAGAGGGGTGTTCAAGAACCACGTAGTTGTGCTGAAGGACATGGTTTAATGAACATGGTGGGGATGGGTCAGCTGTTGGGCTAGATGATCTTAATGGTCTTTTCCAACCTTAATGATTCTATGATTCTACAGTTATCTGGGTGTAGGCTCTTTCACTCCTATGTGATTAAAATAGCTGAGAAGAAGGAATTACTCATGCAAATATCTGCTCATCTATTCTGTTGGATCGTACTCAAGTCCCTGTGTAGTCCATCTCATGTATGAATGCATCGTATCTGCGTTGCACAATATCAGTCTTTTTGAAGATGCAATGGACACACCTTGATTCTGGATATTTTAATGCTCTGGTGATATAGTGCTCCAAGCAGCTAAGTAGATGTAGGATAAGTTTAAATCTGTGCAAATGCTACAGGAAAGGCATGAGAATATTCCCCCTTGCTGGGAGTCAGTGAGGTCTTTGAAATACATGTTATGGGCCTCCTCAGGGTAATCTAATATTAATGTGAAAATATTCATGAAGCTAATGGCTAAATGAAGTAGCACCTATATCTAACCAATAACCTATAAGTAAGTTTCCTCAATTTATTTCAGATCTATTTATTTTCCATGTTGTCTTCATTGTGTTGTCTGGCTGAAGATGAAGATGTAAAGGAGGATTTACTGCTTCTATGCCAAGCTCAGAGGATTTTGTCTTTTAAAAGCAAGTGGACATAAATATTTTTAGTGGGCTTAGACATATTGCACTTTACATTGCTTATGTAAATGAGAAGAGATTGTTTTTGTATCTGTGAAAAGGAAAGTACTGGTAGAGTTGTTCTGCAAAAACATTTATCACCTCAGGATGGCCAAGACAACCCTGTACTGAGGTTCAAAATGAGTGGGAATAATAAATGGGGGATGTGCTAGTGTGAGTGGTACAACTGATATGGTAGAAGGAGGAGAAGCTATCCAGAAGGATGAGGACAGGCTTGAGAGCTGAGTGCACATGAATCTTGCAAAGTTCAGCAAGGCCAAGTGCAAGGTCCTCCACCTTGTTCAGGGCAATCCCAAGGATGACTATAGGTTTAGTGCAGAATGGATTAAGGGCAGAAGAGAAGGACTTGGGAGTCCTTGCTGATGAAGAATTCAATGAGAGCCAACAGTGTGAGTCCAGAGGGCCAACTCTATGCTGGGCTACATCAAGAGATACAAGATAGCAGGGTAAGGGAGGTGATTATCAGCCTCTGCTTTGCCCTCATGAGAACCCTTTTGGAGTGCTGCAACCAGGTTTGAGCTTACCAGCACAAGAAAAATGTGGAACTTTTAGAGCTGGTTGCCTATAAGAAAGCTACAAGGATGATCAGAGGGTTGGAGCACCTATCCCATGAAGAAAGGTTGTGGGAGATGGGCTTGCTCAGTCTTGAGAAGGTTCAGGGGGAACCTCATTTTACCCTTCCAGTACTTCAGAGGAGCTGATAAACAAGATAAAGACTGACTTTTCATATGGTCTGATAATAATAGGTCTAGGGGTAATAGTTTTATACTAAGAGAGGAGAGATTCAGTTTATAATTTAGGAAGAAATTCTTCACTAGAATTCTGGTGATGCACTGGAATGGGTTGTTCAAAGAAGCTATGGGTTTCCCATCCCTGGATAGGGCTTTGGACAACCCAGTCTAGTGCCCATGGCATGAAGGTTAGAACAAAGTGATCCTTAAGATCCCTTTCGACTCAGGCTATTCTGTAATTTTCTGATTTTCTAACTACATCATTCAGATGTGGCTTATACTGTAGTGGGGAGGAACATTTTTCCTTTGCTATGAACTCTGCACATCAGGGTATGTGCATGTTGAGTCCTGTGGTCATGAAATACTCACCAACAACTCCCTGCCTAGGTCAGCCCCATTTCTCATTCATGGAGCACTGGGGCCCTTGATGTATGAGTCTAGTGCTGCTCTTCAAGCTGACAGAGGTAGTGGTTTGCCTGGAACGTGCAGAGTCATAAAACCAGCTGGGAACCTTCCCTTTGGCCAAATGTCTGTGTTTATATTCACCAGCCAGAGGCATATGCAGGCATTAGGAGAATTGGCTTTTGTTTCTTTAATAAAGGTTCAAGGGGATGAAATGTTTGGGGATCTGCAATATGGTGGTATGTGGAACAGATGTTTCAAGAACCTTTCTGTATTAAGTCTTTATTATGTAGCTTTCCGTAAGTGTTGGGATTGAAGTCAGTGGCTCAAACCATGACCAGAGAGGGGATATAAATATGAATGTTAAACCTTTCTGAAGGTACAGTGATTCTTCTCATCACTGGATGTGGATTTCAAGGAAAAGAGCCAGGGATTAAACACAAGATTCAGAGTTTCAACTGCAGTGTATTTAAGTGCTAAAAAAAATAGCAGTTCAGATGGGAAGGCTGGAGTCTTCTAAAGCTGTGCATTGAGTTTTCCTTCTGAAAATTGACTTATGTTCAATGTAATAGCGAAATGAATCATTCATTTCTACTTCATGCTGGCTCTGTTTCCAGGATGTCTTTTGATGAAGCGGTTATCTGTTGTTAGCCATAACAAGCCCCCTGCTTTGTCATTGCCCCAGGTTGTTGTTAAACAATTATTATTTCTTCTTTGAAAGGATATGTATACTGATTCCTCTTGCCTTCACACGTGTGGATAGCCCTTCATGCAAATATATATTAATCTAAGCGTAAAGATACACCTTTTTCCTACTTTACTCATCCTCTGATCCTCGTCATCCCAGATGTTTTCTTTTGCCTTTCTTTATCATGCTGTATGAATTTACCTTACACTTCATTTTACTCTTTGTCTTAATGAAACAGTGATTGATTTTCCTTAAATGTCCTCCAGCAGGATTTCATTCTTACTGCTCATGACAGCATATTTTGTTACTGCTGAACTTGTTTCATATACATGTGTTTGTCTCCTCTAGATTTTGCTTTTCATGCATTTTGATGGTCTCTAACAAAACATGCTATTTTTTTTGTCCTTGTTCTCTCCTTTTTGTCATCTTCTATTTTGCCGGTCATTCTTAGAGACCAGGACTGCATTTCCCTAATTCCTTTTGGCTAATCATTCCTCATCTTTCTGTCTGGCATATATCTCACCTGCTGTCTTCTTCCTCTTATGTCTTTTCTAGTGAAGCTTATATTACAGGTAATCTATGTGTTTTTTGTTGTTGTTTTTTTTTTTCTTTTTTTTTTTTTTTTTTTTCCCCATCAGTTTTGTCAGTTCAATCTGCTCAGCCTCTGTTAGCAGCATTTGTAAAGTTCTATGGCATATTTGGCCCTCTCTGCAAATAGTACTCTGTGTTTCAGTCTGATACAGAGAGATGCTTCTTTGCTACAGCCTTGGCAAACTGAGGTTCATCCTCACTAATGCTGTTTTTTAAATCACTTTTTAAAGTGATAACGTTTCTCATACACTTCCTCTCATTGGATGTAGCACAGAGAGATTGCTTTTAAAACACTAACCTGACATGCTACTGATAAAGGGATTAAATGAAGGTATTTGCATGATGGCTTCCATAAAGATGATCTTTTTGATAGCTGACACCAAAATACATTACATAAGTGTGTGAATCACTTGGAGGGGAAAAAGATCGAATAATATGTAAAAAGACCAGCATAGAAGTCTTGGTGTCTTACCAAAGAATGTTGCTCACCCTGACCTCCTTGTTTCACTGTGTGATAATAACTGTAGAAGCCCAAACTGGTTAGCTTCAGGAAGAACCATTTTGCAATCACCTAAAAAAGAAAAGAAAAAAGGAAGGAATATTAACTGTTATGTTCTTGTGTCACAGGATGAATTTGAATTAATATTTTTTTTCTGTCTTTTTGGCTTTACTTCAGAAATGCATACGTTGGGGGGAGAATGAATTTTACAAGCTTTAGGCAAGCTTTGCTAAATCCATAGCATATGAGGTACTGGACGACAGGCACTGGAATGCTGATTCCATGAGACTCGGTGTCTTATCGCGTCTGCGGGCAAAGAGTGGAAACGTTTTTACATTAGACTTGCAAAGTGTAAGGTGCAGTGCAGTAGTCTCTGAGCCATTCTGTTGTCAGGTTAGTAGAATCAGACACTACAGCCAGTTCTGCAACTTTTTGTTTTTTACTTCTTTCATAATGAAGTGTATCATAAGTCTGTGCTGGGCATATCCTGAACAGTTCAGAAACAATTCGACATTGTCACATAAGTTTGAATGAATGTATTAGTGGATGACTATTTGACAGATACATTCAATTCTTCACCCTGTCATTGGCCTGCTAAGCTAACAGAGAGGAAGTGTATCTTTGGGCCTTTAGTTCCACGTGTATAATGTGATCCCTCTTCCTGTAGTAGCCAGGTGTCTCTTATTCTTATTAATGCATCTAATCTCAAATCATGCCCCCATGGCAAGTAAATAGTCTCTTTTTTATGTGTAGGTGGGTTATATTCACACCTCCAAGCATGGCAGGTAGTGTTTGACTCCAGTGACTTCAGATCAAGCCAATAGCTTTGGACAGCAGCTGGTGTGAATCATCTTTCTCTCTGCTGAATAATAATCACAGTAATCCCTGCTGTAATAAACATAATGCCTAAGTTAGTCTGGCTCTGCTGAATAGGCCTCTGAGAGAGTAAAAATAATGATTGTTTGTATTTTTTTTTTTTTTAATATCTGACTCCCTCTGAAGTCAGAGAGAAGTTTTGTGCACAAAACTTCAACCCGGATTGACCATTTGGTCTGTTGCACAACAGGGAAGTAATGGTGCATGCAACTTGACAAAGAGAAAATCTCCACATTCATCTGTTTTTCTAAGTGGAAATTCCTAATAATAAGCGCACTCTTTCTTTAAGACTTGCAAGCGAAGTTTCTCTCCTCCAAAATGCAGACAGAAAGATAGACTTATTTTCAGATGAAGGATGCTACACAGAGCTAAATGAGATATTCATATTTAGTAGTAATTCTGCCTTGACTAGGAAGAAAATGGTCCCTGTTTTCTATGTGAGACCATGTACAAACAGAAATACAAGGCAAACTACTAAAGCAAATGATTAACTATCATTACTTAGCTAATATTTGCTTCCTTTGATCGGAAGTGGCTATCATAGATGAAAGAAAAACTGTTGAGAAGCTGTTAGGTGTAATTTGCTGTTGATTTGCTGTACCAGTCTCTGCAGAAACAGAGGCTCATTGTTACTTTCAGAAAACAGGTTTTTCTCCTGATTACAGATCCAGATTCCACACTTACAAGCTGTGTCTATGCTGTCTGCCCAAGGCTGACTTTAAATCTGTGTTCGTTTGCTACACACTGCAGCCTGCAAGTGTCTGTGCTTCCAGGATGTCCTCTTTGTAGCCAACAGGGCTCCAGATGCAGCAGCAAGGCCAGTGGACTCTTGTATGTCATGGCTAACCTTCCTTCCAGGCTGCCTTGGGATTGCTGCATGGGTTGGGAATGGATCATGCTGCTCATTTAGTGTTTTTATCTGTACATGCGTGTCTGTAGCTTGAGGCTGTTTTCCCTATTTCGCTGTTTTGGATTGTTCCTTGAGGCTACATCTATCCTGCTAAAAGCATCTGCGCTTGGGCATGTAGCTGGTTCTAGGAAAGGTAGTGCAGGGTGTTCTGTTTGCACCCCACTCAGAGCTGGTTCCTTTATAGCAGCTTGCTTGATTCCTTCACATGCACATGATGAAACACCTGCTCTTTTGGGTCTCTTCCAGAGAGCCAAATCTCTATAGAGAGGTTTGTTGCCAGTGAGGGGCCTACATCTGGGACATCAGGAAGAGACTACCTGGAATGACAGAGCCAGAGGAACACCCTCTGATCTTGCCCTTTCAAGCTGATTCACAGGAGGCTGTAACCTGGAAATTTCTAAATATCAGAAAGAAACTTATGTCACTTGGGAATCTGCTGAAGTAATCAGGAGCACAGGTAGTGTTCTTAGTCCTCCCAGTTGCAGACTATGATCTGGGCAGAAAGAGGAGAATGGAGCAGTTGAATGAATGGCTTCATGGATGGTGTCATGCTCAGGACTTTCAGTTTTATGATCAAGAACACTCCTTTGGTAGACTGGGCATGTTGACTTTGGATGGGGTGCAACAGACCAGGAGAGGCAAGAATATCCTGGGCAACAAGCTGACTGTATTCATCACCAGAGCTTTAGTCTAGACTTGGATGGACAAGGAGATGTACTTGGCTCTTCTGTCTGAGTGACAGAACATTGTCACTTTAGGAAGCAGTGGGGAGAAACCTCAGATTTGTCCCAGAAGAATGTGGAGAGGGATTCTCTGAGAAGGTAATGCCACTGATAGCTCAGCTGAATTGCCCCTGAGGCAATGCATTCAGCATGGGAAATAAGCAGAAGGAACTAGAAACTGTGGTGCAATTGGAAAACTGCCATCTTATTCCTATCATGGAAACATGGTGGGATGAATTGCAAGGCATTATTATTATGATTGAGGGCTAAAAACATTTTAGAAGGGATAGGCAAGTAGGATGGGTAGAGAAATTGTCCTCTATGTTAAGATGTGGACAGACAGTGAAAAACTGTCTCTGAGAAACAGTCATGAATAGACTAAGAGCCTGTGGGTTAAAATTAAGGAATGGACATCTGGTGGTCGGGGTCTACCACAGGCCACAAGATCAAGGGGATCCTGTTGATGATGCCTTCTTGCTTTAGCTGCAAGAGGTGTTGTGTTTGCAGGCACTCATCCTGATGTGGGTTTTCAATCACTCAGTTATCTGCTGGGAAAACATCACAGCAATCTGCAAGCAATCCAGGAGACTCCTGGAGTTTGTTGAGAATAACTTGGACAGACCCTTCAGAGGTAAAGTGTTGGTGAACCTGATGGTCACCAATATGCAGAAAATAATTGAAGAGGTTAAAATTGGAGGCATCATGGGCTATAGCAACCATGTCATGTTCGATTTTGTGATCTTGAGGAGTACAGGGCTGGCAAAGAGTGGAGTCAGGACCCTGAACTTAAGGAAAGTGTGATTCAGATTATCTGAGAAACTATTGGATGAGATCCCCTGGGATCTTTAAGGTCCCTTCTGACCTAAAACAGTCTCTGATTCTACAATGCTAATTTTTTTCTGGGCCCTTTGGCTCTAGAATGGGAAAATATACTGAGACTTGGGTTGCAGCCCACCACAGGAGTATTTTCTGAAGAAGGAAGGGAGGTGTTTTTCAAAGGAAGACCTAATGGGGCAGCATTGGAGGGCTGGTTAAAACCCACTGGGATTACTAAGGAATTAAACCCCATCAGTGTCACCTTTTGGGTGTGATTCGCTTCCAGGATATCCCTCAGTTTTATTTGGAGAAGGTTAGTTAATCACACCAAGAGACAGGCTGAGAAAGAAGTGGTGATTATGCAATATCAGCTGACCACTTACCCATTGTCTGAATTATGTATGTTCTGGTTTGCTCTGGATGGGGGCAAAGTGTTTTTCTTGTATTGTCGGAAGATGGTTAGTAGCCTATAATCACTCTGATGTGAGCCATTTTGCTCCTCATGGATGGAGGCTCAGGGTCTGAGCCCTTTCAAAGATGCCGATTACAGCATAGACCTCTGCATTCCCATCAGAGGACTGTAATTCACCCCAGGAAAGTGGACTGCTTATAACCTGGAAGAAAAAGACCAGGATTCTGTTTCTTCCTTTACCACCATAGCTCTGGTTCTTTGAGCTTAGGCACTATCGCATGCCTCCCAGGTCTTGTCTACCTTACACTAAGTTACTAGTTATACCATGAAATCCTGCAGTGGAAATGCTATTTCTGCTATTAAAAATAAAATAACACACACATATATATATACATAAGTGTTTTGCAAGAGCAGATTATGTCCCTGACCTACAAAATAAGCTACTCAAGAAAGATGCTATTGCTAGCTTCATGAATCTAACTGGGGATTTATCCTTATGCAAAGCTGAGGTTAAAAACATCATCCTTAGTTGACTTTATTGCTCCGAAGACTTTTCTAGTGTGGATCTACTACAAGCCTCACCTTTTCCGTTTATAAATAGAAGCTGATAATGCTATGATGGTAACAAGAAAGATGTTTGAGACGTGTTTTTTATGAGGTAGTACTGCTGCTCCTGCTTTTACCACTGCATTCCAATGCTGGCAGAAAATAAAGGTCTCCTAACCACTTTCTCCACTTACACTCTATTGCGGCCATTTGCCACTGACCCAGGAGAAGAAATGTCTGAGGGAATGAATAAGGAAAAAGTAAATGCTGCATTGATGGTACAGGCACTGAGACAGGAAGGGACAGAAGATAACACATTTTGGTCTAGAGGCTTCTTGACTTCTTTTGCAAGTGCACAGACATCATAGAATCATAGAATCACCAAGGTTGGAAAAGACCTAAAAGATCATCCAGTCCAACTGTTCACCTATTACCATTAGTCAGAGCTATTGGTAATAGGTGAACTGTTGGACTGGATGATCTTCTCTGTCCCAGTTGGAGCATTTCTCCCAAGTTAATTTTTTGTCATCCACAGAGTCTGTAGAGTAATTTTAATCCCCATTTGCTGGTTGAGGACTCGCTGTTGACTCCACAGAAATGGTAGCTAGTTGCTTGGTGGAAGTGTGGATCTCACATGGAGGTTTGGATGCCTTGGGGATAGCAAACAAAACACTACCAGTCATATCATAACTGTAGTTGCAGTAGGAGTGTGAGAAACCACACTATGCACTATCTACAGCCTTTTTTATCCCTCTGGATCAGAGCTTCAAAGACAGAGCAGTGAGTTATTGTGGCCAGCTGGCATGAAACTCCATAAAAGAAAGCAATTGCTTAAGCAGGTGCACAGTGTTGATGTATGAGTAAGTACTAATGGGTACATGCTGACAATGTACAAGATATCAATAGGAGGAAATTTTTTCCCACCTGTGAGGTGTGAGAACTGAGACTCCACATTTAACTTACTGTAAAAGGTCTGGTGGGCTTTCAAGTATATGGAGGGTATTCCTGTTGCATAAGTCTCATTGGATCTATTATTCTGTTGCTATTAAGAGGAATAAAGACCACCCAGACCTGTATTGTCTGCATATATTAGGATGGATCTATGAGAATTTTTGTGGTTGAGTTAATATTAAGAGGAAGTTCTTACAACCTGCTGTAGCAAATAAGCACCTGTTATCCTACAGAACCATGATTAAGATTAGATAACACACCGTGTGGGAATGCTTTCTTTTCAGGAAATTGGATGACAATTTCTGACAGTAAGTAACTTGTCTTTGTGTGTTAGTAACGCAACACCTTCATATGATTTTATTACATCATTTCTCAAAAAAAACCCCATAAAATATCAGGCAAGTTCCTTAAGATTTGGCTGGGGAAATCCCCAGCCCCAACAATAAAAAGAGCTCCCATTCCCCTGGCTGTCACATCTGCTGGCAGAAATGAAGCACACACAGGTGGCTCTGCTGCTCCTTGTGCAGGGCGCGATCGCACAGGCAACCACGATTGCAGCGACAGAAGTGGTAAGGAGGGATCTTGTCATCCAAGCTTTTTGCCTTTGTTATTAGACAAATGCTGAGATCTTTGCATGGAGAAAGTTTAAAGTACTTCTCCATCCTCCCCTTGACTAATGTACAGGGACTGGGTAATAAATGTGAAAATGAGGCATGGGTTTAAAATCAGAGTCAAATTCTGCCTTTGGTTAGATGAGTGCAACTCCCAGTGAGGATCTCAGTGGATATTAAATGCTCTGTGTAGCTTCTAATTAATTAGCAAGGGCTTATAACAGGAAAGGATACACATCTTTGATGTGGAAGGAGTTGGGAGGCGGGGGCTTTCTCAGCTGCTTGATTGCTGTCATAATCACTGTCCAGGCACATGAAAGCCATGCTGGGTGTTTTGCATGGAGTGTTCCCTTTCCTCCCCCTAAATCTATATCTGGTTGTGCACGAGACAAGTTCAAATCAAAGACATCAATCGGGGAGAAAAAGTAACAGGGAAGAGGGGAAAAAAACTTAGAAAATATGTAAAAAAATGGCATTAGTGAAATATTTGTTTTGATTTTCTATGTTTTTTTTTTTTTTTTTAAATTAACTTAAAACTAAGCTTATATTGTTATTAGAAAAAGTTTTCAAAATAGCTTTCAAGCATTCCCAACTGAAAGAAAACCTTTTGTCTTAGCTTGACCCAAGAGGCTGCCTTTTAGTATTTCTATAGTTAACATTAGGAAGACTTCCACTTTGTCTCTCAGTGACTCCAATCTGTCTGGTTTACTCACCAACCTGGAATACCTAGTTAGATTTTTTGACATTTAGGAGAGCTGTGGACACAGGCAGTGGATGCAGCACCTCCTGGAATGTGCATTTACCTGGGTAATGAACAGAAAGCTGCAAAAGTCAAGAAGGAGATTTAGATATATGTTGATAAACAGAGGGGAGGAAATTTAAATAGGAGATATTTCTCCTCATTTCGCTTAGCTTAAAGCTGGCTCTGTGTTTGTGTAATTTAATTGCTACTACCTACTCTTACACCATGCCTAAACACACATATGGTTGTTCAAATGGATTGCTGTGACAAACTGTCCCACAAAAGTTTGTCCATGCTGTCCCCTTTGCTGCCCACTTGGAGTTCCCCATCATCCCCTGGCTCAGGAATGGGGGCTGGGATTTGGGAAATGCAGCAAGACTGAGAAATATGTGTCCTCCTGTGGGGAAGCCCATTTGGTGCTTCGTCTGTCACACCATTTGACACTGAGGGTGTGCTGCTGCAGTTCACACCTTGTCAGGTTTTGGTGAGGCTCTCCTGTGGACAACAGTATGTTGTATCACTGTGGTACGCCATCCTCAGCACACTCTGTGTAGTTGTGGCAGACCTCCAGGGATGCACAATGCCAGGGTGACAGCTGCTCTGCTTTCTGTGACAGGGAGGCACATATGTTCACATTTCAACATTAAAAGGGATATATGTTGTCTTATTACATAAAAGACTCCCAGGTGGATCAGCTCCCCAGCTGAGAAGCATGGCAGATCACCTCATGCTTCCTCCCCATGGCACGGTGCTGTCCCCTTTGCAGTGAGCAGAGTGGAACACGTGTCCCAGTTGTCACAGCTTGCAGCCTGATGGCTTACATTGAAAGGTCAGCAAGTCCTGCTCTGAGAGACTGACATGCAAGCTGGGCAGCCGGGAGCAGATGCCAGTTCTGGAAGAACAGCAGTCTGTGAATTTAGGGCAGGGGGACACAGTGCTGTCGTTTTCGACTGCCACATAGATCTGCCAGATCAGTCTGTCAGAGCCCCAGCTCACACCTCTGATCAGGCTGAGCATCCCCTGCCTTCCTCTGGCCACATGTAGCCTATCTTTGGAACGAGGTGTCTGCGAAGTGACACTGTGCTTGGGGAAATACTGGTTGTCAAGAGAAGCCAATCAATTTTATAGTTTCTGGGGATGGCTCCCATAGTAAAATCAAAGTGCTCTGTAGCTGTAAGATGGTGGCTATCTGGTGGAAAAGGGAAGGTTCCAAATGCAGGAATTTGCACTGAATGAGGCTTTCCTTTCCATTTTAGACTCCGCCTGTCAGCACACTTCAATATCTGACTACTCAGCTTAATGAGACTACCAGCCAGCTCACCTCCCCAAAGGTATGACCATTGCTAACTGTTCAATAAAGTCCAGAAAACAGTATAGCTATGAAGTTGCCATGCATTTTTTAAATGCAACATAGTCACTTGGAGTTTTAACCCTGATGCAGGTAAGTCAGTCCACCCAGATGTTGCAGTAGGAAATCAGACGTGGTTTAACAAAAGTAAATGTAGAGTCGTGTACCTGGGAAGGAATAACTGCACGTGTCAGTTGAAGTTGGGGGATGACCTGCTGGAGAGAAACTCTGCGGAGAAGGAACTGCAGGTCCTGGCGGATGGCAGATTGGCCATGAGCCAGCAGTGTGCCCTGGTGGCCAAAAAGGCCAATGGCATCCTGGGGTGCATTAAAAGGAACGTGGCCAGCAAATCAAGGGAGGCGATCCTTCCCCTCTACTCTGCTCTGGTCAGGCCTCATATTGAGTGCTGTTTCTAGTTCTGGGCTACCCATGTAAAAAAGACAAGGATCTCCTGGAAAGAGACCAGCAGAGAGCCACAAAGATAATAAAAGTCCTGTAGCATCTCCCCCTGTGAGGAAAGGCTGAACAAACTGGGTCTGTTCAGCCTCAAGAAAAGAAAACTCAGAGGTGGTCTTGTTCATGTTTATAAATATCTTAAGTGTGAGAGACAAAGGGACATGGCCAACATCTTTCCAGTGGTCTGTGGGGACAGGACAAGGGGAAATGGACATAAAATGGAGCATAGGAATATACAAAACAACTTCTGCACAGTGAGGGTGAAGGAAGACTGGAACAGGCTGCCCAGAGTCTGTGATTCTCCTTCTCTGGAGATATTCAAGATCCCTTGAATGCCTACCTGTGCATCCTGATGTAGAGAGCCTGTTTTGGCAAGGGGATTGGATGCAGTGATCTCTGGAGGTTCCTTCCAACCCCTACAATTCTGTGATCTAGGATCTATGAAGAGATGAATTCCCAAAATTGTCAGTGTTGTTGCCATGTCAATTCTGTGCTTTGGTCACATCCAATGATTTAATACAGCCCTTATGACTACTGAATTGCATCCTAGACATGAAACAGTTTGGGCCACAGGGATCTGATGACAAATTTTCAAACAGTTTGTTGGTGACGACCTCCCTGGAGGAAGGGGAAGACTTCTGTTCAGTTCTGTCCTCCTCATGCAAATGAGAGTAGAGCCTTGAAATAATATTCTGTCACCTCTAAAAAGAGTCCTCTAGAGGTTGATGAGAGGGAAAATCTTGATTCTCCCTGTTCTACTTCATTCAGATTTTACTCAACTATTTGCTGGTAGAGGGACTTGAACCTGATTTTTGAGAATTCCATTACAGTGCTCAAATCCAAGGTCTGTGGATTTCAGAATTTGGTCTCTTTGTCTCCCTCTATTAGTAAAACATTTGTTTTGGAGATGATTCTACAGGCTATGACTGCTCTGAGTGGTCCTGAAACCTAAGCAACAATAACAATGTTTACCCAGAGCTCAGCTCCAGCTCAAGTCAAAGACAGTAGGCAGCTTGACAGCAGGTTTTCATCACCCAGGCTAGCCCAGTGTGGGATGTATGGAAGAACCTCTTGTAAGAGCGTGTTAAATCTCCACCTCCAGTTGAGAGCTTAAAAAGTTAAATGGAGTTAGGAGTGGGACCCCAAACTCATCCATCTCCTTGTACAGCTGAGATGGTTCCTGTCCTTGCCATATGGTTTCTGTGGATCACATTCTGTCTTAGAAAGAGTGAGAAGCTAATTTAGAATCGTGAATGCCACTGGGATGCAATGTAGCTGGAAATTAAGCACTGAAAAGGGTAGGCTGTTTTGAGGATGTAACTCTAATTCACAGTTTAGGCAACTGAATACATTTTCTGGTTTTCAGCAGATCAGGTACCTGTTGGCTCTTGGTATCTTTCTCAAATTGAAGGGATGTGGGAAAGGCACATTTCTCATAGCTTCAAATACATATATGTAACAGCTTAATTTTACAGTGAAATGCTGCTGTCAAGTCCTTGCTGTAGGCTAGGACCGTTTGCTCTCATTTAAAGATTCAGTGTAAATTATTAAACTTTTAAAAAAACATACAACTCCATCAAAAGTAACAGCCTGTCCTGTGCATTTTTTCCATAGGATAAGGAAAGATGTTTTTGCTATGTGGTCATTGTTTGATGTTATATCTTGACTGAAACACTTGCTGACCCAAGAGGAGCTTTTTCTTTTTCTCATCAATATCACGATCCTGAAGTTAGCAACGTCAGTGGAAGAGAAGAAGAAGTTTTCCCTGCCCAGGCTGTCTTCTCCATTGGGGAAACTGTCTCTTGGCATGCATATAAATAGCACTGAGTGCAGTGAAGCTCTGTCTTCAACTCTAGGCTCTCTTTCAACACAAATATTAAAATAGAATGATTGTTTATCATAGGGAATTTGAATGCCCAAGTTGGTGGTTGTTCTGCAGGATCATTTTGGGTGATCATTGGAGTAAACTTATGAAGAGTTTATTTACCATAAGCATTGTACCTCTAGAAAAAAAAAAAAAAAGATGGATGGCTCTGTATAGTTAGGACTGTAGTTTAGCGAAATGTAAAACATATATTTCACACATTTATATATATAGAAACACATACATATGCATAGTGCATACTATGCTGTTCTGTGTGTAGTATACTCTCTCCTAGCATATGCATGCATATATATTAAATATGTACACATATATATTATATCTGTGTTATATACGGAAGGGATGGAATACAACACCTTCCACCCAACAGTTAGTATGCCAGTGCACACGACAGTCCTACAGATATAATAAGCCACATTTATTTTTTCCTTTGTTCTTTTTCCCCTACCTGTTTATTTTCCTGTTATTGCTGAGCAATGTACCATCCTTATCATGCCCATATAGAGGAATCAGAGATGCAAAAGCTCCCAAGTGACCCATTCTTAAGACCTAAGGACTTAGGGACTTATTTTTTCATGCTAAAATCATAGACTCATAGTTTGCATTCTGTTAGATGTATCTTTAAAGGTACTCGGAATTAGTTTGCAGTATGTTTTTAGTGTGTTATTCAGAAGTGCTTTCGTAACCTATCTGGCTGAGAAATCAATAGAAATGATGTGCTGGGACACTCTTGCATGCTATGAGATACTTCTTTTCTTCTTTTCATGTTAAATGTCCTTAGTAGTCTGGCCTGGAGTGAAGTTTTAAGGACCATGGTGCTTGAATAACACAGATAAAAAGTCTTTTCATGATTTCTTTCAAAATGAGGCACATGCTGTTTGTATTGGCTGCAGAAAGAGGTGCCAGAAGTGTGAACTTGGATCATTCCTTCTTGCTGCTGCTCTATTCTTGGGCTTTGCTGCTGGCCATCACTGCATGCTCTGGGCTGTTCGGGTGGTGAGGAAGTTAATTGAAACCACTGTGAAAAAGTGAGAGAAGAAGTGCTGAAATTTTGCCTTTTGGTTAATAGTTTTGTTGTTTGCTTCTTTTTATTTTTAAGAGGGAGAGAGAATAAGAAAATAGATGAATAACACTGGGATTTATGCAAGGCAAGAGGAGAGACTATAGAAAGAAGTCTATTTGAAGAGCAAGTTTCTAGCTTTAAAATATGCAGCTGCACTGAAGTATGTGCCAGAATATTTTAAAGTAACAATAAATAAATCTATTAATAAATTTGTCATAGGTTTATGAACTGGCAAATGCTTTGTGTACAAACAGAAGCCAAATATTTCACTGCCCCAAACATGCTCTGAATTCAGCCTGGTGATTATAGGAAATTATGGGATTTGGCTGTAAATTATGGCACGACCTTGAGTTGCCAGCCCTGACCTTTCCAAACACCATATCCCTGGCTCTGGTGGAGATGCTATGAATATGCAGATAGCCAGGACAACGCAATTCATACCAATGGCATAGGTCACAGTTTTGCAAGCTATCTATGGCTGAGGATGGGTGGGCTGTGACCTGTAGGTGTGATGCTCAACACTGTAGGAAAAGAGGTATCCCTACATTAGGTCAAGCCTAAATATTTAGTTCTTCACTTTTCAATAGCAGATAATTAAATTCATGCCTGTTTGCTGGGTCTGGCTGAGAAATTTCAAACAAAGCATGTTTCTTTTCAAAACTTTCCCAGTCACTATTTTCTATTTTGCTGATTTCAGCTCTATGGATGGAAATAACTAGATGATCTGATTAATTCAATTTGGATTAACAGAGAAGTAAATGTAGGACATAAGGGACTAAGTTATTATTTTCTTGCTGTTTTGTGGTTTCTCAACTCCTGGCAAGATTTTCATTATCATAGGATAAATGTTCACAGTATTCATAGAATCGTAGAATCATGGTATGGCTTGTGTTAGAAAGGAACCATAGAATCACAAGGTTGGAAAAGACCTATAAGATTATCTAGTCCAACTGTCCTCCCTTTACCATACATACAGAAAACCCCTAAACCATATCTCCTAGCTCCCTATCCAGATGCTTCTTGAACACTGCCAGGAATGGCGACTCCACCACCTCCCTGGGCAGCCATTTCAGTGCCTGGCCACTCTCTGAGAGAATGGGGACTTCAAAGATCATCCAGCCCCAACCTTCTGACATGGGCAGGGCTGCCATCCACCAGCTCAGGCTGCTCAGGTCCCCACCTAACCTGGCCTTGAGCACCTCTGGGAATGATGCAGCCACAGCTTCTCTGGGTAACCTGTTGTAGGCTGGGAAAGTAAGGTGAAAAATATATAAATGGCAAAGTTGTTGATCCTACTATGATTGTCAGATTATGGTCAGGCATTATCTATTTGTTCTAGAGAAGAATATTAACATTTTTCTTTCATTATTACCTTGTTTTTGCAGCTCTTTGCCAACGTGACTGGCTCTCTGGATGACCATGGAAGTTGTCAGTGTTCTGTGTACTTGCCGGATACCACCTTTCCTGTGCAGAAGGCTGAGGAATTACAAGTGATAGCCACGACGCTCTTGCAGAAATTTGAGGCAGAGCTTTCTCAAGTAAGGTGTTCTTTTCTCACAAATAGAACAATTGTATCTTGGCTGAAAAACGGTTTCCTGTGAAGCAGTACAGCAGTCAGCACTTTCCAGTGACCTGTCTTTCAAACAGCAGGAAAGAGGACATGAAGAAGGGTGATTAAATCTCAAATCTCTGACACTGCAGCATGCCATACACTTGAGTATCTTTAGTTTCTTTTCTAGGCCCTTGCAGCTAGAGGCACATGGCATTTTAGGAAGGAGGGTTGTATTTTTCCTCTTTTGGCTCATTTTTATTGGTCTGTGATTGCTATGCAGAGCTGGAGGAAGCCAATCCTCCTGCTCTTTCATGTGTTATCATTGGTACCAAGCCAGACAGACTGCAAGAGGGAAATGAAGGGAAAGAGGAGTGAGGTCAACCCATCTCAGACTGAGGAAGTAGGTGAATATTTGTCCCCTTACTTTTTTTGTTTGTTTTGTTTTGTTTTCATGGATTAAAAATCAATCCAGCAAACAAAGTTCTATGTCAACATCTGAGGCTGTGGCAGGGAGAGTGCTGAATTATGTATTATTTTTAAAGGCAAACATTTCTTCTGCTACTTTGGCTGCTTTTTGTACAAATTCAGATCCATTTCTGAGGAACTCAGACAGACCTACACATGCTACATTGCAATGGGGGAAGCTGCCTGTGAGGGCAGAAATTTGCCTTTGACTTTTGATGGTGGGTAAATATTAAGGACTCAGATTGAGGTGTCCAGCAGGAAGCATTTTCTTCAGGAACCGGGCATCTTAAGGAATGA
Source organism: Excalfactoria chinensis (assembly GCF_039878825.1). NCBI lineage: Eukaryota > Metazoa > Chordata > Aves > Galliformes > Phasianidae > Excalfactoria > Excalfactoria chinensis. Next base: position 154,913,435 of record NC_092825.1, on the reverse strand, counting down.
AGTGTCCTTGAATTAATCAGCAGAAAAGGCACAGCATTAAATTATAAATTCTAACCATAAATATTCATAAACCTCCTCTGGTATAATCAAGAACAGATAAGAAATTAAGCATAAAACATCACAACAACAGGCAGAGGATCCTATGGAAAGATCAGTTGAAATTACTTGATTTGAGAGATCTGAAGCTGATGATGAATCACGTTCAGCTGTCAGTGGGGATGTGGAGGGCAAGCTGACAGAAGCCCCACTGTTCATAAGCACAGGAGTTACTTGTCCTCTTGCAGGAAGGAGGTGTTGCTCAGTTAATGATCCATGACAGTCACTGAGATTTCAGATCTTCGTGCTGTTCCCATCATGGTCACGGCCAGCATTTTAAACTAATTGCACCAGGAAAAAAGCAAGGCCACAATTTCCAAACAGAAACTTGGTGTGATTCTTCAAGGTGTTTGTGTATCACTTTTCCCAGTTGCTTGCTATGGTGGAATTGGCCTCTTATTGGTACTCTTCTCAGAGCAGTGCATGTTCCATTTAGGACAAGTGGCGAGTCTGCCAGCCTTACAGATCTGCAGTGCATCTCAAGTGCTGCTTGACTTTTCTGTGTGGACAACCTCAGATGTCCATTGACTCTACAGGGAGTTCAGGCATCTTGCTCATAGGAAGACACAGGTTACTATAGATACCTGAAATTAGATGTCTAAGTATGTATCTGAAACTCACCTTTAAAGTGAGAGCAAGCTGAACCCTTGCTGTGAACTTTAATGTCCAGGCTGCAGGCTGGTATAAACTAGTATAACTGTATTGTCTATAGGTGCCCAGCAGTGTACTGTAGTGTAGATGCTGACCTTGGCTTTCAGTTCTAGCTGCAGACAGTGACAATTCTTGACCTCACTCAGGCTTCACTGGATTTCATCCTGTCGAGACCAATCAGCCAAGCAGTGTTACAATGCATCTATTTAGATGAAGTGTGACATACACTGCAGTGTGATACAGGCAAAGAGACACTTCTGGTCAGAAATAAAAACATTGTATTTTGGTGTAACCGTACGTGTGCAAATTATCTCGGTTATGTTGTTGTTTTTCTGCTGAAAGGAGAAGTCTCTCAAGCACTGCCCTGTTGATACCTGAACTTAATCTAAGATCTTGTGATGCATGAGTCTCTGTACACAGATATTTAACCTTCTTTCTTGTGAATTCCCATATACTACCTTGGTTGTAATAATACTCACAGAAAGAAGTAAATAATGGAACAGTGAAGTGAAAGCCTCGTTCTCACTGTTAATAGTTGTTAAAAAATATCCTGAACAAAATTCTGGGGAATCATTCTGCCATCTGCAGTTCTGCTGGCAATTCAGACCCCAGTCTGTCCATATAGCTCAACCTAGTCTCACCACAGTGGTGGGGATTTCTACTGAGTGCTTGCTTTTTGGACACTGAGAACCCATGCTTTATTCAGTCTTCTAAAACACCCTTTGAAACTCGTGGGAGCTTTTCCTGGGTAAGAGCTTCAGGACTGAGCCCTCTTAAGGATGCTTTCCATGTGCTACAAGTCCCAGATAAACAGGCTGATTGAATCGTTAACCTTTTGCCTGATTGTACACTAATTCAAAAAAGCAAGGGGGTCCTTTTATAGAATCAGCAGGCAGGGAAACTTGCAGATAAAGAGATGCTCTCATGTGCCAAATGAGTGCAAACTGTAGGCTGAAAATACCAGACTAATTTTTCCTCTGTCACATCAACCTTTGCCAGCATAATTATGATTACAGAAGAAAATTAACCTTTCAAATCAAAGTGGGAATTGTCTGCTCCTCTCAATAAGAAAGAGGAGAGGACACCTCAGTAACAGGCATGGATCAGCACTTTATCCCAAGGAAAGGGAGTATCTTTCAGAACTTAACTCACAATGGTCACGACATCCTCACTTAACAAAGACAGGAGAAAAAAGCATTCCTACCCTCCACCAGGAAGAACTGTTTTCAAAATAGATGAACCTGGAGTGGAATTTTTCTTAGGGTCAGCTTGCAGACTGCTTGCCAGCTGTGCTCCTTATGGGTTTGTGGAGGTCACAGATGCCTGAAGCCCCAGGCCAAGTGGCTTTATAGGACTGCTGGTTTGTCACTTCTTTCTCAGCTACCCATGTTTATTTTCTTTTCTTTGTTTGCATCTTCATCTTGTACTTCAGTTCCCCTTCTGTGGTCTTCAAATGTATGCTGGAGAAGTGTCTGTTTGCATGCTGCAAAACCTGTTTTGATAAATACCAATTGCAGGTAACTGACACAGTATATGAGCATTGAAGATTTTTCCTGCCCTTTTCATTCCATGAGGGTGGAAGAACAAATGAGACTAGTTCTTTTTTTTGTCTTTCTTTCCTTTTTTTTTTTTTTTTTTTCCCTTTACATTTACCTCACATTTCTCCATTCTCTTCCTATGAAGGACTGTTTCAAGCTCTGTGCACTCATTATGCCCTACTTATGGCTTTTATGACTAATGTGACAGCAGCCAGTACCAGTTGTTGGTCTGTGTCCCTAAACGTGGGCCATGCACAGAATTTCTGTGCCAGTCCATCAAGAGACAACTGCCAGTCGCCAGCACACAGATACTGTAGGAGAGCAGGAATTACAAGCTGCTTCAATCTGTCTGCCAAGCAACAGAGAAACACCATGTTCCCTTTTTTTCCCCCCTTTCAACTGATATTTCTCAGCTACAGAAACCCCTGAGCCAGATCTGGTCAAGCTGGAACGTCCACTCTGCACAGCAGTGCTCTGTGTATGTTCTGCTTTTGTCTGCAGAAACAGTATAGATCTGTTAAAACACCAGTGCTGAGAAAACTGCATTTGTCTAATGGTTAGTCAGGGCTCCTGTGAGCTTAAATCCACTGAGATGCCGATGTGGCTGTACAGAGCACTGCAGAGTTCCAAACCTAGACTCAGCATACATGGACAGATCTCAGCTGTGCAGTATAGTGTGGGTGTCCTTGAAAGCCCTGGATAGTTGTCTGGATGATGACAGTCTGATGTGGAAGGAGAACTTCCAGTCTGTGTCCTGCAGCACTCTGCAATCAGGGCTGAAATGAGGATGCATGCCTTGGTTCAACCCTCAGTGCTTTGTTCAGAAACTCAGGACCCTGGAGGAAGCTCCAAACTCACAGATTTCTCACTAATAAGTAGCCTTAATTAATTCCAAGAATCTATTTCAGCTGTTTGCAGACTTGGTCTGCACAGAACAATCATAAAAATACTAATAATAGTAATAATGTTGTTAACATTAATAGTAACAAATTATGGGATGAGCTGATAACCCTTTGGACTATTAGATGAACTATTAGCGTAATAATACACTAATTATTAAACTAAAAGTAGACCAGTTATAAGAGACTAATTGTCCTAACAGACCAATAGGAACTAGATGGAACTAGATAGATGCCCCCCCCCCCCCCCCCCCCCCCCTTCCCTTTTTTTTCCCACCAGATATGTGGAGCTAAGTCTTTATATGCTGTCAGTTTTGATCCTTAACTATAGCAAATAGCTAAGTTATTATTTCCGCAGGCCTAGCCTGGGAGATCCAGAGCATCCAGTGTCATGAGTCAGGGTGCTTCTGCTGCAGCTTATGGTGGCATGCTTGTTTATTTCAGATTTATAGTGTAGTTACGTTGATACTGAAAATTATACTTTTTAAAAGGGATCCTTGACATTTAAAGTTCTCCTTAAACCAATTATGGGGATATCTTCTGATCTTAAAAGATTCTTTCTGTCCTTCATGAACTCCCATACATATTCTTCAGACCACAAGAGATCCAGCAAAAAATTACATGGACTCACTTATTTGATGTGTATTTGCTGGCCTTCCAGTCTCAGAGGCTGAGAGAAACAGCGAATCTGTGGTCTTTACATCCTGACAGGATTTTGAAGGCTATTTCAGAGGCGGTGGGGAAAAACATTAAGATAATGCAAGAATGATTGACAGGATGGGAACTAAAAGTATTTCAATTGAAGAAGTAATAGTTACAGAAATTGAAAAGAAGCTTATGCTACAAATACCAGTTGAGGCATAAATACGGAGTTCTTGGTACAATGAACTAATAATATTTACTCCTACTTAACTCTTGGGATATGATTATACTGGCTTAAAGGTAAAAAAAAAAAAAAAAAAAAAAAAAAAAGAAGTGATCTATATGAAGCATAAGAAAGAGAAATCTCTTAAAGTGTTTACATTAAAGGAACTTAGATTTTCAAAGGAACACTGCAAGTCTATATAATATTCTTACAGTATTAATTCTGCATCAGAATGCATGTGCTGTGACCTTTACCTCAGAAGAAACATATGTGAAAACATATTCATCTGGACAACTGTTTAATGGTTCAAGGGCTGAAGAAGCAGCTATGTAAATTAATTTAGCTAAAGACTGCAATAAAATTTCCACTTTCGTTCAAATGCAATTTGATTTTTAACACTGCGTTTAAATATTCCACCCCACCCCCCCTCGAAAATGAAACAAAAACCAATTCTAGAAACTTCTGACACAATTCGAACGTAACACAGGTTAAAATCCTACTTGGATTTTAAATTAATAAGAAGTAAATCTGAAAAATGTGGAAATCCTTTATTGCATTTCTCAGCCTCTTTGGGTTGCTTTCGTGAGATAATGCCTTTCAGCTTCCCTAATAAAAGAATTGCCAGTGTAGGTTGTTGGTGTACTGGGGATAAAATTAGCTCACAGAGACAATATTGGCAAAGAATTAAAAAAAAATATGGAAGATTCCAAGTAGAATTCTGCCTTCAGTTATCCCCAGGCATTCCTGAGGGGACTATGTGGAACTGCCAACAATAAATGAGGGTTAAGTTTTACATTTTTTATGTATGTGATGAGAATTTTGTTTACGTAGTTTATGTGAAGAGTAAGTATATCAAGTATGCGTATGTTATATATGGGCTACTCAGAAATATGATAAATATGTCAAATGGGCTTGTTTTATTTGTTGTATTTGCTAACCTGAATATGTACCTTTTTTTTTTTTTTTTTTTTTTTTTTCTTTTTTCTTCCTTTTTTCCCCCCCTTTCTTTAAGGTTAAAGAGTATTCAAAAAGGATTGAACTATATCAACAGCAAATTCTTAATATAACCCTCAGAGTGGAGCATATGGAACAGAGCAGCATATCTTACACAGAACTGGACTTCCAGTTATTGAAAGTGGAAATCAATGACCTAGAAACTCTGGTCACTCAGCTGAAATCCAGTGTTGTTGGGAGCAATGTCATCATCGATCAAATATATTTGGAGGTACTGCTAGAATCTCAATTAGCCAACAGGGCATCAATATACAGAATGTCTATTCTCTCTTAATGTTTAGGTTGGAGAAACGAAGCCTATCTCTATTGCAGCCAGTGGTATTACTTCAGTATTTCATCAGAACAAATTAATGGAATGCTTGACCTTACATTTATTAATGCCTTTTTCCTTGATGTAGAGTACAGAAAAGCAAAAACCCCATCCAAACAAATGGGGTCCTCTTTACTTTTGCCAGCTCTCTTCCTGGAAGAGATTTGGTTTTTTTTTGCACAGCATTAAGCACATGAACTTATTAAATTATTATAATAAATATGAATTTATTGACACCCATGCTTGAAAGCCTCTGTGCTTTAACTAAGATAATTAAAAAATTAGCTTCTGGTTGCTGGGGCAGTGACCCAATCAATATGAAATCAAGAAATGGGAAAGACTATCACCTTCCCAGCGGACTATAAATCACATCTTCAAAATTGTAATTAATCACTCACCTAGAGAGAATAATTGCTTCTTATGAAAATGAAATATCGTTAGTTTCTCCGCTGTCCTCTAGATCATCAGGTAGGTGATTGAGAACATTACTTTGCAAATAAAATTTCAAGGTACTTTTCAAGGCAGGAGTAAGTACTTTCTCACATACAATAGAGTGTGCTTGTCTAGGGCCTACTGGATATTTTTACACTATGTATAAAATAACACTATTTTGCATTATGGTGTGGAGGTGAGTGTCAAAGCAGACAAGGCAGATCACATTGCACTGTTGTAAATGTAAAGCCAGCAGAATAGAGTGTATTCCTTAAAAACTGATTTGCAGCATCTTCTGTGATGAAACCTGACTGCAAATATCTATAAAATAAAGTTGACAGATGTATAAATTTTTCTTCTTTTTCTTTGTTTTTTCCCCTTAGATCACAAATCTAACTATATTGGTAAACCAACTAGAATCAATGGACAAAAACAATATCCTTGCAATACGTCGACAAATTGTGTCTCTTCAGAATCAATTGAGAGAGTGTGAAGAGAGCAAAAACAAAACTACAGCACCCCCTTATTTCCCACCAGGTAAGCATTTGTCTTGTTTATCAGGTGAGGAGCAATACAATACACAGGTATTAGAAACAATTGAAATGATACTACCCAGTCTTGACAAACTGAGCGGACAGCTACTAATCTTTCATCAACAGTCTCAAAAGGAAAGAGAGAGCAGGAAACAAATTCTTGCAGACACATTAATTGGTTTCAGCTGGAAAAAGCTGTAAACTTCCTCTCACCTGATGTGTGGAAAGCAAGTCTCTTCCCATATCTTTTATTTTATTTTTTCCCAATTTATTATTATTATTATTAATAATAATAAGGGGAGCTGTGGTTTTTTTTTAGACCAGCTTTGATTTTTAATGGTTCCTGTAAAAGTGACTTATGTCATGGTAATTTTGCTTGAAAGCTGCTTGAGAATTTATGAGCAACAACCGATGTGCTAAAGCTGTTTGTATGCAAACTCGGAAAGGTAGCTTTGCATGATTACTTTCGCTTCACAGGCAACGGTCTCTTCTAAATAAAAAGGTCAAGAACCTTGAGGGAGGAATTCTGGTTTCAGGGAAACAAGTGGGGGTTTTCTTATTGACTTCATTGGAAGTAGGACTTTTTAAAAATAGGAGATATTGTGTTCTGGAGCTTGTATCTGTGGTTCCAAAAGCATAGTTCATAATAGAATCATAGAAACATTATGGTTGGAAAAGACCACTAAGATCACCCAGTTCAACCATTAACCAATGCCCACTAATCATGTCCCTCAGTGCCACCTCCAGGAATGTTGACTCCGCCACCTCACTGGGCAGCCAATGCATTATCACTCTTTCTGACAATGAGTTTTTTTCTAATACCTAACCTGAACCTTTCCTGGTGTAACTTGAGGCCATTCCCTCTCACCTTAGAAAGTGTCAGCTGTCATAGGGCATGTGGTAATTATCTTACAACCAGAGTAGTTTTTGTCTTGGCCTGTGCTCAGTTTGAAAAATCACAGTGCAAGTGAACTGCAGTCTGAGGAACACTAAGCAAACTGCTTGGGACGCATGAGCTGAGGTGTGCTGGGTCAAGCTTTCCACTTGCTAACAGATGGTAGGATTTACCAGACTGCATTGATCCCCTGACTATTTTGTATGCAAGGGGTTCCTTTTGACAGAGTATTGTAAAAGAGTAAGCACTCTATTACACACAGTATCTGGGGAAAGAATCCTGCTTTTTCACATAAGCTGGCTAGCAATCAGGGAGATTAAATGCAAAAGGACATCATACAAAAATGAGGTGTGCACTGATTTGCACCCACCAGCATTTACCTCTCATCACATTTGGGTCAGCAAGTTCATGTGTCTTGTTGAAAAGGTGAGAGTCTGGGACTAGTAGAAATATAAGCTTTCCATGGGTTAGCAGCATTCCTGCTGTGATCTCCTCAGGGCTTTATGGTGGTACAGGCAGCTGCTGTGCTTCCCTGGCATGATACACGGGCAGCACCTTGTCTGGGGATCAGGCAGGAGAAAAAGCTGAACTAAAAATCTGCACAGCAAAATTTCAAGGCCCCTCTGCTGCTCAGCAAAGGCTTAAAATGCTACAATGGAAAAAAAAAAAAAAAAAAAAGCAAAGAAAAAGAAAAAGAAAAAGAAAAAAAAAAAAGCAAGCAATGTTTTAAAAGTATTTGAAGGACGTCTCATTGATTTATTGTGAGTGACGGTGTGTGGAAAGAAACTGCTTCTTTATCTTCAAGCCTACAGCAAACCTTTGTTTTGGTGGGAAAGTAGCGAGCTCTGGAACAAGAATGCTGTGTCCTTCCATGAATGATAGAGGCAGGAGCTGCTTTTATGCCTGGGTGGCTGACGTGAGCGTCTGTGGAGCTTTCACAGAGTGGAAGAGAGAGGTCTGTGCTTCACAGTGCAGCTCTGTGCACGGGTAGGCAGGTTATGTGCAGAACAGGTTAGTAGCTCTGGGGTGGAATAAATATAACTGTATAGAGTGACCGCACTTAGAAACTAGGCTTAGTGAGCATGGCGGTGGTAGACTGATGGTTAGACTGGATGATCTCGGAGGTCTTTAGTGATTCTTCAATTCTATGACTATCGTAGAATTAATTAGTATTGCTTCTCAAGGCAATGAGATGTTCTCAAGGTGATGAGATGGATAGAGTTCATCTGGGACCAAATTGGTATTACTTTAGCATTTTCTTATTCCTGACTGGCATGCCAGCTGTTGCAGGTACCTTTGCATGCTACTGCACTGTGTGGGAGCCACAGAGAACAAAATTATCTAGATGGTTCAAACCGCAGGTGGTATGAATCATAGAATCATTAAGTCATCATCATCAGAGACTTCTAAGGCTGTCTAGTCCAACTGTCAGCTCATCACTACCATTCCCACTTGGTTCCACATCTCCATATTTCTTGAAGAACACCAGGGATGGTGACTCCACCACCTTTCTTGTCAGCCTGTTCCAGACCTCAACGTTCTTTCTGAGAAAAAACTTTTCCTACTATCCAAAGTGAACCTCTCTTGGTGCAGTTTAAGGCCATTACCTCTTGTCTTGTCACTAGAACTTCAATAGCTGTGGTGACTTATTGTGAATGATCACCACTGGCATCATCTAAGGATGTCCTTTGGTGTCATTTGTGAGTTCTTCTCGTGCCTCTAGCAAAAGGAAATTCAGAATGCTTGGAAGATGTGTGTGGGTGTATTGTCACCTCTGGGCTGAGGGTGGTCTCTGAGCTGATCCGTGGAGAAGTTCAAGGCCCATTTAGATGGAGTCCTGGGCAGCCTGATCTGGTGGGCAACCCTGCTCACAGAAAGGTGGTTGGAGCTCAGTGATATTTACCAACCTAAGCCATTCTATGATTCCAAGGCTGGGAGAATGAAGAATGTACTAGCAGGACAAACTGAGGAGGGCCGGCAAGTTTTCTAACCACTGGAGGTGTCAGCTGTACAGATAACATGAGTGTTGTATAGAATCAGACCACTGCTAATCCATGCAGGACTGGAATATAGTGACACTGTCTGCCTAATGGGGAGCAAATATTCTCTGGGCAGAGACTTTGCAGAACAATTATATGTACTGCAGACTGTATCTGGAAACAAGTGGTGGTAGAACAACATTATTGCTTGAGGAGATGGAGTAAGTATGTGAGAGAGCTGCGTTTTCTGGATGGTCACTTTGAAGGCTTTGCATGGATGCTCACACCTAGTGCTTTAAAGCTCTCCAGCACCCATTTGAGCATTTGAACAAAATTTCCATACGTTTTCTCCGCAAGCCTGAATGCCTTGAATTCCTGCCAAACCACTTGGCCTTGCCCTGCTTTTAGTTCATATTATATTTATAATGTTTGTATTAAACTGACTCTTTGTCCTGTTTTCAGACTGCATTTTCTTTCCTCCTTCTTCGTTTCTCCTGCATATTTTGGGTAGGCAATATGAACCAGAGAGAGTTTGGATAATCCCCAAGCTGTCTAAGACTATGAGTCTAAAGGCAAGTTTAATTAAAGCTTCTTGCTTCTCAGTGCTGTACTACACAGCCCCTCTGACTCTGTCCCCTAAGGCTTTTGCTGCCTTATTTCCAGAGTGAGCAGTCTCTCTTTCTCAAACAATGTATCTGAGGGAAGTCTCTGGTCTTCATTTGCCCCATCTTCCAACTGGAGGTGTGGGAATCTGAAATTGGATCAGTAAATACATACTTACTCATCCTTATCATTATCACTATCTTTCTTGTCTGCAGTAGGGCCCAACTTCTCTCTCTTCACTAGTCCGGTGGGAAAAAATATTTATCCATTTGTTTTTCCTTTGTGCTGATTTAATCTGGCTGTGTCAGGACAAATATAGAAAGGAAAGGACCCCATGATGGTTCTTTGAGGATTCTGCAGCAGATTCTTTTTGTCACATCTCACTGAAATGATCTGAGAGAGACAACAGGGAGAAATGAGTCAAACAAAACTCAAAGGAAAAAAAAAAAAAAAAAAAAAAAAAAAGGAAAAAGGAAAAAGAAAAGGAAAAAAAAGTGTAAAGCTTTTCCCTCAGCTTTTGTATATTAAGAAATTAAGAATTTCAAGTTACTGGTGAATAGTTCTCAGCAGGAGGAAGACTTGATTTAGACTAATCCTGAAACTCAGGCATTCATATTGGAGTTTTAGAACAAATTCACTTTTACTTTAAATTTTACATCCTACATAACCTCAGTCCATCCCATTTTAGATGCAAACTTGTGCCTGCTCTGATTGCAGTTCCCTTAGTCTGAGTCCATTCCCAGTGGTACTGGTGAAGACTGAGGTGCCTGTGGGATTTCATGTTACTGAGAAATAAATAGCAAAGTTAAGAATTTTCCTGTGAAGCTTTGCCTCCTGTGTCTCAAGCCATAGTAACATCGGGTAACAGCTCACACATCTGGATACAGTGGGTCATCTGCTGGGAGAGGAGGATGCACATCTGGTGCATGGGAGCACATATGAGAGTGGAGCACCAGCTTGCTGATGATTTCTGTGCCCTTCATGGGACTTCCTATAAATGTGGGTTCCATATTTATGGTCCCTTCCCTTCTGCAATTGCATGCAGCTACTTGCTTGGAGAAACGAGACCTAAAAGCATGTTTTGTGCATGGTCAGTTCTGCAGCCCATCATCCAGGGAAGTCAGATTCTTTTCAGTTGTGACTTCTGAATAACAGCTTCTTTTCTAATGAATCAGAAGGATTAGTAAGCAGTTGAGCTGAGGTACTGGTTCTTTATGCAGCAAGCAGAAGATGCCTGTGTGTATGTACCTGTGTTAGCCCTTCTCTCCTCTGTTTGCTACACGGGCATAAAACAAGGGAAGGAGAAAATAACAGGACTTAATTTATCAATAGACTAAAACAGTCCAAAAAGGAGTTAAAGACATGAAAGTCTGCATAATGCATATGAATTTATTTCAAGTGCCTTCTAATATTTACAAAATTACATGACACTTTGTTCCCTTTGTGCACATTTTTCCCCACAAGATCCAGACAGGGAGGCAGGGTTGGACTGAATAAACAGCAGTGAGCTCCTCTGAACCCATACAGAAGACAAATCACCCCCTGACTACCACTGAGTTTTCTGGTTAAAAATAAAAAAAAAAAATCTGGGAGAGTTTTCAAGGAAATCAAAATCAAGCACATTCTGTACAGAAACCGCAGACAATTTTTGATGTCATTAAAACAGAACATGCTTCTAACTTTATTTTAATAATTCATCGTTTCATAAATAAAAACCAAACAAGTGTTCAGCAGAGAGATCTCTTTAAGGGAAGAAATAATAATTTATTATTTCTTTTGTAAAAAAAAGGTCTCTCCGCTGAACACACGTTTGTTTTTTATTTATGAAACAATGTATGAATTATTAAAATAAATCTGGAATTGTGTTCTGCTTAATGACATGAAAAATTATTTGAGGTCGCATATAGATGAGCTTAGAAGTGCTCCACTACCTGCAAGCTTTGGTGCTCTGTTTTTCTAAACAAATCAAGAGATTTGGAGCATTTAATAACCATTTAATTCTGAGATACGTTTATTGTGATTTAATCGCGGTAATATATTCAATATGTCACTAGCTTAAAGAAGCCCTCATGCCAGAGGTAACAATACATAATAGACGTGTAAGAAAAACAGTTCAAATTGATTCGTGGAGCTGGCAGGCTGCAAGCCATTTTGCACTCTCTGCTTAGCTTTCTCCCGTTGTATGAGCTGAGGTGTAAGCACCTCCAAACATGAGTGTTTGTGCCAAGTGCTGAGGCAGTGTTGCTAGCCATTCTATGTGCCATTTCCAGAGATGCAGCCTGGCTGGCCACACAGCAGTGCTTTCCTGGTGTTCTATATTTGGAAAAGAGCTTTCTGCTCCAGGGGCTCATCCTTTGTAAAGCACTTAAGTGCATGTTTAAATACTCATCTTCTCAGAGCCAGGAATGTTGGTTTGCTGTTATTCTTCATTGCATGGAATCATAGAATCATAGAATGGCTTGGGCTGGGAGGGACCTCAAGGATCATGAAGTTCCAACTCCCCGCTGCAGGCAGGCCCACCAACCTCCACATTTAATACCAGACCAGGCTGCCCAGGGTCCCATCCAACCTGGCCTTGAACACCCCCAGGAACAGGGCATCCACAGCCTCTCTGGGCAGACTGTTCCAGCACCTCACAATTCTCACAGTAACAAACTTCCTACTGGCACCCAACCTAAATCTTTCCTCCTTCAACTTAAAACCATTTCCTCTTGTCCTGCTATTATCTACCCTTTCAAACAGTTGACTCCCCTCCTGCTTATAGGCTTCCCTTAGGTACTGGAAGGTCACCCCACAGCCTTCTCCAGGCTGAACAAGCCCTGCTCTCTCAGCCTGTAGAGTAGAAATCTCAAGTGACTGGAAAGAGGGAAGGAGTGTTCAACCAAGACCATCACATGTTTCAGCTGAGAGAATCTCAGGACTTAAAATGGTCTGGGATATGACATGACTTTGTTTGCAACATGTGTCACCCTCTCTGCCATAGGCTGGGCGCTCAGTCATGCAGACTTACTCCAGGGTTCAGTGCTGACCCCAAGGGAGATGCCAATGTGGCGTGGGGCATTATCTCTACACAGTGATTTATTTTTAATATAAAGCTGCTTCCCACCTTCCTGGCAGACTGAGAGAATGTTGAACATGAATCACATGTCCACCCAAGTCGTGAGTACAAGTGAGCACATGACTGTGAGGGGTGAAGGTGTTATGAGCTGCAAAGAGGTGAATACTACATTTTGAGAAAGGAGGAGACATGGAGAGCTTCACTGCCCAAACAGACTTTTCACACTGGTACAACTGTTATGCACTTGCCTTGACAATCAGACCACAGATTTCCTTGTTCCAGAGGAAGGGTGCCTTCTCCTACCTCTCAAAAAGATCTTTTGGCATTTGCAATGGTTCACTTCTGACAAAATATCTTGTTTCCAGGTATTTTCTGAAGGACTGTATCTTAGGCTGGAATCTCTCCACATTTCTATTTGTGGAGTAAGACTAGAATGTCTTTGAGTACAAGATACCATGTAGGCCTTCCTGGAAATTTTCAATTTATTTTCATAATTGTACTCCACCCCTTGTCAGGAATGGTCAGCTTTGATGACAAAGGATACATTTTGCTCTGTTACTTCTCTGTCTTTTTTTTCTTCCTCTGAGACATAGGTTATTGTGTGCTAGATATTCCCTCATAAGACTGAGTTCATAACCAGCAGCTCTTTTCATTCAGGTGGTAAGCAATCATGGCCTGGTACCCAGAGAAATTCTTAAAAAACAAAAGATAAGTTTGATTTCAATTATTGACACCGCAGTTGGTGGTACATGAAGTTCCTGTGATGGAACAAACAGTTGTGCCATTAATTGTTGGTTAACTGAAACACAAAGCTCAAGTCTGTTCTAGTGGTAGATATTCCATCTTTCAGGAGTGAGCACCTCACTGAATTGGGAAACCTCATAGAATCATAGAAGCAGAGAATTACTATGGTTGGAAAAGTCCTTCAAGATCATTAAGTCCAACTGTCCACCTCCTGCTGATATTTCCCCTCTAAATCGTGCCCCTTGGTACAACATCTAAATATTTCTTGAATGTCTCTGAGTACCATTAAGCCAGAGAGCTTCACGTTTGTCACTTGACATTTCTACTTCCACTCCCACAGGTGGAATACCTTTATAAAGAAAAGTGTGGGACCCTTTTGTTGCAGCTGTATAGAATGCTAATATTTATACTTGAAAAAAGTCTGCAGGCTTTGCCAGTAGCAGCTTTGGACTTAGCAAAGGTGCATAAACATTTCTGAGTGGAGAAATTTTTTCACCAGTGGCTGATGATGCTGAGTGTTTATAAGGAAAACAGAATATTCCAGTTTATGGTTTGCTCCTAGTAAATGTGGAATAAATTCTATTCATCCCAAAAGCACGCGTGTTCCTTAGGTGCAAAGAAAGTAGAATATTTTGGATAGCAAAATGAAAAAAAATATATTTCCATGTTCCTGGGGATGGCTTCATTGTTGACGTATGGGAAATAAAACTGTTCTGGTACATAGAATCATAGAATCTTATCTTGAAGTTAGACTCTCTTTAGAGTTGCTTCATCTGAAAACTCAGGTTGATGTCTATCTCTATTTCGTAGGCTGTAATTGATACTGTATACGGATTTGTTTGAGGGCCTGAGGTGAAAGGCACCATGTGACTGTGATGCACTGTTTCATAACTGTGATTCTGACAGTAGAATGCTAATCTGAAATGGTGCCCTGTAATTACTATTGCTACTTCACCTTCCTACCCCTCCTCAATAAAATACACAGAAATCAGATGCTTCTCTTTCCCATTTCACACAGTCTCCATTTACTGAGGTAGAAAATAGCCTAAAATGCTTCTGAAATTGTATTTACCGGGGGATTTCCAAGTGCACCACACATCAAATCTGTCCCTTGTCTGGAATGGTGCAGTAAGCACTTAATTTCTGCAAATCAATCCTGGTTGAGGATGAATGTACCCTGTCTTTTATGTATTTATTTTTCCTCCTCACAATATTCGCTGTAATTATGTATACTCCATTTAAAAAAAAATAATAATTATTATTATTTTCAATCAACTTTCTAAGTCAGCTTGAAACACTCCTTGGTCCAAATGGAGCTCTTTTACATGTGAAATCATGTATTTTTAACTGTGCTTTGCCACAGAGATAATCCTCAGTAAGCATGCTGTAGAGACTATGTTATGCAAAACCTCCCTCTTAATGATGGAAAACCTGTTTTTTCTCTTCCATTGCAGGTAGCTGCATTCACCGTGGACTGCTGAATGTTAGCCAGCCCTATGTTGTAAAGCTGAACTGGAAAGGATTTTCCTATAAATATGGCTCCTGGGGTAGAGATTATTCTCCCTCCAACCCTGAGAAAGAAATCTATTGGGTTGCACCACTGGAAACCTCTGGGAGATATTTTGAATATTTTAGAATTTATGGTTCCTTTGATGATTTACTTCTGTTTAAACCACAGTATGAAAGAAGACTAAGGTATGGGGAAGGAAGTGGTGCTGCTCTTTACAATAATTTTTTCTACTATCATGTTTATGCTTCATCAGATATAGCCAAGTATGACATAAATACAAACAATGTGGTTGTGCGTAAGGCCCTTCCCTCTGCTGCTGTTAATAACCGTTTCTCATATGCAGGTGTATCATGGGAAGATGTAGATTTTGCTGTGGATGAAAGTGGGTTGTGGGTAATCTATTCAACAGAAAATAGCATGGGCAACATTGTGATTAGCAAACTCAATGAGACCTCACTTGATGTGCTAAATACTTGGCAGACAAGACAGTACAAGCCATCTGTTTCCAATGCTTTCATGTTATGTGGCATTCTGTATGCCACAAGGACACTGAGCACTAGGAAAGAGGAAATCTTCTACATGTACGACACAAGTACTGGCGAAGAAGGTCGTGTTAGTGTCATCATGGATAAAAAGTTAGACACAATCCAGAGTCTTGCTTATAACCCAACAGATCAGAGACTATATGTTTACAATGATGGTTACCTCCTAAGATACGATGTGACCTTCCAGCTTTAGTATCTCACTGACACAAGCATTCTGTGGAAGTGGCAGCAGCAGAAATAAGAGATCTGATATGCCTTTAGACAATGCTATCAACACTGCAGGGTTTGTCTAGTCTGAGGTACTGTGTTTCTGGGTGTTACATATATTGCTTCCATTACTCTTGTTTAAAGAACTGACCACCCTGATCTGCTGTATTAATGGCATCGTGCTTGGCAGTACTGGGTTCTTCAGGTTTTGATTGGTGTTTTTTTGGTGCTTGGTGCTTAACAATTGTCTTGCCTCTGAGGGCAGATTTAGAGTGTAGATTTAGTACATTTTGCTTGCGGAAATTAGTGGGCATAGGGTATTTGCTGACTGAGAAGCTAATTAACCACTGACACGTAACACAGACATGGCACTCAGGAACCAAGAAAGAATTTCCACTGAACTTTGTCAGAGTGTAGTGAGGCCTCAGCAAATTAATACAAGCTTTAAAATAGAGTAGGAAACAGGACTTGATCTGAAGACAGCCACCCATTTCTCAGGTGGATGCAGAAGAAGCTGGGCTCAAGACTTCAGGATTGGGACTAGAAATGCATTTTGCTGTTCAAAGACATACTGTGGGTAAGGAAAACTAGGCACAGGGACTGAGACAATGCAGAGCTCACTGTCCTTGCCAGAGCTGATGCAGTGAGGCAGCTGCCATGCCTGTGGCTGCCTCCCAGCACCTCAGCCTCCTCCCAGGCTGACATAGCACCAAGTAGGCTTCCTGGAGTGACTGTGGGGCCAAAACTGCAGCACTGCTTTTGCTGTCCTCTATTTCCCATCTGTCGCCCTTAGCAACTCCTTGTACAGAAGCCTGGCCTTAGGGATGGTCTTACTGCAGTCTAGCCATGTTTTGTGGTTACTGTAGCTCCATTTTCCTGGCAGTGCAAGAAACACACTTTTCCTTTCCTTTATGCCCTTGTAAGCTGTTTCAAATCCTCCCGTTGACTTTATTGGCCACAGCCCAATTATATATATATCATGCATTGCCATGGAATGACAGGAGTGTTATTTAATGTGCCTCTATTCAGCAGTTTTGCCATTCTGCAATTGGATTTCTGAGAGCCTGGTTACTGTAGGGTCCAATTCATTCCCTGTGTAATTCTGTCTTACAGCAAGGCAAGCTGGTCTTGTGGAGAACAGAAGTCTGGTCAAACTAGTTGGATATGTGTTAGTTTTTTAAATGGCTGGTGTGTAATGGTTTTTGAATGTGTGTACTGTATCAATGTCTTACCTTCATCATGTCAGAAAACAAGCTGAAATACCGAAACTCAAAAGTCTATGATGAAGAAAGCAGTTCATGTCATTCATTTACTTCCGCTACCTTTGCAAACGTTTGTGTCTTCTGATAATCAAAAGCAATACATATGCAAATAACTAGTTTTGTTTTAATTAAAAATATTTCAAAGAATCTCAGCTGTGTTGTAGTCATGTGAAACTCCTTGTGACAAGTAGACAACTTAGAGGATGCAACAGGAAGCCAGGCTCACCAAATGAGTATCACTGCACACACTTGGGCTTAGCGTGCTTACATAGCTCCAGCAACAACACCAAGGTGTGAATCGGTATGTCAACAAGTTCATGAGAGGAATTTTATTTCCCCACACTGAAATATGTTAGATGGATAGGGTAGCATTTCTTCAGCAAGCTGAGATGCTACTGGAGATGTTGGAAGCTGATGAACTGATGACAAGCTTTCAAGCCAGGTGCTGCTACTTATCAGGTATCAGCATCTGTTTCTTGCAAACCTGTGAAATGAATTTGAAAGCCATGGAGGCGTTGATGCAGTAATCTGAACAGTCAGCACTGGAAAGGCTGCTGTGTGAATAATCCATAGAAGCTCCAGTAAGGCGTTTGGCTATAAAGAAGTGAGAAAATACAATAAATAAATAAATAAATAAATAAATAAATAAAATAAAAAAATCCCTCTATATCTCTGTGTGTCATGGAAGTTGAGCAGCATTTAACACAGGACAGGGAAACACTGGAGGCACAAACCTTGAGGTTCCTCAGCTCACTGCTTATATGGAGTGAGTTAGCATGAATGTGACTGATTCTGGTAATGAACTGCCATTCATGCAATCCTTCGTGGGTTGGCTCTTGTGGTCTGGCATTTTCCGCTTTGGAAAGAGCAAGCATGTCTGGACCAGATGCTTCCATGGTGATAACGGAGTGGGGATGTGATAGATGCCTGTCATGCTCTGTTGTGGTGTGACCAAGACCCAGTGTGACCTGGCACTGGGCTCCAGCTGGAGTTTGGGTGATGTGGCCCAGAGGTGGCAGGACGGTGACAGCTGTCTCCTGTGTACAACACAACATCACTGCAGAGAAGATGAGACAAGACGTGATCAGACGAGTTGCTGGTAGCTCAGGACTAGGGGGAAAAGAGAAACATCTCTGCATTTAGAAAACCTTTAAGTGTATAGCATGGAGGGGCTGGCTCAGGATGAGGAAGTAAACCTCAGGCTGGGATTTTGTCCTGTCCCAGTTCTTCTCAGGCAGTTGGTGCCAAGATGTGGCAGGACCTCCCTGGGGCTGGGCACTATGGGGACTCCTCATAGGGACATTAGGGCAGAGCCTACTGGTCAGAACCCATCCCACAGCCCCAGCCAGCAGTAAGGTACCTCCCTATAGCTGCTCAGGGCAAGGGTCTGTGTGTGGGCTTGCTTGGACAGGGCTATGGCCAGGCTTGGTAAGGCTGTGGGAGCTGGAGCCTGACCCTGCTACAGCTTCACTGGAGCAAGGATATATGGCTGTGGTGCTGACATGGGAGATGGTCCTGGGCAGGGCATGGGCAGCCCTAGGTCTGGGCAGGGACAGCCAGACCCATCAGTAGCCTCATGGCCCTGGCAGGCAGCAGAGCTCCTCTCGACATTTTAAAAGGCTTTACAGAATTGTAAAAATACCACTGTCATTTTAAAAACAGAAAAATAAAGGCACGGAATGACTGTATTCCAGCTCTTGGCCTATTGATTTGGCATCTCCCTGTGGAGGTTTTGGGGAATATAAACAATATTGAACGTAAATATTACCTACCAGAGAGCCTGGAAGAGAGGACATCTGTCTGTATGGTGTCACGGTGAACTATAGCACAGGGACTCCGGTGTAATTCTGTTGATTACTGGTTTTCATGCCACCTGACTCAGCCCCTAAGTCAGGGGACAAAGCTGCGGTCTGCGCAACAAGCGAACACACAGAGGGAGAGCACTGCCTTCTGAAAACCATTCAGAGCACTTCAAGAAGAGGGAGTAATACATCTTTTCAGTGCTTCCCTTTGACTTGTACTTTTGGGCCCTGGGTGAATGTGGTTCGATACTGCTAAAATTGAAGCACGATCTTGAACTGGCCTTTACGCATAACCCTGGGCAGGCTCCACCATTTATGCCCATTGCCACTTCTCTTGTAGATAGTGTTACTCCTGCTTTGTCTGGGAGGTGTTTCCTCCCCTCCTTCCTTCTTTGGCATGTTACTACTCTGGTGACTCTATACCATTTTGTAGATGTGGCTTTTGACTGTAGTGACAGAAATTTTGCTCTGATCCTTTTCACCTAGGCTTTCCTGACACTGACCTCATTCCCCTCCAGTCTGTTCAAAGGTAACGATAAATTCATTCTCTTTACCTTTTGCAGTCCTTGTCCCTCACTTTTCCCTACTTTCAAGCAGGTTAAATGCAAACTCCTTTTCCTTTATTCTAGAATTTTCACATCTTTTCCTCCTAGTCACCTTGTTACCTAAGTGCTTCCTGCTTTGCTGCCTGTATGTTGACAGTCTCCTTCATTCATCTGCTCTCTAGCCACACATTCTTCCCTTTCTCCCACATTGACTCTTTCCTCTATAGTGCCCTTTCCAAACAGATCTACCTAGCACCTTGCCTGAGCTCCCCTAAATCTCTCACCAAGGTCGACTTCTGTGAAGCTCCTGATAAACTGCCAGCTAATTATAGCTAACTTGTTGCCTTCAGTAGGAGACTAGTATTTATTTGCATCATGTATTCAATTAGCTGGCACATGGGAGTGTAAATTTGGCACATACAAACTCTTTGATTATTCATTCCCGTATGTCACTCCCTCACTTTCTGTTATATTCATATCTTGTCTTAAGTAGAGATTGTATGTTCCTTGAGGAAAATACCTGTATTTTAACATGAGGTGGTACAGTGCCAAACACAATGGGCTGCTACCTTACTTCTCTCTCCTAGGCACTTCTGAGCAACAAGCAATAAACAGCAGCAATATCTGGCCAGGGATTGTTGCATGCATCTGTGTTTTTGTCTGAATTTTCATGCATGCTGCTACGTGTGCTGCATATAAATTGGCTTTGGAAAGTAGGCAAACAATATGCTTGCTGACAATTGTGTAAACATTCTGCTGGAAACAGTTTTTCAGTAGCTATCTGCAGATAATATGGCTACAAAGCTTCCCTAAATTTGTATATTGTGGGATAGGATCACTTTTTCTCCGGTAAATATTAGATTACTCTCTTTCCGTCTTTACATTTTTGAATCTGCATGATAGTTGCTCCCTGAGAGCTGAAGACCAACAGCACAAGTGCTCTGAGCCTGCAGCCATGATCTTTTTAGTACTCCCAAGCAACTTGTGATGCTGAGGGACCAGAACTTCTGCTTCTTGTAGGACAAAGTGCTGGTTTGTAGTCAAGCAGGGCTTGAGGAGATCAGAACTAAAGAATCACAACATTACATTTGGTAGAAGTGAGCACGTGTGAGGCCAAATGTGTATGTCTAGCAGGAATCCTGCCTTCCCCCTCTGTTTGCTGGGTTGCTGCCAGTTTGCAAGCTGTTAACCACATACAGGGAAGCAAAGCTGTATGGACAACTGTTCTTGTGAGTCTTCAGGGAATGGCTCCTGCCACTGGCCTACATTCTACAGGCCAGTTGGACTGTACTTGGCATTGTGCCACGGGTGAGGGCAAAGCTGGCTTTAAATCATCGCTCTTCCTCAACAGTGAGGTTGGAAAGTGGTCAGCAGCACAGCAGTTCCCAGACTTCTTTATCTTCTGACTGCTGCATGTGATTCCCAGGGAACAGCAGGACCCAGTCATATCCCACAGACATCTCTGACTTCAGTAGATACACTATGCTAGGGAAGGAAGGAGAAGGACAATGCTACTATGTGGCTATTGGATCCACTGATGGCAGGAGGTGTCTCTTTGACAAGAATCCAAGTACAAAACATTTGGCTGGAGCTGTGCAGAAGAGTGGAAGAATCCTAGACAGAGATCCCTGGAGATATCTTTGTCCACCGTTCTGTTTGAAGGCAGCATCACATTCGTCTGAGCTGCCCCTGACAGCTGTGTAATCTGTTCTTTAAGACCTTGGATGCTGGAGATGTGACAGTCTCCCTAGGTGGCCTATTTGAGCACTTAACTACCCTCAAAACTAGGAAATCTTTCATAAATCTTATCTGCTGCAAATCAAGCAGATTTTAAAGATATGCATGACTGCATCTTCATACCGTAGGCTCAGCTGCCTCAGCATCCTGTGTGTTGGAGCAGGACAAAGATGCAGTGACAATCTTTATACATGACTTTATTAACCTGGACCTTGGAAATGCTTTTTTGGTCTGTCTGCAATGGATTCAAAGGCACACTTAACTCTTCTCTGCTTAAGAACCATTTACTTATAAGAAAATGCTTTTCACATGTGGACAATGTCTTCTTATTTCTAGATCACAGAATAACAAAATAATAGAATGGCTTAGGTGGAAAAAAAATATATACCTAAAAGATCTTTGAGCTCTAAGGAATCAAGAAATGGAGAAACAAAAAGGAGAGAAGTAGCTGGCCATTCTCTTTTAGGCCCCAGAGATATTGCATCCCAGCCTGTATAGTTATACAGTTTTTGGGGGAGAGGTGGAGAATTTGCAGCCAAGCCTTGCATCTAGCTCCTGTGTTATTCCTTACTGGTACTGCTGTCAGAGTGGGGGGCTATGTGGATTTGTACAGGATTTGGCTGTGGCCACAACTGACTAGGAGTTTTCAGCCTTTGGCATTTCTTTCTGGCTGTCTCAGCACAACAGTTGTTCTTCATCTTCCTTTTAGAAGCTCAGGTCTTCCTGTATTCCATGAGAAATCAAGGCTGTGTCTGTGCCTTGTGGCACAGCTCCTTATAATGGCACTTCAGTAATGGCCCTAAGTAGAGAAGATGTGAAGATACCAGTGCCTCTTGACCAAAGGCAGAGATCTCTCTGCTCACTTTCATTTGGCAGAATAGATAGCTTTTTGAAGGTAAAAAACTGGATAGCACTTTTAGCATGCTGCTAAAATGAGAACTTGGACAGCAGGCTATGTTAATGTGACTGTTTACTTCCTGAGACTTTCCTCTGTGCTGGCCACTTTGCAAACAGAGATGAGAATACCTTTCGTGGCTCTACCCAGTGGGCCATAGCCTTGATAACCTGCAGGGTTCCTGGCTGATTCTACATGCATCCGTATGACTCAAAGATTTATCCCCTGATATGTAACCAGGAAGGGCCAAAGAAAACTCTGGAAAGACAGAGGTGGCGTAATTGCCTGTGTGAGGGAAGATCAGCATTAGAAAGATTGACATAATAGAACTCAGATCTTCATGTTTATGTGGGAAGCACATACACAAGCAGCACAAATCATTACCATCTGTATTATGAACAGACCCCAAAGCATTAACCTATTCTATTAGTTGCCTGTGCTGGAAATACTGTTTATGTTAGCAAAGCTGAGGTACAAATCCTTCTAATGCATAATGCAGGACATTTTATACATTTGACAGGAAAGCAATTTGAAATGTTTTGAATGGAAACATTCTCTGCTGAATCGTTTTATTGTGATGAAAAATACCCCCAAGAAACAGTGATGTTAAAGACGCTGACTCTTTGGAACTCAGGAAAGTTTGGAGAGATCAAATGCACCTTGTTTTAACATTTCCTGCGCTTCCCTTTTAGGTTAGTTTTTAAGGGGGGAGAGATTTTTTTGTCTCTTTTAAATGGAAATAATAATGATTAGCTCTTCATATATAGCGCCTTTTATCTGTGGACCTCGGAGTCTTTCACTAACAGTAATTTAGCATTGAAGTCTCACTGTATAGAAGGGGAAAATGAAATAGCTTTCCTCATATTCATGATAGATCCCTTGCCTTTATAAATGGGGAAGAAGAGAAAGTTAGCTGGAAGTTGTGAAAGATCTTTTTATCTACAAAGTTTCCTTTTACATCTCCCCCTTCCTTGAGAAATCTACTGGGGTCTTTTCCCTTCAAGCAACATGACTCCCTTAGAAACTTTGGGGTGCATTCTGTGTAGCTTCGCACTGTGCCCTATCACACAGAATAGGAACTGGAATGGGAATTGGTAGTGCTTCTGGCACCGTCAGCTCCTGCAGGGATTTCTTAGTGCAAATCTTTGGGAACTGGATTATGTTTTGGAAGTGATTCTTTCATGTCTTCTTATCAAGGGCCTCAGGGCTTTAACTGTGTGTCTGTTCTCTGTGGGAGATAGGAAGTATTTTCTCTTTCCCTTAGCTCATACTAATTTCTGCTTTTTCCTTTGTAATTCCAGTAAGAGAAGAGGCCCAGGGAGATTCAGAGGTGCCTCTGCAGGCACTGAATCAAGCTCTGGAAGGATGGCAATTATTTTTTTGTTTGTTCTGATCTTCTAGCCCAGTGTCCAGAATGTGGGACAATGTTCACAGCAAAAGAACCTGGTGATAAAAAAAGGGATCTTCTGTTGCTTTTTAGTTTTATCCATTGTTACCTCTTCCTTTTTCCACATGGAGAAGTATGAGCAGAGAATTTCTTTCTGTTGCAAAGCAGCTTTCCTATGAGCATTTTAATATAGTTAGATTTGTAAATCAATGGCTTTTTAAGTGCACATATTCACCTCCTGGGGATGGAAATGTGTATTCATAAGCAGATTACAGAAATGCATTTTTGCCACCCTCCAAAAACAACCTAGCTTTAACTAGATTGGAAAGGAAATTGAGCTGAACTCAAATGGCACAAACTGACACTGGTCTGCATTGGTTAGACCTTCTTCATCTCTTTCATACCTATGTAGTGAAGAAATACTCATAGAGAGGTTCAGAGCAGAGCAAGGGAGGAAGAAAGCACTGTGTAGCTGGTCAGAAGTCCATCTTGGTTCCATATCCTTTGATATTTAGTATTATAGGTCTTTTAGTGCTCAGCTTCAGCTTCCAGCACTGGAATTTCTGACTCAGAAGCATGTTATGGACATACCTTTTCATAGCCTGGGAAACCATGTGATATGTGAAATGAATCTGGAAAATATGAGGTAGAATTTTTTTCCACTGACAGCCTATGGTTGGGTATTGGGCAGGATGTCCTAAACTGTGTGTCCAAGATAGTCTGAAAAGTGATAATAACACCAAAAAACCCGAAAGTGTAAATATAGGGATGTTACAAATCAAAAAGAAGCTCTTGAATGGTTTGACTTTCAAAACATTTGGGACTGAACAAATAACTAGGATGTGGGCAGACTGCAGGGTTTCTGGACTTGGTCTTCAAGAGAAATAATGCTCAACCAAAGTTCTCTGGCACTTAAATACTTTATTAAGTAAGCTTTTAACACTTTTTTTCCTTTAAATAACTAGTGTGCATTTACAGCCTGTAAAATAAGTTTGTGAAGTACTTTTGGCAAGAAGTGTTGTATACCCCTAAATCAAACATTCCCCTCCAAGCCAATTGTGCTTATAATTGTAGAATCATTAAGGTTGGAGCACTAGGATCATGTAGTCCAAGTGTCAGCCCATCTCCCCTGTGCCCAGTAACCATGTCCCTCAGTGCCACACCTACATGGTTCACCTCCAGGAATGGAGGCTCCATGACCTCTCTGGGCAACCTGTTCCAATGCATTACAATTCTTTCTGAGAAGAAATGTTTCCTAATATCCAACCTGATACTTCATGCTTCTTGTTGTGAGTAGTCTACAACAAAATGAAACCCTTCCTGCACTAGTGCACATTGTTAAACCTCCTATTTGAGGGAATAAAATACAAGATAAGCATTACTATATGCACTAGTAACTGCACTGACTGTGGAAACAGGTTGCTCCAAAGAATGCTGCTTGATTTTAGACATTGCAGGCATGATCAGCAGAAAAGTGGTTAATGTGCTGAGAGCTGGAAAAGAGATGATGGTTAAATGGAGCAAAAATTGCCACTTTGTACCTGACTCTTCACAATCCTGCCTTCGTTTGCGGTTGTATTGTGTCATCAAACCATGTGCAATCCATGGGGTTTCAGCTGCACGACTCCCATTAACTTTAATCAGAGTCAGGAGAATAAACTGCTGTGCAAAGCACTCTGAAAATGTACCCCTCCATTCTAAACAATTATATGACACTACTCTGTGCAGTGGGGTATCTCTTGGAGGCAGAGCTGAATGCTCTATTATTTCAATACCTGTACTCTGTGCATAATAATATCAGCATGATTTGCAGGCTACTGCATACTACTATAGTTGACAACAGATTTCACTACACAAATGACCAAATAATTTACTTCAGCATTTCTCTACATGAAACAGATACAATAATTCCAGAGAGTTAGCAGGTACGTTCTGTGCATGCATGTGAGGTTGTATGGGATGGAAAGGCTGTTTAGGAAAATTCAGTGTTGCTGTCCTTTAACAAAGGTTGTTGCCAGGATACCATCAAGTCATATAAGATAACTGTGGCTGTGGCAGCTCTAGTGTTAAAGAGATATAAGAGCAATCAGAACTAGTACCACACATTTCAGGCAGGAGCAGAGGTTCAGGTGCACATATCCCTGCTGCCATATTTACATGGACTATGAGAATCACACAGACCTCAGGATGCAAACAACCCTGGGTGTTACTGAAAATCATCAGCCCTCAGTGTCACTGGCCGAGAGATACAGCTGCCCAGACACGCTGATAGGCAGCGAGCACATAGAGCTGGCATCTAGCCCTCTTGCTGCATATGTGCTTCCTGGCTTTTATGCCCAGGCTCAATTGTTCTGAGTAAATAATCGCTCTCGTTTACAAATCTGCATTCTGAATAATTTCTTCGGGCATTCAAACACGCCCCAACCTTTTACATGACCTTCAAAGTGCAGATAAAACCACCAAGATTTCCTGTGGGAACTTTAAAAAAACAATAACCTCAAACTCTTCTGAAAGACAGATAAAAAATGTGGGGAAAGTTTCATTAGCAACAAACTCCGGCCCTTTCAGTTGCACCAGCAGCCATATTTTTTGTTCGGCGGGACAGTTTTTGCACAGATGTCAAGTTTTGCTACTTGAGGAATGTGAAAATGAGAACAGAGTTTTCAATGCATTTGGATCAGTAGGCATAATCAGGTCTCAAGCCTACCCTTCCTTATCCAGATAAACAGTAATTCTTTACAATGATTTCTGAAGTGTACCATGTTCCCATTTACTTAGACACGCAGTGCATATAGTGGGAACCATTGAAAAGCGTTGTCCTGCATTATCTGAGGGATTTTGAAGGAAATGAAGCAAATCTGCTTTACAATACATTGTTCCTGCAAGGAAGGATCTCACAGAATCTAATCTTTTTTTTCATTCATTTTGTAGTGTAGCCTGCACAACAGAGGCAGCTCTTCAGCATCATTTGTATGATAATAGCATTATTTTGTCCCAAATATGGTGCACATCTCAAGGACCTCCGCAGTCACATCAGGGGGATTGTTCAGTCCAGACAAGGGGGAGGCAACTGTGGGGGGAACAAGACCCAGCACAGTGAAGTGAATCTCAAATATAACCGTTAAATCAGTACATCACCTTTTTCTGCTTCCATCGAAAAGCCTTTTCAGTAAGAGGGACATTTTCTTCCCATGGAATTTCTGCTGGACAAGAAAAAAAAATGAGCTTTTCCAAGAGACTTAGTATCCTGAACGTCACCTGTCTGCCTAATCCTGGATGGCAATAGAGTGTTGAGTGGGCAATAAATGCTTAGATTCAAAACAGAGTTCCTTTTCAGTGTGCATGGGTAATTAAAGATCTGGGAAATTTGTGCTGAAGGAGGATGTCACTTAGACTGTAATGTTGATTAGGTCCAGAGATGTCTGAGATGTGTAAGAGTAGGACCTTGTCCTACAGCAGTTACAGATGGGTGAGGGTTCCCTATCTGAAAGCCACGATAATTGAGGGCATCTCACGTGGTCCTAATTTCTCCATAAGAGTGAGTGAACAAATTTATTAATAATTCAAAACATCTGAAGGGTTGGAAGGAGTTGGTTCCTTCTGTTCTTTCCCTGTGATTTATTCAGAGATCCTGGGGAAATCGACCTCCTCATTCAGACACTACATTGGGCAGCCTAAACATGGCAATATCAGCCTCCCAGGTGCCAGTCAGTGTACCGCCTAGGCTTCCAGGAGTGAAACTAAGTGCTGTAATGGATAGTTTTGTTTTAACACAGCAATTAATTTGGCATGAGCAATTTAATTCCAGAACCAAACTCACTTTTCTTTTTTTAGGGAAATGTTAGGGAAAAAAGCTCATGAAGTACTTGATGTGACTGGTTGTGTTTTATTCATGGTTCTCACAGTGTGTTGAGTTTGATGTGAATATTCAGAACTCACATTTGCTAGTGTACTGTAAATCCACGTTAATTAGATGGAACATAATTTTTTTTAGTGCAACTTTATCAGTCTAGAGAATGTATTAAGTCTAAGCTATGGGCACTAGATTTGGAGAGTGTATGACTGTAAATCCATTTACTCCTTAAGGAAAATAAGAAATAATAAGCAGGCTGGATAACACCACTGATTATTGTGCCCAGGTAAGTAGATTAGAATAAAAGCCTAGAGGTTGATTCTGTTGCCCATCAGAATATTTTTAGGACCATGTGACCTACTTTAGGATATTCTCCTTTGCCTCTACTTGGTCCAGTGAAGTTTTCTCTAACCCTTGTACCATTATGCATCTCTTCTAGAGTGTTTCAAACAGCCCCAGCTGAGCAAGAGAATCCCTGAATGTATGGTCCTCAGTCATTGTGGTCAGTGAAACTCAAGATTTCCTCAGCTGTTCAGATGTGTGTGTTATCTCCAGGTTGTCCTCTTTACCTCTCTAGGCTCCATTGGCTGTATTCAGTTGGCTTCTTGCAAGCCCATTTCATGTGTAGACACCTTGCAACTTGCATATCTTGTAAGTGCCTGATATTCACTCTTGCATTCAGAGTGACTTAAGTAAGCTGGATGAAATGAATCAAACTCAATGATTTGTTCCTGATGAGAAAAGAATAATCTACAGAATTTACAGTTTGAGGGTTGAGCCAAAAAACAATGGGGAAAAACATCTAGCTCAACTAACATCACACCGGAGTGTCTTTCCTCCTGTATAGTGGAGGGGCTGGGGATGGAGGTAGAGGAGATGCAGGGACCCAAAAATGATACACTTTGTTCCACACTGACATAACTAACTAAAATGTGTAGTCAACTAAAAGCACATGTTCCATGTACGGTTGAATCCCTTTATTTTTAAATGAGGTCAATTTTGATATGAAAAAGTCATTTTAAAATAAAAAATGCAGACAAGATTCCTTTTGAAAATGTTGAAATGAAATGTTGTGCCATTTGGAAAATTTCCTTCCTGTTTTTTTTTTTATATGAAATGTCAGATAGATGAAAATCAAATTTACATACTTTCTATCACACGAAAACAACATATTTTATCAAATCTATTATTCACCTACATTTTCAGGATAGCTCTATTTCTGATGTGCGAGCAGACGACTTACATAACGAGCACAGTGTGAATTCAGCTATAAGAAGAATATGACACTTCATTCTCTATGACTCTTAACACTGTAAAAGGAAGACTGAAAATTCAGCACCAACAATATTTGTGGTTGGCTACATAATCATTTTTACTGAATAGATACTGATGTCTATTCAGTAATAATATGAATAGAAACTCAATTTTGACTTCTGCAGAAATAACTTTGGACTACGCTTTACTTAAAGTAAAAGTAAAACACAATTTATGGATAAAAAAGATAAAGTAAGGCCTAATCATTCTAATGTATTTAACATCAGCTTAAATTTCAAGCTACTTGTAAAGCAACCCTAGAGTAAGCAACTAAGTTGTTTTATAAGGGTATTCTCTATGTAAGCACTTGGAAATGATTTAGTTGTTTCTGACAAACCTCTGAGAATTTAAGTAGCCCACCTGTATTTGGTCAATTGAGTTGGAAAGATAATCTCCCTTTCAGAGTCTTCCCATTTCCATATTTGCTAGTGAGTGAAAAAATTTGGTATGACAGCTTCATCTTACACCCAATATTTCAAGTTTAAATTAGACTCAAGTATCAGCAAGCTGGACTCTATTCTAATAGTCTAATGGCATTGTTTGCTGCCAGCTGGTGAGAATTAGAGTCAGAAAGCCTATAGACCTCTATATTGTGTATGTTGCTGTAAGAACAGTTGAGTGATCCATGATTCATGTACTCCCCTTTCCTCTAAAAGGTGGAAAAAAAATTCACCAAAAAGCAACAATCCTCAAACAGAGAAGCATTAATTTATATATTAATTTATGAAATTTTAGTGGATCATTAAAAGCTTTGCCTGGTGCAGGTAAATTTTTTTGTATCATGGGATGATACTGACAAGAGGAGAAATAAAACACAAACTGAAATGAAAGTTTCTGGTGATGTGCACACCACTTTCTTCATTTTAGTCTAAAGTTTAGGCCGGCACGAACCTGTACATAGAACCCAGAAATTAACCACAGCTTTGGCAGTGCTGCCTTAACTTATAGTGCAGCAAGGCTTAGTTCTGAGCCCTTCCTACTAATGCAGTTCGGAAGTGAAATAGGTCAGACTTTCCAAGCAGTAGTTCTACATGTCTAGAGACTCATATGGAGTGAATCCTCTCCCCTTTCTCAGAAGCTCATCTCACCACATGCACAGTGTTTCTCTGCTACACATGGTCATGGTATCCATGGCCTCCAGCATACTTGAGACACCCCTAATTTCCATAGTGAACTTTCTATGTGACTTTGGTCAAGTCACATTTTAATTTCCTCATCTGTAGGCTAGGGATTATATTGCTGGAGTGAATGGAGGCTAAAATTGCTGATGTTTGTAATTTGTGTTGAAATTCTTCGAAGGGAGGCAGGCACAATGGAAGTGCAGATAAACTGTTGTGACTGTTTAGCATTTCGGTAAATGGAAAAGCTCTTCAAAGCAGAGTTCAGAGCAAGTACAATAGAGTGGAAAATTACATGTGCAGTGCTAAGAAAGACAACAGAAAGGCATGAGGAAGAAATTTTATTGCAGTCATTCTAGTAATCAAGGAGATATATATATATTTATTTTCCAGTATGCATTATAATATTAGCAATGAGTATCTCAAGGACAATATAAGATTTGGGCAGGACAAGTGAATGCCTCGCACATGGATTGTGGAACTTGTCACGATTGTCTCAGGTCTGACCAACTCAGGGGAGTAGGCGTGGAAGTCATTGTAGCTTTTGTGGGGCCAAACTGCCCAGGTGACATGTCCTGAGAGTGAGTTGGAAGAACTTTTTCCTCTTCGGTGGGTTATTCACATTGTTTTTTATTGTGTCTTCTCAAAATGGGATCATTATATATTATCTTCTAACAGGGATAAGAGGGTGAAAGGGCATGGTGAATAAGACCTCCATGTAAACGCCAAGGGCTGTGGGTGTGGAAATGGCCATCTGGTGGCTTACAGGAAATTAGTTCTTTGTAATTTGGTTTCTGGAGAAACAGTTACCACCATATCACCATTGTCACCAAAATGCTCAGCCCTGTTAGTCACATCAGCAAAGATGTCAGGGCAGAGAGAACGTGTACAATTCCTACAGGCATGACCCCTCAAACTTAGCACTGTTACATGCTGTGAACTGAAATCCTTGTCATGTTCTTACTTACACTGTCATTTCTGTCCCTGAGCAAGTCTTCTACATTCCCAGATTGTCACTCTCACACTTTTTATATTCAGTTAATCCCCTTACAGTGAGAGATGTCATTGAACCAAACCCCAGATGTAGGCTATCCTCCATTTCGGGAGATGGATACTGAGTGTAAATGATTTGAACTTAGAGCTTACAGGCAGTCTGTATAACCAACAAGCTTCCCTTCCTGAGTTGAAATGTTCCTGAAATTTGGTTTGCCAGGTGCGTTGCCTAGAAGCAATAACTAAAACTTTAAGTCTCTCCAGTATGCACACATAAAAGACAATATTCTTGAGTGGGGTAGATTATTCAGTTCCAGTGTGGTGGGAAGAGGATGGTATGCAATAGGTCATGGCATGCACTACTTTTTAATATCTATGTATCAAACAAATGACAGATACCTTGGGAGGAGAAAAGATGTGAAGAGCTAAAGAATGGAAAGGACAAAGAGAATCCCCAGACCCTAAAAAATTCATACCTGAAAGCTGCATGAAGTGGGAGAGGAGTTTAGCTGTCCTGAACAAGGACAGAACTAAAGAGTTATGATAATATGCTACTACTTTATTTAAGTAGCCCATTAAATTCTTTTTATTTTGTGGGATCTTTTTCTCAGAAACTGGGGTCCTTTTGACAGCAAGGGAGAGTTAACCCTCCTTAAAAAGCTGACCCTGCTACAAAAGAGACTGCTAAGAAAAATTGAAAACAGCCTCTTAACAATGGATGCTTCAGTTATACAGCACAACTGTTGGAAAAGCATGTCTCAGGACTTCCAGAAGGCTGCTGCATAGAGCTGAAAAGCGATTAAGGCTGGCAGATCACTGTATAGTTTTGCACTGCCAGTCTTGAGACTGCTTCAGTAATGGTGTGACTTACTCAATTCAATATAGCCTTGAAAAGGGACCTCTTGAGCTCAGAAATGCTGTTGTGTAGACCACTCATTTGCCTCGAGGGGATTGTCACAACATTTCCATGGCAATTGCTGTTGTAAGCTGAGAAACGTTCAGGAGGCTGCCATAATATAGAGACTGTATAGCAGGTACTGACTTATGTGTGTATGTATGTGTGTGTGTGTCTGACAGAGAGAGAAAAAATATATCTAACGAAAGATCTATCTGACCTACTAATGTAGCTGAACTAGCAGAGGTGTTTGTCTCAGTGCTGTAAAGATCTGTTTTTAGACTCATTTCTGAGCTTCGAGTGGATACATTTGCAGAAATCAGGATTGTTTTGTGAATTATTTGTCAGCAGAAAAAGAAGGCTAAATGCATGAGATAATGTATTCATAATGCATAATTTGACTATTTTAGAAGCAATTATGCTTTTGAAACCATCAGCATAAGCTTAATGCAGACAAAATGGAGCTCTTAGTAGGCCCCCTGAAGCCCTCTTTCTGTCCTCTGCCACTGAACATCAAACAACTATTTTTTTCTCACCTGAATAATTTCTGCAAATCCCAATATATCGATCATGCTAAAATCTTTCTGTTTCTTCTTAGGCAATGTCACTAATATTGGTCTTCCCACTTCCTTCAGCCCTTATCAGTTCTCATTTCTAAAGCTATCGAAGCACTCAGCCACCTCAGGAAGACTTCTGAAAATTTAATGTAGAATAGGTGCAAGATTTCAATTTGGGGCCAAATTTTTTGTGCAAGCTTACAGCATACAGGTGTGGTACGACATCTTCCTCCTAACTGCCTTTAGCTGGAATCACCAGCACCTGGTGGCACAGACATTGCTGCATCCTAAATACACCAGCCAAGGTCCTTGGGCAAGCAAACAGAGCCTGGTGTGCTTGTCACACTATTCCATAGCATTATAGAATCATTAAAGTTAATCATCTAGTCCAACTGTCAATTCATCAATACCATGCCTACTAAACCACATCCCTAATCATTTGTAGTGTGCAGAGGATATTTCAGACAGAAAAAAGATCTGCTTCACATATCTGCAGAACTTACGACTTGGAGTGATGAACTGAAGTGATGGTAACAGACCAATATGACTGAGATTTGGAAGTTTTTACTAAGTATGAGGACAGCAGAGCATGGAAGAGATTGAATGGAGAAGCTTAAGTGTCTTGACTGTTTTTAATGTTGAACAAATACTTATAAAGAATAACACAAACCTGGTTGGTAGTGCTATGGTTCTGGGACTAGCTTGAATGACCTCTTGTGATGCTAGAGGTGCTCTTCAGGTCCTGATTGTGACTTTTCCTGCTTGATGGCTTAGCAATAAGCTATGCCTATTCCAACTTACAGCCATGACTTCAGGAATTTGCCTTGATACTGATTCAAATATTAATTTTGCCTAGGCTCTTGTTATGCATAGTCATAAAGCACCTTTCTTTCTTTCTTTCTTTCTTTCTTTCTTTCTTTCTTTCTTTCTTTCTTTCTTTCTTTCTTTCTTTCTTTCTTTCTTTCTTTCTTTCTTTCTTTCTTTCTTTCTTTCTTTCTTTCTTTCTTTCTTTCTTTCTTTCTTTCTTTCTTTCTTTCTTTCTTTCTTTCTTTCTTTCTTTCTTTTTTTTTTTTTTTTCATCAGTTTATGCCTCTTAAGACTCTAAACAATAGCAACCTGATTAGTTAGGATGCTTTTTACAGTAACCTACCTTCATTTTCTGTATTTCTAATCTGTCCCAATTAGTTTCACAATATGGTTTCCCATGGTTTTGAAGAATATTTCAGAATTGACCCAAGCAGCCAGGTGTGTCGTGCAGAGCTCGGACTGTTAACAGCACGTTAAAGGTTGCAAAGTATTCCATCTCTTCTTGATAACTACAAATAAAATTTTGAAAAAAAACAAACAAAACAACAAAAACAAAAACAAACAAAACAAAACAAAAAAAAACAAAACAAAAAAAACGAGTCCTGAAGTATTGTAAAACTCTTTGCTAAACGTGTTATTTAACCTATCACTGGCAGGTGACCTGTTATCCAGGATCAGAGAGAAGGTTAGAATTTCTGCTTCCTCTGCTGTCACTTGCAGCAGCTGAACAAAGGCACTTCATTTTCTCATTTGCTTTCTCTGCTGTGATTAGATGAAAACTTTCTTCTATATAATCCCTCGACTCAAGCAGTTTGGATTCACTTGGTGTTTAGGGATGCGCTGTCTCCTTCCTGTCACATCTAAACAAACTTCACGGTCAACAGCTTATTTATTCTGTTTTGTGTCTCATAAAGAATCTTCCTGGTTGAACTCTGAACCTTGCTGCAACATGCAGAGTATGCTCAGTCAAAATGCCTTTTGATCTTCCTTATTGAAAGGTTCCGTGTGACAATCTTGATGATTCTAAGCTCTCCTCCAAAGATCTGTTCTTTTTGTATTCCTTGTGGGTGACCACTGTGACAACATTTTAACATGCTTTTCGTAGTCCTCTACATCTTCGGAAAGTTTGGACTGTGTGTCTGCCTGTGTACAAATGCATATGTATATTTGTTACAAACTGAAATCAAGACAAAATAAGAAATGAAAATCTTATACGACAAGCCCTGAATTGCCGGCAATGAACAGAGTACAAAATCAAATTAAAAAACCGTATGCTAAGAGAATAGCATTAGGAACAATTTGACATTTATTGAACAACAGATGGTGATTAAAAGCATAAAACCCTGATTGCTAAAAAACAAGCCTCATTGTTCTGTCTAAGGCATTTCAAACTAAATGCTCTAAGCATCAGTGAAATCTCAAGAAGTTCAGTCTTGAAGGTGTTCCTACATGTACTCTTATCAGAAACGTTGCTAAAATCTTCTTTTCAAAGTACCACATTTGTAGCTTGACAGTTTCCTGGAAAGGAATCTTCTCCCATGCAGGCCACAGATAGTAAACACTTGACAGAGAGGACATGCACATTAAGCTTATTTTTTTTTTTAAGTGAAGGGGGACCTGCCTACTTTCTCCTTCTACTCTGTTCTCTCAGCTTTCAGTGAGTAGTCTGAGGATGCATTATGCAGTCCTGTCTTTCAGAATGTGAACCACAGGGGAGTGGGTAAGTCAATCACCCTGGGGCAAACCTGAGTGTGAAGAGAGGCTTGAAAACTGTCCTCTTTCTCCTGCACCATGCAATGATGTTCTCTGCCTGTGATATACTTGATATAGCTGTTTTCTTTAATCTGTAGCTCTGAGTCACAGATCCCTAAAAGTCTGTATACTGCCTGCAAAGGAAGTCATGAAACATGATTAAGATAAATCATCTATTGTCTGTTGATCTGTCTTTTCTTTCTAGTGGGAAGAGAGCAAAGGCACATCATTCCAGGAAGTGCTCCTAGGGGATCATCCCCTTTCTATCTCTAGACAGTACATCTTGCCTGGCTGAATCTGAACTCAGAGGCAGTCTATTTGTGGACACAGATTGACATATGCTGGATTTATATTTATAGGATCAATTATGAACTGTTTTGCCTCATCTTGTTCCCTTTGTTCTAAACGATTTATTGCATCTTTATGTGTAACGGTGCCCTTAGGAGTGACATAATGATAATTAGCATAGGATACATTAAGTAATACGTTAGATAGATGCAGCTAAGATACATAGATGCATTTATCTGAGATAATACATTAGATAGACATATTGGACAATTCAGCTTAATTGCTTTGTTAGTCTAACTATCCATCCTTCTCTGTGTGCCCTGTTGTAATGTCATCTACGGGTGAGCCTTGCCTTATTTTCTTTATTCCGAATGCCATTCTGCGCACTTCAGGCTTGTTGGCTTTCATATAATCTTTTGCTCAGATCATATTTTCTGCATCATTTGTTGTCCTCCTTTTTCTCCTTCAGCATTTTTACCTATCCCTCCTATGTTGTTCCTGCCTGCTTTAGCTACTTTTCATTGACTGTGCATAAAGAATTTCTAGTCTTCATTCACATATATTTGTTCTGCCAAGTCTGACTCACAGATTACATCTGCTGTGTCTATGAACAATAGCCAACAACACGGTCCTAAAGACTTCATGCTACAAGATATTTCCTGTCAAAAATATTCCCTAAAGCACTTTGGATGACAGTGACTGTAAAACCTCAAACCACAGAGCAGATAATATGATCTTAGAAATTATGAAGATTCCTGTGTCTGCATACAGGGGAAGATAAGCATGTGCACTATGTGGTTTGTCCCATCTTTGGATACTTATCAGATGGCTGAACTGCTCTCTGAGGCAATTATACCTTTCTATGATGAATGTTGACTAAATGACTATCTCAGGCTAGAAATTTAGCTAATGACAAGTAGATTATGATCACAAACCGGAGAACGAGACATCTGATTTTCAACTCTTGTGTGCCAGCATCCTGGTGTTTCATCAAAAATATTTACTCTTTTGGTTAGCATTTTTCAGATTTTGATTTTTGACCAGAAAGCTATTTTATTCGATTTTTTTTTTCTTCATATCATTGCAGGAATTTCATGTCAAGATTTAATGTAAAATGTAACTCTGAGAATAAGAAATGATACTACAAATATATGACACTTTAACAGCAGAAGTCTAATGAAAAATCTGACTCAGTTAAAGCAGAGATATTCTGACCTTGACTTTAACGGTGCAGAAGATGGCAGAAAAACATTAT
Organism: Excalfactoria chinensis; assembly: GCF_039878825.1. Taxonomy (NCBI): domain Eukaryota; kingdom Metazoa; phylum Chordata; class Aves; order Galliformes; family Phasianidae; genus Excalfactoria; species Excalfactoria chinensis. The sequence goes on along the minus strand of NC_092825.1, from coordinate 154,877,096 downwards.
TTCTAGTTAAGAAAATTGCAGTTAGTATCTACTTGTTAGTGGTAAAGAAAGTAAGTACAATTTTGAAGTGGAATACTGAGGACTACAGTAAGAGCAAGGTGAAACTGGAGGGCATATGTAGAAGTGTTGTTAAAATGAACATTTGAAGAGTCTAGATACTAAGTAGAAGAACTTCTGGTCTTCTTCAGAAGCTGCAAGATAGCTAGTGAAGTCCTCAAAGGAAGACAGATAAAATACTTGGAGAAAGATGGAGGGGATGATGTTCTGTGATTTTCCATGAAAGTATCCAGGATCTTGAAGTCTTCTCTCTTTGGAGACTTTCAAAGTGCAGAACAACCTGAGGAAAGCTGACTCTGCTTTGAGGAGATTGTAAGACCAGATGACCTCAGAGATGCCTTTCAACCTCAGATACTCTATTACTTGGCAATTATTTTTTGAACTTCAGCCATGGAAACATATGAATTTTTCTTTTTTTGTTGGATACCAACGAATAGCACAATTCCTTTCCATTGCTGCTGGGTACACAAAGCTTTTCTGCTATTATCCTGTAAAATTTTGTATTGAAGACATAATCTGAGGAAATATTTTTCTTAAGCACAGGTTTATGACTATTGCATTGAAAGAAAGCAGTAAAATAAAGAAGATAGCACAAAGAAAAGAAAAAAAAAAAGGAAAACTGTTTATTTTGCTGATACTTGCAATAGGTAATGACGATCGGCAGTAAGAATCTATTAAACTACTTTAAATTAGTCTGATCTACTTCAAAAAGACACTCATTATCAGTTAATTCATTAAGGGTATTTGCTGAGGTTTAAGACATACAAAACAAAAATACCTCATTTGCAAGTGATTAATACAGAATCACTTAAGCAATACAGCTTCACAAAAGAAATACTTATATCTGAATTCCTTTTAATCTACTTGAAAAAGATGCTTAGATCTTTAATCATCAGATACATAAGATATGTTTTGTTAATTAACTATCAATCAATATCCCATTTCATTGTCTACACTGCTCAAGAGAAGGACATACCATTGAGATGGGAGTTTTTTTCATTAAACATTCTTCCTTATTTATTTCTTTCCTACAGCTACCATTGAGGGGATTAGCCAATTCTATTGTTCAAAAATTCAAGAGAGAATTACTGTGCTTATTTATTTATTTATTTATTTATTTATTTATTCTGTGTGGTAAGTAAAGCTCCCGGAAGATTTGGTTGTGTATTCCTGTGCAGTTGAAACATGGGCTGAGTGCTCAGTTGAGTAGTTTGGGTTTTTGTTATGTTTTTTCTTTTCTTCTTCTTTTTCTTCTTCTTTTTTACTAAAATATACCTTTTGTGTTCAAGACTTTAAAAGTGAGTGTGTTTAAAAACTGCTGCAATAGGCATTATTGTGTATAATCTCTGATTTCAAGCCTGGACTTTTCTGGATTGTACTGACCTAATGGTTTTGTAGACACAGTCCCTGTCGAGTTCTGTATTGCTCCTGTGTTTGAATGGCCCAATAGATTCTCAGGTTGTGTAAGATGTGTAAGTCAGCACCTGGTAAAGACAGGCTTTATTATTTATTAATCTTCTGTCATGCTTTGGAACAAGAGAGAAGGAGGAGGAATTGCCTGGGCTGGAGATCCATGTCCATTTTCCTGCTCAGGAATAAAAATAGGTTTTTAATACAAAGTGGATCAGATTGTTTTCTTACAATACATTCCAAATGATTCATATCTAAAGTGGACATGTTTACATGTCTAAAGCCAGGGGTAATAATTGTTTTAATGTCTGAAATAAAAACAAGAAAAAAAAAAACAACAAAAAAACAGGGTTAACAACGAAATGCTGACACAACTTTATCTATAGCACTTCTAGCAGAGCGGTTATAATATGAAAAAGTAAGGTTCAATAAAATGCAAGGCAGAAACAGCAAATTATATTAGATGTGACATATTAGCCATAAGGCCTTTTCTAAACTGCAGTGAAAAAATTAGGACAAGGGTATGGTAGTATATTTCTCCCCACAGCATGAGAAAGGCCTAACCCTCAGAGCATTCCCTCTAAACTTGTATTCTATTTCTAGCATGTGTTTTATTAACTTTTATTTTTGTTTTGCAGGCTAGACACACAGCACCAACCTTAATGTCAAATTAGATAATGAAAAGCAATAGTCATCTTAAGAGAAATCATTCAAATAACTGTCATGTTGCATTATAGTTCTTGCTGCTAGCAAAAGCCTTAATTAAGTCTGCAGAATGGTTTCTTTTCTCATCCTCTGATTTCAGATGCTCTGAACTTCCTAAGCAATTTTTCTGTTAGAGCTGTATATCTTTATGTTCTTCTGGAAATCATCTGATATATAGAATAGAGCAATATCTTACAAAAAGAAGTAGAAGGAGAGAGTTTCACATAAAAGTCCATCATTTATCACGTAGGAAAAAAAGTGAAAGCTAGAGCTTCAAATATTGCCTGCTTTATTCTGGAATGATCAGCATAAGCCTAATGACTGCTGCTGATGTATACTGATAAACAAACTGAAACAACAGCGAATGACATCTTAGTATGATAATCTGGAGCTATGCTACAGAACAGATCCTGTCCCCTTCATGCAGCAATGCGTTTGCCAAACAGTGAGAAATTGCTTGTTGGAAAAGAACCAGGCTGACCCCCAAAACAATTTTCCTACAGGAAAAGGTGTTGCAGGATCATTGCTGCTTTGAGCAATTTCTGACTTAAGCAGCAATTCCCATCAGGGAATTTAATTATGCTAAGGGCTGAAATGATAAGTACAAGGACCAGAAAATGCAAGGGAAATTGAGCTGTCCTTGGGTTCTGAATCAAGCAGAGCACAACCAGACCTGAAGGAACGGGTCTAATGAAAGCATGCATAATAAGTTGCAATTAATACCACTGAAAGAACCATTGCTGTGATAGGCATTATCTACTGCAACTCCATTACTACAATGAGCAAACTGGATGTGTTTCTACAGTCTATAAACCCCCACCTAGTTTCCTTAACCTTGAGAGGATCAAAGCCCAGCAGGAGGCATGTAGCTGAAGAGTCTACTACAGCTCTTTTTGAAGGCACTTGAAGTCTTGTCTGCAGCATCAGACTCCGCCCTACTTGATGCACTTTGCTTCTTGATGTGGCCTGCTCTCAGCACCTGTGAACCAGAGTCTTTTAGGTTGCAGCTAAACTGGACAAGGTGGCTAAGGAGCTCATCTGTTGCACTGCAGAACTATTACGAAGTGAAATCCCTAGAAATGTGTTTACCGGGATGTCAGCGCCTCTGCACAAAATGCTAAGATCTGCAGATGAGTTTCTAGTGGTCCAAACTGCCTACCAAGAGAGATGGAAAGACCCTCAAGCCTCATTTACAAGCTTTGTCTATGGGGGAACCATATTCTCCTCTGTCTGGCTGTTGGGGTTTAACCCAGAAGGCAGCTCAGCACCACTCTCTCTCACAGTGGGATGGGGGAAATGTAGAAGTGTGAGAAATTGTGAATTGAGGTGAAGACAGTTTAATAGGTGAAGTGAAAGTGCACAAGTAAAGAATAACATGGAATTCCTTCACTGCTTCACATTGGCAGGCAGGTGTTCAACCATTTCCAGGAAAGCTAACTTATCATACATAGCAGTTTCTTGGAAGACAAATTCAATCCCCCTGTGTGGGTCCATTCCTATCCTCAGCCTTCTTTCTTCCAGCTTTTATTGTTGAGCGTGACTCCCAATAATCTGGAATAATTCCTTTGGCCATTTTAGGTCAACTGCCCTGGCAGTCCCCCTCCCCTCTCCTTATACAATCCTAGTCCATCATTGGCAGAGTAGCCTGTGAAGCTAAAGGGGCTTACAGAGCCTCTGACTCTGTAAAAGCCCTGCTCAGCAACAACTAAACAACCAACACATTGGCGTGTTATTGACTCTATTTTCATCATAAATGCAAAACACAGCACCGTGCCAGCTACTGTGAAGCTATCCCAGCCAACAGTATCCCAGCATGACACTGGTACTTATGTAATGTGGGTGCAAAATGTGTCTAGATCAGAATATCTGACTATCACATGTTGCTATTTACACAAAAACCTTTAGAAATAAAAATACTTCTGATGCATCAAGTAGTGGTGAGCCAAGCTCCTTTTTTTCCATTGAGCCTCTAGACTGAGATTTCCCTGACTGTGTTAACTTGTTAAATTAATTTGTTGGAACCAACAGAATCATAGAACATCCTGAGTTGGAAAGGACCCACAGAGATCATAGAATCATAGAATAGCTTGGGTTGGAAAGGATTTTAAAGCCCTTCCAGTTCTAAGCTCCTGCCATGGGCAGGGTTGCCACCCACCAGATCAGGTTGCCCAGGACCCCATCCAACCCGGACTTGCTGTTTGTTAGGGCCTGATTGTGAAGCCACGCATTGCATCCATCTAGATTATTTCAAAGGTATGATATTCTAACATTGCCTTCATACTTGACCTAAATTCCTCTTTTGTAAAATTGAAACAACAGAATTGTACTTCTCTTGTACTTTGTGTGCCAGATCTAGACTACCTCAGTGGTAAGTGCTCTGTGACATGAGAAAATAAAATCATCAGGCCAGCATGTCTCTCTGGGATTACGTACACTTGGGAAACAGTGTCCCTCTGGGAATACATCCAGTTTGAAAGGATGTCTGACAACCTTTGTACGCAAAGAGGAACAGCAAACTGGAAGAGAACAAAGACTTTCCATAGAAAATGTAAAGATGGACAGATAGAGGAGGGAAGGAAAGAAAAGGAAAACAAAATGTTTTTGAGAATTCTTCATTAAATCTTTTGAACTGCATGTTATTAGGTTTTTCCTGCTTTTTGGCCAGCTCCACAAAGCCACAGTGGAGCTGGCAGAAGGAAGGGTGGGTCAGCACATGCTAAAATGCTACAGAGCTATACGGCCCCTAAAAGGACTACTGTTTGCTGCATCCAATAAATGGTTCGTTCAGAAAGAACTGCTATTGACAGTATCTAGTTCCTCAGACTTCTGACCTGTTTGCATAGCAAGAACAATCCAGATTGAAAGCCTTTTGAGACATATAGGAATGTTTGCATATCCCTCCCTTCTTCCCTTCTGTGTTTCCTCCCTCTGCTAAATCAAAACCAAAATAATTCCCTTTGCATAGATATATTTTTGTTTTCTCTGACAGCCTAAACAGTCATAAAGGACTGGGTCACTTATCATTCCATACAAGCAATACATGACTTGGCCATCTCCATATTTTAGAGCTGTTTGAAAGTGTTGGTTTCTGGAATGCAGGTATCAATTTCTAACCTGGAAAGGAGAGAGTAAGGAAAACTAAACTGAAGTAAAGTCTTGTTAAGCAGGATTGTTTATTTTTTTGGGAGGGTGTAGGGGAACGCTTTGTTTTGTTAGTTTGTTTATAGGTTCTAAAAAATCAAATGGATTAAAATGCATCAAAAAATCCCCAGGAACTGGGCTGAAAGTGAACAGGAATTTAATCTTTCTTCATTGCTGTCAACTGAAATTCTTTCCTCCTGATAAATGTAAGTAGATGCTGTTGCTGCTTCTTTATTGATGCTGGCGACCTCAATCCAATAGTACAGGAGAAAGTGGAAGATTAAGATGTATAGTAAAGCAGGACTGCAAGATTATTGCAATAAAATGGAAAAATTGTCAGTCCCATGTTGCCTTAAGATGGAATGTTATGATGCTTTTTTTTTGTTGTTAGGAAAGGTTAAAACTCTTCCAAGAATATCTTTCTTACTGATAGACTTTCCCTGGAGAAGACCTTGTAGTCATTTCAGTCCTTAGTGACCTGACTGTAAATCTGATAATACCAAAGCCCCCAAAATAAACTGACTTGCTTATGGACCTTCAGCTGTTCAAATTGTGCTGGCTGTGAGTTGCATAAAAGAGGAAATTAGAATCTAGCTAAAAGTCGGTGGTTAAATCAGTATTCCAGAAGCATTCAGTTAACAAGATGGTAAGAGTGGATGAAGAACAGGATCCATGTGTACATCAAGAAAGCCAGCTGGAGGTCAATGAACAGTAACACAAGCCAGTGTCCCAAAGAGAAGCTACCTACGTGTCACCAGGTTATTTGTACTTATCATAGGTGCGCCTAATATTTTAGTAAGGCCCAGTGTTTGGAACCTGCTCCTTGGAAATTTCTCTTGTAAAATGGTTAGGATAAAAACAGCACAGAAGGAAGCTGGGGTAATGCAAACACAGATTGTCACCTGCACGGGGACTGGGCTGTAATCCCTGCAGCCTGCATTTTCTGGTCAAGGAGTGAAGCAGCCTTTGCAGAGACTCAGAGTTGAAAATATGCTGCATGCACAGGGAAATCTCTTTATCACCAGGGGAGAACTGAAGCAAACCCCAGAACAGGGTTCTAGTGCAGAAAGCTTACAGTAACATCAGGCTTGGCCATGTTTCACTGCCTATCTTTTGATTTTTTCCACACACTCTCTCCTTGGATGACTGTACTGTGAAAAGAGCTAGACAGAGCATCACTCCCGTCCTAGCATCCTTTAACACTATTCAAAATACTTAAACCTGCAGGGAGATTGCTAAGTGACCCTTCTGAATATGTTTTTATCTAAATCTTTGGTCACATGGGTAAGAAAGGGAGGAAGTCCTGACAATGTTGTGTGGCATGTGTCTTAACTTTTATTAGATACGGAGAAAAAAAGTGACCAAAGACAATCTTAGTCCAATGGCCTCGTATGTCAAAGCATTTCCAAAATGCCTGCACTCCCTATTTACACCCTGCTATTTGCATGTGAAAAGGCTGTATTTGCAGATGTCAAGATTTCACCGAGGGTCAGACTGAACTGAAACCCTGAGTTTCAGACATTTTAGAAGGCCTGGGAAGGTTTGTTTTCACGGCTCTGGTTTATTTCATTGTTGGAGATAAGAAAGTGAGATGACTCAGTTGAGAAATAAATCCCTCCAGGCTTGGTCTGTGCTTTGGTTTTGGCCCCTTCTGTCAGATGGCATTGTTTGCTTGTCTTATGTAGCCAGGAAAGCTTCAAATGCACACATTTGAAATAGAGCTTTCTCTACCTACATGCTTCAAGGTAATTCAGATCGCTAGCGAGCTGTTCTACAGATCTGCTCTGGGGCACTTCTCAGCACAATCAGCGATGAAAAGGGATGGCAGCAGTAAAAATCATGCCAGGAAAGAAAGGAAAGAAAAGAGGGACATTCTTGGTGTCACAATGGCTAAAGCAGTTTGGAAGTTGGCTCACACAAACCAGGAAAAATATTTCCTTATGTATAGTGCTTTCTGAACCACTGGGGATGCAGAGGCAGGTGAAGATCTGTGTCCCTTCCAGTGGGTAGCCACGATCCCATTGCTTGCACAGACATTCCTACCATAAACTCTTCACTGCAACAACTCATTTGTATCTGGCAGGCATCATCAGAAATGGGGTGGTAGGGCTGGAGCATCAGAGTGCTGCTGAGAAATGGTATTTTCCTACCCAGCAATGAGGCTGCAAGGATTTGTCCTTACTCCTGGGACAGTGAAATTTGATTTTGTCTATGCTGCTGTGAATCCTTGATCATTCCCTAAGGACTGTTCTTACAGAGCTTGGAATGAGACTATTATTACATTACCATTCAGAGCAGGCCTGCCGACGTAATTATTTCCTATTAGAAGTGCCTGCATCATTGCAGTTTCAGAGTATTGAATTTGCAATACGCAAAACTGTAGGTCAAGATCTTTGCTGATGTATCCCTCATAACTTTGATGAAAATAACAGCACTGCAAGCATTTGTAATAGCTAAGACCTCTGCCCACATATCTACACCTATATGTGTAGATCTATGCACAACAATGTTGAAAAATACTGACGTTTGTAGGGAAAACCTTGCCACAATAAAGATAATGTATGGGAAAAAAGGTTGATTTTTCTCATAAAAAGTGGAAATTGGTCAGTTTTGCATTTTAGTATAATTTTAACCTTCAACAAGGTACCAAAAGTCTTCAAACAAACGTCTGCAATTACCTATCTATTCACTTTTCTGTTGAGAGACTTTGAGTTGAGGAGTGCACATGCAGAATGAGAAGGAAAATAATGATCAGATTTAAGCTAAGCTAAAAGGCATTTTCTCAGCTGGAGGTTAGAAAAAGGAGATTACATAAATGTAGAATTTTGTGAGGGGTCCTTGATGGTGTGTGGAAAAAAAAATCCCTACATACAGCATAACATAATAATGGAAAGGGAACATGAGAAAAAAAAAAGAACAACCAAAAAACCAACACGCCCTGCTTTAAACTTAGTTAATTCAGTGAAGGTACATTTTTCATTTTGGTGGTGCTTCTATTTTACACAAAGTGTATCTTAAAGAGAACTTAGATGTTTAACTGCATTGAGATTGTGCATTATACTCCTTGTCCTTTACAGAAGAAAGCATACCTGCCAGCAGCACATAATTTAATAAGGAAAATATCATTATAACTAGATTTTGGTGACACTATAATCATGAAACTGAGGTGAGGGGTCAGCCAGCCGGATTGTTTCTATTGGGTATTTGAAAACTGTAGGATGCTGTTATTTTCAGCTACACCATAATTTTATTTTAGTGCGGGGAATAAATCAAAGATTTAAAAGCAGGTTATTCTTTTGCTATCTAAAATCAGCGATGTTGGTGCAGAATTGCTTGTTGCCAAAACTAGCTGGGAGTATATTTAGTCTGAGAAAATGATTGGCTTGATAGCTCAGAGGTCGAAAAAGACTCTATAACAAATATATTCAGCTTAGCATCAGTTTAGGGTTTTCCATGCTGTCCTGTCCTCATGCCTTCATTCTCCTTTATGGCATTTTCCTGTTATTGTGTCCTTTAGGGAACGGGTTCTGTACACTGTTCAGTCTGTGAATGGGTTCAATCCTTGGTTTCTGCGGGGGCTGCTGGGAAGGGTGTCACTTGTGAAGGCAGTTTTGTGAGGAGACAACTCCTTACTAAGACCCATACTCAGACAACCGGCATCATGTAGGCCTCCAAGCAGCTATCAGGAGCTAATTGTGATGCTTATTAAAGACAGCTTAGCAGGGATGTGAAAACGGCAGGCAGAACTCTGCTATTATCTGCACCAGCTCCCTGTCCTCTCACTCAGCAGCGCTACTATCCAGGTCTATTCATGGACAGAGATGCTGATTTTCTAAAAAGAGGGGAAAAAAAAAAAAAAAAAAAAAAAGAGGTCCCTAACCATTGTAACTTGGCAGTTCTATAAATACAGCCCATCCCAGGAAGGCCGACACAAAGTCTTTATATTGCATTTGCATCTCGTGCCAGATTTATGGTGTAAACGTGGCTGCAGGACTGCTAACGAGGCAATGCATGTTGCCGTGACTCTGAAAACCCCCTTTTTCCCAGCTTCTTGCGAAACCCTTGCTAGAGCCAAAAGACCACCGTGACTCATCAAGAAACGTGGCAAAATGGCGTTTATTAGGAGTAATCAATACCTTATATACCTTACTACTTCGTCTACGCCCCCTAGGGCACACGTTTGAAATGCGCGCCAATGTACCTCACAGGGCTTGAGACGGAAGAGGCTGGATTACTATCACCGTCACATACCGAAAAAGCCCCGCTACCGCCTATATGCTTGTACTACAAGGTTCAGCCTCGTTAGCATCTACAACAGTGCATTCTGCACAGTCTGCAGGTGAGCATCACATAGGTGTTCCAGAGGAAAACTGGGTGGCGCAGATGTGCCTTAGTTCCTTTATTACTGGTGGCAACAAAGTAAAGAGAACCCCAGAGAAGAACAGCTTAACTCAGACATCCCAGTTTAAGAGTTTCAGTGTTATCTCTTATCATTTGCAGTATCTCCTTCCCACCTCCACCCACCTCCTCCAATTTTTCCTGTGAAAACTGAGTGAACACAGTATGGAAATCAGGGACACAAGGAATGTCAAACCCAACGTGCCATCTCCTTGAACTCCTTGTCACAGTAAAAATAGTTGGAGGTTTGCATCCTGTTATTCCTCATGCAAACTGTTACTGCAGACAAGCACTTTGCCTGTGGTAAATGCTCTTGTTCAGAGCAGATGTTTCCTTCAATTAGCATTTTTTTTTCCCCAACTATTTAGCAAGTGCATTCTATTAAAATATTTTAATTTATGCAGAAATTATGTTATTAAATTTACAAATTCTTTTTATAGGGCACATCCTGTAGTTTCAAGCTAATAATTTTCTGTCAGTAACGGTTACCATGGGCCGGAGAGTATTCCTCTAATAAGAGATATCTGCATTCTTTTTTTTTTTTTTTTTTTTCCTATTTATTTCAAAACAGTGAGGCATTTGCGTCTTTCATGTATTTCTCATAAGTATGATGATTGCATTTTTTATATCCTCCACATAAAGGAGGATGCTTAACATTTAAGACACTTGACAGTTTTTTTTTTGAGAACATGGGGATATAGATCTTAGTCTTGAAAGTTTCGCGAGCATTTACTAACTCTTTTGTGCTTCATTCTCTTCTGATAACTTTTTTTCTTCCTTCCAAACCCAGAGCCTTAAGGACTGGTAAGACAGTCTTTCTTTCCTTATCCTTCCATCTGTTCAGACCATTTTCACACACCCTGCAGATGCAGTTCTGCCCCTGGTGTTACTTTTCCCCTGAACGCTGACAGAAATGGACAGCATAGCTCAAGAAATCCATATATAGGTCAGTGTTATTTCTGACAGCGCTTTCATCTATCAATTAAAATCAGCTATCGCAAAGCCTAACGCAGTTTTTCCCGTGGGAGGCTGAGTAGCTCATGCAGTTGATAACGAAATGCCGAGTTCTACATTGAGGTTGTCGGCAGGAATCCAGCTCAGGTTACGAGTGACCGACAGTTGCTACCATCTACTGGCTGTTTGCAATCCTGTGAGAAACAACGGGGTACTGACACTCCTTCCTCATCCTATTGAGGAGAAAAAGGGTTCCTGTCTTGTTGGCAAGGTGACCAAAAGCTTTTTGGTTTTGGCAAGAGGGTAGCCCTGTCCTTTGAGCAGGTCTTTGGCTTGTATTTTGTGTGTTTTTCTCCTGTTATCTAAAATAATGCTGCTTGTTTACATTAGATGAGTACTGCTGTGTTTAGGAGTGTGCCTGCTAATCACTGCTGAAACTGGTTGTATGCAAAAGCAGTCCATGTCTGGCTTCAATGTTAAAATCCAGTATCCCACTAGTTAACCTGTGTTTAGCTGTCTCTTGGTAATGGCTTTTCACAGTGCTGGCAAACCCACTTAAAGACTCACTGCATAAAAGAATATTGCATCTATTACAAAGGTTGCACCATAAAGACAGCAGGGTAGTAGTAGAAGATACTAAAATGACTGGGCAATAAGACAGAAAATCTCATTTAATACACAATAAATATATTCACTTTATAATGAACATAGAGTAAAAAGGTCTACTGTCATAACACTATCTGTGTTTCCAGATTTTCAGAAGACTCGATGAATTTTAATTGATTTCTGTTGTTGTTACTTTGCAGTAATGGGTATAGCTTAACTGATTAAGGGAAAAAAACACAAAAATACTATGTATGTTTATTCTCTGTACTTGTAATTCAGAGGATAATTATTGATGATTAATAGTAACATCAGTATTTGTTTATTTCAGTTAACTCTATCTTTTCCTTATTCCTGGCATTCCTAACTTGATTGATGCCAGAGGAATAAGGAAGACAATGCAATTTGGCTTTTCCTTTCACATCTCCTGCATATAGCCCTCCTGGACCCCGAAGTGGAGTGGCTTTGACTAGTTGCCCAATCCATGTCAGCTACAGTCAAATGAGAGGCTTCAAAAGTAGACTAGCAAGTGACAGTAAGCTGGCAGTGTATTTGCAAAATGTGATAGATTATAGATCTACCCATCACCTAAAGGGAAGGCACAGAGGCGCAATGACAGGATGACAGGAGAGTTTACGAATGCCAGAATTCCATGTATCAGTGAAGCACTTAAGGTTACCAAAAAGAGTAAACTCCGGCAAGATGGAAAGTAACCTCAGAGTTCTTGTAAATTTGGGTCACAAACAAGAACATTAAACTTTTAGATAACCAGGGAACTACTGTTGATTTCATGTTATGAATGATGATATTACATGGTGTTTACCCAGCCACGGGCAGTTATCTTAATAATGTAGGAACTTCAAACCAGCTGTAGTGCTCTCCTATCCAAAACACTGATAGTAGTCACTACCATAGTGGGAAGAGTATTCACTTCTTGACAAAAAGTACTAGGTGGAATTCTCTGGCTTCTTCTCTGCAAGCGGTCAGACTAAATATCTGACATGTTCCAACCTTTCATGCTTCAATAAAGATATTCAAGTTATAGAGGGAACTGTCGTAGAGTGTAAGAATTTGTTATAATCATAGTGACTTCCAACTTATAGAGTTTAATAATAAAATAAGAAAGTAAGTTATGTCCTTCTGATACTTTGGTCATAAACTGATTTTATTTTTTAACCAGTTCAAGATGAAAAATTATAGTGAGCCAGTCACTTTTAGAGAGTAAAAGGATTTCCTTCATTAGTTTCTCATAGCTAAGTGGTCAGATAATCATTTAAGTGGCTACCACTGTGCATTCCCTGGGATGTTCTGAAAAGAGCTGTTTAAGCAACTGGACCTTTAGGGGCTGTATATATATCACTCTGACAGAGTTGATCCTAGGAGTGTATTGTCCTTTCAAAGGACACCCTAAATCCTAGCTTTCCAGATGTGCTGGTCTCTGTAGTAACCCAGAAGCTCCCATGAGACATGCAAACTTGCTGTTGAATGGTAGATAAGATTTGATCCTGTATCTGTTATGATTGCATCTGTCTGACAAGTTAGATGAGTTTCTGCTCCAAGGAAAGACAACTAAATGTAGTTATCTAAATGAAGGCATTGGCTACAATGCTATAGTCTTATTGCAGATATTTTCTTCAGCATTATCTGAGTTCTAGGCACTACTGAATGGGATTTGGGAACCGAATTCAGATGTGCACACATGGACTCTCTGATATTTTTTCTCTGGTTTTCAGGTACCACTATGGAAAATTACTGCTTTACTGTAGGTTCTCTGTCATATCTGTCATTTCCATGTGTCATCCACACAATGGGGCATCTTAACTTTTTGTTTGTGTAACTGCAGTGAGTCAAGATCTCTGCTGTTTAGATTTGGAACTTAAACATGCAGGTCACAAGTATATATCTGAGGTACATAAACGTAAGAGTCTATTGCCATTTGAGTTGCCTTAGGATCTCTCCTGGTTACTGTCATCTGTCTCAAATGTGATAGTGTATTTTTGCATCTTGGTCCAAAATGTAGCTATTTTAGTCTTGAATTGAGTCATACTTGAAAGGAATGATGCAGATGCCTTAAATACAGGTTTTCTTCCATGTTAGATGCCCCATACACCTGACATCTATGGAAATGTAACAGATATTACACAGGATTTTCAGTTGTAAGGAATTTTGGAGTGACAGCTGGAAAGATACACTCAGTGTCTCACAGGACACTGTAAACTTAGGTTCACATGACTGAACTGAGTCTTAAGTAACCAGGAACTGGGTTCTCACTAGAAAAAGTTAGCAGCAGCTCCACCAGCTCCAGCACTACTCCCTATTACACAGCCATTTCTTTCTATTTCCCCTGTGTGTTAGTCAGTTAATTCTCTTCTCATCCTTGTTTCATCAAGGCACTGGAAAAATGGAGAGTTCACCACCCAGAAGGAGACTAAGGCTAGTGCTACACTGCTGGGTACTGCTGGGATAGCTTCCAAGCAGGCTGGTTTAGATGTGCATCCTGCCTGTTTTCCAGGCAGGACCAGGGTGGTTGGAGCCCCATGAAAGTCTGCTTTGTGTTTTATCTGGGTCACCTGTTCCATTTCAAAGGGAATATTTTGCCACTTAGACTTTTGAAGGTCAGATCTGTTTAACTCCCTTCACAGACTAAGCTGGTCCATTGGGTTAGGCAATGAAACATCAGGGATGCCAGCACTCTTATTTGAAGTGCTGCTTGTTTTTTTGTATTCCTTTGATGAATTTAAATTTTCCTGAAACAGACTGACTGGGGTGAGCAAAGTAGGTAAGACAGAAATAGTTATGGGAGTATCAGAAGAACTGGAAAATGACAGTGCCTGAATTATCTGTTGGAGGCATTATCTTCCTATTTACGATATGGTCATCAGTTAAAAGCCATACTTAATCTGTCACTCTGTGTCCATTTACAGATAACATTGGTGGCTCATGGGGTCTTTTGAAATCTATTTGAACAGACGACTGAAACATTTTTTTCTTGACAAGGGACTTGTCACACTTACTCATGTCTTTGCAGTTCCAAGCAAGATTTCTGCAACATGTTCTGGGATTTATAAGCAACTGCAAGAAAGGAAGGTCAGCAGCTCATCTCCTTTTTGGAGTGGTCACTGAACACTATTTACATAAAACATTGCTCTCCCGTGATTTCCTTCTGACTCCTTTTTTAACATCATGCAGTACAAAGAGATAGTAATAACTTTGAAAGCTTTGTGTATACAACAGTTCAAGAGATAAATCTTTTTCCTGGGAGAAACTTTGATAAAAAAGGTTGAAAGCAAAACAAGGTTTAATTTTGAAGAGAAAATTTACAGTGGCCACCCTCAGCAAGTTTGCTGATGATACGAAGTTGGGAGAATTGGCTGACATGCCTGAAGGCTGTGCTGCTGTTCAGTGAGACCTGGACAGGCTGGAGAGCTGGGAAGTAAGAAACCAGATGAGTTTTAACAAAAGCAAGTGTAGAGTCTTGCACCTAGGGAGGAATCATTGCATGCACCAGTACAGGCTGGGGGAAGACCTGCTGGAGAGAAGCTCTGCAGAGGGGGACCTGGGTGTCCTGGTGAATGACAGGTTGGCCATGAGCCAGCAGTGTGCCCTTGTAGCCAAAAAGGCCAATGGTACTGTGGGGTGCATTAAAAAGAGCATTTCCAGCAGGTCGAGGGAGGTGATCCTCCCCATCTACTCTGCCCTGGTAAGGCCTTATCTGGAGTCCTGTGTCCAGTTCTGGGCTCCCCAGTACAAAAAAGACAGGGATCTCTTGGAAAGAGTCCATTGGCAGGCCACAAAGAGGGTAAAGGGCCTGGAGCATCTCCCCTATGAGGAGAGACTTAGGGAACTGGGTCTGTTTTGCCTTGAGAAAAGAAGACTGAAAGGAGACCTGATCCAGGTCTATAAATATCTGAGGTGTGGGAGGCAAAGTGGAGAGGCCTGGCTCTTTTCAGCAATGTGTGGAGACAGGACAAGGGGAAATGGCCAGAAGCTGGAACATAGGAAGTTCTGCACAAATGTGAGCATGAACTTCTTTACGGTGAGGGTGATGGAGCACTAGAACAGGCTGCCCAGGGGGGCTGTGGAGTCTCCTTCTCTGGAGATATTCAAGACCTGCCTGGATGCCTTCCTGTGTGACCTGGCGTAGGGAACCTTCTTTGGCAGGAAGGTTGGACATGATGATCTCTGGAGGACCCTTCCAACCCCTACAGTTCCATGATTCTGTGATGAAAGACAGAGTTTTGGTGGTAGTGGTGCCTGTAAGACAGGGATATTTAGCCATATAAGTAGTGTTGTGACACTGGAGTCATTCTCTCTACATACAAATGCATAGTCAGCTCAACAAGTATATGCACAAGTGTTTGGCTACAAAATACATTGTAGAGGTATTCTAGTCTCTGATGTGCTTTCCTCTCATGACTAGAATTAAATCCAGAAGTAGTGATAGGGAGAATTCTTGATGCTAATGAATGAGAACAGAGATACGTCAAGCCTGAATGACTGCCAATAAAGCAGAACATCGCTGAACAACAATGACAACAAAATTCTGCATTTCAATGAGATATAGTCAAGTGATGGGTTACTGGGTTGCAAATGATTTTCACCCCATGAAATTCAGGGGTAAGTTTTCCAACAAAGTTTATCTCAGATGGAATGATAAAAAAACAACAAAAACAAACCCACAATAAAACCTTGTGATAAGATAAAGGAAGTGGGAAGACATGCTTCATAGTGTGGAAGAAGAAATTTGGCAGTGGGAGTGAAGGTGAGAGTCTGAGAAACTCTGAGAGGCAAATGTACAGCTCTGAGCAGGTGTGAAGCTGTGCAGTCAAAGATCTGGACTTCAGAAGGAGAAAAATGCATACAAACAAGCATTGTCTATCTGAAGCCACCTTTTCCTTTTGGAAAATCATGTTGATGGGACATTTTAAATAAGCTCTGCCTGTTTAATTTAAGAGAGAGGAACAGCAGCACCTTCTGTGCCTGCTATTATGACACTTCTACTACTTCAGGCAATCATGCTGGAAATGTCTGCTCAGAAATATGCACATTTCTTTCCTCCATACGTCTTGAGTATGAATGATGCATTTGGAATTACTTTTACTGGAACATTTCTGGCAGAAGTTATTCTCCCTATGACACAGATATAATCTACTCTGTCCAGGGTACTATGCATAAGATGCATATAAACAGTATTCATTCTTTTAAGTACCACTCTGGCAGTTGCCACTCTCTGGAAACTGCTTTATGCACTCCTCCAAGGCAGCAATATTGTGTTCAGGTAGTATGATGCTGTGTGCCGAGTTGACTGTATGTAAAACCATACGAATAAGCAATTTAATTATCCTTGGTTGCTCCCAAATTCTGCCTTTAGTTCTCCACCATCGGGGAAAAAAAAGGTTCATGGAGTTCTTTACAGAGTAAAAAATGTCCATATATTTTATGAGAAAACATTTTCCACTTTGAAAACATAAAAAAACCCCACACACTTGCATTAAACCTGGCTTAAGGTTTATAACATATGACAGTCTTTAAAAAAGGAATATATCTGTAGGTTTTCGTGACTTCATAAAAATACCTATTACACATGCTGAAAGTGCTGCACATTAGATACTCTTGTCTTAGAATGTAATTGCCTTAAAGGTATAAAGGAAGCTGAGTCTAATAATTCCCCCAGCGTGTCTATACTCCATTTCTGTTCCACAGAAGAAGCTAGAAGGATGTGGTATCATCAAAGAGGCATGTGTTGGGAGAGGGGAGAGCTAATCCTTAAATAGTTGTGCACTGCATCTCAACTAAGGAATGGAAACATTGTGAAAGGATTTCCTGACATCTTACATACACTGTAGCCCTCAACCTATTAAATGCTATAATTGTTGCACTAAGATAAGGGATGCCTCCGAAGTAATCCATGCTGGGTGGCCCTAGGTAAGAAATTATTTGTTAATATCCCAGAGTTGTGCCATGCAGTGATAGTGATGGAAATTTGGCAAACCAACTCTACTTCTGTCAGATGAGTGAAACAGCCACTTCACTCAAGCGTGGATGACAGATAGAGGTAGAGATCACTGTACGAGGAAAATATGAAGATGCCTTCTGATAAGGGTGGTAGCTGAAAGAGACAACAAAGCAAAGACAAGAGTGTGATGCAGTGTTACAGATATAAACAAGTCTGAGATGTCTTTTTTTTTTTTTTTTTTTTTTTTTTTTTTTTTGCAATCCATATTCCCCTTTGTAAAGCTGCAAAACATTTTTAGTTCAGTTTATTAATATTTGGCGCTGGTTTAGAACTTATCCAAGTGATTTGGATTGATGGACTTGTTTCAAAGAATTGCTCCAGTCTTGCTCCAGTCTCTTTTACATGGGCTGGTGTGATTTTCCATACAAATGGGAGAAGTATGAGTAAGAACTGAAATAACTTGCTCAAGTGGGACAAGCGAGGAAATATTAAACTAAGTGATATGAACGAACTTGTGCCCTTCCCAATGCTTCTACAGCAGAGCTGCGGATTTCAGGGGATTACCCTGTGTTCACCTTGCAGTGAGTGGAGCTGGAATCCTTACAGCTATAAAAACCTTATTTTTGCATTGAGAGTTTAAAAAAAAAAAAAAAAAAGTCAAAAGATGTACTATCTCTTCCAATTTTCTGTGTAATAGTGTAGCTGTTAGAGAACTCTCCCTTTGGAGAAAGGGATATTTTCAGAACTTGCCTCAGCATGAAAGAGTCCTACCCACATCCTCATCGATGTGGAGAGTGCAATGCGAACTGCTGATTATTATGAATTATATCCAGTAATGATTTTGAATTCACAGTCAGTGAATAAACACCATCTAAACACATCTTGGTTGTATATGAGGAAGGAAGTCAACCTGAAAACAAGCTAAAATCCAGAATTGAGTTTTCTACCACCTGGGTTAGGGCTCATTTCTCATTTCCACCTGTTCTTTTCTCCCACTCTTCTTGAAGGTTTAATTTCTTTCTGAACTCTGCATAGAAAGGAGATCCTGCCCTTTGTGGCACCTTCCCAGTGACAAGTTCGCATTCTGGACCAGGGCATTTGAAGACAAAGCATTACCATTAACTTCTGCGCTGAATTCTCTGCTTTTATGAAGTCCCTTGGTGAGCGGTTTTCCTGCTGTTTGGAGGCAGTGCCCTCTTAGGACTTTACTAGAGCATGGTAGGAGGTAGCTGGAACAGGCTCTGGGAGTCAGCCATTCACCTGCTCTATTTCCTACTGTGTGAGTCTCACCAGGGATTTGAAGGTCACACGAGCTGGTGATCATTCTTTGGGAAGAAACAGGGGAGACAACATCCTGATTCCTATTGTCTGCTGCTGTTGTCCATGAAGCAAGTGAAGGGATTCATCTTTCTCCGTCTCTCCCCACAGGCTTACCTTTTCCTCAGTGTTGGCTATGCAGACTCAGCTGCAGCAGGGTAAGGCAGGCTCCACCATTTAGGCCATGGGGCAACTAGGAAGTATAAAACATTCTATTCATGGTGTAGCAGCATGCTGTGGATCCCACAGTGTACATCCAGAGAGTTGCACATTATTCACTTTTGTACAGAAGTATTTACTTCATTATACGTTGTGTCATGTGCTTTCTTAATGATCCTCTCTCATGCCTCTATCCTGATTCTTGTAATCAGTTCATTACTTTAGCCCTGTGCTCAGCATGCACTCAAGTGCCAGTCATTACCAGCACCATGTGTTCAGTTCAAACTATGTATCCTTGAGCACTCTATTTGGTTGTTTTCTGGTCTCCATGTGTTTACGGAGCCCTCTGATGAAATGCAGACATACTGCTTGTAAGGCTATTCTCTAGCTGCTAATCAGTAGCAATTCCCAGATGCCCTTCAGTGGCAGAGTTGTAGTTATTAGACAGCCTGGTCTTCAGGTTTGTGTCGTTTATAAACTTCATCCTTCACTGATGCTGGCCCTTAGCCTCCTAAGGGAAACAGAACCCATGAAAAAAAAATTAGGGGCGAGGTTGCAAGGGATTGTTTAATGATTGTACTCCTCAGTAAAGGTTTTATACATTGATTAGTGCTTCACGAGCATGAAATAAGTGCTCTAATGAATAGAAACCAAATATTTATGGGAGACAAGTAATTAAATCCCAGAGAATAAAGAAGCCTATTAAACCATCTGGACAGTTCAAAAGGTGTTATAAACTTCAAAGAGTTAAGAACACCTGTTAAAATCTGACTCCTGGTAGTGGTGATTAGATGTTATTGTCACATGACTGCTACCTGGGAGAGCAAGGTGAAATAAATGAGTGATTGCGTTTGGGTTTATGGCTAATTTTGCAGAAGAGATTTTCAGATTCCTGTAATCTTTCAAATATATTACAGCAGAAAGGTGAAATTTTAGATTATTTTTCTCTCCATCGATGCTCATTTTAATTTAAATGGGAACGTATTATATGTGAGAAAGCTTGTATTTCTATGGCAAGTTATGTGCATTTTACAATGATTAAAAAGAAAGTAGAGATTCTGAAGTGGATGATTTTAAAGGAAGGGAGAAAAATCCCAAGAAAAAAAACCCTCTGAAATCTGCAGTGTTTTATATGGAGTGCAGATATGAGAGATTTTAAAGTAGCTGAAACCTACTTATGAGAAATCTTTAGCAACAGAGAGGAGAAAAAAAAAAAAAAAAAAAAAAAAAAAAAAAAAAAAAAAGAGAAGCCTTCAAATATTTGAACCACCAGCAATTAAGAAACCAAGCACTCAAACAAGTAAGAATCTCAGAAGAAGGCAGGCATTATACAATCAAGTTTTATCTGAATTAGAAAGAAATAAAATTAAAGTGGGTGGAGGTTGACTCTTGCTTTGCAAAAACTGCTGTTTACAGCTGTCATGGCTGAGAATGTATTTAAAAGCTGAAACCAGCTGCGTTCAGCTAGTCAAAAGGTTGCTAATATATCCCGCAGCTAAAAAAAATGCTGCATTCTGTGAGCCAGTGCTTCACTTTGCAGAGAGTTACCCAAGCCAAGAGATGGGAATGCTTCTGGGTGGAATCGTTCTCTTCTCTTTTTGAAGCTCTGCCATTGGTTTAGCAGGGATGTAATTAAGTAAAGGATGTAGGTAGCACTGGAATGCTAGAGGCTACTTTGATTGCTTACTTTATGAAGGCTAGATTTCAGCCTTGAACTTCTGATAGGACGAGATGGATGCAGAACTTATCGAAGGAGAGACTTTCTGCTACATTTACCCATGTAACAGCACATACATGGAATATTGGGAAATGTGGAGCAAAAGATGATTTAGCCTATCATAGCTTCCTTATGGATTACTATGTCACTGTATCTTTTAATGGACCATGTGGTGTTGGCTTACAGCCTTGTTCTGACATGAGGTATGTAAAGAACTGGTTACCCAAAAATGGAGTCCAAAGGAGACAGAAAGTTTGGTGAGGATCTGCCTGAGAGAACCATTAGGAGAGGCTTCCTGCTGGAAGGAAACCAGTTTTCACTCCATCACATAGTGGTAAACCACTTCCTATAGTTAACTCCCCTATCCATGATGGCATTTCATTGGAAAAGAAAGCAGCAGTCTGATAAATGATTATCATCTGGAGGTGTGGGGCCAGTTTTTGCCTGATTTGGAAGGTCTTCAACTCAAGCTCATTTATCTCTCTGATGAATTCTGTTACCAGGGTTCTGCAGGTACTGGCAGTTTAGTGTCTCCTCTTGAAGCTGTTCTGTTTGATACAGCTATTTAAGTATTCATTGGAGCAGAGACTGCATCGGTGCAGGTCTCCCAGGTGAGTTTTCCAACCATCAACCTACAGCATTTCTCTCTTGCTCTTTCTCTGGCCTAATGAATATTTAAGATATGATAGTGATGACAGCCATAGAAAAACCCATGAGAAAATTAATTCTGCCTTCATAGCAGGGTTTGAATAGTGTGCTGTAAATAAAGCACTGGGGCCACACACTGAACGTGGAGGATAAAAGAAAATGTTGAATAGCTTACTCGTTAAGTGAGAACCATCCAGCATGAACACAGAATAAGGCAAAAAACTGGGTAGAAAAATAGCATGCCATCAAGTAATTAAAGACAGTGGCACAATGCATATGCATAAGGGACTGAATTAATGTTTTCAGGAAATCTTAATTTTGGCATTTACTGGTACTGGAGTGCTTGACTTTGCAATCTGGGCAATATTCTTTTAATGTATCTTTTTGTGTGGATAAGTCTGATATAAAAAGGAACTGAGGGAGCCTCACAAAGACCTTAAAAAGCCTATTCCTTTTTTCCTCTACCACAATTGCTTCTGAATGAGAAATTATGGTAGCTGGCTGAGAATCATAATCAAAGAGTGAAAACTAAGCATAGTTGATAATTATTACCACTGCATTTCCTCTGAAGAAATTATTTTCCTCATTTCCATTCCAAGCATTTACTTCCGAACTTTGCAGACTAACATGTAATGAATGTTACCAAAATCCTCTACTACAACAGTTGAAGAGGGAGGGGACATTTAAAGAGCGAGATTTGGAAGAGACAGATAGAATAGATGACTAAATAATAAAAAGTAATGAAGTTGGCAAAATTTGCCTGCTGTTCTGTTGATGGATTTGTCTAGGAGCAGATTGAAATATTATAAAAAACATATTCGTTATTCAAAGTCATTTGTCAAGGGTCAAATTCTTTCCTGCTTACTCACAGTGAAGCAAGTGAAATCTGCCTATGGAACAAGCTGCTGGTGTGGGGAAATATGTTCCCAATTAATTAATGGAAATAATTATCAATTTCATAAGCAAGAGTTGGTGTGTTTGTTATTCAGATTGTGAATAGTTTTGACTGATCTTGTAAGTAATGTGGCATGTTGCAACGTGCTACAACATATTGAAATAGATTTCTACTACAAATATTCATCTATATTCTGTTATAATTTGATCTCTATGATTGCTTTCTGATATTCAAAAGTAGTGGCCCATCTCAACATCTCTGCCTTCCCTTTCCTGGAAATATTTTCACTACAGTAATCAGGGAAAGTAAACAATAGGAGACAAAGTGATACATTTTTTTTTGGTAGCATTATCCTAGCGCCGGTGATTAATGACTGAAAAAGGATTACATTTATGAAAGCACATGGAACTAGTCTGACAAGAGAACACAGACATGATATTGCTAAATTCTCTAATGGTTTTGTAGTGAAAAGATAAAGGAAATACAAAAAATGTGCTTTGTAGCTAGCTAAGAAAGATATTATGCTGTACAAAACACTTCTTAGGTTGATTCATTGAAAGACTTATCTTTTGGTGGCTTGTTTTCTTTTAGACTGCAATATACGTTTGTTTTCACTTTAGCAAAAGTACTCTTAAATGTGACATTTGGGTGACTTGAGACTCCCAATCCAATATTGCTATGAATTTTTGCTGTCCTGCAGATGTTCTGAGAGTTTTTTAAGTCTATTTGAAATAGAAGAGCAAAAGACATTAAAACTGGGTGCTTGTTTTATCTCACACTGGAAAGACTTACTCTAGAAGAATAAAGATGTCCATAGTCTGTATAACGCATGGACCCTACAAGGTATCTATGAACATATTTTGTTTGTTGGCTGAGTAATACATTTCTTTTCTTTCTTGACGGACTTCATAAAGGGAATTGCCACTCAGCAATTTTTCCTTTCTTTCTTCCTTTCTTTCTTTCTTTCTTTCTTTCTTTCTTTCTTTCTTTCTTTCTTTCTTTCTTTCTTTCTTTCTTTCTTTCTTTCTTTCTTTCTTTCTTTCTTTCTTTCTTTCTTTCTTTCTTTCTTTCTTTCTTTCTTTCTTTCTTTCTTTCTTTCTTTCTTTCTTTCTCTCTCTCTCTCTCTCTCTCTCTCTCTCTTTCTTTCTTTCTTTCTTTCTCTCTCTCTCTCTCTCTTTCTTTCTTCCCTTCTTCCCTTCTTTCCTTCTTTCCTTCTTTCCTTCTTTCTTTCCTTCCTTCTTTCCTTCTTTCCTTCTTTCTCTCTCTCTCTCTCTCTCTCTCTCTTTCTCTCTTTCTCTCTTTCTTTCTCTCCTTCCTTCCTTCCTTCCTTCCTTCCTTCCTTCCTTCCTTCCTTCCTTCCTTCCTTCCTTCCTTCCTTCCTTCCTTCCTTCCTTCGAAAGCAGTTGTTGGTTTAGTAGTAGCATTAACTATATAAAGAAGTTTTGCTTGTTGAAGAGTAAAATGTTTTTCAGTAGTTTGGGGATTTCAGGGCAAATTACGTTATGTGCTTGGATTTACCACTAGTGAGGAAAAAGGCAGTAAAGCCCTTTTATGCCAGATCTGTCAGGACCAGCCCAGTGGTGCTGACCTTGGGCCCTTTTGATGTGTACATCAGAGTAGTGACAGTGATTATCCTGCTGACTGAATATCTACATGGTTACTGACAGTTCCTCAGGTCAGAATGACCTGTACTTCGAAATCATTTTGGTGTTTCTGAACTATGATGCATCCTCTGAAATGCCAAATCCAGAGCATCTTTCAGCTGTTGCCATACATATTAGCTGATGTGATAAACTTTGCAGAGCTGGAGGTCTGAGTCTCTGTTAATGTCCCCTTTTTTCTTTAATTTTGGGCCCATTTTACTTAATTAAGAGTATTCTCTGAGTGGTTATTGTATCTTAATAGAGAATAAAGATGCCCCTGTAGAAAGACAACTAGACATCAACCTATAGCCCAAGGCTGATGTGCCACCATGTCCATATGGGATGAGGGGCTACCCTTTCTCTAGCAGCTCAGATCTGAACCAGGCTACATAAGGAAGACAGACTTCTTCATTCACACTCACTTCGTGATTCTCTGATGCTAGCAATATGGATACATTTGTTTTGGAACTTAAAATGTAAAAAGTGTAGACAATGTGTATTAATACCCATGAATTCAGCTTGCTTAGTCTGAGTCAGGCATTAGGTTGTGTTGCCTCCCATCTCCTTTGCATTCCTGGTTTGTATAAACAGGGTTCAAGAACTGTGCTTGTTGCTTTCATATTCATAAAAAGTACAGATCAGTATTTAAGCACTGAGTCACAAATTTGCTGCATAAATTAATGAACTGAAGTGTGAAGTGAATAATATCCTTCTTTATTGCAATAAGAGGTTCCAATAGAAACAGGCACCTTATCTTTATTCAGGGGGTAGGTAAAGTACAAGCAACAGAAATTCAATTTTCTCCTACAATGATGATAGCCATAACAAAGGAAGAATATCTTTGTTGAGAAAAGATAACAGAATGGTGGAGGTTGTCAGAAACCTCTGGGAGTTATCTGGTCCAACTCTTGTTTTCAAACAGGGACACCTAGCCACAGTTGCCCAGGACTATGTCCAGATGGCTTTTGGAGATGTCCAAAGAGAGAGACAGCACAGTATTTCTGAGGAACCTGTTCAAGTACTCTGTCAACTGCACAGTACAAATCATTTATTGATATTTAAATGGAACATTTCAGCTGGTGCTCACTGCCTCTTGCCCTGTCTCTGAGCAACACCGACAAGTGTGTCACCCCATCTTCTTTGCATCCTTACCTCAAGTCTGTATATGCATGATGAGCTGCTCCTTGAGACTTCTTTTCTCCACACTGAAGAGACATAGCTCTCCCAGCCTTTTCTCATAGGACAGATGATCCAGTCCTTTAATTATCTTTGTGCCCCTTAGCTAGTCTCCCTCCAGTATGTCCAGGTGTCTCTTGTACTGGAGAGCTCAAAACTGGACACAGAACTTCCAGGCATGGCCTTGACAGAGATGAGTAGAGGGGAAGTACCACTTCCCTCATCCTGCTTTGCCTAATGCAGCTCAGGATACCAGAAGATACTTGCTTTTTTGTGGCAAGGATACATTGCTGGTTCACGTTCAATTTGTTGTCCATCAGGACTTGGAACTTGCCAGCTGAGTGTCCCACAGCATTTACTGATGCCTATGACTGTTCCCCAGCTGAAAGACTTTCCCTTCATTGAACTTCGGAATGTTTCCAATAAACCTATTTCTCCAGCCTGTTGAAGTCCCTCTGAATGGTGGTACAGCCTTCTGGTGCATCAGTCAGTCCTCCCAGCCTTGTGTCATCTGCAAATTGGATCAGCGTATATTCAATATCCTTCCCCAACATGCAGAGTTTATTAATTAAGGAATAGGACTGGATGAAGTACTGACTCCAAGGTACGTTGTTGCTGACTAGATTTCATACCACTGATGACTACAATCTGGGCCTAGCCATTCAGGAAGTTTCTTCAGCTTCTCTGTGAAGATCTTATGACACATACTATCAAAAAACCTTTCTGAAGTCTAGTTAGGCACTATCCTTTGCACTTCCATTGCCTCTTAGACCAGTCACTTCATTGTAGAAGACTGAGGTTATTCCAGCATGACTTTTGGTGAATCCATGATGACTATTCTTGATCTTCCTGTCATGTGTATGCATGGAAATGGTTTCCAGGATTGGCCGTTCTGTCATCTTCCAAGAGACTGATGTGAAACTGACTGGCTTGTGGTACACTAGGTCATCCTACTCTTTTGAAATATAGGAATAACATTTGCTTTCTTCTAGTCCTCAGGATCCTCTCCCATTCACCATAATCATTTCAAGATAATTAAGAATGGCCTTGCAGTCACATCAGCCAGCTCCTCTAGTGCATGGTACATTCTGCCAGAACCCACAGATTTATGTATGCCCAGTTTGCTTATGCATTCCCCAGTCTGATGATCTTCCACCAAGAGTACCTCTTCCTTGCTCCTGGTCTCTAGAACTTGGCACTCTTGAAGGCTGGTCTTAATAGTGAAGGCATTCATTACCTCAACCTTTTCCATGTCCTTTGACACCAGTGTCCCTGCCTCATTCAACAGAATGTCCACATTCTCCTTAACCTTCCTTTTGTCACCTATGTTCTTACAGAAACCTCTCTAGTTTTCTCTGACATCCCTCACCAGATTCAATTCCACTTGGACTCCGGCTTTCCTAACTGCAGCTCTGCAGGCTTGGACAATGTATTTGTATTTCTACCAGGTTACACACTCACAGAATCACAGAATCCCAGAATGGCCCGGGTTAGAAGAGTTCCCCTTTCATCCATGGAGGACTTGTTGGGACAAGATTGGTCTTGAGACTGGAGGATGTGATTCTTAAATATCAATTAGTGTCTTGGGTCGTTTTGAAACATGGTGGGACCACTCCTACGACTGGAGTGCTGTGATGGATGGTTACAAGCTCTTCAGAAGGGATAGATGCAGAAGGAAGGGTGGTGGTGTAGCCCTTTATATTAAAGACTGTTTTGCAGTTGAAGAGCTTGGGGTTGGGAATAACAAAGTTGAGTGTCTGTAGGTATGGATCAGGGGGAAGGCCTGCAGGGGTCACATCTCTTGAACTTCCAGAGGGTGGACTTTGACCTGCTCAAGACACTTCTTGCAGGGGTCTCTTGGGAGTTGCTCCTTAGGGTAAAGGGGTCCAGGAAGCCTGGATGCTCCTCAAGATGGAAATCTTAAAGGCACAAGAACAGGCTGTCCCCGAATGCCATATGGTGAGTCATAGGGAAGACTGGTGTGGATGAACCAGGAACTACTGTTCAGACTCTGGAAGAAAAAGAGAGTCTATGTATGTCCTCTGGAAGCAGGGACAGGCTACTTGGGGAGATTACAAGGAAGTTGCTAAGATATGCAGGGTGGAAGTTAGGAAAGCAAAAGCCCAACTTGAATTTAGATTGGCCACTACAGTTAAAGAGAATAAAAAATCCTTTTACAAATATATCAGTGGTAAGAGGAGAACCAAGGAAAATGTCCACCCCTTACTTGATGCAGTGGGGAATGTGACCACTGGGGATAAGAAGAAGGCTAAGGTCCTCAATGCCTTTTTTACATCTGCCTTTAATGGGCAGAACAGTTATCCTCAGGGCACTTTATTCCCCAATCTGAAAGTCCGGGACGGAATGCTAAATACACTCTCAGTGATTCAGGTGGAGACAGTTAAAGAGCTCCTCCTCCACACAGACTGCCACAAGTCCATGGGACCAGATGGGCTCCACCCTTGGGTACTGAGGGAGCTGGCAGGGGTGATTGCTGAGCCAATCTCCACCATCTACCAACGCTCCTGGTTAACTGGAGAGGTCCCAGAGGATTGGAGGCTTGCTAATGTGACTCTCATCTATAAGAAGGGTCATAAGGAGGATCTGGGGAACTACAGGCCTGTCAGTCTGACATCAGTACCAGGGAAAGTTATGGAACAAATCATCTTGGGTGAGATCACACAGCACATGCATGGCATCCGGGAGATCAAGCTCAGCCCAGCCAGTTCATGAAAGGCAGTTTGTGCTAGACCAACCTCATCTCCTTCTACAACTGCATGACCAGACTGGTAGATGAGGGAAAGGCTGTTGATGTAGTCTACTTAGAATTCAGCAAGGCCTTTGACACGGTCTTTCACAGTATTCTCCTGGGGAAACTGGTTGCCCGTGACGTAGACGGGTATACCATTCTTTGGGTAAGGAACTGGCTAGAGGGCTGTACCCTGCAGGTAGTGGTTAATGGAGTTAAGTCCAGCTGGTGACCCATTACAAGTGGTGTCCCCCAAGGGTTGGTACTGGGGACCATCTTGTTTAATATCTTTATCGATGACCTAGACTGAGTGTACCCTCAGTAAGTTTGCAGATGACATCAAGTTGGGAGGTAGTGTTGATCTGCCTAAGGATAGGGAGACCCTTCAGAGAGATCTGGATTGGCTGGACTGCTGGGATGAGGTGAATGGGATGAGGTTCAACAAAGCCAAGTGCTGAGTCCTGCACTTTGGCCACAATAACTCCATGCAGCGCCATAGACTTGGGGTTGAGTGGCTGGATGACTGTGAAGAGGAAAGGGACCTGGGTGTGTTGGTTGATGCTCAGCTGAACATGAGCTGACAAAAACCACAAAACTATGACACCAGGTGACCAAGAGGGCCAATGGCATCCTGGCCTGTATAAGAAATAGTGTGGCCAGCAGGTGCAGAGAGGTAATCATCCCCCTGTACTCAGTGCTGGTGAGGCTGCATCTTGAGTACTGTGTTCAGTTTTGGGCTCCTCACTACAGAAAAAGACGCTGAGGTCCTGGAACGTGTCCAGAGAAGGGCAACGAAACTGGTGAGAGGTCTGGAGTACAAGTCTTATGAGGAATGGCTCAGGGAGCTGGGTTTGTTTAGCCTGGAGAAGAGGAGGCTCAGGGGAGACCTCATTGCACTCTACAACTTCCTGAAGGGAGGCTGTGATGAGGAGGTGCTTGGCCTCTTCTCCCAAGCAACAAACAGGACCCGAGGAAATGGCCACAAGTAGTACCAGAAGAGGTTTAGATTGGAAAGAAGGAACTTCTTTTTTTTTTTCTCAGAGAGTGGTCAGGAACTGGAATAGGTGCCCAGGGAGGTGGTGGAGTTGCCATCCCTGGAGATGTTTCAAGGGGCTCCAACAACTGGTTTAGTGGTTTTCTGTAGTTATGGTAATGGGAGAACAGTTGGACTAGATGATCTTGTAGGTCCTTTCCAACCTTGTGATTCTATGATTCTATGATTCTATGATCTTCCTCAAGGACTTTACCCTATGAGATCTTTTCTAGCAGATCCCTGAGTATTCACTAGTGTACATGCAAGGACTAATCTATCTTCTAAATTATTTCTATTTAACCAAATGTAAGAATTTTCCATCATGTAATCCTCTCTCTGGTAGGATGTGAGTGGTATTCTGTACTGTTTTGCTATACACAGTGGGTCCCAGCTTTCCTTACTCCAAATGCTGATGTCCCAGATGCATATGTTTCTCTTTCACAGACTAATTAGCTAAATCTGCACCTGTGAATGGAACAGAACAGTGATCAGCCTTTGGCCCTGCAAATGTCACGTTTTGTACCCAAACAGCCAAAATTATCCTTGAGACCAGACTGGCAGTGCCCAGTTATCTACTGGGAATGACTTTGGAGTGGTGTTAATTTCTTTATAGTGCTGAGAAGAAAAGCTGCTCTGAGCCAAAAGTGTGTCAGAGAAACTGCTGCTGTTTTAACATACTTTGGTCCCTTGCCCAAGTCCACTTTATTATATAAATATTTTTTACTGGTACTGATGTATCTATGAAGTCAGCTGCTCTCTCCACGGAAGAGTTTCATACAAGTTTCTGCTATATTATTTTGTCTTTTTGCCTCTGGCTTTATAAAAGCACTTAGGACTTGTAACATGACACAGTAGTTAGCCAGTGCAGACAAGCATAGCTTTAAACCTTGGGCTCCCAGTGCCCCCAAGTCTGTTAAAGTGGGAAGCTGCTTGAGGAATGAAAACTGATGATATTTCTCATAGAACAAGGACAACAGTACTTAATTTTTAATTTATAAAAGAACTGACTGTTTACTCAGGAAGGGATTTTAAGCCTTTTGTATGCTTTTTATTTTTTATTTTATTCTAGATGAAGGCAGGCCAGGCTGTTGTTCTTAAGCAAAGTAGTTTTACAAGCAAGATCTCACAGGAAAGAAGAGTTACTCCCTGATGCTTAAGCATTTTTCTGTATAATTATGAATATTTTTTCTTTCCAAAAATATATTTTTTTGAGAAGCTGACATTTCAAAGGCTTTCAATTCTATGTGTCACTATCAAATAATCTTTTTTGTACTTGGCTGTTTATTATTGGATTGCAACAACGATAAAGCTCTAGGGGTTTTGTCTCCTTTGGTATGTTAATTAGCTATTTTGCCTTTGATCTTTTTCTTACTGAAAAGAGTGAAAAGCTATCTCGGTAGGGAATCTTACTGATGTACATTCATCCCCTCATCTCCATAATCTGAGGATCAGAGGGAGACAACAAATTTCACTGCTGAGTGAGGTTGCTATAGGCCTTAGTTATAATGTACTCCACTTCTAAATAATCCCACCACCATTTATATTTGGAATACTGAAGAGGAACCTCTGAGAAAAAGAAATGCAAAAATAATTAATTTTAAACTGTGAACTACCTTCATTAATTTAACTTTTTTCTTGATGTTTTAAGCTCATGCATATGCCACAAGCTCTTTTTTTTTTCCCCTCGTACTCCTCTACACATCTTAGACATTTTTCTCTCATTTTCTTAAAATAAAATAATTTTTTTTTTATTTTTATTTTTTATTTTTTTACCATTGACTTCTGTTTCATTTTCATTTCCCATGGAAATAAAATACAGGCTTGGTAAAAAATAACTATTGATTGAACTTTTTAAGTATTAAATGTTAGAATAGCTTTCCTATGGAAATGATGAAAATCCTGTAACCTGGGACCATTGCAGTGATGGGGCAGGACTGTGGTCTGGTAGGGAATGAACACGCACAGCCGTACGCATAAACACATTGCAAATGTCTGTCACTAAATTTCTGTCATCAAAAGCTGCCATTGTCATACTGTGTTTCTTTAAAAGCCTGAATAAAAGTCTTTCAGTGAGAGGCAGAGATAGTTGGACTTGCTTTTTAGGACAACCCAGAAGTGATGGAAGTGTCATCAGCTTCATCGGCTAACGACTTTGCAGTGTTTCTCTGAGCAGCTTTATCCATTACAACCGAAGATGCACTATGCACTTGGCAGTCTTACTGTTGAGTTTCTTGCCTGGTGTCCTGTAGTAAGGTGAAGATCTCGACATTCTCAATTAAATCATCTCCAGCTCAGCTAGTCACGTGGACAGCCTCAGCAGTTCGTGGAGCGAGACTGGCATGTATTAGGCAAGACTGATGTCATTTTTAAGAGGAAGCTTAATGTGTCAGGCAAAAACCATGTCCAGATTTTCCCCATTACTCTCCAGTAACCAACTCTTATCAAATTGTTACTAGTGTTTTTTGAAATTAGATAGGACAATCTCTTCCTCTCCCATGTGATGCTGATTGGAAAGCTAAAGAGGATGGTTGAAGAGGATGTAGTGGAGATGACCTAAAATAGTCTTGCCAGAGTACAACTTATACTACTGATCCAGCTCACTGTAACAGTGGTTCACCTTTGTGCATATGCAAGAGAAGGGGCCAGACTGTTCACGTTCACATTGTATGTCACTTACTGGAGGAAGCACAACACTATCAGCACTCTGCTGGTATGAACTCTGGGGTTGGAAATTGTTCTGCAGGCTGGCAACAAACAGCTCAATTTACAAAACAGAGGTGTATAATGCCATCCAAGGGGCTCTGAGCAATATCAGGCAACTATATGGGGCTGAATTGATGCATAAATTATGAAAGGCTCGTGTTTTTCTGGAGCAGCTGGAGGTGTTGAAGCATTTTTATGGCATTTTGGCTCTTCTATCTGGGTAGCTAAATCACTTCTCTCTAGGATCAGTATTTAGTGCCACGTTTGGACACTGAAATTTATGCGCCTACATGTGAGCAAGGTCTAATGGGCATCTCCAGTCTGGACCAGACTTCCACTCCTGCTGTGTAAAAATCTGTAATAGCTCTTTCAATGCAGTCAAGTGAATACCATTTTTGGTCTCCTGGGTTCATGCCTCTCAAAGACCTTTGGGAATCATGTTATTCCCAAGGAAGAAGTACAGTGCTTGTTTCCTTATAGCTCTTGCATGTTGTAGTCTATACTCTGGTGTTTCCAAAGGTGAAACAAGAGCAAATCTTAGAACAGTTCTAGAGAGATTTCACTGCTTATGTCTTCCTCCATGTTCCAGAACAACAGGATGTGTCTTGTGACTGATGCAAGGTAGTGCTGTGATATCGAGAAACAGAGATACTTTCTGCTATAGTGAGATCTGTGCTGTTAATTCTCTACATTCACTGCTTGCACAGCAACATTTCCCCTCAAGCTTTTTTTCCAGTGTCTCTAAGGTTTAATCTTTTAAAACAGTGTCTGTCAACCAAAGGCAATAAGAAAAAGCAGGCAGGAAGATTTATATCCTATTACTGTTTTATGCAATGAAATTCTTTTTCCCACAAGGATCAGCTGTTCTGAGCAAGATTCAGGTGGTGTCCCCGATGGTCTGTGTAATTACAGGAGAAAGGATTACTGTTTTCTGCCTTGAGTTAAGAATCTAAGTCGGAGGTAGACTCATGACCTTCCCTTTATAGTCAATGAAGAGGAATCAAAGTCTCTGGAGGGGATTCAACATTTAAGGCCTTTCTAATAAATCACTCTCTGGATGTGCTGATTCCTGTCTATTGGCTGTAATAGGAGGCTCAAATGATGAGCTTACCTCAACATAGACATTTATAAAGTCAGCTAGATAAAGGCTCTTATGGACCTAGGACCAGTGAAGGCTTTCCTCCTGCTTTTCAGGATGAAATGTTTTGTCAGCCCCTCCATGTATATATGCCGTTGTATATACAACAATTATTCTTATTTTTAGAAATATTTTACAGTTATATCATTTTTAAATACTTGAAAAATATGGAAAGCCACCGTTGTCTTTAGGAAATATTGAAAAATCTTACCAATCATAACAACTTTTAAGCCACAGCGATGGACAAATAAGCACTAAGTTAGTGCTAACTGAATGAGATACGTTGTGAAACCCTATGGGCATGTTGAGTGGGTTTCTATTTGTGCTGGCTGATTATCTCTTCAAGTACATACTCTGCTGCTGTATTTATGATCTCTTATCATTCTTAAATTTGGCCTCCTTACTCTTAAGTTTGACTGTTGTTCGTCCTTTGCATTTTCCTTTTCCTGTTTTAACTGATTAAACAGAAATTTAATTTAATTTTCCTGTTTGAATCTTTTCCCCTTGTTCTTTGTTTTATTTCTTTTCTTGTCATTTTGTTGTCACTCAGTTCCTTAATTCTTCAGGCTGGGGTTTATCTAAGAGAATCTAGGAGTTTCTTGACACTGTGACTCTCCTGTGTATCACCAGATCTTTAGTGAGATCAATCCTCTTCCTGAGACTTGACATCTTTGACTTTGAAAAGGTGATGGATTCATCAAGTCTGTGGGTGACACCAGGCTAGGAGGCACTGGTCAATACAGTTAAGGGTGCAGGATAGAATAATTGGCAGACAAAAAACTCATGAAATTTGACTAGGACAAAAGCAAAGCCCTGCACTTGAGAAAAAACAAACAGCAACATCAACTCTTGTCATGATATAGGCTAGGTGCTACCAGACTGCAGAGGTTTTGTGGAGAGGATAAGGAGAACCCAGCAGACAGCAAGCTGCACAAGAGCACTGTGGAAAAAAAAAAAAAAAAAAAAAAAAAAAGTCTTTCAAGGCTG
Source organism: Excalfactoria chinensis (assembly GCF_039878825.1). Taxonomy (NCBI): domain Eukaryota; kingdom Metazoa; phylum Chordata; class Aves; order Galliformes; family Phasianidae; genus Excalfactoria; species Excalfactoria chinensis. Next base: position 154,843,707 of record NC_092825.1, on the reverse strand, counting down.
CATGAGCGTAGCCAATAAACTGGAAGAACTCATCATCCCCCTCTACTTAGTGCTCACCAGACCACACCTAGATAAAGCAATCAGTTTTCAGTCCCTGGCACAAGAAAGTCATTGGCAAGCTGGAGCAAATTTAGAAGGGCCACTGCAATAGTTGGTGGTGAAGCACTTACATGTGGGTAAAGGTTGAGGCAAAACAGGACTCAACCAGTCTAAATATGAGACAGCTGTGGAAAGATGTCATGGCAAACCACCAAGGCCTACATGAAGGTCATTGAGAAAACAGAGCCAAGATCTCCACAGTGGTGTGTTAGAACAGGATGAGGGACAACAGCCCTATGGTGAAACAAGGAAGGATCAGACTAGATTTAAACAGAAACTTTTTTTTCCCCATAAGGATAGCTAAGCCTTGGAAGAGCACACATGAGAAACTGTGCAGTTGCCATCCCTGGAAGTTTTCAAGAAAAATAAACCATTGGACTTACTACCTCCCAAGATCTTTTCCAAACTGAATCAACCTGTAACTCTGTAATCAAAGCTCAGTCCTTGCCCTGTGTTATGTCTAAATTATGTCTATGAACTAAATTGCAGCACTTATATTTTAATGACAACAATTCTGCATCTTCTGATCTTGTGTCACTGACTTGACTTCCTGGCTTGACCTTGTACTCAGCTTTATGGGCTTGATGTGCAGTTGCTAAACCTGAAGCAAAACTAGTTACTGTCACCAGCCTGACTCTATTCTTCTTCCTTGGGTACCAAGGAACATTGTCTCTGAATGGTGAAGACACTGCCTGCTTCTGTCATCTTTAGCTCTGGATTTGCCTTCCATATTTATCTAAAAGTCTGTTGATTGCAGTTTCTTCTGCATCCCTCTAGAATCAGATGTTGCATGTTGTGTGGTCATAGCAGGAGAAAACTGATGAGGGAGATGGGGGCTTTTTGTGTGACAAAAAGTTTTGGTATGGTCGAGCTGGATTTGTTCTGTATGTGGTGGTCGGATACTACTGCAAAATTACCTGCTGGAAATTAACAGGAGATTTCATAGTCAGAAAAGCTGTTGCAGGTTCTCATGTATGCAACGCTCAGTGAGTTGCAATGAGTCTTCTGATTAATCATAAAGTCACAGAATGGCACAGGTTAGAGGGGACCTTAAAGCCCAACCATTTACAACCCCTTGCCATGGGCAATGCCACCCACCAGCTCAGGCTGCCCAGAGCCCCATCCAGCCTGGCCTTGAACACCTCCAGGGATGGGACATCTGCAGCTTCTCTGGACAGCCTCTGCCAGTTCCTCACTGCCCTCTGAGTATAAATATATTCCTAGCTTCTAATCTAAATATTAACTCTCCAGTTCAAGAGCACTGTGAAGAACCTGCCCCCATTTGTTATTCTTCAAACTCTTGACAGCACAGACTTCTCACAAATTGTATTGCTGCAAGCTCATCTTGTTCCTTACTTGCTACCTTTTACTTTCTACTTATTCATGTTAAACAGAGCTATCCTTCCCATCTCTGCAGAGTCATAGCCCTTATGCTTTATGTGGGCTTGCAAGGAAAGTGGGCTGCTCCTGTTGTTTCTGACATCCCCTGAAGGTCTGGGGGCATTCATTAGGAATTTCTTCTCCTCAGACTGACATTGTGTAGGAGACAGTTACTTTATTTCAGTGGTGACTTTGTATTGGGTTGGGTTCTGTTTTCAAGAGTACCATGGAACAAGCTGTGGGTGGTGTCAAAGTAGGATTTCATGCCAAATTCACCGGGTAGGAATATGATAAAAATGATAGATATACTTGGCTCCTCAAGAGGGGTCCTCAAGAGATTTCTTACTGCTACTGAAGCAAGGCATGATAGGTGTACTTAAACCTCTACTCAGCCACTGTAAATCCTTAGTTACTCAACTATTCTACACAATGGATTTCACAGCCACTCCACATTGAAAACTCCAGTGTGGAACTGGTCTTTTAGTTGCAGTGCCTTCTTAAAAAGCTACATTAAATCACTGCTGCAAATTAAAAGTCTTTCTTTTAATTCTTGCCTTTATGGACAAGAACTGTTGTTTGTCATGGTAAGCTGCAGAAAGACTGGCCCATTAAACAGGATTGTCATTCTCAAGAGGCTTCATTTGTATGGGGTTTATTGTGGTACCTTTCTTGCTTTCCTTGCTTGAAGGGCAACACATCTCAGATCTCAGCTGCTCCTCTGGGTTGGCTGACAAAATGTGTCAGCAGGAGAGAGGGATATTACCCAGTATCGCTGTAAGTTCTAATGTATTTTTTGATGGGCAGAAACAGCAAAATGCATTTTAAATGCAAACATCTAGTGTTGCAGACAATGTCTGGAGCATGGTAGTGTTTGAGACCTGATCCTTCAGAGTGGAGAGGAGCTAGTTATGGCTGCAGTATTCACACAGATGCCCCATGTCTGGTTAAGTGTCATCATGTGAACTGAAGTGGTGAGGTGGGAAAGGCAGCTTTGAGCCCCCATGTCAAGGTGTTAATGCAGCCACCTCTCCCAGCTGCTTCCTGACTGTCTCGGTTGCACCAAATGCCATTCCATTTGCTCAGAGGCAAGCAGGCAGGAGACAGACAAATGCTGCAGGCACTTCACAAAGCTGCTAATTATGAAGGCTGCTTGGAGTGGGTGTGGTAAATAAAAATGCCACAGATGAGTCCAAATGGATGGGCTGGTGTTTGTTTTTACCTTGCAGGAGCAAACTGAGCAGAAGGGCTTGATAACATCTGATCCAACTGTTCAGAGTATAACCAAGCATACAGTATCCCGAATGATGAGATGGACCATTCGGGTAACAAAAGTGACCCAAACTGTCCTGCAGATCATGTTTAGGCAATTTAGGCTCTATACTTAGATAAACAACACAGCTGAACAATCTTCTGTGTGTCACATAGCTGCTCCTGACCTTCTATTTCCAGTCTATGTCAGAAGATGCTTATCCTCAGAATGTAGCAACTATGTTTGTGTAAATACAGCAAGTTAGCTTTTTTATATTTAACACACATTTAAAGAACAGTAACAAAGAAAGGTCAGCATTTAGAAAAGCCCAGCATTACTATTAAGCATATTCTTATAATATAATTGCTGCCCCTTTGCACGTTTCTGGTATTTGTGTTTAAGTTTACCCCTAGATACAGTCTTGATTCATAGCAGAGAAAAATCTAGCATCTTCTGTTGCAATGGAAAGCTGTATCCTAAGAGTGCTAGAAGGTCACAGAAGGGATTTCAGACATGGCATTTTCAAAATTTACAGAGTTATTTATTTTATACAATCTTGTTTTCAACCCATTTGTTTGTGTGTGCCTGTGAGATAAATATGCAGTTTATTCTGTATGTGTTCATGTCCACACCCTCTTATTTTTTTATTTCTTTCCATTATAAAACACATAATAAGGACTATATTTCATTGCTGTTATATCCACGCTGTGTAGGAAAACAAATTAGCTTTAGCCCTCTCAATTCCTTTTCTGTAAAACTGGGATTTACAATTCAGGTCTTTGCATTCTCCTATGGAAGAAATGTGTTCAGCAGCATCTGGATGTTGTTGTTACTGCTATTGCACTCTGTTATCATTTGAAGGACTTACTAGTTTGTTTGCCTAGACACTATTGAGCTGGGCCCATGGAAGCCAGCTCGGGTACAGAGGTTTATTGCCTTGTACACAACACTCTATATGTGTGACTATACAGCATACAGGATAGGCTCTGGGATGCTGGAGGAGAGGTGTTGGGACATTTAAGCAAGGCACTGGCATCTCTTATGCCACACGGCACTATGAGGCAGAGTATCACTGTTGGGATGGCAGTTAACTTAGACAGGGACTTTAGCAGTGACTGTAGAGCCCCAAGCCCCTCATAGCACTGTGATAAGCAGCTAATCATGCCCAGGGGTGTCTGTTCCATGTCAGGTGTATATCACTGCTTTAAAATGGCAAAATCAAAGCTGCAGCACGATTTTGCACTGCACTTCTAATGAAATGGAGCTGGCTGTCTGTATGCAGGGCTGTGTCATTTGAGACCACTTTCTTTTTGGTCACTGCATGGAGACCATTTAATATAGGTCACAATATGATGCAATGCAAATAAAGCAAAATCTGGAGTGACTGCACTCTAACATATGCGTTCTCACATGCTGTCTTCAGTCGTGGCTCAGAGACTGTTTATTTGCAGAAATAATTTCCCCTCTGAGCACTTGCAAGGGAGATGGCTTCTGTGTCAGTTCAGTGCTGTAGGAGCTGTAGGAGGTACCAACATGACAGCCTCTGCTTCCCTTTCTGACTCTGCTGCCTCCATTTTATTGTGAGCCTTACTGTGAAGTATATCCCATCTTTTCAGAAATACCCCCCCAGCGTCCCCTCTCTGTCTGTCAAAGAAAGCCTTTTTTTTTTGTGAGTGCTTCACACAAGTCTAGAAGTCTGGGTGTGGGTTCGTTTCTCCCCTTCCTCCCTCTTTTTTTTTTTTTTTTTTTTTTATCTTTTTCTTTTTGCTATTCTCCGCTTTCTTTCTGTCATTCTGTCTTTCTTTTTCATTCCTTTTGCCAGATGATGAGCATTTTGAAAAGAAATGTGAATGTGAATGCATGAGTAAATCCATTTGGGTACCTGCCTCTTGAAAGAGGGGAAGACAGAGCAGAGCATAAATGGCAGAGGCACTGCATGATTGCAGGAAACAGCTCTTTTCACATCTGCCTTTCTACAGAGCTATATTTTCTGGTAGGAATGGTGCTTTTATTACTTTCACTGTTTCTTTACAAAATTTGCTTTTCCAAATGGAAATTCATTGAACTTGGTTGCACTCCTGTGAGATAAGTAATAGGGTCCAGTCCAGTTTGGCCACTGTAGCAGAAAAAGCCATATATAGAAATGTGTGGAATCCATCCAGGAGTCTGATGGTGTAAGCTGCCTGAGCCTACACCAAAGCCTGATCAGATCAGAGAGCATTTCCATCCTGTGGAATTTGTGCCTGATGAAATATTTTATGGCATTTCTATCCATTTTAGTTTCTGTCCTTCATTTTCTTTTTCTTTCATTTGTATCTGAGTGGCAGTGAACTGGAGAATGACGTAGGAGTTAAATAAAAGGAAAAAGTATTTTACAGTGAGGGTGATGAGGCACAGGAATGGGTTGCTCAGAGTTGTGGTTGATACCCCATCCCTGTAGACTTTCAAGGCCAGGCTGGAACACACCCTGGGCAACCTGTTCTAATTGTGCACGTCCCTGTTCACTGCAAGGGATTTGGACTAGATGACCTTCTAAAGTCACTTCCACTTCTAAGGATTCTATGATTCTGTGAGTTCAGGAAGCTGCAGAGGAGCCTATACCTACAGGTGAGACAGTTCCATGCTCTCACATATCTCCTTAGAGGCAGTGGGTCGGTGTTCCCCTGAGAGAAGAATGTGCAGGAAACTCCATGTCTGTACTACCCCACCTGTTTCATATTTCTAGTTTTCCTATGACAATGGTTAAGCTTATTCATGACTATACAGTATTATGGCTGCTTGCTCATAATTCACATTGCAAGTGGTCTAGGCTGAGCCTTGGAGTTCAGGTATAGAATATAGGATCTATCTGCCCTACCTATGTAATAAGTAGTTGACAATCAGCACTGTCGTGATGGCAGTGCTCTACTCCTCAGCTAAGGAGCAATGCTACTCCTTGCCTCTGCAAATATTTGTATTTCTGTGATCATCAACAGCACCAAAATTCCAAGTGTTATTATAAAATGTTAGCACCAGTAATAAAGAAAAGCACTGCACCCAGATGAAACCGTAAAGAGAATTTAGATAGTGTTGCAATTATCTCATTTGTAAATTGAGTAGGACACTGCTGGTAGCAAATTTTATGTAAAGTGTCGTAGGGTTTTTAAATGACCCTAAGTAGTCAGGGCATTTGCTCTGAGTGCATAGTGTGAGATGGAATAAATGGCGGAATGATTTGGGCTTTTAAAACTAGGCTGAATAAAATGCTACAATATATCCTGCATGGGTGGGCTCACTCTGACAGGCAGATGCATTCAGGAACATAACATGTCTTGTATGCCTCTGATTTATACTGCTCTGTGAAGGTGCCTAAGGGCTGGTTTACACACAAGCTTGCGCTGTTTTAATTAAACCTGTTTTCAGTCTAGGATTGTCAGTTCAGAATAAAAATTACTGTCATCTAGATAGCTAAAAAATGTCTGTCTGGTGGGTTCAAACTCTGCTTTAGGCATCCCACCAGAGGTGTCTGAGGGCACTGCTGTGAGCTCTGCTAATCAGGTATATTAGCATGGAAAACAGGGAGGTAGGTTCTGCCAGAGCAAATGTCCTGAATTCCCTCAGGAAGAGCTTTAATGCACTCCATTGACTCTAGGGTATGAGAAGATGAAGTCCCTAGCTTAGACAAACTAAAGTGAGATACCCGGAACAGATGATGCAGATTATATCTCCTCTCATTTGTACAACCTTTTTCCTGTCTCTGATCGTTCTTTCAGCATTTTTACCCAGCACACTGCTGGGTGGAAATCAGGACCACAGATGAAAGCAGAGGAAGCATGAAGAATAATAATGTTAGTTTACTGAAATATCTATAGAGAAATTCAAGAAAAAGTGAACAAAAAAGAGAAAACAAAAGAACAGTGAAAAGGTTCCAGTAATGACTTCAGGAAGATATATAACTGGAGGTGCTGGGAATGCACTGTAAAATGTTTTTGCTTTTTTTTTTTTTTTTTTTTTTTTTTTTTTCCAACACATCTATTGACTGAGCCCTAAGTTTTCAGGGAAATCTGAAGAAGCAATACAAGCAACTTAGTGGGATATTGAACCAAATTTTTCTTCCAGAAAATCCTGCCTTAGGTACCAAAGTGAGAATGAGCAAATATATTTTATTCATAGACATGTTTATTAATATATCACAGAATCACAGAATAGCCTGGGTAGGAAGGGAACTCAAGGACCACAAAGCTCCAACCTCCCCACCATAGGCACGGCCACCAACTTACACATTTAATACAAGACCAGGCTGCCCATGGCCCCATCCAACCTGGCCTTGACCACCTCCATATGTATGCACATATACAGAAATATATGTATACACACATGCACATACATATTTATACATGTGTATATTCTACACGAAGACAAATACAAAATATTTCTTCAATATGGCAATATTCAACATGCCTATTAATTGTGTATACGTATATACAGGGAAGGGAAGCATGTATTCATAAGCACAGCCCTTAAATGAAAATTGATTTCTAGGGTTTCTAGGAAGAAGAAATAAATAGCAGTAGGATGCCTAACATGCCACTTGAACTATTAACAATGAACTCTTAACAGAAAAAGATTCAACCAGACTTCAGTCTTGTTGATTTACTTAGCTTTAAGAAGCTAATATCTTCAGTTTTCCTCAGTGTTTTAAATTCTCATGCAGATGCCCAAAGGCTCTACCTGTCCATCTCCTGCCCCACTTTGTCTAGGAACTGTAAATAAAGTTGTATGCCTGTGTCTGGTTTAAGCCACAAGTCTGGTGAGATGGGCTTCAGACAAAATACAGCCCTCAAAGTGGTAAAAAATGATCTTGACGTTGGAACACTAATGATTAGGCTTGGATTCGATCTTGTGTTTCAGGGGACTCATATCTACATTGCCTCATGGAAAAACGCAGCAGACAGCACTTCTGGAGGACTTTCTTTGCTTCTACACTAAAGCAGCACTTACTGTATATTCAGCAGTACTTGCAGTCAACAGCATAAGCGTCCTGCACTTATATGGCTTAGGGCTGATCCCCTGTGCACTGACCACCAGGCTCTTCTGATCTTTCTGATCATTGTAGCCTAATACTCAAAGTATATATACTAAAGTCCTGGAGGTACCTAAAGTAATTCTGGAAGACTGAACTTTATGTGGTCTGGTGCATTGCTGAGGACTTAACCAGGCTGCTTGAAAGACATTTCAGTCCAAAGGAGAATCCCAGAAGAAACTACAAGTGGACAGTCATTGGGTCATGGCATAGTGATAAAGAGATAAATCCTTTGGCATCTGTAGTATTTATATCCAAGAGCTGCAGGACTAGAAAGAGGACATAAAAGAAAGCCTGAGTATGCAGTATAATGGGTAGGACTCTTGATTGTAGGGTTTCAGTTATGGTCATTCCCCTCCTGTTTATATGTTCCCTTCAAATATTGGAAGGCTACAATGAGGTATCCCTGGAATCTTCTCTTCTCCAAGCTAAACAAGCTCAGTTCACCCAAACTTTCATAAGAGAGGTGTTCCAGTTCTCCGATCATCTTAATGGCCCTCCTCTGGACTCAATCCAAGAGCTCCCCTTCCTTCCTATACTGGGGACCTCAGGCCTGGACGCAGTACTCCAGATGGGGCCTCACAAAAGCTGAGTAAAGGGGGACAATCACCTCCCTCTCCCTGCTGGCCATTCCTTTTTTAATGCAGCCCAGAACACAGTTGGCCTTCCACGCTGCAAACACACACTGCTGGCTCATGCCCAACTTCTTGTCCACCAGGACTCCCAAGTCCTTCTCTGCAGGGCTGCTGTCAAGGAGTTCTTCTCCCAGTTTGTATAAGCACCTGGGATTGCCCTGGACCAAGTGCAGCACGTTGCACTTGGCCTTGTTGAACCTCATTAGGTTTTCATGGGCCCACTTCTCCAGCCTATCTGGATGATGGTCCCTCTGCATAGCTTCCCTTCCTTCCCGTGTATTGACTGCACTGCTCATTACAGACCACTCAATCTTTAATCAAATATCTGTTAAACATAAGGATCTGGTATAACCTGTGGCTAAGGAAGACCCTAACCTGATGATGGTAGGAGGCAGGGAATATTTGCTATTGATACACTTCCCTCTTTCTAATGTATTTTGCAAAGCTTCTACTATTGACTGTTGTCAAAAACAAGAACTAGGTTAAATGTGCCTTTGTTCTAAATCAGCAGTATTCTTATGTGCTCTTTAACAAAAACCATAGATAATCCTGAGAACTGTTTCTTTTAATGCTGGAAAGGGAAGAATTCATATATTTTTCCTGTTACCAGAGAGCACAGCATACAGCCAAATGTGCTAATAATCCCATCTAGTTCTTCATATTCCGCAGGGGGATCAAATTCAAGACAACAGCTCCAGGCATTTAAATTATCGTATAGCAAGCCTAAATGCAGGAGAGCAGTCAGAGAAAACCCCTTCTAAGCTTCTTGGGGTTGATTGAAAAGTTCCTGCATACGTCCCCAGAGTGTTACTGATATTTTGGAAAAAATTCCTTAGGCTCTTACCTCTTATACTGGAGATCTAGTATTTACAATTGCTGTCTTACAGCAAATGATCAGCCACAGGCAATTTAAGCCAATCTGAGTGACACAGAAGGAAGTCTGTTCCTACTCTTACCCCTTCAGTCCTAAGCACGTGGTCCCATGCTCTCCCTAGGCAAACACAAGCATTTTTGTGGATGGACAGTAACTGGATAAGCAAGCTAATAACCATCCATATGGCTACCTGAGTGCTAATGGGCAGAAATGTAGGGCATAGGCTAAAATTACTATTTCTGAGAGTAGTAAGGCTTTACATTGGCTTAGAACACTTGTGAAAGCAAATATACCACCTCTTATAAGATCTAATTACTGTAAGTACTTGGCTCAAGATGAAGTTTTTTGAACAACACTAATTTCAGTTAAGAGTAAATGATCATTTATAGAGTATATACTGTGTAGAACATTTGCTCAGGAAATAGAAGACCGAGGATTTAAATTAATGTTCACATTGTTCAGATTAAAGTGCTAAAGAGAAGGATATCCTTGCTACAAGTCAAGGAAGTGTTCTTAAGAAGATCTCATATCCTTCCTGTTTAAAGCTGAGGTGAAAAGTATACATCATCAGAAGAGGTGAGATAGGGTATATTTCCTCCTTAGAAATTGGAGTCCTTAACAGGAAACAGAAAACTTTTTTTTTTTTGTCCCTCCAGTGCTGATGTAGGTTAAGATGTGTACCTGCTGTGTGTACACAGTATCACATAAGCAAGGCCAGATATTGTGTTGTCCTTAATCTCACATACAGGAGCAGGCTCTTCTCCTTTTGGTGCCATATATTCTATGTGCCTAGCTGTACAAAAATTCAGCTTGAACAGATGTAGAGACATCTTCCAGTCCAGGTGAGCCTACAGACAGCAGTTCATGCATCCTCCAGCACTTCTGGAAGGTAAATTAAAACCCTGTTAGTCTGAGGAAGACGCTGAACTGGATTAGTAAATGCACTAATCTAAGCAAGGGATGTTGTTTCAAATGCAATCAACCCTCCTTTTGGCTTTTTTTTAAAATTATTTATTTATTTTTTCTTCATCTGCAGTACAGGAGACAAATCATCTTTTGTTTCACTTGGAGTTTAAGCACCTGATGCATCCAATTGGTGCACCTGGTCATGGTGCATCAGCCTTACCCTATCAACACTTCCTCTTGGAATCCACTTCCAGGAATAAATGGAAACTGCCATAGCATAGTGCACATACTTGTGGTCTTATAACATAGGCTGATGTCTCATGCAGCATGTGTGGAACAGTTTTAATTAACCTTTAAACGCTACAGCTGATGAGTCAGGATATTCCATAACACCCAAATGCAGATTTTAGTTGGGTCTGGAGAGTATCCCTGAGAGAGATGAAGGCTACAGCCTGATTAGGAAAAGACCTGTGATTGTCATCTTACATAGCAAAGCCATAGCTGTATTAGTAACCAGAGAAAATCTTCCCAGTAATTAAATGTACTTGTGATGAAGCTTCTAAAGGAATTTAGTTGCATGTAAGGGTAGCTATTTGCCCATGAAATGAACATAAAGGCAAATAAATTTAAAGAGCTATACAGTTTTGTATTAGGAATAAAGCCAAACTCAGTGATGTAGTGAAGATATTCTTGTAACTTACACAGAGGAATTTTGAAGAAAAAAAAGAAAAAAAAAAAAAAAAGGGTTCCCTATTTTGTGAATATTTATATAGTTTAAATAATGGTAATTAAAACAGTGAGAAAAGAAGTAGTGGGAGGACGTCACATACCTCCTCCTATTCCTTGGATGAAAATCACAAGCTTCAAATACTATCATCAGAGATAAAAGGCTTCTTGTGTTGGCAACTTTACAGTCACTTTTCAAGTCTGTCAGATAGTCATGCTGTGGCATCAGCCATTGTTCTTCCAGAGCCCTCCTTCTCTGATTTGATGGGAAAGAATCTGCCATTGTTTAAAATGATATTCCCTTCCCAAATTAAAAAGAGGGCAAGAAATGGTGGATCCCTCTTTAAGTGAAAGAAACCATCTATTATTTATATGTCTCTTTTAGCCTAGCCACAGCTACATCTGATTGCAGAAGAACCCAACAAGCTTCTACCCACCGTAGATAAATAAATAACATTGAAAATGCTGCTTTGTATTGAATTAAAATATTGAAAATGCAAAGCTCTACCTTGATGTTGGGATCAAGGGAGATGCTTTTGTGCTGCTGAAGTCGTGAGACAGAACCCATTCTTTTCAAAGTAATTGGCTCCCTGCTGTCAGAAGTCCCGAGGAAAGTTTGGCATGTTTGTGTAGAGCTGCATCGTCTTACTGCATTTATTTGGAATAGGATGCTCCTTACATCTGGACCTCTTTCAATCAGAAGTAAATGTCTGCAAGCAATCTAGCTACTAAGTTTTGGGGATGTGCATGGGGCTTGCACATGTGTGCTTTCTTATACTGTGAAGTCATTTTTTCTCTAGGTTTGTGTCTCCAAGATGTTTTGATTGAGATGATGACTAAAAAATTCCTCTGTGAGAAAGGAGCAAACTGAATTCTGAAAAACTTCCACTTCACACTTTACAACAGAGTCTTCTGAAATCCTTGTATAAGAGTGCTGGAGAAGAGATGCAGCCTCAAAGCAGCTCAGATGCCTTTTCTCTGTCTAGAAGCCCAAAAATAAATCTCACACACCATCTGGCAGGAAAGAGTAGCAGACTTAGATTGTGAAGAAGTGAGCTATTGACCAAGTGTTTCCCATTTATGTACTGCTCAGTAGATATTTGCCCCTTTCTCACCTTGTGAGCTCAGATTCCCCAGTGAATTCTTTGCTAGAATGTGAAATATAAGATTTTCCAAGATGCAAACCTCCAAGGACAGCTGTTGATATCCAATGGTTTGAAAAGCAGCAACACATTTGGTTAGATACTGTAAAACTTCATATGGTGAACAATACATTTTTAGAGCTGAAATTTTGCATAAACTCACAAAGCAATTATAATCAAAAGGAACTTGAAGAGATATGATATGAAAACCTGGCATTCCCCTGGGATAAAATAATCCTGCAGGGCTCTTCCTGACTCACAATTCTGTATTGAGTTGAAGGAGAAAAATAGGACATATCAGCTGATAAAGCAGAGATAAAGAAGTAGTAAGTTTGTAATATTATGGACCAACCTTCTTTCAGCTGTAAATGTGCTTCTGATATTGAAGGGGCATATTCTGCCCTCATCTCCACTTCAAATCATTGCATTTCTGAAATGTAGCCTAAAAGTAAAATGAAAACCAAAGGCTATGTCTGATAGTATTAACATTCTGCTAGTATCCAAGGCCTTTGAATCAGATGTATTGTTTTCAAAGGAGGAGAATATCAGTATTACTGTTTTCATTCTTATATGTGTTTTGTTGTTTTGTTTGTTTGTTTGTTTGTTTTTGTTTTTCATATTGTGGAGTGTTTTTAAATTATGAGCTCTAGAAATTCAGGAAAATATATGTTTATCCAACTTCTGCATATGGCAAAATTTCCCTCTCCAACCATCTACTCTGTACCTTTTACTAATGTCAAATATTTGAAAATAAATTGTTTTTAACTCTGAGCTAATAATCTGGATACCTTCCCTATTTAATGGTGTGAACAGGAATCTCCTAAATACATCTCATACAATGCTAACTAACATGACTGGGTGATTCATTCACTGTCATGCCCATCCCTGTACCAACACTTTCTAGGAATTGGATGGAGACATAAGACACACAGCAGATGAAATAATTTTGGTTCCAAATTCAGGTCACTACTATGAGCCTGGTCTAGATCCAATTAGTGACCTGCTGTAGAGGTGAAAACTTGAATAGCCCAATGGTAATTCCCTTAGTTATTTGGTCTCCCAGAGCAATTTTGTTTAGCTTGGAGCCTGTTTTTCGAAACCACTGATTTATATTTTAGCTGAGTGTAAGAAGGATTTTAATCATTAAATGTAATAACAGCATTTCTTCTTATAGGGTAAAATAAAATCAATCCGTATCCAGTAAAGAAGCCTGTGTAATTGAAATAGAAGCACACTACTCCATCACTTCAGGCATGTAACAAGAATAGCTAATAGTAAAAGATGATATATCTCATCCCCTGAGGGACACTTGAGTAATTCGTGGGCTGACAAAAAGATCATCTACAGCACCTATTCAAAGTGGACAAAATGGTGTCTGTCTATTTGTATTTCTTGATTTATGCTTTGGATTTTGTTATAACATCTGATATTGAGGGTAGCTTTGCATGTACCTATATAAATACATGCTCACACATTCTCACTTGTTTCTACATTCACACATATATTTCTCATAAAGACCATACTGCAACATCTATATTTGTGATAATAATTCAAACTCTGTAGGGAAGAACATGTCAGAGCCACATGTCACATAACTTTTTGACTACTCTGATGGTAAATGTATTGAAGCAAATGTGTTTATCCTTAAAAAAAGCCCTAAGAAATCTGGTAACTGCTTCTGAGTGAATCTGGTTGATGCTTCTTTGGTGAAAATAACGAAACTGATGCATTCAGGGAAATAAATCACTAGCTACTTAGACAGTAACAGCCCTCTATAAAGAAGAATAAGCTCTGTGAGACACAGCTGAAAGGTAGAATAGAATTTGCCTGATTTAGGCACTAACACCACATGGAATTTTTAGGTAATTATTTCAGTTGTGTGACAGGTTTCTGAAGAGTCCTGTATATTCCAGGGACAGAGGCAGATGTCTCTGAGGGTCTTCACCTAGGAAAGTAGTGTCTGTACCCAGGAAAGTAGGTTGTCCCTCTACAAGTCTTAACTAGGATCTTCTTCAGAGAATGTCAAAACTTCCCATAAAAAGACTACTTCACTTGAAGATTATTATCCATATAGAACATCTAAGTACTAGAGATGTTCAGATCAGATGGATTAGATCATTCCCTATGACAGAATAAAAAAACTCTGGTGGGTTCTTGACCTGCTATGTACCCTTTGTTGTTCTATGTATCCACACAAGCAAAATCATTTTCTATTGTTCGCTGTGGTATATTATACTGTGAATGCTTTTAGAAGATTCCTTTTCTAATTCAGAGATGTGCACCACTTATTATCTGGTTCATTGTTATACAAAGTCTTCTCTAATAGCTTAATCAGTCTGTTCCCACAGTGCCTTATCATGCCAGCTTGGAAGGGAAATATGGACAGGCAGAATGCTGACAGAGGGAAAAAGTGGCTGAGAAGGTAAGAAAAAAAAACAACAAAAACACCCACAAAATAAACAAAATTAAAAAATAAGAACTGAATACAGACCGTACAGAGTGATTGGTTTGTGGCAAAATAGAAACCATGTAGTTGATGCATTTAGGATAGTTTATGTATGAATTAATGCAAAGAAATAAATTAACTTAATAATACTTGGTTAAAGATGAAAAGAAGTTTTCATTTATTTATTTATATTAGGTTGCATGCAAAAAGAAAGGCTGTGGCGTGAACAAAATTTCTGGGTGAGTTTCATGTCACCTTATTCTAGGAGCTGAGTTCATCTCCAGATTAAAGCACCTAAGTTCAGGCCTTCTACATATAGGTGAGGCTTGAGATTCACTACACATAAGGAAGATAATGTGTTCTCCTTAAGTTCTGAGTCATATCTGTAAGCTACATCCAAGTATCTCAGGTATCTTAGGATGACTCCAGTCGCCATGGATGATAGTTTTACATAGATGACACTCCTACCCAAACTGTATTTAAGGCTGTTGAAACCAAGCACTTAGAAGCAACAAGCATGACAGACTGCTTGGAGGTAGCCATCCACCACTGTTTTACTATGAAAGAAAGACAAGAGAAACTGGATAATTAAGAAAGTAAAAATTCTGACAAAACCGAAGAGAGAAATGCTAATATGACTGTGTATCAGTCTTGTGAGTGGAACCACATCAGCACCTGGTACTTTAAAATTTTGATAGCAGAAAGCAATGGCAACATTCATTTTCTACTCATTTGCATTGTAGATACCCACTTTACATAAAGGTCTTCTGCTTCCCCCTCTGATAACTGTATTTGTCCAAATTATTTATTGCAAATGAAATAGGAGATGAGTTCAACCATTTTCCCCTGTTTATGAATCATTTTCAAGCTCATCTTAATTTGTATGGAAGTATTCATTGCACATAAGTATTTGCCAACTAGTTTATGAGGACAAATTACAGATGACAACTTGCTCATGAACATTTATTTCAACTCTTTATTATTCCTGAGTTGTGATTAGTCATCCATATCACATGGTATTGAACTGACTGTTACTTTTTAATCAAGAAAACAATGATTAATGATGGCAATTAACTGATAATGAGAAACAAGAATAATGTGGACTTCAGAACTCACAAACAATTTTAAAACAAACCAGTAAGTATTCATACAGGTAACCAATACTATTTTCATCAGCATGGCTAGATTAATATGTTAATTAATGAAACACACATCTCTTATAGGCATTATTCTTAAAATTGTATGCTACCATTTTTTCTATGCGAAGTAATTTTGGGGTAGCACTTAAGCAGTGTTCTTCCCCTTACATTCCATGTAAAGGATATTGTTAACATTGTATTTCCTCCTAAGACCTGTAGTTCTCTTCGATGCACTCTTTTGGCACCTTTCTGAAGTTTTGACCTGCACTATACATGTTATTTCCCAGTTTTGATTATGACTGGAGCTATATCAAAAAAACAACAATAACAAAAAAACCCAAAACAAAAGAACAAAAACTGGGAAGCCCAAACAAACACAACAACCACCAGAAAAGAAACGAACAAGAACAACAAAAAAACATAAGAAAAAGACAAGAAGCAGCTGTGCGGATTGCAGACAAATACTTATTTTGATTTTTCTTGATTAAAATAGCCACTGGGAACCCTCAATGACCCTTTTCTGGGCTATAAGAAGCAGAAGGTGTCATCGTTCCAAGGTTGACTGATGCTTCATGGTTATGACAGAAGTAGCTCCAAGCATTACCATTTGAGTACTGCTGCACTTGCAAATATGTGGTGGAAATAAACTTGTGTTAGCAGCAGAATGGATGAGAGTATCTTGGATATCTTTTAACAGCTATTCTTCTCATTATTTCAGAAGCAAACAATACATAAAACAGTTAAATCTCGTAGATTTCTGTTAATTATAATCTCTACAATCTCTTACAATCACAGAATCTCCTTTCATCAGGTAAGGTATGAAGAAAACATCACCCTGACCTCACTCACTAGATGACAAAAAGTCTGTGAGAATGTGAAGCGGTAGAGCAATCAATGCTAAGGAAGACAAAGTTTCTTCTCTCCCATTCCTTTATTGCCCTATATACTGGGACCAAAACCCAATGATCATTGATGGATGAGCTAATTGGATTATGGCTCATCAACCAATGGAATTAAGCTGATTACTCTAACTGAAGTTTGGTTTAGCAAGCTGTGAAGGCAAACTTGATTATTGGCTGTTGGTTTCAAACAGCAATGGGCATTTCAAGTAACTTCAGGAGCAGCAGAGCAAATGAAGACCATTTTCCTATGAATTTGGTCCATGAAGTTGTATCCTCTGGAATCTAATAAGTAGTGAACAATAACTGAAGTTTTTTCCAGTAGCTAGATCTTTCTTTCCCAGTATACAATTATGAGTATGCCTGTGCAGCAGCTTCTCTACTTCTTTTAAGCTCTCTTTCTAGACCTTGATAGTTTTAAGAATATAATATCTGTTGACTCTCAGACAGAGTAGCAACTGATGAATGAGTTTGGAAGGGACTGGAAAGGGGCAGAAGAGCACACATACACACAAATTGTAGACAAAATTAACACAGAAAAACAGTCTACACTTGTGATCATCTTGCATGTATTTACATGGGTGGATAGTATAATAGTTCATAATTATAAGAATTATTGGTTCACTTAAGTTAAATTAAAAAAAAATAAAAGATACATAAACTTTCTTTCTCTAGAGATATTGGCATTGTGGTTTGGCTGTGCAATTACTTTCACCACAGGCAAGCAGTACATCCCTAAACAGAGAAAAACCAAACCAAACCAAAACTCTAGAAGCACCCTCAGTATTACTTCAGTAGAGGTGTTGCTATGTAAGTGTTTATATGGACTGTAGTAACCCGTATGAAATACCCAAGTACCTGAGTACTTTACTTGCTGATAAACTTACAGTGACATGGTCATTACAATACTTAATCAGGCAGAGCAAATTAAATGCTACAAACACAAAGATTGAAACCCAATTGCAGAGTAAGCGTGTTCCGTCTTTAAGCTAAGGAGTCAAATATACTGGCCAGATGAGAAAATGCCCATAAGCACCTCTAAAGAATGCAAAGACCATACACCTGGCTGTACCATGTTATGGCTCTGCCCAGTCAAACCAGTGTACTGTTGAGAGGATTGGCTGATGGGAGGAGTCTAGGGAAGATTATAGAACTGACATGAGAAAGGAACTAATCTTTGTGAATGAATTCACTCAGACTGCACCAATTCAAAGTACCAGGACTTCCTGCCATGAAGGTGTGAGTACTATGTTCAGCATCTCTTAATAGTTTTTAATTCCATGAATTTTGTCTGTCATTTTTATGAACCTGGCCAAACTTTCACTGTCTGTACTATTGTGTGACAAGAGTTCTCAGTTTATATACATATGGTGTGAAGAAACATTTGTCATAATCCTGAGGGCAAGATCAGGACTTCTTCTCTGATTCTGGCCTACTGCCTTGATTTCCCAGCCTTACCTTCACCTCATCAATTTCTCTGGTATTCACTGGGCACTTGAATGATCCTTTGTCTCCAAACATGCTCTATTGGTCTTGCTTGGGCAGCAAGAGACTGTGTTCTCATCACAGTACCTGCATGCCTTGTGACAATCTTCTATTCCCAGCTTCCCTTCATTCAATCCCTATTTACTTTCCCAGGACTTTGCAGAATTAATTTATTTTCCTACCTCCTTTCTACCATGTATGCATCAGGAATAAAGCCTTTCTTTCCATTTAAAATTAAAAGATGGAGAGTGTTATGCAGGAGCTTGTAGGAACCTCCTAGCTTCTTACTGAAACCTGTAGGAAGTAGACCTGCGTCTGTGGAACTGGCTCTTACTATAGCTATTCTATAATGATGGGGAGTTCATTTTCCCTAGCTTCTGTAGTTTAAATAAGAGGTATTTAATACAGATTAGTCAACTGAGATGTGTGAATAGTTTCAGCCCACCTTTTAATTCCCATCGTGTTCACAAAGAGAGCCAAAATTAATTACTTATATGGTCAGACCTAAATGGTTGTTTTATGCTAGGTGTCAGAAAGATAATGGTTAATTTACTTCTGTCCAGACTGATGGATCCAGTACTACTCTTTGCTAATAAGTGGAATATTTGGTTATAAATCACTTGAGTAACAAATATTGTCTGCCTGTAGCCTTATCATATTAATGTAGCATATAATTCTGTTGGTTTAACTTGTCTGGAAAGGCATTTTGGGTACAAAAGGCTTAAAAAATTAGAGATAAAAGGAAGGTGACAATTCAAGAAATTGTCTTCTGCACTAAGTCCAGAAAACAATTAATTTGGATTCTTCCTTAAATTCCACCAGGTTAAAGAAAATATGGCTTTGAATTTATAAAAAGGATTTGTTCCTACTTGGTTACACTTCAGTAATCTCAACTAGATTTTAACCTGCCACTTGGGTACTGAGTATATGGTATATTTAGCTCCGTGTGATCCTGCATTATCTTTTCAGACTATATTTTATTAAGAGATGAATGCTCATACTGGTATCTTTCTTTTTAGCAGGCTAGACACTTTGGTTCTAATCACAAAAGAATGTAATAACTGAGAGTTTAATAAAATATGAGACAACATGACATTAGGACATTTGTATACATCCAATTAGATTATTAACTGAGATTCTGTTTCAAGGAGTGATTATGTAATAATAATAATAAAAAAAAAAAAAAAAAAACAACAATAAAAACAAAACAAAACAAAACAAAATCCAAAACTCTACCCTTCAGATTTATTTCTCATATATATCAGTGCCTTCTGAATGGTTTCATTTCCCGGTGTTTAAATCTTAAAGTTATTGTACATGATAACACACTACCATAAAATCCACAAAATGTGCAGAGTTGAGAAATGTATATAACTTTCAGGCTTTACAGAGCCTGCAGTAGGGATGAAATCAAACAGACATATTTTACCTCACAGGGAAAACAAAGGAGTAAAAAAGTGGAAATTTTCAAGGTCTTGTAAAAGTTTTTGCTCCCATTAAAACCAATGTCTTCTCCACTTGCTGTATGACTTATAGGGTATCTGAAGCAGCCTCCCCATGGATTCAGTTGTTTGAAAAACACGCTTGTGATGGCTTCACTGTTCAACACAGCAATTGTGAAATGTGTGGAATGAGATCTGGGGAAAGCTTCGGGGGGCATCTTGATGTGCACAGCATCACCAAGAACTCACTGCTCCCTCCTGCCTCTCTCGTAGGGAAGTCTTGACCTATTATCTTAATTATTGTTTACATATTTATTTATTTATTTATTTATTTTTCACGGAGAGGAGGGGAAAGCAGCCTGACTGTTCCCGGGGGTTGGGTAGCCCCTGGGCCGGGCTTTAGCCACCGTTAACAGACAATGTCCCGTTCCATAGGGCCGCCCCGGGCGCTCTCCTTGGTACCCAGCTCACGTCGTCTCCTCTTCTCCAAAGCAGAGCCCGGGGCTCCCTCTGTAGTTCAAGAGCGGAATTGGAATCACCTCTAGGAGCCTCTTCGTCAGAAAAGGAGGGAGAGAAGAGGGGAATAGGGGTCCCGTCCCGGGAGGCACCCACCACCACCACCACCACTCTTTCCCCTGCACCCCACTGCATATCGTGGTTTCTATTTATTTAATTATTTCCTGTCTTCTCCAGGACTCTGATGGGGAGAAACACCCTGAAGAGTACAGCGGGCCTGGAGAGCTCTAGGGTGTGTGTGCCACATCAAGCCACTGCCCCAGGTGGCACATCTGCCGTGTCTGTGCTGGTCCGCCTGTCAGTCACTCGGTGTAGTGCTGATCTTGCCTCGGAAAATGTCTTTCTTTAAACTCCAGATGTCCTTCATTAGCACAAGTTGCCTTGTTCCAAGACTTGGGGGGACACAGCACATGTGAGGAAATAACAAGATGTCCGCGCACCTACAGCCCTGTGGGGTTCTTGCCTGATGCTTGGAGCAAGTGTGGTCCTGCAGAAAATCAAAGAAATTACCAGAACAGTTAACTGAAAACATTGCTACCTCAGGCTTGATGTCTTAAGTTTATGAAAAAGTAAGACCAAGAGATAAGTCATGCACTGCTGGCCCCTAATTGCTAAAACATCATTGTCAAAAGCATATCTTGAAATGCCACAGTAGTTGTCAGCCCTGGTGAACTAAAAGAACCATCCTTTCTCTATCGAGTAAAAAAGACGTATTGGAAAATCAAATCATTCACAGATGGGAGATTTTCTGTACAGAGCTTATAGGATAAAGAAATATTCATGATTCCTATAAAAAGGATTTGTTCAAAGATAATTTTGCTACTGTTGCTAGGACCAGAGACCAGCAAGTGGAGCAGAGCTACTGTTTCCCAGTGAGTGCACCAGTGCATAAAATCGGACTCAGTAAAAGGCAGAGAAATACAGAGGGGCTGCGCAACTCCTTTTGGCTTCACTTCATAAAGCAAAGTTTCTGCCACTTTCTGACTCTGACTGATCTCTTCAGTCTCCTTGGTCACCAGTGGTGTGTGTCTCAGTTCAAACAGTAGGAGAATTTTCTCTGAAATCAGAGCAGAAATTTTCTCTACAGTTTTCATGCTTCTTCAGTGGGTAAGCTGGGTGTTGAACTTGAAAACAGGCCACTGGCACATGCCATTCGGGTGGGTGGTAGCTGAGCAGTCTTTGAGATAATCCCTTTTAAAAAAAATAAATACTCTTGGCATCACATTGTTTTCTAAGAGGAAGAAAAAAGAAAACAAAACAAAACAAAAAAAAAAAAAAAAAAAAAACAACCAAAAAGCAAAAAACTTTATAACACAACTTTAACCCTTATTGAAATCTCTGTAAATGTCTTCTAAATGCAATACTGGCAGTACTAACTGATGTATTTCAATCTTGCAAAACTTACCAGAGATTCTCACTGATCAGTGACACAGAGGGGGGAGAGAAAGGTTGGTCATTTGTGCCTTCTTTTCTTAAAACATACATCTGATGCAGTCTGGTAGGCCAGGAGTAGCTGAGAGCTGCCCACAAATCATGGAGGCAGAGAATGGCTTGGGTTAGAAGAGAACTTAAAGCCCATCAAGCTTCAGCCCCCTGACATAGGCAGAGTTGGCACTCACAGTGTTAGGCTGACCAAGGCCCTACTCAGTCAACCCTTAACCATGCTTCTTTCTCCCCATGTGTCACTGAGTGATTTCTCTGAGCTTTGATTTCTCTACTAGTAAAGTGAGATAAACAGATTTGCTCCTCATCTATATAAAAGCAGGATATGCTGCAGCTGAGTATTATGCATGTTTCTGTTGTGTTTGCATTCTCTATTGAACTTTTACTTATTTCTTGCACTACAGTCTGTTTTTTTTTCTTTTTTTTTCTTTCTGTTTTTTTTTTTTTTTCGTAAATCTGAAACACTTGTTTGTGCCACACTGATCGTGTAATCTATGCAAAAGAATAAGATATTAATCTTTTATAACAAAGTCAAGTTCTTTTCTCTTTCCATCCTTCATCTCTTCAGATGGAGGCAAATCTGTCTATATTTCCAAATTAAGAGTTGGAAATACTGTATTTCATATTCATGTGGTTCCTGGAAAAGAAAGCCTTAATGGTCTCTTTTCGTTTTTAGTGCCCATTCAGCTTCAGATCAATTGAGCGTGAAGGACAGTGGGAGATGAGACAGTGAATTTAATGACTGTGAGTTCAATATCACTGGAGAAAGGCTATGGAAACCACCTTCAGAGGTGATGGAAAAACAGGTTGGAAAGTATAAAACTAACATCTCAATTTTGGAGTTCAAGACGTAAATGAAGGCAATGATCTGAAACAGACCTTATTATTATCCTTTCCAAAATCTCTAGATGAAAAAAGGTAGGAGTAGATTGAAAAGTAGGGATGCCTGAGCCCCTAGATCTCAGCATCTCTGACTCACTGTGAAATACTTCAGTGACGTTACACAGACATGAAATCATGGAGGTGGCTGAGTTCCATGTTGAGCACTGTCAGACCCCTGAGTGACTGGTTTCTGAGTGCTTTGTTCTTGTAGGCTCAGTTTCACACAGCAGAGAAAGGTCTGAAAGTGAGCAACTGCTGAGCAATGCTGTGTTAAGTTTTCTTGAAGATGAGCAGCAGAAAGTACAGACATTGAAATTCTGAAATCACAGAATCCTAGAATCATTAAAATTGGTGTAATCGGGTTATCTAGATTTACCTGTGATAGAGGCTGCTGCCCCTAGAAGGAGGGTAATGAACAAAAACAATGGCAGCAATCTAAGGAGAAAACTTATTTTACTAAATACGAATAATATTGGAATACAAGATAACACAATATGATACAATATAATTGCAACTACTAAATCAAACAAGACAGAGAGAGAGAGAGAAAAAAAAAAGAGTCCCCGAGAACCGGGGGCCTACTGTGATCTCTAGGCAACAGGCTGGAACGTTGCTGATAGAGGGGGACGGCAGGGATGGAGCGCTCCAAAGTGATAGATAGAGCGAAAAGAAGGACGTTCCAGCCTGATTATATATGTGTCCTCCTCCAGTGATTCGTCTCTGGCCGCGTTGTCCCCTGGGATATGTAGTTCTCCTCCAAGAGCTGAGTACTCGGGATGCTGCCATTTCACAGAACTGGAGCATGAACCTTCCACACTTCCACATACCCTCTGTTACATTTCCACATACCCTCTGTTACACTTCTGCATACCCTCTGTTACACTTCCACATACCCTCTGTTACACTTCCACATACCCTCGGTTACTCTTCCACATACCCTCTGTTATACTTCTGTATGCCATTAACAACTACACTTTCTTATACCACCAAAACAGTTTACCACTATTTGTACCCTCAGTTAATGATTCATACTGCACATGATGTCATGATGTAGAATATTGACAGCAACAGCACAAAACCATGACAATTGGAAAAGACCATTAAGACCATCTAGGCTAACTGTCAACCCACTACTACCATGCAGACTGAATAATGTCCTGTGAGCTGTTCCTGAAATGTTTGTCCTACGTCTGTTCATGTGGGTTGCAAAGAGTCCACCATATGGGTGCACCACAAAAAAAAATGTGTTCTATGAACAACCAAACTGCTGAGTGTTGAATCATAAGTTTTACTTTGATATGTATTTATTATAGCTCACTTCATCAAGGTGTTTATAGCATTCTAGCACCATTTTAGGACATGATCTTACTTCCTGCAGAGTCAGCACAAAGAAATGTTGAAAATGCTTATTTGTAGATATGATAAACAGCTTTTTGGTAGAGTAAGCACACCAAAGGCCTTCCAACAGTAAGAGTGATACTGCTGATCCAAGCATAAGGTTGCTAAAAACAAGCCATTGCTAGGAGAATATTTTATCTGTAATTTAGTAATACATATTGGATTGTTGCTTTCCAGAGAAACACTTATTTAATTTAAAAGTCTTTAGAATATTGTTTCCCTTCCAGATACTGTGGACTCTACAGAAGAAAGAAACAAACAAATTCAGTTCTTATGTTCAAAAGCTGAAAACAAGCAAAACACTTTCCCTGCATTGGAAAAAATAAATAAATAAATAAATAAATAAATAAATAAATAAAATGGTTATATGACTGCATATTTCACAATGCTAATTAATCAGCACATACATTGGTTTGGAAAGTCTGGTTTTTATCCCCAGCAGTCAAAGCTGAATTATATCGTGCAAATATTCCCCAAATGAAAAGGCTGCTGAGTGCATATGAAAGATTTCTAAATCACACGCACACAAACTCAGGGTCAGGGTAAGACAGAGGAATAAAGAACCCTTCTTGTTACCCTAAATGCCTCCAAAATGGGAGCATCACTATGAAAGAGCAGTGAAAAGATATTGCAGAGTATCATAAGAATGCACTTCTGTCTGTGTTCTTGAGAAAATATTTCTTAACTGAGATGTGTAAACAAAACCCCAGCAGCGGCAAATGTTACTTTAAATTATATCAAAACCTATCAGTGTTTAAACAAATCACCTTTTTGAAATCATCCTCTGTACTCTGTTAAAGAACGTAAGAGAAAACCATACTAAGACATAAAATTAATGCTACTAGCAATTATAAAGAGAACAAAGCCAAGTTGCCTCTTTATTCTGACAACAGTACATATGTAAATAAAAAGGTCTAAGTGTAAAACTGCAGTTAAACATGTTCTTTGTTTATTCTACTTGTGAATCACTTCTTGTTTGATATAACTGATGGTCTATTTCTTTGCTTTTTAAAACTGACATTAAACAGGACTCAGTTCTGCTTCTGAAACAATGAAGGCAGACTTTTAAGCCCATGTGGCTAGGTAAGTTCTGTGCTTTTGTATGAGTAAAAACTCCTCCATTAGGACTCTTAGAAAATCGTAAAAATAGTTGTACCAGTGGGATGACGAATGTAGTTTATTTAGAAGTCTATTACAAACACATTTATATGCATGCATCCCTATATACATACAGATAAGATATTATTTATTTATTTATTTATCTAACTATTTATCTATTTTTGATGGATTATACTGATTCTGGCTGGAAAGGAGTTAACATTCTTCAGAGCAGTCTGTGCAGTGCTGTATTTTGGATATATGACCATATCAGAGTTGATACCACACTGATGCTTTGCTGAAGAAAACATGCACAGCATCAAATCTTGCTCTAAGTGAGCTGAGGATGGACACAGCTGATACAGCTCACCTGAACCAGTCAAACTGATGTTCTGTATTCTGTAACATTGAACTCAGTAGCAGGAACTGGAGGTATAGCTAAGAAGTGCTGGTGGGATGGTATTTCAGGTTGACCATTGCTCAGAGGCTGACTGGAAATAGGTCTTCTTGTGAAATGGTGGTGAGAGACTACCTTTGTGTTGCTTGTTTTCTTCTCCCTCTTTCCTTCACTTACTAAATGTCTCAATCTTGATCTACAAGTCAGTACCTACAAGCTTTTGAATATTGTATTCTCTGCCCTATTCCACTGGAGATGGGGGAGTGAATTAGAAGCTGCATGTGTGCTTGGCAGTTGGCTGGGGTCAAGCTAGTACACTGACAAATAGGGATTTTGTTAATGATAACACAGATTTAATTTTCAGAGAACATAATTAATACTTTGGTAATTCAGTATAAACATCTTCTTATTGAGTTATATGCTCTTGCAGTAATAATGCTCACAAATAAAGGAGGAATATGAAGTTTCATTTTCATCAGCATTGGAGCTCCCCATAATGGTGATATTAAGCCTGAAAAGATGTTATCTGAATATGGGTGAAGAGAGGCTACAGAAGGTAGGTGTAATTGAATTAATATTTCAGAAGGGGAAATCCTACTTCAGAAACACTTGCTCTCGGAGAATGCTGAAGGAATGACTTATCACCTGTTTGTAGTCATTTCAGATAATATTAATTCAATTTCCAATCAAAAGCAAAATTTGAGAGCTGTTTAACAGAAGCTTTAGTTAAAGATTTTTAATTAAAGTTGAATCGTAGGTAACAAACTACTGTTATTAGGGCTGCTGACACAGGTGGAGATCATTTGAGGACAGGCACAGAGGTGACAATTTATACAGGCTAACTAAGGAAGGAATAGAACGAATATTTTCTGTTTAAAAATGCATACTTATGGATCATTCTGTAAGAAATTGTTTTTCACAGCAAAAAGACATAATTCAAGCAGCTTAGAACAACAAAAAAAGAGAAAAATATACAAAGTGCAGTATAAATTAACAGTGATCTGGGACCAGTAAGTTATTTTAGTGGATGAGTTAGGATGCTTTTTATGCACTACTCGGATAATTGAAAGCACTGCAGGAAGGAGCTACGTTTTACCTGGAAATTCTTCTAAACGATATTCTTTTCCAGCTTTTAGTTACATTAAGTGTACCTATTGAAACAGGCACTTTATATTTGCTCTTTTAGAAACTGAGATGATTTTTGAATTAAAACCATAGGAGCAAATGGTTGGCTCTTAATTTCAGATGTGCTTGAAGGAAAGATGTACTACTTCAGAAGTTCTCAGGTTCCACATCCAATTGAAACCTCCCCAGAAGTCAAGGCATTTTGAGGTCTGATTTTTGGAGAAAATACATTTGTGCATGAATTTTAGTCTGGAGTCAGAAGTTTGGTTCATGTAATTCACTGAGCATCACTTTCCAAAGTCACTGTGAAAATCATTGCTGTTAAATTGACTGTTATTTTTTTTTCCATGCTTTCAGTCTGCTTCGAACTGTGTATGTAGGTACAGCTGAGACCAGAGCAAGGATAATGGAACTTGGTTGTTACTTGTGTTCTACGACAATATAAATCATACATAGTATTTGATTGTCTCAGGAGACAGCATCGTTTATTAAGGGAAGTCAGTTCACCTGAACAAGCCAGTCTGTAAGGCATGACAGGTGAGTGGCTGCATCATTTGCAGTTGCAATGTTCCAGCTGAGACTTTCATTCACTGAGGGAAGGGTGGCTGAGTAACTAGGATTAAGAGCCACTAGTATCATCCCTGGGGAAGTGGCTGTCACCTTGGAACAAAACCCTTGGCTTGTTTGAAGCATATACATAACATTACTTTTGGCTGCTGTAGTAAATTATTCTTAGCTATGTTTCAGAGACCAAAGCTAATAAGTGAGGCTGGCAATTTCTATGTACAGCCAATGATAAGCAGTAGGATCATCCAAGGGACAATTCCAAGCATGCAGCTAAAGTGGCTGAAAATGGATGATGTAGTTACCTCCTTCCGTGCTCATTTTCTTTATCCATTAACAGGAAATAATAGTATTTATTTACTTCTGTTTTTTTTTGTTTTTGTTTTTCTTTTTTCTCCTCCTCCACTCTTCCCTTGCAAATGAATTGTTTTTCAGGTATGACTTCCTCTGACTGCACAAAGGCAATTTTAAATCCTGCAATATATGTACACTGTGTTCTACAAGCCAGCACATCCTGTAAGCAATATGTGCTAGAAAGGAATAACACTCAAGTATTCATAACTTTGTATATCTTAGCATTGCTAACACAGAAGAGAAAATAATTTTCTACTGCCTATTGCTCTATTGATATCTCAGCTATCCTGTTTGACCTTTATGACTGAACCAATCCAAACTGATCTTTATAGAGGAAGAGTTTATTTCTGTCATGCATATAACCTATGAAGACCCAAAAGAAAAACTCTTGTATTGAATCCACACCATAAAGCCCATATCAGTGAGCTTATCATAGGGGTATAGGAAACTATTCTTAACAGGCTATACCAGTGCAAAAAGGGCTCAGAGTAGGCATGCTAGATACTATGGCAACAATCTAATGAAAGCTGGGAATCACCTGCTGCCTAGCCTGTCAGCTGGTTTGAATACAAGGCACTAATTGCTAAATGACTCCACTTTCACCAGATGCTCACGGGCTCATTAACGTCAATGGAATAACAGAACCATTAGCAGGTTTGTATATGGATTAACCATTCGAGGTTTATGGAAACCTATATTTACCCACTGCAGGTTAAATTATTTCAATACCTTATCATTAGTTTTGTGTTTTAGAGAACCCAAAGGGTGTTTGGGAAGACATTTTTCTAATTTCTCTTCCATCACAGTTCTAACAGGTTTTAGGAGACTATCAAAGAACTTTACTGTGGCTTAGTATGTCGAGAATGAGGTCAAAGTGAATTTTGCTGGGGTGACAACAAAAAGAGGGATGCAAATTGTGGTTTGTTAGATTTTCTTTTTTTTTCATGTATTATTTTTTATTTTTTCTCTGTCTGTTTGAAATATTGGTTGAAATTCCAGTGAGAACCTATAAATGCATGAGATTGCTCTTCTGTCATTTCTCAGATGTAGAGTTGGTCAGGCAAGTTTACTTTAAAGCCTATCATGAGGTATCTTTGTAGTCCTTTTTCAACCTAGGTCATTCTATGATTTTGTGAACTGAAAATGAATATATTGGTCCATCCGCAGGCAATGGCCTGAGGCTGAAGCTTTCTTCTTGGTAGTTGATTTTGATACAAGTTCGAGGAATGAGCAATTCATTATAGAAAGGAGAATTGTTTAACTAGAAAATAAATTAGCAGATTCTTACTACTTGCTGCAAGTGACCAGTAAAACAAATATTAGAATAAAACTTGTATGAACTCTTTTTTTCTTTTTTCCCCTTTAATTTTTAGAGAAAGATCTTTATAACCAGTGCCACTTTTTTGCTCTCTTTACTCTCACTTTGCACAGAACAAGGTCTTAATCAACCATGCAGGCTTGGTATGGAAGCCTTCAAAAGTACCTGCCATTCTCTGGCGAATGTGTAGGCAACTTAGGCACAAGCTTAGTAACACTCCCTTCACTAAACACCTGGAGACAGGGAGTGAATTAGATGTTTAAATTGGGCAGATAGGCTCTCAGCAGATATTGTCTGCTGCAGCCATCTTCTGGACACCTAGATAGAGCTGGCAGTAATCCCAGAAGCCCAAGGTTAGGTTGTGATTTAAAACTAAATGCGTCCTAATGTAGCATGTTCCACCACATTTTTTTTTCCTACTATGTGTTAATCACATCAGTAAATCCAATGCAATTAGGAGATACAGAATCCTTCCAAAGTTGTTATAGAAGATGATATCTGTTGCAGACCTGACAGATTTGAGTGTCTCAAAGTTAAAGAAGAGCTGTTTAGAGGTGGAAAAAAAAAAAAAAAAGCCCACAAAAACTCAGAGTAGGTCTGTGGTATTTTATAGGAGGAAGCCATTGGCTACCTATATAATAGTAAGATAGGTGGTTACTAGTCTTGACACCTGACCACCATCATCAGAGTGGTCTCATGAACAGTTTTTGTCCCTATCCAAGAGCATCCTCTCACGTAATTCCTAGGGGAATTAACATGTACTGGGTATCATTTCCAAGAGGCATTTTGTGTGCTATGCCTGGGAGAGCCAGAGAGCACAACTGTGGATACAGGCTTTTTCACACCAGCTAATCTCTATACCTGAGACCAGTCTTGGTTTATTGGAGCAGACACAAACCCTCAGTGACTGCAAGTTCTGTTGTTGACCTCTGTCACTGAAATGGTGCTCTGCTTTAGTCCAAAGAACTCTACTGATCCCATAGTGACTCAGTAATTTCACAATAAATTTCAGAGCCCTTCATCTCTAATGCTTGGTTGATTTGTATCTTGTGTTCATGCATTGGTATACTAGTAGATCATTTGCATTAAAAAAAAAACAAACAAAAAAACCCTCTTCCTCCTAAAATGGATGTTTATGATTAAAAATAATAATAATAAAAATAACAAGTTAGCTAAATCCATGAGAAATTTTGAAACAGAAAACAAATCGTACTTCAGTCAGCTGATGTTGCTTACAAGAAAGAAAGCCACTTTGGAGAAACTGTACGTTTGTTCCTATAACAATTTCTGGATGACATCTGACCAAGTCTGTTGTTTGAAAAAGGTAATTATGTATTTCCTATATTAGGATATTTGATTAAATGTACCTGGTGGGAAAGTTGACAAGAGGTGTTTCATTCTCAGTCTTACGCAAAAGCAAATACACGTAGGTAAGACCACTTGTGAATGTTACCACCTTCACTGAATAAGACAAGAGCAACCCTAAATATTAAGAAATGTCTCTGGAATAGTCCCTAAAGTGTAAACAATGTCTGTGCTCTACCCTTTTAAGGAGATGGCTTCTGTCAACCCATTGATTTTTCTCAGCTCCTAGAACAATGGCTTGAGAGGTTTTGCTGTATTGTGATTAACCAGAAAAAAAGCAAATCACTTTTAAAGTTAGCCCATGCACACACTTGCTATTTGTGATATGCATGAAAATTAATTACAGTTTGAATTTACTCAACACAAAGAGAAGCTAGTGAATCACAATTTGCAGTTCATTGAATAAATGTCAGTTATTGATTTCTGTGGTTGAGCACTAGTGAGGTAATGCCATGTTTGCTACTCATTAGAGGTGGCACAGCACAATATTTCATAAAATGTAATTAGGGGAACATCAATCATTTAAAATATGCAGCTAAGATTAAATATATTGCTATGCACAGAGAAATGAAAGGGCTCATTAACAACATACTGTAATATGACGAGAAGAGAGCGCTTGATTTTCAAAAAAGGAATCTTCCACTGTGTTGAAGATCATGACAAGCCTCTTCTTCATATTTTAATTAAGGTTTTAATCTGATTTTGCTTGTGCTGCTAGAACAGATGAACTTTCATGCTTAACATTTTGTCAAAAATATTTATGGTAATGTTCGTTAAATGTTGATTAGTAGAGCTTCTCATTAAGGCTCTTTTAAGGCTGGGCAAATGCCTTTTTGAATAGGGTATTCAGTTCATCTTTGCCAAGATCTGAAATGCAATTGCTTGATCATAACTTACTCCAACTTGTCTTTGTGTTTTTTTGGTATCTCACATATGTGAAGAGGAGGCAAGATGGGACAATGAGAAGCAGGGAGGGAGAGAAAAATCAAAGCTTTACCTTGCTGTGAGGGAACTTCTTTAAGGTGCTGGTGGTGAGATGAAAAAAAAATAAAAGAAAAGCTAACATTCTAACACTCTTCTTTCTTTAGCGATGCTAGTAAAATTTCAGTCAAGGTGGTTCTTGCAACTCTGTAAAGTGTGATTCTACTCTGTGAGCTGATAGGAATGCTTGAAAAGTTGAAGGCCTGTAGAGAAGGCTAATTTTAGCTCCCCATGCAGTGGAGGGATTCAGTTCTTGTGAATGGTGCAAAAATGATCTTTTTACCCCTTCCTGCAGAGTCCCTCATCAGTTCTGTCCAAGGCTGCTCTTTCATCTGAGCTGCCAGGCTGAAGCAATAGCTGAGAAGAGAAGCCTCCCAGGAGGAGGAACACTACCAAATAGCTTGGTTAATTCTGCCACTTCAAAAGCTTTAAACATTTCCTTACCTGAGGGAGCACTGGATTTTATAAGTAATCTAGTTTAGGAAGTATGGCTCTTCGAGAAAGGGCCTCATTATGCCATGTGCTGAGTAGGAGGCAGAGCTTCTGTCTAGCAGAGACTTTCTGTGTTTTTAATGATTTCCAGGTATTGAGACCCTGATTGTGAAGCAAACCATACTAGCCTTTCTATTCACGTCGGAAAGTTTTATCTTTCAAATATCCTCACTTGTCATCCACCTTTCTAATTTTAAGGAAAAAAAGAAGAAGAAATCTGTCCGGAACAAATCAGCTAAAACATGAGTTCTTGTTATGTATGGATTTTTTCCCCTTTTCAGTATTTCTCTCTCTCTCTCTCTTTTTTTTTCTTCCCTTCTCAGGGCTGACACCTTAAGTTATTGAATATCAAAGAGGTCCGTGAAATGTTTTTGTGATTGCTTTAACATCCCTACCCCCAGAGACCTTTGCTCAGTTAAAATATAAAGCCAGTGCTAGGACTCTGGCATTCTAGAATTTCTTGTTCTGCTTTTAGGGGAATCCAAGCCCCCTTTCAGAGTTCTTGTGTAGATGTAAAAGAAGTTGGAATTTTAGTCCTAAACCAACGCATTTCTAGATCATGTTTTGCTTGCATGAAATTCAGTTCTAGAAGCTGTATTTGTGTAAATACACTTTCCATAAATTCACCATGCCTTTTCTCCATCATTTTCATAGAATCATAGAATCACAAGGTTGGAAACGATCTACAAGATCATCTAGTCCAACTGTCCTCCCATCACTGTTTCTACCACAAGCCACTAACCCATATCTCATAGCTCCTCATCCAGATTCCTCTTGAACTCTGTCAAGGATGACAATTTCACCACCTCCCTGGGCAGCCATTCCAGAGCCTGACCACTCTCTGAGAGAAGTTTTTCCTTATATCTAATCTAAACCTCTTCTGACACAATTTCCAGCCATTTCTTTGGGTCCTGTTTGTTGCCTGGGAGAAGAGGCCAAATCTCTCCTCATCACAATCTCCCTTCAGGAAGATGTAGAATAAGGAAGGTATTGTCCATACCCTTTAGAAACCTCTTGGATTGCTTTCTCTGCTCTGTATTACATTTCCAACACATATCAGAGAAGTTGAAGTCTCCCAAGAGAATGAGTGCTGGTGATTGTGCGACTTCATCAAGCTGCTCATAGAATGTTTCATCCATCTCTTCATCCTGATTAGGCAGTATATAACAGACCCCCACCTAGATATCACCCCTACAGGCCTTCCCCCTGATCCTTACCCGCAGGCACTCAACTTTATCATTCCCAACCCCAAGCTCTTCAACATCAAAACACTCTTTAATATAAAGGGCCACACCACCACCCTTCCTTCCTCATCTTTCCCTTTTGAAGTGCTTGTAACCACCCATCAATCACAGCATTCCAGTCATGGGAGTGGTCCCACCATGTTTCAGTAATAGCAACTAGGTCATAGCCTGACGCACGATCTTTTCCAACTCCTGCTTGTTGCCCATGCTGAATGCAAGGGCATCATTTTAAAGGCTCATTTAAAATGAGTAATTTTCCCATCTCTTCTGCAACAGGTTTTCCATAAATATTCTGATTTCCAGCGATATACCTGTGCTTCTGAAAAGGGTATCAACCTGGTGTGGGAGCGGGACTGCGAACTTGTAGAAGGCTGTAGGACTGTAGGTATTTTCATTTAATTCCTGGCCCAGCAGAATCAGCGAGAAATCATGCTCGTCATTTCCTCGTTTCCTTTCTAGGACACTAGGACCTTTTGACTATATTGATCACACATTTGACTTTATAATTTTTGGCTACAGATCTATTAACAAGATATCAAATAGAAGCTTACAGTTCTGTCTTGCATATCGACACCTATGCAGAGGATCCACATGCTGATTCACCTGAATGCACACGGGTGCATAATGCTGATTTAGCTAGCACAGGTTCTCTGCCTGATTTGCACCTGTCACTCCAGGTAGTAGATATCCTGTAACTTTCCCACACTGTGTCTGCCTACAAATATCTATGATACTCTGAGGCCTCCAAATTGGCATGAGATGCCTACCTATGGAGAATCAATTTCCTTGAGCCAGAATGTTCTGAACCTTAATTAGCTCTCTACTGTATTAAGAGATCCATCTGAGCTTTAGGCTTTCATCATAGTCACAGGAAAGAGTCATCTAAGTCATTTTAGTTTTAGATGTCTACTTGAGGTAAACTTTGGAAAAGTCATATCCAAGCAATGCCTGCTTTCCACTAGAGCCCAAATGTCTGATTTATGTATATGGTCCCGTGTGGAGCCAGGAGTTGGATACAAGGATCCTTACAGGTCCCTTCTAACTTGAACCATTCTATGATTCCGTGATAAAGCTTATGTAACACTCATCTACTCACCTGCATTCAGCAAGGGGAGTCCCATGCCAAGTGCTTTAAGTATTGGTTGTATGTGGCAATGTTTTGTAGTGGATTTGAGGGAGCTTTAGGGGTGGCCTCTGTGAGTTCCTACTGGCTCTAAAAGCGGAAACCCCTTCCACATTTACACTCCTCCTTTGAACTCACCTTGTACATAGTTGGATCCTTTATGCAAAAGAAAAGTAGAACAGAAGTAAATTCCAAACTCCAGAATGTTTGTTTCTACTTGACAAATCTTATCATGTGATAAGACATACACTATTGATATTTTGTCCTACATGAAGTCAGAGCTCAGTTTTAATTTAACTGTTGACTCTTGTTAGAAGATGACACATAGATGATTTTCCCTGATTATAGTCTGTTTATTTACTTGGTTGTATTTCTGCATGGTTTTCATTTTTTCTTTTTGTCAGATTTTCCAGAATATGTGATACTTAAGCACTAGAGAAAATTTTAAACAATAATTTTCAAGTTGAATAGAGTAATAAGTTGTAATATTATAAAGTGCTTTAGAAATAAATGATGTAGACTGTGTTGGTAATGTATCTACAATAGTATTTTATGTGCATGTATAATCTGTAGTGTTTTGGTCAATAATGGGGCACAAAGAACTAAGTAAATTGATTGCCTACATAAAGTCAGACCCAGGACAGTAATTGTATAATTAATGTGTATTGCACAGTTTTAGCTGAAAGCTTACAAACCTCATCTACTTAGCAATATACATTTAAATAATGTTTCAGAATTCCAGGGAGAGACTACACTGTGTCATGGTTTTGTGCTGTCAATATTCTACATCATGACATCATGTGCGGTATGAACTGTTTTGGTGGTATAAGAAAGTGTAACAGAGGGTATGTGGAAGTGTAACAGAGGGTATGTGGAAGTGTAACAGAGGGTATGTGGAAGTGTAACAGAGGGTATGTGGAAGTGTAACAAAGGGTATGTGGAAGTGTAACAGAGGGTATGTGGAAGTGTAACAAAGGGTATGTGGAAGTGTAACAGAGGGTATGTGGAAGTGTAATAGAGGGTATGTGGAAGTGTAACAGAGGGTATGCGGAAGTGTGGAAGGTTCATGCTCCAGATCTGTGGAATGGCAGCATCCCGAGTACTCAGCCCTTGGAGGAAACTACATATCCCAGGGGACAACGCGGCCAGAGATGAATCACCAGAGGAGGAGGACACACATATAATCTCGCTCCCAGGCTGGAACGTCCCTCTTTTCGCCCTGTCTTTCGCTTTGGAGCGCTCCATCCCTGCCGTCTCGCTCTATCAGCAACGTTCCAGCCTGTCGCCTAGAGATTGCAGTAGGCCCCCGGTTCTCCGGGACTCTTTTTCTCTCTTTCTTTTTTCTCTGCCTTGTTTGATATAGTAGTTGTAGTTATATTGTATCATATTGTGTCTCGTATTTAGTAAAATAATTTCTTTCCTTAGATTGCTGCCGTTGTTTTTGTTCATTTCTCCCCTTCTAGGGGCAGCAGCCTCTATCACGGATAAATCTAGATAACCCGATTACACACTGTATGAATAAAATAGCATTAATCCACGTCTAGTTGAGTAGAAAGCACAGCCAGAATATATGAATTTATGTAAAGCAATCCACAGATGTGCCCCAGTGCTTTCTTACAAAGTTAGCCATGTAGAGAGCCTTTGTTAGTTTCTTTTTATCTTTATTTTCAAATAAATGGAACAATTAAAGCATTTAGCTAAACAAAGAAGAAAAGGCAAGGTAAAAAGGAAAAAACAAAACAAAACAAAACCTGTGAGTCAGCCAGTCTTTCTGTATCATTCAACAGGCAGTATACGGAAATTGGGAATAGGCCGTCTTTCTCTGTAGGTAAAGGCAACCGTCTGAACTCCATTGAACAATGAGTTTTCCTAATGCATCAAAATTACAGTGACAACTGTGCTAAATAACTTTCTCTTGGAAAAGTGTGAAAGCTTCAAATGTGTTATTAGCTCTCACAATTGTTCGTTTGGTGAGGTAGTTTGCTGGTTGAATGTTGAGCTGCAGAGCAGTGGAATGAATGCAGTTGGTCACGGACTTGAAAGGGAGTTTTAAATACATAGCATGACTTTCTGAAGGTTTAGTGTTTCTTAATACCTGCTCCCTGTATTGACAAGTAGAAAAAATTTAAAGTGTTCATTCGTGATATATATAAATCCAAAAAGTGAGAAGTGTCATAGAGAGGATTTTCCAAAGTGCAGTGTTAACTTTGATCTAAGACCAAGAGCTAAGAATGTGCCAAGGTCATAAAAGCAGAGTTCACAGGAAAATTCTGCTTGACCTTGGGACATCACTAGTTCAACGTCCGTAGGTTGGTGGGGGGGACCGCTCTGTCATTGAAAGCTACTTCTAGTTGTATTCAAAACACTTGAAAATCACCTTTTTGTGCTCTACTCTCTTCAACTGTTGCACCTGTACTGCTGTTGCCTATTCATACTGCAGGGTATTGACCTCTTAAACGTTTCAAGCTTTCCAAAGGCTGATACAAAATACTTATATGCACTTATAAGGCACTAACAACCATTCCTATGGTAAATGTGACTTCAGAAATGGATGGACACATTTTGAGGGTAGAGGTGACTGGATTCCACCTTCTACACCATGGTGAAATACCAAATTTCAGGGCTTCACTGAATGTTGAGTGTGTTGTCCCTAGTGGAATCTTAGTCACTAATTCATATTTAAGTGTCAGTACTTCAGTGTGATAATCCAGAATGATATCCAACACTTTATAATTAATCCAGCTGCCTAAATGTAGGTATGTGGTATCATCTGATATGTTGTTGCATGTTATATGTGCCATCTAGCTGCCTGTATCGATGACACTAGGTCTCTCAGGAGTCCTGTGTTGTATCTGCCAGCTCCATGTAGATATGCTAAGACCCATCAGATGACATCAGCTCCTATTTTTATGTGGCTAAATCAAGACCTTAGTGCCTTCAAACATACTAGCTGGATAGCAATTTCTGTGTGTGTGTGGTGAGAGTAAAGAGACAGAAGAAAATAATTATTGACGTGGAGATTGTCAACGTTTGGATATTTAGTATCTAATTACTAAGATTTTTTTCTTGTTCACATGTTGAGGTTTCAGAACAGATAGATTTGAGACACAAATCAATAAGTCTTGCAATTGTGTTCTACAGTCTCGCTTCTATTCTAGTCAGAGTGGATTTGGCAACACATATACATGCTTGAAATGTGCTAAAAAGACTATAGTGATCAGAAATAGTAATTTATGCACTTTCTCCATTTTTATGGCATCAGTGCAAGGGAGTATTCATTCTGACCTGACACTGAAGATACAAGCTTTATGTGATCATGTGTCAGATTTGCTGAGTACCATGCTGAGGTGCAGACAATTATTTCTGTTTCATGATGGAACACAGAGGGCCAAGGTGAGAGTTTTGGTCTCACAGATATATTGCAATCTGAGCTCAGTGACCAGAGAGCAATGTTTGCACATCTTCCTTCTTGGTGTGTAGATTTTCTTTTTCCTTCCTTCCTCTCCTTCTTCTCCTTCTCCTCCTTCCCCTCCTTCATTTCCTTTCTATTTGCTTTTAGCTTTATTTTTCCTCCCTGTTTCTCAGCAATTGCTAATAACACTTTTTTTTTTTTTTTTTTTTTTTTTTTTTTTTTTTTTTTTTAATTTAAACTGAATGACAGTTTGCCATTAGGTGATGTTGATATCACCACCTGCAAAAATTAAGAATAATTATTCACAAGTTGGGTTTCAAAACCCACAAGAATTCATTAGAACAGAGTTTTCTTGTCATTGAGAAAGCCTAGGGTGACAGGCTTGAATAAATGGGTCTGTTCTGCAGACGTCTAAAGACAGGTGTTATAGATACCACCTCTGCAACTTCCAGGGTTTTTCGATCATTTCTCTTTTCTTTTGGCACTGGATGTAGGATGAAGGCACCAGGAATGATCAGATGGATTCATTGTATTTATGAGACAGGTAAGAGGAAGAATCAATAAAGCTTCTGTGATGTCTGTTCTAAGGAAAAAATATAAGAACTGTGAAGTGGTTAAGCTAGATTCTGAACTGATAGGGGAATAAATAGCCATCTCCTTTGAAACCAGAGGCAGGTAGCAAATACGCATGGGAGTCTGGAAGTTGGTTTTGCTGAGAACAGAGGTCTTGAAGGCATATCTGGAAGTGCTAAATAACGAAGATCTGATATAATCATCCTAAAGGAAATAAGAAATGCTCTTGTCTTTAAGCATAATTAATGAAGAGAAGATAAGCAATCATGTTATACTTGTGATTGCAGTAGCAATAGATGTAAGCAGTAGGCTTGCATATGAAGAAATGCCGGATGACTTACTTCTTGGCTGAACCTGGGAGAAACCGCAGACATATATTCTCATTATTTACTCAGCTTATCGTTTAAATAATTAAAAACCTCAGTGTTTCTCAGCCCTTCAGCAATGTGGACCTTTAGAAATTTACCAGTAGAATTGCAGCTTCCATTTCCAGAAAGATAAGAAAAGCGGGTAACAGATCTGGTTAATCTAGTGTGGCAGAATTTCTTCTTTCTTTTGCACCTTCTAAGAAGTTGTCCATGAGCATCAGGGTTTTGAAGAAGGAGACTAGCATCATACTAGCTTGAGTGGATTGCTTATTGGTTTACCTCAAAGATGCTGTCATGGATGTGCAGCTTTAAGATGTATTCACACCAGAGTTTTAACTTTCGTACTGTTTTAGTCTACTTAAATTAGGGCCACATGTGACTCATGGTACTCATGGTCTAGAGTAATGAAGAATGCAGTGAAGAGATATAATATCACAAAATAGAAAAAGATCATTGAGCTCCAACCCTCTGCCATAGACAGGGTTGCCACCCAGCAGCTCAAACTGTTCAGGATTCCTGACCTTGAGCACTTCCAGGGATGGGTTACCCACAACTGTCCTGGGCAAACTGTGCCAGTGCCTCACTGCCTTCAGAGGAAAAAAATTCCTTCTAGTATGTAGTCTAAATCTCCCTTCTTTTAGTTTAAAGACATTTCCTCTTGTCCTATCACTATTAGACTGTGGAAAAACTCAGTCCCCTCCCGTTCATAAGAAGTTCCCTTCAGCTATTGGAAGGTCACAATGAGGTCTCCCAGGAGCCTTCTTTTCTTCAAGTTAAACAAGCCCAGGTCCTTTGACCTTTCTTTGTAGGATAATTATTTTTTCTTTCTCTCTTTTTCTTTAAATACATTTTCTCTCTTGTCATGCACTTAAATTTACAGGAATTTTGTTTTTGTGACCACACATGTTCTTCATCCCCAGATCCACAAAGACATGAGCCACAGTGGGTAAGCCCTAGTCCTCTCATATTATGCCTGACATAACAGATCATGATGAAGTCCAGTGATAAATCCTGGAAAACTCAAGGACAAAAGCCCTAGGCTCTTATGCTCCTTTGCTCATAGCAGTGGTTAGTTGGACAAATAGATGTACTTACACTTGAGAGGCATTACAGAAGTATTTAAAAGAATTAAAAAGAATTATTGGACAGGCAAGCATGAGAATATGTAACTGGTGAGTCTCAGCCATGCTGAAAATGCAGGAGTCGTCAAATCTCTATGGAAAGCTTGTAACTGCATTTTGAAGCTCATGCATGTCTTTCATGCATGCAATTATTTAGGTTTTAGGTTAAAATAACTGGAAAACTCACAAACATGGCTCCCAACACAAACCTGGCAGGTACTCTCAGCAGCTGGGAGGGTGAATGTAAAATAGCAACTCTTCAAATCCTTAAACTGTGTGAAATTCAAGCACTGAGGAGAAAAACAGGGCCTGATGATTAAATGTAGAGAGCTGTCATTGCTGCATTATATTAAAATAACTTGCCTCTAGCAAACCACACACTATTTCTTTCTTTAAATCTGTCAGTTTTCAGGAGTCTGGTACTCTGGCTGGCTGCATCAATAGCTTTGGAGCTATGTAAGTTTCACAGTGAAGAGGGCACTTGCAGGAAGACTTTTCATGAATGGTGCAGGACCCATTAACCACTGAATACCCACTGCTGCGTGCAGGTCATATTTCCCTGTGCCTTAGTGAGACTCGGTACAATCAGAAATTGAAAGTAGAAATAATTCTCAGATGCATTTTTAAGTCACAGCAAAGCTTTGGGCAAAAGAGAACTCATTTGTTTATGGATTGTTATCATTAATAAACATATCAGAGACTTATTACTGCCTCAAGCACAGCACTTTTAATAATGTCCAAGGCAGATAGCTGTTAAAGCTGCAAACAGCAGCACAATGGAGCTGGCCTGAATGAGCAGAAGGAAGAGAAATAGCACGTCAATGGCAAAGTCCCTGACACTCAGAGAATGAACAGAGGTTTCTCATTAAAAAGACTGCTCTTTCTTTGTACCCTTTTTCTCCCTGAAACAGACTCTGGTGTCCTCCAATAGATCTCCATTAAGTTTGTACTTTTTCTTGAAGCTAGAGGCATATTCTCTTCTACTTGACCTCTGGGATTTTTCTTTACTCCACAAAGGGCAGCTTTAATATGTCTTTGTGAGAAGTGATTTTCCTGCCCCATGAAATTTTGTGCCTTAAAAATCGAACAGAACTCCCTTTTCTTTCCACAATGATTTATTTTATTGGTGTGTTTTTCACAACCAGAATATCAGGTAATTTGGAGATAAATATTGGTATGGTTTTTAATAGGTGTGGAATAGTGTAATATTTGCATCTCTCTTGATTCCCTACTTCTAGGGCTCTCCAAAATTATATAAATATATTTAGCTGCTTTTAAAAATTATTTATTTTTATTTTTAAGTGGATCAGAGCAAGAGTTTCAGTTGCCAGGTTAACTTAGGGGATTCAAACCCAAGGCTTTAATCCATCAGCTAATCAGACCCATTTATGTGACTTGGAGAGCTGAGACAGGCATCCCCTGTGCAGATTCTCTCAATTTACAGAGATTCCTTGCACCTTGTCCCCAGAAACAACCTGTTCCCAGACAGTGGCGTTCTGCCTCTGCCTATGTTTCCCATTGAACATGTGGGTGTACAAGAAGCATGTCTCTCCTTCCAAGTGTGCAGATTTCTGCACAGCCTGGAGCTGGCTGAATGGCTGTGAAAACCATGCAGGTAAAATTGAGCCAATGTAGAAGTCATTTGTGTGCATTCTGAGGGCATTTATGTGCTTGATGTGTATTTGTGCTTGTGTGAATGTTTGTTGCATGGATAGGCATGTCACATTCATTTAAGTAGCTCTTCTTTTGGAGGCAGCTGTGAAATTAAGAGCTTTTCGAGTTCACCAGTCCAGTTAAGGAAAGAATAAAGAAGGTAAGTGCAGGAAAAAGGAACCTGAAATGAGAAATAAGGAGAAAAGAAGAGCAAGATGGAGCTCTTGAAAATGTGTAGGACTGTATGGTAATGAATAAAGCTTGTGCAAGCTTTATGATAGGGAACGAGGCCAAGGAGTGAGGTGAGAAAATCTGTGAATTTATAATCTTGTAACAGAAATGAGGTGAAGGCCTTTATCAGGGAGAAATTGCACCTCCTTTTCTTATGGCCTCCTCAGGTGAGAGTGTGCACTGATGGGTTGTGGAGCAGCAGGGAGGTCTGAACCATAGACCAGCTGCTTCTTTATCTAGACACCCTTGTGTATGTATTTTCCTCTTGTGAGAAGACGTGGTCTGAGCAGGGTAAAGCAGGAGTTGTAATTACTGAGGGTACCGGTATCTTACCCTCAGGTTACGTAGGTAGAAATAGATGAGAAAATGCATCCTATGATAGTCTTTTTATCTGGGAAGCTATAAGTAGTCCCAGCTACTTGCAGTGTCTGAGTAGTGGGCTGTGCCAAAATTCCGGAGGAATAATCATAAGGAGTTATAGATGGGTACAAAATGAAAGGATTTGATAAGCTCTTCTCATCAATAGCAATACTATTAATGAATTAAAGGATGGGGAGAAAAGGAAACATCCCAGACAATGATGGTATTTTCTGGGATGTTTCCTTTTCTAAAGGATGGGTATGGTATTACTTGTCTTAAAATAGGGCGTATGTGAAATATATAAAATACTTTTCCCACACCTTTAAAAACAATTGTAGCTGAGGACATTTCTCATTATATTTGATCTTATGAACTGTTTGAGTGCTTTGCTTGCAATTGTTTTCTTTGCAGTAGATATCACTGAACAGCATGTGCCTTAGCCCACGTTACATAACTTACTGGATGATGGTAGTAGTGGTTTGCAACTAATTGATGTATCTGTGCTGTATTTTCTATAAAATCATACCCATCTGTGTACATGATTTCAGAGAGTCTTAACAGGGTCTCTATAAGATGTTATTACTTCTGTCATGCAGAGACAACTATATAATGATTTGCATAATTATAGATGGAAGAAAACGTTAGCCTGCATATTTAAAACTGTTATATACATTTCCAACTTGTTAAAGAAAATCACTGGAGCTGGGTGGGATACTCAGGTTGGAGATCAGGCGGCAAAGTATATAGGTAATATAATCAAATTTTCTAGTGTTAAAGAGTTCCTGAACAAAACCAATAGAACTGTCCTTGCTAGCCAAAAAAGTTACAAATGAAAACTCATTTAAAGAGTGCTTCTGTGAGCACACATTTCTCTCTGTCACTGTAACTGTAACCTTGGGGATCAGTCACTTTGGATGTGCTAAAGAGATGCTTTCATGAATAAGTGATGATAGGCTTTAATATAATTAGGGACCTTAATAGGCGAGGTGGGAAGAAGGTTACAGTACTTGTGGTGTGAAAGCAAGTAGTTTCAATCTGCAATTCAGATCTTTTCTTCCTCTGTCTAAATCTGGTGCTGTGTAAATTTTTGCTGGTGAGCATCCATGGAGTTGTTCAAGCCTATAGATAGCTCTGTATGCGTCAGTACGTATTAAATGCCATGACCATAGCAGATCTGAAAGGAGGTCTTCTGACCTCGTGCTTGTAGTTTAACCCTTATCTTGCAAACACCTCAAAGCAGTTTTGAAGATGGTCCTACCTATGAGAAAATACATGTACTTGTGCTGTGTTTATTCAAATTGAATGATTAGAATACAAAATTAATTTAGGTAAGATGCTTGTCTTTTCTCCACTTTTGCTCAATAGCATCATTTGGGGGTGGATCTAAATTGGTATGTAAGAGAATTCCTGCGAACAAATGTAAGAAGTAAACATTGATATTTGTTAACTTGCTCCCTGGATCTGTCCCAGATTGTTTCATTCAGTTCTTTGAAGGAGTGATCTCTTGTAAGAGGTTGATCTGAAGTAGTGTGAATGTCATCCTTAGTCTTGGAACAAGGCATACTTCATGGGAACACAGACTCAATATAGAATTCTTAGCAAACATATTGGAGAAAAGGCTCTTACAGGCTCTAGGATATACAGCCTACTTATCCTCACAAAATGGTGTGAGTGGGGCTCACAGCCATGAAGGAGATTCTGACCTGTGTGAGGTTCTGAGACATCCCTAGCCATACCCTGATTTAGACAGGATTATCTTTAGATAAAATTAGATTTAGATAAAATATGTTAGAGTTTTTACAATTCTCTCCACAACTGTTTTCATGGGATCAGTAAAGTGGAGAAGAACCTTTGAAACAGAGAACTCTAGGATAACTTAACACAGTGTACCTCAAGGCTGGAAGTCAGTGCTAAGCAGAGATACATGGTCAGGTATGAGAATTGTAGCTTTCTGAAGATAGGTATTCTATCTGAGCTTTCATTTGGATGTCTACCAACAGCCACTGAGGGTGATGCATTTTTGTTTGGGTCCTCCATCTTCTGATCACTAGATCTCATACATGTTTCAAAATGTCATGTTCTTCATACAGTTCTACATACTGATATAATCTGATATAAGTGTGACAACAAATGTTTTTGAAATTTGCAAGGTTTTTTGTTGTGGGGGTGTAAATGGTATTCAAATAAGCAGTACCATGCAAATGAATATTATATAAACTTGGTGAATCATACCAAGGTATGAACCGTATAACACCTAACTCATTATACCAGGAAAAAGAAAAAAACAAAAAAGGAATTAGAAATCTTTGACATGAAGAATTTCTTTCAAAACACCCAATTACATTTACTAACCAGCTAGTATGCTTATGCATATGAATCATTTAAGTACTCTCTTATATGCTACTAGGTTTTCAATTACAAACCTGTAAAAGGAAGATTTTGTAATAACTGTTCACATGAGAAATGTAGCATAACACCAGAGCAACATATTGACACAGAGAAAATCCAAAAGGTGGGGTAACATTAAATTGGTCTTAGCCCCCTTTGTTTTCTAGTAGCACTTTCCCTGGTGATTTTAGCAAAGATTTGGAAAAATCATGTCACTGGAAGACAGTGGTAATTTTGTCACTGATTCAGTACCATGAAATTTTCTCTGTGATACTTATCATTAGATAAAAGCACTGAGTAGCAGCAAACTGATTGATCAAGGTCATTGTAGAAGTACTTTTTGAAATGCAGACAGCAGTGTCCCAAAATGGCAAGCAAGTTCTAGTTCTGTCATTTAGATGCATGAGCAAAGCTTCAATAAACAGAAGGAACAGTGAACATTTATAAAACTCCTGCTCTGGGTCTGCTGGATGTAGCCTCGTTTGTCAATCCGAGGCCCCGAAAACTCAACGCTAAGATGCTTCCCAATGAATTTTGATTCTGCAAGGAGCTACTCACCACAGGAACAATTTGTCTTTAGTCTGACTTGCTCGGATTTGTAATGCTTCACCTTTTCATTTTGTATGCTGGCCCCAAGCAAAAATGTGAGGAATCCATTGCTGAATCACCCTATCTCATGCAAAACTTGTTTGAAGACAATAGAGATGA
Organism: Excalfactoria chinensis; assembly: GCF_039878825.1. Classification (NCBI taxonomy): domain Eukaryota; kingdom Metazoa; phylum Chordata; class Aves; order Galliformes; family Phasianidae; genus Excalfactoria; species Excalfactoria chinensis. The sequence continues at coordinate 154,799,109 of NC_092825.1, read as the reverse complement.
TAACATCCATTTTTTGGAAGAAGACTATGCACATTGTTAGCTGTGTGCCAACCTCCTTTTCATTTTAGAATATTCAAGAGATATTGATGAACTTGATGTTTCTGTAATGTCCAGAATAACAATTTTATATCTATTGATTCATCAAATGCTCCCCTTCTGGCTATTTCTGTTTAATATTAATGTTTGGAAGCTCTTTTCAGGGACATGGCTTTGTATGCACTGCCTATAACACAACACTTTTCTATCTAAAAAGGCAATAAGAGTTGGATAAAGTCAAATGGGAAGTACAATATGACACTGTGATAGACTTGAGGAGATCTTGAAGATGATCCACAAAAGGGGACTTAATAAAGTTTGTGAGAATTATTTCCCAGTCAGGGAGAAGAGCAAAGATGAAGATGCAACAGCTCCTCCTTGAAAGCACAGAAAATCATCTATGGTGGAAGCTCAGAGGTCAGATATTTGGCAGGATGGTGGTGTCTGGTCAAAAAGAAAGTAATGAGGGACGAAGAATGCATTTTACTCAGGTTATGCCTTGTCTCAGATGAAACTCAAGCTCTTCTTCTGATCCTGAAATGTATCTTTTTGCTGATATAGTGATGTAACAACAATTAAGGAGCCTAATTCCTTGTGTTTAACCCTCACTTCCAGAAAGTTGGGAATAATCCCCAGATTCACCAGTTTGAGGGTGTTTTTTCCCCCTAGGTCGTTCAAAGACCTATTTCTGTCAACTCACTGGTTTTACGAAAGCTCTGGTTCTAGTGGGGTCATTGAAGAGAGGCAGGAATTGCCATGTCTATCTGAATGGATCTTTAAGAAGGGGGTCTCTTGTTGATCTGTTTTCAACAGAGAGCAAAAATTTTGGAATTTCTGGATCATTTTCTCCCTATAAGCCAAAGATCTGTTCCTGCTATTAGACACAGTCACATCTCACTCAGGAGTCTCAATTAGTTGCACAGCTTCTGGACTATCACTTTCTGATGAAACAGAACGGTATGTATGAATAGGTTTCTTCCTCAAACAATTAGTTGCTGATGCAATTCACTTTTCTTATTACTTGATCATTAAGTACCCATAGTCCATTTTGAATACTTGTTCCATTTGAGACCATGGTCTAAATGATTCTGCTATGTTACCACTTCAATAACTGCATAACAAACTTCAAATTGGTGTATATCACTCAGAGTGAAAACATTTCCAGGGATAGGAGTGGTAAGGTGGAGGAAGAACCCCTAGCCCAGTCCTGCAGTGTTGATAGATTGACTGCTTTTTGTTGTGAGATTGGTACAGAATTGTTTTTTCACAAGTTTGTCTTTGGAAGATCTCCTTTGCTGCACCGAGGTAGAGAAAACTAATTACTTTGCAGCTTGAATTCTGCAAAAGCTGTTGAGTTTTCCATGGGAATGGAGACAACAAACCACATAAATTTTTGCCTCATCCCACACCCTGCATTTATTTAGGTGCCACAGTTTTTTAAATGACAGTTCTGTCAAGCCCTGTGAGTTTGTAACGTCTTTCTTTTTGATGGTGGAATTAAAGACGTACGTTAGCTTTATGTTGCATGAAAGTAATTTTTAACGCTAAGACAAAAAATGCACTTTTTAGGTTTCTTTGTCTTTCTCAGTGAGCTTCTACAGACATTTAGTATGTTGGATAATTCCTGCTGAGGGAGCTATCTTGTTTTATACTGCATGCATCCAGACAAACTGATTCTAGAATCAGTTTGATTGAGATTGAAGACTTCAGACTTTTCCTTCTTTCTTCAGACTTTCTTTCTTTCTTTCTTTCTTTTAGGATGAAGTTTTTCACACAGAGGGTAGTGACACACTGGAGCAGGTTGCCCAAGGAGGTTGCGGATGCCCCATCCCTGAAGGCTTTCAAGGCCAGGCTGGATGTGGCTCTGGGCAACCTGGTCCATTGGTTGGCAACCCTGCACATAGAAGGGGGTTTGAAAATGGATGATCATTGTGGTCCTTTTCAACCCAGACCATTCTATGATTCTACAGTTTTTCTAACATTTAACTGTAGTGCTTGTCTCAAAACAAACCTCATCACATCAGCCTCCTGAGTCCAGCTCTGAAAGAATTTGGAAAGCAGTGCAACTGTTACAGGCTTATGATGAAAATGTGTTAAGAGCAAAATTAGTATCACTGTTTCCTGGCAACAATTATGGCAATGCCCAACTGTATCCAGAAAGGGGAGAACTTTGCCTGATGATTTGTGACTGTGCTTGTTTACCTCTGGGGGACTTTTCCTCTAGCCTCTCTCTGATATTAATGGGAGGTAGCCTGTACATTTGAGGCTCTATTCACTTCACTTTAAAGGACACTATCACTATCTTAGTTCTAAATGAAAAAATGCCTCAAAAGTATGATTCATTAACTACAAGAAGAACCATGTATGGATAGGATCAGCTGTGAGCTCTTTGCAAGTCTAAAGCTAAGGAAGATGAACCCAGTGAAGAAGAGCTGTCTATTGTCTCAGATTTTAAATGGAACTCACATGATTCTTTTGTGAGCAATGAGAGCAATGAGCCTCTCTTTATTATTAAAGTGTACTACAGAATAATGTGAACTCTCCATGTAACTCTAAATCAATGTATGGATAAAAGGCTGCCTTCAAATTTGATTCTGCAAGGAAACATTTCCAAAGTACATTTGAAAGGCCTGTATTATCAGACGTGAGACTGAATTTGTTTGCCCTTAAGCTAGTTGGCCCAAAAGTTAAAAGCGATTTTGAAGATGAGTATCTGAAAATCCCATTGATTACCTCACTGATTCTTTGGGCACTTAAGCATCTAGTACCAGAGGCAGTCCTTGTCTGCAGTGATGCCTCTTTTCCCCTGCTTTTAACAGGGAATGCGAAGCTGTGGGACATCAGTGTAAATAAAGATTAATCTCAACAGGATAAATCTGTGATATGGAAGCAACATTCATCAAAGAGTGGAAGAAATATGAAATCAGGCACAGCAACAGCCACTTTTTAAGTCATTACTTTTTTGTTTTGTGGTTGTTGTTATTGTGAGGTACTGCAAAGGGTCATTTGACTTCACAAAACAGATTTGCTTCGTAAAAAACAGAACAGCTACCCTTCTTTTAAAACAAGCTTTAAAAAAATTAATATATACATTTAACCTTTCAAACTCCCTGCAAGTTTAGAGGATCCAGTAAGCAACTGATAGAAGTAGAAACAAACAAAAGGTATTAAAATGAGAAAGAGCAAGGGGTACATTTAACCCCAAAAGCAATTTGCACAGTGCCTGGTTTGTTGGCGCTGTTAAAATAAACAATGGCACATCCAGGTCTATGTGTTACCTCATAGGACAGCTGCAAAGATCGGTGTGAAGTCACAGGATGCTAAGCTTATTGAATCCATTCCAAAAGTAGCTTGTTCTGCAGCCAGCAGCAATAGATATTTTGATAAATATTTGAAAGATTCTTCTCTTTTTGTTTTTGCCTTCACGGTTGTGGAAAAAGCCACTAGATGGCACTGGCTTTTCACAGCTGGAAAATAAGAGCTGTTTGCCAGAGGAAAATGGAAAGCTCTCGTTCCACTGAATTCTGCTTTATGTCAGTAGGTGGCAGATTTGGGCTATTTATGAAAAAAAAGGGAAAAGGATCAACACTATAGGTTTCATGTTCTCTCTTGTATCTTGCAAAACTATTTTCCTTTCTTTTTCTCAAGCCTTCTGCATGTAAAAAAATAAAAAATAAAAAAAAAATAAATTATGAGTGGAATGAAAAGGGACTGTTATTTAAAACCTTTGTTTAATCTTTTCAAATTAAGGGCAGAAATATACTAGCAAATAAGAACCTATTAGAGCCATTAATAGAAAGGAAATCAAAACATAAATGAGTGAGAACACTGTTCTAAAAACAATCCCAGTTAAAGTGTCAAAGTTAATCCAACAAAAGTTCTCAGATGTATGAATTCTGGTAAGGCAAAACAGAGAAATGTCTTTTGGTTTCAGAACGAGTGACAGGGATGCTTTCTATGATGCTTCCAGTCTATCTTTGTGCCATCCTTGTGTGCGTGTGTTTGTGACTTTTCTAACAAATCTACAGAGCAGAGTAAGAAAGGATGCCAAAAAATGATAAAATCAATATTGGCTTCATTTTTGGATGTTTGCACTCTCTGTAGTGCAAGAAATTTGGTAATGAGGTGTGGCTCCCCTGAAATAAATACTGAATTTCCTCATAAAGCAACAGTTTTCAGCTTAGCTGTTCTATTAATCCTAACGATCAGATCCCAGATAAGTTGCTGGGAAGGAGTATGCCTACAAGGGACAGGTACAGCTCCAGCTGAGACCTGGGTTTGCTCCAAGACAGAAGCAGAGTGGCTATAGTTGAGGTGACATTTTGTCTGGAAATTAGCTTTCAAAGGGTTTGAGATGATGCTGTTTGCAGGATGTGAGCTTCTATATCTGCCAGAAAGGTTCTGTGAACCATCAAACAGAGACAATCTGAGACTGGGAATGAATCTTCTTTCTCCATCTCCCTGACACCCTACTGCAACATTAGGTGCATCCTTCTACTTGGAGCTGAGCACTTTGTATTTTACCCTCAGTGCACTTGTATATTTTTTCTCCTGAAAGCAGTGTGTGGTGCCTGCCTCTTTTTATTTTTGCATGTCCTTCTGCTTTAATCCAGAAATGTTATTGGTACTGTGCCACCCTCTTATGTAACAGGCCAGTGCAGCCACCCAAGCAGCAACAGCAGATGCTCAGCTCACGGTTTCCCTAGGGAGGCTGCAGTCCATGTCCCACAGCTCCCAGGAAACACCAGACCGTGGGGTGATGGTGTGCAGTAGCTCTCTTTTCACTTGTCCTGCTGACAGTGCACAGAAAAGACATTATTGTGGTCAGTACAGAAATATGAGTGAGTCCCTGGAGGGATGTGGGCTTGGTGCTCCCTATTGCTTTGCAGTGGGTGCATGCAAGGTTATCTGGTGAGGCTGCTTTGTGCTCTCGCTTGCTTTCTGTTTCCAGCACCAACAAAATTAACTCCTTCCTATGCAGTGGGAAAACTTCAGGAAGATGCTGAGGAACATAAGCAGTCAAACATTTGAGTATAAAAAAATGTGCTTATTTTCAGAGCCTCTCTTGGGAGATAGCTGTAACCTCAAAACCCCTCAGATGGTGTTGGGGATTGAATGCAGGTCCCTCTGTGATGCTGTAACAGGACTGCAGTTGTCACTGCATCAGGGCAGAAACAAAGCTGCCTCCTCTGTCTGCCTTTCTTGAGAAAGCTGTGCAGTCCTCTGTGCAGTGAAGGCCCTGATTGTGTAGCTGTTTTGGGCAAAGAACATGAAATTGAAGGGGAGTTAGTGGGTTTCTGGATGCTGATTGAACTTGGGCATTACATGGAATACATCGGTGCTGCTAGGACTGAAGGCTTTTCTGTGCACATCCAGAAGGTCTTTAGGCAGTATAGGGAAGTATGAGATACCTTTAAGACCAAGTACATCTGAACAAAGGTTTCATCTCTGCTCCCTAAATCCCATGTTTTGCTCTTTGTTCTTTTCTACAGGGTTCCTAAATAGCCCACAAAAGAACTCAGGACAAATCAATCGATATGCTTGAACAGAACTGAGCAGACATATTTCATTCCCTCCTATAACTCTGGAAGCTCAACAAGCTTCTGTAAACTCCGCTGGGGCCTGAGTTGAATAGTCTGGCAGAAGGATAGCAGAGATTAGACCATTGTATTGCACCTAGAGCAGATATAGTCCCTCAGGGATGTGTGTGCAGGACGGATTGGGGAAAACTGGATCAGAAACGTAGAGTGCACAACAACTCCAGGCACATTACACCGATGCCTGCTGCTTGGGCAGGATAAACACAATTAGTTCTACCTGCTGTGCTAATCCTGCAAATCTCATCCCAGCCAATTCATTGAAATTGCATTCTCTGGCTTTCCCTTTGTTTGTCACGTAGACGTTCTCGTGCCTAATTCTGTGAGTTTAACCAGGGCACCGCTCTGCATGCTGTTGCTGGGGGGTGATCATAGCAGGAGTCATGCCCTCACATGTTCTGCTTTTTAAACTTCCAGCCGACACCATCCCCGTCTCAGAACAGCTATGAGCTCCTGCAATTCCTGTCAAAGCCAGTTCAGTATTCTGATTAACACAGGCATGAGATTAGCCAGCATCTCTCTCAGACTTAGAATAGGAGTCATTTCTTTCAGCTTTAGCTGTGAAAAAGAACATACTCAAGCTATTCTTCTGAGCAGCCTTACTCTAAACAAGAGAAACTGTCACTTCTAAGTGATAGTTCCTATCCATTCCCCAATCACTGACCTGATCTTAAGACAACATGAATTTCCCATTCTTTCCTTTGACTGTGGGGGGGAACTGACAGAGATGGTTGATACTAGAAGTGTAAATTGTAGGGTCCCAGTGCTAAATGAGGTGAATATCTCATCTCTATGAATGAATCTGAAAACATCCTGGAGCTGGTAGCCATACTCCAGAGCTGTAGGCATTTCTCTAGCGCAGCCCTCTTCTTCCTAAATCACCACTAGAGAGAATCCTTCTGGAAACTGACAGGTAGGCTGTGAAATTATAGAATTGGTTAGACTGAGATTGGTCTCAGAAGGTGTCTCGTTCAGCATACAGCTCCAAGCACGTACAACTGCAGGGTCAGACTAGGTTTCTCAGGACTTTATAAATTTGTGTTTTGAAAAACATCAGTGGAAAACCTGCATGCAACTGTGAAAACTGTTTTCCTTATACCCACTGAGATCTTCTCATTCTTATGTCAGGTACTGATGTGAACAACCTGGCTCTGTCTTCACAATTACCTCCACAAAGACACTGGGATCTGCTGCATGGTCTCTCTGATGCTACCTCAGCTCCATCTCCAGGCCTTATCTCCAGGCTGAACAAAACCTACTCCCTCAGTCCCCCCTCACAGGGTTCCAGCCCCAGCCATCATGGTGATCTTTTCTAAACTCGTTGTACCAGAACAGGTTTCAGTTAGTACTCCCACACCAGCTTGCAGAATATCACTCATAAACCCAGTTAGGATCTGCCTCAAGCCGGGACTCCTAGTAACCCCACCTGTGAGGACCACAGATCTCCACCTTTGTGTTGTGGAAAAGTTGTGGAAGGAAAGAAACTGACAGACTAATTATTAAGGTGAGAATTTCAAGTCTGTTTTGTAAGACTTCTTATATTTCTGCCCAAAATGTTCAGGCATGTAAAAGAAAGCCAGCTGTTCTCTTGTTGCTGTGTGTCCCAGTTGAGAGGAATCACAATTTTGGCCTTGAGCAAGATGAAGGTTTGGGAGCATTCCAGTGTCAGGCATCTAAAACAGTTAAGAAACTGAAAAAGAAGGTAGAAATGTACCTTGTGAGCTCTTTGACAGATATTCATGCCTAATCCTACTCAGCTCTAACTCTGAAGTCTCCAGATTCCACCATTCAATGAACTGTATGCCCATGTATGTACTATCATGTTTTGTTGTTGTTGTTGTTGTTGTTGATTCTGGATAGTCTCAGATACCTAGAAACTATTGTCTGTAGAAGAGTTTGACATTCATGGCATCTCTTCTGTGGTTCAGCAAGATGATATTTCTTCCTGCAATTGATCTCATTGCGGTGAATGGAAGTATTATGCCTCTCCTTTAGTACCTGTTACAAAGCAGTGTTGTTCTGACATGACCATGTTGAAAATGAAGCAATGTCCAGCATCTGCATTTATGAAAGTAGCTGCAGTTTGTTCTTACCACTAGATCAATACACAACGTGAAGAGCTGATTATAGTCAGACTGCAGATGAGATTCCTGGATATAAGGAAGATTTTTGCAATGAGGGTGGTGAGGCATTGGAACAGGTTGCCCAGGGAGATGGTGAATGGCCCATCCTTGGGAGACATTCAAGGTCAGGCTGGATGGATCTCTGAGGGTCTGATCAAGCTGTAGGTGTCTCTGTTCATTGCAGGGGAGTTGGACTAGGTGGCCTTTAACAGTCCCCTCCAATTCAATCAATTTTATGATTCTACGATTCTATGCCTGAGTTGGTATCGTTTCAATTTAGAGGCTACCTTGATTCTACAGGGGATGTCAGATCAAGTGTCACACTGATGTCTGCTGCCTCTCTGGATAGAGTCATTAATTGAATGTCACAGTTGCACTGACCTCACCTTGTTCTGTTCTAGACTGTCCTACCTCAATCTTCAGTTAGAAATTCACACACTTGCTCTAGGCTTTTTGAGAAGTGCTGTATGCCTCTTTGTATGGCCCATCCTAGCAAGGGAAAAAGGCAACACTGAATCTGGCTTTTCTACTTGTCTCAACAAGCCTCTTATCTTAAGAGGACAAATTCCTCCTCTCCTTCATTTGCTATTAAAGCAATCCCAGACTACGATGTTAACAAGGACTGGATTTCATCTCAGTTTACTTCTTTGACAAATGTGGGATTCCTTTACTTGGCATTAAGCACTTTTTAAAATGTAAATTTCTCAGCTGCAAGGAATCACATTAAAAAAAATATTCGAGAAGCAACTGTCTAAATCAAAGACTAATTGGCTGCCAAATTATGGGTTTATGCAACTCCCTTGTTGCAGCTTGTTTTGCTTTTTATTTATTTATTTATTTATTTATTTATTTTTTACCAGAGGTAAGTAGGAAAAATATTTTTGTTTTCCCTTCATAATAAAACATGCGATGTCAACCCATTTACTTTGAAAACTCCTGCCTCCTGCAGTGAAATTTCTGTCTACCTGAGGCTGTCTTTCCACCTTCAGTTTTCTTCTACATGGAAACTGAAACCATTCCCACGATCAAATCCTGGCCAAGAGGAAACTGAGACAAGGAGCATCATCACCAGCAAGATACAGGGTGAGTCTGGTTTGTACGTAGACGCCTCAAAGACCTGGCCATTATGTCTTCTTTGCACAGAGGGTTCAGAGAATCACTGACTCATAGAACCAATTACGTTGGAAAAGACTTCTAAGATCATCTAGTTCTACCATCCACATACCAACAATATTGCTCATATCAACCATGTCTCTAAGTACTGTATCTAGCCTTTCCTTCAACACCTTCAGGGGCTGTGACTGTTACAGCTCTTCACCTGTCTTTCTGAGAAGAAATTCTTTCTAGCAGCCAACCTGTACCTTCTCTGTCTCAACTTATGGCCATTCCCTGCAGTCCTATTGCTGTTACTTGGGAGAAGAGGCTGACCCTCACCTCACCAGCAATTCCTTTCCTGTAGTTGTTGAGAGCAATTAGTTCTCCCCTGAGCCTCCTCTTTTCCAGACTAAACAATATCAGTTCCCTCAGCTGCTCCTCATAAGACTTGTGTTCCAGATCCTTCACCCTTCTCTGGACACACACCAGGGCCTCAACGCTGTTATGATTACCTTCCTCACATTGATGTGGTAAGGGGCATGAAAATACACGGTCTTCTGTAACTCGGATATTTTTAATTCCATCTCTGATTGGACTGTTTATGGACTGAATATGCAACTGAAAACTTGAAACTCAGCAGCTGGTTAGCTTTATTGTGCAGGTCTGCACAGTGGCCTCACTCTCATACCCAGGGAACTTAATGGGAGAGGTGAAACTACTTCCTTTGCAAATGTTTGCAATCACATTGGTGGAATGCTCTGCACTAAAACCCACAAGGCACAGGGGTTAATTCAGTACTTGAGGTACATTATTTTGGATCAATCTCTTTGTGTTTGACCCACAATAGACATGAAATTTGGGGATGGTTGGATGGTCTCCCCAGGATGTAACAAGAGTCAGATCACATTCTTCTTCCTCCCTTCTTTCTTGCTGTGACAGTTCCACATTCTGCCTCAAGCTCTATTTGTGCCAGCCTTTCAGAAACATCATATGCAGCAGACTACCTGGATGCAGTGATCTTCTTCTCTATATGACCTTGCAAAGATGCTATTCTTCTCCAACTCCGTAACAGGATTTTATCTTAATCCTTTGCTGCAATCTCAGTATGAGAATTCAAACTTGCAATGAAGAACAAGGATTTCAGAAAAATTACAGTGAAGCAATGGGAGTTTCTAGTAAGGCACTTGCCTTATTTCTTCAGCTATAATGCTTACTTTTCCTCTAAGTTTTCCCACTGATCTGTGTTTAGCAGGATAACAAATCCATGGCCACTGGGGAACTGTACAGCCGACACTATGCTGCAGACTGATTAGTCAGGAATTACCATTACCAGTGGGAACACAGACCTGATTCTTCTGCTTCAGCTATATGGTACCTCATTAGTGGATTAGGGGAGGTTGGAGTGGGGTGGTGAATAGAGTGTCCATGTTTTAACAGTATACTGACTCTGAGAATTAATGAGGATTTTATCTAGGAAAAAGCTTATGTTGTGTATGTACATACACTAACCAGGGTGGTGACATACCTTCACCTTTGAAATATACTCTCCAGTAAATAATAACTTAGAAAGAGAAGGATACAAATACTATTCCAAGAGCTTTTCGAACTGTACTGCATCTTTGCTGTATGAAAAATAAACTGCGAAATGAAAAGATGAAGAATGAGCCTACCATTTTGCATCCTCACCTTTTAAAATAAAAAAGTAGTTTTAAAATGCATAAAAATGTTCTGCCATGATGAATTGCACATTTATAACCCTATTTAGTGAAGTATTTTACCTTTGTAATTTTAGAACTGTCATTTTGACAAAAAATATAGATGAGCAAGTTGGCCTTTCACATTTAATGTTTTCGTTCTTATTTGCAATTCACCAGGTTCTGCTTTGATTAAAGAAGTGGTATAAATGGAATGCATAATGGTCAGGACTTGAAGAACATATTACTCTGACACTGCAGGATAAGACTTTTTTCTTTGTATAAGCAGATTTGGATTCTTCACCTGAGAAACTTCTTGAGCCTGGGCTGCTGCTGGCTTTACTACATCTGAAATGCATCTCGTCTTTGACTCCAAATTTACATAGAAAAAGACTCTTGATTTAAAGTGGAAAAGACAAAAGTCAGTGGATAGGCATATTTATAAACCCACACTTTATTTTAGCAGACTTTCAGTGAGTGAATCATCTTTTGCAATCTGACTTTGACCTGAGATGGGCTGCGGCTGCTGCAAAAGATCTTGAGGCTGGTGATTAAAAGAGGTTCTGCTCTGAACTTGGCATCTCCTGTTGATGCAGAATTTCCTCCACATTGGCTTCCATGGATGCTCAGGATAATCTGACCCTGAATTAGTTTACAGGAAATGTTTCTTTCTCTACTCTACAGCTCAGACAATTGTTTACTGCCTTCAACTCATTTTCTTTGAGAGCTTCAGTCCTCTCAGCTTAAGTTGCAGTTTGCAGAATAAAACAGCAACACAATCTGCTAACCAAACTTGCTTTTAAAATACTCAAATGCATTTGTAACTGTTGTTTTGGTAAACACATGTTAAACACATATTCTATCCCTTGTGACTTACTCCAATTAATATATTTTGTATTACATTTTATCATGTGTGTGTATATATATATATACATATATTTCTAATGGAACCCCTCTGTAATCTTATTCACCAACTGAGATCTGTAAATGCAGATTATCCTTTTGAAAAGACGTAAGGTATGTAAATGATTTAGTGATCACTAAGGTAAGTATCTCAGGAATGAATTAGGCAGCCATTTAGTGGCTAGTAGCAACGTCATGAATTTATCTACCAAGGGTATGATACTATTTTTGCTATGTGCTGGACTTAGTTCTGATTTGTGCCTTTTGTTTCTTTCTGTTTAATCAGATGGACTTCCCCTCCTCAAGAGTCTGTGAGAGCAGAATTTGTTTTAGGGTCCATATCAGTTTGGATGAGAAGAATATAAATAAATAACTAAAGAGAAAGACAGATGTGAGAAACAAAGGAGATAACGGAATTCAATTACGGTATTTGGAGAAGGGCCTGACAGAAGGCATGAAACATCTAAGTATCTAGGAAGGCCAATTTTAGGAACTAGAGTACTGGTACACTGAAGCATTCACTCTTCGTTTTTAATTTCATTCTTTGGATGCTGGTTTGCAACAGACCACTCATCAGCATCTTTGAGCCAGCAAAAGATCTGACGCCTGGCTTCCCACTTGTATTCCAGGGACTTTCATAAGTGGTTTAGGCAAAGCTGAACAATCTTGAGATACTGAGCCATCTTTTTACATGATTTACCCTCTAGAAACTGGAGATCTGAATCTCTTTTAGGAGAAATTAAGCATTTTCTGTAGGTGGTTTGGTGACAACTGAGGGAAAGATGCAGCCCTTTCAGGTATTTTTTATGCCATTCTAGGTTTGTGAAAGCTTTCCCAGCCAAAACTATTTGTCAAATTAATGTTGAATTCACAAATTGTTTTGGAATGGATGAAATTGCTTTTTGGGGATATGAATAGTTCATTCACAGGAAGAAAAATGTGCCCAGCTCTGGCGTATTATATAGGCAGAGATGCACCCAAATACTGCTGAAAATAACTTCCTGACTGAGGAAGGGTGACAAATCCCACACTTAACCTTAAACATACACTTAAAAGCTTTCCTGAATGCAAACTATACCCATCTTAATGGAAGTTCTGGGCCTTAATTTTCCACTGCTTTATGTGCTCCTGTATGTCTGGGCAGGCTAAGTGCTAAAAGAATGCAATATGCAGGTTGTTTGCAGAGGTATTCACCACATCCTCACCTTTCTTTTTTTTTTTTTTTTTTTTTTTTTCCAGAAGCATTTATGCTTATGCAGGTTTCTTTGACAGCAGAGAAGCAAGTCCAGTTTGTTAAAATGCCACATTTTTGAATTGCTCTGTCTCATTTGGTTTGCCTGTGAAGATTATTAAATGAAGAGTCTCAAAAGAGATAAATGAAATCTTTTGCTAACTGCACCTTTTCACATCAGGGCAGTGAAAGCATTTAAGTCAAATACAGCTCTTCCAGGCTGAGTGTCATACCTCTGCTGCACCTTTTTTTCCTTCATTGCCACTTATCCCACTTAACGGTGCCTTGATTAGCTGACTAAGTGGAAATACTGAACTGTAGCTGAAATTCTCTCTTTTTCTATCAGTTCTTGAAAGGCCAAAATGATAAATGGAATTCAAATCTCAGAGCCTCACTTGCATCACAAAATGTCAAACCAACCGCTTTGTCTGGGTTCAGTGTTTCTTAAACTCTGTTCCCTGCCTACTTTATCCATCTTATGTGTGTGTATATGTGCATGTGACAGCACACATACATGTATTTAAAGGTCAGAATTTGTTTGTCCTGAGTTGTAGGCACAGAGGTATGTCAGATCTTAATATGTATCTTTAGTCTTTCCTGCTCATTAATTTTCAGCAATACAAAGATCTGAAGTATGAAGGTAAGAAAATGAAAGGAAGGAAAAAAGAAAGGAAAATATTTGGAAACTCCAGAACTATCTGAGTTGTTCCTATTTAGAACACGTGGAATTCAAGGTTTTTGTGAAAGAGAAGCACAGCCTGAGGCTGTGAAGGAGTCTTATGCTCTTTTAAAATCAGAATGACTTCGTATTACCTTTTCAACAGCGTGATGGGACTACAGGCAAGTCTGGGGTTGGTATTCTGGGCTGGGAGGAACTCATTGAATTGCCAAGCCCTTTTTGAATACCTTTCCTTGGAGAAGTCCCATCTTTTCTGACAAAAAGTTATGTTCAAGGTACAATTTGAAGATTTTTGACCTCTATTTATTACAAGCTTCTGATTATCTCTGTGATAGATATAAAAAATATGCAGAAGGCTTGACATGGCATCAGGACCACTTCTGCTGAGGATAGCCAAAAAGCCATTTCCATAACAGAAAACACCAATGCTCACTTCCACATCAAACTATGAGCCTGTAATAAAAAATCAAAAGATCAAAATTGATATGATGTGCCTCCGGAGAAACCAAGAGAGACCATGTTCAAATGTCCCAAGGCCCTTTTCAGTGCTGGGAAGCAAAACTTTTCTCACCATGATGACAAAGGAAAAGAGCCTTAAATAGCTTCAGACTATCAGTTTTGGACAGATGTGCCCACCTGCCCCTGAATCTGTGATTGTTTGCAGTCTGAATATGTGAATGAGACATGGTTGCATGGCAACTAAAATGGATTAGTATTACAAAGAGCAGTAGTGTGTAGCTACAGAATCTACTATCCTGGACATTACAATGCTGTTGTATCTTACAATTACAATTTTATCACCTTGTGTGTTGTGCACCTGTGACTGTTTCAGGCTTCTAATTGTACAAAGCTCATTCTGGTGAAAGGATCATGAGCATTTCCAAGCAGTTTATAATGAGGATGTCATTGCTTTTCATAGTGTTAACAAGATTACCATCATGTGTTCATGAATACTTAAGCACATTCAATAAAAAGGATGGGAAGTGAAGAGGATGAACTATTGCAGCTATGAGACTGTTAATCAAGGCTGTAAATTATCTATATCCTTTAAATTCATGGTGGAACAGCATCATCAAAGCACTGTTTCTCCAACTGGCAGTCTGAAAACAAACTCTCCTTTTATTTATTATTAGTATTATTATTATTTTCAAGAACACACCATTTTCTGCAAGCTTTCAAGATAGGATTTTTTGCTCAGTTTCAAAACATATTTTTTTATGAGCAGAACTCAAAGGAATACTATTCAGTGTATTGGATCTGGGGGAGGATGTGACACTGGTTTGATGCTTTACTATTCAGGCCATCAAACATGCTGCTTTCTTTCCAGGCAGCTCCATCCGTTCATTAACTGATTTTTCTATAGAACTTCCTTCTACCACCTAATTCATTATTGTTATTGCTCTGGAATCTGCTCATGCACGTTCCCTCTACAACATAGAAAATTCCCATTGCTGCACTACTCTGGGGACGTGGGACCCTGAATTCATAGCACTGGTGGGTACTGGTGGTATAACAACACATTGAATTCCTTGGATACATCAAAAGGGACAAAAGATTTCTGGCCCAGAGACTGAATGTCACTGACAAGTTCCTGCCAACACAACTTAGGACTACCCCCATTAATGGAAAATTTATGTTAGGGTAGTTGTGGTGCAGCAGCAAGGGGTGACTAATAGCTAAGTAGTGTGGACAATCTGGTGTTCCTTTGGACTCAGACATCTTCTTCTCAGTGGTGTGGACAAAGTTTCTGAATAACAGCCATGTTTACAGCTCCCTTCTTGGGTCTCTACCATGGGAGCTAATTGTCTGTTAGAATCTTCACAGGGCTACAGTGGTTTCTGGTGAGCTGTTCAGCTCTGACTAGTACCAAACTACCAAAATTCTCCCTTGTTCCTTACCTTTTCACTTCACAAGAATCACTCTGAAAGATTTTCTGTCATCCTTAAAACTAAAATACATTGCTGTGTAATTAATTATTGTTGCTGTGATATTCTGATAATTCCCAGAGGCCAGTTATTAACTGGAAGTTATTGCTAGCACTTAAATGCCTGCTTAAGTGCTTTGGATACATAAAGGGAGTGTTAAGATCTGGGATCCAGTGAATAATCCATTTTTAAAATTCAGTATTACCCACCAGAGGAAGCAGAGGCAAGGAGTTCCCATCTACTGCTTGTCTCTAGCCTTTATGTTCGAGTTTAATGATCATTTCATCTTTTACTTCCTTTATATCCATTGAATCTTTTCTCCTAGCTATATGGTGGGTCATTGTGGGCAAGGGGGGAAAGGCCAGTGGTGTCAGCCCTTCTCAGCATATTATGTCACTCAATGATTAGTACACTCTTGTAAAATGTAGAAGAAAGAGGTGATTCTCTGGCAGAGCAGCAAATTAAAACTGGGTTCCTGTGAGGCAGCTAAAATGACCAGAATATTGAATAAAAGGTTCCCACATAACTGGTGATGTTTGTTCAGTGCTGTCAGAGAGTGTTAGGCATGTTCTCTCTAAGTATGTTTAATTTGCTATTGAGCAGGATGTTGGAAGGCACATTGACCTTGTTGTGCCCTGAGGTGCTGTGTTGAATTTAAACCTATGCAAGACTCAATTAATATAGGCTTATTTGTAACCATCTCAGAGAGCTGTCTTTCATATGACACTCTACCTGATACTGGGGAATACTGTCTCTAAACCACTTATCTGCTGTCTCAATCAGGTTGGGTGTCAATGTCAAGTGGCCACATGAGGAGGAAATGCTTTCTGAGCTTTTGTCTTTGTTCTTGGTGTTTCCAACATTTCAACTGATACTAACAGCAATGAAAATATCAGATTCTAGCATTTAGACTCTAGTCTCATTATTACTAGACTAGTTAGTTACAGTTAGACTAGAATGGTTAGTTATTCCTCTAACTTGTGATAGCCAGTGGTTGGTCTAAGGATGACTTATCAAACCTGGTGGTACTGCAGGAGTTGGATTCTCCTTGTTTGCCTTTCAGGAGTAAAGTGAAACAATAGAGTAAGCAATATTTGCAGTTAATATGATGGAGTTATACAATGCAAATCTTTGACAAATTAAAACAGACTCTGCTATAAACAGGCTTTGTACATAATTTCTCCTAAAGTTGTCATGAAAACACACTTCTAATCAGAAGGCTAGAGAACAAAACTCTTTCATGTTATTATTATTTCACTATGTCTTTTTTATCTTTTTTATTTTTTTGCCTTAAAAATACCAAACCAAACCAAAACAAAATGCTGTGCTGAGCCTCTAGTACCACAGCTGAACAGAACAAATATTTTTTCATTAAGCACCATGTATCCTTTCTGTGCCCATTCTCAGATCCCTTTGAAACTCCCAGGAGCAGCAATCTCATTTGCCTCATATTCAAAGCTTCCATCTTGAGAGGAAAGTAAAAATATGTATGATTGCTTTAAACCTTAGTTGAGGTAAACAAAATGTTCAATAACTTCATCAAATAAAGCTTGAATTTTATGGTGCAAATGCCAGTCTTCACGGTTCAGTGAACTTTTTCAAATAGTACACAGCCTGCCTATATCAAATTTGTAGAAAGGGATTGATTTTGTTGTTATTGTTGGAATAAGGCCATTTCAGCCTCGTTGCATGCTTTCCTGAAATAATAATGCCATATTAAAAGATAAACGATAAACAGATTACTGTTTTTGAGGATTATTTAGAATGTTAACAACAAATATGACAGACTTTCTGCTGTAAACTTAAATTGCAAGCCTCAACCTGATTATTAAAGTTCTGGTGTCCACAGTCATAGGATAATAGGGCAGGCATTTTTGTCTGCTAGACAGAAGCATTATGCTTTCAACTACAACTATAGACTGTTGTGATTATTATTTTTTTTTCCCCATCTATTTCCTTAGTTTTGTGGTGGTATTGATAAGATAGCTATGAGAGTCTGCAAAATGTTTCCTGTGCATAGCTAATGTTAACAACTGTGATAGCAGAAAAGTATGCAATGAAAACAGACACATATAGAACATTATCTATTTCCAGACTGATAGTCAGTGACAGGACAAGTGATAGATGTTTAATGAATTATTTTGAAACCTGGATAGTGGAATGAATTCCCATCAGATTTTTATATCCATATTTTCTAAGGCCATTTATATGAAGCTTTATTTCTTTTCCTGTGTTTGTTTGCTTTTGTCTGTAGTTGGGTGATGAAAGGACTGCCTTTAGCATATAGAGGCAGCATCACATTTAACAGCATCTAAAATGCAAATACACCTAAAATTTGGGTTAGGAAGTGTGTAGTAACAGCTCCTTAACTGGTGTCAACGTGTATAACTCCATAAAAGCCACTGGCATAGTGCTAATGCACCCAAGCTGAGCCCATATCTGTCCTTAAATCCCTTTCAAAGCAATGCATGATCAAAGCCTTCTTTGTTCCTTCTCCCAAATAATTTGCAATCTAACATTTGTTCCTAATTGGTTTATCCTAATTTCCTTTTTGTCTGTGCCTTTTGGTGGCACTGACAATTTTAAGAGCTGTGCATCTTGGGACTGCACAGGCAAAATTGATGCCAGCAGTAACAACTCACTGTTGCCCCGGGCCCAGTGGTGCATAGATTCATCTAATGAAGGTAAGAGCAGAATTACCCAGACCTTTCAGTGTGGACTGAGCCCTAAAGGTGAGGTGTAAGGTAGTGTTGCTTTTATTTGGAGAATGAAACTTTGGGCTAAAACTAACAGGTACAGCTGGAAATGGGTCCATTCTTTGCAGAGAAATATACAGTGGGTGCATTTTTTCCTCCTTACTCCTTACACATGGCATGGTTAGGCAAATCGTCTGTGATCATTGCCTGTAACAATGATTATTGCTCTCTGTTTCCCTTGCCCTCTTGAGGGCTTTTCTTGAGGGCTTTAAATGCCCTTGTTTGTAATGTAGTCTTTGGGACAGTAATTCCTTTTTTTTGTTTTGTTTTGTTTTGTTTTGTTTTGTTTTGTTTTGTTTTGTTTTGTTTCCTTTCAAGGTCTGTAACAGTGAGATCTTAGTCTACGAATCCGTGTGGTCTTAATAAAAGTAAAGCAGCATCAGATGAGAAAGAGGAATTACACAACAGCTGGAGAAATCCAGGGTGCTGAACTCATGCTTCAAGATTCAGATAGGTTTTTAACTATCAGTGGACAGATTAGTCCACTGAATCCTGCTGTACATCTACATGATATGAGAACTTAATGCCCTTATACTGCTTTGAAAAGCCTGGTCTTAGGGTATGCTTAGTGTAGTAGGAATGTGATTTGTTCTGTTAAAATATCCATTAAGTCCTTGCAAACTTGTTATCCTAGTCCTGACAGGTAATTGGCGTTGACCTGCTTGGAAAGTAACCTGACTGTAAAAACTAAGTCAGTACTCAATACGAGTTGTCAAGAAACAAGTAGATAAATACGAGAGAGTCAGAGAAAGCACTTCATTAAAAACACAATATTCAGACAAGGTTAGAAGTAAATTATAGATTCTACTTGCCTCTAGGTTTGTTGGGAACAAGGGCCTGTGTGCTGAAATCTCTTGGGTATGGTTGTCATCAGTCATAAAATAAAATGTACGACCAAGGGCTTATGTGGATAGTTTTTGGCAGACAAGAAGGGTAGGGGGAAAAGAATGATGGGAAAGCTTAAGCAAAAAGGAACAGAATAGAATAAGAAGGACTGGTAAATATTAGTTAAAACAGTAGGAAATCGAACTTTGACCCATTGTGGAAGGTTGACGAGGTGAAGCTGGCATTGCACGTTAGAATGTTTAACATATTCTGTGCGTCAATATTTTGATTTCGTATTCATTTGATAAATAATGCAGCGAGAACAGGAAAAGGTGCATATGAACCTTCTCTGACATTGGTTGTAACAGTGGAAAGAAATAGATTTTCAGTGCCTGGAATGTCAGTTGCCACACATACTAACAATTACACAGAAAAAACACTCAGACAGCAAAATGCAAAATTATCTTCTTACAAGTTACTCTACTGCTGTACTGGAAAGGCTTAAATAAACTTGCATTTCATTTACACATGCTGCAAAGTGAGAAATATATCTCCAGTCTATTTGGTTTTTTTTGTGGCATTGGAACTGGGCAGTTTCAAAACTAACACAAAGGAAGGATGATCCTCAAACCGAGTCAAAATTTGTGTTTCTTATGTGTGTACACAGATGGGGAGAGGGAGGGAGAGAAAGAGAGAGACTGGAAATAAGAACAGAATATCTGTCACTTACCCAGGTCCCAGGGAGGAATCTCAGTGGAGATGTGAATTCTCATCAACCACAAAAAAATGAGAGGACCTTCCCTGACCCCACAAAATGCTCTGCTTGAGTGTCTTTACTCCCTCCCTTTGGATGTGCTTTGCTGCTTTTTTTTTTTTTTTTTTTTTTTTTTTTTTTTTTTTTCCTCAACAGGAGCAGCTAGTACTGTGAGAAATAAAAGAATTAAATCCATATTCAATATAATGACGAATCAATCTTTAAAAAAATTCAAATGAAACTTTATAAAACCTTTCATTTTATAAAGAAATATGGTTGAGGTCAAGCCCAGCTTAATCAAAAGCTGATTTTCTGTGTTGTTTTCATAATATATGTAGATAGGAGGAGTTGGAAATAGTTAATGGTAATACCGCTTTTGCAAGGTAATGACTCTGATTGTTACTTTTGGCTTTTATTACATGTGGCAATCTGATTTAATGAGCAATCAGATATAGTGTCTTGAATTCTATTATTTATTGCTTTGTTCACTATTCACTCTGCAATCTGTCTTTAGATAGCTATCATTTCAAATTATTTGGTTCAATGCTGCAATTAGGTAGTCTCCTAAGTAATACTTTCTTCTAGCACATGGTAATAGTTGAAGAATAATTCTGTTCTCCCCACCAAGACAAAGTTGCCTAGAAGTGTGCATTCAGTTTTCTCCTACTACAGGACGGCTATTTAAGTCACTGCAGCTCCTGAAATTATATGCAGTTTCGACTGCTTACTTAACTGCAATAAAACTGTTACAACTAAAGAGCAACTGAAAGCTCTTCTGATTAAGAGACCTGTTGTTGCTTTACTACTATGGGAAGATCTATATGGGAACAAGAAAGACTACCAGCCTTGGAGTCCCATCAATATGAAGCGAAAAGAAAGTTCCTTGGGTTCATTTGTGTTTGAATGGGATGTGGAACAGCAAAATGTATTTTTTTTTCCCAGTGTATTCATTATATAAGGTAGGTCTGCCATGGAATAAAAAGGTATGTTGCATCAGATAACTAAATATTCAGGGTGTTTAAAGGCTTTTACAGAAGGGAGATAGACTGTAAAACAAAAAGCAGTATTCAGATGATGTTAGCCTCCTGCCTGTTTCCATTTTTTTCTATGGTCTTTCTCCCAAATCTGAGGGGAAAAAAAAAAAAAGAAAAAAATTGTTGTCAGGTTCTATATTTGTTACGATTTTTTTCCTCAGTAATGAAATATCAACATTTTCATGGTTGGTACGCTACATGAAATATAATATTTTGCTGGAATCTTTTGACCTTTTCAAAAACCTGTATTTTGATTGTCTGGCAATTCTGCTATTTCCCTGCAGGTTAAAGAAAAAACTATATTTTGTGGAGGAGGTGAATTTACAATGGCATTGCACCGAGTTCCGTGGCAGGTATTCAGAAACAGACTGGATAGTCTATTGGATATAGGGATGGTGGTGATTTGTAATGATTAGTCCTGCAAAAGGCAGTGACCTGGACAGAATTTTTTTCTTCTTTTTTTTCTGAGTGTCATTGCAATAGGACCTTCCCTGATGAAAAAAAAGGAAAGGAAAGAAAAAGTTCTTCTCAGAAAACGTCCAATTACTGAAGATGAAACTCAAGTCAGGGCTCCAGGAGTGATACCCAATTCCGTTTTGCCCCTAAAGCCATCTTGTTTTTTCCCAACAACACAGATAAACACTACTTTATTTTCCACTGTAGACGCTTTGGGCTGACAAAATCCCCTGCATACCATTTGAGGAATAATGTCAGGGTTTTGAAAACTGTTTTATGTATCAGAATGAAAACACAACTTTTCAAAATATTTTATTAAAAAGAAAAAGCCAGGTCCTTTATTCCTCAGGGTGATATGAAGTAAGCAAGAGAAATATATGTGAGACTGAGACAAGACATAGAGCTGAGCTGCATTTTCATCTTCTTTTACAATTTCTTGCTTCCACCTATTTCACCCAGACTAATGACAGAATGAAACTAATTTCTCCTGTCTGCTATTACAGCCCCTTCATGCACCTGGTTGGGTCTTTTTTTCTGTTTCCTTGTTTGTCCTTCCTCGATCCAGTTTGTTTTATGTTGTTTTCTAAACTGAAGCATTCTCTCTTCACATGTCCACTGTTCTCTTTTAAATTTCTCCATAAAAGCAACTTATTTTTCTTTTTGGTCTTGCACCATAGCATGCACTTATATTTCCTGCTGCATAAAGGCCAGCCTCAAATCTATGGAAAATCTTCCTTTGCATGAAAGCCTTTGACTGAAATCCTACAGGCTTTATTGGCCTTCTGATAGGAAGTGAGGCAAACAACAGCAGAAATGTTATAATCAGAGTATTCTGGAAGCACAAACTGTAGGGTGTTTTTTTCCAAATGAATTTAAGTTGCAGGAGATGGTAAAATACATACGTTGCCTTTATAGTTCTCAACTCCAGTACCATTGCTTTCAGACCTTTAATGTTAGCGGTGGCAACCTGGGCACAACCTATGGAGAACAAATTTCTTCTTAACTACCATGTCTGATTTAAACTGCCATCACACAATTTTTGAGCAATAATTTTCCTGCTTTTTTATTTTCACGTTTGACATTCACTTCAAGCTTCATATATTGTAAAGAAAATAACTCTAATTTAGGCAGTTATAAGGTAATTTAATGTTTGTGTCTTCATCACTTGGGCATTTCAGTTGTATAATATGTAGTCTTGCTTTACCCACCTGATCCCTCCTTCCCATCTATCACATTTCAGTAAAACTATTGGAATGAGTGAACATTTGTCTCATTATTCTCGTTATGGAAAGAAAGAAGATTTTCAGGATCACACACTACTTCTTTTGATGATAGTACTAAGTATAACAACGTGACTGATCTTAGAGACTTAGTAATAAATATTTCCTCTGTCAAATCAGTCCTTTTGTTAGATTTGGTAATTTAACTTTATTGCAGTGTGGAGAGAAAATCTGCTGTTTCTTTATTTTTTTTTCTCCCTAGAAAACGCAGAGTGCATATGTGCAAACTTTAGTTTTAGACTCCTCACTTTCTCCAAGGTAAATTCTGTTATTCTGGGTTACACATGCCAGGAGATATTTATCTAAAATAAAATGTCTTAAACAAAATCTTCAGCATTTGAATTTAGAGAATGTAACAACGCATCTCAAATCCTGTGCAGAAGCAGAACTTCACAAACCCAGACTTTACCATAATAAGACTACAAGTTACACTAGATATTCACTAAGACTTCCTTGTACATTGCTCTTACACGATCTGCAATGAACCTCTTGCATAAAAATGCATTATTGAGTTTTGATCAAGCAGTGAAGCTTCTGGGTTTTGTTTTAGGAATTAATTGCTGGATCAGATTACATGGGGTCTAAAATGAGAACCGTTTCCCTCTCTCCCTCTGGGAAAAATAGGGAATGCAGATTTCTCTTGCAAAGTTGTGTTCAATGAGAACGTGGTATTCACATGAAAAATATTCCTCTAAGCCTTGCTATTACTGTCTGCCCTCTTCCTAACATTTGTGGAAGTGCTGTAAAAAGAAGAAATGCAATTGGTTTAGTCAATAAAAAAGAAATAAAGTCTTCCATGAGAAATTGCTTAGCAATCCTGTGTTTCCAGAGCATAGGCTTAGAGGCTGCTTCAAGCAGGAATGTTAGCAAGCTCCATTGCTCCAGCAGCTTACTAAAGCTGCTCTGTACAAGCTTGGACACTATTTTTAAATGGTGCAGAGTAAACTCTTCCCTAGTTTTGCTTAAGTCTTCTCTGATTACCAGATAGATAACAGGTACAATATTAATAAGACTCAAAAAAAAAATACTGGATAGTGTTTACTACATAATTATATGAATTTCAAATTCTACTTGTTAATTGGAGTAGATTCACACACAAGTTGTCTCGATTCTGTTATAGAATGTCTAAAGACATAAGGATTTTCTTACAAGCTTTTATTTCTTGAACCCTGCCTTGGCACAAATGAGTTTTTAGTTTATTGAATATTTTTGCATATTCTTAATTTTTCTGGAGATTCATTTTCAGGTCCTTATACTCTTAAAACCCTTTATGGTGTCTCTCCCAGTGCCGAGATCCTGTTTGAGAAACCTGATTTCATTCTATGACAAGGTGACTCGCTTTGCGGATGAGGGTAAGACTGTTGAAGTGGTCTACCAGGATTTCAGTAAAGTCTTTTATACTGTCCCCCACAACAGCCTCATGCAGAAGCTGCCTGCCCATGGTTTGGATGGGCATATGCTCCGCTGGGTGAAACACTGGCTGGGTGTCAAGGCCCAAAGAGTTGTGGTCAGTGGAGTTAAATCCAGCTGGCGGCCAGACATGAACAGTGTCCCCCAGGGCTCAGTACTGGGGCTGCTTTTATTTAATATCTTTATTAATGATCTTGATGAGGGGAGTGAGTGAACTTTCAATAAGTTTGCAGATGACACCAAGTTGGGTAGGTGTGTTGGTCTGTCAGAGCGTAAAAGAGCACTACAGAGGGATCTAGATAGATTAGATTGATAGGTCAAGGTTAACTGTATGAGTTTCAGTAGGACCAAGTGTCAGGCCCACACTTTGGTCACAACAACCCCAGGAAACCCTACAGGCTTGGAGAGGAGTGGCTGGAAAGCTGCCTGATGGAAAGGGACCTTGGTGTGCTGATGGACAGTCGGCTGAACATGAGCCAGCAGTGTGCCCAGGTGGCCAAGAAGGCCAATGGCATCCTGGCTTGTATCAGGAATGGTGTGGTGAGCAGGACTAAGGAAGTCATCCTGCCCCTGTACTCGGCATTGGTGAGGCCTCACCTCTAGTACTGAGTTTTGGGCACCTCAGTACAGAAAGGACATGGAGGTACTGGAGCACGTCCAGAGAAGGGCAACGAGGCTTGTGAAGGTCTTGGAGAATCAGCCCTATGAGGAGTGACTGAGGGAACTGTGACTCTTTAGTCTGGGGAAAAGAAGGCTGAGGCGAGACCTTATTGCTCTCTTCCAATATCTGAAAGGTGCTTACAGTGAGAGTGGGGCAGGTCTCTTTTCACTTGTGACAGGTGACAGGGTGAGGGGAAATGGCCTCTTGTTGCACCAGGGTAAGATTAGCTTGGATACCAAGAAACACTTACTTCTTTACAGAAAGGGTTGTTAAGCACCGGAATAGGCTTCCCAGGGAGATAGCTGAGTCACCATCCCTGGATGTGTTTAAAAAACATATGGTTGTGGTGCTCAGGGACATGATTTAGTGGAGGGTTGTTAGTTAGGGTAGTATGGCTAGGTCATGGTTGGACTTGATGATCTTTAACGTCTTTTCCAACCTGAGCGATTCTATGATTCTAGGGTTTTAAAACTGACTGAGACTTGAAGATTTTACCCACAATGTATTTCACTGTTGGAGTAAAATTGCTGCAAATCTTGTAATGAAAATGTAGTTAAATGCCTCCTTCTTCCCTTCTTCTGTTTTTTAATTTAATCCTTATTTTCTGGGAAACTCTTGGACAGTGAAGGTCTGATTGCATGTAAGGGACAGCTGAGGTGGGAAGGATGAGCTGATAGAGAGCAACACTCACAGAAAATTCCCCTGCAGAACCATCTCTGCCTGTTCAATTTCTATTCTGTCCAGAGGAGCTATAAAACTGGAGAAAGGTGAGTAATAGATTTTAGAGACATCAAAAATATAAATTATAGCTAGACATTTCCTATCAGGGTTCTATGCTGCTAATGATAAACAGTCAATGAGATGTATGCACTTCTAACATTTTTATAATGAATCTATTGCTTCTATGACAGTTTATTGTCAAACATTATGCTTAGGAATTTATAACTTTTGATACCATATAAACAGATAGCCCAGACATTTTAAAATTTATCTTCTTTTTATAAGCATGACACTTTCACATGTAATATACCAAATGGCTCTGCAAACAAATGCATATATAGAATTGCTCTCTATGTTAAGAAGTGGATATACTGAAAAGAGCTGCATCTACAAAACAGCCATGACCACGTTGTGAGTTTATGGATTAAAATTAGGGACCAGACCTATGAAGGACATCTGGTGACTGGGGTCTGCTACAGGCCACAAGATCAAGGGGAGCCTGTTGACAAGGCCTTCTTGCTTCAGCTGCAAGAGGCATTATGTTTACATAATGGGGTATTTAATCCTCATAGGGCATTTCAACCATTCAGATATCTGCTGGGAAAAAAACACAGTGAGCTGCAAGCAATCCAGGAGAGTCATGGAGTCCACTGAGTCTGGATAATTACTGGTCTGGATACTGGACAGAGGTGAAATGTTACTGGACCTCGCACTCAGCAGTGTGGAAAAGAGCATTAAAGAGGTCAAGACTGTAGGTAGTTTGGGCTGTAGTGGCCATGCCTTGATAGAGTTTGTGATTTTGCAGAATATGGGCCATGTAAGGAGTGGAATAAGGACCCTGAACTTCAGGAGAGCAAACTTCAGGCTGTTAAAGGAACTGCAGGATGAGATCCCCTGGGAAACTGTCCCTAGGGACACAGGGACAGAACAAAGCTGACAGCTCTTTGAGGACATCTTTCTGAGAGCACAAGAGCTCTCCAAGTCTTGGCATAAAAAATCAAGCAGAGGAGGGAGGAAACCAGCATGGCTGAGCAAGGACTCTGTCTTTTCTCTTTTTCCTCTTATCCTCCCTTTCTCTCTCTCTCTCTCTTTTTTCTCTGTTTCTCTTTCTCTTTCTATTTCTCTCATTTGTATGTTTATGGTATTATACACTAGATGCCTTCAAAAGCACTGAAATGATGTCTGTACTGCAAGTCTGATTTCACTTTGCATCAGTTCAAAATTGTTTGCCCAGGAGTGAGAGATCAGACCGGATTTAAGATTCAGAAAAACACAGTCTCTGCTCACCGTTGCCAGGAAAACAGGTTTTACTTTTGAAATTATGCTTGAATACCAGTCTTTTCACTCATCACTGTTTGATTCTGATTGTTTGTAGAGGAAATATTTGCATTAAAGCTTTCCTGCCCTTTGCACCTAGCTTAGCCCTAAGGAGGCCATGATTTTAGATGACAAGAAATGTATCAGCTTTCATAAGGTTAAACACAGTTTTATTTCTGCAAAGGTCTGGTTCTCCCTGTGCTCCTTTTATTCCAGTTTAACTCTACTGATTTTATTAGCTGCCAAGCCAGGTGAGCTGTTCATGAGACTCTTTTCTTTCTCTGCTCTGCCTGCCAGGCAGTCACTGTCTCCCCGCCCTCAGACTTCTCTACAGTGATGGCTTTCAAAGGTGGGTCAGGCTCTTTTTCCTGGCTTTGTTGCTGGTCTGCTTCTTTCTTACAGGCTCTTCTTTTTGTTGCTGTGGGAGGGATGAGGCCTCCCTTGTAGCAGAGAAGTTTTGGAAATGATACATGACATATTCAAGTCATGTCTGGCGCTGAGTTGCTTATTGCAAGATAAATAGCATTGAAGATCAAAATGTATGAGAATGGCAGGCTAGGCCTTTTGTTTATTTCAGTACCTTATAATTTGAATATTAATCCCTTCATTTTCAACAGTACCAATGGCTCACTCGTTTTCTACAAATACAATGAGTGTACTTTAAATGCTGCTTTATATCAAAAGTCTGAGGAATTGAGAATGAACCTGGTCTTTTTTAACTGAATCTGTGCTAAGGGTGAACAACAACAACAAAAACAAAAAACAACAAAAGAAAAACACAAGGTTTTTCTTTGTTTTCTAATAGAAGAATGGACAGTTTGGTAACATCTTGTTGTATATGCAGGCTTCATGTATGTTCATTATTTGGAGTCTAGGAAGGGATGCCAAATAGTGTAATTAGGCTAGCAGTTGTAGAGGAACTGGTAGCTAATATCCAGCCCTCCAGCTGCATATAGAGTTTGCATATAAATGTGACAGCTGTGTGTGTGTGGTTATCTTACTTACTGAAGTCAGGATGTGAGCAAATGAGAATGTGAAGGGAGACCTTCACAGAAAGACATACGGAGCAGTATAACACACAGGGTAAACAGCAGTGGTGGTAATGTGTCAGCTTAAAGGCATGAGGGGGAAATGAGAAGAATTTATGGTGAATGTTATGGAGTCTGTAATCAGATTTTCAAATATTATAGGGCACTGCGAGCAGGGAGGGGAACAACTAATAAGGGCTGTGAGCAAATTAGGATGAAGAGTCCACTGGTGTATGAATGCTGTGAGACAGAATGCTTCTTCAAGAGAATGCTTTTCCAAGCTGATGCTACCTTTCTTAAAGACTGGTAATAGGCAAAATGATTGTGAATGGGTATATTGAAGAGGAAGCTGATAACAAAGACACGAGTAGGGATAAGAGAGAGCATGAAAAGAGAGAAGATGAAATTGAGAAGACTATGGTAGCTGTTCTGGAGAGGTGTGAGGGAGTGTAAGGAAGCTGAGAGTATGTCCTACATACCCCTGTGTTACAGAAAGAGTACAGACCTCTGTCCCTAATTCACTCACAGGGATCAGGCAGAGTTCTGTAATTTTGTCTTTTGCTATATTATCCTGAAACAAATTATTTTAACGTCTTCCTTCTGGTGAGTATCTGAACGCTTCATAACAAATCGTCCCTTCTAGGACATCACTCATTATTAGACATAGTGATGGCATGTTTGAATCTCTAAAGCGATAATTTATGCTATTAGCTGAGTTGTCTTGATGACCTTCACTACACTAGTATTTTACTCTCTCTTTCATATTCCTGCACTTCATACATACCAGAGAATAATTCATATCCTTGGTAACCTTTGTAAATGATTTCCCCAGAGGTTTTTCTTCATCAATACCAGAGAAAACTAACCCATTGTCATCATCCTCTAAAAAGTAATTAGCCATGAATAATTGCTCCTTCCTGACATCTTTCTAACTTTAAACTGAATTGATTTTTTTTTTTTTTTAAAGCAGATCTATTAATTGTAGAAGCATTAGGCTGCTTTCACACTTTTATTCTCTCATTCCTTACTCTCTCTGCTTTTGTTACAAGTGCTCTGGATTTTATTTGCTTGTCTGGTTTAATGTTGCTTGCACAGTTTCCTAGCTTTACAATACTTTGAATTCCAGACTGATAGAATAGATTTTTCTATACAGTGTTATTAGATTCGATTTTGGAATACTTTTACTTTGTGAGTTATTTTCATGAAAGTCTTAGGCCAGTTTTACAGGATGCCTTTTCTCCTACTCACCCAATAGGATTCCTAATGTGTTTCTGCCAGGCTAGTTTCACAGACAAAATATTTATCAGAAATATGGTTCACTGTCTTTCTGTAACTGATAGTCACTTGATGTATCTTGCACAGTATGTGCTGCATAGGGTCTTCTGGGTTTTCTGGGTCTTCTGCTGCCCAGGACTTGGCAGTGTGGCACACCTGTGATGTGTTTATGTCTCACCGGTGAAGCCAAGAAATACATACCAGCTCTGCAAGAGTGTGACTGAACAACTAACTTGTCTGTGCTGTAAAAGAAGCTTCTAAAAGAAACTGTCTAAAAAATAAAAATAAGAAAGAGAAAAATATGTTCACATGCATCCTCAAGCAGTTCCCTTGATGGGAGATCATTTATTCATCAGCTATGTCTGTGTTCCTCCACTTCCCTTGGAAACCATTTTATAAAGGTAGTTTATACTGGAAATGTTTCTTCAATGGACTATGAGGGAGAAATGTGCTTTCCTTCAGCATAAGGGAGCCCTTCAACTGTACAGCTACACAGGGACAAAAACTCAGTTGTTTTAAACTGCTACAGCTCCATTGACTTTAATAACAAGCAATGACACAGGCATTGTAGTGTTTTGTGTTTCATGCATCTATTCCCATGCTTTTGCATAGGAGTAGGAGAAAATCTCACTATTTTTCCCTAAAGGTCTGCCTGAAATCATCCTGATATTGTTTGAGAATTGCTCTACCTCCACCTCTCTTTCATGTAATGCAATGGAGCTCAAAATATGCTTCAGAAAACTTTGCATCAATCATTTTACTTATTTTTTTAAATCTTTCTTCTAGTCTTTTTAATAAATGTCTTGGATGTTTCTACACATTGTTTCGCTTTTGGTATTTGTAGGCATCTTTATTTGCCATGTATCTTCATCCGTACTCAATATATTGTATAGGTCTTCTATTTTTCTGATCAGTTCTGTTATTTTACTCTGGTTTGTTTGTTCTATGCAACTATCTGACTAAATGACTAGATCCATGTTATTTTACTTTCCCATCTCTAGCACAATAGATTTTTGAAAAACCTCCCATAATTGCTCGGTCTCTCTTAATTTTTCCTGGTAGCTCCTTGTTTTAGTTAGCCTTCTACATAGCAGGTCCTCCTTGTTTGCCATTAAAATTCTAGTTTAGGACTGAACTCTTGCTTTTTTAAATCCTTCAAGTGAACTTTTCTGAACTGAAAATCTTTGCAGTGCTTTAGTAGATGAACTCATTTTCTATTCTGTTGGATAGAAGCACCCAGTAGTCACTGTATTCAGGTTTCTCTCTCTCTCTTTTTTTTTCTCTTCCCACTCTGCAAACTTTACTGTAGACTGAGGACATCTTAGCTGCTGACTTTGACTGCTTCATGAATCCTAATGTTGCCTTCAAAATGATTTAGATATTTGTCTCTGTACACATTTCAGTGGAAATTCCCCCAGAAGTATGGCAACTTAGCATATTAGTGCAGGAATATTTTATACTTCCCTTTTTGTGCGCCTTGAGTATATTTTCCTTTTCTGTGTTTATATCCTAACTTCTATCTTTGCTGCACACAGCTTGTTGAGGTAGTGAATATCATCCTGGACTACAACACTGTATAGCTTATCCCTGTTTTTCTATCTCAGCCTTGGACTGCAATGCTTAGATTGAAAAGATGACTGCTTAGATTGAAATAATGACTGCCAGGGAGATCCCCAGGGATAGAGAATCTCTATTATTCTATAGGGAAATTCTAGCTATATATAAAAGTTCTGGTTTTACAGCTGCCACCCAAACAGGGCTTCTCTATATTAGTCATGATTTGTCATATTTATTTACATTTCTATACTTGAGTAGGACCTGCTGAATTTGGAGAACATTCAGATTATATAAACTCCATGGATACATACAGTAGGGAATAGAACTTGTCTGGAACAATTTAAAAAAAAAATATGTTTTCTATTTATTTATTTATTTATTTATTTATTTTTGCTTTCTTATAAAAATATACCGGGCTGTATTAATAATGGACTCAAATACTGCAGCAGCATCTTCATTGATTTGTATCCCTCTGTCATAGCTCAATCTACAAGATGTCGACAAACAGAATGTAAAGATTTTTCCAAATGCACAGTCCTTTCATGCCACCACAGACTCTAAGAGACTCATTATTATTTTTGATCTCTGTGGGTCTTGATATTATGAAATCCTTCTGTAAACTCAGCTGCATGCACATTTCATCTGTACAGAAAACACTTAGGTTGACTTTACATTTTTTCCACCTTCAAAACTCTTTGTTCCTGTCCATAAGAAATTAAATTTCTCAGGGGAAGAAGAACTGAAGCCTCAGTAGAAGATGAAATTGGGAGGAAAATCCCCTGTTGACTGTACTGGGTAACAAAAAGATTCATAGGCATCTCACCGGGAGTGTTATTTAACCTCAAATGCTTCTATGTTGCCTTCTATATGAGCTGATATTTTTCACTTGGACTAAGTATTATCTAATTATTCCTACAGAATTGTAAAATAAATGTGCATATAAATTATAGATTAGGAATGAGGATACTCTGGAAAGTATTTCCATATAGTTCACCCCCCCCCAGTATTATTTTATTGAAGTTTGAAGTAATATAATCCTTTTTTAAACTTCTTTTAGAATGGCTTGTATTATTTCTTATTTCCTCCTTGCACATGTGCAAGGCTATTTATTACGGTACTAGCACCTGCTAAAACTTAATAGGAAAAGCTGTTGCATCACCGTGGTACCTGTAATAGTTGCAAGTAATAATTTTATTCCCTAAATTTATCTACTTCTATTTTATTTTATTTTATTTTATTTTATTTTATTTTATTTTATTTTATTTTATTTTATTTTATTTTATTTTATTTTATTTTATTTTATTTTATTTTTTTCCCCAGAGGTATGTCCTAGTGATATGAAATTGCATGTGCTCCATTCAGATGGACAGAGAAAAAAAACACATAGTCAAACCAGTTCACGGAAGAACTGGGTGAAATTCCTTATCCGGTTCAATTTTCAGTTTATTCAGGTGAAATTATTTCTGTCAGCAATTAACTTACCCCCCCATATTGTTCTAGAAGGCATTTCAAAAGTTAACAATGCAAGTTTTGCTGAACCTAGAAATAGTGCTGACTCTTCTGTGTTGCTTCTGGGTCACAGTGTTGTCAGCTTCCACTTTTAATGGGGTCTCATGATATTTGTTGTTTTATACTTGAGGTCCGAGGTTCTGGGGACATGCCTTATATTTCATTTTTAAAAGCATAAGTTTATAGTTTTTGTTGTGCCTTGGAAATCTTTGATAATTTGACCTGAGTGAACCCAATGGTCTTAGAATCTTAGAGTTAAAGAAAAAACAAAAACAAAAACCACCAACAACCAAAAAAAACCCCACCAACATTCATGAGACTTAACAATTTCAAGTTGTTTTTGTTTGTTTTGTTTTGTTTTGTATTTCCAGCTAGTTTTATTCCTTGGAAACTCCTGTAGAGAAAATTGGCAAGTTTTGAAAGCTTGCGGTTAGCAGTGCAGAGTCATTAGCAAAAAAGAACAGTTTCCCTTTGTTTGCATGAAAACGTACCTCTGACTCTGTGGTTTCTGCTCAAAGCTCAACAAAGCCCAAGTAGATATTCTGCCTTGCAACTTTTCTGCATAAAAGCTTCTTAGGCCATCTGGGCATGGCAGTGGGCAAATGATGAGCAGAGGTTCAAACCACAGATAATCCTCTACGTTCTCTTTGTATCTACAGGCAAATCATACATGACTTCATTCCTGCCATAAAAACAAAAAATAGGGCTGATATTATTTTTCCCTTTTCAAAGCTGTTTCAAGGATCGACTCATTAATATTTGAAGTGTTTTACAGTGAATAGGAAGGAAAGTAGAGAGAGATAGGTAGAAATTGGTGGGCAAAGTATGCACTGAAGCAGAATGAAATATTGCTACTTACATTTGCTGAAACTGTGGGTAAAACTGTCTTTTACAGTACTTCCAGCTACGCAGGAATGCACTTATATAGTATTTATATTTTAGATATTTCTATATATTCAAATGCATTGCACACCTTCTGGAGTTCCTGTGTAGTTACCACAATGATGTGAAGGGTGGCAGGGCTATAGCTGTTATTAATTAATTAAGAGTTAATCCAGTTCCTGTCTGCAGATTAGGTAAATCAGTGTGGGCCTCAAAGACAAGCATTGCCTTGCGTTCCCCTGGCATGGCCTGACGAGATCTGGAGCTTTTTCTATCTTCAACTAGACCCAAGCTGCTGCACACTCTGGAAGAATGGATCACATGCTGATTTACCTTCTTTACCTACAACAAAGGCTTGCTTGCATGTCTTTCTTTCTTGGGTTACAACCAGATGCTGACAGAGGTACTAAATAGGCTTCCTGTTAGCTGTAAGTCCTAATGGCAGTGGCTAGGGCTACAACTTCTGTCTGTCTCCTTTACACATCTTTGGAATGCCTACTACCTAATGCACAAAGAGTCATATTTTCTCGTAGAACTCTTATGTTGTATCCCCCTCCTTCATTTATGAAAACCCCACAAGTTTGCTCAGAAGTGTCTTGTCTGAGGTTTATTCTTGGCTTTCCTCTTGGTTTCCCAGTTTCCTTGTTGATCTTATACAACAACATTTTCCAGTAAGTCACAGACTGACTGGGTAAAAATGTGGTATTTGGGAATTAACCCAGAGCCAATCAATTTCTACCACAATTGGTTTCAATTTTATGAACAATCTCCTTCCCTCCTTCTCTCCCTTCCATCCTTCCATCCTTCCATCCTTCCATCCTTCTATCCTTCCACCCTTCCACCCTTCCACCCTTCCATACTTCCTTCCCTTTCTCTCTCCCTCTCCCTCTCCTTCTCCCTCTCTCCCTTTCTTTTGTGTGAATTCTCACATCATAATTTATGGCATCTGATGGAAAATAGTGGCATTAACTGTTAAAACCTTGTAGCACAGTAAAGCAAAATTATGGTTTGCAAAATAAAGGCAAATTTGCTAGAAGTTTTGAAATAGCATGTTTGCACTTCTCCAGTATGCACAGTCTCTTTTTTTTATACTGTGAAATGTTTAGCCAAAAGTTTTACTGCAGCTGCGTCCCATTGGCAGTTTTGTGAGGCTGTGCTGCTGTTGGAATCAAAGGCAAGTATGATGGGGAAAATTCAAGTCTGGTTAAAGTGCTGCCATGGACTTAAATTAAGCCAGGGCTTTGGTTGAAGTTTCTTCACGGCAGAAAGCCTTCTATAGGCAGAGAGGAAAGGATTCTGCTGTAGCCTCTTTTTGACTGGGGCTGGAAGTCAGCTCATCTAACTTAAGCTGCCTGTAAGTCCAGTACCTAGTCTAAACCAGTTTTCCAGGCTACCTTTATAATTAACGGAAGGAGATAAGCTCTAGAGGGCAATTCATGCTGCTTGTCTGAGACATCTGCTTTAGGACTGGATCAATCAGTCTCTTCAGTGCTTTTCTTTCTTTGCTGACTATAGGTGGATGCCAGACAAC
The DNA here is from genome assembly GCF_039878825.1 of Excalfactoria chinensis. Classification (NCBI taxonomy): domain Eukaryota; kingdom Metazoa; phylum Chordata; class Aves; order Galliformes; family Phasianidae; genus Excalfactoria; species Excalfactoria chinensis. The sequence continues at coordinate 154,764,831 of NC_092825.1, read as the reverse complement.
TAGCTTCAGCCAGAAGTTTCTAGTTAGGGAGGTGAATAGCATGCTTATTATCTGCAGGGTGTCATGCCTGTGGAGTAGGAGTACAGAGTCTTGCAGGACTCCTGCCCTCTTGCTTTTTGTGATTAAAAAAGGAGTCAGTGTTTGGGAGTGATTTTGCCCTTTGCTGTTTGCAAAATACTATCCTTAGCTGCAAAGCAATAACATCAGGCTTGATGTGGAGTAAGACAGAAATTAAAGCAGGCTGCAGACATGAAACACAGATGCACAGCTTGTAACTAGCAATTCCTCTTGCAGTGGTTACCAAATATTCCTCTCAGGCACTGTGACTATTACAATAGCCAGGCTCAGTGTGCAAATCAGACTGCCAACAACTGTTAACGAGGAGACATAAATACAGCATCTTTAAAAGGAACAGTTTCTGTGCAGCCCAGGTGAAACTGGGGAGGTAAAGCCGTGGCCATGATGACAACTTGCCCATTGTAGATGCACAGTAATAATGAGTTTGTAAGGCAAGACATGCAGTCCATGCATTACTGCGTTTTGTTAACAGTGGCATTTCTGGGCAGTTGTTTTTCTCCATCTTGCTATTTAAAGCAGAAGAAATAAAAGAGAAGACTCACAGTAGCGATATAAACCCTTGTAAGTGGTGAGGGGGCAGAGGCAGTGTCTACAAATGGCAGTTTTTGAGTTTGACAGGCTAAAGCAAAGTTAAAAAGAACAAAACAACCAAGCCTCTAAGTAGTGTTTGTCTAAGTATTTTCAAAGATGGCATTTTGAGCTTTATGTTGCTTTAGTCGGTGATGTGCTTTAGCAGAGAAACAACAGGAATCACACTGAGCTCATCTCAAACACACATAAAATATTTTAGTATCTTTTCTTTTATCTTCCTTTTCAGATACAGCTCAGGAGAAATATGTTCCAAGTGACAGCATCTTTGACAACCTGTACTTTTTGTTCTACCTTTTGTTCTTCTTGCTGTGAAAAGCCATGTGATGAAGATTGCTGGAGAACATTGATACTTTCCCTACTTACGCTAAAAAAAAAAGGAAAAAAAAGGAAAAAAAAAAAGTAGCAGAAATACACAGAAATAACGGTGTACTTCCCAAAGGGTCAGATTGAGTCTTCAATGGCAACGTACACTGAAAGGCTCTGCATCTCTGAAACAGCCTGGGGAAGGTCTTATCCTTGTCAGTATGTATCAGAACCAAGCAGTAGGATACGGAACAGTATTCCTCACTCTAGTGCTAACAAAATTTCTCACCATAAGCTAATAAGCCTATACAGCACCATGGAAATGCCTTCTTACGCTGTTTTTGCCTTCTCAGTATTCTTTCTCCCATTTGCACCAGGAAACTGTGATGCAGAGAAAGGCATATTCCAAGAATAGAGATTGTGCTTCTTAACCCCATAGCTGTAGATTTCTTCAATTGGAACAACATTTTCTTTTAAGAATTTCAAAGTTTTGAGCTTTGCCTTAATTGCACCTACATCCAAAGCCAGCAGGCACTTATGAATGTATTTAACTTTACTCATGTGACCAATGATAAGCTCAAATGCAAATAATTTTTGAGAGGCTTTTTCACTGCCCTTATCTCCGGTAGCGGAAGCTCTCACAAGAATAATGAATTTTCTTCACAGATACCCAGTGAGATAAAGCAATGCTATTATTCCATTGTACAGCTAGGAGAAATGACACAAAAATTAAGTACTTTTCTGAAAGTTCCCTTTAAAAAGGGTTACAAATCCAAAAATGTTCATTGCATTACTTTAAATTAATCGCTGTTGCTATCCCAAAGATTCTTCTGTGCATCCACACATAGAGTAAGTAGTGCTCCTAAGTGCTGGCAATCATTTATGATGAGAGGACTTGCTGGCAAATGAATAAAAACTCACAATGTAAGCACTTGTGTCTGTGTAAGTGCTTATATCGGAGTTTATAGTTAATAAAATAAACTTTAGATACTCTAGGTTTTCTGTCAGGGCAAGCCATTTCCAAGAACACCAAAAGCGCTAGGCAAATAAACAGAGATCATTGAGAGGCACTGAAGAAATACACACTATATTTTCAAAGCAAGGTCATTGTTCATTAATATTGCTATGGAGAGCTTAGCTACACGCTGAATTCTTCACGAGCTCTACTTATCAAAATGCTTGATGCTCAAACTCATTGTCTGCATGTAGAGAAGTACAACCAGTCATTCACTTACAGAGGTGAGAAAACTGGCTGACAGCATAAACTCTGCCCTCATCCTGAAGTTGTTTTTCTACTAGGAAGTACAATGACAGTTTGGGGGTTTGTATCCTACCAACTGCAAAAGATCAGACATGGCATGTCTAGTGCATCTCTGGGCAGAATTCAATGGATTTTGATAACAAAAAAATGGAAAACAGAATGAGGAGCCCACCATCCACTTGACATCAACTATACCGACTGTTCTTAGACAAAGTTTTTTACAGATCAGGAAGATGTTCTGTAGAGAAGTGTCTTCTTACATAAAAGAATGATCATCCTCAACAAAGGAATTAAAAATAAAAAAAAATAAATAAATCATCGTAAGTAGGAAAGGGATAGTGAAGGATATGGAGAAAGAGGAAAATGAATCCTGAATGAAACACAGAAGCTACAGTAGTCTCTGATGTAGGAGGAGCAGAGAAAGAAAGAGATCCACACAGGTGTTGGATCTGGGGGAGATGGAGAAGGTGAATGAGTATGCCAAGGGAGAACAAGGAAACTTGATAGAGAAGAGTGGAGGTAAAGAAGCCATTACTTGCTAGAAGGAGAGAAATTCAGATCCTTAGTATAATGGAATGAGAACTGCAAAAAGTTCTTTGAAGTACATAGGGAAAATGGCACACAGAAAGTTTCGGGAGGGCTGAAGGAAACAAAAACTACCGGTGCCTGCAGTAAATCTGGGCTGCAGCTCTAACAAAATGTTCACCAGTTTATGGAGCACAGTATCCCTGAACATGCCTCTGCAGTTTCTCATCTAATGGGGTGTCCAGACTGTTTTCAGGATATGTTTGCTTTGTCATACCTTCTTACTATACAGGTTGGACTCAATTTCAGTACCTTCACTAAGAGGAGCTTTGAAGGTATGTCCAGATGGCAAATTTGGTGTTAGGCACCAGGATCAGCTCTCACAAACAGGAGACAACATACAGTATTTTTATCTCAGTGCCCAGGAGTGATGATGAGGTAGTATTGTAGTTCAGCTAAGAAGTGAGCATTAAAACTGAACAGACTGTTAAGCTCTGGATTCAGCAAAACTTCCGTTCTGAGAGAAAATTGTAAGATCAAGTGCTGTGTTATCAAAATTGCAAGATATTTGTTTATTCAGTTACTCAAAAGTACTTGAATGGATTGCACAAGTCCTTTCTAGCTATTTAGTCAAACTTTATACCTGAAGCTTTCCAGCTGTAGAGATTTCATTTCATTACTAGCTCATGGATGAAAATCACCTCAGAACAGACAAGAAACCACAATGGTTAAATAGTTTGCAGGAGCTGCTGAGATATGTTCTTTCTTTCAGAAAAGAAACCTATGGCTATGGAAACAGTACAAAGATGAGAAAGAAGATAAAGGAGATGTGGATGACTTGGGAAGGCCAAGGAGGATATTTCCTTTCTCAGTACTTTGAACCTAATTTAAAGCACAGCTTTCAGCTACAAGAAAAAAGAAAGATACAGACCATTAAGCTATAATGGAGATACATCTTCAGATCTCTTTGAAGTACAAGAGAAGGTATATATAAAAACAATAGTTAGCATTTTTTTTAGTGCTTTGTATGAGAGACCATCAAAGAACTTTGAAAAATTAGACCTCACAGTCTCCCTGTGATTTGTGTATGAGCTGCCATTACCATTTTACAGATTAAAAGGAGTTCTAGGAAGATCTCAATATACCTCTCCATTCCCAAGCCTATGCTTCAACTGCATGACAATTTTTGTGTTAACGTGCAATTAAACAGAAGTTGAAAATAATAGACACATTGCTACATATGCATTAAAACTACTTTAAAAATACATTTAAGTGTATGCTAATGACAAAATTCTACTTTTGTCTACTTCACACAGCCAAAATGGGGTTGATATATTGGCATGTTCTTAAACAGATAACACTGAGTAGCAGGAAAAAATGTTTTCTGTTTGCTGGAGTTGCTGAAATCTTCAGAACCGCCTCTGAAGTGGTTTGCTTTTGTAGCAAAATCATCTTCCTCTGTTTTTCTCACTACTACTGTACGTTTCGTGGATACTGTGATTTAAAACCATGTGACATGTGGGTTAGGACACTCTGGGCTAAGAGTTTCATATGTTTACACTTGAACCGATTTTTGGCCTAAACAACTCTTTGGCCACTTTTCAGCAGAAGAAATAATCAGTAGGACATGCAGCTGCTGTGTAAAGGCCAGGGGAAATTAAAACGTTTCCCATAAGGAAACAAATGAGCAAAATACATATGCAGCTTGATTAGAATTTGCATTGTAACATCATTAATTACTAGAAAGCCACAGGTGAGAATGACATGAGGCATGAAAATATTATTATGAAGGGGGAAATGATGACTCTGTGTCAATAGCACAGTCCTTACAAAGGGACTTCAAACTGGTGAATGTCTGATGTTTTCCAAACAACTTCTTTCAGAGGAAATGTTTCATGAGAAATATGTACGAAACAATAGATTTTTGTAATACCTAAGGCTTTTAATCCTTTGCAAATATCATTTAATTCCTTTTTTTTTTTTTTTTTTTTTTTTTTTTTCTTTTTTTCAGATGCATTTAACAGAACTATGTGCAAACACTTAGCAATCTACTGGTCTTCTGCAGACAATAACTAATCTTGACAGACTGTAATTTTACAGAAATGCTCAGAATAAGAAAATGAACTTTTATTGCAAATGAGATTGACAGCATAGGGATGTTCTGGGCTTTCTTTGACTGTGATTCATCTTATGCTACCCCATCTCTTTCTGGCAATTCTGTTTAGGCTCTTCTGTCTGGAAGCTTTACTGGGGGCCTTGGCCACTGGCATAGTCCAGATATTAAAATATTGTTGCAATCTTAACAGAACTAATCTGTAGTCTTGTCATAATCTTTTCTTGCCACAAATAATAAAAAAAAAAAAAGTATGATTTTTCTAGGCTTCTGAATATAAAGATCTGTCACCTTTCAAAGAATTCAGTAGTGGAATTGATAAATGAATTAAATCTTCCTTCAAATGGCTGTGTTGCTAGCAAAATGAGTAATATTCAGAGAAAGAAGCCTTGCCAACCTTGAGGCTATGTTGAAAGTCTCCTCAAAGCACAGGTCTGACAGAGAGATCAGTGATAAAGCCTGCAATGCTGATTCTGATGACTGAGTTGTGGCTACCCAGGCCAAAAAAATATCATTAAATGGGGTCCCATCCGTCACCTGCTTTTGACATATGAGGTACAAAAACAGAAATTTTGTGCATAGGGTAATTTGGGTAGCTGACTCCAATGAACACAAAGCTCTGCTCTCTGTTCCTGCAGGATAGTTTGCATTAATTTTACGATGGAAAGTGGTTTTGTCTGGAACAGTCATAGATATCTCTGTGTAATTGACTTGGAACACAAATTCTTAAATGGGATGAATTAAGGGCATAAACAGAAGGCAAAATGATACTTATCTGCAGTAGCATATGACTGTTCAGGAATATGAGTCCTGATATGTAAACAGTAGCATGGGTTAAAACGCAGCCTCTAAGGCTCAATATATCAGCATGAACCTCAGCCTATCTATAGTGCACTGAAGTTTTTTCCTTCCTTTCCCCACAAAACAGAATAAAAATTGTTTTCCATCCTTTTCATATTCCCTGAGAGGAAAAGCTACCTCGCTCTGCTCTAACCAAACAGTTAAAAGTAAAACAAACAATCTGAAACGAAACCCAACAACTTTTGTTCTTATAGGATTGTTTCCTATCTCAAGTAAAGCAATAAAAATATTGATTGGTGGAAGAAAGCCTGAAAATCAAAATGATTTGTCTCAGTAGTAGTTCCTAGAAGAATGAGCTCCTCAGCTGCTGTAAATTGTCCAGCTTCCATGGATTTAGGCTTTAGTGCAATCATCAGATGTGTGTGAAATGTCACAAGAACTATTAAGCATCTGATATTAGATGATAAAAGTAAATAGAAACTAACAATGTTCATGTACAAACTCAAGTCCTTCAGTCATTCTCTGCTCTGCTTGTTCTAACCTAAATAAAACTGAAGGACTTCACTTTATTCCTGCTACCACAAGCCACAGATTGCTTACAGCCATGGAATGATTTTGTCCACCTCCATCACCACTGGAGTTTGGATCAATCAACCCTGTAAAATACAACCCTCAGTATGTACAGTATTATCATCAGCAGGCAGTTTTCTCTCCCTGCTATGAGGCTGTGCCTCAAAAAGAGGTGTTCTGAAAACCCTATGTGTCAAACAAAAATTATCACCCCTTCTGAAGAAAATGCAGATGCAGAGAAATTCATTTTACTGGGGTTTGAGGAACCATGACAGAACTGCCACGCTTTTGCTACAGGGGCTTGGGCAATCAGAGGCCAGCTGGGTGGGTTAATTGGGATCTTTCACTAAAAAGTACTGCAGGAGTGCAGCTACTCATTTTAATTCTTCATCCTCAGGTAAGCTTCTCCTTCCTGGATTTTCTGTCTCTTAATATTTTCATATGCACCATTTTCTCTTCTGCCTCCATATATTCTCCTGTCATTTTATCTGCTCTTTCTGTGCTGTGTCCTCTGTTTTTCACCGTTGCTGCTTTAGCATTCTGAATTCAAACTCACTAAGCATTGCCTGTGGTCTAATCATTGTGCCTGCTATGTCTTGCTATTAGAATTTGCCCTCTCTCTTCTCATCTGTTTCAGTAATTGACCTCTTTATTTGTTAGTTTAACATTTTCATTCCTTGCTCTAGTTATTGTCATTATTCTACTTATATAGACTCACTGGTGTTTAACTCCATAATCATTATATAGAAAGAAAGCTGCAAGCAATTTGAAACAGTAAGTCCCTCTAAAAAGAGAAAATGCTTTAGAACAGTTTTTTTTCCTTCACTTCAAAAGACTGTTTTTCAAAGCTAATCAACTAACGTACCAGAATAAACTGCTTTGTCTAGAGAATCAACACATGGCTATCTGTCCAATGAGCAAGAATGAAATGCCTCAAGGACAATGATATTTTCTGCATCCTCCACATTCAGAACAGAGGAGCTGGGATGGTAGCCAAAATATTGATTGTTGATAATCATTAAAATTCTTCTTGATGGCTGCACAGGAGAATTTGTTTTAGCATAGGCAAAACCTCCAAATATGTTTCCTATTCATGCTGCCCCTGCAGTTTTAATTGGTGAAGTTATTCTTTTCCTCTTAAACTCTGTTTAAAATAAATCAGTCATATTTCACTTCAGAGACAGTGGTTTGACTCATAAATCTGGAGTCAAGCTACCTAGATAGACAATATCAGTCATCCTTAGTCTCAAGGCAGGATCAGCTATGAATAAACCCTTTTCTCTATCATGTATTCCTTTTAAAAAGCGTACTCAACAAGACTCCTCTATAAACATAACATTAGGAAGGCTTTCTTATTGTGTGGTACAAATCTTGCTTGAAACAGGGTAAACGAGCAACCTCTTGTTCTACCTATAATAAGCACAGAGATCAGCTTATGCTTTTCTCAGCAGATTTTTACATATTGGAAAACAGTGGCCCTTTATGTTCTTCCCTGTGACTAAATGGACCCAATACTTTCAATTTTTTCTGCTGTATTGTGTTTTACAGATCTCTGGTAATTTTTATTTTCCTGTGCAATCTTTTCTGTTAGTGCACCCTTGCTTTGGACTGTAAAAGCCACTAATTGGCATGCCATCATTTTATGTGTACGGAGCAGAATATGAGCTTTACCTCCTCCTCTTTACATATAATTCTGCTATTCATACCATGAGGGCTACTCTAAAAGTAACGTTTTCTATTTTATTATGTTGGCCCACAATGTCAAAGATGGATGCTGGTGGTATGGTGGTAGAGGCCAAACTTTCTCACAAATATGCCATTGTAGTTTGTTGCTGTGTGACTGATGGCAGCAGAGCAGCCATCTGACAAAATGGTATCTGACATGGAAGTGCTTATGAAGCAAAGGTGCATCTCTGAATTTCTCCATGTGGAAAACATGGCAACCATTAGCATTCACTGACACTTGCTGAATTCTTGTGGAGACCAAGCAGCGGATTTGAGCACAGTGAGGCAGTGGGTGGTGCATTTCAGCAGTGGTGACAGTGATGTGAAAGACAAGCCATGTTCTGGATGGACATGCACAGCTGTCACATTGTGAAATGAGGAATGTCTCAATCAGCTCATCCATGCAAACTAGCTAATGGTGGTGACTATGTTAAAAAACAATACTTTGTAGATGAGAATTTGTTCCATCAAATATTGTTACCGTGATGTTGGTATCTGTCATAGTTTCCATAAAAATAAATAGGAGACATTACTTTTGGAACAACTTATGCAGCATAACACATATGTTTTTGTTTTTTTTCCAATTACTATTATTTTTTTTCATATGTTAGAAATGTTCCTATAAGGCAGCATTAACAACAGCAACAAAAGAATAGGTTGTTAGCTCAGATGCAGAAAATGCTGCAGAATATTATAAAACATGCATTTTAATGCTTGTCCTTCATTCCTTTCCTTGTCTCCCATACAAGTGTTACACAGTCATTGACTGGAAAGAGACTTTGAGGGCAAACATATTGTTTAACTGTTACCACTGTGCTATTGAAAGGGAATTCCTCTTTTGACAAGGAAATAGAAGTACTGATCCCTATGAAACTTTCTCATTCTGCTTTCTTAGTGCAAGGTTAAATTTTCTCTTCTTCTGCCTCTCAGAGAGGAGTGGACTTATGCTTCTCTAGCAATCCTAAAACCCTTTTGCATAGAAGTAGCTACTTTCAGAATACAGTAAAGCCTCAGATAATACTCAAGCTTTGTTAAAAATAGGCTTGATCTCCAAAGCTTGTGAGTTAATACAGTGTAAAGAAGGACAGCGCAGAAAGATATTTTTCTTTGCATACATCTTTCTTGTCTTCAAGCCACTCGCTGAGTTATCTTAACTCTCATCCTTTTGGTTCTCTGCACGCCAAACTCTAGCTGAAGTTAATGGGAGCGCTGCATGCAAACTTCCAGGTTCAAGCCCCCTCTCAAAACAATCTCTCCTACACTTGCAGATTCTTTGATATCATGAAAGCTTTACCGTAAGGTTGCTTTCCTCTTGTAAACAGGATCAAAGACAGCATGTCATTTTATTTTATTTTATTTTATTTTGGTCTGCTGTCTGGTTGCTGTCATCTCTTTCTTTTCTTGCTCATCGTGTATTGTACCTTGAACATTATATCTCACAGCATTTCACAGTTTGGTTCCCCCCTCTTTGTGTGGTACATGACACATTTGAGTGCTTTTTCCTATCGATATGGCATTTTGTATGATATGCACAACTCTGCTAAGCTAATTGTGATGTTATGCTTCTAGATCCAGTATAAATGTCCTTTTTTTTTTTTTTTTCCAAGCATTCTCTTACATATCCTTTACTTTCTAAGCATGTAAGTACTGTTTTCCTAATTGATCTATTTGAGTAACAATTCCATAATGTAAACTGTTGCCATTTTCCTAGGACAAAAAATTAAAAGCTTTTTCTAGATAATACCTCATTACTGTCCTGAATATATATCATGTGGATGATGAGCATGCAGGCTGTAAGTTTCCTAAGTTTCTTAGTCTTGCAATATTGCAATGCATTCAAATAATACTTTTTTAAAATTATTACTATTTTTATTTATTTATTTATTTATTTATTTTTATTTTAACCCTTTTTCATAACACTTTGGCAATAGTAAGGAGCTCGATGGAAAGAAAACTCTTCTGAGCAGAGGAACCGCTCTCAAATTCCAAATTACAGTAAACAGGTCATTCCTGCTCTTCTCAGGAACTCCAGGAAAGTAATTGCATTCCTTCAGTAAAAAAGGAATCCTCAAAGAATCCTCAAAGACAAGTGTATGCTGTGGGGTTGTTTTTTCATTGTTGTCATTTTACTTTTTATTTATTTATTATATATATATAAAGGAATAATTGAGCAGATGTGATGGAGTGATTGTTCCTCTGTACACAGCACCGCTAGGGGTATTATGAAAAGATGCCATCAACTCAAGGAGAATGTGGAAAATGTAACAAGGAGAATGGCTCCTTCTATTTACTGAAAAAGTGACTGAGAGGCAATCATTGAATTTATTTATTTACTTTTCAATGGATTTAGCTACTTCTCCACAAGAAGGGGTTCTAATAGCTGGTTTTGATAGACAGAGAAGGGCTCGGTCTGGTTGACCCACACCAAATGAAGCACTGTGCTTGAATGTCAAAGTTAGAAGAGCTTGTTTGTAAATGACAAAATGTAACTAAATAGTAAAGAGCATTAAATAAGACAAAGGCAATTTTGTAGAATCATAGAATCACACAGAATGGCTTGGGTTGGAAGGTACCTGAAGGATCATGAATGCCCAACCCCGCCACCACAGGCAGGACCACCAGCCTCCACATTTAATACTAGACCAAGCTGCCCAGGGCCCCATCCAACCTGGCATTGAACATCTCCAGGGATGTAGCATCTACAATCTCTCTGGGCAGCCTGTGCCAGCACCTCACCACTCTCATAGTAAAGAACTTCCCCCTGACATCCAACTTAAATTCTCCCTCCTTCAACTCAAAACCATTTCCTATTGTCCTGCTGTTATGTACCCTTGTAAAGAGTTGGCTTTCCTCCTGTTTATAGGCTACCTTTTTAGGTGCTGAAAGGCTGCACTGAGGTCGCCCCACAGCCTTCTTTTCTCTAGACTGAACAAGCCCAGCTCCCTCAGCCTTTCTTTGTAGGGGAGGTGCTCCAGCCCCCTGATCATCTTTGTGGCCCTCCTCTGGAGCCTCTCCAACATCTCTCTGTCTTTTGTGAACTGTGGGCTCCAGACCTGGACACAGTACTCCAGATGGGACCTCACAAGGGCAGAGTAGAGAGGGACAATCACCTCCCTGTCCCTGCTGGCCAACCCTCTTCTGATGGAGCCCAGGGTATCATTTCCTTTCTGAGCTGCAAGAGCACACTGCTGGATCATGTTAAGTTTTTCATCCATCAGGACCCCCAGGTCCTTCTCTGCAGGGCTGCTCTAAAGGACTACTCCTTCCAGTCTGTATAAATGCCTGGGATTCCTCTGGTCCAAGTGTAAAACCTTGCACTTTGCAGTGTTGAACCTCATTAGATTCACCCAGGCCCACCTTTCAAGTCTGTCAAGGTCCCTCTGAATGGCATCCCTTCTTTCCACTGTGTCAACTGCACCACTCTCCTTGGTGTCATCAGTAAACTTGCTGAGGGCGCACTCAGTTCTGTCATTGTTGTCACTGATAAAGATGTTAAAGAGCACTGGTCCCAAGACAGACCACTGGGGGACACAGTTCATTACCAGCATCCACCTGGACAGAGAACCATTAATCACTACACTCTGTCTGGGGCCTTTCAACCAATTTCTTAACCATCATGTGGACTACCTATCAACTCCACATCCCTCCAATTTGGAGATAAGGATGTGGTGGGAGATATGCCAAAGGCCTTGCTCAAGCCCAGGTAAATGACACCGGTTGCCTTCCCTTTGTCCACCAGTGCCATCACTCCATCATAGAAGGCTACTAGGTTAAGCATGACCTTCCCCTGTTGAAGCCATGCTGGCTGTCTCAGATCACATGCTCATTCCTCATGTGATCAAGCATGTTGTCCAGGAGGACCGGTTCCATTACCTTCCCAGGTGCAGAAGAGAGACTCACCAGCCTGTAGTTCCCCAGGTCCTCCTTGATCCAAATTTCTAACGACACAGAGGAAAACAAGAGTATCAGGCCAGTTTTACATGGGAAGAACACCAAGTAAGACAATTGCCACGAAGCATGGCAAATTCCCAGCCATTCCATCTCCGCTCAGCCTACAGGGAGAAGATGGCTTGCATTGCCACTAATGAGCACAGCCCTGTGTTCTCATAAGGATGACATGCAAACATAGTTTCACCTTCAGGGTCTTGAAAGCTTTCCCAGAATAGGGCAGATGGATTTGTAATTTTGCTGTCCTTTGCACCTTCAGGCAACTAAGTGAATTGGGAAGAGCAGATCTTTCCTTTTATGGGGTACCAACAACCCTTGTGGATTAGTCCTTGCTCACTATGCCAGATTCATGCACTCAGAAGCAAGGGTGAGCTCTTCTCAATTGAGAAAGGGACTCCAGGTTTTTACTGTATTCAAGAGTACTGCATCTCTTTGTTTTGTTGCATTGCAAGGGCCATGGGCATATGTTAGAGCTCTGTTTCAGATATCTCTGTCTGATGCGCTTACCAGCTAGATCTCAAGGGGGCTGAATTGTTTTAATTTGAGCAAAGTTAGTGGATTTACTTACAGAGAAGAAATGCAATGGCCTGTGATAAAAAAAGAGGTGACCTTCAGCTCTGATTTTAAATCCTGTTATGAATTCCTATGCATAGATATTGCTGAGGGAAGACTTTGGCACAATATGCATTTAATTTAAAAGTGGTGTTTATTCCAATTGTGCAGAGGTATTCTAGCATGTATGAAGAGTTAAATCCAGAGAAAGTCATTTTAACCAAAGATCAAGATGAAAAGCCAAGTTACATTATAAAGATACTTAAGCAAATGTACCATATTTAATCTACTCTCGCATTAAAGCAACTTCTAATTTGCACTTTCACTTACATTTCTAATGCAGTGGTATTTATTACCTTTTGCCTACCTTACCAAATGAGCAACAACCTCTAGAGATCTCTCCTCTCTGATTAGAAAACACTTGCTGCAAAATAATAGATTTATGAAATATACATGAAGAAACTTTTATTAAAATTACACTAATAGCCAAATTCTGCGCACAATTACACTTGGCCATTGCGAAATCAATGAATTGCACTAGGATAATAGAGAGCAGAATTTGCCCCGATGAATAATTTTAGCTGATTAAAAACAGTGAAATGAGATATTAATATTGACACTCTCTGTTTGAAATATCCTTCTCCTGTAGACCCTGGATTCATGATTTAGGACTCTGTCTGGAGGATCAAAGCCACTCTGTCAGCTAGTTCTGTCAGTATGACAATATATGCTCAGACAAATAGTCTCATATATAACTCCACTTCTGGGAGGTAAAAGGAGGAGAACCTTATCCTCTCCTTTTTTTGCACCAGGTCAGAATTAATATTTGCCCACAGCAGATGATGATACATATCTGAACAAGCTTTACATTGTCTAGCTCAGGCACTGAGAGCAACAGAGATGCAGCAGCATGGAGTTCAAGAGAGGCCAAGCGCCCAAATATTTATTCAGACTACTTTGTCACTAGCTTGCTTTGGTACCTCTTTTAGGTTGGCAACGATATGAGACTGGCTGAGATCCAAGCAGCAGGTTTATTACCTCCAAATGCAGAGTAGGGTTTATTAGCCTTGGTAGAGCACTGTGGTAATATAATATATATGATGTTGTATAGATAGGGAAGTAAAGTGTCTTTAATTCTTCTGGTCTCCAAGCTAACTCATGGATCTGAATTGTGTTATGTACTCTAAGGGAATTATATTCCCCATCTGAGGGAATGTCTGGCCCAGGGAAGGAAAAAAAAATATCTGGGGCTAATGACTGTGCTGAACTGCTTGGATGTTTAGTCAGGGCTTTGTTGCTAGAGTGCAGACTTACAGGCAAAGGAATAAGATGGTGCCCATGAGAGATGTAGTCTTATACAAGGACTCAGAGAACAAGGGCTGTGTGGGAAGACAGTTGCTCAAGGGGATGGAGCTGTGCAGCCTCCTAGTGGAGTGACCTCAGTGTTAGACACCTCAGAGTCACTCCACTCTCCATTTGCATTGAACTGGAGAATTATGTTGTTCGGAGGTTTCTGAACTAAGTTCTGAATAACAGCAGTGAGATCCCAGTGTCATTTAGAGATGCCCAAAGGTTTTGCACTACTGCTCTGGGTGGACTGTCTGCTACCCCAGTCACTAGATCTCAACAGTTATGCCAGGATCAGGTAGGGTATGAGGAACAATATATTCTCGGAAAGACTGGTGGTTCATTGGACCAGGCTGCCCAGGGAGGTGGTGGAGTCAACTTTCATGGTGGTGTTCAAGAACCGTGTAGACGAAGCACAGAGGGACATGGTTAGCAGACACAGTGGTGATGGGCTGATGGTTGGACTAGATGATCCTAGTGGTCTTTCCAACCTTAATGATTCTATGATTCTGCTTATCTGCGGTGGTGGATAGGAGCAGCACAGAAACTACTGTAATTAAAAGGAAATGTAAAGGTGATGTTTGAAAAATTGCTCACAGCTTCAAGGGTGTTAAATGTCTGACTCTAAATGAGCTATCTGACTGGAGACAAATACAGCAATAAAGAAGTAAAACGTTAATAATAAAAAGTAAAAAGAAAAAAAAAAGTAAAAAAAAAAATAGTATGGGCATACTGACAGGCTGAAAAGATCCACACAGAACTAAATTAATTACACCTCAAGTAAGGCAGGTGGTTCTTCTTGACTAAAGTGTGAAGAACCTAGAGAGAGGAAAGAACTGTAATCACAGAACAGAATCATAACATCATTTAGGTTGGAAAAGACTTTAAAGGTCATCAAGCCCAAATATCAGCTGACTTATCAAGTCCAACCACTAAATCCTGTCTCTTTTTGCTGTGGCCACTTGTCTCTTAAATACCTCCAGTACTTTCTTGGACAGCTGATTCCAATGCTTGACCATATATATATATATATATATATATATATATATATATATATATTTTTTTTTTTTTCATGAATTCTTCCTGTTGTTCAATCTAAACCTCCCAATTGCAAGCTGAGAGCTTTTCATCATGTCTTTTCACTTGTCACCGTCAATCTGCAGCCTCCTGCCAGGTAGTTATAGATGATAGCAGTGAGGTCCCCCCTCAATCTACTGTTCTCCACACCAAACACTGATTCAGGCAATCCTTATAAATCTTACTTTCTTGTCCTTTTGCCAGCTTCATTGTTCCTGCATAGGCTCAGTCAACCCAATACCCTTCTTCCAGTGAAGTGACCAAAATCTGAACAATGCATTTGTGGTGCAGTCTCACCAGTGCTGTGTACAAAGGGACAGATGTGATACATGCCTACGCCTTTTCTTCTCTGTTTTGCACTGTAGTTTCAGGTACTTTTTTTCTTGTGGTGGAGAAAAAAGCTGCATCTTTACCTGAGGAATCTAATAGCTTCGCCTAATTTGGCTTTGGTCATAAATTCCAAATAAGAACTCTTTTACAGATGCATTTATTAAAAAAAGGACCTGTAGGTTGCCATCCCCAGAGCCTGGCTTGGGAGTAGATGAACTGCAGAGTTCAGTCCCTCTGGAACAATGCTGTGAGGCTTTTCTGATCAAAGCCAGAGGTGTCACTGTGGTCAGCCACAAACTGAGCACTTGCTTCCATGGTAAGCTGGCAGAGAGTTATCTTCTCCAGGCATCTCCATGGGCTTACAACAGGATGGCAGAATGGAGCTGGGGAACAGGACACTGTATCCCTCTCATTGTGTATGCTGAAAAGAACAGCTGGATTAAGATGCCTCCTTCCCTCTGCAGCCCTTCTTATCCACACAGAAATCACCAAGGCAATAATACGTTGGATGTCTGAGGACTTCAGAATGGATGCCCTATTATTTTTCCCTTTTGTTTTGTTATAATACGTGTGACCTTCAACTGCTTTCAAACACTTTTCACTCCACAGAGAAAATGCCATGCTGAATGGCTTAACCGTGATTTCAGTACAAAACTAACCAACAAAAAAGTGTCTGGGACAAAAGCAATAATGTGGGCAACGACATTCAGAAGTGTTAGAAGTAAATCTAACTGCACACAAAGCAGAGTTCAGCTAAGTGTCACAGCCGAAAAACATCTTCTGTTCTCTGTGAAATGAAGTTAGAAAAGAGCTAAATCGAGTACTAAAACTCATTGAATGCATTTAAAGAGCTGGAATATAGGAGATATGCCTGCTGTGAGGGACTGCAGGCACCAGTTTTGCATCTCTGCATATTTCACAGGCAGGACAGAAAAGGACTGGTCTTTCAGCTGGTGTAAAAGCATGAAGAGATTTGCTTACACATGGATCTGCTCCATGGCCCATCCCAGCTAACTCTTTAGGAAGTCCCTGAGTTCAGATGGGTCCAGAGAAGGGCCACAAGATAATGAGAGAGCTAGAGCACCTCCTTTACAGAGACTGTCTGAGATTGTTGGGCTTTTCAGTCTGGAAAATAGAAGGCTCTGTAAGAATCTTATAGTTGCCTTCCAGTACCTGAAGGGGCCCTATGGGAAAGCCAGGGAGGGACTTTTTATAGGGGCATGTAGCAACAGGATGAGGGAAAATGGCTTTAAATTGGAAGAGGGCAGTTTTATACTAGATATCAAGAATAAATTATTTACTGTGAGGGTGGTGAGTCACTGGAACAGGTTGCCCAGATAGCCTGTGGATGCCTCCTCCCTGGAAACACTCAAGGTCAGGCTGGATGGGGCTGTGAGCAACCTGGTCTAGAGGAAGATGTCCCTGCCTATAGCAGGGGATTGGAACTACGTGATCTTAAGTGTCCCTTCCAAACCAAACCATCCTATGATGCTAAGATCCTTGTGGGTCCATTCTAACTCAGGATATTCTATGATTTTATCTTTTGTGATTCTACAATCAGTCAGATAGCCCACTGTATCTGATTTTAAGCATGCACTCGAAGGTGATGAGGAAAGGTTGAGGGAACTGGGTTTGTTTAGTTTGGAGAAGGCTCTGGGGAGACCTCATTTTGACCTTCCAGCATTTGAAAGGAGCATATAAACAGGAGGGGGAAAGACTATTTACAAGGGTGGATAGTGATTAGACAAAGAGGAATAGTTTTAAACTAAAAAGGGAGATTTAGCTTAGATATTAGGAGGAAGTTTTTCACACAGAGGGTGGTGATGCACTTGAACAGATTGCCCAAGGAGGCTGTGGATGCCCCATCCCTGGAGGCAATCAAGGCCAGGCTGGATGTGGCTCTGGGCAGCCTGGTCTGGTGGTTGGCAACTCTGCACATAGAAGGGGGATTGAAACCAGATAATCATTGTGGTCCTTTTCAGTCCAGGCCATTTTATGATACTGTGATTCTATTTCCAGATCAATAAAATAATAATCTATTGTCATATGCTTCACCCACTCTTTTCTCACAGTTTTACTGTCATTCAGATTAGGTTTAGTTCTACATGTCGGGGATGGAAAATGTGTCCTGGTTGTGCTGAAGGAATTGGGAAAGATGCACATTTTACTTAACAAAGTTATGCTGCGGCTCACGAGTTCTTTCAGATGCAGGGGGTAATGCATAAGCTGATGTTTCATTTGCATGCTAAGGAAGGTCTGAATGTCTGCTCATTCTCCGCTTGGATCACAGTAATATGCATGAGTGAGAAGGGAGGATAATAACCAGTGGAAGGAGTTGCTTTTATTAACATACTTTTGCATTTCTTCTTTTAGATGAAAACTTTGGAGGCAAATATTTTCTTCCTCTACTTAGATGTAAAAGTACATGGGTTTGTGTGTGCATTTCAAATATTACAAATGGGAAGAAAAAGGTGTCAGTCTTGTTTATTTTTAATTACATTTAAAAAAAAAAAAAAAAAAAAAGAGAGAATGTTCACACGGGTTTGATAAGAGATGTAAAATACTCCCACAGAAAATGCTGATTTCCTGTCAGCTGCAGTGAACAAGAACTTTGATATTTAGCACCAACTGAAATAAGCTTGCGCTGAGACCTTGACCATAATTACCAAATCACAGGGGTTGGAAGGGACCTCTGGGGATCACCTAGTCCACCCCTCTGCTACAGTAGGTTCCTTACTTCAGGTCACACAGGTCACACATTCAGGTGGGTTTGGGGCATCTCCAGCATAGGAGACCACAACCTCTCTGGGCTGCCTGTTCCAGTGCTCTTTCACCCTCACATGTCTGGCTGTGTGGGCTCTGCGCTGGCTTGCTTTTGAGCATGTCAACCTTGTTGACATCTGTTGCATACGATATTGAGGTTGTTGGCAGTCAACCAGTTAAATAAACAATTAAGGAACTGGTCTCTATCTAAGGAGTTTGATCTCCCTTCCCTTCCCTTCCCTTCCCTTCCCTTCCCTTCCCTTCCCTTCCCTTCCCTTCCCTTCCCTTCCCTTCCCTTCCCTTCCCTTCCCTTCCCTTCCCTTCCCTTCCCTTCCCTTCCCTTCCCTTCCCTTCCCTTCCCTTCCCTTCCCTTCCCTTCCCTTCCCTTCCCTTCCCTTCCCTTCCCTTCCCTTCCCTTCCCTTCCCTTCCCTTCCCTTCCCTTCCCTTCCCTTCCCTCTTTCCCTTCTCTCTCTTCTTTTTTCTTTTTCTTTTTCTTTTTCTTTTTCTTTTTCTTTTTCTTTTTCTTTTTCTTTTTCTTTTTCTTTTTCTTTTTCTTTTTCTTTTTCTTTTTCTTTTTCTTTTTCTTTTTCTTTTTCTTTTTCTTTTCATTGTATTTAAAAAATCTGTTTATTTATTTAATTATTTATTTACCTTTTATAAACTTCAGTAATTCTGAAATGTTTTAATCAGTGAGGATTTCAGGCTCTCAGAGATAGGAACAATTAAACTACATTGTCCTCTGCAACTTTATACGCTTTCAACACTACATATTTTCATTCCTCAAATCCAGAAAACTTATTGCAAAGGAAGTATTTTGTGTGACACTAAAAACATGGGATCAAGGAACAACAGACAGGAGAAGTAAACCATAAGAATCATGAGGAATTAGAATACCTTGTTCATCTAGAGTCTGCAGCAGGAAATGAATATTTATGTCTCAAATGTTATGTTAAAACATTCTTCCTTAATATGTATTTATATACAACCTTCCACAAGAAGTCTGCCTTCAAAAGCAGCAGGCACTGACATCCTGTCTTACCACAAACACAGCATCTCATCAGATGCTCAGAAAGAATTTATACAAGACTTTCTGAAGTGCCTTACAAATAGCACACGTTCTATTGAAGAAAGCATTGCCATTTCAAGATGAAGAAGTAAATCTGTTCAGTGCTTTAGGAGTTTGAAGCGACTTTAGGAGTTTAAAATGATTTCTTTAAAAAATGTAGGTTCCCAGCTTAATGTTTCCCCTGGACCCCTCTGGCTAACAAATGACTTGTTTATAACATTTCTAAATATAGATCCAGGTAACAGATTAGATCTCGTTCAAAGATCGCTTCTCTTCTAAAACAAAAGTAATGAAAATCTTTTTGTTCTTTGTCATATTTCTTTGCACGTAAAGATAGCCTTTAAAAAATCCTCGTTAAAAACTGAATGTTATTATCATTTTCATGCAATCTGAATATATAATCCTTTATTTTATTTTATTTTATTTTATTTTATTTTATTTTATTTTATTTTATTTTATTTTATTTTATTTCATTTTATTTTATTTATTCTTTCAAATAAACAACAGAAATATTTTCGAGCAGTTTTTTGCCTTTTCTGTGTAGTTATTGACAGCTTTACCCCATTCATCGAGAAAAGACCCAGCACCTCTGGCAGGATGCCTTATGTTCATATATTTTATTACCTGTGGCAGTTACATCCTTTGCTTTTTACTTGATTATTTTTGTTTCCTTCCTTAATCAGTTTCTCGAACTTTCCAGCTTCTAATTTTATACCCTTTTCTGTCATGTTGCCTTTTTTGTTTCTCATTACAGACACACTTGCATGCACACACACAGATCACAAAAATACTTTAGCTTTTGCAGGTGCTTTTGTTCTCTCTGCTCAAGTCAAGTCGTTTTATAACTAATATCACCTCATTCTTCATTTTTTCAGTTGTGGGATGGTAGTTTTTTGGCCACCGAATGAAATAATGAGTAAGTTTCCCAAAATTATTCCCAAACCTCTCTCCAGTTATATCAGCCTATAGTTGTTTTGCAGCTCTCTGAACCTCTCTTTTAAATCACCAATCATACTTATTTCTTATTTGAACTTTCTATTCTGACTGCATGTGAAGAATGTAATTAAGTCATGATAACTTGCTCCTAAAAAAAATATTTGCTTTCAGATCTTAGATCAGTGCCCTTTTATCTGCCAAGATGCAATCAAGTTTATCTTTCCATGACATTATTATTTTGAGTTAGATAATTGTCAGGTTTTACTTTATATATATATTTTTTATTTTTTATTTTTATTTAAGAAACTCCGAGGTTCTTTTCCTACCTATAGATCTCTGATTTATATCACTTATGTCGAGATGTCTGCTTCTTGTTTTTTCCTTAAGTAGGACAGGCAGGTTTTTAAGAAGCTATTCATGATGTTCTGAAATGTGACATGATGATCTGAACCACTGGCTTGTGCCCTTCCTTGCACTATATTGGCTAGGAAATTGATCCATAAACCTTCCAGATCACTTGTACAGCACTTTGTCAGTGGCTCATACATAAGTATTTTGTGGAATGTAGAACAGCTTCCTTATCCCTTCTATTACAGACCCTGATCTGTGCTACAGCTTGCTCCTGAGTGACAAGTTCTTCCTCTGATTCTGCAACAGTAATTGTTCCAAATGTGTTTTCTCCAAACATCCTTTCTGTATGCTATGTGGTGTCTTTCCCTCTGTTCCTCTCTCACGTGTCTGCCTCCAAAGCTTGGCTGAAAAATTGTTTATATAAAAATTCTTGCTGCAGAGTCTCATTCCCTCAGTAATCTGGGAAGGCTTAGCTACTTGATGATTTCAAGCACTGATTCTGATCAAAGATCTGCTAGGCACAGCCAGATGGGTCCCACCGAAACACCGACAAGCCGATCAGGAGGCTTGATAGGAGATTGAGAAACTATCCCCACAGCCTTCCCAAAGGACGAAACTTGAATAGAAAATAGACACACACACGCATGCAAATGCTCTCCCAACTCACCTTTTCCAACTGTGCTACCTGTGAACACAAAATCTATAGCTAGCCCTTCAGAAAATCCCTTGTTGGCTGCTCTGTTTGCCAGGCTCAGCTGTTTCATTCAGCTTTTTGATTCCAAGTAAAGTTATTTCAATGGCTAAGCAGAAGGAATGATGAATGCAATGCCCTTATGGATTATCCCAAGTTATGAACTATGCGTGGTGGTGCAAATAGTAATATATATATGTATCATGCTGAAGTGAGAGATGGTCCCAGTGATCACAACAGAAAGGCAAAGAATAAACAAGCACCAGAATTTGCCTTGCTGGTTGAAAGAAACATTTGATTTCTACTAAAACTGCAAGTGCTAAAGAATATTTTCAAACTTTCTGACAGACAGACGGAAATGTCTTAGGGAACCTGACGCAGAGCAATTATGGATGCTCAAACACAACAAAGATTTTGAACATGAAAAGAGAATACTAAAAGGATTTTTATACTTGACAGTTCATTTCATTGTATTCTCTTTTTATATTAAATTATTAAAGAGATGTATATCAGCGTGTATATTTTCAGTCCCTTTTTGCCAGTTTAGCTTATTGGAAAAGTTTTAATATATCCCAACAAAAAATATTTTCATAATATTTAACAAATGTTACAATTTGCTGTTTTTCCTTCAGTAAATTATTGGTTGAACCATCTAACAGGCTACTCTTCCTCTCTCAAGTGAAGCTTCCATCTTAATTTAATAGAGTACTGAGAGTGGGATATGGATTAGAGAATTTGCTGATCATCTTTGAAATGTATTTAAATTCTCCTCTGTGTTATGCCACTGAATTTAACAACACCATGATTTTGGGAGTATTTATGTCTGCAAGAACTGTAATAGTATATTAGAATAAAATAGACACCTAATTCTGGTACCACTGATTCTTTCATGCTGCTGAGATAAAAATGTGCTAGAGTTTTGGGGGTTACAAATAAATTTGTATGCTGCTTTATAATTAGCATTTCTTTAAGTTCTTACATACAAGTTTTTGTAATACACTGCGTAGACCACAGGCATCTATTCTGAACTGTTCACATGGACACTGCTATAAGGTTGAGTCAGGGTTCCCTTGAGAGAAAGTAAGTTATCGCACCTCAAGATAAGTGTCTAAGTTAAGTACACTAATATTTACTTGGAAATACTCATCTCTCTTCATTGAATGTAGAAGCAGCTTGGAGACTAGCTCAGCCAAGTACTGAACATTTAGACTGCTAAAATTAGGTGAGATATATCCCACTGCAGGAGCTCAGGATCACTGCTCAGTCAATGAAGAGGCAGGAGACAAGAACCTGAATTAGGAGTCACTGTCTCTCCATCTGCTATATGAGGACTTTACAAGTCTTAACTTGGGCATCTACATGAGAAGGTGCAATCTAAATGCCTGGAGTGGGATACCTATGTGATCAAAGCACTTATCCACTCTACTAGGAGTTACAAAGAGGTTTACAATGGCACATTGTGCTGAAGTTATCCAATTTTGGGGGATCTGCACTGTGCTTACAAGAGGCATTTGCTATACATAAGTACAGAGTCACAACAGTTAAAAGTCATGTGACACTATTGGGGGAACCATTATCTTCATTTCCCCACTCCACATGTTATTATCTTCTGCCTAAATGTAGATTATGTGCAGGAACCAGAACTTTTATTTGACTCCAAGGTGCCATGTACTTTCCTGGCACTGTGATAATATACAGGACTTGCACGTAGCCAAAATGTTTTGATGCTGCTAACCAATATTTTAAATTCTCTGAAGGAAGTCTGTATGTACCTTCTTCTCATCAGCATTCTCATCCCTGTCATACAGATCCCTTCACAGTTAACATGGCTTTAAGCAAGAACGAAAAAAGGCCTTGTTCTAAATTTATGTTTTCTTCTCCTAGCATCTTGGCCAGATGCAGCTTCTGTTTACTGTTCAACAAACCCTTGGAGTACTGGAGTAGTTGCTAAGCTATCAGCAAGAGCTGGGAAAGCTGGACATTACTGTAACTCACAATTTGATGTGTGCTCCCTGCGGATGGCTGCTCACTAAAGAAATTTTGGGTGAGATCTGTTCTATTTGCAGAAATCTTATCAAGGAAAAAAAGGAAGTTTACAGCATGAAAGTAAAAATCTCATTGACTGCTTTTCCAAAGGAGTTCTGCTAGCTTTACTAGGAATTAATTGAGTAATAAACTGAGCAGGATCTGGCCTTGTTTGCTTGTTTGTTTTTAAGTAAGTAATTTTCAAAAGGCTGCATGTTATGGGCACTACTTTTGTAGGAAAGAGCTGTAAATGAGCTCTCTTCACAGTTAAGAGTGTGGGATGGCAATTTATGTCATATATTACTACTAATTTAACTTTGGATTCTGTCACCAGTCTTTTGCCAGTAGAAGAACTAAAGAGAGTAAAAGAGAAAAAAGGGAAGATAGTAAGAGTTAGTAAATGACTATTTTTGGAGACTGAGGTGCAAGTAGAATCACACCTTCTGTGCCTGCCACCTAGGTAACCTTTTGCAAAGCATTTCACTTTTCTAAAACTAGATGTGTGAATTATTATACAGGACCGCAGCTATCTGTGAGGGGCATCCTCTTCCCACCTGTTCCTTTTCCAAGGATGGGAACTCCACAACATCTCTGGGTCTTAGACTATATTGATGGCCTATTTTTGAACAAAAATGTGTTTTGTCATGTTTGCATGGACTTCTATGGTACTTCAGTTTATGTCCATTGCTTGTTCTGTCACTGGAATCCATTGTGAAAAGCCTTGCTCTGTTTTCTTCAGTCTCCCCTGTAGTATTTACATTAAGATGACCTTTAATCATCTTAGTAGCCCTTTTCTGGAGGTTCTTCAGTATGTCCATATTTCTCTTCTACTGGGAATCCCAGAACTGGACAGAGCTCACCAGTGCTGAGAAGATCTACTGGCAATGGTCTTCTTCTTGAAGTGTAGTACAGCACTGTCTTTCTTTTTTATTTTTTTGGCAAAGGCACAATGCAGGCTCATAATCTACTCAGTGCACATCAGATCTATATGCCATTCTCTGTAGAGCTGCTTTTCAACTGGTCAGTTCCCAGTGTGTACAGGTTCAGAGGCTTGGAGAGGAGTGGCTGGAAAGCTGCCTGATGGAAAGGGACCTTGGTGTACTGATGGACAGTCGGCTGAATATGAGCCAGCAGTGTGCCCAGGTGGCCAAGAAGGCCAATGGCATCCTGGCTTGTATCAGGAATGGTGTGGTGAGCAGGACTAGGGAAGTCATCCTGCCCCTGTACTCCGCATTGGTGAGGCCTCACCTTGAGTACCGTGTTCAGTTTTGGGCATCTCAGTATGTAGAAAGGACATTGAGGTGCTGGAGCAGGTCCAAAGAATGGCAACAAGGCTTGTGAAGGGCTTGAAGAATATGCCCCATTAGTAATATAGTAATATAGTAATATAGTAATATGTATAGTATATATATATATATATATAATATATATAGTAATATAGTAATATAGTAATATGCCCCATTAGACTGATGTAATTGGGGCTGTTTAGTCTGGGGAAAAGGGGACTGAAGGGAGACCTTATTGTTCTCTTCCAATATCTGAAAAGTGCTTACAGCGAAAGTGGTGACAAGTGACAGGACAAGGGGAAATGGCCTCAAGTCGCACCAGGGTAATTTTAGGTTGGATATCAGGAAACACTTCTTTACAGAAAGGATTGTTAAGCACTGGAATAGGCTCCTTAGGGGAGGTGGTTGAGTCACCATCCTTGGATGTGATTAAAAACCATTTGGATATGGTGCACAGGGACATGATTTAGGGGAGGTCTGTTAGGGTAGTATGGTTAGGTCATGGTTGGACTTGGTGATCTTAAAGGTCTTTTCCAACCTGAGCAATTCTATGCTTCCATGATTCTATGATTCTATGATTCTATGATCTAGACAAGATGTCCCAAACCTGTGCAAAATTCTACACAATTTTGGAAATATTATTGACTCCTTGGATACACTGCGGGTGACTGGCCTCCAAATGTACCTTGTATGAGTGAGCACACCAATTTAAAGCAATTAGTTTAGGCAGTTTTCAGGCTGCCTCACTTTCCATTTATAAAACCCATTCTGCATTATTTTATCAGCAAGTATATTATGATAGACAGTCTTGAATGCCTTACTGAAGTCAAAACAGGCAACAAACACTGCTTGGACCTTATCTATAAAACGAATCATTTGTAGAAGGCTTGGTCAGATGTAAATTCCCCTTCATATAACCATGCTGACTATTCTGAATAACTTTAAAATATTTTTTGGAAAATATTTCTGGGATTATTTTCTCCATTCCCTTTCCAAGCTTTGGGATGAAACTGACAAGTTTACAGTTCTCTGGATCTTCCATCTTGCCCTTGTTGAAGTGACTTTGATTTTGTTTCAGAAATGTTTGACCTCAGAAACCTCTGCCAATCACTGTATCCTATTCAACTCAAAAGTGTGGTTCTGTGTTTTCTCTTCATGATTTCACAATGTCTCTAAGTTCCTGCTGGGTCACTTGCCATTACTTTTATGTCCTTTATGTTTTCCCTGTATTTTGTTAGGAGCTACTTGGTCATTCATGCAGACCTCCTGCTGACTTTACTAGATTTTATTATCCTTAGAATTGTCCACTCTTTCCTAGACCCTTCTTCTCTCCACAATGATCTTCCATGATTCTTCCAAGCGTACCTCTGAGCAGGTCAAAGTCTTATCTCTTGAAGTCCAGCATTATGATTCTGCTATTTGTCTTGCTCCCTCCTGTCAGGATCCTGAACTCCTCTATTTCATGGTCACTGTAGACAAAGCTGACTCTGACCATCATGGACCTTTACTTTCTTGTTTGTAAGAAAGAAATTTTCCCTCACCTTCTTGATTCCTTTTTCTGTCTGCATTAATAAATTACCAGTACACTTCAGAAACCCTCTGGATTACTTTGGTCTTGCTGTGTAGTAACTTCAGCAGATATTAGGGTGGTTAAAATCCTCCATGAAGACCAAGGTCCCACCCTATTTTAAAAAGCCTGTATCCACTCATTGCAACATTCCAGTCATGCCAGTTATCTTACCAACTCTCTCTGATCTCATTGAAACTGCACTGAGAGGAGCCCTGTAACTACATGCAGATCTCTAATGCTTCCAGTTTATTCCCTGTTTTGTGTGCATTAATGTATGGGCATTTTGGAGTGGCGGAGACTGTTGTGTGGTTGAGGCTCAGCCAGCTCAGAGGTTTCTTTGGATACAGTCTCATTTGCTACTACTATATAGTTGCATATTTGCGGGCAGAGTGCAGGCTGTCTTCTTGGTTCCGTGAGCCATGAACTGCCGGCCTTTTTCATTTTGAGAGTCTCCATTTCCCTGACTGATAAGCTCAGACTTGGCTGTCCCTCCTTCAGTACTGCTGAGGGTTCAGGCTCTTGAAGCTGCAGGATTTTTGAGACAATCTGCTTAATCTGCTTTGAGCAGAGGGTTGGACTAAGCGATCTCCAATGCTACCTTCCAACCTCAAATATTCTGTGATACTGTAAAACTGCTGCACAGACCACTGTGTCTCTTGGTTGCCTGTACTGGCTGTGGTTCCTATCTTTCCTTCTCTTCCTGCCTCTCCTAGATTTGGAGTCTATATCTCATCCAGTGCACTGTTTTGTTTCATTTTTGCAAATTAAATGAACAATGGAACTATTTGGTCCAAGGATTTCTCCATCTGTCTCAATCTGAAGCAGACTCGAGTATGAAGGGCTATGAACAGCCACTTCTTACTGAATGATTGGTACATTAATCCATATTTACTGTTATTATTTTATGAATTTTGAAATCTGTAGTCATATCTCATTCAGATAAATCTTCTACTAAAGTGAGTGGAAGTTTAGCTGTGTAACAAATGGGTAATAAATGAATAAGACCTCCAGGATCTGGCATGCTAATGATTATAATTTAACACAACTATAGCTCTTTCCAACTTCAAAGTGCTTCACGAACATTAACCATTCTAATTAATTTCATTTAGAGATGTTCCTACTGTATCTTTTTCTCTACTGAGCACTGTAGTACACTTACTGCTGTATTGTAATTCAAAGGTTGTTATGGTAAAGATTTTGACAAGAACAGAGAATCCCTTGTGAAAATTTGCAATTGTGCTAATTACATCAGAGATCAGATGTCAAGATTATCCTTGAAAAAGATGCTAGCACACACCACAGGTATACAAAGTCTCTCAATAGAAGAGCTAGACTTGGCCAATCTACCTCTTCCTCTGGCATTTCCCTACTGTAGGGATAAACAGATTTAATAACTTGCAAAATTGATTGAAAGCCATGTTAACATTCATACTCAGGCTCAGAAAATGCAGATGAGGAAAGAAAGAACCCATGTAACTATCCTACCACTACCAGTCAACTTGTCAAAGCCAAATAAAGTAGAACAGAAGAATGACATATGATTGTAAGACACTGAGGCATCTGTGTTTCATAATTTTCCTATCATGAGATACATTATTCAAAGTGTTATCTTGTTAGGCTATCTTACTGGGAGTTACAAAAGACAGTGTAATAGATACTTATCAGTAATTTGACAGATCGGTCCAACTTCCTCACTATGGGGAGCTGGCTGTCAGTTTTGGGATGTCTCTTCACAGGCCTTGTATATGTAATAGGAGTAGACTGTGAGCATAAACACTTGGCCACCCAGAGGTACAAGAGGAGTTGCCCTTCTGCTAAACTTCACTGGCTGTCTGAATAGCTCTCCTTGCTGATTTTCCTTTTCCTTTTCCTTTTCCTTTTCCTTTTCCTTTTCTTTTTCCTTTTCCTTTTCCTTTTCCTTTTCCTTTTCCTTTTCCTTTTCTTTTTCCTTTTCCTTTTCCTTTTCTTTTTCCTTTTCCTTTTCTTTTTCCTTTTCCTTTTCTTTTTCCTTTCTTTTTTAATTTTTATGACAATTCAGTAAGGTATCATCCCTTGGAAACCCGAAAGTTGGTGTGTTGATATTTTAAATTCCCGTGCTAGGACACAGTAGCACTGTCCATGGGGCAGTACCCATAAGCCTTGGAGCATCTTGTGACTGGGAAATGATGTCTGACTAGAATACCTATAGAGGTCAGTACCATTTTGCAAGTATTGCTAGTGAAAGTGTTCAAACTACACTGTTTCTTGTAGTTATTGAGAGTATGAAAGGAAGGTGAACTTGCTCACCCCATATGATGTACCTAGAAAATTGCCAGCAATAGGAGAGCCTTGGACTATGGCAATGTTACTACCTGAAGGAAGTTCTGAAGCCAATGGACTCCCACTGCTCCCCAGTCACACTGTTCAGTACTAGCCTCCTTCATAGCCCTCCTGCTTGGGGGGTTCCAGAATGGAGCAATGGGATTAGATAAACAACTAATAACAAAATGCTGAGTTTCTCTCCCAACTTCCTTATCTGTAACAGTTTCAGCATCTTTTTCTAAGTCCTCCCATACTTTTTCTGACAAGCCCAAATTGAGAACTATGTTTCAGGCTGGAAGATATCATGAACCTTTGAGAGAAATTTATGCCTTGTAGAAATCACAGCTCTGCTGGACACAAATTCATTTCAACACCATATAATTCACACATCTATTTCTGTGGTATTGAGCTGGTATGTATCTGAAATGACCAAATGCAGAATCAGATCCTAAGTGTTTACTTGTATATCATTGAATATCTGATGCTCAGTTGCATATAAATGGAATTCATAGTGACTCCTGTAACAGTGCTTCAGACTTCCCTTTGAAAGATGGTTAGAGATTCACTGAGATGTTCCTGTAGAAAAACAAAAGTCTGAATTTAGCGTTACTTTTATATCATATAGTGGTATTTAACAGAACATTATATTCCTGAAATAGTCAATTCAAAATAAGAAAAAAATCATTTAATTATTCATTACTGTTAATAAATGATAGATGTTTTCCAGAGGAAAAATCTTATTACATTTCTAGAGAATCACATTATTTTAATTGCTATTCATTTTCTTTCTTTCCCATCACTGTTAAACTCCCTAACTAATGGTAGTCCCCATTGCCAAGGATTTTAGGCTTCTTCATCTGGGACCTGAATAATACTTTGTTTGTTTATGATTTAACACCACAGTGGATTTCTCCTTTTTCATGTACGATTACTTCTCTGTTTGCAAAATATTACTCAATTCCAGTCGTTTGTGTAATATAAACTTCTTTTTCTCATGAGTTACTGGGTGCTTCTTAAGTGTGATTTTAAAGAACTGAGGTTTTAACCTCAAGGCTATTTAGCCCTTCTTCATTGAAATTCTACATGCATTTTTCCAAACAACACTATCACGTATTAAAATCAAATGATGTAGTGGAGGCTAATGTATAATCAAACACATATTCAGTTTTATGAATCTCATGATTTCTCTGTCCCAAGATAGCAGTGACCAGTGATGGTAGAGAGATTAGATGGGTTGCCACATCTATCACAGCTATGTGAGTTGTAGTGCTAGGGCCAGGCTATAGAGTTCCCAGAGTTGCCCTGATGTCTCTGAGGTTCTTCTTTTTCCCGGGTTCCATCTTGAGTCTCCATCCCTGGAGTATCTCTGAAAGTTATTTCCATTTGTTGAAGTATTGGGTAAAAAATACCCTCCTGGTGACTTGTGTCTCCAAAACTCTCTTTTTTTCTGACTTGCTGTAGGCAGTGCTAGTGCTCACAGTCAGCTCCTGTTGTTGACTCTTACTGACGATGTTTATGGACCAATTTGGACAAATTCCCACTTGGTGGTCAACAGGTTTTTTCACAGTTTAACTTTTTTATTTTCCAGGAGCACATAAATCATTCAAAGGTAGGTTTTTTCTTTTCTTTGTCTTTTTCATTTTATTTATTTATCTATTTATTGGAACAAGAGATATGTCATATTTCATCTACTTTTCATCTACTTCTGAAACAAAATGTCAGTTACAGTTCACGGGCTTATGCTAACAACTCTGCTAATTAGGTCCAACTCATATTAACTTCATGCTCTCAGAACAAGACTTGCTGTTGCCAACAAGTTGCTGACAAATTGCATGACTAACCTGATGCCATAGGATAATAAGGTGATTAAAAAATGGAATTCAGGGTTTATGTTCTGCAGTTTAGAAAGTATAGACCAAAAAGAGAAAGATTTTCAAAAGGTTACAAATGCCCTGCATGCTCTGGAGATCTCGTGATGCTGAGGAAATTTGTGCTCTGGAATGAAACACCGAGATCAAATTCTAAACTACTCTGTTGAATGACTTTAAAGCAATGAATTTGGTCCATTTTCCCCAACCTCCTTTATTTGCTTGGTCCAAGAATTTGTCCTTAGCTTACTGAGGATTGCTCTCATGTCCTACGGTGCGTCTTGAGCAAAGGAAGCACCATATCAAGGGATTGACTGATTGATCCAAGCACTAAGTTTAGTCCCAATCATTGTCCCTTCAGGATCCACAGATGACTGGCATTTTAATGTTTCGTTCTGATTCTTCTGAAGCTGTGATTTAGCATGTAAAAAATATAGTGCAAAATCACACTAAAGCTGTAATAAAAGTTGTTTACTACATTTAATTGTCATCAGTCATTCTATTAAGCTGTTGAAGAATATTAACAAGGGACAAGATAATATTGCCGTATAAAGTTCATATGCATTTTTAGCAGTTGTAAAATGTGTTAGGATTATCTAATACCTTTGCAACTGTTTGTGTTTGATAATTAATGTGGGGTAAGGAGCTGTGCTGTTATTTCAACTATCTGGAAAAGGCAGAACAGCCTTAGTTTAACCTGATAGTTACTAATGAGCAAGAAGCAAAAAAGCCAGACGACCTTTGCCCAATAGCAAACGCTAATGCAGAAGTAGTCTACATCTTCCAAATATGCTTGTTTGTTTTGTCTCTACAAGCATATGGATTAGGCTACCAAAGTGTTCTCTACATTAAAAAAAATACTTACAGAAGCAGAAGAAGCAGGCTTTCTAATCCTCACTACCTGCCAGCTACTTGCAAAATTTGTGTTGGAGAGAATAAATGGGTGGAATTGTAATGGCCATGACCTACAATTCACAGTTTCTAAGATATTTAGACAAGTGCTTAGGTGTGAAGCCCCATCGTGGGCACTGAGCCTCCCTGCTGTAACATCCTGCAAATCAGAAGCACTTCAGTACCTCTGTGGAGAAATGGGGGGAAATCAGGCATCAGAATGTCCAAGATGAAAATCACTGCTCAGCTCTCACTCCAAGCATTACAAGCTGCCCCTAGCAGTCTCTCAGTATTTAACTTCTAAAGACTCCAAGAACCTCATGTTTTGCTCCTCTACCTGTCCAGAAGTACTCAGCATGGAGAGTGCAGGTGAAAAGTTTTAGTTCTACTCTAATGATGAATGGGGCAAAAATACACTGGTGGTTGCTGTGTTCTTTGAAAAATGTTCACAGGGTGGCCTCATGTCTGAGCATTCTGTTAGGAATGGGCAACACAAATTCAATTCACTTCTTCACCCAAAAATATTCAGGATCACCTTCTTCCCCCTGCTCCTGAAAAAATAACAGAAGTCCTCTGGATCATCTTAACACTATCACTCAGATATGATCTAAATCCCATTTTCAGTTGCCAAATTCTTATTTTGAGTGTAAGGTTGAATGCTGAAATCAGTAATAAGTGAAAATAGAGCAATGTCTGATAATTACTCGTGTATTTATGCCTAAATCATTTTTGCAACTCATTTAAAATTGTTAAAGAACTGCCTGAAGGGAAGACTGTTTCTCTCATGATGTCATCTCATTGCAGGTACTTTTGATTTCATGTTCTCTCTCTCTTTTAAGCTAAAGAAGACTTCTCAAAGTGGGTATCTCAGTTATGGGCTCTTGGCTCCATTTATGCAGTTCAGAAGTGTTGACATTCAAACATAAGATTGCTTTGGTATGTTTGGTATGTAAGGGGATGTGCATGTGTTAGAGAGAGGGAGATTTAAAGATAATGAACTCCGTTCTTTTTTTTACTGTGAAAGCCGATGCTTAATGTCTAGACAAGATGGAAGTCATGTTTTTGTCTTTGTGTATATTCCTTATGTTATTCCTCTGGTATGCAGAGGTATCTGTTTATTATTATTATTGTTATGTATGAAATAATTAAATAAAATAAGCAATACCAGATTACAGAATAACATCTGCCAGTAAACGGTTAGTCTAAAAATCTGCTCCATTACTTTATACCTGTTTTTTTTTCCCCACCAGCTTCATGCTACAGCAGATCAAGTCAAAAATAAGAACTGCTCATTCTTTAGGGGCTCTTTCTGAAAGGACTGACTTTTGCCTTGTATATCTCACTTGCTGCTTGTCCATGGCCAGTAAATTCAAGACAGAATTTGACCAAATGAATAAAAGATGAATAAGGAAAGAGAGAGAGACTTTTTACACAATGTGACAGTGGTAGGACAAGGGGGAATGGTTTTAAACTAAAAGAAGGGGGATTTAGGTCAGATGTTTGTGGAAAATTCTTTACTGAGAGGGTGGTGAGACACTGGCACAGGCTATCCAGAGAATCTGTGGATGCTCCATCCCTGCAGGTATTCAAGGCCAGGTTAGATGAAGCCCTGGGCAGCCTGAACTGGTGGGTGGAACACTGCCCACAACAAAGGTGTGGGACTGGATAGCTTTTAAGGTCCTTTCCAGCCTGAGCCATTCTGTGATTCTATAAAAGATAGAACTAAAGTCATCTTCCAGCCACCATCGTCAGGGACATTCCTTTCCATGACATCTATCTTGGAGATGCTTTTCTGATCCTAGCACTTCTTTCTCTTCCAGTTTGACAGCTTGCCTGTTATTCAGCCCTGTAAGCCAAAACCGAATCTTTAAAGCATCTGATAGAGCCCTTTGTAACAGGAGAGGGAGCTCTCACAACGCCGATGGAAAGTTTTTGAGGGTACTGTTTACCCAGGGAAAGCAGTGAAGGACAGAAATCTGTCTTTGTAGAGAAGAAGGTGCATTCACATATATTAACTCAGGGAAGGCAGAAATAGCTTAGGTTGCCTATACCACAAAACAAACAAAGAAACAAACAAAAAACAAACCAAAAAACTTGGGATTTCAGTGTATTTAGCAACTATAGGTTTCAACAAAAATTGTAACTGGTTGGCCCCTTTTTGTGCCATAAATCATGGGAAGATATCCACATGTGAAAGGAGAAATTCCATGTCCTTTCTCCTGAGGTCAGTTGAGCTGCTTTGTTGCTGGTGGTCACAGTGGCACAATGTAATTGCCTAGCATGTGAACATCCAAAATGAGCATCAAGAATGCACTGAATCATAACTGAATTTGTGATCTCACTGATCTTGTTTTAGGAAAACTTACTGATGTGATATGGGAAGAACAGTCAGTTCTGATCTGTGGTTTCCCCAGGGCCCAGGAAGTTAATTTTGCCTGTCCAGAATTATGTCGAGTATTTTACATAGGTGGAGAGTTAAACTAAATAGTTAACATTTCCTGCAGATTACAAAATTATAATATGTTTTAAACAAAAATAAATACAGAAGTCTTTTATTTAGTAAAAACACTTTAGGAAAACTAATATAAAACACCTCATAGATTTTATTTCTGGAAATTTCCAAGGAAACCAAAAAACCCCAATAACCGAGAATGCTTCCTGATATATGATGTGCTTTCAAGCACTGACAGAACCTTTTCTGAAATCAGAAGCCTCTGTGTCGTTAAAAACACATCAGTAATGAGCTGCATTTTTTATGCAATTATTGCTGCAAAGTTGGTAATTTATTATTTTATATTTATTATTATTTAAGATTTTTGAGAATATATAGTAGCTGGTACTGTTATACAACTCTTCCTAGAAATTGTCAATCTTTCTATAGCACTTTATTAATTTTCTAGATACATATGTAAGACTCCCTGGGTGATTTGGTAACCTGCATGAAAACAGGTGTGTACCACTTTTCTGCTCTTTATTTACATCCCTTCTGCAGAAATTTTCTTGCACAATATAGACATTATGATTTTGCTTTCTATTTGTGTCCTGAAATGGCAGAGACAATAATGACAGCACAACTACAGGGAGATGAAAGCATAAAAATACGTATGAACAGATATGCTCCTGCTTGTTATGATGTAAATGCCAAGATGCTTCGTTTGCTGCAGTGAGCAGACCATTGATTTAGGCCTTCAGCTTGCACCGAATTCAGAACATGTTAGACTGTGCCAAAGGACATCATTATCAGTGTCAATGAGGCTCTCTTTGGATACCAATGTTTTATCATGAGGAAACTCAGTATAATTTCCAGAGGCCAAGGAATGTGTCACTAGAAAAAGAATGAAACTAATTTGAGTTATCCCTTTTCTCTTATCTTTATAGATGACAGGCAGAGTAGTGACTCATACTCTGTCATAAATCTGAGGAATGTCAAGAAAATTCAGAGGAATTCTTCAAATGGAGATCAAAAGCAGAAACTTTTTGTAGACTTATAAAGTACCCAAAAGCATGACGAAATGGCTTATGACCTTATGAGGCACAGAGCCACATTTAAACAAGGACCTGCAGAAACAGAGCATTGTTGTTATGAGTAATGCTACGTCTTGTGTAGTTTTGGATAAAAAAAATAAATCAGGAGAAAACCTGATTCAAGTCTCATCTCTGATTTTTTCACAGGAAAAAAGATTCAAAACAAGGAATAGAATCATAGAATCACTAAGGTTGGAAAAGACCTAAAAGATCATCCAGTCCAACTGTTCACCAATTACCAATAGCTTCCACTAAACCATGCCCCTCAACACAACATCCAGTCTTTCCTTGAACATCCCCAGGGTCGGTGACTCCCTCCCTGGGCAGTCCATTCCAGTGCTTGACCACCCTTTCTGAGAAGTAATATTTCCTAATGTCCAGCCTGAATCTCCCCTGCCGCAGCTTGAAACCATCCCTTCTGGTCCTATCACTAATGACATGAGAGAAGAGGCTGACCCCCCAGCTCACTACAACCTCCCTTCAGGAAGTTATAGAGAGCAACAAGGTCTCCCCTGAGCCTCCTCTTCTCCAAGGAGAGATCTTCATTGCTGTGTACTGAAGATGTTTCAATACTGTTTAGTATACTTAACCAGTTACTGGGATAACTTTCTAGCAGGGAGAGGAAGACATTCACCTGAGAAGGAAGGTGGAGCCCTGTGCTAGTATTAAATTACTTGGATCTACGAGGACAACAAGGTTGTCAGGTATACTTCAGTGTCTAGGCCAATCTCACAGGAGGTACAAAATGTTGATTCATGTTTCCTCAAGTGTAGAAGGGATCTGAATCCAAATCACCAACACTCTTGACCTATACTCATAATTTGTGTTTGAACTAGAACAGAGAAGTTTGTTGTCATTTTCTCTTTCAGAAATGGAGTTTAGCCTGTTACTTTGTCTTAAAATTGATGTCTAGTCTTAGAGAGCAGAGCAAAATGTAAAGCAGGTGAAAGATTAGAATTTATGTAGACTTAAAACTGATTGTTAAGAGGGAATTTATTGAACCTTATAAAATCCTAAATTGCATGAATAATGTCCCTATAGTTTACTGTTTCCTTTAATATAAACCAAGGAATTATAAGTATGGAACAGATGGTAAGAAACACGTTTTCCATTCCGAGAACTATAAGCACATCTTCCTGCAGAAAGGTTGTTGAAGCAGTTTCTAGGACTAAAAATTCTAACCTATATTAAACCTGTGTGAAAAAAAATATAGGTGCGAAGTTTTGATCACTGAACTTAGTATTAGCTTATAAAATGCAAAGCCTACAACAATCAACTAGTCCACTTGACATACTTGTCTATAGAAGAAATAAGAAACTGCTCTAGAATTATGGCAGAATTTGACTGTGTTGAATGTTGATGTCGTGCGAAACTAAGAGAAAGGGAAAACATGCATGACAGGAATCAATGAGTAATATTTTGACAGTCTTTTTGGTTTCTCTTTGTTTGTATTTTTTCACCAATGTAACTTCTCTTTTAGCAGTCCTGAAATCCTTTCTAACTACCACCTAGCATCCATGCATTTGTGGGTCCTATTGGTATTCCTGCGATAGTATTTTCTATACATATAGAGTTGTCTCTGAGCTGTCTGTCTATACCTCTCACTCAAAAACCTTCAGGACCAGTTTCAAAGAGATTTACTGGAGAATTCTGCTGATCATTGAACTCTACAGCATGTTCATAGGGCATAAAGAAAGGAAGAATATTTTAGGAAGAACCTGAAGATCTGCAAGATGGAAGTGAATTTACTCTCAAAACCTGCATTATCTGTGAAGATAGGTAAATAATTCTTAAGGTTGATTTATTCCTCTTTGGAGTTAAATTACTCTCTGGAGGTATCATTCTCTCTCCTTTCACAATGTGTGGAGCTGAATGGCACAAAAATCTGTCAAGAAGCCAAATCCTTAATTTATTTACATTTAAGTCATTTCAGAGTTGTGTTATGGTAACCAAAATTGAAGTATTGATAACCAATACAACACTTCCAGATTAAATTACAATCTAATGCTGTTTCTTCTGTTATGTCTGGGTAAATCAGGAGGGTTTTGATAGTGACTTTGGTGTCATTGGCATGGATTTCAAATGGCTTAATTAAGATTAATTGGGGCCTGTATCTCTGAAATGGGTGTTGCACATGTGTTTTGAATAAAGTATAAAGAGGTATATCTCAAAGTCATGTCCTTGTTGAGGATTCAATGGCCATGTAATTAGACTTAGATATCACATTTCCCTTTACTTAAATCATTCTTTACTGACTAATTTCTTCTTTATTGTTAGTGGCATTGGACTATTTCCCAGAAGCTTGCTTTATAGATACTGTGCCCAGTGGTAGACACTCTACAAGCATGAAACAGTTCTGGTGTAGTGCAAAATACATGGCTTCAGAGAAAAAGAAAAAAAACAAAAACAGTACAATCTATATATTGGTAGATGTTAGAGATACATAGATACTAATATCCCTTTTCATCCTTTGAAATCATTTAATATGATACTGTTCCATTCCAGAGAAGTAAAGCAATGTTCAAATAAAGCCAGAGGATGTATTGACAGAGCATAGTCATTTGGATAGTGCTGTACTAACAGGTTTACATCTCTCTTATGGCAGGATGCCTATTTGGAGCATGGGCAAAGCACACAGGATCTATGTACCCATTCATAAGAGGCACACACAGTGAGGAAAAAGTACTCAGAATGGAAAAAAAGAGGTGCTCCATCTCTATTAGAAGATGGGAGAAAAGGATCATCTTGACAAGGAAGAAAGACTGAATAGTGTCATTATGGACTAACAATGATCAATAACATAACATCAAAAAGCAAAATTCCATATTCTTATATACTTTCTACTACATAAATCCCCTGCCATTCTCCCTTAATGCAAGTGCTATTTGCTTCCATGATATATTCCTCTTTTTAATTCCAGTCATATTAGGCAGATTATCCATCTCTGCCTTACAGCTAGTACCATAATTGCAAATCCTACAGGTTCTCGAACTGGCTATAAAGTAAAACTCTTTTTAAGAGTTTCAGGATGGTGACTGGTTGTATAAAGTAGATTATTCCTGTCTAGGGTTTCCAGGAAATTGTTGTATTCTACTTATTACCTGTCTTTGAAATGAAAACATCAAGATAGTTTATCTCTGAAATTCTATACTCCACAGTATACGAGACCGAAAACTTAATAGCATCATGAATTTCATATAAAATAACAATACATTCATCCAAGATAGCTTTCTCTCTATTCCACATCATGTAATCACAGTCAATAAACTTATACACCATTGCACCATATAAATGTATTAAAATCTCTGATTGACTGAACTAATCTTTTTTCAGAATAGGCTGTAAATAAGTAAGCATGGTGCTGGATACAAACCTTGGCTATGTGCCTCTTGTGAAGAGACGAATCCAGACATTCTGATATTTAAGAACAGTTTAAGTGAAATGTTAATGGAGAGAATGTACTCTTGAATTGCCTTGCAAAACACAAGTAATCCAAGCAGTCCTTAATGGTCTTCCTATCTATTGACTATCTTTTGCTGTCACTTAGGTCTCAGCAATTACTTGGTCTGCAGCAGAGTTGCAGGGAGGTGTGGATTTAAATTATGCATAGACATAGAAGTACAGACTCAATTCTACTCAATTTAGGTACCTTGCTGAAATGCTGGAATTAGGAATCTGGTCATGGTAACTCCATACTCAATGGAAAAAGACAGAAACCTCCAGACAGTGATTCAGCTCTTATGTGGGCAGAATTATCCTCTGGAGGTCATTGTCTCTCTAAGTTTATTACAGAGAGAACCTTGGGCAAAGCTCCTTTTGCAAATAAAGGTTGATTTAATCTGAGCTTTTCTCATATAGTTAAATGAGTAAGCCCATCAAAATCATTGAGTTTGCACTGATTTAAAATACACAAGAGAGAAAAACAGCACCATATATGTTAGGAACTAAACTTAACCATGAAAAAAATAGTTCCTTTTGTCTCATAGAATAATAGAGTCTTTTGTGTTGGAAGAAACCTTTGGAAGTTGTCTGGTCCAACTGCCGGGCAGTGAACAGGGACACCTACAGTTAGATCAGGGTGCTTAGAGTCACAGAATCACAGAATCCCAGAATAAACCACAGAATGGTGTGGGTTGGAAGGGACTTTAAGGATCATGAATCTCCAACCCCCCTGCCAGGCAGGGCCACCAATCTCCCCATTTACTAGACCAGGTTACCCAGGACCCCATCCAACCTGGCCTTGAACACCTTCAGGGATGGGGCATTCAAATCCTCTCTGGGCAGCCTGTTCCAGCACCTCACCACTCTCATCTAGCCTGACCTCAACTGTCTCCAGGGACAGAGCATTCACCGACTCTTTGGGCAACCTGTTCCAGTGTTTCACAACCCATATTACAAAGAACTTTCTCCTTATATCCCATCTAAATCTCTCCTTGTTTAGTTTGAAAGCATTTCTCCTTGTCCTATTTCAGCAGATGCTGTTGAAGAGCCTGTCCCCTTCTTTCATACAGTGTCCCTTCCTATCTTCAAAGGTCACTCTCAGATCTCCCCAGAGCCTTCTCCTCTCCAGGCTGAACAGCCCCAGATCTCTCAGCCTGCCCTTGTAGGAGAGGTGTTCCATCCCTGGGATCATTTCTGTGACCCTCCTCTGGATGCTCTCCAACAGGTCTGTGTCTCTTCTGTACTGAAGACTCCATATCCAGATGCAGTACTCCTGGTGAGGCCTCACTGACACAGAGTAGAGGGGAAGGATTGCCTCTCTCAACCTGCTGGCCTTGCTTCTTTAGATGTAGCTCAGGCTACGGTTGGCTTTCTGGGCTAGGACAGTTTGGACAGAGGATGAAAATGGCACATTTGAACAGGGCAATTTAGGTGTTCCACTAATTGGGTATTTGGTTTAATTTGGGTATTCCATTAATTAACTGACAACTACTTTTTCATCCTTGTCTTCCAAATCCTCGTCTGTCCTTCCAAAAGTTCATTTCTGCCAAAATGTTGTGCTCTTGACCCATGTGCTTAGAAGTCACATTTCATTTCACTGACCTTTAACTGAGCTGATGCTACAATGGCATCTGAAGATACAAAAGGGCACAATGTCTTTCTACTGAACCAGCAAGAACTGCTCTCCCTGTGAAGTAACACTAAGCAGCAAATTCCTGAGCCTCTGCACTAGCCAGTGAAGTTCCTGTGGACTCCCCTGAGCCCAGGGTTTCGTGCAGTGACCGTGTAACAAACACAGTCACTGTTGTTGTTTTGTCTCTCTCCCATACTCATTTGTCTGCAATGTTGTTTTCAATTTCCATGTTTTAGATTTTAAACATTTCATGTAGGGACCCTGCCTGAATATGTCTGTAAATCACCTATCACACGGCTGATGTAGTAATACAATAATAATAATTAATTAATAATGGGTCTGTTCCTTAGAAGTGTCGAGAACTGGCAACTGACATTGATGTCAAACCGTCTCAGAGGAATCAAGTCATTAATAATAAATAATAGCAAGAAAATAATAATATCACATTCTGTTTTTTCTTAGTGCTGTGATGATCAAATCCTGCTTTCCATTTGCTAACTACGTGCATATGGATCTAGTTAGAGAGGGCAGATAGCTGTGAGTCATGCTAGTTAAATGTCCCTTAGGAGCTTTGGATTGTCTTCATACGATTGGCACCTTAGTGAAATTTGCAGAGCCTGCCAAATACATTGAAAGCAATATATTTGAGAGATCAGAACTCCAAGCATCCTGCAAGATAAGGATGATAAGAATTAAGAAAAACATAGCTAACTATATATAAGGTTATTTTAAACTTATTTCATTTAAATTCCCAAATAGCTAATATGCATACCACCATCTTCTCTCCCCTCTTAGAATTTGGCTGCTTTTGTACGCCACTGAACTTCCTCCTGAAAAGCTGTGTATCCAGATGCCCTGGCAACCTGATCTAAGGCAAAAGTGACGCAGGGAGGGCATTTGTTTCATCACTGGTCACAATGCACTTTCTTCACAGCTGAACAGAGGGCTTCATTTGAGACTGCCAATCAATCATCTTTCAAGCGTAAAAATCACTTTTGTAACGAAGGAGTTATTATCCACATAATTCTCTGCTTTTCTTAACTGTTGATTTTCTGAGTCCTTTGTGTTAAGTTATTACATCAAAGTTGATTGAAAGCAGTTAAATGGTAATCACTTGATTTTTAATGTTGCTGGAATCTCAAAGGACTGTGTTACTTGTAATTACAGCATTTTTCTTTACATCGCTTTGAATCTTAGGAGACAATCATTTCACCACTTTTCCTGGTTAATCTGCCTTTAGAATGGCTTTATTTCTTCAGCTCATCAATTTTCGTGATGCTAGTCAATAAAAAACAAAACAGGGAAACTGTACAATAGTTCCTCTGCTATGTAGAAATATATATATATATATTTATTGCCAAGTCTGACTGAAACCTTAGAGAATTTCTGCATCTTTGTTTACAAACACATGTGAATGAAGTCTCTGATGCATGATTTTTTAGAAGAACCTGCATTGTTATGCCATCAAGTTAGTGAGCACAGTTATGACAAAAAAAAGAAAAAAAAAAAAAAAGAAAAAAAAAAAAAAGAGAACAATATAATACCAAATATATTAGAAAGAACAGATTACATTTATACATTTATGAAATTTTGGTTTAGGATGTGTTTTGTACCCCTTATGTTGCATTCTATTGTGATGAAGGCTACTAAATTAGTAAGCCGGCATCTGAAAGAAAAGCAAGGCAGAGGCAACAGTGCTATCCCACACACGGAAGCATCTAATGAAAACCATATTTACTCTTGATAGTAATACAGAATTAACTCTAAATGCATTTTCTTCAGATTCCAACTGCTGTATTTTTGAAATGATAAACTATTCTCTAATTTCTAGGCAACATATTTTTTCTTTGGTAGTAGGGTGTTTAGACTCCACTGAAATATCTAAATATAGACATGTAGAAACACTCTGGGTGCTTGCTGGCCATTTACTGCACTATCCATGGGAACAGACCTTTTGTAGGTCAGTTGTATGTTCTGTTTCTCTATGTCACTTGTGGCCATCTTAGTTATACCAGGCATTTCAAGAGGTACAACAGCTGTTGTCCAGGCACTAGAGTCCTACCTAGTGTTCCATTTTACCTAGTCTTTCCATTTTACCAAAGTTTTTCTTTTTTTAGTGAAATAAAATCAAGAAATTAAGTCACGTTCACAATTTTCACATAGAATCATAGAATCACTAAGGTTGGAAAAGACCTAAAAGATCATCCAGTCCAACCGTTCACCTATTACTAACCACTCCCACTAAACCATGTCCCTCGACACAACATCTAGTCTTTCCTTGAACATCTCAGAGCACTTGTAACTTTTGACATTTGTGTGGGTACTAGATAGAGGAATGACTCTCTGTCAGTCCAGTCAGGGTTCGTAGGAAAGTTTATGTGTTTTATGGCCATTATTGTTATTGGGAAACTGCAGATGTAGTATGTGCTATACTGGAAACTCCATAGAAGAACTGGAAATAAAGGTGCATGAAGTTCTCATATAAACTTTTTGTTTATATGCTGAAACACCTAGTAATTATGTTAGAACCAATATATAAAGTTTCTTGTAGCACAGAAATGTTGCTTTACACTTTTCCTCCCCTTCCCTTCCCCCTTCCCTTCCCCTTCCCCTTCTCCTCCCTCTTCCTCTTCCTCTTTCCCTGCTGTTATTAAGCCATGTTTTCCTGTAGGAGAGGTCTGAATTCAAATAAATTGTTTACTGATGGGAGGAACAGGCGTCTCCTGTAGCATGACCCAAACTCCTACCTCCTTCTCCCCCAGTTAATGTCCTCTATGAAAAGGTACAGATTTAGCATTCACTTTCTGACCTAGAGAAGCTCAAGTCTTTCCTTGGACATCTACTCTTCATAGGGCTTCTCTAGAGAATAGTTCCAGAAGAAAACTTTTAACTGTTGCCTTTGGTGTATTGCTTTCTATAACTGTGAAAAAAATGTTATGCCCTGAATTTCTTCAAGAGAATTTCAGCATTTTAGAATACATTCAAAAACAGTTCCACACCTAACAAAAAGAAAACATTTATTTATGTATTTATTTTTAAATGATAACTTTATAGTTCATTTCTCTATATTTGCTTCAGTAGTTTTTAGAGGCTATAGTATTCACTACAGGAAGAGCTGTTTCTCCCTCTCTTGAAGACACTTTCAGTAGATGTCAGATGAAAGTACATAATCAATGTTGCCATAACATCTCTGACTATAACACTCCCACGGAGGTCCATCTAGAAAAGATTTATCGGTGTGGGGCAGTTTAGGGTGTGATGTGCTGATGAATCTTTTAATCCACAAACTGGATCACTCTCAAAGGTCAGTTGTTGGCATACACTACAGGCTGCGTATTTTTTTAGGGCAGGAAGAGGATTGAGGCTTTGCTGTATAAAAGTGGAATGAAATACAAATAACATTCTTATTTTTTCCAGTGAATCTTTTAATAATGATTTAAGTATTATGAACTTTCGTGCCATCATTCTCTTTAGTAGTATATTTGTTCTTCTGAATGAGCTTGTATCCATGTCCTGCAAGTGAAGGTCTCTGGTCTTAAGGTGGACACAGAGTATCTGGAAGAGACATCTAAGGTGAGATGTAAAACTAGAGTTGTCTCCTGGATTATATTGCATATAGGGTATGAGTACAGGCCAGTTGAAATAAGGTTATCACAGAATTAGTCACTTGTTTCAGAAACATTGCTGTATAATATGCTTCTACACTTGGCTAAAGTTACCCTTTAAACTCCTCACTGTGAAACTGAATATTAAATATTTGCCCATGAAATACTGCTGAATTGTACTCTCGTGTTTCTGAACTGTTTTATTCTCTCTCCCCAAATACAATTATCCTTGAAGTAAAGGAGATCTGACTATGAGATGCTATGTTCTCTTGTGCTTTGACCATTTATACAAATAATGCTATTTAATTTTTCTTATATGGCACTTCAGTGAGACTTCTGGTGTGACTAAATACAGCTTGTAAGAGTAAGAGTTCTTAGGATCAAAGGATTTGAAATATTTTGCTCTTGTTAAGCTGCTGATGGCAGTCAATGAGTAGCACAAAAAAAAAAAAAAAAAAAAAAAAATGACAAAGAACTGCTTATGTGCAAACCTCATCTGAAAGCAGGTGCTCTTGTAGTTATCCAGTAGAAGACTCAGTTCACAAGTTGTCCGTAGACTACAGAAGAAAAGAAGGTTTAATACAAAAGGATCATCTCATTGACCCAGCTTGATCTGTGTTTCAAAGGCAAAGCTGGAAGTGTACTACAATGAGCTTCACATATTGATCAGTAGGAGGAAATAATGACACAGCTCAGCCCATGCCATTGTCCCCTTTCTACCTTTTATCTCCTTCTCCTACTTCTTTTCAAGGGAAAAAAAGTTGCAACTATTTTGTCTTAAGGAGCTTAGACTTCCTTCTCTAAATCTGGAAAAGATCCTGAGAAATCATGGGTATCCTGAAGGGATTTATGTTTCCTTTATGCATTTTGACTTCACACAAAAAATAAATATTTTTAAATCAAGAAGAGGCAAGAAAGGGAATAAATGGAAATATTTTTTCTTTACTTTTCTGTCCCTGTTTCACACAAGCAGACACATGCTAGTTTTCCAAACTGAAATGAATACAAGCATCACTGCGAATAAACTCCCAGCTCTTCGTTTTCCATTTTTGTGGGGATAATGAAATCAATTTAAAAAGACTAACAACAGACTGTTTTCCCATGAGTCAAAACTAATTTTCTGATATGAATGAAGGAGTTTTATGCAGTGAATACTATGAAGTATCGGAAAAATTTTAATGACCTAGATTTGGATTGGTTGTATTGCTCACAAGTGACAACGTATGAATAATATAGGTCAGCCTCAGTAAGACCAGATGTTTTAGGTACCAAATGTCCAATTTGCAGAAATTAGAAAGAGGAATTATAGCTAATAATGGGTTTATAAAAATGCTCCAATGGAGCTTGTCTTGTTACTAAAGTGGCTGAATGTTGAATGTTGACTCAGCTAACCCATTCATACTTCTCAATCTATTGGAATTTGCATCACAGTCATTAGGTACTGTAGACAATGCAGAGGAACATTCAGTTAAGCAGGGTTGGTACCAAAGTCAGAACACTGACAAACTAATAAGTGTCTAAGACAGATAATAGAAAACTTACCTGATCAGCACAATTACATTGGCTACAGCCAGTAGAAAGGATATTTTTAGTCTAGGTTGTATTTACCAAACTGAACTGGGCCTCCTAGAGCTTCTTCCCACTGTGGAGAATGC
The DNA here is from genome assembly GCF_039878825.1 of Excalfactoria chinensis. Taxonomy (NCBI): domain Eukaryota; kingdom Metazoa; phylum Chordata; class Aves; order Galliformes; family Phasianidae; genus Excalfactoria; species Excalfactoria chinensis. Next base: position 154,720,002 of record NC_092825.1, on the reverse strand, counting down.
CCAGGTCTTTATCCTCTCTGTGATTTCAACAGCAGCCTTTGAAAGACTGAGATTGGTTCGGGCTTTTACAACTGCAGGGCAGGAGAAATGAGTTGCTGTAATACTTTCACACTTTCAAGCCTAGTATGAAGTCACTGTCCTAATCAATTCTTGGAATTGGTTCAGGTTTTCTCAGACAAGAGCAAAGGTTCTATTAAAACTTCCTAAATCTGAAAGAGTGCTTCTGGTAGATCTGATGATTCCTTACAAAGATGGAGAGGGAGATAGATAGAATACTCTTCATCATAGTCAATAATAAGTTGTTTGGGGTATTTTCAGAAGTAGAACTTTAGATCTAAAGAATTTTTGCTTGTGAAAATGTGGGTGGAACAAAAGTTGAAAGACTGCATGTATCTCCTACCTAGGTAATAAGCACAAGAAGGCTATCAGACACGTATTTAGGTGAGATACATGCTAGTGGCCATGAAATATTTTTACCTTTTCCGAATCAGTTTGAGGAGCTACTATCAGGTCAAAAGTAACCCCAAAACTCGACAGAAAGATGTTTCCAGATATGAAAATATTGCTCTTTCTGTCCATGTTTTCATGTGGGGCAAATTTTCCCACCTGTGCGAAAATGTAGTTTCTACACATAGAAAAGCCATAGGAACAAGAGACTTGAATTGTTTTTCCTTCCTTCCTTCCTTCCTTCCTTCCTTCCTTCCTTCCTTCCTTCCTTCCTTCCTTCCTTCCTTCCTTCCTTCCTTCCTTCCTTCCTTCCTTCCTTCCTTCCTTCCTTCCTTCCTTCCTTCCTTCCTTCCTTCCTTCCTTCCTTCCTTCCTTCCTTCCTTCCTTCCTTCCTTCCTTCCTTCCTTCCTTCCTTCCTTCCTTCCTTCCTTCCTTCCTTCCTTCCTTCCTTCCTTCCTTCTCCTGCCCCCCTTTTTTTAATCTCCTGTGATATATAACTTGGTTTCCAGGTTTGCGGGTCCACACAACTTTGGATGTGAAAGCTATTACATTTCCATTCATAATCATTTTATTTGGCTTATTGCTTGCAAAAGAAAAACAAAGCTATGCATTTCAGTCATTATAAAAGGCCATTATTAATTTATTCCCAATGTGCTAGAATTTGATAGTCTGTCTGTGTTCTTAAAATGCCTTTGTAACTTGTTCTTTGTTATTTCCTAGGCATGTAGTTTAATTAATGCATGTACATTGCTTTGAAGATGTAAAGTGATATATGAATGCTAAAAGCATCAAATTAAGGCTTTCACAGGTGAAACTGTGGGGCAGCAGGCAGAAAGTACAACAGTGTTTGAAGGTATTCTTGTAAAGGGTGGGAGCAAGAATAATGCTCCAAATTTGCTGTGGTGAGCAAGAATACCAATGTCAGCCACTGGAAACACACCTGTTTTTTGCTGCCATCCAAGATGCCTGCTGCTATTCTGTTCTGTTGCTCCCCTTAAATATGATCAATCATTTTTCATTATGATTTCACGATGCAGTTTTGGGAATGAGGAAGAGAGTTACCACAGGGAAGCATAAGGCCTAGCATTCAAATCCATGTCTGCCAAATGTTAAAATAGGAAGAAAATGGATTCTATGAGTTACAGAATCACAGAATTGTAGGGGTTGGAAAGGATGTTTAAAGATCATGAAGTTAAACAGATTCATGCCTTTCAACTATTTACTGAGCAATGGGCAGGCTGTTACATTACATAATCTTGCCTAGTCAGAGCTACATCTCATCAGAGTTATTTTACACTGAAAGGTCAAATGCAGCAAAACAACTTTAGGACTTCAGCTAGGTCAGTATCATTAGTTTCGAAATACCACAGTAAAATAACACAATAGCTTACATATGGGGATTCAAGGAGGTCAGAGGAGGGGAATGAACTTGCTGTTAAACTTACAGACTTGGACCCAGTAGTTTTCTGATAGTTTGCTGGTCTTTAGCATCCAATTTAAGGCAGCAGGAATGAAGTTAGTCACATAAATGTAGGCACCTAGTGCCAATTAAAATGCTGAATTTGGGCTAGAAGTTGTGATGCATGCCTTTTGGGATGCTCATGACCTTCCAGAGCAGAAGCTCAGGAGAGCATCGATCTGCCTCTCCTGTGGATATCATATGTTAGGATGTTTCAGGTGGCATTAACTGCATATATTTATGTAACAGAATCCTGTCCATGTAGCCAAATCCATCTTTTCTTTTTTTGGCATTAGAAAAAGTGTCATGGCTTCTATTCAATTTTTGTGCAGTCAATCTCCCTTCCTGTGGAAACTTTGCGTATAGCAGACATCAGACCCATACTACAAATGCTAGATACAGACTACATTAAAATTGTTAGGTTTTAAACTAGAAGAAAATAAAATTGCCCATATGCATTTTTAGGTAGACTTCCCTACCAATTGATAGGTTCATCTTAGTTAGGCTTTGTTGAGCATGTTTCAATTGTGATGACTTATAGCACCACACTACAAAGATCAGACAGTCAACACTGGAGCCACATTGTGGATTAATATGAGAGAAGCACTTAGAATCATAAAATCACAGAATCACTAATGTTGGAAAAGACCTTAAAGACCATCAAGTCCAACCATGACCTAACCATACTACCCTAACTCTAATAGCCCTCTGCTAAATCATGTCCCTGAGCACCAGAACCATAAGTTTTTTAAACACATCCAGGGATGGTGACTCAGCTATCTCCCTGGGAAGCCTATTCCGGTGATTAACAACCCTTTCTGTAAAGAAGTAAGTGTTTCTTGGTATCCATGCTAATCTTACCCTGGTGCAACAAGAGGCCATCATTTCCTCTCATTCTGTCTGTAAGCATGTTTCAGATACCTGAAAGCTATAAGCACCCTTCAGATATTCGAAGAGAGCAATAAGGTCTCGCCTCAGCCTTCTTTTCCCCAGACTAAGCAGCCCCAGTTCTCTCAGTCACTCCTCATAGGGCATATTCTCCAAGACCTTCACAAGCATTGTTGTCCTTTGGACCTGCTCCAGCACCTCAATGTCCTTTAAGTACCAAGGTGCACAAAACTGAACGCAGCACTTGAGGTGAGGCCTCACCAATGCCGAGTACAGGGGCAGGATGACTTCCCTAGTCCTGCTTACCACACCATTCCTGATATAAACCAGGATGCCATTGGCCTTCTTGACCACTTAGGCACACTGCTGGCTCATATTCAGCCGACTGTCCATCAGCACACCAAGGTCCCTTTCCATCAGGCAGCTTTCCAGCCACTCCTCTCCAAGCCTGTAGGGTTTCCTGGGGTTGATGTGACCAAAATGCAGGACCTGAGACTTGGCCCTGTTGAAACTCATACAGTTTACCTCGGCCCATTGATCCAGTCTATCCAGGTCCCTCTGTAGTACCCTTCTCCCCTCTGGCAGATCAACACTCCTTCCCAATTTGGTGCCATCTGCAAACTTACTGAGGGTGTACTCAATCCCCTCATCAAGATCATTAATAAAGATGTTAAATAAAAGGAGCCCCAGCACGAAGCCCTGGGGGACAGTGCTTGTGACTGGCTGCCAACTGGATTGAACTCCATTGACCGCAACCCTTTGGGCCCAGCCATCCAGCCAGCATTTCACCCAGTGGAGTGTACTTAGTTTGTCTCAGGTGGAAATTGTACCTTGTGCATTTTATTGTGGACTTGTCACCTGCTGTGGGAACATCTTCATTTTTCTATATGTACTTTACCTTATTTTGGATGGAAACTGGGAGGAGTCAGAAAATCACCATATTTTTTGCTCTGACTGACACATTCTCTTCTGATGGGTTTTATCTTGCACACGTTTATCATATTATTCACAACAGGATCCTTATTATGAAGTGAATGAATGCTACTATTCATTCAGAACAGATGTGCATAAAGTGACAGTCACTGAATCATTGCCTTTTATATGTCAAGGAAATCAGTACAAAGTTGGCTGCCAGTCGACAAAGCTACATCAGTCAGTTTGAAAAGGATAGGTGTACTCTAGTAACAACTATACCATATTAATTTCTACTGTATAGGTTGCTGTTGCCATGCTGCCCCAGCTCAATTTTCTTCTTGTTGTAGTTATTTTTAAAAGAGCCACCAGATACTGTGAAGTAAAAGTCATTATCAGTTTTCTTAGGTTGCAGTACTCTATCTCTTTCTATTTCCATTGCTGATAAGCAAGGTGAACAGGCAGACAGGTTCATCTTTTATACAAGTATGTAAAGCTCTGTTGTTACCAGTCTTCCAGTTTTGACTTTCATTCTAATTGCACTGGGAAAACAATTTACAGATTTTAGTTTTGTTGTTTTTTTTTTTCCCCCTCTAGAGATGTGTAAATTCTCAGATTCAATCACTATAATGATGAAAACATGTTGAATAAACATACTGAAAGAAGCATATACCTGTCATGGATTTTTTTTTTTTTTTTTTTTTTTTTTTTTTTTTTTTTCCTTCAATATATCCAAGCAAAATCTATCCTAATCACTGCATCCATTTTTCAAAGGTAACAGAACAACAAGGCATTTCTAGAATTGGAATTAATGATGACAGCTGAAAGGTATAATGTGTGAAAAAGCCTATATGTAGAGTCACATTATTCTTTTTATTGTTAGTTCAGTATATCTTGTATATTTTCTTGATGAGTCTATGTAGTCTTAGTTTCTGTAGAGGTTTGAATGAAATTAAGGAGATGCTGTCATGTTATTATCAGCAAAAAGTTTAGATTTTTCTAAAAGAAAGTCTCTACATGCCAGCATATCAGATTTTACAAAGCTTTGCTTTGCTGTCTCTTACATGACTGAAATTTGACTCTAGCAGTTCATAGAATTTAATTTTTCTTTCTTTCTTCTGTAGAAATAAAAAGAGAAAATGCACGTACATGATCTAAAACTAATCCATCTATATCTCCTACTGCCTGAATAGGTTGACTAATGATAACTGATGATTATCTACTTGGAAAATAATGGGCAAATTTTCCTTTCTGTAACTCTGCTGACTTGCGGCTACACTGTGTTTTAATTATAGCATGTTCAAGCTAGACTCAACAAAGAACTAGCAGATGTGCTAAAGGGAAAAAAATCCTCCTTTGGTGGGGTGTCAGATTATTACTGTTATTTATTTAAGTGCTTCTAAAGTGACAGTCTTGACCTACTTGGTCTTTTCTTCTGCTAATGGCTGTGAAATTGAAACAATTCACTTGGCATTTTAGACTGCCATTAAAAAAAAAAAAAAAAAAAAAAAAGCCAAAGGACGCCCAAGAATGCCAGAATGGAGACATTATTTTGCCTATTTGTGTCACTACATGCTACTTAGAAGAGTTACTTTGCTGTGCTGCTCATGGTGAAGAGGAGGTAAACTCTCTTGCAATAAGCTGGAGTACAAGGTAAATTTATTTAGCTACTCCATGCATAGTCACTTCTGAAGATTTCAGACAAAATCTTGAACCTGAACATCAATTGAAAGCATCTTGTTCAGTAGGGTTATAATTGAATTCGTAGTGCCCCTATCACATTTCTTTACAAAGTCATGAATCTTCATTCCCTGTGGTGAGAAACTGAGCTGATGCGATATGAACATCGAATAGTGCTAGGGTGCCTTGTCACCATAAACTTGTGTTGGGGGATCTGTGTGCTCTGAAATTAATTTAAAGCAGGAATTTTCATAGGTAATTTCTCCTGCTTCTCTTTTTTCCTTCTCCCCCCCCCCCCCCCCCCCCCTTTTTTTTTTTTTAATTAATCAATTATTTTGTCAATGCTTTATCGATGAAATACACAGTATAAAGTCTGTTCAAAACACAGGCAGATCCACAGAAGTAAACATTTAACAAACAGCGTAATATAAGGCAGGGTCAGGAGCATAGTTACTGAAATCTGCTCAGAAGTGCAAGCAACCAAAAGCAGGGTATCTGAATGCAGAGAAAGCAAAGGCAGCCTTCCTGCACAGTTACACATGTCCCTTAGATCTCAGCTTCTTGTCAGACCTCCCTGCTTTGTTCCCACCCCTTTCCTCCCACCTCAGCTTTGCTTCTTGCTAGGGTCCCACTAACCAGTTCAGCTGCAGTCTTTCTCAAACTACAGGCTTGTTACTGTCATAGCTACCTGCTTCCTTTCTCGTTGTGGCTGGGAAGGGAAGGTAAAAAAGATTCATGCTCATGGTAAGAGGACATGGAGAACAGCAATAGAGGCACTACACCTGTAGAAAATGAAATAACAGGGTTTTTCTGCAGGTTGACAGGGGACCCTGCTAGAATAGTCCCTGCAGGCTGAATCTTACGTTCATCAACAGAAACAGTGGCATGAGCAACACAGGTAACAAAAGAAACCTGTCCTCCATCCGCGTCTGTCCTTCCCCTTGACCGTGGAAGCAGTTCTGTCTCCAACAGTCTTCCCTCTGTTGACACCCCCACAGGAACCATTCTCCCTCACCAGTCCCTCCAGCAGCATGGCTACCAGTTTCCCACTACCCACCTGTCCAGCAGCCACCTCAATTTCTATCACATCCCACAATCTTGCTGTTCACACCACTGATCTCTGTCTCCTCAAAGAACCTCTTCTACAGCTGGAGCACTGTGTCCTGGCCTGGGACCCTGAGCACAAGAAAGAAGAAGAGTTGTTGAATGGGCCCAGAATAAGGCCATGAAGATGATCAGTGGGCTGGAGTACCTCTCCTATGAAGAAAGTTTGTGGGAGCTCAGCTTGCTCATCTTGGAGAGGAGAAGGCTCTGAGAAGACCTCATCACAGCCTTCCAGTACTTGAGAGAAGGGAGATTATAGGCAGGAGAGTGAATGACTTTTTCCATGGTCTGATAGAACACGTGAGAATGGCTTTAAATGAAGAGGGGAGATTTAGGGTAGGTGTTAGGAAAAAAAATCTTTACTCAGAGGGTGGTGAGGCACTGGCTCACATTCTCACGTTGCCCAGAGATGTTGTAGATGCCCCATCCCTGCAAGTGTTCAAGTCTGAGCTGGATGGGACCATGGGCAGCCTGATCTGGTGGGTGGAAATCCTGCCCATTGCACAAGCATTGGAACTCGATAATCTTTAAAGTCCCTTCTTACTTAAGCCATTCTATGATTCCATGGTTCTGCGTATCAGGCTGGGCTTGTGGGCTACCAGATAGACTGTGGTACTCACATCCTGACAAGTGCACATGTCCAGCAGGATTGAAGAATTTAGCATGAAGTGCAGAGTTTTTTATGGCTCAAAATAATTTTTCAGTTTATCCAAGCTGTCCTCTCTGCAAGCAAATCAAACAATTAAAGGGCACTCACTTATTTTTCATGCTCTGAAAATATGAATTTTTCATTACTTTCCAATTCACATTTTTTTCCCTAACTTCATTAACCATTTAGTGTGAACTTCATTGTCTACACATTCATATGCTTTAACTGGCTGGTGGGTTTAGGGGAACGTTTTGCAGATGCTGTCTTCTCTTTTTCTCCTTTCCCTCCCTGCACAAGTCCTGTTATACTCTGAAAGGAAAACAAGAAAGAACAAGCAGAATAAATAATAATTAAAAAGCATGTTTCTTTTCAGGCAGCAACACTCAGCACTCCACTGCAAACTATGCTGTGTAGGAACTCGTAAAGCTTTATTGAAAACATATTATCATATTAAAAAATGTGTATAACTCTCCCTTCCTTTGGAATTAATGTTTTGCATTCAGTGGGAGCAGAACAAGTGAAGTTTACACTGACAAACAACTGTGTTCTCTGCTATGGAGCCTGAAAGAAGCAAGCTTTTAATACCTGATTATAGACAAAGTTGGAGCAAATAGACTGGCAGTGTTACAGCCATTTCAGGTGAAAAAGACAGGGTATTTCACAGACTCCTGAGAGGGTATGTAATGAAAACTATTTGGAAGATATCCCCATCATGAATGCCCAGCTGCCTAACTCAGATCTATCATTGCAGTTCAGGGATGAAATAGAAAGTGACCTGACCCGATTAAACCTTCACAGTGCCCTGCTACCAACAATACAAACATCTAACTGCTGCCCTCATTCGCAGGCATGTGTGTGCACTGTTAATATCTTAGGCTGTGTTTACAAAGTCATTGAAGTCAGCGTGATGTTGGACAGTGGCAGGAACAGCCTCTTCTAATCCAACACACAAAAAAGGCTGTCACACAGGAAGAGAAAGATTACATTTAGTTGCAGTGTAGCTCTGAAAGCAGACTATTAACTTCTAATTCAGGCTTGTATTATTATTCTTTTTCCTTCTGGAAAGCCACAGAGACACGGCATTAAACTTGTGACTGCCAGAAAAAGGAGAGCAAGCAGGGGTAACTTGACAAAGTCTCAGGTCAGGGTGTTGTGTCACAAGTGCAGCCATCCCTCTGGAGTCAGTGACTGCTGCCCTCCAGCCTTGTCCACCTTGTAACACTAAAGCCACGCAGGCTTGTTTCAGTCAGATGCTAAGCCCTTTGAAAGCCTAGCACTGTGTGCTAGCAAGTGAGGAGAAAAAGAGAAAGCGCTCAGAAATTAATCTAGGCACTAAGATTTTGGCATAAAATATTTTCCATTAGGATGATGGCGTCTTGCTAACCAGGCAACGTCAGTGCTACAAAGGCTGTATGAATTCAGCATGCATGCTCAGGTTCTGCTTGAAAAATCACGATGTTCTAGTATGTGCATAGTACTGATTGCATTTTAATGTTGGAAAATTTTCATTTTATTTAGGTATCAGCTTCTGAAGCTTGACAAAAGCCTGAAGAGTTCATAATATTTTTTCCTCAAATGGTCACTTCTCTGTTGTTCAGATGCTTAATAGGGATGATTCAAGCTTTAACGTCTCTTCAGAGGGAGGCAGAGTGTTTATCCACTAATGCAAAACCTTGTTTCTACCAAGTGCCACTTTCATTAGACATTAAACTCCAGTGGCAATTCAGAGCAGTGACCTTCAACCACATGCAAACCCTGAACTCAGTTCACCTGGACATACATTTTGTGTCTCTGTTCTTCCCAGTATCTGAAGCAGATAACCTGAATCAAATTGTTCCAAAAACTGCTTACAGGAGTAAAAAGTTGAAGATGAAAAAAAAATATCTGATGGGCGTTATTCTATCATAGCAATGTTTTAATAATTCTCTGAGCCAAGCTCTCCTCCTAATCTAATGTCCACCAAATAAAAGAAAGAAGAAGGTGACAGTCACATAGCAAAGGTGCTGACTTTTCAGGTATTTACAATGGCATTAACCTTTATTTTGTTCTTAAATATTATGGATTTACGGAAGTATCTGGAATTTAAAGGTATATTCTGTTTGCTGGGATAAAACCACACTTTATGAAGCTTATTTTGTATGTGAGGAGAAATTGTAGATATTAGTGTGATGAAGACATGGAGGTCTGTTCTAGGTCTAGAACAAATTATGTAATTGTTGCATTTAATATTTATGTTACCTTGTGAAGACAACAGCCAATATTCCTGGACAGTCTGATCTGGTGCCTGGCAACCCTACCCACACCAGGGGGCTAGAACTAGATGATCTTTGAGATCCCTTCCAATCCAAGCCATTCTATGAAATAGGAACTCGAACCAGATCTTCTGAGCTTTCCAGGATGGTTATTTCAGTTCCAGTGACTAAGAAAACCCTTCCACTCAATGCATAAAATCATTTACAAGCTTAAACAAGCTAAAATTTTAAAGACTGATACCACATTTCAAAGGGAAGGTGCTATACAGAGGGTGAGAAGAGAGAAAAACATATCATACTAACTGGAAGTGTTCACCTCTGACATTTGTGGAGCTTATTGGTGACTAAACCACTGCTGTGAATGAATGAGCATTTACTATTGAGATGGATATTGGAAGGCTGTTTTTCAACAGAGTATGTTGAAAAGAACAGGACTTTTTATGTGTGCTAAAGATGGGGCAAGAAAATTGTTGTGAGAGCTTCATTCCATCCTATGTCACTCATCCAAGGACTTGTCTTCTGCAGGGTGGGGTCCTCACTATCCCTTCAGACAGTCATCATTGTGGGATTTTTTGTTTTGTTTTGTTTTTTTCTTGTTTACTTATCTATTCCGTTGGGGTTGCTCGGATGTAACTAAAGGCAAAATTTGGATTACGATATATTTATTAATGGGAAGAAATGCATGGAGCGGAAAGAAGGCGGATTTTTATTTGCAGACTCGTGCCGCATCTGCAGGCTGGCAGTTGGAACAAAGACATCTGTTTGTGCAAAATGAGTGAATTTCCTTTGTGGGTCTCTGAGGGAAAATAAACATGGAGACCTCTGAATCTTGAAGCTGTTCTTACAAAGCCAGTTTTTGAGCAGAAACACACTTTAACCCCAAAGTGGTATAAAAGGCCATGCCAAATTACATATACACTGAATAGGGAAGTTGCACTCTAATTGTTGGATATAAGCTTGACTGCCTTTGAATTAACAGTTAAAGCTGTATTCATTAATCTGAACAGGGAAGAGCAGGCAGACTGTCACAACATACCTCAGTTCAGTAGTCATGCAGAGCAGGTGAAAGAACACTAGCCATTTACAAAGTGAAGCAGCTGATCTCCATCAGTGCCATCACTTAATGATGAAGAGAAAAAGGCAACCATCTGCAAAATCTAGAAAAAGATTTATGATTTATCTAAAAGCCCAGAGTCCCAACAGGCAATATACAACTTACAATTACCAGAATGATTAAACTTAATGCTTTTAAACACTTTGCTAACCCAAGAACAACTAAGGACATAAATGTATTTTGGTAATTCATAAATGTATTTTGGTCCATTTGCTGTACATATGGCTTCCGGGAAAAATTATTTCCTTTGGGGAATAAACATGAAATTTGTTACGTTTGAAGAAAGCTTTAGGAATTAGAAAGCCAATTCAGAAAGAAAAGGAGCTGACCCCAAACTAGAGATGAGGTAAGGTGAGATGCAAATTGTCTCCAAACAGGAGATGATTAAAAGAACAACCTGGGTTCATGAAATTGGGCTGTACTCTTTTTCAGTGCCTACTGAATTTTTCAGTTTATCTTCTGTTTTTTCTTTTATTCTTCTTCTTAAAATACAGGTTAAAGGTTAATGGATTTGCCCATAAGAAGTCTGGATATTTAACTTCTAGACTGCTTTGTTTTTGAATGGAAACTGCTGTTGTGTAAGAAGTGTAACATAAAAGCTCTGGCAAGTCTTGACAGCATAATTTAAGATGTTACTGTCCTCAGTTGTCTGTCCTTCTCCTCTGCCAGAGAACATTACCACCCTTGTGGAAGCTGCTACAGAGGAATTACCACTACTACACCTGTTCATCTTTACATTCTGGTATTTTAGTTAAATCATGCTCAGCAGCAGTTTTTACTACAGCAAATTAAGCTAAGAAATTTAAAAGGTGCCTTCTCTCTTTCCCTCCTCCCCCCCAGATTTGATTACCCTGGTGATGTCTATCAGCAGAAGGATAAGGGTTAGAGTTATTTGTGTCAACAACATTATAAACACAGCCAGACTTGTAACAGCTAGCATACCAAAACCCCAAGCATTCTTTCCTTGTTTTGTTTGTTTTGTTCTTTCTTTTTTTTTTTTTTTGTTTTTTGTTTTTCTTTCCCTACTCCCCCCAGCCCTCCTTCCCCTTCCCCTTCCCCTTCCCCCCCCCCCCCCCCCCCCCACCGTTCCCAATCTTGTCTACTGACAATATTACGGAGTGGGAAACAGCAGAGACAGCAATTCCATGGATAATCATTGTGAGAAGGAGCATTCATCTGAAAGAAATTAAATTGTTTCTGCAAGGGTATCTCAACTGGAAGTGTAGTCACAATTGGAAACAGCTTGAAAATTGTTGAACATAACAGTCTTGTAAACATCACTTTTGAGAGGTCTGTGCTGATGTGAGTTTCTCATCCAAATCACCTGGGATGGGTCTTCAAGTGGCCATTCCATCATGCTACTGCTGATTCTCTCAGCTGAAGCAACACCTTTCAAGAATGATACATAAAGTGAACTCTTATAAAATGTATGATCATGTATAGGTTCCTGCCTGAATGTTCCTAGTTACCTAATCAGGGACTCTGAGCAGTACCAGATGCATGATGCCTCTGTCATATTTTTTGTGAAGTTCACCTGGGAGGAATCCAGAATACTGGTGGAAATTACATGTGCTAAAAGATGGCTCTTGGCAATGAGCTGAGGAATGAGAGATCTCATACAGGGTGAAGTCAGTGGGATCAGCTATGTGGAATTAGCATTTCTTTGGTACAAATTAAATATTTTCTGTCTTCATTTTCCTTTACAAGAGAGGCTTTGTAAAATTTGCTCACAGACAGAACCTGGTTTAAAGTTTCTTGCTGTAGCTGGATATAGATAGCCGGGAGATAGGCATAAGTAAGAAAGGAGGGTTTCCAATCTATCTGAATAAAGCATTGGTGAAACTTTCATGAGAAAGCCTTTGCACCTTCATAAGAGATTTGGATATGTCTCAGAAAGACTGTGGAAATGACATAAGTAATATATACTATGCTATTTTCTGTTTAGAGATTAATAACCCATAGTCAACATATAGCCTAGGATCTATTTTCATGCATAGAAAAAGATGCCTTCTTGCACAAAGCATGAATAATCTTGCTTTTTCTTGAGATTTATTTTTATTCTTTTGCCCAGAAGCATAGAATTCACATCCTTACCTGTAAACAAAGTACTGAGCTGTAAGGCAGATTTGTTATTGATGTTCTGCTGTAGTTAATCTGGAATACCAAGCATCCCATGCAAGATTTTGTGGTCATTTGATTCACATAATCACAGATGTGCTGGCATTTTTTTTATTATTATTTTTTATTTTTTAATGAATTTCCACAAATATCTGCCAAAACAAGATTTCTGTGTACTTATCACAGAAAACAGTTCTGCGGTGTGCAGAAGACAACATTCCTTGAACCACATCTTCCTAGAGCAGCTCCCTTGCTTACTACATACCACTGCCAAATATTAATGCTTTACTCTCATGCTCAACTAAGCAGTGTTGTATTCCTTGGGATGTCTTTTATATATCCATTGGGTACTTCAGTATTTTAATACTTAGGCAATATAACTTCCCTTAAATTTGGTAATTTAACTCCTGAATATTCATACAACAATAAAAATAAAGTGAAGGATAGACAGAATGTTTTCTACATGTTACATTTGTCATTAGTCTTTATATGCTTTGCATACTTGTTTATGTTTTTAATTTTTTAATTTTTTTCCAGAACCAACCTGTGGTTTTTAAGTCTTTCTTGTTTGTGGTGCTGTTTATGTTGCTGTTGTTTTATTTATTTTTGTGTTTATTTGGCTTTTTGTTTCTTTGTTTTGCTTGACACTTAACCATTGACAACCATTTATCCTTCAATCTGATAAAATGCTATTATGTAAGGAGTGTGCTGACTAAGCAATTTTTGCACAATAAAAACAAGACTGGTGAGCAAGTCAACATCTGGATAACAACAGACTAATACATTTACAGGTCCTGTGAAATACACTTACCATGTGCATGTGCCTTTGGTCTACATCACACTTGTAATCTAAGGGTACTCATTTGGCTCATCTATGAATTGAGTGCAATAAAAATTAAAGAAAGAAAAAAAAGAAATGGGAGAAAGCAGTACACACGCTTACTCATTTCAAAAGTAAAACAGATAGAATCATAGAATCACCAAGGTTGGAGAAGACCTAAAAGATCATCCAGTCCAACCGTTCACCTATTACCAATAGCTCCCACTAAACCGTGTCCCTCAACACAACATCTAATTGCTCATTGAACATCCCCAGGGTCAGTGACTCCACCACGTCCCCGGGCAGTCCATTCCAGTGCCTAACCACCCTTTCTGAGAAGTAATGTTTCCTAATGTCCAGCCTGAACCTCCCCTGCCGCAGCTTGAAATCATTCCCTCTAGTCCTAATTTCTTGAAGCCTAGATGCTCAGATGTATCTTCATTAATCTACCTATCTACAGAAAAGGACAGAGTGGTGAAACATTCTTATTCAAAGCTCAGATGCACTTCTTGATCATAATGAGTGAAAGCAGCATTTAATGTTCCCATTTGTATTCCCGTCTGGTAGTTAGAAATCAAGAAAAGGGCTGGGAATGCTTATATGAGGACAGATGTACAAGCATCTGCATTGGGCATTTCATGATTTAGAAAAATGGAAAAAAGATGCCAGTGGTATTAGTCAAGTCTACACATGTATTCCCATGTAATTTTTAGAGATCTAGAAGCAAAATGTTGGTATAGATTTTGATTTCAAATCTGAATGTCAAGTGGATGATGGATTCCATGCTGTTCTTGGACACAGTTCCCAGCTCCCTCCTACTCTGTGAGAAATGACTGCAATCATAAACCCACCACATAATGAAGACTTCAGTAGGAGCAGGAAACACTACCACACCAGGAATTTGCAGGACATCTGGTAAATCAACAACATTATCACAAACATCATGGCCAACAGTCTGAGCTCTAGCAACAGTATATTCATTTTCCAAATGTTCCAACTGAGAAAGCTACTCAGACCGTTCCCACTGTACACCAGATGGTTGATTGGTAAGCCAATATTTTCTCTATACACAGCAGCTTACTCTTCCATCATTACAAAACATTTTGCATAGGGAACAGATATTTTATTAGAGACAGGATTTTCTGTGGCCTATGTTCGGTCGAAGAAAGATATACACTGTACAATATACACACCACAATACAGGTAACTGCAAGATATTGGAAGTTTCTTGTTCATTTATTTTGCTGCAGACCACTAATACATGAAAAACCTCTGCGACAAACTGTTCCCTCTTCTCTTTGTGCCACAGCAGTAGCTGTAACCACTGGACAGGTTCCTAGCTTCATTGCTTCAAGCTTTGTCAAATGTCCTGTACAAGGCAGGACCTTCCTTAAAATCCATGTCTGAATCCTGTTTCTTCCCTGAAACTAAAGAAACAGCTTTTAATATGCATCTTATGCATAACACGATCTTTAAGGTCTTTTCCAGTCTGAGCAATTCTGTGATTCTATGATTAAATATAGGAAGCATGCCATTTGGTTAGGTCTACATCCATGAAAAATCTCAGCTTGCACATACTCAAGAGAATATCTGTAGACATTGAAAGTTGTGTTCTCTGAATGTCCAAACCTCTTGAGCATTATTTTTCAAGGTCTACATGAGATAGGTTGGATTCTTCCTGAAAATTCTCCTCATAGCAGTTAGAGGAGGCAGGCTGGTCACTGGAGCTGGATAATAAAGCAATATATTTCAGTCGTTGTTCTCACATGTGCATGCTTAATCACAAAATATATGAAAGGTTACATTTGCATCTGTACATTTAACCTGTTTTTCCTCTCAACTTCCCACGTTTTTCTCAGCTTCACAATTTTATCTGTTTAAACCCTGACTGCATAAAGCCATATTCACACACTTACTTAAGGAACTGTAATACTGCTGAATCCAACAAAACTCATGTATGTAAGATTTTAATCAAGAATGCAGAATTGAGTATTGAAGTCTGAGGTCTCCAAATTTGGAAGTCTATGAGATTCATTTCATTTTAAGAGGAGATTAGCCTTATTTTCTCCAAAAATGGTACTGAACATGTTCCTGCTTAGGAAGAATAGAGGGTTTTCTCTAGATGAGTGCTGGCCACCTTTGGATGGAAGCATGGTATAACTTTGTTTGCAAAAGGTGAATAACAGAGACAACACAGAAGATTCTCCAGTCTGTAGCTGTTCAGATAAAGTATTTCAACTCCTGGTCTCAATAAAGTAAATGACAGCTGTGCCCTGTGACTTTCACTGTCAGTGAAGAGAAATGACTGTGTAATTGCCAAAATCTGATACTGAGCTGGTACCAAAGGAACATTTCATGGTTACAGAAATGTTGGGGAAAAAAAAAAAAAAAAAAAAAGAAAGGAAAAAGAATGACATAAAGAAGGAAGCCAATGCACTGAAATAGGGTTTAACATTGTAGTTTGTTTATAAGAAAATAAAGAAGAAGAAAAAAAGATGTAATATAGTTTTCAATCATGTCAACTGAAAAGCATCTTTTCCCAATGATAGACTTGCCTACATCTATCACAAGGTAAACAATCTGTGCTAAAACCACACAGACTTATTTTTCCTTTATTCTTATCTCAGTGAAACAGTCCACTGACAGAAGCGCCTTTTGTCTGGGAGAGATTTGGTCGTGTTTCACCCTAAACTAATGCAGAAATAGAAGCGTATTAGAGAAGTTTTGACTGCCGCTGGCAGTGGAATTCATTGGCCATTACTTTTTTTCTCTAACTAGTAAACACAGCATATTTTTGCCAAATAGCTACATGTTATTTTGCAATTTCTTAAAGGTAACTTACTTATCAGGCTTATCAAGAGTTAAAATGCAATTAATGAAAAGTGCTTGCAGAACGAAAAGGAAAAAAAAAAAAAAAAAAAGAAAGAAAGAAAAAAAGGATAAGAAGGTATTAACATAGGAGACTTCATTTTGACAAAACTGAGTGATAGGCAAAAGTATCTAGGAGGATAAAAGTATCTAAGAGGGATGATCCGCCAGGGGCTAAAAATCTAAGAGAAGTCTTATGTAGGAGTTGACAAAATGTAATAGCATGCTGAAAGCAGTGGGATTGTATTTTAAGATGGAGGGTGGAGTTGTTATTTTTTGGCTTTATGTCTTGTGGAATTGAATCCCTTCATATCTGACTTCCAAGAGTCTGGATAGGTGATGGGTAGTGAAAACCCAAGGAAAAACCATCACATCTTGATATCAAAACTCTGTCTTTAGTGATTGAAGACTGGAAGAATTATGATGGAACTAAATAAATGAGGTCTTCTTGCAAGAATGTGAACGAATTGTAATAGTGCTAGTAGTGAATAGCTTGTAATCCTTGCCTTACAGAAAAAAAGATTTCTTTTGGTTTATTTAATCATTTAATATTTCTTTTTTGTTGTTTATTTGGGTTATTTAATTAATTTGCAGAATAAACACACATTTGCATCATACTTTAGGCCCCTCTGTCATTTTAAAAAATAGAGTTCATCAGACTTTTGGAATCTTGTTTTGGTACAAGTGGCATGAGTCCCTTCTGTGTTTGTATTGTACGGTGGCTTTCAAATGTACATGGTGACTCAGTGAGAGAAAAAAGTAACATTTTCTGTTTGGTAGCTTTATACTCCAATTAAACAATTGTTCACCTGAAGACATGTAAGTTATAGCATCACAGTGATCCAAATTTTTAGAGGACTATTTATTAATGACTTGACAGAATTGTACCAATCATCCAATACATTAGGTTAATATGATGTTCTCAGCAATGGAAAGAGCAGAATAAATATATTGGAGCCACTGATTTTTAAACTTAAAATATTAATTAACTTAAAAAGGAAAGTTGTGTTGGTAGCATAGTACTAAAAAATTCATTTACTTTGTCACTCATTTTAACTAGGATGTTATGGAACTGAATTCAAATCCTACATTTGTCCTTAGCTTAATTACAGCCCTTGACACCTTCTTAAAACATTCCTTATTTCAAAGCTTTCACCTTCTTCATGCAATATCTTAATTACTCTTTCAAAAGGAAGATTAAGTATGACTGCTATGACCTCCTTCTTTTATCCCCATTCCTCACACTCTTCCCAAAGCTTCATTGCATTTCTAATCACATCTGCCCTTTTAGTATTCTGCCCTTTTGTAGAATATTTTGTTTGTTAGCAGTTAGTTTTTCAGTTACATCTCTGACTGCTCTTCCACTACCTCAGTGATAAACCTACTCCTTTCTTTCATTAGGCACAGGATATCCCATAGGGACTGATATCTCTTTAAGAGATCAGCCGAAGACAGAATTTCATTTTCTGTTTTTGCACCAGTCACTCATATCAACATCTTCATTGTCATCTCTCCCTTTATCAAACTTGCCTGCCTTGTCTCCCTTAAGTCTTTCTGTATGTTCAGACTCCCTTGAAGTATAGTGGAAATAAAATCAAATTCCTTCCCTTCTGAAATTCTGCCATCTACCAGTTCTCTGACAATGTCAGAAAAAAAACCAAAACTTATTGACTTCCTTTGTAAATATGGAAGTCATTTTAGACCTTCGTGTTCTCACTTTGCATGAGAAAGTATTGCTCTCTGTGTAACAATAGCAGCATTATTTTTATAGCTGCAACTATAAAATGTCTGAGGTGCTTTCTCTGAACAGGCATTCAGAACACTTACCCTTTCACATAATTTGTACAGCTTTGGCTCTTGTAATCTACTGGACTATTTTGTTATCTATATAGACTGTTTTAGGAAGCTTATATAGACATGTTTCTACAAAACGTATGCTTTCAACAAGATATTTTCTAGGGTCTTACTGACTCAGATTGTTGGTTCTCTGCTTCTCTGCCTGCTCCAGATTTTTTGCTTTCCTAATCATTCCTGAACCTAACGTCATCCCAGATTTTAGAGGAATAGTGGAGGGTAGATAGAACACTTCTGGGGGGGTTATAGGAGTAGGCTTACAGTTGTAGCTACTAGCAGCCAGGTCTCACTGTTTAAAGGTGGGTGATGTAAGAATCTGGTCTGAAGAAAGAAAACACTGAGGGAAATTTCATAGAATCATAGAATATTCTGAATTGGAAGGGACCCATAAAGACTGTGTAGTCCAACTCCTGGCTCCACAATGGAGATGGTAACTCCAGACTTGGAGACAATAAAGGCAAAAGGCAGTTTTGTATGGTACCAGTAGCATTATAAGGGTGTCTGGGAGGCACAGTCTTGAGACAGTGTCAGCCTCTTGAAGTGTCCCTTGCCTGGCAGTGCTGTGTGTTAAAACCTGAGCTGCCACAGGGAACTCCATTTCTGGGTAAGGCTTCCCTTGAGGAAGGTTTCCAACCGAATGTTCTTCTTAGGTGTAGCATCAGGGCTGGGACCTTGATATTCAAGTGCTCTCTTCTACAGGCTAGAGAAGTCTGCTTTCTACTGTCTTCTTCAAATCAACTGTCCGTATAGAATGCATACAAATCCAAGTAAATATTAACTAGGACCAGAAGATACACTTTGAATGCTATTTTTGCAGAGGTGTTATTTTTCAACTCAGCTAATTAACATCTAGCTAAACAGTAGTTTGCCAGCTGTTGTATTTCTCAACTAGTTACCTATTTATTTCTAGATATCTCTCTAATTTTTCTCCATTTGGACATACAATTCAGCTTCATGTAGTACACTGCTGGAATAAAATGTCTAAACCACTGAAAATATATAAGTTAACCACACCAGATCCGCATTCCTAAATTTAAGATTCTAAGCCTGAACATTTGAGCCCTTTAAGTCCTTTCTTGGAAACCAACCTAAAGGCCTGGCTTTTGGTGTTCCAGGTTGGTCTCATTCTCCCCTTCAAATCTTTGCAAAACCCTTTTTTTCCCCCATTACAGCTATTTTTAAATGTGTGAAAGTTGTTTTCTAGACCATGGTCAGGTCTAGAAAGCAGAGACTAAGATGGTCTTCTGATTAAGATGGGGTAGTTTAGATAGGCAGGAATTATTGAGGAATAAAGAACACTAGACAGCAAATTTAGACTAGACTCTAACTTTCAGAGAGCTGAAGTCAGATGACATAGATTAACATCAGTCTAAGGTTTTACAATTATTTGAACAGGATATAATTTAAAGGAATGCATCTAATCTATTACAATATTAATAGTATTATGATAATGTTCCAATTCTGCTAACATAACTTGTTTCTCCATGGGGCTATTGAGGTTAAAGACACTTCTGTTATGTCATACATATACTAAATTTCTGACTGTGACTACTGGCAGACTGAACTGGATCAAGGCACACCCATGAACACTGGTAGATTATTCTTTATGCTGTCCAGTAGTTAACATTTTGACCTGTGTTGCTTTGTATTTCCCAGAGAATGCCTAAAGAGGGCCTGTTCTTAATAGGCAATGCTGTGTCTTGTGTCCAAGGCCAAAGGATTGAGATGGATCTGATTTCTTTACTGATACACCTATGGACACTTCTAGCCCTACCAGCCCTTCACAGCATGACATCTCACAGACACACTGTTAATGGTCTTGTAAAATTGCACCACTGTGTGCTCCTGAAAATATTAATGTTTTTAACTATAGACAAATCCATTTTCCACGGGGAGCTGCAGCTAAAATAAAATCTTGGTTCTCAAGATTCAAATACCATAATATTAGATGATTACTTGTGGGAATAAAATTTTAACTATTGAAAAACTGCATAATGCCAACAGCTTGTAGATGAAGAATTTGTGAATGGTGTAAGAAATTTCCCTGAAACGCTGAGGTTTCACTGAAAATCTCAGTGGCAGCTGGGTCTGACTTATCTTTCACGGGGCAGAATGTACACCCAGTGATGGCTAACTAGGATCTTACGTTTGGCTGTGTAACCAAATCACCATTTTGTGGTCGTGTCATATCTCTTTCCCTCATTAGGTGGTAGGGATTTTTGTATCTAATTGTCACTTCTTGTTTTGTGAGACAGTGTGTCTGAGGAAGATGATTTTGTTATGAGATTGCACAAGGGAGAGGGAGGAGTAATAAAAGGGAATTATATTATTTGGAAACTAAGGGAGAACTATGAGTTTCTCTTATTTAAGACTGAGGCAAAAAGTGAAAAAAAAAAAAAAAAAAAAGATCCCCAGTCTCTTTCTATATACAATAGTCAAGTCTGATAAGGAGTTTTAGGAAGTTTCATTAACTCAGTGCTCCTCCAACTAATAACATTTCTTGCAAATAACTTAACTTGTTTTGCTAAACCAAATGTGAATAACTTCCAATAGAGTCGTTTGGAAGGTAATTCTAACTGTCTTTATTTATATTTGTATAGATTGGCTTCATGGCAGGATCTCTTACAATAAAATGCAGCATAATAACTATCTACTAATGATACTTTGACTTGAAATATCGCCAGGAAGTTTAAATTGGTATCCACCTATTTTTAGCAGAAATAGCTGAAAACAGTTCACAAAATAAGCCCCAGCTGTAATAACAAGAAAAATTGACATAAACCAAATGCTCACCACGGGTGAATTTCCACCTACTCTTCACAAATAGAATGAGATCATAAACAGTGGGAGGCTGGCCTGTCTCTAATTTTAATTGTTTTATTTTCCAGTTTATAGCCTGATTAGATTGAGAATGGTAGGCAGGTATAATTTAATTTTAGCACTGACCCCCTACAGGATGGATTGCAACAGTGATGAGCCCTAGTAAGAATAGACTGTTTAGTAGTTCTTGTGCATGCAAAGCACTTGTTACACAATTTATCTGCTGCAACTTCTTTTTTCACTGAAACTTCAGTTCAAAGTGAGTTCACCAAGTACCATAACATAAGCCAATCACAGATGTCAGTGTACAAATACTGTTCAAGGATTTCACAGGGATCCGATAGAATTTTACCTTGTGTGGTGTGCAAAGCATTCATATTACTGGCACAATATTATGGGTGGCTTGTTAACACATATTATGGACTGGTAAGGGAAATAAAATATAGAGGATGATGGTCATTCCATAGTTGAAAATGAAATGTAATTTCCTCTGTAAATCCGATTTGGAGCTCCCATTCAATTTTGTAAACTAAGGGCCGCCTGTCTGAAAGTGAAGCTAACCTGGAATTCTTTCTTTTAAATTTGAAAAATGTTTTTGTTTATGTATTCTTAAATATGTTACAACAAAGCCTGTTATTTTTCTTATCTTAAAAGCAGGAAGAAAATAAATTCTATTCTAAGTAAATTGTAACATTTGGTGCAGTTTAAACAGTCTTTTGATAGTTTACTTTTTTTGACATTTCAGCAATGACATGTCATTGTCTTTACTGGGTTTTCACAAATGGTTATACAATACTGGCAGTTCTATTTCTCCATGTGGTTGACTCAGTATCTTCACCATCTGGTACCCTTCAAAGAACATATCCTCCTTCCAGACCTGAGTGAATTTACTGAAGTTCAAGGAATGACTGAAGACCACGGATTCCACAGAGGTAACAGAAAAAGAGTGCATGGAACTTCATTTGACAAGGTCCTTTAATGTTTTAAACCCCTGCTAAACAGCATTTCTATATTTGAAAACAGGATAAAGCTTACTGAGTACAATAACTACAGTGACTTTTTTTTATTTCCCTCCGCTTTTGACCTGCTGGGATCCAGCCTTGAACTCATGGCTGATCACATATCTGCCATTAATATCGAATCTGTCAACAAATAATTAGTTACATATTGTAAAGAAATACTTTAGAATTAAAACCGCTTGAATTAGAATTAATTATGAATCCCTGAGACACCTTAGCTAATTATGAAATGCTAACTAAATATGTAAATTTTCATAACTGGACAACTTATCTGGGTGTGCCTAAGAGTGGAGACCAAAGGAAGTGAAGACTCAAGAATAGAAAATATTCAATACCTACAATACCTCTGTGTAGGTGAACTGAAAATTCCAGGTGGTGTCAGGGATCTGCAGAGCTAAATGCCGATGTCTCAAATAAAAGCTTTAGTGGAACTGCTGTCACAGTGCACAGATACATTAAAAAAAAAAAGAAAAAAAAAATCATCAATAAGCCTATGTTGTTTTATTTTCCCCATTCACAAGTCACTAAAAAGGGTATCCTCTCCTTTCTATTAGATTGCTTACCTAATATAATGGAAATTCCATCAGGACTCAGGTCTGAATTTTGCTCCTCTGTTGTTTTCTCTTTTACTCTGTTTTGCATTTGTGCAGTAAACAGCCCTGTTCTCACCTCACGGACTACTTGGCAGAGAGAAATGAGAGTGATTTTACACAGTAGCAAAGTGAACTTCTGTAAACATTTGGTTTCATTTGAGATATTTTGATATCCCGGATACACAGCTATGAGAGCTGTATTAAAGGCTGAATGTATTGCACAAGAGCTGAAATCTAAAGATGAGGTTGACAGTATGCTCTAACTTGCACCTTTGGGGAAATGAGGTCCAGCATGATAAATAGACTTGGGCTATATTTTCAATCTCCTTGGAAACAGGCCCTCAGCAAAGAAACAGAGGAATGACTGCATGAAAGCTTGGGAAGGGAAAGGGCTGTTAACAACTGATAGCTACACAGAAACAGTTAAGGTTGAAATATACAGACTAGTATAAGTTGAATCAGTTTAAGTTTTGTTACATCCTACAGCTTACAGTAATTCCTCCATTAATACATAGATGTGTCCCTAACTGTTTTACAGACGTGCCAAGGAACGGTAACTTCTGGTTATTTGGATTTGGCTTACATTTTTCAGTAGTTTTAGCTCATACTTCCTCTTGATATGTGCTATTTTAGCCCTGGGGTCGTGTTCTGATCATACAGGAAGTCTTTAAGTATATGGCTGTCCCCACCCAGGACATGTGTCTGGCTTTTCTCCGAGTGGGGAGAGGGAAAGAAATCATGATAGCACAGATGTGAGCCCTTCAGGAACATGCACCTGGAGTCTGGGCTCACTTGCTGCCCAGAAGTGAGGTGCTCTCAAAAGAGGGTAAGGATAAAGCCAGTGAGAGGAGGACCACCGCAAGCAGATGCAGTGATTTAAAAAGGAAAAGAAAGGGGCTTTGCTGAAAATGCCCAGCTATATCATTTGAATACCACTGGAAACTGATTCTGCTCACACAGGGCTGCTCACACATCCAAAACCCTACTGGAGCAATGTCAAGGTGGAGTCTTCTGGGATGAGTTTTGCAAATGTGCCCAGTTGGACTGGAAAAAGAGATGGTAAAATACCTGGCCAGGCAGCAGGCTTTTGGGAGTCTGTTTGATACACAAAAGGAGCTGGGAGATCAGCTTCACTGGAGGTTCTGAGAGAAACCTTCATCTTGCTGCAGAAATGATGACATTCCTCTAGGAATAACTACTACCACAGGACACTTAAGCAGCCTCTGCTACCAGACTTCACACAGATTTTGCTTTTGAAAGTGCTGTAAAATTGCAAAAAAAACCCCACATCTTTGGGCTTGAGGAAGCACGGCTGGTAGCATCCTGCCTGTTTTATGGAACAAATTTTAATCAAAAGGATTGATTATCTCAGGTAGAGATCACTTTCTGCCTCTTGTTTCTTACATGTAGGATTTTAATTCCTTGTAGCACTGCAAAGATATATTCTTCAGGATTTTATGTATCCTGTTCTCAAGGCAGTATTTTTCCAATGAGTTTTCTGAAAGTAAATTTTATGAAATTATTTGAAAACACGATTTTCTTCTAATTTAGGGTCTATTATTAGAAGTTTTCTTCTCCCAATGTAACAAAACTGCTACCAAATCCACCGGCTTATTCTTTTGCTTCTCCTTTTTGAGGACTTTGTTCAAGCTGACCTTCGTCACTGCCAGCCTTGGCACATCTGTTCTCTTTTATGTCCTTTAAGATGCTGTTAAAAAGAGGCATTATTTCTGCTGCAAGAGCTACACTTAACAAGACGAAGGAAGACATTTAGGAATGGGCAGCACTGTTGATTCCTAGGGTTCTTTTCTAAGGAAGCAGCAGAACACACCTAAAGCATTGCTGATTAATTCAACAAATACCAATTTCCATGGAGATACCAGTGGGTATCCTATTAATAACAGAAATGGGCTAACCCAAAGAATAAGGGATGTATTCAATCCATACAGTTGTTCAAAGGTCTCCACATTTGGTTTTACCTGTCTTCTTTGTAACTGTTCAGAAATAAAACTTTGCAGAGCTTGGCACTGCACTCTCTACATGCTGCATTCTATCAGTTTTTTTGACTGTAAGTAGTCCACACTCTTTTCATCCCAGATAAAAAGTGTTAGACTTTAAAAAAAAAGAGTCAATTTTAAGTGTGTTCATTCTGCAGGGGGAACTTTTTACAAAGCCAGGCTGAACAACTTGCAAATGTGAACTGTTGCCTCTCTTTGGAACTCAGCAGGCAAAGTTTGAATCATATTTTTCTGCCAGTGATAGCTTTGAAAGGAAAGTATTGAGGCTTTTTGTTTTCCTGTCCTTTTGTCCCATTGCTAAGGAGGACTCCTTCAACCTATGCAACACAGCAATATGAGAGAGGTGAGGTACAGTGGTGTCAGCATGAGGCAGGGGGCCTTGAACTCCTGCCTTCTAATCCTGCCTCTGAGAGAAATCAAACCAAATTAAAAACATCTCCAGGCAAGATAGTGCATAACGTCATTGCTTTGGCTTAGAAGTAGCGCTGAGGTGTGCAACCCAGCAGGAGCTCCTGGAGGCAATACGCTGTCATTCAAACCAGCACAGATGCTGCTTAACTCCATTTACCAGCCTGACATGGGACTCTGAGAATGGTATGGGTCCCGGTGGCAGCAAAACTGCAGCTGCCTCCTCCACACCTTAGGAGAGAGAACAGCATGTGCTCTCCCCGAAACATCGCATTAAGCATACTCCTTTCAGTACTTCTTTCAGTATTTCTTTCTGTTCCCTTTTCCTTTTCTCATCCCCTGCCTTTATCTCCCACTGACCTGTAGTCGCTTACACCCACACAGCAACTTACAACACTGCTTACATTGCCCTGGAGTTTGAGCTTCTGCTTCAGAACTTCTGCTGTGGCCCAAATGCACAAAACACATCTGAGGATTTGGACTGAAAAGGAGGAATCGAGCTACTCTTGCACTCCCTTGATCAATGGTTGTTTAAGCGCCTGGCTGGTACCCTTGGGTGTAGAGAGAAGTCTGCAGGCAGGCAGCCTTAACTAACGTGCAGCAGATGCCAACAGCAGCAAGGGCAGCTGGACACTGTCAGTGCATGGGGAGACCTTGGAAGCCACCCAAAACCGAGAACTTCTCTGCCAGTTGTATGCCACTGGAGGTTCCCCATCAGCTCGGGTGATTTTACTGCATGATGGCTGCAGCAACAGTCAGGGTCTAAAGTGTTTTAGCTGTCCTTTTCATGATTCTGCTGTTATGCTGAACAGCTCTAGGAGACAATAGGAAGGTTCAAGAACATTATGTTACATCATGTATGTGCTTACAAATGTGACAGGCAGGGTTCATCGTTGAAAGGACAATGTTGTTGTGCTCTGAGTTCTACTTAGAGAGCAATAACATGAAATGATAGTATATGTTGCACACCTACCTGGAAATTTCGAGGGTTGTGAGTGCTTACTTCTGCTTACAAAGGTTTAATTGGCCACTATTTACATGGAAACCAGAGCACATAAACATATATTTGCAAGAGTGAGTTCAGCTCTGTACTCATTTGGGTCAAGTTGCTGTGCAAGGTAAATAAATCTAATACCCTCTAAACAGAAAAAGTGAGGTTGTAGAGTGCAGGAGGGAACAGAAGATACTTAGGAATCTGATTCTGAGATCAGCTTAGAGAAGAATGGACAGACATCCCAACTCCATATAACAAGAATCTTTCATGAATTACAACTTTTATACATGGCATAAAAAATTACACACGCATATTTTCATAGATTCTATTATTGTCTGTATGAAAAAATAGAACAATCAAATGTTTTTGTTTTTTTGTTTTTTTTTTTTTTTTCCTACCCTACCTTTATTTACCTTATATTTGAATGCCGGTTTTGGTAAGCTTAATTGCTAAGCATTACTAGTACTGAATAAATTACTACAATTTGGTTTATTGCACCTGCTTTTTGTCTGAGTGTAGTCAGGACATTGTGATATTTCAAGAATAAATTCACCAAACTTAAGAGATCTGGTTCATTCACAAGATAGATATGAGCCACTAGCATTGACTGATTAAAACTGTGAAAAATTGCCTGTTAATCAGTAATTTTGATGTAGTACTAGTAGGAGGGAGAGTGTTCATACTCCTCTTTCTTTAATGCAGCATTTTATGCATACGGTTATCTGGATTCATCTGCTACAGAATGAGGTTGTTTACCTGAATCCTACCTTCCCCAGGAGCTTGTGCTGACCTGGTTTATATATTCTTTACATTTAGACCTTGACATGTAAGTCTAAATTGACTTGAAAGCAATGTGACAGAGTGGAGGTTAACCAAAGTGATTTAAAAAAATAAATGAGTACAACTTAAATATCTACAGCCCCAGGCCATTTTGTCTCAGCTGCACTTTCATTATTCCAAGACCTGTCCTCAGGGGCTTTCCCTATCAGTGGCAGTGACTGAAGCTGGATTGTGAGCAATGACAATTTTCTGAGAATATTCTGGTGGTTATGAGTGTAAAACAGTACCCTTTTGCCTGCTGGACACAGTGGCCACTCCATGTGGAAGGAAATGAGGGATTTGCTTTCTGTTGCTATGTTTATATCAAGCGATTTTATATAATGAAAGCACTTTAACCAAAGCTCATCTCATTTTTCATGCTCAGAGAGTTCTGTTTAAAACTCAAATGTTTCTGATGAATCCGTTCGATGCCTCTGAGGTTGGAAATAATTTGGTATCACTTATTACCACTGGGGCAGAAATCTGCGCCTGAATCAAGAGGACATGATGTGGTGCTTCTGTGCTAACTAAAATGATTCCCATCATGTGAAGGTAGTTTTTATCCTCTTCCTTCACATTATCTTCTTAAAAAAAATAAATAAATTGAGAAACTTGCATATGGACTCAAGATCCTTCCATTCCCACTCAGATCTAAGAAGCATTTTTATTTCCCAAGCAGGCTTTGTGAGAAGAAACACACATTTCATCATGCATCTCTGACTCTATTTTCAAAGTAAATTTTCAGAGAGAAGTTGATAAGTTGATATTTCAAAACCTGCTTTGTCAAAAAAAAAAAACAAAAAACAAAAAACAAAAAAACACCAAAAACTTGCTAATAGGCAAGGAAGAGTATGTTCTGCCTGACTGAAAAGCACGGGAGCAAACTGCAGCATCAGTTCATAAAGACAGACTAAACCATTAAACCATTAGAATAACAGTATGGAGGACTGGAAAGCAAACAGCTTTTTAAAAATTCAAATCTTAGTGAAATTTCTTTGTCTATTCTATATCCAAATGAAGGCTCCCACTTTAGGAAGATAATTTAGTATATCTTCTGAACTTGACTTCCATGGCACTACCCAAACATCTGAAATGAGACTAGTATTTGAGGAGCGTGCTGAATCAGGAAAATAAATATAAAGTGGTTTGCCACATGTTAAATTAAATTGCTGCAGAGTCTGTGGTACCACTGAGAATTTTTCCTAATAAGATTGAAACCCCTTCTCCCCCTCATTCACCCATTAAAAACAGAGGGAATGTTATTATGCTGCAGCCTAATTTTCCAATACACTTCACAAAACATTTATGTGATGTGTTTCTTACCATTTTAACCTTTGAGAGCACAATGGGTACCACAGTTGCTTTCCTTTAAACAAAGTCTTGCTAGCATTAAACACACAAAAGAAGATGAATTTTTTGCCCCTTCTCATGAAGTAAACATGGGAAACCAGTGAAATAAATTAATTTGCTCTCAATTAGCACTCATTAAGAAGTGTTTTGCATGAACTAATAAACTTTTTATTTCTTGCAGAATAAAAACAAAAAATTACAGTGGTAAATGAGCAAGTAGTGACGGTGTATGTCACCAAATTACAGAGCTACACGAATGGCTCTAATAAAAAGCATTTTCACCCTCCTCAGAAATGATGGATTTTATTCTGCTGAACTTGAATAATAGTGTACGCTGCAATGCACTCCTCTGCCCCCTAAGTGGCTAGTAAAAATTAATCTTTGACAGCAGTGAGCAGTACTGGAGTGATTCTTCTTCTCTAAGCTTGTATTACTCAGTCCCTGGAAAAGGGAACAGAATATGCTACATCCTGTTTACTAGGTGTTTCAGGAGCAATCAGTATGAAAGCACAGAAATTTAGTCATAAAAAACCATGAAGGCATGCTGTGAAATACCAGGGAGACTTTTAATTCATAGCATTAGTTCACATTATTTTTATTACTTTCCTTTCATTCTATTTTAATAATAGAATAAAATAGAAAATGAAACAACCACTCCTAGATGTTTCCCCACAACAATTACTAATAGGGGAGATCTTTCACATCTTCTCTTAAAGAAGCTGAGGATGACTTTAACGATCTCCAGTCTCATGGACCTGTACTGTAATGATAGTTTAGAACTGCTTATGTTTTCTCATATACTGAGCTTAGGATATCTGCTTCTGATTCAGACACCTCAAGACAGCCATGACTTCATGCATAGAAGAGAACATAAACAATGATTCTGGGTTAAATCCTCCCATAGCAGAATAAAATAATGAAGAGTAGACATTATCTAGTGGATATTGAAATTATTTGCTTTTTCATTTCGTTTATTTGTTCTCTTTTGTTTTCGTTTTACTGTCAGTTTCTGTGTTATCTTAAGTGGTGTTCACACATTAGAAAGAAAAAGGAACTGTCTAAATAAGGTTCAGAACTTGGTGGTTTTTAGTTAGTTTGTCTTTTTTTATTTATTTTTTTGGGGGTCTGGGGGTTTGTGCAGTGGGGGATTTTGGGGAGGGTGTTGTTATTGTTTGTTATTGTTTTCATACAAAACTGGTGAGCCTGAATGAACAACTCTTAGCTGGTCAGCATGGGAAGGCCAAAACGAAGAGAGGATGTAAAGAGAGGGAGAAAAAAACCCTGCAGGGGAGATATGCAGTCAGAAAGATGGTTTTCTAATGGCTGCGTGTATAGAAGGAGGGTACCTAAAATACTGTTAGTTAAGTCCCTCTGTCCCACTGTGCTCAGGTATGTGAAAGAGAAAGAATTCAGTTAATTACTGGCATTGCTGTTTTCATCAGGTTTATTTTCTCATCTCCCTTCAACTTAAATTCTAACATCAATTACAATGTCAAGCTAGAGGTAGGATACACAAGGTTTTATTGTTCAGATGGTAGCCTTTTGGAACAAATCAGATGTAAAACCACATAGAATGATGCACATTCTGCTGAAAATCTGTATCTTACATATGAAGAAAAATACCTATCTGTGAGTCTGATGCTTTATTAGCAGTGTGCGATTCAAAATTCTCACTTATTCTCCTTCTGACCACCATTTTCTTTTTTTATTTATTTCTACAAAAACATTCTTCTTCTTACTTCTTTTGGTAAAATAAGGGGGACAGGGAGAATGTATGAATGTTCTCAGTTTCTTAGAAAAGGCTCTGTCTTCTGTGATCACTGATACAGTTATTGTGAAATGCCATAGCTATAATGGACTTGTTCCAGAAGTTTCACTGAGATGGTCCAATCCTTAATCCCTGCCCTAAATTGTTACTTTTGGCGCCACATCACAAAATTAATCTTTCCATTCGCTTTGCAACAAATCATTTAACAGTCTGTGAATCCATATAAAAAGAGCCATGGGGCAAAGCTTTTGATAAAAGTTAGTGAGAACCTAACCAGTTTGCATATCTTATTTGGGAAGAAGAAAATAAAAGCTTCAGGGATGTCAGGTCTGACTACAACTTTTAGTTGGTCCTGCTTTTTCTGCCAGAGTGCACAGTCCATTTAATAGTTTCTTCTGGTTTCGATATATTTTCTGTATAATCAGGGGTCTTTGAGAGATGACTGAACACTGGTCAATTTGGACATGTGCATTTCAGTGATTTGAAATATCATTAATATCATGATGTTCCACTTGCAGAAAATCAATGCCAGTAGTGAGGTTTCTACTGGAGATCTAACGGTGGATTTAAATGGCATGTTAAGTCAGTGTTTATAGAAGTACACTAAACAACTCTCCTCGCATATCAGAATAACTTGGACAAATTATGTAATCATTGAAGACTGATAGATGTATATGTTCTAAAACTAAATATAAATTTAAAATTTGCTTAATGTCAAACCAGAGAGTTAATCTTATTGACTGCATCTATTCATTTCTTACCTTGGTGAGGTTTTGGAACAGGATGGCCAGGGAGGTGGTGGAGTCACCATCCAGGGAGGTGTTCAAGAAAAGTGTAGACATTGCACTGAGTGAGATGGTTTAGTGATGTGGTGGTGCTGGGTCAATGATTGGACTAAAAGATCTTAGTCTTTCCAGCCTTAATGGTTCGAGGATTCTATGGTTCAGCAGCATTCCAAGAAAAAGGTGGGACCTATTCTTCTCTTTCTCCACTGTTCTGTCATTGCAAAAGCCCTGCAGAAGCTTCCATATATCTGTTTGTTGGTTTGTTCTTCCTTATGTACTTCACATCATTGTCGCATAATTTGGTACTAACAGCAAATGAAGTAACCAGTATGCTGAGACACCTTGGGTCAGTTGTTGTTCTGGGTCTACTTTAATAAGTTCAGTTTCTGGACAAAAAATGAAATCTTGTCTTAAATGTATGACTGGGTACTGGGGGAGGAAGATTGGCAGGGAAAGGAAAGGCAGCTGTATTTATGAAAACCACAACTGAGTTACATTTAATGACAAATTTTGTAAGATTATTGGTGCATATTGGATAGCAATATATTTTAAAATTCTGAATTTCTCCTGTTTGATTCCAGAAGCTGAGATATGCTAGATCTTATGATAAAGCATAATGTCTTAATAAAAGTAACTAGAATTAGAAGCAATACTGCAGCACTGAGATTGGGTAGAATTGAAGCAAGCTTCAAAAGGATTTTATGTAAACGTCTAGACTGATGCTATAATTTTTGGTCTAATTTAGTATTAGGAATCTTTCACTAGCAGAAAGCTTAAGCTAGTGAGGGAAATTTCAGCTCCATAAAATGGTAGTTTTTCATAGATGCTCTGTGTGAAAAAGAAGGTATCAGTTCTTAGATCCTTTTTAGCTCTTTCCTCACAGATGCTAAAGCACCTGTGAGAGATTGTTGGAAAGTGCTATATTATATTATTTTCTATTTAGAAATGAATGTACGTAGTAAAAGTCCTGTCTATTGAGCTGAAAATGAACTCCTTGGGGCATACGTCTGATGTCAGCAGGAATGAGTAATTTAGAACTTGAAGTCTGTACTTCCTCCCCAGAGTACGAGGCACAAATATGAAAGGATTTTAAAAAATACCCTTCACATTTGCATCTAGAGGAAAATACAACAGCTCCAATTTATTTGATTTGTTCATTAATTGCTCAGCTAATGCTTGGAAAAGAACACAACAGGGACAAAATGTAGCCATACACTCACCAGGCAGTTCTGTGAAAATTTGAGCTACCAAGGGAGTGTATGTAACACAGACAATGTATTGCATATAAAACCAAAAATTAATATGAAAAAAAAAAATAATAAAATAAAATCAGTAAATATTTAGATCTGCAGTCTTCAGCAGTACTAGCTCCATAACGTATAGGGAGGAACTTGTAAAAGTACGTATATGCGGAACTGGAAAGGAAAAATTATTTTATGATTGTTTCCCCTCATCACTTTACATCATGAAATGTATTTGTTCCATCAGCAACTAACAAATCAGTAACTAACAAATTTCAGACTTTTTTTTTTTTGTTTGTTTGATGTTTCTGATTAGATCCAAATGTGAGATCAGAGATGAATAAACATTATCCAAGCACATAAGACGGACTTACTAATTCATTTAAAATGGTAGTGCTAAACTTTTCTTCCAAATACTCCACAACTGACTTTTCAAGCCCACCCTGCTGCTTACCTTGTTTTTGTGGTAATGTTTCCATTAGCTTTCAACAGCTTAGTCTGGGACCACAACACCCTGGTTTAAAAACCTTTTACATAATGGCTGCATCACACAGATTTGTAAGCTGTTACCCCACACGAAAAAATAATGGAAACTTTTTCTAGTTATGGTTTTTATTGTTGGTTGAAGTGGAAAACCCAACTTATACACATAGGTTTTTCTGAAAGTAATGTCTCATATTTATTTCTTTATTTCAATGGAAACCACATCTGAAACAAAAAGCACATTAACACTATTTGATAGAGTACATTCTCAACTACAAATCACTATTTTTCAACATAGTCACCACCATTAGCTGTCCATATTTGCCAACACATTGAAGCTGATATTCAGCTCTGTACACGGTTTCCTGGTTGTAATCTACTGAGTCACGCATGTGAGTTGATGGAGACACTCTTCATTTTGTAGCGTGATAGGTGTGCATAGCTATCTGGAAAATGGCTTGTCTTTCACGCTACTGTCACCACTGCTGAAACGCACCACCCAATGCCTCACTGTGCTCACATCCACTCTTTGGTTTCCATGTCCTTCTTCTACCAATAAAATGTAACAGGATATTGGTGAGAAGGTTCAATCTCTATACATTTGCATTATGCAACACACTCATTCTGTCTCAGTTGTCTAGGCACTGGTCATGGCAGCTGGGCCACTACTTGACCAACCAACAACAGATCTCTGTATTTTTATACCTTTAACATTTTTTGTTTTGCTCCTACTATGATATCACTTTGCACTACATTATAACTGGATAATAAATTCATTTATAAAATTATTACTTTTTTAGCAATCAAAGATTGAATGTCATCATCTGCCTTTGGTTACTGTGGTACACATGTAATTCCTTCAGTTTGTAGAATTATCCACGGTATGTACAGCCATCCCAGAGACAAAAAGGACAGACTAAAAATAAAAAACGATTAACATCTTCATGTAAATGGAGCAGTACATCCCTATGACAAATGAATGAATTTAAATACTAGAAATGTCTTGTACTTTATTTGTATTGCACATGGATAGTTCAAATACAACAAGGCTTCAGATGTTTTTCTGTGAGGGTACAGAAAAGTATATAATCTTCTTTTGATGAATAACTTTTCCCCTATTCTCTTTCTCAGAAACAGAAATTGGCTTCTTCTGCACATATACTGTTCTCATCCCTATTCTAAATGAGAAGGAAGAATCTTTCAGACCCTGGTTGCTTAGATACTTAGTTTAAAAGTTTTGGTCAATGGTGTTTCATCAATCATTTTGCAAAATTTGAAGTCAAGGAGAAAATTTATCTTAGTTACAGGCTGAGCATAAGAAGTTTTTACCCCCCTTTGTAGCATGGGCTATGGTCCACTTCCCAGTATCATCTGGATGTTGTCATTTATCACATTCCTGTTTCTAGAAAGGGCCTAAGACATCAGCAACACATATACCATTTGCTTTTCTTTCTCCCTGTAGGTTCAAGGCTTTTGACTTGTACACAGAATCATTACCTGTGTAACTTTGGTGTAATCTGAGAATTGAGATAGCAGATTAAACTGATATTAGCCATCCTGTTTCTACCATATGAAAAATCAGAAGTGCTTAAGGTTTTAGACTGAGGTTGAGAGTAATCTCACTAAGTCGGTGTAGCTACAGTGAAGACAATGCAAAGAGAAACCCTAGAGTTCTTTTATAGTCAGTGGAGAAAACCTAGAACTATATGGAACAACTCCTCTTGTTCTACTGTAGACATCCCAAACTGACCAGTTACATTATCATCTACCACTTAACTATAAAAGAAAGATAGGAATGACAATTGGAGATGACAGGAAGGGATTAAGTAGCTCATATGTTGACAGACCCCTATCAATTTAGGTATTGTACCACCAAAAGTCTGTAGATTATCCAGAACATCCACACTGGCTATATATTTCGGTACAGTTTTTATTGGAGGCTCATAACATTTCAGTGAAAGCTTAGGCCAGAGAGGATAATTTACATAAATGAGAATGAAACAAAATGGCTCTGTT
The DNA here is from genome assembly GCF_039878825.1 of Excalfactoria chinensis. NCBI lineage: Eukaryota > Metazoa > Chordata > Aves > Galliformes > Phasianidae > Excalfactoria > Excalfactoria chinensis. Next base: position 154,685,523 of record NC_092825.1, on the reverse strand, counting down.
TAGTAACTCAGATACAAATCTTCAGATATATAACAAAGAATTATCAATTCAGTATAAAGATACTTGAATCCAATAGCTGAAGGTAGCCAAGCAAAATCAGTTATTGTATCCCATTACGCACAGGAATTACATTTGTGCATTTTCCAGAAGCAAACCTTGCCTATTACCTTGTTTATATGTTTAAAACAGTAAGCAAATAAACTTTCAATAATCAAAGAAAAGATAAGTTTTCTGCAAGATCATTTGGCATATCAGGATGTTGGGAATGGAAATGTAAGGAAACACCTACGCTGACATGTATGCCTTGAAATGGGCACATGAGTCTGATCAATTGATTCTTAGTAGTTTTTTGATACTCAGTAGGAATGAATGAATCTGCCGAGGGGGCAATTAATTGTATCTGAAAAGTAGTGTACACGATAAATCAGATAAATCATCTTTTAAAAACATTTATTTTCCTGTTGGCACAGAAGAGAGATTAAATAATTTTAATGCGTAGCTGTTAGAGTTCTGGAGTTAGTTTGGATAAATCCCAGTTTTCCCTTTTGTATCTTTGGCTCTACAAAGAGCTCAGACAATTAGCTTTACAGACAATATTTGAGTGACCAATTTTACATTAACTGAATCACATTTAAATTGAAGCAGAGATTTAACATGTTTGGTGGACCTTTACCACTTGTAGTAGTAGAAATTAGAAAAATAATTAAATTTAGCCTGTTTGTCTCACTGAAAGTTGTCATGACGTTTTTATGCTAAAAACATAAAGCCTCAGAATATAATGCTATAATGAGTATGACAGATGCTCTCAAAGTAGTACTTCCTATTTTATTGCATTGGCCTATCATATCAGAGGTGGATGTTGGTGGTGTGACAGTAGAGGCTGAACCTTCTTGCCATTATCCCATTACAGTTTCTTGCCTTGCAACAGATGGCAGAAGAGGGACAGTTTGACAAAATGACATCTGACATGGGAGTGAGTATGAAGCAAAGGCGTGTTATTGAATTCATCTTTGTGGAAAAAATGGCACCCATAGACATTTATTGATGCTTGCTGAACATTTATAAAGACCAAACAGTGAAGCAATGGGTGATGCATTTCAGCAATGACATCTTCATACCAGCTATGAAACTGTTGGTCACCCCTGCTGGTGCAGATTTTTATGAGCATGGCATGCAGACTCTCACCCATTGCTGGTAAAAATACATAGCTAATAGGGGTGACTATGTTGAAAAACAGAGTTATGTAGATGACAATTTTCTCTTTATATCTGTTGTAGCTTCCATATAAATATTTATTATGTTATACATATCTTTTGATGAATGGGGTGAATATTACCTGTATCCCATGTAAGGCTTTGTTCAAGACCAAATCCTTATTCGAAAATCCCCCAAACTTATATTCTAATACTAATGTTTAGTTAGTATTAGTAGTACTAGTATTGGTATTAGTATTATTAGTAGTTAGTATTAGTAGTACTAATGTTGTATCAGAATGTGCATATCTATAACTGTTAATAGGAAGTGCTTGACATTCAGACAAAGGAGATAAGCATTATTTTTTCCTGACAGGAACTGTGCAACATATAATAAGTTCAGTATCTCAGCAAAAGAAGTCTGATTTTTTTATTTATTTATTTTTTTTTTTTCATTAAAGGCAAATGAAATTTCCATTCATTAATTTATAGTTTGTCATGATGCCCCTAACGTATCTTAACTCTAGTCAGTGAGATAAATTTTAAAAGAATGCCTATTGGCTTTGGTAAGTCAACATAGCATCCGTTTTTAAATGACAATCTGATGATGCATCTGTCATCTTTCTAGCTTCCACCAGGATTTCAAGTCAGTGATGTTCCTTCATTCGTTTGTTTGTTCATTTGTTCCTTTCTTCCTTCATTTTGGAGGTTGGAGGAAGGGAATCTGACAATAAGCTAGAAAAATCCATTCTGCCAAATTGCATGCCCTGCTGCTTCATCACCATTATTATACTGAGGTTTTACATTAAAGTACCCTGGATTTTAAATTGAAAGTCAAATATAATTTGCTACTAGAAGCATGAAGTGAGTGACTAGAAAAGCTGATAGCTAGGCGCAGCATGACAAATTGGTATCTATCTAATAATGAGTCTTACAAGGTCATGGATCACTACAAACCTCTCAGTTTTATGTAAGTAGAACTGGACTACATTGTGTCAATCGTTGTTTTAGGGGAAAGGGCAATATATTTTAGATTGGCCCATACATTTTCAGAGCTAATGCTAGACAGATAGAATAAGTTCTTTTTTTTGAGAGAGAGAAAACTGGGGGAAGTGACAGAGAAAGAAAGGGAAAGAAGTTTTGTTCTACACTCTCGTTTTTAGGATAAATTTTGAACAAATAATTTTTTCCATTGTGTGTATTTAAGCTTTAGGAAAGAAGAAACACAGAGATTTATATATTATTAAAAAAAATAATAAAAATAAGGAAGTGATTATTTAATGGGATTTTTACGTAAATCATGGATTTGATTTGATGTCTACAGCTGTATCAACAAAAACAGGAGAGTAACAGCTGTGTTCCTATACCAGGAAAAAATGCTATTAATAGGAGAACATTACTACATTTGAAACATTCAAATCACTTCTCAGCAAGTATTAAACAATAGGTTCCTATTGGAGTTAATAAAGGTATGACTATTTGTACCACAAGCTAGATTGTCTTATAATATCATCCCTTAATGACATATCCACAAAATTTGTGCAGCTGGTAAATGTTGTCATTTGAGACTTACACTCAGCTGAGATCATTTATTAGGAGTTGCTCTTCTGGGACACAAAGACCTTTATCAGCTTGCTTTATGACATTATTTTTATGTGCTTTTATGAGACATTGTGTACGATTCATGTTCCATAATTTTGGCATCTAAAATGGAGTTCATAGTTCTAAGTTCCTTTGTCATCACTGTAGTAGAATAGAAGGATATAATCTTTTGAACATTCTGAAAGAGGTTATTTTATTGCAGAATAGATCTCTGGGATAGATCAGATTGTCTGCTAGAAGGCAGAAGAGCTTCTGGCAGTAAAAGAGCCTAGGGTGAAAATTTGGGTTTCATCACCTACTCTTTAGATCTCTAAAGTTGGATAAGACAGTTCCTAGAAAATCTGCTTCCTTTTGTATCTGTCTCCCCTCAGGGGAAAAATGAAAATAGAGAGAAATGCAGACTTACGGTAAAAGACATGCATCAGTGACGGACAGTGGCTAAAGGGTACAGTCTAGGGACAGAGGTATGGCAGTCCAGGGAGAAATATGTTTTAGGAAACTGTAGAGCTGACAGGGATTTGGTGACTGCTGTTCTGACCCAAAGTGGAGTCTGGAATTCAGCTAACTGACCCAAACTATCTACATGCCTCATCCAATATGACCATAGGCCATACTGTTTTGTTTTTTTTTACAGAAGACTAAATCTTACTGGGAGGTTAGTCATGATTTACTGTTCCTCTGTTGTCTTAGAAATAGGGTAGTAATAGCATTGCCAAAGTGACATGCCGTGAAGACAACTCCCTATAAAGATGCTGTCTACTGAAAAACAAAATGTAGAAGATGTGATCATGTTAACAGTTCTAGCTAGGGAGTTTGGCTCTATAAAGTATCTTGTTTAATCTATTTCTATGTTGGAGGTCTCTTGTTTAATCTCTCTTATGTCAGCTAAAACTGAGTTGACTGCAACATCAATAGTCATGAACAACCTACAATATATGCAACAGTTAGAATTGTATTTCCTGTGCAATGAACCTTTCAAAATGCTAGGAGTCTGTTAGCTAGAAGTGGCTTACATTCTTGTTTAACTCACAAAAGGGACATATTGTGCCCTGTCTCTCAATTCTAGTTTTGCTATTTTTTTTCTACCCACAAGGAAAACCGGAGTGTATGCAACACATGGTAGAAGCAAGCCAATCTTTTGTACAATGGTCTAATCCAAAATTCATAGAGATTAAGAGAATAGAGTCTTCCTGATGAGTGCTGGATCAGCTCTTCAGTTTACTGGCCCCAAGAATAAAATGCTGCTCAATAAGTTTTATTTTGAGAGTGAAAGCTGTCAAATCAGTCACTTTGTGGAAGGACTGTCCCTTGTAGGCACAGCATGGCCCATAGAGAATAACCGAACAATGAGTAATAAGCAGCATGGATTATGAGAATAAATCTTATCAGACAAATGTGATTGCCTTTTCTGATAGCATTACCAAATAAGTAAATGAAAGGAAAATAGCAAACCTAATACAGCTTGACTTCAGTAGAGAATTTGATATAGTGACCATGAAATCTCATACAATTAATTCAAATCGGCAAATAGGAGAACTGTCACAAGGATTGAAGATGAGCTAAAAGGCTATATTGATGGATCAAGTTGAAAAGAGATACATAGATATTTGCTATGATGCTGGCACTAAATCAAGACTTGTTTAACTTCTTAATTCCCGATTCAGAAAGAGGAATGAGTCAGTTCATTAAAAAACCTGCTTATGACATAAACGGGGAGGGGCTTTGAGTGTCCTCTTGGGGAAAGAATAATACAATATGCTAGAGACAGATGTAATAAAAAAATAAATAAATGATAAAAGTTCAAGGCAACACCTCTGGTGTAATTTGAAATGAATATTAAACAAGTATTTAATAATCTGGAAAAGGAGAGAATAAAATATAATTGTGGCAGATAATGGACATAACTTGGAAGAGTCACAAAAGTGCAAGTGTAATTATAGGTGAATATGTAAAATTATTGCCTCATGGAAGAAGGTGATATATCAGAAGACTAGATTAATTCTGAGCAAGAAACAGACAGGGTCTTTACTGCTTCAGCACTGAAAGGATCAGAGTGTTTCTAGAATTAATGAATAGAGCTGCAAGACACTGAATTAAAAGCCAAATGACTAGACGCATTGCTTTAAAATGCAGTAATATTTAAAAATGGATAAACTATAATGGTCTAGGTAAAAATCCCTGAGTTTGTACATTTATCATAATACCTCAAATTTAGTGATATGATATGAAGACTGTCTGGTAATATAGATCTGTATGTAATCTTGACTAATAAATAGAAGGGAGCCTGGTAGTCTCAAAACATCAATGGAGTACAAATCTTGAGGCTGGTGAGGAACTCTGTTTGATGCAGAAACATGTAAACAAGAAACACGTAGACAAGAAATATGATTTTAAGGTGATTAGAAACAACATCTACTTGCCATACTATAAATGTATACTGAGACATATTGCATGAGTAAATATATACTATATGTATATATTTCTTTGCCTTTCACCTTTGTGGCAGCATAAAAAACTTGCAATGAATTTTGTTTCTTTAAGTAAAAGTTTCCTTAGTGTGGTAGAAAGATAAAATATTTGGGACAATATCATCTCCCATATGCAGAGTCCTTACCACCCCAGATGGCATACCAACTGCCAAGTTCTAGAAATGTTACTGAATTATTACCTTCCAAATATGAAGCAGACTAAACCAACACTGCATATAATAGATCCTCCCTCAAGTGCTTCCAAAATTAAGACTAGGTGCCTCTTTTTCTATACAAAGCCCAGATGGTACATACAGACCAACTGTGAACTACACTGCTGGTGCGGCATTTAAACCATACAAATATGTATACTAGTGTAACAAATGACCTTTGTTTACAAATAGGAGAATGAATCAATGAAAGAGATGTAAAGTTTTGCAGCTTGAATTGAAGACTGTATGCTTTGGCTATCACTCAGTATGACCCTTCGTACAGTGAAATTAGGTACAAAACAAGTTTTGCCCAAGTAAAACTATTTGAAATGAAAATATAGACTCTGATGTTTGAATTTGTGAAAGTCTAACTTAATTCTTATGGTCAGAACCCATATGTACAGTTATCACTCAGTACACTTGAAATAAATATCTGTAACTTTTAAGAAAGTAGAGGAACTAAAAGCAGAAGAAGGGAAATGATTTTCAATCTAACATTTGAAGAAAATGAAAGCTTTGTGTTTCCACCAGTTTATCAGACTCTTTTTTTTTTTTTTTTCCAATACCTTTTAGATCTATTGGCTTGTTTCAAACAAATGTTGTAGATGTGGAGAGGTCTAAAGATTAATATTAAATAATAAAAAAAAGGAATCACATAGATCCATAGGTACATCACGAGTAGCACCAAGTTATTCCATGGTAACAGTGGAGTGAGAAGATGAGGAAACTCCTAATGGCACATCTGTCATGGACTGCCTTCTCTGAGTGTGCAGAAAAGCAAATATTAATGGAGTCAGATTTTTGGTTGGAATTCACATGTTATTGTGAACTAACAGGACATTTCTCTGGATATGAGCATAAATGACTCAATGTTTTTTTCTTTTTCTGACACTTAGTAGCTGGTAACAAGTAACGATGAAGTTTTTCCCATTATACTTCTAAGTTGTTTCTCAAACTTAAATTTTACTTCTTTCTCTCTCTTTTTCTATTTTTTTTTTCCTTCCCTTCTCCCAGTCCTCCTTCTGAATATTCTGATTCTTATTCTTATTTGTCAGTGAAGTCTACCTGCATCCACAAAGAAATTCATTTAGAAAGTCAGTTAGCAGTAAGACAGAAATTCAAAGACAACATTGCAGTGAGGAAGGTGAATTGGGTGGATCTTGCCTGACCTTAGAAAAAAGCAATTGAGACTGAGATATGTTATCTGAACTATGGGAGAATTCAGTGAAAATTCAGCATTCACTACCACATCCCTGCTCTGCCTATGATATTAAATACAGGAATATGTCATAGTTAGGATAACCTCTTGCAGAGTGTGTGGTGAATTAGTAGCATTTTTCTTTTTGTATAAAAATGCAATGTAATAAAAGCAAAGACATACATATAGTAGATACTGTATCAATAAATCTGGACAAATTCTGTTGACTGAATTTTATCATAATTAGGCATGTTACCAAAAGCAGAAAGATATAGTAACATGAAGTGTTCACCTGGATGTCTCTGCATGGAAGGATGCCAGAGGTGGCTCTAGAAAGAAAACTAGATTTGTTCTCAGAATGATCATTTCTGAATTACTCCTATTTAGATGTGTGACAGCACACTGTTGCCTTGTACTTCTGCAACAGATCTAAATAAATAGGAAAAATACTCCATACAAGAACTATATTTAGTTCACGGATTTCTGTAGTTTTAAGAATATCAGTTTAAATGATTTCAAATTCTTTGTACAAAATTTAATCAGTTTATCATAATATCTGATATTACTAGAGCATGTTTGCTTACCTAATTTCTGAACATCTTGGGTTCTTTGAGCACAAAGGTCACATCTCCATACAGTGACTTCAGTGGAGGTGCATCAATTTACACCAGTTGAAAAAGGAAAGGTCTTAAAGAATGTTGTAGTCAGATTTTCTCATAGTAAAAGACATGGCATATCTATAAGTCTTCATTTTAATGGCACTGCAGCCAGTTAAACATGGGGCAGAATCCTAGGGTAGTTATGGTATGATAACATTGCTGAATATTTCAACCTTTCTCAGCTTAAATTACTGCCATTGAAGTATAAATGTTTTCCCTGCTCCCATCTAGTCAAGTATCCTGCACAGAGTAAAGAACAGGAAGAAAAGCTCTACTAGCCCTGTCTTTAAAAGTCTTATCTAGGAATAAGATACTGAACTCTTCTGCGAATAATCCTGCATACAGTATTTTACAGAATTCGGTGCCCTCTTGTCCTAGGCAGCATACAGCTTTGCATATATGTAAATTTTTTGTAGTTGACGTTAAAATTGATGGATAGCTTTGAGGGAAAACTTGGAAAACTGGGATTCTTAAATAAAACTCATTTCTGGTACCTACTTCTGTATCTCAGAAGACTAGGAAATGGAGGCTGCAGATAGTGATGTAGCACGTATGTTCAACTTCCATGACCTACGTTCTGAACATGTGTTAGCTAGCATGGATTTTTTTGGCTTGCAGATCGCATCTGATGACAGAAGTCTACCCAGATCATCCAAGGGTCATGGCCAACACTGAGGTCCATCCATGCATGTCTCTCTCCAGCTATAGGCTCAGGCTATATCCCTTCTCCTTATCTACACAGAGGAAAGGATATTTCAGGATGGGGTACACTGAATGAAGCCTAGGGTACTGAAAAATGAAAAGCTTTTAAGGATCTTTGGTTTTCAGAGTTGCACAGAAAGGCAAATACCTTTTGTGGATTCTTTGATACTTTATATGAAGCAGAGGGGCAAAATCACAGCTGCTCATGTAGTCCCTTGTGAAGGAACTGGCTAGAATTGTGCCTGTCATTTTGTCACTGGGTTAAGTGTGATGTTTAAGTATTGATAAAACAGCAACAAAAGTCATAACCACTACAAGAAAAACAACAACAACAACTCAGGAGAAATGTATTACTTAAAAAATGTGAGATTGTGAGATTTTTGACTTTTACAGGAAAGCTTTCTGGTTTGGTTTATCTGAACTTATAGGCTCAAAACAGGTCAACTTTTTTTTTTTTTTTTTTTTTTTTTTTTTTTTTTTTTTCCCTTCTGTAGCTTTATGGAAAGATTTATTTGTCTCAGCGCAGCTCTACAAGAGTAAACCGAATCACTGCTTGTTCATGCACTCTGATTAAGGGTCTTACTGTCAGCTCTGTTTCTCTCCTCTTCTGAGGCCTGAAGTGTTGCTGTTGAGTACTTGCTAAACCATGATGGTACCATTTGTCTGAAATAGAGCTTGGAAAATAGGAAAGAAACTGACAGGCATTCTCTCTAGTCCTGAATTTCTTTTCAATTCATCTGTTTTCTCTGCTAAAGGGTGCAGTCTCTGGGGGGAGATATGATTAGCAGCAACATAACTTTACTCAGTTTATTCATTAAGATGAGGTGCCGTAGGTTCATGACGATATGGGTTTCAAGTGAGCCTCAGGGCTAAAAGGACATGTTAAACCCACAATTCTCCTCAGAGATGTTTTTGTGTGCTTTCTGAGCATTTGGCCAGGATTTCGGTTTGTTCTTCTCTGTTCATTTAGCCATGAACCTACAAAACCAAATACACTTGCTTAAAAACATGGATATTTGCCATTTGCCCCAGACATTTTCCCACTGAATTGATGGACATTGAAAGCTTCAGGTAACTAGGGAGGAAAGACACAATGAAACAGTGATGGCCAATCACATCCTTTGAGTAACAAATAATGCATGCTGAATAGTCAAGGACATAATTAAATGAAAAGTTTGCCACAGGCAATTTGATTGAAAATGTTTGTAGAAAGAGCCTCAATCATTTAAAGAAAATGAACACATTTATGTGGATCATAATGTTTTTGCTAATAGTCTGTCAACCAAAAAAGAGGTTATTTACTTAGCTAAAATGTTTCCCAAGTACTATTTGCCCAGCTCTAGTGTGTGAAATGACATATTGAATTCAACTCTACCCTGATCTTTTTTATCTTTTTTTTTTTTTTTTTTTTTTTTTTTTAAGAAAAGGGTTTTTAGCCTATAAAATATCCCTGGATAATCACAAATATCAGATGCTGTGACCGTACTATGTTTCTTGCCTATTTACTGTTCATTTGAACTGCAGGTGGAAATCAGGGCTTCAAGTACCTGCTTCACTTGAAGTACAGAAGAAACTGTCTTAGTTGATACTGTGAAAGAAAAAAAACATTGTCTTTTCCTCCTCATTTAATGAATTTTTGTTCTAAACATATGAAAGGATCCTATCCCATCTGGTGACTTATGCATTCCCTACAGGGCTGCACGCTTAGCGATACCTAGCTGCGTGAATTGACACATTATTTCACCAGATTACCACACTTGTTTTCTGTATATTTCTTTCTATTTGTAGAATTTTTCAGAGTTCCAGAGAAGAAATGCTAACTCCAAATGTGTAAGAACTCTTAAGTAACTTTGGGAGAATGCATTCTGGTCATTTCTGTGTTCTTTTCTTTCCAAATCATCTCTCTCTCTCATTCTTTCTCACTTTATTTATTTATTTTTAATCGCTCCTTCATTTAATTTGAGAAAATTTGATAACCATGGGCATTTTATTTTATTTTTATCATCTGTTTTCCATTTTTATTAAATAGTTATGTTTTATTGTTAACTGAAATTGAAAATTGACCATATTATGTTTGTGCTATAATAATAGCATCTGGATTTAAAACTGTGGGAAAGATTACTTCACAGATGTTCTCAATATATGGGTTCAGGGCCTTAAAATTTCATATCATATGGGGGATTTCCTGCCCTGATCTCTTTAGTAGCTGAGGTTTTGCTTCAAAAGTAAAACTTCTCCCTGTCACTTTGAGGGTAGGAAGGTTAAGGAACAGTATCTTCAAGCTTCAAGCATTTTGATATAATAAAGGTCTCTTGCAATAACATGCAGTCTTTTAGTGCTTGGTCCAAAACATCACCCTTATTTCTAGAAAAGCCAGATACACAAGAAATACATGCTGAAATACAAATATCTTCACCCATGCTTGAGAGAAGTTTTATTCTGTGTTCACTGACAATCCAACACACAATTTCTTGAGAAGTTGGAAAGGTATTAGTATGTCTTGTAAGGGCATTGAATACTGTAAACTTCCCCAATGTATCACAATTACAGGAACACCTGTTCTAAGTAACATTTTGCTGAGACACCACAAGAATTTGGTGGTCAATAGCCCTCAACATTTCTCATTTCTTTCCTGTGGTGAGGTGCTTTAGTGTTTTCTCTCTGGACTATAATAGAAAACTCATAAGGTCAATGGTTCAATGCTTTTTAAAGGATAACTCCCACCTCCTCTATTTCTTATTAATAGTGCCTTTCCAACACACTTGCGATTCTTGCAGATTCAGTGTACTTTTCTTCATTTATTTTTTTAAATTTATTCTTTATACATACCAGAGGAAGTCAAGAAATAAATAAGTTATTGGTATAGTCTACATTAAAATGCACAGGTGCTACCAGGAATGTAGAATTTATAGAAGAAAACATACATACTCCATTATGAAAAAAAAAAGTACTATGGAACAGGAACTCAGTTCTGAAAAATATGAAGTTTTGTGATTCAAACGGGATACTTGATTTTGTATGAAGTTGATGGGAGATAGCAATTCCTTGCATGGTAATGGGAAATAAGGACTTTTTATAAGGGTGGGTAGCAGCAGGACAAATAAATGTTGGCTTTAACATGAAAGTGTGTAGATATAGACTGGGTATTAGGAAGAAGTACTTTCCCATGGTGATGAGATGCTGGAACAGGTTGCCCAGAAAGGCTATGAATGTCCCCTCCCTGGAAGTATTCAAGGCCAGGCTGGATGGGGCTGTGAGCAACCTGGTCTAGAGGGAGGTGTCCCTGCCTGTAACAGGGGATTGGAACTACATGATCTTAAAGGTCCTTCTAACCCAAACCATTCTAGGATTGCATAAGATAAAGTCTTAGATTCTAAATATATTCTGTGTGCTTCATGGCACTTTTGTGTGTCAGAATTAATGGTCCAGGCTTTTAGAGAGCAAGATGGTGTCATGGGTTAACCTAAAATCTACCGGCACCCATGACAGGGGGGCAGTCGGCCCGCAGGCCGCTGGCCCAGAAGGAAAAGAAAACAGGGAAAAAGGAAATAAATACAGCGGCAATGACCTAAGGAGGCACACTTATTTACTAAATACTATATCGGAATACAGAATAACACAATATAATACAATATAATTGGAATTAAGGCTAACGAATCAAGTAAAATAGGAGAGAATGAGTCCCGAATCCGAGAGGCCTACTGTAACTCTAGGCGAAACGGCTGGAATGCTTCCACACACTCCCCCATGGCTGGCAGGATCCAAGAGAGCGAGTCCAGCACTGAAGTGAGATTATATAGAGTCCGTGTCTGTCGTGGGTTAGCCTAAAATCTACCTGCACCCAAGACAGGGGGGCAGTCGGCCCGCAGGCCGCTGGCCCAGAAGGAAAAGAAAACAGGGAAAAGGAAATAAATACAGCGGCAGCGATCTAAGGAGGCACACTTATTTACTAAATACTATATCGGAATACAGAATAACACAATATAATACAATATAATTGGAATTAAAGCTAACGAATCGAGTAAAATAAGAGAGAGTGAGTCCCGAAACCGAGAGGCCTACTGTAACTCTAGGCGAAACGGCTGGTACGCTCCCACACGGCTCTCCCCCTGGCTGGCAGGATCCAAGAGAGCGAGTCCAGCACTGAAGTGAGATTATATAGTCCTGGTCATATGACTGACCGTGGTGCTCCCTGGGACATGTAGTCTTCTTTCTGTGAGCAGCAGATTCGTCAAAATTATCTATGCTTAACATGATGTTATGATGTGGAATACTGATAGCAAAATTACAACATTGCAAAACATTGCAAAACCATGACATTCCACCCCTTATTCTACATCATTACATCATGCTTATTATACACACACACACATATATATAGTCGTGAGCAATCAGAAACCTTATTTTCTTAACAATTTATATCTATTTTCATGCAAACCTTAGGCTGAAAATAAAACTTTATATCTTAACACCCTATTATTTACTAAGTTGAGGAAATGGCAAAACTGCCGGAAAAGGAATATGACAGCGGTGAAAGGGAAAGGCAGCGCTAGTGAGGCGTCCCCCACATCAAGGTGCACCCATCCTTTCCCAACCACCACAAATTCCCTTTGAATTAAACTTCTTTCCACGTGTGCTCTACACATGCATGGCCAGTACATGATATAGAGCTCAGATGGAAAAAACTTATTTATAGGATGCCTAGCTTACGTATACGGAAAATGTTTTCTTAACATTAATCCATCTATCTTAAGTCCTGCACCATAATTGGACATTCGTCATATATCTTTAAGGCTCTACTTATATATACAAGAAATTATTGGCTGCACTCCCCCAGCATCAAATTCCCTTGTGGAACACATTGAACATCCCCATTTTTGTGCATCACCCACCAAGTACATCCAGGTCCCTGGGCAAAAACAGTACCTCGGAGAGGTTTTCCCTTTCCAGATGCTGGAAGGACCCAAACCGCTTTTCCTAACACGCTCTTTACGTGTACTACAGGAACCTTATCTCCCTCTACGGTACGTAGGGAGCTGGATTGGTTGGGACCACCACGATTACCAGATCCTCGAGTGTTGACCAACCAGGTGGCTTCTGCTAAATGGTTTTCCCAATTTTTATATGTTCCGCCGCCCATTGCTTTCAACATAGTTTTTAACAATCCATTGAATCGTTCAATTTTACCAGACGCCGGTGCATGATAGGGAATATGGTAAATCCACTCAATGCCATGATTTTTGGCCCAAGTATTTACAAGGGAATTTTTGAAATGAGTTCCATTATCTGATTCAATTCTTTCTGGAGTGCCATGCCGCCACAGGACTTGCTTTTCCAATCCTAATATGGTGTTTCGGGCGGTAGCATGGGGTACTGCGTATGTTTCAAGCCACCCAGTGGTCGCCTCGACCATGGTGAGTACATACCGTTTACCATTTCGGGATCGTGGCAAGGTGATATAATCAACCTGCCATGCCTCCCCATATTTATACTTTTGCCATCGCCCTTCCCCCCAAAAAGGTTTCATCCTTTTGGCTTGTTTAATTATAGCGCATGTTTCACAGTCATGAATGACTTGAGCAATAGCATCCATAGTTAAGTCCACCCCTCGGTCTCTGGCCCACTTATATGTTGCATCTCTTCCTTGATGACCCGACGTCTCATGGGCCCACCGAGCTAGGAATAATTCACCTTTGTTCTGCCAGTCCAAGTCTATCTGAGCCACCTCAATCTTGGCAGCTCGATCAACCTGATGGTTGTTTTGATGTTCTTCAGTGGCCTTACTTTTAGGCACATGCGCATCTACATGGCGCACTTTTACAACAATATTCCTTATTCGGGCAGCAATATCTTTCCACAGTTCAGCAGCCCAAACAGGTTTACCCTTTCGTTGCCAGTTGTCTTGTTCCCACTGCTGCAACCACCCCCATAAGGCATTTGCCACCATCCATGAGTCAGTATAAAGATGAAGCATCGGCCACCTCTCCCGTTCAGCCACTTCTAAGGCTAGCTGAACAGCCTTTACCTCTGCAAATTGGCTTGACTCTCCTTTACCTTCAGTAGCCTCTGCAACTTGTCGTGTGGGACTCCATACAGCAGCTTTCCATCTGCGATGTTTCCCTACAATACGACATGATCCGTCTGTGAATAGGGCAAATTTCTTTTCATTTTCTGGTAGCTCGTTGTATGGTGGGGCCTCCTTAGCACGTGACACCTCCTCTGCGGGCGATGTCGCAAACTTTTTACCCTCAGGCCAGTCCATGATCACCTCTAGGATTCCAGGACGGCTGAGTTTCCCCATCCGAGCTCGTTGTGTGATTAATGAAATCCACTTACTCCAAGTGGCATCAGTAGCATGATGGGTGGAGGGAACCTGTCCTTTAAACATCCAATTTATTACTGGCAAGCGAGGTGCTAGAAGGAGTTGTACTTCGGTACCAACTACTTCAGAAGCAGCCCGAACCCCCTCATACACGGCTAAGATCTCCTTCTCAGTTGGAGTGTAGCGCTCTTCAGATCCCTTATAGGCTCGACTCCAAAATCCTAGGGGTCGGCCTCGGGTCTCTCCTGAGGCTCTCTGCCACAAACTCCAAGTGGGACCTTTTTCTCCAGCAGCAGTGTAGAGGATGTTCTTTACATCCTGTCCCGTCCGTACTGGCCCCAAGGCCACGGCACGGGCTATCTCTTGCTTTATCTGCTCAAAAGCTTGCTGCTGTTCAGGACCCCATGAGAAATTATTCTTCTTCCGTGTCACCTGATAGAGGGGGCTCACAATGTGGCTGTAGTTTGGGACATGCATTCTCCAAAAACCCACTACTCCCAAGAAAGATTGGGTCTCTGTCTTGTTGGTGGGCGGAGACATAGCAATGATTTTGTCAATCACATCTGCTGGGATGTGACGACGCCCATCTTGCCATTTTATACCTAAGAATTGAATTTCTTGGGCAGGCCCCTTCACTTTGCTGCGCTTAATAGCAAAACCAGCTTGCAAAAGAATTTGGATTATTTGTTTTCCTTTCTTGAAAACTTCTGCTGCTGTATCACCCCACACGACAATATCATCAATATACTGCAAGTGCTCGGGAGCATTACCCTGCTCCAAAACAGCTTGGATCAAACCATGGCAAATGGTTGGGCTGTGTTTCCACCCCTGGGGTATACGGTTCCAGGTGTACTGAACACCTCTCCAGGTAAAAGCAAACTGTGGCCTACATTCTGCAGCCAATGGGATGGAAAAGAAGGCATTAGCAATGTCAATGGTGGCATACCACTTGGCTTCTTTTGACTCCAGTTCATACTGGAGTTCTAGCATGTCTGGTACAGCAGCACTCAATGGTGGTGTGACTTCATTCAGACCGCGGTAATCCACCGTCAGCCTCCATTCTCCACTGGCTTTACGCACTGGCCATATGGGACTGTTAAAAGGTGAGTGAGTTTTGCTAATCACTCCTTGATTTTCTAGTTGACGAATCAACTCGTGAATGGGAAGCAATGAGTCCCTATTGGTGCGGTACTGCCGTCTGTGCACCACTTTGGTGGCAATTGGTACCTCTTGGTCTTTTACCTGGAGCAACCCCACAGCAGAAGGATCATCTGACAGATCAGGTAAAACTGACAGCTGCTTAACACCGTTTGTGTTAACAGCAGCTATTCCAAAGGCCCATCGATACCCCTTGGGATCCTTAAAATATCCCATCCTGAGGTAATCGATACCCAATATACATGGAGCCTCTGGACCAGTCACTATAGGATGTTTTTGCCAGTCTTTACCAGTGAGGCTTATTTCAGCCTCCAATAGAGTCAATTCTTGGGAACCCCCAGTCACTCCATGGATATGTATTGATTGTGTCCCTTGGTGACTGGAGGGCATTAGGGTGCACTGTGCACCAGTGTCCACCAGGGCCTTATATTTCTGTGGTTGAGATGTGCCAGGCCACCTAATCCACACAGTCCAGTATACTCTATTGTCCCTTTCCCCCCCCTGGCTGGGGGCAGGGCCCCTCTATTTGGTTACCTCGACGGCTTGCGGCAACTGGAGCCTTCCCCCTTCTGGAAGGGTCCGCCTTGATGACTAACTTGCGCTGTAATTCTTTCACTCGTGCCTGGAGTGCAGAAGTGGGTGAATTACTCCACTTCTTTATATCCTCTCCCTGGCTACGCAGGAAAAACAACAAGGCAAAACGTATGACCTTACTGTTGTCATTTGCTCCAACATGAAGACGTCTCTTTTTTATGGTTGAGATCTTCAGTGATACAGGACGGGAGGATCTTGCTTGGTTTAGTTTTCCCGATAGGTTGTCGTGGGAATCCTGGTCCCCATCATCTTGTACCATCATGGATCCATCAACATCGGGCACGGTAGTCAACATATCTATAATATCATTCTGTGTGTCTTCCACTTTATCTAACCGTTTAATTGTATTTTCCACTTTATCTAACCGTTTAATTGTATTTTCCACTTTATCTAACCCTTTAATTACGGCTGAGATGCAAACTCCTATAGTGTTTATAAATAACTCAATTCCATGAATTTTATCAATCAGTTCACTCACAGGGGGTTCCCTTGCCCCTGTGCCATATATTATTGCTAGTGCACTAGCATGCTCTCTTGGTGCAGTCCTTGTAAATGCACGCCACATAAGGCGTGAAACACGGACTGTCTCAGGATCATGTAATTGGTTGGGATCATCATGTCTGAAATTAGGGCTGTATAGCATTTCCACCACAGCACGTTCTCTCAAATATCGAATACCGGTCTCTATATCAGTCCATTTCTTTTCCTCAGGTGTCAGATCCTGTTTAAGGGGAAATCTTTCTTTTACTGCTAACAGCATCCTCGTCCAGAGGGTGTAGGACTCATCTTGGCATGTGCCAATACCTCTATCCACACGTGAGTCCCTGGAAACGCTACCCAGTTGGCGAGCTTCATTGCCATCGAGCCACACACTGTTGGCCCCATTGTCCCAACATCGAAGTAACCAAGCAGCTATAGATTCTTTTGGCTGGCGTGCATAGTCCTTTCTTAGATCCCGAATTTCACTCAGTTTTAAAGATCGATCAGTAAGAGTTGTGATTTTTTCCTCACCTCTTGCTCTTCCAGGAGTCCTTGGTGTTGATGGCGGCAACTGTATTGATGAGGACCCCCCATTTGAAATTTTGGGGGCAAGAAATTCTGGCATAGAAAATCTAATTCTTGGCTCCTCCTCTCCTATTTCCTCTATTTCCTCCAGTTCACCCTCCCTTTCTTTTCTCTTTTCTTCTGCCTCCTCCTGCTCTTCTATCACCCTCTGCTCTTCTACCTCCAGTGGTTGTTCTAACTGAGTTGAAACTCGTTTCGTTTTTCGTCCTCTTACAGGGGCAACCAACATTGAATCTGGTGCCCCCTGTGATTGATCAGGTTGGCTGATTTTAATGCCCTCCAAGTTAGGTTGGAGTCCGTCTCTGAGGGCGTTCAGTTCAGATTCGAGGATGTCCCTCTCAGACTGGAGGGTATCATACATGGACTGGAGGGCACCTATGTGATTCCGGAGGGAGTTACGATCAAACAGGATGGCACCGTACTCAGTCTGGAGGTTGTCGCGCTCGAACCGGAGGGTGTCTCGCTCAGATCGGAGGGTGTTACGCTCGAACTGGAGGATGTTGTGCTCGGACTGGAGGGCATCATATTCAGACCGGAGGGCATCTCTCTCGGATCGGAGAGTATTACGCTCAGACTGGAGGGCGTTGTGCTCGGACTGGAGGGCGTTGTACTCGGACCAGAGAATGTCACGCTTGGGCTGGAGAGTGTCGTGTTTGGACTGGAGGGCATCGTGCTCGGACTGGAGAGTGTCGCACTCAGACTGGAGAGTGTTGAGTTTAGACTGGAGGGCGTTGTACTCGGACCGGAGAGTGTCTCGCTCAGATCGGAGGGTATTACTCTCAGAACGGAGGGCGTCGTACTCAGACTGGAAGATATCATACTCGGACTGGAGGATGTCCCTCTCAGACTGGAGGGTGATACGCTCAAACTGGAGGGCGCTGTACTTAGACTGGAGAGCATTGTGCTCTGACCGGAGGGTGTCTTGCTCAGACTGGAGAGTGTCAAGTTTGGATTGCAGGGAGCCTTTCTCATTTCTGAGAGCCTCTCCCTCATACCAAAATGAGTCTCGTTGCTGTAAGAGGTCTCTTCTCTCAACTATGAGACTCTCCTTCTCATACCATAGTGCGTCTCGTTGTTGTAGGAGGCTATTTCTCTCAGCTAGGAGACTCTCCTTCTCGGCCCAGAGTGCATCACGTTGTTGCAGGAGGCTATTTCTCTCAGCTAGGAGACTCTCCTTCTCAGCCCAGAGATTCTCTCGCTTGGCCTGGAAACTCTCTCGCTCGGCCTGGAAACTCTCTCGCTCATTTCGTACTGCCTCCCTGAGACTCTCTTTTCTCAGCCTTAAGACTCTCTCTCTCAGCTTCCAAAACTTTTTCCCTCTCTGCCTTTTCAGCTCTGAGACTCTCTCTCTCAGCTTTGAGACTCTCTCTCTCAGCTTTGAGACTCTCTCTCTCAGCTCTGAGACTCTTTGGAATGGTATTGAATAAGGCCCGATAAGCTTTAGCCAGGCCCCAAGTCATTTGTGCCTCCTGAGATCTTCCTGAGCCACAACATTCCTGTCTCAAATATTCTATCAAACTTTCGGGATTCTTCAAGTGTTCAGGAGTAAAGCTCCATGACACTGAAGATGTCTTTCCCTTAAAAATCTCTCCAAATCCTCTCCACACTCCCTGCCATTCAGTATTCTCTGGTTCTGGGGAAGACTTCCTCAGAATGTTATAAATCCAGATACTGATAAATAGAACAATAAACAGTAAGTTCAGGGAGATTGACACGAGAAACTCAATTGACAGTGTGGTCAACTGGGCTTTCAAAAACTGTATAAAAGATTCAAAAAAAGAACGAGGAACATGCTCGAAAACCACCATCTCTGTAATATTAGTTGCTCCTTTTGGAGCTTCTGGAGCTGTATGCAGGTACCAAGTAAGCATTTCTAAAAATGGTTTCAATCGATTGTATATGCCTATAGCCCCATAGATAAAAGTGGCGAGCTTAATTATGGCCCAATAGGTTTGAATCATTACAACGGAAGAACCAATAGCATGCAATGCTTTGCAAAATAATTCAATTAGAGGCCACATTTTTATTTATTTATTTATTTTCTTCAACAGCGGGGAAAAAAGAAAAAAAAGGTAGAGCTCAAGTTTACAAAATATACTGGGCTGTTGGCAGTCTGCCTGGATTTCAAGACCTCAAAGTTTGTAAACTATTCCGGGGTATTGGCGGTCCGCCCGGACTTTCAAGGTCAGGCTCCCAGGTGCAGAAACGTAAACTTAGATAGCTCCTTAACGAGAAAACTCTGTAAAAACTCTGCAGCTCTGTAAGAAGCTAAAAGAACAGCAGAAAAAAAAAACGGCAACTTGCCACAGCTGGAAAAAAAAACGGCAACTTGCCCGCATTCTCCACCAAAATCCTGTCGTGGGTTAGCCTAAAATCTACCTGCACCCAAGACAGGGGGGCAGTCGGCCCGCAGGCCGCTGGCCCAGAAGGAAAAGAAAACAGGGAAAAGGAAATAAATACAGCGGCAGCGATCTAAGGAGGCACACTTATTTACTAAATACTATATCGGAATACAGAATAACACAATATAATACAATATAATTGGAATTAAAGCTAACGAATCGAGTAAAATAAGAGAGAGTGAGTCCCGAAACCGAGAGGCCTACTGTAACTCTAGGCGAAACGGCTGGTACGCTCCCACACGGCTCTCCCCCTGGCTGGCAGGATCCAAGAGAGCGAGTCCAGCACTGAAGTGAGATTATATAGTCCTGGTCATTTGACTGACCGTGATGCTCCCTGGGACATGTAGTCTTCTTTCTGTGAGCAGCAGATTCGTCAAAATTATCTATGCTTAACATGATGTTATGATGTGGAATACTGATAGCAAAATTACAACATTGCAAAACATTGCAAAACCATGACAGTGTCATATGACTGACCGTGGTGTTCCCTGGGACATTCAGTCCTCTTTTGTGAGCAGCAGATTCGTCAAAATTATCTATGCTTAACATGATGTTATGATGTGGAATGCTGATAGCAAAATTACAAAATTGCAAAACCATGACATTGCTGAATATGTTGCAAATTCATCCCGTGCACTGAAGCCTGTTGTCTCTTGAGCTCATATCTTCAGCATTAAATTCAGGGCTAGTTCTGCTATGGGCATGGGCAAAAAGAGAAAGTAGATAACAAATACATTCATCAAAAGCGCTAGGAAATAATTCACCATAAAACTACATATAAAGAGCAACATAGGATGGAAGAGACTAGTCTCCATTCTCACTGGTAGTTTTTCTGTTGAATGCTGTCTTGACCAGACACTGCCTCTTATTTTCTTCCCATCCTTTGTCTAGAGCTTGTCTATTTGGGCTAAAAGATTTAAGGAGAAAGGCTCACTTTTTCTGTGTATTTGTACACTATCACACATAAATCGTATTTGGCCTCGCAATGCTCTTTTCCAGCTAATATCTTATATTACCAGATGAAAGAATGGATAATGGGAGAAAAATGAACCAAACATTGTAAGATGCAGCAAAAGCAATAAACAGGCACCCTGGGTGGGCACAAGCACCTGTTTCTTCTTCAGTGCAAAACAAAAATCACCTACTCTGCCATCTATAAATCTAAGCAGAATGTAAACAGATCCCAGAACTGGATGAGGTAAAAATAGCAATTTGACCGACACATGTTGCCCTTTTTCCTTTTCACAGATGATCCTTTGACATACTTGGATTAGAGAGAAGATATTCAGTTCTTTTAATTATCTGAGCACTTTGTGTGTGTGTGTGTGTGTGAGAGAGAGAGTATATGATATCCTTTTAAACTATTAGGGTGTGAAAAGTCAGATATATTGCAGCATGCTAATCATTTAAAACAGAGGGAGTATTCACATATCAGATTAGAATACTGACATATAAACATGTACTACATTGACATTTGAAAGGAAAGTAGATATTTGCTTAGACTTCTCTGTCCATAAAAGCTCAAGGCTGGAGATTTACGCCTGTTGGACTGGAACACTGACTTGAAACACTTTGGGAATCACCTAACAGTGATCCCCAAAACATAAACAGTACAGAATATGACATGAAAACAAATTGTCTCTAAGTTTATTTGAAAAGCTACCAAACTGACTTAGTTTAATTTCACAATTTGGCACTTATACTGTTAATGACAAGATTTCCCTTTTCTGGCTATAAGATGAACATTGTGTATTACTGAGTTGCTGTCCTTCCTTTCAGATCTTCAGTTATGCAATGGGCCATTTAAGTCATCTTCAGTTACAAAACTGTAGCCATTAAAGTGTAGCATGTTTAAGACTACTATCTCCTGGAATCCACTGATCTGTGCAATTTCTGTCACGCTGGAGAAGGCAATGTTTGACTTGACATTAGTTTTTTGTTCTTCCATATTGTAGATGACACACTGTCATTCCTTTTTCATTTTACCTGCAGGATTGTGGCATTTTAAAGAAACAGAAGAGACCTTGTTGGGCTGTCAGTGTTCGGCCACTCCTGGAATGCTTTTCTTCTAC
Organism: Excalfactoria chinensis; assembly: GCF_039878825.1. Classification (NCBI taxonomy): domain Eukaryota; kingdom Metazoa; phylum Chordata; class Aves; order Galliformes; family Phasianidae; genus Excalfactoria; species Excalfactoria chinensis. Next base: position 154,663,876 of record NC_092825.1, on the reverse strand, counting down.
CTGGGGAATCATAACAGCCACAATTTCAGGTATATTGTCTTTTCAAGCACTTCAACAGAAGTCTTACAGGAAATTTCATTTGTCTTTGTTCTCAACATGGAACAATACAGATGCAATGGAAGTCCTGCGTGAGTAATTTCTAGCAGGGAGCACTGAGCTAGCAGTTAAGGTCTTTTAATTTCTGGGTTAGATTCCAAGTTCTCCCACACGTTTTCCGTGATTCTATCATCATCTCCTGCCTCTCAGTATTTCTATGAGACTCAAAATACTGTAATTCTCCTTGGAAAAAATTACTCTTACAATTCATATCTCTAAAGGAAAAAGTAGTTATCTGATGTGTATTAATCTTTATGGGGTTGCATAAGGGATCCATGATGATGAAGCTTTTCTTTCCTAGCCTCTGTAACTTGGGAACAATAGTTTCCTCTTTTAGAAAAGACTATGAAGATAAAACTGGGAACTTTATAGAGCCTATGTTGCATTCCTTGTTAGTTTCCAAACTCTCTTAGGATTCTGTAAAAATCCCAGCCAAATTCATTAGTGTTCAGGCCTGCTCAGAAACAATAGTGATGAGAAGTAATATGGTTATAATTCAATATGTCTTGGGTGGGGTAGGGAACAATTTTAATTTCCCTTTACTGCTGGTGATGGATTTTTACAGCTTCACCTTTCTGTGCTACCAATCCCAGCAGTCCCAGGCTCTAAACAACAAACAGCTTGACTTGCAGAAACTTTCAGTTCCCTCTGGGGAGGACCACAAACTTACAGCATATTTTAAGCTGTTGTTCGATTTTCTGAGGAGAGAATTGTCTCTAGGCACAAATTAGTGCTACCAGTGGAAGATGGAGTTCAGCTGTTTATATACTAATATGCTGCAATTATGATAAAACAAAACTCATTCTGAAATTCTGCTGTAACTATAGTAACCTGCATTCAATGTATTCCATTAAATATATAAAGAAGCTTCCCCAGCAGGAGAGAGTAAATACTATCTATTATTGATTGATGAAAGTTCCAGACTGTGAAAAGTGGTTAATATATTTTTGTGAAGAAATGCATTTGTTAAGCCTTTCTTTTATTGATGATTATTGTCTGTTTAAATAGCATCAGATAGTTATCATTAATTTTTACATCTATATTGAATCATTTGTTTCCTTCATTAGAAGGCATCCATTTTACAAAGGGTCTCTTTGAGAGAGAAATTTCTTAATGTAATTTAATTTAATTTCTGGCCTGGGATATTTCCATTAACATTTGACTGAAACTTGACAAAGACTTTTACAACCCCAGGTAAATTTGTGTACTTTTATCATTTCAGTGTTAATAATAATAATAAATTCTCAAGGATTATGCTATTTAATGATGAACAAACAAATTATGTAGATATATTATTGCTTTACTTGTTAATTCTTATGGTCTACAAGTTATTTAAGTTAAATGTTGCAAATTACACACAAAGTAAAAACATGAAATTCAGATGGGAATGATAATAATAAGATACATGTGTTTGAGAAAGAGAGAGAAAACATTGGTGTCAAAGAGTAGGTACACAAGCAAAATGTTGCCTATGCCCAGAGAGGCTGCCCTGCTCCTTGAACAGATCCATGACTCCATGCGAGTTGGAGAGGAAAGAAGGATGGCTGTGCTATAGGGTAGCCCCCCAAGGCTGTCTAAACCTAGGATTTTAGCTTTTCTATCAAAATTGTTTTCTGTGCAGAGTTAGATAAGACATCTCTGCTGGATTCTTCTTTCCTAGCTTAGAGAATCCAGGAAACGTTTGCTAGGAAAACTGAATGACCAAATATGAACTTTCAGTTTTAGCTCATGCTGTGGTCAATAGAAATATAGTTCATAAGTCTAGAAAATGGTTCTGCTGTCAACCAGGTTTGCAATTCGGCTGCTTTTACATAGTCAATTAGAGCTGCATGAGAAGCCTTTGAGCATACTGCCTTCCAGCCACTGGTCTAGCAAAGCATTTATCTCCTCTGTATCTTGATATACTTGCCATGACCTTGCAGCTATCACAAATATCCCAAAACATTTCAAAAGGAATTAATACAGAATACCTGCATGAACAGATACATGGACTTGAACTCCTGGTCTGTGCTCAGAATAATGGAAATCTGAAGGGATGGGTAACAGAAAACATTCTGCCCAAGAAGCCTTAATTTCAAGCCATATCATACTTATATGCCATAGCTTCATGGGCATCACACAAGACAATGAGGGATGTATGAACTTTACCTTCCTGGTTTCTTGATAGAGACAACATCTTGAATTCCCCGCATTTAAAATATCCTTCTTCTACAGCTAGATTAGGAGGACCTGTTCACTTTCCCAGCAACAGAGAGACCCTGCAGAGAGATCATGACAAGTCAGAGGGCTGGGCAATCACCAATTGCATGAAGATAAACAACAGAAAATTTTGCACCTGGGATCGGACTGCTGTGGATATATGTAGAAACTGGGGTATGAGAGGCTGGAAAGCTACTCCACATGGTTGGATTAGATGATCTTTGTGGTCATTCCAACCTTTATGATTCAATGATTCTATTCAATGATTCTATCCTTGTGAGTAATTTCCAACAATGGATATTCTGTGGCTCTGTGAAGTGTCTGAGGGAACACAGTGCTAGTGTATGAGTTGTATGAGTCAGAATCAGAGCATTGCACAACTGATAATATTACTGCATAATAACTCTTACTGTCTTGTAGGAGGGATACCAAACAATATCGGAAGCAATATTGTAGAAGTGTCATGGAGATTTTTTTTGTTTTCCTTATTTTTAGATCAAGTTTAAAATCACCAGTAGAACCCGGTAAAGAAACTTACATGCCCTTATATTACCACTCATGCAGATAAAAGATTATGTCTTCGGCAATATGTCCCACAGTTACCCACTGGTTACAAAAAAGTGTTTGTTCTGAGCTATGCCTACAATAGCACAACACAATGATGCTTATTCAGATTCACTTAGCTTTATCTGTAACATTCTGCTTCAAAAAGAAGAGAAAAACAGAAAATAATGATAATAGTGTTGTGTTTTTTTTTCCCCCATCTACTTTATTTTATTCAGAGCCCGAACTGCCTATTTGCTTGTTTGCTTTTGTTGTATGAACTTACTCTAAAGTGATAGTACAGATTACCAGACTGTTATCCTGAATAAAAAGTGCTGTCGTTAATTTTCTTTGGCTGCTGCTATGGGCCATTATTTCCAATAGCTGTAGCTGTCACTTCCAGTACTGTGATCCATCAGGAAATCTCTCAGGAAACTGAAAGAGTTTACACAATGGCCCGGCAAGAATATAATTTGCAGGGTAGCAGAAGGTGCATCTGCCTACTGTTCTCAGATTTATTCCCCGTTCTTATCGGAGAGCTTAAATAAGAACAGGTAAATGCTCTTTATGCTCTTTTTGTACTGTTGCACTGTCCACCTGCTGCTCCATGGTGAGACTGAGTGCCCTGAGACAGTATATCCTCTATCCATTGACTACTTGCCAGCATTAAGGCAAGTGCAATCACAAGAGCTTGCTCTGCTTGTGTTAGAATTACAGCCTTCTACACACCACTTGCTCCATGGGAAAATGTCCACTGCTACAGAGAATCCAGTGATGAAAGTAAAGCTGGGAAGCAGGTATAGTTCCACAGACGTGAAAGAAAGAATTATGTCTGTCTAGAAGCGGATATGAAAGGGAAGGAGAAAGGAGAGAAAAGCAGCAGCATTTGGGGGTGGAAGTCTAGGTTTAGTTATGCCATATATTGATTGATTTTTTATTAATTTTATCTTTCCTTCTGTTAATTCATTTTAAATCCTCTAGGTCTCTGGACATTTGTATCTGCAATAATAATTTTAAATGAGACATAAACCATCCAGTCCTACTGTTAATTTGTGATGGGAAATATTTAGCTGATACACATGAACATTTGCTACTCATTCTTAGATAACATAGGGTGATAGAAACAATATTTATTAAATCTGTCCTTTAAATGCTATGAAACAATCTCTTGAAACTGAAAGCCTAGCCTTCCTTCTTGGGATTCCAGGAGATGGACAAACATTCTGTGATTAGTGTGTTTCTTGGGAAGTTTTGGCTTTCTCTTTGAAAATAACCTCTGAAAATGCCGTGACTCTTTTTTCCTTCTTCTTTATTTTTCCCCATGTATGCTCACTATTCTGTCATTTCTTGGGCAAATTTTGTGACTTGTGAAGAGTTTGTTGAAAGTACATGATAACTAAAACAGCAGCTCTCTATAGGTTCATGCCTCATCTGATATATTTCTGACCCTTAAATCAGAGTGCAGCTGCTATTATAAAATTTTCGAGTGCAAAATTTTCCGTCTGTAAAAGCTTCAAAAATATTTCCTTAGAATACAGTTTTTTTTTTTTTTTTTGTTGTTGTTGTTTTTTTAATTAGTGTACTAGCTGTGCAGAAAACATTTGTATAAGGAACAGTAGTTGAATGGCAGAGTAATTCATTCTATAATGTTACCTTTGGATGAATTTTTTTAAAGCTCTTCTTGATCTTTGGATTTGTATTATGTCTGTCATGTAATGGTTGAGTCTGTATTGATGGCTTTTAAGATCCTCATGGATTTGATTGAAAGAATGAGATTTAAGATTGCCAGTCTCTATTTTTATAGAGCTTTCATTGATTACGATAATGGTTCCATTTAGTTCATCGAATAAAATTAATAGCTCCTACTCTATAGGTCTGTATCTGTTTTTACAGTTACCTCCCTCAAAACATATCACCTTTCTTTAATAGATCTTTTTATTCCAGGAATTAGCTACTGTTTACTAATCCAATTCTATCATCAGCATTTGTTTTTCATTTCCACATTTTGCTGTACATTTTATTCTGCGTCAACAGTGCTTCTGCTACAGCTGGAGAGCAATCAAAAGCTATGATATGTTATTGTACTATTCCTTACTGCATACTGAGAAAGCAAAGAAGAAATTACAGAAGTAAATTTATTGTGAAACTTTACAGTGAATTTCCAGTACTTCTGTGGGAAACACATTATACTGCTCTTGATAGACTCTACAGGAGATTGCTAATGAGACAGTATACAGGAAAACTTTATTATTAACATAGTTAATAAATATATTAAATATTAAATATGTTAAATATGTTAAATAATATTTCACACAGATTTCATTTCCTTGAATCAGAGACTGTCTTTAATCTTTCCAAATAATGTCTTATCCCTTGCGTTATTTAAAAGATAGTGTAAAACCTCAGTGAATGATAACAAGTTATAGTATGACCAAAAACATAAAGCACAACCCCACAGAAAACTAAGTTCTCCTGCCCATCTAAACCTGTGCAAAAACTACAGAAGAGGTGAAGCAAACATTTTGGGATATGTTAGAATTTCAACATTTTAAAATTGCATGTAATAAAATTTCAGATCTATTTCACTTTAGAATATAGTTTAGTATTAAAGTTTTGCGTAACATCTAAAATTAATCATACATGATAGCCATTTATAAAATTTTAATCAAGCATTATGTTTGTAATGGTATGCTTTCTATATATCAATTTATACAGAATTGTAACCAAGATTTCTGTGTTTTCACAAAGCATTTTGCCTTTTTTTCATCTGGCAGTTGCTGACTTCTGATAAAATTGTTCTATCAGTAGATTGCTGGATAGATTTACCTGGAGCCTTGACCTTGGTATAGATTTGAAGAGTGTGAGAAGAAAAAACATGAATCCCAAGATGAACTTTTTGTTATTCCTACTGACTTAAAAATAAGATAGTTATAGCTTTAGTGTATCTATTCCTTCTGATATAAAAGTCAGAATTCCCCTGTACTGGGGTATATTCCACAGCAAAATAAATTTTAACCTGAAGAAACACCATATCCAGAATAGGAAATCATGAGAATTGTACAAAATTTCAAGAAGGAAAGCGAAAGCCAAGCTAAGAAAATAAATATTTTTTCCCCTTTATTCTTTATTTTTTATATATTTTTGTATTTGTTTTTTATTTCTTCATTTTTATTTTTATTTTTAATTTTAATGCTCTATAGTTTTCCAGGTACATCTTTCCACTGAAAATATTACCCTCAAGGCACTGCTATTATGTTTTTGTCATGAAAGTGAAAGAGGTATAACTCAGGGAGCCTCAGGCGACAGCGAATTACCAAGGACTTTCCTATATGTGAAATATAATTACACTCCTCAATAGGTGAGACAAAATATATTTTGGGTAGAGAAAGTAAAAAAAGTATATGAGATAAATTGGCTGTGCTGTGTATTTTTCATTAGGAAGAAAGGTAAATGAATGCATGTGAAAATAGGAACATAGCCAATCTTTTATTGCACAGCTGAAGACAAGACTAGTTTGATATTTGAAAAAGAAAATAAAGAAAATGGGAAATAAACTTTACTGATGTTGGTGGTGTTATATTACTGATGAAGACTTTGCCAAACATTTATGATGGATGCACCAAAAGGAATACCTCCTATTTTATTACATTGACCCATGATGTCAGAAGTGGATGTTGGTGATATAGCAGTAGAGGCTGAACCTTCCCAACAATATTCTGTCTTATTTTGTTGCTGTGCAACAGATGGCAAAAGAGTGGCAGTCTGACAAAATGGCATCTGACATGGAAGTGGATATGAAGGAAAGGTGTGATATTGAATTCCTCCATGCAGAGCACATCCCTTGATGCTTGCTGAATATTTATGGAGACTAAAGAGTGGTTGCGATTACAGTGTCTGGTGCATTTCAACAGAGGCCACAGTAACAGTGGGTCACATCTTCTGGTACAGGTTTTTATGAACATGGCATGCAGGTTTTTGTTCATCGCTGGCAATAATGCAAAGCTAATGGTGGTGACCATGTTGGAAAACATTTATTTTGTATTTCAGAGTTTGATCTATCAAATGGTGTCATTGTGCTCTTGTATCTGTTTTAATTTCCGCTAAAATAAATAGGAGGCATTACAGTCTGTCCATGCAGGGATGTGAGTGCGCACACACACACACACACACAAACACACCAAACTAAAGGTGTATCACATCCCATTACTTCTATCTCTATGTTCTATTACTATCTCTATGTTCTTTATAACTCTTAAAACTGAGATATTCACTTGAATGTGTGTCACAGTGTTGCACTTGGCTCTTCACTTATTCTTGGCAAGTCTGTCTCATGTAAGATACAGAAAAATCAGCGGCTTTCACAGAGTGTGTAGTTACTTTGAGCTAATTCCACAGTAATTTAATCATGTTCATGCTACCTTACTTGATGGTAGAACACTAACATCTTGGAATTTAGATGGCAATCTTGTTCAAATTCCTCTTGAAATCTGTGGAGTTACCACGCCTCTCTGTTTAGCTCATGCATTCTTATTTCTCATTCCCAGACACTGAGTGGAAAATTAACTCCCACATTACTGAGCTGGTCAGGTCTGGCTAAATATCCCATAGTAGGAGAACAGTTTACAGGTTGGTAAAATGCTGGCATTGCATTCTACTACATGCATAATTACCTTTGATGTTTTTGTCCTTGCGAAGATAAACACTGACAAGCAGTTAATTTAATTACAATATTGTTAAGAACAATTATGATAAGGAAAAAAAAAAGAAAAAAAGAAAAAAAAATCTATTTAGGTAGTACTGTATTTTGAAGTGCTGTACTATTTAAGTAACATTTAAATCAGAATGTAATACATAAATTTCAAGTCTTAGGATCCAAAGGAAAAAAAAAAAATCTCTTTATATCACTTCATAGCACTTAGGAAAATGAGTAAAATTTAAGAACTGGGGTTTAATGAACACATATTTTGCTCAAATGCATTTTCAGTGCCAGTAGAAATGGTAAGGGCTTCCTACTGGCTAAAATTTGAATCCTACAACTCCAGCTGAGAAGAGGAAAATCTTTCTGATACACAGACCATTTAATTATAGAAATCATATTCTTCAAATTGATTTTTTTTTCCTCCTTCCCAAATGACACAATTAATAAAAGCTGTAGTGGGCTTTTATTAATACATTCTTTACTTATGTGTAGGAACTCTTTACAAACTCAAACTGTCCAAACTGGTACTGTCAAAATGAAAAATTTTGAAGATAGTTGGGAAAAATGTGATGTTTCTTCAGATGAAAAAGCTTAATCCCTTAAAGATGAGGCCTCAAGGCCTTTGTGTATCTTAGTCTAATTGTGTGTTCAGAGCCCTGATTTTTTGCTTTTTTCTTTTTCTATTGATCCAAAATACAAACATATGAAGAGTGAAAACAAATTATTGACACTCTAGCAAACATGGTCTACTGTAATTTTTTAAAAGATATCTAGCCACTGGGGTCAGTTCTATCATGTTGCTGTTAAATAATTCTAAGTATCCTATATCTTTGCAGAGTTCAGCCACTTTTTAGGGAGCATACTCCTAATCAGAGACTCCTTGTCTGCTGCCTCTGTTGAAGAGTGGAACGCTGCAGTCCAAACCATGAAGGCCTTTAAATCAGTGCCTCAGACTTCTGAGACCTTAGTCCAGTCCTATCATTGGTTTAGACACTCTCCTTCATAGTTCATACTGAGTCATACTTGTGCAAAAATGGTAAAAGCAGGGAGGGTATCCTTAGCAGAAGGATTTACTGACATCAGTTTCTTGTTCATCAAAAGAAAATCAGAATTTTCAGCTCTTTTCAAGGCTTCAGACATCCCAAAGCAATACTAAATTGAGTTTTGATCTAACCATATCTGCATCTCTGAGACTTGACGGTCTTCATAAGATATGAAGATTAGAGTCCCTGTATAAACTTTTCCATATGATAACAGGGCTATCATTGGAGAATCTTCATTTTTAGACTTTTGTTTTTTTCCCTACTATATCTTATCTCTTACCACAATGTTTTTGGGTTTTTTTTTTTGGTTTTCTTGTTTTTTTGCCTTTTATCTGACTCCTTTATTCCTCCAAATAAATAAATACATAAGTAGATAGATAAATAAATAATAAAAGTGAAGCAAAACAACAAACAAACAAAACAAAACCAATACCCAAACAATCTAACTCAGTTTGTTTTTATTCTCTTGCATAATGCTGATAAAAGCTTCCATAGGACTACCACTGGGCAATCAACCAAAGACTTCCACAAGACAGGAGCAGAAGTGGAGAACTGATCACAGGTAATGGTTCTAGACCATATTGAAGTATTGTCTGGTGTGACCCCTTAATAAAGCAATAAGAAGAGAACCTCAGTTAGCCCTTCTGTGAACTTTTTAAATCTCCAAAGAGATGACTTGTGCCCTGTGGCTTTCAGGAGGACCAATGGAATTGTTGAGCTTCCATTGTCTGTCCTGAAGGTTGTTCAAAATTAGCAGAAAGTAAAATTGATTAAAGCCCTCTGGGCAACCAATACCACAATTATTACAGTATTCACCAATAATGATATATTTGAGTTTGCAAAAATGGCACAGTGACAGAATGTTGCTGACCAGGACTGGGAGACAAAACATTCTCTGAACAATGCAGTTCTCTATAAAGCAACTCAGTAATTTCATTCTGTAAGTTTCAATGCTGTCAAGACACATGCTCTACTCATACTACAAATGGCTTTCACACTTTGATGAGGAAAACATTACTTTTGTGATTTAAAACCCCCTAAACCCCATATCATTCATGTAATTTATTCATTCTGGCAAGGCAAATAAGAAAACAGTCTTTAAACTTCAGTGTAATAAGAATGGAATCCAGTGTAAAAATAAATTGGAGACAGAATTTAATTATTGCTTTTCTCTGCTTGATTTGCTCCCTAGCCCCTTTGCAAACTTTCTAACACTTATTTAAAATTCTTCTTTTATCCTTCATCTGTTGACATTATTTACATACAGAACTCTGATGTGTTTACCATACAATTAGAATAGATCTTCATTTTAATTAAATATCAATTCAGGATCACAGCTTCAAGCTATTTGTCAGCACTGATAGTGATCAATAGAAGGAGATGCTGAACAAGGAAGACAAATAGATTTTTTAAGTAGTCAAATATTTTTCATTTCTTCACATGCTGCATTTTTTACTAGAGAATGAAGAGATTAAATTTCCTGCATGCTTTTAGTTATTCTGTGGCACATATTTAGGAAGTTGATATGAAAAGCTAATTGTCACATCATTATACTTAATTGACATGCAGCCTTTTTCTCTGTAACTCACCAGAACAACTTTGTTTAACAGGAATGTGGTGATTGCTTGTCCCAGGAGTGAAATTCTCAGTAGTTGTGGGCAAATTCCTAAAAATACTCAGTTATTTAACTTAAGATTCATAACATGACCCAGGAGACCATGCCTCTTCAGTCTTGGTGTTGGAAAATCCACAACACACAACCTTATATTTACAGCTTAAGTATATATCATACTATGTTTACACTCATTTATTTTTATGCTGACATGTCTTTTGAGCTTGTGCAGTTCCTTCACACACTGACATCTGTCTCTTCATGACATATTAATGGTCATGCCACCTCTCAGTTTTATTTTATCCATGTTTTAGTTGTCCAAGCTTCCTTCCTTAATTTCTTCATTCCTTCAGTCCTTCTACAACCACACGAAAAACACCAGTATAATAATAACCTTGCAGTGAAAATTTTGTGTAAGGGGAATTTGAGTGAGGAAAATATTAGTGCAGCACAACTATATTTCATGGATTTTACCATTCAAAGTAACAGTGATCACAGATTTAGCTATGTATCAAAGATAATTCTTCCATGCTTTGTTGGACATCATTCTTCAGTAATTAAATTATGTAAAGTACTAAATTTTAAGTCTCAACACTTCTTCATGTTAAAATCATATTTTGAGACGTGAAATTTAAATAATGAATTTTATTTTTAAAATGCCTTTGTTTTATGAGAGGAACAGGAGAAAGGGAAAGAATAGATATATTTTTAACACAATCCTATTGGCTTTTGTCACTGAGCGAACAGATAGGCAGATGGTACTATTTGTGGTGTGGTTGAGAGATCAAACCAAAATGAATTTCACTGATGGAAAATTCTCTTTTTATTCTGGGAAATTTAAACCTATATTAAATTCCTAGATCGATGCTTAAGTAGTTATTTTTTACTGTGCACTTCTCACCTAATAGGCATAAATTTTTTGAAACCTATCATGATGTACTCCTGTGATTAATTAGTATCAATTTATGTTTCAGTTATGCTATTCAGTACTACTACCTATGTATGTGTTTTATGTATACACACACAAATGTTTGTTTTATATTTATAATAGTGCACGTATATGTTTAAAAACACTAAGGGGTGATTATACATAATTTTTCTTACTTTAACTATCAAGAGCTTTGGGCAGTGAAAAATGAAACAGAAGTGAAAGACAAAGTGAAAAGTGAATGGAAGTGCAGAAACAGAGTGCAAATTAGCAACTAGCAAGCCAAATTTTCTTTTAACAGACTTCTGTCTAACAAATCTCATGATCTTGCCCCGCTTTGCCTAAGAGTATTATTACTTAAATAGGCATATTTGATGTAGCATATGCAGTGATCCTGTGGCTGGAACTCAGTAATATGTGTATAATTCACTCTTGCTGCAAAAAGTAGGATTGAAATTCTTTTATGGCTCATTTAATAGCTTCTATGAACCCGCTTTTTTATCTGTGTCAAATAGTATTTCCTTCTCACATATAAATACCATATTCTTATGTGAATATTTGCATGCTCTTGTTTATCATTCACATTTCCATGAGTATCCAAGCATGTGAACTAACAATTTTCCAGTATCATTTCTTACAGAAAGCAAATGCCAGCACTGGAAAGTCTGAAAAATATCAAGATGACTGAATAAGGCTGTAAGAAGTTCATTTTCAATTTTACAAGATTTCTACAGTTTTGAAAACAATAATATTTAATAATATCTTCTACTTTTAATTCCAACCAAGCATTTATTTATTAAGAAGTTCTAAATGGTCCTACCATACACAAGGTTGAATCACAATTTTTGTTTTCATGTCAAAAACTTACAGCAAAATCACACCAGATTATAACACTATCAAGATCTGAGATCTAATGTTGTTACTGAGCACTGTAAAATACATGTTATGCATGACACTATAAGGTACAAGTTATTACAAATGTACAGTGTTTAAAATTTATGAATAAAAATTCAAAAGATAATAGTTCCATGAAATGAATGCAATAAGATTTTTATCTTGTCACAAATACTCTGAAGACTTAATATTCAGAATAGAATTTTAATTCATGCTAACTTTTATATTTTGAACTATGTTGGATTAACAAAAATGCCCATCCAGTATGCCCTAAAAAGTAGTTAGAAAGTTTAACATAAACAGAATATTTTTGCTGTTACTTGCCAACTGAAGAATATCATAAGGCAAGCACAAAGCAGGACTTAAACACCACGGAAATTCTTCAGTGAAGATGTTTACTTTAGAATTCTCCTAAATTTGTAGCTCTGAATTTTTCCACCCTGGGGGTTTTGGCACTACAAAAGGATTCCCTTTTTGCAGCTCCCCCTTGCCTCCCCCTCCTGCTTATTTTACTACTTTTTGGCAGTTTGAAGCCTGTTCTGAGAAAGATTGTCAGAGTTACCTAATTAGAGGCTCAGCTCAACAGATACCCAGATATCTCTTCCCTCCTCCCCTTCCCTTTCAGCTTTTCTACTTGTGGTTCCTTGTGGTTCAAGTAACATATCACAAATGGAATTATAAACATGAATTGAAAAATTACTTGTTGATTTATCTAATATCACTCAAGGAAATGGGTAGTGGTCCAACAGAGTATTCAGTCTCTCTACTGATATTTAGGTTTCAAATGTTCTTCTGAAATCCCTTTCACTGACGTTTATTACCTCACAATTGGGGTGGACTAAAAGCATGCCCACAGGCAATTAAGGAAATTCAGCTAATGCTTGATAATTTATTAGGCCACTGTAATTCAATTCCATCCTGTTATGTGGCTTAGCTCTTAGCAAGCTCTTTCAAATGAAGTTAATTCAAAGGCCTTACTTAGTATGTTTATGGTGGCATAGACAGGCCTTATCAAATTTCTCAAGGATATGTTATTACATAATGTCTTTTAACAGAATTACAACCTTCCTGCCTATTCACAGAGACCAGGACAAAAGTATTACCTAAAGCTATTAAAAAGAGAAAATAGAGCTTCTCCATTATAAGGACAAATGTGTGACGTATCAAAAAGGTAGCATTTAAAATACAGTCTTTTCCATGTATCTATGTGCATGATAACTAAGCAGTCCAAATGTTTTCCAGTTCCTTGTGCATAGTTGTATGTACAGCTTTGGATCATCAGATGACATCATAGGTAGTGGATTACTTTGGGACGAACCTGGAGAGCTCTTATTTGAGTCTTCTTCATTTAAATGACTGTTCCCATGGCTGCTGAAAATTCCTTCACACAAAGTTGTACAGATTGATCCTGGACAACATTTTCTCTGAGTAACAGATGAAGAAGAAAATGTCTGCAAGTGGCTTTTTCTTAAAAAGATGATCTTGCTGGAACATTTAAATTTTAAATTCAGCAAGAACAAAGATGTCTCTGTGGGTGAGTGTGACTCAAGTCCTAAATTACTCATTCTGAAACAGGTTGACAGGGTCATTTGGAGGAGAGCAGGTGCAGTGTTACAATTAAAATACTTTCCTTCCCAGTCCCATCCATGAGAAAAAGAGAAACAAAACAAAACAAATAAATTAAAACAAAACAAAAGAACCCACCACCATCCACCCCCAACCTCTAGTAGGACCGATGCTCATAAAGTAAAAAACAGTGTGAGGAAACCAGAATCTGAGTATGTAACTGACTTACTTTTCAAGAAAGGCAGAAAAAGATTATGGTAGGGAAAAAACAGTAGGTGTATGGAATAACAGGGGTACTTCCTGGAGTCATTCAAAGTATAGGACTGTGATGTGTCTATTAAAGAGTCATTGAGAGGGTGGTGGATAAGACTGAATTTTATTTTCTTGAGTAATGAAATGCCAAAAATATCTGCTAGCATTCACAATTGTAAATAGTTTCCAAGTACTGAAAAAAAAAAAAAACAGTAGATAAGAGAGTCAAAGCATCCTTATGTATCAGAAATAAACTGGCACAGTAAGTTTTCAGCAGTTTGTCCTCCTCTCTTATTCATCTGAAATGCCATTTTGCTATGAAGACTGTTGCCTTCTTTTAATGAAAGTCAGGAAACAGTCTGTGTCACAAAAAAAAAAAAAAAAAGGCAAAAAAAAAACAACCACAAACTATCCTGAAATGAGGCCTGAAAATGCTGTGCACACTTTCCTCACAGGCAAATGTTACATTAAATAGTCATGTAATGAAGGATGAGCAAAGAGAGCTCGCTACAGGGGCAGAGATAGTATTTCAGTAATTGTAAGCCAGAGAGAACAAATCCCATTAGGGGAAGTGGTAAGCGAGTGCAGTATAACCCTATGGAGGCCATACTGAAAGCTACATTTCCTTGTCTGTGTGGTTGTTTTAAAGCTATTTTTCCTTGTGCTGCTCTGTACTATGCTGTTATATGTGTGAAAGAAAGATTTAAGTGGATTGAAAAATAAAATAACTACTGACAGAAATAACAGGCAGAATCAGTCTTCTAATATTTTCAAAAAAAATCTGCTTTTTTTCCCAACATTTTTTTTTTTCTGTGATTGGACAATCTATTATTCTGAATATTTTTCCATTATTTTTCCTGTTCAAATTAAAAGCTAAATGATATATTGATCTCTTTAAACAGATCAAGATTCGAGAGAAAAATTAGACTGATGGCACAGAGGACTATAAAAACAAATTAAAAAATCCACTTTCTAATAAGCAAGTGATGAACTTAATGTTGAAACTGGTTTCGAATGGAAAAGTGTATTTTCAAGAAAATATCCTCCTTCAGAATTGATTGAGAAAAAAAAGATGAACACTTTAATAAATAAAAAAACAAACACGTTTTTAGGAGATCTGTAATTTATGTTGAGATAAATGGCTGAATTTCTTTTGAAAACTATATTTACTTGGGATAGGACTTAACACGATACATTAAGACAAATGCATGCAGACATCTGTGTGTTGTGGAGTCTTGATGCAATAAGTATTTCTTGGTTGTTCTTCATCTGCCAGTCCAGACGCATATCCAGTTGTCCCAGTTCATCACTTTTGGAAGCCCCATTTAGGTGTCTCAAACACCATAGAGAGTCTCAAATGCAGCTGTATGCTTATTTAAGTTGTTGCCTACCCTGCGTAACTTCATTTTATGTCTAAAGAAGATGTAATCAGCACGATCAGTGGAGCCTGGAAATTTGGCGGACACTAACGAACACAACAATGTGTAGATTTCCCTTAATACATGCCTAAGAGCTCTGTAAATTCCATTCATATTGTCAACTAAGATCTTAGATGATTTTCCTGATAGCAGGTGACTTGTTCCACTTTCAGATACAGGGAGAAGACTTTACAACCTCTCTGGGCAACCTGTTGCTTTGCTCAGTAATCATCACAGTAAAGTGTTTTACTTTGCACCCATTGCCTTTTCTCTTGTCATAGGGTTTGTCTGAAAAGAACCTGACTCTATCTTCTTCTTCTTTCACATATTCACATACATTAATAAGATCCTCCCCTAAGCTTTCCTTTCTCTAGCTGAAGAGTCTCAGCTCTTCCAGTCTTTACTCATAGGAGAGTTGGTCCAATTTTTCAATCAGATTAATTGCTCTTTGCTAGTGTCCCTCCAGGAGGTACATCTCATTTCTGGAAGGCCAGAACTGGACACAGTGCTGTGATTATGGACTCACTGGTGTTGATTAGAGGGGAAAGATTACCTCCTTCAACTTACTGACAATACTTAAAGCAGCTAAGAATATTGTCAGCCATCTTTGTGGCCATGTCACTACCTACATGTACTATTTATAGTTTGAAGCTCCATACCGCCCATGTTATTTTTTGGCTCTGCTTCCCCGACAAGCTTTCCAATTTAGTCAGGAGGGCTTCTAACTAGAGTTCCTGGGGGATGGGAGCTGCAACTCATCCTATTTTGAGGGTGATGATGGAAATGGATTCAATGGGCCTGGAATTGGATCACAGGCCAAGAAGACAGTCTCTAAAGTGCAGGATAAGTGTTTAATTAGTAAATCAGCCCCAATGGGGAATCCAGCTTGTACAAATGTTTGTACACTAATGCACAAAGCATGGGGAACAAGCAAGAGTAATAGGTATGTATGTACTTAGGGCTATGATGTCATTGGAATCACTGAGACACGGTGGAATGGCTTTCATAACTGGGAACAGTAGAAATAGACAGGTATAAAATCTTTAGGAAAGACAGGTCAAGAGGAAGGGAGGGGATGTTGCCCTCTACATCAGCAACCAGATGGAGTCCATGGAGCTGGGTTTGACTAAAGGGAAGGCAGGGAAAGGAGACAGTGTAGTGATGCTTCCAGAGGCTGCCCAACCAGGAAGACTGAGTGGGTGAGGTCCCCTATAGACAGAAAGGAGATGCTTCACATTCACAAAACTTGGTCTTCATGGGGAATTTCAACCACCCTGATATCTGTTGAAAGGACAACACAGAGATGCACCTGCAATCAAAGGAGTTCCTGAAATATATAGATGATAAGTTCCTCTTCCAGGTGTTATAGGAACCCACAAGAAAAGGTGCTGCACTGGACCTTGTCCTCACCAAAAAGTAGGGGCTGGTGAAGCTCAAGGGCAGCCTAGGCTGCAGTGATAGTGAAATGGTAGAGTTCAAGATCCTTACACAGTCCACAAGAGGGTCCACAGTAAGCTTGATATTCTGGACTTAAGGAGAGCAAACTTTGACCTCTTCAAGGAACTGCTTGGCAGGGTGACTTGGGATAAAGCCCTGGAGGGAAGAGGGGTCCAAGAAAGTTGGTCAGTATTCAAGGACAATTTCCTCCAAGTCCAGATGCAGTGTATCCCAAGACAGAAGAAGGCAGGTAAGAATGTCAGGTGGCTTCTGTGGACCAAAACAGGTGGCTTCTGTGGAGTGAAAGCAGAACTGGGTTACCCAGGAGGACTATGAAGAGATTGTCTGAGCAGCCAGAGATCAGGTCAGGAAAGCTAAAACCTGGATAAAATTAAATGTGGCCAGGGACATAAAGGAGAACAAGAAGAAATTCTACAGGTATATCAGTGATAAAAGGAAGGCCAGAGAAGATGTGGACCCTCTCCAGAAGGAAACTGGAGACCTTATTATGAGGAATATGGATAAAGATTTTCATCTGTCTTCACCAGCAAGGACTCTAGTTGTATTATCCAAGTTAAAGAAAGAAAAGGTAAGAACTGAGTGAAGAACAATCTGCCCACTTTAAATGAAGATCAGGTTCAAGACCATCTAAAGAACTAAAGTGCACAAGTTCATGGGACCTGATAAGATCCAGTCATGGGTTCTGAAGGAACTGGTGGATGAAACTGCCAAGACACTATCCATCACATATGAAAGGTCATGGCAGTCTGGTAACATTCCCACCGACTGGAAAAGGAGAAGCATAACCACCATTTTCAAGAAATGAAAAAAAGAAGATCCAGGGAACTACAGGCCAGTCAATCTCACTTCTATGCCTGGCAAGATCATGGATCAGATCCTCCTGAAAGCCCTTCTGAGGCATGTGGAAAATAAAGATGAAGTGACTGGTGTTAATCAATATGACTTCACCGAGAGCAAATAATGCCTGACCAAATTAGTGGCCTTTTATGATGGAAATTACAGTGTCAGTAGATAAAGGAAGAGCAATTTATGTCATCTACCTGGACTTGTGCAAAATGTTTGATGCTGTGTCCTGTACGACACCCTGGTTGCTAAATTTGAGAAAAATGGATTTAATGGATGGATGTCTCTCTGAATAAGGAATTGTCTGGATGTTTGCATGCAGAAAGTTGTGGTCAGCAGCTCAATGTTTAAATGTAGACCTGTGATGAATGGTGTTCCTCAGGAATTGGTGCTGGAACTGGTGTTATTTAACATCTTTGTAGATGAATGGTAGGATTGAGTGCACTCTTAGCAAGTTTGCATATAACACCAGTTTGAGCAGTGCAGCTGGAAGGGATGCTAATCCTGAGAGGGCTGGACAGGCTTGAGAGATGGGCTCATGTCAACCTTATGAAATCCAGCAAGGGCAAATGCAAGGTCCTGCATTTGGGTAGTGGCAGTCCCAAGCACAGATATAGGCTGGGAAGAGAATGGCTTGAGAGCAACATTGAGGAGAAGGATTTGTAGATGTTGATTGATGAAAATCTCAGCATGAGCCAGCCAGCAATGTTTGCTTGCAGCCCAGAAGGCCAACTGGATCCTGGGTTTCATCAAGAGATGTGAGCAGCAGGTTGAGGGAGGTGACTGTGCCCCTCTGCTCTTGTGCAATGCCACCTGGAGGGCTGCATCTAGTTCTGTGCCCCCTAGAAGAAAAAAATGGAGCTGTTGGAGTGGGTCCAGAGGAGGGCCACAAAGACGATCAGAGGGCTGGAGCACTTTCCTTATGAGGGAAGGCTGAGTGAGTTGGGGCTCTTCAGCCTGGATAAGAGAAGGCTCCAGGGGGACCTTATAGTGGCCTTCCAGCACCTGAAGGGGGCCTACAGGAAAGTTCCTGGGGAGGGACTTTTCAAAAGGTCAGACAGTAACAGCGTGAGGGAAAATGGCTTTAAACTGGAAGAAGGTATATTTAGATTAGATATTAGAAATTCTTTACTCTGAGGGTATTGAGACATTGGAACAAGTTTTACAGACAGGTTGTGCATGACCCCTCCTTGGAGGTTTTCAGGGCCAGGCTGGATGGGGCTGTGAGCAACCTCACCTAGTGGGAGGTGTCCCTGCCTATAGCAAGGGCCTTGGAATAGATGATTTAAAGATCCTTTCCAAACCAAACAATTCTAACAATCTATGATTCTATGGATAGCTTTGACTAATTAGATTCAAAGAATGCTAAAATAACATCAGTGTGAACAGGCAGAACTGAGCCCTGTCCACAGAGCATTGGTTATATTTTTGTCTATGCTACTCATTCCTGTTGAGCTATTTTTTTCTGTGTTAGCTATCAGCCTGTCCTAAAATTGACAATAAAATATTACAGATTATATTTTCTTGGGAAAAAAAAAGGAAAACAAAGCCAAAGATTTCATCTTCAGTTAGAATAGAAATGTGAATCCAGAAAACATACAAAGTACAAAGAAAGAAAACCCATATCTTTGTGTTGCCTTCATCAAAAGGATTCCTAAGGAATCTCTGAAAGAAATAAATAATGCCTACATATACTGTACAGCCTAAGGCAAGGTATTTGGTCTTACCATGGCATGCCTTCTGCCAGAATTAATCTTCTCAGGAGGATTAGATGGTGCAGGGAGATATAAATTATATGTAACTGTACTACTTTTTGTTGAAATTTGGTCTCTGTTGTCAACTCAGACTGCTCTGGAAATTTCCTGCTCATTTTTATTACCTACTAAACTGCTTTACTGTAAGGCTGGAAACGATAAGTTTTTTGATGTCAGAACTCGTGGGATAATACCTTCTTGAATGGCTCACAGCTGTGTGAATGATGATATTGTCTGCTACTAAAGAAAAATCAGAGATATGGTCAATGTTTGTTATCATGTCATTTTATACATCATTTTATCACTTGCACTATCTCCAGCACCCAGAATTGTCTGCTCAAAGCTTTTACCCCTTTGCTGTAAGTTCCTGAGTTATTGCCAGTGAAAATTACATTTCCTCTTGAAAATGTGTAGTGATGTAGTTAATCAAAGCAAACAGTAAAAGGATGCTGGGCTCCACACAAGCTAAGGGTCTGATTCTGCCACCCATGCTTCCATATAATAGCTGTTACTGAACTGAGGGCACTATTGAGATGAAAAATATTTTACCCACTATGTATAAGAATTGGACAGCTTGATTCTGTGTGCTCAGTGCTGGGAAACAACTTCCAAATATTTATGAATTAAAGTAAACAGAACTGGTAAATAATGCTATTTTATTATTATTATTATTATCAAATGAAAAGAGAAAAGGATTTGTATGTTAGTTTTCCTAAACTTTTTCTGTCTGTCATGTAATACTTGGCAAGTGGCAATTGAACTTCTGTGGTGATGCCGAACCGAACTGTCAGTCCAGCTCTTCTATTTAATAGTGATGAGGTACTCTTTAATTGGCTGAGATAGCTGCTCCTGAACTTTGCATGTCCTGTAGAGCAGGTGGAGAGATGATTTTATGAGGTACTGACACCTCTCACGGTCTGTTTTTGTGATAGCTGCTTCTGCTCAGGTCTGACAAATGACTTTGATGCCTGCATATATTTGCTAGACAAATCAGATTTGCAGCACATATAGGTATCCATTTAAATATTTGAAACCTAGCAGTCAAGGTCCCTTGATTGTTAAAAGAAAATTTGGATTTCAGGCAGCGTATGTTATAGCTACCAGAAACCAGCTCTTAAATTAACGAGTCACTGAGTTCTTCAAAACTTTTTCAAGTGCTGATTAACAAGGCAATGTAAACCCTTTACAACTTTTTGCCCTTTCCCTTTATTAAACACCTGACATTTAGCAGAATTAGTTGATGGAATATGATGAGTCTTACTACGTGCTATGTGATGGAATATAATGCAAAACCTAACACAAAATCTGAACTGATATATTGCCATTTGTCTACATACCCACTGTTTAATGTGATTTTTCTTTTTCTTTCTTTCTTCTCTCTCTTTTTTTTTTTTTTTTTTTTTTTTTTTTTTTTTTTTTTCCCAAAGAAAATTACTTGGAGAGACAGAGCGTTCTGAGAAGATGTGGTATTGCAGGAGGGTGGCACAGCCCTGCATTAATATTTTTCCAATTGGAACTCACGATCAATTCTGATGCCTGGAGAGCTGCAAGATTTTTTTCAAATGTTACCTTCCCATCAGCAGATTCAAGGTATTTACTCACATACACACAAATACTTTTTTTTTCCCCAGATGTCTAAAAATGAAGGTGGAAAAAGATACAAATTGAATGTTTGAACTATAATGTAAACAGTCAAGTAAAAAAAAAAAAATGTTGGCATGCTGGGTAGATACTAAACCATAACATGTTAGAAGTATAGTGCAGTGGTTATGCAAGTAAATTGCAGGTATGTGTTTTAGGGAGGGAAACAGAGGTAAAGACTGTAGTAAAATAATAATGTATTGTATCAGTGATTTGTAAACTAGAAGGTGTTGAGAAAACATAAACTATTAAGGTATTAAACTGTGACTGATGAATTTTAAAACAAGTTCTATTGAGACAGTATTTGAAATAAAATATGGATAGCTATGCTCAGACTGAGCAAGTAGACAAACTAGAAGTCATATGATGATTAAAATTTGAGTTTCAATAATAAGTATATCTGGAAACAGTTAAGAAAATAAATTTGAATAGAGAGCTGACTCAGTACACATTAAATGAAACCTGGCCTGTTTCTGTTCCAGTGAATCAACTTGGGCAAATTGAAGGAAGTGATTAGTGAGGGCAACTATACTAAAACACTTCTGAAATTGTAAAGGCACTTCAACTATTCTTTTACAGCAGATTTTGAAGGTCCCTTCCAACTCAAGCCATTCTATGGATCTATGATGATTCTATGATTTCCAGTCATAAATATGTCTACTGACAGTAATTTGGTGTTTAGATGCAATAGAATCATAGGATCATTAAGCCTGGAAAAGACCTCTAAAACCACCAAATCCACCTGTCAACCCACTGCTACTAATCACACTAAATCATATCCATAGGTGTCATGTCTATGGGTTTCATGACCACTTCCAGGGATGGTGACTCCACTGCTTCCCTTAGCAACATGGTTCAAAGAATTACCATTCCTTCTGAGAATAATTTTTTTCTAATATCCAACCTGAACCTCTTCTTGCACGATCTGAGGCCATTACGTCTTGTTCTATCACCGTTACCTGGGAGAACAGACCAACATCCACCTTGTTACAACCTCCTTTCAGGTAACTGTAGAGTGATGAGATATCACGAACCTCATGTTCAGCTGAGTGTCAACTGACACCTTCAGATCCTTTTCTATCCTGAAGGTTTTCATCCACTCTACCCCAAGGCTATACTATTGCACAGGGTTGCTGCAACCAAAGTGTAGGATCTGGCACCTGGTCTTGTTAAAACTCATACAATTGGACTCAGCCCATTCATCTGGCCTATTCAGATCTCACTGTAGAACATTTCTGCCCTCAAGTAGATTGACACTTCCTTCCAACTTGGTGTCATCTGCAAACTTACTGAAGGTGTACTCAATCCCCTAATCCAGATCATCAGTAAAGATACTAAACAGGATTGTTTTCAGTGCTGATCTCAAGGAAACACCACTGGTAACAATTGGATTTAACTCCATTCACAACCACTTTCTAGACCTGACTATCCAGACATTTTTGAGAAGTAAATCAGTCTAAGGCATGAGCTGCCACCTTATCCAAGAGAATACTGTGGGAGTTGATGTCAAAAGACTTTAATAAAATCTAGGCAGACTATATCCACAGCCATTGTCTCATCCAGTAGAAGGAGATGAGTTTGGCCAAACAGGATCTGCCTTTCATGAACACATGTTGGCTGGGCCTGATCCCACATACTGTGTGATCAAACTCAAAATGATCTGGTCTATAACTCTCCCCCATTCCAAGGTCAGGCTGACAGGCCTGTAGTTCCTCAAATCCTCCTTCTGACTGAACTTTTAGATGGATATCACAGTGGCAAGTCTTCAGTCCTCTGTGATCAGCCTGTTGGCCAGGACCACTGATAAATCACGGAAGGTGGCTTGGAAAGCATTTCCTCTAGCTCCTTCAGCATCTGTCCCCATGAACTTGGGACAGTCCAGGTGGAACAGTGGGTTGCAGGTTTCCTCCTGAAATTCAAGTTTATTAACATTTTGAAAGAAATTTAAATGAGTATTGAACAGTTTAGGCCCCCAACCACACCAGTATGTAAACAGTGTGATATTTGTATTGAGTGGATATAATATAGTTAACATTTAAATCACGTGTGACATAATGTGCCTGAGTTTTAACACAGATGATAAAATAAGATAAACCTATGACAGCCTGTGGGAATGAGGCATGGAAATGTAAATGGCAACATTTAATTCAAATAATTTAATGTTAGCAATTGGATGATCTTGTTAACAGAATAAGTGTGAAAACTAGTGAATAAAATTAGATGATAAGGGTTCAGATAACAAGTCTATTCAGTGAAGACTGTTACTGTTCTCCACAATACACCAAAACAAGTTCTGAAGGATAAGAAAAATTGTTAAAATGAGAGTGCCAAGTAAATCTAAAACAGTTTTAATAAGGTAGTATATATTTTCAACAGAAGAAAATGAAACAAAATAATTTATTTGATATTCTAAAAGAAGCTTATATGTCAAGTAGGAAATTACTAATTCATATAGAGAAGGTGGCTGTAATTATGTGAAAAGTAGCAAACTGGCTAAAAGATCATCAACATGCAGTTGTGTGAGGAAGTAAAACTCCTGGCCTGAAAAGAATATGTCAGTAGAGATTATTATAGGGATTTAAAGGCTGATGTAAATGATATTCTTTTTTTCTTAAAAAATATGGGGAAGTATGAAGATGTAAAGCTAGGAGTTGATGTAATTAAAAAAATGCTTTATAACCTACAAAGAAATAGTTGTCTCTGAAGACAGAATTATACATTAAGATGAAATTTAATTGTACATCATGTAAGTTCATGCACATAGATACTACTAGGTGAAAATTCACAATCTGGAAATTGTAGATTCACTGATTTACTACTATAAGGATGTTTGAGAGCCATGATTGAGAGTTTTTTTGTGAAAAGGGTAAATATGAAAGCAGAATACTAAAGATGATGGCAAAAGCAGAGAAGTAATTATTATATGCTACAATAGAAAAAAAAAATAAAGAAAGAAAGGAAATGAAGGAAAGATAACTCTGAATAGGAACATCTGCAAATAAAGGTACCAAAACAAGGTAGGTAACATTGTGACCCTTTACTGGTAATTCTTAGTCACATCTCCCCATAACTTGCTAAATGCCAGGTAGCTTTGTCAAACAGGATCAACCAGTCATATAGCCAGTCACCATTCCATTGTCTCAAAAGTATTAGGCCAATGGGAATAAAAGTTTTCGGTCAGTGATGTTACCTCTTTGGAAGACCTTAGTCTCACATCTGACCTGACAATACTACTGATCTATAAGAAGTAGCTGTGAAAATTATTCTATTTTTGGTTTCTTTCCTGGCAAAGGGATTCTCTCCTCAGAAATCCAAACCCAGTTGAGATACCAATAATGAAGTGTGGGCACCAACTAAGATCATGTTTTAACTGGAAGCTAGGGCTCATATAATTGAAAACCTAGTAATTACAGTACTTGTAAGAAGGACCTAGTCCTCAACTATCCTTCTATTTATTTATTATAGATTTACTTTAAAATATCCAAATCTGTTGAATTAGCTACAGACTTTCTTTCTGCATAGCACTGTGTGACTACAGTAAAAATCTGAAGCTTTCAGGAACCTAGAAAAAACACAAATTTTATGGGATCTGTTATATATTTAACACTGGGAATCCCACTAACACCAACTGGCATAAGGTAAATGCATGGCAATCATTTTACTCAAAGTATACCTTTTGTGTATATCAGAGCTTCTGTTCAGTTCTAGGAAGGACATGAATCCTTTGGAAGAAAACATTAGCATGCTGAACAGCTCTTCTCTGGCACCAACACATGTGTTTAAGCTGGAAAGACTCTTCTAATCTCTTTTGACTTCCTGCTAAATCCAGTCTGCAGGATGTCAGTCATTTCATTCAAACAAAAACACAATGAATGCCTTCTATATATCATGATTGCATATGATGTCTGTCACCTTGGACCTGTCAGATGAATTAAGGCATGTCAGGTAAGGTGAACCCTAAAATCAGTGTTCGGCCAGGTTCTCAAAGCACTGAATTATATGTTGAAATATATATGCTATACTTCCTTGCACCCTAAACATCAAAGAGAAGATGTCACTACAGAATATCTTTGTGAAGTACAGTTCTCCTGGATATGCTCATTCACAGAAATCCTTACATTCAGCCAATGTTTTTCAATTCTGATCCAGATTCGTAGGGAGGTCGCTTATTATGAACTGCAGTACCCAGATTGGTTGCATAGTCTGAAATGAGCAGATAGATAACTTGCAGAATTTCATGGTTGAAAGTGTTGCTTGATTTTCTTAATTATTATTATTATTATTTTTTTAATTGAATATAAATAATTTTAAGAGGAACAAAAGCAGGATTGGAATATTAGGCAATTCACTAATCGTATTTTTCCCAATTAAGAGGTGCAATGGATATTACCTACCACTAATTGCTAGAAACATTAACATCTATCTCAATTTTGTTATCTTAGGCTTTCCCTGTAGATGACAGAGAAATATGTTTTAGAAGTGTCTTTGAACTGGAAGATTTGAGAGGAAACATTCTCCACTTTTCCATTGTGAGTTAGACTTATAATTCCATTGTGTTTTCTTTTAATTTATTCCACTCTACTCTGTATTCAGCAGAACTATTTGCTTGAGAAGAATTTCAATTATCTTCCTATATGTTGTTTATTAAATATTATACCTCCTCCTCTTCTTCAGAAGATTTCTCATACATTATAAAATTCCAATCAACATTCCTCAGTGCACTCAGCTTTCTTTCACTGTCCTCATTCTCAAAGTCAGAACACTTCTAGTACACAGAATTCTCTCATGAGTATTTCAAACTTAATAATAAATTGATAAGTAGATGCAGGATGCTCTATATCTTAAATTTGATTTCTTATGTTTAGCTCATGTATTAGGATCAGGAGTAGAACAGCCTTGAACCAAAAAACTGTTCAAGGAATTACTGAAAATACAGCAAGCCTGAACTAAGCACATGTAGCTTTCAAGAAGGCACTCTTCTTTGTAATTGCATTCTTGTTATCTTATCTTGTTATCAGAGTAATTAAAATTCCTCATGATCAATGTTTCTGCCTTGTTTGGAAGGTGTGTCTTATCTCTAAAAGGTAGTCATGATCTACTTATTCAAACATCTGTGAAGCTTCCTTGTGAAAATCATCTGACTCCCTACTTGACTATAAATTATTCTTAAACTGCCTCTATTGTCATAAAATTGTACACTTTTTCCTTCCATGCTACATATAATCACTATGTAAATTCATTTTTTCTAAGAACTGCTTGATATTTTCACTGCAAGGATATATTAACTTTTTATCCGGTACTTTTATTAGCCAGAATCTAATATTCTTCCCCAACCTGAGGATGACTGTTATTCTTTATATGTGTTATGTTTCTACTATTGAGCATTAGGCTTGCTGCATATTGTGTTCCTTGTGATAATGAGTTCTGTCAGGAGATGAAGTACAGCATTTTAGCCACTATAAAAAATAAAAAAATAAAAAATAAAAAATCCTGGCTTGACTTCAGTTTCCTTATCAACTTGTACATTTGAGCAACAGCTGTACATGGAGCTCATCTGACTTAACATATGAAACTAAAAGGTGCAAAAAGGTAAGCTAGCCACCTGAAATCCCTTTCAAGTCAACGCAGGGACATGCTCTTCCAAATCACTCATCCTCAGAGGGGGACCTAGGAAGGACTTCATCCTAGAAGAATATTTTGTCCTCTGAAAGTGCTTGAGATCTATGGCCCTTAACAATAGGAGCTGAAGCCACTTTTTGCAGCCTCACTGAACTGGATGAATAAATAATGTCTTGCTCTTTTTTTCTTTCATCTGCTTACTCACTGAGATCTCAGCATCCTGGTAACTACAGCAAATAACAATGATAGAGTTTGGACACTAAAATAATGTCAGTACTTGAACCATAGCTGAAACCATTCTGCTGTTCTTTAGTCATATCCTGCTGAATAAAAACCAGAACAGTATCTCTGTTTCTGGGATTTTTCTGAATTGCTCTTTTCCCCTTACATCAACAGCTGAACATGCAGAATAGTCGTATCAGATGATTCCCAATTTTCTAATGTATTTTAAGGGTTTTTAGTTATATTTTCACTTTTAAAAGACATTTTACTCCTTTATTTCATCTCATCTGACAGGGATGTCTACCTGCAAAGTGTTCAATTGATGCTTTTATTATCAATGCTTCTTTGTTGTTATGCTCAATAGCTTCCTCACATTAAACCACAACCGTGGTTCCCCTTGCTCCCACCCACTGATATTCAGTGCCTCACTTCTCTCAGACACCATTATTTCACTCTCCTTATTTCATACCCCCCCTTTCCCTGGCTTCTTTCCCAGGCTTTTACTTAGCCAGTGACCTTTCTGATGCCTTACTTTTCTTTGCACTGTGCCTCAGAAGTAACCTTTTTGCTGTGCATTCACAGCTTGTACTCCTTTCCTTATTTCCTTGCTCCCTTTTTGATACTAACTGCATGCTATCTATTAATCTGTCATATTCATCGATCTTCAGAAGAAAATCAACCAGTTGCTCTAATTTGGCTGTCTGATCTTCTCATGCCACAGCTAACTGACAATACTCACACACAAAAAGTCTTTTCGAATGTCCTCAGCTTGATAGCCAGGAACATTTCACAGTCAATATTTTCCATTACATATATCCCATCTTGAAATTCACACACACTTCCAAAGGAAATAATTCACAAATAATCTTGGCTTAATCACTGAGGAGATAAAATAAAGGCAACCAAATGATAAGGATTATGGTGCTTTTTAGGGAGATTTCAGGCCTTTTATGTAGATGTAATGTCTTTCATACAGAGGAAAACATAAAAGAGCATTCTTTATTCTTTTAACTTTGAAGTGCCTGAGCATAAACTGTTTGCCATTCTCTTATTCTCTAAGAACAGCAAAGAAGCTGCTCCAGCAAAGAACATTCAAAGTCTACAGATCATCTTGTTTAAAAAGTAGGTTTCAGTGATACTTGTGTCTACTCTTGTCAAGTAAGTTTGAGCTGAGTACCCAGGCATTGGAAGATGCATAAACATGCTTGTGTATTGCTAGATCCAAGACAAAGTGTCACAGTGTTATTATGACCACTTCCTCTAGCAGAAGTGCTGCATCATCTTGCTGTCTTCATATTGGACTTCTCTGCAGTCCACAGACAGGCTCTTAAATACATACTCAAACATTTTTTTTGTCAACTAGGAGAAGAGCTTTACTGTCCTCCCCTTTTGCATTATGTGGAGAAGAGATTAATTCTAAAGGATAAAACTAGGAAAAACAATGAATTAGAAGTTAGAATTATCACATCTTAGAATTATGAGTGATCGAATACCTCAGCTGCCTATTTTTCATCTTACAACAACAGCATGTATTGGTAGCTTTGTAATCTGTAAGTTTCAGAATCTTTTAGTTGTTTTAATACAGATATTTTCCCATTCTGACACTGAAAAAAGAACAGAAAATGTTACCTAGGAAACAGAAAATAATAATTAAAAAACATTAATGATTTTATCCTGCTTTTCAGTTGGTACAAGAATAATAAAATGTAAAGTAAAATTTATGGCAGATCTAAATTAAGGTCCTAACAAGACATATTTGTACAGGTTAGTAGAAAATTATATCTATTCAGCAAAGTAACTCTTCAGTTATTTTTCAGTTCCAAAATGAAATCATTATCAAAAAGGGTAGATTTTTATTTTATTTTTTTCAGATAAATTTAAGGAAAAAAAAAAAAAAGATAAAAGTAAAGAAACTAACTTTCCGTGTTTCTGAAATTCTAATAAGAGTTAGCTGTCGTTACCTTTACTAAAGTGACCTTTGGGAACCTATAGACTAAAACTAATAGGTAAACACAAGCATATATCTGTAAGATGTATTTTTGGCAGACAGCCTATTAAACACTAAGTCACTGTCAGATATAGGTCTCTGAGTAAGGTAGGTATAACTCTTCCAGTCAGATCTAGAACATCTTCTCTGGTGCCCTTCTCTAGCTTCCTTTCTGAAGGTCTTTCAGAATTTACAGATTCAGCACCAACAAGTTTTTAGCACCAAGCTAACTCTCCCTCTTGCTGCTCTGCAAACAAACTCAGACTTCTTTTCTATGGAAATCTAGGCTCCATACCTGTTGACTTCAATTTAATTATTATTTTTTATATATTAGTATTATTAATTAATGTGCTGATTTCACTCTGATTGGCCACTAAGATCCACCATGCCCTCCTCCACAGAAGGACAGGGATGAAAAAAGTTTCAATGGATTAGATAAGAACAGGGATATCATTCACCAATTACTGCCGTGGTCAAAACAGACTCAGTCTGGGAGATTAATTTATTACCTACCACTAACAGACCAGAGCAGTGTGAAGCAAAAGCAAACAGAAAAGGACTTAGAGCAACACAAGGAATGAGGAATAGGAGATGTGGTCAGTCCATAATGCTTATTTCTTCTGTCTCTTCATGCTAATTCTGCGCCTTCACTGTGTGGGATCCCTCTCACAGGATGCGGTTCTTCCCAAATTGATCCTGTGTGGGCTTCCTCTGTTATTATGATCACTGCTTGTCAGTTAGTTAGGCTTGCTTCAAAGAGAAGTAAGGAAAAATCAAGTTATTAAGAATATTTTATAAATTCTGGTTATGGGAAAAATTCCCTATGGTAGGTACATCACTGGAGGTATAAAGATCAGTCTAATAAATGTTGGCCTGATGTAGATTTGATTGATCCAAATTGAGGATGGGCTCCTGAGATCCCATTCAACCTTAATTTTCTGTGATTTTTGTGCTAAGAAGCAATTAGGAAAGGGGCTAAGTAACAAATCTTTGTAACTTACAAAACACTTGTTAAGTGGATAAAGACTTGATTATTTATAGAGATATGGGATCTGTTTTAGAGCTTTTATGAGTTTGCTTTGTTCTACACACATTCTTTATTTCTCGTTGTTTGTTTCAAGTTGAATATCAAGAAAAGGTTCTTCACCAGAGGGCGATGGGTGTGGAGCAGCCTCCCCAGGGCACTAGGGATGGCCCCAAGCTGCTGTAATTCAAGGAGTGTATGGAAAATGCTCTCAGTAATATTACCATATATATAATGTAATGGGTGGAGGAGCTGAGTCTGCCTCTACGGTCTTTATGGGTCCCCTCCAACTCAGGATATTCTCTGATTCTAGGATTTGTTTTATTTCATACCTGAATACAGCTCACACTTAAATAGAGAAGGTAAAGTTTGCTGCCATTAAGTTTTTCATTTATTGAACTTTATTTATGAGTTTATTTTATGCAATAATGTACACTGGTGAAAATATTCCTCCTGACCTACATGGCAATCAGCCTACACTCTGAAGCATGACATTTGATTACCTTGTCTGAGCTTGCAGAACTGCAAATGTTATTAATGGTCATAAAATTATCCAACCCTTTTAAAAATCAGACACAGTATTTGACTTGATGACCTTCTACAGTCATGAAATTCACATTCTGATTGAAATGATATCAGTCTAGAGGATCTGATAGAGCTCTGGTGCAAGTGTCACAGCTCTGTCACTGAGGTGGAAAAGCATCTTAATGAGCTGTTCTGTAGGCAATATAAGTATCTTGGAGTTTCACCGTTTTCTGATTTACTCACTCAATATAGACCATAAAATGTAAGTTTGGGATACCTTGAATTCTCACTGGTAGTAAACAGGTACCGAGTAAGAGTTCAGTAGCTTCTATGCCCTTTAGCAAGCACATTGCAATCACTGGAGCAGATGCCCCTTTAACATCAGTGAGCAAGCAGCACGGATATAGTAAAGAGAAGCCTATTTATGAACATCTTGTAATCATGGTCATCTGAGACACAGAGAGTTTCTTGTTTTTTCTTGTGTGAAGAGCAAAAGGGCATATCCTTTTGTATTTAATCTTTTGAAATAGGATTTGCCAGAGTATCTAACATTGCTCAAGTAGGAAAAAGGACTCCTCTTAATTTGAAAAACTAATGGCAACATGTCAACATCATGAATTATTTAATTGCCAGTTATCCACAACATCTGCGTATCTCCCAGATTCAAATCATTTTTCATATGACCATCCCCAAATCCTGTCAGCACATTTTTAAAACTAAAAGCCATCCATAACTTAACTCACTTATTTGTTTGTAGCATAAGGGTTTACAGAAATATGTCAACTTTAAGTAACTGTGGTGAAAATTGGTGTCCACCATGGCTATCATCAGGTGGGATTAGAGTGCTTAGGTTGAAGCAGACACACTTCATGTGTTTAAACTACAAGAATGCTGTGTGACTGAAAAGATTCTTGCTTTCTGTAAATTAATCCTGTTCAGAGGAGGCCCAGCTTTATGAATAAGTGAACACAAATGTTGCAAGAAACCTGATGCTTGCTGGTTTATGCTGGTTAATCCTACTCGTGGTACTTGAGAGTAATAACTGTTTAGAGATGATGCAAGTTCAGTGATGAGTGCTCCACCTCCTTTACCTACATGCACAAGAACATGCATTAACCCCCCACAAACAGTTCAGTTCTGCAGCACGTAGACATTTGATACAGCTATGAAGGGACTCCATGTCCAGGACTGCTAGTTTTGGACTACATCACAAAGTCCTGAACATTATTATCTGCGGGTATTGAATCTACCATCACTGCAGATTCTCAGGGAGGCTTTATGTTGAGTGTGTGAAGATTTTAGTCTCAAGCAAAATCTAAATCCATGCACTGGCAATAATTGTATAGCTATGCACACACACAGAACAACATTGGAGAACATGGCTGCGGGGGCACTGCTAGACACAGGGACTACCTTTTAAGCATAAGATGACTTAAATTAGATGACTGAGGTGGGTTGTTGGTATAAAGCCTCTGGTGAGCAGTATGTAAAACTATATAATGTTTTTCCCCCTATTTCCCATCTTCTGACTTCAAATAGTTGCAAATTTCTCCCCTCCAAGTGAAGTGCTCTCTGCAGAACTTGAATCCAGCTTACTGCAGAGCTCATATTAAGCACAGGCTACACATGCTTTCCCTTCCCTGTCTCCTGCTTCCTCTTTCCTTTAAAAAGACTGAGATATTCTGTCCTAGACATTTCTATTTTTTTTTCTTGAGAACTTCAGTTCACAGGAAGGAGTGGGTACCTCAGATCAGCCTGACATTATAATCTCAGTAGTTTTCTTTTTATTTTTAATTGCTATGGAGGATCAAATACAAACTGTAAGTGGGCTGTTCTTACCAGGATACTGCTCATTGTCATATGTACTGGTAAACATCCTGGACAGAGCATTTGAGAAATGATTAATTGATATGAAAAATTAAGTTGAAGAAGTATCACATTTTTACTAAATGCAACTGTTAAGCCCTTGTCTCAGAAAACAAACAAACAAACAAACAAAAAATAATAAATAAAACACAATTGTGTATCGGCGTTGGAACTAGATTATCTTTAAGGTCACTTCCAACCCAAGCCATACTATGATTCTATGATAGGTATGAAAGCTCTGGGTACTCTGAGTCCTCTCTGCAAGCAAGGCTGTTATTGACTCTGATTACATGTTACATATGAAATGGTCCTGTAAACTCATTTTTTTTATATACACATATCCATTAAATATTCATAATTTAGCAAGGATTAAGTGTTGTGAGCTCTCACACTGTGAACTGAATCACTCAAACACCAATTAACATTTTGTTGCTAAGACTAGTCTATTTGTTATTTGTAGCTGTGGTCAAATTTGTGCTTTTGAACTTTAAAGTCTTTGTTTGTATATTCAGTAGCACAGCATAAAATGACAAAAATAGCTAAATGCTCTGTAAATACCATAAGCTAAAAAGGACCAGTCTGTTGCTGAACTAATAGGATCCCCTCTCTGTATTATTTTCAAGCTTTACTCATTTTTTTGCTGTTTATGATTATCTGCAACTTAAAGTCCTCCTAAAAGCCATTTAAACTTACTTGGAAATGGCCGTAATGGACTTGATTCACTTGTCAGCAAATAGATGTTCAGTGCTACTAGAAATGCTTAAGTTTCCCACCTGGTATCAAGGTGCTGCCACTGATGTTCCTCAAGTCTTGAATTTTGTCGCTCACTAAAATGTCTCTACTTTCCCAAAACATCCTGAATGGTACACAATGGCACGTGTGAAATGAGTTTGCCAATGGTTTACAGGCTGGTTCGGCCTGGTTCCATTACTAGTGTGGAGGAGGGATTTCGCAAAATCTGTGCCTCCAGAAAAGGGAAACAGGGGACCCCAAAATAATTAAAAACAGTGGCAAAGACTGAGGAGAAACAAACTAATTTTAATAAATATGGTATCAGAATGCAAGATAACACACTGTAATACAATATAATTAGAACTGAAGCAATAAATCAAATATAATGAGAGAATAACTGAAAGCTGTAGGCCTTACAGTAATACTGAAGTGATGCGTGAGGAGAGGTGAAGGAGAAGAGAGCTAGAAGAGCCTGATCAGGTGACCTTGTCAGGAGTTCTATCTCCTCTCTGACCACAAAGCTCCCTAGGGAATGTAGTTCTTCTCTTCCAGGCAGGTACCTAGAACTGGAGCATTAGCACTTTAACTCCCAGTGCACTACATGGTGTTATGATGTGGAATACCAGTAACCAAAAAATCATAAAACCATGACTGAGTTGAATTCTTATAGGTAGGATTCATACTGAGATTGCAGGCACCTGAATGTCCAACTGTGGCACAGTTGTGGAGGATGAATTCTCACTGTGTAATCTGGGTATTTAGGGTCACTGTGTACAAGACAAGGCATCTGACACACCAGCCTCAGGCTGAAAATTGTGGCTCAGGACTTATAGGAGATTTAGTGGCTTCTGGAGGAGCAGATGGATAAGAGGTGAGGCACCCTAGGATGGCACTAGGCATCTCAGTTTAGGCATCAGTATAAAGTCCAAGCTATCTAATGATTAGTTTGTTCAAGAAATGGGGGAACAGCTGTGAAGACGAATATGTTGTGGATTAAAATTCTGGTTGTGGAAAACAAAACAAAACAAAACAAAAAATCTATAGTTCTTTTCCTTTCCTGTTTGCTAATTTCTTTTGTGTCCGCTTTTTAATTGTTTATTTTACCTTTACTCATATCCCTTTCCACTAAAATATAAACAAGATTACAATTTTTATTTGAAACGTTTTCTCTTTAAGCATAAGTTTCTTGAGGCATATTGCTATATTTATGCGGCATCACAGTTTGATATGACACAGGAGAAAATTTCTTCTGACTGCTTATTTGTTTGTGGATTAGTGCAGCATGTCAAAGCACACCAAAATATTCTATTCCCATTTGTATCAGTGAAAAGCACTGGTGATTCTTGGAAATGGGAATCGTAACATGTAGATGTCCATGTCATATGGCAAAAGGTGCTGTTGGAGAGGTTCCCATGCAAGACAAAAATAATCAGCTTTAAGAAATGCACAAGTTTCTGTATTCCAGGAGGGTCTATTCTTTGTTCACAGTGTGAACCTCTCAGTCTACAGTGAACCAATATTCATAAAAGCTTAATATTATGACCTCTGTGTCCCTCTTCATACATCTGATGCAGTGCATCTTTGTGGTAATGATTTTTGTTATCTTTATATAAATGCTGAACAAATATGGATAATTTGGCAGCTGTTTATCAGCCATGTAGTGTCCTCTTCATAGTTCATCAGTCATCCAAGAAAGCTCTGCCATCAACATGAAAAAGGCATTTTTTAACGCTGAAAATTATTTGTACTCCCTTTGACACAATATATTATGTCAGCTTGCCTCTAGTTACAAACAGCTATTCTACACTGTGGATGATCCAACAAAATATAAACAATATACAAAATGCTAAAATGCGCGATAAGTGAAAAAAAGAGAAAATTATTAAAATATATTGCTAGTCTTTCAGAAATTGTCAGTCTTCTTTAAGGGGAAGGCAAATACTCCAGTCTCATAGGATTTCCAGACTATACCTTGTCAGTAGCACATTCATGGGCAATGCTGCTAGTTTGAATGCTCCCTGTGATGTATCACAGGTGAGATAGTTTAAGCGTCAGAAACCTTTAGTCTTTATGAATGAACTTTCCATGAAGACATGTTTTTGGTTAGATCCTTTCAGGAAAATCAGCATTTACTCAGAAAAAATGGATTTTCACTTGGTTTCGCTATGACAGTTTAAGTGTGGCAACAGAAACAAGAAATTGTATTACATGAGTCATATGTTTAAATTTATGCATATGAACTTCCACATCATTACTGCTAAGCACAACATGTGCCCACAAAGATCATAATACTACTATCATAAGCATAGTTGCTTTCTGAAACTTACGGCTAACAGAAATAGATAAAGGACAGAGGAAGAGATTGATTTTCTACATGTTAGTGTAGTCCATCTCTCTTCAGAAGCATTTTGACACAGCAGGTGTTTTTAAAACAGTGTGACCAAGGTCAGTAAATACTTTTTTGGCGTGTCCATGACATGCTTTAATAAAAAAGCAGCATGTTTCTGCCTTCAGGGTGATGGACTTTCATGCTGTCAGACTCCCAGTTCTCTTGGTTCATTGTCTGTTCTCTTTTAAACTAGGGCACCTATTGTATAGCTGGATATGAAGAGGAGGATATGTTTAATCTTTTATAAGGAGGTCCAAGAGGTAGAGTAAAAGACAAGAATAAGTATAAGATGCTTTGTCTTATGATGAATAAGAATTAGATCCAACTATCACACTGTCAAGCTGCACCACAGCTATCCCTTTATTTAGGTTTTGTTCTATAGCACAAGGACTTCAAATCCTATTCATCCTTAACTTCAAGGATAAGTGCTTTCTTTATCAGCAGAAAGAACAAACTTAAACCAAATGCCACATGAATTTGGGAATTCACAACAAGTATCATAACAAGTATTAACCCCTAAAAAGAAGATATTAGAAATCATACCAGAAAAGCAAGGTGACTTACAGGTGGCACCCAAGTGGAAATATCATCCCCCTCTCACCTCCCTTTCCCTTTATTTAGGTTGTCCTAAATGTAAGCAAAGTCTATGGCATAGAATTCACATGTACTGTTTCTGAATATATTAGAATATTTAATTCTCTGCAGCAGTCAGGGTATATTAGAGATGAAAGTTATTGAAAAGGCTATTTTTTGTTTCAGTGCATGGGTAGGGTCATAATACGCAAAGGTTGAACTTTTTTTTAGCATTGTAAATCTATTATGTTTGTGCTGAAACTGAAATGAAACGACAATACCATGTGTTTTGTATTCACAATAACATGCTGGTGCAAAGTTATGTGCATGAGCTTGGACCTGGAATTTCAGCCAGACTCAAGTCACTGAAAACTCAGAATTTTGGTCGATAGGCTTTTCTTACCAAAAGGCATGTGTGCTGTAGTTCAGTACACAACAGCACTAGATGTAAAGAAAGTAGAACACGTTAATTATTGTGGAAGAGTGGGTGCCACATGAAGTTAGAATTTGCTAACAAAATTTAATGATATCTCAGAGTTGGAAGGCATTTTCAGTACAGCAGAGGACTTGAATACTATGCAAGGAAAAATTGCAATGTCTTAAGAACAAGAACAATAGGAATGATATTAAATTTACTAGAACAAAGTGTGAAGTCCTGATTTTAAGAAATAATAAAAACAGACAGGGAGTCATAAATTTCAAGAAGATGAGAATATCTTTGCATACTAGTTGAGCAATATGAGCTATGGTTCTAGTGTATTATTTCATACAAAATTTAAACCAGTTGTACTGTCTGTGAGGGAAACAGAGACAGAAGAGCCCCAGTGCCCCAGTGTCCCCCGTTGAGACTTCCTTTGGAATATAATAGTCAGTTCACCAAGAAAGATGCATTCGGATTAGAATGACAGCATACAAGGCCTACAAATACAATAGAACCGGAGGTTTTGCTTTAATGGAAGAGACAAATACAACAAGATTTGTTTCACTTACTGACTGTTCTCATCTGAAAGCGAAGAAAGGACATATTGTTGTCTGTAAAAACATCACAAGGTAAAGCTTCAGACTACAAGCATTATTTCACTGAGGATATCATGTCAGCGTAAGAGCAGATGGATGTAAACAAACCATGAATACAGGACAGTTAGAGGAAATTAACACTATTTTAAAAAACAGACTTCTAGCAAAAATAATGAGCACAAAACAATGAAAATAAAAGTATTTTATTTTGAAATGTGATACTATTATAAACATTTGATGCACTGTCTTGCTTTCAGTGGTAAAATGTTAGACATACAGACCCAGAAATTACCTCTGAGTCCCATGATTTTGTAAGGTGATGTTTATATGCACCAAGATCAGATGTATGAAGAACTTTATAATGTAGACAGGGAGAATAGGTGACAAAGGACAACTTAAAAGGAATTATAAAGTCAAGCAATGTATTGATTTTTAAAAAAATTATATATATATATATACATATAATTTATTTATTTATTTTAGAAAGACACACTCTTGAATGCAGTTGATTGAATTCTCTGTAATTCAGTGTGGTCCACTGTATCGCTGAAGAATGTTTAATGATAACAGTACAAGAATTCACCGTGGCATATATCGGGGTGGTTCTGAGTGCTATTCTATAAATAATTCACAAACTACTTGCTTTTCTTTTGCATGGTGACATTCTTCTCTAAGGGAAATGTCTTCTGACAGGACAAAACAGTTGGAATACACCTATATCCTCAGTGAAGAATCAAGTTAGCTTGATGGTAGAGGAAGCATTCTGACATATTGAACTTCCAATTTTACTCATGATAGAGAGCAAATGAGAAATTTAACCGTTACTAACCAACTCCTGTGTAATATGATGAGTTTGCTTTCTCTGGGTCAGCTCTTTTTCATGCAGTCCCCTTTCTTGAGCCAATCAAAATACTAAGATAAATGGTAATAAGATGGATACAGATTCACTTGAGGTATGGGAAACTGAGATTCAAGTATGTGTAATAAATTCTGCAAAGAATAAATATATTCTCAGTTTTGTCAAATTAGGGAATTAGAGTTTGCTTACTATATTACTGACAAAGGTTTTAGCCACTGCATCAGTGACTGTGATGAAATAGGTGGGCCACGAAACAATTGCACATCAGACTTCCCTCCTCTTTTCTCTCATTCTCCCCGCATTCTTTCCCTCCCTGACTGTTGCTGAGTTTCTATGGGGAGAATATTTATGTGAAACAAACAAGCAAACAACCAAAATCAGGGAAAACTCCACATTCTAAATTGTATGTAGATTGGACGCTGGTGGAACAAGAAGTGAAATAAATTAATCATAGAATTGTAGAAGCGTTCTTTATTTTTTATTATTTTTTATTTTTCTCCACAAGAACTATTTTAGGAGATTGGGACTACTTATGCAGCAGAAAGAGAACATGGATTTAAATTTGATTGTTTTGTTATTTGAAATTTCATCTCTTTTAAATATAGCTCACCTCCAATTGCTTTCTTTTCATACAAGAATAAAACACACTTTTACCCACTTCCCTAAAGATATTCCAAAATCATCTGATTAGAAGCTTAGACTTATGCACAGCGAATGCTTTCAGGGATAGTATCATATGTCTTCAGTAGAGCCTGCCTTGTTCACTGTGAGATGAAATATACCTGCCAAATTTACCAAGCAGTTTAGAATGGCTTTGCTTGAGTGATCTTTTCCTTTATTATTTTCTAGTTCATTAACATTTTTCACATGTACAACTGATGAGTTTTGATTTAATTTTTTCTTGTGAAAAAATATTAGCTATCAAGGAATCTGGAACTTAACCTTGGAAAAACATTAAGAGAAACAGGCTTTTCATGGCTCCAAGTTTGTAATTACATTTGAAACTTGTAAGTTAGCTATTTTTTAATCAATTTAGTGTCTAGCATTCTGATTATGTGTTGTGTAATTTCTTAATCCAATGGTAAGTAGGACCAAATCAAATGCTCTCCAGAAATTTTGCAGTTTATGAATCATCTTGCAACCGTGTTATAAAAAATGGATCTCTTTTTAATTTGGCAAATCCTTTGTCCATAAACCATGTTCAATGACATTAAGTATGCTACCCTCAATTCTTTATTAATCAGATTTCCTATCTGATGTTCCATTTTTTCGATTACTTTTCTAAGATGTCAGGCAGGCAGGCTTATATTTACCTAGATTATTCCATTTACTTAGTAAACAAACTACTGGCATGACTCCCATTTTTACCTTATGGTCAGGAACTACCTCAGCATTCCAGTATTCATTCAAGTGGAATAATTTATTATGAATAGACCAATAAAGCTTATTAAACAGTTCTTCTAAAATTCCAGGTTACATTTTTTAATAAAAAACCCTTGGTCTTAACAGCTATTGTTCAGTCTGTATTGACTTTATGGTTTTAACTGTAACATTTTATCAGCATCTTCATAAAGTATGACTACTTGTGGCTTTTTCCCAGTCCAGGAGATGAAACATTTATTCAGCATCTCAATCTCTTCTGCATCATTTAGAACAACTACATTCTTCATATTTAGCAAAGGATGAACAGCAATGTAAGGTTGCTTTGTTCAGATTACCACAGTCTTTTGTCTTCCGTAGCAATTTCCGACTGTTTCCATATGAATCCTAAATTCAAGTGATCTAATATATTTAGTTTCTTCCTTGTCTCACAACTCAGTATTTGCCTTTATTTCTCTTTAAGACAGAGTTGTCTGGAATAGATTTTATCTTCTCTGCAGTTCTTAAGATGATGTCATAAAATGCTTTCAAATTCCTTTATTATTATTTCTTTTTTTGTTTTTTTCTTTTACATTTCTTCCTTATACAAACTCGGCACAAACTTGTCTTATCTGTTTGAAAGTGGCCATTTTAGAGGAGCAGGTGTGAGAATTACTGGTTGTGTTACCTTCTATTTGCATGTGATGAATGTAATCAAGTTATCACTTTCACTTAAGGAACCACTAACTTGTAGTCCCGGAATCAATTTCAATTTAGCTGTCAGGAGGACATCAAGTAAAAAATTCTCTTAGGAGAGACACAAAACTTTTTGATTTAGTAATTTCTTTTTTTTTTTTTTTTTTTTTCTTTTCTTTTCTTTTCTTTTTTCCAGAATTTTTAAGGGCTTTTTATTTCTGGAAATGTCAAATATTCAAAGTTATGTCTTTCATCTTGTTATTCAACCAATGGAAAAAACCTCTTTTTCAAGCTTACAGGACACAGAAAGACTTTACTTTCTCACCATAGACAACAGTTTTGTTTTCTGACTGTAATTAGGGTTTCGAGTTACTGGTCATATTGCTCCATAAGATAGTTTGATGATATGTAGCTACCCAGAGCTAATTGTTGTCATGCTCTTTGTGTTGGGAAACTGATCTGTAAATTCTGAGTGCGTTTACTACCTAATTATCAGTGAGTTGAAATCAGCTATTGCTGCCTGCTGCCTCTTCAGTTTTCATGACATGGAGTTTTTCTTAAATTGCTTGTAGCAAGTGAGTTTAACATTCCTTTCACATAGATTTTCCTTCAAGTTACAGTAGTATCAGGCAGGTCTAACCACTTCTGATCATACAAGTAGTTCCTCTTCTTCTTGTTTACCCCACAAGCTCCTGCCATTCATGAACAGGCAGTTAAAGAATTTCTTTTCTTCGTGTCATTCTGAGCCTTGATTAATTTTGTTCTTGACAACTTGACTGTGCTAAACAAGTGTTTACTTGTTGCCCTTTTTTAATCTTCCCTTTTGTTGTAAGTTTAATGCCATTATGACTTCTCTAGTCAGCTTATCCCTTGTAAAACTGATTTCCTCTTTAATGAGCTGGAGGCAGCACAAAGTGTGTAACTCCTCAGTTAGAAAATGGCTCTACAGTCCACCAATCACCTCGCACTTTTATACCTCTCTAATTGGCAATTTATTCTTGAAACTCTTGATTCATATGTTATTTTCTGAGGCAGAAACAATATCCAAAAGCCTTATTGGGGTATTTTTGTAGTTCATCAAGTTTTTAAGCTTTTGTTTTAAACCTCTGAGAAGTCAGATGAAGCATTGCTAGAACAAATAAATAGCATCATGAAATTAAGTCTCTTCCATGTTTGAGACTTTATAAGAAAGAATATCTGGGAAAACTTATTGTTTTGGGACACTGGTAGTTTTAACTATAATTAGCCTGTCCTTTTAAATATAATTTATATTATATGAGGATTTTGAAAAAAATCCTTGAAAAGTTGCACTATTTTTGCCACAATTTTTTGATATTTTGCAGGAAGATCACTTTAGGACTACAGAAATGATTTTTTCATCTTCTCCTGGTATTCCTCTCAGCTTTATCTCCTTGCAGGTACCCTTTGGCCCAACGACTTTAACTTAGAGAGCAATCCTGTGGCTACACTTGCACCACTTCACATCCTTTCCTTTTTTGCATCTTTAAGACGTGTCTGTAGACTGTGGTCAGCAAAGTAGATGCCCATTGGAAGAAAGAAATGTTGGAGAGAAATTCTGTTTCTTGCTTTCTGATGAAAGAAAACGGACCAGTGACAATTTTAGAAAGAAATTTGCACACCACAATTGTGTGTGATTGTATGCACTTTAAGCACTGAAAGTTTCCTTTCAAAACATGATTCTGTGCTTCATTCTTATTTGTAAAACAGTGATCACTCCCACTTCAACAAAATGTTGTCATTGCTGTTTCTAAGGCTGTGAAGTGTTCTGTAATCTGCACTTGCCAAGTGCATCATGGAAGTTTATTAGTTACAAATTTCATTTTTTTTTAATTTGTTTTTTTTCTGTAGACTGGAAGGCTTAAAAGTTATTGCAAAAATAAATAAATAAATAAGTAAACAAGATGCTAGTAGGTTTCAAATGATACTTATAGGCTTCAAAATAGAATTGTGGTTAAACCACGTCAAATCCCCTCTATTCCTTTTCCTGCTATTGCTGATTAGTTAAGAAGCAGAAAGGAACATTGCACTGTAAAGCATCCGTTTATCTGCCAGTGTCAGGTTCTCCTGACATGATGTACTAATGCAAAGTACATTAAGCATTAACAGCAGGTGCTCCAGAGCTAGCAGTTCCTAGGCAGGCATTAAGAGACCTAGAATGAGTCAGTGTCACTCTGTGGTTTAACCTAATACCAACCCCTTAGGGCACCTCTATCAAATGTACGAGAAATGAAAGGTTTTTAAGGCTATTAATCTCAGTGACTCTATGTTAGAAGAGCACAAAGTTATTTGTCATAGGTCTTTGTATCATGGTGCCATGGTAAAATATGAAGTATCCAGTATTTCTGATATTCTTTTTTCCACCTACTTCAGCGTGGTTTTTTCTGTTGATGTAATGCTGAGCTGTGGTACCTACCAGCTGCTGGCTGTTAGTTGCACACACTGAACTCTGTATTTTTCCCAGTGAGGATTTCATTTTGTTTTGTTTTTGTTTTTGTTGCAAAGGCATGAAAAAGCATCTTTGGAAAACAAACCTTGAACTGAAAGCTGTCCTAAGCAAACAAGAGAGTGAACTCTCTGCCCCCAACCAG
This sequence comes from Excalfactoria chinensis, assembly GCF_039878825.1. Classification (NCBI taxonomy): domain Eukaryota; kingdom Metazoa; phylum Chordata; class Aves; order Galliformes; family Phasianidae; genus Excalfactoria; species Excalfactoria chinensis. Next base: position 154,621,453 of record NC_092825.1, on the reverse strand, counting down.
ATATTATTACAACACGCATAAGAAGCATTAAATCAGAACTGAATCTAATGTGAGGTGTTAGCTGCTTTTGCCATTCTTGTTTTCTGGAGTTGCTTTATTTCTAACATGATAGATGTTTTGTTCTGTGCTTGAAGTTGCTGAGAGCCAGGAATAGTCCTGTTGTTTTAGAAATCTCTGATCCTGTGTTGGCAGGGAAGGGTGTCTCAGATAGCTGGTTGTCTGGCAGCAGCTGCTTCAAAGGGTCTGGCGGTCGAATGTGAGCAGCTCAGGTTTTTCTGAAAGTGGTGACAGAAACATGATTTCAGACTCTTGCCAGGATCTTAATTTGTACATTTCAAATTTGCTTCACACATATTTAGTTGACAAAAATTTTCCAACCGTCAGACCACCACACTGGCAGGCTTTCTGGCTTCAAGCCCTACCTCTGATGAAAACTCAGTCCCTTTATCTAAACACCTCTGCTTTCACATCTGCAAAAAGGTTCATGTGTTACTCATACCCATAGGGTGCTTTGAAAGCTATTGATGGATGGTCTATGCAAACATTTTTATTTTTATTTGCTGACCTGCACAATAACAAAGATACATGGCTTACAATGTGTGCATTTCTGTATGCATATGTATATCAGTGTGTATGTTTAAAGTAAGTGTGTACAATTGCTTGGCTCTGAGGAGTTAGTCAATATTTTAAGCTTTGTCAGGGTGCTCTGAAATCAATTGTAAACATCAGTCTTCAGTGTTTGTATAAACACAATCCTATTTGTTTGAAAAGAGTCTGGAGAAAATCCTTTACCCCTGAACACAGCGGGAAAAACAGTCAGAGCACAGGAAAAGAGTAGTGGTTGTTCCAAGATGAACCAGAGGTCCATCTGCCACAGTCTCTGATGGTGGCCAAAAATGGAGGCCCGCAAAAGAGATCAAGCAAAGAGCGAGTGTATTTGATTCTTCCTCATGTACTCTACTACCCACCAGCAATGTGTGTCTCAGATCCAAGATTTACTTCAGAGCTTTCTCTTCTGTGAAGTTGCCCAGCTGCTCCCTGAACTCATCTACAGCAGGGGATGTGGAGCAAGGGTTTGGTAGACTAAAATCAGTGCATGTGAATCACTTCATTTCATTTGTTCTGAAACTACCAAAGACTAACATCATTTAATGACCGTAGATTTTATACTAAAAGATCCAGCTGTAACTATTCTACGTTACACTATCCTGTAAAGTTTGCATTTTTACAGTCTTATGTTGCATCAGTATTCTCTTTTCCAGTCCTATACACATGTTGATTCTTACAAGTTGATGGGCTTTTTATGCTGCTATATATGCTCTGATGTGGGAGGGGCTGAATGATACATGGTATTCAAGATGTGTGCCAGTAGCACATTCTCTATCCTTTATCCCCTATTCCTTTCCAACAATTCTTAATATTCCCCTTTTTCCCCCCTATGAAATGCTAAACACTAAGGTGAGTTTCTCATAGATCTGTAAGTCCAGGACCTCATTAAGGTTAGAGAATTCTTAGAATACTTCTCCCTGCCTTTAAATGTGCCTATATTGAATTTCGCTAGGCTAGCCCTTTAGTACTTCTAGTTTATCCTAGTCAATGCTTCATGGTCACAAAAAGCTCTGAAAAACAGTGCTGCTAAGATTAACATCTATGCTAGAAAACACAATAGATCAAGGACAAATTGCTGTTCCCAAAGGCAAGTGGCATAGCATTGCATGTGAAAATATTTTCTACAAAAAACAAACAAACAAACAAACAAAGAAACAAAAAACAACACAAAACCAAACAAATGAAAAAAACCCTTCTTGTTTCTGTCTTCTGAACATGTTTTCTGGTTTATACTAGACAGCATTCCTGATTTCTTGTTTCTCACCCAGACTGTGCCCAAGTATTGCCCAGGAAGGTTTCAAGGAGCATGCTGATAAGCATGAACAGTAGTAACAGAGCCTAAAGCCATGGTTTCCCCCGACATGCTAGCTTGTTCTCTGATGTGCTTTTGAACTCTGCCACGTAGTAAAATTTCTATGCTCCAAACCAATGCCCACTGGTGGTTTTGAGACAGCATTTGCTGGGGACTATTTGCAATAGACAGTAGGAGTGAATATACTCTAGTTTTGTCTCCTTCCATCTTGCATAGTTTTACAGAAGTATATTATGTACATGTCATAGTTTTATGATTTTTGGTTATAGACATTCCACATCGTAACATCATGTGGGAGTTAAAGAGTTAATGCTCCAGGTCTGGGTACCTGTCCTGGAAGAGAAGAACTATTACATTCCCCAGAAGACTGTTTGCTGTTCCCTTTTCCAGAGGCACAGATATGCAGATCCCTCCACACTGCTAGCCACAGAACCAGGTTAAGCCAGCCCATAAAACTGTTGACAGTACATTACTCTAGAATGTCCATACTTATCTTCAAGATAGATGCAGAATACAAAATAAATGTCCAGTTTCTTGCTGGAAAAAATGCCACTCTGACAGAGGTTAAGGCTGCCCTCATATTTTTTATTTGTTTTGAACATAAAATAAACAAATAACAACAAAAGCGGCTTTTATTGTTACTGTTGTCTAAGCATCACTATACGAGGATCAAAAGAGATCCAATACAAGGTGCAGAATACTGTGGGTTCAACCAGCAGGTACTGCTTTGGTCAGGGCTGGAAATAAAGTGACTGATTCTGTTTTATTTAATAGTATGGACATATGCATGTGATTATTCTGATACCATCCTTAATCAATATTAAATACCTAATGCTGTGAGCTATCTTTATTATTTTGATCTTTTTGTCCGCATTGCTTATGAATGTTTAAACAGTCCAAACACCTGTTGCAGGGTCCTGTGAGCTGCAACTTACTGATTCACCTTGCTCGGAAAACTCACCCTGTACTCCTACAGTGTTTCCTACCTTTTTAAAAGATGCTTATACATATGAGGGCCTGTCCTGTTATGCCATGTCAACACAGGCTCCTTAATGGCCTTCAGCAAGGAGCACTGATAAATGCCTTTTGGGAATTGTAGTAGAGTGCTGTCTGCTTGCTCTATGATCCCTTCAGAGAATTCCAGTAGATTTTACAGTGATGAGAAGTGGTACCATATTACATAAGAGACAGCTGGTTTTCAGTATGTCATATTTATCCATAAGCTGACTTATACTTTCTTATAGTTACTAATTAACTCTGTGGAAATGCAATTTAGTGGCCTGCAGTTTCCCAGTTCAGCTTGTACCTTAAAATGGATGCCACATTAGCCTGGTAACGAGCCAGCTTTAAAAGAGAGAGTTGACATACAGTGGTGAACTATTCCACTATTTTAATCTTGAATACATTGAGAATTGATCATATGTGACTATCCAATTGTCTCATTTGCTTCATAAATTCTTTTGCTGATGCAGTCAGGCAGTTGCTCTGTCTGAGTCAGACTGTCTCATAAACAAGACTTACAAAAATGGGAACTTCCTCAGATTTCTTCACATTGAAGATACAGAAATTTCCTTAACTACTGAACTGCACAGAGAAGTTGTGCACACCCCATTCTTGAAAATGCTCAAAGTTAGGTTGGGTGGTCTTCAAATAGCCGAGTCTAATGGAAAGTGTTCCTGCACATGGAAGGGGGTTGGAACTAAATTATTTTTTGCTCTTGACTTTTCTTTGTGTGCTCCTTTATTTTCCACTGACACTCCTGCCTCTACCTTCTTTGTTACATAAAGAATCCTCAGTAGGTACATGTGTGTTCCAAGGCCAAGTAGTAACAACTGAATTACATTCATCCTACTTAAGACCCTACTGCAAACCAGTCCCAGAAATGAATAGCAGTCAAAGAATGAGCCACAAATTATACAGTATAGTCTACAGGAGTTCAGTGTTTGAGGTTCTCTGCTCTCTCTCAACAACCAAAAGAGCTGTAGGCACAGACTATCCACTAATGTGTTAGCAAAAAGATTTCTTAGAATACTTTATGCCTTTTTTCAAGTTCATCTTCCAGATCTTTTCAGGATGATGGGAACTGTTATTTTTACTCAAAGGTTTCATAGGAAGTTCTGATCTCCAAGAAATTTATCCTCTGTTTCCTTTTATGGCTGTACTTTGAGATTCTTATCCCAGTGTCCTATGACTTAAATTCATTGCTCTGCTACTAAAAGCTTGAGGGAAGCAAGTGAGCAGCCTTTGGATTCGCAATCAAAATAAAAGAAATCAACTTCATTTTCTCTCGCTAGTTCACTCAGAAGTTTCTGTCTGGCCCTGGACACTAATTTCCATTGTCTGAGCACTTTTAATTCATATGGGAGTTCAGTAGATTCTTCCACTTATCCTAAATAGCTAGTACTCTCATCAGTTTAAATATCTGTGTTTGTCAGCAGCTCAAAGACAAGGTTGTTTCCAGCCATTAATATCTTCTGCTGTCAAGAAAGATAGTTTGGTAGTATTTATATAATGATAAAGTTGTCACAAGGGTATCCTTGCTATCCAAGTTTTGGCCGCATGATGTTGTCACTCTTCTCATCATGAAACAGATTACAGTATGGGACCTTTTGTATTTGCATATATCAAGATGAAGTATTTGAGTAGCAGCTAATTTGAATCCATTAAAATTCTACACTGGACTCCAGAGCACCAAAAATCAGCACGGAATCATACCTCTTATCACTAGTCACAACATCTTTTTACAACTTCAGGTTAATCTAAGTGGTGTGTGAATATGTAGAGGGCATAGCACACATTTGTTTTATAAAGTGAGAAGACTAAGCATCTCAGATGAAACATTGTCTCTGTTAACAAACTCACTATCTGCATCTTATACTGAAGTTAACGGAGGCAAATGAGACCATAGAGCTGCTTAGATATATGTTTAACTGACTAACTTTTGGCACCTGCAACTGAACATAACTTATACAGAGTTTAAGGCCTTCATATGCAAAAACTACTTAATTATTATAAAATTTCTAAGTAAGTCACAATTGTTAATCATAGAATCATAGAATCACTCGGGTTGGAAAAGACCTTAAAGATCATCAAGTCCAACCACAACTTAACAATACCACTCTAACTAACAACTCTGAGTACCACATCCAAATGGTTTTTAAACACATCCAGGGATGGTGACTGAACCTCCTCCCTGGGGAGCCTATTCCAGTGCTTAAACATCAAAGAGAATTCATAGAATCAATGGCTTAGGTTGGAAGGAACTGTAAAGATCACCTGCCCCATCCCATAGGCTGGATTGCCACCCACAGGATCAGGCTGCCCAAGGTCTTGAATGCCTCCAGAGGTGGGGCACAAACAGCTTCAATGGACAACCTGTGCCAATGTCATGCTACTCTCTGAGCAAAGAATTTCCTCCTACAATCTAATCTAAATCTCCTCTCTTTTGCTTTATAACTATTCTTCCTTGTCCTGTCACTATCAAAACATGTAAAAAATCTGACCTTTCCTGCTTATAACTCCCCCTCAGGCATTGAAAAACACCCATGAGGTCTCCCCAGAGCCTTTTCTTTTCTAAGACATACAAGTCCAGCTCCCTCAACCTTTCATCATAGGAGAAGATCCATCCATTTTCATGATCCTCCTCCGGACCTGATCCAACAGTTCCACATCTTTCTTGTGCTAGGACCCCCAGCCCTAGATGCAGTACTCCACATGGGGCCTTCCTTCCTCTCTCTGCTGGTCACACAACTTCTGATGAAGCTGAGTACACTGCTGCTCTTCTAGGCTGCAAGCACACACTGCAGACTCATGTTCCAGTTTTTGTCCATCATTATCTCCAAGTCCTTCCCCACGTGTTTGCTCTCTTCTCCCAGTCTATGCACATATCTGGAATTGCCTCGACCCAAGTGCAACGCCTTGCAATTGATCTTGTTGAACCTTACTAGGTTCTTGTGGACTCACTTCTCAAGCCTGTCCAGGTCCTTCTGGATGTCCAGATTCCACCCAATCCCTTTCTTCTGTTGTATCATCTGTATCACTCAGCTTTGGATACTGGAGTCCCACCTGGATGTTTTCCTCTGCAACCTACTGTGGGGAACCTGCTTTAGCAGGGGCTTGGACTAGTTGATCTCCAGAGGTCCCTTCCAACCCCCACAGTTCTGTTGTTCTGTGATATACTCCATGATCTTCCCAGGCACAGAGGTGAGGCTCACTGGCCTGTAGTTCCTTGGGTTTTCTTTCTTTCTTTTTTGAAAATGGGAGCAATGTTTCCCTTCTTTTCCAGTCACTGGAGACTTCACCTGCCAGCCACAACTTCTTTTGATGATGGAGAGTGGCTTGGCAACCAAATCAGCCAGTTCTTTTAGGACTCTGGGATACATATAGTCTGATCCCATAGAACCAATAGAAGAAAATTTTCCTACTAGTATCACTGATCAGGCCGTAGGACATCTGTGTGCATGCATCACCTTTAGACACCATTAAATGCCTTTTCATACCAAGCCGAGACATTCACAATTGAGATTTCATCGCTTCTTGAGAAATTCCAAGCAAGAAAGTTATATAATATCTCTCATAAAAACTTTATAATGCACAAACAAATGAAGCAAAACTGTTTACAATTTCTTAACATGTATGCACGTATGTGTTTATTTGAATATATTTATACTGTTTTATTATGCTGTTTGCATGTAACAAAGAGAGAAAATTAACCTTTTTCTTTTTTTTTTCTTTTTTTTTTTTTTTTTTTTTTTTCTTTTTCTTTTTCCCTTAAGAGAAGTAAAATCAAAACTAATTTCCTGAAGTTTGAGATGTTTTTCTATAAATATCATATTAAGGAGAGAAGGGTCAGCTATATTAATGTTCTCAAAATGTTTTTTTTTCACTGAATGCTACATATTTTCATGCAAAATTCCTTAAAATCCCAGTTAGCATTGGCAAGAACAAGCTTTTGGTGACTAAAACAAAATAAATGGTAATTGAAAATCAAGCAGTGAAACTAATGTGCAGCTATCCCAACTGAAGCTCTGTTTAAGTGAAAGTGGTTCCAGAAGACTTCTCTTACCACATTAGACCCGTGAAATTAATTAGAATACTTTACTGGTGGATGGATACAGGAAGAGTAAATGCTTCCCTCAGGATCCTATCATTAACTATAGCTTTTCCTTTCTATATACACTATTTACACCCTGTTTTCTAGCCCTATATAGTTACTAACTGATTTCTCCAATTAGCTAACCAATATCCTGCCACTTACTAACACCAGTATTTGTACATTCTCAGGATAGCATTTGCATTTTTTAGTCCTATGGTATCAACAAAATAACTACTCCTCTACTCACTGTAAGAGAGGTAGACCAAAAATTCATACAAGTGAGAAACAAACTATAAGAAAATATTCATTTTGCATCTCATCATCAGAAATGTTGCATCCTTTTTTTTCTGACATTGCCAATAGAGGCTATGCAGATGGATAGCAAAATTAACTGTAGTAGTGTGGACTGTGGCAGAGTTTAACTATACATGTGAGATGATACCAAAGTAAAGAACAAAATTATTTACAGTTTTATTCATGGAAAGTTGTTAAGAAATATATTTAGAGCAGCTATCAAATGCAAATGAAATTAAAATTGTCATATAATATGAGATTTTCACTCACATCCAGAAACCATTTCTTTTTTCCACCTTAGATATTGATATTCACCCTCTCCTCAGCCCTTGTGAGGGCCCATCTGGAGTACTACATTCTGGCCTGGGATGCTGCAGAGCTCTTGGAGTAAGTCCAGAGGAGGGCCACTAAGATGAACAGAGAGCACCTCTCCTATGAGGAAAGACTGAGAGAACTGAGCTTGTTTAGCTTTGAGAAAAGAAGGCTCTGAGGAGACGTCATTGTGGCCTTCCAGTACTTGAAGTGAGCATATAAACAGGAGGGAGAATGACTGTTTACAAGGGTGGATAGTGATAGGACAAGCGGGAATGGTTTTAAACTAAGACAGGGGAGGTTTAGGTTAGATATTAGGAGGAAGTTTTTCACACAGAGAGTGGTGATGCACTGGAACAGGTTGCCCAAGGAGGCTGTGGATGCCCCATCCCTGGAGGCATTCAAAGCCAGGCTGGATGTGGCTCTGGGCAGCCTGGTCTGGTAGCTGGCAACCCTGCACATAGCAGGGGGTTTGAAATTAGATGATCATTGCGGCCCTTTTCAACCCAGGCCATTCTATGATTCTATGATTCTGTGAAACATCCTATTGAAAATACTGTTTGCAAATAATTTTTTTAATAAGTGAAAAAGCAGTATTAGGAAAAACTGCAAACTGCTGACTACAAGATGGTTTATTTTTAGCTGACCCTTAAGTGCTTGAATGGCTGGGAAAATAAGACAGAAGAGACAAAGCCACATGACCAATTGTACATAGATCACAGTGTGATAGCCTCTGATATTGTAAATGCCAGGCTGCTGCACCTATTTACCCTATTCTTTACTACAAAATCAAAGGTAAGCTCTTAAGTGTAGGGGTTGTGTCATCTGGGAGCAAAATCAGCAAGAGGTATTATGTTTGTTTGTTAACTTTCAGCTTTAGGTCACTGTTGGATGCAGGATGTTTGAGTAGATGGAGTATTGACAGCTAGTCCAGTATGAAAAGCTCTAAGAAAACTGTCAACAAGCTGCTGATTTCTGTCCTGTGAGATGATGCTGGAATACATTTAAGAGGCACACATTTCCAACCTGGCATTTACTTTAGACTGCCAAAGATAAAAGGTTTCAGACAACAGAAGACTTTAGCAGTGTCAAGAATAATTCATTACCCAGCACTATGACATTCTCTGATAAATATGAGGAATTCAGCATTGCATCTTGCTAACATCTTTGTTGCAGACATTGTTTCGGACTCTGAAAACATTATTCACATTCAGAAAGCAATTACTGAGTCATACCATTGATTATGTATTTGTCTCTATCTTTATGAGCCTTCTATAAGAAGTCTGTGATGACTATCAGGCTAAATTTACTGAGTGGTGTCCTTCTTTCCTTGTTTTGTTGATTTGCTTGTTTTCTTCTTGGATAATCAGCTTTCAGTCTGCATGGAGTCTATGTTGAAGTTTATATGGAACAAATCATCTCCAGCTTGCTGTAGCTGAGCACTGTGGTTCAGTAAGCAAGGAAGCAAAAGCCGAAGTCTGTTGCCCAGTGGTGTAGCCCATGGCCCATGGGTTCAGCTTTTTTTGCTCCAGGGCTTGGGTTTATGGAGCACAGCTGTGTGACCTTGGCTCAGCTGTACTGAGAAAAATTGTATTTGAGCTGTGAAAAAGTTTAAAACCTAAAGCCGTTCAAGACAGGAAAAATAAAAACAGACAGAAGTGGAACTGTAGTGCTGTTAATTGTTACTCAGAGACTCAACAGAAAAATACTGACATGAAGAGGACATGGAGAGAGGTAGGAGATGATGATAAAAGGATTTAGGATCTGCCTCTTCCGTTGAGGCAACAATGCTTTCCTGTGTCACACTCAGAGCCCAGCAGGGATTCACCTGTGCATATATCAGCAGTAAAGCTTAACTTAACTGATATGCCCTGGCTAGGTCCTATTAGCCAAAAACAGTTGTATGCTTATTAAATCATGTAAGTGTCTGCTTCCATGTCTCTGTTCATGGTAAAATGTGCTCAAAGAAAAGAAACACAGGAAAAAGAATGTGAGTGTGGATAATCTGTTGTGGAACAAAGGAGGAATACTGAGGTATGACAAGGTGAGATAAAGTATGATGAGGATGGATGAGGTATGCTAAGGCATTCCTAAGTATCTACTTTTGGGGACCATTCTGATTTTGCCTAAAGATTGTTAAATGTAAAATATATTGTATATAAACCAAACTTTGAATCTACTACTGCTTCCCCTTCCCTTTCTCCTATTTATTTTTTCATGGAAATTAATATAGTGCTCTGTGCAAAGCCTAAAAAGACAAAGCTAAATGCATCTTCATTGATGAAAATGTGGAAACTGTATAACACAGTTATTTTGCTGTTGTGGTTTAATCCACCAGATGGCTAAGCACCACTCAGTCATTCACAGACCTCAGTATCTATGACCAGAGAGCTGGCTGTGAGGGTCATGGAACCTGCAGGGCTGAACAGAAGGCTTAGAGTAACTGCAGGGCCTGTCAGGAAGATCACAGCAACTGCAGGACCTGTCACAAGAGCTGGAGAAGTTGCACGGTCTGTTGCAAGAGTTAGAGCAGCTGCAGAGCTAGTTGAAGATTTGGAGCAACTGCAGAGCTCATCTCAAGATGACCACAGGGCAGTACCTCTGGGCACTCTGTACCTGACCTGGGAGGATTTTCTTTCTTTTTTTTGTCACAGTATGTGGAACAACAACAGGACTCACAGAAAGGGTTGAAGCAGTTGCAAAGGTTGTTGCAGGAATTGGGGCTTTTGCAGGGTTTATCACATAAGTTAGAGGGTCTGTTGCATTTTCATCAGTTCCAGAGGTATGCTCTTTCCCTTGAAAATGCTGAATAGTGTTGAACAGAGCTTGGTATGTGTGGGCCAGACCTCAGCATGCTGCAGAGATTTGTGCCTCTCTGGAATTATCAAGATATCTGCCCATGCCATCCTACACTCCCTGCCACTTAGAACTGTCCTGCTTCAGGGCAGATCTTTGGTGCTATTCTTATATAATTGCTTGATTGTAAATATAATCTGGAACACATTCACAACACATATCACTGGGGGCACACAGGTTTGAACATCCAAGTATACTCAAAATTCTTAAGAGCTACTCTAACTAGTCTAGAGAAAGACATAAACGTGAAAGAGAAAGGGAGGCTGAGGAACTGCTGAAAAATGTCCTTTGTCTCCTCCATAGCCAAGCTCCCCAAGGAGACAAAGCTAAGAGTATAATTGCTAATAGCATTAGCAGTATGGTTTCCAAAACCCAGAGATGATTGCAGTGCTGAATTCACACACCATGTTAGTCTCTCAGCTGCCAATTTTATCATAATATAAGCCAAGACCACACAGTATAGCAGAATAAAAACCTTAATCCAACTCCCAGAGATGATAAACAACACAGTAGGGAAAATAAACAGCGAGCAAGATGCTACACAATATAGTTCCATGAGAGAACTCTCAAAAACCTCCATATATAGTAAAAAAAAAAACAACCTGGAATAGTGACTAGCAATTATCAAACTACCACAACACCCTGTGTTAATGTTGTAGTCAGATCTGCTGTTTTTTCAAGCCTTTGGGCCTCTAGTTGGGTGCCGAAATGAATGTTGTGGTTTAACATGGCAGGCAGCTTAACACCACACAGTCACTCATTCACTCCCCACATTCCCAGTGGGATGGGGGAAAGAATCGGAAAAAAAAATAAAAATAGTAGAACTTGTGGGTTGAGATAAAACTGTTTATTAAGATAGAGAAAAGGAAAAGGATAATAGTTATGCCTATATATTTAGATATTAATGTATATAATAAGTCATACACAAACAGCTGCTTACAATCTGCCAACAGATGCCCAGCTCACCTTCCCCCAGTAAGCAGAAGAGAAGCAAACAAACTCCTACTCCCTTCAAAACTCCTGCAAGATGTGATATGGTATGAAATATCCTTTTGGCCAGTTTAAGTCAGATGTCCTGGTTCTGTCACCTTCCAGCTTCTTATACCTTTTGCTGAGAATGGCCTTGGATCTGTACAACACTACTTAGCAGCAAGTGCAAACTTTTGTGCGTTATCAATATTGTTTTTCTCCTAGAACGAGAACACCATCATATCAGACACTGAAAAACTAGTTCCATCCAGGCTTAAAAAAAGATGTTTGCATAAGTAATTTTACCTGGTGTTGTGTGGTACAGCTGGTTCTGGGCAAAATCATAGCATCCGGATATCCTGACTTCTTGTGCAGTAGCTGTATTAGTATCCAAGGTCTGTCAGCCATGTATGGCAGCCAGTCTGAAACACTCAATGCTTTTTTGTACTTTGATGCCAGTGCAGATTCCTAAATAATATTTATACTGATCTGTAACATTCAGATAAACTCATTCCTGTTCCAGAAGAATAAAAGAAGCACAGCAGTTTTCCCCAGAAAAATGCAGTTCAGTTGTATCTTTAAAGCAGGTATGTTTTTCATTTTGTTGAAGACTTCCCAAACAGACAAGGTATTATGTAGCCTGCCTTTTTCTTAATATGGATATACTGTGTAGAGGTGGGGAGGAAGAAGGAATCTGTCTGTTCTGTTTCTTCTCCAGAATGATTTCTGGCATACGTTGCTGAGACAGTTTTCAAAACAAGGAAAATTCACTAAATCAATAAATGTAAATAGTTTGTTAAGAAATATGACTGTCATTGACAGGAAAGATCTGTGGCTACCCGCTGGAGAATAGCTGTGGTTTGTGTTTTGGTTCACTCAACTGACAAGTATGCAGAAAAAAGCTTTCAAAAGAAAGAAATCATCTTCAGAGAGTTTTTTTCTGGGACACTTAGTATTGCAGTAGAAGCCTCTGAAATGACATTTGTGTCAACTAAGGGGAAAAAATGCAGCACGTTTGTGATAATTTAAAGCTTGTATCACTAACAAAGATAAAGAGAGCAAAGTATTTAAAGCTTAATGATACAGCAATAGCAATTGCCCTGTGATAATGAACAGTGTAGATTATCAGGCAAATCTTAATGAATGCCTTGCTTACAACAAGCTTTTTATAAACAAATACTGGTTGAGTCCTCTTTCAAAATTAGTACTGACATGAAAGTGAAATGATTTAATTAAAGTATGCGAGATAAATAAGAACTTGGGCAAGGATGTAGCATAGAGTAGTCTGGCAAGCGTTTGCTGACAATAAAGCTTCCAAAATTACCAGGCAGAGTACAGTATTTATTTGGTCTGACCCACAAAATAAGGTGAGCACTCTGAGGACAGACTATGGGTCTATCTATAGCTCTGTACACGTCTTTTCCAACTGTAACGATTCTATGATTAAGATGCAGGAGCTGTTTTTATTTCCTTCTGGGTTTTTAGAGAGCAGAGGTATGCACATGTAAATGAAAAGCATTAGCTGCTTTTCCCCTTGGCTGACAACAAAATAGGTGAGAAATCGGAGCAGATATTAGGACCCTGCATGAATATTTGGTGCTGTCGGGGCAGTACTGGGCAGAGTAGGGTTTTGCTGACATGATTACCTTCAGTCTCTGAATTCAGAAACTAACAAGGACAAAAGGGAACATCAGTGAAAGGCTTCTCCATTGTTCACAACAATTCCTTGGGCTGCTTAGGTACTGATAAGATCAAGACTGATATCTGAAGTTAAAATGCAGCCTTGATATACTTTTATTAATGCTTTAGCACTGTGTTGTTGAAGCACTTTTGCAGATTCCACAAGACGTTATTAGGAACATAAATGAAATTGTGCACAGTTGACTCATGGGGTAATCACCACTGTATAGCCTGCAACTGGGCTTAGTACCACTGAGTCTGGCCAGTAAATTTTCAGTCCAGCTCACTGCGTACTTACCTAAGCTCTACAAACTTCTACTCGGTTTCTCTGTGAGGACGTTGTGAGATGAAAAACATAACTGAAATTGAGAAAAAAACATCTACTGCTCTTTTCTAACCCACCAAGCTAGTCCTCATTGTAGAAAGCTGCCAGGTTGGACTCATTTATAAATCTATGGTTTCTATTCCTGATCACCTTCTTGTCCTTCGCATGTGTGGAAATAGTTTCTAGATATAGTTGCTGTATTATCACCTGTTCATGTATTAATATGCGTTGACATCTGCTGCTATGTTCAGACTTTGTTTGGATCTACAAAAAGAACTTCATTTTGTGGGCTGCTGTCAGGTGGGTGAATATAAGATAATTAATTTAATGATTATTTAGAATTCAAATTACTTTATGGAGAGCAAGTGACTAGTGAGGGCCATAAAAATAAAGCTATACAGAAGATTCCCATAAGATGCATGTGTGCTTGGGCATGTACAAGAAATCTGGTTTTAAACATTCATTGGTACGGATGGTGTAAAAATATTGTTATATATATATATAATTTCCCTGATAGTATATCTGACTTCATCCAGAAAAAAAAACACAACAACAAACAAACAAAAATCTCGTGGGTTGAGATAAAGACAATTTAATAGGAAATAAAAGGAAGGGAAAATAGTAATAATAATTATAATAATTTGAAAATATAATCAAAATGGGTAATATGCAATGCAATTGCACACCACCAACTGACCAGTGTCCATCCATTTCTCAAGCAGCAGAAGCAGCCCTCTTGGATACCTCCACCAGTATAAGATGGATTAGCCTTTGGCCATTTTGAGTCATCTGTCCCAGTTCTTTACCATTCCAGTTTCCAGTGCACCTCCAGTCTGCTTGCTGGCAAGGCAGACATTGAAACTGAAATGTCCTTGATTTGGTGTAAACACTGCTCAGCAATAACTAAAATAATGATATGTTATCAGCATTATAATCATCCTGAATCTAAAACACAACTTCATAGCATCGTCTAGAAAGAAAACTATCTCTGTCCCCACTGAAATGATGACTGTGACAAATTCTGTTTATTTAAAATTGGGGACAGTTTCTGGTACATAGGGGTCAGAATATGATACACATAGCAAAGCAGTTTGAAAGGCAGAGGCTTTGGACTGTGCCTGTAGAGAAATGCATATCCTTTCTGTTTCTGTCATCACTAGAAGAGACACAAAATGTCATATTAGTTCCACAGAATTTTGGGGAAGTGGATTTTAGGAGGTGATTTAATGAAGTGGAAGGACTTGAACAGTAGAGAAGAACAGGGTTAAAATGCAGTAAGAATAAAATATCTGTTCAGCCTCTTGTTTGCTCCCTTCCCTGAGGTCCCAGAGGGCTTGCTTTTCTGTTTTTTATTGTGTAGGTCACAAAGCAATTTAATTTATTTTGACATATGTCTTAAACAAAGGATCGCTAGCATGTCCATTGTTCTCAGGATGTTAGAGATCTAGGTCAAGCCTGGTTGCCTGCCATCAGCTGCCTCTAGCATGAGAACATACCTCAAAAATAAAACAAAAAAATATGTGTACCTGATGGAAGAAATCCATGTAAGTAAGTGAAAGAGAGATTTCTAGGAAAGAAAGTGTTCCTAATTGTGGGAGTAATGTCTTCAGAAAGAAGGAAAAATGTACTTATATCTTGAAAATATGGTATAGTTCTCTAGTACTCTGAATAGGAGTGAAAAAGAAAAACTTTTTGGAAATAAATACAAGCATGCTAGCAAACAAGAATTTATCATAGAATCAAAGAATTGCTTAGCTTGGAAGGGACGTCAAGAATCAAGTTCCAACCTCCCTGACACAGACAAGGCTGTCAGCTTTTAGATCAAGTACAAGACAAAATTGCCCAGGGCCTCATGCAGCCTGGCCTTGAACTCCTCCAGGGATGGAGGATCCACAATCTCTCTGGGCAATCTGCTATAGCGCCTCATCACCCTCTCAGTGAAAAACTTCCCCTAGACAACTAATCTAAATCATCATTCCTTTTGTTTAAAACCATTCCACTTTGTCTTATTACTATCTACTTGTGCTTCTACAGCCTTTCTTCACAGGAGAGGTTCTCCTGCCCTCTGAACACCTTTGCGGCCCTCTTCTGGAGCTGGTCTAAATGCTTGACATCCTTCCTGTGTTGGGGGCTCCAAAATTGGATACAGTACTCCAGAAGGGGACTAACAAGGGCTGAATGGAGAGGAACAATCACTTTCACATCCCTGCTGGCCATCTCACTTCTGATGCAGCCTAGGTTACCATTGGCCATCTAGGCTACAAGCACACACTTTTGGCTCATGTTAAGTTTTCCATCTAACAGGACTCCGAAGTCCTTCTCTGTAGGCCTACTCTCAAGGAGTTCTTCTCCTTGCCTGTATACATACCTGGGGTTACACTGACCCATGTGCAAAATCTTGAACTTGGCCTTATTGAATGTCATTAGGTTCACATGAGTCCACCATTTGAGTCTATCAAGGTCCTTTTGGATGGTGTCCTTTCCTTCTGAATATCAGTTGTACCACTCAGCTTGGTGTCAACAGCAAGCTTGCTGATGATGCACATTGATCCCATCATCTATGTCATTGATAAAGATGTTAAGAAGTACTGGTCACAAGGCAGACAACTGGGGGACATGATTCATCACTGGCCTCCACCTTGACATAAAATCACTGACCACAATCCTCTGACTGCAACCTGGGACTCTGGGATGCATGTTGTCCAGCCCCGTAGATGTATACACATTCAGACTCATGGGGTGGTCTCAGACATGCTCTGTTTTTATACTGGGAGGGAGTTTTCTCCCCGAGCTCAGGATGTGAGACATATGAGAATCCTGTCTGACAGTGAAGACTGATGCACAGAACTATTTAAGTACCTCAGCCTTCTCCATATCTGCTGTAGCCAGTTCTCCTTTCTCATTTATCAGAGGACATATGCTGTCTTTGGCATGTCTCTTCTCACCAATGTACCTATAGAACCCCTTCTTGTTATTTCTAACATTCCTAGCTGAGTCCCATCTGTGCCTTGGCTTTTCTAATCCTATCTCTGCATGTCTGGAAAGCATTCCTGTATTTTTCCCAGGTGACAAGTCCTTGTTTCTATGGTTTGTACATGCTCTCCTTTTCTCTCAGTTTGACCAGCATACCCTTGCCAAGTAATATTGGTTTTTCGCCTTCTCTGCTTTCTTATTCTGAGGAACAGAGAATTCTTGCACTCAGAAAGGCATCCTTAAAAATCAGCTAACTTTACTCTCCTTTGTCTCTAAGGACAGTTTCCCAGGAGATGTTGCCTAACAATTCCTTATACAGCATGAATTTCACTCTTCTGAAGGTCAAGGTCCTGACTCCGTTCTTTGCCAGGCCCATATTCCTCAAGATTACAAACTCAACCAGAGCATTGTTGCTGTAGCCCAGGCTACCTCTGACCTTACTGTCTTTAATGATCTCCCCTGCATTGGAAGGTTGAGAAATGCCTTACCTCTGGTCAGTGCATCTAATACCTATACCATAAAGCTACTGTGGATGGACTGCTGGAGTCTCTTGGAGCACTTGCAGCTCACCATGTTGTTTTACCAGCAGATATCTGGGCAGTTGAAATCCCTCACCAAGATGAGAGCCTGAGAGCATGACTCCTTGTTCAGCTAAAGCAAGATGGCCTCTTCAGCAGCCTCCCCTTGATCAGAAGGCCCTTAGTATACCCTGGCCACCAGATGTCCTCTATTAGTTCTGTCCTTAATCTTAATCCACAGACTCGCAGCTTGTTCCTGACTGTTTCTCAGAGGCATCTTCTCTCAATCTCTCCACTTTTTAACATATAAATCCATTCTTCTGCCCCGTCTACCATGCCTATCCCTTCTAGGAAGCTTGTAACACTGAACTGTGATATTCCAGTTATGTGAATCATCTCACCATGTTTCCATGTTAGCAATAAGATGGCAATTTTACAAGTGCACCATGGTTTCTATCTCCTTCTGCTTATTTTCCATGCTGTGTGCATTGGTATAGAGGCACTTCAGTTAAGCTTTTGGATACATTACCTTCCTAGAGGAGCCCTCTGTTAAAGCTCCAGGTCAAGTCCAAGGCTTTTTTCCCTGCTGCTTCCTAAAGTGACAGTCACACAACTGTACACCCCCACCCACTAGCAGCTCTAGTTTAAAGCCCTGGTGATGCACTCAGCCTGCTTGCTGCCTAGTACATTCTTGTTCCTACATACTATATATATTACATCCTATACATATTTTTTAAAATGGCATTGTGTGCTGCTCTTTTGTTTAATTCTAGTACTTGTAAAGGTACACTGCAGAGCTCCCAAAATTATCCTGTTGATAAGAAACAGGATCCTGAGAGTAGCAGGAAACATTTGTTGGAAAAGAGTCAAGACTGACAAAAAGAGTTTATGAACACAGAGAAAACAATGACAAAAGTTAATTTTCACATCTATCCCTATAGGCATTTGTATTCAATCCCATGCACTTCATCCTGAAGTTAACATATAAAATAAATAGGAATGGACCACATCTCAAATTTGGCAAAGCATAGACTATCAATGAATTGTTTGCAATCCAACTGTTACCCTATTTTATTTTATTTTATTTTATTTTATTTTATTTTATTTTATTTTATTTTATTTTATTTTATTTTTTCCCTGCATTTATTTTGTTACATTCAAGTGATTGAGTGATGGCTAAATCCAAGATCTTTTCCTGAATGGTCCATAAAAAAGAAAGAAAAAAAAAAAAAAAAAAAAAAAAGATATTAATAAAATAAATTATTTGTTACAGTTTACTTGTTTTGCTCTAATTAGAGTAAACACAAAGGAAAAATGAGAGTTACAAGCCATCTGTGAACATGACCTGAAGGCTAGCAATGATGAGGTAAGTTAACATAAATCTGCCCGTTTTATGTGAGTTAACAACTGTTGACAGCGCAGTGAATGCTAAGGCAGGTGATACTCATCAGATATGGCAACACCAGAAAGTACTGAGATTTTAAGTTTGCTCTTTGTTTCTTGCTTTCTGACAATTTCCTGTCTCAGCATGAAAAAAAAGACCAATGGGAGCACCAAGCCAGAAAAATGTTTCCTCCTGTTTAAGCAAACTCAGTGGTATAGTTCTAAGTGAAATGATGGCTGTGAGCTTTTGCAAATCGCAAGTGACTACATAATGGTTGCTATTTTATGGCAAGTGTTGTATTAACAGTACAAGGAATCAAATGACTTCCAGAGATTTCCTGTGGCAGGACATGATACACACTCCCTTGATGTTTCAAGATGTACAAGGCTCCATGGCTTGCTTGCTCAAGGCACTGTAGTTCCAGTCTTAAGATATGGATTTCAAGCTCCTCGGGGTGACACAATATCAGTGATACAGATTTTAATTGCAATGTTCTGACACCTCTAGAGTTACTCTCTACCACTACCAGAATGTCAATCAGGCCCTTCTTTCTAGGCAAAAAAAAAAAAAAAAATTAAAAAAAGATAGTAAAAGTCCTAGAATGTAAAAGCATGAAGCTAGAATTTACTGTTTTGATTTTATTTATTTGTTTATTTTGCCTCATAATGTTAACTTAGGTAAGTCTATTCTTCTTTCCATGCCTTTCTCTCATTTTTTTCTTCTTTCTGCTGGACATTACTCAAAGAGTACCTCCTGGTACACACATATGCTGTAGATTCTTGTGGAGTACGAGCTGCTGATATTGGGGTCAGAAAAATAATTAAGTAGACAAAAAATCTCGGTATGAAAATATTAATATAGTCCTGTTGCAGATCACGAAACTTACAGTTTGTTTATATCACTGTATTCTTCACTTTTGTTTTCTGTTTTACTTGATGTTTATAGCTTGTCTGAAGTAAATTCAGTCTTTTTTGTGTGTCTCACACAAAAACTCTTTGATGTTGTGTCTTCCTCAAATCTTACAAGCGACAAAAAAAGCAGAAGTAATAATAAAATAAAAAAGCAAATTAGTGCACTTTGGCACCTTACAGAAAGTCCAGACTACAACTGGAAAACCTAGGAAATGTATTCTCAAAAATGTTAGTGTAAGAATACACACCAGAAAGGGGAAAAAAAACACCAAAAAATCTGTCATAGGTATCACCTCCTTAAGAGATATAGCAAGTACGCTATGTCTGCTAAACTGCTGTGTTATATAGTCACAATTTAAAAAAATTCTGAGAGGGAAGGTGTCTAATTAAATGAGTGATGTGTCTTTCCTATGGGGGAAATAATCATTTTGCAGTGAGATTGCTCTAAAGGTTACACATGCATTGACAATATTGATGAAGAAAGTACAGAGCCTTTATCCATTTAAAGATGTGTTTGAAGAGTTGGGCTGTACAAAAGACATCAAATTAAAGTTGCTCAGCTTGTAAAGTGCTCACCTCTCAGAGCACCATTAGTATTAAGGGAGCAGATTAAACACAATTTAGATCACATTGAAAGACTAAAGTCAATTTAGCAGGTATATAACCATGCATGATAATGGTCTCTAAATCTACAGCAACAAGGTGAGGATATGCTTGGATATGCAGGATAAAGATGTGAAACTAAAATAATTTCCTTTGAGGACTATAAAAGAAGCAATGACGAGGAGGCAGATTTTAGATGCTAGTTTGTTTAAGTAGATAAATTCAATGGACTGATCTGGAAGGGAAATAAATCTGATAGCAGTTTTGTATATGGTCTGCAGGGTATCGTGAACTTGACCTTTGTTGGAGCAAATGGGTTCTTAGCTGAATGGTATACTCTTTCATTATTATTTGCATGCTGATAGCTGTGGGAAATGTAATATGTAAAATGTAAAATCTTTTCCAGAAAAGCACATAATCTTCTAACATTTCCATTCAAAATTTTAGCTGTTAGGTAATTGACCTTTCTTTTTTATTTTATTTATTTATTTATTTATTTATTTATTTTTTCCCTAGATTCTAATCTGTTGCCCATTACATGCTAGAATGCATAGGAAGCTCACAGGGGAGAGGAAACTTTAAACTGCAGAAAAATCACATAGTAGATTAGAAGATGTTTTTACCTTGGCAACATACAGATCCAAAGAACATGGAAAAGATGGGAAATCAAACTAGTAAAGATTTTAAATTTATGTTGTGCTAGGATAGCAGGTGTGCTTAGGAAAATAAACAGACATTGCATCTGTCTACAGAAATCTTATCCAATTAAATCGAAAAGTACCCAGGTCCATCTGTATTGCATAGCTTGGCATTCTGTGCTCACATTTAGGCACAAGTAAAATATACAATTAGGCACTTAGTGTTCATTCTAGTGTGCCTAATATAGATGCTTAACTTTTGACTATGTGTTATGTAAGGAATCAGGGCAGAACCCTAAGAAGTGAGGAGAAGGACAAATTCAAGGAAAAATGAATTCTGGACTGCAATACTTGCCTTTGAAAATGATCTAGTACTCTTAAACATATGATGCTTAAAAAATGCTATAAGTAAGCTGTCCTCGTACATAGTTACTTACAGTACTACCCTTACAGTACTACTTTTGCCTGTAGATTGGTTTTGCTGTTTCACTTGACTGGAACCTTGTGTCTTGAGGTGGCTGGGGGTCTACTGCTGCCTTCTGTAGGCCCTTTATCATCACTTGTAGTGATGATAAAGTGAATATCAGTGAACATCCCTCTTGCACATCAAGTCTGGACTAGCATGTCATTAAGGTCTGCTTAGACACCTCATGTCATGCATTACAACCCTGTTACTCTCCTTTCAAGTGTCACGTGTTTACCAGGACTTCTAGTAACCAGCAACAGGAATTGCAAGTATACCAATTATCACCTTTCCGAACTCACAAAAATACATTAGTTTCAGAGACTACTCACTGCCAGAATTAGATGGGGCAAAATTGCCTGTTAGCAAAGACTTATTGGAAGCATCTAATCCATTAATTTCTGACAGAATGTATTTTGAAGACTGCGACATAACAGCAGAAGAGTTATCTTTTATAAACTGAAAAATAAAAAGCAAAAAAATAAAAAGCTAAACAACCTAAACTGTAAGGTTGGGCTGATACTCACCAGACAGCCTCCTGTTGCTGAAAACTGCTCAAAATAATGCAAGCTGTACACTGCTCTGGTTAGTATGCTGTGCTTATACCTCTGCTTTAGTATTTGTTTGGACCTCCTGTGCTGTTTATATCATTCTTAACTCTTTTCAAAAGAGGATGTGTAAAGTTCTAATGTTCTGAATTAACATCCCTATTCTGGTAGGTAGTAAACTGTGTGCTTAATTGCACGCAGTAGTTATGCTGTTGCAAATAGGATTTCTTGTGCGTACTAAATTAGATAGGTACTTAAATACCTTGCTGAATTTAATCTAGAGTTTGTATAATGCACTTTTGCTAATGAACAGCACTGTATTGTAT
Source organism: Excalfactoria chinensis (assembly GCF_039878825.1). NCBI lineage: Eukaryota > Metazoa > Chordata > Aves > Galliformes > Phasianidae > Excalfactoria > Excalfactoria chinensis. Next base: position 154,599,637 of record NC_092825.1, on the reverse strand, counting down.
GTCAAGGTGTCATATGCCATAAAAAACTCAACATTATATGCAGTAAACTGAGCAGAATTGAAAATGAGAAGAAAGAAAAAAAAAAAAAAAACAACAACAAAAAAAACACAAAGCATCTTGCTGAACAGAAAGTAGAGGGTTAATTAAGGGGCCATCAGGTTTTTTCATTTTGGTCATAATGCAAAATTAAATATAGGTTGCATGGTGCATTAGTGTGTCTGTCAAAGAGACTGTGGCTTTGGCCAGGCAATTAAAGAGGGCAAAATATTCTAAATGAATTTTTAAATAGCTTCTTCCAGTCATTAAGCACAGTTATCACATCCATATTTTTAAAATGTAAAACACTGAAGTTCTCAAAAGTCTGTTCTCCGCAGTAGTTTTTATTGATGATCCATCTGAGCTTCATTTCCTAACTGAAAACCCTTGTCGGTCAATTTATTTCAACATAACACTATTTGGTTGGATAGTTATTAATCCTGTAATTGTTCATGGTGTGCCAGAAATAATTCAGCTAATTATTACAATATGTCTTACTTTGCCATGCCTCTATATGTCAAAATGGCCTTTGCACATATTGGAGAAAATCAGTTTCCTAATTTAACTGAAGATATAAAAATTGATTATTAATTTACCAAAAAATAGGCAAGTCATTTTTTTTCCTCTGCCCCACATATAACTTCTACTGGACTGGATTTTTGACAATTTTTCTGCTGTTAACTTTAATTGATTCATGAATAGCACTATGCAACAAAATCTCAAAATGCTGCCCTCAATGAACATTACTTTCAATTATAGAATAACTATAACAAAGCATGATGGACCATAATAGAAAAGAACTTTATGTTTTTAACCACTCATCTTAGAGAAAATAAACAAATAACAAAAAACAAAACAAAAATCAATCAAGCAAACAAAAACCACCAAAAACCCCCTCAAAGAAATCCTCCAAAATAGTGAAAAGGTGAGATTAAAAGCTCAGTTATCCCACTAAGAAGAAGAAGTGATCTGTACATTTGTGCTCTATTAATTGATGTCTATACACATTTATGCATACAGTGCCAAGCATTTAATTATTTGCTGGGGAATTCTCACCTCTAGATTACAGTTTGTTGTCCTTTGCATTTTTCACATTTGACACTATATCATGAATTCACTGAAGTCAGCCTCTAATCTCTTATTGACTTAATAAGAAGAAAATTAGTATTTCACGGACTAAAAATCTCTCTTGTAGTTCACAATAGACACACAAAAAAAACTGAAAGCATATTGAGTATCACAGACTATTTGTTGTTTTATAGTTTTCATTAGCACATTTCCATAGTACAAAACAATGTTCTTAAATTGTATTCAGCTGGGGCAAAGAAGATCCCTTGCTTCTAATTAATGAATGACTGTGAGTATACCGTCTCAAACAATATTTTACACAGTGGAGTTCTATGCTGTGATATATAACGAAGCAAGACAGGATATTCAGAAAATGATAAACACATAAAAAGTCCATAACTTTTATTTTTATGACAATTGTCCTGGAACATTGTTCTCACTGTGTGAATTTCCTCCAAAGAAGATGGCTCACTCAAGGTTTCTTATGTTGTTTGTTTTACAAACAGGGTCTTCTCCAGAGACATAACACACAATTTTGAGAAACTTTTGAATGAAGAATTTTGAATTCCTTTTTCCTTTCCTTTTCTCCTTTCCTTTTTCCTTTCCTTTTTCTTTCTTTTTCTCCTTTCTTTTTCCCCTTTCTTTTTCCCCTTCCCTTCCCTTCCCTTCCCTTCCCTTCCCTTCCCTTCCCTTCCCTTCCCTTCCCTTCCCTTCCCTTCCCTTCCCTTCCCTTCCCTTCCCTTCCCTTCCCTTCCCTTCCCTTCCCTTCTCTTCCCTTCCCTTCCCTTCCCTTCCCTTCCCAGCCAAAAGAAGAGGCAAAGGAAAATCAATCTGAAATCACATAATAGTTGAGACCAAAAGGAACCTCTGGATGTCATCTGATACAAAACCTCTACTATGTGGAGGAGGGCGCCCATGACCTCATTCAGACAGCTCTTGAAGATGTCCAAGGAGGAGAATCTGAATTTTACGGGCAGCCTGCACCCTCCTTTTAAAGAAGTGCTTCTGAAAGATTAAATCAGCTCAAAATTAGCTATTGAGATGAGTGGAAGTAATCCTGTCATTGTGACAGCTGCTATCTTGACTGATAATGGGAGTTTAATCATAGAACTCCAGGACTACAGCGATAAATCTAAATGAACCAGACTCTATCAATAAATGCAGCAAACTGCCCAGCTCTAAGAAAGATGTGAAACCTGCTTTAGACAGTTGTTTTCAGTGCCTGGATCTAGCTAACTCACATTTTGTTGAAAAATCTGCCAAGCCACCAAACCATTTGAATGTCTTGATTAAGCTTTTAATATGTTTTTCCATTTTCATTCATTTCTGATGTAAGTCAAAAGCTTTAAGTAGTCTATGTGGTTAATCTGATCTGAGCTGCTCAGATTCACTGAGTTTCAAAAAATGGATAAGAATAGGAGTTCTTCAAAGATTTTGTTATGTTTTTAATTGATGGTTCCAAGTAGCGTCTCACTGTGAACATCTGTCTGGTACATCAGTATTTATTGTTTTGAGGAGGAACAGATATATGAAAAAAGTTCCCCCACCTCAACAAATCAAATCACAGAATCACAGATTCACAGAATTATCAAGGTTGGAAAAAATCTAGAAGATCATCCAGTCCAACCATCACCAATACTTCCCAGCTAAATCATATACCTCAACACAACATCCAAACGTTTCTTGAACACCGACTCCACCACCTCCCTTGGCAGTGCATTCCAGTGCCTGACCACCCTTTCCGAGAAGTAATACTTCCTAATGTCCAGCCTGAATCTCCCCTGGCGCAGCTTGAAACCATTCCCTCTAGTTCTATCACTGATTACACAAGAGAAGAGGCCGACCCCTAGCTCACTACAACCTCCCTTCAGGAAGTTATAGAGAGCTATAAGGTCTCCCCTGAGCCTCCTCTTCTCCAGGCTGAACAATCCCAGCTCCCTCAGCCGCTCCTCATACGGCCTGTGCTCCAGACCTCTCACCAGCTTCGTAGCCCTCCTCTGAACGAGTTCCAGGACCTCAATGTCTTTCTTGCAGTGAGGGGCCCAAAACTGAACACAGTACTCGAGGTGCGGCCTCACCAATGCCGAGTACAGGGGAACAATTGCCTCCCTGTTCCTGCTAGTAACACTGTTTCTGATTCAAGCCAGGATGCCCTTGGCCTTCTTGGCCACCCAGGCACCCTGTTGTCTCATGTTCAGCCCAGCATCAGTCAGTACCCCGAGGTCCTTTTCCTCCACACAGTCCTCCAGCCACTCCGCCCCAAGCCTATAGCGCTTCCTGGGGTTGTATCAAATTGAATCAAATCAAAACAAAACCACAGCAATAACAGAAAAAAATAAAAATAATCCACAACAAGTCATGCTAGAAGGTACAAAATATATTTCAGGAAAGCTCAAAAAATAAAGAGGACTGAGAATGGTCTGCTGGTAATTGAGGATAATTTGCCATTAGACATTTCAAATCCTCCATGGTCTAGTTAAGCTACTTGAGTCCGTTTTCCTTTCCTACTTGTAACAAGACAACAGTTCCATTTATGTAATTTTATTTTTATCCATATTTTTCTAACTGAAGATACTGTGTTCTAATATAATGTTCAGAGATGCAAATGCATGCTATCCTCAGTGTCACATATCATAGATGTTCTTACTCAGTTTGCCTCGTAAAGTGAGAAAGCACTCTTGGTAACACTTCCAAAGGGAGATGGCTAGAAAACAGCAGTCTCTATTGTGCTAGGAACTTTGGTATTTTCATCTATTTTTCAGCTTGAAATTAAATGAAAAGCTTAAGTTGAGTAATTACAATCCCCCGAAAGTTGCAGTTTTGAATAAAATACGATTCTTCTGTATTTTCTACCATTTTTTTAAAAATGTTGGATGTGAAAATATATGGCTTAAAGTAATGTTAAAAAGTAATACATTTAAAGTTGACCAGAGAAAAACATAATGCAACAGCCAATGCATTGTATGATCATATAAGAATAATAAGACTTAAGATATGCCACAAGAAAAGTTGAATAATCATTACTCTGTATTCTATTATTGTAAATGAAATGAATGTAAAGTTAATGTCTAAATAAAATAATGAAGCTATCAATAGTTTAGACATCAGAAAATGAACTGAGAATGTTTGTAAATTCTTTGTTTGTTTGTTTGTTTTTAAGTTATGCTCTCATGAAAGGATTCAGTTTGAAGAAAACCACATTTTCACTTGGAAAAGTACTGCTAAAAATTTTTCAGTTTCTTTCTACTGGAAAGCTTCTGATGTTTGCAAGTTCAAAGAAAACAGCAGTCAGGTCAAATAAGATGCTTGTTAGAAGTACCTTATCTTACCTCTTCTTCAAATTGATCATGTTTCTTCCATGAAAAATGCTCTATTATGAAAGAAAATTGAAAAGTAGGAGACAGCCCATTTCATACTTAAACTATGTTAGACCAGGATTCAGCACCGTTGGATTAATCATACTACACCGGGGTCTTAATGCTGTGGCACAGTGGACGTAGGAAATATTCACAGCTATAATTTCCATCGTGGACTTCATGCTGCTGCATACTGCTGCCACCAGTTCAATTCATTGCTTATGCAGTTACAGAAAAATAAGTGTATATCTATTTGCATATAGATTGTATATCTGCCAAAGTGAAAAACTTTAAACAGTAAGACTACCAATTTCTACTGTGTATATTTCAGGAGGGTCTTTTGTTTAAAACACAGGCCTAAAAATTAGCAGGGGCACTTCTCTGCTCTTGATTTTGCCTCACACTTTCTCTGTGACCTTGAATAAAACATTCCCAGAATACTTTTGAATAGAGAAATTATTTGTGTGTAATCACAAACGTGATGCTTCTCTAATAGTGCAGAGTTTAAAACAAAGTCCTTCCTTTTCTATTCTTCATATGTAAAATAAGGTTAATATAACTCCACTTAATTTGCTTTATAATAACTAGGATGATGTTTTGTTGATTTGTTAGTTTATCTTTTCGTGCTTTGCTTTGAAAACTGTGTAATTTTATGACAGCTAGATATAATTATCATCAAAGGCAGGTAATTTTTGCTCCTGCTACATATTTATGCCATTGTTTTTATCATGATATCAAGAAAGAAAACAGACATCTTTCATGTACAAGGGCTGCTCTGATAGTAGTGCCTCCTATCTTATTCTGTTGACCCATGATGTCAGAGACAGATGCTGGTGGTATGGCAGTAGAGGTTGAACTTTCCCACCAATATTCCATTACATTTTACTGCTGTGTGATAGCTGGCAACAGAGAGGCAGTCTGAAAACCTGGTGTTTGACATGGAAATGTATATGGTGTAAAGCAGTGCAATTGAATTCCCCCATAAATTAAAAAATACCATCCACTGACATTCACTGAAGTTTGCTGAGCATTTATGGAGATCAAACAGTGAACGTGATCAAAGTAAGGCAGCGAGTGGTGTGTTATAATAGTGGCAACAGTGGACAGTGCAACAGCCCACACTGGTGCAGATTTTTATGAATGGGGCATGTTGACTATTGCTGGTGTAAATGAATAGCTAGTGATAGTGGTTATGTTGAAGAGCAATGTTTTATAGCTGAGAATCTGCTTTACTGAATACTGTAGTTGTGCTTTATGTGTCTGTTGTAGTTTCCATGGAAACAATAGGAGACATTGCTTTCAGTGCAACCTATGTATAAGGGACTCTAGAGGCATTCTAGGGGAGAGAGCCCTTGCTCCTTTGTTGGATTATTCACCATGCCCTGATTATACATCTGAACAAGATTTGAGCAGGCACTGCTTTCTGTCTGCTCTCTACCAAACTTATGTCTTTTTTGTATTAGATATGAGCACATGGCCCCAAGTAAGCCATGGCACTCTCCAGCTGAAGTCTTTATTTCAGTGAGCAATGAATTGGCACCATGAAAGTCATCACAGAGTGCACCAGTCCCATGGTTTAGATACAGTTTATGGATAAAATACTCATACCTAAAACAATGGATGGTTGTGGACTGAGTCTCTAGAGATCTGTATTCTTGTCACCTGGAGCAATGTGAGCAATTTGTTTTCTGTCCCTTGGTTTTGACACATGTAAAATGAACAAAGTAGTACAGCTTCAGAACTGAGTAACAAAAGCCACTAACAAATACTATTTATTAATGCCACTGTTACTATCATTGTTGACTGAATTCTAGGTGAAAAGTTAGAAATTCTCTGAGCTAGTGGATCAACTGGAGTGACTGTGCTGATTCTGGAGCTATTACATGAGTTTCTGTACTGCAAAATGTAAGTAAAATGCATCTAAAACACTGCCTGCCTCATAAACACTGAGTGATGTGGGATATATGCTCCTATTCTTATTCCAACAATTGCTCTGGTTACAGTGATACCACTCAGAAAGGAAGTTCATTGTTAATAACAGCAAAAGATTCTGGCCTTTTGTTGCTAGTGCAGTTATTAAACAATATTTTTCTAATACAAAAGGAAAATACAGACTCTCAGTTTGTGTGCTAGAAATACTGAAAATATAGTTATCTGTAGCACTTTGCACTGACTTAATCTAACCTACATTATAAACATTCCCATATTTTTCGTCCCTGAAAAGCTTCAGGCATCAAATGTGGTTGTGACCTAAGTGTAATCTCAAACTTGCTTTCAATTATTTCTAGCCCAAGAGGCCTGAACTATACAAACGTAGTTTGAAAATCTGAAAAAAAGCCCATGTTTTTGTTTTTCCTGTTTGATACAAGTTATACATAAGAGAACTATTTCAGGGCAAAACATTTGTTTCTAATATGTGACAGTCTGGTATTTTAGTATTTATGTACTAGCCCAGAAGCTTTGTTGAACTTGGGGATTATTTTTGTTGTTATTATTTATAGCTTGCATTGCCACAATACCTTGGATGGTCAAGCACTAGCCCTGCTGGATACCGTGCAAGAAAAGCACTAAGAAAACCCTCACAAACATCCCAACCTTCCATGTGGTGTGACTACTTCAAGGTACCCCAGTATCTTTGTATTTTCCCTATTCTACATGTTGTACACCGAAGATCCTTTGGAAAAGGGATAAGATACACAGTGGTGCTAGAGCACAAGCTTTTGAATAAATATAAATGGGTATTTTTATATGCACAGTGTCTACCTGTGAAACTTTATTTTAATTTGATTGGCCTCCTTTTTCAAATTAAGTGTTAAGGGTTTTATATATATATATTTATATACTGACTGATGTATAAAATGGGATATATTGTATTTCATAACAGGTTTTTATGCTTGCCAGAATAGATTGTATAAAATCTAACAGTAAATAGAGATAGTTTAGTTCTGTCTTGAAGATAGAGTACTAAGAAATTGGGTCCATCACTGTCATTTTTCTCAGAGATTCCTCTCATCTGTCACAACACAGTAGTTATGAAAAATGAAACCATAAATTCAATTTAGAGGGCAATTTGCAGCTAATCTTTGGAGTAATTCCAGTGTGAATAATACAGCAATTTGGATGCATGGTCAGTCAATTCCGCTTCTGATTTATTAGGATTTAAGATTTTTTTTTTCTTTCATTAATGATAATTACCCAAGAAGAGAAAATAATTTCTCCAAAATTATCTATCTTCACATCTGTGGTTTCAGTTTTGAGAAAGGCTGCAGTGTTGTTTAAACTTGTTATTATAGGAAAGGGGGAAAAGCTTTTTACAAAAGATATATGAGGTATTTAAATTCTGAACTGTATCTCTTTACAGCACATGTGTGAACTGATCAGCACTGGTTTATGGCTGCCTTTATATGACTCCCATTAGAGCTAACATTTTGAATATCTCAGCATAAGGACACTGGGATTTGCTATTGATTTTCCACACTTCCTACACCTTGAAGTTTGCATTAAAATCCAGCTCAAGCAAGAGTGACACTTTTTGTTCCTGTTTAAAAGTCACACATTTATTATCTGAGACTTTTTCTACTTATTAAATCTCTACTTTCTCTGATACATTATTTATGCATATTTTTTTTCTATATCTTTCCTTCAGTTCTCAAGGTCTCCTCTTGATTTTAATAGAAAGCATCTACAACAGATACATACAACAGGTTATACGCTTGTGTCTGTGTGGTGCTAATGGGAGAGGGAAGGCCAGAGGGAAAAGCAGCTCATTTAACACAGCCTTTGAGCTTTATTCAAAATGCTAAGGCACCTACAGAAGTGCTGCTCGTGAAGAAAGTGCCTTTGTAAGCCTCCAGAGGAACATCTCAAGATCTAGATGCTTTGTCTTACTACGCCTTCAAAACCCCCTGCCTCTTTCCATTGCTTATGAAGAAGATTGGTACTTAGGAGTGCTGGCTCTCAAGATACCTACGGAGTAGTTGCTCGTCAGATGGATTGAAGAATGTCCCTGCTTCACACACCCGACACATGACCTTCTTTCTTAGCTTTCTGCCAGGTATCTCCAGTATCAGGGTACATAGGGAACCATTCTAAGATTAGGATCCAGGGCAGTAAGAGTTGATATCACCCTCCAATGAGCCCAAACAGATTCCACAAGGATTAGCCCCCCAACATAGATTTTACTTCTAGATCCATGGATACTTAAGAAATAATCTTGCTTATTGTGCTCACTACAATGGTTGTATTAGATGGACTTACTGGTCTTCTTCAACCTCAGTGAGTCTCTGATTCTGTGATATGCTACAAAATTGATGCGTTCACTCACATATGCACTTTGGATTCAGAACAGAATGTTCTGAGATACAGCACCAGTCAAAGCCTGAGGTGCAATCCACACATCTGTGCATTCCAGTTTTCCAAAGTTAAGGATGATATCTTTGTTACAAAAGGCTAAGAAATTCTTTCTTTCCTGACAGGATGACAGTTAGGGATCTAAAAAAGCAATCAACTATGCTTGTCAAGTTTGTTTCTTTGAAGCATTTTGTTACCTGTGAATAGGCATAATCTGCCATCTGAAACAGTATCTTTTCTTCCACCAATATTATGAAGAATTTCAATTATTAAAAATGTGTTACTGAAGTACCCGCAGCTTTAGTTTTGCTTAAAATTGGACTTAGATAATTTTGTTTTGAATTTTTCCATTTGATGGAAGAAATGTGTATATAAATATGGAAAAAGGGGAGAAAAAACAACTACTTTGCTTTCGCACATTTCCTTACACTAGAATATGAGCCTTGTAAAACAGGTCCATAAAACTGTGAAAGTGGAAATGATTTTGGATTGCTTAAGAAATATCTTTGAGCACATCACCTTTATGTATCTGTGAAAATGTTTGCTTGTTTTTTTTTTTTTTTGTTTTTTTTTTTTTCAATTTAAATAAATTGAATGATTTAGCTTTTATTCAGTAAATAGGTTTCTGAGAACCTGCTTTTCTTGCTTTTAAAAATTATTTCTTTTTCATAAAAAGTTCTCCATAGAAGTCTTTTAATCCTGTAATCTACTGGTCTTTGTCACTTCCCCTCAACTAAAGGTCAGCTTTATTAACAGAGTCTTTTATGTGAAAGCATTAGAGAAGAATATCTTGCTCAAATGACACAACACTTTAAACCTTCACACCCAAAACATTCTGTGTAGCTTTCTTAATGTTGCAAATGTGTTCAATAATAACTTTAGACTGCATCACAACTTCCACCATAATTACAAATAAAAACACCAAAAAATGTCTCAGTGAAGCAGTATTTAATTTATGATCAATCTTTAGAAGTAGTTTCCCTAAGCATGTCTAATTAAGATATGAAAACATCACATTTATTTAGTTCCTGTTCTCTGAACATTTCAAATCTTTTCTCAGCTGCAGTGAAGTTGATGCTCAGTCAAAGTGGGGGCATTTTTGAGGTGGGGCTACATCATACATCAAATTCCAGAAACTGAAAGATGCTTTTTCTGCCTCTACTTCCCACATCAGGGCCTTCGGATGACTTTATTTCATCTGTGTCACAATTCCATGCACCTTGAGAAACAAGTATCAACTGCAAGGCAAATCTACAAATACAGCAAGCAAAACATACCTCGTGCACATCAGGGTTGTTGGGAGTATGAAGTGAACACTCATCCAGAAACTCAGTGAACTTCCTTACAAATTTCAAAGCCTGTCTTTCTGTGATAGTGAAACTCAGCCACAGAGATGGGGAGATTAGGGAGATTAGCCAGGTGCAACTCATACAAAATAACCTGATCCTCCCTAGCAGGCTTTAACAAATCATCATTCAGAGGGGGTTTGGGGATCCAAATTTTCTCATACTTCAGAGAGCCCTAAAAGTGTGATACATGGGGAATGCAATTTTATACACATTTTATAGCTGAATGCCATAGGTCTGGCTTATTCAGCATAGCCCAGGTTGTTCCACTGGACCACTCTGATGGAAAGCAACCTCCACAGGTTGAACAGCAGTTCTCTTCCACAATATGTCTAGACTCCAACTGAGCAGAGAGTAGAATCTGGAAGCAGAATGACCCTCGCACTGAAGTCTCAAGACAGGTAATATATTATACAAGTGCTCTGGTAAGATCTAGACCTTGCTTTAGTGCTGTAAAAGAAACTAAATGGGAGGGAAAGGGTGATCCTGAACAATGCTTTCCAGCTTAATTTCTCCCCTTGACATACACGACCTACTAGGTTAAGTTTCTTCTAGTTAAAAACATTTGTAATAAATAAATAAATAAATCTAGTGTACTCTGTGGCAAACTACCTCATGAGAAATCACTGAAGCAGAGAATGAACTGTTTCTTTCAGTTCTCTGCCAGTTCTTTCTGGTCTGAACTAAGTGCAGCATGCAAACTTGGATTTACTGTGACTTTGAGCATTGTGTTTGTTGCTGAATTACCTCAAATTGCTTTAAGCAAATGCTTCTGGGAACATTACTCTTCATTGACTTATCAAGGGATTTAAAATCTTCACTAGTCAAGGTATAAATATATCTGTGGAATTAATTTTTCAAATTAATACTTGTGCTGTTGGGCTTTGTTCTTTCCATTGATTATTTTTAAAATGATTTGGGATGTGCAGCCTGAGTGATATTTGCTTACAAAAATATGAGATTTCTGTTGACACACAGTAAGCTTGAGATGGATTCTTAGTGTGCATGAAATTACATGCAAAATTGAATTATGGATGGTAATGTGTGCATGGCATTCTCAGCTGAGTGTCCTTAAGTATAAAATATAAAATTACATGGGCTATTTTATTCCAAAACCCACATAAAGACAGTTTTTGTACATAGACATCATCAACTGGTTGATTTTAAGGAATAAGAGCAAGTATTTTTATCGCTGCTTAGTATGAGCTGTGCAAATAATTAAACATAAATTGAACACAACTGGTCAAAACCGAGCATTTCCTTCTAACATGAGATTTGATATTTAAAATATAATAAAATAAAATAAAATCTTTTTCTTTTGGATTCATTTGTAAAGCCAATTGTAACACTTTACAAAGTTTCAATTAAAAAAAAAAAAAATCTGTTCAGAAGAGAGCTTTTCTCTTTGTTTCCTTTATTGTTTCAGAACGTGTGGGCAGAAATGCACAACATTATACTATGGTAAGCAAAATGGAACTAGGGAGTAGTTAATTTCTCTTGCCTTTGAGTGTTTGTATTGAAGGCATCCAGATCTGAGCTAGCCATTTAGAAACCTTTTGGAAATGTCAGAAGAGATTGTTACTTCTAGTCTGCAGTGCCTCTCAATTGCAGCTAGAAGACAATTCAGATGTATCACAATGTAAAAGCATCTACCTCACTCTATTGACTCTAAAGGGCATCTAGATAAAACATACGTATTGTAAATTTTGTGGGTATTCAAGGTGAGATAAACTGTCCCTTACCTGTCCTTCTATGACAACATTCAATAACAAAAATATAATTGTGAAATGTAGTTGCTACTTTATAAATATGGTAAATGAGCTATTTTATACATGCAGTATGAATCAAGTATAATTTTAAGCATCTGTATCAGAGAATTGGAGGGTGAAGGTAATGGAAGTAGTCATGATCATGTTCATTTCATCTAACTTAAAGCATCTAATTAGTTTAACTTAATCATTAAATTAACAGCTGAATTTTCTTGGTAATCAATAGTGCCAAGTAGGCATCTCCAGAGTCTCATCTTTAGATGGTTGAATAATTCTATAGAAGTATTTCTTTTTCTGGTGACTGTAAGGGAGCACAGGACAAGAGGTATATGAGCTAATGCCCTTGCTTATTAGGATGTAGTTTCATTTGAGTCCAAGGCATCAATCTAGTCACACAAAATTTTCAGTACTCTCTTTAATCTGTCTAAAGGTATCAGTTGGCTTTGTTAGCTTGAACCTCCCTGGGCACTTCACTCTAGGAACTTACACATGGCCATTCTTGTGAGTTTAGCACTTATTTCCTACTAAAGCTCTTCTGAAAGTAATATTCAGGTACCTAATCTCTAACTACATTAGAAAAGTATCTTTCTAGAGGGACCTGAAGTATTTCATGAAGTTGCCAGCAACGTTTACATACAAGATGGCTGTTTAGGTCTTCCATAATAGAAATAATGGATCTGAAAGGTAGATCCTTCTTAGCCCAGAAGGAAACCAAAGATACATCATTTGCAGGGTAGGAAGATGCATAATAACCTAGGAAGTAATCTTTGCAAATACATAAATGCACATCTCTTGAAACAGAATCCCTGTGCTGACTGTAAAGCTAGAGTCAAGAGAAGGAGAGCTGGAAAGAGGAATCTTGATCTGACCTATGAGTCGACTAAATGAAGAGAAAAGAGATATACATAGATTGGACCACAATTAATACTTTGTGTTGGTTCCTTGTATTAATAGTAAACTTATAGAATACTCTCACAAGCTGATCTGTTGGAGTTTGTGGCTTTGTGGGAAGAAACATCCATCTAAATCAGGGGATCTTTCTCTACAGGCCTTCAGAGATATCTACTGATTGTCTGCTCTCTTTGTAGAAAATGCAGCTTTAGAGAATGTTGTTATATAGAGAATGTTAACATATGAGCCGGGGTGACTGGCTCACATGAGGATGTTTACAGAAAAGGCATCTATGAGGATATTCCACTGCCAAAATGTAAACTTGTGCCATGTTTACAGAAAAGGCATCTATGAGGATATTCCACTGCCAAAATGTAAACTTGTGCCATGCAAAGTGTTATAGGGTACCTGTAATAACAACACAGTGTTGATGTGTAGACTGGTGATATCTGCACACATTAGTCCATAATGACACCTAAGATAAGGCTGCTAGATTACATCTCCAATATTAAATTAAATGAAGTCTGCCTATCTCCAAAATTAAATAATATTTTTAAATATATATAAAACAACCAACCTATAAAAACAGGTTTTAATACATATGTATTAATGTATGCTTACTTTCTGTAAGGGTTGCAAATCAGTCTTCTATTGTGCCATTATTATGATGATCACAGAAGATGGAATGCCTTATAAAACAATCTGGATTAATTATATATATATATTTTTTTTTTTGATGATGATAAATAGAAAATAGAACAGGCTTGGAGAAGAGCTACTGAAATGACCAAAGAAACAAAGAGTTTGCCTCTTGTAAGAAGAACTTAAAAATGTAAATTGTTTACCTCAGATAATTGCATCAAGGGAATAAGTGGCATATAAAAGTGAAAGCTAATTAACTTTAGGAGAACAAGTACAAGTGTACGTAAATTGTACATGAATAACTATGGTCTCCAAACTAGAAGTATTTTTTTTTTTTTTAATCAGAATGAGTAGCAGGACAGTTGTCCAAACAGAGTAAGGACATAAAAACCCCCTTCTTTCCCTTGTCTCTGTCCAAAGGCTTAAAAATAGAAGGTGATGAATTTATGATTCAGATTATCTGCTGTAATTGGTTGTAGTAGCAGGCAGTGAAATCCCATGGCTGTCTTTTTATCAATAAATAAAAGGAGATCAGGGCTAGACTGACATATCCTGAAATCTCCTCCTAGGTTACATTCAGTATCCTCCAAGTAGAATGACTGTACACATAAGACAGTATTTGGTTTTAATCTCCTTCGTGGCCTATGTAGTACCCTTGCAAAGAAACTCTAGGTTGTGTAGAGTTTGTTTTATAGTTTAGTTTAGTTTTGTTTTGTTTTCTCATTTTGAAGTAAATCAAATGATCTGAGGGCTGTGCTGTAACCCACCATAGTGATGTTTCATAGAATGAAACAGATATGGGCTGCACACTTTGAGGCTGATGGTGCTGCATACTGCACATGGGGTCATAGAGCTTGATGGCCTTTTTTGGTTAATGATGTTTTATTGATTGCATTTAACTTATGAATTGCATTTTATTTAATTAAATTTAAATTTAAGTTTCCTGGTGACCGTGAAGTCAGTAATTCAAAGCTGGGAGACACCATGTTGTTTTTGTGGATAAACGTCCATATAGGAGCTCACATGCTTTCTGTTAGAACTGTAAGGACTGCATTATTTTGAGGGATCAGGGATGGATCCAAATCTTCTCTTGTCTTGGAAAGAGACTTTTGGAACAACTCAAAACAAAGCAGATGGGCAAGTTAATAGAGAAGCTATGTGCTTGATTAAGGGTTCAGTACTTGATCCTATTCTTTGGTTGTCTTTTATACAGTTGTGTTGATATAACGTCCAAGAAAAGATTACTTGCCTTACAAGTAATCAAGCCTTACAATTACTTACAAGTAATACAAGCCTTATCAAGAAAAGATACATACCTTACATGCTTGAGAAATTCAGAAGGAGGTTTAGAAGACAGAGGTAATCTGGTAACCACTGTAAATCTAGGGTGCTACAGAAGGCATTCCTGAAAATAAAATATTATCAATAGTAATATTAATCTTCTTACACTTAAAATGATGGTCTTCAGTTACGCATAACTAGCCCAACAAGCTCTGCTGGTAAAAGCTGATCATTCTAAGGAGTTTTGTGGATGAGGTATCGAGTACTCCTTCAGAAATATGTGAGCTTCTCAACCATAAGAGTTGGCACACTGCTTTGTTGGTAACCTGATTCTGTTGTTTACATGTTACTGTTTCATCTGTGGAAAGGAGTAGCATTTTGCTTCTCTTTGCTTTCACAGCCCAGTGTTTTAAACCCAGCATATGGTAGAAAAGTACTGTGATCTGAATTAGAGAGGTGTTAGAGCTGGGACCTCTGTAGGCCAACATTGCCTCTTTCTCAAGATCTGTTCTGCTCACTCAACTTGCTTGTAACTTATCATAAATAAAAACAATGAACAGTGTAAGACTCTGTTTATGGGATTTTCTGCTTCACTGTCTTTTTAAAAAATGTATTTTTACATATATTAATAATATATACATTGAAATAACATATTTTTGTATATCTTATTTTATATACAATTTATCACTCAGGAAAAATCAGGGAATCAAAGTAATGAGTTAAACAACAAGTATTATCTTTGTGTTGTTATGAGAGTGGTAGAAGTGGGAAGAAAGGCTTCAACTTTATCAAGAGGTGTGAGAACTTTGTCCTCTGGTGTGCATCCAAAACAAGATCTTAAAATAATATTGATCTAAAAATAAAAATAATATACCTTATGACCAGAGATGGAGGTGAGCCAGTCTGTAACACATTTTGCTGGAAGAAAAATCACAAATGCTTTTCTTTGCAGGAGGGACAGATGAAAGGAGTAAAGAAAATTCTGGATTTTGTATGAATTGAACAGATGAATACATATGGGTGAAAAACAGGAGAAGAAACTTCAACTTTTGTGATGAGAAAGTGAGAGTATTATTGCAATAAGGAGTGCAAAAATATTGTATTAACAACAGTGGATCACCGGCCTAAATGAATGGCTGAAATATGTGTCTGGATCTCTTATACTGCCATACACAGAGTCAGAATACTGAACTGTATTAAAACTGTTGGTAAAACGATGGTGAAAACTGATGGCGAAACACTGCTCTTGTCTTAAAACTCAGATATCTCTAAAATGGTTTGTTAAGGTTCATTGGCTTTATGAATGAACTTGGTCAGAGTTGTGGTTTTGCAATGACACAATGAAAAAATTTTAGTGCAACAGTAAACTCACCTACAGCAGTGATTTTCAACAAGACACTACTAAACACATCCTGAATTATAGTGGGACTTTAACTTATTACATTCCTTATGCCTCGAAAACCTCTTCTCTGTAAATAAAATCAACACTGTAATATGTAGCTTCTTTGCATCTCAGGTTTAAAGGGCGGCTTGTAATTAGCATTTAGAGCACGTGTAGTGTGTCTTGAGGAATATGTTGTGTACAGCTTATAGATTTTGATTAATTTTATGAAAAAACTGTTTCATTTTGTGCTTCCATATGCTGTGAGTCATCTAAAGCTGGCAAAATTCCTGACAAATATTGCATATCTTGTCTGAAAGATGTAATAGAACTTTCATGAGGAAGATTCTAGCACCAGGGAAAGAAAGCTGGTAAGAGAATGAGTGTACTAAGGAAAAGAGTTATAAAAATCTAATTCAACTATGACATCTGAGGGAGTGTGATTGGGGAAATACACACTGAATCTTTGCAAAACAATGAAGACCAGATGTGTAAGAGCAGGTTTAAAAGCTACAGGCACAATGTTCTAATTTAGATTTAGGATTTCATAGTTTTGCTGTGAAGTACTTTCCTATCCCTCTGTTATTATTTCCTAAGCTTAAAAACACCCATGAGGCATAAGTTATGCCAAAAAAGACCTCTTATGAGAAATTATCTCCCTTTTGTCACTCCTACCCTTAGTCCCATTGCTTCCATCCACTGTTTCATTCCACCTCTCAGTTTCATCTGGTTTAGAAATAAGAAACTGGAGCAGAAGCAGTAGTTGCTGTTGCTATGTGCTTTGAAGTCCTGCCTGAATGGCTTCTTATCTCCATGGTTGGACTACATGCCTAGTGTGAATGTTTTTTCACCTGATATATGTTCCTTTGCTGAGATCATCTGTAATCATCTCTCTGTAGAATTAAATTAAAAAGTAGCCTAGCTCTAAAAGAACATAGAGATAATTCTAGAGAATTATTCAGCCGTCACAGATTTTGTATTTTGTTTCAAAAATGTGCAGAGAACTTTTAGCTACCTTCTAGAGGATGTTCTACAACAAATAGGATGCAGTTCATTACTTTGTTAGTTATTCAAAGAAGAAAAAAGCCCTAGATGATATCAGTGACCTATGCTAAAATAAAGTCTGTGACTTCTTCTCCCAGCTTTTTTATCCAAGCTTTATTTTAGTGTTGATGATACAAAAAAAAAAAAAAAAAAAAAAAAAAAAAAAAAAAAAAAAGGTCAGATTCATAGTACTGTGAAGCTGAATAGGGTTGAAAATGTGTGTAGACAAATTCCTTCTCAAGAAACATTATGGGGAAAAAGATTCAGAAAAAGAGATTTATGAATTTGCAAGTATATTGACTCAAATCTGAAATCCACTCAGAATTTCTCAGGAAGCTGATATATGGAATGGCAAATAAGAACGTTACTGTTTTGTCTGGAGGTAAAAATATGCATACATAATTCCCAATGTCTACAGGGTCTAAAATAATTATTTTTACAGACTTTGGTAAAGTTCATACTATATACGTTCAATTGTTTCATCTGGAGAATATGATCGACACTGCATGTCTACAGAGAGCAGAACCATTTCTATTAACTATCAGTATGGATGAAGAATAACTTTGCCATTTTTTGAAATATAAAAGCATAGCCTAGGAACAAATATTTACATTTAAAACAGAATAATCCTTTTGGTGTATGTGAGAAAAAACATTTACTTCATGGTAGAGTTGTTTCCTGTATTTTCAAGGAAAAAAAAAAAAAAAAAAAAAAAAAAAAAGATCCTGCTTTATTGCATTGTAAGAATAATCTTTTCTTGGTCATGCTTTTTTCTTACATTTGCATTTGTAAAGTGATTCCTCACTCCAGGACCTAGATTATTGCTTCATCTGGCTGAGTAGTCTACAAAATATTCTCAAGTAAACTCCCTCCTTCTCTTGAAATACTTTTCCTTATCTCAACATTAAATATCTTTCCATCACTCTGCCTACAGAGGTTACTACCAATTCTCTCCAGAAACCAGCATCTTGTATATTTATTTCCATATTCTTACACTATGTGATGTCAGATAATACTTTCTTGGTGCGCCACAAGTGCCTCTAAAAGAAGATAATCTTTTTAAATTTTTCAGTGTAGATTTTTCCCAAAGAAACAGATGTGACATGCATATACCTTGCAAAAAATCTGTATGGAAGACAGAAACAATGAAGGGTGAGAATGAGACTTAGTCTCAGAGAGAAGCCACTAAAGGCTAGTTTATCCCCAAGTGCTAGTAGCAATGATAAGACAAAGGAAGGCTGAATGAGCATCTTTAATACAATCTTATGGCAACTAGTAGACACAAGTAACTCGTTCATTAGACTGTGGTGTTTACAATAGGATATTTGTCTTTGTACTGTATGACTTGATTCCAACCACTGGATCAAGTTAAATTCACAATCTTGTATACAGTGTTAACTCCTAGGAGATTAACACTTCTAGAAAAAACCTAAACCACGTACAGCAAAATTTAAAAATGCTGAATTTTGTTTGCTGAGTGTATTCCTTTTGAGAAGTTATCTCATTTTAGATGATCCAAGACAGGAAATTATAGTAGAAAACTGATGAAATCCAGAACTTACAGACTGATTTTAGCACCTCAAAAATCACTTCCTAAAGCCTCTTACTGGACCAAAACGATCTTGAAATGGATGTTACAGCTCCCATGCTTTGTTCTCTAGGGGAAGCTTTGTTCTTGTGAACAAAAATAAATGTTAAATGATGCAAGAAGGATTTTGACTCATATTCTGTAGTAAGTAGAAGAGTCAAACAGAAGTTTTCCTACATGACAGATTCAGGAATGTAAAAATTTGGCTAGATGTTGATAGAGAAGTGGAGCAAAATATGGAAAGATTATGAGAGGTAATTTTAAGAGTAAACTTAAAAGCCAACCAATTTTATTTTGCATACACTGTCAAAAGAAATTCACCCTTCTTGGCAATATCTTTCCTGTTTAACTTCTACAATGAAATTCCAGGAAAATTGACCTGATTGTACATAGGTTTTGATTGCATATTGTAATGGAAAATGGCTCTTTGGGAGTGTTCCTGAGCAGCTCTGGTAATGAGTTTATCCATGAAACATTTACTGAACAGGTAATGTCTACTGAATTGAATTACCGTTCTTCCTGTATAACATACTGATCTTTAGATTCATTATTTCATTTGTTCACTTTCCTCCTTCATGGCTAAAGTGAAACTAATCAAGGAATAAAAAGAGGCTGGAGCATTATATTGGCATGCAGTTTACATTTCTTATTTGCAGATCTGCAAACTTTTCAAAACAAAGGCAATAGAAAATTAACTGTTCTATTGAAGGATGCTGGGAATTACTCCCACTCCCACTAGGGAAAAGTTTTATCTATTGAAACATAGCTTGACTTCAGTTTTTATTATAATTAACTCAGTTAATAGACGGAGGAAAAAAAAAAAAAAAAAAAAAAAAAAACCTGCCAAAAAATTAGCTGCAAGACCAGTCAGTTCATTAAAATATAAAATAAAATAAAAGAAGAAAAGGAAAAAAAAATCATTCATCCTGTCTCTAAAATATATCACAAAGTGGAGAAGAGATTATAAAAAGAAAAAATAAAGTGATTACTTTGATCTATTGTAACTCAGTGTAGTAAATTTTACAATTGCTATAGTTCAAGACATTCTAACAATATAAAAAGCTGCATGTTGCTCATTCACAAAGATATATTATGAATATTTCAAATTTATCTTTTGAGGAAATTTATGACTTTATAACTTCCTATCTTTTTCCATTGCCTTGAAAAAGTATAGCACTGAAATGATAGGAATGGATTTATCAAAAGTGATTAAAAAGTAATCCTCACTCTAGCGTAAATTTCCTCACATTACCACTCCAGGATACTTCCTGTTGCTAATAGGGAATTCTTCTGATCTTTTCTTAACTGGGATTTTTGGTCTTACCTTTTGTGTGACCTTCCCCTCAAATTACTCACTGTTGCTGCTGCAGCTTCAGGCAAGTAATTGTGTTCTGTATGTGGCACAAGAACAGTGAAAGTACAGCCTCTGCCCCTGACATCTTTCAGTCAGAGAGGGAACATGAGGAGCCAAAGGGACAAAATTTCACCTTGTGATAACAGCAGGGTTGGCTGATATGTAACTTAACATATTTATTGTTATTATTATTACTTTTTTCTATCACCATAGGAAATGAGAATTTTAGAGAAGGGCTGCCAGTAGGTCATGGTTTTGGTACTTCTATACTACAGTATAATCTATACAGAAATAATATCCTGGGAATGTTATGCAAAAAGTTTTTTTTTTTTTTTATTTTTTTTTTTTAATTTATTTATTTCTAGCAGGCTGAATTCATAGAATCATAGAATCACCAAGGTTGGAAAAGACCTAAAAGACTATCCAGTCCATCCGTTCACTTATTACTAATAGCTCCCACTAAACCATGTCCCTCAGCACAGCATCCAGTCTTTCCTTGAACACCCCCATGGTCGGTGACTCCACCACCTCCCTGGGCAGTCCATTCCAGTGCCTGACCACCCTTTCTGAAAAGTAGTATTTCCTAATGTCCAGCCTCAATCTCCCCTGCAGTAGCTTGAAACCATTCCCTCTGGTCCTATCACTAATGACATGAGAGAAGAGGCCGACCTCCAGCTCACTACAACCTTCCTTCAGGAAGTTATCTCAGAGAGCAATGAGGTCTCCCCTGAGCCTCCTTTTCCTATCAGGAAAGGCATATAAAGTCATGAAAGATTAGCTTCCAAGTCCAAATGAAACCTATTTTATGTAATTATGGGTTAGCCATTTCACGCGTTTGCTTATGAGGGAAAAGTTAGGTCTTCCACCCAAACTCCAGTTTCTCATCACTCATTGAGACAGCTGTTTCCCAGGTCTGTTTGCAGGGTTTACATACAGCAGGTATAGAGTTGCTTCCCTTCACGCTCCTCTCTAGATGACCTGAGTTAAATTCTGGGTTTATTAGGGCTTTTCCCAAATCTGTCACATAGCCTTTGGATTTGGGCTGTATCTGTACTTTGGGTTGTGTCCTTCTAACCTTAAGTCCCATAGTTGCTTTTGCCAGTACATTCTGTGAAATCACTTAAGAACATGAATATCACATAGTTTCTCCTAACCACGAGAGCTCCAGATTCTGAACTGTCTCTGAGTTCAGTTGTAGAGAAAGCTTGTGGTGGTAGTTATTCTCTGTGACATCTTCTATCATTAAGAATAAAAACATTCAACAAGCCACCTTTTTTTACATTTCTTTGAATTGCCAGTTTACAAATAAATGATTTGTTCAGGC
Organism: Excalfactoria chinensis; assembly: GCF_039878825.1. Taxonomy (NCBI): domain Eukaryota; kingdom Metazoa; phylum Chordata; class Aves; order Galliformes; family Phasianidae; genus Excalfactoria; species Excalfactoria chinensis. The sequence goes on along the minus strand of NC_092825.1, from coordinate 154,578,207 downwards.
TTATAATACACACACATTTTTCCATGGACTGAAATACACAATAGACACTTCAGTGCTAGAGGTACTCCATTTTATTATCTAGCAGCCCATACATTTGTTGACCTTCAGAACAGAGATCTATGTATCACTGATTTTTTGGTTCAGTGGTTCAAACAACAAAATAAGTCATTTTTGGGTCAACCTGAAATGAAAATTTATTTAGTTCCTTCTCTGCTGTCTCTTGTGACTCAAACACAAAAATCGTTTTGGATTGATGGAAATACCTTGTTTGACCCCTAATAACATGGGATAAATTTTATGCTGCTTTTATAATGCAGAGGAAATTCAGGAGCAAAGTACTGAATTCACAGGGGAAACTCATTCATTTTTTATTTTATTTTATTTTTTAATTCCCCTTGACTCCCATTGTTTTCAGCAGTTTTGGGGGAAAAGGGATACAGTTTAATTTCCCCCTTTCTGATTTTGAATATAGATTATAGATAATTGAGTATCTATTTTGACAAACAGGGAAATAAAAGTGAAAGCTTGATTTTTTTAGCATGCTGGTTATGACATTTTGGCTTAGATGTACGAAAGTAATTTGAAGTCATCATTTCAACAATAGTGCAGCCACTTCTGCTGGCTACAGGAGCTTTGAAAGGAGTTTATCTGTAGTCAAATTGAAATACATAATGGCATGAGTACTTTTTTGTTTATATAAGGGAGATCCCAAGAAGAATTTTCTGATGCACACAGGATAGAGAACTGGAAATCATCCTGTTCTCCTCCAGCTAAAACTGTCTTCATTGGTGAGTACATACTATTAGTGGCAGTACCACTCTGCAGTATATAGTTCTCATGGGACTGCTGTAGTATATTTTTAAAGTCACAGACCTTATGTTGATTTGTCTAACCAACACTCTCTATCTAAGCTGGATTGAAATCACAGTTTCAGCTTCTCCAAAATTCATCTTTTGATGAAAAGACATAAAATTAATGGCTACCAATTCTTATTCAGAACTCTTCGTAGACTTGACTTGATAATTAGGACATTTAAAAGGTTATGCAGGCTACATTAAGACCTCTTTGAATCTTTTTGAAGAGACTATAAAGGGAAACTTCAGTGTGTGCAGGCTGACTGTTTTTTAGGTAGCACTGAAATGTAAGAATTAAAAGTATTCCAGTTTCAGTCTTGATCGGCAGTCATACTTCATAAAGAGGAATAATAAATGCAATCAGAAAATGTTTATAAGCATTTTGAAGATATGACAAAACAAGAAAAAAAATAAAAAGACAAAAGTTTTCTAAATTTGTGTTTCTGCAATTTCCGAAGTTTTGACAGTTTCCCAGGCATTTTCAGATATCCCTTCAATGATACTGCAGTACTTTTAAAGGCACACTCAGAAAAGGTTGAGTCTTTTTATCATCTGACTTACTGAAAATAATGTGAAGATTCTGAAGATGACAAATAATAACTTTCTGAACACTGATTTTACAGTAAGTAACTGAACATAGTATGATTTTAGAAGAATACATGCTCAACACCCAGAGGTTTGAAAACCACTATATGGCTTATCAAATCTTCTCACTAACAGCCATATCAAATAATGAAATTATACTATTGAGTATAGGTCCAGAGAATATCTACTACATACAGCTTTTTATCTTTTATATAAGAATGCCTCCATACACTCTGATGATGAAAGATTACAGGATAAACAGTTATAATGGACCATCAGAACAATTACATCTTGGAGACAGTACTATGGTCCATCCTTCAGAAGAAAGCAGTAGGGAACCAGTGGTCCCTACTTATTCAACTTGAGGAGAAAAAGGCACCCTAAGAATGTGAATAGGGCTACAGATCTATGAAGCTACAATGGCAGAACAATTACCTCGACCAGGTATTAGATACCTACTTTTAGACACCCACAACTCTGAAGTTTACGTTTTAGCTAGCTATAGAAAATATCTTAACAGAAAATATGGGAAAAGAAGCATTTCTGGAAGGTTTTTGTTTTTTTTGAATCTATCATAGAATGATAGGAATTGTGCACTGCAAGTGGCTGTAAAAGAAATATTTGCTGTTAGTTCAGATGTAGGCATCAGTACCACAGGTGTCCATATATACCTGATGTACTCCACCCACTTTAATTCAGCTTAGTATATTATACATGGATGCAGGAAATCCACCTACAATGCTTGTCTGGAATACCTGTTTCAGTGTTTTTTTTAAGTTTCTTTGCATTGTAAGCATCCTGTCTTTGTCAGTTCTGCTATCTTTATTTTGCCTTGTTGGAGTATAAGAGTCTATCAAGACAATGGAAGAGTTTGTTTTATAGGGCATTGATTCTGAGAAACCTGAAGTTATTCAAAAAGAAAAAAAAAAATGAACTGAAAGGGAAAAAAAGAGAAAGAACATTGAAGTCAACCATGTATAATGTCCTATCATATGATTTAAGATTATATATATAATAATCTTGAAGCACAAAATGTACCATTTTGCTTTATTGCTAAGAAACTCCAAATTTATCTGCTCTAGAGTTTAAAAAGTCAATTCTTTAATGAAAAAGAAGCCCTGCTGGTGTTATATTATCTCCCCTGTTTCTGTGGAGTTATATGCCAAGCTATTTTATTAATCTGAGAATGTAATACAACATTATTTAAAATTTTGGAATCTTACTTTATTAAGCTTAATATTCAGAGCTTACTGGGGAATGAGAATGCAATTTTTTCAACTGCCTTTAAACCAAGGGTAATGTTCATTTCAACTCCCTTCTTAATTCTTGCTTTACCAGAACCCTGTGCCAATCAAGGAAAACTCATTAATCCAGTTAACAAGCATAACAACAGTTTTTCTTGTGGAATCAAGTAGGCAGAACTCTGCTACACATTGCCCATTAGCCCAGTGTCTTCTGCCTTTTCTTGTGCCGAGTTTATAGCTCTGCTTGCTGTAATATTTTACAGAATTAATTTCATAAGTATTTTCTCAAGGTCTGAATCTACCCTAGTGTACAAAAGTGAAGAGAAATTCCACGCAGTGCCTGCATTTTGTGAGCACAGTCACTGTTCCTTCAACATTTCTTTCAAGAAGTAAAAAAGCATGACACAAAGCAAAGGATATACAGGAGATAAGTAAATATACTGTCTCCTAAAACATCAGCCAGCTGTTTTGGCCAGCATGATATGAACAAGGATGATATATTTCTTAGAGAGGTGATTTTTTTTTTCATTCACAGGTACATGAGAGATGGGCCTTCACTACTGTGATGACTGATCGTCATTCAGATAAAGAGTTTCTCCTTGAAACCATAACTCAGAGAGAAGAAAGAATATTTTAAAGTACACAAAAGCATAAAACTTCAGCCCCATTGGCTTTTAGTCAGGTATATGTTCCCTTATACACAAGTTAAATTATTTCCTATGTGATCATTTCTGGAAAAGTTGTATCCGGGCTTTCCAGTCTATGTAGAATCTCCACAGTTGTACTGTCAATAACCTGAAAAACATATTTTGTAATGGCAAGCAAGAACCTCTCTGACACAACAATTAAGAATTCTCTAACATGACCATGACACATAACACTGTGTTTTAACTAGAGAGTTTTAAGAAAATACATTTGTGGTGGTTGACAGTAGTGATTTCCACATTCAATAACATAACAGTTGTTTAAAACGGAATGCCAGATGTAAATAAATTGTTACAAATATTGGCTCAGCATATTATGGATTTACGTATTCACAGGGTTTTTTTAATGTTTAATTCCATTTCCCCACCCCACCCCCAAAAGCCATTTGAATAATTGAGTTAGACTGGCAGCAAAACAAATTTTTAAGATACAAAAACAGTATTGAAATTCACGTGCATATAAACACATGCTTGGAGTATGTAAGCACTCACCCAACTGGAAAAATTAAAGAAAGTCACATGTTTTACGAGAGCAATTACAGTGTACCAACACAGATCATGTTGCAAGGGCTGCATATGAAAAGCTCACAAGGAGCTGTTTAGGCTCAATCCACAGTTAAAAATATTCACCAGAAGTGGTCAGATGATTTTGATTAACAAATAAACTAGAAAGTAGATTTGCTAGCAGATATTCAGCAAGCAGAAAATGAGGTTACATTCAGTAGATGAATTATTCATTGTGAATTATTTGCTCAGTTCTAATAATTACAGCAGGGAAAAAATAATTAATGTTACAGCAAATAGTTTAATTTTTATAATAAAAAGATTGATAATTGAAATGAGCCTCAAAAAGAGATTTCTAAATGGAAGAAAGAATGGGACATGATCAAGAATAATTTGAATCTTTAACCTGAATATAATTTACACTAGTGAGTAATTCTACACAGATTTAATGCCACAGAGATACAGATGTAGTATAGCACTTGGAAATTTAAACAGTTTCTTCTTTGCCTTCCTTTGTATTCTATTTATGAGCAGTACACTTTCTTAACCTCATTTCACAGACACATTCATGGGATAGTATTCTCATTATTTACAATTTTATATCTCATTATTTTACTGATAATTTTGTAGCCATTTCTTCACTTCCTGATGTTGAATTCCTAAAGTTGTACTGAAGGGAGGGAATGTCATCAGTGAAGTGACCATAAAATAAAGTTCAAAACCACAAAAATGAAAGTTTAGATCTTGCCAAAGACGTAGAATCATAGAATTATAGAATCACAAGGTTGTGAAGGAACCACAAGATCATCTAGTCCAACCGTCCTCCCATTAAACTCAATTAGACTCTCAAGAGCCTGTTAACGGGACATCTTTGTATTGGCATGGAAGGAAATCTCATTCAGTATTAAAGGGAAATCATGAAAGACAAAGACAGAAAAAGAAGTCCTTTATCTCAGCCACATTCTATACTCCTAAATCATTTAGGAGAATAAATAGAATAAATAGATTGCACTAGAGAAAGGGATGTCCACATGGGAAACGTTTATAACAGGAAAAATTTAAGTGAAAGACAGGAAAAATTTAAGTGAAAGACAGTTTAATTATTAAAACAACAGTCTTTCAGAAAGATTGTTCTGTTATTTATCAGAAAACAAATTTGTTGAGGCATTTATTGAATCAAAATCTGCTTTTCCATCAAAATGGAAGTTTCCATAGGAAAAAGAGACAAAAAGAGAAAAAGACAATTAAATTTTCATGCTTTTGTGAAAATGAAAGATTTCTTTTTTCCCATTTTGAAAAGAATAAACAGGGATTTTTATTTTATTTATTTATTTATTTTAAAATGGATGTTTGAAAAGAATTGAAATGATAGTAAAATCTCTTTGGCATGCTACTGCTGATTTTTCAAGAACAAAATTTTCTCTTGACCAAATCTAATAGAATCACCTTATAACTTCAGTAGCTTTTTCACAACTGAAGATGAACATTTTTAATCTGTATAGGGCTGACTGGAAGGGCTATGTTTGTTTTTCTCTACTTCATAGTAAACTAACAGTGATTCTATGCCACAACATGTTACTAAAGTCATAATTTTAAACCACGTTCCAGAAATGCTTTGTGAGAACGAGGGTGAATATCAGAGTACAGCTGTTAGAGTTGAGCAACTGTTTTGCAGTTATGACTCAACAGGGTGAAAGTCAAGAGCAACACCTGTCAAAACGTGTATACTGAGAGCTGTGCCAACAACACAGTGATAATAGTTGGATTAGAGAATGCTGTGAATCCTAGCAATATACAGCAAGGCTGTCCTTGCCCCAAAATATTTTTCTGCTATTATATAACCCCAAAACAGGGCATTATCTCAAAATGGGGAGGCTGAGGAATGGAAGGCAAGGATAAGAGATCACAGTTACAGCCACACAAAGCTCCTGCACACTTTGTTTCATAGGTTTACATTTAAAAAGGAATAAATATATAAAAAATGAGGGGCCCTAAATATGTCAGTATCCCTACTGGCTACCTGCCTAAATGTTAGTTCAAGTACCCATTAACGCAGCCTGAATTTAAAGAGAGGCAAAAAAAGCTTTTTGAAATCAGATTTCAAATAAATGCTAAGCAAAAAGGCTCTTTGCAGACACTCTTTACTTCTTCCCAGGGAAGTTCTGGCCCTTGGGTCTAACCAAATTTAGAATATTACAGAATATTACAAGTCTTTTTTACTACTTTTTTTTACTTTTTTTTTTTTTTTTTTTTTTTTTTGTATATTTCCTGATTTCTCTCCCTCGTGGAGCAATTAGCCTCATCTGAGCCCCGGTACAGTTTCCCACGGCAGACCTCCACAGAAGTCTCTGCAGTAGGTCAGAAATCTACTGAAGTCTCCTGCTTTCTGTGGTTTTCATTTAACCCTTTTCTTTGCTGCAGGCACCAGGAGGAATCAGAAGCATGGGTGCTAATTCCACCCATCACAGTTATTTGCGGAACCACAGATGTGACGTTTTAATCCTCTGAGCCTCATTTGTGGGATATGCAACATGGAGATTCATCTTTTTGATCTGAAAGTAGCATTTTTGGGCTCAGCAGGTTTTTTCAGTCATTTGCTTTTTCCTCTTCTGCCAGCCTCCTCTGTTAGCAGCGTGTGCCTTGCTCGATTCCCTCCACACTTTTAACCAGCATGCTGAAAATATCTCTGCCTGGCTACCACATTTTACCTTCTCACATCTATTATATTTTATTTCATATCATTTTATTTGTGTACTATTTTCCTAGCCAGTGGCATCTCTTAAATCCCTAACCGGTAGTGCGGCATCTTTCAAATTATAAGACTGTACCATGCAGAAAACATCCGTGTTTCTGTAATATTTTGGAATTGCAAGTAATGCATTAACACACGAGTCTTGATGCCATTAGGTGCTACAATTCATCCCTTCGATTTTCCTTAAAACGTACAGCTTGAGAAGGGAGAGTTTTCAATTGCAGAGCCACAGATTTCATTAGTGTTCTCATTACGGTTCATACTATTTATTTATGGAGTGCTCAGAAGCGCAGTAGATGCTGTAAGGCTCAGCAGACCTTGGGAGCAAGCGTTAGATATGACAGGGCAAGTGAGACCTGAACAATAGGTGAATCAGGCAATTGCTTTCTGTATTAATTGGATCTGAGAGAAAAATGAAGGGGGAATTAAACAAAAACCCCAAACACACCACTATTCAAGTTCCTCTAAAACTTGCATTGACTCTAATGGCACTGAGGTCTTAAGTGTAGCCTCTCTCTCTTTGAGAAGTGATGACAATAAGGCTCTGTAAAACCTCCTGCTTATTTTTTTCTTCCAGTAAGATTTCTGTGTCAGCTCCCAAAGTGTCCCCAGTGGGGAAAGCTTGAGTTTCCCTTCTGGGGGATTACTGATACCTAGCTGGTAATAATAAAAGCAATTTGGGTCTGTAAACCCTCCTAGGAACATCACAGCCCGAACTGCGTTTTATGCAGTGCAGCTCTGCCTTTCAGAAGTGCCTGCACAGAGCACACTGACTGATCAGGGGCTGTTCGATTCTTCAATTAAAATGTGAGCTGTCTCTTTTATAGGTCTGTGTTTTGTCTCCATTCCTTATTGCGGCATTCTACGTGATGCAGGTTATTTTAACACTTGCTTTTCAGCATCCCGTTATATATTGAGGAGGGTTTTTTTTGTCCTCTGGGAGATGTGCTCTGTTGTTTTGATTGATTTTCACTCTTTTTATTACCTGCAAAATACTAGATTCTGAAAGTAATAGCAACCATCGTTAAATAGTATAGGAAATAAAAGATACTTCAGTTGTCTTAAGGCGGTTTCAATCTCCTTTCTGCTTTCTACAGAGGCTCATAGGTTTGTCTCTGGCTTAGCAAAAAAAGCCTTTCTTCTGTGTAGAGAATTTAGTCCTTTATAGGCAAGCTTGAAAGGCTATACATTGTTTGAAGAGAATAAGAAAAATAAGTTGAGCTCCAAGAGTCTGCTTTATTCTGCCCACTGCATTTATTCCTGCTGTTAGCAGGATTAAAATTTACTACTAGAGAGAGGCATAAATAAAGATGTTCTTGAAAATATATGCAAATGCTAACACACCTTTCAAAACCTCATTTGGCAGTTCAGATGCCTAAGTGCCTGAGCTAGAAGCTACTGTAAAATTGAGAGCAGGGTGGAGAAAATGCATACAAAGTATACAGAGGCAGAACAGGGCTGCAAAATTGGGTCCATAGAGATCCAGTCCGTGGCAGCTTCCTATAGGCTATGTTGCATGATATCTGCTTTGGTTATGTTTATGAATAGGTGTTTGTCCTTTCAGGTTAGTAAAAATTTGCTGGCTGGGATCATCTGGGTCATGATTTTCCATGACCTACTCTGGGGAAGGATGCTAACTGAGTGCTTGCTGTAGAATTTCAGTTTGGAGTGCCCCAAAAAATCAATAACGTACATCTGTACTCAACACCAGGATTTTCAGGGTGGGTAATTTAATATGGCTCTGATATCTTCCTGTACAAATAACCCAGCTGTGATTGTCTGAAAATTGCCTGACCTGTCAGGCCTAGGCACTCAGTATTGTTGGGAGCAGAAACTCCAGCCATCACCTTAAATCCCTGGTGTGCTGGGTGTGCCTTCATCACACAGAAATGAGATGGGCACCAGTGGGTCCTGCTGCTGGCTTTACTGGTAAACTCAGACAGGACTGAGAAAACAGTGCATTGGCTGATGTGCCCTATTAAACAGCCTCTTGATCTCTTTCCTGGGCGCCTTGTGCTATTAAGTGTTGGTGTGATTTAAAGCAGCCTGTGCACTGCTCAAACACAGGCCAAGGGAATGCCTCTCACAGAGCAGCAGACCTTTTGCATGGCAGCCTCAACCTGTGCAATTTGACTTCACCTGAGGAGTGACCCTTTGAATGACAGGAGCAATGACCTGAACCTGGCTTAAAATAGACTGACGTCTGGTTTTAATCCTCTCATTATTTCCTGCCAGAGTGGTTTCTCATCAGAGGTCCCAACCTGTGAAAAGTGTAACTAGTTAGCATATATTTCATTCTTCCTTATGTGTTTATTTGCACTGTTTTCTAGGCATGTGAATGAGTGATGTGAGTAATGTGATTTGAATGCTTCGGTGACTGGGTCTTTTAAATAGAACCAAGAGAGGATTGATCAGTGTCACGAAAGAGCCAAAGAATCCCTTAAGCAGCAGCTCACATAACTGCAGATTGCATAATTCAAAGCTGTCCTGGGGCATTTTTAAATGATGCATAGATTTTGTTTTCTTTATGTTTTTGAGAGGAGAAAGTTGGATGAAAGTTTTGCATCAGCAGCAGTGTCACTGGGAAATATTAAGTGCTTTCTTTAGCTTAGAGAAGAGAAGACTCCAGGGAGAGTTCATTGTGGCCTTCCAGTACTTGAAGAGAGCTTATAAGCAGGAGGAGGACTGACATTTTACACGGTTTGATAGTGATAGGACAAGGGGGAACAGCTTTAAACTAAATGAGGGGAAAATTAGGTTAGAAGTTAGGAAGAAATTCTTTACTCAGAGAATGGTGAGGCATTGGCACAGGTTGCCCAGAGAAGCTGTGGATGCCCCATCCCTGTACAAGGCCAGGTTGGATATGGCTCTGGGCAGCCTGGTCTAGTGGGCAGTAGCCCTGCCTACTCACTCCACCTTTAAGATCCCTCTAACCTAAGCCATTCTGATTTTATGATTCTTCGCAAGAGAAGCTGGCTTGCCAGCTGCTTGCTGAGAACAAGGGGGAAATTAGCTCCTTTCAAAGAGATGCTGTCTGAATGATGCTCGTTCCCTGGTTAATTAAGATACGTGTTGAAAAGGAAACACAGGGAGACAAGTTCAAGCCTTTCAAATTCACTATTAGACATTGTTAGTGGGAACGAAGAGAACACTCCTGGCTTGGCTTGGGAAGGGATTAGCAAACCGAATTGTGGTCTGGTGCAGAGGGCTCTGCTGGGGACACACTGGATGCTGCTCTGTGTAACAGAATTGCAGCGCTGGGCATCAGATGGTTGGAGGCAGAAGGTACGGGGAAGAAATCTGCGGTAATGATTTTGTTTGTTCAGGACATTTGAATTTTTAAAATCGGCAAATAAAGACAACATAATTAGTTAACAACAAGCTGCATTTGTTTAGCCCGCAAGACTTAAGAACCGGCATCATTAAAACAGCACCTGTGGGTTGTCTTTTATTTATTTATTTATTTATTTTAATTACCGCATTTTGGAGACGGAGGTACACATTTTAATCTTCCGCCTTTTAAAAGCGACGTCAAAGTTTAACAAGTTGATATTTATGAGAGAGGAGATGTTAATTTCTGGCACAAACCCCTCCCGAACGGCTCCGGCTGTACGATGTGCACCGCTAGGTGGCACAGCCCACTTACAGATCGCTGCCCTGTGCTCCGGTGCTGCTCCGGGCTGGGTGTGCCGCAATCACAGCTCACAAAAATGTATAAACAAGTCGGAGAAGCGGCCAGCATGAAAAATTACGATGGAGGCAAGAAGACCTTTCAGGTTTCAGTCTTGAATCCCGCTGGCAAACCGAGGTGGAGGCCTTGATGTGGAAGAGAAATAAATGATTCTTGTAAGTGGCTGTATTCAGTGAGGGGGTGGACGAAGGGAGAGGTGTCTGAGTGATCTTGCCCCACTGTCCTAAGATATTATATCTCGTGTATGTGTGACTGGCAGTGTGGCATTCAATCACTGACTTGCTTGCAGTTTCCTTTGCAGTCAGCTTAGAGATATTGTAGGAGTCAATAAATCTGTGAATAAGATAGATGGGGCAAAAAAAAAAACAACAAACCAAATGACAACAACAAAAAACCCCACCAAGGTATATGCTTACCATCTTTTATTTATCTATTTATTTATTTATTTATTGTTTCTTGCATGGCACTACTGCAGCAAAATGATGCTAAATGCCCCTTCAGTAATCACTCTGGGGCAGGGAGTAGCTTTGTGTTTAAGACAGCAGTGAGTTTGCTGGCACTGCTTGAACAGCACATGGCAATTCAAACAGCCTAATTCTTAGCACACTGAGGTGATACGCTGACAATGTATTAACATAGGAGATCCCACATAATTACACTTTGCAACTTGTAATAAAATCCATTTTCCAAGGCAGAGTGCGTTTGAAGAGAGAAAGGGACAGAAAACACACTTGTTTATTCACACAGACAAAAACCTACTATCTCTTCAAAGCATGGGAAGGACCTTTGCAATCTGGCAGGAAAGGCTTCATTCCTCATTGTAAGGGGTTTCATTATGGGGAGCTGCTGGCCTCTGAGGGGCATCCCTTTGACCAAGGTCTCACCCATATCTCCTTGGATACAGTGGATTTCTGGATGGACCCAGACATCTCTGCATCTCTGTGCTGCCTTATGGCAGTTTGTGAGAAGGGAAGGATTGAAGCAAACCTCTGGTCCCCTGTAACAGGTGCAGTGTCCCTGGGGAGGGAGCCTGCAGCAGAAGCGCAGTGAAGAGGCTGTCAGGCAGCATCTAGGAGAGAGTATTTGCATAGCAAATTGGGAAGGTGATTGAGGCACTGATAAGCTCTTTGTCTTCCCAGGGGTTGGGGCTCACTGCCAGATTGGGCCGCCTGGAGTGTGTGTATCTGTCTTTCCTAAAACAAGTAATAGGATATCACACTTGTGCTGTTGCTTAGTTTCAGTCAGTACAGGATTTCAACCCCTACTTCCTCATCCAGAAGGCAGCACTACATGTGGATGAGGTCATTCAGGCATAGACAGCATATCAGGATCTTGAAACCAAACCTTTCCCCTTCCTCCTCAGAGACTTGGGAAAAAAAGTGGGCTCAATGCAGATGTAGGGATGATGCAGGTGACTGGGGCATGAGGACAGAGTACGTGTATCTAGGACCCAGGTGTGCTAGAACTAGCTTCCAGTACTGCAGAAGCAGTACTACAGCCCACAGCTGATCGTAGAGTGAAGACTCCCATTGTTCAGTTTTAGCATATTGTACTCAGTTTGTGCTCCCTCCTGAACTCTAATGCTTTAAGCAGTTAAATTCAATGCTTTGGATGGGTAGATTAACAGCAGGACAAGGGGAAATGGCCTTAAGTTGAAGGAGGGAAGATTTAGGTTGGATATCAGGGGGAAGTTCTTTACCACTAGAGTGGTGAGGTGCTGGAACAGGCTGCCCTGAGAGACTGTGGATTCCTCTTCCCTGGAGGTGTTCAAGGCCAGGTTGGGCAGCCAGGTCTAAATATTAAATGTGGAAGTTGGTGGCCCTGCCTGTGGTGGTGGTGTTGGAGCTTCATGATCCTTGAGGTCCCTTCCAACCCAGGCCATTCTGTGTTTCTGTGATTTACTTAATGTAAATCAGCAATCTGGGATTTGAACAACTTTCAGAATTTGGACAGCAGCATCAAAACCACACACAGTTTTTTTTTTGTTGTTGTTGTTTTTTGTTTGTTTGTTTGTTTGTTTTTAGCAGGACAATTGTTTGTTAATGATTTCTTAGACTAAACAAGAAGCAAACTTAATAATTTCAGGATAACTGGGCTGTTTTTTATTTAGTGACATCAGACAGGTGCACGAGCTGTTCCTCTTTAAAATATGTATTCTTTCACTTGTTGGTACAACAGGCTTCTGCACATAAGGATATGATATTCACTTTAAAGTAGTAAAGTAGTGGCATTTCAGTGTGTACAGCTCCTTGTTTTCACAACGTAATTTACCCTTATGCAATTACTGCATTTTACTGCATTCACCCCCTTTGAGTATAGGATTTCAGCCCATATTTCTTTATCATGAAGAAAAACCATCCTAGGCATTGCAAGAGTTAGGCATAGATCAGTCAGGAATTAACAGGTTAGTTAATTTCAAGTGATTGAGCTTTAAACAGCGTTTGGCTTCTCCCATGTAAATGCACCTCATGCTGTAAATCACAGTGGTAAAACACAGCGATTCCTGAGGGTATATCAATCACAAAACTTCCCTAATGATTTTAAGGATCTCCCAAATGAATTGGTATATTGACAGAACTCTGTCCACAGTGGGGAATATGTGTAGTTCAACAGCTATAAATCCTAGAAGAGTTGAATAATATTACACTAAAACCAACTTTGTGAATGCTGCAAGCATTTACTCTACCTTCTCCAACCATATTAGCTTATTTAATAGCTGTAGCAGAGAAGTGTTATCTATCTCTGCTGTCTCCACCAGAAGGCTCACAACAAGAGGATGTGCATCTTGGGAGACAGTGAGGATGTGCATCCCACCCTATTTGCAGACAAGGTATCAATCAGTTGTGTAAGCACCCGACTACACACTCAGGATGAAGTTCCTCCCCTGATGAGCACAGTAGGCATCAGTTCAATATAGACATATGGTCAATTTCTACTTCTTGATGATACACCTTTTCTGACTGCCATTTCTGATGTGTCATTTTTAAACCAGGCTCCTTGTGCTAAACATAATTTGGGAGGAGAATGAAAGAAATCCACTATATATTGGCAGATGTTAGTTTATCTACAACAGCTTGGGGATAAATAAGTATATCAGAAGTATTGTTAAAGCACCCTGATTTTGATGAGGAAAAATAAAAAAAAGAAAAAAAAAGATTTATGCTGGAGGTTGAGGTTTTCAAAGTTCGGTGTCCAGCTATAGCGATAAGTGATCAGGGATTTAAAAGTGGCAAACTTCATAGTGTGAGTACATGTTACATTCTGCGTATGGCTGAAAAAGAACATTTCCTCTAATGAAATAACATACAGAATTAATGCCATGGACTTTGTTATGCAAGAGCAGTGGCGTAGTTTTGAACTATTCTAGACATCTGTCTAAACAAATCAATGAAAAGTGTTGGTGATCTACACTAAAGAATCATCTTCAAGTCTGAAAATAAGGTGGGTGTTTTTTTTCATTTTTTTTTTCTTACTTTTTTTTTTTTTTTTTCCTGCTACAAAAGATGATCCTTTTGCTGCTTTTAACTTGAACTCTTACAGAGAGTGAATTAATGCTGTAATGGCATCATCAAACTTCCCTGCACTGTAATTACAAAGATTTGGTATGGGTATATCCTTTTTCTAAACAATGTCACATCATTTTATTCTGATCCCTGATCCCACTTTCAATATATCTAGGATTACAGTAGTGAACAGTACATAAAGCAAACATTCCCTGCAATCAATACTATAAAGGCCTGTCTGAGTCAGCTGCGAGTGCACTTTACAAACTGCCTCTTTTTAAATCACGGCATGATATTGGAGATCAAACAAGATGCTGAAGATGCTAGTGCCCAAATTTACATCTCAGGATTTCACAAAAAGGCACTTACAATGGAAGATCCAGCAAAACCTCACATACACTGCATTAGAACAGAAATGACAAAGCCTGTTTATTTGTCCTTGGGTTTTAATGACATGACCCAAATTTCAGTGAAGTTAATGAAGAGACTCTGACTGATTATAATGGACTTTGGACTAGACATATATTAAAATGAACAGAAAAGAAGAATATCTCTCTTCTCAACTATACATACCAAGTCCTTAAGTTACTGGATTTAAGACTGTGGTTGAATTACTCAGTATTCTGGGAATCACAGAATCATAGAACTGTAGGGGCTTGAAGGGACCTCCAGGGATCATCAAGTCCAACCCCACTGCAAAGCAGGCTCCCTACAGCAGGCTGCACAGATAGGCATCTCTATGGGTCTTGAATATCTCCAGAGAAGTAGAAGGTTGGCCATGTCTCTTAGACTCTCACACATAAGATATTTATAAACGTTAATCAGATCCCCTCTGAGTCTTCTTTTCTCAAGGCTGAACAAACTCAGTTCACTCAGCTTTAATGTACTAGCATTTTTTTTCTGCCTGCCTGGCATATTTTTTGTCACCGTTTTTTTTTTTTTTACTCTTTTGCATGCTTTACCAATAAGAAACATATTACTGTTAAAAAACACAGAAAATATCTTACTCTTTTCTATCTTACTCCAGATTTTTCTGTCCAGACCTTTCTTTACTACATGGATAATAATAACTGATAAAATAAAATCTGATTGTCTTCTGAAATTAAAAGACATCACAAACATATTGCTAAGTAGGAAAAAAACTCCAAACACACATATCAATCAATATTAAAACAAAAGTCACCAAACCCTAAGACTAATGCAGAGAACTTCAGAGGACATACATCCCTGAACAGGAGATGATTGCTTACTATGAAACACCGAGCTGTACATAAAGTTCTCGTATTATCTCACCCTTTTCAGAAATATGAAACTTTTGTCTGCTGGGAAATGTTTTCATTTCAAGCTGCGAGTTGCAAAGCTGAAATCTCAACATAATTTTTTGGCAATGGGAATATCAGAAAACATTTGGTAGAGTAATATAATTTAGCCTCCCTGGACTTCCTCTTGAGGAGGGTTAATTTACATACCTAATACTTACAGTGTAATTCCCTCCTCTGGGCTAGGCTTCCCAATGCACCAACAGTCCCATGGCACATTAGTTTGAGCAGTGTTCTCCACCTGTGGTGCAACCCAGAGAATACAGCTTAGTGGAGGATCCCAGACAATAAAAGAAACAGGACATTGATACTAAAACTCTCATAAGAAACATCAGGAGCTCAGACAAATGCAGATTTATATCTCTGTCACTCATAGAGAAATTCTTCAGTTTGGGATGATGCACTGAAATATTTTCAGCCTTCCTTCTCAAGGAAACAAACCTTTTGTGTTTGTCTTTACTGCCTGTCTACCCCATTCGTCTTCTAGTCATTTCTCCCAGGATGATCACTTTTGAACTTTTTCAGCAGTATTGATTTTAATGCTTCAAATAAATAAATAAAGTCTCTAAATATTTCCTGAACATGGGCAACTGTGTAGAGAGTGAGAGCCTATATCAGTGCCCCACAGAGGGAACACACTGATGCGAGTTAAATATTCACTCTCTTTCACCATGTGGATGCCTGTTACCAAATGTAAGTTTCAGCACCAACTGGAGTAGAGCCTGCCCTCTATCCAAAAAGACAAAAATCTGTAGACAGTTATACATACCAAAAGGAGAAAGTAGGAAAAAAGGGGAGAAAATAGTAGGGTTGCTATCAGCCTGCTACACCAGGAGCATGTGATGCTGTTAAAGACTTTGAAAGAACATACAAATATGTTATGATGATAACCGGGATCACAACAAATGTCAGTATCTCTCACTTCTATTTGAATGTTGTACTTGTTTGTCTTATTCAAACCAACATATTTTAATCTGAATCTAGGTATACTTGTCGTTTTGGAACCAACCAGCATTCTTTTATCAAATCAAAACATATGTGATCCTCATCTTACAAATATAAATACCCGCTCAACCGAATTCTCAATCAGCATCAGCCCTCTGCTCTCCCTTTTTAATTAGTGAAAACTGTAGATCCTTCTCATGAGTGATTTATATCTTAGACATTTGTTTTCCTAATGGAAAATTAGAAAGCTTCAGCACTCTTGTCAGGCATTTAGAAAACTCTCTGTAAACTTCAGTTATTTCTGTGTCCCAGGTAACGTTTCTCTATAAACTTCATTCAGAATATGGTGAATATTACAAAATACTGAACTTCTCATGGGACACACTTTAGGTTCTGAATAATACCCTCTGTGGTTCAGAGGAGGATCTCCATTTTGCATAGTAACAAACTAGCGGTAATTGACTGGTATCAGCAGAAACAGATAGACAGGCAGCACAAATGTGGAAAATAACTGAATAACAGCAACTATATCTACAATTCCAGGAGAGAGACAATATCTCATAAAAATTGATGTGAGATGTTTGAGGAGAAGCAGTCACCTTGCCCAGACATGAATCTATACAGGCACTGCTGCTGTGTACCACTTTTACAAGAGATGCAGTACGTTATCACTTCTGACCTATACCTAAACAAGAAGTAACATATATCCAATGAATGATAGTTCCACATGAGAAGAACATAAGTTATCTTGGCATTTATTTCTACATTTGTTGCCAGACCAGCTCACTTTGTTACCAGTCATAGATCCAGACAACCTAGATTTTAGTATCTGCTAGGCACTGCAAGAGCACCGGTCCCTCCCTTAAACAGTCAGAGCAAATGTGTCAAATATAAAGCAGAAGAGAAGCAGTAAACTCAATTAAATCTTTGTTAGGAATTCTCTTCTTATGAGTTTTCTTTAAAAGTACAGAGAATTTGCTCAAAACACAATACCTACTAATACAGAGTTCTTTCATTAATACCTAGACAATCTCAGATGATAGAACTGCTTTCTCTACTTGTTCTGTTTAGCTGAAAATAACTAAAACATCAAGAAAAGTAGGAAATATGATTGCAGCCAGATTGAAGATTTCCTTTAAAAAACAAAAAAAATACAAGTATTTATGTATTTCACATACTTCCAATACTGGGAATTAGGAAAAAAAGAATCCTTTGGATTCCTTTAATTGCTTCACAAATTTTAATAAATTCTGCTACTATATTATGGCTACTTTTCAGATTTGGTTCAACATATATTGTCCAATTTTGTAACACTCTCAGATTTGATTCATTCACACTTTGGTGGCTAAGAGTTCAATTTCTAGCTGCTCATTGGCTTTTGCTTTCTAAGGCTGGAGAAATATTTCTGTGCTCCATTGACATAAATAATGTGGATCGCATACTCTTTTGTTTGCCAAAGGAAACAAATCTTTCCATGCTGCAAATGGAAGATGCTGGCCATATTTTCATTTTGCAGTATAACTAATGCCAAAATCAAAGTCTTTTATTCACCAGTCATAGGGGATTGTCTTCATAAGGTAATAAATTTGAATGTCTGAATTATTTGCTCTGGATTTATCAGTGCAAACACTGAGCCCTCTTTACCATGTGCGGAGCCCTAATTCAGGTATAAACAGGTAAGTGCTATCATCAGAGCCTATGGATAAAAATGCTTTCCATCCAGTTTTCAGTGGAATTTTCAGTTGGTTAACTCCCATTTTGTCTACTTGGACTCGATGATCTTTAAGGTCTTTTCTAACCTGAGCAATTCTATGATTCTATGATTCTTTCTTCTCCCTGCAGTAGCCAGCTCAGAAAGAGACCACTGTACTCTTCACAGTCTTAACAATGTTTCACGTGGAGGACTTATAAATGCTTCATCTACTCTTCACTTTATTTCTGAACTGCCATGTAATCTGCATAGGTTAGGGGCACCTGAGCAAAAGCATTTTGAAGCTATGTGATTCTGTGTGGACTTGGAAATGTGGACTGCAGAGGAACCTGAACTTTCTTCACATCTCCCATTCAGAACATACAAATGATTTCCAGAGTTAGTGTGATTTCACTGCTCATCTAGAGCTGGAAGAAGGACAGTTTAGACTTCATATTAATCACCTGTTGCTTCTGTTGGTTGTACACTGACAGTGCAGAAATATCCTGATTCCCACAACTCAGTAACTATCACCACTCTAAAGGAGAAAAATTAATGTAAGACACAGCTCTCCACTTCCTGATTTACATCACCCCAGTGAAATTCTGGAGTCAACCTATGGTATATTAGGCTGGTTGGTCCTAGAAGAATATATATAAAAGAGAAGTGTTCGGGTGAGGCTAGGGGAAAAACATAGTACTGAATGTAGTCCATATGCTGCAACTTTCCCACTAGCATGTATTTCCTTTAGGACAAGTCTGAACTGACCAAACTGTAAAAATTCACTGGGGGTAAGGTTGTTAATTTGCAGGAGAAAAAGCCTTCCCTTTTAAGCACCTTCCAATAACCTATGGACCCCACGGTGTAAAGTTTTAAGATAATATCTGACACTGTTAGAAGTCTTTCCGGGTATTATCTGAAAGGATTTGAATATCATCTATCACTTAAAATTCTTTCATAATTGTCAGATTTTACAGTATTACCTTGATCCCATGCCTACTACAGTTACTGTGCCAAATGATTCTTTTTTTGAAAAGTCTACTGCGCCATTCAGCTACACTATTTGTTGTGGTCAGACAGAATCTGGAATGTGTTACTTGTTATCAGAAATGTATCCAGGATTTTCTAGGATTTGGGAGATTTCAGATTCGAGAATTAGGCTTCACCTATTAGGGTGATCCCTGGGAGCCAAAGAGAAAGTTTGAGTTTGGAGCTGCTGCTCTTCAAAGTTTGGTGGTATTTAAAATGGATGTTTCGGGTATAACTCTACTTGTTACATTTTCAAAGCTTTTCTGCCATTGTACATTCTGTGCTGTAATACCAATGCTCTAGCACTCGTCTGCACTACTTATAATGCTCCCAGTGCTACTTGACTCTGCTACTAAAAATGCACCTGATGATAATGCCACTTGCCCACTACTTCCTAATGCACCACCGGTTGGCTCATTACTGGATGCCTGGAGGCAAAGTGAACTGTCCCACTCCTTCCCTCCACATTGGCAAAGATAAGGGTAGCATAATAAATACCACTCAGCCATTCGATTTCCCAGTTCCACTGAGTTCACGCATTTGGAATAGGTTGTAAATTCTCTTGAACACAATCACCCATAGATTATCACTGATGCACATACATTGAACTTTGTGCTCCTTATTTCAAAACAAGCAGTATCTTCAGCAAAGCAACTCAGCTCAGCTGCTTTCCTGTCTTCACATGCAATAGATTGTATCTTTAACAAATTATTAATGTTCCTATTACAAACCAATTTGATTTATACTTTTGCTGCTAGCAGTGGTCTAATTATTTTCATATTACTGTGTGGTCATAATGATAATTGTCCTCGATTTACACACTGACTAAGCATTTATTTTCACAGATTTGGAGGTTGCGAGATTACTGATGAGAAAGGCAGAGAATGTAGAAGTTTAATATAATTAGTTTTAAGGGAAGTCTCTAATAAGAAACCATAAAAACGCAATTTTCATTGAAAGGATCATTTTACATTGTAATTTTTTCAATATCCTCCCCCCAGCCCCAGCCCCCCGGAGTAGAGCAAGCTGATCATACTGTCAGAGATGTTTGATCAGTCTACTTCTGTTCATTGAAGTTTTTTTTGGTTTTGTTTTAACTTATAGAATGATATGTAGAGGCTAACACGCTGTATAAAATAGCATTTTATTATATTTAAGGGAGGAAAAGAAATCCTGGCACTACCATCTTCAGCACAGTCACAAGTTGTGCTTGGATTGACAAAATACTTGTATATGTATAGAGCATCCATCAGGGATAAAGTGAGGGGTTACAACAAAACAAACAAATTACACCACAAAAAGTATGAGCTCACTAATAGCTTAGCCATTGTCTGTAAGACCTGTAGGTTTCACAGGGAAGGCATGTTGTAAACAGCGACTTGACAGTAATTATGTAGATTTGTGAAGGAATGTTTACTATGCATATTGAAGGTGCCCTGTTAAAGCCTGAGCTCGTCAACCTGAGGTCTTTTTACAGTTAATGGAGAGACAGAAACTTCTGCAGAGAGGAATTCATCTGGTCTGTACTATATTTTTCTCTGAGGCTGAACACCAGCCTGGAGATTTCTATTGCTCTCCATTAACTTTAGGGGAAGCACAAGAGAATTAGGCTGCACTTTGACAACTAAATTTTAGATGCCTAATTTAGTGAAGATCAATCCTAACCGTGAAGGGATTTTATTACACACCTTTCTTACAAAGTAAAGTAAAAGCCAATGAAAAACAGTGCTGTTTTGAAGGCAAACAGTAATAACAATACTCAATAACTGGGAGTTTCAGCTCACTCCATAGGCACACATTAAAAAAACCAAGCAAACAAACACACAACACAAAAACAAAATAAACAAACAAAAAACAACAAACAAGGAAGAAAAAAGGACAAAAAAAAACTTATATGTAAATGATTGTTCATTCTGTACAAGTATGTTATTTCTATTACATTACACCTACACAAGAATCTGATATCATGTACAGTGATGAGCATTTTGCAGAAAGATTCAAAATATCTCTGGAGTAAACTCAGCATTTTCTACTTATTCTAACAAGTTTTGAACATTTTAAATAGATGTCATATTGTCTGTAAATTCATTCTGGTAGATTTTCAAAATTCCATATTTCATCATCAGAATCACATAATTATCATTTCTCTTTTGGAACACAATTCAGCCCATGAAAGAGCAGGCAGTTGTTGTAACACAAGTAACTCCATTAATTAGAAACCTAGTTTGACAAGTTATAACCCCTCTTCCTAATTTTAATTCTACCTGGTGGATCTGTAGGAATTAGATATTAATGCTGATATTCTGAAATGACACTTAGGTCTCGTGTAATCAAAGAACTGTATTCTCTCAGAACACAAAGGAACCCCTAGTGTGCATTTGTAATTAACATGCTGAAGAGGATGTTTCCACCCATGTACTGAATGCAGTCACTGGGGCTAATAAACAAGCACAATGGATTCATTCTTTCAACATGATCAAAGATTACATCAGGCTACAGGCACACGCAATTTTGGGAAATGTGAAGACATTGTTTAGCATAAGCTTATATCAGAAGAAAGATGTTAGATCTAAGTTTTGGATATGAATAATTTCCAGAAGAGATACAAAAACATCTTGACTACAGTAGCAGCAAGATGTACTGCATAGTGTTAGACAAAAGATAAGGCAACACTTTCGGTATAACTGAAACAGAAAACACCCTACAGCTCTGTTTGTATTGCAAAGATTGGGAAGACACCTGAACTAACAGGACTTCTTATAGGTACAGCAGATTTCTTAGAAAATCAGAATATCTTTCATTAGGCCAACAAAACAAGTCAGCTTCCCAGATTCAATAGCTTCAGGTAGGCTTGTGAGTCTAACTTTTGTTTAAATTGTTGGCTGTTTTTTTGTTTTGTTTTGTTTATTTTGCTTTTTGGTATATCCGATAGCAATAAAATATAAAAGGATATTGCCTCCGTACAAAAAATTGTTTTTCTTCTGCCTTTAGGCCATCATGCTGCTATATATGCCAGCCTAATAGCTGCCTTAAGCAAGCTGATGAAAGGCATGACTTACCATGTATTAGTTATCTTCCCGTAAAATTTGATTCAAGTACAAAAATCACTGAAGTTTTTATCAGGAGGTGAACCGTGGCCAGGGGGTGGCCTCATTTAGCTATCTTGAAGTCAGAGCACTGTAAAGATAAAAGTTAATGATCTTATCTGATAGATTTTAGACTAGGGGGGCTACTTTTGTTAGCAGATATTTCACTGGCAGAAATATTCAATTTTTTTCAATGGACATAGAGTCCGAAAGTTTAGATATTAAGCAACACCTGCTCATATCAGCCTGCTACATTGCTATATTCTCTACAACGTGTAAAAAACTTTACCAAAGATGTAGCATATTTCCTATACATTAGATTACTTTTTAATAATCAGTGTTCAAGATTCAGGCTAAGAACAGAATCAAATTTAGACTTGTATGACTAACCATACCTTTGAGCTCTCTGGTTATTTTTAAACTTCTTCCTATGAATACTTGCCTATTACCAACACTAGTAGAAAAATAATCAAGTATTAATAGATTAGTTTTAGTTGCAAGTGACCCTAAATAGCTAGTTCCACCTACCCCTGCCATGGTTTTGACCAAAACCACAGCCATGAACACCTCCAGGAATGGGACATCCACAACTTCTCTGGGCATCTTGTTCCAGTGCCACACAGTCCTCTGAGTGAAGAATTTATTCCTGATGTCTCTTCTAAGTCTACACTCTTTTAGCTTAAAACCCCAAGCTTCAGCCTATCTTCATAGTAGAGGTGCTTCAGTCCTCTGATCATATTTGTGTCCCTCCTCTGGACCCACTCCAGCAGCTCCACATCTTTCTTATACTGGGGGCCCCAGGCCTGGATGCAGTGCTTCACAGGGGCAGAGTGGGGAGAAGCAATCCCTTTCCTCACCCTTTTTATCTCTTTTGGCTTTCTGAGGTCCCATTGCACACATTGTTGGCTCATGTGGAATTTTCTGTCCACCAGTATGCCTAATTCCTTCTCTACATTGCTGTTCTCTATCCACTCATGGCTCAGCCTGCATTCATGTTTTTTCTAGACACACACACACAAAAAAAGTAATTTCTTCTCTTACAATAACAAGCCAAAAATCTTTGAGAAGTCATGTTCTGTACTTCAAACTTTTAAGTCTTGACCCTTTTGCCTGGGTCTAAAGATATGACTTCCCTTTCAAATATCTACTGGTTATCAAAATAAAAAATCTATAACATAATACACACTGGAAATGGGGAAGGTTGATAAATTCTGCTCTTAACTGAACAGTCAGCAAAGGCCTGAAAAGTACAAATGCTTCTCAAAACATAAATAAACAGAAGTTGTATCTACCTATCTCTCAGCAAGCTAGCTAGATAGTATCTTAGCTTTTATTTTCTGTGTAGAGCCTATTATCACAGAATTTAAACACCTAACACTCTAAACAACATGCAAACAGAAGAAGCTGACAAAATACTTGCCTGGAACATTGCAAATCTTGCTATTTTGTGCTATGTTTGCACAACTCATGCATGAATGCTTTCCCCATATTACTGAGATTTTGTTTGTTAAGATAGTGAGGATAAATGAGGAAATATATATTTTGTGACTTGAACTGAAAGTGCAGAAATATTTCCAGCACTGCATACGCTAATTTATTTATTTTTTATTTTTTAGCATAAAGGTTTATGGTAATGAGGAGGAGCTCATGGACATTGCTTTCTCTGTCTACCAAATTTATTAATATTTTTGAAATGTCACAGAGCCTTCAGTTGTTATATGTGATGTTACTTCTTCTGAGAAGAAAATCACGTGGATTGTTAAATTATCAATTCCATTTGTTTATCTTTGAAACTAAAGAGACCAGAAAGCTAAGCAGATCCTAGGGGAATTTATAGTAAATTTAATCAGATACAAAAGCATCTTTAAATCACTGTGCATCTTCATGCTATTTTTCTTTTGGTAACCATATTTTCAGGAAAATGGTTGTGGTGCTTTGTTGCAAAACTACTTTTTTGCAAGATCAGTCATCCCTTATTCTCTAATAGATACTGCTCTAATTTTCCTAACAATATTCATTGCTTGTTTTGGAGAATCCCTCATTAGCCTTTATAAAACAGAACCCACTCTGGAAGATATCTTCAGCTCTTGGACTGAAATGCAGAAGACAAAATACAGTCTAGCACTACTGGATCCTTTATTCTAACTCTGGACACCTGCATATTCTGTATTTATTCAGTTAGAGTGCCTGTAACTACTGCATAAACTCAGTCTGGTTGATGCTGTGTGCTGCCAAAAATGCCACCACACTCAGGGTGAAAAGGTTGAAAGCCCAGCACCCCTTTATTCTATCTCTCTGACCCTCTTTAAAGTTTCAGTACTTACATACTTCAGAGTCAACACCACACCAGTGTATCAGAGGAATCTTCTTTGAACAATTTTGCCATCTGTGAGCTCCATTTATAAGTCATTTGACTCCGCTGTTCTAACCCCATCAGCAGTTACACACACGGATAATTTTATGGACTGGGATAGATCCTTGCTAAGGTAAAGACACACTCTGCCAGTTAGACGACAATAGTGTCAGTCTGTTTGCAGCAAGTTTGGCTTAGCCTTTAAAATCTTTAGACAGGGCCTTTGTATTACGTGTGGATTTTTTTACACCTCACTCAGGAGCCAAATGAGTTTGGCATTAGGAGAATTTGGATTATAGTCATCTAATGAACAATTAGAATAAATTTGGAAATTGTGGGTGAGCACACAGAAAGTAAAAGAGTTGGATAATTCTCACTTGGCCCTGTTGTTTTTAATGGGCATGGAGAAAAGATCTATAACAATTACATTGGTGTTTATCAGCAAATCAAGTATTTTCAAAATGAAGATTAAAAAATGACATAGCCTTCTTGTAACATCATATCAATACTATCTAGTATATTTTAATAGTGCATGTATCTTATATTATGGATTTTGTATATAAAAGCATGATTAAAATGTTTGTTATATGTTTATTTCACTCTATCATGCATGAAAATATACCAACCCCAAATCAAAATGTCAGATCACTAATAAATAGGCTCATATTTTTCATAAATGCTTTGGAAAATATGCATTTTATCCAAATGCGGACAGAAAAGTTTCAAGAAAGCTTCATTTTTCTGAAAAGAAATTTCTGGAATTGATACTATCTGCTCACTGCGTACCACTTGCACACAGCTCTGCTGCCTCCTACAGAGCTTTGCTGCCAGTACCTGTCTTTCCCCAGTTGTTTCCCACTCTCTGTTTCTCTTCCCTGCCTGTACAGGGTTATATCATCCCCTCCAGACACAAATCCCACATCAGTGGTTATCTGTGGGTAAATCTTTAGTCCGAGTGTCACCCTGCATAGTGCTTCCAGCATCTCTCCAGGCAGCTTGGTACACACTAGGGGCCGTATTACTGTGGCTGCTTGCTTATGGCTGCTTGTAGGACCTGAGGAAGGATGGGCTCCAGGGAAAAGATAACACAGCTTCAGTTTGCTGTTTCCTAGGAGATTCAGTCAAGAGCAGTAGAGGCGGCTGAGTCTGTTTGGAAAACCTGATCCCTTGCATGAAATGGCAAGATCTGCTTACACACAGCTCACCCTTCTAAGGCCTAGCACTGCCGGGACTGCTTTCATGTGAAATATTACTGCTCAGCATGGTCTGTTGAGACATCTGAGCCCCGTGGGCTGGGACCAGACAACCACATTGCCTTCTTTCTCTCTTATAAAATTGCACATTTGGAAGCAGTGACTATAGATTTTGGTTTCTGCATTGTACAGCTAGAGTAAACCAGTACTTGCTGAGAAAAGGATTAGAGATAGCTCAATAAAACCCCATAATCTTACCAACTTGTATATGAAGCTTAAGTACAACTTTTGAATAATACTTAAATGTGGTGATAAATGAAAGAGGGAATACAACGACCTGTGAAACAGCAAGTCTATTGTGTCTGACTAAACTTTGGTAACAGAACTTGTCTGAAGAGATTTATTTGGTACTTAACCTACTTGGATTCATTGCACATGGAAAATTATTACATACTTGGAATAAAAGGTGGATTAGCACTAGATCACAGCATGGATGAGAGGAACTACAGTGGGAACTATAAAAAAATCATGCTAAAGGGAGAAATGAAATATTGGCTGCGATTCCTCAAAAATCAGACCCAGTGCTACTGAGAATATCAGCAATATCCCGAGTATATATATATAAAAAAAAGAATATAATGACAATTTTTTTTCAAGAAGTACCAATATAGTAGATATTAACTATATGGAGGATGACCAGAATAATGCATGAGAAGAAATGGATAGCCCTGAGAACTGGGACAAAGTATGTGATTTAATTAGTTTGAAATGTGAGGTAATGAACACAGGGAGCAATGAGAATTTCTTCAATCATCTTAAGGCCCACTGGTTAAAACAGGAAGACCTAGGGATATTAGTCATTCAAAGAATTATTATGCACCACCTAGGTGCAAGTGGCAATAAAAAATGGAAATACAATTCTCAGATGTATCAAGTGAAGCTTTTACAAAACTAAGGCATTAAGCATTAATTATACATTGCAGTGGTGAGATATCTGGTAGAGACATTATCTGGAAAGTAGTATTGCTATAGGAATGGAAAGACTAAATGTGACCAAAGCTCATCAGTTTGTTTAGCCTAACAGAATGAAAACTGAAACTACATCTGGTCTCTTTGCATAGAGGAGAAGATGCAAAAGAAAAAGAAAGCTCAGTAAACCTTAGGGACAATTTTGACATAAATGGGGCATAATAAATATGTCATAGAAATTGTAAAAATGTATTATAGAAAAATCTTATGATTGAAGTAGTGGTGGAAAAAAACTGAACTGGTTTCAACGCATAATGCTTTCAGTGCTAGGAATTTTGATAACATGGCTGATTATGATGAAGGAGAGTTGCAGTCAGTGATGTGGGAAGTGTCCCAAACCAAGGGACCACATGCTGGAAGAGAGAAAATAAAACCAAGAAATACAGAGACACTCATTTTAAAAAGACACAAGTCTCCATCCATATACATCTATACATCATATGTTGCAATCAAAGTAACTGAATGAACTGCGAAAGGCTACGAATCAGAAAAGACAGAATTTGCTCAAGATATTCTTAAATGGAAAAGAGCTAGCTTGGTTTGCTAGGTGCTTATCAGTGATACATATGAATATACACTTATATATAGATATATATCTATATCCATATTTACTTTCTGGGCCCCGTGTGTGTCCCTGCCTACCCTGGAGGCTGCCTGACAGAGCTGAGGGACACCTCACTGTGCGGCCATCCAGCCCCATTCCTGCTCTACTGACCTGGATGGGTGCCGTGGGACTGTGCCCTTCCTGGGGTGGACACCAGCTCTGCCTGCCTCACCATCACCCTCTCTCCTGGCACTCCTTCCCCTGCACAGTGTTTCCTTTCTGCGCTCTGACTTTAGGACCCTTAACAAAAAAAATTGCTTTCATGATATGCAATTGCATCTTTGAAGGAAAAGACTTTTCCAGTCTGAGGAACTGGGAAGAGTTTACCATTGTTTTTTTTCTAATCCATGTCCAGGCTTCCCTAACATGTTAGAGGTTAGCTGGGCAAGGAACATGGATCTGGATGGGCTGTGTGTGGAAGCCTGTCAACTCAAAAGTGCTCTGGGTTTCTCTCTTTGGCAACTGCCTGTCAGTCCAGTACTTGATTTCTCATGTCAATACCAACCTGGAAAATATCTAAGTAAAAGAAATCCGTAAGAATTCTTTTGACCATGCAGCTAAGCCAGTTAAAAACTTTGAAGGCAAAACAAGTGCTTCAAAACAAGGTATACTATGTCTCTGTGCTGAAAATCTAATCCTACTGCTGATAAAGTGCTGCTGGATTTAACACAGTTAGCAGAGAACACTGCAGTTCCTCTACACTCCCATGAGTTGCAATGACACGTGTCCTAGGTATTTTAAATTTTGGTTTGGATATTCCACATAGCTCTGCTTGGTACAGTCTCCCCTGCAGCAGCACTCTCATTTCAGCAAAAGCAGCATAGAAATGATTCACATTCCCAGGTAATTTCCCTCTGTGCTGCTGTGCAGAAGTAGGAAAGGGGGAGTTCATTTTCCTTTGCAGTTACCAGCACTTGAGACCAGCCAACTTAAAACAAAGATTTCTTTTTTTTTTTTTTCTTCTTCTTCTCCTTCTTCTTCTTCTTTTTCTCCCTTTTCCCTCCTGGAGTGTAAAAAAGAAATTGTATTTGTGAAATAAACAGCATGTTGCTGTAATACTTCGCCAGTCTTGAGAATCCTCTTAGACTGCATTTTATTTTATTTTTCTTTCTAAGATCTACAGCACTATGCTGGCATACTGGAGACCTCCTAGGATTTCTGTGTGTGGACTACATTAATGAGTTCCATGTAGACCACAGAACATTCTAAGTATGCAGGAAAGATTTTAATGCATCTTTCTCCAGAAACAAAGTTTTTTTGTTTTTTTGGTTTTTTTCCTTCTTCTAAACAGAAAGTGTCTGCTTTCTCAGCAAACAACTTTTACAATTCAACATATATTATATATTTTTTTTTTAAATTACAGTTATTCGCATTTGTGTTTATTTTGCTGTTTTTTACTTGAATGCACTAATTGCAAACTTATTTTTATTAAAGAAGTTAGCAATTTGTTGATAGAGGAAAAGGGAAAGAGGAACAAAGATAAAAAGAAAAATGATGAAGAGAGAAAAAAAAGACCAAGAGCATTGGATCCATATCACATTGCAGACTTTAGGATACTTTCCACTGATTTCACTTAGCTTTAGCACTTGTCCTTACTGAGGAAAGAAAAAAAGAGAGCAGGATCTCTAATGGATGTGACTATGTGTTATGTTTTCAAGGAAAGGTTGTGATAGCAGGGATGTAAGGGGGCCGCAGGGGCGCCCTCTGTGTGCAGAACCCAGCAGTTACCCCACTCAGATCGCAGCCAGCTGCTCCAAAAGGGGGCACACCACTATCAGAGCTGAGCCATGAGTGACAATGGTTGTGCTCTGCGAGAGCAGATTTGAGAAAGGAGAAAACTACTGTGCAGCAGCAGCTGGGAGAGAGGAGTGAGAAATGTGGAACAGCCCAGCTGACACCAAGATCATTGCGGAAGGGACAAGGATGGAATTCTGTGGGAGGGACTCCATATGGAGCAGGGGCAGAGTGACCATGAAGGAACAGCAGAAGTAAGTGTTATAGACTGACCACAGTCCCTATTCCCCATTTTCCGGCATCATTTAGGGGGAGGAGGTAGAAGAGGGTGGGTAGGCAGAAGGCGGTTTTATTTTGCTTTTAGTTTCTCACTGCTCTAGTTTGCAATAAATCATATTAATCACTTTACACTAAGTCTTTTATGCTTATGACAGTAATTGGTGAGAGTTCTCCTTGTCCTTAACTCAACTTAAAGCATTTTTCATCATTACTTTCTTCCCCTGTGCTTTTGAGGAGGAGAGAAAGAGAAATGTGGTGGAGCTTAGCTGTCCATCAGCACAAAAACACCACATACTCAAACAAGTGACAGGACAAGGGGAAATGGCCTCAAGTTGCGCCAGGGAAAGTTTAGGTTGGATGTTAGGAAACACTTCTTTACAGAAAGGATAGTTAAGTACTGGAATAGTCTCCCCAGGGGAGGTGGTTGAATTGCCATCCCTGGATGTGTTTAAGAGCCTTTTGGATGTGGTGCTCAGGGATATGGTTTAGCAGAGGGTTGTTAGAGTTAGGGTACTATGGTTAGGATGTGGTTGGACTTGATGACCTTCAAGGTCTTTTCCAACCTGGGTAATTCTATGATTCTATGAAATCTCTCCTTCCTGAGAGATCTGTAGGAAAAATAAAGAAAAAAAAGGAAAAAAAGAAAAAAGAAAAAAAAAAAAAAAAAGTAATTACTTGAAGGCAGTTGTTTTTTGTCAATTATCATTATCACTATAATTATCATTGTTTTAATGCTTTGAAACTTTGAAATATAGGCTGTGTCCACACACTTACAAGAGTACTTGTGTTTGAGAATGTTTCTCAGTTTCTTTACTTAGGTCAGCAGAGTAAAGGACCCCATGGATAGAGGGGAAGCAGGCAAAGCCCTTTCTTTGCCCCATGTGAACAATTACTCATGACAGCTCATAGTTAGCATGTTTTCTAACATGTGGTTTGGGTAAAAAAAATGGGTTGAGGCATGGTCTGAAGCTGACCCAAATATGCAGTGTGCATTATGTTAGCTTGGATACATACCCATAAGACCAGGTTGGATGGAGCCCAGAGCAGTCTGGTCTAGAACCAGATCTACATTTTGGTGGCCCTGACTGTGGTGGTGGGGGTTGGAACTTGATGATCCTTGAGGTCCCTTCCAGCCCAAGTTATTCTATGATTCTATGATTGCCTTCAGAGAAAGATAGGCCTGCTGTCTGCGGGGGTGCTGCCTTTGTCTTGTTGTTTCTAATTATGGCCAGACAACAGATATCGTCTGTTTCATGCAGGTGTTGTATGGACATGTCCTACAAGTCCTAAAAGCTAAATACTTTACCTGTCTGACAACTTTTCAGCATTCTTAATACCAAAACTGCCTGTTTTTATATTGGCATAACACTAATGTTGCCAACAAAACAAGCACTTTGCCAGATCTGTTCAGACTAGTCCCCCTAGACATAGCTCTCATTATTTATTTTGAAACATTTTCAACATTGCTTCTTCTGTCTTCTGTTATGTCAGCATTTATGGAGTGTCATTTTTCTAATAAATTAGTTTATTCTGAATTCATAAATGTAAAATATGAATGGAGTGGGATGAAGCAGACAAACAAACAAAGGATGATAAATGTAGAAAACTGTTGGGAAATACATTCTGGAGTCAGTGGATTTTAAGATATTTTCAGTTTTCTGGTACTTGAGAAGCAGTGACAAGAACAGCATGAAAAAAATGCAGGACAATTCTTGCTGTAGAGTTACTGTGGACTTTTGATATCTTGGGTGCAGAGTTAACACCTGCACGATACTGAGTTGGAAGTGCCTTGAGTGAGGGACTCTGATCAGAGACCATTAGAATATTATATGATGTTGCATCCTAAGGTAGAGAGAATAACTACTTAGCCTTTGACTTGAGATTAACTACATGGAGCTCTCAGAGCTAAGGATGAGTGAGAAGGAGACATCAAGTGCAAGAAGGGAAAAAGATGCACATTGTCACAAACCTTAATAAATTAAGGTAAAACTCACATTGATGCAAGAGTCTCAGGAGCTCTTCATGAACTGTTCTGTTTTGAGAATACAGGTACACACTGATCCAATGCTAATTGTTACCTGTAATTTAGATTGCAGCTGTCAAGGCAATATGTTTGTAGGTGGAGTGATAATGCAACAAAAAGAGGACTGAGTGGGCTACAGGGTAAATGATACCTGGTTTATTTATTAAATGCAGAAGTCACGAACACTGCTGCTTACACATTATGGCTATGGGAGAATAAGACTAGGTTTTCAGGATATTCCTTAGACAATAGGACAAATTCTAGTGTCCCAATAGTATCCTGTATATTCTGTATTTTGGAATGAAGAATAATTATTGAATAGATATCCTGACTTCATCTGGTTTAGAGTGATTATCTGGTATGGTGCTGTGCTTTGGGCTTATAATGAAAATATTGTTGATAACATAATATTATTTTAGCTCTTGCAAAGCATTGTTTGCACTAAGGACTTTCAGATTCACATATTGTCCTTCCAAGGAAGAAACTGGTGGTGTGAAAGAAGGTGGGAGGGGAAAGAACCAGAGCAGCTGAATCAAACTGGCCAAAAGTATATTCCATACCACATGATGTCATGTGCAGCAATAAAAGTGGAAGGAGTTGACCAAGGGAGACACTGTTGCTTGGATTTTGGCCAAGTATTAGTTACTAGGCAATTGCATTATGCATCACTTTTTTGTGCTTTGTTGTCATTTCACTCCCCCAACCTCTCCCTTTTCTTTCCTGTTACTTATCCCAACCCACAGGTTTTACTTTTTGTTTCTGATTCTCTTCTCATCCCTCTGGAAGGGGCGTAAAGCAATGGCTGTGTGCTTTTTAGCTGCCAGCCTGCCTAAACCATAATACCTTAATACTGAAGTCAATTAGCTAGCAAATTTTGTATGACTGTTCACCATTCAGCAGTCCACTTCTATTCAACAGAGCTCTTTAGAAGGTGAAAGATGCCCAGAGCATACTTCACTGACTTCCTCTTTATTCTTTATATTCTTGTCCTTATGTAGCTACTTGCTCTGCAGTCCTGTTAGGCTATGATCCAGTTCAATGCTGGATGATCTTGGCTCTCTCTGGAGTCAGAAGGCAAGGCTCTAATGCCCATGAGTGGTCTGACATGCACTGGGGCTTAGCCTGATGAAGGCCTGTGACTCCATTGGGATGGAACGTGCCAGGTCCCTTGGAGGACTCAGCCATGAGGGCTTTGAGTTGTTGATACTCATACTGACTTATGCCAGCCATACTGGCAAACAGAGGAAGTCTGAGACCTTCAGAACATTGCAGTGCTGGAAGAAAAATCTATTGTTTATTCCCAGCGAAGAGAATAACGCTGCAGAAAGGCTATAAAGCTGCCCTCCTCTTGCAGAAGTTAAAGTGACAGCCGTTCAATCCAGCTTTGCCAAGTGTTCTCAGGTCCTGTGTCAAAGGAAGCAGACAATGATAAATTGAACAAAGCAGGTGGACTGGTGAAAGAGAACAATGGAAGAAACAACCCGCAAGAAGGGCAGAACGGTTCTGCAGCTGTCTCTGCTTTGTCTTCTCCTTCCAGCAGTTCCACTTGAGGAAGGACATGACTTAGCATTCAGGAGAGGTGTGATGGCTGAGCATTGTTTTGCAGAAATATTTTATAACCCTTCATCACTCTCTCTCTTTTTCTTTTTCTCTTTTTTTTTTTTTTTTTTCTTTTTCTTTTTCTTTGTTTTTAATTGACCCCAGCCTCAAATTCTAAATGAACTTCTAATACGTGGGAAAAATAAGCAAAGGATTTGCACTTGTGTCAATTTAAATGAAAGCCATCTCTTCTGTTTTTCTTTCTAAGCTTTTTGCAAGTATTATTTTATCATTTTGTTTCTCTTTTAATCTCTCTTTGTTTCATTTGGCAGCTGCAACAATGGTTTCTAGCCTCTGGCAACGAAAACAGATGAGCAAATATCTGTCTTGGAAGCTAAATGCATCGCCCCAGTGCAGGCCTCTCCAGCTTTCCAGATACCATGAGTCCTCAGCCTGCTCTTAAATTGGTAAGTCAGCAGCCATGCCAGCACAATGCATTGCCAGAATTGTTTAATCAGGCCAGTCTATATTGATTTATTTTTAAATGTATTCAGCAACAGTTCCTCTGTTTTCTGTCAGTTAGCTATACTGTCACAGGCTTTGATTCACCACCACTTCCACTGCAAATTCTATGAGCATATTATCAAGCAGCCAGCGCGCTTTGGATTTGAAGCTGACAATACTGGATCAATGTCCCAGGGGTTCAACCCTGAATTTCAATAATTCAATTAAATTCCTTGAATACTAGATTCCGCCAGAACATTGATTCCACATTGCTTGCACGTTCATGTATGAGTCATGCACCACACAGAACCTGTGTGTAGTCCCCTTGTCGGTGTATAACGAAGGGAAAAAAGACAATATTGAACCTGAGAAAATGATAATCATGTGTTGAACCTGCTGAGCCTATTATGTGAAAAGCTGTTCAGAAGGATGCTGCAGCAGTTGAAGCCACTAGAGGATATTGTAGGTAAAATTGGGGTTCTATTAAAAATGTATAAACATACCCAGGATTAGGTTTTAAAGCTATTGCTACAGGTATGAAATGAGCTTAACAGAACTCCTGGTTTCCCTATAGACTCATTTGCAACTAACCGAGGGAAAAAATAAACTCTTTTATTGCTTGAATAATTCTATGCTACCTATAGCAGTAGTTAATAGTTAATAAGGATTTATGCCTCTCATAACTGAAAGGTGTTCCTAGTTCCAGCAAGTGGGAAGGCTTACATTACAAATTCTAGTAATTCATGTCCTATTACTTTTTTTTTTCACAAACAATGTAGGAAGAAAGGGGGAAGAAAAAAAGAACCTATGCAAGCAAGTATGTAAGAAATTGCAGTTTATCACCACATAGAAGGATTATTCAAAGAGTGACCTAGCTTTCAGGCCCAACCCCAAACATCTCTGGAGCTGTTGTTTTGGATGCAGAAGTCTACAATTGCATGGTGCCCTCAGTGAATCGTTAGTTCAAGTGTAAATGTAACAACTTCCCTCTCATCCAACAGCAGCTGCAAATCTATAACCGCAGGATGCTCAGGGTAATGATAAACGCTCCTCATGTTCCTTAGTTTGTAGTTGAAATTTCCTTGGAACACCTCTTGGGATTACTTCTTGGTGGATATTTGCACAGTTCTCAGACTGAGAAGTTCTGGTTTTAATAAATAACTTCAGCCCCCACTGTAGCAGAAGCACATAAAATAGCAATAATTGCTAGCAATAACTGTGAAATCAGCTTCCCAAGCAGAAAGATTGCCATGGCTAGGGGGCCTACAGGTTTAGAAGAGGACATTAGTCCTTATCATTCATTTCACCAGCCATCTTACACTGACCACTAAGGGATAAGTTGTACCTCTTCTTAACATTTTTCCTGGAACTTCAATTAAGAAAAATTACAATTGTGTCTAATTAAGTATTGTGGATATTGAACATTTAAGCAAAACAACAGATAAGGTTCCGTGGCAAATGGTCCATGTAGGACATAGAGTAGCAATATCCCAAATAGTAAGTATTTAAATGCATTTCAGTATCAATATCTGCCTTAGCACAACCAGCAAGAGTGAAACAAAAGAAAGCTTTCTAAAGGAGACACCATTTTTTAAAGTCTTTACAAACTTCAACTACCTAATTCAGAATCCCATCTAACTGCATAATTGTTTTGGTTCTTATTACTTTAATTGCTACAGTAGCACTGAGCAACCCATTCTAAGCAGAAGCCTTGTACAAACAGTCAGAAAAAATACAAAGAATATCTTTACATGACCGATCATCAGTGAATATTGTAAATCTTAAAGCTTTAGATAAATTTTATGAGATAGATAAAATCATTTACATTTACAATGAATGGCAACTTTGGATGCAAAATGACTAGATGATAATCTGAGATTAAATTGTTGATAACAACATGGTGCAGAAGAGGATGATAAATAGATGGGTATTTTATTTTATTTTATTTTATTTTATTTTTTAAGAAAAAGCAATTTTGGTTACTCTGCTCTCTACCTAGAAAGAAGAATCTCCTTTCTCTTAAAAATGCCTTATTCCCTTCTAATCAAACAGCAGTGAATTTTTCAATGACATTTCAATGACAATTTTCAATGCTCCAGCTACAGCATTTAGTACGTTGTGATGGTAGGACCTGCCTCCTAACAAGTTGGGTTATTGTGGGTAAGTCACCTTTCTGTACCTTCATTCCCCATACAGAACTTTTTTTTCCAATCATCACTTCATGGGTGATTTTTTTTTAATTTTTTTTTTTTTAATTTTTTAATTGTGTTGGTAAAGTAAGAACATGTCCCACACACTGAACTGCAGCGTTTATGTTAAGACCATTAATAATACTTGCTTGAAAAAGATTTCAGGATCCTTTCCCTAGTATACCGGAGCAGTGATGGTTCATTATACAAACATGTTTGTGACACAGACTGCTGTCCTCTATGGCTGAAGCAGAGCTAATCCAATTAATTTGTTCATGAAAGACAAGCTAGTTTTAAGCAGGGTCTAGCACAAAGAGGAAAGGACAGATTTTTATTAACTTTCTCCCTTGTCTCAAGACATATTTATTGCTTTCTGCTCAAGCAGAAATAATGAAAGTCTAAAACTACGACTACTTGCATGAAAAATCTTCCAGCTCTTATGCATGTAAATAGATTAGGCCTGTGATTGAAAATGCTCTGTGCATTTCTTAAGGTTGGAATTTTAAGGACTTATAAAAACCCAATTTAGCAACATTAACATATGTGCGAAAGAGTAACTTTCATAATATGAGGCAGTGGCATTATTAATTAAAGAGGAGGACACTGCATGGATATGTCAAAGTAGCATCTAGCAAAAACAGTCTGGGCTATAGGTCAATTTTATTGTATTATAGAGGCAGATATTGTTTTTCACATTGCATTAACAGAGATACCTGTGAGATACTCAAGACAGGTTTTTGTTTAAAATAAAAGGAGACCACACATCAAGCCACAGTAGGGACGCAAAGAAACTATGCGGTGGAACAAGTATATTTTCTCTACCTTTATAAAAAGCCTTGCCAATGTTGGCTTTGACCTATCTCTGAAATAACAGTTGAACATGGCAAGGAAGAGCAAATTCACCATTTGAAATGTTAAAGAACAAGTGCTAAGCACATGCATTTAGTTAGACACCAAAAGGCCATGAATTATTGGTAACTGCTCTACCAGGAGGCCTGCTAGTTGAACTGCAGGCTAACAGTGTTGTCAGTCACTCCCTTTCTGGGTGCTGAATGCATACACTCTTCCAGGTTGAAAACCTCCAGAGATATACTGATAATGGAACAGACTTGTCTGTGTCCTGAAAATAATGACCACTTCATCAGAATGTCTCACATAAAGTTCTTGCCTTCTTGATCATGACACTAACCGTCAACAGCAGGCTTGATATGTATGTTTCCATGATAGGATGTAGCAGACACTTCAAGTTATACTGAGGCAGAAGTTGAGGCACTGTTCTCAAATTTATGATTGCACTGAGAAATGGGGTCATGCTCAGAGAGTTTTACTGTCTGTCTAAAACACCTGCCTTGAGAAGTATTTGTTCAGTTATGAGCAAACCGGTTTCTCTAAGACTCGTGGTCCTCCTTGACCTTTATATATTGCAGCTATAAACAGGACAGATTTTAACCTGGCTTTATTTGCCATGGGTACACCAATGTACAAATCCTTTGAAAATTTTCACTAGGCAGCATCTGCACTTGTAATTTAGAACACTTCTTTTTGCAAAAACAAGCTAAACAGAACAGTACTGCAGTGCCAGCTAATAATGTAGTCCAGCCCAGAATAGTGCTAATTAGCAGCTGTTGAAAACATTGATTGGTCGAAACATTGCTGTTAGAGAAAGTCTACGCAAACCCACAATGCAGCCCAATGTACACAGTGCTCTGCTGCTCAGAATGTAATTTGGAATCAGGTCACTTTCTCATTATAAGCTCTTGACCTGTACTGGGCATGTTAAGTAAATATCATCAAAGATAATCCATACTAGAACAATTTTGCAGACTATTATGTGGAATTCTACATTTTTTAGCTGAGACTAATAAGCTATCAGAAAATTGTATTCTTGACTTGGAGGTAATAATAGTGAAAAACAAACAAATTCAGATTTCATTAGATTGCCTATGTGCAGTCATAATAATCTCATTAAAAAAAATAAAAATAGAAGAAGAAAAAAGATATATATGTCTTCCAAATCAAAATGATAATTTTTTTATTTTTTTTTTCCTTGTTGAGGAATATATAGATCATATATGAAAGTATCTAAGCATTCCACTAGTTAGAATCAGAGTCACAGGCACAACACTGAAGATGAATCATCGGATACAGACAAAGCTCATCTAGACTTGCTGTGATGGTACCATGCTTGCTTGATGACTGTCTACTGGTTGAGAAGCTCTGAGTGTCAGAAGCAGCTTGCCTTTTAAGGTAAGCATTTCTACACCTATTATGGAGGCCACCTGAGACTCTAGGCATCTTTGTGCATACCTAAAGTCAGTGTCATGTGATGAAGTGAGTGAATGAGTAAATGCAGCAACTTTGCACAATATTTATCTAACCACACTGCACAGTGCTTTGCAGAGTCAGTCCTGCTTGTAATCAGTTCCCCTTATGCTCTGATGTGGATCACTGTGGCATTTCACTTGTACTGATAGCTTAGGGTCATCAGCCACTAGTGATGTTTGGACATTGATTTTCCCCTTGTTTTCCACAGTAGCAAAGTTTGTCCAAAGCTTTACAGCAGTGCATTTTGCAGCAAATGCATTCTCTTGTCCCCTTATGTCATCAGGATGTGCTTAACAACAATCCCTCTGCTGCTATCTTTGCTTGGAACTGAAGAGATCTACAAAGTTTAGAAGTATTTAAATGATTGTCCTGGATATGCCTCATCAACATTAAGATGGCAGTCTCTCTTGATCTTATTTTCGGAAAAGACTTGCATTTTATTTTCTTTCTTGCAGTCTTGGCTCATTTTCATACATCTCTCTCACTCTGTTTGCTTGCGTTTTTGTTTTTAGCTATAACATTATGGATCATTCATGCTCAGATTTTTTTGAGCATCTACTCTGACATCCTTCATAGCATGTAACAGTAAATGTAAGTATTTGTTCCTGCATCAAGTCTGCAAGCTTTGGTGGAACTGAAAAATACCTTTTAGAAAACACAGTGTGTTCAAGTAGCACAGACTCCAGTATACTGAAAAATTAATTCTTCCATTAATTTATTGCTAATCTAATCTAAATTTTTAATTTTGTTTTTCTAGGAATGGCTTTTATTTTATTTTATTTTATTTTATTTTATTTTATTTTATTTTATTTTATTTTATTTTATTTTATTTTATTTTATGTTTTAACTTAGAAATATTTCCCTGATATATGTAGCAATCAAATAAATTCATAAACTTGCCTATGCACTCCTAAGGGACTGTGCACTCTTCAGCTCTTATTACAAGTCAAATTTCTGAGGTCTCAGGTAGCTCCAGATGTTCTTAACTAAACACTTCCGATTTGTCAACATCCACTTTTTCAGATCAAACTGTTCTAGAGCTTTAGCAGATTACTCTTTCATTAATGTTGCTAATGGATAGACCGAGGGATAATCTGTTCATGCTTATTCTCAGTATTATTTCTTATTTATGAATATGAATATGACTTGGCCTTTCAGGTGTTTCATTGTTATCAGGAGCTCATGCTTGAAACATCATCTGTTTATGACTTCAGAAACTGCACATTTTAATATCCGATTAATCCTTCCTGCAAGTCTGACCTAAATTCCACTTTTACAGATGCTTGTCCTTGAATCTGATTATTTTAAAAGGCGTGCTGCTCAGATGGTCTCATCTTGCAAAGTGAACCTGATCACTCTGTAGAGCTGACCTGTCCTTATCCTTATTTACCGCTTCACTGATTTTCTGTAGTTTACAGGCCTTACCAGCAATGATATTTTATTCCAGATCATTGATAGTGATTATCGACTAATGTGAAACCAAGAATAGATCACAGTGGGATATGATTAAAAACATTCCTAGTAGATGATAACTTATTATTTAGCTTTAATATCAACCATTTTTATTCCATTCAAAATGTGACACTTTTTTTTTTTTTTTTTTTTTGTTCTTTTTTTCTAATAGAGCCAATGTGTTAATCAGAATGTGATGAGCTACTTGGACAAAGTATGTACTCTCATATAACTTTGTCACTCAAATTTATAATCTCAACAGGACATAATTTCTGTAGATGAAATCTGTTTCCCATTAAACTCTGTTCATTAGCATTAATGTTACTGCTGTGTTGTTGTGGGTTTTTTTTGTTTTTTTTTTTTGTTTTTTTTGTTTTTTTTCCTTTTCCAAGCATAGAGTAAGCCTGCAACTTCACACTTCACTAAACATTCCTCAGTGCAGCCTTGGTGGGAGGGTGATGACTGCTCCAAGAAGCTGATTCCAGGACCCCTCTTAGGTAAATTTACAGTGATTGGCTGAACGCTGTTAAATGTTTTGTGGTTATCAGTGTTCTAACACTGGAACATCCATGCCTTTTCAGATTTTTTTTTTTTTTTCACTGCTTTTTGTATTTCTTAATGCAAAAACACAGGAGTAATACATCAGTACATGTAAGTAGTACAATTAGCACTAGATTTTACGGTCTACAATAACTATTTTTTTATTTATTTCTTTTAGTAAATGATTGACAAGAAAAATGAATCACAACTGTTTCTTGCAGTCTTAATATAAATTCTTCATAATAAGCTCAGTAAAAGCATTAAATTGTAAGGACCTTCAACTTTTATCCCCTACCCTTTTTTGTTTGGCCCCAAACACCACTTCAAAATGACATTTCTGGATCAGGAAATCCATGAGCCACAAATTGCTGGAGGCTGAGAAAGTGTCATTCTATGCTTGACCTATTTTACTCCTATCTATAGGCATCTGCTACTAGGCTATTGTTGGAGACAGACTGTTGGGTAGTTAGTTTAACCCAGTTTGTCATCCTTGTGGTCTCCATTTCTCCATTTGATAGTTCAGATATATTCTTTAAACATATCAGCATGCATATCAGTTTTCTGCATAAGTTTTCATAGCCTGAGCACTCAGGATACACACAGAATCTCATGGTTTCATGGTGCATATTTTCCCTTTTTCTGCAGCTACAAATTCAGTGTTTGTTAAATGCAGGGATATTCTGTTTAAAACTTTTAGTACTGAGAAATCAATCTACCCTCAAATACACCCAGATTTTCTTCATGTTTTTGCCACAGAGAATAGCTATCATTTGCTCCATATACATATTTTCAGTGAGAAGCAAAAAATTTGTGTGGAAAAAAAGAACATAAAAGCCAGAAGAAAGTGGTAGAAGATATTAATCCATATTAATGGAAGGCATTAGTATCCATCGGGCTTGTTAGAAGGCAACTCAAATAAAACACATGCTAGAGAGAGATAAAAAGGAGTAACACTTATTATTCACTGTCTTTTAAAGTCTTGATTTTATTTTTTACTTTTTATTTTTTTGCAGCCCAAGTTATGTCCTGATGGATGCACATATGAGTACAACAATAACCCTACATCCAAGGTTTGAGAGCACTTTTGTATGTTGACTATTGAGACAGTTCTCATGAAATTCAAGCCATTCAATGTCAGGCTTTGATTAGGTATATATGTGTGTTTTCTTCAGTAGTAGATCCATCTGGTCTTTTTCACCATTCTTGTATTATAGTCAGCTGAAAACTGGAGCAATTTTAGTATGCCACACAAATTTAAAATTCAATAAAATAATCAATTATCTTCTGTTTTCTGTGTCTTTTGTTTGGAAATATCCAAGACATCAAGATATATGCAGACATAGCAGTAAAAACCACAAAATCAAATGAGTGCATTCTACCAAAAATGTAATACAGTCATTGTCTCATGAGTGCTTTTCAGTCCAGGCTACTGGCTTGCAATTATTACTAAGATGTACTGAAGGCGAGTGTTATCTTGCTATGTATCTGTACTTATTCATGTGTAGACTGTGACACAAAAAGATGCCCTAAGATAGAGGCAGAATTAAGAGTCCTGAACTAGAATTTCTTTCTCAGTATTATTGTCCTTAGAGAAAAGTGGACTGTTCCCCTTAGAGAAAGCAATATGTTATACTCAGCCTTTCTACATTTTCTCCAAATATTTGTCTGCATGCTTCTTAAGAATCTAAACATTTCCACTTTCTGTTTTTTCTATTTGCAAGCATGAGTGGAGAACACAGCTAAACAAATATTCAAAACTGCATCTTATGCCTACTGAAGGCAGTAGCAGAGTGATTTCAGTAAAATGACACAATTTCTGTCTCCACTCTATTCCCTTGCATCAGTGCCTAGGCTGTGCCGTGCTCTACTTTCCTGTAAAAAACATGCATTATCTACATATTCTATATAAGTCTCTATTCTCGTGTCGTTAACTGATCTACTAGTCTGTTATTTCCATCTTGGATGAATGAAAACTCAACAGTATAAAAAGCCCACGAGTGAAAAAGATTATATTTAAATTTATTTTCCTTCCTATGAACCTTATACAGAGTTATAAGTGTGGTAGCTTGGCAAGAGAACAAGAATTTGTAGCAGTGCTTAATGAAGTTAAAACAGATCAGATGTAAACATGAGGTGGCTGTCCTGCAAATCTGTATGTGCATGGATAATTTTGTAATTGTGCAAATATTTGGCTGTGTGTATCAAACATACAAGATGTTTCATTGAAGCTGATGGGGATCTACTTTCATAACAAATGTTTGTCCCTTCAGAAAGTAAGAATTCTGTTTAACTTTTTTTTTGGATGGGAAATAAGAAACATTTGTATAATTCCAGAATAGTCTCTGTTGAATTACTAGCCAACATTGGATTTCATTTACATTTTCTTTCTTTCTTTATTGTCCCCAGCTCTCCCTCATCTGCAAAGGGGTGGGGGTAGTCTTATGCAATGCAAGAAAGAAAAAGTATGACCTGGACATAAAAATCCTTGCCTAACAGGGGCAAGAGAGAAGTGATATAATAGCTGTAAGTCCAGTATAAAAACTCAAAAGTCTGATTAAACTGCAAGAGGGAACTTGGCCCTTTAGCCTTGGACTTATAAAGATGATGCAGATGTAAAACAAACCAAAAAAAGCTATGAATTAGTTTTTGTAAATTACAATTTATTTATTTTCTGATGCAAGTCAGTTCAGATACTCCTTGATGAAGAAGTTGAACTAGTACATGATTAGAATAAAGTTTAAATTGATATTGTACTCAGATTCTGAGAAAAGAAAGAGAAGTTCAAAAGAAAACTGGACATCTATATTGGAAATGCTAACCTGAGAAATCCAGATAAACATGGAAAACATCTGGGCTCAGGCAATTTGCAGAGGGAATTCTAGGACTTCAGTAGTTCCATGTGTTCCTTTTCATATTCCCTTACAGTGATACAGTTAATAAATGGAATTTATTTATCTATTTATTTATTTTTTAACACAAAAGTCATCTAGTAAGAATCAGGTTTGACCTTTTCCCAGTAGGACTAAAAAGAGCAGGTAGACTAATATTTTCAAAGTTTCCATACATCTTCCATTGGTGAATGGAGTTTAATCCAGCTGGCAACCAGTCATGAGTGTTGTTCCCAAGGGGTCATACTGGAGCCTGTCCTAATTGATAACTTTATTGATGACCTGGATGAGGACATTAAATGAGCCCTCAGTAAGTGTGCAGAAGGCACCAAGATTGGACAAAGTGTAGGTCTGCCTGTGAGAAGGAAGGCCATATGGAGCAGGCTGGATACCGGGGCTGAGTTCAGTGAGATGAAGTTCAATAAGACCAAGAGCTGAGTCCTGCACTTTTGATGCAAAAACCTCACACAGTGCTACAGGCTTGGGACAGAGTAGTTGGAAGAATGTGAAGAGGAAACAGACCTAGAGGTACTGGTCGATGCTCTGCTGTACATGAGCCAGCAGTGTGCCCAGGTGGCCAAGAAGGCCAAAGGCATTTTGGCTTATATCAGAAACAGTGTTTCAAGAAGGAGCAGGGAGGTGATCATCCTTCCGAACGCAGCCCTGGAGAAGCTGCACCCAGAGTACAGTCTTCAGTTTTGGGCTTTTCACTACAAGAAAGACACTGTGGTCCTAGAGTGCTTTTAGAGAAAGGCAACAAAGCTGTGAGGGATCTGGAGCACAAGTCTTACGAGAAGTGGCTGAGGGAGCTGAGATTGTTTAGTCTGAGAAGTGATTTTTCAATTATTTATTATTATTTTTAAAAAATCTCCATCTAACAGCTACACTCAAATATTTAGAAACAAGAAAGCAAACTACTAAAGTTCCTGAAGATAGACTCCAATAAATTTTTCAGTAGCTTCAAATGAATTTCATGGAATTTAGCATTTCTGAAACTCAGACTATTTCCCTAGTACCATAAAATGGCATTACAAATTAACTTAGGCTGTACTATTTTTGTAAGTTGATAAAAAAGATGAAATTAAGAAAAGCAGCCAACATAATTCCTTCCTCAGACAGTTAGGCTTACCAATCTCTCAAGGTGGTGATGTTTTCAGAGGTTATGTTTTGCCTACAGGGGAAATGTTATTTTTTTCCTAAACAAAGAGTCAAATATGCAAATTTGGCAAAATAGAGCTTTGTTAAGAATTTTAGATCTTTGTTTCTTTCCATATTCTTACTGTTCATCTAACATTTTAGTTAACTGAAAATAAAACAGAATTTAGGAGGCAGTGATGTTGCAAGCTTGAGGTGCTGTCTAATTTCTGCCATATGGTGTTTTTGTTTTTATCACCATCTTTGGAACAAAGGGTAGAACTCCCTAACTTATTTGTTTTTATGTTAATTTATTTTTTTTCCCAGACTATCTAAATACTTGACTTTAAATCCCTTAAGTTTCATTACTATTTTTCCTTTCTTTTTTTTTCGTTGTTGTTCTGAGTTGCACATATTTTTTCACGTATTCAACACTGCATAAAATACCCATTTGTAATTACGTTTAACCTTTGTAAAGCCTCTGGGTAAAGTCTACTCATTAATCTTTAACCTGACAAGCCTTGGGGGTGGTAGAATTGGCAAAGCCACGTTTTAGAGGCTCAGAGACCACAGACTAGAGGTACAAAAGGGATAATTAAGAGGTGGCATCAGAGGAAATGAAACAAAACTAAAGGGATATGATTGTATTATGGTACATGTCAGACAGTAGTAAGGACAATGGAATGCAAATTCTTATAGACATGGATCAAAAAATAAATGAGGCAGTATATTTTTCAAAAGAAAACCAATTTTGTGATCTCCCTTTTTAGGCAAGCACAGATAACATTTGCTAAATTAGATCTCAAAGATTGTTAATAGTCTTACAGCATGGATGCATGGTAAGTTTTTCATAGAATGCCCTTACCTATCTTCTGTGTATTTGTTCTTGACAAACATGTTGCCTCTCAGTAACTGTAAATGGTACCTGCAAATATATGTCATGGAAGAAAACCTCACCTGAACAAATGCCTTTCTGTAGCAAAAGGACGAACCTTGCCAGTAGCTACTAGGCTGTGAGAAATGCCTGGCTTCTGGACAGCTTCTCTGTGCTTATCTTTCCATGAGCTCACAGTTCAGGTGATAACCAAGGTTGCCTGAAGGGAATTAGATGTTTAGAATTTGTGGGAAACGAGTCA
Organism: Excalfactoria chinensis; assembly: GCF_039878825.1. Classification (NCBI taxonomy): domain Eukaryota; kingdom Metazoa; phylum Chordata; class Aves; order Galliformes; family Phasianidae; genus Excalfactoria; species Excalfactoria chinensis. The sequence continues at coordinate 154,533,379 of NC_092825.1, read as the reverse complement.
GTTCTAGAATTCAAAACACTGGCTCTGATAAAGCTTTATGTTTGATCCAACACCTCAGCAGAAAGTGCTTTGACATTGCTGAAGTTGCTTTATTTGTTGTCTTTAAGGACAAGACCCTGTCATCTTTCTGTGTGTCTACTGTGTGACAGATGTCTAACTGTAAGTTAATGAATTACTCCATTGACCACAGCTAACTTCTTCACTTGGTAAGACTCCTCTCTTACTACCTTTCGCAGTCTGATCTCTTCCAACCTATCTCTAAAATTGAGGCATTAAGCAGTGATTTTCCCTGGTTCTCTGAAAAAAAAAAAAAAAAAAAAGAAAAAAAAAAAAAGAAAAAAAAAATCTTCACCATTCAGTTGTGATATTTAGACTTAGCTTCAGGGGTTGGGTTTTTCTTAACGAAATTTCATTTTATGCTTTCGTAAGCCTTCTGTATATGACTGAATACAACACTGTAAAGCATTCATAAGTTGATAACATTTTAACTAGTAAGTTTCTACATAATAAAAAGATGGGTTAGAATGAAAACCCAGCGTTACCAACATATAGGTTTTTATATCCACTTTCATTGCAAATGAGGATTGCTTTCTCAGTAGTTCCAATAGCTTCTGTTTGCATTGCAGTGTGGAAGCTGTTCAGAAGATGCATGCATCATGGACTTTTGTACCCTGTCCTTATGCATAGAACAGAATATCCCTATCATCTGCAAGAAAGTGAATTTGCAGTTTTGATTGTGGTTGCTTGAGGAAAGGTCTCACCTACATTTCATCAGGTAGAAGCATACTGGAAACCAACCCTGTATCTGAATATGTATATAACAGACTTAAGGATATTTCAGAATGAACAGACATAAGTGGCTCTGAAAGAAATGCCTCCTACATGTTTCTGTGGAAACTACTACTACAGATACGATAACAGTCTTTGATAGAACAAATTCTCAGCTACAAAACACTGTTTTTCAACACAGTCAACAACATTAGTAGATTTGTGCAGATGAACTGATTGAGATGCTTTTCCTTACACAGTATGTATATAACCAGCCAGAACATGGTTTGTCTTTTGCACCACTGTCATCACTGCTGAAAAGCACCACCCACTGCCTCAGAGTGCTCACATCTACTGTTTGCTCTCCATGAACACTCACCAAGTGTAGGCAAATGTCAATGGGTGCCCTTTTTTCTCCATGGAAGAATCTGATGACACACCTTTGCTTTATACACACTTCCGTATCAGACACCATTGTGTCAGACTGCCCCTCTGCTGCCATCTGTCACACAGCACCATGTAATGGGGTACTGGTGGAAAGTTTCGTCCTCTACTGCCATACCACCACCATCTGCTTCTAACTTTGTGCATGAACATAATAAAATATGAAGCAGCCATCATAACATTACTCTCAGATAGGCCCTTATATGACAGAAATTTAAATTTAAAACCCCAAGGCAGATAAAATACTTGTACCCAAAGGGGAAAAAAAATCTATTTTGTATGTATTAATGTGTTTATCTAGTTAATATCTAATAACAGTTAACAGATAATGACAAAGTAGAAAGGGACTGAAAAAACAAGAAATAATTGCAGCTGCAGAAAAAAAAAAACCAAAAAAAAAACCAACAAAAAAAAAACATCTTAATATGTTTTTCTCAATGGCAAGTAGTGGAATTGGAATCATAATTAAACATTCTTTTAAAAATTACAGCAGAACTATGGATGAACTGACAAAAGCCACATCTCCACTTTCCTGGTTTAGAAGGGGCTGCATAGTACCAAAATATGCAGAAGTGATCAATTTTACACAAAGAATGCATAAAAAACGTAACAACACAGAGACTCTAATCTGAGAGTGGCAGCAGAAACTAAAGGCCAAATGTTTTGTACCCATGCATTTAAGAAGCATAGTAAAATATGGTGTTTGGGAGAACAACTATTGGTGTGTTTTCTTTTGTTGTTAACAATGGAAATCTTCTTTGTTTCTCTAAAATTATTTTACAGATTTTTTAAAAACAAAGCTTAATATTTCAAACATCCAGACTTCAGAAACGCATTTATGTGACACATTTACTACGGGCAATTAATTTTAAAAAGTAAAAATATAGGGGAAAAAAAATATGAGATACTGTAATGCCATTATTTTAATTTTATTGTAAACCTTATCTACTGAGAAGTACTCCATTTTGTTGGTTTATAGGAAACCTGAACTCATTTGAGGTTATTTGTTATATTTAAGAGTTAACTCTAAATAAAACCATTTAAAAACAATAAAAAAACGTGTCTTGGCATTTGAAAGATCAGTGTCAATAGAAATAACACTTCTTTTTTCTTCTCTTAACCCAGCAATTTTCACTCCTTAATGAGATAGAGAACATGTATAGGTCCTACTTGTAGGATCTGCTCATCTCTCGCAGCCCCTCAGGGCTCTCAAGGGTAACTAAACCAAATCTAATCAACAAATTCTTACTAAATTTAACAAATAACTAGGAGATACTAAAGTCAGAATAACGGATACAGTCAGTGCATGAACTCAGATTATAAGTGTAAGGCAATTATGGGAAAGAAAAATAGGTCAGAAGAAAATAAGGCAGAATATGCTATGTTTTTAATGCTGTATTTATTAGCTGTCTGGTCCAGCTACTTTATCTCTTTCTAATCACCTGTGTAAATAAGACTAGTAATGTCATATTCTTTCATTCCTGCATTTCACTGACAATTTTCATTGCTTAATGAGATCGAATGTTTCTACATTCTACATACTACTCAGTTTCTTCAGCCCTTCGGGGAATTTTCTGACCCACAATAAAAAGAAATTCCTCCAAGAATAATAAACAATTTGTAGTGAATTTGGCAAATACACAGGATAAATGTGTTATGCTTTAAATGTTAAGTTATAATAAAATTGCTCTTAAAAATCACAACATAATTTTTTTCTTGAGGTGTGCTATGGCATGAATCAGTACATTGGTTGTTATATCCAGTGTCTACACAGTATTGGCTACTGCTGGATACTGAATATTGGATTTCATAAAACTGTCATGATTAATACAATGGTAAATCCTTTGTTACCCAGAACACGAGCAGGTTTTTTCTTTTTTCTTTTTTTGTTTTTCTTTCTTCTTTTTTCTTTCTTTTCTTTGTTTTTGTTTTGTTTAACTACTAGTATTTGTATTTATAAATAACTACATTAATTATATTTAAAATTGATTATACAGTATGAAAGTATGCATCCTTATGCACTCTCTTCCCTTTGTCTCTTTTTGCATATTCGCGTTTATGTGTAACTTCCTTATATTTGATTCTTTTGGTCTTCTTAAAGGACTGGTCTTACCAACAGAGCAGATCCCATAAATACCAATTCAATAATAGTAAATTATTAAAATCATTAAATGATAGAACAAGTATCTTTTCAAGGCTCTTTGCTAAATTTCCCAAAATAAGCTTACTGTCAAACCAAGAGATTATTTTTTTGCAGTGGAAGAGCAACAGAAGGGGAAACATTAAGACCTGAATGCAGACAGAAATAACATAGAAGCCAGTTGAAAATATAGAACCAGAAAGACTGGGACCATCCAAAGTTGAACATTCTACCCTGGATGGTCATAATTCTCAGGTGAAAGGACATCTGAGAAAATTCACAAAGAATCCACCAACTGATGTACAGAAAAATGGGAAGAGGAGGGAGTATTGAATGCTTCTAGTGTTTGTGCTATTCTAGTAAAGGAATCAAAATGTCTTAAAAAATAGAAAATATGAATAATGGATCCACCTTTTCACTTTTAAATATGAATTCCTGGAAGTTAAATATATTTGGTTTTTTTTTTTACAGCTAACAGATATGTTCTACCTTTGTGTAACCCCTTCTCAGCTTCGTGCTGTTATATTTTTATGTTTCTTAAACATTGGTCTCAGTGGTTAACTGTGTAATTTGAAGTCTCTCTAAAACATGAATGCTTTTTTGCTGCCCTTAATCTACATTTTAATTCCTTTCAATCATTTCTTATTCACATGAGAAAGGAATGATTTGTCTCTGATGATTCTGATTAAGTTAATACATATTTAACTATCACACGTTATATATACCTTTTAAAGTAGCTTTACCCACTTATATGCTTAATGACTATGATTCTGATATTTTGACCCAGCTTCTTACTTTGGGTTTGTCTCCCTCTGCTTGGTTTAGCAAGGTGATGTGAAGTTCTGACATCTTCGTGTTAGATTGCTGCCAATTTCAGTTTAACATGGCCATGTGTGATCTGCTGTCCTGCCTTGTCATTGCTTTCACCTCCACTCTTTTTTCTCCTGTCACTGTTAACAACATCATCACATTTCTGATCATTCAGCTCCATTAATAATCCATTCCTGTTAACCTTTCATTCTCTGTGTATTTGTACAAGTAAGCTACTTCCAAGTACTCTGTCTTCCTCATCCACATAATTTCCAGGATTTGGTCACTCTTTTTTTCTGTCTTTAGGAATTCATGAGTTAGGCAGCTAAGTTTGGCCTACTAACTCTAACATCTTTTTAAAATCACTGAGAGAAAAAGGTATATGTAACAATGAATTAACCTCATCTATCGTAAATGTGACCCCATATATTATCAGTTCCTCTCCCAGTATCTAAAGGAAGTGTTAGGTAATCCATAATTTCTGCTGGATTACAGTTACTGTCCATCTCAGCATAATAGTACCTTTTCTCTTGTTGACTTTACATTTTCTTTTATAATGCATCCTCTGATATTGACTCCATAACTGTAATTCATCCAGAATCATACGTAGTCATGTCTAGGCTGACAGCACGAGTATAGGTAGATGGAAGCCGTAGCTATTCAGTAATATCTTTCATTCCTTGGGTTTATGTGGGACCTTTGACATCTGAGTAGGAATACTTTGAAGGTGTAGATGTATGTTGCTTACTCTGAAAGTATTGCCATCTCTTTATTTCCATGGAAACTACCACAGATGAGTTGCTACGAGATATGGTTTAGTAGCTAGTGGTAGCAATGGCAATGGGAGATGATTTGCGAAATACTTCATAGGAGAGTTTCACAGGTTTAATCTTTTGATACTTTAGACATTAACATCTTGTCAATCCACATTATTTTAAAATGGGACTTATGTTTTATCTGTTCTCTCAATAGAGGTTTTTATTATATATATATTATACATATATATGGAAATTGTTTTTTTTTTTCTGTTTTGTTTTTTTTGTTTTGTTTTTTGTTTGTTTGTTTGTTTGTTTTTACATTTTGCATGTTCATGTCAGAATATGAGTCACAGGTTATAGTCTGATCTGTCAACTCTGTCAACTTTGTTTCTGGCATGGCAAAATGGCATGAGATTTGTAAGATTGGAACATGAAAATTAGCACTGTAGCACATGCAAGTGCATGACCAGTTCTGTTAAGAAACAGAATGCATATCCCCATACATGGTAGAAAGATGTTTGTGCTATTAATTCTTTGGGCTTATGGTAATAGTAAATGTTTATCTAGTTATCTGCAGACTTGTTGCTATATGTACCACAGGTTCAGCAATAGTTTGTCTTACTATTTACCTTAATTTAGACACATACCTCTTGAAAACTTGAAAATGCGTGCAATATAATATTTTCTATACCTAGCTCTGCAGTACACTTGTTTTTTTTTTCTTTTTTTCCTTAACAGGGATCTTATCATTGAAAAATTGGCAGCATCGAATGCCTTCAATCAAGCTAAACTTCCTTATTTCCTTCAGATTGATTTGATGTCAATTCACCTTTTCATAAAAGCTTGTATTTTATTATTCATAGGATTTTTCAGCTTTCTTTGTACCACCTACAACTATTTTATTTATTTATTTTTTTCCAGCAGGGCAATGGTAGTGATAAACATCATTGCCTCATTTGTGGCACATGAGTTTTTAACTGGCATCTGAATGGGTATGTAAACTCCTAAGATCATTATCTACAGATCAGATTTTGATTGCACTCTTCCATTTACTGTACCCCTCACCCTCTTTATTTTTGATATAAATATAACTACAATAGTGAAGCAAAAATTGTTCTCTATAGGCTAATCTACAGAAAATGTTGTAAAATTGTTCAAAAACCTCCTGACAGGTTTTATGCCTATGATTAATTACCATCAAAGAAAATAGATGTGTAAGAACAAGGTCATTTTGAAATCTCAGATCTATACATACTGCTAGTCTTTGTCTTAATGCTCCTGGTCTTATGCCTTCATGCCTCTCTCCTTCCCTCTTTTTTTTCTGCAACTGCTTGCATAAATTAGATCCTGTATCCTTGATCTCCTGCCCTTGGACAATGTCACTGTTTGGTGCTACAGAATACTGTTATTTTCTGCAAATTAGTAGAAATGAGAATATCAGATGTATATGTCTTATAACATAGACTCACAGAATCACCAAGGTTGGAAAAGATCCCTAAGATTATTCAGTCCAACCATCACCATTATTTCACACTAAACCATGTCCTTCTAGTACAACATCTAAATGTCCCTTAACACCTCCAGGGATGGTGACTCCACCACCTCCCTGGAAAGCCTGTTCCAGCACCTGAACTCTCCCACAAAATAAAATATTTCCTAACATCCAACCTGAATCTTCTCTGGCAGAACTTGAAACCATTCTCTCTAGTCTTATTGCTAGTTACATGTGAAAATAGGCCAATCCCCCCTCACCACAGACTCCCTTCATGTAGTTGTAGAGAGTGATGAGATCATCCCTGAGCCTCTTCTTATCTAGACTGATCAATCCAAGCTCCCTCAGCTTCTTCTCATAAGACTTTTGCTCCAGGTCACTCACAGCTTTGTTGCCTTTCTCTAAAAACACTCCAGGGCCTCACTGTCTTTCAGGGAGAGAGGCCCAAAGCTGAACACAACACTCTGAGTGCAGCCTCACCAGTGCTGAGTACAGAAGGATGATCACCTCACTGCTCCTGCTCACAACACTGTTTCTGATACAAGCCAGAATGCCACTGGCTTTCTTGTCCACCTGGCACACTGCTGGCTCACGTTCAGCAGAGCATCAATCAATACCTCCAGGTCTGTTTCCTCTTCACAATCTTCCAACTACTCTGCCCCAAGCCTGAAGCATTGTGTGGGATTGTTGCAGCCAAAGTGCAGAACCCGACACTTGGTCTTATTGAACTTTATCCCAAACATGAAGATGAAAAGTTCAGATTCTGTCTGGGAAAGGGCTCGTGAGCTCATTATTTCTTTATACTCTTCTTGCCTGGTCTATAAATCTTTATTCAAGTCTGAAGTGGCCTTACTTATGTGATAATGGGGCTGCAGCAATGACACCACAAAGATATGAGCCAAGTGATTTAAGAGGATCTGTTGCTAATCAACATTTTTATGTTATTTAAATGTGAGATGCAATTAAATTAAAGATGCAGCTTTGAATCTTCAGTTCTGATTTTTTTGCAGTGGTGGGTGGTGAGACCTAATAGGATTTATCTTTCTCTTCCATCAAACTGACCTCTTTGCTAATTAATGAAAGTGTGAGAATCTGCAAGACATGTGGATAATGAGGATGTTTCATTTATTGGTCTATGTGAAAGCACTCACAGCATTAAAGTATAATTCCAGATGAACTTAGGTGAGTGTTATGCAGAAAAGTTTTCCTAAATGAACAGAACATAAAAATATCATTAAATCAGATTCCTGTTTCAACAGTCATCTTGCAGCCTGCATTTGCTCATATCTCATTGCATTTTAAGAACTTGGGACTAAGTTTTAATCATAGAATCAAAGAATCATCTGGGCTGAAAAGGACCTTCAGGATCATAAAGTCCAACCGTCACCCTGATCTACTGAGTCTCATCACTAAACTATGTCCCTTAGTTCCATGTCCAAATGTCTCTTCAGAACCCCAGTGATGACTCCACAACTTCCTTGGCAGCACATTACAATTCTTAACCCCTGCCCCTGAAGAAATTCTTCCTAATGTCCAATCTAAAACTCCTTGATGAACTTGAGACTGTTTCTTCCTGTTTTACCACTTATCATCTCAGAAAAGTCTAACACCATCCTTGCTGCAGCCGCTTTTTCAGGTTGTTTTTCATATTCAGGACAGTATTGTCTTATGCTCTAAGGACAATAGACAGAAAGGGGTCAGTTCAGACCCTAAGAGTGCTATATCATCATATGGCATGGCCTATTCTCTTTATTTAGTAGAAATCAAGGATAGCATTACTACAGAGTGTTAGGCTAAATGCTTGATACATACACAGACCCGACACGAGTTGTATAGAAGCCAAGCTCATCCTCAGCATCTTTTTTCACCTCAACAGCTGGATAGCCAGAAATGCAGGAAATTGCTGTGCTTTGGTCACTGGAGAACAATATTGAATGATAGAATCATAGTATCACTCAGGTTGGAAAAGAGCATAAAGATCATTAAGTGCAAAAGCAACCTAACCATACTATCCTAACTAACAACACTCTGCAAAATCATGTCCATGAGCACCACATCCAAATTGTTTTTAAACACATTCTGTGATGGTGACTCAACCACCTCCCTAGGGAGCCTATTCCAGTGCTTAACAACCCTTTCTGAAGAGAAGTGTTTCCCAAGGTTCAGCCTAAACTTACTCTGGTGCAACTTGAGGCCATTTCCCTTTGTCCGGTCACCTGGCACTAGTGAGAAAAGACCAACCCTGCTCTCTCTGTAAGTACTTTTTCAGATATTAGAAGAGAGCAATAAGGTCTCTTCTCCAGACTAAAGAGCCCCAGCCATTCTTTGGACCTGCTCCAGCACCTCCATGTCCTTTCTGTACTGAGGTGCCCAAAACTGAACACAGTACTTGAGGTGAGGCCTCACCAATGCTGAATACAGGGGCAGGATGACTTCCCTAGTCCTACTCACCACACCATTCCTGATACAAGCCAGGATGCCACTGGCCTTCTTGGCTACCTGGGCACACTGCTGGCTCATATTTAGCTGACTGTCCATCAGTACACCAAGGTCCCTTTCCATCAGGCAGCCTTCCAGCCACTCCTCTCCAAGCCTGTAGGGTTGCCTGGGGTTGATGTGACCAAAATGCAAGACCTGACACTTGGCCCTATTGAAACTCATACAGTTTCCCTTGGCCCATCAATGCAGTCTATTCAGGTCCCTCTGTAGTGCCCTTCTCTCCTCAGGCAGATCAACACTCCCTCCCAACTTTGTGTCATCTGCAAACTTACTGAGGGTGTACTCACTCCCCTCATCAAGATCATTAATAAAGATGTTAAATAGAAGCAGCCCCAGTACCGAGCCCTGGGGGACACCGCTCATGTCTGGCTGCCAGCTGGATTTAACTCCACTGACCACAGCTCCTTGGGCCTGGCCACCCAGCCAGTGTTTCACCCAGCAGAGCGTATGCCCATCCAAACCATGGGCAGCCAGCTTCTCCATGTTGTGGGGGACAGTGTCAAAGACCTTACTGAGTCCAGGTAGACCACATTGACAGCCTTACCCTCATCCACTAAGTGAGTCACCTTGTCATAAAATGATATCAGGTTTGTCAGACAGGATCTACCATTCAAAAACCCATACGGACTAGGCCTTATCCCCTGGTTGACCTTTAACTGGTCCATGATGGCTCCTGAGACTATCCATTCCATAACCTTCCCTGGCACACAGGACAGAGCAATACTGGATGAGGGTGTAACCATACTCCTGCATCACTGCTGATGAGTTCATCACACCACAAATAATCCCAAGTCCCTGGTGCTTTTAACTGACAGAGGGTTGGGTGCAGAGCCCCCACTCTTAAGAGACTATAGTTGATGTTTCTTTAATTAAAGCTTTTTATCATCTTTTTATTTCATTCTGATAGGTCTGTAGCTACCAGCTACAGTCTGTAGCTTTCCAGCCCTTTTTGAAGATGGGCATCATATTTGCCAGTGTCCAGTCCACCGGAACATCCCCAGTTAGCCAGGTCTGCTGAAGAATGATGGAGGGTGGGTTGGCAACCACATCTGTCAACTCCCTCAGTACTGTAGGGTGCAATCCATCTGGTCCTGTGGACTTGTGAGCATCCATCTTCTGGAGCAAGCCCAAAACCATCTCATCATGGATCATGCAGGGCTTATTCTGTTCCCCATCATTACCTACCAGCACAGGGAGCTGTGTTCCCAGGGAGTAACAAGTCTTAATATTAAAGGCTGAGGCAAAGAAGGCATTAAGTACCTCAGCCTTATTTTGATCTTTGGTCACCAAGTTGCCCTCAGCATCCAGCAAGGGATAGAGATTCTCCCTACTATTGGCTTGCAAGGAGGAGCATACCACAGTATGCTAATGGAGATAATGAATTCTAAGATTACATAGTCTAGCCATCAGTGAACAGCTCCCACAGCTGTTTATAATTTTCCATAATATTTTCCATTTCCCAGTGAAGATCAGTTTCATCTGATACAGCTGATTTAAATAACAAAAGACAGAAAAGATGCATTTAAAATTCCCAGTGGTGACATTTTCTGAAGACTTTTGATACTTACAGATTTCAGGCCTTTTTCATGTAGTTTTTCTTCCTAATTTTATGCACAGGATTAGGGTACACCTCTAACTAGGTTAATGCTACATTAACTAAATTCCCTGTCTTGTTCAAAAAATTAATATAGACAGGTAGAATTCTGGATATCACACAGTTACAAGGCTTTCCACTTGATAAATCCGATTCATTGGTTTCTCTTTAGGACATTAAAAACAACAAAAACAATAACAGCAACAACAACAAATATGCTGAGAGGAAGGAAGGAAAAAAGGAAGGAAGGAAGGAAAAAAGGAAGGAAGGAAGGAAGGAAGGAAGGAAGGAAGGAAGGAAGGAAGGAAGGAAGGAAGGAAGGAAGGAAGGAAGGAAGGAAGGAAGGAAGGAAGGAAGGAAGGAAGGAAGGAAGGAAGGAAGGAAGGAAGGAAGGAAGGAAGGAAGGAAGGAAGGAAGGAAGGAAGGAAGATGTAAAGAAAGAGAGACAAAAGAAAGAGAGATGAAAGAAAGAGAGATGAAAGAAAGGAAAAAAAAAAAAAAAAAAAAGGCTCTCAGGGCAAACAAAAACAGTGAGTATCAGCATTCTCCATGCCTGACACATTGGAATTGGATGACCGTTGGAGTATCTTCCAATCCGAGACATTCTATGATAAAGAAAAACAAAGAACGAAAAATAAAAGTAAAAAGAAAAAAGAAAGAAGAAAAAGAGAAAAAAGAAAAAGAAGAAAAGAGAAAAAAAGAAAAGGAAAAAGGAAATGCATTTAGAGGAATATTAGTGTGGACAATTTAAAATTTATGTATTGGAATGCGTAGGGACTGCATTTCAATTATATAAAACAATGGTATTTTTGTAAGTTAGAAAGAACTCCGTTTAAGAGTATTTCATAAACTACTGCAACATTTTTAGCTCTTGTACCGTCTCTAGCTGCTGCCAGAGACTATTGGAGAAGATCTACTGGTTTAAATTAAATGTCATCCTGTTCTTTTATGGAATGGTTTAATACAAACTACTTAAAAACAGCTACTTTATTTAGTTTTCATCTATTGTGACAAAACTGACAAACAAAGCAAAACAAAACTGTAGTTTCCAGTGAACCCTTTAACATTGCTAGCTTTCTTCATGACAATCAAACCTGAGTGGGAAAAGCACCCATCAGCTAGCAGGTGCTCACAGAAGGATGTGGGTGCACAAAGCAGCATGTGGTGCTTGTAATCCTTTCAGCTAATTTGAGGGAAAGCAAACCGTTGAAGTTTCATAACAAGCTGCAACGAGTTGGCATTTTTCCTCTACTTCAATCATGCCTGAGTGGGGAAAAAAAGGTTGGAAAAAATACGAAGAAACTATAACATGATGAGTTATGATATGTAGTAAGACAGGCACACAGTACGGGCACACAGCTGTTTACAATGATGCCATCATATAATTTTCCAAGTACAGCTTAAATAATATATATTTTTATTGGAGTTAGACATGAATAATCTATTTCTTATTGCACATTTAAGTGGAGTTAGTGTTTTAGCTTTGGCTATATGCAATCAGTGGCATTTCCAGCATAATTATTAGGAAAAAAAAGAAGTTTAGTTTACATTTTTATAATTACAAATTGAATTTCCTGTGAAAAGAGAAGTGAATGCTTCATGAAAGATAAAAGTTAACCAAAAGAAGCTGCTACTGCAGAGATGGCCATCTGTTGGTTTTTGTGTCATATCTGTTTCTGTGTGGATAAGCCCCGAAGTCTGCTTGCTAGTCCCATTACCTCTACAGAGCATAGGAAGTAGATTAGAAAAGTATGGCACGCTCTGATGAATCTTGACCTGGTAATACTGAAATGTTAGAATATACTTCAAGATAGGCCCAACAAATGTCACAGTGTCCTAAACTTTATTCTTACTTCTCCCTGTCTTAGAAGTGAGATGATTAAGTAAGTTGACAGAACAGAAACAGAAGTTGACTTCAGTTTATACCACTTAGAGTCTATGCACATTGTTTCAAGGTTTATTAATTAATACAGTCTGTGAAGCTCAGATTTATTATGAAAAAAAAAAAAAGTCAAATTGTAAAATAAATTTGATGAAAAAAGATTGAAAGAAACATTGTAAATTTTGATTTAAAAATCTATACTTTATTGCACTTATAATAATTTATATTTTAATGACTTAAATACACAGTAAGAATATATTTTTGTTTAACTATAATTTTGAGAAGTTACTAAGCTAGAAAGTGTTGAGAAGGTGTTAGACCAATAGTTTATAAACTTAAATTTAATTTCATGAATGAAAATTAAAATCACATATAAATATTCCTACATACTCCTATGACTCAAAGTGACGGAATCACAGAATTACAGATTCACCAAGGTTGAGAAAGATGGACATGATCATCCAGTCCAACCATCCACCCATCACCAATAGTTCTCACTTAACCATGATTCTATGTCCTTAACTCAATGTCCAAACGTTCCTTGAACACCTCCAGGGTCCATGATTCCACCACCTCCCTGGCAGCCCATTCCAATGCCTGACCACTCTTTCAGATAAGTATTTCCTAACGTCCAGCCTGAACCTCCCCTGGCACAGCTTGAAGCCATTCCTTCTAGTCCTATCACCAGTTACACGAAAGAAGAGGCCAACCCCCAGCTCACTACAACCTCCCTTCAGGTAGTTATAGAAAGCCATAAGGTCTCCCCTGAGTCTCCTTTTCTCCAGAATCAACAATCCCAGCTTCCTCATTCTCTCCTCATAAGGCCTGTGCTCTAGACCCCTCACCAGCTTTGATTCCCTTCTTTGTACATGCTCCAGAGCCCCAATGTCTTTCTTGCAGCGAGGGGCCAAAAACTGGACACAGTACTCAAGGTGTGGCCTCTCCAGAGCTGAGCACAGGGGCACAGTCACTTCCCTGTTCCTGCTGGCAACACTGTTTCTGATGAGAGCCAGGATGTCATTGACCTTCTTTGCCACCTGGGCACTCTGCTGGCTCATGTTCATCAGAGCATTGATCAGTACCACCACGACCATTACCTCTACACAGTCTTCCAGCCACTCTGCCCCAAGCCTGTAATGCTGCCTGGGGATGTTGTGGCAAAAGTGCAGGAGCCAGTATTTGGTCTTGTTGAACCTCATTCCACTGGCTTCAGCCCAGCTCTCCAGCCTGTCCAGATCCCTCTGTAGGGCCTCGTTACCTGCAGGAAGATCAACACTTCCAGCCAACTTGGTGTCATCTGCAAACTTACTGAGGGTGCACTCAGTGCCCTCATCTAGGTCATCAATCAAGATATTGAAGAGGACAAGCCCCAGCACCGGCTCTGGGAAACACTACATTCTCCACACACATCACGTTCACCACAAGTGTGCCTGTGAAGGTGCTATATGACAGAGATTAATTTGAATTAATTAATTAATTAATTTGAATTTTAGCTTGAAATCTTATCTTAGAAAGCTCTAAAAAATTAGAAATATTATCTGGACTTTAGTAAGATTCAGACCTGGAACATGTAGGCAAACTAAGTTCAAGTACCTTCTTCAGAAAATAATTAGCAATTTTTTTCTGGTGCCATCTAGTCACATTGCTTGACATGTCATGACTAAATAACATGCTGGTCAATCTGGTCCATCTCAGAAAAGTAATGAGATAAGTTTGATATTATGAAATAGTCTCATTAGATCACACAGTCCATAATAAGACTTCTCCAAACATTGGTTTGTTTTTATTAAGCACATTAATCTTTCAAATCATCCCTATTGTGGATGATAAAATGAGTATGATGAGAAGACATACTGAGCAAGATTTTGTGGTTAGCCCATATTATTAGCATACTTAAGAATATGATTTCAAGATTGCTGCTAACTCACTGACTTACAATCCATTATCATGTCAAGGGACTCAAGTGAAAAATAGCCTAAGGAAGTGAAGGGAAAGATGTGCTGTGAAGAAAGAATGAAAAGGCCAGAGTATGTACCACTGGACAGACAATGGTTTCTACAGGGTGTAACTAACATCTGTCTAAACAGATTTGGATTCAGTAAACACATAGAAATCAAATAATTTGTTTACAGAGGTTCACGGAAACATTACTTGGATTAATGGAATGAAAATTAACTAAGAAAAATGCAGACTTCACAACAGAAAAACTTTCTGTGAGGTCCATTAGTCTGTAGTAATCTCCCCAAGGAGGTACTAGAAGACCATCAGTTGAATAATTTAATACTAGACTGGATAAAACACTTGAGAATATACTGTAGGAAACAATCCTGTACTGATTTGTTACAACTTACAGAATGATAAACTACATGCCTGCACTGTCTGGATTTGGGGGGGAAGTTATTCAGTGCATGACAGGACTGCAATCTAAAAGCTCTACAAACCTTTCATCCTGCAGTGGAAGACTCTCTGGGTCTCAAAATGCATCTGTTTGCTTTTTTTTCCTTTTCAGTACTGTGCATGGCAGTCTACTGCTTTTCTTTAAGTTCATTTTTTTTTTTTTTTTAAGATGGTGCCAACAATGTTAGAGAGATGAAACCTAGTGCAGTGTTAAGCTATTCATATTATTGACATGTTAACTGTTGTACGTCACTTATGAACTATGTTTCTTCCAAAGTTTAGTAGGATCCAGGAAAAGCTATATTGACAAGATTCTGCAAAACTTTTATATATCCTGATTGTGTCCTGGATCTACTGGGAGAAAATTAACCATGTTCCTAACAATGTGGACTCTACCTGCAATAAAGTATTTGGACTTCAACTGCCTAATTTATCTGTAACTAAAAAGCTTGTAAAATCTCAGTCCAGGTACTGTTTTATTAGAATTAAGTGTGCAACAGATCCAACTTTGCACTACAGTGATAAAAAATACTACAGTATTTTATAGTGCAACAATACTAAAAATCATGTTCAAATTTTCTTTTTAATGTTTGTCAGAGACTCTTGTGTTTTATTAGACTATCAGAGGAGCACATCAAGGACACATTAAACACCTCACACTCAACAATACCAGGTTTGTTGAGAGGCCTATGAAAGGATGATACAGCTAATAGGATTTTTTATAGGTACATGGAATTTTGACTGCTGTGATGGGGAAGGCAAATGAAGCAAGTAAACTGAATCACTTCTAAAGCACATATACAATTTCTTGCAGTAAACAGTTAAATCACAGTAAAAAGTATGTCTTTTGATCTGAAAAGGAAGTGGCTAAATATTGATAGCAGTTGATAGTACACACAGAAACCCAGACATGATATGGCTATTTGGTATAGTACTACCAGTGAGACTGTATTGGGCTTATGTGGCAAGGTTTTGGTAGTCTGGGGGAGCTGTAGGGGTGGCCTCTGTGAGAGAAGTCCAGCTGCTGCAAAAGGGAACTGCTGCTGCTAGAGCTGAGCCAAGAGCAACAATGGTTGTGACTCTGGGAGAGAAGATTTAAGAGAGGAAAACTGCTGTGCAACAGCAGCTGGGAGAGAGAAGTGAGAAACATGAGAGAAGCAGCCCAACAGACACCAAAACCAGTGCTGCAGAAGAGCAGGAGGTGCCCTAGGAGTGAAGCAGAAGTTCCCATGCAGCCCATAGGCATCTTGCAGTGCAGATCTCTATGTGCAGACATGGAGGAAGGAGCCCATGGGGCAGCAGTGGATGAGGCCTGTAGGAGGCACAGCCCATGGATAACCCTGAAAGAGCAGCCCCAGGCCAGAGCTGCAGCCCATGGAGAGGGGTCTGTGAGTGGGGCAAGAGGACTGTGGGAGCTGCTGCCAATGGGGACCCGTGTGGAGCAACTCCTGAAAGATGGAACCTATGGTATGGAGCTGTGTTGGAGCACTGCCAGGAGAGCTGCATCCTGTGGGAAGCCCACACAGGATCAGTTTGGGAAGTACAGCATACTGCAGGAGGGACCCCACACAGAGTCGAGGCAATGTGGCCATGAAGGAGCAACAGATAAGTGTTATAGCCTGACCACAGCTGCAGTTCCCCATTCTCCTGCATCATCTGGGGTAAGAAAGTAGAAGAGCATGGGTAAGGGGAAGGTGATTTTATTTTGCTTTTAGCTTCTCACTGTTCTAGTTTTCAATAAATTATATTACTCACTTGCGCTGTTTTGCTTATGGCAGTAACAGGTGAGAGTTTTCCTTGTGTCTCAAAGCACTCCCCTGCACTGTTTGGAGTTTGATAAAGGTGAATGGGGGCAAGGGTTTTAGTTTCTTGTTGCTCTAGTCTGTTACTATCAAAGAATAAATTATACTAATCTCCATGCACTGAGTCTGTTTTGCCACAGTGGTAAGTGGTGAGTGTCACCAAGGTATAGTTATCTCAGTTGCTGTTTTCTTTTTCACTGTATTTTCTCCCCATCGTACTGGACATCAGTAAGGTCTTCATCATAGTCCCTCATAAAATTCTTCTATCTGCACTGGAAAGATAAGAATTAGATGTGTGGACTGTTTGATAGGTAAGGACCTGGTTGCATGACCACACCCAGAGAGTGATGGTCAATAGTTCAATGTCTGGATGAGGATGAGTGATGAGTGGTGTCCTTCAGGGGTGAATACTGGGTCCAGTACTCTTTATTATCTTCATCTGTGACATCAACGTGGGATTGACTGTACTCTCAGCAAGTTTGTGGATGACACCAATCTGTGTGGTACAGTTAACCTACCCAAGGGATGGGATGCTGTCTCGCTCCAGTTTATAGGAGGGAGAAGAGTTTCTTTGATATATTTATCCCTGGTGTGAGATTAAGAAACAACGGTTCAAATGTTGGTCCAACCAGTTTATTACAAATCTTAATCAGGGAGATGGGGGAGGGGAGGCCTTCTCCATAAATCAGTGAGAGTCTTATCACAAGAAATACCTTGGGAAGCAAGCTTTGAGCCAGAAAACAAAGAAGGGTTCTCACAGATGCCATCCAGAGAGACAACAAATCCAAGTGCAGGTCTTGCACCCGGGGCATGGCAGCCACTGCTATCAGTACAAGTTGGGAAGTATAAGGATGAAGTACGGCCTTGTAAAAAGGACTTGAATGTACTGGTGAATGGCAAACTGGACATGAGCCAGCAATGTGCCCTTGCAGCTCAGAAAGCCAGTCATATCCTGAACTGTATTAAAAAAATCAGGGTCAGCATGTCAACAGAGGTGATCCTGCCCCTCTACTCTGCACTACTGAAACCTCACCAAGAGTAGTGTATTCACATGTGGAGTCCTCAGTACAAGAGTGGCATGAATCTATTGGAAAGCATCTAGAGGAGGGCCATAAAAATGATCCCAGATGTGGAATGCCTCTCCCATGTGGAGAGGCTGAGAGCTGGAGCTGTTCATCCTGTAGAAGAGAAGGCTATGAGGAGACCTGAGAGCTGCCTTTCAGTATCTAAAGGGGAGCCAGAAGAATGAACAGGACCAACTCTTTAGCAGAGTCTGTTGTGGTAGGACAAGGGAAGATGGTTTCAAGCTAAAAGAGGAGGAATTTGACTGGACATAAGGAAAAAAAAAAAAATAGTAATAGTAATGGAGCCCTGGCACATGTCGCCCAGAGAGGTTCGCTCCCTGGAGCCATTCAAGGTCAGGCTGAGCCAGGCTTTGAGCAACTTGATCTAGTGAGTTGTAGATGTCCCTGATCATTTTTTTAGTAGATGACCTTTACTGGTCTCTTCCAAATCAATGATTCTGTATACCTCTCTGGGATATCTGTGCCAGTGGTCTCTGTCACCAGCACAGCACAGAAGTGCTTCCTGCTTTTCAGATGGAGCCTCCTGTGCTGCAGTTTGTGTCTATTGCATCTTGTTCTGCCAACAAGGGCTTGTTTCTTTCATACCAGCCCGGCTCCTTCCTCTGCACACCATTCCTTTTAGGAAGACATTGATGAGAGCTCCCATGAGCATCTTCAGGCTGAAAAATCAGAGCTCTCTCAGCCTTTCCTTCATAGAAGTGATGAATTGTTTTTTTAATTAACTTCATGGTTCTTCACTGGACTCCCTCCAATGCATGGTTCAATGTAACTCTTTAAAACATCAAAAGACATCACTCCCAGCACCTGGATGGGCTCGAACCCCCCTCATCCTTTTGGTTAATAGTCAAATGTGGTAACCAATTTCGCCACAGGGACATAGCTGAGCTGTATCTTCAGTTTACTAGGAAAAATCACAGAATCACAGAATCACTTAAGAAAATCACACAATCACACAATCACACAGAATCGCTAAGAAAAACTTATATTTCAATAGACTAGGCTTTTTTGTTTGTTTGTTTCTTTTTTGTTTGTTTGTTGGTGTGGTTTGAAAATGAAAGTAGTAGAGATTACAGGAAGAACAGACTTGTGGTTGTTTGCTGTACCATGACAAGAGAGACTTTCAGTTCCCTACAGGAGAAAAATTTGTGAAGTAATCAGGCATGGGGCTCTAGGCAGCCTGGTCTAGTATTAGATATGGAGTTTGGCAGCCCTGCCTATGGCAGGGGTCTAGAGCTTGATAATCCTTGAGGTCCCTTCCAATCCAAGCTATTCTATGATTCTATTATTCTACAAATAGTAACTGTAGCAAGAGATGAAATCTCTTTCTTATAGTCAAAAAGAAGAAAAGAAACTAATGCTGTCTAAATGTACACTATAGAGATGATGTTTTTTTGTTTTGTTTTGTTTTGTTTTGTTTTGTTTTTCCACAAGCTTGATTGTCCTACAGATCTATGGTAACTTTGATTAGATTTTATCATTACCTTCAGGTGAGTTGCAGTGTGTTCAGAGCACTCAGTAAATCCCCAGAACAGATATTTATTTTTATTTTTAAATAAGAACTTGGCAAAGCCAGTAAATTTCAATGAGCAGTAGATTTCTTCAACTGATGACAAACATGGAAGATAACAGCGTTTTCACTCAAGTTGTTTGATGTTCTACTATACAGAAAAACAGAGCTCAAAGTTGAATGAGATGAACAAAACTATGATTTGTTTTTTAAATTATGTTTAAAAGTAATTATTTTTTACTGAAACAGTCCTTTTTTTTTTTTTTTTTTGGTAGGTTAAAAAGTTCTAGAAACTGAGGCATTTCTTTGCTCAGTTTCTTAAGTGTTCTCTGATGATTACAGATCTACTTATATAACTCTTTCCTCACATGGCAAGAAAAGTCTGCCTCTATGAGCAAGAGTTTGTAGGGTCAAGGTTTATAGTTGTAATAGAATGTGCAGGCAGAACTAAATAACAAAGAATAAAGTGAAAAACACCAGTAAATTAAAATAAAGCTGGAATACACTCAATTAGCTAAATTACTATTGATATCTGTCATTATAAAATACCCAGGGCTGTATAATTTTGTTCTAATCCCCTAAATGCACAACTAAGCAAGTGAGAGAACATATATTCCTACAACCCCCAGTGGAGACATTGAGATTATGCATGCTCTCACTAATTTAAAGAGGGACTTTCACACTGGGATACATTTTAAAAAGAGAACATTTAAATAAAAAGCAATTTGGTCTGCCTGTAATTGTATTCCCCTTGCTGTTATTGCTAATTATTGAAGATATTTGTGCTTGAATGGGTGAACTCCTATTTTTTTCATTCTTTTATTTTTTTTATTTTTCTTTCCTTTTTAAACAGCTCAGTTTCTACTTTCACTAAATCCTGCTGAAATCACAGGGTCAGGGTCTTTCTTTCATATTTCTGTTCACCAGTGGCAGCTAGGAGAGCAAAGTCAGCATGCTTAAATAGAGGGAGGCATACAAATACTGGGCTAAAAACTGAAGCTAGAATGATGCCATCCACGTTGAAATTAAAAATAAGTTCAAAAGATCAAAAGTTTAAACAATAAGGGTGATGAGCTGCTGGAATTAATTCATCAGAGAATTACTAGGTTCTTTCTCTGTGTGCTTTCTATTAAGACTGGATGCTTTTGGTTCTCAGCCTTTTAAATCAAGCTACATATCAGCCGTGTACATTATATGGGGCCTGGCAGAGATGCAGTATGGTTATTTTAATATACAAGAAAGTAAGTATCTAGTGGTCTGTTCTGCCCTTTGTACATATGAGTATAAACTTTGACCTTATTCTGGTGGAACTGAGAGGTGATGGGAAGAACAATGAAGTAGATTATACTTAGAAATGTTCACTGTTATTCTATTTTATGATTTGTGCCTGACAAAATACACAATCCCTTATTTCATTAGAGAGCAGAATAGCAGATGGAAAGATCTGTGATGAGTGTAGTGGAAAGTATGTGCACTGCTTAACATTCATACTCAAGCTGTGGACATACTAGCTTTTTCATGTACTGTGAACGTATGAATTCTGGGCATGGTGAGCAACTCTTGATTTCTCAGCTGTTCAAGAAACATTTCCATACTGGGGATACACCTATCAACAGAGAGATCTTGGCTCAAAGTGCATCAAATGCACCCAGTTGTGAAGGAAATGGAGATACTTGGAACTGCTCAGGTCAGAGTTAGCAGGCTACCTTCATCTCCTGAAGTGCTGGTCTAGTTGTAGAAGACTATAATTCTTTGATGGTGAATTACTCACAGAGTTCTCATTATTATTCTGAAATCTGGTATGGCTCTTATATTTTTCCAGCCATATGAAAGTTTTCAGATGTGGTTAATAGGATCAGAGAGACTGGCTGTCCTCCAAATTAATATATCTGAAGGCAGAATTTCAGAAAGCATATTTTGAATAAAGTGCCTCAAATATCTTCTGACTGAATTAGCATATCTAGCTGTGTGCTAGCATGCTTTTATAGGCACATACTTATCTGTAGGCATTTACTCTGTCTTTTAATAAATGTAATTGTTTATCCTGGTAAGTTATACATATCCTCACATGCTACATGTCTGAACACTTTCTCATTGCATTTTTTACTAACAATCATAACATAGTGAATTCACTTTATTTAAGTAAAGGTACCTCATCTGGCTTTAGTTTTCTGCTATGTTAGTTTCAGATCTGGCCATTCAACTATTTTTTAATGCTGCAGCTATCTTCCTCTTCTGCTTATGTAGGTTAGCAATTACAAGAACAGAGTAAACAAGAATTAGAAAACATGAAATATATTAAAAAAAATATACCTGACAGTATATTTGAAACAATTTGAAAAATATGTTGTTAGAATAAGTCAAGATTAAATTGTGGAATTCCTTGTTATATGTCTAGCTCAGACTAGACATGCTAGATATAGATGTATTTAGGGCATCGTTTCTTGGCACATAAGCTAACTGGCAAGCAACTGCTAGTATCTGCACTAAACTCTCATAGCCTCCAAGACAGAGTGACTGCATCCAAACTACCTTTTGGGAATGGGCCTAGCTTGTGTCTGACTCCCAAATTGTGCCTTGGAATTATCTGAGAAAGCCCTAATTGGTACAAACCAAAACTGTGCTAGGGACAGTTACAGCAGTATGACAGATGATCTAGTTCCAGATTCAGGAATATTTCCTGGCTTTGTTTAATTTCATGACATTTTTATCATGGATGTTAACAACATAAAGAATCCCAAGCCCAATTCTTTTTCCCTCCAAAAGACAATCTTAAACAAAACCCTCAACAATTCAACAAAGAGTAAAAATGATCTGTTAAAGCAAAGATATATAAGATACACACAAAATAATGACTACATATTATCCATGAAGACATGAGAAAGGTCCCTTTAATCTGCGAACTGTTGAAGATTAGAATATCACTGTATACTATATTCTTTGTATATTTATCTGTGGGGATATGATCTTGATCACTCCAGAAAAAAAGAATGCTAGTGTACAGTAAGAAAGAAAAATCTATGCTTTATTTATTTGTTTATCTGTTGGTTTTTTTTCCTGCTTGTTTGTCTGTGGGTTGTTGTTTGTTGTTGTTGTTTTTTACATTCAGCAATCAGAAGAGTGTATTAAGGTGGTCCCATGTGTGGTATCTCTCCCAGTATCAGGGCATATGCTTCCCAGGAGGACATGTGGTTTTACTTTGGAAAAAAAATCATTCTATCCTGGACTCCTGGGAAACAATTCTGCTTGTTGCTGATTTACCGCATCCAGTGTGTATGAGTTTAGGGCCAAGAAGTTGGTATACAATGCTGAGAAAATGAATTGTACCTATGGCACAGGAATGAAGCAGGATACAAGGCATAGTGGATAGTGTATGAGAGGGGATTAAAGGTTCATGGCAAATCTGTGCCTGAAGCTCTAGAAAAGCAATTATAGAGGTGAGCTGATCACTTCCCATTACAGATGAACTGCTTTAGCACATAACCCTGCCACTCTAATACTTTAAGAAGCAACTGTATGGAAAGTATGAGATAACAAGAATATCTGGTGACTGAAGATATACAAAAAATACATAGGTTTTCAAAATACTGACATTTACCACTCAGTCCTTTGAAATAACTTTAGAAAGTACACTTTCCTTCACTTTGTATACACACATACACAAGTATTTTGTTTTGCAAAAACAAACAGAAAATAATTTTGTGGAATACAGCAAAAAGACATTGCGTATAACAAACAACTCAGTGAGACTAGCACAAACCTTGTTCCCTCTACCTTGCTTAATTCAGGGTTTATACTCCCAAACTCTGTTCATCTGCTCTAATCCGAAATCTGTTCACAGGGCACCAAAGACATTCTCCCAAACACTATATCACTTTACAAATTAGTGTATATTTCAAAAGTATCTCTATTAGTTTCCTAAGTAAACAGTCAATGAGCTAACACAATGAAGAGGAGCAGTAGCTCTCATCAGAATAAGATTTATCATGTGTAGATGTTTTGTAAATTTGACAGCTACATTCTACTATATCCAGTTATATCCTGTACATTCTGTACCACACCTGTATTGAAGCTTTCTATTCCTGTTGTATCTCTCTTTTCAACAGAGGCTGAAAATTGTGTCTGTGTTTACCTTTTAAACTGACAGGTAGGAACACATAATACATTGTTGTTCAGTGACTGACAGGTGTGACTAACCAAATGGAGGGGAAAGAATCCATTGCTTTTAGACTGATCAATATTAGTGTTCCTCCCAATTGCTTGATCTTGAATGTTGCAAAATTCATCTGTAACCACTTTCAAATGGGACTCTGCCATTTATTAAATCTGAGACAGCACCATTACAATCAACTGAGACTCAAGATCTGCTGAATACTTGAAACTATAATTTCCAAATATCTTTCTTTACTTTAATTGAGGTTTGTTCTGCTGACAGCAGAATGCACCCTCAGCTGAATTTGAATAGACGTACTGCAATAATCAGTGACTCGACTTGAGTGAAAAAACATGTAGATGGCTCTCTGCATGGTTATGCCTCAGACAGACCTGACTCCATCTTTTCCTAATTAAAAGTGGTAATAACTGTTTTATTGGATCTAAATTACACTTTTACTTGACAAACTTAATTTAAAATGTGACCTATCAACTTAACGATGTTTTGAGGCTGGGCACAACTATACATAAATTAGAGGAGAGTGAGTCACATTGCAATAAAGAGGGAAAGACAAAAAACAAAATACAAAGGAAGGATAAAATATACTAAAACACTGTATCTAATGAGGTTTGCAATTTGTCTGGAATAGAATTAGAATTTATTCTACAAAATATTGCTTATTGAGCTAATGGTTAAAATCAAATGTATGGAGCTTTGATGTTTCTGATAGATGTGATTTGGCATCTGTAATTCAATTGTAATAAGTTTTAGAATTGAATTTGGAAGAAAAGAATGAAAAGCTGGTGCTTGTTGTCTGAATTCTAGCAAAAAGTATATCACCCTCTTGCGTGTGCTTTTCATCCATGCAGTTTTCTTTGTTTCTTTTTTTTTGTTTGTTTGTTTGTTTGTTTGTTTGATTGATTAAACAGGTAGCTGAGCATCCTTATTCCACACTGTCCAAAAGAAGAAGTGACTAACATTTGTACTGCAAACATGATGAAAATTTGAAGTGTTACCTAAGAATCTGATGCTATATTGGGCTGAGTCCCATGGGGAACGTTGCAGAGAACTTCTCAGATTCTCAGAAGCAGAAGACAAGGTCATAATCTATCCTTGTGAGTTAATTCTGTGATAGAGATTTTGCTTACTGGATTCAAAATATTCCTGATAGCACAAAGTCCCTACACAAAGGTAAAAGAGGACAGTCAAGGGCTTCCACTTGTTTGAACAATACACTGGGAAAACTTGTTACATCTATGCCAAAATCAAAATCCCTGGCTATTTTGTTTGTTTGTTTGTTTGTTTGGAGAGCTGTGGATAGTCTGAATATGTACAATCACACTTTCAAAGAGACTTCAACTAACTATTGTATATTGTCTTTGCCATAAGTAGTGAAAAATTGATTGGCCAGTGGGTACTTCTGCAATTATGGAAACACATCCTGAGGAACAGTGGAAGAGGGTGTTTGATTTACATTTCTTTAGAAGCAACTTTTCCAACTGGGCTTTGATATAGTCTTAAGTTTGATGGATTCTGAATATTTTCATGAAGTCACAGAACAGCTGAGGTGGGAAACCACTTCTGAAAATCTTAAAGTCAACTCTCCCCTGCTCAAGTAGGGGTCATCTTCAACAGGCTGTTCAAGATACATATCCAGTAGGAATATCTTTAGTGATGGAGTTTCTCTGGGCAACAAGTGTGTGGTAAGTAACCTTCAAACTAGGAGCATTTTCTTGCATTTAGGAAGAATTTCATGTGTTGCAGCTTGTGCCCATTGGCTCTTGTTCTGAATGAATCATGTTTTAGTCACCTTTTTGACACTACAGTGAAAACACATTGATGCAATGCATGTATCTCCCTTGGAAGAGTTAAGCTTCTATTTCAGTCTGTGGTTGATTTTACCATATGTTTTTGGTGGATTAAAACTGTATACTCAATAGTTGTCGGGGGGGAAATATTCTAGAAAGTCTTTGTCAACAGACGAGATAAATGTTTCAAATCACCTGATCCTTATCTTAAATTTTGAGTCTGTGTGGGAAGGGTTTGTATATTCAGGCAAGCAAAGGAATTACATTCCTGGTATGAGCTGGGAGTAGTAATTGAGTTATTCAGAAAACAACAAAGAAACTAGTTGCTGAAAGTGACATATAAATCTTCTCAAAAGTTGTCTTGCTTTTCATGTATTATTATTTATTTATTTATTTATTTATTTTCTTAGCACATGTTTTTGGATAACTGTATAAAAATAGAATACATTTTTTTCCGGAAACTTGGAAAAGATTTCTTTGATAATCTCTTTAGCCTGTAGGTGAATATTCCCATTCAATGAATATACTGGGAATAATCTCCCAGAAGAAGACATCCTTAGATTTTTTGACCTTCATGTTCCTACACATTGAACTCCTGATGACCAGCAGGTCATCAGGTGGAGGATATAGCTATAAATTCTGGGATTTTAGATTAATTCTATGAATGAAACAAGAAAAATGCAGTAACCTTGGCAGCCTCACTGCTCAGTTCATACATATTGCTTAAAACATCTCACCCACTGACTCTGGAAATAAACCCACTAACTTGAATATGTCTCCGAGTTCTCCTCCAAGAGCTGAATACTCAGGATGCCGCCATTCTACGGAACTGGAGCATGAATGATCCATACTGCACATGATATGATGCGGAATATTGACAGCAACACCACAAAACCATGACAAGTTGCATGTGAGAACGTCATCCATTTCAAGTTTTCCAGGCTACTTCCCAAAGCTCTGACCAAGAGTTGGCCTTGTCCTACACTGCTGAAACCGTGCTCTATCATATAAATCATCTTTTAATAACAACATGTGCCAGCAAGAGATTTTAGAAGCAGAACTATTATCCAGAGTCAGCACAAGGAAATAGTCATTCAAAGCATCTGGAGGTCGTCTAAGGGGATGAAAAAAAAAAAAAAAAGAAAAAAAAAAAAAAGAAAAAAAAAAGAAGGCTGATTTTACTGAGTAGACAGAAGAGGTAAAATTAAGAGACTAAATCTATAGTTAGAAGTTCATAGGGTGCGTCCATTTCCTATTTCAGTTTTCATAATGTAATGTCTGGTTAACTCACAACCTTCAGGATTCTCCAATAAAAAAAGTAGTTATTCTTTCATCTTTTATAATAGGCAAACAAAACACTAAAATTGTATCTGTAATATCAAACATGCACAACACCTAACCTAGACTTCAAGGTAAATGTATAGGTTGCTGGGATTCTTTATGAGGAAAATCTACGGAATGTGTCTGCTGGCCACCCTCTATAATTAGATACCTGGGTACCTATTTATGTTTTAATGTTTGTCACGAGGAGGGCAAGATGCAATACTGACTTCTGTCCAGGACATGGTCTCATAACAAAGCATATTCACTCTTTTTAATTTCTTGTCTTTAAGACATTAAGCTTTCTGCAATTTCTTTTCTACACAATAAGAATGCTAATAAGAGATCCTCTAGTAATAAGAGACCCTCTAGTATAGCTTATTAGCTACCAGTCCTTACTTAAGATATGAGCTGAAACTCCTTCACAAAATAAAGCTGAGACTTCAAGAATTAAGATATAAACCAGGAGGACAATAATCTATTAATTTTTAGAATAAAAATAAAAGTGCTAGCTAGCAATCCACCTGTGCGGTGTTGAATCGTCTTGGGTGAAATCACACAGCATGTGCATGGCATTCAAGGGATCAGGCCCAGCCAGCAGGTGTTCATGAAGGGCAGGTCATGCTTGAACAACCTCCCTTCCTTCTACGACTGGGTGACCAGACTGGTAAATAAGGGAAAGGCTGTTGAGGCAGTCTACCTAGACTTCAGCAAAGTCTTTGACACAGTCTCTCACAGTATTCTCCTGGGGAAACTGGCTGCCCATGGCCTGGACAGTTATACCCTCCTTTGGGTAAGAAACTGGCTAGAAGGCCATGCCCAGCGGGTAGTGGTTAATGGAGTTGAGTCCAGCTGGTGACCTGTTACAAGTGGTGTTGTCCCCCAGGGGTTAGTACTGGTGACCATCTTGTTTAATTATCTTCATTGATGACCTACACGAGGGGATTGAGTGGACCCTCAGTAAGTTTGCAGATGACACCAAGATGGGAGTTGGTGCCTGAGGGTAGGGAGGCCCTTCAGAGGGATCTGGATAGGCTGGATCACTGGGCTGAGGTGAATGGGATAAGGTTCATCAAGGCCAAGTGCTGGGTCCTGCACTTTAGCCACAATAACCCCATGCAGCACTATAGGCTTGGGGCTGAGTGGCTGGATGACTGTGAAGAGGAAAGAGACCTTGGGGTGTTGGTCGATGCTCGGCTGAACATGAGCCAACACTATGCCCAGGTGTCCAAGAGGGCCAATGCCATCCTGGCCAGTATAAGAAATAATGTGACCAGTAGGAGGAGAGTGGTAATCATCCCCCTATACTCAGCACTGGTGAGGCTGCACCTAGACTATTGTGCTCAGTTTTGGTCTCCTCACTACAAGAAAGACACTGGGGCTCTGGAGCATGTTCAAAGAAGGGCAGCAAAGCTGGTGAGGGGTCTGGAGCTCAAGTCTGGAGCTGAGGGAGCTGGGATTTTTTAGTCTGGAGAAGAGGAGGCTCAGGGGAGACGTCATTGCACTCTACCACTTACTGAAGAGAGGTTGGGATGAGAAGGGGCTTGACCTTTTTTCCTAGGCAACAAACAGGACCAGAGGAAATGGCTGCAAATTGTACAAGAGGAGGTTTAGATTAGACATAAGGAAAAACTTTTTCTTTCAGAGTGGTCAGGCACTGGAATGGCCTGCCCAGGGAGGTGGTGGAGTCGCCATCCCTGACAGTGTTCAAGAGGCATCTGGATGAGGAGCTACAAGATATGGTTTAGTGGTTTGCTGTAGTTATTGTAATGGGAGGACAGTTGGACTAGATGATTTTGTGGGTCCTTTCTAACCATGTGATTCCATGATTCTATGAAAAAATCTTCATTATCTGTATCTTCTTTGGCTGTTTCTAGAACTTGACATTCAGGAATAATTGAGCTATTTTGAAACAAATAGCCATAAGGTCTAGGGTCCTGAATATTGAATCCACTCATAAACTGGTAACTATGCTCTGTTACCTGTCTGAATGATGCTGAACTCTTTGTCTGCAGTGCCTGTAATACTTATGTGGCTTGGTTCAGTGATCTTTCACATGGTTGAACAACATTTTCCTTATACCAGACAGGACTAACTAATTGTAATAATACTGGCTTTTCAGTGCTTCTTCTGTTATTGTCACAAAAATATTTGTTTATTACATATGGTTCAGTAGTTGTCTGTTTTATGACTTGTTATCTATCTTTCACTTCCAAAAGGAACAAAACAAAACAAAACAAAGCACACGCTCACACACACACAGAAGCAATCAACCAAACAAAATCAAAATGTTAAGTGGAAAATATACACATTTTCACCACATGCATCATCATGAGGAAATAACAAAGTGTAACTAATCTGCATTGTGTGGATTGGGAGAGTTCCACCCTGCAATTGGCCAAGATTTCTGAGGATTTCTTTTGACAATTACAGGGTTGGTTTTTTTGTTTTGTTTTGTTTTTAATTCTTCTTAACTTCTGCAGTACACATCTGAATAAGAAATTTTACATATTAAAAATAAACAATTTATCCATGGCTTCAATAAATCAATAAACGAACGTGATCAGGACACCAAATGGTGTTAGCAAATGACAGATCATTTCCTCCTATACAAAATAAGGCAGCCTTGGCACTATGATGTTTGAACACACCAGTAAATCAGGAAACAGGAAAGTTTTACCATAGGAAGATTAGCAGTATGAAGTAGAATTTATATTACTGTTCATTTCACAGGCAAGAATACCAGCTACCCAGCTGAGGAAAAGATTGAAAATAAAATGAAATGTAATAGAGATTTATTTTTTTCCCCTGGAAATCTTTGAAGAAAAGAAAATGGAGACGAAGTATGCATGCCTGTGTCATTCTTGATGTCCTTGTTGATATGTTTGTATAGATAGAAAGAGACAGGGAAAAAAAAAAAAAAAAAAAAAAAAAAAGAATTAGTGTGGAGAATATCACACTTGTTAGTGTACTCTGAGGAAGGCAAATCTGAGTTTTGGCAGAAGAAAATAGTTGAAGTTTCTCCTTCCATATGTAGTCTTTGGCAGAATTGCAATATCTTGAAAACAAAGCTTGTACTTTTGGTATCTAGAATCATTCAAAAAGTTCATCAGAGATAGAGCTTTGGTAACCGACTGAAATAATAGTTTTTAACAGCCGAGATATTTTATTTCAGTGAACTTAGTTAAGTGAATCTCATGAAGAGAACTGAGCAGATGTGGGTAAGCAGTAACAGTCCAGTGGATTAACTTCTCCAAGTATATCAGTATACTCATTTTGTTGGAGTGAGAACTTTCTGGCATTCAGATACAAATATCTACACAATTACAAGGGCTACTCTGAAAATAATGCCCCCTGTTTTACTATTTTGCCCCACAATGTCAGAGGTGGTTATTGGTGGTATGGCAGTAAAAGCTGAACTTTCCAACCGGCATTCCATTCCATTTTGTTGCTGTGCAACTAATGGCAGCAGAGTAGCAGTCTGGCAAAATGGCATCTGACATGGAAGTCCATATGAAGCAAAGGCGTGTCACTGAATTCCTCTCTGCAGTGGAAATGACACCCACTGCCATCCATCGATACTGGACGAACATTTATGGAGACCAAACTGTGTATTTGGGCACAGTGAGGCAGTGGATGGTGCGTTTCAATAGATGGAAAATAGACAGTGGATCACTGCTACTGGTGCAGATATTTATGAGCGCAGCATAGAGGCTCTTGTCCATTGTTGGCAGAAATGCATAGTGAATGATAGTGACTGGGTTGAAAAAAAGTGTTTTGTAGCTGACAATTTCCTCTATCAAACTGAGTTATTGTCCTCTCTGAATCCTGGTTTCCATAGAAATAACTAGAAGGCATTACTTTCAGAGCAAAAGCAATTTCTCATTTTGTTCAAATAATCAAAACATATAGATTTGTGTAGAGACTGTACATACATTTGTACACGTGTGTGAGAAAGGGTGCACAAGGGACTAGTAAATTATATATATATAGATATAAATAAATTTAATAAGAAGAGTATTTAATTCTTCCTCTCTCAAAAGTTAGTGTAATGATAATCACTGATACAAAGTGGTGAAGTTTCATATTTACTTTGCATAAAGTACTTGATGAGACATCAGCTAAAATTGTCCCCCAAAAGGCTGTTTCTTCATTAAGATTGAAAGGGGGGAAGTTGACATTTTTCATGTGACCTTAATTGTGACTAAACACTTGAACGACTTCAGGATTTCTTTACTGAAATTTAAAGCTGCTTTTCCCTTAACTCAAATTAACTGAGAATTGATAAAAGTGGAGTGAAATTTCACACAAATTTTGATCAGAGTGAGTATTTGAAGTATTCTGACAGAGTTCTTTTGAAAGAGCTGACCCCATCAATTCACTCCGGCTAAAGATTTTACGATGCAATTAAAAACATTTCCAAATTTTCTCTTCATATGAACTAATAACCGCTAAAAGTTGAATGTAGCTTCTAATACACTCTTCAAATCCTTGGGGTAAATAAATGAAAAAAAGTATACATATATCAATGCAACAATGCATTGCAATTATTGCAACATGATAGAGAAAATGCCTTGGAATTTCACAGTGACATTTGAAATGCTCTGTGATAAGTACACAGTGAAACCAAGTTGATAGTCTTATTGTGCATATAGTGGCCAAATTTTCCAGGATAAACTGTTTGTGTTTGTATTACCATAGAAGAAGCATAACTAAATATTTGTTTCTGTATTTGTCCCATTTCCCTTGAAAACAGCACCAAACCTACCCACATCCATCTATATGACCCAATATTATTTAAAATAGTTTTTCAGATGTCCCCAGAAGTCTTTTGCAAGATGATGAAATTAATTTGTGTGTATAATATCTCAACACAGCTTGCTTACTGTCTCCAGTGCCTTTCTTCTTGAGTTAGAAATGCTTGACAGTCCTCCATGAGATTCATGAATGTTTATAAAATCTTACTATGAGTTACTTCTAGTGAAAATGTCAGTGGTTACTATATAACTATGTTAGGATAACTTATAGCAAGCTTGAACCAATTTATGGCTTCTGTGTGAGGGGGTAATGCAGAATCTTATTATGTAAATTTGTTAAACCATATTTCACTTGAAAGTTTTTCCTCCTCCTGTGACCAGAGGAGACTGAGCTAGAAAAAGCAGTACGCCTCTTCCTGACACTCTTGAACGTGATGATCATATTGAACATTACAGTTATTATAATGTGCTCTTTTAATTTTCACAAAGAAGTGGACTATTAAATCCAAGAAATGCAATGCGTGGAGAAAGAAAAATCTGAATGTGCAAGGGACAAAGCAACCCTCTAACATATCTCATTTTCGTTGTTCTTTTAAAATTTTATTTCTGCTCTTTGCTTGCATTTTATTATTTAAGAGTTTTATGCTTGTCGTAACTCATCTGTAATATTTAATTGATTCCTCCAGTTGTCTCGTACTGCTGTGGGCATTCTAATCAATTAAGAATCTCCATTGAACTGTGGCCTCCTATTTTCCCTCCTCCACCTTTCTTCCATTAAATCTCTTGAGTGTGACTGCATGCCTACTTGTGTTTACGTATGGATGTGCTTGTTTGCTCTTTTAACTTAAATCAAGTTCTTTCATTCTCTTTATCATGAGGTTGCTTATCTCTGTCTGTGTTTCCTCCAGATCTGTATTCTGTGGGACTCACTTTAATTTCCAGCTAACCAAAAAGCTGCTTGCACAGCATCCAGCAACAGAAACAGTATTTCTGTTTATCAGGCAATCTTGTGATATTATTGCAGCAATATATCTATAATGACTCAGTGTCATAACCAATGTTATCATCAGGCAGCAAGAACCTAAATAATCCTCTAAGATCCCACAAAGCCTTTCAGTTTATTTAGTTCTTTCTACATCTCTAAAATTCAGCTGGATAGCAAAACTTCACAGATTTTCTTCCTTTCTTGCACTTTACTGTTTCTTTTTCTCATCCCATTTATTTGAGAAACTATCTTTTGATTTAATCTCTGTGTACTCCAGAGCTTTGAAATTTCAATTGTTAATGCCTTTTCCCCTGGATTATTGTTGTCCTTGACATTTGGTCTGCTGAATATTTAAAGTTGAAAAATCAGATTCACAGACACTCCTAACCTCTCCAATACTTATGAACAGGAAGTGTTCATATGTATCTTTACTACAGTGGCCACTGTATAATCAAGGATGCGGAACAGACTTCCAGGATTAAGCAATTATTGTTCTGTTGTGATGTAATACAGATGTTTATCTACCATGTAAATCTCTCTGACAAAAAATATTCACATTTTTGCAGATGGTAAGGAAATATACTTTCCTCAGCACTTTTGTAATATGTATGTTATGGATTGAGAGGAAGTTTGCATGCAGATACCCTTCCTTTGGCCCTAAAAGTTGCATCCAGTATTTCCAAGGCAGAATTAGAGCAAGCAACAAAAAAACATATTGCACTCTCCTAAAAATTCAATCATACTGTTTCTTTCCTCCTTTAACAACAGATTGAAAGGCTCAATGTCCAGAGACATGGCGGCTTCTTAAAGACCCTGATGTGGCTAAATTTTATTGTGTTCCATACTGATGGACAGTCAGCTGAATATGAGCCAGCAGTGTGCCCAGGTGGCCAAGAAGGCCAATGGTATCCTGGCTTGTATCAGGAATGGTGTGATGAGCAGGACTAGGGAAGTCATCCTGCCTGTGTACTCGGCATTGGTGAGGCCTCACCTCGAGTACTGTGTTCAGTTTTGGGCACCTCAGTATAGAAAGGACATGGAGGTGCTGCAGCAGGTCCTGAGAAGGGCCACAAGGCTTGTGAAGGTCTTGTAGTATATGCCCTATGAGTAGAGGCTGACAGACATGGGGATGTTTAGTCTGGGGAAAAGGAGGCTGAGGGGAAACCTTATTGTTCTCTTTCAGTATCTGAAAGGTGCTTAAAGCAAGAAAGGTGCTAGTCACTTCTCACAGGTGACAGGGCGAGGGGAAATGGTCTCAAGTTGTGCCAGGGCAAGTTTAGGTTGGACGTTAAGAAACACTTCTTTACAGAAGGGGTAGTTAAACACTGGAGTAGGCTCCCCAGTGAGGTGGTTGAGTCACCATCCCTGAATGTGTTTAAAAAACATTTGGATGTGTTGCTCATGGCCATGATTTAGCAAAGGGCTGTTAGTTAGGGTATTATGGTTAGGTTGTTGTTGGACTCGATGATCTTTAAGGTCTTTTCCAACCTCAGTGATTCTGTGATTCTATGATTCTGTTCTTTGTGTTATTCTTGTACTTTTGAATTCAGGAATCTTCTGTGCTGGATGTACCCAAGGGGGGCTAACTTGTTAGCTTGGACTTGAATTTGCATTGGACAAAAGTCTATACATTTTCTCCACATAGACATTCCACTTATTACATCTGTTTTCTCTTCCCTAGAATCCCTAGGGAAACCTTAAAAAGTATTGTACTACCAGTCTGCTGGCTCAGCCTTTTTTTCCTCTTGGAAGTATAACATTAAAATCCTTTCCCCAGGGGAAAAAAAAAATATATATATATATATATATGTATATATATAAAGAAAATTTATCTGATAGTTTCTTTTTTCTTTTTCTGTCTTATAATTGCTAAGTTGGTCAGCAATGATTACTTTCTTCTTTTCTTCTGAGTTATTTTTTTTCCTCTGTTCTTTCTTTTGATGATGTTACAAAGAACCCATGGAAAAAAAAGACCTAAAAGACATAAATTATGTGACTGGAAAGTGTGATGCCTTTTTATTGCTTCACACTTTCAGGGAAAAAGTATTCATTTTACTTTTATGGAAGACAGCACAACACTAGACCAGATTCTTTTCAGTTAAGAACACTTGTGACTGATTAACTGAATGTAAATCAAATTTATTTGGCAAGTGTGAATAATGTGCTCATTTAAAACTTAGAAATTTATACAATAGTTATTTCACTCAAATGCAACCAGTTACAGAATCCAGGCTTTGTGTACTTGTGTAGTAAATGGGAAATGCTGGCTACCCATTGCTTCAGTGAATATTTATGTTGATTGCAAACACTTTGCTTCTGAAAAGTTTCAAAACTTCCCTTTTGCTATTTCATAGAAAGTAAGTATGATTACAGAGACATTACCAGTGCACATCCTGATAGTTTTCCTATACGAAAGGACTGCTTCAGAGTTTGGTACAAGCTAGTTATGAGAGCATTTTGGTGCCCACAAAGCTGTGCAAAGCAGCTCTGACTCAGCCCCGATTTAGCACAGTATCTGGTATAGCTGTTTAGCTCATGTTTCTTTAATTTGTCAGTGTTAGCTTTGCCCTTCAAATGGTTTTTGAGGTACTACAAGCAGTCATTCACATGTATGCATATACTCTTACAGGCTCTTTGAATTGCATTTATAGCAGTTATATCTCTTGGAAGGTTTCTTTCAGCTGGTAACAAACTTCTGGTCTGTAAAATTACATCTGTGTTTGGCTAAAATCAAGCAATTTCTAAAAATATATTTTCTAAAAGATGGTGTGTATGCACATGAGACTTGATTGCTACATTTCCTTCTATAAACTGTCTCTAATTTCTTAAACTGGTATACAATTTCACATTGAAGGTATGGAGAACAAATGTTTGGTGAGAGAAAGGCAGTAGTAGCTATTAAAATTTACCATTTGATAGATGACTTCCTTATTGTAAAATAGGAATATGTCACAGCTCACTTCATGATTTGTCAGACCACAGACAGTTGGCTGTCTCTGTTTATATTAATATGTTGGTTAGCTTACAAATCTACTTGGTTATTTGGAGTGGCAATGTGAGGAATTGATGATGCTGTAAGAGTCCAGTAAGATTAGAAATAATATTGCTGCCACTTGCAGAAATCAACAAACCTGGAGTCCTTGTTTAAGCTCAGGAATATGGAAAATCTAGAAAGGAAATACCTCTGATATAATAAAAATACATATATTCTTGAACAGTTTAATTTACAACCTATGAAAAATGCATACTTGAGATTGAACTAGGTAATCAGATAACACCTTTGTTCTCCATTAGGAAAACAATTGTAAAACGTAGTCAGCATCTGTACAGAACTATCTCCTGAAGACTTGCATTCCTGATGTAAATAGCTTGGAAGGACAAAACTTGCCTGCTCTACAATCTTAAATTACAGTGGGTTTCATTTGTTATTGATTCTTAAGATACAGTGAAATGCTGCCTCTGGAGTGTGCTTGCTGACATGGCAGATGGTCTTTATTACTCCTAAAGGTCTGTTTGGTTAATGGCACTCTACCCTTCCCTTTCAATTAAACATCAGCAACACATTTTTATGGCCTCTAAAGCAGCATTTATTGGCATCATCTATGGACACAATTGGGTAATCCCCTAATTGCAATTCTGATGACTAACTTGAAGATACATTGAAGACAAACTGAACTTTTAAGATCAGTGAGCTTCTGTGAATGGCAATAAAATCTGAGGAATGTTCTAAGTCTATTCATTTTATAGTTTTAATCTCTCCACATAGATAGTTAAAGGTAATCCAGAAACACCAGTTTAACACTCCTGTGTTGCAGAATTTCACCTGAAGCACATATGTTTGCTGTTGTACTCTAGAGGTCCATTATAAACAAGAACGTGCAAATAAACTGTCCTCATATCCTAGAGAAGCTAAAACACATGCCACAGGTGTTCAAAAAGTTCCTGATCCTAATTAAGCCATTGCAGAAGTCCACTGCCATCAGTGTGCCTTGGTCACAGATGTAATAGCCATTTTAAGTCACTTACAAAGGGTTCCATAGAAGTTCCATATTCAAGCATTTATCATCAGAACAGACCACACTTAAATTAACTTAATTAACTCTAACTGTAATGAGATACAGTCATTTTGTTTTATATTGATAGCTCTTTAGCTGTATTTAAATGTCACGTTTTCACAAAGGATAATTACTCTTTCTCAGAAGAAAAAAATCTGGAATTTTAACACTGTTATATGCTGTTATCCCCCTTTCTTCAGCTGAGGATGTGAACTTTTCCATGTTGGCAATTGTGGAGAGCCACTATTTTTGGTACCCTTTGAAACGAGCATTTAGAATCAGAGTATACTTTTAAAGACTTAAGTCAAAAAGTGCTTTAAACTAAACCAAATCTAGGATTCACTTGTACCTTTGTCTCTCCTGTGCCTCATCCATCAAGTGATACTTCTAATGCTACCTGAGCATGAAACTATGTCTGTCTGAAAGGATTACTGAGGCTGTAGATCACTGAGAGATAGTGTATGCTTGCTCTGTATGTCTGCTGTTCTACACTTTTGCCTAAGCTTTCAAGATTGCCCACTGCTGAAACAAGACACTTGTCCAGAAGGAATTTTGATCTCGTGAACAGCATTATGTTCTCAGCTGTGCTTGTCACAGTAAAGTGAACTGATGTATTGATGATGATTTTCTTGTGTTCATCTGCTAGGTCTTTGGACATAAATTCATTGGGAAAATTAATGTCCCTTCTGGACTTTCTAGAAAACACTTCTGAAAAAGGTAATAATAAACATACATAAAAAGCTACACAATTCTCTCATAGACAGCATTCAGCTAAAACTATAGTGTTAGACTGTATCAAATAAATGGATAAGGATATTATTTTGTTTTTAAATAAGTTATCCTCTGCTGTTCTAAATTAGAATGTGTCTTTTATTCATTCACTGCAGGGAATGTAGTATATCTCTAGCTATAAACTACCCAATGTTTTTGGAAAATAATATCCCTGCCAGTATGTGCATTCTCAATCAACAACCTCTGAGTAACTGTTGGGGCCACCCACAACTGCCACCATTTTACTGAGAATAAAAAAGGAAATAATATTAGAAAGCCTCACACCAGTTCACACAGGTATCTTATGTTTCTGATGCTTACATTTATAAAGGAAAGTTTTCTGTTCATAATTTTTATTGCTTTGTACTGTTAAGGTTCTTTTCAGCCTAGTGTAATGCATCACTTTTAAATAGTATCTTTTCACTTACCACTCATGACACGTTTGCTGTTCCTAAGTTTTGGACTGAAAAATTCATAGTCCTGTCCTTGTCAACAATAGCAGTAAGAATTACAAGATCCTTATGCTTTTGTGATTATTTCTTCAGATATTGCATATTAAAATTCAACACAGATAGAATTTGTAAAGCAAAAAAAAATTGGCCTGTCTGGATGTTATATGAGCTAGCTGTGAATGTCACTTATTATAATAGCATTCCTAGCAAATGACAGGTCAAAGTCTGGGGTTTCAAAGTATTTATGTAGAGTGTCAGTCATTTCCTCCTGCCAGTTCAAATATACAGTCGTCTAGACATGTCTTTAAGGGATGCCTCTGACTTTTCATGAAAAATTCCTTATGCCTTTACCTTATTTAGAGGGCCTTAATGATTGGAACTCAAAGAGAGAGTGATAATGACATATGTGAAAGGAAGACCTGAAACAGCTGTACTATTTTTGTTACTATTACTTGCCCTCCCAAATTTATACTACAGTTTGACTCTTTTCCCCTCTCTACTTCTTAAATAAATAGATTTTCCTTGATTTTTCATCAGATAGCAACCTTAGCTTTTTAAGTTCAGAGTAAAGAATTTCAATAATGAAATAACAGAAGCTGCAGCATAAGGGAGGGTCATGGCAAGACATTAATTTAATTGCTTCCTACAGAAAACATACAATCAACAGGAAAGATTAAACTAACTTTGCAAAGAGTACTTAAGATATTTAGAAAGTAGCTTGCAATTAAAAATGACTTGCTTGCTTTGTTTTAGAAATTTTTTTCTTTAGTTCAAATATGATGTTCACCTCTTCAAGTGCAGTTCTCCTGATGGCACTCTCATCTCTGCTTCAAATGGAAAATGAGTAGTAAAAGTTCCACTAAATGTAGATTTAATTGCAGAAGCTTAGAATAGTTTTCTGAATATCTGTGTCCTTGAAACATACTTTTTTTTTCCAAAAAATTATTTAAATTTTTATTTGCAAGTAGCACAAAATATGTATTGTATGTATTATATTTTTGAGCATGTCAGTAATTTATTTATGGTGAGATGCTTTGTTTATATTTAGTTTGTTAGATCTACCAACAACAAACTAAGGTAATAATTCCAGTTTAAGGTTCTCTAAACTTATTACTGTTTATCTTTTTTTGTCTCCACAGAAATCACTGGAACTTATTGAACATAAATGTGTGGTAACTGGTATTGTATGCTCTAGAAAATCTCACAAATATACAACTTCTCATCATATAATCTTTCATTATTCATTAAGAAATTTTGTATTATAATCTCAGTTGACACAGAACTGAGCAATATATATATATATATACATATAAATCCAGATTAAACAGAGGTTCCTGAGTTCTAAAAAGAAAAGAACTGTTACTCCATTATTTATGTATGTCTTAAGTGTTTTTGCAGTGGCCTGAGTGGTTCAGATATTCTGGTGTTTCTTCATCATGCCTTTATGAATTTTCTCTTGCCAAAGTCTTTTTTCTCATGAAGAATTTAGAATTTCATGTTAATCATCATGCCAAGTGTAAAACTGGTCTATAATCTAACAAACTGCACACCGGTAATTTAAGTAAGTTCACTACCTTTACCATGCTTCTGGGAATTTAAGTGTTTCTGGCAACATTCAGTTGTACTGGTTTTATTGTGAGAACACTGATGCTCATGAAGACTGCTATTTGCATTAATATTTCTTCCAGAGTCTGACTTGCAAAGTTGAATGCAAGTGGGAAGGTGGAATGGGGCCTGCAGACTTAAATGGTTGACAAATGTCCTAGTTCTAGTACAGATAGCAGGTAACTTAATTATGTAAATCAGCAGGAGATTGACCCTGCAATGAATTTGTAATAATATACTAATTGTCTGATAAAGAAAACAAATAAGACATCAGTGGTAAATCTTCATCTCAGCATGTAGAAATTTACATGCCTGAATCTTGTTACTAATGAGAATTGTACATAAATCTTGAGAAGCCAGGAGAAAGATTTAAGTGGATTTTTTTCTCTACATTTTCCTATTTAGGAGAAGAGTTGAAATTGAGCTTAAGTCTGCCTTGGCTCTTCTGTTTTGATTTTGAGAGTGAGTCATAGCTGTTCTTTAATATTATCTGTATTAGTCTCCTGTAGTATGTAAATTGGTTGTAGGTCAAAAAAGTCAAGACCTTTCAAACATGGTGTGGAATAAAAGTTGTTTCTCAAAGGAGAAATTCTATGCAATTTGTGGACAAAAATTGCCTTGAAAGAAATATCTCTTTTAAAATTCCAGAAAAAACCTAGTGAAATTTTAAAAATTACATTTTACATTCTCATTTTCTGATTTCTCTTTAGTCATAACAGACATCTAAAATACTTCTGCTGCTGCTGTGTCACAATAATGAGATATGCTATTTGTATAATCATTTTTTTTTGTAGCAACTAGTGATAGAAACATCATCTGGAGATCAAAGTGTCTTTTGTTCTGTTCTGAAAAAGCTTCAAACTGCTGCTTGAAACTTTTCAGAAGATACTTTTGAAAGTACTACCTTTCATATATAATCTCAAAGATATCTGTCTCTTTATCTGACACCCTGAAATTTTTAATGGCATAGATATTCTAATTTTCAGCTTGTTAATTAGTAATATCAACAGCTGTTAATTTATTATTGAAGTAGGTATATCAGAAAACAATATTTTTAAAATCACAAATTAAGTGCTAAAAGATCTTAGAATTTCTTTGCCACCACAAAGTGTTTTAAAAAAATAATTTTGAAAAACAATTTTACAAATTTTCAGATTTTTTTTTTATGTTTGTTTTTGAGTTTTCAGTGTATTCCTAAACAAATAGAAAGATCATAAGTGTCTTTTTCTTACTATCTGAAAACTCAGTAATAACATAATTCCTGGAAGTGAAGATTTAGTAAGAGAATACCATGAGAACTGTGATTACTACTGATAATAAAAATGAAACTGGAGAAAAACACAAGTTGCTCTAGGGTGGTTTTAATTCACAGTTAACTCGGTTTAGTGGTTTTGTGGTATTCTACTGTCTAGGCATCAATTAGGGTTCATCAATTATTTCAATAATACTAATTATTTAAAGAGGACTCAAAAGGAAGTAATGACCAGAATTTCTTTTCAGGAAGTGTGAAAAGGTTGAATTATACACCAAGATAAACTCCTCCATGATCCACTATATGGGACTTAGAGTGTTCACTTTACGGAATTAAAAGTAACAACAGCAGAAACTAATCAGACTGTTTTTGAACTTGGACTAAAATGTAGTATTTAGTATCATAAACTTATCTAGTTTATTTATGTTTTTATTTTGTTTTGTCATTACCAAAAAGCAAAACAAAACATAAAGGCTAGATCTCTTGTGATCAGTGTTAATTTACCTGTATCCTTAGTTCTTATAAGAAACATTATGTAGTTCAAACATTGGTTGTAAGTGTCCTTTCACTATGGAAAGACTTAAATTATGCTTCTTCCTTTCCACAGGATTAAAATATATTGTTTACAGCCATTATCCTCAAGTATTTTCAGGATTTAAAGAAGTATTTAGTATATTGTCTCTCTGTCACAGGATTTGATTTCACTAACTCAGATTATGTATGAAATGGTGGTTGCAATACTTAGCTGTTTTGAAATGTAAACATAAATCTTGGCAATCTCAAAGCAACACAGGAATGGTGACTTACAAATTAAACAGTTATTTTGACTTGTAAAATCCTTTGAGAAATCTTCAGATGGCAGCTGTGGACCAGTTGGCAAATTAAGGCTTAGATATGTTTTAAGTGTACAAGATAGCAGACAAATCAGTCTCTCAGCTGACAACTTTATTGAAAGGCTCTCTTAAAACAGCTCTGGATGGGCTCCAGTTTTAGGCTGCTTTATGCTGTTGTCTCTTCTCATTCTCACAGTTTAGGGGCTTTTGTCACTCTTAGGATGTCTCTGTCTCCATTTCATTCCCACAGAATGCATCCATCAGTTACAGTTAATCAGTTATCTTGTCTGATCCCCATCTGAATTTCCATTCCTTGTACTGCAGTACCTTACAAAGACTGGAACATTTCAAATGTCATAATTGGTCTGAGAGCTAAATACCACCTTAAAAAATAAAATAAAATAAAATAAAATAAAATAAAATAAAATAAAATAAAATAAAATAAAATAAAATAAAATAAAATAAAATAAAATAAAATAAAATAAATATATATATATTTATTTCCTGGTTTGTTTTTAAATTCAGGAATTTTGAACAACATTTTCTTTCACTATAATCGAAACATTCTGTGTGGTTCAGCTTTACATTGGATTCATACATTTACATTCAATGTTCTACATCATTATTTTATTTTTATTTCAGCATCTTTCTTCTCAGTTCATAGAATCATAGAATCACAAGGTTGGAAAGAACCTACAAGATCATCTAGTCCAACCGTCCTAAACTAAACCCTTTACCATACCTACAGAAAAACCACTAAACCATATCTCCTAGCTCCCTATCCAGACACCCTTTAAACAAAATCCAGATGTCCATTTAAACTCCTTTGCCAGTGTATAACTCTCTAACCTGAATTTACTGCATTTATACATAATTTCACTCTGTCTTCTTCCTCTCCTTTATTTACACGATTTCACAGAATCACAGAATCACATAGAATCATACAGATTAGAAAGGACTTCATGGGCATCATCTAGTCCAATACCCTCCTAAGCATGTTCTTTACACCAGGTTGCACAGGAAAGCATCCAAGTGGGTTTTGAATATATCCAGTGAAGGATACTCCATAACCTCTCTGGGCAGCTTTTCCCAGTGCTCTGTCATCCTCAAAGAAGTTTTTCTTCATGTTAATATAGAACTTCCTGTGTCACAGTTTGTATCCATTGCCTCTTGTTCTGTTGCTGGGCACCACCAAAAACATCTTGGTCCCATCCACCTGACTTGCCATTAGATGCTTCTAAGCATTGATGGGATCCACCCTCAATCTTTTTTCCAGGTTGTACAGTCCCAACTTTCTCAGCCTTTCCTCTTAGGGGAGATGTTCTAGGCCACTTATCATCTGTGTGGTTCTTTTCTGGATTGTCTTTAGACATTTTTTTTTTTAACTGAAGAGCCCAGAACTAGACACAGTATTATAGATGTGGCCTCATCAGGGCAGAGAGGGAGGATCACCTCTTTCAACTTTCTAGCTATGTTGCACTCCATATATGATGCACTCCAGTATGCCACTGACCTTCTAGGCAACAAGAGCACACTGCCAGCTTATGGCCAATCTGTTGTCCACCAGAACACCCAGATCATTCATTGCAGAGCTCCTTTTTCAGTAGGTCAGTCCCTAATTCGTACTGAAGCATGTGGTTATTCATTGCCAGATGCAGAACTCCACAATTGCCCTTGCTGCATCTCATCAGGTACTCAACTCTCCAGTCTGTCCAGATCTTGAAGAATGGCAGCACAGCCTTCTGGTGTATCTGCCACTACTACCAGCTTGGTATTGTCAGCAAATTTAAATCTAGGTTAGATCATTACTACTCAGAATTCTAGAATATATTGCACTATTACATATAATAAGGAAAATTGTTGTATTTCTCCTTTATCTAGACTAGTGAAAGCCAAAAATCTTTCCGATTTCTCTTCTGTTTGAGTTAAGCACATTGAGATCAGCTTCAAGAAACAGTGAGAGCATGTTATAGTCACTGAGAAAATATACTCAGCTCTCCAAAGGACCTGCCTCAGAGCTTGTTGAACAATTAAAAAAATAAACAAAAAACTCTCAGAGGATTTCTTCATGGGATAGGTTTATTCCTGGCTTCATTTATAAAAAAAAAATTTGGAGCCCTGCTCATATGACCTAAATATGAAGTGTTCTTGACCAAATCTTGTTTATCTTAAATGGACTTTGAAATCGATCCTATTTTAAGCAGAAATTGGGGCTAGATTTCTCCATGGGTTCCTTCCAGTTTTAAATTATTCAGTGATTCTGCAATTGATACCTAAGCTTCAACTATGGCAACACACAAGGATAATATTTTCAGGATTTCCTCTTTGATATTTATCCTCGAATTTTACATTTACTATAAATTAAAGCTGGGATTTTCATTATAGTAGTTGTAACTGAAGGGGTTATTGAAGAGAAAACACTAGAAATATTGCAGAAAAAAAACACCAGGTGACCACTTGAAAATAAAAGTAGTAAAATGTGATGACCTGAATTTACATTCCCATGTATACGGTTTTATAATCCTTTGAATCTTAGAAGAAAATTTCATCAGATTACATATAATAATTTCATATATTGTAAGAGCCAAAGAGGAGGAAATTCTAACTTAGAACAAGTCTGAAGTTCCCTTACATGAAGTAGTTTTTGTTTTAGAGATACTGTGTTGCCTCCACCAGTTTATGTGTGTGTGTATCTATGAATATTTTTAATAAACGATGTTGATTTTTATATGTACACTATGTAATAAAAAAGCTTACATCTGGTGGGATGTTAATCACCTCATAGATTATAGGAATAAACTTGAAGATATATATACATATACATGCTTATCCATTCTTTTCAGTAATAGGACCCAAGGGAGCAGCATGGAGCTGTGTCAGAGGAGGATCAGATTGATGTTAGTTAAAGTTTCTTCACCAGAGGGTAGTCAGACCCTGAAATAGGCTCCCCAGGATGATGGTCATGGCCCTCAACTGGAGTTCAAGTGTTTGGACAACACTCTCAGACATAGGGTTTGAATTTAGAGTGGTTCTGTGTCAAGCCAGGAGTTGGATTCAGCGATTCTTGCAGGTCCCCTACAAGTTGGAATGCTTTATGAATATTCTGCAGTTCTTACATTTTAAAGTATACCATTCCTGTTGTAAATAAAGCAAAACCACAATTTAAAATAGCATTTGTCTAAGAGATATCCACAATAAAGATGAGTCATAAGAAACACGAGAATGGTTTTGAAGACAGAAAGTGTATTTAAAAAAATAACTAAACTACAAAATAACCTAAAGCTTCAAGTTACAAAATAA
Organism: Excalfactoria chinensis; assembly: GCF_039878825.1. Lineage (NCBI taxonomy): Eukaryota > Metazoa > Chordata > Aves > Galliformes > Phasianidae > Excalfactoria > Excalfactoria chinensis. Next base: position 154,488,910 of record NC_092825.1, on the reverse strand, counting down.
GATAACTAAGAATAGGAGCATGAGGATAAATGGGCGATATCTATAAGAGTTCCTGTTGTTTGTGTTAGATCATTTGCATTTTTGAGAGTGCTGAGTCACCAAATAATTCATCTGACAAAAATACAAATTTAATAATCTACCCATTATCCAACCATGCTATTTCTGGACTGCTATATATCAGACAGCAATAATTATTCTCTTCAAAATAATCAGTCATGAACATAGAACATTAATCTTACTCATAGCAGTTGAAGATAGATACTCTGTTTCTGAATTCATTAGTGTTTCTTTGTAGTATAGATGTTGGATGTGCATGGACAAGATGAGCATTTATATCCTGTGTCTTCTTCCTGTTCACAAATACTCATCTTGCAGCTCTACCATATGCATATATTTTGTGTAATGGTCCTGAAAATTCCCGAATTCCCTTTCACAGACCTTATTTACATCGTGTGTCTCATGTAAACCTAAGTGAAAGACAACAGAAAAAGACAACATGAATATGATAAGCTTCCTATTGAGTTCCCAACTTAAGTCTCTTCTTTTTTTTTTTTTTTTTTTTTTTTTTTTCTCCTGTGTTTCTTAGAAAATACAAACTGCAGTATTGGAACTTCACTTATCATGCTGTCAAACACACGAGGCCCTGCACCTGGGTTAGGCTGGGTGGAGAATGGATTGAGAGTAGCTCTGAGGAGAATGACTTGGGGCTGTCGATATATTAAAAGTTCAGCATGAGTAACTCAGAAAGCCAAACATATCCTGTGCTGCATCAAAAGAAGTGTGACCAGAAGGTCAGGAGGAGGATTCTCCAAGGGGAGGATTCTCTCCCTCTACTTTACTTTGCTCTTGTTGTGACTCTTCCGGAGTACTGAGTTCAGCTACAGGGCCCCCAGCATAAAAAGTACATGGACTTGTTGGAGTGAGTCCAGAGGAGAACCACAGAGTTTATCAGGAGCCTGGAGCACCTCTTTTATACAATGAGGCTGGGATAGTTGGGATTGTTCGCCTTGGAAAATAGACAGAGCAAGTAAATCTCATAGCAGTGTTCCAGTAACTAAGGAAGCTTACAATAAATCTGGTGAGGGATCCCCTATCAGGGAGTGTGGAGGTAGGAAAAGGGCAATAGCTTTAAGGTAAAAGATGGTTGTTTTAGATGAGACATGAGAAATAAATTCTGTAGTGAGGGGGTGGTAAGGAACTGGAACAGATTTCCCAGAGATGCTGTGGTTGTCCCATTCCTGGAGACACTCGAGGATGGGTTGGATAGGGCCTTGGGCAGTCTGATCTAGTGAAAGGTCACCACTGGAAGGGTAGAGTTAGGTGGTGTGTAAAGTCTCTTCCAAACCTAGCCAATTTCTGATTTTACACTCTGTGTATTCCACCACTGTCTCTATCTGTCTATGTGATTCAGATGATCTACTTGTAAGCTACATAAAATGAGGGCCACCATTAAGTTCTGTGCTTGAACTCTTCCTACTTTTAGAGACTTAATCCATAATTAATGACTGTAAGACAAATTGCTAATAATAAAAGATGTGATCTAATGTCAGATAAGATTTTATGAAGAACAGAAGATATTTACATATATATAAGAACATGATGTCTTTAATATATCATCATGTAAAGCAAGGATGGTTTTGTTATAAGAAGCTATAAAGTCAATTTAATACATGCAAATGTGGTTTCTCATGGAGTACTGCTTAAGGAAGTCTTTGGCTTTTGATCACAATTCCTGTTAAATAAATATTCATTTTCTGAACCAGAAAAAAAAAAAAAAAAAAGTATTTTATATCTACAGGTATAAAATTATATACTGAATATTTTATTGAAAGTCTTTTTAATTCAAAATATTATGGGTCTCATTATGTGTTCAGTGGATAGTGTTCTCTAAGCACAGGTAGTTTGGTCTTATGTTGTTTGCATCATGGAATAAAATCACATTTCCTCTAATGTACTATGGAAAATGCAGCACTCAGACATCATATTAAGAACATGAGAGAAAATGCAAGTGTTGGAACTACTTCTTTGTGTGGCCAGAAGTTTCAGCATTTCATGGTTTTTGACAAAAAGAGATGTTTCCTTTCTCACACTGAGTTACTGTTTACTTTTTAACTAATGAGTGCATGATATATATTATTTGTGTCCAGATGCATAATTTGCACATGTAAGTGTACTGCATCAATGCTGCTAAATGCAACTAATCATTTAAATAAGAAAAGTAACATGAAAATGAAATGATGTCCAAACTGAACATCTATTCAGAAGAGGAGTATTTCAGTTTTCTACGCTGTTATTTCTTGGTAATACTTTTCCCACTATCCTTTACAAACTACTTTTCATCATTTTGCTGCTCTGTATGACAGGAAGTTCTGCTCCTCTTCCAGTGACTTTTTGTTCTTTCTTTTCCGGTATTCACCAAAAAGCTCAAAATTTTTGCAAATTGATGAGATAAAAATCTAGGTTGTTAAAAATCTACTTATCGGTGTCCTTAGATATAACATGTGCTTATGCTTTATTTCAGCACAGCCATTCTCTCTCTATATATATGAGATATTAGAATTTTCTAATAGTAAAATATACAACGCATTTGTCCCTGTTCCCCCAGGTTGCACTCTGAAAAAAACACCATAAAATCTTGACTTGTTATTGCAGTAGTTTTTGTATTGAACGTGGCTATTATCAACAGATCCACATGTGAGATGATTATTACAAACCCAGTTAACTCAAAGAGGTGTTCTATATTTTGGAGTGCTGCATTAGGGACACCTCTGGCTATTCCTCTAGCTTGCCTATTTCAAAATCAATACTTTTTCTGATTATAAAGTCTTTTTTGTCCCCCTTCTATGTAGCACTTCAGACAGTTGAATAACCACCTACTTTTAAAAAATATTTATCTCAAGAACATTTCTAGATCTGCAATCTGAATTACTGTACCAGCACACAGCACAAAGATTTATTTGAGAAGTAAAGGTTTGCATTCACACATCTGAAATGTGTGACTTTATGGAAAGACTTCACAGATTTCAATCTATCCTTTCTTTCCCCCACTCCAGAAAAACCTTCTGTCCACTGTTTGCATACATGTTTGGCATGAATATTGCTCTTCTGGCCAGCACACAAATTTCCTGTGTGACAGGGCTGGTGTACATAGAGTACAGGGCTTGATGGACACAGGCTTCATTTTAGCCAGGGAACACTGAACATCTCACAGATATCAATGGACAAAGCAGCAGCAGGCAAATTATATATACACCCTCCAGGTTACAGGCAGGGAATCTAAAGTAGCACATGGCAGTGGCCAGCTACAAATCCTACTGCTGGGGACTTGGAACCCCAAGTGTGGCATCTGTGCCTGGCGAATGCCAGCCTCAAAGGTTGACTCATCTGCAGAAAAAGGCAGAGGAAAATGAAGGCCAAGGGGTTCATGTACAACCCTCACTTGCCAGCTACATGAGGCTGGAGTGCCAAGTACATTTTTGGAGTATTTTAGAAACAGTAATGTTGCTGAGGTCCAAGGATTTAAAAACATATTAGTGTCAGATGAAACCTGAGTTGTATGTATTGGCTTTATTAAAACTGCATTAGGAATTTCTTTCTCAAAACACGTTACGTTTGAAATAATTTTCAAGGCTATCTCTTCTATCTATCCTTGGTATGATCAGTCATTTCACTGCTCACAATAGATGTCAAGCAAGTCAGGAGAGATTCATGTCAAAAGATCAATAAAGGACTGAAGATAAAGTCAAATAAGTTGTGAATATAAAAAGGAAAATTACGTAAATTCTTCTCCCTACTCCACTGCCCTTTTTAAAAACACGTAAATTGTGTGATAAGTAAGATTTTAAAACCAGAAAACAAAACCCTGAACAATCTACTCTCTCTCACCAAAATACCAAAAAAAGATGCAAAAGGCAGGCCCTTTGAATTTTTGACACATCTTCTCTCTACTCAAGTATTAGCTAATGCAACAGAGAGCACGTCTCTTCCCTTCATACTGAATGGAATGAACTGGGATGTCTGACTTCCATCTATTCACCATTTCTTTGCAACTTGTGGAATTCATAGGAAACAGAGAAGGGAGAGGGAGAAGATGGAAAAGTCTTGTATTCTTGACCAAATCTTAAAGAACTGTTGGTTTTACACATGGTGATGAAACAAAATTACATGGGGAAATAACAAAGCTTTATTGTGGAATGCTGGAATATACATCCAAATCCCATGTCTACCTCAGAGAAGTACAAATTTGATCTTTAGTTACGAAGTTAATGATTAAAGAGTGTGAGAGGATTCAAAATATGTAAGCCAAATTCCTTTCTTTGACCTGCAGAAAATTAGTCTTTTTTTTTCTGTCTTATCTGAAAAAGTTAAATTCTTTCCTTGTCATATATAAGGGCTGCTCAAAAAGTAAAGTCCCTGATTATATTATGTTTGCCCACTACATCAGAGGTAGCTGTTGGTGGTATGGGAGTAGGGCTTAATCCTTCCCAGAAATATTCCATTACATTTTATTGTCACTTGACAGATGACAGTAGAGGGGCAGTCTGAGACAATGGTGTCTGACATGGAAGTGCGTATGAAGAAAAGGTGAGTAATTGAATTCATCCATGTGGTAAAATCTACACCCTCTGATGTTCATCAGCACTTGCTTATGTTTATAGAGACTACACAGTGGATGTGAGCACAGTGAGGCAATAGGTGGCATGTTTCAGTAATGGTGACAGTGGGTCACCTCTGCTTGTACAGATGCTTATGAGTGTGGCATGCAGACTCTTGTTCATCACAGGTTCAAATGCATAGCTAATGCTAGTGACTGCTGAGAAACTATATTTTATAATGGAGAATTTGCTCTATCAAATAGCATTTTTGTGCTCTTTTTATCAGTTGTAGTTTCAACTGAAATAAATAGGAGATGTGACTTTGAGAGCAATGGACATACTTCAGATATTATCTTTAGGCCCATGATTCTCTTAAGACAGACAGTTCTACCAAACTGAAAATAAATCCATAGCCTTTTTGTTTGACATTTCATTAACATTTAATTAACTAACTCAAATTTTTATCTGAATAAAACATTTAAAAATATATTTCAGATTTTAGTCAACTAAAGTTGGAATGCTCGTATTCATTGAGATGTAAGCTGAGAAGGGCTTCTCTGTAGGGAACCCAGCTTTTTTATTCAGATGTCTCACAACAGAATAAGACAATTTGTCAAAGTGCCTTTCCATTGAATATGTTATCATTGACTACTGGTTTAGTGTAAAGATCTTCCTTCCAGGAAGTCAACAGCATTAAGATTTATTCTGATCACATAAGTTTATAATGTACAATGGTAGCCTGGGTACTACAGCAAAATTTACCATTTACCAATTAGAAATACTAACAGCAAAGAAAGTTCTCTGCCCAAAAGCATATCTGAAGTCAGATTTCTGGACTGAGCTTTGCATCTCGTGTCCTTAGTAGAGTTCAAGCAATATAAAATATCTGAGTTGTTTTTTTTCCTAGAATGAAATCATTCATAAAACAAGGCTTCTACCTCTAGCTAACATATCAGTGATTCTATATAACAAATAGTTACCAAGCAGTTTAACCTAGATATTTCACTTTTCCAACTGTTAATCAACTGACCAATTAAAAAATAAATATTTAGTAACGTTGATCAACAAACTTATTAGAAATTCTGATGGAGAATTGTAAAACATTATTTCCAAGGAAATTTCTGCCAGTAGGAAAAGAATTGTCCTCAGCATTTCTCATTAATCTCTTTCATTCTCTGGCCTTTTTTTCTCAATGGCCAGTATAGAAAGGGTAATGGAAGAAGAGAAATACTTACATAGATAATAATATATTGATTATATTGCACTGGTATTGTGTTGGCGTTTTTTTGTTTGTTTGTTTGTTTTCAGGAACAAAACACTAAATTGGTATACAGGTATGAATGTGTATATTGCTATGGCAAAGTGTCTGGCAAGTATAGATGCATATCTGGTCTAAACAGGGCTTCTGAGACATTCTAGTGTAAGATAACAGCTCATGGTAGACATAACGACATAAATCTAGTATCTGATTCCTGAAGATGTCACTAAAACCCTTCTAGTCCCCATGGCAAATCCATACTGTGGTTGTGTTCATTTTTTTGTTCTATTTAAAAATAATAAGAGCTTAAGTTATTAGTAACTATATTTTGAATAGTTTATCAGTTGATAGATTTTGTCTTTGCTGTGATACTCTGATCACTGTGAAGACACAGGTGAAATTAGTTGATCTAGTATCCAAATAAATTCCTGCTCAGCATAAACAACTGTGCTGGTTCCTAACAATTTTCAAATCATTGGCCTTCAAGTTTAAAACAGTCTATCCCTTTTGTACACAGGTGAACTGTTAAATAGGTACATACTCTGGTTAAAACATTTACCACGTCCTGAAGTACTAAGCATCAGATGCTACTGCATACAGAAAGCATATAAAGCTGATGTTCCAATTCTAGGCTAAAACACTACAGCATTAGCACTCTGCCTTAAATTGTTTGCTTATTTTTTTCAAAATAAGAAGTACTTCTTATTTTGAAATTGTCTGTCTTTTAAAGTAAAACAAAGAAAGGAAATGCAATCAGAGGAAACAGAAACACAAAGAAAACACAACAAATTTCAACATATTCTAAAAGGACTTTATAGTGATGAACACTCACCTACACTCATGCTATTAAAAAATCAACTGCTTCTGTTCCGAAATTACTTTTTCTTATGTAATGATGATGCCTAGAAGGATGGTATCAACTCACTGCATTTGACTAAATTCACTTTCTAAATTCTCACTTTCAGGTAATGTCTAGGCTTCACAAATTCTTTTTACAGACCATATCTATGACGTGTTTTTCGCTATCTGTCTGCACAGCTGAAATATCTCACATCTCAGTTACTGCAACACTCTTTTTCTCTGACTTTGACAAATGCAGTCCTGCTCTGCTGCTGTGAAGATCTTTTTCCTGGCCTGTCATTTTGACCATTTCACCTTTCTCTACACCTCCATCTTCTAGTTACTGCTTTTCTGCCACTTCAAACACAAGCTGCTTGGTTTCACTTCCAAAGTCCTTTCACAACACATCCCCACCCTTCAAATGATCTTTTCATTCATTAAAGAGCAGTTGACACTAGCTACCCATTGGCACACAAAGCAGTCTCTTAACAGACTTCTAATTAAGTGACTTTGTGATTTCTCCCACTGTCTGTAAGACTGGAAAGCACCTGGAAAACATTTCCTGCATTGGTACTCTCAGCCCTGCCATTAAAACTTGCCTTATCATGATGCTCAGAGAGAAGTAAGAACACAAAAGTGTTAGGAGCACCATCTTTTATTCATCCAACATCACATCATTATTTCCTCATTATTTCCCTATTTATGTTTATCTATTTGAATGCAAACTTTTTTTTTTTTTTTTTTTTTTTTTTTTTTCATAAAGGATTTATGTGAGGTTTAATGTTTTCTCCTACAATGGCTTTCTAGTCAACTATTAGTATTATAGCTGAAAGCATAAAATATATAAGAAAAATGTGTAAATTTCTTAAAAGCCTTTCCATATGTCTTGCATTCAGTGATTTGAACAATACTTCTACATTTCCTAGACCTCTTGTTGGATGTTGCTATTAACTTCTGTCTTCTCTTCCAGGCTAAATATTCATTGTATCCATATGGGCCATCCTAAGACTTCTGTCTCATATCAGTATAATTGTCAGATCTGAGCCTATCATCAACATTTACACAGAATGGCTGAGTGCTTCTTAAATATAGATTTTCAGGCATAATGATGGGATCTAAATTAGAGATTTCCTCAGAACTGATACCATATGCAGTGTAACCGGCCAGCTCCTTCTGTCTTGCATCATTGCTCGGATAAAAATGAAGTAGTTCAGGCATTTTATGGGAAGGATATAATGCCTGTAAAATTTATTTCTCTCTTCCCATGCTGAAAAAGCACTCTAGAGTATACCAGAGAACAAACTTGCCCAGCTCATGAGAAACATAGTACATTGGATGCAGGCCATTAAATTAGTGCCTTTTAAACCATCTAATCTGATGCAGCAGGCAGTTTTGACTTTTACAAGTATTTGACTGTTAGAAGTATTAGTTATTAAAACTTGGTTCCCTCCTTTCTCTTCTTATAGTTGTGACTTTTTAACCATTTTCTTAAAGAAATCACAAAGCACAAATATTGCTACATGGATGGCTTTTTTTTTTTTTTTTTTTTTTTTCTGATGAGTATGAATACTGCAGCATATGGCAGAAAAAGCACAAAACATTTTGAGTACTTGACTTGGGGAGTTCAGAACCTTAATGTTATAATCACTGTCTTTTAAAGACCAGCCCTGAAGAAAATATAGATCTTTCTTGAGCTAATTTGAAAAACAGGATTTAACTGAAAACAAAACATAACAGTAGCACAACAACAAAATAACCTCAAACCCCCCCAAATTCCCAAACGTGCAGTTTTCTTGTAATCATCTGAAGCCACTAAATGGATAGTTGTGTACTAACACAAATTTAATCTTGGATCTGATTGTAACTCCCTGTAGGTATTTAGGTGAGTCACTGATAATGATATCTGAAAACCAATATGTACTGGTGAGTATCCATATTCACATCCATACTTCCCCCGAGCTACGGAAGTGTATAAGAAATGCAAGTGATACACTTCTAAGTCAAAATTCTGGATTGGATCTGAAGTCCATTATAATTAATGGTACCCTTTCAAAATCACTTAGTATCACATACAGAATATCTTGTTGATCTGGGATCCTATTCTTGCAGATAAACTGTCTATAATTTTGTGTTTTGTTGTATATCTTTCAGTTGGATAAGGAGTTGGGCACAAAAATAAAAGTTGGTCTGTGTACATATTTCTGTCCGTAAAAAAGTAAGGATATAGCCTGGGGAGAAACGAGACTTTGGAACAAGAAAACCTTTCTGAAATCTTTAACATACACATAATTTCAGTTCAATAATAACATCTGACCCCTTCATCTACAGTATATTAAGACAAGAGGTGAAGCCAATTTTACTCATTGCAAACTTTTTAGTGTCAGATTTCAGTTTCCTGAATATGGAAATAAGATAAAATTTGACTTAAAGAAAAATGTGCTTGATATGTACTTATAGGCACTGTACATTTCTCTTTAGTACATAAAAACTGAAGTCAATTTAGAAGGTATAGTACAGTCAAGACAACAGTGGGAAAGTGAGCTTAGTTATATTTCTGGTTGTATATCTGTTTTTTGTTTGTTTGCTTGTTTTTTATTATACTCTACCTCCAGAATCCTATCTCCTGTTGGTGAGTACACCAAGCACAAACTTATATCTTGAGTAAATTATAAGCATGGAAGACATTTTAAGTATAAATTCCTTGGCATTAAGTCATATAAGAAACAGAATATTTCAGAATGAATTTGTCAATATTATTTGGTGAATGTTTACAAGGAAAAAAGTGAGTTCAGTTGCTAGTTGTAACTAGGCTAAAAGCTGCACATTTTTCATTGAAATCCTTTTTCAGAAGTAAAGTGAAATTATGTTGACAAACAAAATTATAACTAGTTATGAAAGGCTAAGATGTAGAATTCCTGCCTAATATTGGGAGCTGAAGACTAAAGTCTCATATAGTTATTCAGAAAATCAAAGATATGTGGAAAGTTCTAAGAAATGTATGAATCCAATCTACATAGTATAAAACACATCTTTTTGTATAAAAAAATCTCTTGAAGTACACACACACACACACAAAGAGAAGTAGAAAGAGGATGTTTTTTCATCATCCCTGAGAGATATTGTTCTTTAGCACGTATAGATCAATCTTCAGCTACTCTTATTATCTATTTCATGTTTGAAGTTATCACAGGCGTTGGTATAGTAAGGATTATAAGAGTGAGTGAGTGAAAATCATGCTATTGCATTAAAGCCTAAGTCTAAACCAGTTTGAGAAAGGTCATATTTTTGCTAGAAATGCATTTGGAGGTTTGATGAGGTGAAATCCAGCCTCCAGTAAAGATCCAGTCTGGTCTGCAGCTCATCTTTTTCCTTCCCTACAGTCTGAACTATATATAACATATTATAGCATGTACTGATGCTTGACATAATCAGCAATGAACAAAGAAAGCCAGCATTTATTGTACATGTGTGACTTGAACAGTGTAACTCGGTTAATTTGTTCTTCACTGACCAATTATAAACAGATTTTGTTTTGCTGTGCTAGGTGTATGCATTTCAGTGTAAGGGCCAAAAACATACAAAAGAAGACAACATTTTTTTCACCTGAACTTATCTTTGTTTTTTCAATGGTGACTGGCTACTTATACTAAATAGCTATTCTTCCCCCGTCCTTGATCTGCAGACCGAAGCTTCCACGGAGACACACTGATTCAGACCAAAATGCAAGTAGCTCCAAACATATTCATGACCAGGCTATAGCTGAAAGTATATAATATCATAGAATCATATCATAGAAGCACAGGGTTGGAAAAGACTTACAAGATCATCCAACCATCCTCCCATTACCATTGCTACAAGAAACCACTAAACTGTATCTCGTAGTTCCCTATCCAGACGCCTCTTGAACAATGCCAGGGACAGCGACTCCACCACCTCCCTGGGCAGCCATTCCATTGCCTGACCACTCACTGAGAGAAAAAGTTCTTTCTTATGTCTAGTATAAACCTCTTCTGGTACAACTTGCAAGTTGTATAAAGTAATGCAAACATGCCAGAACTACTCCTCTGGACTACACCAAAATAAACAGTCAAAAGTCAGCTTTTCCGTGTATTTATAGTTGTAGTAATTATCTACACATACATTTGCAGAAATCTTTTTCAAGTTTAGAATATAATTTTTTTTTCCTGATTTTTTTTTTCTTTTTTCTTTTGTTTTTTATAAGATGAAAACATCTTTCTCTGTATGGTGTACAAATTAGTATGCTAGATAGGAAATATGTCTGGACCCCTAAAAAATAAAAGCGGATGCTTTGACATTCAAAGACAGCACAAAATGATCTTTTGACCAGCTAATTAAGCATAATCGTTTATTTTATTTTATTTTATTTTGCTTCCTGTGCAATTTGTGAATTTGACTTTACTGCTGACCAAGGTGGATGGCATGACACCACTCGACAGTCTGTGTCATAAACATATTTCTGAGTCATTGCATGGCATAAAAAACACGAACTGCTGTAGAGATAGTATTTATATATACATTGAAATAAGAATCCATAAAAAGACAGTATGTGCAGGTCAAAGCAAAATAATGACTAAAACCACCTTAAGGCTTGCACCAGGGTCAAAAGCATTTTAATTTTCTTTCTTAACAAAACACTAAGTTCATAAGAAGTATCCTGCTTATTTTCTGCGGCTCTCTATTGTCCTTCATTCCTTCAATGAAGCATATTTGCATGAAAGTCCAATTGGATCCTAGCTGTACTGACAAATATCGACACACTCCTATACAAGGTGATTTTTCTTTTTTACTATAACATCTTACACAGAATGAAAATATTTATGCTCATATTGAAAGTTATCAATTTTCACAATAAAAATAATATACTGCAGAAAAAACGAGCAAAAAAATAACCATACCTCAGAATTTATAAAAAGCAGCTATTTAATTTTGACATTGTGTTTATCTGAGCAAAAGACGCTCCCACACAAATTTAGATTATTATAAATTCAGAGACTGTTTATTTTTTTTATTCATTTAATTTAAAACCCAGAGAATACAATTTTTAGGAGACAGATTTAGAGCAAAGGCTCATTGAGGTATTTTTGATGAAAATTTGGAGGACAACTTTTAGGATTACTTCTGATTTTCTGATTTCTATCCAAGCTTGGAAACAATAACATAAAAAATAGGAAACTTAGGACCGGGTTTCATGTGACCTGTAATAGAAGTGTCTCAATTTTTGCTTTCTTCTCTAAGGAAGACATGATTATTGGCAGAAATCAGAAATCCAACATGGTTCACCGTAGCTTCTGTACTTTTGGGATTCTTTTTTTTTTAATTATTATTATTTTTTTTTTTTATTTTATTTTTTTCCCTATAAAATCTTACACAGATGATACCTTCTGTGATGTCATCAGTGGCTGGGTAAATAGGTGGAGAGTAGATGTTGTGTACCTTAACTTCAGCAAGCTATTTGACACTGTCTCCCATAATATCCTTGTTATGAAACTTAGAAAATGTGGGATAGATGAGTGGATGGTGAAATGCATTGAGAACTGGATAACTGACAGAGCTTAGAGGGCTGTCATCAGTGGTGCAGAGTCTAGTTGGAGGACTGTAACTAGAGGTGTTTCCCGAGAGTCCGTACTGGGTCCACTCTTATTCAACATATTTATCAGTGACTTGGGCAAAGGGATAGAGTCTAACCTCAGCAAGTTTACTGAGGATACAAAGCTGGAGTGACTGACATGACAAAGGCTGTGCTACCACTCAGCAAGGCTGGAGAGTTGGGCAGAAAGGAATCTGATGAGGTTTAATAAGAGCAAGCATAAAGTCTTGTACTTGGAGAGGAATAACTGCATGCATCAGTACAGGTTAGTGGATGACTTACTGGAAAGGAACTCTTCAGAGAAGGACCTGGGTTCCTGGAGGACAACAGGTTGGCCATGAGTCAGTAGTGTGCCCTTGTGGCCAAGAAGGTCAGTGATATCCTTTTTATTATTGATGCCACGTATGTCCCAAGAGTATAGTTTATTAAGCATTTTAACTATTGTTTTATTTTGTGTTTTGTTTTGTTTTGTTTTGTTTGTTTGTTTGACAGGAAAGAAGAGAATGGAGGAGGTTTGGCTTGAGTACTTTGTAGTAATTCTACTTGTTTGATTAACTAGGGCTCCAATTCAGCTGTTTCAGGTGAGTTTAACAACACTTGTTTCCTAAAAATCCATGTTAGCTGGTGTTAATTATGCTACTAGTGAAGACTTGATTCATGCAACAGCTGTTTTTTATTTTGTTGTTGTTGTTGTTTGTTTGTTTGTTTGTTTCTTTTTTACCCCAAAACTGACATGCCAATAATTACATGGGTTGACCCATTTATTATTTAACAATGTCATAACATTAACTTTGCTTGGTCAACCAACATGATGAAAAACAATGACTCTTCAAAAGTTTTTTCAAAGCCTTTTTCAAATCAGGCTTTTGTGGTTGTGAAAGGGTAAGCCATATGATCAAAAAACACTGTACTGCCTACTCTTTGAATATCTTCTTGATGAATATTCTTTGCTTAAATATATGTTAAATTACATACATGAAAATGTTTCATACTATATTCTGATTAATTCTTCTGATCTGATGTTAAGAAATCCAATACTATATCCCTTTTGCACCTGTCCACTGACTTGAACAGAGATTGACTTAATTTCATTTGCAGAAGAAAAGCATGTCTGTGTCCTCTGCAGTAATTTGTCAAACTGAAAATTAGTTGCTGGTGTAACACTAGAGAAAAGAGCTAGGTGCAGAGAAACTGCATTTGGAGCTGCTTGGAATGGAAACAAATTATCTTTACATTCTGTTTTTCAAGTTTGATCACTTAGAGGCAAATATCACTACTTTAGCATTCTTTCCAAATTCATCTCCAAGGTTAACCATCCATGCTTAATCATTGCTGATAATGAGATTCGTAAACTTTCAATCCCTTAACTAGATATCTGTGAATAGTTCTGGGAGAAATTTGATAATTTGATTTTTATTTTTATTTTTTCTTAATCTAAAGAGGTAGATTGATTTTTTTCTGTCTTTCTTTCTTTTTTTTTTTTTTTAATATGTACTTAGAATTTCATTGTTTTACTATGCAAACAGCAAGCTTGAGATGCAATAGAAAACAAACTCATAGAACCTTCTGCTTCCTACAATATCTGAATATTCTTTATTCAAAACAGATCGATGCTGTGCAGGTAATCAGAACACACATCTGTCTGAGGGCATTTCATATGGATTCCATGAAGCAAAGGAAGTAGATTGAATCTCCAAAACTTTCAAAATATAATTTCCAGATACATTCTCATCATCTTATTAAAAGGGGCCCAGATTCTGGTCACAACAACCCCAGGCAACCCTACAGGCCTGGGAAGGAATGGCTGGAAAGTGGCCTGATGGAAAGGGACCTTGGTGTGCTGATGGACAGTCAGATGAATATGAGCCAGCAGTGTGCCCAAGGGGCCAAGAAGGCCAATGGCATCCTGGCTTGTATCAGGAATGGTGTGGTGAGCAGGACTAGGGAAGTCATCCTGCCCCTGTACTCGGCATTGGTGAGGCCTCACCTTGAGTGCTGTGTTCAGTTTCGGGCATCTCAGCACAGGAAAGACATGGAGGTGCTGCAGCAGGCACAAAGAAAAGCAACGAGGCTTGTGAAGGGCTTGGAGAATATGCCTTATGAGGAGAAACTGAAGGAACTGGGGTTGTTTAGTCTGGGGGAAAGGAGGTTGAGGGGAGACCTTATTGCTCTTTTCCAGTACCTGAAAGGTGCTTACAGTGAGAGAAGGATTGGTCTCTTCTCACTGGTGACAGGTGACAGGATGAGGGGAAATGGCCTTAAGTTGTACCAAGGTAAGTTTAGGTTGGATATCAGGAAACACTTCTTTACAGAAAGGGTAGTTAAGCACTGGAATAGGCTCCCCAGGAAGTTAATTGAGTCACCCTCCCTGGATGTGTTTAAGAGCCTTTTGGATGTTTTGCTCAGAGATATGATTTAGCAGAGGGTTGTTAGAGTTAGGGTACTATGGTTAGGCTGTGGTTTGACTTGATGATCTTTGAGGTCTTTTCCAACCTGAGTAATTCTATGACTCTGTGTTTCTATGATTCCATGGGATTGCATTTCTAAGACTTTTCATATTATATCGATGCCCAAATTGCCTTAAGAGGGCTCCAAAGTATGCAAATTGAAACAACAGCAGGTTGAAATAAAAACAGAATTCAGAAAGTAAATTGCAGGAAAAAATTATGATACTGAAAGGAAAGTTTGGAGCTGCTTGTGAAAAAAAAAAAAAAAAAAAAAAAAAAAAAAAAAAAGATGTGGAAAAGGAACCAAAGCCCTGAAAACATTGGAATTAGGAGTAGTCCAGAAATTAGAAATTAGATGTTGGAAGGATATAAAAATTAATGGGAAGAATTACTATCATGGCTTTCCCAGTGTTTTAGGAAAGATGCAATCAAAATAAATGTCCTGGACTCTGTCTCATATATTTATTCAAGGTAATGTCTACACAATCCCCAGAAGAAAGAAATTAAAAAGACCCTGTGCCAAACCCTCCCCAGCGTACCCACAAACTTCGAGAGATTACTTCAGCCAACAAAGGCTACTTCTAACAGAAAAATTAAAAACAATACTCAGAGATCTTCTTTAGTTTCTCTCTGCTATCTTGTTAATTCACCTAGACTCAGTTTCCTGGAATGATATCAGAAATTTTCAAATAAATTTTCTAAGTCAATATAGAATTAGGTCAAATGACTCCAGTTACCATGCACATTTCTTGTACCAAGCAATGGAATCTTGGTGCACACAGAAGAAAACTCTGTGGATTAATATAACCAAATAATTTAAGCATGCTCTCTTTTGATATTTCCTTATTTTCTTCTTTCAGGTTTCCAAATTATAGAAGAAAACTGGCAGCATGGGTCCCAACCACTGAGCAGAAACTCAGCAAGGATAGATGAAGGAAGCAGCTACTTTTAAAATCCCCTGATTTTACTGATCACATTATTTTACAAGTACATAGACCATCTTATGATTTGTAAGCAGATGACTGGTTGAAAGTAAAGAAGCACACAGATAATTCTATTATCACTTTCCAAAGAATAAAAATATCACAGTTAATATGAATGTGTTGCTCAGCTAGGCAACAAGAAAGCAGACGTCTAGTTCCAGTACTACATACCTAAAAAAAAAACATTGACATCAAGTTAATTACATTTTGAATCAAATGTTAAGCCATTAGTTTTGTATAAATTCATTAAAGGGCTGTTCTGAAAGAAGAGTGAAATAATACATTCCTTTCAAAATGATGATCATAGAAAAAACAAAATTATAAATTCTGATAAATCAAAATGGTCTAAGCAGTAAACACAGAAACTTATTCTCCTCATTATTCAGGACATCTCTTCTGACAAAGAAATTAGCCTTATTTTGTCACCTCATTTATCACAGAGAAAGAATTAAAAACAAAAAGAAAGAGAGAGAGAGAATAGAAAAAAGAGAGAAATACCGTACCTTGCCCTAAAGCCTTTTTCAACTAACTTCAAATTGTCATTAGAGTTCTACTGCGGTGCCACTCAGTTTAGTGATCTATTTCTCCTTTGCAGTTTCAAAACTTAATTACTACGGATAGATCTAAAATACAGAGTTCTGCAAAATTAGAAGTTTAATTTGGTGCAGTTTTTAGGTTACACTGCATTGCATGTGCAGTAGCTAGATGCTTCTGACGTCAGTTTTTTTTTGTTCTCAGGTCAGATTCTTTTCCTTTCTTGAGTTGAAGTTTTAGAATGTAAAGGATATAACTGCAGAAACTTGTGAATGTTTTTAAGTTTGCTGTATATAGACGTTTGGTCACTCCTAAGTGGAATGATGGAGAAAACTGGAAACAAAATATAAGTTATAGGTTGAGATTAAACTATTTTACTTTACTATTTAAAAAAAAATAAAAAAATAAAAAAATAAAAATGTAATGATACCAACATGTATATGCATATAAATACACAGCATAATTAGTAGCCACCCACTGATGATTGATGCCCAAGCAAAAATATAACTACTGATAGTTACTGATACTACATTGCTGACCAATGCCTTGCTATCAACAGCAAGGCAACACAATGCATCTCATCACCCAGCAATCAACTGACACCCAGCAATCACTGAGCAGTGGATAGCCCTTGGTCAACTCCCCACAATTTAGCTGCCTTCCACATGATGTCACGTGGTATGGAATAACCTGTTTTCTAACTCAAGCAACCTGTCCTGGCTCCATTCCCGTCCACACTGAGAAGCCATCAAGGCAGTGCCTCTTTCCTGCTGAGTATCCCAGACCACACTGGTCCTGTCTGTGCTCTTATCACTTATCAACAACTAAAACATCACTGTGCTATTAACACTGTCTCATTTGAAACCATGACACCTGTTGCCGTGACTCGGAAACCCCCAATTTCCCAGCTTCTTGCGAAACCTCTGCCAGAGCCAAAAGACCACCGTGACTCATCAAGAAACGTGGCAAAATGGCGTTTATTAGGAGTAATCAATACCTTATATACCTTACTACTTCGTCTACGCCCCCTAGGGTACACGTTTGAAATGCGCGCCAATGTACCTAACAGGGTTTGAGACGGAAGAGGCTGGATTACTATCACCGTCACATCCCGAAAAAGCCCCGCTACCGCCTATATGCTTGTACTACAAGGTTCAGCCTCGTTAGCATCTACAACAGACACCAATGTCTCATTCTTTAGCTCAAGTTGGTAGATCTGATGCTGACTGCATAATTTGACAAGACAGGCAAGGATACCTTTTCTTTTACTTTGTAAAAGAGTTTGGCTTCTTCCTAACTTCCCATGGTAATTGTCTTTGCATGCTTCAGCCATGTTCTCCCACTTATGTTCTCATCTTATACTCTTCTGCTGATGGTCTCTATTATCCATCTCTTGTAACAGATCCAGAGCAGTAATGCATCTGCCTGTTTGTAGCCCCAGTATGAGATGTTTTGCTATAGTCTCACTGCCACATTTGGAAGCAAATTCTCTTTTCCAGAGGTGATACAAACCAGAATGTATTCTAGGGGATGTACAGGAGCTAAAGGCTGCATTTAATCCTTTCAGGTCACTATTTTTTTCATTAAGAAAGAAACCCTCATTGGGCAGTGGTGCTGGCTCCAGCTGTGAAATTTTGTATTTTTTCATGATTAGAGCTGTTCTGGTTTGTTTTTTCTGTACAGCATCTGTACTGCCACCTCTATTGGTAGTTAGGAGAGGAGACTTTACCCTGTTGGACACACAGCTCAAGAGCAGGGCACATAAAAGTGCACTGCTCTGTCTTTTTGCATCTTGGGAAACTCCTTGTAGCCCTTCTCTATGTCTGTGTTCTTTTTTTGCAAGGTGTTTTACCTCATCCTGCTCTGTAATTCATCATTTTATGTGCATAGCTTGTGGCTGTTTCATTTAAAATGTCACCAAGTAGCACTGTGGCTTGTATAACAATGTGGGTGATAAATGGGAAGCTATTCCCCAGAGCCTTTTCTTCTCAATTTATAGCCACCTAAAATCTAGAAGGTAAGGGTCGACTTCTCTTTCTGCCACCACGCTGGTGCTTCCTTCCTCCTTGCGGCACCTTAAAGCAGCCCATTCTGGCAGAGAGATGCGGAACTAAGAGGGCTGTATACGTATACTTTTTACTGAGTGGGTGACTGAGTACTGACACAGTTCGTTGGTTTTTTTTTTATTATTATTTTTATTTCTTTTTTTTTTTTTTTAGATACCATTCATATTTCTATGTCCAAATCTAATTTCTGCTGTGCAGTTTCAGATTCCCTGTAGCAGAAATAACATGTATAACTCAGAGTAAGTTGGTTTAAGATTCACCATCCTTAGAGTAATCCAACAAATAATAGCTAGCCTCTCTGCCTAAACTCAAGATAGATTGACAACATTTTAACCCACATTAACCCTCTGTACTGGGTTATAAGAGATCTATAGAGAAATCTTGGGGGAATAAAAAGGCTTTACAGAGTAAAGAAAAGCCATAGTCTATTCTGTTTGTCAAATGGTTGCTTACAATTTTGGTGTTATTACTTCCTGCATTGGAAGGAGTTTTGTGATGTCTACATTCTATGTAAAAGAGTTAAAAAGATCCAGCAGTTGGATGAGGAAGCTTAGAAAATGCAGATTCGAAAAAAAAAAAAAAAAGAGAGAGAGAGAAAAAAATAAATTAAAAGGAAAAAAAAAAGGAAACAATGTAAATTATTTAGCTGAATAAATCAACTACACATAGAGTAACTTTTCTGTCAACTCTTATTTCAATCAAAATTGTATGTCACCTCTGAAAGTTCATCTCTGTCCTTACATTGACTGAAGAGACAGCAAGGATCCGAACTGTTTAAAGCCAGATAAAACAAATCACAAATTATCGATATCCTCGTAAGAAAGATATTCTTAAGGTGTTGTAATGTTTTCCATATGTATGCTATCCTCTAGACGTAAAACAGAAAGCACTTTCTGGTCTGGATTTTGGAGGTCTTTTCTGTACCGATAAGCATCTATACAAATTCTCAAGCACAATTTCAAGATTTAGTCTCGTGGTTAGTACTTCATCAGTATGGCTGAGAGCTCCAAGATCTACCTTGTAGTTATTTAAACATTTCAAAATTTCACTCCTTACCTTTTCAGTATAACCTATAAGTAATATTACTGGTTGGCCCATGGTGCTCTTTTTAACCAAAGTGATAATTCAAATTGTCATTGACTGAATATATATAAATCTGAAGAAAGGCTTAGATTTTTTTTTCTAAATTCCAAAGCACTGTAGGGAGGATTTGCAGAAGCTCCAGAGAGAGCCTCTTATCTTTCTCCACTTGTTAAATTTCATATTTGCATGATAAATTATATAAGTAAAGAAATAACACAACCCCCCTTGGTCTCAATGTTAAAAAAAAATCTGACAAAGAAAAGCAACAAATTCACATAAAAAGAAAATAGCACTATGGGAAGAGATTATGAACACATAAATGCATAAACCTAAAAAACTGATGGAAGATATAAATAAGCAAATACTATTTTACAATGACAATGTATCCCACAAAACAAATAAATTGTTATCTGTTTTCATTTATTGTTCAATGAGAAAACAGTTCACTTCTGGATGCATTTCTAATCATATAACCTTTAACAAAACCTTTCCCCTTCCTTCACCTACTTGGTGTACAAAGATGGATCTGTTCTGCATTCTGAAACCGATACTTGGCAGAAATTGTACTTGACACTGGCTGGATCTGGACCAAGCTGAAATGATTTGGGAGCAAGTTCTGAATGAAAAATGATTTAGAAATCATCAGACATATCTATAAGTGGCAACAAGTTATGAAACAGAAACAATTAAAATCTGACAAGCAAATGTGATAACAGTTAATCTGCATCATAAGCTGCTGTGCAGAATCCCTTGCTCTCCTTTTCTTTCTTGCTTTTACTATTATATCATATCAAAACACTAAGGATTTTGAGAGCAGCAAACTTTTCATCATTTAAGGCACCAGACGTTCTTTCAAGTAAATGAAAACAAGATTTCTAAAACATTTTTATTGTCTGTTTCTTTACTCACTGGTAATAAGTAAATAAAAGGATAAACAGTCATTTATTTATTTCTGGATGGAATTTTAGCTATGGGGAGGGCTTGTGGTCTTTGCTGCTAAGCTTTTACATAATTCTGCACTGGACAACACAGCTGGAAGCAGACCATGAGCAGAGAAATGTGGAAATATTAATATCGTAGAATGTTAAGAATTCTGAGTTGTCCTTCAGACATACTACCTTTGACACAGCAGAACTGCTTAGCCAGATTCAGGAACTTGAAAGTCCCATTTTATTCTATACCTAGATATAGTCATTACTGCATAGAAGGAATGAGTCCTGTGGATGAGATGATGAAATAAACACAGCCTGTTTTAATGAGTACTGAAGCCATGTCCTCCTACCAGTTTGTGTGACAGAAAAAGATGGGGCACACTTGATTGAAGTAAACAGTGATCATTGAGGCTGTTGTTGGCAGAAGACAAGCACAATTAATGAAGAGTAGATTTACATAGGTAATTCCTCTTATCTTCTTATTATGTAGCGTCCTCAGAATATGCATAGTGAATGGCAAAGACATTCAGCCATTTTCACATGGAAATTTATCCACAAACGGTGGTACTACTCTGGAACATAATCTGATGCCCTCCCTGGGGATGATATCTAATGCTTGTGACACTCATTTGGCATCCTCTACTATTACATCAGAAAATAGAATTAAAAACCTCTCAGGTTAAGAAAGTTTTTTTCTAATAAGTGGTCCAATGACTGGGAAATGTTATAAATGAAACAGATGGTTGTTGTTCTCAAGACAAAACAGAAAATCAAGATCATTCTGCTGGAGTATTATTCCTATTGAAATTTTAACACTAATTTCAGTGAGGTTTGCATTATGCTCCCATGTATTGTTAAACAACAACTGTATTCCACTGAAGAAATGTCTGCAGTTCAGTGCACTAAGGCATTATTGGGTATTGTATGCTGTTTGAATGATCCATATAGAATGCTAAGAAAGTGTATAGAAATCCACTTTCATGACAAAAAATAACCTCTGTGATGCAATTAGAGTTTCTTCCAGATTAAATGTGCTATATGAAAGTAAACTCTGGGCTTGTTGATTTTATTCAGATTGTTGCAGCTTGGTATGGTACTTAATGATGCCTCTGACTGAACAGCAATATATTCATGCTTAGTTTTATTTGATATTTGATAGAGTATTGAAATATTTACATTTTTTGATGTAACAGATCTTTTATGAGACAGTAAGGCAAAAAATAAAATGATGTCTTGTTAAAAGCATTAGTATCTAAAAATGTTACAGTCTTTTCTGAAGATCTTCTGTGATCTAATAATTTAAATGCTCTACAATCCCTACTATGGCCCTTACCTCTACAATGGTCCTTTCTATTTTGGTGCCATCTCAAGTACAACTGTGACAGATGGCCATGTAATTAAAATAGCAACAACAACAACAACAACAAAAAGTGGTATTCCTGATTTTTGATATTACAGATTTTGTTTCATTCTTCCTTCCAGATTATCCCTTTTTACAGGTGGTGATTGAGTTTACCCCTCAAAGTTTTACCTTTGGAAGCTATTTTTATCTATTTTCTACAAGTGCACCTTCAGGCAGTAACAGCAGGGGGGCAAATTCTTTATTTTATGCTGTCAAAACCAATATGCTGTGAGTTATCCACATTAGTTTCTAAGGTGCCAGTCAACGGCATTGTGTTTGGAGCAGTGAGAACCACTAACAGAGACTCAGAAAAAGCAGTCTGCAAACTAGCAGCAGCAGTGTGGGCGTTGTGGAGAGAGGGGGTGGAAGAAAAAAAGGAAAACAAAAAGTTTGTTTTGCTGTTGAAAGTTTCCTAATGAAAGAAGTTGAATCAGGAACTTTGTAATAACGTGTCTGGCCACTTAGCTGTAGCAGCAGATCTGAAATGAAGCTTACTCAGCACAAACTTCAGACCTTTCAGACCTTATGTATCATTTCTCATCTACTGAGCTTCCCGCATTTGTACAAAAAAAAGGCAGAATAAAAAAAAAAAAAAAAGAATCAATTTTTTAAACATTTTGAGTACAAAAAGAACGCATTCACTCTTAGTCATGTTCGTTCTCAGAGTGGGAAAAGGATTTTCGTACAGGAGCTAGCAGAGTTGATCAATAGAGCTTTAAACTATATTTGAAAGGAGAAAAGGATAAAACCAAGTTAACCAGTGCTAAACTATGAGAAGGTATGAGAAAACTGGAAGGAGTCTGTGTTAGTGAGATCCTTCAGCCTGCTCTACAAGGTGCTAGGACATTTGAAGTGTTTCCACACCAATGCACACAACATCAGGAAAAATCAAGAGGAACTAGAAACCTCATCTTAGTCCCAGAGCTATGACATCCTTGACATAACTACTTTTGAAAGTGTCGGAGTCACTTTTTAGGTACCATATTTAAGAACCCAGGAGCAGGCAAAATACAAATTCAAATATTTGAAGTTTTGTAGGTGGGGCAGAAGACTGGCTTGGCAGAGCAGAGATCCTCTTCTAGAGCTCAGCTGGAAAATGGGAGCTTAGTACCACTGGAAATCAGGTTGGTTAACATGGAAGGACTACAGAGGTGCTTCCCTTTATTGCAGGGAGAAAGTTTGTGTGGCCAAAGTCTGTCTTGAGTTGAAGCTGTCCTGTACTGTAGAGGACAATCAAAAAGCCTCTCAAATTTGTTAACAGACTGTCATAGTTTTGTGATTTTTGGTTACTGGTATTCCACATCATAACATCATGTAGTGCACTGGGAGTTAAGAGTTAATGGTCCAGTTACAGGTACCTGCCTGGAAGAGAAGAACTACATTCCCCAGGGGACTTAGTGGTCAGAGAGGACATGAGATAGATAGAATTCCTGTCAAGGTCACCTGATCAGGCTCTTCTAGCTCTCTTCTCCTTTGCCTCTCATTGCTGCTGCCTGTCCCGACTGTGTGCATCACTTCATTATTACTACAAGGTCTACAGCATTCAGATACTCTCATTATATTTGATTTATTAGCTTCAGTTCTTATTATATTGTATGATAGTGTGCTATCTTGAATTCCAATACCATATTTAGTAAATTAGTTTGTTTCTCATCAGGTCATTGCTGCTGTTTTTAATTATTTTGGGGTCTCCTGTTTCCCCTTTTCTGGAGGTGTGGATTTTGCAAAATCCCTCTGCCCCACTAGTCACGGAACTGGGCTGAACCAGCCCATAAACCATTGACAAAGACAAAGGAGGACCACAGAAAATATTGGTTCACTACTTGATGAGGATGAAAACAAACAGGGACAGAGACAATGCTGAGAAGTTCAAAGTCTTCTTCACCTTTGTCCTCAATACTAGTGACAGGCTCTGTGCCCTCGAGCCCCGACTTGAAGGGTTGTGACTGTAGGAATAAACTCTAAGCCAACTCTAAATTTGTGAAGGATTTGCTGCTCCATTTGGATGCATATAAATCTATGGGGCTCAGTGGTATTAATCCCAGCATACTCAAAGAGTTGCCTGATGTCATTGTGATACCTTTCCTTATTTTTAATCACTTGGGAATCTGGAGAGGTCCCAGTTAGCTGAAAGATGGCAAATACTGCTTGCTTTTTCAGGATTGGCAAAAAATAAGACCATGGTAATTACAGACCTGTCACTTTCACTTCAGTGCCTGATAAGATCGTGGAAAAGATCATTCTGGGAATTAATGTAAAATATTTGAAAGACAATGCATTCCTTGGTCACAGTCAACATGAGTTCATGAGATGAAAGTCAGTTAATGTCATCTTTTTGGATTTCAGCAAAGATTTTGATACTGTTTCTCACAGTATCCTTCCAGACAAAATGTCCAGTGTTCATCTAGACAAAAGCATAATGCAAAGGATGAACAACTGACTGACAGGTTGGGCACAAGGGGTTACAGTAAATGAGCTTACATCAAGCTGGCAGCTAGTCACTAGTGATATTCTACAGGGCTCCATTTTAGAGTCAGTGCTCGTTAATGTTCCCACAAATGACTGTGATGCAGGACTAAGTTTGCTGATGGTACTAAACTGGGAGGAGGGGTGGAGCTGTTGAATCCCTTGAGGGTAGAGAGGCCTTGAAATAGATCTTGACAAATTAGAGGACTGGGCACTCACCAGCTACAAGAAATTTAATGAAAGTGTCAGAATCTGCACCTGGGATGGCTCAGCCCTGGAAACATATATGGACTGTGAGACAAGAGTCTGGAAGAAAGATTGTCTTCTTCTCTGGTCTTACTCTAGAAGTGCAAGCTTTCTGCTTACTCAGCATCGTGATGTCGTAGTCAGAGTTAATGGTTCCAGGAAATCCAGAAAGATCCCAAAATACAGTGCATGTCACTTTACCTGCTGAGGGCTGTGTCCCAAACTTGGGGAAATCACATTACTTCATTAATTACTTCTTTGATTCTGGCTTATAGTGTTGATGCCCCATCTGGTCTCAGGTAATTGTGCAGTCCAGGAAACTGTCACCTTTGGCCTTGTATTTGTTCAATAGGTCCTGTGTTGTATTAGGAGAAATGCAGGAATATCAAGTTGTTACGTGTCAGGCCCTTCCCCATTTCTGGAAGGATCGGTGACGTGTACAATGTAGTAGGTGTACATGAAAGGCATAGTTTATATAAGTGTGTGTTTGCTTCAATAAATCGCCATTTTACTGCTCACCACGTTGGTGTCACTTCGGTAATTGGCCTAGCTGTGAACTTCTAGGTAATTAGGATCGTAAAGTCATCAAAGATTGTAAAGCCTTCAGTCCTGACAAACTTGCATATCGTGTTCTTCAATCACACTGTCTGTGTCACATACAAAGATGTTAAATAATGCTGGTCCTAATATCTGAGGAAGACTACGTCTCCACTTGGATATCAAGTCATTGACTGCAACTCTTTGAATGTACCCATCCAGCCAATAACTCATCTTCAAAGTATTCTATTCAACTGAGAGACAAAGATGTGGTACAAGACAATGTCAAATACTTCCCTATAGTAGATACTGTAGATTACTATTAATTACTTTACAACACTCAATTCATGGTCATATAACTAAGGAAAATTGAGACCAACTCACTTATGCATTGCACTGAAATGGATGGCATTCTTAATTTAATTTTCAATGTTTCTGAGTTCTTTGGTTCATGAAACCATACATTGTTTCCTAGCTTCCAAATGAAAACCTTTGGGGACTTCCTTGTGCAGTGATTGATTTCAGAGTAAATATGTGTCAATATACTTTTTACAGCTGCAATATTTGTTTCAAAATATCTGAAAATGCTAAAATCTATATAGTTTTAATAAAGTCATCTACCAAACAGTGAGTTTATCCCAAAGTGTCCCATCCTTCATTTGAACATTCCATGTCATTTTTCTTCTCAGCCTTTCATTATAATGATTGTGGTAATACAGATACTAAGTGAAACAACCCTAGCCACTGTTATATTTAACCATCTTGTTTGTATGCCAGGTGTGCAAGGCAAGCCATCCAGTTAAGTAGAAGTTTGATAACCTAAAGTAGCATCTTTAGAATCAGAGATCAGATAAAATCTTTTATATGTCATTGTCTTAAAGAGTCTGTTTAGGCAGATGGTGTTGATTTTATAAGACAGACATACTTTGCCTAGAGAACTTCAGAGAAATATAGGCAGGATTTTCCAACTCCAGTAAAGGAGAAAGGTGTCATTCCACTGACAGCCCCAGAGAATATTTTGCTTGCTTGACAGATGCCAGGAACAGATTGATGTGTAGAGAAAGGTAAGGTACAAGGAAAATGTACATTAAAACTCATTAACTTTAGATAGGAAAACTCTGTTGGGAGTAACTCTAGAGCAGTTTTTGATGTACAGTAAATGTTTAACATTCCAAATATATGTGCTTTTTAATGTGTTGGGACTGTATTTACATATTTGGAGTAAATTTGAATGAAAATGAAAACAATGACAAAGTAAACACGAGGGAAAATGCAGCATTAGATTTAATTATTAGGATCTGAAGCAAAATACAGGAGATGTTTTTTAATCCATCTATTCCTTGATTCATCAGGGACTGTAGATGTGAAATTTGGGGAAGATTACTTGAATTTCCAGTGTTATTCTTAGAAGGATACATTAATTCTTACTTATAAAATTTGTTTATTAAAAAACAAACAAATGATAGAAACCACCACCAACAAAAACCACCATCAAAAACCAACAGAACTTCTCATTTTCACCAAAATCTTAGTCATACCCTTAGATTTGATCACTGAACAGGAGGAGACTGAAACTAATTATGGCGCTTAGCACACAAGCTGGCCAACCAGCCTGTACCTGTTTGATTCTCAACCCACTGACAGGTACAGTAAATTCCCTAGACTTAGAGTATATTATGAAATTCATATACATTTTCTCAGTACAGATGAAATCATCCTGAACCTTGCATATGTCCCAGGACTACCAGTTGTTTGCATGCATATATATCTATCTGTATGTAACTACAATTATTTCAAGGAATTATTACAAGGAATACCATTCCTGTACACTTTATGAAATACATATTTGGGAAAGTGTTTTTGGAGGATCTTGCATTTAGCAACAGCACAGATTCATAAGAAGGAGGTGTATATATGTGTATGTGTATTACACAGGCATACTTAATTTTAGTAGTTCTTCATCTGGGCACTTGACTTTTCTACCTTAATATTCTTTTAAGGTAGATCTCATTATAAATTTAATTTGTATAATTCCTGTTTTGATGTAAACAAATTTGATGTTAATTTTGTAGATGAAAACATTTTAAAAAAAGCTAAACAGTGTAGCTGAAAGCAATGTTTGTAAGAAATTCTGTTCTCAATGCAAATGGGACATTGCTTAGTGAACTGAAAGTGGAAAATAAAACAAATAATAACATGCTCTTGGCGTGTAAACATATGCTTGTTCTTTATCTTCATGTGAAGTCTGAAAGGACTTCTTTTAGACATATAGAACTTAATTGTTTCATTAGAGATGTGTAGATACTAAATTATTGAAATAGTCATCCATAATTCAAAAAAACTGCTTGCAGTATATGCCAGCCCGATAAATATCTGATGGAAATGAAGATTGAATACTTTTCCCTGATATGAAGACTTTTTAATTTTAAATTCGTGGAATGTTCTGTTAATTTGCATAATGGCATAACTGTCACTGCGGGTTTCAGGTGATGACTTAGACTCTGATGCTACCTGATGCAAAATGATCCACCTTTTTTTTCAGATTGCAGGCTGCTGCTGATATGGCAAATTATAAACATTGTGCCATCATAAAGATGAAAAGAAAGGTAGTAGTCAATTAATATTCATTTTTCATTGTAATAAATGAAATGCCTGAGTTAGATACTATGAATTCTGTGATACAAAAGTTTACCAATAACTTACTTTCTGTTTCTAAACAGAATTGAATATGGCCATCAAAACAGTAATGTTTGAATAACTTCTTGAAAAGCATTGTGCAATATTAATATCTGTCCAATATCTTTTATATGTGATCTGTTTCTGTTTGTTTGTTTGTTTATTCCTTTTTTTCCCCCACTTTTTTCCCCTCTCTCTCAAATCACCCCAATAGGAAGATCCGCTATGACAATACAGTACAAAATTTGTCAAAATATACTGCTCTCTCATGAATGCATTCACTGCCTATATTTATTATACAAAAGAAAAGATCCTGAATTTGAAATATATTGTAGGGTTTAAGAATGTCCCAGCTCATCAGGCAATTAATTAACAGTCACAATTCACTTCATGTCAGATGGCCATCCTCATTTAAGAAAGATCCTTCTTGATTTAATAGATAATTACCCTTTAGTAAAAGTGTTATTTTTTTTCTCGTGGTTAGTGATTGGAACTGGACCATAGTCTTTCAGCAGTGCTTTTAGACAGTGTCTTGGATAAGATGACTCCAGGTTGTTCATCAGTGACAAATGCTTAAAAAAAAACACCTTTATCCTCCAGTAGTTCTACATCTCTACCACTTAATACATGACATCCTGTAGCCTGCATTGACATACCTTTAAAACACTATCTGTAATATCTTGGTTGCCTTGCTTTTTTAATATCTCAGGCTAAAAGATTACTTCTTTTCTTCTTCATAATACAGAGGCACAGCCAGAAATATGATACAGTGTTTGTGATCTCTCTTATTTTCAGTCCTGGATGAAGAGAAGAATACAGAAGAGAAAAAGAAGAGGAAGTTGAGGGAAAGGTTGGCCAAAAAGGATTTTCTGTTTGAAACTGAAAGCCCTAACAAGATGTCGCGAAATTGCCTATGAATTTATTTTACAATATCTAGAAGTGGGACAAATAGTGAACTACATACTCAAAAGAAGAGTTTAGGAAATCTAAAATCATGAATCCCCTTGGTGCATTATTGATAAGAATGTCTACTTATGCTGCATGTGAGCAAGAAAAGAAGAAAAGACAAATCCTGAAAATCACAGGCACTGTGAAAAGTCTACCAAGGCTTTGCTGGCTTTGCAGATCCAAATATTCAGATAGAACTTGAATCACTGTCTAAATATGGTTTGATTTAATGACTGAGGTGAAGTTTTGGTCCTTTGAAAATCCATTCATCTCTGTGTTTTTGAAACTTAAGAAGTAATCTTGAACCAGAGTTGCTAAAGCAAAATATTCTATAGCTTGTTAAATTTACACTTAATTATACATATCTTTTGCCTAACTACGTAGTTACAATTATTATCTAGGAAATCCTGAGAATAATATTATTCTGAATGTAGTTGTTTTGAAGAAACTCAGAGAGGATAACTAATTTGTAATAGCCCACTCTCTTACAATACTATCCAACAGAGTGGGAAGTACCTATGTAGCTAATGAAATTAAGAAGGTTTTTAAGGTCTCTGTACAAAATATTTATATTTTAAACAATTATAGTTGTATTTAATGAAGTAGTAGAACTGTAAAACTGTCGTAAATTCTGTGGCAAAAGCATTTCTTGAAGGAGCATATTAAATGATAATGATGTCAAGTTTCTGAAAGAGTGAGCCAACCTTGTATCCATAGTTTTCTAGCTATAGGAAATTAAAAATGGGTTGGAATGTTGCCAGTTTACTAGCTACAGGGAAAAAAAGAAACCCATAATAAACAACAGTTGTAGTTACAATATTTGCTGAAACCAACACACATTAAATAATAATGAAAGCAACCACCTAAAAATGTTGGCAGACGATATGAAACAGCTGAGCTGAAAAATCTGCAAAAAGGGAGAAAAAAACCTAAAAGAAAACAAAAACACCACCACCAACAACAAGGAACTGGGATATGGGATTATGGGATATAGCCAATATGCTGCCAAAAAGTAAAAATAAAACTCAAAATGTGAGTTGGAAATTAAATGCTGAGATCAATTAAAAAAGTGTGAAAGAAAAAGTATAAATTCTTATGCCATGTATATGGAAAAATCTTCACAGATTATTTGATTTCTTCAAATAATAATTTACTTAAATAGTGTCCAAAAGCAATAAAATAAGTAGGGGAAAAGATGACCAGGGAAGACAATAGTACTTTGAAATATAGAATAATGATGATTTCACACAATAATCTTGTGATTTATAAAATATATATATTTTATAAAAAATACATATATATTAATTTATGGAAAATATTGCATTTCCTACTAGCCAGAAGAACCTTATTATCCTTACACTAAAGAACTTTAACCTGGAAACTAATGACACTGGGTTCTTATGCTTTCTTGTAAGAAGGGAATTCAAGAAATAAGATTAGCTGAGTGGATTGTGGAAGATTCTATATGAGTGTTAGCAATAGAATTGTTGAATAGGTGTTATGTCTGTTTCATTTTTATCTAATCTGTAGTCTATTAAACTATTACATTATCATAGCCTCTTGGGGAAAGAAAAAAATCTCATTTTCAGTATTACAAAAGGCCAGATAAATCTATTAAATCCACAGAGATTTGACTGATAGCAACACAACTCAGATCATTATTAAACATGATTGCATGAAGAATATATACTTCTAGTAAAGAAAATGTATGTTCATTTGTAAAATGGAAATGAGGATCTGTAATGGACAACAAAATGTGAATTCTATCAATCTCTTTTCTGCTGTTCTGCAGCAAAGGAAGTGTCTAAATTTAGATGCAGCTTTGAAAGCAATAGACTGTTCCTCAGAACCCTCATGTTCTATTCTGGATATATCTCCATCTTGGTATGATCATTGGTCTCACAATGCAGCCCATCAGTGCTGACACTCTCAGCTTTTCTCCATAGTAGTTGCCTGTGGAGTCTTATATTCTAGACGTTTATAAGAGTAGAGGAATATTTCCAGCCTCAGGAGAGACTTGACTTCCACCAGGACATCCCTCAGTGGTAGATGCTTCTATTGCATGCTTCTATTTTCAGTTAATATTTAAATATTTTTGAATTAGAGAGAGCATAAGGCAATTCCTTGTCTAAATAGCCAGGACACTCACAATGGCTATGAAAATATTTAATTTCCAGATCTTGCAAAACAACAACAACAAAATTAAACAAAACAAAACAAAAAGCCAAAAAAAAAAAAAACAAACAAAAAACAAACAAACCAAACAAACAAACAAACAAAAACAAAAAACAAAACAAAACAAAACAAAAAAACACAAAACAAAACAAAAAGCACCCTACCAAAACAAAAATGAAATGTTCTCTGGATATAAGCAGTAACTAGTTGCTTTCCACTCCAGACTTCAAGCCTTTCAGCTATACTTACATTCTCTGTTATAGCTACTGAAGAATACATCTTAGGATTTGAGATAATGCAGTGTTCAAACTTGTTTTACTCAAGTTTCTTTTAAGGTTTTTTTGTTTATTTGTTTGTTTGTTTGTTTGTTTTTTGCAATTAATACACAAATTTATATTTCTTGACCTGAGGGTACGGCAAAGCCCTTATCTCTATTGTGTCTTTCTGCTAATCCTCTCTCTATACCCACCTTGGTGTGCTGATGGACAGTCGGCTGAATATGAGCCAGCAGTGTGCCCAGGTGGCCAAGAAGGCCAATGGCATCCTGGCTTGTATCAGGAATGGTGTGGTGAGCAGGACTAAGGAAGTCATCCTGCCCCTGTACTCAGCATTGGTGAGGCCTCACCTCGAGTACTGTGTCCAGTTTTGGGCACCTCAGCACAAGAAGGACATGGAGGTACTGGAGCAGGTCCAGAGAAGGGCAACGAGGCTCGTGAAGGGCTTGGAGAATCAGCCCTATGAGGAGAGACTAAGGAAGCTGGGGCTGTTTAGTCTGAGGAAGAGGAGGCTGAGGGGAGACCTTATTGCTGTCTTCCAGTACCTGAAAGGTTCTTACAGTGAGAGTGGGGCAGGTCTATTCTCACTACTGACTTGTGACAGGACGAGGGGAAATGGCCTCAAGTTGCGCCAGGGCAAGTTTAGGTTGGATATTAGAAAGAACTTCTTTACAGAAAGGGTGGTTAGGTACTGGAATGGGCTCCCCAAGGAGGTGGTTGAATCGCCATCCCTGGATGTGTTTAAGAGCCGCTTGGATGTGGTACTCAGGGATATGATTTAGCAGAGGTTTGTTGTTGTGGTATTGTTTTGTGGTTGTTTTTTAAGAGATAGGCTACTGGTTAGGCTGCGGTTGGACTTGATGATCTTCAAGGTCTTTTCCAACCTGAGTAATTCTATGATTCTATGATTCTATACGTGTAAGTAAATATGCACTTACACATAACCCAGATTTCCCATTGATCTGAATTCCATCAGAAAGATATATGGCTGAATGGTGCAGACAGGATGTGGTGGTCTGATTGAATTAATCCACATATTCTGAATAGTCAGGGGACCAGGACTGAGATACTTGGTGCTACGTGGCCCAGAACATCAGACTAAGATAACTGAGCATAATTAATGAAGGTGCCTACTATTCCTTAAATGACCTGTTATCTACAGCCAAGTCTGAAATCCTTTAAATGCTTAACTTTTATAAGAAATTAGTCCATACATCCTTTTCCTATGTATTAACTTTTGTCATGCACAAAACAAAGAAAGTGAGAAAAAGTTTCCATGTTGGCTTCTTCTGCTAAAAGTCAAACTGCTTCAGAAATGCTTAAAACTATTCACAAAACCTGAAGGTTATGACAGACCTTCTGCTTCTTTGTTCTTTTTGGTGGTGGTAAAATCTGGATCTGTGCCCAGTGCAGGGAATATAGTGTAAATAGCTTTGCTGCAGATTGCTACTGGATTGTTCAAAACATCAGATGGCTAGAATATGTTATTATCAACAAGCTGTTTACTGGCCAATCAATTATAAACTGTGATGGAGCACTAGGCAGATTATTGTAGGGTAGCCAAATGGATGGAGAAAACATATGTCAATCTTGCTGATGCTTTAAGGGGCAAATTCTGCCCTTCTTCAGTATGTTGCAAGACCTTCCACAATATAACTACACGGATGTTCATATGGAAAGGTAGACTCTACGACAGTGCTGTGGGAGTCAGTAGGACAATGCAGTTCTCAGATATTTGAGCAATTTAATGTCAGCATGTATTTGCATAATAGCAGTACAGCTGAGGCATCTGTGGGTAATGTTCCCCTTAAATGGGGTTTTGAAAGCATGAGTTTCTCAATCTGTGTTCAATACAGATGCAGTCAGGCATTGGCTGAATTTTACTTCTCTGTTAATTCTTCAGTAAAGGGAAGTTTTGGGTCTTTTGTTCCTCTTCTGATGCCTTTTATTGCAAAGCCCACAAAATTAACAAAAGTATATCTTCAATCACAGACTTAAAAATAGCATCCAGAAACAGATGCTTCAAGATGAACTTTTCCATTTTAGACTAGCAAAAAACATACCTGCTAGCTTAATCAACAATTTATCATTGGACAGATATTTTTTCAAACATTCTACTTGCATTTCCTTCTAACTTCTTTGGAGGATTTGCTTGTAAGGGGAATAGAATTTAGAAAAGTGAAATAGAGTCATCATGATAATGATGGTGACAAGCATTTGGATATCCTGTCCAAAGGATATTTGGACAATGAAGAGATGAAGGACTTTCAAAAATCTGCAGTCATTCAATACAGGTGCTTACGATATAGTCTTTCTGTGAATTACAGGTGCCACTGTACCTTGCAATTTATTTAAATATGCCTTGAGGAAGTGGAAGGATATGTAAAACATGGAGATTTAGAATGCATTTTTTCTCAAAAAGTAGAGACAAAAAATAAATTTCTGCCACAGTTTTTTGTTTGTTTGTTTGTTTTTTAAATAGCATATATAATCAAGGAGCTCTAGATACGCTTATAAAAAGCCTCCTTATTAGCAAACACAAGCTGTACTCTGCTACCTGGCAGAGATACACTCTGTTCAAAGGACTTCTTTTTTTTTTTTTTTTCATAGAAATAATTACAGATTTGCAGGTACAATTTCAGAAATATACAGGATAGTACATATGATGGGAAGGATGGAGAAGCAGGACTAGGATTTGGAGGGCATTTTTATGGAACCATTCACTTTTCTGAAATATCCCAGACTCTATCATATCGAATGCTTGATACAAAATTCTTAGTGTGACTGTTCAGGTTACAGTTTCACTGATATCATCATCTTCTTCCGATCAACTCGATCGGGTAAAATCATTAACAGGTAAAGGATGGAAAAAACATCAATATGGTGAAGGTTAGCAGAGCTGGTTACTAAACACATGTTAACAGGACTTTTAAATGATGGGTAGAGAAGCAATGGACAGTCGTGTGCTCCACTGATAACCCGAGTGATAAAACTGACTTAGGAGCGGGAGGAAAGTAGTTGATGTGTAGTTGATGGAAGCTGAGGAAACGGTCTTAGCATTCATAGCCTACCAGTCATTTCAGAAACAGGAACAGAAGAGCCCAGTTCCTTGATGTAAATGTGTCTGAAGTGTGTGATCTTTCATACACTGTGAGACTTCCTATCAAAAAGAATACGAACTTGACTAGCATTTATTTCTTTCTCTCTGCCTCCAAAGTTTAAATGATACCTGACAGCTACTACAAGACATGCAGGATTTTAAAGGTGGCGTATGTTCTAAATTGCCTTTTTAGTCCTATCTTTATTATGATTAAATCATAATTAGAGGCATTGTATGAATGGTATATTGAGACTATAACCAGGAAATAGCTGACATTAAGCAGCATTTTCAACAGTCTTGTAAAAGTGTAGGACAGGCCCAGGAACAAAACTTTTGCTGATACCACTAAGCAGCCCTGATTTCCCTTCTTCAACAGTTAGAGGTTAATTAATGCTATCAAGAGTCTTTCAAATTGAAATCAAGGGAAGTTTCATTATTCATTTCAGTAGGAGTGGGATGCAGTTCTAAACAGTAAATGGAGCAATGGAAATCTAAGGAAACATGAGACATGTTAGTATATGCTTTGTTTAAGAATTTTCAGTCTCAGTGGTTCTGTTAAACAAGAAATTAAACTCAGTTTTCTTGCATGTATGTGAAAGTACCGGCTTCTGTTTTGTTTTGTTGTTTTTTGTGTGTGTGTGTTTGTGTGTGTGTTATTTTGTTCTGTTTTTTGAACCATTAAATACAAATAGAATGAATAATTTAACATTTTACACAGTCTGTGCATCTTGCACCACTGAGTTTTTGGAACAGTTTCACATAGAGAAAATGTAGCGAGTGCTTGCCTTGCTGTTCTGAATTTTGCTTTGTCCTTACTTCAATTGCATCTCAAAGAAAATCCTCTTCCTAGTTGTGAGGTGAAATTAATTCTGGTGAACTAGGGTATTTTTTTGTTTCTCTTTTTTAGAAATTCAAAATATGAGATGTGAAGACTGAATGAATATTTCTAATGACCTTAATCTAAATGAGACCCTTTTCTCTATTTGTTCTTTCCAAACTCATCAGAGCCTATTTTATTGCACAGTGGAAAGCACTTACTTAGCGGTGAAGGTGTGCTTTCAGTATGTTTTGTTTGACAATAGCCACATAAGATCTTTCAATTCTCATGTCCACACTCTGTTCCTCCTCCTCCTCACATTTGCACAGCATCCACCTACAGTCCCATTTTCTCTTTATCTTACTCTTACTGTGTTTTTCTGTTACAGCCAAATTTCAGAAAGAAGAGTTTAAGGTTCACAGTTATTTTCTGTTATTTTCATAAACAAATTCCTGTCAGAGGAGCCAAGAAAAAGCAGAACCTTATGAAGCACTGTTTCTTCATGAAGATGTCAAGTCAAGATGCTCCTGGTTGTAGTTCTGATTTCCAAGTTTTCATTCTACACCAGAGCAGACCAGGAAGTATACCAATACCCTGCATGTCTTCATTATTCAGAGGAGAAAACACAATGCCACAGGCTGCAAGAGAGCTGCAAAATAACCTAACTAGGAATGAGAGCCAGATAAATTAGTAGAAGAGATTTGTCTTTCTCAAATAAACAACTGAATTGTTAGTGCTGATTAGGAACTTCACAGCAAACTATTTGTTACAGGCAAAAACACTGACATCTTAGTTTACAGGACTAATAAAACAGAGATCAGTCCTGCCTCACTTCAACGTTAGTGAAAATGCTCAAATACTTCAGAAAAAACTGTTGCATTTCTGTTTTTGTTTTTTTTTTTTTTTTAATCCAGAGAACAAAACAAAAAAATCTTTTTAAAAAACGTGTTAAAAATAGAGAAAGTTATTTAAGTAGGAGTGAAAATTTCAGAAATGATAAAAACTGAGTTCTTGGATTTGCCCAAGCTAGTGTTCTTCCCCTTGTTCATATTGTTACAGAATTTTCAGAATGATGACTTTTTCATCTCAATATCAGATAAAAAAGGTACTTTATGTTTTAAAATTTACTGTAGACAAGAATTACTATTTTCATCCCAGTTCTATCAACAGGCCTCTATAAGATTTTACTTTGTACATGTATGTAAGCACACGTTCCATCAGCAAGGTTGAGTCTACTTAGATATTGTTAAGACTATTTGAGACAAGGACAAAACAAGAAGCTCTGCAGTGGATATTGCTGTCTCAAAGGACTCTAAATTGCTTCTGTCTAAAAGCACATCTGTTTAATCTGCACAATTTTATAGATAGTGAATCATTATGCTCAAAAATATTGTATTTGAATAATCCCGGTACCATTTGTTTTCTACATGAAAAACTGTTGAATCTTTGCATAGACTAAAAGTCTAGTTCGCTTTTATCGTGAAACTGGGAAAAATATTTTCTCCTGGGGACAGTGGTGACATTAATAATGTTCTCACTGCAGTTCCAGGATCCAGCTACTGCTTTAATTATAGTGAGCCTTCTAAATCTGACTGATGCCAGTAGAAAACCTCCCACCCTTTGTTTCATCCAGCTTGATATTGTATTCAGAAACAGTGAATTTCTAGAACTTGCCTTTTGGTGCTTGTAAGGAATCAGTATAAACTCCATTAGCTGCAGACACTGAGGTAAAGTGGTACAGAATTTCAGCCCTACAACTCAGAATAGCAGTACAATTAGGCTTATATTTGCATGGTGCTTTTTGCCTGACATAGATTCTCTCTTGCTTCTATTGCATCTGTACTTAAGCATTTTGCTCTTTGCTGGAAGACAGTGACTACATATTGTCCAAATGAAAATGAAATGCGGTATTCTACCATTTCATTATGTGAAGTAGAATCTAGATTCAGCAGAGCTGTAGTGCTGTAAACTTCTGTCCATCAGGTACCAGCACCTCATGGAAAACTAAATAAGCAGCATTCATGGTAGCTTTGTCCAGCACCTCAGGTGCTGGTCTCAGACCAATGTTTCAGTATAGCTTGAATCAGTGAACTTGCCAAGTGGAAGCCTAGCTGTAAGGTGGGCATAGAGTCATAGAATGGCTGGATTGGAAGGAACCTGAAAAATCATCTGGTTCCAACTCCCCTGCTGTGGGCAGGGCTGCCAACCACTATGTCAGGCACTAGATCAGGTTGCCAAGGATTCCATCCAACCTGGCCTTGAACACCTCTAAGGACCAGGCATTTACAGCTTCTTTGGATAGCCTGTTCCCACACCTCACCACTGTCTCAGTGAAAAATTTCCTCCTGACATCTAATCTAAATCTCCCCTCTTTAGTTTAAAAATGTTTCCCCTTGTTCTATTACTATCACTATGATGAAAATTGGTCACTCTTAACATGTGCTCAGAGATAGCTGTTTCCATTGAAGGTGATAGAGTAGTTCTCTCTTCACCTATCAGTCCAGCTGATTACAGTGGTGAGTGCCAATCCAGTGTTAACAGAGGTAACAAGATGAATTACTTTTGGACTGAAAGTATTTGAAACAATAAAAGCCTTAAATGCTCTGACCGTCTGTGTCCTGATACTTACAACCAATTCTATCTTCTAAAGTGACTTTAGTATTTATTGTTCAGTGAGTTAAGATAAGGGTTTTGCATGGGATGTTTTGTAAGGATTCAATTAGCCTGCATTGTGAGTTAACTGCATTTGCATGGTAATGAAACATTCTTTCAGCAAAATGTTGAAGGAAAACACACTAATTAGTTTTTTGAACAGTACCTGACATTCATAGGGCCCAATGGTGGCATTGGCTAAATGCCTGCATGACTGATGCCCCTTTTTAGAGCTGGCTAACATTTTTATGTCTATGAGTTTATGAGAAAAACAACCTAAAAAACCCTGTCCCTAATCCCACAACAGCTTCTTGAAATGACATAAAGCCAATTTAATAAATTTGCCAGTCATCCCTGTTATTCCTCTCTGGTTCCCTTCTAGTACATCCTCTGATATACCAACTGCTGCTTCTTTTCACTGTTATGGACCTCCATGACTTTTCTTCTATTATTTCTTGCTCTATATAAAGAGATTACTCCTACCTTCTAGTATCCCTCCATGATATTCTATGCACTATTCACCTATACTGTAAGAATCACCATGGCAGCAGAACAGATGCCAATAAGCTGCTGTCTTCTTTTTTCCATTCAAGTGGCCTTCAAATTGCTGACCAGTGAGAGAAAATAAGTTACAACAAAAAATAGGCTGGCACAGGTTATCTTCCTGCTGGGGTTCCTGAGAGCAGCACAATTGTATTTAGCCCTTCCTTTAGGGGAGATGAGCAGGTGCCAACCTATTCCACAAAGAATAGCACATCAGAATAAATAAATCCAAAATATTCTTTCAGTTACCATCACTTCCCTGAATAAAAAGAAATTTCATCGTCTAATCATATTTTGCACAAATTTGGTCCCACAATGTTTCTAACAGTTTTGTGTGCTCTTTTATTTTCCCCTTCTCCATGTGTTCATTCAAAAGCTTTTTGGTCATAAAAGCTCTCAAAATCTCAGGTAAATTTATTCTGAGGAAAATCTTCATGCAGGAAATGGCAGCCCTGTAATTTTTATACTCTCTTTTTCTCTGTAAATATTTCTGTTTTACAGTCTGGAAACAGTTGCAAACAAGATTGCCACAAATACAGTAAGTCACACCTAGTGGTCAGTTTGTGGCCCTAGCTGAGGAGAAATCATTTGCATGTGTGAAATTTATGTTACCTTATCATAATATACTGCCTCACAGATTTTTTTTTATTTTTTTTTTTTCTGAGATAAAACTATTTACTAAGATAGAGAAAAGGAAAAGGATAATAGTTATGAATATATATAGTTTTGAATATATAGATGTATATTTGAATGTATATAGCTGGTGATGCACAAGGAATTGCTCACAACCACCTATGGAGGAATGCTCAGCTAGCACCCTGCAGTGAGTGGAAGAGAGATGAACTCCTATCTCCTTCAAAACTCTCTTTTGCATGATGTCATATGGTAGGAAATATCCCTTTGGTCGGTTTAAGTAAGCTTTTGCCCCCTTCAATTTTGCCCCATTCCAGTTCCATGCTCCACTCCCAGACCTTCTCTGAGAAGTTGCAATGGCCTTGGTTCTGTCCAACACTGCTTAGTGGCAACCAGAAACATCAGTATATCATCAAAATTATTTTTCTCTTAGAACCAAAACATAGCATCATATCACATACTCTGAAGAAAACAATTTGGCCCCAGATGAAACTAAGACAATTTATTACATATCATTGACATCATGCACAGGTTCCACAATTTTTACAGGTCTTTAATTAGTAATTAGCATCACTTTTTTATTTTTTATTTTTATTTTTTTTTTAATATGTATGTGTAATATTATAATGTAATCATATTATTCCAGTACTCTATGGACACTCATGCACATTGTCCATGGTATTCATTTAGTTCATTACTTTGGGCTCCTTCTCTCTTAACAGTCCTTCAGTGCAAGAGAGATGATTCAGTCTTGGGTTACTGTGTGCTGAAGCTAGTTCTCCTTCCATCAGAGTTCATTCTTCTTTAACCCGGTTGATTCTTACTGTAATACTCTTAACAACATATAGCAACCATTTTTCCTATAATCTTCTCCCATTGCTACGGTGATTTCTTAAACAAGATGTTCATACAACAACTGCAAAGAGAAAGAAATTTGCTATAATTAGGTATTATTTCTAAGATAGTGAGTTGATATAAATGAAGCTTGGGTTATCAGTACTTAATTAAGCAATTGCATGCCCACACAAGTTACTTTCTGCGATCAATACAACTACTATTCGCTGTTTAGCTGATGGCAAGCATTTTAATGTCTTTATGTCCCATCCTTATCCCTAATCAATATAACAATTATCTATACTACCTATTCTGGATGGGAGAAAGTAACAAATTCCTACATTCATTTGGTAGACTAAGACAAAGTTAGAATCCATAGTTTCCAACTGATTACAGTATTGCAGTTTTTAGTGTTATCATAATGCACAGATGTTATATTACTATTTCTAAACTGGTTAAAGTTACAGCCTAAACTAGGAAGGCCATGAGCATACATCCTTTATGAACAGAATGGCTGTAGTATGGCTGAATTAAACATCAAACATATAGGAGAAGAATCCATTCTTGATGCAGTACTTCTTCTTTATATGATAACTGTGAAAAATGCTCTGAAGCCTGGTGACTGCTGGGAGGAAAGGCACAGACATCTGTGGGTTATTTCAGTGAGGATGCTGCAGCTCAGCCACCTGCCAAGCAAGCTACCCATAAGTTGTTTGGTTTTGAATGGAGTTGTTAGAAGACTGGCTGGGGAAAGAGAGTTTGTAGCACAATGGAGAAGATTGTGTTCTTATTGTTCTCATGCTCTTTTATAAATGTACTTTTTATAAGGGAATGTCACTACAGAACAAGAGGAAATGGTTTTAAAGTGGAAAAGGCCAAATTTAGACTAAATATTAAGAAGAAATTCTTTAGTGTGAGGCTGGTGAGACACTGGAACAGGTTGCCCAGATTGGGTGTGGAAACATTCAAGCCAGGCTGGATGGGACTTTGAACAACCTGGTCTATGGGGAGGTGTCCCTGCCTACAGCAGTGGGCTGGAACTAAGTGATTTTAAAAGTCCCTTCAACCCAAACCATTCTGTGATTCTATGATTATTTTGTCTTATCTCTTAATGTCTGCATTTTGGAATAATACTCAACAGCAGCACAATATTTGGTGCATTTTCTGAGATGGAAATCTCCTCAGTCCTTAAAATCACTGACGTCATTACTTCAGTGAGATTTACTTCAGGAGATTTTAGGCATAACTGAACAGCTATAAGGCATAACATTACTGTTCAGATCTCCAGGCAGAATCTAGGGCAACTGTGCTGTTCTGGAAGAGAAAGAAACATTATGTAATTATTTTGGTGAGCCCTATCACCAAATGCTGGGTCCTCTAGCCCTCTTTCTAAGTCAACGTGTCTTCCTAGTACTGCTACTAACTGTGTAGCAGAGAAGGTAAAACCAGAAAGAATTTCAAAAAGAGCTGGAAAGATGATCCTGGTAGCTACAGACCTATCAGAATGAAATAAAAAAATGATAAAAAGCTTTAATTAAAGGAACATCAACTATAATATCTTAACAGTGGGGCCATGCACCCAACCCACTATCAGTTAAAAGTACCAGGGACTTGGGATTATTTGTGGTGTGATCAACATCAGCAGTGGGAGGATAGTTACACCCTCGTCCAGTATTGCTCCATCCTGTGTGCCCAGGAAGGTTATGGAATGGATAATCTCAGGAGCCATCATGGACCAGGTCAAATAAGGTCCAGTCAGAATGGTTTTATGAATGGTAGATCCTGTTTGACAAACCTGATTTCATTTTATGACAAGGTGACTCGCTTAGTGGATGAGGGTAAGGTTGTTGATGTAGTCTACCTAGACTTCAGTAAGGCTTTTGACACTGCCCTCCATAAATCCTTGCAAGGAGCTGGCTGCCCATGGTTTGGATGGGCATAAACTCTGCTGGGTTGCCAGGCCCAAAGAGTTGTGGTCAGTGGAGTTAAATCCAGCTGGCAGACAGACATGAGCGGTGTCCCCCAGGGCTTGGTTCTGGGCTCACTTCTAT
This sequence comes from Excalfactoria chinensis, assembly GCF_039878825.1. Taxonomy (NCBI): domain Eukaryota; kingdom Metazoa; phylum Chordata; class Aves; order Galliformes; family Phasianidae; genus Excalfactoria; species Excalfactoria chinensis. Next base: position 154,447,209 of record NC_092825.1, on the reverse strand, counting down.
TTAATGATCTTTATTAATGATCTTGATGAGGGGAGTGAGTACACCCTCAGTAAGTTTGCAGATGACACAAAGTTGGAGGGAGTGTTGATCTGCCAGAGGGGAGAAGGGCACTACGGAGGGACCTGGATAGAATGGATTGATGGGCCAAGGGAAACTGTATGAGTTTCAATAAGGCCAAGTGTCAGGTCTTGCATTTTGGTCACATCAACCCCAGGCAACCCTACAGGCTTGGAGAGGAGTGGCTGGAAAGGTGCCTGATGGAAAGGGACCTTGGTGTACTGATGGACAGTCAGCTAAATATGAGCCAGCAGTGTGCCCAGGTAGCCAAGAGGGCCAATGCCATCCTGGCTTTTATCAGGAATGTTGTGGTGAGCAGGACTAGGGAAGTCATCCTGCCCCTGTACTCGGCATTGGTGAGGCCTCACCTCGAGTACTGTGTTCAGTTTTGAGCACCTCAGTATGGAAAAGACATTGAGGTGCTGGAGCAGGTCCAAAGAATGGCAACAAGGCTTATGAAGGTCTTGGAGAATATGCGCTATGAGGAGAGGCTGAGGGAGCTGGGGCTGTTTAGTCTGGGGTAAAGGAGGCTGAGGGGAGACCTTATTGCCCTCTTTCAGTATCTGAAAGGTGCTTACAGCAAGAGTGGGATTGGTCTTTTCTCACTGAGACATGTAACACGACAAGAGGAAATGGCATCAGGTTGCACCAGGGTAAGTTTAGGTTGGATATCAGGAAACACTTCTTTACAGAATGGGTTGGTAAGCACTGGAATAGGCTTCCCAGGGAGGTAGTTGAGTCACCATCCCTGGATGTGTTTAAAAACTATTAGGATGTGGCGCTCAGGGACATGATTTAGTGGGGGTTGTTAGTTAGGGTAATATGGTTAGGTTGCTGTTGGACTCGATGATCTTTAAGGTCTTTTCAAAACTCAGTGATTCTATGATTCTTTATAGGGTTATTACGCTGGAATTTAAAATCCCACTGTAGAAACTTTGGTATAGTGAATATAGGCCGGTTAAATGCATTATATCGTGGCTTGGGGAGTAGCTCTACTGACAGTATAAATCTTGTCTCGGGCCAGTGTAGAACTGGTTAGAATTTTTGTTTATCTTTCTGCAACTGACCTTTTGTCTATAACAGACACTCATGGAAAAAAAGGAAAATGAACAGCATTACAGAAATCTTTCTAATGATTTGACTTTCTCCATACTTAGACTGGACAATTTGTGTGATTTCTCTTGTGCTATGAAGTAATGACATACCAGATGTTTAAATGTTGCTTCAGAATTTCAGCCTTTTCAAAAGGCATTTGTGGTTTGTAATTCCTGATATATGCAGATTCAGCCAGAGAATGCTCTTGTAAGGACTCTCTGTGCTCTGAAGTGCACTTAGAAATCTTTGCAGAGTGAGCACATAAACACAGCAGCAGGGTTTAGGGTCTACTGATTCTGAAGCTAGAAGGGATTATACTTTCAGGGATCATTTCTGTTGGCAACTAAGGAACTGTGATCAAAAATATCTGGTGTCAGAATCCACGAGGAGGGACAATGTGTTCCCTCTCCTGAATATGGAGGGCTGGGCTAGATGATCTGCAGAGATATCTTCCAATCCCTACAATTCTGTGATTTTATGGCATTAGTTAAATGCCTTTAGCTTGCTACAGCCAAAGGAGAAATGCTATAAAACACCACTACATCTTGCTGATCAGTATCTATAACTGGGTAATAACTAAAAAAAAAACAAACACTCAAGTCACTACAGGCATCTAGAGATGCTGAGTATCATTATTAAAATCTTTACTGATTTTAGTTTGGTGGTTTTTAGCTGACTGTGTTTCTTAAAATGTGGGGCAGCAGCAGTTTGTATTAACAGAAAATTCACATTTAGAGCTTCAAAATTAAAACCCAGTGCAAAAAGCTGACAAAATTTAATGATGTTTAAATTATATTCATTTGATCATGTACATTTTCATTTAAAATAACATTTCTGCCTAGGGAATTACTGGTACTAGAAAACCACTTAAGGTGCCTAATCACTGAACAAGGCTACATTGTGGTACCAAAATGACTTATTTTCTTAAGCTTACAATATGAACATGGTTCTAAAAGATTTTCATCTGCTTACTAAAAGTTCAAGCTGCTTTTAATTGCCAGGGCAATAGCTTTCTTTCAGACTAAGGCAGGCACTCCGCTCTCTTTAAAATCTATTTCAAGACTAAAAAAAGATAACTTAGTTAAAAATGGATGAATACAGAGGACAGTATAAAGGTGAAATGAATAAGAAAGTTAATATAAAGTGACAGTGTGACTTAGACATAAAGGATACTTTTTTTTTTTTCAAACAGCATTTTTTATCAAAATCTTGTGCTACCAAGTGTACTCAGATTATTTCAAGTGAAATAATATTAGGTCACTGAAAAGGGGAAATTGAAACATCTTTGCCAAAATCTGCCCATAGAATTATATACAAAAATGATAAGGGCAGAATCTGAGAGAAGACGTTCTTTCCATAGTACTACAGCAAAAATACCCTTTAAGTCAATAATGAGAAATAAGGAGTCTAAGTCCAGGAATGTGGACTTAGCAGAGGTGAAGTCTTTCCAACCTAGTGATAGAATAAGATGTGTGAGAAGTCCTGCCTGCCAAGAGATTTCATTGGAAATTGAAACATTATGAGATCATATTTCCCTGCAGGCTTTTTCTCCCAGGAATTATCTATACTAGAATCTGTTTGATAACCTGATGCAGTTTTCCCTAAACAGTAATTTCTAAACTCTTTATCATGATGTGGATCTTTGTCAAACTGAGAAAACACAGTCTAACAGCAACACCTGGAAGTCTTGCCTTCTTGAACCTCTGCCTGAGTGCTCCATCCTTCAGTCTTCAGGTTGCAACAGTGTTGTGGTGGTTCTGGGAGACAAACTATGGCTCAGAGGCAAGAGTGAAAGGAATAGAATGAGGATGGAGAAAATTATATGTCAGAAGTTGTTAGAAGCTACTAACCTAAGTTTTCTCCTTTCTGAAAACTGTTCTAACATATCTAAGCAGTGTAATGAGACCTCTGCCTCAGTCAGTCTCTTTAGGGTCATCCACTGTGAGGAGAAAGAAGTTATCAGTCAAAAACAACTAAATTGTCAAGCCAGATTTCTTCTTAGGACAATAACCAAGGTTTATCATTTATTTAAAATTGTTATCAAATCTTGGCTAGAATTGTATACATCTCAAAAATTATTTTAGATCCTGGATTCTGTGACATAAGAAGTTATCATGTCATAGAGCTGAACAATAATTAAAGATTTTGTTTCTGGTTACTGAAAAATAGTCAGTTTTAATTTTTCTCCATCTCTATTCATGGTTTTGAATATTGAGATGTATGAAGTTGATTTTAACTAGAGAAAATTAAATAGAATTTTGAAGAAAGATGATGTAAAAGAAATCTGTTACTAACTGAGCTTAGAAAGAGCAGAGAATTACTTGGACCTAACTAATAGTTTGCAAATCCCAGAGTATCTTGAGGACAGAACTATGCTGTATAGATTCCTCTTGGAATGGATGTTGTACATATGAACATTAGACATGTCAATATGTCAATCTACCAGATACAACTGTGGATAAGTTCTGAGAAAAGACTGGGAATAAACAGTAAGAGGACAGAAAACTTTATTTTTTATTTATTTTTTATTTTTATTTTTTTATTTATTTTAACATGATATTGCTGTAATTCAAATAAGTCTCTGAGTCTGCAGAGAAAAAACTTTCCTGAAAACTACAATTACAAATGCACATAAAATACTGTCTGAATTCAGCCCAAACTTCCTCACTTATTTTGCCCAGTAATGGAAGCACACTGCAATATTAAATGAGTTCTGTCATACATGCTCCCTTTGGAATACAGGGTGAAATGTAATTTTATAATATTTCATATTCTATGGCAGCTTTAGCTTTAAATCCACATTTAAGTAGCTAAAACAGAGCTTGGTTTTGGGAAATCGAATAAGATATTAAGTGCCTGTTTGTCCCACTGTCTTTAATAGGACTGAGCACAAGCTTGAAAGCTCAACAAAAGCTTGAATATTATTTTGAATAGGGAATGTTGAACTGTTGTATTTAAAACTAAAACATCGGGGCTATTTATCCTTCAGTAGAGACACTGGTTAGTGACTATGAATATTGTTTTGCTAACCACACTGGAAACCTGAGGCAATGCAGCAAACTACAGATAGCCTTGTGAACTGAGGATTTGTGTGCATGTGTTTTAAAAACAAAAACAAAACAAAACAACAAAAAACTAAAGAACTAAATAGACAAATAAATTTGCTCACTTCAGGATTTAAATGTTACTGATTAGACTTTGAAGTCCATAACTCAATTAGTTTCATGTTGTATTGGAGAACACATGACGAGATGACTGAAGAAGGGACATAAGTATACATATTTGTTTCACACTTGATTCTACTTGGTTGGCAACATCTTTTTCTGCAAAGCTGACTTGATAGCACAAAAAACATCTTTGAGGAAAAAAATATGAAAGGAAACCCTGTTCTCAGGCCTTCTTCTTTCACACCTCTTTGACAGTGTGAAGAGACTGTAGAGATGGTGTAAATAACAGAGAAAAATTGGGCTTGTTAATTACTACTGAGCATATTACTTGCTCTCATGAGTAATTTCACTGGAATCAGGGTATAAATCACTGTGCTTGGTTGTAAATGTTTTCAAGTCTGGGAGGTCTTCTGAGTCTTCTGGGATATTTCGCTGTGTGTGTGTCAATTACACTTTTACAACTCATCTCTCTTGTGTGTATTTTCCCAGCAGCAGCTCCCTTTCCTGCTAAGCTATGCTGGCCCAGAAGGCCATGGGATGTGCCTATTAAGCAAGAAGACTGTGCATTACATTCAGAAAGGTCTTTAAAAAAAAATTAACTGTTTTTAGAGGGGTAGGGTTTCTTCAATAAAAGCTTTGTTCTGCAAACCTGTCATAATAAGTTTGTGACTGACCTTGCTACTTTAGCATACATTGAGATTTCTCAAAGGAACAGACATGTAAAATGATGCAATGCCAGCTCATAATAGTTTTATTCAAAGGGTAAAACTACAGGCTTAGGAACAAAGTGCTGAAGCAACCTGACCCTTTCTTATGTATTTCTGGTGGTATAAATTAGTACAAGTATTTACTCAGATTATTAAAAAAATAAAAAATAAATAAAAATAATAATAATTAAAAAAAAAAAAAAGAAAAAGAAAAAAAAAAAAAAAAAAAAGGTAAAAGAGAAGAACCCCACAGAGGATTTGAGAGCATAAATAAATGTCTGCACCTGGCATACACCTGCTGCCTGAGGGATGAGAAACTAGAGAGCTGCTCCTCAGAAAGGGGCCTGGGGCTTCCAGCTGACAGCAAGTTGAATCTGAGGGATCTGTACATGCTGGCAGACAAAGGGGCCAACTGTTACCTGGGATGCACCAGGCTGGAACAGCCAGCTGGGCAAGGGAAGGGATTGACTGCTCTGTGCTGTATTGCTGCACCTTGAGCACAGAGTGTGGGTTTGGGCACTACAGTATATGGATATAAAACCAAGACAGAGCATCCAAAGAAGGGTTACAAAGATGGTGAAGTGTCTAGAGGGCAAGATGTACGAGAAGCTGCTTAGGTCCCTTGGTTTGCTCAGCCCAGAGCAGAGGAGCTGAGGGGAAGCCTGATGGTGGCTGCAGCTCCTCACAGGGAATGGAGGGGCAGCACTGAGCTCTGCTCTGTGTGACAGCGACAGGGCCCGAAGGAATGGCATGGAGATGTGCTGTGGGAGGGCAGCTGGGGTTGGGGACATTGCCTGCAACAGTGGGTGGTGGGTATGGAACAGTCTGCCCAGGGCAGTGAGCAGAGCCCTGAGATGCTGGACTTCAAGTAGTGTTTGGACAGTGCATAGGGTTTGAATGTTGAATGGCTCTGTGTGGAGGCAGGAGTTGGACTCAGTGGTGCTCGAAACCCCTTTCCAACTTGGGATATTCTGTTCTGTGTGATTCTTTTTAAGTTTTGAGGAAAGAATTTTGTACGCTTTAGGAAAATATAGTTGGGTTCCATAAATCTAAGGGATTTTGTTTTACTTTTTGTTCTGTTTTTCATTTGCTCTCAGTGCATGTTTTTCAATTTACAGAGAAAAGACAAGTTAGTATATAAATGTTTTGCTGTCACTGTACTCTGGACTCATAGATACATGGACTCTGTGAATTCCCAGTGAATTTCCATTCTTGTATGATGATGGTTTTTTTTTTTTTTTTTTTTTTTTTTTTTGTTTTTTTTTGTTTTTTTTTTTTTGTTACCTCCCATCTTCTTTCTTAGCCTATAACCGGAAGATACACATTGCACTGTTAAACAGGCATATACCATTGACTGTAGGAACATATAGTTTAGTGAGCAATTAAGTTGACTCCTGTTTTAGGTGCATTTAAAATAAGATCTTCAGACCAAACTTAAACTGTTGCTCCCTCACTAGAGAGAAAAATAATAATAATAATAATAATAATAAATTCACACAGCTACATCTGGCACTCAGCAATCTCATCAGAGGACTGGAAAAAATCTATTCATTATTAGAAAAATTGTCTATTGTTAATGGAGTAAGCAATGGATTCCTGTTATCATCTCAACTGGGAATGAAGCTGGCTTGTCTGTTTGAACAGTGGTGACAAAAACCATTTTTTGATTGAATTCGCAGAGCATCTGCTTGCACAATCAATCCAAAATATCTTTATGCATAGTACTAACTTGCACTGGATTGAATTCTTTTTTCTGCGCAGTATGCCAACAAGACTTGTCATCTGTATACTGACAGCCTATTTCCGAACATAATGTGATCTTGAGATATATTTTTGTCACCTTGTCACCTTCAGTGTCTTCAGAGTGGATAGGTGATTTTTAACTTTTTTTTTCTGCTTAAAAAAAAAAAAAAAGCATTATGTTGTTTTTATTGCCTTGATAAATTTATAGCTACACAGATTAAAAATATTTATATTTTGAGAAGTGGAGAGGAAGATTTTCTTTTCTTCTTCCTTTTCTCCTTTGATTTCCCAAAAGTTTTATTTTTATTTTCACTTTATTGAGAAACCTACAAGTGATTGAAGAACTTACCAATTGAACAAAGAAAGGAACTTTTCCTTCCTTGCTTCCTTCCTTCCTTCCTTCCTTCCTTCCTTCCTTCCTTCCTTCCTTCCTTCCTTCCTTCCTTCCTTCCTTCCTTCCTTCCTTCCTTCCTCTCAAAGACTGTGATTTCCTCTGCCCTATTTACAATTTAAAAGCATATTTTAGCAATTTAACAACTCATATTATTTATACACAGGCTTAAAAAAAATCCAAATGCACTGGGTAAGAATTACGTGTGATATCACCTAGAATTGCTCTACTGATATTTGGAAGATACAAATTATACAGGATAAGGCACTAATGTTATTAATAGCAATGCAGAAGTAGCTTGTGTCTGAAAAAGAGAGCACCCTTTTGCACTAACTACAATACAAGTGAACAGCACTTCAAATTATTTATGTCTTAATTAAAAGAAGCATGACCAGGTAAAAGGGCAGCAGTCATAGACAAATGAAAACGTGTGTCCAAAGTCATATGGGAGATTAACAATTTAAATGTGATTTAAAGCTGTATTTCCTGAGTCTGTGTCTAACACTATCTCTTCTCTATGCACACTCCCATTTTTTCTTCCATATACTTCATTGTGTGACATGCAAGTTAAAACAACCTCTGTGCTTTCTCAGCTGTGCATAGACTAATATTTAGGAATGCACGTACGTTCACAGAGACAGCAGAGGGCTTGATTTGCAATGGGATACGAGGGCACATAAATAGCTAGTGAGACACAAGGTACTGTCATTGCCTGTAAATACCAGAGATGCATGCAATCGAGGTGACTACATAAATGACATAGATTCACTGTTTTGCAGGTGCAGTTTTGCAAAGCCAGGTGAGGGAAAAAGTCACAACACATGAATCATTTTAGCTCCTGAGTATAACTCTCTGCTGTCAATTCCAGTTCTGTTTGTCATCAGACAAAGACACTCAAGACAGTAAACCATTACAGCTCTGCATTCTTCTATCCCCAAGGGGGCCTTTTTAAAGAGGCAAATTGATTTTTGCCACCAGACAGTGAGTCATGCATACAAACTAGGAGAGTACTTATGATTCCCTATATTCATTTCCCCATGGTGCTTGGTAAGGTGAGTTGTTTGCCTGATTTGTTTAAGAATACGTTTTGGGAAAGAAACAAAACAAAGCAAAACACAAAACCCTAATGTTTTTAACCCCTGCCTCAAGAATACAATATATCTGTCAGCACTGAAATAAATGCTTTCACTCCCTATGGAGAGCTTGCATTTTTAGTTTACACAGAATTGATATGATCAAATAGTTTTCCATGTGCTATGTGTAGGACTTCAAAACCAATCTTTACATGGCTATTTTCAGGGGGGAAAAAAATGAAGAAAAAAGAAACAAATCCCAAATAAAAGTTTCTGTTGTATGCAGTGGTATTTGAAACTGTTTGGTGTGCCCTAGGGTGCTCAAGGTCTATGCTGGACCTATGTAAGACCTGTATCCTCCCAGAGAAGCAAGTGAAGCCTAGGTGCACACTCTTGTTCCTATAGAAACCTATAGAGGAGGGGAGAAATGGACTCAATTACCTCCAGCAGATAGCAGTAAAGAAATTGAAAGCACACTAGACAAACTACGCAAATCTCTGTTCAAAGTCTAAAACTGACTTTGTTGCATTCTTCAGACTTAGGGATCCTGAATTTTCATATCTCATTCTTCTTCACAAACAGTTTTCTTGCTGCAAGTGCCTTTTTTTTTTTTTTTTTTTTTTTCTTTCTTTCTTTTTTTGCTTGGGGTTATTTTTCAGCCACCTAATGTAAATGTGTTGTTTTAAAAATACTGATATAATTCAACATTACTAGGAGAGTTTTAGATTTAGATTCAATTTGTAAGTATTCATTGGTGCAAAAAGAATGAGCAGAAAAATCATTGCCTACACTGTCAGACCTGCAGGGTGCACTGAAAGTTGCACCTATTGATAGCAGATAAAATAGGCTTGCAGGAGAAGGGATGTGGAGATTGGAGAGAATAGATGTTAGTTTCTGAAGGCTGCAGCTGCCTTTGCTTTTTGTTGTTCATTCCACAGTATTTGCATGCCCTTCTTGCTTTCTCTCTTCTCAGTTTTTCTTTTCCTATTTTTCCCCCCCATCAATAATCACAGAATACAGATAATATCAATATATATAAAAATAATGCATTTCAACTTTATTTCACTTCCTTGCAGAAGTAAATATTCCATCCCAGTACTGCATTTAGGTTTTAAACAGTGACTTATTAATAAAAAATGTATAAATTTTAACCTAATCTCCCATCTAAAATATATTATACATTCAACTCAAGGCTAGTGCAATATGATACATATTTAAACCTATTATATAGCACACGAAGCAGGAACATTAAAATTTCAATTTTTTTTCTTAATATATGCAAACCTACATAAGAGTTAAAAATAGTCCTTATTTAGGCTGAACACAAGACAGTCAGATTTTAGACCACCTGGTGTAGCTGGTAGAATGTGTTGGATGCCTGTGGAGAGAGCAAACTGTCTTGAGAAGAGCTACCCAGCCTGTATAAAATATTGTAGCTCTTTTTGTCTTAAGTTAAGCCTTAATGATTAATACCCACTGAGGAATTCATCTTAGAAGAAAAGCTCAGTCCAATTGGATGGTCAGCTGCTGGCAGAAACAATGCACTCTGTGATTCATAGGGATCACATTTCAAATGCACCACTATTATTTCATCTGATTTAATAGGAAATGTTCTACACAACACAGAAAGCTTTTCACAGAACAAAGTAGTAGGAAGTGGAAGTTACATATTTATATCACAAAGTTCCCTGGAAATGTAATCATCTAGTACATATTTTTCTTTAACTTTCACATACCACAATACTACAGATACCTAGGAATTCTTTTTTTTTTTTTTTTTTTTTTTTTCTTTCTTCTAGATATTTTGTATTCATAGTCATTTTTAAATTCACAGTGATCTTAAATAGTTTGAAATGCTCACAGATCCTATGTCTCAACTAAATGAAAAACACAAAAAAACCCACAAAAGTCAAAGGCAGCTTTGTATTATGAAGGCAGAGTTTTATGTTTACTGGTATAATACTGGACCTTGAATTTAGGAAAACTGAGAAGTACTTCAAGGGATGACTGACTGATAGAAAAGACTGAAATAAGGAGAGAAAGAAAAATTAATCTGTATACATATATCAGTGAGTTTTTTAAAATTACAGAGGAGTAATTGGGATGGAGAAAATATAGAGATAAAATTGGGGTAGAGGGAGTGAAAGAAAATGCTGCTTCAAGACGTGGGCATGAGTCAGAGGACAAAAAGATACAAAGCAGTCAAGAAATTAAAAATAATGAATGGGAAAAATAAAGGGAATGTGCATATTATTCTTGTTAGAAAACAACTACAGTGATATGATGAGGGCAAAACAGAAAGCAAAATCTTAGCATTGATTTATGCTATATATTTGAGAAGTCATAGTTGGCATGTTTTCACGAGAAGACTGCATTGTACATTTTTATGAGGGATTGGAATAAGAAAGATAGAAAAATACTCACAAGGAAGCAATCTTCTCTACTCCCCTCCCTTCTTCTCCCCTCCCCTTCTCCCCTCTTTTAAAGCCACCCAGGATACTGTTGACCTTCTGGGTCTTTTCACATATTCTTGGCTCCTGTTTAGTTTGTCATTGACCAGAACCCACAGAGCAACAGGGCTGCTCTCAATCAGTTCTTCTCCCAGTCTGTACACATATCTGGGATTGCCCCAACCTGAGTACAGCACCTTGCACTTGGCCTTGTTGAACCTCATTAGATTTATGTATGCCCACTTCTTAAGATCAACATTGTTTTTGTTTTGTTTTGTTTTGTTTTTTAATAATTACAAAGGCAAAACAAAACAAAACACAAATCTCTTTATTTTGGAGACTGTTCCAAGTGCTCACAGTCACTCACTCACTGTCCCTTGCCAGCAGGATGAGAAAAAATAGAATGAAGAAGGGTGAGAAATCTTGTGGGTCAAAATAAAGACAGTAAGATCATTTACCAATTACTGATATAGGCAGAAGAGCCTTGCTTTTGAGGAATTTAGCTTAGCTTATTGACAGTTAATATAAATATTTGAGTACTGATTTTGAGAAACAAAAACAACAACAATAACAACAAAACAAAAATACTTGCATGCTTGGGGAAAACACCACTTTCCCTCTCCTAGGCTAGGTTTTACCCCATATTCCTCCCACCTTGTTACTGATGAGGGTTATACTCAGCAAGATAACCTGTGCTGAAAGGAGTGACAGTAGTTTCTTTCTGCTGGTCTGGCCCTCTTGTGCTTTTCCTCTGTTCTGGTGTGAATCCTTCACAGGCTGCAGTCTCTTCTAACTGCTCTGATTTTGGCTCATTGATGTGCCCACACAATATAGTCAATTACTCTTCTCAGTTTTTTATCAATCATCTGCAAACTTGCTAGGGTTGCTCTTTGTCCAATTATCAAGATCATTAATAAAGATGTTAAACACTATTGGCCCTGCTATTTCCTCTTCTCCAAGTGGGAATATCATTAGTGCCTGGTTGGCAGCTGGAGTTTGTGCCACTGGCCTCAACTCTCTGAACCTGGCTGTTCAGATTGCTTTCAGTCTATTTATCTAGTCTGCCTATATCTGTAAAATCTGTCTAGACTTTTATAAACCCTATGTAGATTTTATCATTTAATCAATCTGGGACTTGTGGAAGACAATGTTAAAAGAAATATGCAGGTGGAATGTAAGAAAAAATAACAAGCAACTTCAAATCTAAACTGAAAAGAAAGGTGAAAAAAATCAAGTGAAAAAAGATTACCCTCTCTATATCTCTCTATATCATAGCTAGGAACAGATTAAGTGATTTTCCTAATGCCTCTGAGGCCATCTGAGACAGAGAGAGTCGTTAAGCCTATGTGCCCTGAACCAGTTCTCACATTATAGATGAACTTTTCCACTTCACAATCATTTTTTTATTTATTATCTACTCCTCCTTGAAGCTGTTCTCATTCAACCATATTTTGGAACTATACTTACAACTGACCACTCATATCACATTTTTCACAGCCCTGGAAGAGTCTGACTATCATTCTTGCTGCTCTCTTCTCTATCACACACCAAGTGAGCTGCAGTAGTTGTAAAGTACTGCTGAACTGACAGGTTGGAGTTGCTGCTGACACTGTAGAAAAAAAGACTTCTCAAAAGGTTAACACCTACATTTTTATCAAAGAAAAAAAAAAAAAGAATTATTTGAACTGTTCTGTCTGGAGCTACAGGTCTTTGAGATAATATGTGGAATCACTTAGTCCTTCTAAAACCATCTTATTTTAACTTTTATATAATCATCTGCTCATGAAAGTCCACCTCACACTTCAGGAACAGTTAGGGCTGGCAGTAAGACTGACAAGGCTGGGTGTGAGCACAAGTTAAGAAGATTCAGTGCCAAAACAGAAAGAAACTTTAAGTGCAGGAAGAAAAATGCTTGGATTCTTATACTTTTTGATGAATCCAAACCATGTATTTCTAGGTTGTTTCTAATATGCATGAATCAAGTGATGTAAATAATAATAATAATAATGAAAACTGAAACAGATGTAATTAGCTCACTGAATACTTTTTTAGAAAGTAGTAAACGTTGACTGAGACCATTTTAGGGAAAATATTATAAGGGTTGTTGTACCACATAACTTTGAAATCAATTAGACTTGACTGTTTTTCTCATGTGATGCTTGTAATGGAGAACATTGATCCGTTTTGTGCAAGATAAGTACTTACAATTAAATTTAGATTTTTATGCTACCAGCAGTGAAATGAAGGGGCAATATAAATGAGACACCTTACTTAAAAATATAAGAACCTTGTTTAGAAGGATAGAAAAGCTTTAACATTTTACAAAACAAACAAACAAACAAACAGTCATTTATGATCCAAAAGAAAACCCCTAAACATTATGCTGTTTGTAGTGATGAAAATGTTTGAAAAATTACTGAATCAACATAATGTTAAAGAACAGCCACTCAAGAGGACATGGAATATACAACAATCAGGAAAGTCAAATAAACTATAACCTTGTAATCACAAAATACACTGCTCTTTTCCTAGCCCAAGGATCTGTCTGCACTTAATTAGATTTGCATCCAGTTAATGACATGGCATCTCCAGAAAGGTATTCTAAATATTGGCTGAAGTTAAGGGCATAATCTTGTCTCATACATGAAGAGGAAAATGAAACAATCAAAACAAACAAAGAAACAAAAAGATGCTGCTTGAATAGAATTGCCTGCAAAAGAAAGAGGTCAGATTAGAGGACCATTGTTATGTATGGAGTTGTGTTTCCTTCTTGAGGCACATTACATTAATTGACAAATGCTCAGCCTCTTTCCAGCTCATAAAGGAGTTTATTTTGCTGTATACTTAGGAAACTTGCAAAAAAGGAAAATATAATGTACCCCAACTCAGATGTTTAAATCTGAGCGTACTAATTTATGTTGAAGAGGTTTCTTTTCTGTATGTTCCAGGCCTTATCACTTATGCTACAGGTTTTACACTTGATTTTAAAAAGATAAAATGGAGTCATCAATAGACACCCCCTAGAAAAGGTGTACTAGGTGTTTTTTTTTGTTTTTTTTTTTTTTTGTTTGTTTGTTTGTTTGTTTTAATGCATGAAACAGTTGCAGCAACTTTATAGGGTCTGAGTAACTGCATGCACCCTGTATTGAATATTGAATTCTACTGTATGAAGAAGCATTGTTTCCCAAACACAGTATATTTCTTTCTTTACACTTCAGTACAACCCATCATTAGGAACCTATGAAGCAGGAAAAGCAAAATTGACAGAAAGGATTCATTTTAAAATACAACTAGACATCACGTTCTCTCACTTGAAACAGAATGAAACAACAATAATTGCAATGTTAGCTGAACCTGCAGAACAGTAACCAGCTAACCCTAATTGAATGTTGCCTTTGCATTATCAAAAAGGTAGATTTGGCATTTACCACTTTTCTTACCTGAATCAGCACATGAAATTGTCTTCCTCTGAGTCAATTACCAAGTACTTCTGTTATAAATGACAACAGACTGTCAGGAATTCTTGCTCTACAAAAGCTTATTTTGAACTCACCAGCTGTTTAATACATATCTGATCTCCAAGAATTTCCTTCTTTCTTATTTTCCAGTATATGTGTATAAACATACAGTTAACATGGTTACTTCAAATACATAATAATCCTGTACTGGGATAAATAGGAGAATCTGCTCTCAATATACATGTAGATGCAGAGGTATGTTGATACATAGACTCAGAGATACACGTACATGTATGATAAATGGATATCTGATACACAGAAATATGACACATGCTTATAGGATGCAGTGAATATGAGTGTTCTGTGTGTCTACTGGGAATATATCTCCAGCCACAGTACCACAGTCATTGTTGTCTGTGGGGCCATGGGGTTACAGCAGCCTTGATTCCGTCTGTCAGATCCACTGTGGTGTATTTTCCTGTAACAAAATGTAAGAATATGCCAGTGTAGTAATGATGAAAGAGGTAAGTCCTTTTCTTTGCCAAACATCATTTCCTCTCCTCTCCTCTCCTCTCCTCTCCTCTCCTCTCCTCTCCTCTCCTCTCCTCTCCTCTCCTCTCCTCTCCTCTCCTCTCCTCTCCTCTCCTCTCCTCTCCTCTCCTCTCCTCTCCTCTCCTCTCCTCTCCTCTCCTCTCCTCTCCTCTCCTCTCCTCTCCTCTCCTCTCCTCTCCTCTCCTCTCCTCTCCTCTCCTCTCCTCTTGTACAAATAAATTCAATTACATTTGTTATGACTAGGATAGAAAATCTGTAGATATACTTGTTTCTGACAGAAATCAAAGGCTTTCAGTACATAAGCTTTGTGCCCACTGGTACAAAAATATAGAACATAGTGATACTGGTATGTTCAACTCTAGTCCTTCTGTGCAAGTGCAATTAACTGCTGATTAGTCAATAAGCTAAAATGCCAATGATATGTGGTTTTATATATCGCATATTAATAGCAATGTTTGTAAAAAAAGAAACGTTTACAAATGAGACAAGCAAAAGAAATATTGCAGTCCAAATTGCATATAAAATAACTATTTCTTTTCTCTCTGAGCAAACAGAAATTGAATACTGTATGCTTATTTTCAGCTCTGTATTTAGTTTAAAACAAGAATAATAACTCTATATGATTCATAGGAGATGCTGATGACAGAAAACTGCACACCTATGGAGAATGGGATGTTGTAATCCCATTGTGATTAAGAAGACGTATGCTTTCTGCTCTGCAATGAGGATGGATTGTTTACCTTTCCTATTAAGTCTGTGATTAATCACCCAGGTTTGATCTGTGTGATACCAAATGGATTTAGCGTCCCACATTGCTTAAGTAGCATGTTGGTTTGTACAATACCCATTGTTTAGTATTAAGAGATGTTTCCATAGAGCACAATACGATAATTCTTTTCTTACATAACCTCTATTTATTTGGACAGAAAATGGCACTGCTGTGAAGTGAAAGAGATAACCAGAGAAAATATGCCTGGAAAAAAAAAGACTTTTGAGTTTCCATTCCTGAACTGAATATATCATTTCCTTTTACATACTTTTATGTACTATAGTTTAAAGTTCTGTAAATGGGAACCAAACAAGACTTAAAGAAACAAAGAAAGTTAAATTTTACTTTCTTTTGCAAGAGTATTTTGATGGAATGTCTTTATTAAGGGGCCCATAATCCTATTTACTATGTATCCCATTTGTAATAGTGTATCTTTGAAATAGCAATGAATAGTACTCATTTCCAGTGTTATCCAAAGTAATGTCATGACTGTTTTATTCTTGGCATTTACCTGGCTAACTTGGGAATAACCACCGCCGATAAACTTCTCTTGATAAGCTATCAAGACAATAATTGAGAGTAATTGGTTGTGGCTTTATCTTGACTACTGGCCTAACCATGGAATGGAACACTAGCTTTTCATAAATAGTGTAGGGTTAGAAAGTTCTCAGTCTTTGCAAATCTTCAATGACCCTGTCTTTAGCATGTAATGCCTCTGTGTGGTTTAGAAGATCACCTGTCTTTTCGTACATGCACCCCATACATTTTTACTTCTCTTATTCACTTTGTGTAAGGTGGTGTTTGTTGGGTTTGTCTGAAGAACTTGAAACCTGACTGGAATCTGAGTCAATGCTGTGCATATAATTATATTAGTTCACTTCAAATAAAGCAAGATTATCCTCAGAAAAGAAGAAAAACAAACAAACAAACAAACAAACAAACAAACAAAAAACAAAGAAAAATAAAATAGTGCTTTGGGTCAAGTTATTTTTCAAGTTACTGCAACAATGCAGAATGTTTTTCTTGTGAAGAAAGAATTTTTTTCTACTGAACCTAAATCTCCTATCTGCATGCTACATTTCTGAAAACATTAAATGAAAAGCGAGGACATAAGTCAAATGAAACTATGGTGTCTCAGAGGTACAGTCAAATAAAATTGTGTTTTCCATCCAATTTGCTTAGTACAGACACTTACTTTGAACATATCTCCTACATTCCCTTGTCTACATAGCTGAGATACCAGTTTTCACCAGATCCCGTTTTTTCCTGTGCCTTTCTTAAAATGCAGAGGAAATCTGTGTTTTTTCCTGATAGGAATGTGATCTTTGCAGGGTTGGATTGTGGGAAACAGAATTCTGGACTTCTGTGACATATGTCTGAGCTTGATTCCAGAAGTAAAAAGGTTTTGCTGATGCAATAATCAGAATTAGCTATGGATATAAGCCATGGGAACAAGAGACACTGAATGATCTTGACAATTCTATGCTGAATAGATAAATTATATACTTTGAAGATCATCTCATTTCTGTCAACTTGTGGGTCAAATTCATTTTGCAGACCCACAAGCGATGAGAGTCACCACCCATTTATGCTTATCTGTTCTCTAATATGACTTTGTGTAGTGTCAAAGTATTTGCAGTAGAACTCCTGAATTGCTCATGAAATGAAGGCAAGATATTCACTGTGGTGCTGTCATATTGTCATTTGCAAGTATAGAACAAGAAGCTTGTACTGGCAGTATTTTATTTTTTTCCCCATCAACCAGCTATAATGAAAAAAAAAATGTTTTCTGCCTGAAATTATACTTTCAGGTAGGCTTTGAAATATGGATTTTCAGGGGAAGAGGAGGATTTTACTGATAGCAGCAGAGTAAAGACAGCATAATATTGAAATTCTTATGAAAATGCTGAGCCTAGTGCCAAACAACAATTTTGGAGTCAGTCATGTTGTTAGGAAACCTGCTACATTTTTCAGAAGGAAGTAAATTTGTAGTCCTGATAACACAATTATATTTCTCTAGATTATACGAATCATTACTATCATTATCCAGGAGAAATCTAAAGTGTATTTTATTTTTCTTTTAGGAGAACAGTAGTTGTTAAAACTGGATAGTTTTTAAAACTGGATCTTCAAAGGAAACATATTAGTAAGATGAGCGAATGACAGTTTTCTGAATCTTTGATGGATATTTAACGTGCTTTTATCAACTTTTTTAATTGTCATGTTCTCTTCATACTTTCCTCATTTCAGGAAAGACTGGGAAACTCTTTTCTTTCCTACCAAATCCAGAGAGAAACCTGATTCTTATCTCATTGTAATTTAGATACTAGTAGATGTGCTGACAAGGGTATCAGAAATTCTTTATGTGAATCATGCTATTGTTGGCATAGAGTCTTTTTACAGGACAGATGAGCTGTTGCTGCTGTTTGGAAATGTTTAAAAGCATTCATTCTGAATCACTGAGGATTCTCCCTAAAGTTTTTGACAATGCAAGGCCTTGTCATACTTGTCCCTATACCGGACATTTCTTCAATTAGAGAAGGCAGCCCAAGGCTGTAGCATACATATGTCATGTCCCACCACCCTATTAAAGAGACATGTCAGATCTGCTTTGAGCTGTTGGAAATCTAGGTGTTGAGGCTCAACACAGAAGGATGAGCAAAAAGAGCACACTGAGGGATGTGCACTTATCACTCTATCTTTGGTGACAAAAGCACTGAAGTTGGAAAAGGAAGGTAATTTTTACAAAATGATTAAAATACCTATTTGGCCATCTATTTTAGAGTCTCCAACTCCAGGGGTTTGTTTCTTTTCCTGCAGTTCTGAGATAGGAGAAGAGGCTGAAAAAAGCAGTGGGGAAGAGCAATTACTATTTCAAAAATAGAAGGAAAGCATATTTCAAAAGATGATCCTATAGGATATGTGCTTGTGTGCACCATTGTACATGAGTGTTTGCATATGGCAAGATTAGGAAGGGATTGAATACACAAGAAACCCTTGAGGATCAACAGTAAACATATAAATTTCCAACATGCAGTGCACTATAGAGATTTGTTTTCTCATTTGACCAGGAAGTCCCATGTCACTGCCTAAAATTAGGCTACATAAATCCCAACTTCAGATATTGGAACCTCAGTTTTTAGAAGCCCAATCTTTTTTAAAAATGTTAGACATGAAATACCAGTTGCACTCAGTGTATTTTGCAAACAAATCTGACCCATCTCTACAAATCTCTGGTAGCTGGCAGAGCCAGGAATGCGATTAAAAAAACCACAACATTTATTTCTTCTCATATACATCTACTGGGCAGCTTTCTTCATGTATACACAGAAGAACTCAATTGCAGGCAGAAGACTTGTGTAGAATTTCATAGCTAAAAATACTTCTTCCACAAAGTTATGAATATTTGAAAATGTATCTCTATCACTGAGGTGAACTTTTATTTTATGCATTGCCCTGATGATCAGAAATTGCTGTTGTGCAATGGAAATAGCATTTTTTCTCTGCAAGGCTATCAACTAGAAATAATTTAACATGTTATAAATGGATTGAGATATCTCAGATATGTGGAGGTGTTTTCCAGGAACCGCTTCAATTTTACTGCAATTGTAATGTCATTTCCAGAAGCACCTTTCCCTATGAACGCAAATACCGCAGCAGTGATACTGACGAGGAAAATAATAGCTGACAAATACTTAGACATGTATACATATTCCCCGTAATCACTAGGTATTGCATATGGATCCAGAGGTATTCAATGAGGACTCCAGACTGATCTACTATCAGTGCAACTCTTTGAGTACTAAACATTATCTCCTCACCTATTTCCTTACAGAAAACATGTTACAGAATTGAAAGACTCATGAAGCTAAGCAGCCAATCTTCCCATCAATACAGGAATGTTCTGTACAGTGAACAGTATAGTATATCCTTTGGTATTCGATCTGTGTTAATTATGAGCTTTAAAAAGAAATAACACTGAAACTTTATTTGGGAAGACTATCAGCTACATGAGCAATTTCGCTACTTAAAATGTACATATGATTAATATTTAAGAATTCATATGCATATGTAAATGTCATATGTTTTCATCTACAGATGTAAAGGTAGCAGTGGAGAAATCAGTATTTGCAAATTACAATTTTAAACAAAAAGAGGGGAGATTTAGATTTGATGTTAGGAGGAAATTTGTTACTCGGTTGATGGTGAAGCACAGGAACAGTTTGCCTGGAGAGGCTGTGTGTGTCCCACCTATGGAGCTTTCAAGGCCAGGCTGGATGTGGCCCTGGGCAATTTGAGTTGGTGTCTAGAAATCCTGCCTAAGGCAGGAAAGAGTTTAAATTAGATTATTTTAATGGTCCATTCCAACCATTCTATGATTCAAATTACAATACATAGGAAATATTTGCAACATTTTTAATGTTTTAAAACAACAAAATACTCCAAGACCTCTTAATAATTGTAACCTCTTTAAAATTTCTTAGTTTTGTGGGTTTTGTGTTTGTTTGTTCTTTGCATTGTGAATAAATTTCTGTTGACCTCTATAGATATGCATTTGCCATTTTGTTTGGAATGCTCTAGTGTTTTCAGTTAAGCCTATTAATGTCTACTTATGCATACCTTTTGTCACATTTATAGAGATACATTTATATATTTACAGAAGAGGAGAAATAAGAAGAGAAAATTAAACTTCTTACTTTAGTAATATTCACTTCTTTGTATGAGAGAATTCTGCCAGATCTCTGTTACTGCTTTCTCAGATTGGTATTTCAGTATAAGATAAATTATATGTAGAAACTTAACAAAACAAAACTAGTACAGAGCTTATTATTTTCTGTTTTACAGAAAATTCTGCATGGTTCAGTTCTCCTTTGGAAACAGTGGAACAATTTTCTTACAGGAACCTCAGCAAAGCAGTTCACCTCAACCAAAGAAAGTGCAGCAGCTTCAATTAGCACTAAAGCTAAAGCAAAAATGGAATTAGAAGAGTTTCAGAACTGGAATTTGCCTGGTTGGTTAAACTGGTAATTGAGCCTAAAGGTGAACTGTGAGAGTAAAATAAATAAAATAAATAAATAAATAAAAATGGTGCTCCTTACTGCTTATTTTTTTATGAAAAAGAGAAAAGAAATAATTACTCAAACCTCCTTTTGCTTCTCCTTTTTCTCCTCCTTCCAAGAACTGGATTATTTCTCGCTACTTCTTTGGGGATAGCAGGGAAAAACCTTGTTGAATTTGTTCTGTGCTAGCTTATGAAGCTTCATGAAACTGTAATGTGAGCATTGAAATTCTGGTCAGTGGCAATACTCAACCTTTATTCTGCAAATATGTTGCTATGTGTAGTCAGGCAGCCCCACTATGCAACCTGTGACCCATGCTGGGCTTCCTGGGATAAGCAGTGGTGAGGGAATTCAGGTGGCATGGCAAATCATCACCTCTACCTAAAATTACTACCACTGACTTGAGACTTCTGAGTACTGTTACCTTATTTTAGTGCCACATGTGTCAGGTTATTGTAAATTAACTTTTCCCTTAGAAATGATTTCTTTAGATATGGTTCAGCTGTAATGATAATTTTAAAGTAAAAGAAGGGAGATTTAGATTTGGAGGGATTTCTTTTCCCAGAGGATGGTGAAGCACTGGAACAGTTTACCCAGAGAAGTTGTGGGTGCCCCATCCCTGGAGGCACTCAAGGCCAGGTTGGACTGGACTCTGGGCAGCTGAGCTGGTGTGTGGCACTGCCTATGGCACAGAAATTGGGACTGGTGAACTTTAAGGAGCCTTCCATCCCTAGTCATTTTACAATTCTATGATTCTGTGATAATTTATAGCTACTGGTAGCTTATTTGAGTTAGAGTCAAAGCACAGCATAATTTTTCTGTGACTATTAACACTGATATGCAAGGGCATGCAACACACAAGTTCTGAGAACACTTTGCAGGACTGTATTCCTTTAGTATTCTTTCTGCTTAGAATGATATGAACAATCCATACCCTTGTTTTGTAACAAAGAATATTCCTCCATATATATTCACATATATATTCAAATCATCTTCTTGCACCAAAACCTTAACTTGTAAGAAATTTAACAGAACCAGTATTTCAGGAAAAAAAACAAAAAAACAAAAAAAAACCAAAAACAAGCAAACAAACAAACAAAAAAAAACCTTATTGAGATGGATTTAGCAAATACTTTCTGCTAAATTTTCTGCTCCTTTGTTCTGGATGTGGGTACTTCATGAGATCACCAATACCTGCAATACTGTGGGAAGTTCATGATAAATAGTTTTAAATGCTGCTTTTGGCTTAGGTTATTGATTCAGTAAGACAATCAAAAGTTATGGCACGTGCATAAAAAAAAGGTCAGTTTTACTCTAGTTCTACTATCGCTCACTGTCACTCTGGAAACCACTCATGGTGGAGGCCTTCAGGTGCTAATAGAAGAGAGAAGAGGCAATTTTAGTATCTTCTGGGTCACCTCCTTTATGGTGATCTTTACTTGAACTCATAGATTTCCACATTCAAAATAAATAGCTTTTTTTTAATAGAAGGCTGCACAGCCATGAAGAAATGTCAGCAGTTTTGCTGTGGCTTTTCCTATCCATTTTGTTTTCATACATTATAAAGAAGAAAACTTGTTGAATTACTCATAGAAATACATATTTGCAGGAATAAACCCCTAGTGGAACTGTTGCCAGGGCCTTGTGGACATTAATGAGCCCGACTGCCCCTATCCAGCCCCACTGGGCTCCCCTCATGGCCCAGGACCATATGCCAGCCACTACCTCAGAAAGACTACACTGGGGCCAGTCTCTAGCTTCCCACAGTCCTGTTCTGCCTACCTATGGGTATTGCTAAATCAGCCCCACCTGTGGGCACACATCGCAGCTTTGGTCCTGCTGAGGTTCCAGGTACTCAGGGCTGGATTTGCTGTCATGCTGTCATGCTTCTATCTGGGATGATGGCACAGGCTATGGCTGTCAGACCCTGCCCTGATGACTGTGTTGGGAGTTCCCATAGCCATAGCACCAGGACTCAGGAATACCCTGGTCCATGCTATGCCCAAACAATTGAGTATTATTGTCATCACATCTACCCATTACTAAGAGATAAGTTTACAGAACACATTTATTCTAAAAAGTAAAGGGTGCTGAGGGCTGTTTTCTGGCTGAGTCTGGTGTGGCATTGATGAGGTTTGTACAACTCATCTGCTTCAGATCCCAAAACATGGAAGCTGTGTATAAAGTGCCCATTTTGGAATATTTATCCTTTTTTCTGGAGTCATCAAACCATGATGTCTGGGAGTGTTAGCTAGTTCAGGTCAAAACTGCATGAGGAACCATGCTGCACAATAACAATATAGCAAAACACGTTTGTTTTTTTTCCCAAGTATTAATATCAATGTTATGGTCTAATTCTTTGTAGATATTAAAGCTGAATGCTTATGAAGAAGGCAATTAAAAAAAAAAAAAAAAAAAAAAAAAAGAAAAACCACAGAAAAAAACACAGTGAGCATTGCTAGCAACTAGCAATGAACAGCTCATACAGTGATCTACTTTCAGCTTAAGAAGAAATCAAATGGTGAGTTCTCCAGTAATGGTATTAAAAAGGAATTATGAGCTGAAGCTTACAACTATCTTCAACTATCTTTTAAGTGCAGTAAAGCTAACCAACAATAGAGCAGAAAAGAAACGTATTTTTCTCAGGCAAATATCACTGGTTAATGAATATAATCAGCTACTGGTCCCCCAGCATGTTTTGGTGATTAATCTTTGAACAGGCTAACTTGTGTTTAGCTAAAGGTTTTTTCTTCACTTACAGTCTTCGGGTATATCTTCCATTCTTCCTATCATGATCTTTGTAAATGGAAGACAACACAAGGAATAAGAGAAAAAAGGATGGAGAGAGACACTAGTTGGGACAGATTCTCTGTGTTAGAAGTTCTACTGCTTCTACTTCTGTACAAATTCTATCCTACAGTCTGAAAGTAAAACAGCATTAGTACTGGATAGGGAAATCCAGCTTTTCAGACACTTGAAGAGCAAATAAAGATCCAAGTCTTAATCTTTCTGAGTTCAGTATTTGTGTTAAAAGTGTCCTGCTTTCCTATTGCTTTAAAAGTATCCCTCCTTAAAAGACACTTGTAACCTCAGCCTCTTCTTTCACATGAAAATTCAGGAAACTCCTATGAACTATTGGGTAGACTCTTGTCAATTCTGTGATTGGAATGAAAATAATATTTAGAATCAGAGGGAGAGTCTGTCACCTGAAATGTCAGTCTACATTTGTAAACAAGCATTTTGATGTTTAATTTGACAATCTTAACTTGATATTTTAACTTAGCAGATAAGGACTAGACACATGCATCTAGTACTCTGTAGTAGTTCTTCATGGTTTTGTTTAATAGGTTATGGTCACAGCTAATCTCCAGCCTGTTTTCAATGAACCCGAAGAAGTGATTCTTTCTGTCTTTCAAAGATGAGAAGATCTACAGTTTATTTTTACTATAACATATTAATAAGCAGAATTAAAAAAATATATGGCACCAATTTGCAATATCTGTTATGATTCCTGGCAATTTGTCAATATTAAAAAGATGAAGTAGGGAGATTAAGCATCAGACAAGTGTATATTGAAAATAATAATAACGTGGGTGTGTTCTTGCTCTTTTAGTGCAAAATCACAAGGTTCAAAGGTAAGATGTAAGAGCCTTTCAAAGTTAAGCATTTGACAAGTGAGATATTCCACCAATATGCTAGAGCCTAAATACAGCTAATGAAATATCATACATGTAGCTTTTCTGAAGGCATGTAGGTATTTTTGTTTTTACAAAAATCTCTCATCACATACAATTATGCTGTTTAGTAGGATGTGTTAACTGTTAACTGAAGTAATTTTAAACATAAAAACACGAAGAAAGTTCGTTCTGGAACTTATTTGGACACATTCTGCTTAGTGTTTCAGTCACATCTCACAATTTAACAGGAAGAAGGAAAATGGAAGCAATCATTAATAGGAATATGCTTAGTATGAGGGTATACTTTTTATGTATATGTACAAATGAAGGATGTTGCAATTGGAAATATGAGACTCCACCTCTGGAATGAAACTCTTATTCTAAGTTTACTTGACCCATTAATCAAGCTGGATTATTATCACTCTTTTAACTGTAGGAGGCTTACTCTTCAGTGAAAATTTTGGGTTTTTGCATCACTGCAGTATGTGGATGGTGAAGGAATATAATAATAATAATAATAATAAAACCATAAAGTAACTTTTTCTCATGGAAAATATGAGGTTCATTTATGTGGACCAAGAATGTGGACCACAAAACACACATATGTAAATGATTTTGTGTTGTAGGGGCCTGGAAGATGTCTATTTGAGCTGGAAAGTAAGAAAGGCAAATAGGTTTTCTTCTCCCAAGGCTGTATTTTAGTATCTGGAGATAAGAGCCTAAAACACTTCCTTACTTGTCATTCCAAGCACATTCAGAAGCATGTACTTGGAAACTGCTGGAAATGTAGTTGTTTCCCTGAGCTGAAACATTACCTGTTCACCTCACTGAAGCACTGCAGTGATTCCATGATAAAATGTACCTACTGTGGTAGAATTTTAGTATTATGATTAACATTTGCTGTACTCACAGTCCATGCAAGAATGGATGATTATTATAATTTCAAAATTTCAGAACTGTCTATAATTTTGCCTTTTTTGAGGTTTCTAATGAAAATTGTAAAGGCTACTATAACCATAGAGCTATGATAATTTATATTAGTCAAGGGTTACTGCTTGGATAAAACTTGAAAGGAGGGAAGAACACTTCTGGTAAATTGCTTTAATATCCCTGTCACAGATGAACAAATCCTTTATTAGGAGATGAAACAACAAATATATATCAGAGCTCTGAATTTTGCAAAATTTATGTTTCAAGGTTTTGTTGGGTTTGTTTGTTTGTTTTTTAATATAGTGAATTGTTTCCTTAAATTCAGGCAGATATTGCTATGAATGAGGTTAAATGTGTATGCCTAAATCATTCTAGCATTGAAAATAGTGATAATGGTAGTAGTTATACTAGTGATACTGATAGATGTAAGTTCCAACCTTCAATTCTGTCCTGATTCTACATTCAGTTGCGTTCAATGATTGACATTCATTCTGAAATGCTCAGTAATATTGAGAAAATAAACCTTAGTTCTCAGGAGCTGTATTGTAAAAGTAGATTTTTACACTTTTAATTTCTCTGCATTGAACTGGTGAGTTCTTGTATGGATACTATTCTTCATGGGGCAGTTTGGGGACTGATACTGTTTAATGTCTTCATTAAACGAAGGGATCAGCAAAGGGATGGAGCACACCATCTTCAAGTTTACGGATTATACCAAATTAGTGCAGAGCAGGTCTGCTGTTCCCAGAATCCTTGACAAGCTGAAGAAACAGGTTGACAGAAGCCCATGAAGGTCAGCAAGGAGGTATTAATTAATACTTGATTTATGACTACTTATGGTCTGTTCTAGTCTGAGATGCATTTCTCTGTTACATTTCTTTGGAAATTCAATAGATTTGTGTACAAAACTGTATAAGGACAAACTGAATTACATTGAATTGTACCCTCTATCTATTTCAAGGTCAGGACGTTAGATTTTTTAAGGTTTCAGAAACTTTAAGGTCACAAAGCACATCTAGAATGATCCTTCTATTCCAGCCTGCTTCAAACTTCAGATCTTTAAATCCAAGAGAGCCATATTCTTAATTTAGGATGCAATTCACAGGAACAGCTGCCCTCGAGGGACTTGCACCATTTTGACTCTTAGCAATAGCTGCCCTGTTAGTCTAATTAATTTTCCTAAAAGATAACCATGAGCAATATGCAGCTTGATTTATAAAGAATAGATCTTACCAGGCTCGCTTTATTTGCTTTGTATTGCACAGAATTTTTCACTTTGTGAGTAAAGGGAAGTTGCAGATGCACTGCAGTTTGATTTTAGTAAAGCTTTCAAATCTCCTGCAAACTCTCACCTTCAGATTAATTTGTAGAGGTTTGGGCTTGAATACTGATAAAAGGATTGAAAAGGGGCTGTAGAATGTTAAATGGAGATTTTTGACAAACTGCAAATGGGGCACCAACGCAGATTCTAAGGAGCTACCCAGAAGTCTTCCCACATACAGCATTTAAAGGCTGGAAATCATCTGGGAGTGTGCAATGCTCAGATGAAATTTAACCAAGATAAGCTGTGAAAGGGAGTTTTATTAATTTGACGATCTGAAGACAAAAGTAAAAAAGTTGATAACGCAACTGAGTAGCAAATAAATCAGGCTATATTAATTTCAAGATACATGTTCATTTCTCAGCTCAGGGAGGTAAGAAGGGTTTGTGTATAGATGATCTAATGCTATTCATGTGGAACATTGCCTAGAGGTCTGGACATTGCATTAACAAAGACATTGACAATTTGAAGGGCACGCAAAGAAAGACAACAACAATTAGGACAAGGTGACAGAAATTGATTTATAATGAATGATTAATGGAGCTGAATATTTTAATTTTCCTCAGTATTAGCTATAGAAAAAGATTAATAATCTACAAATATTTAAACTCTGATCATAATTCTGAAATAAGAACTCCTTACAAAATATATATTTTTATACTTAGTTTGAATGTTATGACAACTTACATCTCTTCCTGAAGAGGTATAAATGGTAGAGAAGAATTATTTATGGGATATTATGCTTCTCTCTCTCTCTCTCTCTTTTTTTTTTTTTTTTTTTTCCTTTTTCTTCTCCTCTTTCTTTTTCTTTTTGGAAACACACTCTTTTTAATTTATATTTATGAACATAGGACTATGAAGCCACAAACAAAATATACCAGTATGAGGTGAATTAGAGGGAAGTACAAATTGAATTATGTGGATTCAAAAGTGTAATCTCTGTTAGTTACAGTTGTGAGCACAAACAAATTGCTTAGAAATGTAGCAGGTGAAATCTTATTTTTAATTTACATAAGCAAACACTTTAGAAGATTGCCTCCACCAGATGTGTGAAGTTTAGTCTTCCCTAAGATTAAATAAAATGCAAATATAGCCAGCTTTCATCACATTCTGTAAACATTAAAATTAAGATAGCAGGAGCAGAAAAAAATACAATATTTATATTTTAAAGCATCTTCATTTTCAACCTGAGCCTGAGATGAGTGGTATCACATCATCATGTGTCCTACTTAAAAGGCTTTTAAGTATAAAGAAACATGGTAACTCTCAAGTTTAACTAAAATATGTTCTCTCCTGAGGATTCAATCACCAGTTGATTTAATGTTGTCTGTTTAATCATATTATAAAGTACTTCAACAAGATGCTTGTGTAATTGCCTTCCTAGCAGAAAAGGATAAAAAGCATACCTTGCAATTTTGGTAGTGTTAAACAGAATACTACAGTCCTGTGAACACCGAACGGTTTGTCAGCATTTCCATTATCAATCTCTATATTCAGGAATTTCAAGTAGTTCCATAAAAGTATTCTACCAGCTGAAAATTGTCACATAAAGTCTCATCCTATGAGTGTGATTCCTCTCAGCTATTTCTATTTATTTATTTATTAGGGGATGGGGGTTCAAATCTAGACTTTCCGGTTTATCCTTACTTTGCAATAAGAACACTTATTTATTTCTATATAAATGGAAGGTCCATCTACTGATTATCAATTTAAAGAAGCAGCCCATTTCACTGTGTGCTAAAGCTTGCCTGGGCAGAAGACCTGGCTAAAGTAAGCCAATTTGAGAACTTTATTTTTCATATGAAAGTTTCTAAATAAAGGTACAAATTCCTGAGCCAACTGTAGTCAGTGGCTCAATATCCAAGCAGAGATCAGTAAAATGTTGTGTCCTAAGGAGCTTTGTATTCAGACTGATAGTGTTTAATATCTTCATTAATGATATGGACTTTGGAACTGAGAACACTCAGCAAGTCTGCAGATGACATTAAGCTGTGTGGTGCAGTTGATGTGGTACGAAGAAGGAATGGCATAGAAAAAGGACATGGACAGTCTTAAGAAGTGGAGCCATGTGAACCTAAGGAGGCTGAACAAGGCTAAGTACAAGGTGATGCACATGGATCAGGGCAGTTCCAACATCAGTATAGACTGGAGGATGAATGAACTGAGAGCAGGCCTGAGGAAAAGGGCTTGGGGGTTTTGGTTTATGAAAACTTGCATGTGAGCTAGCAGTGTGTGCTTGCAGCCCAGAAGGTAAAAAATATCCTGTGCTGCATTTAAAAGTGTGGCTAGTGGGTCAAAGGAGTGAAATCTCACCTGGAGTACTGCACTCATCCCTGGGGTCCACAACATAAAAACGACAAGGATCTGTCACAGTGGGTCCAGAGGCTGGAACATTTCTCCTATGAAGAAAGACTGAGAGTTAGGACTGCTTGGCCTGGAGAAGGCCCCTTAGAGACCTTATTTCAGCCTTTTGCCACTTTTTCAATACTGCTAGGAGGTTTATAAGAAAGATAGAGACTTTTTATAATGGCTTTCAGTGAAAGAGCAAGGAGTGATGATTTTAAACTAATAAGAATTGACTTAGATCAGATGTTGGGAAGAAATTTTTCACAAGTGATGAGGAACTGGAGCAGGTTGTCTAGAGAAACTGTGGATACCCCATCCCTGGAAGTGTTCAAGACCAGGCTGTAAGGCACTTTGGGCAACAAGATCTAGTGGGAGGTGTCCCTGATCACAGCATCCAGATTGGAACTAGATGGACATTAAGGTCCCTTCCAACCTGAGCCATTCTTTGATTCTATATGATAGGGTTCAAGGCTTTATGAAGCAACACCAGTCATACTATTTCTTTAATGTAATGAAGCAAAGGTGGCTTCTTAAGTATTTTTAAACTTTTAGACAATACCTCTGACATTTGTAGTCCATCTACTTGGACACTACCACATTCTTTCCTCTATGGCTTTTTTTATCACATCTTTATTGTTTCATATTCACATACTTCTATTAAGAAAGAAAATTGTCAGTTAAGGAAACAAAAATATTGTGTTCATTAAAAGAATAGTTTAAGATGATAGAAGAATGTGGGTAGGCTAAGAACTTTCTTCAGGTTTCTAAAATCCAAAATTCATGCCCTTTCTCAAAAGATGGAGCTGTTGAAACAATTTTTGCAACAAGCTATGTCATGAAACTAACCTCTGCAGCCTGCAAGCCAATGGAACATATGGCCTATTGAATTTAGTGTGAGTCTTGCAGCTGAAAAACCTACACAGAGCATTGAAAATTTACCACTACATGCCTGACTTCTATTAATAAAAGAAAAGGTTAGAATTAATGTTAATTCTCTAGCATGCATGCCTGTAAGAATCCTTCAGTAATGCGCAGTTTGCAAGTTAAGGACTTTTAAGTCCAAAGTCTGCAAGACAACAAACAAAAGAATTGCTTACAAACCTGACATCAGAAATCCACACAGTAGCCAAAAACACCTGCTTTATGTGCTGTTTGCTCTTCTTTCTGGAGACATAAAGCCAATCCCACACTGAAGAACCATAAACTCCCAAAATAAAACAAAATTGTTACAATTTAAGGAAGATTGTGAAAATTCCAAGTACCCATATACTGCCCTGGAAAAGACACATTTGGCAATAAGAAAGACTGCAAAGGAAAATCAGATCAGTTCTTAATAGCTCAAAGTAATTGTTGCAAGAAATCCATTGTTCAAGATGGTAAAATGTAAAATCTGAAGTGGGTAATTTAGCAGACAGACATTTTGTAGGTGATCTATAATGACTGTAAGGACTGTGGCCTTTAGCTCAGGTTGAGTTTCTACAAACCAAACCTATTCTGTAACCTTTCCTAATACAAAAGATGCCCTACATTTAACCCTACAGATTTCAAATGTTTTACCAGAGATATCACAGCTGTCAGGTAGTGTGTTAATAAAGATGGATTTTAAATACTCATGTCTTGGGTTATGTAGGGCATGCGTGCCCTACTCATTTTATCAGAGAATTACACGGAGCTAGCCATGGCATTAATAATAATTTCTCCATTTCAAGACCTTTTTTTTTTTTTAAAAAAAAAAAACAAAACAAACAAACAAACAAAAAAATGTTGCTTGAGAAGGTCCCTTCAGTCCTCAATTGAAAATAAAATGCAAATAAAATAAATGGTCTAATGAAATTTATGAATTAAATCTTAATAAGTCAGCATATTTAAACTGGAGAACTGGAGGAAAAGCTGTGTCAGTAACCGCATTTAAGGATAAGCAGAATACAATTCAATTATTAGCCAAGGAAAGCACTTTGTTTTTCTGTATGTTCACTTGAGTTTTCTTTTATTTTACTTTTAAAATTACAAAATTCTTAGGTTTACTCATCTATCTGCAGGTGACAGTGAGAAGAATAAATCTGTTCTAAAGTCTGTGGGAGAGTAGCAGTCAAAGTTACTCTTTATATTAGCATTATTGTGAATCATGGATATGTTCCTATATATTGAGATAATATAAGAAAAAGAAAATACTGTGTTCACTGAACTCTAAATGTATTCTTCCTCTATTCACACACCCCAATGGGCTTTTTTCCCTGTTTTGCAAGTAACTTTTTTCCCATTAAATATTTTTTTTCAAATTCAGTTTTGAAAAACTTACTCTCTTTTGTTTGCCTGCTACTCAGTCACTTGGAATTTAAGTTTCAAATACTGAATTTTCTCTCAAGGTAACAAATCTTTCCTGTCTTCAACATCCTAGCCTCTCCAAAAAGAACTATTAAACTTAAAATATATTCTTTCCCTCAAACCAAAAATTATCAAGTATTTTTTTAGCAGTGCATATTGGCAACTAATTCCCATTCATTTGAGTGCTGTAAAAGGAATTTCGGTTGTGGCTACTTTAATGTCTACTTACACTGCTTATCAAAACTTAAGAATTTACATAAATGTGTACTGTTTCTTCTCTGTGAAATAGATTTTTCTATTTATGTAGAAACTGAGCCTAGTATCAATTCATGTTTTCCAGAGTTCTTCCTAAACCGTAATGGAAAAAGTACTAAATCACTCACTAATTTATTTTTTAAGTTAGAAAATTAGAATTTGCAAGTTCTTTAGAGCAGGAAGCAATTCTTTGCATTTTTAACACCTTCTTTATTAGAGCCGCAGGGTATTACAGCAAGATAAATACAAAAAGATAATGCAAGAGATGACAGCATTTTGCTAGAGGCAACTACATATTAATGCTGCAGAAGGAGGATTTATAAGAAATGTGAAAGCATGTATGTATCTTGTATTTTAAAACATTTTTTACAGTGAATTTTCAATTGCATTTGTGTATAGATTTTGCAAAGAAATTAACTGGTCCATTCCTCTTTTAGATCTCCTCCTTTCTCTTTTGTCTTGCCTGCTTGAAAAAGTTGAATCACAAGTTTGTAAGCACAGAAGAGAAAATAAATTACTGCTTCTAGAGCTCTCATCAAAGGCTTGCTTTCAACAAATATTTTAATGAGAAGTAAATGAACAATGAATTAAAACATGATAACAAATATATGATGAACTAAGGACAGCATAAATCAATAATTGCACTCAAGCTCCATAGAAATTACACTGTCCTAAATTCTAGCAGGAGACAATTTGCTTCAGTATTTTGTGAACAGAGCTATCCTGCGGGATCAGGCTGCAAAGGACATTTCAGTGGGAGGAAGAGAGCAGTAGGAAGAGCAGTATGATTCATGTTCAGCATCTCAAGTGGAGGATAGAGCACAAGGTTTGAATAATGAAACAAAGACGAGATATTCAGCATGCCAGGAAGGTTTCTGTTAGAGAGCTGTTAGAATTATTTAAAAAGGTTAGTCTATGAATAAACATGCTTCATCAAGGTCTCTTACACATGCAAAGGGAGATGCTAATGAATAATAAAAGAGTAATGGGGACTGGCGAAGAAATTAATGTTAATCTTATCCAAAGCAGATACAAATTAATATTGGAGAAACATTTTTGTAATCACTTCTCAAGGCAAAAATTCAATTAATGTGACTGAATCAATATTTCAAATCTCAGTCCCTTGAAAGTATACTTGTCTCTCTTCATATCAGCATGCTCTCCTGTGTGATCAGCCTGTGCTATTCAAGTCAGTGCTCAGGGAGACTTCTTAATGGTCTGTTTTTGAGAAATTTGGTCCAGTTCTATAAACTAGAGTGCTGTATTTCAAGCTTGCCTCAGGGTACGTTTCTGTTAGGAAAGCTCAGTTTACATAGGGTAATTACTATATAGAAAATAGATATTTGAGCCAAGCATAGCTTTGTCTTGAGCTTCAGGGCTTTTACGTTTATATATATATATATATTTTCTCTCAAAGATTAGCTTGTGTTTGGACAGGATGAGATATCAGTATATGTGACATTACACTTCAGAATATATACTGAAAATGCATATATATATATTTTTTTAACAATGAAATACACCCAGGAAAAAAAATAGGAAAACAAAATCTGGAATAAAACAAAACTCTTCACCAAAAATAAATATTGACTCTTCAGAAGAAGCAGCTGTTCTTGCCCCAGCTAATTTCAGTATAGGCTATTTAAAAAAAAAAAAAAAAAAAACTTTTAGATGCAACCTCCCTCCTTGCATGCATCCCAATTTGAACAGCAAAAATTTCTTAGCAAAGATCATGGGAATTATGATCTAACCAGTGCACTTCAAAAAATAATACAAAGTATCACCAAATTTTTCCTGCTTTCCATTATTTTGTCTTTTCTTTCTTCATTGGTATAGATCAGCTTTTTCAAGCAGTAAGTGATCTTTCTTGTATGCTCTACAGTATAAATTCCTGTCATATTTTGTTTATGGTGTCAGAGAATTGGGAAAAGTTTATGAAACTAAATGGACTCCTCAAATAATAGTTTTGCAGCTCTGGGTGACTGTGTTGTTTATGTTGTGATGCCTTGACAGGTTTATACAATCAGAGGTTCCAAAGCCACCATCTCGTAATAAATTGGAATGGCTTGAAGCATGGTGCAGTTGAAAATAGCCTCGTATGCTCTTGTTTTCAAAACCAAATAGTGACCCACTCCAAATCACCCTATTAAAATTACTGCATGGACACTCTCACTCTGTACTTTTAATAGCTAGGATATCATTCCCATAATGAAAGAAACATGAAATTGTTTCCAATGCCGAATGAGTTCCCCAGAGATTCTGGGATTTGTCTCATTATTTAAAGCTTTTCCATCACCATTGTAATGCCTCTTCTCATCTTTGCTTCTCATCTGAGTGGAGAAATTTCTGTCAACAGCTTTAGTCTGACTAAACTGGCACAACACTGAAGGGAGAATATGTGGTAGATAAGATTTTTTTTTTTTTTTTTTTTATTTTTTTTTTTTTCATTTATGTAGAAAATTATACACAGTGTCCCTGCTTTAAAAAGGATTACTATACGATGTGGACAGCATTCTGCTCTCTCATTAGAAGAGAGAGAATACAATTTTATTTCTCTCAATAGGTCTGGGTTAGGCAGGGAGATCAGCAATTTCAATGCTTCTGCGTTCACAATGGAGAAGAAATCATCGTTTGTGTATTCTTATCAGAAGCCTTCGGTAACTTCAGCATTCAGTGCTGATCAGAATAACTCCTTGCATTTTGTAACCGACCACATGCCTCAATAATTTTATATGCAAGAAGGAACAGTAGAATAATGAAAGAAAATATTATTACAATAGTTCTACTTAGAGGGAAACTTTTAAGAAAAAAAAAAAAGGAGTGAAAGACAGAGTAATATGGGGACAAAGCTTCCCTAAATATGTCCTGAATTCCTCCCTCTCTTCCTCCTTTTCTTACAGATTTTAAACAGCTTACAAGCCAGGTGTGATGAAGATTTCTTTCTATTGTACCCCAGAGACTACAGCCTGACTTTTGGAACTGCTCTTGCAGAACTGTTGCCAACTGTACTTGTGCCAAAGAAGATACCAAGGCCAAGAAAGAAACAAGCCACAGCCAATGAACTTATTTCACAAACTAGCCAAATGGAAAGCTCCCATATATGCCCTGCCCTTTCTGTATTCTTGTACCCATGCAAAACTAAATTAAAGCAAGTGCAAGGTTGTGTTCTAGAGTCTGTGGCAGACCACAGCAATAGGGTTGTGTGTTTTACCTGTACAGCAAAATCCAAAAGCTATATTGACAAACTCATTTTCTGCAGACCACAACATAAATAGGAAAACTAAAATGTTTAGTTATATGTCCCAGAAAAGCTTTAGTTTTCTATTGAATCTAGCCCCTAATTTGTGTGCCCCCGGTGGTGCAGTGGTATAAAGTGCTGCTTGCGGCACCAAAGGGCCCGGGTTCGAATCCCCCTTGTGGCGCAGGGGGTAGAAGTGCCGCTTTGCTACACAGAGGGCTTGAAACCCGGGAGTTGGACTCGATGATCTCTAAGGTCCCTTCCAACTCGCACGATACTATGATACTATGATACTATGATAATCCTCTGACTTACCGATATGAGTTTAAACTGTAGGTCTTTTTCCTTGCCCTGTGATGAACTGAATGGGATGGAGTGTGGTTCCTTCCTGTTCTCTGTCACTGGAACAGAACAGGGTGGTGATAATTTCTTGGCATTGAAAACCTTTCAAAGCAATGATATGTTCTTCCTTGCGACACTTCCCACTCCAGGAGAACATCATACAGTGTCATCGGTGCCAGTCAATAACAAAGGAGCTGTCCAGGTGACAATGGATTGTGGAAAAAAAGTAAAAATATTATAATTCATGTATTATTATTGTTATTATTATTATTTAATCTAAAACTGATTCAACCATCAGCCTTTAACAATTGCTGCTAAATTCAAAGAGAGTTCAGACTCCAACACGTCAGAATCCAATAAAACAAAATTTATTGCGGTATTAAGGAATGCTGCTCAGAATCACATTCTGAATTTTAATGTCTTATTTTTCTTTGTTCAGAACGCTACAGCGTCTTTCACAGTACTGCACTATTCTTCAGCCACTGTTATAAATAACACCTTTGCATACTAAATCCCAATTTAGAGAGTAAGGAAAGTTTGCTCTACGACATTTCCACAACTACTTTTACTAAGTTACAGGAACCAGGAGAACCAGCTCACTTTTCCTAGAAACACAGCAATTAATTCAATTTGGAACAATGACAAAATCATTTGGAAACATCTGGAATACGATAATGCAGAAATAGCTTATTTGAGGTATTCTCACATTTTAAACGTCTCCCTGTTCCACCGTATAACCAGTATGCTCTGCTAATTTCACAGAAACAAAACAATTGGATCTTACTCAGTTGGTGTAGGCCTAATCTAAAGAAAAGAAAAGAAAAGAAAAGAAAAGGAAAGGAAAGGAAAGGAAAGGAAAGGAAAGGAAAGGAAAGGAAAGGAAAGGAAAGGAAAGGAAAGGAAAGGAAAGGAAAGGAAAGGAAAGGAAAGGAAAGGAAAGGAAAGGAAAGGAAAGGAAAGGAAAGGAAAGGAAAGGAAAGGAAAGGAAAGGAAAGGAAAGGAAAGGAAAGGAAAGGAAAGGAAAGGAAAGGAAAGGAAAGGAGAAAAGAAAAGAAAAGAAAAGAAAAGAAAAGAAAAGAAAAGAAAAGAAAAGAAAAGAAAAGAAAAGAAAAGAAAAGAAAAGAAAAGAAAAGAAAAGAAAAGAAAAGAAAGGAAAGGAAAGGAAAGGAAAAGAAAAGAAAAGAAAAGAAAAGAAAAGAAAAGAAAAGAAAAGAAAAGAAAAGAAAAGAAAAGAAAAGAAAAGAAAAGAAAAGAAAAGAAAAGAAAAGAAAAGAAAAGAAAAGAAAAGAAAAAGAAAAAAAGGAGAAAAAAAATCTGTTTCAGAAAATAAAATATGAAATGAGTTATATGGAGTCTACTTCTATCAATCATCAAGAGGGATAATTATACTGTTTCACTTAGCTACATGAAACATTAAGATATATCTTCCTAGAAGTCAGTAGAAATGCACTTCTTGCAGAGGACAGTGTAGTTCACTGGGAGTGAGTTGCTGAAAAATTTAATTCACCAGTTTTTGAACCAAGGATTCAACATCCCTTTAT
This sequence comes from Excalfactoria chinensis, assembly GCF_039878825.1. Classification (NCBI taxonomy): domain Eukaryota; kingdom Metazoa; phylum Chordata; class Aves; order Galliformes; family Phasianidae; genus Excalfactoria; species Excalfactoria chinensis. Next base: position 154,410,712 of record NC_092825.1, on the reverse strand, counting down.
CATCAATAAACATAAGTTTTTCTATCAGGTGAATCTGCACAATTTGCGTGCCTAAACTAGAACTTAATTGCATTTATAAGGATACATTTCTCCTAATAACTATAGAGCAAATTGAGACAGCTAGCTCAATAGGCATTTTTGTAAGCATTTGGTGTTAAACTAGAGACCATCAACATGTGATAGGTTTTCCTGCAAACAATGAGTAATGTGCCTTCCTTAAACTCCTTAAATACTGTGATCAGTAACTGAAAAAGCAGGCCTCCTAAAGGAACTTCCTTTGATGAACTATTTATCTAACTTAAGCCTTTGTTAAGACTGATTTAACCTTTCACAGATCTGTGCTTAAAATGTTGATATCACAGCTCTATGTTTAAAATGCTGACACATTTTCATGCTGAATTAATCATCTAGATTAACCTCTTGGTTTGCAAATTGCAGAAACCATTAAGGAGAATGTCATAAAAAATAATGGTCAACATTTAAATGTTATTTGTGAAAGTTACACGAAGATGACAATTGAGGTTTTTAATTGCAGCAAATTAGATTGCTAATTCCAGTAGATTTTGTTGAAATTAGATATTAAGGGCTGTGGAGATACCTAACATGATATATTGTAATGACAAATGCATGACTGCAATCCCTGGAAAGCCAGTAAGAGATGTATGTCATGGACCGAAGAGTCTTCTTAATCCATGACCTTGTCTTCTATTGTAGCAACTGACGAGGTAAGCTCTCAAATATATTTTCTCAGCTCCCATGAATAACAATGGAAAGATTTTTTATTTTATTTTTTTTTTAGCCAGAGAAGGTATCTTAATATTTGACAGCTCTTGATATTATTTTCCCCCCAAATCAAGGATTTATCTGCTCTCTTAGTGAACTCCTGTGGATGTTCAGCATTGGCAATATCTGGAAAAATGAAATACAGCATAATTAGTAACAATATGAAATATCTCTTTCACTCTACCCTCCTGCACTTGTTTCATTTCAAATTCTTCAGATTTTGTTTTGGAAGATACAATGAAAACTATTTCCAAGTTTATCTTCGTATTGTGTGTGATTTTACGGACCTTTGTTGTATTCTCATTCAGTTGTCTGTTTTCCAGGCTGAGGAATCCCACGTTTTGATCCTTGTTCTGTCTCTATATTCTTGTTCAGTTTTGATCTATCTAAGATGGGGGCTAAAACAGCACACAGTATTCAAGTTAAAAGCACACCATGGTTTTATACTGTCACATTGCAGTGCTCTCTGTTTTTTTTCTGTATTTCTTTCCCAATAATTCCCTACATTTTTATTTGCTTTGTTTGGGCTGCTACTGAGCATTAAGTGGATGTTATCATAGGACCGTCTGTAATAATAACCCAATTTCCTGAGTTGTAACAACTATCTCAGTGCCCTTCGTTCTGTTTGTAAGGCTAGGAGTGTTTTCTCCCATGTGCATCATTTCACATTTATCTACTTAAAATTTATTAGATTAGATTGCACTGATTAGAAATGTGAAGAGAATTAACAATGACAGATGAAAAAATGATGAAAATATAGCTTATTGAGGTGATGGTGGGCTAGTTGAATACTGAAAACTGCAAGAGTCAGGTTAAGACTTTGACATGACTTGTGGTTCACTTGAGAATCTTACTTTGCTATAAAATAAAGGTATGAAACTATTTACTGGATTACTCTGTAATTAGGAGCAATTACAAGTTAAGACAGAAGATTATCCTACATATTACTACAGTGAAGTGTCTTTATGGACAGATTGTGTGTAAAGCTCATATAAGTTTTAGAGAATTGAGCTTTAAAATATCTTGATTTCTTAATTTAATCCTCCTTTTAAACATGATCAAAAGCAATTTTGATAAATGCACTTGATGAGAAATGCACAAGCTGACATGCGTCAGGAAAGAACACCTGAGCCAAAAGGAAGTTCCAGATTCACCACCCCTTGGGCTATTGTGAACTGGACCTGGAATTAGAAAACAATAGAAATGGCTTGTAATGAATCATTTTCACTGGCTCTGGGACAAACTGGGTGACCTAATTGACAGTTTATGTGTCTTAATTTATGTCTTTATGAAACATCAGACAAGCTTATCCAAGACGGCAGATTCTTCCAGCATCCCTGAGACAGTTACATTTCTCAAGATTCCATGTGAACTCTGGCAGAATACCTGTCACTGCAGCAGATGAATCAAAATATGTATTTTGGATTTAGAAAAAAAATGAAGTTCATCTTACAATACAGTTATAAATTAAATTTATACAATGTTGCTTGTATGAAGTACCTCAGAGCACTTTATATTAAAAATATATCAAAAATTTAGAACTGTACTGAACTTGAAATTGAGAAATGAGTCATGAAACTTTATTGAAATGTTATTTTTCCCCCTCAAAGAACGTTGCTGAGTTGACAGTTCTGATGTGTGAAGGAAGTGAATACCATAGACAAGTAGTTTAAAAAGCAAAGTCAAAATGAGCATTGAAAGGATATAGGGTAAACTAAGGGGCAGCTGGAAACCTCTGAGCAGAACACTTCAGTCAGAGTATATTGATATAATTGAAAATGGATGAAAAACGGCTGTGAATCGCTTTTAAAAAGTAATAGGGCAGTTTGATGATGTGGAGAGGGCAAAAAGCAGATTAGAAGGGATCAAGGAAGAAGTTACCTAGAAAGAAATTCAGCAGAAGTCAACAGTTCACTTCAGGAGATTTTGGATTGAATGGAATATGTACGTTTTTCTGTTTGTTTTGTTTTGTTAAGAATGGAAAAGTGGAAAATAGAGATGCTTCCCTCCTGGAACCACAAACATACATATATTTCCTAGTTAGAGAGTGATACCACAATTTAAATACTACCTAATAAGTGACAAGACTAAAAGATTTAAAAAAAAAAAAAAAAAAAAAAAAAAAAAAAAAAAAAGAGAGACAGGTAGATGAGATGAATATTGAGAAACTAGAAATATCTGCAGCATTAGGGGAAGCTATCACTATCATCTGGTAAAATAATTTGGCTTCTACAGCTATAATTCTCTAAAAATTACTAGAGTATTCCTCTCCAGCAGTTGATACCAGCAAGTTGTTTTCTTCAACTACCTGAAGGGAGGTTGTAGCGTGTTAGGAATTGGCTTTTTTTCCTGGATTGCAGTAATAGGAAGAGAGGTTATGGCCTCAAGTTGTGTCAGGGGAAGTTTGGTTTGGATATTAGGAAAAAATTCTATTCAGAAAGAGTAGTGAGACATTGGATCCAGCTGCCCAGGCGAGTGGTTGAGTTACCATGCCTGAAGGTATTTGAGAAAAGGGTAGATATTGTGCTGACATGGTCTAGAGTGGTCACAGGCATAGGTTGATGGTTGGACTAGTGGTCTTTCCAAAGTTAATAATTACAAGGCAGCAGCATTTATCAAAACTGGCCAGTTTTGAACTATGTAGAACACTGCAACGGTCTATTAAGAAGGCAATGCAGAGAAGAGTACATGTACTTCTTCATTTGATTTGTGTTTTCATGTCCTGTTTAAAGCTTGTGAGCAAACTGATGTTATAGTGAAAAACTTGTGTTATTTTTCACAACTTCTCTTGAGCCAGGCAGTTTATTTTTAAGGCAAGAATTGACTTTGTGTCAACAGACATCTAGATTTATGTTCTGAATCTGACTTTTTCAAGATGTGGATTTCTACCACACTCTGTATGTGCCGTTTGCTATAGACCTGAAAGAAATTTGTCAGTGGACTTCTGAATGAAACATGGGGAACATACATTAGGGGCAATAATCTGAGCAATCACACTGATAGATGCTGTTTGAAATTAAGGAAATCAGATGGATATAGAGATAGCTAATTTTAAAAAGTTTCAAAAGTTGTGAATGTATCTTTAAAATCCTGTATCTTGACAAGTTGCTGATATTTTGCATCAGTGAAAGTCTGTCTGTTTGTTAAATAATCATTTAAATTTGGACTTAGTTAATGATTTTATTTGTTTTACACATTACAGGTACACAGTATAATTAATCAGCTGAGCACTCAGAAAAAAAATTATATGTGAACAAATAGTTTTCTAAGAGGAAACCATCTGGAAGGCAGTGTATGGCACACATAATGCACAGAATGGGTAGGAGGTGTTCTCTTCTGCCCACGTCTGCAAACTGTAGTGTATTGAGAATGTTAATTGTCAGTCCACTTCCCTTCCTCATGAAAGAATTGTGAAGGCGGTACTTCAGAGGCAGGTCAGTCTTTACTTTGATTAGTTTTGTATGGTCTTATCTTTTACTTCCTTGACATTTTTACATTTGCACCTCTGAAAATGATACTCCACCTTTCTATTTCTCTTATAACTTTCCTCTGTAGGAAAGGTGAAAAATAGCATTTTGTCAGGTAAGTGTAAAAGAAATATTAATCCAACAACAAAGGAAATGAAGATTTGAATCTTTCTCTACTCAGACTCTTGGATTACTCAAAAATGAAATCCAAATACCCAGACTGTCAGTGAGTGAGACATAATGCTATATACTTGCCTCACTTTTAGATATTCATGGTAGGAAAACTGCTGAAAGATGTGTGTAAATTTTAGGGAAACAACACACAAACATACAAAAGCTAGAAAGGAGTGTGGAAGTGGAAACAAACCACCTCCATCAGCCCAGTAGTTTTGTTCACTTCTGTACTGTGCTTTGTGTTCACCCTTATTCCTGTGCTTGAGAAATTGGCATAGCTCCAAGGGCAAATCATACAATAATAATTTTGTCTGTTCAACTAAGTTCCTTTTATTATTGTTATTTTTATTATTCTTATTTTTCCTGATGAGGGTGGCCTTATCTGCTTCACATATTGGGAACATTGCTTCTATCATGCTATACCTCAAAATGTGCCCAGACGTTTTCTGGAAGGCTGTTAGCTGACATATGCCAAAACCTCACCAGGCAGTTGGATTGCAATTACACAGTATGGGATATCATATCCCATGTTCAGCCTTGAACTCATGAACTACTCAAGCTGTACCTATTGTAACAGACACAATAAGAGTGTGCACATGCCTAGAGGGCACAAAAGTAGTTTTCATGCTTTCCCTGACTTAGCCACTTATGTGCCATCTGTATACCACTGTAAGTGCCCACGGGACTTTTAAATTATCAACCTGAACACTTCCACCTTAAGATAAACACCATCTAGAGAGCTCAGTTATACCATTGTGTGCTCTGGCTCCCTATATACTTTAAAAAATAATGACAATTTTTAGGTTTTTGAGATGAAAATTGGAGATTAGTTGGATCGTGCCTTGGGCCAAGTATAGAATAAATATTCCTTACAAGATGAGAACTACAGTCAACTGTAAAAGTGTATGGAAGAACAATATGTTCATGCACAGCCAATACATATTTCAGAAGAACAAATTAAGTAGTCTGTTCTACTACATAGTTGTGAAGTGGTAATTGAGAGGTAGGAACTAACCAGTGTTTGAAAATTTAAGTAAGATACAGAGTACTTGAGCCCTGCAGAATTAGGAGATAATGATGGATTATTCTTTCAACAGTATACATTTTGAGTACTTATAAGTGTTTTAAGTTCCAGTTATACCAACACTTTATCCTGCAGTGTTGTTCAGGAAAAAAAAAAAATATATATATATATATATATAATAATAATAATAATTAAACATTTAAACTAACTAACTAGATTTCCTCAATCTATCAGCTTGGATATATTAAGCTTATCTAAGATGGCAAAAGGTACAGATCAGGGAACCTAAAAATACATTAGAGTCACATTTAGTGACACATACTTAATGAAAAGAAAAGCAATTGGAATTGTGATAAAAGCAATATATGCAGTGTGGTGCTGGGCTTTAAAATCATAGAATCATAAAATCATAGAATGGCTTGGGTTGGAAGGGAACCAAAGTATCATCAAGTTCCTAATTCCTGTCACAGGCAGGGCCACCAACCTCCAGATCTGGTACTAGACAAGGTTGCCAAGGGCCCCATCCAACCTGGTCATGAACACCTTTAGGGACGGAGCATCCACAGCCTCTCTGGGCAGCCTGTTCCAGCACCTCACAACCCTCTGTGTGAATAACTTCCCCCTGACATCCAATCTAAACCTTCCCTCCTTGAGCAAAAAATGTACCCCTTGTCCAGTCACCATCTACCCACTTTAAAAGTTGTTTCCCCTCCTTCCTATAATCACCTCTTACATACTGGAAGGCTGCAATGAGGTCTCCTTGCAACCTTCTCCAGGCTGAATAAGCCAAGCTCCCTCAGCCTGTCTTTGTAGGGGAGGTGCTCCAGCATGAGTGCCATGAAACAAAAGTTTTCCTTCAGCTAAAGAAGGGAAAAAAAAAAAAAAAACAACAACAAAAAAAAACAAACAGTGTTTTGTATTATATAAAAGAATGCAAGCCAGCTTTCATTAAAATTTTACTCTGGTTGGTATGTAAAATGTATACAGTACTAACAAAGGCCACAACCTATTTCAGCATACTCTGAAACTAGAAATAATAGGGTCAGTAAGAGGGAAAGAAATGATGGAAAGAAGAAAGTTTTCTTCTGAGATGGGTAATTGACTGGATGCTGGGACTTGTGGAAAGCAGTTTTGCTTTCTGTAAATAGGAAAAATAACATAAAGTTAAATGATTTATCCCATAAAAGAAAGAACACTTAACAGTGTTTGTTAAATCTTGAGGAATGATAGAGGAATGATAGGAATGACTCAGGACTCAGTGCAGTTTTTATCTGGCATGCGACAGGTGCATTTTGACTCTATTTATCCTTTGCTCCAAAATGCAGCTGGTAGTACAAGTGAAACACATTCCCATCTCTCCACTAGAGATTACCACCAATCATCTTGTGCTCAAGCAGGATATGGCTGAGTAATTTCCAGACAATGACAGCAATGTCATTTAAAGGGATTCTGTATTTTTGGGGAAGATTATAAAAGATGATTATAAGAGGAGATTAAACCTCCTCAAGAGGAGGTTAGTACATCTTAATTTATTGAAGTAATGTTTTTCTTTCTATAAAAAAATGCCCCATAGACTTCTTGATGAACCATCATTCTGCAGCAACAAAACAGAGCTGACTATTCACTGGATAAATAATTGTTTGGGTGGTCACTGACAGAGGTTTGTGGTCAACAGCTCTATGTCCAGGTGGAGGCCAGTGAAGAATGAACGCCCATCTTGTGATCAGTGCTTTTCAGTATCCTTGTCAGTGACTAAGACAATGGGATCAAGTGCACGCACTGCAGTTTGTTGATGACATGAAACTGCATGGTGCAATTGATAGAATAGAAGTAAAGATTGCCAACCAAAAGGACCTGGACAAACTTGAAAAGTGGGTTCAGGTGAATATGAGGCTGAACAAGGGCAAGTACAAGGTGCTGCACTTTGGCTGGAGCAATCCAAGATATGTGTGCAGACTTGGACAATAACTCATTGAGAGCAGTCCTGCAGAGAAGGACTTGGGAGTTCTGGTGTACAAAAAGCTTGACATGAGCCAGTGCTGTGTGCATGCATCCCAGAAGGCCAACTGCATCAAAAGAGGGACAAGGGAAGTGATTGTCCCCTCTACCTCCTCTTGTAAGGCTCCACCTGCATGCAGTACTGCATCCACACCTGGGGATCCTAGAACAAGAAGAATATGGAGCTATTGGAGTGGATCCAGAGGAAGGCCATGAAGATGATCAAAGGTTGGGAGTGTCTCACTATGAAGAAAGGCTGAGGAAGCTGAGTTTGTTCAGACTAGAGAAGGAAAGGCTCTGGGAATATCTCATTGTAGCCTTTCAGTACTAAAAGGAAGTTCTTCATCAGGAGGGAGACCAATCTTTTACATGGCTAGATAGTGATAAGAGAAGGGGGAACGGTTTTAAAATAAAAGAGATTTAGATCATTTATTAGGAAGATTTTTTTTATTTTTTTTTTAATCTGAAGGTAGTCAGACATTGTCTTTTTGCCAGGAGAAGCTGTGGATGTCCCATACCTGGAGTTATTCAAGGTCAGGTTGGATGGGCCTGAACAACATGATTTAGTTGTTGGCAGCCCTGTCCATGGAAGGGGAATTGTAACTAAATGATATTCAAGGTCTCTTACAACCCAAGTCATTGTATGATTCTATAATTCTATGATTCTATCAACAGCTCTGCAAAGATGCAGCCTAGTTGATGTACTGTAAGTAGCCTATTTCCAGAGTGAAAGTATGCATGAGTGATGAGCTGAATGTCTCAGGTAGTGAGTAATGAAAGTTACTGTGAGACTATGACAAATATGCAGTTGGGGGGAAAATGATGTATGCTTGAAAGGATGTTTAGCAGCTTCTCAATATAGAAAAAAATCCCTCTCACTCTTCTATATGTAAGAGGATGCTTATGTTGGGCTGCCTTCTATTTTTCTATTATGAGTGCAAAATAATTAGGAAATCAAGAAAACATGGTGGAAGAGTACATTTCCTCTCTCTTCCAGGGATTTATGTATGCTGCTCCGAATGTAATGCCTTCTATTTATTTTCATGGAAACCGAAGCAGATAAAGAGAGCACAATAAAACTATTTGATAGAGAAAACTCTCAGCTACAGGGCACCGTTTTTCAACATAGATTTATTTATTAGCTGTGCATTTTCATCAGTGATGGACAAGAGCCTGCCTACCAGGCTCATAAATATCTGACCCAGCAGAGGTGACCACAGTAGCTGTGACCAATACTGAAACTCACCACCCAGTGCCTCACTGTGAATCAAGTATGACATAATGGTGTGGGATAATACCTGCAGGTGGAAGAACTGAGAGATCCAGGACTTTGTCTTGAGAAGATGAGTTGCGGATGCAAGAGGTAGGAAGTACTAGTAGGCATTGACTGCATCTTGCCTCCTTCAAAACAAAATGCAGAAGTCGCTAATATGGCTATGAAGATTAAATTTTAAACAAACAAAAAATTACAAAAAACCAATAACAAATATACCCAAAGAAGCTATTCTTCTCTTAGTGAAGACTGAAATATATCGTGATTGCAAGTAATTCACCCAAATTCAAAGGAAAACTGAAAAAGTGCTTCAGAGAGAGATGCATTTGATTTTACCATAAAGACAAACATCAACAGCCTAACCTATGAGAAAACTGTAAGGAAATGTGTTCTATATTCAGTATTAGGAATGCATCTGTGATCACCCTGGAGACCAGGAATTAGTTTAGACTAACCCTTTGGCTAAGCCATTGTAACAATGGTTTTGAGTATTGTTCAGTCTCTTCATATCAGAATAATAGTATGAAAATGTACCTGTACAATTACATTTTACACAAATTATTCCCTTGACATTTTCCTCCCCTCTCTTCCCTTAGATTCAGAGTGGCAGAACAGAACAATAGCAAAACAGGATCAGAAACTGAAACTCATCCATCCACCTGCATCTTTGGCCACTTTTCTGACCTTTTCCATTTAGCCTGACAGTGTTCATCTATTTTCAAAGTACAGATAATTCTTCTATTTTATTTATTTTCTATTTCTGAGAGGAGAGCAGGGCATAGTTTTCCCCTCCCCCTCTGAATTTTTCACTTTGCCTAGAAGTTCTCTGATGGTTCTACTCTGTTCTTTTAAAAATGCTCATTAATTTTATTGATTTCTCTTTTCTTATAATTTACAAGTAGTCTAATAACCAGAACATTGTCCCATTTATGCTGAATCATCCCCTGGAAATTGCTTGAGAAACTGATGGATGGACTCCACAAGAAGTTTCTAGATCCATTTTGTGAACATTACTATTTGTTACACCTGAATCTGTGTTCAACATTACCACACTTTATCTGAGAACTTGTCCACCCAACTTTTAATTTGCTCACTTGCTATGTGTTCTGGTCACTGAAAAGAGACTGCATATTTCTATATGGAGAGCAAGTCAGACTGCTCTTTACTTGGGGCATGCATTCATTCTTTTCCAATAGCCAGCCAGAAGCTGTATAGACTCAATAGTCCAGAACTGAGCCTGAGTTAATGTTTTATAACTAAGTTTATTCATCTGGAACTTCAGCATTCCTGCTTGGCTTGGAGTCAAAGTTTGTTTGTATCTGACCATAAAAGATTGTAGACAGACAATTTCTGCTCGAACCACAAGCTACAAGATTGTTGTATGACCCCCAATAAACCTGCTGTCCTTAGTTTATACGGCCTATTCTACCACATTTAAGGATTTGTACAGCTTCAAAGGGTACTGAGGGATTGAGTCATGATAGAAGAAAATACTTTCATATGTATAAACATATATATATGGATTATATTTTTAGAGACGTTCAAATCTCTTTTTAAATATTGATGCAAATGTCTGGGCTTATATTTTGAAGAGAAAAGCAGCTTAGATTTAAGAGCGTATCATCTTGCATTTAGACTAGTTAAGAATACTGGTAATTATTTTTATGCATATTCTACCTAAATATGTATGTACCACTTTAAATTCAAATATCACTTCACAGAGATTTGAAAACTCAGACCTTCTCACCACAGAGCTTGTAACAGACAATATACGAAGAGCAGAGAGGAGAGCATCTGTGATGCAAGGTGGGGTAAGTTCTACAACAAAGATAATACGAGTCTCATTGTATTATAAATGGAACATGGAAATCTGGTGGTTTAATTTAAGAACATGTAGGGCATGAGGAAGAAAAGCAGATAATGATGGAAAGCTTAAGAGGAGGGATTTGGAAGAAAAAAGGAGAGCCTGCAATATTCTGCAAAAAAATCTCTCATAGTGAGGCAAGTCCTTTGAAGTTGCTCTAGTTATTAAACTGGGGCTAAGCTTGGCCTACAAGGCCTAAAATATCATTGTGACACAAAGCCATGGCCCAAGGCAAGGCTCTCTGCAGAAGTACATACAGCTATCAGGAAACTCTGGGATGCAATGGATATACCTACCCATATTGTCTTCTGAGAGTCTCATGGCCAGAAGGGTGAGTGCTCAAACATTCCAGTGAATTTATAGAGAAACAGAAAGATGGACAAAGGTATGGATATCAGTGGGAGAAGGTAGGGAGCATCACACACTGTGCAAATCACTGTTCTTGTGCTTACTCAGGAGAGAATACACTACGTATTTTTAATGAGAATGATGGCTCCATAGTTGAAAAAGGAGGATTGTTTTTCAGTTCTTTAGACATAGGGTAGTGATGACAGTTACCTAAAGTGTCATACTAAGCACTGCTGTAGTGATGGAAGTCCTATGTCTTGCCTTAATTCTGGTTTTCTTTTGTAACTCTACTGCTTGTTGATTGTGAAAGATCTTTCTGATAAGGTCAAGTTTTAATTTGAGTCACTAACTTGTAAAGGGACAGAATAGCATTCTTTGTGGTTTGTTATCTTTCCCTTGCTCATACTGACCCTAAACTAGGGAGAACCTTATAACACTTTTAACAAAACCATCTTTACAGAGGATTTTAATACACATTTTATTTCCCACACTTATTTTAGGAGATATAAAGGTAGACAAAGAATATGCTATCAGTTTTTTCAGACAAAATAGTTTTCTTTGAGAAAACTTTTTTTATTGTTATTAGCAATAGAATACACTGATATGTAATAATGTTTTTTTGAAGTGTGCAGTCTGCATCGTAATTCTAATGAAATGTTTTATTTAATATTTCATCACTCTGTATTTATTATCCTATGTAATGTAACATGATATTTGTTGTGCTATGTATTGTTTTGATATACTGAAAGAACTACTTCACAATTCAGTTCTATGAGTGTGATTTCTTACAAATGGTGGATATGTTTGTCAAATGTTTATGGCTCAAGCTTTGTTTATTTGTAACAGGCATATAACAGTACTTGGAGGCAGTGCACATGCATGCACTTACACGCAAATATAGAAAACACTTCAAATATGCATTTATTTCTCTCTGCTTGTGTTCTTCTCTAGCCTAAGGGCACTTGGAAGGACATCACTAGGGCTAAAAAAAAAATTGTTCAACTCAGCTGAAAGTACTTGAATTCCTGCTCAGTTGAAGTTCAGCTCAATTTCACGAACTATTAGTCATGCATGAAACAGATCCATGTAAGTATTTAGGCTCCTAAAACTGGTGAAATGCCTAATTCCCCTTGATTCAAGTAAAAGCTGGGTCCCTAAAGGACAACTTAGAAAAACAATAGCATCTATGTTCAGGAAATATCTATCAAAACTATACAGGTTTCTAAAACAACAAAGCAGTCACAAAACAGTGTTTCTGTTGCACTTTCTTACTAATAGTAGGCCTTTAGTAAGCAGACAGCCTCATAATTTAAGTCCCTTTCTATGTCTTGTAAGGCTCAGAGTTGCAAAACCTGAGATGTATCTTCCAATGGTTGTTGATTCGAGATTCCTTTTTTCTTAGCAATCAACATATTGAAGGTTGGCATACCAGCAGAGCATGTCAAAAAATAAGGAAAGAGCACATCCTGTCTGGACTTAAAGACTCTTTTAAAATGGTACCTCAGTGAAGCTGTGGTTTAAAAATTGCATTCTGTTATTATATGCTGACATCACAATTTTTACTTACAGTTATGGAAACAATATGTCTACTGTGGTGTCATAATAGTGAGAACACTCACAGAAGAATAAATACAAAGTTCCTCTGACTGTTCTTATGCTCAGCTACCTATCTATATGGTTCTAAGAAAGTTGCTTGAGTTTTGCTTCTGAAAATGTTTATGTATTTTACATGAGAGACAAATACGGAATTTCAATCCTTCCATTAAAATATTTATATTTGAGAATAATTTAGGATTTGCATCCCATTTTTCACAGGTACATGCAGCCAACAACTTGTAGATAATTCTGAAGAAGAGACAAGAAAAATACTCCTTTATATATAAACTTCTTGCAGTAATACAGAGCATGTCCTGAATCTTGGTACCACTATCTAACTTCTACATTCCTGGGATACTCTGATGTCATATGGGATGTATTGGATGGGCCCCTGGTGCTGCTGTCAAATAACCCATCTGGGATAGTGAGAGAGATACAGTCATGGCTGCCTTGGAGTCTCCTCTCCATTTATTGCTGTGTCACACTCCTTATATATCATCCTAATTCCCGCACAGACACATACACCCTCTATGCAAACCCAGTGCATGTGAAAAGACCTATATACATACCTATGAATACCCCCAACCCTCTAGCTATCTAACCTACAGACCATAACTCAACTATTCCAGAACACTCTATCTACTCAGAACTACACTCTATTCACTCATTAATCCTTACATAGGCAATTCAGTCTCCCAACAGGTCCCTCACTATGAGAAAGACACTGAGGCCTTGGAGTGTGTCCAGAGAAGGGCAATGAAACTGGTGAGTGGTCTGGAGCACAAGTCTTAAGAGGAGCAGCTGATGGACCTGGGATTGTTTAGCCTGGAGAAGAGGAGGCTCAGGGGAGTCCTCATTTCACTGTACAACTCCCTGAAGGGAGGCTGTGATGAGGAGGAGGGGCTTGGCCTCTTCTCCCAGGTAACAAACAGGACCTGAGGAAATGGCCACAAGTTATACAGAAGAGGTTTACATAAGGAAAACTTAGAGAAGTGATCCATGTCGCAGTATATTTGGGCTTAATTTTAACCAAAACAAATGTGCAACGAATGCATCCTTAACCTTAAGTCTATGCAATTCAAGAAACACACCAAAAGAAAAAGGAAAAAAGGAAAAAAGGAAAAAACAAAAAAAAAAAGCAGAGGATGGAACTCTGGATGAGTGAATAGAACAACATGCAGTTCACGAGTGAAAAGGTAAGCACATGTCTTAATAACAAATCTACTTGACTGTGGAAGAAAATACTGTCAAAACATCCTTAAGATGTGACTAACAATCTAAGACTTTACCACAGAAAAATTCAGGCACTGAAATATTTTCATCATCTGATTATAGTTTTGAAATCCATATGGAAATTGTAAACAGTCAGGGGAAATCATCTGGAATGCCTAGGGGTGTAGGGAAAAAATAATTAACAACACCATCTTAACTGCTGATTTAAGATTTGATAGAATAGTTTTATTTTCTGATATACATTGCTTGCTCCTGGGACCAACTTGTCAGCTTTGTTTCATCTTCCAAATGTATTAAATACAAATAATAACATGTCTGAGAGTTTTAATTGATAATGGTAAACACGGAAAACATTCTGTGTACTGGAGGATACTATTGACCGTACCTGTAGTAAGAGGTAAGATATAACACACTGGGGAAACTGAGCAGTGATCTGCACCTCATTTCACTGTTTTCTTTACTCTGAGAACATTATATGCTCTACTTAGAAGATCAACTGCAACTTACCATTAGTATAGTACTGCTCTTATTTTGCTTTACTTTCATACCTGCCTACCTAAAGCAGGAACAGAAATACTAAGACCTCAGTGGATCCTCATATTTCAAAAAAATAATTAGTGGAAGAGCACTTTTGAACAAATAGGACATTTAATTTGAAGTGGAGTCAGTATTTTTTCTTCAAAAGTCATTGAGGTCTAGGAGGTGTTTGGATTTATTTTTTTTATTTTATTTTATTTTTTATTTTTTAATAATGATCATTACTGAAACAAACAAACAAACAAAAAACCAACCAAACAAAAAAACACCAAAACACTCGCACCATTTATATAGGGATAAATACACTCTGATGTTACTTAAGAAAAAATGACAATTAGGTAACCCAGTAGCTGATGAAGGTTAGTACAGATAAATAGAAGATACAGTACATTAGAATGAGTAGTGTAAGCTACTACTACATATTAATGGTTTTGTGATTAACTGCAACCATATATAGAATAGACCTGAATGTTATTGGAATAGTTAAATAAAAACTTCCACTCAGTGCTCTATAACCACAGGAGATACCTCAAAGGTGTATGATTGTTTGAAGAGTAAGATATAGAACAGAACAATACTGATGACACATATTTCAAAAACTCAGTATTCATTGCTACAGTGTTCATTTTGATGTGAAAAGATATAGCAGAAGAGAAACAGTCCAAAGAAAGGAAATGAGAATCCTTATAGGCTTAGAAAACTTCTATTGAAAGAGAGATCAAAAAGATTAAGACAATGTAGTTTATAGAAGAGATGAATAAAAGATGGTAGTCTAGAGTTATATATAAAAATACCATAACGAATGGTGTTCCACTTGGTTGTATGCCCGCCTTCCTTACACATAAACACATAATTTAAGAACAAGGAAATAATAAAATTAACTACTGAAGGTTTTTGAGTTTCCTAGTTTGTGCTAAACTATTTATTGCACGTTTCTCTCTTATGTTTCTGTATTTATTTATTTATTTATTTATTTATTTTCAGACAGGCTCTCACTGATCTAAGTAAAAATCTATCTTAATGTAAATTAACTTTTTTTTTTTTTTTTTTTTTTTTTTTTTTATGACCAATATCAGCAATGAAATTTTAAACTTTGCATGTTGCCAATAACAAGTGTCCAAAGCTTTTATTTGTGAAGGGAAACAAAAGTTAATGTCATCATAATCTTAAATTTATGAAGCGGAGGTGAAGAAAACTGCAAAGTAAATCTGAAATTTAATAATGATCCTCCGACAGCTTGTTCTCAGATTGTTAGGAATTCATTAAGTAGTGTTTGAGCAGAACAGAAAATTAAATTATTCTTGTATCGATAATCTATCCATATTATGAATATTGCATACAACAGTACACATTTCTGAAGAGAAGCTGTCAATGCTTTCCATTACAGAGAGTCATCAGGAGTCTCGATTTCAGCCTCCAGATATATGCATCTTTATTTCTCAGACACAATCATCATAGTAATAGTAATAGGATGCTGACATATATAAACAGAAAATACATAAAATCTTAAGATTTTCATGTAATGCTGTTGCAGCTTAACCCCTGTGGACAGCTCAGAACCACAAAGCCACTCGCTCAGTCTCCTCTGCTTGGATGGTGAAGGTAAAAATGTGAGAACTTATGGGATGGAATTTAGACAGTTTATCGGATAAAGCAAAAGCTGTGCATACTAGCAAGACAATAAGGATTTCATTCATGCCTTCCCACTGGTAGGCAGATGTTCAGCCCATTCCAGGACAGCATGACTCACTCCTAATATCCACACTCCTTCCTTCTTTATTCAGCTTGTATACTGAACATGATGTCATATGGAAAGGAATATCTCATTGGGCAGTCTGAGTCATCTGTCCTAGCTGTGTCACTTAGCTTCTTGAGCACACCCCACTCCTTGCTGGAAGGGCATCTTGAGAGGCAGAGGAATCCACGATTCTGTGTAAGCACTATGCAAAAATAAAAACAATGATATATTATGACCATCTTTACTGAAAATTGAAAACACAGCTTCATATGAGTATCTAGGAAGAAAATTAACACTATTTTAGCTAAAACCATGACAAACCTTTTGACAGATAGACAGAAGCTTATGTCAGTGGCTTGACAGATATTTCAGATATACCTCTTCTGCACAACTAAAACAAACTAACAAGTGAACACAGGAAGAGCTGATAAAATGTTCATACCAGAATGAAAATATATCAATAAGATTAAAAGTGAGTCAAAACAAAGACAAGCACAGGTAGAATTTACATTGCAGTATATCTTGATGTGGAATGAACACCAAATGTGATAAATTTATCTCATAATAGCATTCAGTCCTGTTGTCATTTTAAACCTGACTTATGATAGATAAGCACTAATCAAAAGAGAATCCGAGAAGGAAAATTTCTGCTTTACTGGACACTTAATAAGATAGACCAGATATTTATTAAGAATCAACTATGTCACTGAAAGACACTGATAAATACTGAGAAGCATGCCTAAAACCGGAGTGAGGGAAATCTTGGATCCATTTCAGATAAGAAATTGGAATACAAAATACATTTTATTTAATATTTAGAGCTAAAATAGTACCTGGTGCATAAGTTGATTATGCAATTTTTAAAATTAGAATAATGATCAATATCTAAAATCAAGATGACCAAAAGTATTATAAATAAAATAATAAAATGATATATTTAAAACAGCTTTGAGATAATGTGATCCTAAATCAATATTTTCAAAGGGAAATCTATATGCAAAATACAGATATGTCCATTGCACAGATTTGTACTGATCACATTCAGATATGGAGAATTAGCTAATACAAGGGACAGACTCTACCTAATCTCTAATGTCAGATTTTTCAGGCTATAATTAAAAACATAAATAGGGTGACCATCCGGGAAACTTGATAGGAGCTGCCATGGTTGCTTTTCTTGATGTCTTCTCCTACTTCTTTGTCAGGGTGTAGAAGAACACCCTTAGTCAGTGAGAGCACTCTGTCTGTTCAGCTGTCTGTAGGCACGGCAAAAAGTTCTACTATGGTCTCCAGGCATCCTCTATGCCATGACAGTCTCACTGCAATGCTAAGGAGTGACAGATTGGTCACTTCTAATTTCAGTGCTGAGACCCTGACTAGGTCCAAAACTTGCAAGGTTTTCCCATTCTTTCAATAAATCTAAAACTCATTTAGATTGTCTCTTCTTTCAGCATGAATAACATTCTCTCTACCCTTGACAAACACACTGTTGCCTCACTTATATACAATTATAATATATATATATTTTTCTCATCTACTGCTTGGGAATACCATAACCCATGAACACATTTTTATTTATTTATTTATTTATTTATTTGTGCTTCCCTGCTTTGCTGATTTAAATTATTTCTCCCCTTACCCTGTCCACCTCTTGAACCTTATTTCAAGATTTCTTTGTATTTCTTCACTCTGTGTATTGCTTTTTATTCAATATTACGCATTGAGACTTGCTCTGTTTATTGACTCATCCTGTCCACCTCCGCTGTGTGCTTATCACGTTTTCAAAAAGCACCTTTGCGTGTGCCTTCAGAATGCATATATATATATCAGCATGGCTAAATGTGTACCAATAAGAACAGAGAGCCTTTCAGTGTTCCTATGTTGTGTATTTTAAAAAAGTTTTAAAATGTTTTTAACTGGGCTGACTTCATTTCATGCAGGATGATGATGTGCTTGTTCTGCTGAGGTACGCTGGCATCAGCTACAGAAATATGTGTGCCAGCTGGGAAAAATTTATCTGTACTGGTGAGGCATTCTGTATGCTGCTGAAGAAAAAAATCATCTGTGCTCATTGAGCTAGAATGCAATGAGTAGATACAAGCTGAACTGATGATTTTTAACTTTCTTCAAGAAACCCAGAAATTCTTTTCTCATCCCTTTGTCTGAAGAGAGGCCAAATAATGGAAACTAAGCACACTTTGTAGAGTGGCAGGGACAAAACAAAGTTATGCTCACGTATGGATTTGCTGGGGATCTGAGAGAAGAGGGGCAAGAAAGCGAGCTAACTTAGCCTGTGAACTCATACTATTTGGTGATTTTGCTCACCTATTGTGTGAGACAGTTGTATATCCTACCCCTCTGTTTGAACCCAAAGAAAACTTTCATTCTTTTCAGTTATAGCATCTGATCTTTAATCTTGGGTTATAGATTCTTTGTTTATCTAGCAGGAGCAGGAGAAGAAGAAAAATGAGAGTGAAACCCCTTCTTCAGGACAATGAGTCAGAAGGCAAGATACACAATTTATTCTTGACAGAAGTCAAAGGAAGAAATAGCTACAATCTAACAGTTCTTGGACAAAGAATTGGCCTTCACAACCAGCCCACACACTCAATTTGGTCTCTTGTCATAGATTTTCACCAGGGGTCAAGGCAGCCTAGATAGCTAAGGAAACTGGTCTTGCCAGTTTAGGAAAGTACAAAAGTAATCATTAGTTCTGCCTGCATTTCTGAAGGTGCTTGTGTAGGTGCCTTGGAAATATCACAGATAGAAACTTCTCAAGGCTTTTGATGCATTGTTTTCTCAAAGACAATTGAGAAAGATATGTCATTAGTGAAGAAAAAAATAATATATATATATATATAAATACAACCCTAGAGCAATAAGGCAGTAAAGGTTGTAGTGCAATATTCGTAGATGTAGAAGAAATATAGCAGGGTTGGACTGCAGAAAATATGTAGGCTTATGCACCCTCTTTAAATAGCCTTTCTTATTGCTCCTGAAGCAAAGTACTGGACTGTTTGTACTATTGGTCTGATCCAATAGGAAATTTCCACCATTTTAAAGATAAATCTATATTTTATGTGTAGGAAGACAAAATGGAAATTTAATCTTCTTTCTCCTCCAAAAACATAGCATTTTTATGATGACGAATACCTTTGGAAAACTGGGGCTATGTGCTCTTCATATACTCCTTCTGGATATATAAGCAGACAATGAAATTAGTGTTTCAAAATTTATTCATTTAGACAGTTATCTTCTGAGGGGTTTTAATTTCATGGGCTAGGGCAAATCAGACCAGGGAATTTACTATTCTTATTCTTCCAATGTTATTTAAGGCTGGGCTATCCTTGGAGGGCATTAATTTTCTGCAAGTCCCAGGGGGAAGTGAGCACATTTTCCAGGCTACTGGTGGAATCCATCTGTCTCTGCAGAGGAGATTTTTCATTGCCTACTCACTGAACAGCCTAACAGGGAATGGAGTGGGCTGCAAAGCTATCAATGAATTCTGGAAGTGTGCCTTGCCCAGAAATCATATTTGAGCATCTTATGATACTTCTGCACACACACACAACAAAACAAAACAAAAATAATAAAATAAAATAAAATAAAATAAAATAAAATAAAATAAAATAAAATAAAATAAAATAAAATAAAATAATAAAATAAAATAAATAGAAAATTCAGCACTAGAGATTTTGATCAAAAAGCTAAGTAATTTTAGACAAAGATATGCTGGTCTACAAAATTCTCTCTGCTTCCTTCTTTAAGTCCACACTGGAGTACCAACTGTAAATTATATATATACATACATACGTATTACAGGAACTTTCCAACTATGGCAGCCACTGGAACAAAGTCTGGAATGATTTGTCTAAAATTGTAACGTTAATAAAAATACAGTACATTCAATTGTTGTAACAGAGCTGTGAAAGAAAAGGCATATGATGCTGTTACTCAGAAATAAGACTGTTGGCTTCCTTCTTGAACACGTAGAGAGCATTAATTTAATCTCTTTCTGGCTGCAGTTCCTAGAATCGCTTTTGTCATTCCTGATTTTATAGTTTGCTATCTTCTGCTATGCCTGTGCTAAGATTAAGACTGGAACTAATAGTGCCAAGAGACTTTAACAAGTGCCTGTACTTCTTTGAGAAGGCAAATATGAACAAATGCCTACCTTGTTCTGTCATCCTGGAAACTTATTTGGCTTATTCTAGACAGAAACTGTGCATGTATGCTCAGTAGGTTTAGCCCAATAGCAAGCTGAAACTGTCTGAGAACAACATTCTACATCACTGCCCTGTGTTGTATGGCAGTTTAATTAAATTCTTTTCTGCTCTTTAAATTGTCCTCATAAAAATGCAGATATAGGATATTTCAATTAAAAAAAAAAAATACAAAAAAAAAAGAGCCATCCCTCTGGCAGAAATCTTGAGTGTTCCCTTAAGCTAACTAATCATAGCTAAGCATTAGCTGTCTTTCAACACTGTTTGGTACCTCGGGGCTAGAATAGACCCCATGGAAGCGAAGGTACAAACACCAAACAGGTGTTTGTAGTCTGCCAGGTAACTTCTGCTAAAGGCAAGGTAATGCAGGAAAAAAGGTTAAAACATACAGCTTCCAAAAACTGTGGAATGGTCTGAATAGATTATCTCAACATGAACAGAGATTCAATACTAGTGTCTCGATATGCTCTATGGAAGTATAAACTCTTCATTACATACAGAAAAATTAGTTTCAGCATGGACATGTATAATGTTTTAAGGTACTTTTCTGTGGATGTGAGATGTTGTAAACAAAATCCAGGGCAGACATCAGGTTGTATTCTGACAGTGTGGTCAAGCAATGGACAGGCCCCCGGGCAGTGGTTGGGAACCCAAACTGCCAGAGTTAAGAAACATTTGGACAGCTCTCTCAGAAATATGACTCAAATTTTGAGTGATCTTGTGTTGAGCCAGGGGTTGGACTCAATGATCCATGTGGGTTCCTTCCAACCCAGGATATGCTGTTATTCTACGATTAATATAATTTACAGAACAGAGTGGAGAACTGCAACTTCGAGAAGTTTAATAAAAAATATTGAATGAAAAGGGTGAAGTATTCAGTCTGAATTTCAATTTACCAAATTTAAGTTCATCTTCACAAGTTTCTATATGACAGGTAGACTTCTAAAATTTCATTAAAGCTAATGGAACAGGGTTCAGCTGCATTATGATGTGCTGCATTTAGTTTCTTCTGTGGGTTCTGTGTAGGTTTTGCCAGCTTTTTGCAGATGTTTCAAACGTTCTAAAGTGTTTCAAATGGCAATAGCTGCCAGTATGTAGAAAACAGTCTCATTTGGGGGAGATATTCAAAATATTCGAGAGAATCTAGCTTTCTGTCATAAGGCCTCATTTCAGTTGCCTAAACATAGGTTTCTAGCTCAGTTTCAGAAGCTCTGGAGTACTTAAGACATCTGCACAGGGCTGACAGACATGACACAGAACTTATGGGAGGCTGATGCCCTTTTGAAGTATTCCTTACAGGCTAGGCAGGATATGACTGCTCTTCGAAACTGCATTGTGTTTAGGCAGTAGAAACAACCCCCTAAATATAGATGTCTTAATTTCAGATTGAATCCTGCACAATTAGATTATGCTTTTTATGCTTTTTATGCTTTTTATACTTTTTATGCTTTATTATTATTATTAAGTATATTGATTTGCAGAAGTTACTGAAAAACTAACATCTCCCACTAGGGTCAGACTTGCGCTGGATAAAGCAGCTCTGATTGGTGAACATTCATGTAGAAAAAAAAAAAAAAAAAAAAAAAAAAAAAAAAGAGAGAGAGAGAGAGAGAGAAGTCTCTTTAAATACAGTATTTTTATTTTTTTACTTTTTTTTTTTCTAAATTGTAATTACAGGGGGGAGAATAGTCAAATTGCATGAATATTCACATTTGTAGATTATTTTTCTTTACCTCTGCTTGTGTCTCTTAACTAACTTGAATATCTTTAGGCAATCAAATTCAGCTGGCAGAAGCACACACACAAGCAAATTTCAGTCACAAGTGTTTTCACAAACTGATTGGCACACAGAGGAATTTTTTACAGAATTGCTTCCATGCTCATCCAAACATGAACAATGATGTGCAGTTTTATCTGACCTATGCTGGGGAATGAATTAAAAACACTGAATGCTGATCCATGCAGGAAACAAATCTATTTGTTTAAAAATAACATCATAACAACAGAAATCAAATTTCATTTAAATATTGTCAATCTGCTAGTTGGTATTACATGCAGAAAAGAGACTCAATTGATTATATGGATTTGTTTCAGGAAGGACACTAAGCTGTATTAGTAATACACAGAACTAATGATTTCTACACAGCGAGTGCAGTTCAAACCATGGTTTGTGTACATGAAGAGTCAGTCAGCAGAGAGGGGGTATAAGGAGTTTATGCTTCCAAACAATACATTGGTTAAATCAGACTAACAGTATACACTGCTTGTCAGACAACAACAGAATCCTCCTGTACTGTACAGATGCTCCTGCCACCCTGTACAAGACCAACACAGTTTCATTTAGCCCTGTGTGCTGGGGTTACCTGCTGTATTGTGCTTGCACAGAGTTCACAGCGGTGCTTTACTGTGAATCATTCTTGCAAACAATCATGCTGCACCAGTTTCCTCTTTCATGCTACCAGTTTCCACCTCCACATGGTGATCTGTGTACAGGTTAGCTTTACAGCCAGGCAGAAGAGCCCATGGGGCTCCAGCTCACATATGTTTAAACAAGAACAGCATCTGCTAGGAACAAGAGACACGGATGAGGTACTATTGGGAGAAGACAGGTTGGAGAAGATACTTGGAAAGATGTAGGAGAGGCTCTGAGGGAGACAAAGAAAAGGAAAGGTGCTTGGGGAACATGGAGAGATGCTCTTGAAATAAACTTGGGCAGACGTTCTGAAAGTAATGCCTTTATTTCCATGGAAACTACAACAGATACAAAGAACACTATAATGCTGTTTGATAGAGCAAATTCTCAGCTACAGAACACTATTTTTCTGCATAGTCACCACCATTATCCATGTATTTTCACCAGTGATGAAACACCATTTGCATGCTGTACTCATAAAAATCTACATCAGTGGAAGTGACCCACACTACTGCTATGATGACATCGCTGGTAGGAATATATTGCCCCCACAAATCATCTCTCATCAGCTCAAATAAATCAAAGTTAGAAGGCACCAAATCTAGACTACACACTAGGTACACTAGGACAGTCCATCAGAGATTAGCAGTGTGCTTCAAAGTCCTCAAACTGGTTTGGGACTAGCCTTTACCATGTTGCAAGAGAAGGGTTGTCTTCTTGCTTGGCTCTGTCTTGTTCTCTCACTTTGGTAGTCTGAGTCTTCAGTTTAGTCAGCACTGTGATGTAGTCATCAGAGATTATGGTTTGTCAGGGTTTCAGGAAATTCAGAAGTATTGCCCATTTCCTATCCCAAAAGACAGCACAGAACATTTTACTTGCTGTTTTTACTTTGAAGTGCTCCAGCAATTTCCAGCAAATGCACTGAAGCAGACTTTCAGCTCCACACACAATTTCCTGGTCATAATATCCTTATTCACATAAATGAACTGGTAGGTATGCTCTCCATTCTGTGGTGTGACAGCTGTGTATGGCTATCTGGAACATGTCTTGTCTTTCACATTGCTGTTGTCACTGTTGAAAGGCACCACCCATCACCTCACACTTCTTATATCCACTTCTTAGTTCTCCATAAGTGTTCAGCAAGTATGGATGTAATTTTTTTTGGAGGAATTCAGTGACCTATTTTTGCTTCATCAACTCTTCCATGTCAGACATTATTTTGTCAGACTACCCCTCTGTGGCCACATGTTGCACAGCAAGAACATGTAATGGAATATTGTTGGGAAGGTTCAACCTCTACTGTGACACCACCAACGTGCACTTACAACATAATAAGATAGGAGGCGTTACTTTCAGAGCAGCCTTCATATATTAAATATATTTATAAAAAATCATACATAATTCAAAATATTGTAGGGAATTGATTTCTTAGGTTTAATTTTTATTTTCTTAATGTTTGTTTTAATTCATAGTTTTAGGAGAAATTAAGTGTTCACATATCTTCCTTCAAAGATTGAAAATTTAAGTATCCATATTCTCTATTCTGTGACTGAAAAGCGTCAAAAATTAAGAAATGCAATATTTTAGGAAATCTTATACATTTAACTGAAAAATTCAACTCCCAAGTCAGTCTCCTTAGTCCCAGAAGACACAGACCTGGAAATGCTTATAAAATTCCTGAGTTTTGCATTTATATTCCACTGAGATCTACAGTTCTATTGAAGAGATTCTAGGATGAGAAATAGCCAAATCTGAACACCAGTAGATAAAACAGTCTTCCAGGTATATGCAGCATGAAGTTCCGAGATATTTCTCTCTCTCTCTGTGTATGTGTGTGTGTGTGTGTTGTTGAGGAGAGGGAGTTGTCGGAGACTGTTGTGTCTGGGAGATTGGATGTGAATGTATCGTATTGAGCAATGATGAGCCTGTATTTGCCTGACTGCAAAAAAGAGATGAAGTCTTCTTCACTTGAACTGAGCTCAGAACAAAATATGTGGTTTTAAAGTTTCAATTATAGGTGTCTGAATACATGATAACAGATATGTTAATTTGTCCTAGGAAGTATTTTTTATTGTAATATCCACAGTCTTACATTCAGAGACTTCAGTGCAAGCAATACCCTGTGATTCATCTTCAGCTATTTTCACTAGAAGGTTTGTTTTTTGACTACTGAAATGTTGGATGCTATTCTTATTGACACTAGTAATTGATTGGGTTTTGTGGTTGTTTTTCTAATAAAATTGGAGTCATTACTTATGGAGCAGCCCTCATACCTTTGTAGAATCACAGAATGGCTTGGATTGCAAGGGAACCCGATGATAATGAATCTCCAACACCTGCGCCACAGTCAGGGCTGCCAAGGGCACTAGACCAGGCTGCCCAGGGCCTCAACCAAACTGAACTTGAACACCTCCATAGATGGAGCATCCACAACTTCTCTGGGCAGACTGTTTCAACACCTCACCATCTTGTCTGGATACTCTTTCCTATCTGTTTTGATTCTCTTAATAACTACTTTGAAGCCTATTGCTTTTACATTTCCTTTGGAAACACAAATTCCTTATGTCTCCCATCTGCAAATTAATTCTTCATAAATACCACACATGGTTTGAACTGTGTTCACTGCACAGTCTTCACATTAGTCAAATGCTGGTTCTTTATAGACTATGACTAGAAGGAAGATTGCTGGGCAAACTCACAGTGCAAATACATAGTAAACTGCACTCCTCTTATCCTGGAAATAAAGGTTATTGATCAATGTCTGTATACTGGAGCAGTGGAGATAAAAATTGTAAACAATACTGTGAATACTGAGGTTGCTAGTGTATACTAAATGAAGATAAAGAAAGATATTTCTAAAATAATATATTTTGCTTATCAGTGCGTATGTCTTGAATAACATGGAAGAAAGTAATCTTTTTTTTTTTTTTTTTTTCCTTCTTGACTGTTGTATTCTAATTCATGTACTGCAAATGTGTGCAGTGATATTTTTTTAGCTAAGTTATTTTACTAAATTAAGCCCACTATCTCTTCTGTACAATCCAGTAATAACACTATAACTTTAAACTCAAGGAAGCTGACATGGATATTCACCAATACTTATGGAACCTGCATATGTATTTATTTTGTTTATTTAGAAAATATGATCTGATAGTTACTATAGAGATGTTTAAATAACAATAGTATTTGGATGCTGTTAAACTACAAATTCTTTGTTTTCTTACTAAGATTTTATTATCATATTATACATGTTTGAGGAGCAGCTGCACTTAGCCTGGTTCAATTACACATCATGAATACACAGTTACAAATGTGGAATAAAGCATATTTTCTGTTGGATGTTGCCTTTGAAGTAGAAAACCAAGACCACCTCAGACTTTCAGATGGTTTTTATTACATTGTCCTAACCCTTCACTTCTCATTATTATCACTTCTTGTCTTTAATCTTCAGATTATAATTTACTTTGATTCCATCATCATATATCTACTTCCACTTCCTTACCACACTTCTGTGGTATTTCTGTTGCTGACCTCATCCTTTTTGAACTAATAATTACTATTTTTTTCAGCACCAAAACAAATGGATCCAAATAAGAAAGTCCTTCCTTTGAGATTTGTACAATCTCATTTCTAGGGTTAGGTTAGAAGCTGATTCCTGAACCACAGAAGAGCTAGATAATTCTGTACAATGAGTTGAGCTCCAGACTTGAGCTTCATTGCATTTTCAACATCGTTTATAAGCCTGTTTCAAATGCTGTAAATGAGTTCTTTATCATTAGTTTACACTGGTGGAATTGAATGTCACTTCTATCTTTTCATTTTCCTACTATGGATTTGTCAGGTATAAGCTACCTATTTTATATAGCAGCATTTGATTTTCTGTATTTGTTAAGCACATAGGCAGGAAAAAGAAGAGCAAAAAGGTTTGGATTTTAGCTGGGTTGCTTGCTGTCTCTGTATACACAGAAAGCTTTGCTAAACATCTAGCTAGTTCGCTCAGTAACAGCTTGTTCCCATTCTGCAACTGTATTCTGAGATTTCATCCAAGGGAAGCTGTTTGCGATTCATTGCCTGAGGCACTAAATTAATGTTGTATCCGTATATTTATTAGCCATCTCCTCCTGTGGGATCTTCCCAAAGCAAATGCTTAAGTTGCCTGTTTATGTTTCTGAAGAACTTCAGATGGCAATCTGGTCCATCGAATTCAAGTCACATAAAGAACAAAGAGTAATACTGGGAGTACATACTCATTTGGGTTCCAATCCACCACAGTGTCAGATGGAACAGAATCAATAAGGAATAGAATCAAAAAGGAAAGAAGATAGCAATGTAGGTCCCACATTTTGCAAAATACCCCAGTGACTAGAGCTTTTCTACCATAATTGAGAGGTCATTATTTTAGATGTTATTTGAACTGAGGTTCATAAGATCCATATCTCCTGTATAGCAGATTTTGAGAGTGGGAGTTCTTGCCTTTTTATTGAAATATTTTGCATCCAGGAGGAAAGTAATGGCACGATGCAATTCCACTAAGAGCATACAGGTCATGGAGACTACATAAGAGCAAGAAGAAGGAGACCTCTGCTCCATCATATGATCAAGATTTAACTATCTGATCTTTCATAGATTAAATTTTTAAAATCTGTTTGCTCATTAGGATAAGCTCTACCTTTATCTGATGGTGTTTCTATAAGGATGGATATTCATCAAAGCTGAACAAAGCTGAATTTGTTGTGAAAGAAAAAAAAAGAGAGAACAGAAAAATACATAAGCAATGCTTTCAAAGTAAAGTGTGTTGCCTGATATAAGAGCAAAGTTAGAATTGCCACCATTAAACATAATACTTAAGTAATGCACAGATACAGCCTCAAATCATTACTGCTTCCGTCAGTGAGTTAATTAAGAGCTTCAAGATATGTCTTAGTTCTTAATTTGGTCTGTTAATTATAAGACTTCAATGACATTAAAATCAGTCGCTGACCACTGCAGTAATTTCATGTACATTAGGACATGTCTTTACTCTTGATGAAATAATGATGATTTAGTAGATTTCCATCCATCATCATTTGATTAATGAAGAAATGTCAGTTTTCTTTTAACTAGAAATGTCATTCTGTCTTAGTGTGGTTAAATTATGAAAAGCAAAAATAGTCATTACCAAATGTCAGAACATGATAAAATCATACCATATTGTAGAAAAAAACAAAACTTGCAAGGAAAGGTGCTGAACAGATTCAGCCTAAGAATACCTACCAAGGGCATTGTATATTTCTAATTAGAGTGACATACATTTTAATTTAAGAGAACTGAACTGGGTTTTCAATGTATAATTAAGTATGACTTCTGACAAAACTGTTACTACTATTACAAATTTACTAGTTAATAGCTTTGATGATGTCATTGACAGGTAATGATATTTATTACATTTTCATAACTTTAGTAACTGTTGCACCAGAGGAGCTTGTAACTGCTACAAGTCTTAAATGCAATTTTCGCTTTCCAGCTCTGTTTCCTCTTTGCAGCTAAATTTTATGCAAAGGACTGGACAAAACTCAACAGGTTCATTTTGTTTTATGGAGCTACTTGGAAAGAAGGAGTACTCATCCATTAACATATGATATAATGTTATGCTGGTCCATACTGTAAAGGAAAAATGGCATGAAAGGGGAACTAAATCAGGAATAGGATAGGCAATAGAACTGGGGAATTCAGATTCATAAAATAAATGTTTTGTTCGAATATTTGAAATTCAACCCATTGTTGATGAAATTCTAGATATCTCTGAAGATGCTTGCAAAAACCTGCGACTTTTGTTGAATTTCTGATTTCCTGTGGGTTACTGAGAAACTGTACTTTAGGAAATATAACTTCTAGTGATACATATATCTTCTATAATGTTTGTAAGCTATGTGTTGGAGACAAATATTAATTGCTAATAAAGTTATTACATACAATCTGTTACTTTCCTGGTAAATGTTTATTTGACAGTCTTCCTGAAGCATGACTACTGACGTAGAATCATAGAATTATATTATAGAATGGCTTGACCATCCAGTTTCAAGTTTCCTGCTACGTGTAGGGTTGCCACTCAGTAGATCAGGTTGCCGAAAGCCCTATTCAACCTGACCCTGAATACCTCCAGGGGTGGAGAATCTACGGCTTCTCTGGGTAATCTGTTCCAGTGCCTCACCACTCTCTGAGTAAAAAATTTCCTCCTAACATCTAATCTAATTTTCCTCTGTTTTAGCATAAAACCATTTCTCCCATCACTGTTCACCCATTTGAAAAATTGATCTCCCATCCTACTTAAAAGCTCCCTCCAAGTACTGGAAGGCCACAATGTGGTCCCTCCAGAGACTTCTCCAGGCTGAACAAGTCCAGCTCCCTCAGTCTGTCTTCATAAGAGAAATGCTCAGCCCTTTGATCATCTGCATGGGTTGAAACAAAAACTCTTTTTCTGACAATGATCTCAGCACTTAACATAGACTGTGCTTGCATCAGCTCAATTTGTGAAAATACTTACATGCAGCTTTCAGACGAATAATTTAGTTAATGTGATTATCAACCCTAATGAATATAGAAATAATATTTAAGGGGAGGAAAAGAAATCACACACACACAAACACATATACAAAGTAATAGAACAAAAAACCCTAGGATTACTAAGGATGGCTAATTTTTACAAGAATTCAGTGACTTGTATCTTATGTAGACATTAGAAGCTTGACCTACAGTTTCTTAAAATATTCATATTTTCAGTGTGTCTCACTGACAATTGTGCTGTTTTACCTTCTCAACCTCCCAGACCTTCTGCTGTTAATTCCCCACTTCTGTAATTGCCTACCAGAAGTGTTACACTGACTTTCTCAATCTGATTACCTCTTTAGCACTCAGTTCCAGCTCTTGGTATCTCAAATCGAGTATAGTGTGCCTAGCAGTCTGTGAAACTCCAACCTAGTTCATTCAAAGCTGTTTTGCATGTGATGCATATGTTATCAGGATGTGATCATTATAGCCTTTGGATTTAACTTAGAAGTTCTTTTCATTTAGCACCCCTGGAAAGTGTTACAGTACAATGGCCTATATTTGTTGTCTGAAAAATAAGGAATTCTAAGTTTTCTTGGAGCTGGTTGAGATATACCTCATCCCACAAAGCTCAATGCATTTGAAATAATCTTTCTGTCTTGCACCTCTTTCCATTATGTATGTATATATGTTCAAGTGATTCTCTTCTTTCCCTCCCTCCCTCCCTCCGTCCATCTTCCTTCCTTCCTTCCTTCCTTCCTTCCTTCCTTCCTTCCTTCCTTCCTTCCTTCCTTCCTTCCTTCCTTCCTTCCTTCCTTCCTTCCTTCCTTCCTTCCTTCCTTCCTTCCTTCCTTCCTTCCTTCCTTCCTTCCTTCCTATTTCTATCCTTCCTTCCTATCCATTCTTTCTTCCTTTCTTCCTTTCTTCCTTTCTTTCTTTTTTTTCTGTTTCATATCTCCATACATTTGTTTACATAAAGAATTCTTCTGCTTTTTCACCCAAGGGTATTGTAGAATCCTAGGGTATCTTAAGTTGTCAACTAAGCATGCTAATACTTTTTGACATTCCATGACCCCCGAGGAAAAATGTAGAAATGCATTCTGGTTTTACATTAACTAAGTCTTCAATTTATGCAAAACTGACAGACAAATGGAGTGGAAGTGATATATAAGTGAAATATAACTAGACACCCTATCTAATAAACTGAAATTTATTTTGCCATCTCTATGGAGAAGGGTGTTTCCAATAGCAAAAGAAGTCTCTAAGTATGAAATTTTCCTTTTACTATTGTTATTTATTTATTTATTTTCTAGAGAGAAGGTAGTTTGGGGTTCAAGAGCACACTTGGCAAACAAGAATAAAGATTTATATAAAGCAAATAACAAATCCTTTTCTGATGATGTCAGGAATGACAAGAGAATATATGGTGCTGAATCCTTATAAATCTTTGGCTTCCTTTTCTTCTACATCATTCCTTATGTAAATATTTACACTTGCAAAGAAAATGTATAAAATGTAATCATTTTAAAAGACATGGATGATTCATAGGGGAATATAATTCACATTATTATAAAATAAGAAGGATCCAAGGTAACAGTTCTAAAGTCTGTTTCCTTGGCTGCCTGTTTTCATTGGCTGCTGAAGGGAGTTAAATGACTCATGTAGACTAGATTGCAGCTTTCAGATGGATAATTTAGTTAAGACGATTACCAACTCTAAAGTCTGCCTAGAACAAGATTTAAGTCAAAGTTAGGTGTAATAAATCCACCCTTATGCCCTTAGGTCCCTTAGTTGCTTTTGAAAATCTTAGAATTAATCACATTCTTTTCAGAAAGATAAAAGGAACTCAACTTTTGGCAGAAGTAAGCATCTTTTATCTATAACCCCAAAGTTTATGATGTGCCCACAAAGCATAAAATGTGATACCTTTCCAGCATTTCAAATCATGCTCCTAATTTTTATCCCAGAAAGTTGGATCTGAAAGTAACTTTTAAAATTCATTTCATTATATGAGTTTTTCTGCTTTGTAGCTCACAGTGTGCCTTGATCATGAGCTTGTTTGCTAGCCTATATTCACTTGCAATTTTGTATTTGCCTGCCTCCATTATCTCTTTGCTGGTATAAAGCTTTTTGAACTTTCAGTCACTCTTCCCATTAATAACTGTGATATGACACATTCCCTGAAATGAAACTTTGTATATAAACATCTCAAAATCTTGAAAAATGACTCAAGGTTTGAGTAACCGAATATACTGTATAGCGCAGCTAATCTGTCTCTCTCCTTAATGCTGGCTACAGGTCCATAGGACTTCTTCAGTCTGGAAAATTATGTTCTAAAGGAACCAGACATTTCAGTGAGTCTAAATTTAAAGTCAGAAGATAATCACTAAAGCCGATCTATTGGAATTACTTATCTGAGTCAAAGTAATTCAGGTGCAGTGAAACACTTCTAATTTTAAATTTAGGAGCAGTGAACAGTGAGTGGGATTCTTTGGCATAGCACTTAGTTGATACCACTCTCTCCCTCTCATTCTTTCTGCTTTCCGACTTCATCCTTTTAAAGCATGTTTCAAAAATCCAAGTGCTGATGGTCTTAGATGAAAACTGTATCATTAACAAAGCTGAAAACAAATATAGTTACCATGAAATATGACACAATTATAAACATTAATTTTATAAACATTATAAACATTAATTACTATTTCTAAAATTCTGTAGTGGGATGCCACAGAACATGGTAAGTGTTGCAGAGATTAGAAGGTTGATAAAGCCATCAAATGCTTGATAAAGTAAGACTTGTATGGATTTTCCTTAAAGTTGAGTTTGAAAAGATTTATGTAAATAGATGCTATTTGGGTTACTCAGGCACAGCAAAGGCAGGAGAAAATTAAATGGAAAGTTTTAATATGGGTGTATGGAGGGCTTGTGCATTTCTTTGGTTTTCAAAACTGGGGGAAAAAAGAGGAATCATTAGTTGTTCTCCCATGGTGTCTGAAGACTAAATTCTTTCCAAACTTGCAGAAATCAGTACTCTCAGTAACATGCATATGAAAATGTCACTTTTGCGTTTCCTCATAAATTTCACAATATCACAGTATCGCGCGAGTTGGAAGGAACCTTAGAGATCATCGAGTCAAACTCCCAGGATTTGAGCCTTCTGTGTAGCAGAGCAGCACTTTTACCACTTGCGCCATGGGGGGGATTCAAACCCAGGCCTCTGGTGTTGCAAGCGGCACTTCTACCACTGTGCCACCACCACTTTAAGTTTTACAGTACATTTGAGAATTGTTAGTAGTTTTGGAATTATAAACATGAGGATCTCTAATAAATGTATTATTTAAAATTCTAGAATTAAGATAAGACTAAGTAAGATATAAGCAGTTTTTGAGAGACAAAGATTTATATTCTTTACGAAACATTATGGAATGATGTTTTCTATGTGTTACACTTTATCCAGATATGAACTGAACAGTTGTAGTGAAAGTCCTAAGATGGGAAATCTTAGACGGTGGTGAATGGAGTTAATTAAAACCAGCAGGCAACTGGACCCTAGTGGTCAGTAATGGGGTCT
This sequence comes from Excalfactoria chinensis, assembly GCF_039878825.1. Classification (NCBI taxonomy): domain Eukaryota; kingdom Metazoa; phylum Chordata; class Aves; order Galliformes; family Phasianidae; genus Excalfactoria; species Excalfactoria chinensis. The sequence goes on along the minus strand of NC_092825.1, from coordinate 154,377,945 downwards.
GTCCTGTTTGATATCTATTGATGACCTGAATGAGAGGATTGAGCACATCCTCAGTAAATTTGCAGATGTCACCAAGTTTGAACAAAGTGTTGACCTGCCTGTGAGCAGAATGATCCTACAGAGGGACCTGGTGTGAACTGGGTCTGTTTAGCCTTGAGAAAAGAAGACTGAAAGGGGACCTGATCCAGGTCAATAAAATATCTAAGGTGTGGGGGGCAAAGTGGCGAGGCCAGACTCTTTCCAGCAATGTGTGGAGACAGGACAAGGGGAAATAGCCAGAAATTGGAGCACAGGAAAAATGTGTGCAAGATCTTTTTCACGGTGAGGGTGACAGAGCACTGGAACAGGCTGCCCAGGGAGGTGGTGGAGTCTCCTTCTCTGGAGATATTCAAGACCTGCCTGGACACCTACCTGCACGACCTGGTGTAGGGAGCCTGCTTTGGCAGGGAGGTTGAACTCGATGATCTCTGGAGGTCCCTTCCAACCCCTGTGATTCTGTGATTCTGTGAAGTGCTGGGTCTTGCACTCTGGCCACAACAACCCCAAGCAATGCTACAGGCTTGGGGCAGAGTGGCTGGAAGACTGTGTGGAAGAAACAGACCTGAGGGTGTTAGTCAACTCTCAGCTGAACATGAGTCATCAGTGTGCTCAGGTAGCCAAGAAGGCCAACAACATCCTGGTCTATAGCAGTGTCATAAAACCATGACAAGCAGAAATATTTTTGCTAGCAGTAGCAATGAGGTGATTGTCCCCCTGTACATTTCTGTGAGGATGTACCTCAAGTACTCTGATCAGTTTTGGGCCTCTAGTGAGGAGTTTGGAGGACATGTCTTAAGAGAAGTAGCTGAGGGAATGGGATACTTTCAGTCTGGAAAAGAGGAGACTCAGGGGAGGCCTTATAAATCTCTACAAACTACCTGAAAGGAGGTTGTGGTGAGGTGGTGATTAGTTTCTTCTCCTGCATAACTAGCGATAGGATGAGAGGGAATGGCCTCAAGTTTTGCTAGGGTAGATTCAGTTTGGTTATTAGGAAAAAAAAATATTCTCCAAAAGATTGGTCAGATGCTGGAATGGGATGCCCAGGGAGGTGGTAGAGTCACTACCCTTGGAGATGTTCAAGAAAAATTTAGATGAGTACTAAGGGATGCAATTTAGTGGGGAGATATTGTGGATAGGTGGATGGTTGGACTGGATGCTCTAGGAGGTCTTTTTCATCCTTGATGATTCTGTCATTATATGAAGTTCCCAACAGAGAGAATTGTGAATCTGGCAAATTATTAAATTAAGAATTGAAACAAGTAAATAATTAAATAAATAAATAACACTTCTACTGTCACAGATTAGAAATTTTGATTGTTAGTTATTGTAATAACTGTAGGTATAATAAATAAATAATAATAATGGGCCAGCCAGTAGTAATAACCAAAGTGATATGTTCTTATAACACATGTAATGATGATATTAATATCTGTTTTTGTAATTCAGACTAGGACTGTATCTCTCATAGATTTTATTGATACAGTAAGGCGGTAGTCTAAAACTGTAAAGAACAGTTTGTGTAAGAGCAGATTTAATAGTGCAAGTAAGTTGCTGAAATGGTGGCAGAGCCACAGTGTACAGGTCAGACGTGCTGATTCTTTAAACACATACACGGTTTTGCACTTGGAGAAAAAATGTACACTGGCATACTAGGTAGACTCAGGAAAAAGAACATATCAGGATGCTTTTTGCTTTTGTTAGCTGAATATTGATCAATAGAAATCTTGACTCTTGGTATACAAGAAGATTCCACACTAATAAAGAAATGCATGCACGTGTTAATAGGAAAATATATATGTTGTGAGAGCATGCCTTGAATGAATTAATCCCATCAGATTTAAGTAGTAAACTCAGATGTTGGACTATGAGGAAGATTCCCTTAAGGACTCTACAGTCAGTGGGCTGGACTACACACCTCAAAGAAGTTTCCTTCAGGTGCAGCTTCAGTCTAGAAATACTAACCTCGTTGTCCTTTGAGCGGTCAGGTAATTTTGTGCAACAGGACTTCTAGTGCAGAGATGAAAATTCAGTTATAAAAGCAAGACTGGGTGTACTTATGTCTTTGTTTTTTTCTGAAAGCAATAACTTAATTCCAAATTTCCACACAGAAATGTGTTTCAGTCTCAACAGCAGAACTGAATTTACTGGTTAACACAATTTCAGGCAGGAGCAGGTTACATTTCTAAAGGTAAGTTAATAATCTTGATAAATTTACTACAACTTTACTGAAGGGGCAGAATGTTACAAGGGTAATTGAAAATGTTCAATGTACTTGTTATTTTATGTTAGTGTTCTTGTCGTAGAAGGCATGACTAACCTCTCTCAACATCCATTCTCTCAGACTTTGTTTCCTAATTAATAAATAAAATTAGTAAGCACCTCTCATGCTGCTTTCCAAAATGAAATGTGACACAATTTTGAAATGAGGTTTGACATCAATGATTTGCTTTAATACTTGCTAAAATGGGCACAGGTTCACCTGACATATTGGTAAATAAGTTTGAAGATTCCTTGAATTGCAAAAATGCCCAAGGCAATCAAGTTATTCAGCAATTAAGGTAGAATCGTTCAATTTTCTCATTAAAAAAAAAAAAAAAAAAAAAAAAAAAGTACTAAAAATTATTAGCTACATTAGGTACATGTAACCTGTCACAAAATGAAGTATGCCAAGCCTAGGCAACTCTTGCTTATGTACTCTGATCATTCGATTTCATAATATTCTTTAATAATAAATAGCAAACTTTGTAATAGATTTGGATGTTGAGTGCTGAACTTAGGAACTTGTCTTTTTTATTTATCAACTCTAATAGCTTTTATATCTGACAAATCATACAATGAGAGATAATGGCCATATGTTGCACCAGAGGAGGTTCAGGTCAGATGTTATGATTTTTTTTTTTTTTTTTTTTTTTTTTTTTTTTTTTTTAAAAAGAGTGGAAATGCATTGGAACAGGCTGCCCAGATATGTGGTGGTGTCACTGTCTCTGGAGGTTTTCAAGAAATTTGTGGGTCATAGAATTATAGAATCATTAAGGTTGGCAAAGACCTCTAAGATCAAGTCCAACACTCCACTTGCCAGCAATATTGCCCACAAAAACATGTCCCTAAGCACATCTATCCTTTCCTTAAACACCTACAGGGACAGTGACTCTGCCTCTTCCCTAGGCAACCTGTTCCAGTACTTAACCTAGATGAGGTATTGAGGGATATGGTTTAGAGGGCATGGTGGTTATAGGCTGTCAGTTGGACGAGGTTATACTAGTAGTCTTTTTCAACATTAACAATTCTATGATTCTATGCAGAGGTAAACAGAAATTAGGATAAAGCAAGATATATTTATTTGTTACAGAAAACACTGGACTAACTTGGATTCTTTAAGAGGTAAATTATTTTCTGAATCAGTAGCTCCCTTAAACTAGTTAAAATATTTGATACTGTAATGTGGAAGTATTATAAAAGTTTGGAGAACAATGTAAAGCACACATGTAATTTTAAACGAGTATGGCAGAGATCACGTCAGTGAATTTCTTACAATGTTTCATGAATGATATAGCTTAGCATTTTTGAACCTATAAGGTTGAGTCTTAATATGGGGTAAAAACATACAGCTGGGAGGTAGAGTGAGGTATCATTTGTGGAGATTTAGCAACTCTAAGGTCTCAGCACCAATAATAGGATGACGTACAATAATACAAAGTTTAAGGTCATAAATTGAGCTTTAGGGGTAATTAATGGGACAATTACGGGTAAGGATAGATTATTATGTTGTTAGAAAAGAATTGGAAAATCCATAGCAAAATAGAAATGCCTGAAAATATGTCTAGAATATGAGTAAGCTTTCAGGAGAAAGAACAGTTGAATATTAGGTACTGCAACACCTGCACTGCGTCTAATGACATCTTCACATTATAGTTATCATTACTATCTTTTGAATAGTTATTGTAAGGGAAGAAGTCCTAGATAGTTTAAGACAGATCTTGGCCTACTAAGACATTTAATGATGTGATTTAATAGTTAGTTTCAGAAATCTTCATTTGATGACTTGAACTGCTCCTTCTAGTCTCTCTCAGACAGAATCACACATAAAGTTTTCTTTTGGTCATTAGCAAAACCAGCCTCCTGCCTCTTTCTAGCTTTGAAAATATTGCCCAGGGCTTCTATACTGAGACATTCGATTAGAATTTTAAAGAAAGTGAATTCTTCTCATCGTTTCTTGTTTCAACTTTTTCTTGAAAAATTTACATCTGTAAGTTTTAAGCCTCTTCAATTCTTTTACTTTCAAATACTGTAATTACAACATTGTCATGCACCCATGTGTTCAGCACTCTGGTTCTCTTTTGAAGGCAGTGATACTGAGTCAATGATTTTTGGTTTGAGTTTACTTTTCAAAAGTATGACATTTACATTCTAAAGATGAAAACAACATAGTTTTCCTATTAAAGGTAATCAGATCATGGCATATAAACTGCTAGATGATATGCTCTGGCCTAAGTAGGCACACAGTTGAAATAAATAATCATAAAAGCTTCTTGAGAGAGGGAGAGAGGGAGACCTGATTGTAGCCTTTCAATATACACAGAGGGGCTATAAGAAAGAAGGAAACAGAGTCTTTAGCAGGGTATGCAGTGACAAGATAAAGGGAAATGGGTTCACACTAAAGGAAAGAAGAATTAGGTTGGATAAAAGGAAGAAGTTATTTACAATAAGATTGATGAGGCACTGGACTGGGTTGCCTGGAGATGCGGTCAATCTCCTGTCCCAAAGATATTCAACATCAGGCTGGATGGAGCCCTGAGCACCTGTAGGTATCCCTGTTCATTGCAGGGGAATTGGACTAGATTATCTTTAAGGGTTCCTTCCTACTCAAACAATTCTATGATTCTATGATTTTTTTTATTATTGTCCCAAGGACATCCAACTCCTAAAATGTATATGTGTATGTGAAAGAAACCTCACCACCATGAAACAAATAAACAAAACCAAAAACAAACAACAACAAAAAACAGACAAACAAAACAAAGACATGAGTTCCAGTTCCTGTGTAAGTGACTTATTAACACTTCTAAGTCAGAATAGAATGCTAACAAGGCAGATAGATATGATATAGAATGCCAGTTAAAAAATAAAAAGCTATTTCTCAACTAAGGGGTAAAAGAGAAAACTGTAAAATGAAAAAGAGGATAAAATAAGATGATCTTAAGGTTCCTATCCAACCCAAACTATTCTAGAATTCTATGAAATGTGTAGCACATTTTAGTTCCTCTGTAATTACATTAAACTGCAGTATGTTGCAGAATACTTCTGTTTATAAAGAGATATAATTAGCTCCAGACATTGATTCACTGGAATGAAAGAGTCTCAGTTTCAGACTGCTGTTAAGTGGGTGCTTTACATTAAATTTAGACTGTAAAATTTAATTTCAGTAGACATTTGTTCTGGTATCAACAAGATTCTCTCTTAAAATATACTTGACCATCAATTCTAAAAATCTGTGTCAGAATTGTCCAAGCTCAGTCATATTCATCATTTAGCTGTGTCAAATAATATTCACTGAAATCTCTCTTATGTAGAAAAGCCTAAAAAAAGAGAGGAATATGTAATTTACATCCTCTTATCCCTGAATACTTCACATCCAGGGGACTGTAAGACTCCTCTGGAACATGAGATCTCTGTGGTCAAATCCTAACAAAAATGTGTGAATGGCTGTTGTTCCACACACAGGAAGAGAGAAGTGCTTTAGTTATTGAGGAATTGTCCAGAAGAACAGAGGCAGCAATTCATTCCACTGTCATTTTGAAGCAGAGTATTGCTCATTCATTTCCTCTCCAAGAAAAAAATGAAGCCACACCTTAAAGAGGAAGATCCTGGAAATACCAATCCTGAAAGAAAACAGACATTTTTCTATTACATATGGCTAAATAAAGACTAGATTAAGTGTCTATCAAATTTGCTTCTGTATTTCATTATGTCCACTATCATATCCTGAATAAATTTCTATTATAATGTGGTGAATGTCACATGCTTATGAAGATGCCAAGTTTTAAACATGAAGTGAAACTTCAGATAGCATGAAGAAGTTGTAAGATCATTAGGATGTGAAGACAGTAATATTTAGCTAGATTGCACTAGATAAATATTCCCACACTATCCCACACTTTGGGATAAAGGAAAAAAACACACCTTTTTATGTTTTTGATGATTATGTAGTGTGAAAGAAAAATAAACAAATGCAACTTCTAAATTAGAAGGATTTCATCACAGCTGTTAGGCTGTTAGAAACATACATAAGTATTATTAGATGCACTCTTCATTTGAAATTCACATTTAACTTATTCAACCATTAAATTGATGAGACAAATGACAAGAAAAGTGGAAGAAACAATTTTATTTTTATTTGAGAAAGAAACAGAGCACAAAAGTGATTGAAACTTATCATACGAGCAGCTTCCAAATGAAACAAACATAAATCTTCTTCAAGAAATTTACCTGGATCTGTCTTGTGCTTGAACTTAATAAGTATCAAAGTGTATTACTTCAACTTGAGATGTGTGATAAGCAGTGGAAAAAAAAGAAATAAAAATAAAAATAAAAATAAAAATAAAAATAGCCTTAACTACTGCAAATACAGACAACCCTGTGAAATACAAGCATTTTATAATGGTGTAGAATGAAGTAATCTTTTGTGCAAAGAATTATGCTTCAAAATCTGATTAAATAACATGGAAAGGAGAAAAATAAAACCCAGTATCAGCTATCTTTTAGACATAAGTCTTTCCAGCAACTTTATGAATTGATTCTCTCAGGTGAGAAAACGACCAGCCTCATGCTGAGGGACTCTGGTATAAAATTCAGAATAAAAATGTTTGGTTGTGGAAGAACAGTTAATCTCTTGTCTTGTGATTGTCACATGCTGGTTTTCTATAAATAAAGATGATGTCAGTTATTAGAAGATTTTTCTTATCCTTTCTTTTCTGCTTCAAAAACAAATAGCGTGGATACATCTGGAATAATTTTTGTGTTTATGGAAATGATGAAGTTGTGAGGCTCAGATTTATTGTATGATATGTTAAATCGAGAACATTAATTTAAAATGCATGTTTTGGAATCTGGACAAGAACGCACATATTGAGCAAGTGAAATGATGAATATCTGAAGGTAGGACAATTCACCTTTATGTATGATTTATTACATTACTGAAAATTATTTGAAATAATAACTTCTGTAAAAGAAGATACTGAAAAGCATACAACATGGTAATGTTTCAAAACTGATTGGATACCAGAAGAAGAAGATATCCTACCAGAAGTCAGAAATACTAAAACATGCTGTAAAGTAACTAAACACCTAATTCTAAATATCATGTCCTGGAATAAAATTTTAGCAAACTACTACAATCCTGAATTAAGCTTACTTCTAACTGTGAATCTATACAGTGAAGATGGTAATGGGGCATGACATAATAGCCACAAGCATGGAGAATGAGATCTCTACCAATGAAGCTTTTGCATTGTCAGAAACTTGATCACGTTTGAATTTACTGCCCATAAAGAGAGATTTATTAGGATAGTTCATTCCTTCCATAGCAACTCAAACATGCGGAATCTTAAAGTGATATACAAGGTAATGCTGCTTGAAGACTGATGTCAAAACAATTCACATGTTTCACTGTGACAGGACAGCCTTTCATATCTGCTAAATAAGTGTGCAGCTGAAGCAATGCATGCTGGCTATTTGGAAGTCAGCTGGCAACCAGAGGAAAATCCATTACCACAGCAAACTGTTAGTGGCAAAGCTGGAAAGACACTGTGATGTTTTGATTTCATTCTCTACATGACAATAATGCTTTGATACTCAGATCCTATAAAATCTTACTTTTATTATTTCATATTGTCATTTTTTCAGAGATGTCAGGTTTGTCTTGAACAATAACTACAATATTACAAAAACCAAAAACAAAGAGGGAACGAAGGGAAAAATAAATACATTTTCCAGATGTGTTGAGAAACCCTTGAATAATTCAGATAATAGGGATAGTCTTGTTCTTCTCCTCAGATTCTGAGAATAAATGTTACCAATCATGCTCAAAAAAATAACTACTGGGAATACAATGCTTCCCTGTTGGGACTTGCCTGAAGACACTAACAGTTGGAAGGACTCTCCCTAGGAGATATTGTTGGTGTGTGTTTTGTCTTTTTTTTTTTTTTTTTTAATTAAATTGTCTTTGGAAAGATAAGAAAGTTGATGTCATGAAAGAGCTGGTATCTTTGCAAATAGAAGAAAAATTAAGACACAAATGATAAAGTTTCCCATCACTATTAGAAGTCAGGAAGAGTATCTTAATGAAGAAAGCAAGTTGTCCAAACAGACAATACTTCTTTTTGTTAGACATTCTTTATGACAGATTTAGATACTGATGAGATCTCAGAGGCACAGCATAGCCTAAAGACAATCAGATTTGCTATCAGTCTTCATCTATCTAATGAAGGCTTATAGCCCTTTAATACCTGTATGAAAGTAAGTGATTCTTTACATCTCTTCTTGTATCAAGTCTGTCTATATGAATCAAGTTGTGACAACGATTGCTGAAAGCATGTATGTCTGATATTTTGTATGACTGTCATCAAAGTAGATAAACCTTCAACTTTTCTTGAGGGCAGCAGCTGGCTTTCTGCTTTCCTTGGCTTTCTCTTGTGTGAGATGAGCAGGGTTTATTCACATCTGTGGAAATCCAGCAAACAAAGAAGAGATATTTCTTGCTGATAGTTAATTCTGCTTAGGAAAACAGAAAAATCATTGGAAAATGCACATCAGGTTTGCTTAGGGAAAGCTGCTGTGTTGCACCCATGGCATAGAAAATAAATAGCTCTTTAGCCTGGAGATGTTGATCTTCAAATTTTTTGAGCAATTTCTCCCTCAGCATGTATTCATTCCCAATCCCACTCAAGGGCTGGCACCTGGAGCTGTTGCTAAGTGGTGTATCTGCCACATGGTGGAAACATAATATTGATTTTTAGGAAAATCAATTCCCAGTTTTACAAGATCAAAACCAGAAGGTAGCAAAAGAGAGGCTGGACTTTATTACATAATGATAATCATTATGCTATACAGATTTTTGAAAGAGATGCATGGCTAAGAGACATTATATTGATTTACTAGTAATAAACTCTGCCTGTTATGGTTCTAACTGAGATGCTTGAATCTCTAGATATAACACTATTGATCACAAGCAGCAAGTACTTTCTTATCTGTAAATAAAGAATTCCATTCTGTTTTTTCAGCAACTCAAATTGGTGAAAATGTGAAGAAGCACAAAAGGATGCCAGATGTCATTGCAGCAGTTATTAGGGAAGAAAAAAATAAAATAAAATAAAATAAATCCAAGTAAACTTTGAACTATCTGAAAACTATGAGAATCAAAACTGCAAATGGATTCCTTGGACAGCATTATTTAAAAAGATAATGTGACCAATTTCTGCTGAATCCCCATTAAAAATCAAAATACATTATTATTTTTCTTTAATGGATGAATATGACTACTCTCACTAATTGTTTAATGGCTTTAAGTGGGGGTGAAGTGAAAAAAAAAAAAAAGAGTCTCATAAATTGGAAAGATATTATTAGTAAAAACAATTTAAAGGGCAAATGAAAATAATGCATATGCCAATATAACATTAGTACACATACTGAAATACATTTGTGATAGTAGATACATTAAAGTATTTATTACACCTTTGTAAGATGCTTTTTTTTTTTTTTTTTTTTTGCTACATGATTAGTCCATGAAAGAAAAGCTATAACCAGAGTAACAGTACCAACCTAAAAACAATTTATTCTCGTCAGGCAGACCCTCCTCTGCAAATGCATTTAAACATGTTGATGTAATAACCTAAGACTTTGTTACAATAGCTTAACACAATTTTGTCACTTATAGAAACAAACAAAACTTATTTAGGCAAGCAACAGACCTGCTTATGTACACCCATCTAAATGCATTAAACCAAAATAATTTGTTTATAAATGGTTTTGACTCTGAAATAAACTGCCCTAATTCAGACTTCTCTGTTAAGATCCTGATTCAAAGCTCACTGAATCATTTGAAGTATTCTCACAGACTTTAATAGGTTAGGCATCAGTTCCAGATCAGCGAATGTTTGTAGTGCATTTTGAGTTCTTGGATGAAAGGATTCATTTAATCGCAACCTGCAATTATTTTATTATAATACAGAATTATTCTTGCTTCTTTCCACCTATCTTACTGTGAAAGTATTATACTGTGTAAATGCTGTTATTGTTTTTTTTTTCTTCTTTTTCCAGATACACATCAAGAAATCTGAACAAACAGTAAAATAAATAAATAAATAAATAAAATGAAAGAAAAGTACAGAAGTTTAGTTTGTTAGCACTTGCAACTTTAGTACAATATGGAGATTGACAAGCAATATTTTGAAAGTGTTACTTTTGTTTCTCGAATCCAGGAAATATTGTGTCTGACACTAAATACAGGGAGTTTTAAATGGCCATTTTGAATAAATTGAGAAAAAGTTCCTATCTTCACTTAAATACTGGAGTGTAAACAATGCATATTTTACATTCACTACTCAGTTCTAATGTGGTCATCCCTAAGTTGATTTCATCTTCCTTTTGATGAACTTGTTGTTATACCTGAGAGAATGATGATTTGGGTCAAAGGTGCTCTGTGAAAAATGGTCTTGGTCTAGTATCATATCTGTCATGTATTGCTAAATAACTTTTAGCAATACCCAATCTAGCATTCTATTACTCACAAGTTTGGCAATCCTTGTGTGAAGACACAGAGAAAAATCACAAAGGCAGATCAGCTAACACTTTTCACATTGGTTTAACATTTTAGCATGCAGAAACTAGGCCTCACCAAAAGGCAGACTAGAACTGCTGACACCCAAATCAAATTACCTTGCCAGTCCTGAAATGTTAAAAATATGCATATATTATTATTATTTTTATTATTATTATTATTATTACTACTATTATTTTCACAATCTGGGTGCTATGTGGGGAATTAGGAGGCATATGACTTTCTGGGTCAGAAATTTCACTATCTGAGTAATATACAACCTTTTGCACAGCAGTGACCAGAATAGGAAGATCAAAGCTGAGTTAAGTCTGGAAAGGAAAGAGAGAGAAAAGGGAGGGAAGAAAAGGAAAGAGGAGGAGAGGAGAGGAGAGGAGAGGAGAGGAGAGGAGAGGAGAGGAGAGGAGAGGAGAGGAGAGGAGAGGAGAGGAGAGGAGAGGAGAGGAGAGGAGAGGAGAGGAGAGGAGAGGAGAGGAGAGGAGAGGAGAGGAGAGGAGAGGAGAGGAGAGGAGAGGAGAGGAGAGGAGAGGAGAGGAGAGGAGAGGAGAGGAGAGGAAAAAAAGCAAAGAAATCTATTGCAACTACGAATCTATCAGTCTCACCTCTGTGCCTAAGAAGATCATGGAGAAAATCCTCCTGGAAAATATGCTAAGGCACAGAGAACATGGAGAAGTAGTTGATGACAGTCAGCATGGCTTCACTAAGGGAAAACTGTGCCTAATAAATCTGTTGGCCTTCCATGATGGGGTTAGAGTTTTTTGTGGATAAGGAAGAGCAACTGACATTATCTACCAGGACATATGCAAAGCACTTGGCACTGTCCAGCCCAATATCTTTGGACATTTAAAATTGTTCTGAATGTCATACTTATTTTTAATTGGACAAACAAAGATATGAGAGATAGATCACTCAACAAATAAGGAATTGGCTGGATTTGCGAATTCAAAGACTTTTCATCAACATTTCAAGGTCAAGGAGAAAATCTATGATGAATGGTTTCCCTCAGGATTGGTAATTGAACAATCACTACTTCACATCTTTGTAAGTGACACGGATAGTAAGGCTGAGGATACTCTCACTGGGTGTGTGAGTGATAGGGCAAAGGGTAATTAAACAGTTACAGAATTAAACAATTCACAATTAAAGGGTAGATTTACTTTTGATTTAGGGAAGATTTTTTTTTTTTTTTGCTATGTGTGGGATGAAGCACTGGCACCTATTGCCCAGAGAAGCTGTAGATGTCGTATCCCCAGAAGCATTCAAAGCCAGGTTGTATGGAGTTGTGGGCAATCTGGTCTAGTGGAAGATGTCCCTATCCATGGCAGATGGGTTCGAATTATGTGATCTATTAAGCGTCTTCCAGTGCAAGCCATTCTACGATTCTATAATTAGTTATGTTGAGTTGAACTGAACAAAATGCCTACCTTACTAATCTGTAAGTTCTCAGGATTTCCTTAAACTGTATCTCATTTGCTTATGCTTATTTTTACCTTGCTTATACAACCCCTGGCTTTGTACAGTGCCTAGAACAATTCTATCTTAGAACATAAACTAGAACTATTAAATCCTGGATGTTGGTAATAATGCTAATAATGTAAGCATCATTTGATTAATTACACAGCTCTTTATTTGCATGAAAGGGGTTTGCATTTCCTTCTGCATTTCAATAATATAGTAATGGTTATTGTATTGAATTCATTAAATCTAAAAGTCAATATTAATGGACTATGAGAAGGATCTTCATGAAATTCATTGGCAGGCTACAAATAGTAGATTAATATAAACTACAGAATGAGTCAATTGGTTGTATAGTTATGAGTAATCAATTTAAATTACTAATGTGCCTTAAGTCAGAAACAACATTTTAAAATACTAGGCTGGATGCTTGTTAGATGTAAATCAATAAAAGGAGGTCAGTCTAAACCATCTGCAGTTTTGGACCAGTATTTTAGCAAAGGAAATGCTGTTTGTATTGATAAAAATATTGCTAATACTAAATCATTAGACAGAACCCAGAATATAATGATACTAGGATGATTAAATGTGATTTTAATAGACATCTGTATATTTTATTTGGTGTAACTGTGTATCTATAGACTACTTTCATGCAATTTTAATTAGTCTAGTTTCCATCTGCTTATTCACATATACATTTTTAATATTTTCAACTCAAGCACTATTTTCAAGCTTTTATCCAAGCTGCAAGAGTTAAGCACTTTATTATTTTAAATTACAACTGAGTTAATTTTGTTGTGCAATTGCTTGTGCTTAATAGCTATTGGAACAAAAATTATGAGAGTTGTATTAAAATTGGAACAGCTGACAATATGGCTGTAATTCAATTGTAAAAATCCATACAAAAAAAAAAAAAAAAAAAAACAACAAAACCCAAAAACAGACTTCTAATGCTCATGAAAACATTATCCTTCAAAATACAGTTTTTATTAAAATTGTCCTAAGCTGTCAGAAAGTGGTTTTATTTCCTTGTTGCTTGGCTTTTAGCTGTGAAATATATATAGCAAAATGAGTCTTTCTGTACACCACTGAGAAATACTGCCCAACCTTTTAATCTGGCAGAATTTTAATTTCTTAATGATAAAGGTTTCTATTTCCTCATTTATGCCTTCATTAGCATTGGAATTGGTTATGCCCAGAGACGTAATGATGGAACCAGGAGGCTGGTATGATGACCATATCCCTACACATAAACTGGGGACCATTTTCTCTGTTTCTCCCTGATATGGAAGCACTTATCTTCAGGTCTCCATCTGAATATTTACCAGTATCCAGGGCTTTCTTGCTGACTTTCACTTATTAGCTATTCACATCTTCTAAGTACTGCCTAACAATCTCTGCCTCAATGAAAGGATTTAACTCCTCTTTCCAGCTCCCTGTTTTCATATAAAAAAATTAAAAATCATCCCTGAGATTTAAATACCTCTGTTGAATTTAGCTGGATATTAGTTGGTAAGTTAAAAGGTGGAGAAACAGATAGAAATTGTATTCCTTTTGGAAGAGAGGAAAAAAATAAAAAGCCTCAAATACTATGCAAATGAATTTTAGCCAGTAGCTTCTTCCCTTTTATAGCTTTCATTACTGTGCACTGTTACGTCACAAGTTTTCTTAAAATGCTCAGAAAAACAGTTCCCAATTTTACTTTTCTCAGTATAATTTGAATTCATCTTTCTTTTCTTCTATTTTCTTTCTTGACCCTAGAGTCAATGAGGAATACATGTAATAGTTTCATTTCACCAGTTTGTATCACAGATTCAAAGTGTTTGAACTCAAAATTTGATGCAAGCAAGAAAAAAATGCTGAAATGATCTTGGAATGTGCCATAATGAGCAAATCACCTCAGAGCTTAAGTTGGTTTATTTCAGTACCTTCATCTTATTCAGATGGTTTTACCTCACTGAATATATATTTTACAGGCAAATACTGGTTCAAAATGCACACACACACAACCGAGCAGCCACTGCAAGTCCCTACTCAGACATAAGAAACAAACAAATGAAAAGAATGGAGACCTCAACACACTCACACATTCCCTGGAGCATTACATGTTTTTGTGAAGTAGCTCAAATAGAGAGAGAGGAAAAATAATAAAATAAAATAAAATAAAATAAAATAAAATAAAATAAAATAAAATAAAATAAAATAAAATAAAATAAAATAAAATAAAATAAAAGCCAACTCAAACCCACAGCATTTTCTGACCTTCACTGAAATATTTTATCTTGGTAGTATTCTGCCCTTTCATTCTTATCCTGGATGTTTGAACAAATGCAAATCCATGAATCTTGTTACTATCATTTACCTATTTCTCTCTTGTGAGAAGTAGAAACTTAGTTATCTGATTTTCCTCATTTTTTTTTCTTCAGTCATTCAAAGATGAAAACATCTACAGAAATAGTAATACTAATTCGCTTCCTTTTTTTAGAGCATTTTTTTTCCAGTTTTTCATTTTATCCAGTTTTTCAAATTGTGTACTTCACTGTAGGATTCGTTTTTGTATATATAAAATATCAAGTATTTAAATGTTATATTCGTCTATCATTCTCTAACATCGGTACATGTGGTCACATAATTCCCTGCTGTAGAAAAATACTATTAAAATTGAGAAACAAAATAAATCTCTCTTACCCTAGATTTCTGTCCTCTTCCCTAAATGAATCTCCCTTTTCTGACTTTATTTTCCTTTTTTTTTTTTTTTTTTTTTTTTTTTTATCCTCTCTTTCAGGCTATCTTGCTACTACTGTTAATCCCTCATTCATATTTACAATTTCCCTTCTCAATACATTTGGGGCAGCTGACAATGAACTTCTGCTATCGTAAATGAGCTGAGGAGCTAGTCTCAGCTGTTGAGACTGTGGGATGTCTTTAGTACATATATGTCCTCAGAACATATGTATATGTATGTGAAGGTCATTACTGCAGTTTGCTGAAAAATCATCAGACCTTTCCAAATATAAAAATATATCTTTATGTGACATAGTCTTTTCAGGTGTAAAGGCAATTGTTTTAATTAGGCTGCAATGAAAAGGAATCTGACATATGATAACCAAAGAAACAAGACAGTCTTTCCCCTCTTCACAATTCTTTGTCTACCATCCTCATATTTGTTTTCTTTGCTGTTTATCTTCCCAGAGCTCTGGTAGTGAATGTTAATGATGAAATGTTTAGTTCTACTCCAGACAATTACTCTCAGAAAATTAAGCTACACACATGGTATCCTTTAAGCATGATGAAATTTTCCCACAAAAGAATAATGATGATACACAAAACAGCTCAAATTCTGATTAGCAAACATTTCACCAACTGGTCAGGAAAGAATTGCAATTAATAGAAAAAGAGTTGTGGAAGGCGCAATGTTTCTTTAGTTTTGTAAAATATTGTTCATTTTTGCAGGTTAGAAAATTTTAAAATGATATGTTCCTTCCTAGGCAGTTCACCATGATGAAATGCCTGCAGATGATATTTCTATTTAGTCAGAAGTGACAGAGCCATTTCATTTCATGATCACTAAGCGGGACATACAACCTCAGTTAAAATAACAGCAACCAACTAGCAGATTAAGCAGTAAAACTAAATCAAAATACTGAGGAAAGAGTACTGGAACTCTGGAGATTTTTTACTTTAGATACTCTGGTGAACAACAGGGAGTTAATATGAGTTAAGAAATAAGTATGTTTTGGTGCATGTGACTTGAGAATTTTGGGTCAAAGATTAAGTTGATGTGATCATAAAAGTAGATATTATTTTAGATTATCTTTCAGTATACAGTGATAAACAAAAAATGTTTTCCTGCCCAGAATTTTGCATTTCTTTTCTTTAGTAAGGATTGTCTTATTTTCTAGGCTAATGAATTCTCTTCACTCCAAGAACAGTTGCTTTGCAGCGTGTTTCTCTTAAAGAACTTCCTAATTTTTGATGTTGTTGGTTAATTATACTTTACATGTAAATTTTACAAATGATTTTCTACACCAGCCAAGTAGCACATATACACTGCTGTTACCAGACTGCAAATCTGTACATTTTGCTAACCTTATCACTTAGATCTTCTAGGATCACTGAGACTGCTTATGTCCATTATGGACTTACCTATCTGACAATCATAAATATAATGAAGTGTATTAAATATATTACACTACTCAAAGAGGAAAGTGATGGAAGAAAATGTACTCCCAACTTCCTCTCATCATAACCCCAGTTAAAAATAGATAAATAAATAAATAAATAAATAAAATTTAAAATAAGAAAAGGACCTATATTTTGTATTAGTAAGAAAACCTACATCTCAAGGAACAAAAAATTATGAGGATCCTGTCATGCTTCCAGAGCATCATTCTGAGTCAGACACGTTGACATCAAAGGACAAAACAACTGTAACAAATTGCAGTTGGGCTGCAGGAAAGGACTGGAACAGATGGAGGAAAAGGACTTTGGCGATGCATAATAGAGTTGTCAGAGATATTTAAACAGATCAGTATCCAATTCTAATTTCAACAAGGTTTCTTGATAGACTACATAGGACCTAGGATAGCAGTAGAACTTCTTGTTACACTCATCCCTACAATCACACTAAAACAGTAAGATAATTTGATCTAGAAAATCTCTCATCATTAATAGCAAACATTTACTAAAAATTGTGAATTTCCTGTTAACTGAAAATCTCAATAAATGTTAAAGTATACACTAGAAAGACTACAATGTAAACAAATCTGGATCTGGTAAATTAAAAATCCTGTTTTTGCTGTGTATCGCAGAAACAAAAATTCAAAATAAAATTCAAAATATGTAAATAAGTAAATAAATTAATCACATAAATAAATAAATGAACCAAAACTATCAATAACAGTATGAGGGGTTAGAGATCCTTATCGTTCACTACCTACAATAGCCAGTATGTATGTAGGTCTCTTGCCTTAGGGTACATCACTATCCTATTAAATGAAAATGCCTCCCATTAAGCACAAACAACAAAATGAAAATATCTAGTTTCTCTCCTCATCTTTCTCAGTTCCATCCCTAAACAAAAAAAAGCACATTTGAATAACTTTAGGCAAGATTAAATAGAACTTAAATAGAACTTTCCTGCACACTTGTGAAATGAGAAATTTTTCCCATGTGGATGGAGAACAGTCCTTCATTGCACAAGATGAACGGGCCTTTCATCTTGGAGGTTTATGATTCTAACATATGGTTTTCTAGCTACACACTGTACTTTTGAGAACAAAACCAAGGAAATGGGGAAAGAAAAGCTCTTTTGGTGACAAAAAAGTTTCATATGTTGAGAGGTGGACAGCAATTCCAGTTTTTCCTGC
This sequence comes from Excalfactoria chinensis, assembly GCF_039878825.1. Lineage (NCBI taxonomy): Eukaryota > Metazoa > Chordata > Aves > Galliformes > Phasianidae > Excalfactoria > Excalfactoria chinensis. The sequence goes on along the minus strand of NC_092825.1, from coordinate 154,360,251 downwards.
TCATCTGTATCCCAGTGGCTGGATATCCATTTTTGCAGATAAGGTTTAATGAAGAGATGAGCAGATAAAAAGTTATGATTCTGAAGGCTTCCTCTGGAACTGAATTATTTCATGTGTTTTTAGCTATGCTTTCACAGTGAGTCACTTTGCTATTGTACTGTAGCATACGTTAAGAAGTTAACTCTCATAGTCCAAAGAATCTATATGTTGCATGGTTAAACTCTACCTTTTTTGTTTCAGTGTTTACAGGTGGTGCCTGGACTGCAGAGCAATGACAACATTTTATGATAGTTATTGAAACATGCAAGAAAAATAACACTCTTGAGGAAACAGCTGTGTCTAGAAAGTAGATTGTACTGGGCAAGGAGAAGAGGACAGGAAAGACAGAGATGCATGGTGATTTCAATTTAAGACTCATACGTTTTCAAAAAGACTCTTTCTCTGAGAAATAAGTGATATTAAAAACAGTCATGACATATGGTAAATTTACAAAATGTTCTGTAATCTCTTACAATAAACTTTCAGAATGATTAGAAAAATAAATAATACTTCTGAGAATGTGTTCCAAGACCTGGGTTGTACTTCACTAATGCCACTACACACTCAAAACACCAACTGTGCACTGATAGTCTGAAATGGATCTGAAGAAAGAAACTACGTTAACATCTTCAGAAGCACATTAATGACCTGACTTCTTTGCAGCATTTTCATATGTGTCTAAGGTGAAGTATTTCAGTACTCAAATTTTCTATTATCTAGGTATCTTCATTTTTTTTTTTTCTTCTAAGAAATGTCAGTGCTCTTTACTTTTATTGATTTCAATGACACTAATTTAAATATTTCAACAAGAGTACGCTAGCAAGGCACTTTCAGAAAATCCTACCAAACATCAATACAAAACTCAAAGTCCTTTACTGCCTTTGTAAATCTGATCCCATTGTACTCAGAAGTACTTAGAATCACAGTGAAGGTCATGGGAATTTGGACTCTGAATTACCTGTGACTTAGAGAAGTATGTGATTTAGGAAATCCTTGAACATGGTAATGAATTTGTTACTTCATGCTCTCTTGTGATTTTTTTCTTTCTTCATTCCACTGACATAGCAAATAAAATATGCAGGTATGTGGTTTACTGTAGGATGGTAGTGAAAAAGGACATAGAAACTGCACTATAATAGTAAGACATAAATGAAGGTTGCAATTGATATTCATGCTGGCTATATCTAAGTAGAGACAAGGACCATGGAGGTGACTGTACTTAAGAAAAGATATAAAAATTGAAATAAGAACAACCTGTAAACACCTTTTTTTTTTTTTCTTTTTTCCTTTTACTGAATACATTTTTCTGAGAACCTCATACACCACCAAATCCCCAGTGTACAGAGAAACTGCTCAGTATTATTCCTGTTGTGTACTGAAAAACCAACACCATAAAATCCTTAAAATAGAACGGTTCCCCTTTACCTACTGCTGTGAAAATAAATTAATGTGCTTTAGCTACTGCTATGAAATGACTGAAGACTGATTTCATGAGGATAAAACAACCTAGTACCCAGAGAACACTTGGGAGGAGCACAAACTCCATCCACTGCCTAATCACTCTCATCACAACAAAGCACTCAAGAATCACAATTTTCAGGGTTCAAAAAGGTCCAAGAAAACAAAGGCTATGCTGTATGTAAGCTGCATCTATGCTGCATGTTTGATAAATAGGGTAAACATACCTTTAGTGGGCCAGAATTTCCATGTTCATGTTGGATTACAGCTTGGATCATAAAGCATTTTATAGGACTTACTGGGACAATTCTTATGTTAAAAGTCCTTGCTCTCTTTTCTGTTACTAATAACTAGTCTGCACAGTATTTCTGATGAGTACTTACTCTAAGGAGTAATCAGCAGAAGTAATTATGAAAGGAAATTATCACGTGAATGACAACTGCATAAATCTGCTTCTGAACCAGAAGGAAATGCTAAAAAGACTAGAGCCCCAGTTCCTTAAGGCTTCTTTTTCCATACATGCTGATTGTAAATCATTGTTTATAGAAGCCTTTGTTAAACCTACATATATTTAGCTTTGTAGTATTAACAGCTCTGTTGCTCGAAATTATGTAGATTTTTAGTTTTATTGTTTATTGTTCACTCTAGCTTTGCTTCAGATCTGATTTCCAGTTCTATAGTATTTCCTTAGATTTTATTTTGTTTTTTCCAGGAAATACGATTGATTATATTTTCAAGTTCATCTGAATAGAATTTACAAGTTTAAAAACATAGCCCAAAACAAACACTAAAAAAATAAAAATAAAATAAAACAAAAATCCTATAAAGACAATATAAATTAAAAGAAAAAAGAATTGCTTTACAAAATCTTGTAGGTCAAGAAGATAATAATGTTTTTGTAGCTCTGCACATTTCTGTAGATTTCTACCATGAAACAGCTCTTCAGTATGGTTGGTAACTCCCTCTGTGCTTAGCTATAGAAGATAACATACACTGAGTATTAAGTGTAATAGAACCAATTACATCATACTTGTTCCCTTTGTTTCCAAGAAAGAAAGAAAAAGATAATTTATGTAACACCAGTTTCCCTTTTTCAGGTCCCTAGGAGCACTTATAGTTCTTCACCGTACTCAAAATTTAGTTTGCCATCTTATGCAGACCCTGCTTTCACGCACCAAGAGTTTTCAAAGTTTTGCCAGTGACGCCATCTTCAAAATACAACCAGAGCAAACTTCCTTCCTCTCTTTAAAAGTAACTTAATTATTACAAAACAAACAAAAAATGACATCAAAACAAGTTGTTCTTGCCTAAGTATCAATAGAGGTGATGGTAGAACTTTCAGAGTAGGAAGCACAGGCTGGTTTAGGCCCCTAGGTATCGCCTTAGGGCAGTATGCTGACCCGTGGTGCTATGTGTGTTAGAAATAGCCCAATTGCTGGACTTATTTTTTTATAAGAGAATTCTGGATACTTATGTTGAAAGTAATCTGTGGTATTTTTTTCTGCTTAAATTACTATGGTTTTTCATGGTGTCTTTAACCTTTGTTGTTATGACTTAGAGGCTTTTTGTTTGGTTGTGTTTTGTTATGTTTTGTTTTTCTTCATTTCCAAAGACCGAATTACTCTATTTAAATAAATCTTTTCTGAAATATGCACATTATTATTATATACTTAACCATCTATGATGCTTACTTTGATTACCTAGCAGGATTTAATGTGTTATTATTACAAGAAAAAGTTCTCCTGTATGATTTATTACTTGATTACTGGATTTGTCATTTGAAGTTATAGTAGTAATTGTCTTTGGAACTAAATAAAAATACATTAAGGACAAATAAGCCAAGGGCTTATATTATAATGCCAGGGTGCCTTACTCTAGACTGTAAGAAAATTTCCAAGTGCAACTTGCTACATTTCCAACTGTAGCAAATTGTTTACTGCAGTAAAATTTCTGGCACATTCACCCCATTGGGAGGTTCTGAGAATGTACTGCTGTGACACTTATACTAAACCTTACCCAACTTTCCCAGCTACTTTACTTTCAGATGTCCGTAAGTACCAGACACTTGTTTAGAACCCATGGATTATTTGCTGCAGAGGATGTTGTACATGTGGCTCACAATAGCCTGACTCTACTTGCGACTTCCTCAGGCAATAGGAGCTGGAGTTTTTCTCATACAGACAACCCAAAAGGAAGCTATACCACATCTGCAACTTTGCGGGCATGCCAGGGAAAGTGCCGTGGTTCATTATTTTTCTTTTGCACAGTCGTGGTACTAACTGAGGAGTGAGGGGATAATGATTCACTACTGGCAGATGTGAGTGGTACCTTTCAACCCCTTGCATTTCCTGCTTTGCCACTCAGACAGTCAAAACTCCACCCTCTGGGCAGCACAAGTAAATAAACAGATACATACATTTTTAAAAATATATTATTATTATTATTATTTGTTTATTTTCAAGATAGAGAGAAAAATACATAGGAAAAAAATCTTTATGTCTAAGAAAAAAAAAACATTATTTGTAACAAAAAAAATAATAATAAAAAAAAATAGATAAGTATGCACTCTTGATTTTGTTTATAACAGTGCTACTTCACTAGACCTCTGGTCCCTAATTTTGTAAGTGCGATTCTTCAGCACAGATCATAATTGTGAAATATGAAGTGATAAACAGAGGTTAAGGAAAAAAAAGTGAAGGGCAGCAAGAGACAAATATCAGAATGTAAAGTGCATTCTATTAACTGCATTTTTTCCACCATTCTATTCACATTTATTGAAATATTCCCATTTTGTTTCAAGATACAGTATAAGGAGACTCATTAGTACGTATCTCCATAGAGCTGTAAGGAGGATATAAGAGATATTATACTGTTATGCAGATGACCCTTGGTCTAGGAGGCTTGAAGAAAGTGCCATTGTGTTTCTAATTAACTCTAGAATGACTACGGCAACTGCTTTACTATGTTTGAAACTTTCTGTTCTCACATGTTTTGATGACTTGTTTATTCACAAAAATACTTGGATGTTTTGTTGGCCTCAAAAGCAGAACACAGGAAGGTAGTGCAATTGGCAGAGTTATCTTACACCCACTTGTCAGGCTAGCAGAATTCATTAACAAACTTCAGGAAGTCTTCCCGTAGACTACCATTGATTGAAGGGTAAGGTCTATGACTGTAGCCTGTAAATATTTCTTGGCAGTAATTCAATATAGCTGGAGCTCACTGTTCTGTAATGAACTGCAACTCTACCTTCCTGTTAAACTAAGCTATCACCCAAGTTTGTTACACAAAGTCTTTACAGAGTGAGGATACCATGATCCTTACTCAATTCTTTGAAAGATTAGTAGTAAATTAAATGCTGGCACACAAAGTAAATTAGAACATCAAAGGATTCTGGAATAATAAACTGAAAACAGTGTACCAAATTGTGTTTAGCTTGCAAAAGGCAAGATATGTAAATTAAGCCCAACACACCAGGCAACTATTGTGCATATAGGAGCATACGTAACTGTGTGAAATGTAATGAGAGGTGCATGTATTTATAGCAGTTTTGAAGTTATTTGACTGATTCCTGGGTAGGTAGTCTCCAGGAGTATATTAAAGCAAAATGTTGACATATGGTTTAGACATACATTTGCAAACATATACTGTGCATCCACATCGAAACAACAACAGCTCACATATGTCTATTTACTGATCAAGTGCTTGGGTGAAACCTGTTTCTTGAATGATATGTCACCTAGTTTTTAAGACACTCAGCTTCACTCACAGACACCTTCAGTTTCTCTAGGACATCCCACAGTTTCTTGTGCACCCTGCATATGGAAAAAACTGAGACTTTGGAAAAGAAGAAATCTTATTTATAAATTATATGCATACAGAGAAAAAGTGGGAAAAAAAAAGTTCTTCAAATTATTTTTCATTAAAAAAAAAACAAAAAAACATCAAACCTCATTGCCTCTCAGGTATATTTCTTGATATAATTGTGTTTCTAGGAGTTGCATGCAAAGTATGTGTATGAGTTTTAATCTAAAGAGGCGGCACAGACATAGTAGCGGGGTAGAGAAAGTAGTTTTACTTTACAGATAGGTTGCAAGTAGACACAGACCTTCAGAATTATACAATATCTAGAGCTGTGTTTTGGCAGGCATCCCGGCACACTGATGCCTAGGAACAGTGACTGGATTGCCAGGAGAGCAGTCAGAGCTTTTGGAGGGCATGTCTGCAAAGGAGGTTTGACCTGAGGCCCTCTGTCCAGTTGGATTAGCAAATGTTGTGTGTGACTGTATCTGCATTGCTCCTCTTACATTCTGGCCTGAACGTCCCACACTGTTTGTATATACAAAAGAGGACTTGTATTCGTTTTAAAACTGATACAGTAAAAAGAGCAGAAAAAGCACATGCAGCTCTATTCTGCCTCATTCCAGGTGAATGCTTTCACCATGGAGCAGCAGAGAGGTACTACCTTTTGCATGCTTTGTCTCTGGCCACATCTTACACTCCTGCCAAAACGGTGGCCTATTTTCAAAATAAAAGTCCTGAAGCACCATGAACTTGCTACAATGGGGTACAAAGCCTCGGAGGCAAAAGATATTTTAAACTCTACGTTTGTAGGCTGAATCCTTTGACCATTATGCTAACACAAGCAGGACATTGTTTTCTCTGTACTTGTTTTTGAATAAATTGATTGGTACCAGTATGTGTTAGATAAAGCCTTGAGGATGCCTATAGGAATGACTCCCTAGGTGGCTGCTTACAAATAAGCAGCAAGGCTCATAAACCCTTTCAAAACAGAAATATTATCAGGCATGTTAGAGGCTATTTTTAAATTTCTGAAAAATATTCATCTGAAACCTGAGGTGTTCATATAGGAACTATGCATAGTGTTTTAGGATTCCTAAAACCTTCCCTAAGCTTCCAAATCCCTTATTCAGATATGATCATAATTGTCTCTGTTCATATCATAGTTCTGAATACTATGCTGAACATAAAACAAAATTATAAAGAGAAACACTCACCAGCATTTGTTGTTGTTGTTTTTGTTGGATAAAAAAATGGGGGGAAAAAATCACACTGGGCAGCAAAAAAAACATACCAGAACCCAGAAAGCCATGGTTAGTTTAGAAATGTTCAGGAATATTATGAAAAAAAAAAAAAAAAAAAAAAAAAAAACAAGACATGAACTATGAAACGTAAACCTTCACATTTCTGAAGATCTGGCTTTCTCTGAATTTGAATTCAGGTTTATGTATTTTAAGCAAAATCATTACATTTTTGACTCATAATGTCTGAAAAGAATAAGCAAACCAGTGCTGTTAAAAAAAAAGTGAGTGAGAAGCATCTTAAATCCTTTTTTTTGTTGTTGTTGTTAGTAATGTTTTATTACACTGCATATATTATTTATACAAAGGATTAAAAAATGTATTAAAACAGAAATGCCTTCCTAATAGCTATTGCCTTGTGAGCGCTGCCCTGCATTAGTACAATCGATTTTCACATCATTTTCATGCTCCTCCAGTATGTCTACCCTATTTTAAATGCACAGATTTGCTGTAAGGATAGGATACTGTCACCATCCATAAAACAGAAACTAAATTTATGGGAACTCTGAAATCAGCTCAAAAATTCCTCGAGTCTCTTCCCAGTGTGATCATTTTCCTCCTGGGCCTAAGATTTCTTCTGGTTCTGTCTTAAATATGAACATTCACCAAAATGTTGCCAAAGCAGTAACTCATTCATCACTTGTGGTATGTTCTGTGAGTACTGATTGCACAGTATCATTTTCCCCATGTATTGGGGATGCTCCAGTTGTCACAGGCCTTTGGATGTAGTCAGCTTTCATCAGTGGTTCTTGACAACATGGAAAGAATGAGTCACCTGAAGGAAGCGTAAGGCATAGCATTTCAAAAGTGATATCTGAAAGACTGATTAGTCTTTGTCCTTGACACCTTGCCAAAGGCTAGATACGGTGAACATCTGGGAAGTAATGGTGCCTACAAATCACTGGTTGTCTCCAGTCCCATTCAGGCCACAAGAGAATAGCATGCTTGACTTCAATTCAGTTTTTATTACATGTTGTAAACTTTTGACTGTTCTGAACTATGTTGTCATTGATGTGTCAACACTGAACCCTGACAGGATGTCTGACCTGATTGAGATCAACAATGCTCTGTTAAAAATAATAATATAAAAAGCATAAAAGAATAGCCACACATTTGTGAACCCTCCACAGTCAATATCTGTGTTACATGGAATCAAAACAGAGGGGCAGTGTTAGCACGTAACAGTACTCCTAGGCTAGATTAAAAGGTGTAAAAATGTGCCGCCTAAGTGTCCTCTGATGTATGTATGACCCAGACGCTGTCATATTCCCTTTCTTGCTAGGGATTCCTTTGTGGTGTAATTCCCGCTTCTAACTCTTTCAGTATTGTGGATTTTCAGATGTAAAGAGAAATCACCAAAAGGCTTGAGTGACTATTGAGGATGCTCCCTATGTATTGTGTTAAAATATATTAAAGAGGGATCAGTATGATATGTTTTAGGATTAATTTTCTCTGACATGACTGCTAGCGGTCAGCTTGTCCTGTTCAGAGGGAATCTGGGACTATCAGTATTTTCTTTCTCACTCTACTTGAAGAAAAGCATCTTGCCCTATAAAAGTTAGAGGAGATAACAAAAACAGTGTTTGCACAGACATCTGAAATTCAAAATAACAACAAAGGAACAGGCAGTATTGCCCCAGAGAATGCTTCAGATTTTATTTACAGGGATAGAATTCCCATGCACAGTAGAAAGATGTGGCCCCTCAGAAAATGGCACCGAACCCTCTGAACATCTGCAAACAATAATGTTCCCTAGTCTTGTGCCAGTGTTATACCAAGACAACTGAAACATTACAATACAGCAAACAGAATGACTGTATGTCAAAGATGCCTGTGAATGGGAAGTCAAGGAGCCATTTCAGTGTAGACAGCTGAACCTGTAGGATGCAAAACAGAAGGAATTTAAGAACTTGATTTTTTTTCTCTGAATACACATTTTAAATCAAAGTTTACAGATTTCTCACAGTATGCCAAAAGTTATGGCACTGATACAAAATACTTTAGAAAGGTTATGTAATCTTTGTGCTTTGCTACTGCTATTAACCTCCTGCATCATTTAGAAGGAAACCTTTCATTATTATTTATCTATCAGGTGTCTATAAATCCTTGCAACTACTTAACAATTGGACCAGTATTTATTGCTCTCTTGTTGAATATAGACAAATAGCTCAATCTAATACATAGGAAGGATAGTAATAATTCACAGTTTAAATAAAACCTTTAAAAGTTGAGGATCCTCTTGATCTTGATGTATAGTAATGCCCTTTGAAATAACAGAAGTGTCCAGTAAATGTATATTTCTATAGACTGTAGGAGTTATAAATTGTTGAGATGGAAATTATTATTATTATTCTAATACTGGCTTTGTCTTTTGACAAACAAAGTATGCAGAACTTAACTGCATTTTAACATTGTGACATTATAGGCATAGATCATCAGCAGTAACAAAAATGTCCAATTATGTCCATTCATAGTTTGGCAAGAATTGTCTGATATACCCTAGACACTTCCCAAACCCTTGTTTTTTTTTATATGATGCATTACACAGAATAGTCTGAAATCACCCATGAGACTCAGCTTCCACACACTCTTTGGGTCAGTACAATTTAAATAATCATACATTTGAGAATTTTTCTCTAGTACTTAGCCTACATTTTATTTAATTTATTGTCCTTAGTTTCGCATTTTTATCCTTTCTAATAGCTTAATTCCACCTGCTTCACTAATCAAATCCCTTCAGTATTTGTACACAGTCAATGTAACATATCTGTAACATACATAACTAAGGACTGTAGGTCAAATTAAAATTAAATGTACATATATATATATGAAACAAGAAAAAAATACATTAATAAGAATAGGACCATGGAATACTTTGTCAATTGATTTTCCATGGCCTTCTCATTTCTTCAAGCAATTAGAAAGTCATAACGTAAAAAAAGAAGTTCCATGACTAAAACTAAAGCAATAGGGTAAATCAACATGTAAGCTTTCCAACAAATTAGGTAACAATAATAAAATAAAGCAGCTATCCAAATAACACAAGATGAATATTAATAAGAAAAACAAACAAACAAAAACTTACATGTCTTTGAAAATATATGGAATGCTCTACTTCAGATGAAATAGAATCGTGTTTACAGTGAGTATTATTTTCAAAATACAATTAAACAATAGGAGAAGGTCACAGTGACAGGTAAAGTTCATTAAATTCATTTCTGCCAATTTCTCCAGCTAATCAAGATTCCTGTGAATGGCATCACAACCATCAGCTGCTTCACTCAATCCCTCCAGCTTTGTAGATGGGGGCAGATGGGAGCCTCTATTCCATGCAGCAGCATAGCACTACCACTGTTTGTTTCTTTCTGCCAGTGATGCTCTGTTGGTCGGGCTCAGTAACTTGAGTTCTTCTATGGACAGAGATCCCAGCCCCTCATATGCTTCCTGAGTACTGATATTATTGTGTCTTCAGCTTGTGATTAAATTTAATTCCATAATCCTTTTCCAGATATATGGTGTCAGACCCTGTATTTGCCTTGAGAGTATTCGACCCTATTTAATTTTCCCCACAGCATTTCTCCCATTTGCCCAATGGGAGAAATTTGCCTAATTTGAGTTCTTGAGCCCTGTTCTTCATTGTCATTCCAGATCCTTCCAGCTTTAGGACTATAAATTAAGTCAATAATAAAATGTTTTGGTAGAATTGGGCACAGGAAAAATCACACAGCATGCCAGAATTGGAAAGGTTGGAAGGGACCTCAGGATATCATTGAGTCCAACCGCCCTGCTAAAGCAGATACCCTACAGTATGTTGCACACGTAAATGTCCAGATGGGTCCTCAGTATCTCTAGGTAAGCAGACTCCACAACCTCACTGGGCAACCTGTTGCAGTCCTTTATCACCCTTGCCATAAAGTTCTTCCACATATTAGTGCAGAACTTCCTATGTTCAAGTCTTACGCTTCTTGTCCTATCGCTGCACACCACTGAGAAGAACCTGGACTCATCCATTTGCCTCCCACCTCCCTTTAGATATTTATAAACGTTAATCAAATCGTTTCTCAGTCACTTTTTTCCCAGAAATATCAAACTTCTTCTATTCTAACAGGGAACCACTGATAACCAAAAGAGCACTGATGTTTTACTTTTCTTAGAGAAATGTGTTTGCAAAAATACATTAATATGAAACACTGAAAATACTGTAAAAATTAAGCCAAAGCCTCACATTTAAATGTAAATATATAGTAGCAACAAAGACAGAAATTTCTGTAAAAACAGTGGATTTACTGAGTAGTGGGATTTAAAAAACAAAAATAAAAATAAAAAAAAAATTAATAGCATTCCAATTATGATGAAAAATGCTTAATATTACTTACACAGTTGTATGTGCAGTTGAGATATGAGCTTTAAATGGAATGATACAACTGTTTTCTATTAACATCCTGTAATATTTTCCTAACAATAAACAGTATCCGCTGCTATGTATTACTAATGCCTAGATCCTGATCCCAATATCTAAATGTATAATGTTCTGTAAAAGTCGAGAATAGAAAATTCTATTGTACTTTTGTACTTTTCATCATGGTCTTAAGGTGAAATGACAGAGAAAGGAAAATGTAATAGAGTTGCAGATCAGCCTGAAAAGTCAACTCATGCACTGTGATGTAGTGGCAGATTTTCTGTTTAAAGAGTATTTTAACCCAGTTTAGTCCTTAATTTGTACTGTGGCATTAGATTCAGCTAAAACAATAGACATAGAAGATTTAAAGTTGGGATTCATCTCATCTAACTTTAGCTATCTAGAAGACAGTTGTCTAATTAGGGTGAATTATTTAGGTCTTCTCTCTTGTTAATGGAAAGAGAGAGGCATCTTTACCCCTTCCTAAAATAAGTGGGACTAATCTAAATTTATTAGACTTGCTTATCTTGTGGGATTAATCTAAATTTAGTAGACTTGCTTATCTCTCGATTGACTAGTAAGAGAATCTCTATACTCAATTTGAGACAGTTAAGTGGAATAAATCTTAACTTATTCAAAGGCCAGTTGTATTTTAAGAATGAGAAACAAGAATCTACCATGAGTAATTCAGGAAAACTCAAGATTTGGATATAAAATTCTAGTAAAGCCTATGATTTTGAAACACCAATATGTAAAAAATAGACTTTTAACAGCACTTCTCTAATTTTTTTCCCCTTTGTTACTGAATTGAAATGACTTAAATATGTGTAGTCAGCACTCTGCCATTCACTGAGATAGAAAAAAAAAAGGTGATTTTACCTTTACATTTAGACTTTACCTCCTAACATATAAGGGAAACATATATTTGCATCTTTATCTCTAAATCAGTAACATACCAATAAAATCCTACAGTAAGAGGATCATACTAAGTTACCTTGATGCATGTGCATTCTGTTACAGTTATATTGTTTTTTTGTTTTGTTTTGTTTTGTTTTTTTGCATTAATTATACTGTTTAAAAGTAGTAAGAATCACACCACATACAAATATACAAGGGCTGCTCTGAAAGTAATACCTCCTGTTTTCTTACATTGGTGAACAACATCAAAGGTTGGTGGTATCTCAGTTAAGGCTGAACCTTACCACTGATATTGTGTCAGTTTTTGCCATGTGACAGATGTCAGCAGAGGGGCAGCCTGACAGAATGCAGTCTGTCATTAAACTGTGTATGGAAGCAAAGGTGTGCCACTGAATTCCTCCATCGTAAAGAAAATTGCACCCACTGACATTCATCAACACTTGCTGAATGATGCTTACTGTAGCTTGTAGACCACAACTAGGATAACAAAAAGGAAAAGAATGTGAGATGAAAATGTTTGAGAACAGTTATCCCTAAATTCATATATCTTTGAAAAATAACCCCATACTTGTAGAACTCAGCTATTATGTAGTATGGGATATGAAACATGATTAAATAAAAATCCTTGAAATGCCCTTGAAATCTTCCCTGTTTTTTTCTTGCAAGTTGGAAGGAAGCTTGACATTTTCTGCAAGTATTTACTTGTGGCACCTTGAAAAGTCTTGAGGAAGAAAAAAAAAAAAAAAAAAAAACAAAAAAAAACAACAACTAACAAAACTTAATAGGCAGCTCCTGCTAAAGTGACTGAATTGCAGTGCATTGTTGTTGATAATATGGATCTATTTACCCAGTAGCACTTGGTTAAAATGAGAAAGAGGAACCAGGGGGAAGCCTGGGAGGACTGTCTTCCTAAGATGAAGCTGCTGAGATGGAAAGAATTCAAAAGGTCAGCGTGGCATCAGGGGAAGTATTTGTAAGAGAGCAAAACAAAACAAACAAACAAAAAATAGCTACTGCAAGTGAGCCCAGAACTTTCAGACATTTACTTAAAAACAAGCAAAAAAGAAATATGTCCAAGAGAAATATTTCTAGCTGAGGAAAAGAGAGAAAAACTCTGGTGAAAGCTAGAACTGTGACACACCATACACATCTGCTAATATGAGCTGTGGAACTCTTGTCCCATTTCTCTACATTAAAGATTATTAGGAAACTTTTACATATGACTAATGATTGTGTAAGGCTGTTACTTTGCATATGCATCAACAAAATGAGATCAGGATTTCACAATTTCACTAGTGGATTGAATTATACAGCTATTTCCCAGATAGTAAGGGGGGATGGGGGGGTGGGGGAATGAATGAATAAATAAATAAATAAATAATTCCTCACCAAAATGGGGACTTTATCCTATTGATTTTGCACTGTCCAGATCAAATCCCCACTATCTCCTTTGAAGCCCCTCTGCTCAAATTCCTATTTTACACTGTTATTAGCTTAAATCGCTCCTTCCCCAGCTTTTAATTCAGCATCAGTTATTTCTCCTGCTCCTGTCTTTTATTTGTGCCCCAGCCTGTTGCACTCCCCTCCCCAACCCCAACATTTTCCTCTTCCTCTCTCTTCTGTCATCTCCTAGAAGCACTATGTATTTATTTATTTGTCCCCTTATCCCACCCCATCCTCTCCGTGCGCTCTGTTCCTCTGTTCCTGGATTCTGCTTCAGCCACCTGCTCCATCTCTGCTCACACTGCTCTCTGCCTCCACCAGATTTCTTCTCCCTTGCCACCGCAGTTCTTTCTCGCTAGACTCCAAAAGAGGGAGCAGTGAGACCACAGAGACTGTTTCCCTGATAACAGCTGCTGTTCAGGCTGGGAGGGCTGAGAGGAGTGCAGCACTGTGTGCGGAGGGAGATCACACACTCCGGGGACCCCACATGTGCAGCTCACGGGTGCTCCATCCCGAGTGGATCAGGCAGAAGGCTGATAGTCTGTGCACAGCCAAACTGCTGAGCACCTAAACCTTGCAGGATAGTTGCACAAGAAGGGAAATTCTATGCCAGCAGGGCATTTCTCAAACCTGCCCCATTGCCTTGCCCATCCCAGATGGACAATGGAGTGCATGGGCTGCATAGATTTATGTGGGGTGAAAAAACAAGTTGTTTATTGAACTACCTTTTTAAAGACTAAGTACAAAAGAAATGACTCCTAACTAAGAAATAACACAGACAATAGCAAAGAACAGAACTCCTCAGTAGCCAGTCGGCAAGCCATTAGAGGCAGCGCTCAGACATAGTTTTGGAATGAGTCACCCTGTACTTTGTAATTGATGAGAGGGAGAAATAAGATTAATATCAGTGTTATAGAGATTAAAGTTTGTTTGTGGTATTCCACAAACCTTTCTGTAAGATGTTCAGGAAGAGGAGCCAGGGGTGGAGAAAGGGAAGGGTTAGGGTAAAATTGAAAGAGATAAGCTCAGTAAAATAGAGTGGAGGGAATAAAGGTGGCAGCTGCCTATCTTATTACTGAATCTTTTTCAACTGTATTCTTCTGTGCAGTCTCACTCTCCATCCCCTCTGTGTGAATACTGCAAAACCTCCATGTCAGTGGCTAGAAAGGGCCGATATACCTATGTGACAGCAACTGGGGAAGCAAAGGTGATTATACATGTGTGAGATGGCTAAATGTTAGGAACAGGACTAACTAGTGAGTAAGAGGGAATACCCTCTTACTGTGGAAGATCTGGAAGGGATCAGGGACTGTGCCAGCAGCTGGCAAACGTGCCCAACATCCAGGAATGGATATTGAACAGAGACCATCCTGAGTCTGTGACTGTGGGTGTAGATGACAATTAAGAGAGTAGAGGTGTGTGCTTTCTCTGATAGGATTTTCACAAAAGAAGAAGTAGGGCTGGTATTAACCATTCTATTCTCTGTAAGTTTTGGTGATCTTATACATTAGTGCAGCTAAAGACACTGTTTCCTATGGCAGTCTGTGACCACACTGTCCTCTGTGCAGTGGGTCTGTGCACATGTCTCTATGGTACATGATCAACACTACCTCTGGCCATAACTGAAAATGAGACTAGCAGCAGCCATACAGGGATGATACGGAGAAAATCCCAGACACAGCGTGCTCAGCTCCAGCAACCAGGAATGGGAATAAAGGACTCCACCAGGTCTGACAGCCTCAGTAGTATACTCCCAGAAATAAATAAATAAAAAAATCACAGTGACTTTTATTTCTTTATAACAGGGAAAAACAAACAAACAAACAAGAAAACAACACTAACATTTTTTTAGTCTGGCAAAACCCTATATGGCAAAATTTGGATCAAACATTTAGAATTAAACAAAGGCATTAGGAAGAAAATGAAACAGCTTGAACTAGCCTTATTTTTTTATTTATCATTTCAGAATACAGAAAAATAATAAATCCTGATTAAGCATGAACTACGTGCACGTAGTTACAGTAACGGAGCATTATGTTGAAAGATGAATGCTGATTTAAAGATTTCAGCCACTCACAGCAGTCACAGCATAAACAGACCTCAGATGAACTTTGCTTTCAGTAGGCAATTCTCAGGACATGAGGAGCAACTGAACCATCTCATGGAAGTTTTCTGATGAAGGCTTTAGCCATAAATTTCAAGAACACTAAATTAATGCTTCTGCTAAAGTTTAGGGAGCTGTTGATATTGTCTGTTAGGCTGACAAGGCAAATTATACCCGTGAGGAAAAGTAACATTTCTAGTGGCAATAATGAATTGATACGCAACAGTGTCTGCCCAGTGTTCACTGCCTTCTTTATCAAAGGGGTGGCAGAGAGATTGATAATTTGTTCACAGCAAGGAGCAGCAAAATATCCTTGTCCCATCCAAAAAGGACACAAGCAGACGGGGAAAAGAAGTTGTGAGAGCAAGCTTTGCTGGGATAGAGCTGTAAGAATTTCATAACATTTCTGTACAAAATGCCAGGAGCTATCAGGTCATGGAACAGCACGATGTGTACTGTGCCGTGAAACATGTCACTTTCACATAGCTTTTATTGCTGGCACTAGCTTGATGTAAAACAAATACCTCCTTCTCACTATAAACTTTTGAGGAGGCATTGCACTTTGAGATTTCATTTGTTTCTTCCAAATGAGAAGTATTATCTTCTACACTTCTGTGCTAGCAAAAAAGTTCCAGGGAACCTGACCCTCCTTGGGATTCCGTGCTTCACCTGCCTGCTGGGCCTTACCATTGACAAGCTTGTTTAAATTACATTTTTTTTGCTTGGGAAAGTAACACATTGCTTATATCAGGACTGTGACTGAAACCCAGCACATCAGAGAAGCACAGCAGTGCTGTGAAGTAATCATAGATAAAAACAGGACATATTTGTAAACAGGTTGTGTGAGCCTATTGGTTTTCATTCACCTGTGGAGAGAGAATGAATGCCTTATAAATAAAGCCAAAGGGAAAGATGCTAAACATCCTGTACTTAGTAAATGTATGCATCCAAAGATGAACTTACTTGCATTTTGTTGTTGTTGTTGTTGCATTTAGCTCTGTATTCAAAATAACTTTCTGCTGTAGCCTGCAAGGCAAATGGAAGTATATCACCAAAAATGAGAGCAGGCTCTAAAGCAAAATAACGCTGAAAGAAATTCAGCAATAAAGTCCATGGTGAACTTTCAGCACATGCATATCTGAGAAATTTTGTTGGTTGGCTTATATAATACAAAATTAAGTCCTTTACTTCTAACACTTTCCTTAAGGTGAACAGAAAAGCTTTTTTTGTTTGTTTGTTTGTTTGTTCATTTTGTTTACCCTACTCATATCTCATTCTCAGTTTGGGTATCTCTGAAAAACAGGGCGGATATATTTCTAAACTGCTTCTTGCCCTTTAATGCATAGTGCATTACAGACCTGCTCCAAAATACCTGAGAATGAAAAGAAAACTCAGTCCTGGGTACATTCTCTACACAATTCACAAACTATTACGAGGTAGTGAATACTCACCGGATCATTATATCCCACAATGCAGCTCTCAAAACAATGAACTAGATGTTATGAAGTCCCCTCATGCACCTGGAGTTTGTCCTGTTATCACATTTGTATAGGGCATACATTTGTGTGAGATCACTGAGAATCCCAGGATTATTTTTGCCCCACGAATCTCCTCTCCAACCACATAGGTGAAACTAACTCTGCAGTTTCTATCTCATCTCTGACTGCCTTATCTATCAGGTTCCTGCTAACAGACACCGCTGTAGAGTAACTTATTTGAGTTATTTCAGCTGCTTATCTCAAGGGGCCATGAACTGCCATAGGAGGTGTGTATCAAGGAAGCCCAGGTGACTGACTCAGACTAAACACCAAGCTTTCAGATGGTTGCAATTAGGGGAGTTGACTCTCACCACAGATGAGGTGATTTTACAGACTTGTACCTTGCCCCAGGTAGCATCTGAGAAAAGGAAGCTTCCAGAGAAGAGGCAGGAGTAAAAAAAGTTAACAAATGAAAAACATCTTTCAGTAGACTGTCAACAAAAACTCTAACAAGATGAATCTTTTTTTTTTTTTTTTTTTTTTAAATTATTATTTTTTTTGTTTGTTTGTTTGGTTTGGTTTTGTTTTTTTTTTGTTTTGTTTTTTGTTTTCTCTCCGCCATGCTGGTCTTCTAAATTTGTCCTCCTGCCCTACGACATCTTCCAATGGACTTCCTGTATCTTACGTAGGATCAGTGGAGGGAGAATCATGTGGTCCTTCTTGCAGGGGTATTGTTCTGTCTGATCACAGGAAAAAGAGATGATCTCACCTTAGTGTTTGTACTGAATTGGTTGTAGGAGTGCTCTCTGATCAGATTGAAGTGTCTTGGTTTTCTCTTATGTGTATTTTCTGATTTGTGCTGCTGTCATCTAATGATAAGGAACAAAAAATAAAGGTTACCCCAAAATGATTTTTAAGCTATCTCTGTAACAAATTTCACATCATCATTTTGAATCTTACGGGAGGATTGTTTTTGGCTATGCTTTTAGTGATGTATGGAAAAAATGTGATTATAGCAGAGGGTTCATCATTTCTCCACAAAATAAATGATCATAATGGTCTCTTAATATAGACGTATCGCACTGTGTTACTGCAGAACCTTTTCTGACATAACATGCAAAGTGGATAAGAAGAAAATTATTGTGATTTTAGTTCCGGAGTTTTAAATGTCAGCCCTTAGGAAAAAATGTATTTTGCAACTTGGAAAAAGGCAACAGACCCTTAAATTAAGTAACCTCAAATGAAATTATTTCTAGAAATGGGATAGAATTAAGTTATAAATGTTAAAATAAAAGAAGGGGGATTTAATGTATTTTAAAATTATATACTGTTACCAAATAAAGTTATGCTACTTTATGTTGTACAGACTCATAGTAAGTTTGTCATTTTCAATTATTTTTGCATACAGGAACACAAATAGTTGTCTCCTAAAAGTATTAGTTTTGTATAGTATGCTTCCAGTGAAGTGAAAAAGTGGGGATTAGAAAATTTTGTTTGTACTCAACTATTCCATATTAGACCCAACGTAAACATTTATAGTACCTTCCAAACCTTGAGGTAGAAATTAAGTGTATTAAAAGTGGGTGAGTACTTACGTTGTAGTCATTGGAGGGTAGTAAATGGGTCTATTTGTAAGTGAAAAAATAAAGCTGGAATTGAGATTGCGTTTGCCTTTTAGAAGGCATGCTTCCTTTTAGCAGTGAATAGACAAACAACAACCACTTGGTCACTGGCTATTTAAATCTGTAAGGCAGCTTTGCCAAGCTGTCCATTTCTATTTGTATGTGACACGGGAGGAAAGGTATTTTAGTAAATAAATAGGAAAGTCCACTTCCATGCCACACTGCTCTTCATAGACCTTGTCAGTGTTAAACATCTCTCAGAACTATGTGTTTGAAATAGGGCTAGGAGCCTCATAAATGGATATCTCTCAACGTTTGCACACACATTTACCATGATGACTAGTAATGGCAGGCAAGAGTCTGAAATGCCTTTGCCAGAGTCCCTGTCTGACTAACAGCAAGTCATTTACAGCGCATAAGCCACTGAAAGCAGAAAGCTGTAGGAATGCACTCACTCATGTCAGCAAAAATCAGCAAAGGGCTTTCAGGACAGGAATACGGGAAAAACAGTAAAAGTGCAAATGAAAGGGACATAAGTAAGCTAAAGCAGTAATTCACTAAAGGGACAACAAGTGTTTGAAGTGTTTGAAGTGTTCAAGACCAGGTTGGACGGGGCTCTGGGCAACCTGATCTAGTAAAGACGTATGTTTGGTGGCCCTGCTAGGCAGGGGGGTTGGAACTACATGATCCTTGAGGTCCCTTCCAACCCGGGTCATTCTGTGATTCTGTGATTCTGTGTGTTCAAGATCTCAGTTTACAGCAAGTGTTCTTCAGTCATTTATAGCAATGTGCATTTTTGCAGTTTGCTTCATGGGACATCCTCTCCTTCTTTTCATCAAAATCAAGCAGAGAATTTTGAAACCTCAGTAATTTTCCTAAGCAGAACTGTTCTTAGTTCAGTTTTGTGTAACACATTTACAGCATGCACATTTATTCTTATAATTTGGAGTTACTTTTTGTCAAAGATCTTAAGACATGAGTGTCCAACCTTTTGGCTTGCCTGGACCTCACTGGGTGGAGAGGAATTGCCTTGAGCTGCAAATGAACTATGTAGATTGCTCTGAAAGTAATGGCTCCTATTCATTTCCATGAAGACTACACTAGATACAGAGAGCACAATAACATTATTTGATAGAACAATTTCTCAGCTACATAGACTATTTCTTTTTTTTTTTTTTTTTTTTTTTTTTTTTACATAGTACCTACCATTAACTTTGTATTGTCACCAGCAATGAACAAGATTTGCATGCAATGCTTGGAAATATGTACATCAGCAGATGTAATTCACTTTCACCACTTCTGAAATGCACAACTTGCCACTTCACTGTGCTGATATCCACGGTTGGGTCTCCATAAACATTTAGCAAGCATCAATGAAAATTGATGGGTGCAGTTTTCCTTAGGTATGGAGGAATTCAGTGATACACATTTGCTTCATATGCATCTCTATGTCAGACACCAACCCCTTGCTGTTCTCGGTTGCACAGCAACAAAACTGGTGGGAAGGTTCAACATCTACTGTGTTATCACCAGAATCCACCTCTGATGTTGTGGGCCAACATAATAAAATAGGAGACACTACTTTTGTACAAGCCCTCATATGTAATGCAGTTAATGTATCTAAGGTAATTAAAGTGGGGGTGGGGGAGGGGGAAGAGAGCAACAACAACAACAACAAGAGAAACAAAATAAAACTGGTGGGATATTTGACCTTGATTTTGTGAAACTAATGCATCATTCTTATTTAATTGAAGCAGCTGCATCTCTCAGTGAGTTCCCAAGGTGCTCATCAGAGGTTTTTGGTCAAATTTTACTCTTCCTGTATTTCGCCCTTGAAGATGGTTGCTCACAAATGTATGTACTGCCAAAAAACAATGACCTGAATAAGGGATGATTGTGAAGCAAGGGTTATTTTTCTCTGTTAAGATAAGTCTTAAAAAGGTCCAGTAGAGACAAATTATCTTGAGGGACATCACATGGCAAATTCGGGACAGTGGGGGAATTAGGCCCAGCCAGCATGGGTTCATGAAGGGCAGGTCCTGCTTGACCAACCTGATCTCCTTCTATGATCTAGTGACCTGTCTGGTGGACGAGAGAAAGGCTGTTGATGTGGTCTACTTTGACTTCAGCAAAGGCTTTGACACTGTCTCCCACAGTATTCTCCTGCAGAAGCAGGCAGCGCATGGCTTGGACCCTTGTCTGAGTAAGGAACTGGCTGGATAGCTGGGCCCAGAGAATGATGGTGAATGGAACTAAATCCAACTGGCAACTGATCATGAGTGGTGTTCCCCAGGGTTGGTGCTGGGGTCTGTCCTCTTCAATATCTTTATTGATGACCTGGATGAGGGCACTGAGTGCATCCTCAGTAAGGTTGCAGATGACACCAAATTGGCTGGGAGTGTGGATCTGCCTGGGGGTAGCGAGGCCCTACAGAAGGATCTGGACAGGCTGGAGAGCTGGTCTGAAGCCAATGGGATGAGGTTCAACAAGACCAAATGCTGGCTCCTGCTATTTGGCCACAACAACCCCAGGCAGCACTACTGGCATGGGGCAGAGTGGCCGGAAAACTGTGTAGAGGTAATGGACCTGGGGGTATTGATTGATGCTTGGCTGAACATGAGCCATCAGTGTGCTGGGGTAGCCAAGAAGGCCAATGGCATCCTAGCTTGCATCAGAAACAGTGCTGCCAGCAGGAACAGGGAAGTGACTGTGCCCCTGTACTCAGCCCTGGTGAGGCCACACCTCGAGTACTGTGTCCAGTTTTTGGGCCCCTCACTGCAAGAAAGACACTGAGTCCCTGGAGCATGTTCAAAGAAGGCCAACAAAGCTGTTAAGGGGTCTGGAGCACAGGCCTTATGAGGAGCAGCTGAAGGAGCTGAGATTGTTGAGTCTGGAGGAGGGTCAGGGAGGTGGCCTCACCAGCCTCTGGAGGTGTTCAAGGAACTTTTGGACATTGTGTGGAAGGTCATGGTTCAGTGAGCACTATTGGTAATTGGTGGATGGTTGGACTGGATGACCTTGTAGGTATTTTCCAACCTTCCTGATTCTGTGATTCTGTGAAATTTCTTTATCATGACAGAAAGTATGGCCGCATATTTTCTGTTGCTCCCAGGACCGTGTTTAGCCAAGGTATCAAAATTCATGAAATGATATGTCATAACTTGAGTTCGCAGTGCACTGTGACCACCCGGTATCCTGGTTTCAGCCCAGACAGCATTAATAGCACAGGAATGTTTGGTTGTTGTTGAACAAAGGGTATGTGCCCGGGGCTGGGCTGGGCTGCTTGGTGGGGCAGTAGTACTGCCATGATGTGGGGCAGTGGGCTGAGCCAGGCCACATACAGCCTGTGGCCTGTGGGTCAAACACACCTGACTTAAGGCAAGGTGTGTGTATCTGTGTGCAATGAACATCGTAACTGCAGACCTAATGTCTCATAGACACAGGATGATCCGTCCTGAAGATACACATATGAAGGAAACAGGCTGTTGATCCCGCACTCACATCCACTAGAGAAAGATACATGACATTTAGGATCCAATTTTGTAACTCTATTATATTTCGTTGGTTAGTTTCACTGATGTAATGTTTCAAGATGTAAAATTAGCAAGATCAGCAGAGATATTAGTAAATGTCAAAAGGGATTGTGCATGATACATTTTCTGTCTCAAGGGAGACTGAGAATAAATAGCAAAGGTTACACTTCAAGTCATCCCAGAATAATATGTCTGTTTCTGTGGTATTATTTATAGTAGATATAAGTCCTGAGACTCAATGACTGTCAATTTTGAATGTGCATTGTGCAGAAAATGTTTTTTTCAAGACTCCCTTAACAGCCAATAGGGACAAAAACCACACCAATCAGGTATTTTGCTGACATGTGGTAGGCAACTGTTTTAAGGCTATGAAGAATCCCCCTATGTTTGTGCTCATCTCTCTTCACTGCCTTTTTATGGAACTGTTAAATGGTTGCAGATAAGTGACTTGAATCCCATCCAAAATGATTATAGAATATCCACAGTAGCCCTTACTTTCTAATTCTTCCATCAGATGCAGAATCAGTCCCCACTTTGATAAAGCACAGCATAGTATGTTTGAGAGTACTTACAATTTGATGCCCATATGCAGCTAACAAGGCTTTTGCTATGACAATATGTCTCTATCTGCATGTTATGGCAGTTGGTCATAATTGCGTCTGCCTATAGCAGTTTATGGTCATAGTAAGATATTGACACATTTAACAGCATCCATTTAAATTTCATAAATATTGTAAGTGCCAACCCTTCCATTAAAACAGAAACAAAAGATATAAATAGTCAGAGGCAGATTAGTAGTGTTTTAAAAACAAAAACAGTGTTTTAAGCAGTGCCATGTGGCAGCCAGGGCCGGTAACATATTGCTATAGCAGTGAACTACAGAGTTAGTTAGCTAAATAAGAAAATCTGCACAGAAGGAGGGAAAATAAATAAATAAATAAATAAATAAATAAATAATAATAGTAATAATAATCCTCAAAGTGCAAAATTCCAAAATTTCTGAAAAGTCCTACCACAAAAACTTTCCAGGTCTAAAAAGAAATTGTCCAAGACTTACATTTTCCTAAAGGTCTTTTCAGTAATATAAGAAAATAAAAAAAATATAGAATTGTCAAAATCTCTTTCCCATTGAAAACTAATCAATATGTGTAAAAATTATACTGATTGTATATGGTGACTACCGTTTAGAAAGACTAACCTATAATATTATGATTGTGTACAGAAATACCTCATTAATATAATATCTCTGTATGTACATAATTAGAGCTATTATAATAGTGGATTGCAAAACTGCAGGGTGTTTTGTTTCTTTTTTTTTTTTTTTTTTTCTTTTTTTTCCCCTTAGAAATCTAGCTAGATGATGCTTTCCTCTGTGAAATCATTTTATCCTACACTCCAGGATAAGATCTGTCTTTCTCTATCACATAACCTAGAAGATGAAGTGATCTGCAACAGAATTTGTAACTATACTATTGATGTATCCATGCAGAGGCCGATCTTAATGACAGCAGGGTTTCTTCAAGAACATGTATGGATCATTTACTTTTACAGTTCTTTCACTTATTAGAAGCTTACTGTCATCATTACAGATGTGCTTGTGAGCAGATGCTTTTCAAGTTAACACATTAGCTACCATTTATGTGCTGTCTGCTTGATACAGATACATTTGGCTTGTCATCTAAACTTGGAGAAGACCCATAGATTCAAACAGGATCAAACATGCTGCTAACTTTTTAATCAATTTTGGTAAAGATCTCCAAGAAGATTAGTTACAGAAACTATTATTTTGAAAATTATCTGGTTTGGGAGCCAATTTCTTTACTATTTGCAATGTTTGTGGGATTTTTGTTGTTGTTATTGTTTTTTTGGTTTTGTTCTTTAAATATTTTTAAAAGGCATGTCATATATTAAGATCACTGCAGATATTCTGATAGACAAAATTAGGGAATACCTTCTCATCGGTTTTGTCCTTCACATAATAACTTCACTGAACCTTAGTAATTATTGAGGAAATAATTTCAGTCTATGTAGCCATAGAACACTAAAGCCTTTGTAGTCCAGGTATATTAAGTCCCAGCATCAAACATCAGGTTATTGACTTGGTCAACTGTATTGCCTAACCTACCCATTTATATACCACTGTATGTATGGATGTGAATTTTGGGGACCAGAGAAACAGAGAAAAGGTTAGCTTACTCACTTGGAAACACAGCTGGAAAATAATCTTTTGTCATGAAATTTAGACATCTAATTCTGTCTTCCTCATTAGTTGAGTAGAAAGAGCATTCACTGCAAGGATGTAAAACGATGTATTAAATACAGTCTTGGTGTGTCAAGTCTCATGTTACAAAGCCAGAGGCAATCCATTACAATAGAATTTCTCAATTTACTAATCTACAAACAAAATAAATTAATCAAATAGAGAAATAAGTGAAATGGAGGCTTCAGCTCTTTTAATCTTTTAATCAAAGGCTTAGCGGCAGAGTATTATAATGAAGACCCCACAAGTCTTCATTACTTGAATGTTAAATTCATTAGTGTTACTATGAAGTTTAATAAATTATTTAAAATAGCCTTGTCAAAATAAATGAACAAAGTACATTCTGTGATACTCTAGCATTTTTTTTTATTATTATTATTTTTTTTCCTTCTTCCCATTGTGTCTGCTTGTGCGCTTTATAGTTCAAGAATTAGTTGATTCACAGTGGAGATGGGTTTTAAAGGCTATTATTGTAAGTGGGAGTCTTACAACTAAACTTGGTGGGAGTCTGAGAGGGCCCCAAGTGTCCTTGTATCAATGAAAATAAGTAATGTCCTATTGTTATCTCTA
Source organism: Excalfactoria chinensis (assembly GCF_039878825.1). Classification (NCBI taxonomy): domain Eukaryota; kingdom Metazoa; phylum Chordata; class Aves; order Galliformes; family Phasianidae; genus Excalfactoria; species Excalfactoria chinensis. The sequence continues at coordinate 154,335,325 of NC_092825.1, read as the reverse complement.
ATTAGCCACAAACATGACAGAGCAGGGCCTGTCTGACTCTATGACTCTATGACTCTATGACACTTTACAGCACTTAATGCAATGGGGCCTCCATTCTACTAGGAATATCTCCATTAATATAACAGTTTCTTATGAATACAATTATTTCAAATTTTTGCTATGTATTCAATACTTGTTATTATTATTATTTAATTAATTACCTGTTTCTCAAAGGTTCTAATATTTGGATAAATAAAATATGTATTATAACATCTGTCAAGTAGCTGTTATCAAGAATTACAACATTTTAACGGCATCTTTAATAGCAGTCAAATGGTCAATGTAGGAGAAAATAGAATGTTTTAGAGGGAATTCAATATTTTTTTAAAGTAATAAGCACTCATAAAGAAATACATACATATGTATTTCTGTTTATTCAGGTGTACATAAAACTCTGGGTTTAGTTATAATCTGCTATTTGAGCAGATAACCAGATGCTTTTGAACTCCAGAGGAAGTTTTCCCTTCTACAAAACTGACACAACAGACACCTCAACAAACAAATAAATAAATAATAATAAAAAGGAGGAAATACTGTATGGTTGAAAGAATGCAACAATGAACACCTGATACTAATTAGTAAAAGAAAATTCCTATGATAGCCTTTCTTCTCGGGAAATGTAGTTTTACTCTCCTCAACATGGTGTTCTCCCTAATGGTCACAGTGGCTGGAGACAGTATGTGAATTTTATTATATGAAGTATAAATGGTAAAGTTCAACTCAGATCATTCCTATATAACACCTGGGAGCCTTCAATTTCCATGAAATTCTCATATAAAGTATGGAGTATGTAATACTTAAACCTTATCTGCAAGAAGGCAAAATCATTCTTTAATCCTTATTAATAAAACAATCCATCTTTCATATTATAATCTCTGATTTTATTTTCATGAAGAAAACAAAATCTTCTAGACCTATGTGCATTATCTTCATTTCAATGATGTAAAATACTCTGTCTACTGAATTTATTCTGCTTTGGAATTGCCCTGGATAGTCATACATTGAGTGTGAGTAGTGAGGAAAAGGTATTATTCTTAGGTTGTAATGTTTCTTCCTCATTTGGTTGGATAAATTCCCATTAGTGTGTGTTCATATGTGAGTGAGAGGGAAGCTGCTGGCACTTTTCTCAGTTCCTTAGTAATCTCAAAAGTCCTGGCTAAGCCTGACTGCTAAAGTATTGCTGATTTTCATTGTCATCTTCTACTAATGTGAAGGAAGAATGTTCTACCTTCTTAAGAGTTATATGCCAAACCACGTCTGTCTCTCTTACACCTTTATAGGGCATACACATATTCTATGTATCCCAATTACATGCTTTAGCAGCAGATCATATCTTTCCTAGTACTATTTCTTAGGGGCAATAAGACTCTGCAGACATGAAGTAGTAGATCTAAAAACAATTATCTTTCTGCCACAAAATATTTTGTGGGGAGTCCTTTCACGTGTCTAAGCCTTTGGAAAATAGAGTCACAGCAATATGTTTCCTGCTTTTTATTTGTATGACGTGGTAAAAGGGACAGTTGGTTCCCAAAAGCACCGTTTCAGTTTATTTGGAGAATCAGCCCTGCATTGCTACCTATCTGTTACACTCTCATCTCTCACTGTAAGAACATAAGACTTCTTTCTCATGAAAGCTTATATTTTTCAGAAATGGATAAGTATACCAGAGAAGACTGGCATGGTATAATGCCACATTCTGGCTCAGTTTGAACCCTTATAGCAGATAAATATGAAATGTCATAACAGATGTCTGCTTAAAATGCAAGGGCTCTGCTTGTGAATCTTATGTAAGGTTCAGCATCGCTTGTTCTCACAGTTGACGGTGAAGTGGGTCTGGCTCCCAGCCCAGGTCTCTCACACAATGATTAACCTGCGACTACATGGCACCATCTGGTACTGTCTCAGGTAGGAAACATATATAAATGACTGAACAGTTACGCTTTTCCTTCTGTAAGCAGAGTAATATTTGAGGAATAGAACATTTTTCTTTTCCCAGGCAGAACTGCCTTGAATTATTTCATGTACAGATAAAATACCCAACAAGCACTAAACGCTCTCCTAAAAACATGCTTGGGTCTCTTTCACTCCTGCTTTGTTCAGACACATTCTTACTTTTTCTGTCTTTTTCTCCCTTCTCCCTTTGCCCCTTCCTCTGTAGTCCCTCCCTGCCTCTTTCCCTTCTGCTTTTCCTCTCTCACTCCCATTCTTTCTCCTTCCTGCCCATCTTTCTTACCTCTTTCCTTTCTTTCTTTGCTTCTTTCCTTCTTTTCCTCTTTTTCTTCTTTTGATCTTTTGTACACTTTCAATCCATTGTTCCTGAACACTGTTCTTGAGAAAGAGGCGTGATTAACCAGCAACGCTGATCTGCCCTATTTCCTGTTCTGTTCTATTTTTTTCTTTCCTCTGGAGAAGTACTTCTGTACATAAGCTTTTTGTAAGTCAGTACATGAAGTAAATAACCAGAATCAGCTCAGAAAGAATGATGACTCCCAGGGCTCACGTGATGGCATGACCCCTACTTACAGGGAAAATTCTGCCTCTTTGGAAATGTCTCATGGCCAGTTTAAATGAATGTTCACACAAGGAAACAATATTAAGTGAATGGAGAAAAATGCAGGTGAAAAGGATCACCTTCCATCTTTCCCATTATTTTACGTTAAAATTAGAAGGCAAATAAGCAGAATAGTTCATGACAGTCTTATCTTTTATTGCCGGTAGGAGAATGCTTACTGTTACCCAAGCAAATCATACTGCAATATAACTTCAACATTTTATACTGGATATTATTATAGGCACATATCACTATAACATACTGCTTTCATTTTGAACCCATCATGGTACTGTAACAGTTTTCTAGCAACACACATTAAATTTAAAAAGGAAAAAATGAGTGGGAGGTATAGTACTCAATTATATCTTCTGTAGCTTCTGTTTTACAGGCTTTATCGTTAGACTTGGTTTTCATTACTAGTTCACTGTAGGAATTGGGATTTACTTTGTATGTATGCCATTTTATTTTGAGAGTCTCCGGGGCTTTTAAGAGCATTCAACCTTCTATACACTGTGGTATTTAATTTGCTTGCTTATTTATTTTTTTTTTTTCATAGTTTTTAATTTTATTTAAATTAATTGTTACTTTGATCAATGATTTTCACGTCTGTATACGGTTGGGATGCTGGGGAAGAAAAGTGTTTTCAGTGAAGTTTCATGAGGTTTGGGGAGACTTACTTATATGCAAAATATGTCACTATTAAAACTCTTTCATTTGAGGTGGTAGAAAGAATGTTTATTCAGTTTATTCTTCAGTCAGACCTAGATACACAGAAGAAATAGTGGTTCTCAAATTACCACATTTTTGGGAGGAAGTAGATGATTTTATAGAGTAAAAGACCTCCTTTATTGCTACTTACTTTTGTGAAGAAATTTTAGATAATAATAATTAAGATCTGTTTTTTCATTTTATCTTTTTTTAAATTATGGCAAAATATGCATAACAATTGATCTTGTTAATCCATTAGCAAAGGGCTAATCTGAAATTCATCTCTGTCTAATACAGTATCACTATATCTTCATTTCATTAGTTAAATACAAGATTAGAGAGATGTCCAGAAGATTCATCCTTGTTCACTGGCAGTCACTAGTGGATAATATGAAGGTGACTGCAGTAGGTGGCATCTACCTGTAAACAAGCTAGGACCTTTATTTAGTAACCACTACCTAGGGAAAGGCCTTTTCATAGAAACATTTGACTTGGACGAGACCTTTAGAAATCGTCTGGTGATGAACATGGACATCTATAGCTAGATCAGGCTGCTGATCAGACAGTCTGCTGATCAGAGCCCCATTAAGCCTGATCTTGAATGTTTCCAGGGACGGAGCATCCACCACCTCTCCAGGCATCCTGTTCCAGTTCTTCATTACTGAGCCCACTACTTGAGCCTGTTTAGATCTCTCTAGGTGGTATCTGTTCTCTCAGGTCTCTCAAATGCACCACACAGATTGGTGTCACCCAGAAACTTGCTGAGGGTGTACTCAGTACTGCTGTTGAAGTCACTGATTAAGATATTAAAGAGCATTACTTCCAGTATCGACTCCTGAGGGATACCACTCATTACCATCTTTTGATGATTAGTTTCCATGTCTAGTACATCGTTGTCCCCAGAGGTACTATATGTAAACTCCACTACTTGTACTACATGTACAAAATGAGTGTTTACACCAATAGTTTGATTTATGTAAAAATATTATATACACGGCTTCTCTGGCTGATATCTAGTACTTTTAATCAAAAATTTCAACTGAAAAGTTCATAATGATACCTTATAAAACTGAAGAATGTTCTAGTTTGTTCAAAACAGAAGAGGCAGCAAATTTTCATTAAGGGTCTGACTGAGATGAAAAAGATAGAATCAAAGGTTTATTAATTTGGTTTCCATTTATTTATACTGACATATGACTCAAGCAGCTTATTATATACTAGTGATAAATAATGCTGTGTGAATTCAGTCTTCCTTCCCGCTATTGTTGCCAATGAAAGAACTATGCTATCAGAAAATTATTGAGAAACATAATTAAACAGTGATATTTTTTTTGAGATGACAATCAGGAGTGAATCAGCATCTGAGAGTTTGGATTACCACTGTAGCATGTATGGTCCTTTCTGTCCTGCTGATGTCTGAGCCTCTGGTGAAGTGAGAAACGTGAGTGTGTGGGGTCAAGGTGAGTCATCACAGCTGGGCTTCAACTTTTGTTTACCCAAATATCTGCCTAGAGTGTCATCAGAATTATGATGGAGTGCTGTGGAGTTGATGGGTAGGAATCGACCACTAAAGAAATGGAGTGAATCTGGGTACTAGTACTCAACTCAAATCTTGTCAAAACTGCTATGGCTGTGTTATTGACATAGTAGCAAGCCTAATTGTATTGGCTTTATTTAGACACAAATTATATGAAATTATATATAGATATACTTGGAACTGTAATATTACTAAAAGCAAAAATCCCTCTCTGTGTATATAAACATACATTTATATATGTATAAACACATACACATTTGTGGATAAAGCTGAATACGTGTAAATACACACACACATATATATATACACATACAAAACCATATTCCTGTAAGTGGGGAAAAAAGACCTGATATCTATATCAAATGGATACTTCTCACTATGCACAGCCTCAGCAAGTATTTTTAATAAGATGTTAAGTCAAGGGGGATGGGAATTGAAGTGAAGGGCTATATAGATGTGATCCATAGTCCTGTCGTCTCTGTAGTGACTGAATAACTGTGTATCACAGCCTGTAAAAAAACCTCACAACGCGAAGAGAGCATTTGAAAAAAACATCAGCTCAGTCTTTCTTTTCAAATGTTACTGCTTACAGAAAGTCACCAGTATGATAAGAATTTAAAATCCTATTAGGCACTTCAGATTTTTTTTCTGTAATTTGACATGAAAGTCTTTTTGTTAGTGACTTTCATATTGTATTAGCTATAAAGAGGGAATGAAGAAGTAGGTTCTGGCTGCCGGCCAAGTCTGAGATGCAATCCTACCACAATAAATTCCAGGATGAATGGCAGAAGCATGCAAATGAGTTACAAACTCAGATGAGCAAATGTGGCACATGCAGGCTGGCATGAAAGTGCAACAACCTCTATTTCTGCTAGGACAGAATTGCTTTGAATTTGCAGGGCAGAGCATGGGCTCAGAGCTGTTTTTTATCCTTTAGTCTCACATACAGAGACGAATGCTTCTTTAGCAAGTTGGACAACGTCTGTTCCACCTTATTAAGGATCATTCTTACACAAATCCTCTTCCCAATTCGCGGATATAATTTCATCTCCCTATTGTAATTTGCTTCAGGAGGCTTACTGTCTAATATTTCTATTTTCTTAGAAACCTCAAATATTTAGCAGAGCAGTATAGCTCAGCACCTCTCAATCCCTATTTGAGTGTGGAAAGAGAATAAAATATGTGCACGGTATAAATTAGGCTTCAGAATGATATACATTCATTTAAGGGGGTAAATGGAAAGAAAGAATCAACAGATTATGAGCCTAGTTAGTACACCTATCTACAGAGAGACTTAACTAGGAAAGAAAATCCATATCTAATTAAATAGAAAATTGCAGGGCAAATTATATGTGTGAAAAAAGAAAAAAAAAAAAAAAAAAAACACATTAAATAATGTGTACCTTTACACATCCAATGTTACATGAAAATACCTAGTTTTTTTTTTTGTTGTTTTGTTTTGTTTTTTGTTTTTGTTTTTTGGTATGTGGACTTCAGAGCTGATAAAAGCTCTTCTCCTTCAGCCTCCAACAGAAACTCAAACTCTGAATGACACAACGAACAGATTTATGCAATTCACTTGTGGTGTCACTAAACCTTAACATAAAATTATACTGCTGAAAGTGAAAAGAGCTCAGAGGAGACAGCAGCCAACATTTACCTAGCAGTCAAGGTACCGTACTGATAGTGCTATGAATGGATGATATAGGCCAAGTATTGCAAAGCTATTTCTTTGCTTTCAGAAGTAACAGATTTAAAATAGCAGAATATAGTAAAGAAATCAAAGAAGTGCACGCACATAAAGTCATATTTCCCAAATCCTGTTTTTTGAATGTGTTTGAAATTATTTTCTATTAACTTTAAAATGGATGTGGGAATATTTAAGTATTTACCTAATTTATTTATATATTTAAATAAATATTTAGTACAGATGTATTAGTTGTCAGTGTCTGGAAGTGCTAACCTGGACTTAGTAGAATGCAGTCTGTCCACAGTTTTCTCAATAACTAACCTAGTGTGCTGCAAGTTCTTTTCAAGTACTGTGCCTCAGTGCCTCAATTTCTAAAATGAGAATAGTATTTCATATTAAGATATATGTCTGAAAAGAACAACAGAATACTTCTATATAGAAATCTGTGCTTTGAATGAAAGATGATTAGAAATGTGGAAAAAAAAAAAAAAAAAGTTAAAAGAAAAAAAGCCTGTAATTATATTACCATCAGGATATGTTGGTGATCAGCTCAGGATAAATTTGGGTTAGTTATTATGCTTTTTAATTTAACATCTGCAAGACCCAAGCTTGAATCTTAAACAATGATTTTTGAAAGCCGTCTAATCTAAACTGCTGCTTATAATATATTATGTTTTTTTTAACATAAAAAAAAAAGAAAAATCATACATATTTATAAACATATACATGTGGATATGCTATGGAGTAGCTGTAAAAGATAAACCTAAATGACAGTGCATGGAAGGAGAGAAAATACATGCAAGAAAGAGCTCACATTTCAAAGTAAAACTGAACTTTTTTTCAAAGCGCTTTAATATATATATATTATTTTCCAAGATACAGAACTTCAAAGACTCGGGTAAAAATGTAGATAAATAGATTATTTTTATGCTGCTGAAGTGACTCATCATTTCAGCAACGCTTGCGATATTTTTTATGGATCTCCTCCTCAAATTACTTGAGTTCTGTCTTATAAAAGATATGCTCCTTTTATCTACATTATTTTTTATCTTCTCACTGAACAAAAAAAAACCAAAAAAACAAAAAACAAAAACAACAACAACAAAAAAAAAAACAGAAACTTTATAATCACCTACAATACATTGTTTGATGTCGGCACTAGACCACTCAACAAATGTAGAAAGGTGTGATTACTAGGGTATATGAAAGACTGATGATAGTCACTACAGTGATTTTTACTTACCTAAAAGAAAATAAAACATAAACAAGTGGAATAATGTCTATATAGAAAGCTTATTACAGTCTTGGAACAAAGTTGGAGGCTCCAGGTTTTTAGTTGGTTTGTGTTCGCTACACAGCATCTATGCCAACTGATCTCTCCTATTTTGAAGCCACCTTGTTGGCCATTATTCTGTCCTAGAATTTACTGTCTGATGCTGTGAGCAGATGGCACCCACTAAACCTTGGGCTGCACTTTGCATTAGCTAGAAAAGTTTAAACTGGCATTTAATGTAAAAGTTTGTACAGATCTGGGGCTTGAACCTGAGTAATCCACATATTCAAGTGGAAATTAAACATCTGACTTCTCTTGGCTGTGATTTGATTACCTGGATAATTTAGAGGATCTAGCTTTGGCATTTTACGGGACTTCAGCCTTGTTTAGGACATGTGACCCCAGATGACGTTAGGATTTAGGAAGCATTAAAGAGGGAGAACAATCACAGTCTTACTTGTCCTTCTTGTTGTAGGTACTTTAGAATCATAACTTTAAAGATGACTTTTAAAGGTCATCTAGTCCAACTTCCCTGCAATGAACACGGAGATCTACAGCTAGATCAGGTTGCCCAAGGCCTGTTCCAGCCTTACCTTAAAAGTCTTCAGGGATAGCTCATCAACCATATCACTGGGCAATTTGTTTTCTCACTGTAAAATACCTTTTCCCTATATCCAACTAAATCTCTTTAAACTTGAAGCCATTTTCCCTTGTTCTGTCACCACAGAACCTGGTAAAAGCCTGTCCGCTTCTTTCCTGTAGCTCCCTTTTAGATACTGAAAGGCCACTATCAGATCTCTTTGGAGCCTTCTCTTCTCCAGGCTGAATAGCCCCATCTCCCTCAGCCTGCCCTCATAGCAGAGTTGTTCTATACCTTGAATCATTATTGTGGCCCTCCTCTGGATTTGCTCCAACAGTTCTATGCCTCTCTTGTTCCATGAGCTCCACATCTGGATGCAATACTGCAGGTGATTTTGTTGTGTCTGTTTTTCATGTTGTTGTTATTTATTGCATGGTATGATTTTCTCCATAAACAGCATTTTAATAATCCAGAATGTTTTTGATAAAAATATTTAAAATGTATCTTCAGATAGATGGTATCTTCCTAATACATTATAATCCTTCCAGGAGATAGTAAGTGTAAGGGCTTGCAGAAGCTTTCAAACACACTGTAAAAGATCTAAGTAATGACAGTTCTTTCAAAACTTTTTTTTTTCATTAAAATCCTCTGTGTAGTTTGTGATGAATATTACATCCAGAACCATGCTTTCCCTCCCCCCCCTACACACAGAAAGGCACCATCCTGCTGAGGGAGAGTGCAAGAAAAAGGGTATTTCCATAAAAATCATATCAAACAAATAATTTTCCCCAACACACTGATAAAAATCCTCCTCTACCTCCCAGAACTTTTTCAAGGAAAGATATTCACAGCTTTATTATCATTTCTTTCTAGAAATATGGATAAAATCTGTTCAGAAACTTTATTCACATTGCTATTCTTCGAGCACAATAGGTGAACAAACCTTCAATTACTTACTATTCACAACATTAGCAAAATTGGTATTTATAGCAAATGCATGGGCGCAGCCTAGATCTGACTGTGACATCCTGTCACAGTATACCACTTGCAGCAAAAAAAGGCTTTTATTGACAGTCTTACTTTCTTCCTAGTTTCATCTTTTTTTTTTTTTTTTTCCCTTATAATCTCAGAAAAATCCCCAATGAAAAAGGAAGAGTATAAAGCCTTCTAAAAAATTAGTAAAGTACTTTAAGATGATCCACCTGCTTTAAAGCTGCAGATATACTAACGTTTGTATAATCAGCTTTCTGATGGAAAACTTCAAAGCTTCTGAGCTACCTGCAAACAGCACTGCCTGTAGCAGTGGGGCAAGGAGAAGGAGAGAGGATTGACAGGAGAAAGGACAGATGGCAGGTGGGAAAAGGAATTACAGGCTTTAGCTGCCTCATGGTTAAACTTAACAGTATTACTATTTCAGAAAATTAAAGTGAAAGAAATGTATACTGCTGTTGCTTTTATCACCAGTCATAACTATTTAATAAAGGCAGTGTGCTCTGTGCTGGTTGTGGATCTTGGTGCAAAGGTCACAAGAGAAAAAAATACTACCACCCACTCAGTGTGCAGTTCCCATTTCAGTACAGCTGTAGTCTGCTTGATCTCTGGAAAGAAGTTTTAGCCCAGAGAGCACACTCTCCTATCCCCTTGAGGAAGGAAAACCAAACCAAACAAAACAGAACAACAACAACAAAAATTATCTCTGCTCCATTTTGGTTTAGTGAATGTATGGTCTTAGTGGGTGGAGAAATAAAAACAAAAGTTGCCCAACAGGGAGAAGAAGCATAAAACCCTACAAAGGTCCCTAGAAGAAAGGACCCCCCGGTGGCGCACGGTGTTAGAACCGCCGTTTGCAACACCAGAGGGCCCGGGTTCGAATCCCTCTTGCGGCGCAGAGGGTAAAACTGCTGCTCTGCTACTCTAGAGGGCTCGAATCCCGGGAGTTGGACTCGATGATCTCTAAGGTCCCTTCCAACTCGCACGATACTATGATACTATGATGTTGTGCTTTACATTTGGGTGGGGCCTCTGCCTTAGGCATTTTCCATTTGTAAGTCAGCAGAGCTGGTGGCAAGGCAGACTTTGTCTCAGAGCTTTACCACTAAAAACGCAATCATCAAATAGGAGCTCAGCTTTGAACAACATGCACTCAAAAGCATCATTTTATATTGCATGTTTTTGCAGCTGGTGCTTGCACAAAGGAAAACGCAGGAAATAATAGGAAAAGGCTTTGGTGACTTGTGTAGTGAGGCATGTATTCCTGGAGTAGACTTCACACTAGTCATTAATAAAGTCAAAGCAATTTAAAAAAAAATAGTAATAACAGTATTCCCCACTTTTCCTTATTCATACTCATTTTTATCTTAAATGGGTTTTGTTTCCTCTCTTGGTGAAACAGGGCCTGTGTTTTGGGTGGGCTGAAGATTTCTGAGCCAGTTCCTCAGCTGGCCTCGTTAAAGCCTATTTACATGAAGGCGGTGGTGCTAAGCCAATTTGCACCAGCTGTGAAGTCAGGACTCCATGTATTTGTATTCATAGGAATAAATGTCTGATGCAGTTTTGATTGGTGATTGAATACTGCCAGGTCCTAAAGCGCTGGGTTCTCATTAACCACAGCAGTGATGATTATTACCCTAGGCTTGATTCAGGCTCTCTTAAATCATTTCTAAATTGTAATTTCGTTGGATCTAAGCTCTTAAAGGTGTGTCTGCATAGATAAGTGCAGTCAAATACACAGATTTTGCCCAGCATGTTGAAATAACTGGAAATGGCCAGTTATGGTCATGTGAACTGTGACCTATACTGCATTTGGGTAGCAAGCAATATGGTTACAAAAAGCCTCTGAACCACAGCCACTTTGTGCCTGTGAAGCACTCAGTGAGGACTGAAACTGTCAATTTATATTTCTCCCTATGTATTTCACACAAGATTTCTTGAAGGTTCTTTAAAAACGTCTCCTAATCCATCTATGTACCTAAAACTCCTACACTGTCAGTGAAAAACTCTTAACACTTCATATTGCTGTTGATGAATCACAGGTACCTACATTATGACTCTTCTGATTTAGTGCAAGAAAGAAGATGAATAGTCTCTCCCAGAAGGCTCTATCAACAGGATATTCTCACACAGCACCAATTCTCCCAGAGAATACCAACCTCCCCAAGAAGATGCAGTGTGGAGGAGGATGCAGAGCTTGTCCGAGAGCATGAGGGCTTTGGTACACATTTGTTACTCCTGCCTGCCTACCAGGCCTTGGAGCTGCTCTTCTAATGAGGTTACAAACAAGATGTGTGTAAGTTTGTGCTCTGCACTTTCTATTTAAAATGGGTTTGTAAAACAAGAGGGGTGCGAGAGATGAAGTGGAAAGCAGAGACTAAGTAATGGAAAGACCGATGTGTTGCTATTGCAACAATCACAATCATAAGATCATCCTTGAAAAAAAATCTAAGATGTAAAATTCCAGTTTAAAAAAAGCAAAAAACAAACAAAACAAAACAAATAAACAAAAAAATCCCCACAAAACAATAGGACCTGAAAGAAGACTGTTCCGTGCCTGAGAAGCACTTTTATTTGCCTTCCTTAATGACACTGGGAGCTTTTATGATATTTGGTATACCAGTTTCTTCAGTTTGGTGTAAAGCCATTGGCACACACTGTAATGTATCTGTCATCATAGAATCATAGAACGATTTGAGTTGGAAGGAACCCTTAAGTTCATCTAGTTCCAACCCCCTGCTATAGGCAGGGACACCTCACTCCAGACCAGGTTGGTCACAGTCCCATCCAGCCTGGCCTTCAATGCTTCCAGGGAGGAGGCAACCACAGCCTCTCTGGGCAACATGTTCCAGTGTCTCACTACACTCACAGTAAAGAATTTCTTTCTAACATTTAGTTTAAATCTACCTTCTTCCAGTTTAAAACCATTTTCCCTCATCCTTTCAATACCCACCCTTCTAAAAAGTCCCTCCCCAGCTTTCCTGTACTTTCCTGTAGCTTTCAGGTACTGAAAGGCTGCTATGATGTTTTCTCAGAGCTTTCTCTTATCCAGGCTGAAGAGCCCCAGCTCTCCCAGCCTGTCCTCACAGTGGAGGTGATCATCAGTGGTGCTGTCTTCAATCTGTGAATTTAACAAAATTATTGAGGCACTGACTGTTGGCAACTTTGTGCTGATTCAGAAAACACTGAACTGCCCTTGCCATTTTCCTCTACCAACCTTCAGTGGTGTTGTCTGGTAGACACACACTAAGTTGGGGAGGAGGATGGGAAGAGATTTGTAAGCACTGACTAAAGAGCTATGATATTGTAACTGATGTTTCCAAGAAAGAAGTGTTTGTTTCATCCATTGGGTTTAAGAACAAGGAAGGAGAAAGCTTTAAAAACGTAAGCTTTAAAAATTCTGCAGTTTTGTTTGACTTGTATGAAGAATATATAAACGATAAAGGATTAAGGGAAAAATATAAATGAGAATGAATATATTAAGCCAGATTTGAGGCTGCAAGGCTCTACCAGAATTATCAGGTATGTCTGCAAAGACAGTATTAGCATATGCATTGCAAAGCAGTGGAAACGTAATTGTGATGACAGTTATGAGCCCATAAGAAATATATACAGAAAGATAGGACTTTGGGGAGAAATTCAATTTTAGCACAGAACAGCCTGGTTCCATCTCTAATACTGAGTATTTTTTTTAGCTAGTGCATTTGGATTACAGCTTTCCTGATTCTTCATAGTGCTTCCAGCGTCTGCAAAAATTACGATGGCTGTGGGGCTGATAAAGCTTGCACCAGCTGGCAATGGGTTGCTGAAGAGTCTGTCAGTGTAAGCGCAGCCAGGGCACATGTTGTCCTGACGGCTCCTGCCCTGTCTCTGTGTGCTTCTGAGATGCCTTCAAGGCAGGCAGGCAGGGAAAAGGCTTGCTGGCAGTGATGTGCTTCTGCTTCTGTGCCTCATGCAGAGGGAGATCACCTAAGTAAGAATCTGTACATCTATACTTATGCCTCTAAAAGGCAGGAATGGAGTGCTGAAGGGATTTTGTCTCTGGAATTGTAAAACCAGAATAAAGAGGCAGACATTTGTATGAGAACAGGTGAAAAGCTAAACCTAAATCATGTTGGTGCCAAAGTTTGTCAGTAACACAGGGAAATGGCCAGAGTTCACTGTAGTCTTCTGAGGTACCTAGGTGTGGCCTCAAGAAGATGAGACACCTTTTGCTTTCTAAGCTTAGTTGTCTTAGTTCTAGGTTCCTGTGCAAACTATGTCAAACCAGGAGCCTTGTCCTGCTTAGTCAACACCTCAGCCATATATCAGAATGGGAGGCCCTAAGCAGAATGGTCTGAGTTGAAAAGGACCACAATGATCATCTAGTTTCAAGCCCCTGCTATGTGCAGGGTCGCCAACCACCAGACCAGGCTGCCCAGAGTCGCATTCATAGTATCATAGTATCATAGTATCGTGCGAGTTGGAAGGGACCTTAGAGATCAAACCCAGCCTTGAATGCCTCCAGAGATGGGACATCCACAGCCTCCTGCTGAAATGGTGCCTACTAACATCCCTAGAGAGCAAGTAGACACCAAAGTACTCATTTATTTTTTCTATGAGATGCCCCTTATGGACAAAGCACCCAAACAAGTCAGGAAGACTTTTTGTTAATATTTTGGTCAGCTACTTACTATCAGTCAGTGGTGAAACTTCAAAGCCTAATTCACTTTGTATATCTTGTCTGGATATCACCATACTATATGGGCTGTGGAAGAACTGGATGCAGTGTGGAAGGATGAAATGAGATAGTAAACACTTTCTCAACACCCTACCTTTATTTCCTTGTATTGTCTTCTTTATTTGCATTTTAACCTAGTGGCTTCTATTGTTCCCACCTGGCCCTCCCCTTCCATTGAGCTGCAGTTTTCCTTACTCTCATTGCTCTACTCCTTGTGCATAACTTTGCTGGAAGCAAGACTAATAAGATTTTCCATCTACAAAGCACAGACGGCACTTTCAATGCTTCAGAGACTGACAATCTTGTTTGTCTCACTTCCTGGTCATTAACAGAGGGAAGAGAGGAATCAGAGGTGCATCAAGTACCTTTAAAGGCTAGGAGAGGAAAATGGCCCCTTATCAGCACTGCTGAGGAGTAAAGGTGGCTGAGGAACAGAGAACATAATAGAGAAATGAGATGCAGTGTTCAGTGCATGAGTCTAATCTAATAATGATGTAGGGGGAAAAAAAAAAAGTATAAAAGGGAAGTGTGCTAAAATGAAAATAAAGTGTATTGTAAGGAAAAAAATGGTTGAAATACAGAGAAGATATTTAGATAAGCAAGAGCCACGTGCTGAGAGATGTAGAGCTTTATGGCAAGAATGAGAACTGTGCAGTAATGTCAGCTAGTTTTGTTGGCAGGTGTGACATTCAAGGAGCTAGAGGCGTAGGGCTGGAGCTGTGAATGACAAAAATCTGCTGCAATAGGAATGAGAACATGAGTAAAAAGAATTAACTTTTGTATTATAAAATGTCTATGATGTTGGTTAGCAAAAAACAAGCAAACAAAAAAACAAAAAAAAACCACACAAAAACAAGCAAACAAAAAAAAAAAAAAAAAAAAAAACACCAAAAAAACCCAACCAACAAAAAAATAAAACAAACAAAAAAAAATCCCAAAAAATAAACCCACAACCCCAAGAAAATAACAGTATTTAAGAAAAAGAAAATGCAAACAATCAAAAAACAGAATTTTTGCAGTGCATTTTCCTATAGACTAGTTGTTCAAAAGACAAAAACAAACAAACAAACAAGATAGTTTTATGTCTCTGTTAAACTCTGATTTTTCTTTAAAGCATTGGATCTCTTAACCACTTTTTAAGTGGAGATCAAGAGCCTTGTTAACATTAATGAAAACCTCCTGTAAAAGAGCAGCTCTCTTTAGTCCCTGGTAGATACACACAAATACTCACCTTAAGCACAAGATCCTCTGGAAGTCAACCATCTCCAGGTTGGTTGATCTCAGAATTGCTGATGAAAAACAGAAACAACCTTATGTGCTGGGCTAGAATGAATCATAGCAGAAGGCTGTGATAACAATGAGTGCCAACTACCCCTTATACCTTCTCCCAGTCAGCAAAGCTGATTTGGCTGAGAAAGTGCTCAGTGTCCAAACTGGAGAAGAAAATACCTGCAGTCCAGCAGCCACTGCTAAAGAACACTGCTGCATCAGGCACTGAAATCTCCTTGGTATCCTCTGCAAGAAATACAGGAAACCATTCTATGAACACAGTCAAGATATCTATTTCATCTTTTAAATTGTTTATTTTTTTGTTTGTTTGTTTGGTTTGGTTTGGGTTTTGTTTGTTTGTTTGGTAATCAAATGTATATTCAGTCTTTGTGACTTAGAAAAATGTATGTACTTGTATGTATTTGTATCATTTTTAAGATGCCAAACTTAAAAGTGATTGTAGAGACATAGAAATATTGTTTGGAAGGGATGTCTGGAGTCATCTCTTCCAGCTTCTCAAAGCTGTGATATTTTGAGGTGGGAGGTTCCACACCTTCTCTGGGCAGCCTGGTCCACTGTGCTATTTTCTTACTGGAAAGGTTTTTCATAGTTTCTGATCCTAAAGATTAACATCCTAAGTCACATCTTGTCGTCACTGCCCTTTGTTATACCACCTGTCACTAACAATAAGAGTTTGGCATGTACCCTCATCACAAAATGTCAATTGCCTTGTTAAACAACTATACTGTTTTTAACGCCACAATGCTCAGTTCCCAGTGCATTAGTGCTAACTGCTTTTAAAGGATGGCATCATGAATGCACTGGAGATGGTGCCCTATATGTTTTTATCTCCTTATTTAGGATAAAAACTTACTATCTAACTCTAGCTTTGTACAAGCTAGAATGTCTGAATTATTATCTAGCCTTCTGTAAGTACTGAATAGAACAGCACTCCCATGGTGTAATTAACTACACCTATCTTATATTACACCTAAAAGTAGGTGATGTGTTGTGTGTTGTTAGGGTCATCTGCATACCATGACAATAGAATATAGTACTTGAGCTGAATTAAGGCAGGTGTTACTTGCAAAAGGTGGAATTAGTAAATTCTTTTAAAACTACCTGATACTAACCTGGCAGACAGAAAGGCAAGAAGATGAAATCATTACCTTATTATCCTAGAATACTACTTTAGAGAAAAAATAATAACTGTTCTCCGTGCTCAGTACTGAATGTTTTATCCATTGTGGCTTATGAAAATTGTATTAAACTCTGGAGGTAGTTGGGTTAATATCATATCTTTATACAAACTAAACTCACAAAATATGACTGTAGTGCTCTCGCTTTGTAACTTCCATCGACACTGCTACAGTTCATGTGCAAGTGTCTTCTATACTTCCAGATATATACTACAGCATTAAAAAACTTCATATTCCTCCCATTCTGTGGGTGATCAATGCTAGATTTGTATGTTTGAAACTTTTCAAAGAAACATAATTTATTAGTTAATTCTACTTGCATTCAAAAAGTGCAACTAAACCTTCGCTTGTTTTCTTCTGCATTAAATCAGCCTGTCATCATTTCTAACTACTCATTGTAATTCAAGATGTGAGCGGTAAGAAATATCTTCATCTTCTCCTGGAAAAAAACATCTGCTTGAAATAGACAACATCCTTTAGTCTACAGATTTTGTCATTATTACTTTGCTCATTTTTAGTATCAGACATAAATATTGATTTTTGCTTTGCTAAATTCTTCAAAGAAGTACACAGAATACAAAGGATTTTTCAGAATTTAGATTTGAAAAGAAATGTCTGTAAAGTGAAGTGAATTTTTATGCAGTAGTATTTGTGTAAGATGAAATAAATTCAAGAAATTTAACAGCCCAGTTGCAACCAGCAGATTGCAAAACATTCTCAAGGGTAAGAAAAAAGAAGATATTTATGTAGTTCAGTAAAATTTTCTTTAGTCACTGATGGAATATCTTATGCATGACAGATTCCACATTTTAGTGGAATTAAACAGGATATCAGATATGATTTAGAGCAGCAATATGGAAATGAATTATTCTGTACCAAATTTCTCAGCTCCCTACGGATGTCTTCTGGACTAATGATTACTTAATAAATAAAAAACAAAAATAAATAAATAATAAAAAGATTAGTTCCCAAAGGGAACATGAGCTGCCAGATTAATCCTACCTTATGTTGAGAGGCTGTAATGTGGGGTATTGTGTTTGAGCAGCATTGAAGTCTCCAGTCAGTGAATAACAATAGATATGTAGAATTTGTGCATTATACATTTGATTGAAAGGGAGGGAGATTTTGATTTTATTCTGATTCTTATACAGACTGACAGAAAACACTGAAAACTTATAAAGTAAAAAAAAAAATAAAATAAAAAAATAAATGTTTATTGTTCTTTTTGTTCACTGAGTGCAAAACTTAAATCAATTACAAAGCAGTGAAGTGAGACACATGGAATGAATACTGAGAATCAAATATATGTAAAAAACTATAAGCACTTGGTTTTGACACAATTTGTCTGTTTAACTAACTCCCATCACACTTTCACCAGATCCTTTCAGTGATGTAGTTCTTCTTTCGGTTACGTGCCATCTGACTTAATAATTTTAGATTGGTTTCTGGCCTTTGCTAGTGACCTTCAGTGTTCTGTCCACTGGACCTAACGCTCAAAAGACATTTATTTATTGCTTATTGTTCTTGTTGTTGTTTATTTTCCCTCTCTTTCAAGTTATTCCATATTACTGTTGCCCTAGGCAAGTGTCCCAGTTAGAGTAATTTTAGAAGTTAGCATTTTTAGTAACTCTTTAAACTTTTAAATTCAGTTCACTATTCGTATCCATTCCTTCCTAATATATCCTTGTCCATTGCATCTCTAGAAATCTTTTTAATCATTATTTTAAAAGTATATTAAAAAACAACAGCAACAGAAACCCACACACTTTATTCACCTGCTGACAGCCAGTGATCAACAAGAGTCTGGAAGATATATTTAACAAAGGAGATAAGAAGATTTTCTCTTCACAGTGCTTGGTTCACAAATCTACTTTCATACCCATTTAGGAAAAACACTTTAGAAATAGTCAAAGTATTCCAACCTGAATGATTTTAAAGCAGAAAACTCTGTATGTAAACAAAACTGTTTTCATTTTTATTTTTTTTTTAAAGTAAAAAGAATGTTGATAAAAATGAAATATTAAGAAAATAAAGAAGTAAATACATACACATATTCCTCTGTACATATCCTTGTATGAGATATACACTTCCAAAATAAGTACAAATAAAAATTCACATTTAAATTCAGACTTGATTTCTCTATTATTTTTATCAGTAAGGAAAAAAGAAATACTGCATAAACCCAAGCTTTAAATCTAATTCTTATTTCTTTCATTTATCATGTATAGAAAATATTTTTTTTAAAGCATAGTTATGAAAAATTCACTTAATCTGTTATGTCCAATGTATAGTTTACGTTAATGGAGACCAGATTTCACCTGCTTTTGATGCATGGGAGGTAACATTGAAAAGACTAAAGACTATCTCCAATGCAGTTATTTTTCTCAAGTACAGGTATAATCTTAAGTCCATATAATTATTTATGGAGTGAGACTTTCTGCTGTTTTTTTTTTTTTTGTTTTTTTGTTTTTTTGTTTTTGTTTTTTTGTTTTTTGTTTTTGTTGTTGTTGTTGTTGTTGTTGTTGTTGTTGTTGTTTTGTTTGTTTTTTGTTTTTTTCCCTTGGTTGCAATTTATGTTGATATGGAGTCTTTGATATTTTGGTGTAAAATATTGTCATTCTGAAGTGGTTGATATTTATGCTACTTTGCATTTCATGTACATGACTAACCACAGTGCAAAACCCTGCAGACTTAGGCCAGCAGTTTTACAGATTCTGCTAGGCACGCTAAGGCTATTTTTCTCTGTGTTTTCATCCTGATAAAATACATTTTCTATCATCTAAAAAGAAGGCATGGAATGAAGAAAACAAAACAAAACAACAAACAATAAAGATAAACAAGCAAACAAAGAATAAACCCAAATAAACAAACAAACCAAACAAGCAAAAAAACACTAGGACTCATCAAACAGATACCCAAAGAGCATTAGTTTGCTGTTGTTTGAATTACTGCAGGCACAATTTCCACAGACATCACTCCAAATATCATTTCATATCCCTTGGTAACATCTCCTTTCTGAAGGTGTTAGGCATTCTCCTACCTCATCAGTGCTACATGGGAGAGAATAAATCCCAATGAAGGAAAAACAAACAAACAAACAAAACCTAACTTTGATTGTAGCCTCTATTTCACATTTTTGCTAGATTCAGCTTTTAAATACTTGACTCAGCTACTGAAAGATAGGGATCTATTGCTGTTTGAAATACCACAGAACATCTGATATATCCACATAGATAGTAAGTTAAAATACAAAACCGAACCTTTCTGGAAGAAAACCTGGAGTACAGACGGGACAGCTTAGATCACCTCAAATGCACCTATGCTCCTATGTTTATGTTGATCAAAACTACCCTCAGAGTTTCAGACATAGACAAAAAAATTAGTACTACAAGCTGTGGTTTTAAAGGAAACATTATCTTAGAAAAATCCTGACTCCCTGAAGCCAGACTGAAGACTATTTTTTTTGTTAGAGATCCAACTCCAGTGTATCAGGAGAACTAAAAACATTAACTTAAAGCATCTTTAAATGTTTTGTTTTGTAACCAGAGCAGACTTTAAGGATGCACACGGTTAGTTAACACAACTCAACTAGTGAACAGTCTTGCAAGTTTTGATAATTCTCCAACATGACTGTATCTTTTTGCTAAGTCTGAGCTGTCCCATTTTGAATGTACAGAACAGGAAACACGTCAGGATTTCAGCAGATAATAGGAAACTGCAGTAGATGAGTTCTTTTTCCAGTTGAAAATTGAGCAGTATTAATGGAAAAAAATTCAGTGCAGGTTATGAGCAGGTTTAAACCTCCAAATTATCAGCCATTTATAAATTAAGCTGTGTCTGGCTCTGAATCTGGTCTGTGAACCTAAATGTAGTCACTCTTCAACAAGCTTAAGATTGTACTATTTTGTCCTATTGACTGGATTGAAACTAACACATAATCACAATTTCCTGCATTCATATTAAAGCTATAAGTCAGCTGATAATCCGGTTTTTTGCAAGGAAGTCAGGAAAAAATTGTAGCCCAAAGGATAATTCTAGTATTCAAGGCAAATATAGGTAATTAATGTGAAGAATATTAGTATGATTTCAAGCTTGGTTTTGCAGACCAGAGAAAGTTTTACTGTACATCTAAATAGTCCAAGACTCTCTAACTACTGATATTAATAGAATTATCTTGAAGATAAAGCACTATATTTTTTTAGTGGAACTATTTCTCCAGATGGATTTAGCCTACTTGCTTAAGGCTTTGAGTACTACTCTACTTTCAAAAATCAGAAGGCCAATAATTACTTTTGATGATAATTTCAGTCCAAAACAGACTGAGATCTTAGGGCTTTTTTCATCTAAAATTTCATGTTAGTGAATTCTTCTCCTTTTCTTTCCCCATCCCCTTTCCCTTCCAAGCCCCATTCTCTTTCACCTTCCTCTTCTCCTCCCCATTCCCCTTCCTCTTCCCCCCGAGATCCTGTAGAGAGACCCTTCTCTATTCCCCTTCTCCTTCCCTTTCCCTTTCTCCTCCTTTCAACCTCTCTTTACAGAGCCTCTACACTGCTTACAGGACCTGAAGCATGTATTTTTTTTTTTCTTAAATAGGACCCAAATAATAGCAAATGTCTATGTATTCAAAGGCATGTTTCTAAAATGTGTATAGATAGTTGTGTAGGACACAGGAATTCAAGACTGCTTTGTGCTTCTTCATACTGCCCCTAGGGAGTAAAGCATATCCAGACACATACCTGAGTTTCTTCTAATGCGTTCATTTCAAAGAGGGATTGAAGTCAGGCAGAGAAGTTTAGGATAAGCATTGAGAATAGCTCAGATTGTGAGTAGGAGGGAATAATTTTCTCCTAAATCTAATCAATCCTCCTAATCTAATTGGTCTCCTAATCTAAGCAATTTAATCCCAACTGGCAGATAATCAAGGAAAAATTCTTCTTTACTGCTTTTTCCAAGACATGGTTATGCCTCAGTTTCTGTGATAAGCTGTACTCTACCATTTCTTCTACAACAGTTTAATATTGATCTTTGATTAAATCAAAGAAATAATATACTTTCCAGGGTAAATGAACAAAGTCCAGGCAAACAAATAACCCTTTTCCCATTGGTCTATGTCCTCTTCTTCCCTGCTCTCTTCTAACTTCCTACCTGAAAATATTGATTTTGCTTTTTCTCCATTGAGAAAACTAAAATCAAATGTTTTGTTCTAGCTTGACATTCATTTACGCTGGCTGAGCTCCCTTGGAGACCCATGAGACATGGTTTGTGCACTTTGTGCCCTCTCCCTCCCCAGGTGTCTGCTTCTCTTCTGAACTACGTCTTCCTTGAGGATAAACCTCATGCCACTACTCCTGGGGAGTCTGTATATGTCCTTCTTTTGCTCTGTTTCTTTCCAGAGAGATCCAGTGTCTCATTTTCTCTGAAATTTCCTTTGTCTTTTAATTAGGAAACAAGATATTTTTCTGCTTCTGCCTAATATCTCTCAGCTTCGTTGCTGCCAAGTCCATAAGAGATTAAAATCCATCAGAAGTATTCTTCTGAACAATAGTTTGTTCTAGAGTGACAATGGGAACATGCTATGCTTTTGCCATGAAAGGATCTGGCATATCAAAGGAGACTGGATCTCAAAAGTACTACACTTTTACTAAAGTTCAGAACATCTGTAGTAGCCTGTAATAAACAAAGAGGATGTCACTTATGTATAGTTTAGTTTAGTTTTTTTTGTTTGTTTGTTTTGTTTTTTTCTACGAGGATTTTCTAATTTTTTTCTAATTTTGTAATTTTAATTATTATTTTTTAATTATTTTTTAAAGGAAGACCTATTGGTTGGTAACATCAGGAACAAACTGTCGGTACTCTGGTATCTCTGATGGCCATACTGCCTCACACACACAATTATGGATAAACTAGGCATTGGATTTAGTGTCAAGAAAATGTTTTTCCCTCTTTCTGCCATGCTTGATGTGATTTCCTTTCTAGCCTCATCTGTGAGCCTCCTATATGGATAAATGGGCATTAGAATACTATTAAAAAGTCCAGAAGACTGAGAATGCCCTTGCTTCCTCTCCCTTATCTTTTCCATGCTTTCCTTGCCTTTATATTGTCTTTTCCTTTTTCCCTCTAATGCTGTCTTTTGTACCTCCAAGTGAGTTAAGCACACTCTTAACTATTTCTCACACTTCCATTTATGTCTTCAGAGATTTCTTCTTATTATTCACTAGTTACAATAGCTATTTTGGAACTACCGCAGATGGTATTATTTTCCAAAGACAAACACTAAGTTCTGCTTATTTCTAGGTAATGATATTTTTAAGGTGATTTGTTTTAGATACACTTAAGTTCTTCTACCTTTTTTTTTGTGATGCAATCTTTACTTTTGGGGTGGGGTGAGGAGTTTAGGGGGAGTTAGACATAGGCTTTGATTTTTTATTTTTATTTTTAATAAAACCAAATTGAATCTGATTACTACAGTAAATGCTGATAATTGCTTGGGAAACTTTTATAGAAATAAATCTATTCTCTTATCTCCATGGAGGCAGACAGCAGTGAAGTAGCTCTCCAAGTCCTGGGTGTAGCCAACAGTGATGAAGTCTGTCTAATGCTTATTATCTCTATTTGCCTGAGTTTATCTTCAGTAAAGACACTAAGATACTACTATTATTAAAATACTATGACTGTGGTTAGGGAATTGGTCTCATTTTAAAAGAGCAATTTGTTTGCAATAAGGCTATGAAAATGAAGTTTCTAAAATATTTTTTGGTCAGTTAGAATAATAATTATGTGCTTTATTCTCTCATATTTTGACAATCTTTTTTAAGACTCTTGCTTACAACACAGAAAGGATAAAACTAAACATCTCATATCCTGTGACTAACTACAGTACATCTTTTAACATGAATCTTCCATGTTCAGATGAAATGATGGATCTCAAAAATTGCAGATTTAACATAAATACATCTGCTTTAACCTAATGACATCAAAGGATAAAGAAATATTCATAGATTTTGTATGAGTTTCATGAAGGCAGGCACTTTCTGAAGGGAGGCTGTGATGAGAAGGGGCTTGGCCTCTTCTCCCAAGCAACAAACAGGATCCGAGTAAATGGTCGCAAGCTGTACCAGAAGGGGCTTAGATTGGACATAAGAAGGAACTTTTTTTCTCAGAGAGTGGTCAGGCTCTGGAATGGCCTGCCCAAGGAGGTGGTGGAGTCGCTGTCCCTGGCAGTGTTCAAGAGATGTCTGTATGAGGAGCTACAAGATATGGTTTAGTGGTTTGCTGTAGCTACGGTAATGGGAGGACATTTAGAATAGATTATCTTCTTGTAGGTCCTTTTCAATCTTGTGATTCTATGATTTTATGATTCTATAATTCTGTGATTAAATTTGGTGTACACTTTGTTATCTGGTCCGTTAATAAAATGGTTGCAAACTTCTGGAAAAGAGAGAGACAGGAAGGGAGGGAAAAAGAAAAAATGTGTCTGTAGTTATGGGACTATAATTCTTTTAATAACAGAAGCAAAACAAAACAAACACAAAAAATCCAGACTGCAATAATTATCATAATAAAAAGGACAGGAATTCTTGAAGGTTATACCTCATTCTGCAACACTGTAGTATGATTACACATAGCACTGTGTTGTACTCAGAAGTTATGTTCAAGAGAGGAATTTCATCCCAAAAATAAGCAGCATATAAAAATAAATAAATAAATAAAATAATCCTCAAAAAATATTCATGTAGAATTTCAATAATTTATACATAATTTCCACCTGAGAGACTACACAAACAAGTTCTCCTTCAGGTATTGGATTCAGGGAAGTTATCTTCAGTAAAGGAAGAATAAGAGGTAGCAGCACGGAAAATAGATACATATACAAATTTTGTAACTCGCTAAGTACTCTTGCTGATAAAAAAGCCTTCTCTTCTGCTTCTCTGACATGCTCATATGTTTATATATATGTGAATGACACAGCTGTGCTATGAGTTAAAAGTTAAGTTTATACAAGTTCTCGGGCATAAGCAAATAGAACATTGCTTATATCAGTGGAATACAGTGTGTGAGGCTGTAGGGGGCTATTACTTTCATCCCTGCACAAGGGAATGTTGAATTAACAGAAAAAGGCAAGGAGAGGGAAACAACATGAATGCCAAAGCTCAGAAGATGCAAGCATGCAAGAGGAACTAATATGTACCAGAGAATTCTGCTGAACCATATAGTTGGTTGAAAATATATTTTTATCAGCAAGAGGCAGGGAGGATCAATTCCTAACTATTGTTCAAGGCTGATAAGGTACAGACAAAAACCAACACATCAGGACAGATAAATCAAGAAAGGCTAGTGACTCATCCACCAATAAAATCACACTTACTTACCAAGATGAAATAATAAAAGATGAAGATTATGATATCATGACAAAGAGGAATGTCTGAAAAAATAATGAGTGCTATTGCCATGATCTGAAAGCATAAAGAAAAAGAACGGTGTTTAAACAAAGCCAGAAAATGCACATGTTGTCTAACTGAAGCTTCCGAAGAAGTCTCAGCTGGGTTCACCAGAAAAAAATGTCAGATGGATTTTGGAAAGGAGTGCTCAGTAAATTCGGGTTAAAAGTCACTATTTGGATGTTATTCACTTCAATGAATACACTTCAGTGGAAGTTTTTACTCCCAAGATATTTCTGAGATTAATTGAGCCAGAAAGTTTTCAGAGTTTATAATGGATGATGTTTTAATTTGGCTTAGAGAATTTAAATTATGCAATAAGAGATTTTGGCAAGGTTTTCAGAGAATAAGAGGAAAGAAGTACAGGAGAGACTTAGATTAATCTAACAAATGTTCTATGCATTAGATGAAGAGAAGCTAATTCTTCACTGTTTTGTGCCCTCAGTGTAACTTTGTGTAACTGCAAGTAGAACTCTATTTGGTAGGATCTGTACCATGTCATTCAAAATAACTATGTCAATTGTGATACAGAAAATTAATCTGTGTGAATCACTTTTCTACAGATTTGGGTGAAACTGAACTCTTAGATCCTTCACACTGAAGTCTCTTTGTAAAGCTCTGTTAGTACAAATGCAGTTACAGGCATTTTAAATATACTGTTGGTTTAAGAGTAGTAAAGTCCTTTGAATTTCAGTTATTGGGGAAAAGAAAAACTTCTTTGTTTTGATTTTTCTGTTTGAAATTCATTTTATATTTACTGTAAAAAGTCTGGAACCCATCATTAAAATACATTTAAAATGGCATGAAATATAGAGACTGAGCTAAGAAAATGCTTTTTCCACAATGGGTTACAGAGAAATTATTTAAATAACTGTATGAGAGAGATGAGACAACTCTATCTGTAAAAAACAATTTATTTTAAGTATCAGAACAAAACTGATATTGCTATTTCAGCACCAAAATGCCTCTCTCCAGATATTTACAGTGTAATTGCCATTCCAATTTTAGTGAAGTTCTGTAATATTTTTCTTTCATGCCATTTCAAAGACTTGCAAGGGTTTTATGAAACCTCAAACAAAGCTGCATTTGGGGGAGTAGGGGGTAGAAAGGAAAGCAACAAGCACCATTGCCCAAGGCCATAGACTACGCTGGATAGAAGTCACTCCACCCTCAGATGGAAGAAGGAAAATATCCTTCCTATTATGTATTCTTAGGTCTCACTGAGTCATGTCTGCCATTCAAAATCCCCTTCAGCTCTGGAAAGACAAGGAGAAAAAATAGAAGTAATAAATACAATAGCTTCTAAAGAAATATATAAAAAGGCTATCTCCATATTGTCTTATGTTACAAAATATTGTTTATGTCAAGAAACAAGTTAAATAACTGGCATGTATGAAAAACAAATAGTTATCCACAATTCAGTACTATAAATATTTCCAATTAACATTTTAGCATGAAGCATATGGTTAAGAACTGAGGTTCAATTGAAGCAGAACACCATTTGGGATTTAACTGATAGGTATTCAGTAAAACCCAACAGTGTGTTTAGCAAACAGCAGCAAAAAGATGTGTGACCAATTTAATAAGTGTGTGCATTGGGAGTGGCTATAAATATGTTTCTAATGAATACCCAACTACCCTTGTGAAATCAACATTTATGTGTTGCTCTTGTATGCCCTGGCTTTTTCTCTCCCACACTCCACCCGCCTTTTAAACCTTGCAGTCTGTGGGTATTCAACAGTAAAAGCAAAACCAACAAAATTAAAGCAAAACTTACATTCAAGGGCAAGACAGGAGCTCTTGCATTTGGGCAGTCTGACAGAAAGAAAAGAAGGCAGGATCCTTTGTCACTACCTTCAGTTGGATGAACATGCACATACAAGCATGTGTAGACAGATGTGTGTTCTGTAGTACCATGCCTTAGAAGTTTTCCAAAATTTTTATTTTAACCTGCAGATTAGACTTCTAGCAGGAGATGCAGAGGTGGTCCCCAGGATCTGCTCTTGTGAGACCAATAGGATCCACATATAGCCATGATGTTACTGCCTGTAAGGCAGGGGTTTGTCATCACCCTCTGCTAGGTATTTCAAAAGGGGACAGCTGTCTGATTTTCCATGCTGACTGATATGATGGATATACCCTGGATCTATTGACAAAACACCAACAGCCATTTTCTGTACCATAAAGTGTTTCTACAGCCCATTGTTTTTTAGTTTTTCATTAACTTTGAATAGCTTCAAATAATAGTTTCAGAGATCTTCTATCTTAGTGCAAAAGCTGGTGGTGTTAAAGTGGTTTCCTTTTGTATCTATCTGCTAGAGTAAGAAAAAGGGAGGACTAAGTAGCTCTTGAGGAATGAGACTGTGCTTTTCATATTCACTGACGTTAAGCAAAATGCTCTTGCTCAGAAGAACTTAATCAATCAAGAAATGATTTTAAATACCTTTAAAATTGCTTGTTGTCTCGATTCTATATGCTAATTCAGTGATTCATGTGGTTTCAGTAATGCAGGTTGCAATCAGTCTTTCCAGTTACTAAACACAATCCTTTTAACTAGCATCCTGTAAAATCCACATTAAGAGGCTGCAAGCCTACTTCATTAATCTTTTCATTAATCTACTATTCAGCCATCAGACAAGAGAGGTAGTAGGCATATGTGGACCATTTTATGCAGATTTTACCCCTTCAATTTCTAGATCACATCATAGTAATAGCTTTGTGTGCATTGTTGCAAACGTATCTGACAGCATTTCTAGCTTCATCTGATGAAAGAAAAGCATATAAGTCAACAACAACAACAACAAACACACACACACACACAAAAAAAAAACAAAACCATATCTATTCTGGGGACTGGTTCACATCTAAGGAAATTTTAAAGTTTTAAAACCATTTTCTTTTAGCAAAAATATTAGATATAGGTTGACAGCTTGTATGACAAGTTTTAACCCGATGGGATTTTAAAAAGCTGATATATTAATCCTGAAAATCCAGGTTTATAACAGAAAGTCTTATAGGCTCTTACCTGTTTTGCTAGTGAGAGCTGTTAGAATACTAACACTTTCTTTAAAAAAAAAAAAAAAAAAAAAAAAAAACTCTCGAAATTTCTTATTTTCAAAATTCAGACTTTTAAGCATTAGTTGTAACCAAAGCCATAACATTAGGAAAGCAAAAAATATCTTCCATAGGAAATTTCTGTAAAATTTGTTTTATTCATCAGAAACATTTTCAGAACATTTTTTAAATAAACTTCAGAATAAGAAAGTAATTATTTCTATTCTGTGCTGCATTCTGACTAAAGACCTTGGGAGTCTTTGTAAAGATCAGAAATGTAAGCTTTCAGCTTATAATTGCCCTCATTTTAGAAATGGATAAACTGAGTCACACAGTGAAATTGGCACAGGTATTGCAGTTCTCCTTGTTTCCCACTCAACTTCAAATACGTATTTCAGTAATTACTTATTCATTAACCCAGAGTTCACATGAAAATGATTCATACTCACATTCATCTGGGAGATAAATTCATCTAGTACATTTATTTGGAATATTTGGCCTCTATTACATCTTTCAGAAGAAAGATAGGAACGTACCAACCATAACAGACCCTAGAGTACGTTAAATATCTGGACTAGACTGCTTTCACCCAGCAGTCAAAGGCTGATGTTTGTTTCCCCTTTCTCATGAGCAGCCCAGACTTGAAGCTTTTCTACTCTGCACTCCTACAGGCATCAGAGGAAGATAATGATTCAGGTTGTAATTGAAGTTATTCAGCTACAATGTGATTTTTTAAAAGGAAAATTTCTATTTCTCCTGTTGGCTTAGGTAATAACCTCAGCATGCCAGGATGCACTGGCTTTCAGTTTGTAACATTATTTTTGTGGATACAGTACTCAGATGCTTTTACTCACAGAAAAGGGACAACATGAATAGATTAGGATAGGACAGGTTCAGTTAGGGGAGGATAGGGTTATAAAAAAGGATAGGAAGGATAGCCCATATTATTTCTTCATATTTTTGTCTTAATTCTAAAGTATGAAATGACTTAGACCAGGGTAGCTGCCATTTTGAATGTCACATTTTACTCCTGCGTTTATCAGCAACATAGTGTAAGCACGAACTGCATTTCAGCCCTTTCTATCCATTACTTTCTCTCCAAGCAGTCCCAAAGACTGTCTTTACTATAAAAACAAATAGTGAAATGGATTACTCAAGCTTTGTTCCCTGGCTCGATACGCTTGAACCTTCTTTTCTGGCAAAGACTTGAACTTTCTTAACTGGAATCAAACAGAAAAGAAGAGAAATCCAATTCTGCACATACCTGTCTGGGTACAAATATAGTTAACAGCATGAACGTGGTGCATTTTCACTGTCCAGAAAGGCTGCACTGCTAGATTAATTCTATTTATACAGTGCCGAGCTCTGCCCATGTTAAGTGGGTATTTGATTGTATTCAGCAATTGCTGTCTGATCATCAGTGCCTGCGAATCCATTTGTGGCACCACATAAAATTCTCCCTCACTACCAGCATTTCCAGCTATTGTAATTTCCCCAAAGAGATAGGAGATTTATTTTACCCAGCTACAGTACTTCAGAGATTTATCAGTGCTGGACATTGCACAACTGCTAAATGACCCTCCAGGAATATAAAGCAAACCAAATTTCTTTTCCCTTTTTCTTTTCCTTCCCCTCCCACTCCCCCTTCCCCCTTCCACATTCCCCCTTTTCTCTCCTCTCCTCTCCTCTCCTCTCCTCTCCTCTCCTCTCCTCTCCTCTCCTCTCCTCTCCTCTCCTCTCCTCTCCTCTCCTCTCCTCTCCTCTCCTCTCCTCTCCTCTCCTCTCCTCTCCTCTCCTCTCCTCTCCTCTCCTCTCCTCTCCTCTCCTCTCCTCTCCTCTCCTCTCCTCTCCTCTCCTCTCCTCTCCTCTCCTCTCCTCTCCTCTCCTCTCCCTTTTCTCTCCTCTTGTCTTGCCTGCCCTGCCCTGCCCTTTCTTTCTTTTTCTTTTTCCTTCTTTCTCTTTCTTTTTCTTTTTCTTTTCTTTTCTTTCTCTCTCTCTTTCTCTTTCTCTATTTCCCTCTTGTTAAGAAACATTGAAGATAAAGGGAAATGGAAATATATCAGTGACTAAATAGATGTTCACAGCAACACGGTCGGATGTTATGTTCATTCAGTGCTCCACTGTGGTGACATTCAGGTGTGTATCGTCATTTACAATGCACTCAGGCATTCAGTGTATCATATGATGATGATCTGAATCTCATGACTTACAGTCCATGTGTCAGATACTCCAGTCAACAGGGATTTTTTTTAAAGCAGAATGTCAGCTAGTGACGGATGTCAAAATGTTCGAAAGGCTGTGTCACTGTTCCAGCCACATTAAACAGAAATATTCTCAGAGTTCCTGTGGCTTCTCTGCTGACATCAGTCACCATCTACCTGTCGAGTGGCTAAGAACTTGAAGACAGATGAGGACAAAAAAAAAAGACATTTCCAAAGAATGTGAGACTAGTATAATTACTTATGGCTGCAAGAAGATTTCTTATTTTCAAATCATGTTTTACTACTGCATGATTTTACTTTTGTACATTATTCCTTTTCTGAGCCAACAGAGGCAAACTAAAAAGGTTAGAATTCCACACTTAACCATTGAAAATTCATTTTTAAAACTACTTGGAATAAGGATGAAGTATATCTGAGAAGTTTCCCATTCTTAGTTATATTCAAACTCTTCCTTACAAAGATGAAGCATGCCATATAAATATACATATAGACCATATAGAAATAGAAATATATTGATATATTGCTGGCATTTCTATATGGAGGAGCTTCTTTTTTTTTTTCTTTTTTTTTTTTCTTTTTTTCTTTTCAGAAGAAAATCAGATGACCTATTTTTTGCATTAATTATTAGAATGAAGTGGGACCTTTCTTTTTTGTCCTTCTCATTCTCTCTGTTTTGTTTTTGTTTGTTTGTTTGTTTTCTGAATGTGGAAACTGATGTAATAAATAATAAAATAACCTGTAGATTGGAAGATGGCCCTACGCATCCATAGTTCCTAATGAAATATTTGTAGCATTGCTTCTTTCTGCTTAAAGTGCAAAGTCATCCTGATCCCTGATATGATTCTACAGAACATAAAAACGTCCATCCTAAACAAGAAGGTTTTTATAGATACACTTTGTTTCTCTTATCTTCTATCAGTTATGACTGAGTTCCCTATGGATGTAAACATATGACTTGAACAAATTTATTGTACTAAAAATGCATATTCCTTACTTATACATCCTCTCCATGTCTGAATAAACCTGCTGCTATTGATTGAGGTGACGTGCATTGAGATTATCCTGACATTAAACAAAACCTACTATATAACATTTAAATGTTTTTACCACAGACTCATTCTGTATATCATTTTCTTCTTGCTAGTTAAAAATGCAAAGTTATATGAAACAGCAAGAAGAATAATATTCCAAAGCCTATCAGAGGTGAATCAGCCAAATCTGAGGCTGAAATGACAAGCACATCAGTCACTGACACAAACCAGTTGCCAGGCCTCTCTATATGCAAGTCATTCACTGAGATATCAAAATATGGAAAATATAATACTCCTATCAACATTTCTTGTTGAATTAATGCCCAGGTGAGTTCTTCTGAAATGCTGTAGTTGTATCTTAGCAAAAACAAGAAGCAGTAAAGCATCATACTTATTAGGACCCAATTTGCCACAGCAGCAGTCAAGTGCTTCAGTCTCTCCCAGTGGCAATGGGGAGGGAGGACTGGGAATAAGGAAACTTAGATTAAATTCATAGTGCAGTGCACATTTAGAATTCAGTATTGACAGCTCTAATTACACACACCTTTCCATCACAAGTTCATTAACTAAGAGGAAAACACTAGAAACAGCAGTATCAACTTCTCATGGAAATAAATAAATAATTTCAGAGCCAGGCAATCCAGAGATTATGACCTTTCCCCTTCCTTTCTGACAAAGCCCCACACGCTGTTCACTGCATTTTTATTTATTTTTCAAATTGGAAAGAAAGAAAAAGCTTAATGGATATTAAACTTTCATTCAAAATACAACCTTAAAGTGTTACAGATTGTAAAATATTTGCCTTTCCACAATTTCTTAGAAAAGAGAAACCTCAACTACCGTTTAGGCTTCCTTTGAAACAAAAGAAGAGAAACAAACACCTTGAGGAGGCAAATATTTTAGGATGAACTGAACTGTTTTGAGGAAGAAATTAGTTTCTTCCATGGGCAAAGGAGAGAAATGTTGAATGAGATGAAACACATGAACAATAATGTCCCAGCCAGTTTGCATGTAATAACTTACCTGCGATAGGGAAGTATGTCAGGAAACTGAAGGAAAGAGTGACTCACACGTCCTTCTCACAGTCATGTGAGAACACTGGTGGGGAGCTCAAACACAGCTGATGTGCGCACAGTTTAAGACAAGTTAGAGCTGGGTGACCACATGAAGTAAAGAATTCCTTGTTTGATTTCATGTGTAATAACCATGTATACCAAAATTTCATACAAACAATATTGATGTATTCTAAAATTGCTATGAGTAAACTCTCCAGTCCTTCAAATTTTAAGTAAACTAACCATGATGATAATAGAATGGCATAAACTCCTTAACTGCATTCATGGAACTATGATATATATTCACCAATCATTCTAATGAATGTTCTGAGGTGGAAGGGGCTCAAAAAGATCTTCAAATCCAATATCTGTTTCCACACAGGACTACCCAAAAATCGGACCACATTTCTGAGTGTTGTCCGAACACTTCTTGTACTCCGTCAGGTTTTGGGCTTTACTGGCCTGTGGAGCCTGTTCCAGTGCCCATTCATCCTTAGGATGAAGAATCTTTTCCCTTTCTCCAACCTGACTGAGAAGAGATCAGTGACTGTCCCTCCACTCCCTTCATAAGGAACTGTAGGCTGCCTTGTGTCCTCCCCTTAGTCTCCTCTTCTCTGGACTGAACAAACCAAGTGGTCTAAGAAGCTACTCATACATCTTGCTCTCTAGACTCTTCACCATCTTCATAGCTGCATTTTGGATTCTCTCTAATAGTTTTATATTCTTATACTGTGGTGCCCAAACCTCTACCCAGTGCTTGAGGTGAGGCTGCACAATGCAGAGCAGAGCGGGGCAATCCCTACCCTCTCTTACTTACAATGCTGGGCCTGATGTATCCTGGGGAATGGTTAGCCCTTTTGGCTGCCAGGGCACACTGCTGACTCACATTCAACTCTGTCAGCCATAACTCCCAGATCACTTTCCAAGCTGCTATTCTCCATTCTCTTGTCTCCTCCGGGTTGCCCCATTCCAGGTGCAGCATCTAGCATTTGCTCTTGTTAAACTTAATGTGGTTGGTGATTGCCTAAGCCTTTAATTTGTCAAGATCTCTCTGCAAGGCCTCTCTGCCCTCAAGGGAGTCAACAGATACTCTCAAGAATCACTTACTTCTCTAGTACAAGTCGATTTGAAAGATTTGTTTAGTAACACTCATAACATGAATAACGTTTTAAAAGGAGAAATATGAATCAATTCTTATTGAGATGCAAATCAGTATTTTACCTACTGATAAGACATGAAAGGTATATGACATTTTTCTCTTTAAGTAAATGGAAAACTGTAGAACTTTGCAAGCTAGTAGAACTTTCTACCTTCAGAAACATTCAGGAGTTTGTTAAATCTTAAGAAAAAAAAAATAATCCCTCCATAGACATTATGAATATATTTATTATGTATATAATTCAGCTCCTCACAGCTAGTTGCAGGATTCAGTTGTTGCCATGCAGACTGCTATAAAGTCTACTACAGTTTTTGCTGTATCTCCTACTGACAATTTCCTTCTGTCCTCAATCCAGATATTATTCATTACAAAGCGCTTTTTCCCCAATAGATGCATTAACGTTCTGACATGCCAGAAATTCTTCTGTTAAGATAGTCTGATACTTAAGGTGTTATTTTTTATTAAAAAGATTGAGCATCACTCTTCTAGGAGAATTCCACATTTTGCTTATCTGTCAGTCTTGCTGTTATCGGTCAGTCGCAAAATATTTGACAAGGAGAGTTCAAACAAGTTCCATCAATTATTTTTCAAGTTAGGCCATATAGAGTTACATTTCTGACTTTAGGAAGGAGAAGAAAGAACAATTTGAACAATTTGAATCCAATGCTGAATATGAATCCAGTGCTGAATATCTAGGTGATAAGAAGCTCTAAAATGTTCTACTCAATAGAAAATGCTGGGGAAATGCTAGACTCCTTCAAGGAACAGACAGTTGCCAGGATTATGTCATCAGTCTTCTTTGTAAATGTGTGTATGCCTAGGTTATACTGTTGTCTGTTTCCAGAAATGAAAGAAAACAAAAAATAATCACTTTCTTAATCAGTATAATGGAACCATAGAACCACAGAATAATTTGAGAAGAAAGGGACCTCAAAGACCTCCTAGTTCCCACCCCCCCATCATGGGCATGAATACCTTGCACAAGACTATATTGTCCAAATACCCCATCCAACATGACCTTCAGAGATGGGGTATGCACAGCTTATCTAAGCAACCTCACCCATTGCATCACCTCCTCATAGTAAACAATTTCTTCCTAATATCTAATCTAAATCTAATCTCTTTTAGTTTGAAACTGATACAACTTTTTCTATCACTACACTCCCTGATAGTCTCTATATTTATTGTAGCTCACATTTACATACTTGAAGGCTTCTATAAAGTCTCCCTGAAGCCTTTTCTTGTTGGTGACAAATACCACTCTCTCGGCATGTCTTCACTGGAGAGGTACTCCAGCCCTCTGAGCATTATAATGGTTCTCCTTTAGACTCATTGCAATAGGTCTACATTCTTATGTCAGGGGCCCAAAAGCTGAATGGAATATTCTGGGGGAAGAGGGGAGTCTTAGCAGAGAAGCCCCAGTTGGTGTTTCTCATATAAAAACACTCAACCTCATTTTCTTTTTCAAAGAGAGTAAGTACAGAGTGTCTCAAAAGCCATTTGATTTCTCTAGCTCAAAGCTGGTAATGAAAATCCCCAAATGTTATTTATACAGGCTATCCAGGGTTATGCAGAATGTGAGAAATTGCTAGTTCTGGTTTAATTGAACATGTTGGTTATACCATTTTGAGCTGCCTCTTCTTCCAAAGTATATCGTAATATCATATTATAATCAGATTTTCTTTTAAGGAAGCAGTTATTGAAATGACTGCTTTTGAATGAAGTCTTTTTTTATTTGAGGTGCCCATTTTCTAGGATAGAAAATTCAAAATAGATCTAAAAGTTTGTACAAAGAGAAGGATGTAGTGTGGTGGTTTTTTTGTTGTTGTTGTTGTTGTTGTGTTTTGTTTGTTTGTTTGTTTGTGTTTGTTTTGTTTTTTTATTCTATATATATAATATATATATAATTTGACTTCTAAAGTGGCTAGCTGAAGTGTGCACAAGTTCTTGATTCAAAACTACAGCAGCTCTGCATTTATTCCCAGGTTAGGTTTTGTTTCAGTAAGTTTTCATGTGGTTTCTGTACTCTTTTATAATTACATCAGTAGTGCCTCTAGAAGCCATTTCCTCTTTTAAATATGCAAAATTTATCAGTGATTAGTAAACATCTGTTACCAGGTCTGTTGTTGAATATTTTCTCTTCATCAAGCTAGAAGGATTGCATTAAATCTGTTCCAATAGCCCAAAAGATTAAAGGTATGAGATTTTGTTTAAAAAATAGACTTTTAGCTTTTTTGTTTAGAGCTTCTTTTATCATGTTCCTCAGCAGATAAAATCTTCATATGTTCCAACTGATATATTATTATGTTGACAAATGCAAGCTGGTGATTTCTCTAATCTTTCAGTAACAGTGGAGTGATATTTTTACTCCCCGTATAAAAAATTATTTGAGGTGAGAAAGTGAAGTAACGCTACTGATCCTGCATTAGCAGTATCTGATGAAGTGTTTTCTGTATCAGAGGATATCCTTACCATCAGAACAGAGCTACTGAGATTTTAAGCATTGTATGAGAAGTGAGCATTGGTGCTAAGTACACAGACATGTCTGTAAAACACATTTCCATAAACTTTCTATGAAGGAGCCAAAGACCTCAAGAAAAATGCAAGACTAGAAAAATCAGCTCACATTGGCTTCCCGAGTGATGCAGCACAGCAGTATTATTCTGATCAACAGAGTGACTGAAATGGGCTCATAGTTTAACAGCAAAACTAGTACCCAGAATTACTGCATTTCAAGTTTTGAAGTGAACCATATGTTGATAAATGCTCAGATTGTTATAGACTTTGTAGCATAACGGAAACTGCATCTGCATCAGGTTTCATCTTACACCAGAGAGGAATTCTTAGTTAAGAACTGAAGCAGAGTCTTACCTTTTTTTATTATTATTTATTTATTTTAAGCATTTTGTTGAACTAAAAGTATTAATTTAAAATTAAAATTCCATCTGCAATGCATTTTCCCCTGGAGCCCCAGTTGAGTTAGGGTTGTGTTGCCAAACTGCAGATTTCATAGGAATGAACTGTAACATCATCATCCCCAACCTTTGAAGGAACTGTTGTGACAAACCTTTACAAATTTTTACCATGGCCTGTAGAACAAGGAGTAATGGTTTAAAAAAAAAAAAAAAAAAAGAGAGTAGATACAGATTAGACATAAGGAAGAAATTATTATGAGAATGGAGAGAAACCAGATCAGGTTGTTCAGAGAAGTTGTGTGTCCCCTCTCTGAAGGTGCACAAAGCCAGGTTGAATGGTGCTTTGAGACATAATCTAGAACTACCCAGTCCATAGCAGAAGAGTTGGAACCAGATGATCCTTAAGATTTTTTCCAACCCAAACAATGTAATTATTCTATGATTCTATGTCCACAGAATGGCCTTCTGGTAGATCCTCTATTTACCAAGCAGGCTCATGCAAATTTGATCTCTGCATAGAAGCTAATATTATTCTGTCCGGAAAAAAGTGATTGCTCCTGAAAACCCTAATACAATATTGGTATTTTGAGCTCCATTTACATTATCTACTAAACACACGAACACTGTTTTTTGAATTTCAGTCTTTCAAATACCATGAGTTTATGTCCTTTACCACCATATATGCAATTATTTTACACTTCAAGGTTATGTGTTCATGAAATCACAAATATAACTCACTTACCTATACTTACCTTGTCCTTCATTTTAAAGTCAAATTACTCTCAGTGTCTGTTTTCTTTAAGGCTAAACACATAAAATTATGTATATTTCTGTGATGCTATGATTTTGCTGGATATGGTCCTTCAGAGTTCTCTTTTCTAAGGAAACTAACTGTGTCATTCACAACTGAAGATCTAGAAGATAATATCATCTGCAAAGGAAAGATTAGCTAGGATTCTAGATCAAAAAAGGGAGACAGTACTTGTTAGTGAAATTTTAGCTTTGAAGATTTCTGATATTTGATGCTACCATTTGTGCGCCATTTTGTATCTAAGTACCTTAGGATGTAAACTGTGTATGTTTAAGCTATGTTTCTCTCTGTCCACCCTGTCTGGAGTGCCTAAACATCTAGATTTCAAGAGTAAATCCATGCTTTGTATGAAAAACAGCTGGCATACATCAAACCATGTCTGTTAATTACTGAGTTAAGTAAAAGACAAAGAAGTAAATTAACACTCAGAAAACTCTAGCCTGGACATTTTCTGTTCCAGAGTCTCTATCTTTTTTGTCTTCCAGTTATACCTATTCAGCAGGATATAAATCATTTTCAGACTCCAACTTTGGTACTCTATTGTGTATACTGTACAACAGTACTTCTACTGTTGTAACAGAACTATCAAATGTATTTATGCTACATACCATTTCAAGAATTTATTTTTGTTTTGGTATCGTTTAAGTGTTTAAGGATTTACTGACTTTCTGATGTTTTTGCATATTCATAGCACATGAATGCTAACAAAAATTCTGTGGTCTATTTGAAATGTAAAAATGAACCAACCTTGTGTTATTCAATTGATCTGTAAAATGCATTTCTTGGTCAGGATTGTGTGGCTGTTAACTTATTTTTCATTTTATAAACCCCATCTTAATATATCAGTTATAGTTCTCATTATTCAGTTTTAATTATTTGGAGCTTAGAAACAGTTTTAGATATTTACCTTTACTAAAATTCCAGATTTATGCATCTATGATTTAAAAGAAGAGTATTACCTTTATATACTAATATAACCATATACAGCACACGTACACATGCTCATGCAAACGCAGGTTTATCTGACTTAACTTAGCCAGATTTGATTCCTCCATCATTCTGATAGTGTTATATCCTTCTCTTATTAGCACATCATTAACCTTTTGCCCCTAGTATGTGTGCTTTTCTTGAGGTCATGGCAGGTCATGCACTTCCCTGGAAATCTGTGAATATGAAAGCATCTGCCATGTAACAGAGATATGTTGTAACAGTGAAACTATCATAACCCATTGAGAAAGGTCACCAACACCATGATTTCTCTTGTGTCAAGATCAGAGCCCTTGAGTACTCTATTGGCAGTCACCTGGCCTGGCTTTTGTGGTGCTTGGCAGAGAACCTAACAGAAATAATTAACTACAGTGTTAGAGACTCCTCTTATGTGCTATTATTATGTACTTTTAGCATTCAGATTGAGGAGTACAAATATTCTTTTTTTTTTTTTTTTTTTTTTTTTTTTTTCAGTTTGTTTTTATCTATAAAGACACTCTGAAATAAGCAATTTTTTCAGCATCCCATTAAAGATCATTTTTGACCAATTACACTAAAAAAAATAAAATAAAAAGGGAGGGGGGGGGAGGTGGAGAGGGGAGAGGGAAGAATGAAATACCACTAACTGTAAATTCTAACTAATATTCATCATAAGATAGGTTGCATATGTTAATGTCATTTTACTTTCTGTCTTCACTAAAAGGAATGGTTTTATGTAGTGAATTGTGCTAATTCTCTATAGCATTTCCAGGTGCAAATGAAGATAAAGGTAGTTAATTAGGTATAAGGGTATTTTCATCAAGGCTTAAGTATCAGTAAAATGATTTTTTCATTTTTTTCCTTCTTTTAGTAATCACAGATTTCAAGTGGCATTCTTCCTGAGCTTTATCCCACCAAAAAGGGTTTTAGCACGAATTCTGAGCAAAAGCTGAGGTGTTAATAGAAAATAGCCCTCTGAAATATGTTGTGAAAGTGGATAGTAAGTTCTTTATAAATTTCATAAAATCCATCTGGATTGGTCAGAATTTGGATGAGAACTAGAAGAAAAAGATACTGACTATTACACTGTATGCAAAAGTAATTGTTTTTTCTTTGTTTGGTTGTTTTTATGGAACATTGAAAACATTTTAGTAGAAGTAAACTTTTTAATCAGATCTAAATATTTTTTTTCATGATTTTTTATTCTCCAATTAGTTGCAGACACTTTTCCAAATAGTTTTAAACCTGTTCTTTCTATGTTATCCATATTTCAGTGGAATTACATTCTGCCTACTAAAGTCTATTATATTTACTTAGAGGAAGTTTTGTTATTCCTTACTTGGCAATTATATTCCTCTTCACGGGAGGAATTTTTTAAGGCTACTTAGCAGGAGCATTAGTGCACTGGTGTTGAATAGCTCCCATAGTCTACACCAGAGGCATTTGCATTTTAAAGCTGAGTAAAATGAAGAAGATAATGAATACAGTCACTTTAATTTGTGCATATCTGTATTTTTGTGCGGTTAGTGAAAAGTGATGAAAAGTTCTTTATGTTGTTAGTTTTCTGGTGGTTTTTGTTTGTTTATTTGTTTGCTTGCTTGCTTTCTAAGAGGAGAACATTTGAAAACTAAAGAAAGACAAAGGCGCGGAACATTATGGAAAGTAAAGGAAGAGAGGCTGGAGCTGGTGTATATGTAGAACACTAATGTACAGTCCACTGACACTAAAGAGACTGCCTAGACTATATCCTCATCTTTCTCATCTGAAAATTAAAGCTGTTTCTGGCTTTTTCACTCACACAGAAGCTTGTGTTTCTTATACTAAGAGCACAAAAAAGCGATAAGTGCACATCATTCAGGATGTCTAGGAAGAACGGCTTTGAGAGCTAAGGTAATAAATACGTCAGTCACTCAAAATGGGTCTTGCTTACATTTTGCTGTTCTTCCACTCTGCCTATTCAGCCTTGAGTTCTACATCACTGTGAACAGTATTTACTGCAAAGACTAGCTTCAGAGCAGGTAAAACTGCACTGGGCAAGGGACCTGTAAGAAAAAAAAGTCCAACAAAAAAGCTCTTTTTAAGACTTTTTGAAGCAAGCATCAGTGCTGCACTTGCACTGAAGAGCTTGCAGCTTATTGGCAGGCTCCTGAGTCAGAAGGGGTAGAGCTAGCACATTAGCAGCACAGTTTAAACAACTGCCCTTAACCTTCACACCTGATAATAAACTTGAAATAGCTTCAGGGAGGACGGAAGCTAACTTCTCCTTACAGAGCACACCTGTTGAGTAGCTGTTGTTGCTGCCCACTGAGAATGGGAAAAGTGAGTAAGTGAGCGAGTAAGCATAGCCCACACTGCCCATTGGGTGCTGCAGATGTGGGTGTGGGAGGTGGGTCAAGTAGAGAGGACTGTATCATCCCTCTTTGCCTGGGAGATCTGCTTTCTTCTTAGCAGTCTCTGAGACTTCAGTCTTAAATGTGATCTCCACTAGATAGTGGGTTTATTCCAAGAAGACTGGTGACACAGAGAGCCTGCCCCAAAATGTAGCTGTTCAGGTCTCTAGCTTCAGGGAGTGCCTGAGTCTTCTGCTGCCTGGGGAGGGTGGTGGGGATTCCAACTGTGTGAGGTGTGAGCAGGTGGATGAGCTGCTTAGCCTGGTGGTGGAGGTATAGAGGTGTAGAGACTAAAGACCATCCAGGAGTGTGAGTGGGAGATTGGGCGACAAAGATGATCAGGGGATTGGAGACCGGCTGAAGGAGCTGGGCTTGTTCAGCCTGGAGAAAAGAAGGCTGTGGGGTGACTTCACTGCAGCCTTTCAGTACCTGAAGGGAACCTATGCCCAGGAGGGGAGTAAAATCTTCAAAAGGGCTGATAATAGCAGGACAAGGGGAAAACAATTTAAGTTGAAAGAGGGTAGATTTAGGTTGGATGTTAGAGGGAAGTTCTTTACTAGGAGAGTGGTGAGGTCCTGGAACAGGCTGCCCAGGGAGGTTGTGGATGCCCTGTCCTTGGAGGTGTTCAAGGCCAGGTTGGATGGGGCCCTGGGCAACCTGATCTAGTAAATGTAGAAGTTTGGTGGCCCTGCCAGGCAGCGGGGTTGGAATTTCATGGTCCTTGAGGTCCCTTCCAACCCAGGTCATTCTGTGATTCCGTGAGATTGACTGGTAGAGTGGCATGCTGGAAGGAAATGTTTCAGGGAGATAGCCCCAGAAAAGTGGTTGACTCCCTGTTCTGTCACAGTTAGACAGACCTGACTGATGAGGAGCGTTGGAAGAGAGTCCTGACTTAACATCACAGGAGTCCCCCCTGCTTCCCCAGTTCCCTCTAAGCAACAGGTTTGAGATGCTGGAAATTGAAGGGGAGGTGGTGGAGGATCTGCCTAGGAGGGAGCCTAAGGCAAGGTGGTCACCACCATGCGTTGAGACTTCCTCTGTCAGGAAAGAAAGAAGGGTGGGTGGGTGGGTGACTCCCTTCTCAGAGGAACAGAGTGTTCCATATGCAGACCAGACCCAAGCCATCAGGAAATGTTCTGCCTTCCTGTCATGGTTTTGCAAAACCATGACACTTCCTCTGAGGCCCGGGTCAGGGACATAACAAGGAAATTCCCAAAGCTGGTTAGGCCCACTGATTATTTTCCACTACTTGTAATTCAGGTGGGCAGTGATTAAATTGCTCAGAGAAGCCTACAAACTGTGAAAAGAGATTTCAGGGGTTTAGGGCATTTAGTTGAAGTAGTGGGAGATCAAGTGATTGAAAGCACAAGCAATAAATAATTGGCTCAGAGGCTGGTGTCAAGCCAGAAACTTTGGATTCTTTGATCATGGGACAGTTTACTTGGCCCCTGGCCTGTTGTCCTTGAATGGAACCTACCTATCTCAAAGGGTGTAATGAAGCCTAGCACTGGAGCTAGTGGGGCTTACCAAATGAGCTTTAAGCTAGCTATGAAAGTGGAAGGGGACATAACAGATCTCTGGAGATGAGCCTAGGGGAATGATGCTTGAGCTGGGGGTGAGGCAGGTGACTTGGCTGAAGTGCATCTACACCAATGTATGCAGCATGGGCAACAAGCAGGAGGAGCTAGAAGCAATTGTGCATCAGGGTAACTATGACCTAGTTGCTATTACCGAAACATGGTGGGACCACTCCCATGACTGGAGTGCTGTGATGGATGGTTACAAGCTCCTGAAAGGGTAGATGAGGAAGGAAGGGTGGTGGTGTGTCCCACTATATTAAACAATGTTTTGATGTTGAAAAGCTTGGGGTTGAGAATGATAAAATTGAGTGTGTGTGTGTGTGGGGGGGGAGGGGGTAAGGATGAGGGGGAGGGCCTTGTGGGGGTGACATATTGGTTGGGGGTCTGTTATAAACTGCCTAATGAGGATGAAGAGAGGGACGAGGTATTCTACAAGCAGCTTGCCAAAGTCGCGCAATCACCAGCACTCGTTCTCTTGGGAGACTTCAACTTCCCTGATATATGTTGGAAATATAATATAGAGCAGATGAAGCAGTCCAAGAGGTTTCTAGAATGTATGGCAGATAGCTTCCTTATGCAGCTGATATGAAAGCCTGGCAGGAGTGGTGCCTTGGTAGACCTGCTCTTCACTAACACTAGTCATAGGATACTCCTATTGCTCTGAATGCCAGTAATGGGATGGAATTTCATATTTTTACTGTGCTGCTTTGCAGCACCCCTCAACCCTCAGAATTCAACATTATAAAACCTTCCTCACAGTTATAAGGAAGGGTAAGAAGTGTTTGCGCTTTATGTCCATACACCAAAAAGTGTAGAATGAAAGCAAAATCCAGTTTCTGACAGAAGTTCAGCTTGATGTCTTGTATTACTTTAAGGTTTCTTCATGTCTAAATAATAATGCACTATTGAAACATGGAATATTAACATAAAATTAATCATTTTTTCTGTGCAGTAAAATAAGAACTGAAAAACCTTTAGAATAAGAATGGAGAAAGAGATAAATCTGCATCTTTTTTCTTCTGTGAGAAAACACTAGACTGGCCTCATTTTACAGAAAACATTTATGAAGATCACTCAAGTTTTCAGAATATTTAAATTAAGAAATGTATCCTTTGGTCAGTAAATCAGTAGTTATTTTTAATGTTAAAGGAACTTATTTCATCCAAGTTACACCTACATGGCAGAACTTAGGAGCACATCTTTGTTCCACAGTCTGTCTGCCTGTGTTGGACTTGTCCTGAATCCGCAACGGAATGGAACATGCATATGAATCATCCTTTGTGCCATGGTTTGAACATAGAGAAACAGTATGCACAAGGATTAGACTGGAATAGCAGTGCACAGTGGTCATGTCTACATTTCTCATTAAAAGAGGTTTAGAAACCAC
The DNA here is from genome assembly GCF_039878825.1 of Excalfactoria chinensis. Taxonomy (NCBI): domain Eukaryota; kingdom Metazoa; phylum Chordata; class Aves; order Galliformes; family Phasianidae; genus Excalfactoria; species Excalfactoria chinensis. The sequence goes on along the minus strand of NC_092825.1, from coordinate 154,291,761 downwards.
ACCATGTGGCTGAGCATTGTTTGGTATCTATGCTACTTTGACCTACCCCCGGTGTTAGCAGAAGTGACTTGGAGAGACATTCAAAAACAGTGAGCAATTTGACAGGTCAGTACAGTGGATGAGTAATGATCAATTGGTTAGGTTCACCCCCTGGCCTGCTTTTATTTAACAATGCAAATATATCCCTCTGCCTGTTCTGGATGGTCAGTGAGCCTGAGATGGGCCACAGCAGGTATTAGCAAATATAGCCAAAACTAAAGATATGACTATATTGAAGAAGGGATAGCTGTCTGGTTCAAAGATCTGAGTATGAACAACAGAAATTTAATTGGTTTGGACCTCAGCATGTGCAGAAATAACAGGCAGCTTCTTATATTATGTATTGCATTCACATCTGAACATCCTGGCTTAGTCAGGCAGAACAAGGAATCACCAGCCTGCATTTGTGAAGGTTTTGGGTAGGGGCAGGTTATGTGAGGAAAAGGGGAGATGTAAGATGAGAGCTTGGACACTTATGATATTCTTATTATCACTTATCTTCAGGCATGGTTTGGACATGACTATAAAGCAACTGAAGTCATAGTCTCTGAAGAAATCAGACTGAAGCCAGAACACCTCAGCATCTGTTTAAAATATGTTTTAAGTTTCCATAGCTCCACAAAATGTAATTAAAAAAGTTCTCCTTCTGCAAGTAGCTACATGGCTTGTTGACTTTTTATTTTTTATTTTTGTTATTATTATTACCTTAAGTCTGAATATTGAATTTACAAGCCTGATCTATCAAATCTTTCTGTCTGATCTGATTCAGTGTAATGGAAGATATGAGAAGTGGATGTTTTGGACAACTGCTGGTTCACTGTGCTTGTAGGCAGATTCATATCAGAAGTTTTCAGATGTGCCTCATGAAACTGCTCTGAAAATAAAGATGGTATGGGAAACACTCTTGAAAGGAGTATCAAAGTATCCGTTCCTGGGCAAGTGATGAAGTACAATATAAAGATGATTCCAGTATGCTCTGTTCAGTGCCCCTCACCCTGAGAAGAATGAGAGCATATTGTGAATGTCAGGAAGGTCTACTTGAATGTATGTGTTAAATTATTCTCTAAATTTCACAAATTCGTTAGATAACACTGGAGGCCTATTATCTCTCTTATTTCTAGAATTGGTCTGAGCACAGGTCAGTCAGACCTAAAATCTGTTCTTATAAATCCAACTTATATTAGTATAATTTAATCAACTAAATGACTATATGCTGTACAATGCCAGTGCACATTTTTCTCCCCAGTAAACATAGCTGGCAGCATTTATTTATTTTGTGACTAGAGATCATGAGCGTTTTCCTTACTTGATCTATTCAATTTTATATTGAGCAACAAAGCAGCACTGGAAATCAGAACTCAGCATAAATGAACATAACTAATTTTATGAGACTTGAAGGAATTACACTGCACGTAATCTATGTGCATGTGTCAGCTCTAATTTTCTGCGTTTCTGTGTAGAACACTTATGGGCTTAAATTAAGTCATCATTTCTTGTAATAAAGTATTTTGAAATTACAAATGAACTAAACTCTGGATTTTAGAGCATAGGCTATAAAATTGCAATAGCTTACTTGGATGTCTCTCCTAGAAATTTAGCAGTCAGTGGGATTTTTCCAGGCTAGGATATCAGTTATCTCATTGAGTCATGCTAGAAGTGTATTGTTACAGCCATTCAGTGAGTAGCTCAGGATTATCTAATGTAGTTGATTGTATCTCTGTGCTTGCTACCTGAAAAACAAGGATTATGTGTTTGTAAGCAGTTAGAAAACAGAAAGACACAGAAACATCTTACGCATCAGCGTCATAACAGCAGAGTTGTTTTTTTTTTTTTTTTTTGTCTTAAATGATAATTCTGAAATCCAATAAACTATTTGTAACTGCACACAAAGATTATCATAGAAGATGGATTTTTATTTTTATTTTTTAATTTTTATTTATTTATTTATTTATTTATTTGCAGAGTTTTAAAATTAAAATGTTTTCTCTGAAAGACAAATATAATCTCCTTTGTAACTTAAAGTCGTGGATGATATCATTAGGCCCAATAATGTCTGTGATTTCTTCAGGGGGAGTTTAATCAGTTTGCTGTGACATGGTACCAAGAACTCAATTGTGATTGATCACTACTGCTCAAGAACTGTCCAGAAGGGAGTATGAGCAAATCATTTCAACAGTACTTCAGAAAACAAGAGGCATCTCTAAGTTGGCAGAAATATTAGAACGCTAAAGGAATGGAAAGGTTTCCAGTGACTCTGAAAATACTGCCATTGGCATGGCCAGAGGAACTTCTGTTATCCCAGTACTCAGTGCAGTCATTCTCAAAATTGAATGAAGGGTAAAATAGACCAGTTTCTGAGTCTGTCTTACTCTTACTTGTAAAGTAGGAATTTTCAAAAAAGAATTTTTAATAAAAAACAGTTTTTCAGTTATTCTGCCAATCTGTACCAAGCTTTTCTTACTTCCCCACCTCTTCCCATTCTCTTTTCTCCTCCCATTTCTTTTCCACTTTTTTTTTTTTTTTTTTTTTTTTTAAATTTCCTTCGTTGTCTTATATAACCAAAGAGTTTTTTATGCACATTTTTGAGATACTAAAAGTACACACTAATATGGAATTCCATCAGTGATGCCTATATCTACTCAATATCTAATGGCTGATCTAGAGAAGGCTCTTAATAAGTATCTAATCCAAGGTATCATGTCAAGAGACCATCAAAATCCTATACCCTTACTTTAATGGCTCTCTTAATAGTGGTTGTATAATCGTTCCCACTTTCAGTCTCTAGGCCTTGTTATACCTCCTGTCTTTTCCATCATGCAGAATCCTTTACTATAAGAAATCCTTGTGTGTGCATCTGATCGTTACCAACAAGGTAGCTGAAGGGTTTTGTTTTGGCTTACTAGCACATACTCACATACTATTATCTGTGCCCTCATACCTTATTCAATACTAGTGTTTTAAAATGGTCTCTTGATGGCTTCTCCTTTTGAGATCATCCAAAATTAGTACACTGCAAGATATCCTAATGAAGAGAGAATCATAACCTCATCATTTGCTCCATGTCTCTCAGAACCTTCTTTGTTCCATTTGGTTGTCAACGCATACTATGATCAAATCAGCATTTTACTGAGAATTATCAAATCTACCCTTTTTTTTTTTTTTTTTTTTTTTAATTTGGGTAATTTAACTGAAATGAATTCTAATAGCTAATTAAAAATGTTTTCTTACTCTCTAATATATATTTTTAAAATCCTATTTATTGCTCTTTCTTCCATTCTTCCTATTCTTGCTCTTTCTTTAAGAAAATAAAAAATAGAAACAAATTGGATAGTATGCCTACATAAAATACTATAGTCATAGATTTTTATTTTTTTTAGCAATTTTCTTCTACTCTTCAGTGTTTCTTTGCTTATGTATCCATTCACAGCTGCTTATCCAGATGTCATATTAAGAGAGGAACTTATCACCATGAACTATTTAATTTTCCCAATTACTCCTCTCTCAAGTCACTTCTTTCCAAAATATTGCATATTTGATGTATTCTTTGAAAGAGTAAAATTGAAATATAAGAACAGACAAAGTGTGCAAAATGATCATTGAAAAGAATAAATATTGAAGCATTAAAAACTACTAAAAAATACTGGCAATAAAAAACTTTCAGATCTTCGGGAGAATACAACTTAGACAGTTGTGCTCTGAACAAGAAGAAAATAAGAAGCTGCACACTTGCTCTCTCTAAAATGAGTTGTTATATGTGTTTGGAAGCCCAGAAAATTTGGAGTTTCCATTTTCCTTTCCGTGGAACAAATATTTACCAACTCCACCTTCTTCTAGATACTTATTGCAGCATGTTTTTATGTATTTAAACTAGGTAATGTTGTACATATAAACTCTTAGATTTTTCAGAAACTTTGTGACAGGTCTGTGAAATGATCTCTATATATTCCAGTGAGGTCTAACAGGAAAAGGGCACCTTTTTAGATCTCCACAGGAAACACAGAAATAGATAACAACCTGGAGAAGCTATAAGTTAGGTGAACTGCTGGCAGAAGATGAAGAATCAAGAGCAGGAAAGATGATTCTGGTAACTCATCAGCACTTTTCTTAATGCATATTTAGCTGTGAGGTGACTACTCATAATCACTTTATCAACAAGCACCAATGAGAGCATGCCAGGGACTTGTAGAAAAGCTGTTGATAGCGGAAAAATACGGCACACTGAGTTCTGAAGCTATGACAACAATTACTCCAGAGGCAGCAGTGAGAGTGGCAGAGAGAAACAGTGGGAAACAGGAAGAGGAAAAATATTAGCCAAATTTTTCAGAACAGTTAAATTGAAATGAGGGGAAAAATATAGGGGGGAAGGGTGAGCTGGGGGGAGTTGGGAAGGAAAAAAAATCTACTTTGCAGATATCTGTATTTCATTATGTTAATCTGATCATTTTATTTCTCCTCTTCAGATTGGATGCTATCATATTCACAGATTACCTCAATAGATTTATGCCCATTTATTTCCATGATATTCAAAATTGCATTTCCTGAAAACTACTGATTAGATGACTCTTTCTGTTATCTGATTGAATGAAATAATACTTTTGGCTTGGGTTTGCTTAATGGAGACACATATAATTTTTTATTTTATAATTTGACAAGAAAATCTTTAGAAAAAAACTTATTTGTAACCAATTTGTTCTTAAAAAGTAAACACAGTATTTTTATAGGCTTTTTTAGAAGTTCAGAAAATACTGGCAATGGGAGTTTGTATCACAGTCTAGGTCAGAATTCAAATTAGTATTTAGGAAAATGTTTTCCATTATGGACTAAATCTAAAGGTTTTCTTGTAACTTCACATTGCTAAGAAAGCACTTTATATGCTTAGTTTATCAAAAATAAATATAATCAATTTCCTGTGAACCTAGACATGATATCTTACGCGTGGTTTCAACATACTTTGGATCTTCTTCAGATGAAAAGAAGGTAAGTAAAAGAAGGCTGCATTTGTTGTTGTCAAGACTATTAATTTACTTGAAATGAGTTTGGCAGCTTTTCAATAATATGATTCTTAAAATATGCATTTCTTATAGAACACATGATAAACGAATGAATCACTGGCATGGAAGACACATGCGGTGGAATATCTCAAAAGTAAAGTAACAGTCAAAATGGATAAGAAAAAAAAAAAAAGGAAAAAAAAAAAAAAAAAGAAAGAAGTAATTTTCTTTACTCCTACTGGATCCACAAGGAACGAAAGAACAAAATGTCCCAAGGGATTAAAAATTGTGTTATTATTAACAGTACACAGATTAGAAAGTAATGTGAGAGAGAGGGAGAGACAGAGGACAGAGAAAGAAGAAAGAGAAGAAAAGAATTGAACAAAGTATTGTGGTTCTGAGGGAATTTATGTGTGCTTGGCGACTAAGAAAAACACTGGCAAGGTTAGGTAGAACTTTGAAGCTAAGGCTCTGCAAAGTGGAGGCCATAAAGATTAGCTCTTGGCAGAAAAGAGAGAAGGAAAACAAGCCTTTCATCTGAAAATGGACTGACAGAGAAAGACAAATCCATTATGTCAATGAGACAAGGCTTGATGCCTGAAGGTACAAGTACAGGTTTAAAAGAATGAAAGACATGGATAGATGGGCTTGATTAGGAAGATATGATTCCTGCACAGAAGTATAAAGATAAGAGTCAAACAGGAAAGTTTACAGTTTTGAAGTAGATAGCTAGGAAGTCATTTCACATGGAGCAAAAAGACAATGCAATGCTTTAGAAAGGGAAAAGTGAACTTAATAGGCAGAGATTCAAGACTGGTGAAAAGAAATTAATCATACTAGAAGAGTAGACTAAAGTCTGGCAGAGGAGAAAAGAGACCTGAAAAGCAGAAACTGAAAAGAGAAATGAAAGCCAGGGAAAAGCTTTGTAAGCTGAAGTAAAATTGTATTACCTGGTGCTGGGCAACAAAATAGGTGGAGTGCTCAAAACCAGAGAGAAAACAATTGCTAAGAAGCTGTAAGATATAGACTCTTGAACAGTCAAGCTAATAATAGTGCCAGCATAAAGGAAGAAGGGAATCCTTATGGTAAGGTGTTCAGGGAAAGGGTGTTCCTTATGTTCAGGGAGAAGGAAGGGGAAAATATGAAGTATTACAGGAAAAAACTCAATATATCTTCACCAACCTGTTCTATAACCTATAACAGAAAATGGAAATTGCCAATAACATAGTTTTAAAAAGATGCAGTTTGTCATATACCTTTGAACCTATGCAACTTCGTTATGCAATATCTACTCTTTATGGGGAAAAAAAAGATAACCCTTTACCAAACAAGGGTTAACCTTCTGAAGTCATGTAAAATATATTATTTTAATATGTGAGCCAGAGTGCATGATTTATATCTCCCATGAGCAGTAGAAAAAAATATAGTCTTACGTATGCATATTATGTCTTGGAAAGTCTCCAAAATTAGCTGAACTGAGGGCAAGAAAGCACCACCAACATGATTTGTCATTTTCATAGTGTGATTGAGTTTTTTTGTGTATAATTTTTGGTCCAAGCATTACAGAATTTTCCCACTGCATGATGAAAAATACCTTTCCAGATGACTATGAGCGCAGTAACAGTTTTGTATATAACTTTGTTGACAATGAAGGCAATTAGTATCTTGCTAATAGTTCATGAACAGGATTAAGCATTAACTGTGCAGGCCTTTCTATTCCCTGCTTTGTTTCTCCTGAAGCTATGTGTCAATTACTTAATTCCTTTTCAGTTCATCATACTGGATTAATGAAAACACTTGGGCAATATATGAAAGCTACTCTGAAAGTAATGCCTCCTATTTTATTATGTTGTCCCATGACATCAGAGGCAAACACTGGTGGTATGACCATGGAGGCTCTGCCAGTATTCCATTAAATTTTGTTGCCATGCAACAGATGACAGCAGAGATGCTGTCTGACAAAGTGGTGTCTGACATGAAAGAGTGTATGGAGCAAAAACATGCCATTGAATTCTTCAGTGTGGAAAAAAAAATCGAACCTATTGATATTCATCATTGCTTTCAGAATGCTTATGGAGACCAAACAGTGGATGTGAGTGCATGGTGGGTGGTGCATTTCAGCAGTGGTGACAGTGACAGTGGGTCACAGAATCATAGAATCACAGAATGACCCGGGTTCGAAAGGACCTCAAGGACCATGAAGTTCCAACCCCCCTGTCAGGCAGGGCCACCAAACTTCCACATTTACTAGATCAGATTGCCCAGGGCCCCATCCAACCTGGTCTTGAACACCTCCAAGGACAGGGCCTCCACAACCTCCCTGGGCAGCCTGTTCCAGGACCTCACCACTCTCCTAGTAAAGAACTTCCCCCTAACATCCAACCTAAATCTACCCTCTTTCAACTTAAATCCTTTTCCCCTTGTCCTGCTATTATCAGCCCTTTTGAAGATTTTACTCCCCTCCTGGGTGAAGGTTCCCTTCAGGTACTGAAAGGCTGCAGTGAAGTCACCCCGCAGCCTTCTTTTCTCCAGGCTGGGTCACCACCACTGGTGAAGATTTTTATGACTGTGGTATGCAGGCCCTTCACCACTGGAAAAAAAAAAAAAAAAAAAAAAAAAAAAAAAAAAAAAAAAAAAAAAAAAAAAAGCTAATGGTGGTGGCTATATTAAAAACACTGTTTTGTTCCTGCCTGTGGTAGAAGGGTTGGAAGTATCATCTTAAGTGTCCCTTCTATTGTGTCCATTCTAAGGATGCCCCGTCCTTGGAGGTGTTCAAGACCAGGTTGGACAGGGCTCTGGGCAACCTGATCTAGTAAAGGCGTATGTTTGGTGGCCCTGCTAGGCAGGGGGGTTGGAACTACATGATCCTTGCGGTCCCTTCCAACCCGGGTCATTCTGTGATTCTGTGATTCTAACCCAAACCATTCCATGATTCTATGATTCCTTATTCAACACAGAGAGATTCAAATAATTTGCACCCCTGTTCTGTTCTCGGCTAGAGATGTTGTCTGTCCTTGAGCAGTTTTTGTCTCTGGAAAATAAAGAAGACAACTCCTACCATGCTTTGCATATCACTTCAGTGACATGGGGAAAAAATTACTCTGTGAAAAGTAGATAATAGCAAATATATACATATTTGGGGGTTTCTAGGACAGCCTCCCTTAGCATGTGATGGCCAATAATTTAGAGAACTTTTCTGTTTCTGTGCAGTCAGAATTACACTTTCCTTATTAACATGCCAACTTTTTCTCTCATTTGCATTATATAAACTGTTTCTCACAGCTTATTTCCCCTTAGTCAAACAAACAACAACCTTTATAACAATGAAATATATTACCAGGAGGAAAGTTATTTTATGACAGAAAGGAACAGTCTTTCTAACAACTGTATGATGAATGTTTTTCTCCTCTAACTCTTCATAAATATGTTCAGTTGTTGGGTTTTTATATATATATCGTTTTAACAGCAGTTTTTTTTTTTTTCTGCTCATCCACAAGATGACAAAATTAGGTCTTTGCTAGCAGATTTCAGACTTTCTCAGGATGTATAGTGACAAAGAAAACACTGGGTTTTATATAGATGAGTTTAGCAGTCATTTGGTACTGATTTTGGCTTTCAGAAGGAAATGTGTTTGTTTGTGTCTGTGTCAAAGCATTTCTTTTGGGAATATCAGATTATGATTAATTTGCAGAAGGAACATTGCTTATTTGGTAAACAGATAAGCAAGTGCACAGTGTATGTAATCTTTTCTCATTTTCTTTCATAGATATCGGGAAAAAATTCTGGCTCATGACTTTTCAGAAGTGTTTTTGTTTTGAAACTTTTTTTTTTTTTTTTTTTTTCTGGAGTTATTTGATGCTTTATTGTCAAAATTGTTGGATTTCCCTCAATACCATTCACTACCAGAAATGAACAAATATTCTCTATTAAAAGAAATAAATACTTCCCCAGGAGAAAAGTAGTTGAGTACTCACCTAATGTTAAATGCACTGTTATTTATATTTTCTGTAAGTACAGATTCTGTTATGTAGGTTCTTTCTTAAAAAGAAAAACTAACAGTGAAAGAAAAAAAAAAAAAAAAAAAAAAGGTTTTAAGTATGGTATTTTAGAAGTGAGATCTGAAAAGCTTGTAGCTTTCTAGAAGCTCAGAGCTAAGTTATATCCTCTGAGGTTAATATTTTGATTATAGCAACAACTGCCTTTAAATATACACATTAACTCAATGATATATCTGTTTTTATGAACTCTTAGAGTGTGTGACTAACATTACTGGCTGACGTTTATCATAATATTGTTATGCACCATATAGATTCATACTCACAAATCACCTTTCTTTGATGACCTGAATTCTTCTGTTAGGATGCTGTGAGTAAGGTGAAACCCATTTGTCATGAGCTGTGAATTTTGTTCTACCAAAGCTTTCCTGAGAGTGAATGCAGAAGTGAGCCATTTGGAATATATCTGTGGATAATTTGTTAGGCAGCAATTTTAAAGGATTCATATCTTTAATATAAATTTAAAATGAATTTTGGTAAATACACTGAGCTGATGTGAAAATTAATGCATTTTTAGCAGATAATTCCACCTACCTGCACAGAGCAACACTTACTGGAAGTAAATGAGAAATTGCGTCTGCACTTTTCTCCTTGTTTTCCTTGAGTACAATACATTCTAATGAATAATAATACTGTAGTCTGAAAAAAATGGTGGGAAAGACTCTGAGAAGGACAAATTACATACGTTTTCTAATACAGTGGAAGATAAAAACTAAAAAGAAAACAGGAAAAAAAACACCTCCAAGGTTCTCAGCATTCTCTTGAAATTTTACTAGTTTCAATTGTATAATTTGCCTAGGATTGACACTAGTGAAAATCATCATAAATGCAAGATCATTACATGATTAAATGAAGATAGGCAGAATCAAATAATCAAGTGTTGTAATAATATCTTACCATCTAATACAAGTGAGATCTAATTTGGATGTTGGCCCTGTTTTGAGGTGGGATTTGGACCACATGACTTCCAGAATTTGTTGCAAACCTGAATTATTTTACTGAAAAAGAAAAACAAAACATAAAAGAAAGGTGGGGGGTAGGGAGGTTATACAGCATCTTGTTTCTGGTGGTTTTGTTTTGTTTTGTTTTGTTTTGTTTTCCTAATCTGCCTCTAGATTTATTTATTTATTTATTTATTTATTGATTGATTGATTGATTGATTGATTGATTTTCTTAGCTAGAAAAAAGGCTTGGAATTATTCAGTAGAAACAGGAGGTTTTGAGGTAACAGTCCTTTAAATTGGTTTTGTTCACACCAGTGGCAGGTGTGGGTGTTGTTTTTTTCACACAAGGGTACTTAATGCTGTATGAAATCCTTGAGGCAATATATTTTTATTTAATATATTTTTATTTAATATTTATTTAATATAAGTTAGGTGTAGCTATTTGTCTAGCTTTTACCAGCTTTCACTTCTTAGCCAGGGTTACACTATGAGGTAAGTCAAATGTATGTTTCAGCCAGGTAATTACTGGTAGATCTCTTGCATGTGGAAGATTAGAATACTTTCTAACTGGGGAGAACTAACTGATGAGCCTGACATAAAAGTCCCATAGAAGGGTTTACATCTATTTAGTTGAATCTCTTTCCAAACTAGTTAAACCTGTGTATACATGAATATGTCAAAATGATTTAACTGCATGGATTTTCAAAAGTGAACTAGGGCATTTCCCACTACAGACATTATCACAGACATTTTTAAGAATATATTAAATAGATACATAATCTGCTTAAGCTATGAAGAAAAGAGTCCTGTTTCAAAATTGAAATTATTCATCTGCTTATTGTTTATAAACTTAAAATAAAGTAGTGTCAAAAACATTATCTTGTTGTATAGCCTTATAGAGTGGAAGAGCAGAAAGGGAATGAGGAATTTCCCAGCGAGTGATTATCTCTAACATGGGAGTTCTGTGAAATGCTGATGGTGAAGATACAATATCAAGAGAGGTAACCATAATTTTCTGTGTTCTAAAGTTAAAATATTAATAATGTTACTATTATGAATATTAAAAATATGTAGGAATGTAGGTCTAACTTACACCATAAACCTACTTTATGGACGATGCAGCTCATACTGCAGATACGAAGCTGTCACTTGGAGGTTAGATATCTCATCCTTACTCATTTCTTCTGAATGAAAGCTGACAGCAGCTTCCAGGTTCTGCACAGACTCTAATATGGGATTTAGGCTGTTTTAAACACAAGAGTGTTATTACTTTAGTCCCAGATTAAGTTAGGACAAATTTATCAGCTAATTGACACATTGTGACAAGTGTAGTAACAGCACTTTACTGGAAATGTTTGTTTCAGCAAAAAAAAATCTTTAGCACCAAAGGCATTTTCAAGGTCTGGGGAGCATCAAACCCTACCTACATGACTAATTTCATAAGGAACCCTGGTACCTGATGTTGTCTTTGAGGAAGACAGAATTGCTCATCTCTACGTAGGCGTGGTCAACAGCTGGATGAAAGACAATCAATAAATGAAAGTTTCTAGTTCTGCTTGCTAATATGGAATTCATAGCAAAGATATAATATATGTATATATATTTCTTTTAATTAATTACCATTTCTTGTTTTTCTAGGTGTGATCAGTCTCCTAAGGACCATTAACTGGATTATCTTTGTTACCTCTAATCTCTGACATTTCAGACACTTTCAAAGGTGAAGAGGTAGAAGAAGTAGGTGCACTTTCTTTTCCTGTCTTATCCTTTTTCCTTTTTTTTCCCTTTTTTTTTTTTTTTTTTTTTTAATGTTAATGAAAGCAGTGAAATGTACCAGTGATTCTACTTGATTTTTATTAATATTTCTGCTGCGTTTTTAGTTTAAGGCAATCATCCCATTTCATACGGACAATCCGCATTTTGAATGAGCCTAAAGATTTGATACTTTTGATCAGAGTTTAACACACATCCGACTTATCTCAAAATACTGTTAAAAACGTTATTTGGATTATAAGCAAAGCTTTCATTTGTACAGCCCATGGCTGTCTGTGTCATAAATATGCACATATCTCTGCCTCAGCAAGACTTTTCTAAGCACATTTCATGGTGCTTTTCATATGCACCGGATTTGATTTGTTTTAGGGCATAATATGAATTCTTGCTGTGATACAGAGAAAAAATAATAAAAAAAAAAAATCCTTCTTAAAAATGGTTCAGTTACAAGGCTGCAATCATCCCACAGAACCCTAACTTTTCTAAACTGTCCAAATAACCTATTATCATTGTTTATGTACACAGCCCCTCTTTTGGCTCTGAGTGCTGTATCTACCCTTTACTGAAAAATCTTCAAGTCTGTATGTTTGCCCTCAGTTACTAGCATGAATTCCTTCAGCACATAATGACAGCGTTTCATATTCCAAACCACAAACCTATACTATATACCACAGAATACAAATGTGCACAAGGTGGTAGTTTCATTATCTTAGGGTCAGTAGCATTTCAAGAGCTCCAGAATTACCTCTATCAGTGATGCAAGTGTCAACTTAGTTTTAATAAATCTTTGGAAACAGCCATGAGTTACTTCTAGGACATCTCCCCATTTCCGGAAATACATCATTCAGTTGCCAAACCTGCTATCAGTTCATAGCAAATAGAATTCCATCCATTAAATGCAAAGCCTCATTTCAGCTTCTCTGTGCCATCACTGTGATAGCTGTGTGATTAACCTGAAGTTTAGCTGATATCAATCCAAATGAATACTGTTCCACTTAAACTGGAACAAGCTTTTGAAAAACTGTGTTTTACACAGTGTATGCATAGAATGTTATATTTACCATACTTCTCATTATTCCAGAGAATCGGTTCTGGGTGCCATTACATGTAATGAGATTTTGACAGTTTCTAGGTTTATGTTGATTCTTTTTTATTTCTTATACTCACACACAAACATAAAATATAACTGGGAAAAAAGAAAAAAAGAAAGAGAAAAAAGAAGAAAAAAAGAAACAAAAAAGTATCCAGCCTCCTACAAATAGGAGAATCAAATATAGTAGAATATCATTTAATGATGAAAACCTAACATTGCACAACATTGCACTCTGTGCAGTCCAGACAGCCAAAAACCTAGCTGAAGCTAATGGGATAGCTACAATATTTTACTCAGTGCTGACTTACAAATAACAAAGACTTTTTTAGACCTGGCAGCTACACTAATTAATCCTGATAACAGCTCACTGAGTGATGGAAATATTACTGTAATTCTTTTGTTAATGTGGAAACAGATATGTGAAGATATTTGGTGCCTTTCCCAAAGTGATACAGAGATTATGAAGAAAATAATAAAACTGGTTCAGCAAATAACATAATTAAGAAAAGATCATAACCCTAAATGTAATGTTACAACAATCAAAATACTTTAAAAGTCATATGTTAGGCTGATGTAAGTCTGATTAGCTTTAATAAATCCTTTAATCCGTTGTCTGTTGTTTTTTTGTTGTTGTTGTTGTTGTTGCTGTTTTTTGTTTTTTGGTTTTTTTTTGTTTTGTTTTGTTTTTTGTTGTTTGATTTTTTTTTGTTTTTTCTCCCAGTGAAGTGGTGAAGTTTCTTTATTTTGAAAGGGATTTTCCTGTGTTCTGGTTATAATTTCCTGAAAGTGGGGTAAGCCTTATGTACTATTTTCTAAAGGTTTCAACTGTACAGTCTACCTATGACTAAGCATATGTCTAAAGCTCCCTATGGCAAATTAATTAATTAATTAATTAATTAATTAATTAATTGTATGAGGATCTCAAAGATCACTACCCTATATGTTGCACATAGGTCCAAAACATTTTTCTTTAGACGAAAAATTAATGATAATGAGTTTGGGGATGTATGGATGTCATGCAGTCCTTCAAACCTATTGCTGGTAGTGGATCACATTAGTTGTGGCTCACTTTTTTTTTTTTTTTTTTTTTTTTTTCAGCCAGATTTTGAAAACTACTGAGAATGGAAGAGCTACAGTCTCTATAGGTCCTATCTTCTAAGGAGTGTTTTTAGGCTGACACAATACATTTTGTTATCGTAAAACAAATATTCTATACAAAATACTTTGAATTCAATAACCTATTGCAAGGCATTTTATAATTCTGTATATTTATATATATATGCTCAAAATTCATTAAATTTATTTTCAGCAGAATGTTGGATAAATACACTGGGCATGTTTTAACCTTGATTTATGAAATTAAATGCTATTAAAATTATAAAAAAAAATTAAACAACAATTCATATTTAACGTAATGTGATTTCTTTTTTTATTCACCATGCTCTCGTCAATTACTACTTGTAAGTTTTTGTGATATATGCCAGTGGAACACATACCTTACCATATTTATTACACGGGAGGATTTCTTTTCAGGCAAAAATTTCATTTGGGAATGAACAGAAGAGGGAGCATTTGAATTTTCATTCTGGAATTCAAAGATTCGCATGGCTTTTCTTTAAATTATTCAACCTTATCATAGCCTTACTAATTGTGACCTAGGTTTCCACTTTTCCAGATTATACAGTAGAATATGTCAAGCTTCATTTTCCTTCCCTCTTTTCAAAGTCTGCAATGTTAAATAAATATAAACAACTGTTACCATAATGGTTCAAGAGAGGACATAAGAAAACGTTTAAGCTGAAGAATTAGGTTAATTTCTCTCCAATATTTTAGTATTTTCTTATTTAAAGGTGCCCTTTATTTAGTAGAAAACAGCCTTAATAAACATTTTACTGCATTTCTCTAGCATAATCTAATTGCTTAGCAGTAACACCGCTATTTTTATTCCTGTTAGACTGTATAATGTCACAAAGAGCAGACTACAGATTTCATGTCATCTATGAAAACTTTTAAGTGGCTTGCAAAAGGACTTTTCAATTGTGGTCCCTTCTGGTCCCTTCACTTGATTGTAAATGGTGTGATAATTAGAAGAAACTTTTCAGGTTGGCTGCCATGGGCAGCTGTTCAAGACCGAAAGCTGCAGGAGCTGCCAATCACTCTTATCCTGGGACTATGTGTTCTCAGGGTTTTGTTAGCTTGTGAAAGATACCACTTCACACTCCTCAACATGCTCTTCTGCCCTTCCAATTCAAGCTACATAATGGTCAAAAGCTCCTGCAATTACGGTTCCAGCAGTGCCATGATGTCATAGATGGCTAAATTTTGGACTCCAAGGACATAAAATAAAATGTATTAACAGTACAAAGTACATTAAGAACTGCACTTCAGAGCTTCTGAAAATTTAAACAGACATCATGTTAAAAAGAAAAATACAAAAACTTGGATTACTGAGACTAAAGCAAATTAAGTACTCGAACATTGTGAAGCCAGTTGGGTATGTACATTATGGATGACATTTTATCTTAGCTCATGAAGATTAGGAAAGGGAGTAGGAGAGAAAGAAAGAGAGAAATAAAGGAAGGAAGGAAAGAAGGAAGGAAAGGTAGAAAGCAAAGGGAGGAAGGGAGGGAGGGAGGGAGGGAGGGAAGAAGGGGCTGTGTTTTTCACACAACTGGTTATTCCTGCTTGCAATGTGGTTGTTTCCTTTCCTTTCCTTTCCTTTCCTTGCCTTTCCTTGCCTTTCCTTGCCTTTCCTTGCCTTCCCTTGCCTTCCCTTGACTTCCCTTGCCTTCCCTTGCCTTCCCTTGCCTTCCCTTCCCTTCCCTTCCCTTCCCTTCCCTTCCCTTCCCTTCCCTTCCCTTCCCTTCCCTTCCCTTCCCTTCCCTTCCCTTCCCTTCCCTTCCCTTCCCTTCCCTTCCCTTCCCTTCCCTTCCCTTCCCTTCCCTTCCCTTCCCTTCCCTTCCCTTCCCTTCCCTTCCCTTCCCTTCCCTTCCCTCCCCTCCCCTCCCCTCCCCTCCCTTCCCCTCCCCTCCCCTCCCCCTCCCCCTCCCCCTCCCCCTCCCCCTCCCCCTCCCCCTCCCCCTTCCCCTTCCCCTTTCCTTACTCCTTCCCTTTCTCCTTCCCTTTCTCCTTCCCTTTCTCCTTCCCTTTCTCCTTCCCTTTCTCCTTTCCTTCCCTTTCCTTTCTTTCTTTTTCCTTATTTTATTTATTTATCTATTTATTTTTCCAGTCAGAAAAGTTGTGAAAAGACACAAGTTGTGTCAAGATATAGCAAAACATTTAAAAATGAACCTAGAGAAAGGTAAAGAGAGTGCCAAATTGTCTTTAATTCTTCTTCCTTTTTTTATTTTAATTGAGAGAAGGATTTTATGCAGTGTAATAAATTAGCTGTGATTTTAATTAGATCTTGAATGTGTGTGAGTGGCTGACTTGAACTACTGTAACAAATACAGTTTTATACTTGTGCCCTTTATATTAAATTACTGACTATCAAGAGCAGCAGTAACGAAATATTACTATCTCCCTGTTTCACTAACTTGAAACATATAAGAGAAATATACTGAAGATAAAATAATATACCCCTAAATTCTAAAGGATAGCAAGCAAAGACTAGGAAGACTTATGGATGAATGTCAGTATCATACCTGGAAGATGGTGGATTGTTCAAATCCTGTTAAGTTTGTAGTTAATAATATTTGAATGTCTCCATCAAGGCAATTACAGATTAATCCTTTCTACCTCTGTAGAAAAAAAAAAAAAAAGAAACATCAGACTAGAACATTTAACATGGAAAGAAGCTAAGAAAGAATGTGATTACTGAGACCATTTAATTAGGTTATATCTGTACAAACAGTTAGGTTCAAAAGGATGGACTGGATGTTTAATCAATATAGCTAGCCTGGAATTTCAGACCAGCTTCTTTTGTGAACTTCCCAGGAAGCTGTAGAAACAGATTTTTCTGGAATTTATATTGAAGTGAAGGTAGCATTGCCTTGTTACGTGATTACAAGTTCACAACAGTGTGATACATTATGCATCACAATATCTGGAGCATATGTAAGAGTTGTACATTAGAGAATGAAATAATTCTTCCACACTTCAAGGCATCTGCATCTTCACCTCAGAGAATCTCTACTGCTCTTCATATTTGTAGATGGGATAGGTGACTCTTTTATATGATCCAGCCTAGGACTGTTGTGTCTTCTCTGCAGGGAAGAAGAACCCAAGAAATCTGCTTCATATTCAGTAATATATTTTCTTTTTCTCCTTTTCACATCTCTCTCTCTCTGTCTCTGACTTCACTTTTGGCTGGATCCAGGATATCTTTCTTCTCCTTTATCAAATTTTTTCTTTATCTCTCTCTGACTTCACTGTTGGCACACAAGGGGAAAATTGTTCCAAGCTGCTGTTTGACTTTGTTTCTGGGTAATATTGTTCCAAGTTGCTATCTGGACATAAGGGTTGCATCATTCCAAGTTTTGCCAAGCTGCTATCATTTGTAACTCCACTGAGTTTACATTAGGGAAATGTCACTGCAAGTTTTGCTGAACAACTCTCCACTGTAATTCTAATGAGTTTTAAGCAAATTTGTGATTTGTTTGAACCTCTAGTGTAATTGTTAATCCTAGTTATCACACAGTAAATTAAAAAGTTAATCTCACCCTAGCCTATTCATTTGAATGGACAAATCTGAATGCCTGCTTTGTCTTTACTAGCAAGACTTATTCAGCCTTTACTAGCAAGACCAGGCTTCAGGAATCCCAATCTCCAGAGAACAAGGGGATGGTCTGGAGCAAGGAGCATTTACCCTTGGTGGGAGAGTCCAGGTCCTGGAGCCAAATCCAGGAATACTTAAGCAAGCTGGACCCTGGGCCTTATGATATGCATCCACTCTCAGTAATATTTCAAGAAAAACAGTAATTGAATGAATCACTCAGTGACTTGAGGAGATCAGATGTCACACCCATCTCCAAAAAAAGCCAGAACAACAATCCAGAAGACTGTATAACAGTCAGCCTGACCTTGACTCCCCTGGAAAGTGATGGAACAACTGATCTTCACACATGAAGAACAAGAAAATCATCAATAACATTTCCACCAAGGGGATGTCAGTTTTGACCAACTTTGGCAACCTACTGTGATGAAATTATTGGAAAGGGAAGAGGCATATCATCCATCTAGTCTTCAGTAAGATTTTTGACACTGTGTATCATAGGAACCACACAGAGAAGCTGAGGAGGTATGGGCTGGATGAGAAGACACTGAGGTGGACTGAAGGATGGCTGGATGATGGGACTGAGAGGGTAGCATGCTAGGAAGCAAAGTCAAGTTGTAGGCCAATAATTATTGATGTACTACATCACTATGAAGTAGTGGAGTACGTTATCCTTGTCATTGATGATTCTGATTCTGTTCAACATCTTCATCAGCAATCTGAATGATGTTGCACATTTTCCTCAGCAAATTTTCTGATGTCATGAAAAAGGAGAAGTTGTTGATACACCAGAGGGTTCTTGCTGAAAGTTGAAAGTTGAAAGGAAATGGACAGCCCGGAGAAACAGAAAGACAGGAACCTCATGAAGTCAACAAGGAATAGTAAAAAGTCCTTCACTTAGGGAGGAACAATTCCAGCTACCAGCACATGCTGTTACCAGAATGCATAGCCTCGTTCATGGAATGTACCTCACTGTCTTTCTAATTTGCAGCTGTGTAATTTTTTATAGTGAACTGAAACGTTACTTAGTTAGGGTGACCTAACATGAACAGTGTTAAGAAAATTAGTCCAGATTACCTGTTCTTTTGTTTTTATTTATTTTAATTAAAATAATCTACCTATGTGAGAGAAGGAAACATGGTAACGTGACCTTATTTTCCAATAATTTGTTTTATGGCAAGTAGCTCCAGTTTTTTATATCAAAATAAAATAATGTCCTTATACTTCCATTGCAATTGGGGGAGAACATACGGAGTGTTTAAGGGATAATGATGTTATCTTTATCTACCTTCATGACAGGTAGTATGTAGCCTTTACAGCATGGCTTTAAATGCAGTGTATTTTGAATCTTGGGCTTAGGTCAATGGCAAGCTATTGCTGAGAATCTCTGAATTAGATAAAAGAAAGCTAACTGAGGCATTTTTGAATCTACTTCATATTCATGTATCTGACTGCTATATAGGTGTATCCATAAAGGAATTAGTGATGTGGTGGCATCATTTTTACCATCTATAATGCTTTCCAACTGCAGTTAAGCAATTGAGTTTCTATAGTTAGAACAATTTATTCTCTTCTACTCAGACATACTCTGACAAAACCAGTCACACAGGCTACTCTAGCCAAGGGCTGCCTTTAACAGAACTCAAATAAAACACAGACAGATAAGTCTGCTTCCACCTTCCTCTCTAGCTGGTAGAGATTGAGGTGCCCTAGTGCATGCATACAGACAGCACTTTAGGCTCACGAGCAAATACACTTTTTACAGATCCTTGGAGTACCTGGTACAGTCCCTCTGTGGCTGTCGCTTTCCTGACCAGACTAGGCTCTCATCACTTCCTCTTTTTATTTCTTTATTGCCTTGGAAAAAGTAGTGGATCAAAAACCCTTAAAAGAGCAGACACTCTCCTTTTTGCACACTTTTATACATGTAAACTGAATATCTGCTTTAGGTTTGTTAATACCCTATTATAATGTATTATAATGAGATACAAATGGATCTCAAAAAGAAATACAAACCAAGTGAGATACTGTAGTAGCCCAGCAATCACCTTTTGGATTTTGTAATTTCTGCAGTTTATAGGAAATTATCTGGCACAGAAATTTGTTATTTCTGACAAGCATAAATCTGCAAGTAAAGTACACCTTCAATTTGCTGCTGAGAAACAAGAGGATGTTCCAGAAGGAGGTTTCAAGATGGCTTGAATTTTTAATTGACGTTAAGGTTGGAGAGATTTTAGGGTCTCAAAGATATTACATTAGAGGTAAATTTATGTTCTGGAATGCAGACACAACTGTGTGAATTAATGCTGATTGTCTAGCCTTGTGATGTGACTGGCAGAGCAGGGCAGGAGTGCTGTAATTCTCATGCACTACAGAAGGCATGGTGTTATCCAAATCCCAATGGTACTCCACTGAATTGATGAAATGACCGGGAAGGCCTAATTAAAGCTGTTCAGCTCAAATGTATTGATGTATTACATCTATTACAGCTTGGTTCAATAGGTCTACCCTATGAATTCTGCCATGCCTGTAAAGCAAACTAAACACACTGAATAAATAATATTGGAAGGAAAGGAGACACCCATGGATTCAAAGCTGAATCACGCAAAATGCAACAAGATGCCGTATGAACTTTCACACAATCTTATATAAACAGGAATATTGCTTATTCCTGGCTCGCTCTAAAAATAATGCCTCTTACTTATTTTCATGGATACTACAAGAGATGCAAGGGGCAAAATAACACTATATGTTTAAGCAAATTCTCAGATATAAAACACTATTTTCAACATAGTCACCACTATTAGCCATGCATTTTCACTGATGATAAACAAGAGCTTGCATACCACACTTAAAAATGTGTCAGCAGAGGTGATTCACCATCACTGTTGCCACCACTGAAATGCACCACCCGCTGCAACGCACCACCCACTTCATCCACTGTTTGGTCTCCATAAATGTTCAGCAAGCATCAGTGAATGCCAGTGGGTGCAGTTTTTTCACATGGACGAATTTAGTGACACACCTTTCATTAGCAGTGTCAGTTGCCATTCAATTAAGCTGCCCCTTTGCTGCCATCTGTCACATAGAAACACAATGTAATGGAATACTGGCAGGAAGATTTGTTCTCTATTGCCATATCACCAATATTCACCTCTAATGTCATGGGCCAGGATAATAAAATATAATACATTATTTTTGGAGCATTCCTGCATTTTATCAATTGAGAAAAAAAGACAACCATGGAGACTGAAAACCATCTCGATAGATTTTTACCAAGTGTGATATTTTTAGCTCTGTTGTTTGAAAATGTAAATTCTAAAAAATAAAATGTTTTTTAGAGGTGTCTTCCCTTTCTACAACTAAGGCAAGTCCGAATAATAAATCCACAGTAATGACTTTGTCCTAGTTCTACTGTGTAATACTTATATCTGATTTACTTTTGTGATAACTTGCTAAAATTTTATACTGTGTTAACCATTTACACGGGACTATATAACTTAGAATTTATTTATAAAGTCTTCCTGTCTATGGCTCCAAGATGTTGAATAGCCTCATCTGAAAATGTCAAACCACTTTGTTTTGATATTCAGACTTCTAGAAATGCTAAAACCTTTTTCTCTCCTCTTTCTCTCTTTCTCTCTCTTTTTTTTTTTTCTCTGTTAGAAACAAGTATAAGAACTACATTCATTTTTTCTGTCTTCTACAATTAGAAAAATATTACAGAAATACCTTGAAAATACGATAGAATAAAATGAAGCAAAACATTTCAAATAATAGACCAGAAAAAGTCATTTCAGTACCAATGTTATTTTCAGGTTGAATTTTTGTATTTTCTAATTTAAAAACAACAACAAAAACACACTTATATGTGAAAGTTTTGTCTCAACCTAAATACAGATTTTCTTGCTTTTGGTTCCGCTTGTCAAACTGAAAAAAATATGATTTCTTATGGCTGATTTACAGTATGTTCATAAATAGTAATAGAATAATAAAGATATGTATCACTATATAATCTTGACAAATTTATATATATTTTTAAAGGTGAAATACATTAAAATAATATCTGAGACGAAATCATATATGTATATATGAAATTCTACATCTTTTGGGATTTATGCTTTAAGTAATAAGGAAATTATATTATAAGCATGATTCTATAATTCAATAATACAAATTTCCTGTAATTTAAGACCTATCATATAGAAAAGTTATAGCCCTATGCCCTGTCAGTTTAGGATGAAATTATAGATATCAGAACATCAGAAAATAGGACCTGTATTTATTTTTAGAAATTGACAAACAACAACAGCAAAATGCATAACACAATTTGGCTAGAGTTTATGTTTTCAGAGGTCCAAACTGATATAGGTTCATCCTGACTTTGAATATAAAATAAGGTTTTTCTGAACACAGTGGTACTTTTTTCCCTTTTCCGTCTGAGATTCAGACGGAAAAAATCAGCTTTTTGATAAGCCATGTTTCCTCTAATGTAGTGGCAATGGTATTATAATGTATTTTGTCTTTTTGGTCTCCCACTCAGCTGAAAAGCCCTTGTAGTTGATGGAAGGTAGGTTGTCATAGTTTCCCCACTGAAACACTTAAAATAGCTAAGCTTGGAAGGTACCCTGAGAGATCATCTAGTATAATCCCTCTGCTCAAAGCAGTGTCAGCCATGGTAGATTACTCAGGGCCATGTCCAGTCAGAACTTAAATATATCTAAGGATATCAATTTCTCTGGGCAACCCAGAATTTCTCCTGTGACCATTTCTCATGTGACCTTCAGTCACATGTCCTTCTCATAGTTTCTTTGGGAATAAAGGAGTGCATGGACAGTGAGTTTGCTCCTAGTTGGCATGTTTGCTGTCAGGGTGAAAAGAGATTGATAACAATCTGCAAAGACTACTCAGAGTAATTTACCACTTGCAATATGAAAAATGTGCTATTGTTATTGTTGACCAAATAGTGACTTTCAGGCATAATATAGCTGCAGCAGGTGTTCTCTGCTGATGGTGGTTGTAAACAGGCAGTAGGCAGTAAACAGGCTATTTTTGGTGTTCTGCACTGCAAGCTGGCCCTGCAGTTCTTCTGTTGTGGTGTCATGACTGGTACTTAAATGGACTAGAAACAAAATGGAAAAAAATATTCCCACAGTCTTATTTTTATGTAATACTGTGTAGCATCCATTGCATGGACCTTAGATTTTAAAGCTAAATATGCCAACTTACTGGCAGAATTGAATTTAAGATTAGTGTCTCATTAATATATAGGGAAAAGCTTAGGTCCTTGCCCAAATCACAGAAACAAACGCCTTTTGAAACCTAAGTAGACAGCACACTTGAAAAAAGGTACAAAACTGATTATGCAGAAATAAACACAAATAGAAGTACTATGAGAAAACCTGCTAACACAGGCAAAGCACTGAAGAATAGATACACTCTGAAACACTAGAAGAGGAATTCCAAAAGCTCTCTTCATTGTCTACATATTCCTATACATATGAAATGGGAATGTTAACTAAAATGGCTAAAAATCTAGCCAATTAACTTTTGAAAATGAAAATGCTTCTTAGATATCCTTCTGATCTTTATCTTTCATATCTTGTATTTTATTTTATTTTATTTTATTTTATTTTATTTTATTTTATCAATATTGATGGGTTTTGATACAAATTGTTTTATTATCCTACACCTGATGTAAAAATACTCCATTAAAGACTTCCTACCCTTGTGAAATTTTCAATTTTACTGAGAGTGGAAAAAAAAAATACATTAGTATCTTTTTACTCTTTTTGCCTATATCAGGTAGTTCATATTTATCACATTCTCCTGGATACTCTGCAGACTCAGATGTATAGAGAAAAAAAAAAAAAAAAAAAAAGCCTCTATGTCATAGTTTTGTGGTGTTGCTGTCAATATTCCACATCATAACATCATGTGCAGTATGGATCATTCATACTCCAGTTCCGTAGAATGGTAGTATCCTGGGTGCTCAGCTCTCGGAGAAGAACTACATATCCCAGAGGACGCCGTGGCCAGAGATAAGTCACGGGAGGAGGACATATATAATCTAGCTCCCAGGCTGGAGTTTTTTCTCTCTCTCGGACTCTCAGGGAGTGAGAAGCATTCCTGCCGTGTCGCCTAGACTTCACAGTAGGCCTCTCGGTTTTCGGGGACTCTCTCTCTCTCTGTTTTGTTTGATTTATTAGCCTCAATCATTGTATTCCGATATCATATTTAGTAAAATAAGTTTTCCTCCTTAGATTGCTGCCACTGTTTTATTTTCCCTTCCTTTCTGGGGCCCCGGGAGGGAGGGGAGGTCCTACGGGGCGGCTGCCCTGTCACGGATACAGGTAAATCTAGGTAATCCGTGACACTCTATGACACCATGTTGTGTTGTGTTTTCCATAAATAAAATGGATAGTTTGAAAGCTATATGGTATTCAGTTGGCTTACATGGAGCAGACCTGTTATAGTGGTTCTCAATAAGGAGGAAAGTATAGATAATTTACTAGTATAACAATCATATAGGAGGATACTAACAGAATTATCTTCTGGAAAAAATAAAAGAAAATAATAATAATAAAGCAATGCAGAGCAAGAAGCATGAGTTTATTATTTAAAACCTCAATCTTTCCAGATGAATTTGGTTGCTTTAAATTAGGGATACAAAGGCTAAACGAAAAATCAGTGAAAATGTAAGGTGAACACATAAGGAAAATCTGTAACAATAATACTGAAAAAAAATGATCTTGAATGGCCTTGTAGTTTACAGTTTTGTACATCCAAAAAATGTTTGGGATATACATTTCTCTAAGGTAATGTACCTCTTAAGGTATATAATAGGGTAATAGACAAAGGAATAGGACAAAACTAATGGCTTCAAACTAAGAGAGTAGATGTAAGATTTAAGGAAAAAAATCTATGAGGGTAGTGAGGGATTGGAACAGGTTGTTCAGAGAAGCTGTAGCTGCTCCATCTCTGGAAGCATTTAAGGCCAGGATGGATGAGGCTTTGGTCAACGTGCTCTAGGGGACATTTTCCAGCCCATGGTGGGGGGTTGGAAATAGATAGTGTTTAATGACCCTTCCAACCCAACTCATTGTATAATTTTATGATCTTTAATTTTTAGAAGAACTAGGCCTACATCTAGAAACATCCTATCACTCAAACTGGAAAGCAGTTCTTTCTTATTAGAATACTGGTTTCTTTAAAAGTCAATAGGAGTTTATAACTTGGAGGAAAAAAAAAAAAAAAAAAAAAAAAAAAAAAAAAAAAAGTTTTTTCAAGCCATATTTGTTGTACATAAAACGCCCCAAAGCGATGTTCAGTGGACTTTGGTAATTTATAAAGATTTCAGTAGAGAAATATGCCTCTACAAGATAACAAAGACTTGTAAAGGGGGCTAGCAGTTTCGAGCTCTTCAGTATTTGAGTACCCAAACAAACATACTTAAAAGAAATGATTTTTAGAATGAAATTACTTGGAATCTTTTTCCTTAAACTCTCTTTAAACACCTCAGATTGTGACCAAAATCATACATTGTCTGACTTCTAAAAAGCGTACAATTTCACTTGCTCTCCTTTCTCCTTTGCTCTCTTTCTCTTCCTCTTCCACTTCTACTCTTTCAATCATGTCGATGATAGTAAGAAATATTATTCCAGTATTGCACCATCTAGTGGCACTCCTGTCTGCATTATAAATGAAAACTATGCCTTACATTGTTTCACCATTTTTTTTCTCAAAATTTTCTGCTATTTGACATGACTTGATGGATTCATTCTTCATTCAGCAGTTCATGTGGAAATGTGCTTATAGCACATTCTGTTTTGAAAAGTTTCCTAAATGGCTCAGTGGGGGTCAGGACTCTTAGAATTACACACATAATTATTAATAAAACTGATTGCTAATTTCTCAGTTCTGCTAGCTGGATGTTATAATTGTATTTGTATCAATATTCAAGCTGTGCCAGTTCTGAACAATCCTACCTCCAGCTGAGATCACAGAAAATGATGCACAACCTCAAGCCAACATATTCTTAATCTCCGTATCAAGTACAATGACACTGCAGTACATGGTTATGTAAAATTACTCAATAACATTTTGAGACATATATTCTGCCTTTTCTTTAAACCCTTCATGCTGTACTGGTACAAAAGGTTACAAGAGAAAAAGAAAGAGTGGGAAAGTGGAACTAGAATTTCAATTTATTCAAAGATAATATTTTTGAAATTTCGGTCAGAGAACCTCCATGCTTCCAGCCTTGTCTAAGATGCCACTCAGCACATGACCCAAATCTAATTTAAGCTATTCATTTACGTGCTAATCAACATGTCACTGAGTGGTGCTATTTTGTGATGTTTTTTATATATTCCATTTGATCTGTTTTTCATTTCTATGTAATAATGCTTGGAAAACAGACCTGTTTATAAGCATCATAGCTGTCACCTGCCATGGACAAATAGCTTCCAAAGAGTGGGCAATTAGATTAGTATTTATATTTATTCACACTTATTAGAGTCTCATAAAACTAACAAGAAATTTGTTTCCTTGTATGTTTCTTCTTCACAAAACATGTGTCGGGAAGTCACTTGCATTGCTCAGGTGCTCAGCGTATTCCCAAAGGATCCTCTTCATAGAGAGGGGAAAAAAAAATCACCACTCTATGATGTGGAATAAATCATCAGTGCACCATACAAAAGTCTGATAAGAATGTCTTTCAAATAACCACAGAGAGCATCCATTTTATATTGACAGTGATTTGGTAATGATTATGGAACAAGAATTAACCTTGCTTTGACAATGGATTTTTCCTATTTGCATAACAGGTCAACAACTGAACAATATCCGTCAAACTGTATACAATCACATCTGAGTAAATAATGATTTTCCCATGTCAGTCTTTGCTTAACAGTATTTCAGTCTGAGAAATGCCAGCAGCAAAATGCCCATTAGCTGCTTCCACCCACTGTTCTTAGATAATTATCTGTATCTTTTCTTTCTGGGGTGACGGTGAGCAGCAGGGATACATGCCATTTGTTCTGTTTGTGTTACAGGCTTCACATTGCTGTGGGTTAGTCTGTTAGGTCATGTGTTATGGCACAGTGTAACCTAAGACATTAGGATGTGTGGTAAATTCATATTGCTTACAAAATATGAGATGACATTGTAGCAATTTTTTACTTATTGGAATAGGCAGCTCTTCTTCCTGATACAAAATTGAACTATGAAAGTAGATTAGAAAACAAAACCAACACCTTTGAGTTTCCAACAGCTGTGCTATGAATTTTTCTTATGTTATGAAGATGCTTATTGCTAGAGTAGGTGAGAAATTACTGTTTGCATCATCATGAGTGCCTGGATAAGTCTCACTTTCATTAATAGACAAGGTGTGCCTCTGGCTTACAGTAAATCCCTGCCATATTGGTACCCAAAAGAATTTACAGAATATGTGTGAATCACCTGCAATTTCTCCAGAGTTTCAGGTAACTTATTGAAATACTTAACACTAGTGCTTACACTACCTATTTATTTCTTCCTTTAAAATCTCATTCCCCACAGCAAACACTTTAAGGTATATTAGTATGTGGCCAAAACTGAAACTGTTTATTCTAACAAGTAATTCTATGGATTTCACTGCAATGGGATTCAGCTCTGTACCATCAATTATTAATGTTTGGCTTTGCCAAATAAAATCCCTAGTTGCTAAAGCAAAATAAACTATTTCAGTTTTCTTTTCTTTTATCCCAAATCATCAAAAGAAAATATCACAATAGATAAGATGATTATAACTATGTGAGGACACGGTAGGTGGACCTACATCCCATGTAGTTTTATATAAACAAAATTGCAGTCCATTTATTTTGTCTTCAGAAAACTTCTCTTTGTCTCAGTGAACAGTGCTTTAATCAAAAATTAATGCCACTGAAACTAATGGCACAGGTTATTACTTGGACTTTGATCCTTTTCAGGTATATATCCATCTGATACTTATTTATGAATTTTCTTATGCAAAGGTGGACTTTGTGAATCAGATACTGGCACTTTTCTGCCTGAGGTGCATGCACGAGAATGGCACAACAGTTCAGAGACTTATTCGGTTGTCCAAAATACAGATAACTCCTTCCCTTTGAAATGGTCTTATCTTTTCCTCCTGGCCTTCAGCTGATGATCCAGGAATTTGTGAATATTCATGCAGTAGGTGCATCATACCTGTGTACAGGTATTCTGCACATCCTCTATCATTATTAAGAGTTCCATGTATCTATCAGGTATCTTTGGACATCTCAGACAGCATAAGATGTCTGTGTTTCAGCTGATGGCTCAATTCATAGATCTTGATAAAATCCAGACATCTAAAGGTATATATAGTACTATAAAGTTAAGAGAAGTCTGAAAAAAAATATTTAATTATCTAAACATTGGAATCTAAAGCCATCAGAGTTTTCCTAAGTTACCCTGCTCTGTCCTTGACTGTATCTTCAGAAGGTTTTCTGTATATTCAGCTGATAATTTACAGATATCTCATTTATACTTGGATCATTTCAAATGACATTGGAATAAACAATCATTTGAAATAAAATTGAATCATCAGAAGGTAACTTAATCCCTCAAACTTTACAATGAGACAAGCCATCACTTGAAAACGTACATCTCCTGCTGTGCATATATGAGTCACATGGACAGCTAAGTTAGTCTGAGATGGCAAACTCTAGGGGACAAAAAACCTTCCTTCTTTCAGTTAGCAAAACATAAATTCATCATTGTTGCTCCAGCGTTATTTTATTTTATTTTATTTTATTTTATTTTATTTTATTTTATTTTTTCCCCTCAGTTGAAAGGATTTTTGTTTTAGGGGACTGAATAGCTGTAACAATTCATGAATAGACAAAAGAGCCATGTGGCAATTTTTCAAGATGACTTGTTTTACTACACAATGCATGCACTAGGTTGATACAGTGACCCACACACTGTTATTTTTGTCCCAGATTAAGTGAGCAGAAACAGCCCAAAAGATTGCATTACACACTTACCTGAGAAAGCATTTTTGTAAAGTAAGACAAGATAATAACACTATATCATGATATGATGTTTTGTGGATTAGGGATAATAAAAAGAAAGAAAAAAAAAAAATGTTATTTGACTCTTAATTTAAAATCTTACATGGTAGGAATGCCTTTATTTAACTGCCAAGGTGACTTACAGCATAAAATTTTAAAACCATACCTGAGTAGATATGGGATTTTTTGTAAATATCAATGCACTAAATTTCAAACTAGCAATTTTATCTATGATAAATCATGTTGTACAAAGAAGTAACTGGACCTTGATACAATAGGAAAGTATGAAGTTATTTTGTCAATAAAGTTTATATTAATGAGCATTTGATCCATCAAATATTACCTTCAAAGGTAAACCTCTGCAAGTAGGCTAAATTCAGTCATAAAACAGAAAGCATATTTTATCACTGCCTAGAGGAAGAGATCTCATGCATGTCTGATTTGATTCCACAGGACAGAAGAAAGATCTTTGCAGCCTTTAGATCCATCATCTGGACTCTGATCACAGACCCATGATTCATCTTTTTTACTATTGTGTTAACATACCTGTTTCATTTCAGAGGTGAGATATTACAGCAAGTTTCACTGTGTTCAATATGAGGTTTTGGTAAAGATGCATGCAAATACTGAGAGTAAATCTTCATGTATATCGTTTGCAAATGTTACAACAAATCAAAGTTAATTGTCTCCATTTATTTTTAAATAAAAAGCATGGAGCTTAAGGACTTCACTCAGTGTTTTAGAAAAACACCATAGTAAGAATATAGAGACTTTCTACAGAGTGCATTAGTAATAAAATGACCAGTCTGGATCAAATAAAGCCCTTAGCTATGCTTCATGCCTAATTACACTCAAAGTGATTCAAAGCCATTTGCTAGCTATGTCTATTCTAATTTCTAAACTGATGTTCACAAGGCTGACGGAATGCTAAAAGAAACAGCTCATGCTGCTGAGCAGGATGACCAGCAGCAGCACCAGAAACTAAAGGAATTTGCCTTATGTATTTCTCTTTCACCAAAGGCAGTGAACTAGTGTATGTCTTAGCTGTCAAGCAGAGTAAGTCCTTTTGGCATTCTTACAGTAGAATGGGCACAATGTGACTTGGAAGAAATCAGCTGACATAAGGTGGAATCATCTGTGGAAAAGAAGAGGTCGTTATTGGCTGCTTTTTTAGATGTCTTGGGCACAGAAAGAGAAACGTCATTCATTGCACGGATCCTTACAGCTCTCCAGGATGGCAAGCCATTGACAGTGTCAAGGTGCCATCTGTTAGGAAGCCAGTCTGGAAAAAAAACTGAAGCTGCTGGAGGATTTTGTTGCCTCACAGTCAGCAAAATGGCATGTTTATCATATCAGGAGCCTGTGGATGTCTGCATGAAAGCATGCCCTAGCATAGACCAACTTTCTGACTCAATTAGATAAGAAGAACAGTGAATATATCATAATTATTTCAAGAATTCTGACAGTTATTCTAAATATAAATAGCTATGTTAAATTAGTGATCTACATTTTTAATATCTTTCAGCAATTACATATCATTCCAGCAGGGAGTATTATAAAAATCACAGACCTAACTGTTTGGAGGGTTGATTTAGTAGTTGTTGCCTGTGGAGAAAAAAAAATCACAGTGCCCAGACAATCAATATCTTATGCATTCCTTTTGGATGCATTCTGTCAAATTTTCTGATAAACATGGCAAACTTTCAATATTAAAGCATAAGCAAATCTGTGTTGTGTACGTGAAACTTGAAAAATGTCAGATAAATGAAATATACTTGCCTAAACAAGTTGCTGGTTTGTAGATATATCTGAATATTTCTTATTTTATCTTACAAAACAGCCAATTATGTTTTGTGTCTTTGAGCATTTAGGAAAAATAAAATTCACTAAAATTTCAGTTCTGTCACTCCACTCATTTTTATGACATTATTTTTACAATAAAATTTATTAAAGAAACCCATATTTTCTGCATGAAAAAAAAAAAAAGGAAAAAAAAGCATATGTTGAGTATGCTAATGAAATTTTTAATAGAGCAAGTTTTGCGTTTATAGTATTCTGCAGACAGCAACAATAACAATAGAACTGACATGTAGATTATGACTCAGGTGCACTCTGCAAGTGATGTTTTAAAGTCATCTCTCATCTGAATCACACAATGCTACTACTTCGCAGTATCACTAATCATTTAAAATTATGTGTTATTCCAGAGAGAATAGAACCATTCTAAGAAAGAATTGTCTCTTTTACTTTAACAGATCTTAATAAACTTTCTAATTTTTCCTTTGAGGACACCCTTCTTATGTCTTAGTTTGCTTGTATGTTTGTAGTGTATGTTTCTCTGTATCGGGTTAAGATCCTTTCTTAAGGCTCAGATCTGCTACTTACTGAACTCAAATAAAGTACAGTCTGGAAACACAGTGGGAGCAGGCCTTAAGCAATGGCTGGAAGGGAGAACTCTATTTGCAGAATGATTAGGGAATTATTGGAAGTCATATGGATCATGTGCAACTTACTAAATATATATGGAAATAAAATGACTGACATCTCAATTCAATTGGTACTGCTCCACAGTCTCCCATGGAGCTATACCAGTTTTTCAAAATTGAGGCTATGAGGAGACATCTGTTCACTAAAGGATTTTATGGAACTTTTGGATCTGGATGTACAACAATGCCAGTTGCTATTTTTATTTATTTATTTATTTTCCTTTTATATATGTTGCATACTCATTGTCCTGACCAACACACCTCCTTTTACATTGACTCCTTTGAGAGGTCTGGGTACACTTTACTGGCATCCTATCCCAGGGTCTGATGAACTTTTGTTTTAAGCTCAGCTTTCACTTAGCTAAGAAATGGGACTGCTGGTGTATTATTTTGTTCTTTTGCTGTCAACCACACAATTTGTCAATATTTTACATTCTCCTGGTTCGTGAAGAACTTGGGCAAATACATGTAAGCAAATGTGTTACACTCCTACTTTCTAAATTTTAACTATTATAATATTAGTCTTATCCCTGACTAAAGTCTTTATCAGTTCCTTTCTTAAATGTGGATTTATTTAGCCCAAGCAAACAAAAAAAAGCCAACAATGCATTCAAGGCCAGGCTGGATGTGGCTCTGGGCAGCCTGATCTAGTAGCTGGTGACCGTGCACATAGAGAAGTGGGGTTGAAACTAGATGATCGTTACGGTCCTTTTCAACCCAGGCCATTCTATAATTCTATGATTCTATGGTTCTTTGATTCTATGATTTTCTACTACTCCTTAAGGGGTAAAATAGTCTATGTTTTGGAATACATATTTTTATTATTATTATTATTTATTTATTCTATTTTCTCTGGCTGTTTCCAAAAGGCAACATAAAATTATTATAATTATACATTATAATATTATAGTATATATATTATATAATTATATATTTAATTTATATTAATTATAAATATAATAATTATAATATAATATAGATAACAATATAATATAATTATAGATAATAATATATAATTATATAATAATCATGATTTATATTATATAATATTATATTATATATTATTATAATATTATATTGTATATAATAATATTATATTATATATATTATAATAATTTTATTTTGCCTTTTGGAAACAGCCAGAGAAAATATGAAGAATGCAGAAGAAGTCAGTGGCGCATTTCAGCAGTGGCATCAGAGACATGAGAGATAAGCCATGTTCTGTATAGCCAGAAAGATTTTTAGGAATGTGACATGCAGGTTTCTTGTTCATTGGCAATGACAACACATAGATAATGGTGGTGTCTAAGCTGAAAAACAGTGTTTTATAGCTGAGAATTTGTTCTATCGAATAGTATTATTGTATGTCTATTGTATTATTGTTTCAGTGTCTCTGAGACTTTTGTCAAATGTTACATAATAATGCCTTTTCTTCTTTGGCCAAGGAGGTGTATATGCAGGTGACTAAATGACAATATTCAACTGTTTGCTGAGGTACAGTAAACAAGGGAACAAGGCTGTAACAGTCATGGTAAAACTACAAGAATGCTGAACAGTGTATGAAAGGTCTTTGTAATTCTTTAGCATAGCACTGAAAAAATATTTTTGTCTCAAAGTTTTCTTAGCATGAATAGCATACCTCAGGCACTGTACCTTTCACAACCATTTTGTGCGCTACACTGAAAAGACTATCAGTGCTTAAATCAGTAAGTGCTCAGTAGTAAAACTTGTTAGTCTGTACTGGTGATCTCACAGTCATGGGAATTGTCCTACTAGCTGCTACTTAATTACTTCTGCCTTATTATTCATATCTTCATTAAGTTAGTTGATTGTCTTTTCTGTAGTGAGTTCTATAGCTTTTCTCTCTGGAACTGAGATTGTATTAAATTACCGTACTTTACCTTATCCAGAATGTTTTATTGTTGCACTCTAATCACTTTAAGACATTTCATTTTTGCATAACCTTTTAATGGTACTGACATATTTTGTACTAAATTGCATAAATACATAAACATTCACATTTGGGATAAGCTATTTGGGGCATGGTTCTGTTGCACAAGCTCAATCAGTGGGACTAATTTTATAACAATACTCTACAGGGGAGTAACATCAGGTCTTTAAATTGACACACTGAATTTCATAGAATGCATAAATAGTTGATCTGTTGTTTTTGTTGTTTTTGTTGTTGTTTGTTAGTTTGGTTTTTTGCTGTTTATGGAGCAACTTGAGGAATCCAAATTGCAGGATTCCAAATACATGTATTTCAGTACATATGTGCATATGGATAGGTAAATCTAATACATATCCAAATCTCTGCTGAATTTAGAATAGTTTCTCAAAATACAGTAGGGAAGATTCCATCATATCATTTTCAAATGTAGAAGAAAACACCTAACTCCCATACAGTTCAGCAATTAATATCCTTGCTTACACTTCTTTTCCAGGTTCTGTCCTAGTATTTTTCAACAAGATACACTGATGAAATGGGTATAATGTGTAGACCACATTTTAAAATGTGGATTCCATTTGCTCAGTGAACATTCAGTGAACATTCACAGAATTACAAAATGTTTGGAGGGTGGAAGGGACCTTTGGAGCTCATCAGCCCAACCCTCGACCCTGCTGGCAACACTCCTCTTAATGCAGCCCAGGATACCACGAGACTTTTGTTTTAGCAAATGCACACAGATGATGGCTTGTGTTCAACTTTGTGTACACCAGGACCCCTGTGTCCTCTACTACAATGTCTCTGGCTTAGTAGCTCCCAACATTTACTGGCAACAGGAGTTGTTCCTCCCTAGAAAATAGAAAGTCTTGAATTTCTATTTGCTATTTCAATGAAATGTAAGACTTTGCATTTCTCCTTGTTGAACTTCATGAGGTTACTGTCAGTCCATCTCTCCACTGTCGAGGTCTCTCAAACTGTGTCCTATCCAATCCTCTGATGTATCAGCCACTTCTCCCAGTTTTGTGTCATCTGCAGACTTGCTGAGGGTAAACTCCGCAATACTCTGTAGATCTTCAATAAAGATGTTGAACAGATTTAGGCCCAGTCTTAACACCTGGAGTACATTGTTAGTTACTGGCCTCCATGTGTAGTAAGTCACTACACTCTGGCCCAATTCATATCTAAGGTCATTCTTTCTTTACTCATCTGTACAGATATGGTAGGCATTTGACTTATCTTTTAAAGACCTTGAGAACAACTGGATCATATTTTCCTGTTGTCCCTTTTGTTTCTGTTATAAATTTTCATAATTTCTATGTTTATAAGTATTTAAAAATTATTTTAGGATATGGTCTGAAAAAATGTTTTTATAGATAGAGACATAGACATAATAAGCAATGCAGAAATAGGTATAAAATACTTATTTCAAGTATAGATTCACACTTCTATTAAAGATGCATAGAAACATGACATTTACTGCTTCAGTGAAGCAATTCTGTATTATATGTATGTAATGATTACAGCTTGTTCGGAAAATATGAGATAAAATTTTGTTAAATTGAATGCATGCTAATGTAGAAAACGTTTTTTTAATTTTTTTATTTTTTTTTGCAGATTAGAAGCATAATAGACAATAATATTCCATTCTCCCTGGAACACATATCTTCCTTCAATATTGAAAATAAAATAAATAAAAACATTAGAAATAAAACTTGTATTTACGGGCTTGTGTAAAAAACAAAACAAAACAAAACAAACAAAACAAAACACAAAAGCAAGCAAACAAACAAACAAAAAAAACCTAGTATACTGATATGTCTCATTTCACTGGGTTTACATAGCAAGGTTTTGGTACTGGAAGAAAGAAAATAAGTAGGTGAGTTGAATCAGTTTGCATAGGTAAAAGCCCATCCAACTGGCCCTAAAGATTGTTGACAGTGGCCAGTACTTGGTTATATACTGGCTCAGGGATGGTGGCATACACCCTGGGAGTCATCTACAGCAATGAACAACTGACAGTACAGACATAAACCGATCTGGGCTATGTCACTGTGGTAAAGTTTGGGATGGAAGACAAGTGGCTGCAGAGACAGCCTTTGTGAGAAGAGTCCAGAAGCTGCCTCATGTCAATCAAGAGACTGTTTCAGCTGGTTCCAGAAGAGCCAGAGCTGAGCCATGAGTGTTGTTGGTTTTGTCTCTGTGAAAGCAGTTTTAAGAAAGGGAGGAAAAAAATAGAAAAAAAGACTGCTGCACAGCAGCAGCTGGGAGACAGGAGTCGTAAAGCGTGAGGAACAGCCTTGCATTTCTGAGGCCAGATCAAAAGGATGGCAGGAGGTGCTCCACGCATATAGCAGAAGCTCACTGCATCCTGGGAGGGGCCCATGGAAGAGCAGTCTGTCCCTCTGCAGGCCATGGGCACTGCATGAAGCAGATCTCCATGTGCAGCCATGGAGAAGCCCACAGTACAATGGTGGATGAGGCCTGAAGCAAGTACAGTAATATAGGAGCTGATGGGGTGGAAGGAGGGTTAGTGAATCTAAGCCCATGTGGAGCAGTGCCTGAAGGGTGGGCCCCATAGTATGTTCTTCCTTGAAGAACAGGCTCCAAAATGTTCTTACCACAGAGTGCATGATGTAAGTATACAAAGTCTTCTTACAGTTTATAAACCCTGGCCTTGATTTTTTGTTTGCTTAGACAAAATTGGGAACTGGGTTCACAAGCATACTGTTATCTGTTGTCTCAATTACCTTAAACTATGTAATGTAATTAGAGAACTTCCTTGTTTTAAATCCTGAATATGTGACCTCTTTCGCTGTGCCATGACTTCGTGCCTACATTTCACCCTTTTTCTATAATTCTGCTTTACAACAGCATCCTGTTCCACTTTTTCTCCTCACTACTCACAATTCTGTGAAATTTGCAAACATTGGCAGCCTGTTCCAACCAAAATCTTTCACTGAAAACATGAATTTAGTATACCAAACTGATTCATGATTCATCTTCACTACTTGTGTCTTTTTTTCCATCCTGACAGATATCCCTTCAGCATGAATATCAAGATTTTTCTGTTTTTTCATAGAATCACAGAATTGTTCAGGTTGGAAAAGACTTTTAAGATCATCAAGTCTAACTACAGCGTAACCACATTACCCTAACTCTAACAACCCTCCTCTAAATCATGTCCCTGAGCACCACATGCAAAAGGTTTTTAAACACATTCAGGAATGGTGACTTAGCCACCACTCTGGGGAGCCTATTCCAGTGCTTAACAACCCTTTCTGTAAAGAAGTTTTTTCCCAGTATCCAATCTTTTCATGGGAAAAACAAATCAAGCTGTAAGACACTGGAGAATTTCCTTCTACTGTGAAGTTACAGTAGTTTTCAATACCACATAAGAACACTAATTCAATCTGATTTTAGCTTGAATATTTGATCACTTTAATCTTGTAAGAGAAAAAGATATTACTAACCAAAGTGCAGAAGGTGTTATTAATGAAAGAGAGATGATGAAGTCAGTAATTCCACTATACAAAAGAAAATGACAGGTAATTGTCACACATGGAGCACAGAAGAAGAATGTGGAAAAACTGGAGTGTCACATAATGCTTGTGTTTTAAAGATGTTCTTTATTTGTTTGAAAATCAGGACTGAGAACTCAGTGATCAGAGGATTCTTTTGAAATTATGTTCTTCCCTTAGTTATGGGGTTGCAATTCAGCTAACAGTTTAAAATGTCTACAGTATGTATAGACTTAAACCCATCATCTAAAAAGATTATTAAGCTCATTGGATAAGGGTAGGTTCTTCAAACTGTTTTCCCTGATCTGTTTCCTGTGACTACTTTGGGAGAAAAGGACCTACCTGAATTTGTTCCAAAGGAAACCATTTTTGCCCATTTAGCTATATGGGTACACTGAGCAGCTAGCTAAGTTATATTGTATACAGAAGTAATATGTGATTTCAGACAGAGAAATTTCAGATATATATATTCTTTTATTTGTTTCTTTTCCTATAAGAGGCTTTTGTTGTTGTTGTTGTTGTTTTGTTTTTGTTTTGTTTTTTTTTTTTCTCCTAGAGGTACTTGTTTTCCCCTATATTGTTTTCAAGCTAACATTATTTAATTTAAGACAGAAAATTTCCTTT
Source organism: Excalfactoria chinensis (assembly GCF_039878825.1). Lineage (NCBI taxonomy): Eukaryota > Metazoa > Chordata > Aves > Galliformes > Phasianidae > Excalfactoria > Excalfactoria chinensis. Next base: position 154,254,519 of record NC_092825.1, on the reverse strand, counting down.
CGAATATCTGAAAATATGTTGAAAAATATACATTTGTACATTTCTGGGACATAATTGATTTTCATTCAGTAGGAAGAGCTGCCTACAAGTTTGTCTGATTTTCTGAATACATAAATTACTTTAATAGTAGGCATAACCAGCCTTCCTGTTCCATGTCCCTAGTCCTACTAAACTACCAGCAGCCCTGCTACAACTACATTTCTTGTTCATCTCTTGCCTGTTGCAATACATTGAAAGAGAGAATGTCTTCTTCACTATGGGTGAATAGTCAAGCACCTTTCAAATGAAAAAGGGGATAATAAGATAAGGAGGAAGCCATAGACAACAACATACAGAGATACAAACCCGACTGTCATGAGGTCAGGAAAGGAGTAATGAGAACCAAACCTGACCAGTCACAATAATTGATGTGTTTATAGAAGTATGAGAGTACTTCTTCTGGCAAGGTTATCTGGTCAGGGACCTTATCAAATGGGATACTAAGGAAAAGAGGGGAATCATAGACAAAATAGAGAAAAAACTGATAGGCTATCATGTTAGAGACAAAGACAAGAAACAAACCTGGTCAACCACAAGAATTGATGGGCTTTTGAGAAACTGCAGGCAAACTGGACTACTGCAATTGATAACAATGCAAACCTGAGGTCCCAGATGTCAAAAGTGTGGGATCAGTGGAACTGTACAGTTGAAGAAGCAATATGCAGGGCAAGGGGATCAGGGAGGAAGAAATGAGAGTAGACAGACAGGGGTATGAGATGGGCAAGTTGTGTGTTAAACAGAGTCATTTGGTGCATTTGTCTAATAGTACTCAGCAACCGATCATTGCAGTCTATCCTGTTTAATTACATATTCTTATTAAATCTTTGATCTATCTCTGTTCAGTGCTACAAGGGCTCCATGCCAGCTCCTGGTGGGACCTGTATGTGTCTGAGAAGTGGGTGCCAGCTGATGGAACCAGCCAGGGTGTGGGTGCCCCAGCCTATGGTGGCAGCTTCTGGAACCAGTGGGGTTCAGTGTCAGATCCTGGAGTGGGTGGAGGTGAAGAGATGCCAGCCCCTCAGACAGGAACAGTGTGTCCCCAGAGCAGCTGCTGGGTTAGTGAGCAAACCTCCAGTCTTACGTGGAACAAGTTTTCTCTTTTACTGTATGGATGTAAAGATGCATGTATTTAATGCAATTTTGTTCAATTGGTTCAATTGAGCAATTTCTATGTATATATAGTGGCTCAGTCAATGTTATCCTATTAATTATAATTAAATTATAATTATACATATAATCTTGTTAAAGGAAGCTTTCTGAACTCTCTCATTCCGGAGGAGTTGTGGAAAGTCAGGTTTACAAAGGAATTCATTTTCAGGATGAACATACGGATAAAGAAAACAAGTACTCAATTTATCAGAAACCAATTGATAAAAATAATCTCATCCCTGCTGCAAGTTTTCATGCATCAGCAATGAAGAAAGGCCTCTCTTTTATTCAAATTTTAAGGGTTAGATAATTTGTAGTAAATCTGATGAAAGCAAACATAAGATAAATGAAATTCCTCTGACATATTTGTGGAGTGAAGCTATGGAGGGGGGGGGAGACAGTATAAATCAGGCAAATGAGATGATGACAGTAACAGATGGATCTGCTTGGTAAATGAGAAAAAAACATACACATATAGCACTGTAGCATAATAACCCTAATATATACATATATGTCTACTTTATATCTTAGGGACAAAGGCTGCATTTTCAGCCAGTATGTGAGTACACACAGAGCTGCAGGATCTATTTTATAACTAAAAATATTTCTGGGTACAATCTGAGCCATCTTCACACTTGAAAAATGGTGTGAAACAATTTCACACACCTTTTTCAAGGCATCTTAACTAAGTATAGCTCCTTATAAAGACTTATGGGTCAAAACTTTAGGGCTACCATCTCCTGCAGCCAGTATAGCCATGGAAAGATTTTATCAGAGCCATTTCTTCTTTACATAAGTATCAGACATCCTTGAAGGTAAAGGCCAAGTAACAGGTCAGCTAATAATATGCACTAATCTTTGCTGACACTGGTTACCAACTTATTTTTCATCCTATCCTGTGAAGTAATACAATCTGGGCTGTGATCTGTATGTGTTTGGGCTCATCCAGTAAATGGGTGCCTTTAAATCATCAAGTTTATGCACCTTTGGTAGCAGAGCACTTCAGCTAGCTATTGATATATCCTTTTCTACTTGCCGTAGATTAATTAGGGCTTTAGCCTTCCAGCACACAACAGATGAGAACTCTCATTCTTGTGTCTTATCAAATGTTATTACCAGTGAAAAGTAACAGCTGACACAAAATCAAAAGAAGCTTCTGCTCAGTAGTGATCTGGAAAAGGAGGAGGAAAAGAATAACGTTGCACATCCAGGACACAATGGGGTGGCATAAACATTGAGAAACATTGTCAGGGCAGAAATCTCCACTGCAGTGACAACCAGCAGCAACTTCCCTGCCAAATCTAACACAACATTCTGAGTACAAATGAGCATATGGATATTTTGTCAGCAGTGCAGAGTGAGTCAGCATGAGCCAGGCAAATTTGCATTGTGTACTAGCAGGAACAAGTTTCCAGGGTCTGAAGGTTGTTTATTATATTGATATGAGGAAAAAGAGCTATGGCATGTTCTGAAAAAACTGTTCTTGCTCATGGCTTTCCTTTCTCAGCACACAGTATTTGCTCAGAAGCCATCTCCCATGGTGTTTTGACATCATGCTTCATACCATTTATTAGGAGTGAGGCATTAAGCATCTGCTAAGGGGTATTCATATTACCTGCTGTATTGTTGCCTTGAGTGGCTAATGAGACTGTTTTTACCAACAATATTTTGTACTTTGATTTCTATCCAAAATTTCCTCAACTCTGTAGAGTTCTCTGAATGCAATGGTTTCCAAACCAAGATTATGTTCCCTTGATGGTCAAACTCTCTTTGCTGACATATGTGCATATAGGTCTTCCCTCTTCCATTTGTTGCTTTTATTATCTGTAAGGTTTCTAGTGTTGCTCACTTCACTCATATCCTATGCTCCTTTTCACACTAAAGAGAGAACTGTTCTCCATGCAGAATCACAAAGCTGGTAGTGAAAGGAGGGGTGAATAACTGAAGTTTCCATATCCTCACCTGCCATTCTGTAGGTGTGCCCTTCAGCTGCTTCCAGAAAGACTCTCAACCTAATTCTGAATGCCAGTAAAGTAAAGTTTGTTTAATTGCTTCAGGTGGTTCCTAACAGCAAATACATTGTTCAGAAAGATGTATATGCTGTCTGATGTGGGAAGAGAGAAGTTTTCTTCACACACTAGGTGTTAATTCTGCTCTTGGCAACTAGATAAAAAGTCATGGGTATATCCAATAAATCTGGATAAGACATCTGGAATATAGATGTCCGTGGAATCTCTAATGGTGGAGATTTCCCAAATTTACCTGAACAGCCTGATTTAACTTTAATGTTAACTTTGCTTTGAGGAGGAGCCAGACATATGTTCTGTATATAGATGCGCCATCTGTATCTGTTACTCATGTTAGCTGTTTTATATTCAGTAGATATAAATAAGCAGCTCTGAGGTCTCTTTTGAAGAAATAGATGAAATAGCACAAATTAGATCAATCTTAGACAGTGTAGAGTGAGATGAATTGTCCCCTGGAAATGCTCTCCTCACTGTTCATAAATGGGCAGGAGGCACAGGATGATTAAGTCAGTTGCTTTACAACCTAGACATCTGACTGTAAGTGTCCAGTGTAACGCAGGTGGTTAACGTATTTAACAGAAATGTAGTCAACAGTATCATAGAATTCTAGAACAGAGTGATATGAAAGCATTTCTGTTACTGCAACAGATCTACTCTTTTGTTGTGCTTCGCTGAAGACTGAAATTCATCTTCCTCTTAGCTTTTATTTTTTGAGGGTAAATAAATACTATTCACTCAAGTTCTTCTCCTACTTTAAGAACTTTATTTAGCATCTATTTGTGTGGATTTGCCTCCAGTTTCTTAATGTCTTGTGAAAGGTGTCCAGAAACCTGGCATCCATTCTTCTAGCATATTCCCTACTCTCCCAGTCATCTGATGTCATTTGTGAACTATTTGAAGATACATTCTGTAACATCATTAAAGTCGATTGATGAGGTGTGCTTTCAGCTGCCAGTGAACATTAATTTTAGCTGATTGCCAGATTGATCCATTGACCACCATCTTCTGAGTTTGGTTTTCTTCACTTTGTCACCTGGATTACAGTTTACCCCTCTAAAAGGGCCAAAACAGGATCAGTGAGATCTGAAGGGCATGAGATGGCTAATGCATCTTCTCAATAAGGAATGAACAGATTTTCTTAATGACTCCCCTAAATATAGGAAAGAATCTCCAGTGAATCATTTTAGTGCAAGGAGGACAGGGTTCTGGCATCAAAGGTACTGGGAACAAGGTGGCTCTAAATCTGGCTCTGATCAGCAGCCAGGAATAGTAATGAAAGACTTCTTACAGTTCTAAGAAGTGCCAGAGCTACTTAGCAGCATGTTAAATACAAAATCGCTTAAAGTCTAAAAGAAAACATGACTGAAATTAAACACAAACAATTGAACCTTTATTTTGAAAAGTATTAGTTTGCTGGAATGGAGTGACAAATTCTAATGAATATCCTTAATGATTTTACAGTGGGACAAATCATCTGTGAAAGTAAGGTGGTTATAAAAGACACTTACTGTGCTGTATGAATGCTAAATGAAACCAGACATCCCTATAATCAGCATCAATAAAAGCACCATAAATAATTTTACTGCTTCAAAGAGCAGCATAATAAAATGTACCAAAAGAAAGACTCCATGGACTAAAAATATTGCTCATACATACACACAAAGATGTGTGTGCATATATATATGTGTATATATATATGTATATATTCAGTTATGACTAAAATGTTTACAAGGGTAAAATGAAGTTATTTTTCCAAGAAATACTTATCTTGTTCTTGAATATTTCTCTTGTTTTTGAAAAGAAAAACAAGAAAAAAATAAAAAAAATAAAAAAAAGTCTCACAATGGGAAATATATTTAAGTAGATTTGAGATGTTAGCCAAAAAACTTAAGTAAATTGTACTCTTAATGCAAAGATAATCTCTTTAGATTGCATAGTCTACCACAGGTTTTACAGGCTTGTTAGTGATCTATAGTGTACAAAATCTATACCAGGCAATGGCAGAAAAAGGAAATGGTGAAGAATAGATAAACTGGTGCAAGAAATGACCTTTTATTCTGAGTTTAAACAAATGGTGCAATGGGATTTCTAGGAACTGCTTTGGTACAAATCAAGCAAAACGTTATGTGAGGGGAAAGGTTAAGAGGACAACTAAGGTGTGCTTGAGATAAATTCCGTATTTAAACTTGTGATTTATCTCAAACTTCAAGTATTATTTTGCTGTTTTTATTGGGAGTATGAGGGGGCTGTAAAATAGGACAATATACTAGCTTCTGTTAAAATAAAGAAAACTGGATTCTGATTTTTTTTTCAAACTAGTGCTTTTTCTTGTGTCTTCTCAAGTTTGCATTAAAAAAACTCCCCTTTCCCCCATCTTTTCTTCCCAAATGCTGAAAAGCATTTTACCTTTTTCTTTTGACAGTTACTGATGCATTGTTCTTTCAAATGAAGCATCACGCCAAATCTGAAATTGCTTTATTTTGAATGCTATCTTATCTTGGAAAATTCAGAAAGTACAGTTTCTGCTTCATCAATGTCTAATTTTATGAATTCTACAATAATTAGAAGCACATCTCTTCAAGAAACAGCAGAACTATTTCATATCACTGGACAATCAAGACTTATGAGTTACAAAGCTACAGTTTGTGCTTGTCTTGGGTGCATGATCTGCATTGTATGCTCCTGCAAGTCCATGAGAGCTGATCAGAATGCATCTAGAATGTTTTGCTAAGAAATTAAAAGAAGAGTGATCTTAGTGAAGGAGAAAATTATGGATAAAGTCTTGGCTTTGCTCCTGATAGACTAAGGGTGAGAAAAATTGCTGTAATTTGCTCAGACATATGTTAGTAAAAGTTAAGTTGTTTGCATCAACAGGGAAAAAAGGTAGGATAAATAGTTCCATCTTGAGCCATAGTGACTATTAAAGACATCCCTGTAGGGATGTGTAATAGGCACATCCTTTAATCAAAATTGCATCTAGGCCACAATGCAACTGTAGCATTGCAACAGTATTCTTAACATTAAAATTAAACCCCTCTTGAGAATAAGGTGAATTTGTTTTCATCTTGTTTCTGCAATTATAGATTTTTCTCTCTATAATCTCTTAACACCATTTGTTGCTAGTTGAACAAATATAAGAAATGCAAGTACAAACAGCGAATCCTTCATGATTTCATAATTTTTGCTTTAAGAATCTTAGAATTTCTGAAGCATGTGAGTATCTATCAAATACACAGAATACTGCAGAATACGCTCTCTAAGGGAGGTATCCTGCTGTTGGCATTTCTCCAGACCTCTTCAATGAAATACGCATTTCAAATAAATTTAATTACCCTCTTTAGAGTTTTGGCTTTTGCTTAATTTGTATAAATAATTTGGGCATCTAATTAGCTCCCAATTTGTATCAAGTAAAATAATTGGGACTGCTTTGTCAGGCAAAATCCTTCTTTCAAATTGGATTACTGAAATGCAAGCCCTGTTCTTAGTTCAAAAATTATATCATTCCAGCTTCATCATCTCTTTTCCTAAAGCTGTGTGGTGTTGATCAGCATCTACTAACATCTAAACACTACTGTTATTCACTTTCAGATTTCCCTTAACTGCTGCAGAATGCCAGTATTTCTTCTATAATTCTTTTTCTGAAAACTGTCCTATAAAGGAGAAAATGAAGAAAAAAAAAAAAAAAAAGAAAAAAGAAAAAAAAAAAAAGAAAAAAAAGAAAAAACTTTCATATTATGTTCATTAAAGAAGAATGGGTCAAGTACAACCTATTAGAGAGGATTGTTCCTCCCCATGTAAGTCAGCAGATGTTTGCAGGCCTTGATAAATAGGGGAGAAAAAAATATGTGAACCTGCCCCAGGAAGATCTGGAATTTAGACTTATGTGGGGGTTAAGATTCTGCTGAAAGGCACAGTGGTCTCAGGCAACATCAGCTGAGTTGAGGGAGCCAGGCCTCAAGCTGATGCAGAAAGCTTTCCAAGGGACCAGTCAAGGCACTGCAAAATTTAATGTGCCTAGGAAAGGTGATAATCTGACTGAAACTGAAGCAAAGACTTGCCTGAAAAGAATGTGGCTGGCTGGAGAAAATTCACTACGAGCCCTTTTAAAAAATAATATATATATGACATCTGATATAATCATTTCTAGTTTTGTTCAGTTGGCAAAACATCAGTGTTTATTCCATTTGAGATACCATATCTGAGCTGTCACAAGACCTCTAGGACACTCATTTTCTGAAGAGACAGCTAGGTGTTAGGTAGAATATCCCAGAACACCTGAAATTAGACAAGGCACCTTGGGTAGCCTCAGTTGCTTAGCTGCCTTTGTTGCTTAGGCAACTGGAACAGGGCTTTGAACTTTCCCTGTTTAAAAAGTTAATTATCTTAGTATATAATCTATTTAAACCAAACATTCTGAGTTTAAAATCACTATTCTTCCCTCCCCATCAACTTTTTTTTTTTTTTTTTTTTTTTTTTTTTTTTTTTTTTTTCCCACTGTCAGTCACTTATTTTTTGGTGACAGCCAGAAATTTAGGCATCTATTTAGACATCTAAAATGATGATGATAAGAACTTGGAAGAATTCTACTAATCATTATAGATAAAAAAGGACTTACACATTTATAGAGGTCTTAGCTAATTTCAAAGCTTTTTGTTTATTTTCTTAACCTTAATTTATCATGTCCCTTTACTTCTGTTTCACGAGGGACATTTTTGGGAAAATGCATCCTAAATGACAGTAGGTATTTAATTCTGACAAGAGAAGCCAAATGAGTGGGATTCTTGTGGATAAATAAAAGGAATCCATACACACTAGCTTGCTGTTGCTGAGAAGTCTGCACTCCAGTTCATGGTTCTTTGGACTGTTCAGGTACTTAGATTAAGAATAAAAAGAATTAGAACTAGTATAACAAAAGGAGGATTGTTGTTAGAAAACATTTGCAATTATCACCTCCTGATTGGATGTGTTTCCTATGTCTGCATGACACCTTATGCATTACTAGTTATTGCAGATTGTTTACAAATAATCATTACCCTCACAGAATCACAGAAAAACTAAGGCTGGAACAGTTACCTTACCACCAATATTTCCCCACTAAGCCATGCCCTTTAGTACACCATCTTGAATGCTTCCAGAGATGGTGATTCAACCACCATTCTGAGAATAAATTTTTCCTAATGTCCAACCTGAATCTCCCCTGGTGCAACTTGAGGCCATTCCCTCTAGTCCTATTGCTAGTTACATGGAAGAAGAAGCCAAACCCCTCCACTCCACAACCTCTCTTCAGACTGTTGTAGAGAACTATAAGGTCACCCCTGAACCTTGTCTTCTCCAGACTGAACAATCCCAGTTACCTCAGCTGCTCCTCATAAGCTTTTTGCTCCAGACCTCTCACAGCTTTATTGCCCTTCTCTGGACATCTCCAGGGCCTCAATGTCTTTCTTGAAGTGAGGGGCCCAGAACTGAACACAGTACTTGAGGTGTGGCCTTACCAGGACTGAGAACGGGCTAACTATTCCTGCTCCTTCTGGCAACACTACTTCTGATACAAGCCAGGACGCCATTGGCCTTCTTGGCCACCTGGACACATGACTGGCTCATGTTCAGCTCAGCATCAACAAACAGCTCCAGGTTCATTTCTTCCACACAGCCTTCCAGCCACTCTGCTCCAAGTCTGTGCTATTGCCTGAGGTTGTTGTGACTGAAGTGCAGGACTTCACACTTGGTCTTGTTGAACTTCATCCTGCTGATCTCAGCCCAGAAATTCAGCCTGTCCAGATCCCTCTCTATGGCCTTCCTACTCCCATGCAAACTGAAATTTCATTCCAGCTTAGTGTCATCTGCAAATTTACTGAAGATTCACTCAATCCTCTCATCCAGGTCATCAATAAACAAACAAACAAACAAAAAAAAAAAAAAAAAACCAACAAACTGAACAGGAGAGGCCCCAATACAAACTCCTAGAGATGGGAAGAATGCAGTTTCATGTTCTCCTGAGCACCATCCATGAGCTTCAGCAAACACCGAAAAATGATGAAAATCTTTCATATGCTGAAGAATCTCAAGAAACTCAGAGGAAGCAGAGACCAGAACGTAGATATTGTGAAGACTACTGATATCTGAAGAATATTCAGGTGTCTTTGTGTTCAAGCCAATAGTAGAAATAGCAGAAACTGAAAATTTTCTATTGGTTATATGAATTTTAATACACAATTACTTGTTTTGCTCCATATGCAAACAGCTCCAGATCTGTACAGATGGACACCTTGTGTTAATCCATAAACTCTGACAAATCTATCTAACCAACCACTTCTGTACTGTAAAAGCACTGCTGACATATTTGAACATTGTCTTAATAGAAAGAGTATTTTGTTGAAGTAAATTAATGTCAAATTTATATAGTAGAAGTCCAAATGAAAGAACTTGCACCTGGGTCGAGGAAACCCCATTGCCAGTATAAACTGGGGGATGAAAGGATTGAGTGCAGCCCTGCTGAAAAAGGCCTAGGGGTACTTGTGGGTGGGAAACAAGACATGAGCCAGCAATGTGCCCTTGCAACCCAGAAAACCAACTGTATCCTGGCTGCATAAAAAGAAGTGTGGCCAGAAGATCGAGGGAGGTGATCCTGCTCCTCTACTCTACTCAGATAAGGACTCACCTGGAGTACTGTGTCTGGATGTGGAGTTATTGAGACAGGCAAGATATGAATCTGCTGGAGCATGTCCGGAGAAGGGCAAAAAAATGATCACAGGGATGGAACACCTCCCCTGTGAGAACAGGCTGAGAGAGCTGGGGCTGTTCAGCATGGAGAAAAGAAGACTGTGAGGTGACATGATAGCAGCTGTTCAGTATCTAAAGAGGAGCTATAGGAATGAAGGGAACAGACTCTTTAGAAGGGTCTGTGGTGATATGACAAGGGGAAATGGTTTCAAACTTAGAGTGGGTAGATTTAGATTAGCTATAAAGGAAAAAATCTTATACGGTGAGGGTGACGGGGCACTGGAACAGGTTGCCCAGTGATGTGGTTGATGACCTGTCTGATGACTTTCCAGGCAAGGCTGGAGAAGGAACTGGGCAACCTGACCTAGTTGTGGATGTCCCTGTTCATTGCAGAGGAGTTGGACTAGGTTACCTTCAGAAGTCACTACCAACTCTAAGGATTCTGTGATACTATGATTCAATGATAAAATATTAAATTAATGGAAGCAGGAATATATATTTATACTCTATCCTTGTTCCTTGTATAGATGTGAAGGAGCCATCATTGTTTTGGAAGGATGAAGGCGGTGTTTACCATTGCCATACCTTAGAATTACAGTTGGTAACAGGAGAGAGATACAAGGAAACAGTAAAAATTTACTAGGGCTAGTATGAAACTTTACTGTAACTTTTTTTTCTCAGAATCACTGTGTGGAAATAAGAGCTCAGTGACACAGTCTTCATCAGAATCAAACAGGTATTTCTGACAGCATTTAGAACCAGATGCTTCACTGTGAGTTACAAAATGCATATAGTTCAGTACTGAGTATTAAAATACACATGGAAATATTTTTGCCAAACCTAGACCATTAGCAGCTGTCTTATGTCTGGAGTAAAAAGCAAACTTTATATTTCTCAGATGTTTTTATCCTAGGCAGTGTAAGTACAGATATTCTCAGAGAGAGAATTTAGATCAATGTCAGCAGTTACTCACTTCCTACATTCTTCTAAAAAGATGAGAGTGTTCCAGTATGATATACTGAAATGTAAACTGTCAAATATTCTATTCTATACAACCTTACCAATTCTCACCCTAATGATTACTGTCCTTCTCATTACTGTTCTCACATCTTCTGAATATTGACATGCTATTAGTTCATTGTAAAGCCTTTTTTTTCAGGTCAATTTCCACTATGTATCTTTCATAGACTGCTCCCTCAAACAGACCTAAAGCCTTTCTCATTCCTTTCTTTGTGTTATACTAAAGGAGGTTTTTGGGTAACTATAGACCTCCTGCCCCTGTTATATGACTATCAAGTTTTCCCTCATTTCTAGATATCATTATTTACTATTCTGTATATGTCACAAAGGAACCATGTTTCTTTTTGTACAATACAACAGATCTTCCTTTCTCCTGAAACAGCTACTCTTCCTGCCCAACTTTATTCTGACAGTTGTTTTTTGTTGTTTTTTTTTCTCACATCTGACTTTCCTTCACAGATTTGATGAAGTGGTCTTGGAGAACTCCTGTTACAATATTTATTACATGATTAGCACTGCAAATTATGCATTTAATTGTTGAATACATATGTATAATTTCTGTGTAAGACAAATGTGAGAAGCATAGGTGCTATCCAAAAAATTCCCAGCATCAAGCCTCATAATCTATATAATTTTCAGAATTCACAGGCCTCTAAGAAAATAATCACCTTCAGATTTGTCTTTTCTTTGCACAGTAGCATTGATGCTTTAGTTAAGGTCCTTTGTTTGCATCTGGGGGAAAATGTGCTGATTATGTTGAAAGATATATGCCACAGGAATAAAATGTATTATTCTCACAAAAAATCCGGTACCTTCTTTTTATGAGTGGTATAAAGGCTTCATGACCTATAGGGCATTACTAGGCATTGCAAAGTGTCATAGATATTTTGGGAACCATTGTCTGCTTTACAAGGTATTATATCCTTCACACTTACTTTCAAGATGTCTGCTTTAATTATATTGTAAACTTGTCAGTTTTTCACCATTAAGAGTTGATCCAGTATAAGAAAGTGTCTTTACCAAACTGAATTCTTTGTTAAAAATTTTAGGTTACAATATCCATTCCTGTTTGGTTTGATTATGTCTAGATAATTAAAATGATTTAATAAATATATCAACAAATCATTTATTTCTTACATGAAAATGTAATTTAATGTATGAAAAGTTGCATCTTCTCATTTTGTCCAACTCACTATATCTCAGTAATACAGTGGTTTTGTGTGAAAAGATTTTTAGATGAGAGCAATTACTAGAAGTCTATACAGGTAATTATTTTTATGTGTAATGCATTCCTTGCAGATTATCTGTTGGCCTTAATCTTCTTGGCTTCCAACAATTAAAGAAAAATTACTCAGATATTGAGAATAAATAAATAAAATCTTCAGTGGATGGAAATCTGTTTTCACGAAGACATCTCAGGTTTTTGTCTTTTTCAACTGAATGGCTGGAATTTTTAATGGCTGACCAATAAATAAGGGACTCCAAAACCTCATAATGTTCATCCTTAAGAATAAAGAGAGAAGTATTTATAATCAAGGCAAATCCAGGCTGATGAAAGAAAACATGCTGTCAGCAGGTAAACATGAGTCTTCCAAATCAGAGTGAAAATTAGTCGACATATCTCATCTGTGGGCTGATAGAATACATGTAGATACATGTGAGGTTGACACATTCTGTTAATTAATTCACAAGCCTTTTGTTTTAAGAGTTGTCTTTCTGTGCCATTTTAAGAGCCACATATCTCTACTTCCTAAAGAAAATAATAAAAAAAACCCAAAACTCTTATACCAAGGTGCATCTTTTTAATATAAACTAATATTTTAGGATAACTCCAGTCCAAAATGTCATATCAGAATGATTATACTACAGAGTTCAACAAAAAGTCACATGAAAGAAACAAGGCCTTCTGCTGAAAAGAGATTGTCAGACCACAAATATAGTGGAATCATCTTCTCCCTTATAAGGCCTTCTCCTTGTAGTACCTGAACTGCTTGAAGACAACACAATCTGTAAAGACTATGATTAGGACTGCAGTGAGAAGTCTATTAAGCTTATTTTGAGTAATATAAGTAGGTGCAAAGTTCAGATTTTAACAGAACAGATGAAATCATGTAGGTAGGTAGGCCTAATTCTATTTTATTTTTCTTGTGATTTTGCAAATACGTATTTTATTCACTTATGTATTTATATATATTTCCTGTTTTTCCTCTTTATTTGGAGCATGCACTGGAAATTACTGCACTAGCTAGACACTACCTAGAGTCTCAGTACACAACCACAGTAAACAGTGAATACTACCAGTACATCTGAAGATAATAAATGCAAAACTTATTTCATCTTGCTTTAGCCTTGTAATAATTCAGTATCATATTCAAGCAAATCCAGGTACCCAATGAAAATAGGGACATCGACACAGTATTTATCAGCTCATCTAAACTGCCCTCAGGATATGCCAATCTCTTTTTATCAAGTAAAGAGAGGGTCAGGAACAGCAATTTTAGATGAGTTGCACAGCTTTTGAAAACTGATGTTAAATGAAATGAATCTTTCCTTGAGACAGTCTATTAATATCTTTGTGTAAGGCAAAAAGAACTGTTAGTGTAGGTACAGAAAAGATGTAATTTTCATTGTCATTTCTGCATGTGGATGCAGGTGACTGAAAAGGAGCTTAGATCTACAGATTAACTTCAAAGTACTTATTAGAATAATCTAATTTTAACCCAGATGTCCCATTTAAAAATATATATATATTATTATTATTTAAATTATTTTTTACAATGAGGAAGGAATAAAATGAACTGAAAGGAAATAGAGCAGGTAGAAGACAGGTCATCATGGAGCAGGAAGCAAAGAAAGAAAGGCTCCTTACAGTGAGAAAATAAGACTAAAGGTATTAGTGTTCATATTCCATACCACTCTCCCCTCAGAAAAACCCTGAAAATTTTTGATGTATACTTTTCCCCCTCCTCTAACTCTCAACAAAATATTTAGAAGCCTCATGAAGAAGTACAGCTCAGCTGTATTACTTCTACTACCACCCTTCTGAAGCATTAGAGTTTCTGCATAGTTCCCTGGGGGAGCTGCAGAGTTCAAACCCTCTGCACTGTATATTGAATGGAAGGGTTACTCTGAAGCATTTGATGTGTCTGTAAGAAATATATTTCTTCACTGTGCTTTTACATTTGATCTGCAATGAAAGTGGTAAGAATACTATCAATTGAAGAATTATGATATGGAGAAGGATGTTTTATATTAATTTTCCATTCAAATATGCACAAAGAAGAAAAAGTTAGGAAAAAGATCAAGCAGATGTGGTAACAGACTATAAATGGATTAAATTAGGAAAATCTCAGTTTTCAGGAACTAAATCTTAAGGTATAGCGTAGAGCAGTGGCAGAGAAATGACAGCAAGAGACATCATTCTGACATGTACATATCCACACAGCTTAGGAAATATTGTGAAGTAAATCCCTTTTGTAAAATACTTTAAAAAAAATGCCTATCATGACAATGACATTCAAGAGACGGAGAGCTCTTCAACAAAGACAGAGATTGATAAAGTACAGTGATGAGAGAGAAGGAGGAATAGGAATGAGAAGAGAATGTAGAGAAAAAAGAAATGAAGCTTGGGGAAGATTGGGGAAATGAAGAGGCAAAAATGCATTACAGATAGAAAAAAAGGAAATAAAAATTGTCAGAAAAATAAGTTGCTTTCATATCATGGATACATTTAATTTTACGTAGAAATTTTGGCAGTTATAAGCAGACATCAGATTGTCATTTCAACCTATTGGGAAGGTGAACTCTAACGCATAGTTTTGTCAGTTCTCCTCAAATTAAGAAGGAATGGAAAATACAAAAGAAAGTGACCAAAGGTTGAAACAAGGATATGTATATAACTCAGCATCAAAGGTAAAACAGACTCGGAATAGGAAAATTAATAAAATATATCGTCTATTACTAACAGCAGTGAGAAACTAAAAACAAAAACAAACAATTAAAAATAAAAAAACAAACAAAAAAAAAAAAAAAAAAAAAAAAAAACCCTCCTTCCTATTTTACTTCCTTTCCCCTGATGGGAACAGGGAATGGGAAATGGAGGATGTGATCAGACCATAAAGCTTCATCTCTGCCACTCTTTTACTGTCACTCTGCCCCTGCTTCAGCACGTGGTCCCTCCTGCAGGATGCCATCCTTCCCAAACTGATCCAGTGGTGGCTTTCCACAGGAAGCACTGCTGCAGCATGGGTCCATACCACAGGGACCATCCTCCAGAAGCTGACCCAGGCAGTTCCCCATGGGCCCCACCATGGGTTCCTCCCCATGGGCTGCAGCTCTAGCTCACAGGTATCCATGCAGGGGTATCCATGGGCTGTGCCTTATTCAGACATCATCCACTGCTGCACCATGGGCTCCTTCCTGGGTACACATGAAGATCTTCTCTGTGTGGTGCCCATGGGCTGCATGGCCTGCTCCTCCATCGGTCTCTCCTGGGCTGAAGGGATCTCCTGCTCCATACCTGGAGCGCCTCCTGTCCTCCTTCCTCACTGACCTTGGTGCCTGATGGGTCATTTCTCTCTCATTTTATCATTTTTCTCTCCCAGCTGCTGTTGCACAGCAGTTTTCCCTTTCTTAAATCTCTCCCACAGGCACAACCAGCAACACTGTGGACAGTACAAATCTAGGCAGCTGGGCAACCTGTTCTAGTGTCTTGTCATCCTCACAATAAAGAATTTCTTCCTGATACTTAGTCTAAATCTACCCTCTTCCAGATTAATGCCATTTCCCCTCATGTTGTCACTACATGACCTTATAAAATATAAGGAAATTATATTATCAAAGGTAGATGTAGCTACAGTTTCCTTTTGAGATGATGAGTCAGATCAGACATTTTTTTGTTTTCAAGGTAAATATTTTTTTTTTCTTCTTTATTTTTTGATTTTTAATTTTGATTTAATCTTGAAAAGAAACCCACCGAGATATATATATATATATGAAACAAATATTTCTAATTTATCATTTGGGGGGCATTATTTTGTTTTATATTGATGTTGTTCACTTGCTATTAGCTTTATTATTTTCTCCTGCTTTCTCTGGAAGGGATACACACACACACACATATATATATAAGAGAATAGTTTCTTCATTTTACTAATTGCATGTCCTGATGTTCCTAGACTCATTCTGTCCTTCAGCTTCAGTCAAATACTGTTCATATGAGGATGTTATCATCAACAGAGACTGTTTTGACTCAGATTAACTTGTGACTAGATGTTAGTCTAGGCAGCAGGTGGTGGCACCTTTGTTAAAGTGGACCATTTGTACTATTAATAATATAAATAGAGGTATTGTGTAAGGTAATTTGAACTCGTGGCTACTGTTCAAACCTTGGCAGCCATTAGTTTTGGAATGAAATATGTAACATATCCAGTATGACTTAAAATCTAAAGAGAGAAAATGTAGAATAGATTTCATGCTTCAACTATTCCCATAGTTATTTTATTTTTGACATGGTTTCTACTTAGCACCTTTTCAACTTTTAAAGAATTTAAAAAGTAGCTTTGTGAAATAGATTGTTCCTAAATGAAAGAGTTGGTACTTCATTGCATTGAAAGTAACAGTCCTGTACTGAGATGCAGAGTGCTATTTTGAACACATTAATAAATTAAACAGTTTCCTGGACTGGTACTGGCATGCTTCTAGTTAGCTTAGAGTGAGGTCAGAAGATTTTTAATGTCTTCACCCATCTGCATATACACGATTACAAAAATGTGGTTTTTGTCATGGTAGCAGACAGAGATGTGGCCATGTCATTTTTTAGAATTCCAGAATCCTGATATATTCAGAGATCGTAGTAGCCAAACAGAGTACAGGACACTCACTATGATGTTAGGAAAACACAGTTTTGTTTTAATAACTATGTAAGGTTCCAAAACTTTTGTCATCCTTGGTTTTTTGACTCATATATGTATACAAAACATAATAAGCCTAGAGAAGAGTTACCTAAAATGTCATAGTGAATCTTCATGCTCATAAATATCCATATCACAACCATATGACATAAGAATGAATGAAAATTTTAATTTTTAATGTATCTCTGTTCTTATGATTCAGTTTGCTTTCGCATGGCTAAAGATAGCTCATGAAATAAGAATTTCTGTCTACCTCTTACGAAATAAGTATTCATTTGTAGATACTGACAAAAATGCTCTGGAAAAAAGTCTGTTTTCACAAAGTAATTTAGTTCTAATCATATCTTGGCACTTTTTTGTTTGTTTGTTTGTTTGTTTTTCTTTGTAGAACTATGAGCTGATCAGATCAGTACTTTCAAACGAACAAACAACAATTGACATAATTTATAATCTCCCTACATCTAAATCTGCTCGAATGCACATTTGTTTATTTGGTGGTAGAAGAACATATGTATAAAGAATCACACTAACAGAGAGAGTCTTCTATGGCAGTCATTGTAGACAGGAATGCCATGTACTTTCTAACCTATGATTCCATTTTGTTTCTTAGTATGCCTTTTTAGAGTCTTTTATCATAAACATTCTACCCTTCCTTCTCTAATTGCACTAATCTACATATTTTAGTGTTGTAAGTACCAGTGATACAAGATAAGGAAAGATTTCTGGAGAAGTCTGGAATTATGAGGGAGATTAAGATCATTATTATCAGGAATTGTTTAATTTTTTCACATGGAATTAACTCAGGGGAACAAAGA
Organism: Excalfactoria chinensis; assembly: GCF_039878825.1. Classification (NCBI taxonomy): domain Eukaryota; kingdom Metazoa; phylum Chordata; class Aves; order Galliformes; family Phasianidae; genus Excalfactoria; species Excalfactoria chinensis. The sequence goes on along the minus strand of NC_092825.1, from coordinate 154,236,837 downwards.
AACGTAGTTCCTAGTCACTGTTCTGGAAAAATTCAGGCCTACCTTATGTGGATAGGTTATACATTTTGTTAAACTACTATAAGCTTTTTCAAAAGTGTCTCTACACTTTTATGTTAAATTAGGACAGAAGTAATGCCTTCTTTTCAAGAAATTAACTATCTAAAAAAGATTGTTTTACCAAGAAATCAAATGAGAAAATGTATCTGTCTAATTAGCATTCATAATAGAATCATCTGATTAATTCAGTTGATGAAGTTTCTAGAAGAAACTTGTATTATCCTTCATTATAAGTACTTGATACTGTGAATATTTTTTTCCAGTTTTAAAGACAATTAAAATCATCCATTCAAGATGATATTTTTCTTAGTTAATTTTTATTTTTGAAACCTTTTAAAATGGATAAAATTCAGTCCCATCAGAACTACGAACTTCACTCAAATTTATTTTTTTACCATTTGCATGTTGTCTGAAAATAATAATAATAATAATAATAAATCAACATCATTTGCATCACTGAAGACATTCACTATTTTCTAATACTCACCAGCACAGGTAAAGGCTTACAGTATGGTAGTTGTGATAGGAACATGTACAATAACTGTAAGAATATTTCTCAGCTTCTCTCCTCTCCCCTTCCTTCTCCTCCCCTGTGTTTGCAATAAAGTCTGGAAAAATAGCCAAGGTGAAAATCCTGTTAAGTGACAGTGGATGAAATAGTGAAGAAACAACATAAATTTTTGTTACTATTCTGCCCCCAGAACTGACCAGTCTGACCTGTGTAAGATAGCAGAAGAGTTTGCAAGAGTAATAAACTCTGGGCTAAGAGATACCCAAGAGAAAAATACCATTTCTACCATCTTAATGACCATTTGGATATTTGAAGGAATTCTCAAACTCTTTCTTTATGTACAGAAATTTTGCCAAATTGTGAATTTCTTCAGATAACTTGTTTTCCCAAAATATTTTGTGGAAATAGGTATTTCCAGGAAGCCAGATTTCATCTTCATAAGGAAACTAAACAATATGTTTTGGGGCTTGATAAATACCAGGGCTCATCCAGTTTGCTGAACAGAAGAGCTAGGGAAGAAGTCCAAGTACTTGATCCCAGTCATTCACTACAGTTACCTCACAGATCACTCCTTGTCTGCAAGACTGCTCTAACAACCTCACTCAATTATAAGCCTACCATATTCTGAGCTGCATTACGAGACACAGGCAGTGTGTTGAGGAAGGTGATCCTGCCCCTCTAACTCCATGCGGGTGAGACCTCACCTGGAGTACTGCTACCAGATATGGAGTCCTCAGTACAGGAGAGACATGGACCTGTTGGAGCATGTTCAGCAGCCTCAAGAAAGGATCCAAATGATGAAGCATCTTCCCTTTCAGGACAATTTGAAATAGCTGAAGCTGTTCAGCCTGGAGAAGTGAAGGCTCTGGGGAGACATACTGTCCTTTCAGAATCTACTGGGGGGCCATAAGTAAGAAGGGGTAAAACTCTTTAGCAAGGTCTTCTCTTGGAAAGCTGGGCTCGGGTGAACCTAATGAGGTTCAACACGGCAAAGTGCAAGGTTTTGCACTTGGGCCGGAAGAACCCCAGGCACTTGTACAGGCTGGGAGGAGTTGTCCTTGAGAGCAGCTCGGCAGAGAAAGATCTAGGGGTCCTAATAGATGAGAAACTTAACATGAGCCAGCAGTGCGCTCTGGCAGCCCGGAAGGCAAATGGGATCCTGGGCTCCATCAGGAGAGGGGTGGTCAGCAGGGATAGGGAGGTGATTGTCCCTCTCTACTCTGCTCTTGTGAGGCCCCATCTGGAGTACTGTGTCCAGGTGTGGAGCCCTCAGTACAAAAAAGATATGGAGATTTTGGAAAGGGTCCAGAGGAGGGCCACGAAGATGATCAGGGGGCTGGAGCACCTCCCCTATGAGGACAGGCTGAGGGAGTTGGGTTTGTTCAGCCTGGAGAAGAGAAGGTTGCGGGGTGACCTCATTGCAGCCTTTCAATACCTGAAGGGAACTTACTCCCAGGAGGGGAGCAAACTCTTCGAAAGGGCTGATAATAGCAGGACTAGGGGAAATGGTTTTAAGTTAAAAGAGGGAAGATTTAGGTTGGATGTTAGGGGGAAGTTCTTTACTAGGAGAGTGGTTAGGTCCTGGAACAGGCTGCCCAGGGAGGTTGTGGATGCCCCGTCCTTGGAGGTGTTCAAGACCAGGTTGGACGGGGCTCTGGGCAACCTGATCTAGTAAAGACGTATGTTTGGTGGCCCTGCTAGGCAGGGGGGTTGGAACTACATGATCCTTGAGGTCCCTTCCAACCCGGGTCATTCTGTGATTCTGTGATTCTGTGATTCTGTGAAAGGACAAGGGGAAATGGCTTCAAACTAAAAGGATGTAGATTTAGATTGGATATAAGGAAGAAGTTTTTTACAGTAAAGATGGTGAGGCACTGGAATAGGATGTTCTGAGAGGAGGTGGATTCCCCATCCCTGGAGACATTCAGGGTTAGACTGGATGGGGTTCTGAGCTCACTGATCACCTGTAGGTGTCCTTGTTCATTGCAGGGAAGTTGGACTGAGTGACCGTTTAAGTTCCTTTTCAACTCAATTCTATGATTCTATGATAAGGTTTGAGCATACTTATGAACATCATTTACTTCATGGATTGAAGTGAAAGCAGTACAAATGATCATGCCTTGGATTTGGTTCAGTTTTCCCTATAAAATTATTACTATCCCAAAAGACTTTGCACAACCTTGTGTGCTACTACATTTAACACATACCTTCAGCTTCATGCAATAAAAACATCAGTTCTCTATGATGAAATCAGCCATCTATTTTTTGATTATCTAAAATGGAAAAAATATATCCACAAAGCATGATACTTCAGTGCATAATGAGTGTGTCATGGGTCAGAAGACGCAGAGTCTATTGCCAGATACTATGGAGGCAACCAGTTTTCTCTATGGTGAACACAAATGAGAAAACTGTGAACGTGAGGCATTTTGGATCGCCTGGCTTCAGAAATATTAAGCAGACTCTAGTCCTCCTCACATAGCAGTATAACACAGTGCTTAGTAATTTTCACTCTCCTCATTCATGAACAAAAGATAGCATGCCTAAGACATAACTGAATTCCTCAGACTATTGTACCATTTCTCTTTTGCTATGTTACATTTGTTAGGTTGCTATACTATCCAAATTATTTTGTTACAAAATAAGTGGAAGACAATGCTCTTTGAATTTTACAGTTACATTCTCAATAAGGTAATGCTCTGTGAAGTAATCAGTCTTTATTTTTTCTGCTTGCCTAGTTACGCTGTTGTTTTTCATTTATGTTTTCACTGCTTTCCTCTTTAGTTTGATTGCTTACCTCCTCTAGTAATTCTCCCCACATGTACAGTGAAGCTGATCTTAATGTCTGTCCATGTGACTGCCCCCCTGTCATGGGTGCAGGTAGATTTTAGGCTAACCCATGACACCATGTGTTGCCAGGCCCTACCAACCACTTGAAATTGATATTACATATCTGTAAATAACAGCAGCTATCAGTTACTGCTTTTTTTTTTTTTTTTTTTTTTTGCTTTGTTTTGTTTTTTTTTTTTTTTTAATCTTATTTTATTTTATTTTATTTAGCTGAGACAACATCTAGGATAACCTTTGAAGCTTGGCTTTGTAATCGCTCGGCTCTGCAGTCTCCAGGAATTGTGCCCTTTGATTTGTGCAGTCCAGGTTGAGAACAAGTAATATGGACACAGCTGAACAAAATTATTGTGTTTTTGAGATTATTGTCTTGTTCAGGATATGAGAAACTCCTTTGGCTAGCATATGCTGCATTTCTCTTTACAGCCTAGAGCTAACAAAATTAATCAATCTTCACTCTCTTCATCCTGCAAGTGCACGAGAAATGGAGTGCGGAACTCCCTGAGAAGCTCATGATACAGGTGGAAAAACTTTTGTGTAGGTGACATTAACCCATCCCTAAAGTTGCTGAAAGCAAGGAAGGCTGCAACACAGTATAATATAGTTTGAAAATCACCTGCAAGTGAGTTATATTCCTTACAGCGAAAACTAGTGGCCAAGTGACCCTATTCAAATCATTATGATTTGATCCTAGAGCTGTCCAACTGCAGACTTTAACAAAAATGCTGTTTCTTTCCTCCAGATGTGCAGAAAAGAGTTAATTACCAAAATAATTGTTATTGATTTGTGAAGATTCAATGCAGAGAATTCTTTACAAGAGTGAAGGATCTCAAAGCACATGCTAGGGCTTGGCTAAGGTTACTTCTGTTCTGTAACCATCACTTACCTGCACTGTCAGTTCAAATTTGACCTGGAATTATCTTTACTTTTGTAGTCAATTTTCAAACTGCATTTTTAAAGATCTTTTTTTTTTTTTTTTTTTTTTTTTTTTGAAGACTGTCATTTTTATAAGTCATTTCATATTTTCACCCATAAATTGTATATTTCAATCATGTAGTTGATCTAAAGGTTTATCATTTCAACATTCTTAGAGAGGTAATTATTGTGACTAATCAAGATTTTTTTTTTCCTTAGTTTCCAATTACCTTTTTTTCTTTTGTACTGTTAGAGATTATGAAATGGTGCTCATTAAAATGTCAATTATAAGTCCATGCTAAGAGCTCATATGAACTCTGAAGGTCACAATGCTTAGCTTAAAAATCAGCAGTGAATGTGAAATAATAATAAAAACCTGTTAAATATGAACGTTGAAAGAAATCAAATTAGACTGATACAATTTTATAAACACCAAGTACAACCTCAACCCTAAATCCTTTGTGTTTTTTTTTTTCTTTCCTGAATTGTTGCAGGTCCTCTGCTACTAATTCCTACACTGGGCAGTTAGCAGAACTTTCCAATTATCTCTGACAAAAAGTAATGTTCAAAAGTCCAAAATTTTAATTGTGTCAAGAAAGAACAAGAATGCAAGTTGATTGACTTAGTTGTAATTCATGAAAGTGGGACACCTTCTGAATGGCTTTATGCCAAAACTTTTTATTAACAAGAATGGATAAGGTCAGGCTAGGTAGCATAGTCTTAATTACTTTTTTTTTTTTTTTTTTTTTTTTTTTTCCCCTGAGATGAGTTTGTGACTTTGGAATTGGTATCAGTGTGGTAGAAAATGAAGTTCAACAGAAAGACATTTCCTCCTCTTTTCATTATTTTAAAGCATCTGGCAAAAGTAAGACAATTAGTTATAAAATTATATCTGCTGTCAGCACAATTTTTGTCTATGAAAAGAAATTTGATAGTATCGTACTTTTCATTGAAGGCAGTTCTGTTAGTCAACTGTTAGTCCAGCAGCATAGAGAATTTGGATACGGTCAGTGTGAGAGAGTATTCTTACAGAAATCATCCTCTCTTTTTACCCCTCTGAAAACTACAAAGAGGACGAACCTGGCAATAATCAGTCACCTGAATTCTGCACCTGAAAAGAGACTCTCATGCATAGAAAAACAAAAAACAGAAAACAAACAAACAAAAACCCATAGCTCACAAAGCTCTGAAGAACATTTTAAGCATGCTTTTATTATTTATTTATTTATTTATTTATTTATTTTCTTCTTAAAAGAAATGGAAGAGAAAGGAAGGAAGGATAGTATAGAATAAAGAGCATTAATAGCCAGATCAGATTTGACATTTACTATCTATTATTGTGCATGCTCTGTGCTTTCAGAGTAGAATGTTGTTGATTAATAAAGTAAGATAGGATAGATTAGATAAGGAGATCTGTGTTTTTGTTTGTTTGTTTGTTTATTTGTTTGTTTGTTTTCAGATTCAGGATTGCTTGTCTAGTTAATGCTGTGTTTAACCCAGATAGGAGAATGCCTTGGGAAAAAATCAAGAATGTGCTTCTACTCGTATGCCAATATATGTCAATTATTCACTAGTTAGCAATTCTTAGAGTCAAGCAGCCTCAAGTCTGAAGCCCAAATAATAAGAGCTTTAGAACACTGAGATTGAATTCAAATAAGTAGTTTAATATTTACGCATAGAGTTTCAGAACAGCAAGCACCAGTATCTTGCAGATATTGTGGGTTAGTACATTAGCCTTTCAATTCTTACAGCCCCATCCAACCCATCCAAATCACTAACGAATTATAAATGCAAATGAGACTCACTATTTTAGGCTAGTCAATATATTTTTGTTGTTGTTCATATAAACCAATGTTAAAAGATTAGAATTCTATGTCTAGAAGAAGCCCAGGACTTGTAAGAAGAATATCAAGGTAGATATGAGGGGTTTTGCCCATAAGAGAATACAAAAACATGCACATATTTAGAAGGGGTTGAATCTTTTGTGATACTTGGGCAGGGGGAGGGAGAGAAGGAGGGGAAGGGAAAAAGGAGGGGAAAGGGGAAGGGGGAGGGGAAGGGGGAGGGGAAGGGAAAGGGAAAGGGAAAGGAAGGAAAAGGGAAAAACAATGCATGAAGTTTCAAAAAGCTGTCAGACTGGAGAAGAGGAAATATAGGATGTAGTAGAAGGACAGCTAAGAGAACAAAAGCACAGAACAAGTTTGATGCTATGACAAGTTATATTTGCTGCAAAATGGGCTCATTTAGTCAAATCTAAGGTTTGCAGAAGTTGCATTATTTGGGATAATGATTCACTGCTGATTTATAATTTAAATTAATTTTATTTCTTTTTATTCCTTACTTACTATGCTAAACTTGGCTTTGAAAATATCTGGAGTTTAATGAAAGGGAAATTTAGAAAGGAAATGTAAATTCAATGAACCTGTCTGAATTGAATGTCTAGGGAAAAAAAAAAAAAAGTATTTTACCTTAAAAATTGTAATCTAAAGATATAAATATACTGGAGACATGATATTCATTTTATCAAGTAAAACTGGTACAAAGTACTAATGGTTCTGCATATTGAATTATGCTTCTTTTTACTTACAAAACTACATATCATATGAAAGGAAATTCATTTTGTTTTTAAAATAAAACAAAACATTTTTATCAAGATAAACCTCTAATTTATTCTATTCAGACTGGACAATGAAAATTACAAGTAAATCATCTCCATCCTCTTTCTATTTATTTATTTATTTGTATGATTGTTTTACAGGAGCATTATATTATCTAGGATCTTACAAGGTGCTAAAGGAGCATAAAAGTGAAATATAGAATGAGCACCAGCAAAAGCAATTGACTGAGTAAAATTTTCTTAGAAAACATAAAATATTAAAATCTATTCTTATTTTTAAATACATTTTGAAACTTTGGTAAATGACTAAAACAAAGGGAGAAAAAAAAAAAAAAAAAAAAAAAAAAAAAAAAAGAGTATACTGTGTGACTTGGAACAAAATTCCTTTTCCAGAAGCTGAACACTTCACTGTTTCTTCTTTTTACTGATATCAAAGGCATATTAAAGGAACAAAACAAATAAAACACTGATATTCAAAGAAGCCTGAAAATTTGTTTTCAATAACGTAGAATCGTCTTTACATTTAAATGGCTTGTGAAATGTTCCACATTTAACTTTTTGATGCAAAATCTTAGTCTTAAGCACTGTTCTTCTCAGCTAAAACAAAAGTTTTCATTTTTTGGTGTTCCAAAGAAATGAGAAACTGCTTTATTTGGACTGTGCATAATTTTATGAGAAATAAGGTGTTAGAAAAGAACATTTTAAGAGATGAAGACACCAGAGGAAAACAAGAGCTAAAAGGGTATAGGTACAAAAATCCCAAAGATTACATGCAGAGGAATGTGTCAATTGTGGAAGTTAAAAAACTTGAAGAACAAGAGTTTTTAAACTGCACTAAACTTTCATTATAAAAGGATTTTTTAAAAGACTGATAAACTAGGGATAGAGTTACAGAACAAAAGCTCAAGAAATAAGCTGTTGCTCACTGAGATAAAGAGAAAATTGTTAGTGTTGCCGGAGATGGGAGTTGTTTTCTAGAGGGAAAATAAATGAAAAAGGAAAGTGATGATTAATTTTGGTGAAGTTATAGGTCCTGAGTTGTAAGCTCTCTCATTTTCTTCTCTGAATTCATTGCTGGGATTCTTCATATATCCTGGGGGAACTACTTCTACTTTATGCTTATATCTGTGGAGAAGTAAGACTTCTTGCAGATACTTCTGCTGCTATTGTAGTACTGTCTCTGTACTCTCATAGCTAGTGATTCCAAATGCATAGAATGAGAAGACATTAATGAGAACTGTAGAAATTAATTAAAAAGTCTGTAAGTTCTATTTATACACATAAGAATAGTGGACTTATTTTATTTTTTTATTTTTAATGAAGTACTCAGAAAGTAACAGAACTAGTGATAAGTTTTATGCTTTTCCATAAAAAAATGGAAATATGTGTGCCCCGGTGGTGCAGCGGTAGAATTGCCGCTTGCAACACTGGAGGCCCTGGGGTTCGAATCCCCCCTGTGGTGCAAGTGGTAGAAGTGCCACTCTGCTACACAGAGGGCTCGAATCCCGGGAGTTGGACTCGATGATCTCTAAGGTCCCTTCCAACTCGCATGATACTGTGATCCTGTGATCAGGCTCTCACTAGAATGTAATTTCCCTTTGTATTTCTGATAAATCATGTCATACTACAGTATTGAGCTTGTCAATAGCAAATGGGAATCCTGCTACCTTCTGTACCAGTCATTTTCTGTTTCTGTGCTAGAGAGAAAAAAAAAAAAAAAAAAAAGGAAATGTTTTTTTTATGTTATGATATAACTAACAGTACTCTGAAAATCAGTAACAGTTCCATGGTGTTTTGTTTGATAGTGTCATACTATGAAATTGGGGAGACTGTATAAATGTTTCTGTGTGGATAAAGGGACGTGGGAGGCAAATGAACGAGGCCAGGCTTTTCAGTGGTGTGTAGTGATAGGACAAAAAGTAATGGTCTAAAACTTGAACATGGTAAGTTCCGTAATAACATGCAGAACTTTTATACAGCAAGGGAGATGGAGCACTGAAACAGGTTGCCCAGAGAGGTTGTAGAGTCTCATTCTGTGAAGATATCTGAGACCCTCCTGGCACTAAATGTCTGAAACTAAGGCAGTAGAAATCAGGAGAAAAACTTTGAGCTAAATCCATTCGGGAAACAAATATTCTGTCGAACATCTGCATGTTAACTAGAGAAAGAGTACAGAGAAAAAATCAGTTAGCCCTGCAATGCATGGGAGGAAGCTAGCAAGGGGAACAGTGATAAGGTCATTAGCTCTTGAGCAATAAGAAGAGACAAGTGTTGATTGCCTGTAAACAGCAGTGCATTAGCAGGAGCTAAGATGTGGGGTAAATTTCAGTGTGCTACAAACCAGTATTCTGAGAGTTCAATTTTTGTGTAAAGGGTGTAAGCCTGTGAGTATCTCCACTGGTGTCTAGTTACATGTTCACATGAAAAAAATCATTTATAATGACCATGGAATTGAAACAAGATTTTTCAGAACAGTTTTTACACAATGAATGTATCACTGCATTAACATATAATGAGATTCCATATGCCAGATGGTTCTATATTTCATAGGGAATGTACTGTCTCCACCTAATAACTACAAGTTTATTTCAAAACAATTTTAGCCCTCATTAATGAAGCTGATTTAGTATATTTCATATTTAAACTTTCTGGAAGACTCACCAAATGTAAATGTCTGAGTCATGTGTAAGACTCAGTTTAAAATGTCGTGATGTGCCCCTGGGTGACAAAGTGAAGTCGTTTACAAAGGAAATGACATCTACAGCCACTCTAACAGTCAGCTTATACTACAAACATATATGGGGTCATGGCATCATTTTCTAGAATCTGACACAAAAACACAAAGTTCTCTTGGAGTCCACAAGTGCATGTTTATTAATGTCAGAAAAGCATATAACAATATGACTTTGTTTATTCCAGAAGTGACTCTGTACTGTACAAATATTACACAGAGTTATTTGACAATGATAAACCTAACACTTTCCATGACTACAGCTACAGAACTTTCAAATCAAAGTACTTTGCCATTGAAAAATGAAAGAAAAGCAATGTGAAATGATTCTGGTCTAATGAAGTGCTGGGCTTCTCTTGGGAATAAAAAATATGATAATTCATGTAGCTGAAGCATTCCTTGTAAATTGTCAGCTATTCAAATTAAAGAACTAACTAATGAATAACGGTATGCAAGATTGCATGATGATTAGCAGTACAATATTTAATATCAACTGATGTTATCAATCATTTCCCACTGTAATTACCCAAGTTGTTGAATAGAAAATTGCTTTTAAAAGTACATTTCAACAAATTAAGTATTAATTATTGAAGGTAACCTGTAAAATAGCTTGTTGCTATATAGTCAGAAATGAGTGAGAAAGTTTTCCAAAACTGCAAACATTTTTAAGATTTTATTTTTACTTTTCTTTTTAATTAATGTTTCAGAAAAACATCATGTACAAAGTAAACAATAAATGCATAGGAAAAGAGATCTTAAGATCACTAGGAATATAATTGTCAGCAAAGTACAAAAGTGATGTCTATGGTCAGCTGCAGGAGGAAGACCTAAATGAAACAGTACTCGCAACCAGGGAGAAATACACCACCAATTATGTTTTCCAAACATAGGCAAACATTTGTCAATGTGATGTTTAAGTACATCCAAAAAAGTGCTATGCTCTCACCTTAATTAATGAAATAACTTTTTTGTTATTATCTTTATTTTATTTGACAGCATGTGCTAATGCTACTTTCTGATTATGTTATGCAGCTGAATCCACACTCACAAATTTTTGCAGAAGATACAAGACAGTACACACAGTGAAAAAAGCAGGGCTACCTCTCATCATATAAGATGAAAACTTGCTTTTCTGGAGTCTGAAACTGCCCTGACATGAGACTGTTTGTAAGATCTCTCTTAATTTCTTCTTTTGCATGTGTTTCATTTGATTGAGTTAAACATTAATTAGAGATGGGACTTAAATCTGAATTTCTTTTGTTTCAGGTATATGTAAGTGACTACCAGATTAATAGATATTCTGAACTGACAAAGAGGTGAGGGATATATTTCTCTTTGATTTAGAATAGAAATCTCATTCTGCAGCAAAGAGATGCTTTATAAAATAATTTTAAACCAAATGGATAGTTCTGATTAAAGTTGCAGAGTTGACAAGCATGTCTACATAAATAATTTCCTATAGATTTTATATTCACAGTTGCTAGGACTGAGGTATTGGGGAGAGACCTCTGAATCAGTAGAGAACCACTCTGCTGATTAATTTGCACTTCATGACATTTCTGCAGAATGTGAAAGTTAATTTGACTCAATGTCCTTGAAATGTTCTGTAAGTTTCTTAAATTATTTTTTAATTGTTATAATTTTTTCTATGTATTTTTTAGTATATATTTTAATTCTCTATTACTTTGAAATTAATCCAGGTATTTTTAGTTATTTCTTACTAATTATTTTTCTTATCCATTAATGCCAAATCTAGTCAGATTAATATGAATTAGAGGTAGTAAAAAATATCCATTCCTTATTATGTGTCTTGTTGCATCATTTTTATTTTATTTATTTATTTTTTAATATATATTTGGAACTGTGAATCTGGGAATAGGAAGAACTCTAATGCTGACTGTTTTCAGTTATCTCACTCAAATAATAAGAACACTTAATTCTCTGTTTAGGATTATTTCTTAAATACTCCCTGGAGAGGATAGCTAGAAGGAGTTTCAGAACAGAAGTCAAACTCACAAACATTCCTGGAGAAACCTTTTTCTTTCTCTGTGGACTATGGAGCTTAGGAAGACTACCCAATAATATGCAGATATTTATTTGGTTCTTAAATTAGCTAAGATTAATATCTTCTCCTGTATTCAAGAAATAAGTCTGTGGCTAATATGAAAGGATCAGTTTATGCCCGCCTTCTTAACTGCAATAACTGAAGTATAAAATAAAAACACAAAACAGAATGTATTAAAAATCCCTGGAAACCTGATGTCATGCAGAAGAGATTCCTAATCCTGGAGTCTGTGGGAAGAAAGCTATGGTTTACTCAGACTTGGAGTAGAGGTATTTTAGGGTTTTTTGGGCTTAGTGTTTTGCTGTTCTTTCCTTAAGCAGTCTGTTTCCAGAAAATCTTATTGTCCAAGTTAAGCACACAGGCTTTTCAAAAGGTGCCCAGAAATATATTTTCAGAAGATCATCAGCTGAGTAGGAAGCCAGTTAGGCTAGCCAGGACCAGAGCATGAAGTGAACAAACAAACAAACAAACAAAACCAGTAGGACTACAGAGATTTAAGGTTGTGTTCCTTGTTCACGCCCAAGAATATTTAACTTTCTTACTTACAAGTCTCAACTGGGAATCCTTTTCCTGCAGCTGGGCGTATAAACTACATTTTTCAGTACAGCAAGTCATGCCCTAGTAGATGAAGAGCAGAGTAGTCTTCATTCTCAAATAAGGATAGTCAGAGAACAGAGGTTTGACAATCTCTGACTATGCTACTTGATTTAAAAGCAGTGTCAAAGCAAAACAAACAAACAAAAAAGCCAACACCACCACAACAATAACCAAACAACACATCCTGGCTCATGTTTATATGACTTTATGCTAGCCCCTTCTGCAGAACATAGAACATTTGCAGAGAGATAAATGGAGCATCCCTAAAAAAACTAAGTAAGCAGACTAGGAGGAAGATCAGGGATCTGGAGCTCCAGCTTTATTCACCATCTCCGTTTAATAGAGAAATGCAGGCGTAATCAGAATAAAGATGGTCATAAAGACATAGCCACGATGACAATGAAGCTGTCGTTTATCTAGTTTGAAAATCTTGCTGCCATAACACCATGATTAAGAGTAGGAATCTTGAAAATCTTGCTATTTTTTTTTTAAGAGTAATAGCATGTACAAAGTTTTCAGCTGATCCTTTATTGAGAAAGTGGTGTTTAAGAAACGTTCTCCCAATGCTGCTGTTTTCTGTAGTGACATTTTAAAGCATAGCAAATGGAAAGTGCATCATCTGTTTAAATAAAATACATATATGAAAATGGATGTTCTTTTTTATGACTTTTCTATGCCTTTTCTATAACCTCATCTATAACCTCATCTATTTTCTATAACCTCATCTTCCACAGCCAGATACTTGGTTGTTTCTCAGTTCAAAATGTACTGTGAGTTTCTGCCTACCCTTCCACTTTCAGGCCTTCTTATCTCCTCCGCAAAGTAGCTCAGTTCTCCTTGTTATGGCAGAACACTTACCAGACATTTGCTACCAAAATCCCCAAATTATCCAAGTTTTAAAATAAAATATTTCTGAAGATTTTTGGTCTTTATTCTTTCTTTATAAGCCAAGCAATTTCTGTTAGGTGATTTGCAGTATGGTTCTGCTCACATTTTTTTCAGCACAACTAAAGCAGCAGAGAACTGCGATATTTGTGTAAAAGTGACCAGCTAGAAAGAGACAAAGCTGGGAATCTCAGATAGTACTTCTGCTAGAGGTAATATATCACTGTAATTCACCCCTACTGCATTAAAGCCATAAGATATGATAACAGTGGGGCTGAATAAATGGTTCTGAGAGAGCATATGCAAAAACTCTGCCCTGGTATGTGAGGGGTCGCTTTATTTTTTTTCAGTACTATGTATACAAATTCAGATGTAGTCAGTTTACTGATCACATACTCAAAACAGCAAAAAGCCCTCATAGCCTCTGGTACCAAATCCTGCAAAGAAAGAGAGAAAAGAATCCAGAAGGTAAACTGTCAGTTTACATTGCAATCTCAATAAAAAGAAAAGAACAGTTGAATAGAATCAGAACTCAAAGTAATAACCACATCAGACACTAGAATATAAATCTATATCATAGAATTGTTTTGATTTATGTTAGTCGTATATATAGAAATACTGAAGAAGAGAATATAGAATTAAATTTTAGCAGAACCGAGTCTCAGAATTTGGCCTCTATATAGTTTGCCACAAAGAAGTCTTACTCGAGGGGGCCATAAACCTACTTTAATGGAAGATAGTAATTTGCCTACTGCACGTTGTCATCTAATTGTTGTTTATATTGATGTAATTGCTATGACAAAAGAAGTAAAATAGACTAAACTAGATTTTCAGAGCTATAGAATTAAATTCTCATTAAATTAAGGGATTATCACTGAATTCATTCTGATTGGCTTTTAAGACATTCCCCAATGCTAATTTGACTTAATAAAGCAGGTTTTACTTCACGTAAGAGACAACATAGAATGATTCAAAAAAGTGAATAGACATGTTTGAAGTCTGTTTACCCTGATACATTCCTTCTTTACCGTTTTCTGATATTTATATTAATAATTTTCCTTACTTGTATGCCTTTTTATTATTGAAAATAATGAATAGTTTCTTACAATAAAATGGTGAAGCAAAAGAATACACGATCTCTGTTAAGTCTTTGAATAACTCATTGTGTGAACTTTTGTTAATAGGAAGATCTCCCTATGCCTCTGTTTTTATATTTGTAAATGAGAATGATAACTATTCTTTTGCTTGCACAGCATGCTTCAGTTTTAAAACATTACATTCCTTAAGTGATTGTCACAAAAAGATCTTAAAATTCCACACAAATATTGAAGAATATATATATATATTCATATATATATAGGGTTTTTTTTTTGTTGTTTGTTTTTTGTTTTTTCTATAGCAAACATTGAATCAAGTGCATTAAGGGAGAAATTAGAGGAATTACTACGTGGGAGGAGGACAAACAAACTAACAAACAAACAATAAAAACAAAAAAAAATGAGTTCCTTAATATGAATATGTTGATGTTCAATAAGAAGAAATATGGGAAGGAAGGGAGGGAGGGATGGAGGAAGGGCGGGAGAGTAGGAGGGAAGGACAGAGGGAGGAAGAAGAGATATTGGAAGGATGTCAAAAGAATATAAAATAGATAAGTATGTCATGAACACCCTTTTCTTAGACTTGGGCAGAAAATGACTAGTAAAAGCAATATTTACTGATTCTGCTAAATGAATGTTGACAGAGGTCTTTCAGTTTAATGTGAAATGTTTTATATTCAAACATGAAAATGCTAGCAGACAACACTCTCTTGAAAAATAAAACTTAAAAAGCCCATTTGTTTATTGTTATTCTTATAAGTTTCTAAATGACTTACAAAGGAGTAAATGAAAATAGAAATGCTATCATCTTCATATGCTACTATAGATACAAGATTGTGGTAATCTACAGTTTCTCTTATATCTTTAATTTTCTATTATCATTACTAATGACTGTTTTGTATTTTTTCCCATTTGTGAAAAGGAATGAAGCTTCCCAAGTTTTTCCCTGTAAAATACGGACCAATGTTGAATTCTATTTGCTTTTCTTTTTTTACTTATGGAAGGATGATTGAATTAGGGTGTGTGCTTGCACAGACTGGTAAATTTATGAATGAAGAATTCATTGCATTCCTTGTTTCCCATGGTTTTTGTTTTTTGTTTTTTTTTTTTTTTTTGTTGTTGTTGTTGTTGTTGTTTTTTTTTCCCCTGGAATACCACAGGGTCCTGTGAGACAAAGGTAACACAAAACAGTGTTACATGGATTCTTTTAATTACTGAAATGATGAAGTTTCTTCACGTGAGATTTGATAAAGCTTCGCAGTAGGGCCTGCTAAATCAGCCCAGTATTTGCATTGTTCTTTTCCTCTGAGCTTTGTTTTTTTTTTTTTAACCTATAATCATAGAATAGTTTGGGTTTGAAGGGACCTTTTAGATCACGTAGTTCCAAATCCCTGCTGTAGGCAAGGTCACCTCCCTCAGACAAGGTTGCTCAAAGTTCCTTCCAACCTGGCCTTGAATGCTTCCATGGAGGGGACATTCACAGCCTCTCCTTGCAACCTGTTTCAGTGTCTCACCACTGTCACAGAAAAGAATTTCTTCATAATATATAGTCTAAATCTACCCTCTTCCATTTTAAAACCAATTCCCCTTGTCCTGTTGCCACATGTCCTAATAAAATGTCCCTCCTCATCTTTCCGGTGGGCCCCCTTCAAGTACTGAATGGACACAATTGTCACCCTGGCGTCTTCTCCAGGCTGAAAAACCCCAGGTATGTCAGCCTGAACTTGTCAGGAAGGTGCTCCAGATCTCTGATCAGCTCTGTGGCCCTCATCTGTACCTGCTCCAGCAGCTCCAGGTCCTTCTGCGGACCCCACAACTGGATGCAGTACTCTACGTGGGGTCTCGTGAGAGCTTAGTGGAGGAGCAGAATCAACTTCCTTGACCTGCTATTTATACTTCATTCAACTCAGCATACATGTCTGACTGAAGTGTTCATCCAACACTATCTGCAATCAAATTGTATGGAAATTCTGTATAAATTTTCAGATACCTTTTCTATAGCATCCATGAAATTCTTCCTCTTACAATAGCTTTGCTGTTTCTTTAAAGGTAAATGATATAGCTCAAATGGCTTTGAGTGTCGTTATGGCAGTACTTGATCCTATATATTAATTTTGGCATGCTTGACTCTTTGACCTTAATGTTTATTGAGTAAAATGGATAGTTTTATCCCGACAGATTAGGCTGAGATCATGCTTTGCCAGTTGTAAGAATTGTTTTCTTTTACCAAGGCATAATGAGTTGAATTTTCATATTAAATGTTACACATTTTGTTGCTTGTGATGATAAATATTCTGTCAAGCATTAATTAGGCACTCAGCACCTATGTGTCAGGCCTTATTACATGTGATTTTAGTGAGAAACATATCATATTCAAGTTTTATTAGAACTATGTTAATGACACTTAGTTCAGTGTTCTCTTGCACTACTGAGATTTCCCTCACTGAGTGATAAGGAAAGAGGCAGTTGGACAAACGACAAAAGACAGTCATCCTTTTAGCGCCAATCCAAGAATCATCTTAGGTTCTGCCACTTGATTGCTACAAAGATAGCCAGAGACCAAATCCAGCCAACTAAACAGGATAAAAAGAAAAATAAACCATCAAAATGAAAACTGATTTTAGCAGTAGTGTCTGTCGGTTCAAAGCCTACACATCCATCTAAAGCAATAAATAACAGCCATTAGCAAACAGAAAGTCAAACCATATAAACTAGATGCTTACTGTGCACTCCTGTAGCAAAAAAAAAAAAAAAAAAAAAAAAGCTTAATATAGATAAATAATGAAGTGAATGCATGTTTGACATCTTTTGGTCCATTTTCTTTGAAATATGCACTTAAGCGTTAATATTAGATTCTATAAACAAGTATAACAAAAAGGGCACCCGCCACAAAGATGAAAGAACATGAAAGGCCTGGAGTTGACAGTAAAAGTACAGTATCTGATAAAGCATAACAGTTATAGAAACATAAAACTTGTTGAAAACATCACAATTATAGCTGGTTAGAGATCAAAGAGATATGTGCAATAAAAGCAAACATAAGCAATCAGATAAGACGCTAGAAAAAAATAACTGTCGTAAACATGAATGATAGCTATAGGATAATATTTAGCTGACATTATTGAATTAAAAATAAACATTTTTTTTCAACATTGATCTTTTTTATTTATTGGCTTTCTTCATGATACAGAATTATGAAACATTAAATCTCAAAAAAAAACAGGGCACCTGAAAAGCAAGATATTCCTTTTAGACTGCAAGGTTCATCAACTACAGGTTTTTTCTTGCTTAGATATCCTCTAGGACAGAATTTACTAGATACTCCACAATAACAGATATCTTCACTTACACAAAATCTACATCAGAGGTCTTGAATGTCTTCTGATAAACTTTAGAAATCATTCCAAAGAAAAAATGAATGAAGAAGTATCTGGTTATATCCACTAACTGTAACAGGAGCTAAATAGATCATACCCTAAAGTAAAAGTAGGGGTGCACTTCTGTTTTTCCTCTGATTCTCAGGCCTTACAGTCTGTTTATGGCCAACTGATGCAAAGCATGTTACACTCCTAGCAACTGTCAGGTTGTGCAGACATTTTGTCCATGTTTGCCACAGTCAAGAGTTAGAGATAGAAATCAAGACTGTAGATTATCCTTTTGCAGGAGAACTGCACATCACAGAAATGCAGCAACATAATTGTGGTGGACTGAACCCAGGAATTTTTCTTAACCATTTCTAAGGTAAAATGTTTAAGGATTTTCCAGCGTCACATTACTCTTACAGAACACTACATGGCAAGATGTAAACGCATTAGCATCAAAAGCGAAGCAGCAGAACTTGGAAAACATTTTTTTTCTCCCCTTTTTACTTAGCTCTTTCTCACATTTATAATAGATAATTATACTTGATTCAAAAATACAATTCCAAGCACAAAAATACTTTAAAGTGCTACTACTGTAATTACAAAAGATGATTTAGCTTTTTCCTCATTCTCTTTACTGCTAACTTTGAGATTTTTTTTATTATTATTATTACTTTTATTACTATTTTATTTATTTTGTAAAGCCAAATGCTAGTGAACAAAGGTGGTTGCCTCCCTCTTCTTCCCCAGTATAAATTCTGCATTATGTAAATGTGCTAATGGGACAATTTTGTTTTTGAATTAAAATACTTAAGTTGCCATTGGAACACCTGAAATTTATGATTATGCAGAATTTGAAGAAGACACTCTTTGAGACTTAGGCTGTAATGCAAATCCTGCAGGAAAGGAGAGTTTGGTAAAACCAAACCAAAGCAACAGCCTGTGAGCACCCTTCAAAATTTACAGCCACCTCCAGTCATGCATACAGACAGACACAGAGAGTTCCATCAGATCAACAGAGACAAAGGGAGGTCAAAGGTACTCTGTGTACTTATTACTGTGCATGTGGATAAATGTACTGCTCTGTTAGCTGATGAGGAACGTGCTAGTAATAGGAAATTAAGATGAAGGTCCTTCTGAGCATCTATTCATTGTTTCTAACAGTGTTCTTTTTCATTTTGCTTTCAGCTTTTTTATTTAATAAACTGGATTTTGAGTGATAGGAGGGAGTTTTATGAGGATAAGCTATTTTGGAGAATATCATATGTGCTTGAAGAATGGCACAAAAACAGCATTACCAATTTAAGATTCTGAGTTCTAGTAGTAATACTCCACAGTCCATGGTATATCAATGGTAGAGGAAACCCTGAATTTATAACTACAAAATGCTCTCGGTGGTTGGAGGAAGAAAGACATTAGCTGATTAATAAGTAATGTTAAAGCTAGAAAATCAGAACCTTTTACGTGTAGCATCCTGTAGTAGCACTTAAGGAGACTCAGAGATGAACAAGTGCAAATGATTCTCGCATTGTGCCATATATTTCTGAAAATTCTGTTGATGAGTTCTGCTGATCTCATGAAGATTAAAAAGGACTGAAAAAATAAATACTGGTATCAAGAATTATGTATTTATGTCAAGTTTCTTCTTACCCAATTTGAAAGCGCTAGGAAGACAAAATGCTTAAATAAACAAACAAATAAATAAATAGGAGGAAAACAAAATAACATGGACATGCACAAAGGGAAACATTTTGAAATAGACAGCACTTGAATTAGCATCAAACTATTTTGAGGTAAATGTGATGAAAAGTAAAAGATATGTAACATCTATTTATAGATTTCAAATAAAAGACAAGCTTTGTGATATTCTACTTCTTCCCATTTTTAAGTGCAACCATTGTAAAAACATTTAGTTCTTGTCAAGATCTTTATAATGCAGATAAAAAGATTTCAGTCAGAAACCTGGTATTGTTTTGATATGGGGCTTTGATAAAAAAACTCAAGTATTGTTACAGTGATTTGTAATTTTGGTTAGGAATTTGTGTCAAATTTGATAACACGGTAACTGAGCAAACTAATTTTGGCTGGTAGGTACTCATGGTGACTATGACTATGAAGTCCTGATGATTTATTTATTTTTTTTCTTTTGGCAGGGTGTTTTAGAAAGTCAAAAACTCAAAGTAAGGAAAGACAAGAACCAGGATATAATGAACTCAATTTAAAAGAGAACATTTAGTGTAACATAGAGGGCATTCTAAGCAAAGTTTATGAATTGTTTTACAAGTACACAAACATCTGCAGTAATTATTTAATTATTGAAAACAATTGTAAATATGTTTTTCCCATCAGTTTAAGTATTTGCTGAGCAAATTCTATGACAGCTCATGAAAATAAATAAATAAATAAAAAATAGGACATGAAAAAAACTTCAAAATTAGAAAATAAAGGGAAAGTAATCTGCAATATTTTTCATAATAATGTTCCTAAATGGATTTCATTATCCTGCCTTATTTAAATGTATTCAAGTTTAAGAAGGCTGTAACTGCATTCTCTTTAAAAATCTGTCCTCGGCGGTGTAAAAAACAAGGAAATCCACACACTCACATATATAAACAAAATAGGCCAGATGAGGGCGAGCTGAAGCGGCTGTGTTTTTAAGTAGAAATAATTTTGATTCCCAATTGCACATGTGAGAAAACTACTGAATTTTAAAATGGGTCAAATTTGGCCCATAATACAATTACACTTCTTTCCAACCTCTCTCTAGGCAGTGTCATGACACTGTCAGAAATGTTTAGGATTTTCAATAAATGTCAACCACACAGTTCTGAAACTGGTGATGAATTTACCTGTTATGTTATGCTTTTCTGGTAGCAGAAGTGGAACTGATAGGATTTTGTTTATTTCTCAGCATCTGGTTATATATATAACACATATAAACATCAATTTATACTTTTTTTTTTTTTTCTTTTTCTTTTTCCTAATTGTTCTATGTGAAGTAGTTTACTAGAAAGACAAATAATTATTTATGAACTGTGAAATCTGAAACTGTCTCAGAAGTCAAATTATTTCTTTAAACTCTGCTCTTGATCACCTAGTTACTCATACATTCAGTAATGGGAAAGACTGAGACAATTCTTTCATTATAATTTAAATCCCAATCATTTTACCATTAATGCATTTTCTTTGATTTCAGTTTGGTACTAACAACCCACATGTGTTCCTCAAAGAGTGGGCTGGGAAGTCTTTTATCAGGAAAAAAAATGCTGATTTTTCCAAAGTTTTGTTGTTGTTCTTGTTTGTTTGTTTGTTTTCCCCTACAGGAACATAATGCTTTAATTGAATAATGTGTTAGGATTCATCATCTTAGAAGCAAGACAAAAAGTTCTGCTCAGAATAGGATAAGTCATAATCAACCTTAGAAAAGCAAAGACAGTGAATACAGCATTGACCACTTAGGAAATTGAAGAATTCTGTTCAAATTTCTGATCCAGACTTTGTCTACAAGCACTGTGGATGACATTATGTCAGCTACTTGAATTCCTCTGACCAGCATTATTTTCAGCTCCTTCTATTCCTTCTATTTTTCAATCATTCGCTCTCTAACCTAGAGTGCAATGTTTGAAGACATGCAACATGCTTTCAACAACACGTTGTATAACATCATTCTGACTATCCAACATATTATACTCATGTTCTTTTACTATAAGCACAATTATGCTTTAGGAACATGTAGTAACCATATAGCCCTCATAAGGAGATCTGAGGCTATATGCTACGTGGCATTGTCTCAGTGAGACACATTACCTATTGGACTGGCCTAACCACTAATCAGTCTGTATTACACCAACAGGAGAACAATAGTGGCCTCTTGGCAGACTCTGAATATAGCTTCTGCTTTGCTTGAGTCAAAACAGGGACTCAAAATTTGTTCTCATTCATCTCACTTGAATGCACTAACTGCTGTGCCACTAAAGGCGCACCATTTGGTTCTCATGGGAAAAGGCTTATGGCTTTGGTCCCATGCACATAAGTTCTGAGAGTTTCAAGACATTACACAAACCTCTCTTAAATATTTCATACTGGCTGCCTCAGAAATCATTACCCAGAACAATTCTTAAGTATTTAGTTCTTGATGTGTGTCATATAACTGGAAAGAACCACTGAGAATTAAAAAAAAGAAAGGGTTCCAAAATAAATTACACCAAAAGGTTGAGTAAACATTCCCACAGTAGAACTTCCTTTGACAGAAATTCTCTTTCATCTTAGCTGTCAGTGGTTAGCACTCAAAAGCCAAAGTATTTAAATGCACTTCTTGCTAACACTGTTTCATTGCCATTGTAGGTGTGCAGAGATGACATCCTGAAACAGAACTCCCAGCTGATGCTACAAGAACTTTTTTCAGCCACGTTAATCACTCTTCTGAAGTTTGACTTGTGATACCCTGCATACAGCTAAATAAATAAACTCCCACATCAATAACTTGTTCAACCACATGGAATTCTACTTACCACATGACTGAACATACTATTGATTTTAAACTAACAACTATCCAGTGTTTTCATCAATTCAATAGTACTGATTGCTTCTAATCTTCTCTCTTCTTCTGATCTTGCTTCTTTTTATTTTTCTCCAGCTTGCAGTTTTTTTCTTTTTCCTTGATTCTTTCTTCCTAGCTTGCCCTCTTAGGACAGAAGTGGATGGTTAGTTCCTTCTTCTGTTGACAGGTTGTTTTAGCTAATATGTGATTTATAAGTCAATCCCATGTGTGAGAGAACTGGGCATTCTTAAGATATTCATGGTCACTTACTTCTAACGCAACCTTGCTGACACAACTCTTTCTCAAATTAAAATGAATGTCACAGATAATATTTTGCTGGAAACAAAGACTCATTGGAAGACATCATCCAAAGTAAGGTTTCTTAACAGCAAAATTTTGTAGTTTAAGGAACTGCCTCCAGAGAAGTCCAGAAGTTTCCACCTTTTAGGTCATCATGTAGACGGGAAGGAATGGCCTTGTGGTCATGATGAAATGGAGCTGATAACTAGAAGATTTCCCTATTTCCTTTATTTATTTATTTATTTATTTTTAATGTTTGCAGCAAGTGAGAGCTTCATATAAAACCAAATAGGTGACTAGCCAGTTGTGTTAGAAAAAGGCAAAGGAGAGAAACTAGATGCTTCAGGAAGCCCTGTAGAAAAAAGAAAAAAAAAAATAAAAAAAAAAAAATCAGAAAATAAATGCAGAGCTTAAGGCTAAAATCTTATCTTACTTTTGTGGAGCAAAGGCATGTAAGCATTTCTTTTCCAGATTACTATTGAAGAAGCTTTATACTGTAAATATCATAGTATTTTGAGAGCTCAACATCTGCTATTCTTTCATATTGATTAAAATACTTTAAATATCAGGACTCAAATGTGTCCAAGAGAGTATTCACTTGAACTGTTGCTCACTTGCGATTGTAGAAGGCATTGCGGTATTAAAAAGGTAAGAAAGAAATGGTACTATTCCTGCAGGGTGAACAAGTGGTGAACAGAAATAAGAAAAAGTCATGAATAGAAATTGGGTAAAATATTTTTTTAAGGAATGTGAAATATGCTGTCCTTGAAGGTGTTCTGTTTGTTTCGTTGTTTTCTTAATGTAATTTGTAAATAAATAAAAAATCTAGACAGGAAGCATTTTTAAAATCTTGTGAATTTCCATCTTATAGCAATCTAGCTAGTACACTTTCTTTTACTTACTTCTATGTTTAACTTTTCTTTCTCTATCAGTTTAAAACAAAAATCTTGTTTCCAGAGTCAATCTATTCAAATTCTGTTATATTTTCAGACTTTCTTTTTCAGTACAGCAAAGTTTTGTCCTTACTGGTCAGATTTAAGGAACCAATAAACTATCTGAGATAAAGTAGAAACCAACAAGTTGATCTGCCGTGCTCGTTAAATAAAGTGATGTCTATAAGTCCTAGTTTGGGTATCTCATATTTTAATAGTTGTACTTCTATACTGCAAAGCATAAACCCTTGTGCTTTTAAGCAGAAGCTGCGTGAGTGTGTTTCACTGTGAATCCCTGGGACAATTTCAGCTCTAGAACCCACTCTGGAAAGTGGATGAGTGGATGTCCCATTGCATCTGCTATTTGCATTGTGATGGAAAACAAGGTGTTGTAACTCTTCCATGCCTTGGGGCCAAAGCTGAACTCAGACTTCACAACTAGCCAGCAGCTACAGGCTGGGGTTGCTTGAGGCAATGCTCTGAATAGGTACATCACTTCAGCAATCCTCTCTGCCTCCTTAATGACTTGTACCCATTGCTGGATGACACATATTGGGTAAAAGGGAGTTGCAAGGGTCCTGAAACACAGCAGGGATTTTTGATAGGCATTCAGTGCAAAAGTTATCCTTCCCTGGCCTTTATCATTCTTTTTTAAGAATGAGAGACTATTCAATGTGGGACAAAATTCAGATTTTGGAAATAAGGGGAGAAGAATGGTAGAAGTTGATTGAGGGCTGTATTTCCACAGCTTTTATCTACCATGCAGAAGAGAGTAGCCTATGACATTGCATATGAAAAACAGAACACAGGGGACCAGTGTGATAATTCCTCCTGCAAGCAAAAGGTTAGAGAAGTACCTAGAGAAGCGAAGGCAATGATCAAATCTTTGACCAGGACCAAAGGGGAATAAACTGTTCTTTGGAAGGAAATAAAACAGATCAAAAAGGGGAGCAAGTAGTCACAGATGCATCATTGTGTGTTTACAACTTTATTCTTGGGTTTTTACAGCTCTAAGTCAGAAACCCTAGAGAAATGTAAGAAACAATGTTTTACAAAACTTGTCCATCCTCTGTTGATATGCTTTTGTGAACTACTGTATACAGTAACAGCAACTGGAAATCTTGACTTAAACAACTTCAAGAAATTATTACATCTAATTTCCTTTCATGGTAGACAAATGCAAATCTAGATTTCATAGACCTGATTTAGACTTACAGGCAGACTCCACAAGTAGAATTTGATATTTTTCTTTTAAATAATGACTACGTAGCATTTGAATTAGATGCAGTTAAGTTACTTTTGTGGGCTGAACACTGGGAACAGGATAACTTGCAAATATGGCAAAATATCTATTTAGGTTTTAGAAATAATTGATTAAAAAGTCTATTGTAATTATGCATTCTGTGCCTCCTTTCTCCCTCTATGACTCCCTCCTTCCCTTCCTCCCTGCCTCCCTGCCTTCACATGCATGATCTTGGCAGGTGCAGCACATGAACTGCAGGGAAAAACATGTCCTTCTAAGGATGCAGCTGGAAGGCTGGGAGGATACCCTAGGGTATCTATACATTTTCTTTTAGACAACTGAATCATATGTTAGCTCTGGCAGTATGTCATTACAATATTTACTGGGTTAGAATTTTTTCTGGGGCCTGAAGTTTATCTGCAGCGAAGCTTGTGAAATGTCACAGACTACATTTGTAAGGATTTAGGCCATAAGGGATTTTGACTTTTTTTTTTTTTTTTTTTTTTTTTTTTTTTTTTTTTTTTTTTTTTTTTTTTCCAGATATCTTCAAATCTTGAGTTGTCTGCTGAGGTTCATTACAGAAAAGAAACAGACAAGGGCAAAACTGTGGGACAAAAAGCAGGTAAGCAAGCTCCCTCTTGTTGTCTCTTACTTCTCAAGTCTCTTGTTGCAATACATCAGCTTAAGCGCTGATAGCACCTGCACTTCAAACCTGTATTCACTTCATCATGCTATTATTGATGCTGTGTATGAATTTTAGAATTAAAATCATTTCCATGCAAACATGAGTTATCCTCTTTCTTATTATTATTTTCTCAATTCTTTTTTTTTTTTTTTTTCACACTTCTTTTTAGAGTTTTAAAATGTCTTAAAAATTTGTTTTGTTTTTTGTTTCCCTTACACTTATCAAAATTACTCATGCGTGTTGTTAGCTAATTTGATCTGTTTCCTTGACTGGCTTATACCGGAGTGAATTTTAATTGCAATTTCTTCCATTATTTCAGTTTCAGTAGTTCACTTCCGCAGGGTTAGAACATCTCAGACAGAATTCCATTTAGTGTTTCACATTCCCTCAAAGTCAAACTTTCTGATATCAAACCTAGTTGTGCTTCTTTCTTTGCTAAGAAGCATCATAAGCAAATCAAATCTAAAGGCTTTGTGTTTCCTAGATACTGCATGTTCTCAACATTAATCTTATTTATACCTGTCTTGAGGCACAGTATTATATACAAATTGTCTATAATCATGTATGCTATTTGGAAAACTAAACCAAATCCATGTAAATAAACCAAAATACCACCTCCCTTCTTCCCCATCTGCCTTGAAAGGAACAGTGTTCCTATGTTTTTATGTAGTTTTTATCAAAATCAGGATCAGGGTAATTTCAGTTCTCTTGATAAAGATTAAAGCCAAGCTCTAACATGACATGCAGAGAGTACTGCCATATCCTTCTAACTGCCCAAGAGATCTGCAGCTACATCAGTGAATTACCTGACTGCTTTTATTATCCAATCTTCTATCAAAATTTTCTCCACTGTCATTCCAAGTGTTTATGCCATTTTTTTTCCCAGCAGATTCTATTTCATTTCTCAGTAATGTTGCTATTCTTGCCTCCTGCTTTTCCCCATCTGTGCCTTACGTCCTGACACTTTAAATCATCATGCTCTGTATTGATTTAGTAAAGTGCACTGTTCCACTCGTTTTATATTGTACATATAAGTGAAAATCAACAAAAATGTTTGTGGGAAGTGAGGAAGGCTGACAAATGTGTCATTCTCGATTCACAAGTTTTACACTGAATAATTGGTGAGCACTCAACAACATGAGTAATGATGGCTGGTTCCACAAGTGACTGTAGTTGCCGTACTGAATAGGATTTTGGTGTTAAAGTCCCTGGTGAAATCAATGAAAATTAGTACTGTGTTCTCTAAATAGTTTTCTAATCCTTCTGCCTGTAATAAGTACCAATAGGACAGATATAGCCCACTCAGTGATGTTTAAGTATGTGTCAGAAAACGTAACACCTAATAAATTTAAAATTAACAGTGAAATGAGAAGAATTTTTTAAGGCGTGATTTTTCAACTTCTTATGCTTGTTCTGGTTTGTAATAAATAAGTACGTAAAATAATTAATGTATTTTGATCACTTGCTTTTTTTTTTCCTATTGTGTTTCAGACTCTGTCTAGAAGGAACATTTCCAGAAAGATGGTGACTGCACCACTGTGATGAACCAGACATCCTGTAACCACAAGACCCAGAAGCTCAGTCTGGGGAAGGAAAGGCCTTGAGGTAACCTGATGGTGGCCTTTCAGTATCTAAAGGGGAGCTACAGGAAAAAAGGGAAAAGACTCTTTAGTGGAGTCTGTGGTGACAGAACAAGGTCAAATGGCTTCAAGCTCAAAGAGGTAGATTTAGGTTACATATAAGGAAAAAATTCTTTTACAGTGAGGGTGGTGAGGCACTGGAACAGGATACCTGGTGTTGTGGTTGATGCCCTGTCTCTGGAGACTTTCAAGATGAGGCTGAATCAGGCACTGGGCAATCTGATCTAGCTGTGATGTCCCTCTTCACTGAAGAGGAGTTGTGCTAGATGGCCTTCAGAGGTCCCTTCCAACTCTAAGGATTCTATAATTTGATGATTCTAACTTACAGATCCTAAGAGGAAGTGCAGAACCTTCAGTCGGTGCAAGGACTAACGTGGCACACATTTAAAGAGAATGTTCTGTGTACATTCCTTAAAATAAATAAGTGCAAAGTTGACAAATCTGACATTTACCCATGAAAAACATCAATATCAAGGAAAACACAAATCCTACAGTCAGCAGATTTCAATGGAAGTTTATAAACAAGCTTCACTCAAAACCACAATATACTATAATGTCCTTGAGAGGAACAAGTAAAATTGAAATCTGGACAGTTCTGTCAAAAGAAAATAAAACCAGAAAATGTTGTACATAGACACAGAGCAAGTGGATTCTTAGTCCACTGTTTTTTATTTGCTCAGACACTTTTAATTTCTTGTTTATTTTTAATGTCAAAGTAATGTGCAAGAAATGCACCCCAGTTAATATTTTGAACTGTCACGATACACTGCCTTTTTTTTTTTCTTTTTTTTTTTTTTCTTTTTTTTATTTATTTCCTCAGGATAAAAGGGAGTTCATTATTATTCACAGTTGTATTTGTTTGTTTTCAATATACTGCCTAGTATCATTTCAGGTATTTAATATCTACATAATATTTGAATATTTTATTTTCTTCAATAAAACAACTTCAAAATATATGCTCCTAATGTATCATTACAGATATTACTAAGATATCATCATTTAGTGCCATAGTTACTGTTGGGTTGCATCTTAGTCTCTACAACTATTCCATGTAATTCCCTGTAAAAGGTCTCTTGCAAAAAAGAGATTCTAAAAAAAAAGGTAACAGTGTAAAACAGTTGAGTTGAAGTGGACATCACTTTTCTACTGCACCTCTTTTGTGGTTCTTTTTCCTTCATCCCTTCTCATACAATTTTATCAACGATACATATATTACAGGTATTGTATATACATATATATGTGTATATATATATATATATAATACAATTTTATCAATGATACATATATTACAGGTATTATATATACATATATATGTGTATATATATATATGTATGTGTATATATATATATAATACCAACAACTTAAAATAAATAAATATATATATATATTTAAGTTGTTCGTAGTATGTGCTAATATACTAATAACATGTGAAAAGCAAATGAAGAATGGAATATAAAAAAAATCATATCCTTATATGTCTACATGGAGCAGATGTTAACAGCTACGCTACCTGCACAATAATAGGAGGCTAATGAGTTACTCTGTCTTGCTCTGTCCTTTTAAAGCTCATATGATTATGGAGAGCTAACTCCATTATATGATCCAAGGGAATCTTCAGTTAGTACAGCAGTATCAGAAATGTAGACAGTCTTTCAGAAGAAGCTGCTATGATAGTTAGAACTACAGTGTGGACCACACTTACGTTTTCTTACTTGGAATCTACTAAACTGAACATCTGTAGGAACTAAAACAGTAAGTACAACCTAAGTCACATTATGCACTGCTTCAAGAGCCTTGTAACAATGGAGCTTCTTTGTGCACTGGCCTCCTGGTTATCATTTGTCTCCAAAAAATACAGTGAACAAATTTTAAGTTGACTTTAGACTACTGCTCTATTTTGAGCTATGATAAATGTTACCTTAGCCAAAAATATTGTTTGCTGGACGAAGAATTCTACAGTACTCTCTGAAAACTTCATTTCAGACCATTTAGTTCATTTTTCTTTGAGACTTTTGTATGAAACACAAGTCTGAGTTTATTATGTCTTTAGTCAGTTGAATGTGTCTGAGCCTTCCATTAGTCCCTAAAAATGCCAAATACCCAACTAAAACTCATGATAGTGATCATGAAAAATGTATCAAATGTATGTCAACATTTCTAAGAACGTGATGCTTACAAAATATATAGTGAACTCTTCAGAATTTCTTTATCCCACCATACATTTCATGTTTCTCCACTCATTTCTGAGAACAATACTGTTTTCTTCATTGACTTTAAAGTTATACAAAATCTGGAACATGAACAGTTAATTCATTTCATTAATATATTCCCTTTTTTATCACCTCTCCTTACGGTCACTGGTCTTTATGTCAGCTCGTTTCTCTTATGCTGTGCCTCTAATACACTTACCCTGCCACTTACAGAACTGCTCATCTTCCTCTGTCACTTCTAAGTCTAAAAACAGTCATGAGTGCCATCAGTGAAGTTCACATATTCATTTATCGTTCTGAGGCATTTTATCGTATCTTCTAAAATCGGATTCCTTAACACTACAGAAAATCCATGCTTGTGGAAAGCATTTGTAGAATTTTTGTATCATGGAATATCTCCAATTGGAAGGGACACACAAGAATCATTGAGTCCAACTCCTGTCTCCACATGGGACCACCCAAAAGTCAAGCTATATTTCTCATAGTTGAAGTTTAACCTGACAGGCAGCTAAGCCCCATCCACTCACATTCTCCACTCCTGGTGGAGCAGTGGAGAGAACTGGACAAAAACCAAACTAGAATTGTGAATTGAGATAAAAACTATTTAATAAGACAGAAATTGAAGGGAAAAATAATAATAATGACAACTGTATATATATGCGTCACAAAACAAGTGATGCACAACACAACTGTTTACTACCCAGCAACTGATGCCCAGTCCCTGGCCAGCTCTCCCAGTTTATAGTTCTACCTGATGCCTTATGTATGGAACATCTCTTTAGACAGTTTAGACTAGCTGTCCTGTTTCTGCCTCCTCCCAGCTCCTTGGGCCACAACTCCTAGCTGTCAGGAGAGTGAGAGAAGCTGAAATGTCCTTGGCTCTGTGCAGGAATGTTCAGCAGCAGCTAAAACATCAGTGTGTTATCAACTCTGTTTTTCTCCCAAAACCACATCATAGCATCATACCTTACACTGTGAAGAAAATCAACTCTGTCCCAGGTGAAACTGGGACAGTTATCCAAATGTTTACTGAATTCTGACAAATGTGATGCTGTCCTGGGGAGCCTGCTCCAGTGCCTGACCCTCTCAATAAAGAAGCTTTTCCTAACAACCAGCTTAATAGCTTTTCATACAAATTTCAGGGGGAAGACGGGTTTGTTGGGACATTAAACTGGCACTGATGAGGCACGTGTTCAGCTAGTTAACATCATCTGGTTGTTTCTTAAGGAGTGTAGTAGCTGTGCATAGTTTTCTGCACTGTTTTCTTGAAGCACTCTCAGAGTAATGAGAAGTATTCTTCCATTTTTGTTTGTTTATTTGTTTGTTTTTCTTATATGAGTTATATGAAAATACTACTTTTAAAAAAGAAAGAAAAAAAGGAAAAAAAAAAAAAAAGGAAAAAAGAAAAGTTTAAATAACCTTTTGAGTGAAATATTGCAATAGTCCAGCATTTTACAGATGAAATTGGAGTTTTCTAAAAGGTCAGTTCAGTCTCTGAAAATGTTTTCTGTTTAGACAATATATTATGAACTTTATGGAACCTAGTAACAATTTTCAGCACTAAGAATAGGAAGTAAATTTTAGTCATTCACAGTAAGATGGCAATGTGGTGACATTTGAAGCTTGACAATATGTGCTTTGAGTTACTGCAAGAAACTGCCTGCTGAGCGGAGAGAGGCTGGCTTTGGTTAACTGAATGAATTTTAGAAATAGGCGGAAAATAAAAGCAGAACAGTTTATAAAGTGATTGTAAGTCATCAGCTGTGTGGCATTTTTCTCTACCCCCATTTAGCAGATAAGAATTGAAATACATCAAATTAATAAATCCCATAGAAACTAATAATATCACATTTTCTGTACAGTTGTCTTTGACAGATGTTTTTATCTTTTGCTTCCAGTGAGCCGCTACTGTAATGTTTTATTTTCCAGATGTATGTCCTTGCTCTGTTAGAACTACGGCAGTTGCACTACATAGTAAAGCAATAAACTTATAAAACATTCTTCTGAAGTGCCTGTTTGTTTCATAATTCCACTTCCATATCTTCAGTTGTTCTAAAATATATTGAACTGTCAATGTGGGGGTCAGGAGATTCAAACACTTTGTAGCTCCTCTGCCAATGCCTTTGTTTAACTCAGAAAATAAGCTACACTACCAAGGGAGTGATGAAATCAAGGATACATGGAGTCACAAAGGCATAAAAATGTTAAACACTCTATACTGCAGTTGTTGCTGAAGAGGGAAAGTGGTATCTCCACATGTGTTTACTTTGGGAACCCACTAGTGAACTGCCTTTATTAAAACTTATAAAGAATACAAAACAGTACACAAGGGTTTTGCAACAACAACAAAAATGTTGCTGCTCTCTGCTCTCAGAGCTACTGTCTCACAGAATCTGGCTTTTGACCTTGAAATGTTACACACTTTGTCTGACCCTGGTTTACTCTCAGTTAGCTTAAATTTCATTTACCTGGAAATCAGAAAACCCCATGAGACTTACTTGGAATTTTGTAAGCTTTCTCTGCACTTTTATAATATGAAAGAACACACTTCTCTTGTAATTTCCTAAGAAAAAGAGAATGAAAATAGAATAACTCCTAAAAGGACAATGAGAGATCATCTGATAATTTTTATTAATACTGGATTGTGGATTATGTTTCAATAGATGCTAAACAGATAAAATCAACTTATTTGAAGTAGAACAATGTTGTGAACAGTGATATTGATTTAGGAGCCACAATATTGTTTAAAGACAGATGCTTTTGAGCTTATGGGAAAGACAGTATTAACATATGTCAGAGAAAGAGCTCATGCATGATGGGAATTTGTCAGGCTCAAGGGATGAAGCTGTTATGAGTTAAGAAGAAAGTAAAATTGTGAAAATTTTAGTCCATGCTCAGGTGCATGCACAAGACAAGACAAGACTTGCTATCTAGGAAACTGTGAAGCCTCTAAAATCACTGCCTTACAACCCAGGAACTCCTTCTGGTACATAGTTTAAGTCTCAAAAATTTGGAGCTGTCAGTCCAAGTGTAAAGGCAGAGCCTAGGGAAAACCAGCAAAATTAAAAATCAAAACTTAATCATGGTCTCTACTTGTCAGACACCCACATCCTCTATGCCATGCAAGACAGATCACAGCCCGTCTCAAACCACATCAGAATCTTCTGGAAATAATGCTACTCTCTGAAAAAATAACATGAAAGCTAACACACAGAGAATTAACAATTAATGTCTTTTACCCTTCTAATCTAGGCTTACAGGCAGCCCTTGTACGAGTGTTTATTCTATGAGTTATTTTCCGCATTTTCTTATTTTAATTGTTACTTCTTTTTGAAATGTTTGTAAAAGAAGAGCAATATTAATTAGGACTGAGAGTTAGGAATCACAGAGGGAGGGTGAAGGCAACTTCTGACCTTAACTTGCCTCCCATTAATACATCTGTACATCTTCAGATGATGTCTACAAATAGCACATATATTTTTTTATTATTATTACTTTTTATTATTATTACTAAATGCTCCAAGATACAGTATGTTGTTATTGTTGTTTTTGTACATGTTTCCTGATTGTTGATTTCTTTGTGACTTGACTATGATGACCTTTTTGCAGTACTGGACAATTTAGTATTGTTCCAAACAAATCCATTAAAGTAATTCTGCAAAGGTGTTACTTTTAATGCATTGTTCTGAAGAAATCACCTTCCTCTGAGCTGTGTTCTCAGCTCTAAATTCTAATTCACCCATGGGACCACATGTTCTACTTCAGACAATCACTTCTGTGCTTATTCCTGTGTGATGCCTGTGTGGTTTCAATTATATCATTTACACACAAACTGCTACAGGTACAATGAGTATGTCATACAGAAACAATCACTGTTTTCTAGAGTCAGTAATTCTGTATATTTGTGGATGTAAGATGTTCTTATTCACATTTAGATTAAACATGAATTTTTAAAATACCAGTTTTCATATGCTTAGGAAATAATTGTGCCCTTCCATTCTATTTTCACCAGTTTTAGACTGGACATGACAAAAAACAAACAAACAAACAAACAAATAAAAGCAAAAAAGGTGAAAAAAAAATAAATCTCAGAGTTATTATTTTCCTTTAATATCCCCAACAGGAAATAACAACTTAAATTCAGTGTAAGGCAGATAGTTGTAACCAAATAAGTGCACATAAAACAGGTTTTCAGTATCCCAGTAGACATCCATCTAGTATAATAACAAAGTATACTTCTCTTCCGAGTCCATTTAAATATCAAGACAAAGAGGCTATGCCAAATAAAATCCTCAGTCCAAAACTCAGGATTAGATTCAGTTAGATGGGACAGTGAATAAGATTTCTCAAAGGTAAGGAAATAACACAACTAATAGTGCCTCAAAGGAAGAGAAATTCTCACCAGGAGTTAGTACAGAGAGACAAAAAGAAGGTACTCGAAAGAAATATCTGATGCCTTAGCTGAAGAAAGGATCTAAAGTTAATGCTCTTAACTTTTGACCTCTCACTTCCATCCTGTGAGACCTCTGGATTCTGAATGAAAGGAAAAGAGAAGAAAAAAATGGGTCTTACTTTCCACAGCAGACAAATAAAATACTATGTTCTTCAACCATGTAACCTTGGTTATATGATCTACTTTACTTAAGCAAATAGGCAGCAGCAATCTGTGCATATAAAAAAAGATATCAGAAGTTTAGGAAAACTGAAATGCTTCAGGATTTTCAGATATTAAGCTTACAAAGATGCATAAATCTACCTAAAATGATTTTTTAAAGCACATTTCCAAAAGGCAAGAGCCTTCAAAAATCTTCTGAAGCTCTTATTTTTGGACATATAAGTAGTTTTACAAATCTGTGTCAGTGAGCATTATTTCAGAGACTTCAGAGCTCTCATCTGGATATTTGCTTATAAGTAATCTGGGTATTTGTTTATGAGTAATAAACAAGTACAAGACAAGGAGAACATACTATTTGTCTACATATCTAATCCTGGTTACATAATGCAATTCCATCCATTACTATGAGCTTATCCTTTCACCGTGCTTTAATTCACAAGCAGCTAAGCACCACACTGACATCCTCAAACTCCCCCCTCCCAGTGAGATGGGGGAGAGATCTGGAAAAAAGAAAAAGTCTAATTTGTGGGTTGAGATTCAACTACTTACTAAGACAGTAAAGGAAAGGAATAGTAATGATAATAACATACATATATGTATACACACACGAAGCAAGTATATGTACTTACACAAGTGACAAACAACACAATTGTTTACTACCCAGCAACAGGTGCCCAGCCAGTCCTTGAGTAGCATCAGCCCCCTGGCCAACTCCTTTCCATTTTATAACTATTTCGCATGATGGTATATGGTATGGAATATCTCTTTGGCCAGTTCAGGTCAGCTGTCATGGTTCTGCCCGTTCTCAGTTCCTTGTGCCCCCTCAATCCCCACTGCTGGCAGAACAGTATGAGAAGCTGAAAAACTGAGCTTCTTCCCTCTGTTCAGCACTGTTCAGCAACAGATGAAACACTGCTGCATCATCAACAGTGTTTTATCTGAAGCGAAAACATAACATCATATCAGACATTATGAAGAAAATCAGTTCCATCCCATCTGAAATCAGGACATTTTTTCTGCCTCAGATGAAGAAATGTTAAAGGATAAGGTATCTGCCCTGATTCTCACTTCCACTGTAGTTAATTTTTTCAAGTGGAATGTAAACTATTTACATGTGCTTGTGCAACATTTTAAAAAAGAAAAATAATGAAAATTTGTCACCTGTATCTCTATAATTTCTTTAAATCAACACTTCTTCTTTGATTCAATGATTTCCTTTCTCAATTAAAAATAAATAAATAAATTAATAAATAAATAAATATTATCTTCTACATATGAAAAGGTACAATTTCATGACCAGTCATCTTTTTCAGGTGCCAGATTCCATTTGTCTGTAAAACCTCTTGGTCTTTAGCAGTGCTGTGCTGGTGGATCAGCAAAGAAAACCGTGTTGATTTTACTAATTAGATAGTTCAAGTCTGGTTAGTGGTTAACACTGTTCAACATTTGTCGTTGGCCTTAAATTCACTGAGTTACTATGTCAGGTCATCACATTTACTGGTCTTTTAGGTACCAATTAAAGGCCTTTTATCTCTCCACAAGCAAGAAAGGAAAGGAGGAAGAAGACAGTGTCCTGATATATATCTCCCTGTAGAACAAAGTTCAGTATGAGATTTATGTTTGAGAGTTGTTACTTTATGCAGCTGATTCAAAGATATGTTAAAATGTCCTGGAGTACTGATGCATGTAAAGGTGGGAGAGTTTGCTTGTGCAGTCTTTGAAAATAAAGCTCTTCAAAGGTTCAAGCTTGCAATATGCATTGTTTTCATGTGAGCTGATACTCCTGTGTGTTTATGGGGTTCTTCATTATACCCAGGAGAAAGAAATAAAAAAGATATTGAAGGCTTAGATGTAGCATAATTATTCAGCAGCAAAGTACGTTCAAATCATGTCTTTGACACTTTGTATTAGTACAAATGAAATAACTCCAAATTTTAATCCTTTTTTGAAGTTGCGGACGGTTCTTTATAGGGGCAGATAGCAACCGGACAAGGGGAAATTGTTTTAAACTGGAAGAGGGAAGATTTAGACTAGATATTAGGAAGAAATTCTTTACTGCAAGGGTGATGAGACACTGGAACAGGTTGCCCAGTGAGGCTGTGGATGCCCCTTCCCTGTAAGCAACCTGGTCTAGAGGGGGTTGGAACTACAAACAATTCCATAATTGTACGATGAAAGGCCACATAGCATATGAAACCAGTAAAATTGTGCCCTGGCTGCAAGACTACATCTATACCAAGAAAAAGGCCAGCAATCTTTTTTATCACAGTTAATGTCTGGATGCTTTAACACTTAAGTCATGTCCCTGCAAACAAATTAACTGTTGGTGATAATCTCTGACCTGAGCTAACTCACAGACTGTACTGTACTTGGGCATTACCTGAGACAGTTCAAGCCTGCTTTGCCAAGGACTAGAAGGAATGCGGTTGTGTGCTAACACATGGACCGATGTTCTGCCCCCCCTGATTTTACTGGAAACCAGCATAGCATAAAGAACAAGAACTAGTCAACAAGAGGTAAGTGGAAAGAAAAGTATTTAAATTGGTGAAAGTCCTGAAAAATAATATTGTGTTTCGCAGTGCCTACTCCAAACAGAACCTCTTCAGCTGACCTCTATTTATATCTTGGAGGTTCTTTGCTTGTTTTAAACAAAAAGATAATTTATCCAAAAGGCAAGATGACATTTCAGTTTCCTTAGCAAATAACAGATAACTAGACAAGGAGGGAAAACGTATCTATTTTTTTTTTTTTCTTTTTCTTTTTCTTGTTCATTTTTTTTTTTTTTCTTTAGGTAGGACGTTTTAGAAACCTTATCTTAGTAAAACAAATAACCTTCTCCTTCAGCTGTGAACAATGGCAACAATAAAATCCTACCACAATCTCAAAATCCTCAGACTAGAAAAGTCCTTTATAGTCATAGAAAAATACTGTTGAGCTTTAAAGGATACAATGACTGAAGCCTCAGCCCCTAGTGAATTACAACAAAAAAAGAAAATTTCCCAGTGGCCTGCTTTAATTGTTCTTTATGCAGTTGAAAATGTCACATAAATGTGAAAGATCTAGTAAATGGATTTGCTATATGTATTTGATCAAAGGTGAATCAATCATTAATAGTTTGGAGATGTTTTTTAAGAGATAGTTATCCTGCATTAACTATTGAGTTCAACCTGAAATATAATTTATACCCACTGCATTTTACATTTAACTTTGTTTTATACTTCATTACACATTTTTTGGCAGTAAAAACATGCGTGGGTCAACTTACAGCATTTAAGCCTAAGTGGCTGTCATGTACAGACGCACATCCACATATGTAACAGCATTATAATTCCTGCATCTTTAATTGGAACTCCATCAATCACTGACAGTACTGCTTCCAAAGGTACACACTCTGGATGAACGTAACTTTTTAAATTATTTTTTTATTTTTTGTTTTGATTTTTTTTTTTTGTGCTTTTTTTTCATCCACTTTGACAACTTCTGTAATGGATACCAAGATATTATCTTTTGATTATCTTTTGAAGCCTGTTTCTCCTCTCATTCATACCAATGTGGCTCTGACTAACTCACTTTCCCACATGGAATTAAACAAATACTAATTTGTGCCGACATTAAAAAGGCTGAAGTTAAGACCACAGTACTTTTTTGTATACACCTGAAAAAGGGGAAAATTATATGACCAACATATACATATTTCAAATCACAAATTTCTAGATAAAGATTTGGCTTTAAACCCAGAAAACAAATAAACAAATAAAAATGAACAAAACCGTTCTAAAACAAGAAAGGAAAAAAAAAAAAAAAAAAAAAAAAAGAAAGAAAGAAAGAAAGAAAGAAAGAAAGAAAAAGGCTTTATTCTCCTCTTATTTACCCTTAGATCTACATTGACTTTAAAAGGTATATGTGACATATCAGAATGAAAGAAAAACCATGCTAGCTGCATAACTGTATATGTATGTAGGCATGAATATATGAACAGACAATCTGTAGATAATTTTCATGCAATATTAATAGTATTCTTGGAATGAAGGGAGGTACATTCTTCAGACTGTTTATTAAGACGGCTATGATGTTTGATGATCAGATTCTTCAGTTAAATGTAGATCCACAAATATGATAATGGAAAACCTCACATTCATAAACAGTTTCACTTCCAGGCACCTCTTTTTCCTCTGTGTGCACATCTGCATGCTACTGGCTCCTTTGCCTGGATGCATAAGAAATCATTCTTCTTTTCACCCCTGCCAATAAAATAATAAAATAAAATAATAATAAGAAAAAAAGATTCCAAGGCAGTCCTAAACATCAGCATGTTGAATAATAGGTGCTGTGTCTCTTTAAGATTTTATGTATTTTCTCATGGAATTCTATCCATTGAGATTCTTTCAATTTGTGTAAAAATTTTCTTATATTTATTATTATTATTGTTAATTAATATTTCTGAAATAGGTTATTGATTCATTAACAGAAATCTTCTACTGATTTTTAAACAATGCTCTGGGTAGAAGGATTATCCTAGCTTTACAGGGTCTGACTTTACACCATTAACAGTAAGTATGATTCCCAAATATAATTATTTTTATATTGAAATAAGCTTTGTTATTTCTTTTGCAGTTAGATCTGTTGACCAAGCTATTTCTAAAACTTTCCTTAGTCTGTAATAACAAGCACTGACCTCACCAGGACTGATAGTATTTCCCCTCTCTGAAACTTCAGCTAATTCTTTTTGAGGGCTAAACAGGGAAATAAGAGTCTGAGGATAAGTCCCTTAAGCTAAAGGGCTGCTGCCCTAAAATCAGGCTGCCTCTGTGTATGCATCTTCTCTCAGTAACCTTGACCTACCTCACTATACTAAGCTATACTGAAAATACTTTATACATATTGAATTTTGTGTCTGTATACAGGTGTATTGCTGAGGGGTAGGAGAAAGAGACAGCTTCTGAAATCAGTGAGCCTTGAGCACAAGGTGAGATCCTCCTGTGGGGCTCTAGAGCTCAGGGAGGAGGGACAGTCTGAAGAGTCTCAGTATGCTTTATGGAGACTCTTAGAGTTTGGTTTGTTGATTTGTTCTCTGGACTTCAATGATTGTATTTAAATGGAAACATATACCTTTTTTTTTTTTTTTTTTTTAAAAACTTTTCATAAAGCATCAGATCAGACACAAGGTGACAAAGTTTTCAATGTTTAGTTGTTGTTGTGGTGGTTTTGCTTATTTGTTTTTGAAATAAATTTCAAACTTCAGACATAAAATAGCTCCAGATGTTTGATTCCCATGTATGCTTATTGTCAGAGGTAAGGCAAAAGCGTGTTTCAAGAGGAGTTCTTTATTTTTTAATACAGACATCTGAGTCCTCCTATCTTCTGAAAAAAAATCCATCTTTTAACTCCCCTTCTGCTGTTCTTCACTTCCAGGTTTATATGCACTGATTGTTACTTTGTGTGTTTTTCCTGCCCACCATACCTCTCTGTGTAAGAGCAAAGTACAGAAGCTCAGAAATCTCTAGAGTAGTAAAACTGCCACAGAAGCTAAGAGCAGATTTGGAGACCAGTTTGCCATGAGAGTCTGCATGTTACATAAGACTTTCAGCAGGTCTGCTGAAATGCACCTTTGCAGGAGGAAAAGAGCTGCACTGGGAAAAATCTGGATCCCAAGTGAAAGCTGTTTCTGTTCAGACCAGCTGCTCAGTTACCTCAAGAAGCACTGAGGAGATTGCTTCAAGTTTTATGCACATTTGCCTAAGGCACTGGATGGGCACTTCTTTCAAGAGAAAAATAAATAACCTAGATACAATGCTGATTTTTGTGAGACCTCAGAGACCTCATCCCATATGTACTTGAACATGAAGAAATATTTTTAGTTCCCTAAGCAACTTTATAGGCAAGAGTAGCCTATGGTAGAATCAGGACAGACTGAGCCCACTTTCCACTGTGGGGCAAAATGTTTTCACAGTCCAGGTTGATTAAGTTTGTCTGTACTTCTAAAACTTTGAATAGCCTGCATTTTCTTCCAGCATACTGTTTCACAGTACAGGAACACCAGGAAGCAGCTACCAGACTCTTCACCCCTATTCTTTCAAGATGTAGGAGACTGCAATTAGGAAACATAAAATCAAGGAAGAATGTATGTCCCTTGAGAAGACATAGAAAAGATAGAGAAGACAGGTAGTGTTATCTGCAATCCCTGTAAACTGGAAACCAGGCAGCAGGAGGAGAAAAGACCAGTTAAATGAATGGACAATCTTGAGAAATGGGCCCTTCTAAACCCAATGGAGTTCAATAAGGCCAATTACAGTGTGCCACTCTTGGATCAGAGCAATCGTGGATAGGGCAGTAGACAGGGAGAAAAACTAACTGAGAGCAGCATTGTGGAGAAGGTCCCAATGAGGGAAAAGTTGGACATGAGCCGGCAGTGTGAACTTGAAGCCTGGAAGGCCAACTGTCCCCTGGGCTGCATCAACAGAGGGAGAGGGAGGGCACTGTCTCCCTCCACTCTTCTCTTGTGAGCAATACTATGTTCTGCTCTAGGGCGGCCTGAATGAGAAAGACATGGACCTGTTGGAGTCCAGTGTAAGGCCACAAAGATGATCAGAGGACTGGAGCACCTCTCCTGTGAATAAAGGTGGAGTGAGCTGGGCTTGTTTAGCTTGGAGAAGAGAAGGCTCAGGGGAGACCTCACTGAAGCATTCCAGTACTTGAAAGGAGCTTACAAGCAGAAGGGGATGGACTTTATACACAGTCTGATAGTGATGGGACAAGGAAGAATGTCTTTAAACTAAAAGAGGAGAAATTTAAGTTAGATGTTAGGAAAAAGAAAAAAAAAAACAAAAAAAAAAAAACAACAAAAACTGACAATGATTCTATGATGAGGTGAGAAAAAAAACCTTCCTTTCTCCTTTCTATTCTTATATCTATCTGTCTATTTATTTATTTACTTATTTATTTATTAGCATTTATGTTGTAGTTTTCAATTTGCAGCACCTTCAAGGCAAGGAGTTGTACATTCTTTAGAAAGCCTAGCTATCCCTGCATTGCCTCTGCATGATGATATAACAGCATACCAAAACTGTTCAAACCATAGCAAATGAGCAGAGTCTTTTGTGCAGCACTGAACTGGAAAATAGAGACTTATATCCCAATGAATACACTCAGTTGAAATCTTCATTCGAATCCATGCCAGAAGTACATTTGCAGCTAAATGTTATAGACTTTTTCAAAGACAGAATCAGGATACTTCTTTGGTTTTCCTCCCTTTATCTTTTGAGGAAGTCTAGTAAACAACAAATTTTATACTTGAGATACTCTGTCAAATAGGGTTAAAGAGCTCCCATTTTTTGTTGGAAAGAAGGAGAGGAATGTTATTTATAAAAATTAAAAAAAAAATGCTAAACTTACTTTCAAAGACTGATGCTTGAGAAATCTGTCTTTCTTCTGTGTTTATCTCAGAGGATGAAAATTTTAAATGAAAACAATTGTTTTTAGTTTCAGTGTCAATTATTCAACTTCTGTTTTAAGATACAGGCTGCCATTTGGGGGAATCTATGCCTTTACTCCAACAGTTGTTCAGTTGAAGCACTTCAGTAAAGGGTTCTTTATAAACAAACAAGAAAACAAACAAAAGCAACTGGCAGAAAAATAGTATGCAACTAAATCAAAGAAGACATTTTTTCCCCTGTGTTTTTGGCAGCACTTATCAGAAGAAGCTCTACGGGATCTCTGTCTCTGTATTCACTTGATGCTATGTGTTTTCTTTGAAATGGGGCAGTTGTATTGGAAACTAAAGAAAGAAACCTGCAGTTTCGGCAACACTGCAGCTAGTCTGTCACTTTGATAAAAACAGGTCATCAATGGCATCTTTGCTAAAAGCTTGTTGCTGTTTTTAGTTCTGCATGCCTTTCTCCAGAGAAGGGGACTGTGTGCTCTGCTGCCACACGCCTGCTGTGTAACTGCAGCTATTTAACTATGATGAGACTGTTTGGTTTGCACTATGCCTTCAAGTTTTCAAGGAGTTTGTCTGTCTAAGATAATATAACAAACGGCACTATCAAAGAAGCACTGTACAGCATAAACACTGTCTAGGAGATTTTTCTTACTTCCTCTGTTTCTGGTTCTCTACCTTGAAACGTCAAGAAGAATACATTCTTCCATTTATATTGCCTGGGCCTGTATAACCTGGAAAAGGCTGAGAACGGATCTTATTAATGTGTTCAAATATTTCAAGCGAGAGTATAAATGGGATGGGGCCAGGTGGTTTGCTGTGGTTCCTAGCAACTGGACAAAAGGCAACAATGTCAGACTGGAACATAGACAGTTCCATCTGCACATGAGAAAATCTTCACTGTGAGGGTGACGGAGTACTGGAACATGCTGCCCAAAAAGGCTGTTTTCTCTGGAGATGTTTAAGACTTGTCTCAGTGTGATCTAAGGAAGTGTGTTCTTGGTGACCCAGATTAAAGAAGGGAGGTTGGATCAGATGATCCCAAATGGTTCCTTCCACTGCACACATACAACCTGTCCACAAAGACAACGATAAAATTAAGAGGAAGCCATAAACTCCTTCCAGACATGACAATTTGAACCATTTTTTAAATTCAGATCAGTTACTAGTTCAGTTATTCAATGAGGTTTAATGCCTTTCTGTTAACTCTTATTGTCAGAATAACTCAATTTCTCAAATTAAATCTGGGCCTTTCTCCTATTTTGCTGAGTTTGCTTTTGGCTATGCAATTCTTTGGACCAAAGATTCTGGCTGTAACAGAGACAATTCAAACATTTTTTGTTCTGGTGGCCATGTGCTGGTGCTTTATGTTTCGAAAAGGAGAAGAACTTAAGAACAGGTTGTTGCTGGAGGATATTAACCATTGCATTTCATAGAGTTTTAGAATCATAGAATATTACGAGTTGGAGGGGACACATAAAGTTCAGTGAGTTCAACAGTTGGTTCCACACAAGACCACCCAAAGTACTTTCTCTCTCTTTCCTGATTGTATCTAATACAACACGTTTGGGAATCATCGAAATAATGTAGAACAATGAGAAAAATAAAGAAAATGAAGGGAATTGTAGAACTAGATCATTTGATGATTGCGGATATTCTACATGCATAACATGCAGCACAAATCATTAGCACGAAGAAGAACGAAAGGGAAAAGTTGTTCAATCAGTTTAAATTGGAAGGTGGAAGGATGATCTATTAATCTCAAAGTACGTACCATTTTCCTCTGACTACAATGCTGCTGTATCTAATATAAATAGGTAAAGATAAAATAAAATTATTTCAAACCATGTCAGGGATTTATAGATGGAGGAAGCAGAAAATGCTGTTACCTGAGGAAAACCATGACCATATTATGGATTCAGGTGGTGATAGATGATCTGTGGAAATAATTTGGCCTGTACGAATGAAAGCACCTTATGCTCTAATGCAAGTAGTGACTTAGCTGTTGACAGAAGGAAGAAGTGCTAATTAGGACACAATAAGTGAGTTGGGTCAGTTAGTCTTTGGTGGTTATCTGTGTATTCATTCTGACAGTTTCCTGTCATAAACAATGGCAAATCACACAGTCAGAGCTTGAGATGCAAGTAATATAACAAGAAGGTGAAATAGCTTACTGATGCATGTGTTTAGTGGGATGGCTAATGCATCTGAGATTTGCTGTCCTGTGGCCTTTTAGCTCTGAATCATGGCATATGTGTGATACAGACTACATGAAATGGTGACAGCAGCATGGCTGCACACCCACTTCTGTTCACACTGTGGGTGTAGCTGGTCAGGACAAGAAAGACAAAAAGTAATATGGTCAATCTATTTAAGATAAATGTTGGCTTAAAAATTCTTGCAGTACTGAAATCTAGTGGAACAGGAAGCATTTTGGAGAATTTCTAACACAGGGTATCCCAGGTCAGTTAAAGAAAAATAAAATCCTATATCGAGTATACTGACTAACCTAAATGGTTATCATGAAACTCATTTAACAGAATAGAAAATTCATCTCATTTACTGAAGCCATTTTAATTGAAATAATACTGTTTGAATGGTTACTTTTAACTCCTTATATTCAGTATTCACAGCATACTTGCAAAGGACAAGAGAAGATACAGATAGCACTAGCAGTATTATATACTCTATCGTGAAGCATCAAATGAATCACAAAACTTTTCAGAGGTGTGCAGCATGCTAGTCTTCTATTTAACTCCTTTAATGT
Organism: Excalfactoria chinensis; assembly: GCF_039878825.1. Classification (NCBI taxonomy): domain Eukaryota; kingdom Metazoa; phylum Chordata; class Aves; order Galliformes; family Phasianidae; genus Excalfactoria; species Excalfactoria chinensis. Next base: position 154,192,786 of record NC_092825.1, on the reverse strand, counting down.
TAAATCAACAAGATAATATTTTGTTCAGCCACAGACTAGTCTAATGATGTCCCATTCCTGCTATAATTAACTACTTTGGAAAATATCCCATGTCATAGCATTGGCATTTTTGAAATAACAGCAGCTGAAGTCATAGTTAAAATGTGTTTATCGACATGTTCTGAGCACTTGCAGAACTGCAGAAAGGGTACAGTTCTTCAACTTTATGTACCATTTCACCGAGTCAGTGCAATTCTGAAAGAATGAAACATGTCCTAACTATAGCTTCGTTTTGCACAGGTGAACCAGAACATGCTAGGGAGGTTGAAAGAGGAACAACCTTCTTATTGCATTTATTCATCTGAAAACTGAACTAAGCTATATAACAAGGATGCAGCCACACAGGACTTTTAACATTTAACACTGAACACATTGAACTGAGTCCACACCAGCTGGCAACCAGCAGAGAGAGCAAAACAGCAGTTAAGCAGAAATTAAAATTATTCCCATACAGTTATGAGCAGACAGGAATTCTGTATTTCTTACACTGGTCTGACACATTTTCCTGAGTTCATTCTATGTGATAGTTCTGTGAGTTGTTTTATCTACTGTTCTGCTGATGACTTGGGTAGTTTAGATTGCACACCTGAAGTGCATACGAAAGGGAGTTACATTAAAATAAATGAGCCTATTCACTCTCAGAAAGCTGTGAGAGATAAAGGTTTAAATATTCACAGCAGGTGGCACTACCTCTTTCATTTCAAAACATTGCAAGGGAAAAGAGGAATGTAATAACCATCTGATGTCAGGAAGGGGCTAGGGAGAATATTGCATCCCGTGTCAACTTAGGACTTTCCAAAAAAAACCTAAGAGACCCCAGCTTCTGTATTCCATTTGCAATCAGAGCTGATCAGTAACTATTTCCTTTTGTTCCCTGTATCTTCTTTCTATACATCCAGCCTCTGATGTCAAATATCCTTACCAGGGTAAATGTCAGAGGAAAAAAAGAGCTTTTTTATATGTGGAGACTTCACTGCCTACTCATCTCAAATTTTGAAATGTCAGATGTTGTTCTTTCTGGTTAAAAGTAAAATAAATGCTATTTCGTGTGTGTGAGTGTATGCCAGTTAGAAACTTATTACAAAGAATGACTGGAGTGAAATTACACCATAAAGGGCTGGGATCTATGAATGCTCATAGAAACACCTCATAGATGTATATTGTTCTTACAGAGGAAACACACTGGCCTAAGAAAAATATTTTTACTTTTAAACATTCAGCACCCAGAACAGAGACAGGATCTGTTGTTACCCTGTAGTCCTATAATAGAGTACTGCCATTTATAGTAACAGGCTGTAAGCTTTGCACTGAGATTGCAAGACCTAAGGATTGAAGACTGTCAGCCTTGCTCTCCCTGAACTTGTCTTGACCTGTCTGGAGCTTTCTTTCCCCTTAATTTAGTGGGAACAGACTCTAACTCAAGGCTGTAATATAGAGAAATACAGGTCTGGTGTGACATCCGAGCCCTTGAGAAGTAGGGACGCAGGATGCAGCACAGATAAACACAGATGTAGAATAATAAATCCTAGCATAATCTGGGAATGAAGACCCCATGGCTTGAAGCAACTCATGGTCAGCTACAGAAAAGAAGGCCTGGAGCTCAGCAAAACTGGGTTTAGTGGTAATAAAGATAGCAAATATCTGTGCAACGTGAAGCTACAGAGCAGTGAAGAGAGAGCAAAGACATAAAAGCATTTTAAGAAACACATAAAAATGACTCAAATTTGACCACAGAGTGAGGACAAAGAAATGGTCAGCATGAGCATCCCATTCCTCTTAGAGAATGACTCCAGGTGCCGACAAGTCACTATTACAAGTTCCACAAACACCAAAAGGAAACCATCAGCTTTAGGAACTCAAGGAGAAGAGGCAGGGTGAGCATACCACCGGAAAAAATGGGGAGCAACTAGGGAGTATAACAATTCCAACACTATTGGTATCATTTCTTTTTCTATAAAAAATAGATTTGGACTAACAATGATTAAATTGTTAAGATTTGAGCTATACTAACAATAAATGATTGCATCTTTGTCTGTACTTCCTCGTGATGAAAAAATATAGCATTACAGTTTATATAGTTTGCATCACATTTACATTTTTATGAAGAACATGTCTAAGTGACCATATGTGAATTTAGTCTTTACAAAGAATTTCTGACACCTCTGCCAACCTCTCTTAAACTGCAGAGAGGATAAACAACCATCCTCCACAAAACTAATGCAGATTCCCTACACTGCCCTTCCAGTGTGCCTCAATTCTGATTGACAAGGACTGTTTTGAAAGTGAGAGGTTATTTCAGTTTCCACAACCCATTCAGCACTTGACCTGTCAGCATGACAACCAAAAAGTGTGACAATTAGTGTGATATATTTGTATTAATTTCAGCATTAACTGCAAAAATAACTAGTCTGGACATTCTGGAAGTACTGTGACATAGGCATATAATATAATTGAGCACTGGATTAATCTAAATGGATCTTAATGATGCATATGAAAAAGTGTATAACTTTGAATATAAACATCTGGCTGATGACCGGTGAGGGACTGGCTAGAGTTCATTTGTACCACTGCCCACTAGTAGATGGGATCCAAACAACCCATTTCATCATGAACCCTTGCCATGAACAGACACTTTCCTGCATCTCTGTTTAGAGCAGTTTGTCCTTCTGGAAGAAATTTTCTCTCTGCAGCTCATATCACAATGCTACTGCTGGTGACCATGATGGGCAACATAGTGTTCTCCACAAACTGTTATGCAGGCAAAGATTTGCACTTGTTTGTCTATTATTTCTCTGAGGGAAACTTAAATAATGCTACTTTGAATCTAGTGCAGTCTTCCTGATTTTGTTTTAAATAATAAAACAGGTTTTGTACTGGTAGAAGTTAATTTCCATAATTTTACCCAGCAGTAAAAATACATAAAACAAAGACAGAAATTAATCCTATAAAATACCTATTCAGGCTCAGCTTATGATATGTTTTTAAAATCACTGTTGCTAGCATCTGTTTGTTATTTTTCTTCTTTTCTTTTTCCATTTGGTTTCATTAGATCAGTATCATGTTACCCGTAGTTCTTCCCATAAGATTATTCTCCATACACAAAAAGTCATTCCTTCTGGGGATTTTCTCAGTCTCACTCTTCTTCACATAAGCAGGGTTTGACACATTGAATATACAAGGCTTTAAACTGCCCATTCTATAAAAATTGTTTTGTTGTGCTTTTTTGGGGGGTGGGGGGTGAGGGAGGTTGTGCTTTTTTTTTGGTGCATAAATCATTTTTAGACTTACCTAATTTCAAAGCATAAAGGGCATGTCAAACTTTACTAAACTGAAGCCCCAGGAAACAGTCTCTAACAATGATGGATTTTTATAATGATATAACCCTTAATGAATTATTGTAGTTCCTTAACAAGGTTTTAATAAGAAATTTCTTTTGTCAGCATGGTTATTAGTTATCTCAACTGAATAGCCGTGGGCTTGTCTGCCATAAAATTGTACAACATAAATATTTCTTTCTGTATCAGTTATACAACAATGCAAAATTCCAAGCCATGCATAAAACAAACTTACTTTTTTTTTAATTTATTTGCTTATTTTGTAAAGTTTTTTGTTTTATACAGGATTACTCATTTGCTTATTTGTTTTAAAGGTCATTTATTTTTTGAATACGTAACATGAAATGAAGATGTGCTGACTACAAGTTATCTATTAACTCATGTATAATGGAAGAATGCGCATGCCATTCAAGCACTTTCCTGCTTGCTGAGGTGTCTTGAAGGAGTGTTCTGCAGCACACAGTCTTTTAACACTGACTGAGTGCTTTTCTGTGTCTCTGTGTGCATCTTTATGGATAAATTCTTTTTTTGCGTGTGTTTTTTTTTTTTTTTTTTTTTTTTTTTTTTTTGTTTTTTGGGGTTTTTTTTTTGTTTGTTTTTGTTAAGGTATTTTTATGTTTCTGAATAGCACTTTAAATACTCTCATAACTAATTGTTTTTAATATTAGTGACAATATGCACACTTGGGGTCATGTGCGCATATATGTGTACACATTCTTATTAATTTATTGATCTCCATTTGAGACAGTATAACTACAGTTTTGAGCTATAGCTCTAGAATTATAATAGAACACTAAACCAGCAAAATACAGCACTGAAAAATATCTTTATGCAGACCTCTTGTGTGTCTGTTATGTTACAATTATTAATTGCATGTTTAATTATTCAGGAGACATTAAAGCTGACTGCAATGAGCTGCAGAAGAAACTTATGATACTTGCTGACTGCATTATATAATGTAGTGGGGAATTTCATGTCAACAAGTAAACGTTATAAGCACTGTTAAAACAGCCGTAAATGCTCATATTCTGTGATGGAATCTAAATTCATGACACCAATCAAATAAAAGGATTTAGAAGTCATTGGATATTTCACAGAAAACATCAGATCAATACTCTGCAGTTGTCACAAAGGCAAGCAGAATGTTAGCAATTATTAAGGAAGAATTTGAGAAGAAAATATGAATTGCTATGTAACCAGAGAAATCCATAGAAATTCACTTTACGACTGTGCTTATGTCTTGAATACTGTATACAGTTCTAATCCCTCATTTCAAAAAGGATAGATGAGAACTAAGAAAGACACAGAGAATGTTAACAAGAATGATCAGAGCATATCTTCTTTCCAAGGACAAGTTAAACACACTAGGAGTCTTGGATTATTTGGGGTAGACGGCAGGGGTAGAAAGCAAACAGAATAAAACAAAAGGATTACTGAGAACGGCTATAATAAAAAGCTATAAAATCAAGAGCATGATAGAAAGGAGCAATATGGATCAGTATCTCACTATTTTTCATGCCAGCATTCAGAATTACATGCAGCCAATTACATTATTAGGTAGCAAGTCTACAAACGATGGAAGGATTTTTTCACAGATCACATAATTTCATTGTGGAGCTCATTTCCACACACTGTTGTGGAGGCCACATGCATAAATGGGATTTTAAAAAGTGATTATACAACTCAATTAAAGAAAAGTCTGTCAAGAGCTATTAAACATGATGAAGTGATTCCTCAGCTTAGGAAATCCTTAAACGATGTATTAGCAGAAGCTAGAAGGACATAACAAGGAAGAAGATTATTCTAATTTATCTCTGCATTGCTTTTTTTTTTATATACTTGCTTTCTTGTTTGTGCTTTTGTTATTTATAATTACTTTTTGCTTTGTTTTGTTTGTCTTCCCTTAGTTTCCTATGTTTATATTACTTTTTTCAATACCCTTTCCTGACCACTTCAAAGATGGGATGGTGAGTTAGATACTTGGATCTTAAATGTCAAAAGCTTTCTTAAAATCACATATTCTTCTTACAGAATAAAATCTTTAGGAAATTTGTTATAATTGCTTTTGTGCTGTAAAATTCTGTCATCATAAAGTAGTGCTAGGTAGTGATGACATGAGAAAAAATATATTTGTACAAATTATTTAACAGTGTATCTGCTTATAATATGAAAAAAAAAAATCTTCTGATCATACATTGTTTTTTTTTTTTGTTGTCGTTGTTGTTGTTTTTTGTTTGTTTTTTAATGTGTAATCTAAACAAATTTGAGACACTTCTAACTGATTCAAAAAAGAAAAACTCATTTCTGAGCAGTCTTGTAATCATTGGCTTAAATTCCCTGTCGAGTCTGAACTTGCCTTTTGTCTATGTTTGCTGTATTCCAGCCTGTATTTCAGACTGAGCATGTAGTTATTTTTAGGAAATATCAAGAGACAAAGCTGAGGCTCCTAAGAGCAATGCTCTGTTCATTTCCAGAACAAGCATGGACAGATGGTCTCAGGTTTTGCAGAAAGACAGTGTGTCTGCTAAGCCTTCAGTAGAAGCTACTCCAGGTGTTTTCCTCTTTACTCTTTTTCAGAAATAACATAACTGTTTTAACTGCAACATTTGAAAATAATGAGCCACTACATAAGCCAAATATCATGTACTGGCAAAATCATAACCACAGAGGATATAAGAGATATAGAAAAGGGTTCAGTGAATAGACCTTCTGTATTAAAAAATCTGTACGTAAATTACTCAGAAAATTGATTAGACTTTCCAAAAGTTTAATTGAACAGGATAGTAATGTTAGGTGAACATTATTGCATCAAATGGGTAAATGAATATTAAAAGCACTAATGATATTACTAACAATGGCTACATTAGAAGTCTTTTTGAACATTTATTGTAATAATTCAACCACAAACAGTATTTGTCCATGATTCATGATTCATGTCCATGATTCATGGACAGATACTTGAAAGCAGCAGGATTTCTCAAGCTTCTGCGCAGTCTAGTACAACCTTGATATACAGATGATTATTCACTGAACATGAAATGAGATTTCATAATCAAAGAATATTTTCAGTTAAAAAAAAAAAAATACATATATATATACATATATGTATATATATAGACATGCACACATATATGTGTATATATATATATAGAGAGAGAGAGAGAGAGAGAGAGAGAGAGAGAGAGAGAGAGAAATTGATTGATTGTGAAGGAAACAAACCCAGACAGAAATAGATAAAAATTTGCAATATAGGCACCTAAGCAAATGACTCAATCAAACAGGAACATACATGTCTTGAAATCCTTCCTTTGTCACGTGCTTAAATTTGGTTTCCTATTCACAGAGAAAAAAAAAAAAAAAAAAGTAACCCACAATATAGGATTCTGGACATTTCACATACAGTCATGTTCACCTTCTTATAAAGACACTTGTTTAAAAGTTTATCAAGATTTTTCTTTGTGTTGTTTTGTTAATATGTCACAGTTGTATGGTATCAATGCTGTTTTTACTTACATACATTGAAAAACAGTGTAGAGTTAACATATCCTTTTCAGTTGTCCACACAGAAACTAACCTGAGATGTAGGACATTCTGGTGTTCAATCATTCTGAATATTTCAAACAGGTAAGTGTTCCACATTTATTATGTGGACCTTTGTCTAAAATATAAGTTCAAATTTGCACACAGATATTTGGAATGGTTTCAGCCTTTCTCCACAGAGGCATCTCCCTTCTTCCAACACTTTGACATGGATGCATAGAACAGTTTTAAATCTCAGTCATGGCATTATAGATCCCCTTGGCAGATACAACATGCTAGTTTTACCAACTTGTGTTCTGCTTCTGAAATACAATGATAGTCAATTTATATTCTTCTATACAAACAGGATCCATGCAACCTGTGTTTAAATGGTAATTAAAGACTGTCTTTAAGACTATCTATCTATCTATCTATCTATCTATCTATCTATCTATCTATCTATCTGTCTGTCTGTCTGTCTATCTATCTAATCTATCTAATCTATTTAGATCTGGCTAGGACGGAGCTATATTTCCTCACATCAACCCAAATAGTTTTGTGTTTTAGACTAGAGAAAAAAGAAATAAATTAAAAAAAATAAAAAAATTAGAGTTTAACACACATCAGTGTCTAGCTTTGGTTGACCACTGATTGTACAGTGTCAAGACCGTCTCTGTTTTTCACTCTGCCATCCTAGTGAGTAGGCTAGAGGCTGGGAAGGGAGACAGCCAAGACAGCTGTCCCAAACTGGTCAGAGAGATATTCCATGCCATGTCACATCATGCTCAGCAATAAAACTGGGGCACAGAATTTCCCAAGGTAACTATGGCTAAGAGACTGGCTGGGCATCAGTTTGCTGGTGGGAGGTAGTGTACAGTTATCATTGCATCTTTTTTCTTTTGTTGTTATTGTTCACTTAAAAATTGTCTTTACTTGGCCCTTAGGTTTTGATTTTTCATCTCCTACCTTCCAGTTTTCTCCACCATCCTGCTGGATGTGTATTGGAATTAGTTGACAGACAGAATCAGCCAAACACAGTTTTGATGAAGTTAAGTATCAGAAAACTATCTTTGAAAATGCAGACATTTTTGTAGAAGCAAGGAACTGATGATTTATGAGGTGGCTTTTTCTGGTCTAGATGTTTTGTGATTCTTTTATGAGGAAAGAAAAGAAGCAGAGACTGATGGAGCATGATTCATATAATATGTAAGATGAATTCAGCTGAGATATATCCAGCAGGGATATTGTTCACTAATTCATTTAAGTTTCAATTTCTGAATATGTTTAAAATAGACTATCTGTAGTTTGGTTCTTAGATAACTATACATATAAGAAAAAAAAAAAAAAAAAAAAAAAAAAAAGTATATTAAAAGTATTTTTTGCAGTAAAAATAACTTTAGTTTCTGCTGTAGCCAGGCCTCCATACTGCTTGTTTTATGGTTCTGCAATTGTAGTAGGCTGAATCTGTATTACATAGTCAATTATACATATATATCAGGATTGAGCAAATAGATGATATTTTTACTTAAACAACCCATTTATATAAGCTATTCTATCAGAATAGTGAATCTAATATTTCAATTGTTATGCTTAGTTAGCTATAAACTTTTGAAAAGGAGAGCTTGAGGATTAAATAAAAATTATTAACCCAGTGCTATAAGGCATTACTAATACATACACACAAAGTTCAATTATGAGTCACCAACATAAAACTTCATTTTATACTTTTTTGTGTTTGATTTGGATCAAATTTATGTGAAAAAAAATTGCATAAATCAGGAGAGATCTTATACAATTTACTGTAACTTATTAAGACTTTTGCTTCCATATACATAAATGATCTTTGCTGATGTTAAATGCAAATGATTGTACTTGATTGACCCTGAAGTTTTATATTCTGAACAAAAAATGATGGAGCATCTTGAAAGCCATATGCTAGCATATGTAAAGAAGAAAAATCCCAATATAAATATGGTGATTATTAATGGTCAGCCCTGTGAACAACAAATTTTAAAAGCACACAAAGATGTGAGGAGACAAGATTAAAAGGCAGAAATATCGGTCACATCCTGCAGTTTTATGTTTCAGCACATCATTCACTTTCAGTTCTCTGTCTCAGTGGCAAACAACAAGCAACTTGAACTTTTTTTGCTGTTGTGGTTACTTATTCGTATGCAGAAATTTTTGCAAAAGATAATGGAGAAGAAACCCACTGGGAAACCCATTTGTAAACCCTCAAAGGAAACACATCCTTTGAGACAAAACAGAATTATGATATCTTTCCAAAATACACTCATGTAGCTGTATGATTTATGAATAAATAAGTTAGTTTTGGTTGTACACAGACATATTTTTAATGCATTCATTGTTAATTTCCTAGATGAACCTTTATTCAGGACTTTTTTTCAGAGAGAGATATATATATACACACATATGTACTGTCTCTTTATCTCATCGCTATATAAATATAGATGGATATTTATAATCATGTGAATAATAAAGATTATAAAAATAAAACAGCAACAGGGAAACAAACAAACAAAAAATACATCACTTAATATCGTTACGAATAAAATACTCACAATATTAAGCATATTAAGCAACCTGTGATAGTCCACTTTTTTTCATTATCTGAGAACAGAGTACTAGAAATAGTATTAGAGATCTGACACTGACCTCTTGTATTTCATAGGTAGCATTCATCCCAGATGAGTTAAAGACACATTTCCCCTGACTGGGTCAGGAGTAGCTGCCATAAGCATTTCTCAGTCAGCAGGAGTCATCCCTGAGCCAGTAGGAGCTGTCATAAACCATTCTGACATAGCATGTATCACGCTAGAAGTGAGACTGACCTCTCCAACCTCTCTTGCTATTATATGCAAGTAATCAGACGAGTCTACCCATACAGTAACTCAGACTGCGTTCAGCTCATTCATTCAGTTCCTAATGCTACTGGCCTGAGTATAGCAGCAAAATACAAGTACCTATGAATTTTTGTCTAGATCAGTAGGATTATACTAGTGTGAATTATTGTGGACTGCAGAATATGGTACTTTATCTCACACTACTCTAGCCTGCAAGCCATCAAATGGAGATTTTGAGTAGCATATAAAAAGAGCCATATAGCAGCAAAAGCTCTGCTATGTGTCCCATTCTTGGACTGTATAGATAGGCAAGTGCCCTGAGTTTGGAAGTGAGGGTCTCATAACAGAGTTTCCTGCACAAAAATCCTTTACACCATGGGAAGGTCAGCTGTTGCAGAACAGACTACACAATGGATGTTTTAATATCTGGGTAGTACTGGAAAACTGATGCATTTTAACTCTGCTTAAAGTCTACTACTATGAACACTTTTATGAAGAAAGCGACTAAGCTCTCTTTTTCAAAAACAGAATAGTGGTCACTGCTTTTAAAGTGATTATTCATGTACCTTGCTTTACACTGTAGCTCCTGACTATACTTTAGCTGAATGCTGAACATTCACAGAGAATGTGGGAGACCGCTGTCTTAGATTTCCTTTTTGATTCAGGTAGATCAAACCTATAAAGCTCACCTTCCAGAAATGCTTCTACCTTAAAGTACTCAGTAGGAACAACATGAATGTGGATTAAGAGAGGCTTTTCACTGCTCCTTTAAAAGCTTTTTCCATATGCCAAATATGCTTAGTGTTTAATTAGATACACAGTTATAGTCTGCACTACATTGAGGACCTGAGAAGGGTTCACAATGCTGAACCCTATTTGAAATTGTGATACTTATCTATGCCTCATCTCACAAAAGATAGGCTGTGGAAGACAGTTCTTTACTATTTTATCTGATATTAGCTGGCTAGGGCATCTCTATGTGTAAAGTCTCTCAGCATTTTACGCTGAAAACTGATCTGTGGGACACCTGCATCAGATCAGTCTCAACCTCTGCTGTTGAAGTAGTCCCACTTAAAGTGTAGTGTTGAGTACAGACAGACTAAATGGTCCCTGAAATAGCATAAGAGTTTTTACTACTCTGTGACCTAACAAGTCAGGGGCTGTGTGATGAAGAAATAGACTGCCTTCGTATACTTGTATCAGTGCATGTATTTAGGATAAGCCTGGATCATGAATGAGAACTCTGCTGTTAGTCACATGAAAAGAGCAGATCTAGAAAGTCAAAAGAATAAATGGTTTCTGTTTTTCCATGTCTAAAATAAACATTCTCAATGCTAGTATTATTAGGTAAAAAGAATAAGGAAGGTAGGAGACTACATTTTGTGATCCTTTTCTTCATCATATATATGTGACTGAAGATAGTGACACTATTTGGTAAATAAAGAAAGAGGAAAACAAATAGGATAAAGTGTATTTTTAAAGCAGGAGTCTGACTTTTGTGACACATGGTTACTTCTGGTTCTACAGAGTGAGACAAATGCTGCTATTACTATAAGTGAAGGCATAGTTGGAACAAGGTAGCCAGGACGTAATGGTTAGATGGGACTTTGAACAGAATTCATATAGAAATTCTGTACATAAGATTCCTTCTTCTAGTATTTGGTCTTATGATGGTCTGCCTTTTCTTGTTTTTCATGGTTATAATTAGCATATTCCAGCAAGTTCCGCCAATGGCCTCTGTACCAGACTCTCCTAAACTGAATGTTTTGTATCAAAATCAAAATTTTATGTTCAGGTTTTTGTTGCCTTTTATCTCTGTTTGCCCTGATGCAGTTCTTCCCTACATTATTTTCCAAATTATAGTTTTTTATGTGATTTACTGCTTAGATTGTTTTTTTGTTTGTTTGTTTGTTTGTTTTACCTTTCTCTCCCATCTCCTCTTCCAAGAATATTCCATTCATTTCTCATGATACAGTGCTTATCAATGAAAAAGAAATTAAACAAGTTATTTGATTTCCCCCATTTAGATTGCTGCAAATGTCGAAAGGATATGCAGGTAGTCTCTGCTATTTTTGAACAGGTCTGAGGAGTTCTTAATGCTGCTGAATAACAGACTGAAAGATAATTCCAACAAAGTTGATCATTTCTCTTTCCATTGGCTCAGCCAGTGATGAAACAGCATGTGCTAAGTAATCCCTGTCCTTAAAAAAAAAAAAAAAAAAAAAAAAAAAAAAAGACAAGCAAAGCAAAGCAAGCAAACAATCAATCAAACAAAAGCAAACTCAATAAATAAGCAACAATAAAAAAACACCAGAAAACACAAATAGTAAAAGCCAACCAGCCAACCACAATGGTAAAAAAATAATAATAATAATTTAAAAAAAAATGCTAGAGAAGAATAGAAGCATAAAAATTAACCAAATAAAATCCTACATTTCTCTCCCTGCTCCACACACATGTACGGGTGGGAAATGTGACTACTGAACACTGAATTTTCTATGTGCACCACAAATGCAGAAACAGCTGTGCTAAATGGCTTAGCCTTGAATCACTGAAAATCTGTGGTGCTCAGCAGTTTGTACAAATCTTGGTTTTTGCATGTGCTGAAATGGATTTTGTTTTCTTGTTCATTCATTTTGTCTGCATATGACCAATATGAATTTCGTCTCTCTATCATGTGAAAATGCATTATCCCTATTGTATTTAACAGTCAAAACCTGTAGCCTTTATAGATTTACTGTGTGACAGCAGCAGCAAATTCATGTTTGAAAACCACTGAAGAGGGTATACATTACATTGCAGCTGACAGCCTGTAGAGAGGCACAGTATAAATACTTGCAAACAGTGCTTTATTTAGTTTCTTTATCTTACATTTTATTACTTCCTTTGGTTTTATTATTTAGATTCTGATAATATACTTATTGCATTTTAGAAGTTTGCATAAATTGTTTATTCAGCATCATACACCTCCCTCACAGTTAGCACTAGGCTTTCTGTAAATAGTAAGCTTACAAAGCACCTCTGGAATTTATCTATTTTAAATTCCTGCTCAGAGGTCAGCTTTGAAACCAGATCAGGTTGAATCAACCTTTGTCCAGTATTTCAATAAGCAAGTAGCTCTAGAATTAGCCATCCTTCTGTCACGGGTTAACCAAAAATCTACCTGCACCCGTGACAGGAGGGCAGTTGGTCCACAGGGCCTCTGGCCCAAAAAGGAAAGGGAAGAAGGGAAAAGGAAAAAAAAAAAACAGCGGCAACGATCTAAGGAGGCACACTTATTTACTAAATACTATATTGAAATACAGGATAACACAATATAATACAATATAATTGAAATGAAGGCTAACAAATCAAGGAAAACAGGAGAGAGAGTGAGTCCCAAAACTGAGAGACCTACTGTAACTCTAGGTGAAACGGCTGGAATGCTCCCACACATTTTTTCCCCTGGCTCCGAGGATTCAAGAGAGCGAGTCCAGCCCCGAAGTGAGATTATATAGTGTCCTTGTCCCGTGACTTATCCCTGACCATGATGTTCTCTAAGATATGTAGTCTTCTTCTGTGAGCTGCACATTTGGAAAAATGATCCATGCTTTACATGATGTTATGATGTGGAATACTGATAGCAAAATTACAAAATTGCAAAACCATGACACCTTCATATCTGCAGATATTGCCTGTATCTACTTTAAATTTTCTTTGCTGCAGTTGATGTTTACTAAACCCCTGTTGCTTCCCTGGGAAGTACCTGACTCCATCTTCTTTTTAATGCTTTATTACACAGAGTAAGACTACAGTAGGATCTTTCTATGGCCCTTCTTTTGGAGTCTAGTCAAAATCAAAGCCCTCAGCCTATCCTATACATCCTGTGCTCTGGCCACCTAAATATTTTGGTTACACATCTCACTGAGATGTTGATAACTTGCTTCACCGGGGGATGAAATCTAGGCACAGTATTTTGCATGCAGCATCACAAAAGCCAGGGGAACTGTAGATAATGCTGACTAGCAGAAAATGCAGTTGCACTTACTTTCTATCAGCTTTTCAAGTGAACTGGATCTCAGTTTCAGTTTGCACTGTTACACAAACAAAAATAAACATGATGATCTTTATTTTAAAAAACTTATAAAGCAACTGGAAAACAATGTTTAAATGCTGTTGTTGCACCAATGAATAGGAAGGGAGAAAAACTGGGAGAAATTAAAACAGTCTGCTTTAATTAAAACAAAACAAAACAAACAAACAAAAAACCTAAAGCTTTTAAGGAAGTATGTATTTACAAGAGTAAATTTCATAGAAACAAGTGATGATACCTGGAAAGAGTGACATAAGGAGAGATATAATTTGGAGATTAAGAGACATTTTTTTAGATTTCAGCCACATTTCCAGACATTTGCAATACATCTGACAGAGCAATATTATCTTGTTCATCCTGCTTTGGTCAAGCAATAGGAATCACTTATTTTCAGATTACTAGCCCTCGTTTCAAGTGTCAGTGTGTGGCTAGCATAATAAGCATCTCAGTGTTAAAATTATTCTGTGTGTGTAGGGTAAGTATCTTGAAAATGTAGATGGTCATGTGTTTTATACACATATAGATGAACAGATTAGTGCTTCTGGTAATTGATAATGACTGCTTGGAAAAATTAAGTAAATTTATGGTTATCACTTGATTAAAATCTGAATTTTAGTTTATTGTAGAAAGCATTCCGGGATGTGTTGCAACTACTGAGTTGTTGTTTGTTTTTTTTTTAACAAGAATATCGTACTGCTGATCATATAGCTTATGCATTGAGATAATAATGTCCGGTCACTGAAGATTTTATAAAAGAAATTGCTGAAATGCCATTGATAGAAGTTCTGGAACCCAGTGAAGAAGGAAGCTGACATGCAGTTTTACTGAAGTGGCTGATGTGGTGCTGACATATGGTTACAGGCCTTTGCCCAGCTATAAAGACTAAATGAAGCCTATAGTGAGAAATTATGATGTGAACTTCAGAAGAATTTCTTTGTTAAACAAAACACTTTTACTGCTAGGTTTGAGCAGATTTCACCTCTTAACTGTTCAGTACATTTTGTTATTGTATCAGAATAAATCTTCTTTTCAGTAATCTACCATAACTCTTAGCACATTAAAATTAGAATCCTACTTGAGAAGTGATCTTTAATTTTTACTGGGACCTATTTTGTATCTGTGAAGAAAGCTGATTAGAAGAAGGTTGTTCAACTTTCACCCACACCCAAATCTCAGAATATAACTCTAAATTGATTTACTTCCTGAAGTGAATTTTTTTGAGCTACTGCTCATCTGGAAGTTATTTAAGTATGAATGTCTCCAAATCATGAAGTCTCAATAATTCAGTCTTGATAAACTTGTGTTTCTGTTTGTGTCACTACCTCTTATCAATGAGTATGACTGAACAGACTCTGGCTATGTTTTCTTAGGTCCTGTCATCAGACATTGATAAACACTGGCACAATTGCCCTCAGACACCGCTTTTTTAGTTGAAGAATTCCATCTCTCTCAGCTTTTCCTCATGAGAGCTGCTCCAGTTGCAGCTTTGTGTCCCTTTTAAAGGCTCTCTCAGGTATAATCATGTACCTCATACTAGGCAGACCAGACTTAGACATAGCACTCACCTTGGCCTTACCAGTACTTATTAGAGGGGAAGGATCAATGCCCTTCATCTGCTGGAAACACTGCCTAACACAGCCCAAGATATCATTAACATTTTCAGTGACAAGGGCACTTTTCTGGATCATGTTAATCTTTGTGTCCAATAGTAACCCTGTGTCCTTTTCTGTAAAACTGGTGTGCCCCCCATGTAGGTTGCCAGGAGTTTTACTTCCCTAGGACTGGGATTTTTTTGTTGTTGTTGTTGTTTTTATTGAACTTCATGAGATTTTTATCCATCCTTTTCTCCAATCTGTTGAGATCTCTCTGGATGGCAGCACAACTGTCAGGTGTATTTTCCACTCCTCATAGATTTTGATTACTATCCATTCTGATACGATGTTATAAGTTATTTGCTTTGTCCAAGAGGAACTCTTCTAATATTACAAATTTCCTCTGGGCAATTGGTGGCAGGAAATTATTTCTGTAAACTAAACAGTTAGAAAATGAACAAACAAACAAAAGCCAATCATAATGTGATGTATTTCTTTTGCAGATCCACTCCTAAGCTCTGAAGACATGGTATTTCATTTAAATGAAATACAAGACTCTCATTTTCATGATATTTGTAAAAAGTAAGTAATAAAAAGATGTCATAAAAGTCAATTCAGACAAGTCAAAATGCTGTAATTCAGATACTGTAACCCACGTTTTACTTTTCTGTTTTGGAACAGCATTTCAAAAATTTAGAGAATCAGGACTCCATCCCTAGAACTGGCCGATGTGTCCAAATGTGCAAAAACCACTTCCTCACTTCTAGAAAGCTGCAAATAAAAAACATCATAACACTGCAGAATAGTCAAAAATGAAAATAATGATATGATACATGAAGATCTGGGAGGGAATTCCACAGAAGGAGTATTTTATTTTTTTTAATTTTTCCCTAGAATGTGAAAGAACACAGATTTTTCAAACAATTTTAGTAATCGCATTTAAATGAATTAGCTTGTGTATTAGAGCTTTATGCTATCTTGCTGACAAAGATTCCACAGTGACTCCTTTAGTCTGAGTTATATAGGAAAAAAAAAAAAACCTTTTAAGCATAATCATATATTCAGAGAATAATGACTTGGGCAGATTATCACAAACAACATCAGGAAGGCTTTCTTGGTGACTGTTATGTTAAAGTTTAGAACAATGTGTCCTGAATTCTGGCACTGTTGATATAGGCAATAAGCACTTGGGCTATTATAAATAGAGTGCAGTAAATTGTGTTTCAGGTCACTATCATTTTGAATGCACCAGAGTTCCTCAGCACTTTCTTCAGCTGAAGCAGTCATGTCAATCATCTACCTTCTGGTACATCAGGGTTTTCATTAGTTCTATAACTGCCTGACCTTGTGCCAGACTTGAGCAGACAGGTAGTTCATAACCCTTTACTGTCAGAATTAGCATTCATGATACTACTTAAACTGCAGAGCAAATTTAGAGTTCATTATTAAATGAGGCATATGTTACTACACTTATAACTGATTCAGTCTAGTTATTTTTAGTTTGACCTTTTCTGTATTCATCAAATCAGCTTTGAAATAGACATTGAGGTACCCTTTACAGTTAGTTATAAAAATTCTTGAATATGATTTTTTTTTTTTTTTTTTTTTTTTAAATAGAGTTTTCTGGCAATTCTCATATTTCAGTAGAATAGTGATATACTGAGTGTATTGCTATTAGCTTAACTAAAATAAGATAAGCAGTAATATTGTGTATGTTAATGATCATATTGTTCAGCTCTATAATCTCTCTTTTCCTTTGCTGTTATGCTGAGAACTGAAAGGCTAGCAGTTATTTCAAATAGAAGATTTCACTAAGGATGGCAACAAAGGTGTAAAGGTAAGAGCATGAAGATTATTGAACTACATTTTGTCATAGCATAGTTCCACAGATTAAACTTCCCCATTATTAGTCTTCTTTTCTGGCAATCCCATCCTCCTCCTTCTGAGGTAAGTCACTGAGAGCAGGCACACTAAAACTTCAAACCTACTGGAATATGACAAATTTAAGAACTGGTTCTTGTCATTTTCTTTCCACTGCCTAAGACTGCTAAATTCTAACATGGAAAAGACATCCAATTGAAAATACGTTGAATTACTATAAATGTACTAAGACACTTATCAGGGCACCACAAAGCCTACATCCTTATGATTTTAAAAAACAAACAAAAAACAAAAAACACTCATGTTTATCACTGCAGACTTTACCGATCAGTTTTCACAAATATAAAATCTGATATATTAGGATATATAATTATGAAAGCAAATCGAGAACTGATCTGTTTGCATATATATAGAAGTACAAAAGAAATTGTGAATTTGCAAGACATTAAATACGTTTCCTTACTTTAAGCTCATCCACAGTCCAAATAACAGTACATAAGTTCTGATGTATCTGGAGACCTAAAAATGCTTAGAAACTTACTGAAGTATGGTTAAAGCCTTCAGTCTTTTCATTCTTTTTCTCCTTTCTTTTGCTTCCCCACCCCTCTTTTTTTTTTTTTTCCTTAAAGATTTTATGCAATCAATCTTATAACTACAAAATATCCAAGTATATTGGACAAAAGTTTTAGAGTTATTTAAGTGTCCAGCTCCCACTGAAATCAATAGGAGCTAATTGTAAAAGCCTAGTCTGTGCTATCATTACCCTTATGAGACATTAAGAGGTGGAAACTACTGCAATTTGTGTTGAACAGAGAGTTCAACAAATCCTCCCATATCTCTTTTTTGGCAGGCACAAGATCACCCTCTGTCACAAAATAATTTTGTACCCCATGAGCACAGCTATGTTATATGACAACATAGAAAAATATTCTGTTGAATGAACTCTTTGGGGCTTCCAGAAAACAAGAAAACAAAATGAAACATTTTAATTATGAATCTTGGCATCTAAACATCAGTTTACTGTGTAAGGTAACAAAGAATTTCATTGTCTTAGAAATGTTGTCTGATATTTCTGTGTGCCATACTCTGCATAATGCAGATGAAGACTTAAGTTTATATGCAGCATGATGAACTTAGATATCTAATTAAGACAGACTAACTCACCCTCTGGGAGCATTTGGAGGCACCTGTCTTTCTTAAGACAGTTTAGGATAGGGAATGTAGGTAAATTAGACAGCATTAGCATTACTAGTTTGTCTCTTAGTTCTATACAGCTGAACTGCATTCTCAGCTAAGTCAGGTGCCTAATAAAATCATACTGAATCTGGCAAATAGTTTTCTTAAAGATATGCTGTGGGATAATCAGGAGGGAAGCACACAGGGGCAGAACTTACCGCAAAACTTTCTTATCTGGGGAACTAGACATGATCACAGACATAATCATTCCTTCATATGAATCCATTTGCACAACAAAATAGAAACATGATGAATGATTACTGTTCTTTCATTCACCTAAATGTGCATTTTGCTTGTCTTCCTCCTTTTCCCACTTGTGTTTTGTAGCTATTCAGGTATCAACTGAAAATGCTTCTGCCATGATAACTAGATGAAAACAAGCTGATTTCTGCACTTATTACTTATCTTACTGCTTTCTACTTCAGCTCCGTATATTTCTTCCATTTCAGATCCCTAAAAGCCTATTTTTTACCTTTTTACCTATATAGGAATCATATAACAGAATAATAGAGTGGACTGTGTTGGAAGAGGCCATAAAATCCATCCAGTTTGTGCCATGGGCAGGGCTGACACCCACCAACTCAGGCTGCCTGGGGTCCCATGCAACCATGGGGAGTAGTTGTTGCTCAGGGACTGGCAGGACTTCAGTCAGCAGGTGATGAGAAATTGCAGTGTGGATCACATCTTTTGTAATTACATGTATATATATTGTTTTATCATTACAAATATACTCTGACATCTTATTAAATAGTTGTTTTTTCAATCTGTGAGTTTTTTGGTTTTTGTTTGTTTGTTTGTTTGTTTGTTTGTTTTCCCTCAGTTCTCTTCCTCAGCACTCTGGGAGAGTTGTGGAACATCTTTGTGGTGCTTAGTTTCCTGCTTGGTTAAATGATTACAGAAAGCAAGGGTTGATAGCTGAGTAAAGTGTGGAACAAAAATATTTTTTCTTCCGTGACCAAAAACAATGTGTAAAATATTTATGGTAGAATAACCCTGTAATCATTGACCAGTTTTTTTCTATTCATATTTAGAGCAGTTAGAGACCTACAATATCATGTTACAGGTTTCAACTGCAGCTCTTTCAGTATATACTCTCATGTGTTCAGACAAGAGCTCCAGGATCTCAGCTCAGCAGTGGGAGGTAACAGCAAGTGAGTAGCTGTCACAAAGTGCCTGTCACAAAGATGTCTTGAAGACAAGACCCCTGTTCAGGTAAAATATTTCAGTTCTTTGTCTTTTTTTTTTTTTTTCCCCTTTTCTTTTAGTATGGAAGAAGGAAAGTGAACTGTGAGGAGGCCATAAGAAAGCAAAAAGTCTTCACTCAAAATCACTGTATAATGATCAAAACAGTATTTTCTCATACTATAATAAGATGTTATCTCAATGTTATTAAATCCACAATGTTCAAAGGTGTAGATTACTGGTTTTATTATGTTCCAACTTTGGTCAAGGCCCACTTGGAACAGAACTAGTTCTTTGATCATAAAGACTTTTTCTGCGTTGTATCTAGACTGAATGTGCTGGCATTACCTTGGATTTATTACAGTGATGATGATCTCTAAGATATATTATAATGTAGAGGATATCAGAATGACTGCATGATTTAGATAAACTGAATTTTCAGGGTAGATTTTGAGACATGCTATCAAATAGCTTAATAAACTAAAGCTTTATAATATCTGATGTATTCCCTTCATATACTAGCCTTATAATTTCAGTCATAGAAACGATCATGTTTATCTGGAGCAATTTGTTCTTTTTAAGATCAGACTGATTATTGCTCATAGCTGAACTGCCTCAATTATTTTTGTAAAAAAATTTTTTGCCTTCCTTACTTACATTCTGAAAAACTTTTTTTTTTTTTGCTTTTTTTTTTTTTTTTCCTTCTATATTTCCAAGTTCAAGCAGTTTGTTCAGGCGGTTTTGTGGTAAGTTTGCGAGGCTTGTTTTCAACAAATAAAATTCATATGGAATTGGGTACTTGATACAATCAAGAACTAGGATGACTGGTATTTCATTCTGAATTTCTCTCCTACAGAGAGCCAGTAGCTTCAGCTTAAGATTCAAACATAACTCTCCAGCATACTTGCAGGAATGATTCAATGCTTTTTAAGTGTAACTTCTTTTTCAATGTATTTTGCCATAGAAAATCACTTGGTTTTAATTTATTATTATTATTATTATTATTCAGTATATTTTCACAATACATTAAACCTGAGTATAAAATACGAACATTTCAGATCAATTAAATTAAAGGTTTTGATGGGAAGAAAATTGGCAACATTTTTTGTCTGTGTTATTTCTATGTACTGACAGAGAAGTAGTAGGAAAATAAAGTTGTGTCATTTATTTAAAAGATGTTTTCAGTAACTCTGGACAAAGTCTGAAAGTATTTTGTTAATCACATTAGATAAGGTGGAAAAGAGCTAGTTGCCTGTGCAAGGTAATGTAGAATAATTTCAGACTCTGTGGGGCATCCCAACTAATTTCACGTCACTCTCCTGAAAGAAAGTCATATAATCTGGCCCTGTGAAGGTGTTCTGGATACTGTATAGTGTTACAAAATGGGCACCTATATGTAAAGGTATGAGTGCCCTTGCTAAATGTTTTTCTGTCAGAGTATTTATCTTGTTTCCTTCTTAGTTTCAATATGTGTAAAATGTGTGACCAGGAATTTTTGTTTATAAGTTGGAAGCTTCAATTATTTTCTTTTTCTCAGAGAATTATATATATATATATTTCAACTCATCCATTGCTATCATATGGGAAAATATTACCTAATCCCTTATCTGACTCTATTGAAGTGGAAAATATGTACTTAACAAATGTGATATTCCCCCAGAGAGTTCTCAGTCATCTTTTGAAAAGGCAAAGAAGACATTCCCACCTATTTCTGCAAAATTCAAATGGTTTCCATTAAAGTTTCCAGGAAGCCAATCGAGAACTTGAATTTTACAGGACTGAAATAATTAAAAATAAGGATTTAACATAAATAAATAAATAAATGAACTTATTTACTCATTAAAGTCATTAAACATCTTAACTAGTAAAAAGGGAATAATGGAGTGATAACGAAGGGAACAATAAAGTGCTCTCATAACAGTCCAACTTGGCAACCATCTCAACTTTTCTTCCCAGAAATGAAAAATATAGTAAATAAAATTTGAACTTATAATGGATCTTAGATATTTGTTAATCAAATTACATGCAAGGTTCTCTTTTATTTCATGTACTTAATTTTGTAAGGTTTTGGGATCATTATTTTTGTGTTGCTTTTTTTTTTTTTCAGTAATATTACTTCTGAATTATATTAGGACATTTGGAATCTAAGACAAGTAGTCAGGAAAAAAAAATATAAAAATAACTGCAATAAAAGGAGTCCTTCACTATGAAAACTCTATAATCATTTCTGGAAAATAACTATTTAAATAATCATACATTTCAGACTTTTGAATTTTCATAAGACTAATAATAGAAATTGAAATTAGCTTTATGTACATTCTTTTTTAAAACAGTACTATTCACTTAGTATTGGAAATGTTCAATTTTACATTTTATTGGAGCACTAAAAGACGTATGTACATACAGAAAACAGCAGGACATCCTACATTCCTTGAGACCTATTCGAGATCAGAATCCTTAAGCACAATATGTACCTGTAAAATATGTGGCCACATATCAGTCACACAGAAATTTGCTGATTAAATGACATTTTGTAGTTATTAAAAGTGAGGAAATGATATGTTTCTAAAAAAAGTGTTGAGTTCAGGTTAGGTAGTTGTGTTCTTTTGAGTAGATGCACAGAAACAGTGAAAGGGGACAGCAGACTTCTCCCTAGCTGAAAATGCATTGAAGTGCAGTTTCTGTCTGCTAATGCTTGACACCATTGCTGCTACCTCTCTATTTGGCAAGGTAAACTTTTAGGAGAAAAAAAGTTTCATTTCCCTTCTGCTTGAACTTCTCACCACATACATGTTCAAACTCCTCATTCCTCTTTTCCCTATTGCCTCAGTTTTCTTTCTCTGCTTTTTGAACTCACATTCCCTCTTTACCCTTTATTTTCAGTTCTACGTTATCTGTTCTCCAAGGTCTTATCTGCTTATTTTATTTCAGGATTTTTCCAAACACTTTGCTTTTTCTAATTAACAGAACCTTAAAAGGACTTTTCAAAAACAATTCCAGATTTCACTGTCATTACATTAAAACCCCTCCTTCTGTATGCTGATCTCTGCACCTCATTTCTCTGAAACCTTCTGCAGTCATCTTCTTCCACTTGCCAGTGGGGGGGGGGGGGGTGGTGCTGGGCCGAGCAGGGAGGGCCACGGGGCTGCCGGCTGTGCCTGCATTGTGCCCGCATTGTGCCCGCATTGTGCCCGCATTGTGCCCGCATTGTGCCCACATTCTCCACCAAGAAAATGTAATCGGGTTATCTAGATTTACCTGTGATAGAGGCTGCTGCCCCTGGAAGGAGAGGAATGGACAAAAACAGTGGCAGCAGTCTAAGGAGAAAACTTATTTTACTAAATACGATATTGGAATACAAGATAACACAATATGATACAATATAATTGCGACTACTAAATCTAACAAGACAGAGAGAGAGAGAGAAAGAAAGAGAGAAAAAGAGTCCCCGAGAACCGGGAGGCCCACTGTGATCTCTAGGTGACGGGCTGGAACGTTGTAAGAGAGAGACGACAGGGCCAGAGCTCCTTAAGAGATAGACAGAGCGAAAGAAGGAATGTTCCAGCCTGGGACTGAGATTATATATGTGTCCTCCTCCGGTGATTCGTCTCTGGCCACGTTGTCCTCTGGGATATGTAGTTCTCCAAGAGCTGAGTACTCCGGATGCTGCCATTCCACAGAACTGGAGCATGAACCTTCCACATTTCCACATACCCTCTGTTACACTTCCACATACCCTCTGTTACACTTCCACATACCCTCTGTTACACTTCCACATGCCCTCTGTTATACCTCTGTATGCCATTAACAACTACACTTTCTTATACCACCAAAACAGTTTGCCACTATTTGTACCCTCAGTTAATGATTCGTACTGCACGTGATGTCTTGATGTAGAATACTGACAGCAACAGCACAAAACCATGACATGCCCTTTCTCGAAATAGAAAAGTAGCCATTGCATTCTTTGTTGGGATTTTTATTTTATTTTATTTTTGAGAGAGAGAGCTATGCTTTCTTCAAGTATTGTACCTTGTGTAATCCTATTAAGCAGCATGAGATTACTCCATTCCTATATAACAGCCTCTGACTCCAAGTATAAAAATACAATTTTAAATGCTTAATTATTAAGTGTACTTGTGGCTTGCAATTTAATCATTCCCTCTCTAAGAAGAGCATCAGTGTGACAGGCTTTGACCATAAGTAAGGCTGATAGAATGTTCTGTTTTAATTACTTATCAGCTATAAATTGGGCTTTGCTGGAGTAGATTTCTGCTTCCTGTAGAAAATTTTCAGTTTTGGGCTGGAATAAAAATAAGTTACCAATAAGTAACTTAAAATAAGTCTTCCAAATGAATGCGGGTATCATAAAGACAAGCTGTTGTCTCTTACTGATTTCTTGAAATACTTTTTTTCATCAAGCCCAGACTTTGTGTGGGGTAAAAGGAAAAAAGGTTCTAAATCTTAGTATGATACTTATTTTGTCATGTTAAAAGTAATTTATTTTTTTTTTTCCATTCCTTTCAGATCCACAGAGAACATCTGTATTTAAGATAAATAAGTAAGTAAATAAATAAATCATAAAATCATAGAATCATAGAAATACTCAGGTTGGAAAAGACCTTGAAGATCATCAAGTCTAACCGCAGCCTAACCAGTAGCCTATCTCTTAAAAAATAACCACGAAACAACACCACAACAACAAACCTCTGCTAAATCGTATCCCTGAGTACCACATCCAAACGGCTCTTAAACACATCCAGGGATGGTGATTCAACCACCTCCTTGGGGAGCCCATTCCAGTACCTAACCACCCTTTCTGTAAAGAAGTTCTTTCTAATATCCAACCTAAACTTGCCCTGGCGCAACTTGAGACCATTTCCCCTCGTCCTGTCACATGTCACTAGTGAGAAGAGACCTGCCCCACTCTCACTGTAAGAACCTTTCAGGTACTGGAAGACGGCAATAAGGTCTCCCCTCAGCCTCCTCTTCCTCAGACTAAACAGCCCCAGCTTCCTTAGTCTCTCCTCGTAGGGCTGATTCTCCAAGCCCTTCACGAGCCTCGTTGCCCTTTTCTGGACCTGCTCCAGTACCTCCATGTCCAAATAAATGAAATTAACAAGTGAAACAAACCTAGAACATTTATTTTATGAATGTCACTACACAGAAAGGTGAAAAATGGTGAATTAAGCTAAGGTAATGAAAATAGTTACTGTAAATGATATGCCACTGTTTATCCGGGAACAGAAGGATAACAGCGTAGCTGGAAAAGAACCAGAATAGAAGAATCTGAAAGAGCTGGGGAAAATAAATAAATAAATAAATAAATCATAAACAAGAAAAGAACAAGAAACAAGTTTTGTTTTCTTTTTATTAACTTTTTTTTTTTTTTCTTATATCCTATGATTGAGTATTTATTCCTTGGCGTGTGTTTGTCATTAGAATTTTGTGTGCTGTTATTATAACCTGAAATGAACTTTCATGTTTCATTGTTTGAACCAAAACATTTTGTATGAATGTTGCTTCATAAATAAATATAATAATGAATGTAACAGTGGGTGGCTGTAAGGAACAAATATCCTTTATCCTTACATATATAAAAATTAAAATGTTGAGGTGGAAACATGGAAGACATATTAAGAAAGGATTAAGGTTATATATATATATATAATGTACATGTATACATATACATGTATACATATATTAAATACAGAAAAATAACAGGTGCATAATGATATCCTTGAAGGGATTCATTAGGAAAGCTTGAACAGCAAGGGCATTAAAGCATACTAGTTTAGATAATGAAGTCAAATAAATTGTGTTCATCATTGCGTCTTCATTGTCACCAAAGTACATAGTGATAAATGAAACAGACTCCTCTGATGGAAATCATAAATGTTCAAATTTAATAAACCATTATTAACACTTTTATAGCAGTGATGTTTTATGTTCATTACATGCTCATTGCATTACATCAAGTTTATTTCCTGTTTCATTTTTGCTCTGTCATTGTGTATTGCCTGTTTATGAAAGACAGGTCTATTATTTAAGTTCTACATTACAGTATGTGAATAAGTGTTACCTCTTTTCCAAATCAAATAATCTAGTTTTAGCAGCTAAAGGGAAATCAATTAATCAGGAAACAAACAAACAAACAAACAAAAACAGAATACAAACCAATACAAATGTTGTGGTTCCTAAGTTGTTTACTGAAATACATGGAGGTTATGTTTGCCAATTACCACTTATAAATAAAAGTCAGAGGCTTCCTGGGATTCTTCATTCATGATCATTAACAGACTTACATTTAGAGTATACATAAACTTTTAAGCTGCTTGGGAGATACATGACCAATGTAAGTTTAACTGCACAAATAACAACATAGATTTTTAAAAAATTCCTTTATTTTATTTTATTAAGAACATAGGAACAGATATCTACAGAGGTCCAGAATATTTCGTCTGATTTATAAGTAATCCTTGCCTTAAGACAAGCAAAATCTTTGTTTTAAAGAAACAAAGCTGATATCTCCTACAGAGCAACAGCAGCATTTTGGAATATTATGAATTGTTTGGCTCTATTGTTTTAACTATATTTTATCTAATTTTTCCTCTTCAGGATTCGTATCTTTCTTCTCCAACATACAATCAAAAGCTTCCAAAAACAGGACATTCAGTCCAAGTGTTAGAGACTCCTGGAATATCTGTGTCTTTCTCTTCTTTGTTTACACCAAGTATCCCCAAAAGTCACTCATTAAATCAAAACCAGCCATTTCCGGAGTGCCATTGGGTTTGCGGTTTCTGATTCAGGAACCATAATAATAAAGAAAATAAAGCTATACAGACTTGTTAAAAACTATGTGACTTCAGAGGCAGATCTATAATACCATAAGTACATACTATAAATGCACTACTTAACACGATAAACTATATTTGTGATATCTTATACATATGTAAATTCCTATTTTTTTTCTTTTTTATATACTCATGTATGTATATGTTTACAAGTGTTCTGTTTGTTGTGTTTTGTTGTTGTTGTTTTGTTTTTTAATTATTATTATTTTTTATTTCAGTATTAAATGCTGTATCTCTTCCTCTTCAGGCACCTATCAGGGTTCCTTTTATTGAAATCTTAGCAGATCTGAAGTCACAGAAAGATGCATATCTGACATTATCTTTGATGCTTTCTGTTCTACGAGGGAAACTTAACAGAGTTTAAACTGTGACATGGTCAACTTATTGATCCTGGAGCACAGTTAGACATCTGCTTCATTAATTTGTTCTTGCCTTACTACCTGACAGTGCACATTTATAAATACACGTAGGTGAAGATTTTATGACATTTTGATGGAACAAGGTGGATTTTCATGTACATCTCTGTCAGTAGGCACAGAAAATGAATATACTAATGATTTTCCAACTCCAGCCATAATAACAGTTCATATTAAATAGAAATGGAAACATATTTTCAATGTTTTATCATTCAATAAACTAAATGTGAGCTGTTTGGAATATTAACAATCAAATTTATGCTATGTCAGAATGCTTAGTAACCAATTTCAGATTAATTTTGTTAATTGAAATGAATTCCAGTATCGCTGTAATGTTGTTGAACAATGCATGATCAGGTCATCATTTCTTATTTAGGATTTCTCTGTGAATAACTGTGGTGGTGAATGGAGTTAAATCCAGATGGTGACTGGTCACAATTGGTTTTCCCAGGGTTGGTACTGGGGCCTGTCCTCTTCAATATCTTGACTGATGACCTGGATGAGAGCATTGAGTGCACCCTCAGTAAGTTTGCAGATGACACCAAGTTGGCTGGGAGTGTTGATCTGCCTGGGGGTAACGAGGCCCTACAGAGGGATCATGACAGGCTAGAGAGATGGGATGAAGCCAATGGCATGAGGTTCAACAAGACCAAATGATAGGTCCTGCACTTTGGCCGTAACAACCCCATGCAGCACTACAGGCTTGGGGCAGAGTGGCTGGAAGTCTGTTCAGAGGAAATGGACCTGGGGGTATTGATTAATGCTCAGCTGAACACGAACCATTAGTGTGCCAGGGTAGCCAAGAAGGCCAATAACTTGCATCAGAAACAGTGGTGCCAGCAGGAACCGGAAAGTGATTGTCCCACTGTACTCAGCTCTGGTAAGGTCACACCTCGAGTACTGTGTCCAGTTTTGGGCCCCTCACTGCAAGAAAGACATCAAGGCCCTAGAGCATGTTCAAAGAAGGGCAACAAAGCTGGTGAGGGGTCTGTAGCATCGGCATTATGAGGAGCAGCTGAAGGAGCTGGGAATGTTCAGTCTGGAGAAGAGGAGGCTCAGGGGAGACCTTATTGCTCTCTGGCTCTCTGTAGCTACCTGAAGGGACCTGTGGGCTGGAGGTCAGCCTCTTCTCTTATGTTACTGGCGATAGCTAGAGGAAATGGCTTCAAGCTATGCCAGGGTAGGTTTGGGCTGGACGTTAGGAAATACTACTTCTCTGAAAAAGTGGTCAGGCACTGGAAAGGGCTTCCCAGGGAGGTGATGGAGTCACCAAATCTGGAGGAGTTCCAAGAACGTTTGGATGTCATGCTAATGGACGTGGTTTAGTGAGAACTGTTGGTGATTGGTGGATGGTTGGACTGGATGATCTTGTAGGTCTTTTCCAATCTTGCTGATAAAAGATCCCTACTTTAAAATAGTTGAAAAATTAATACTTAAAGATTAGTGGATTTTCAAATATCATCTCTTATCATAATTTTTTGGAGAGTCAAGACCCTGAATATAGCCTGTCTTTCAAAAAAATTATACAGTTCTCAGAAAACAGTATTTTCTATTCTTTCAATCTGCTCTGGAGGAGCAAACCAGTACGCAGTCATACTAATTCATCAGTTTTGAGTGGTTAACAGTGGAAAGTATTTGAGAATCTATAAAACACTGACATGCTTTTTTCACTGTTGCTACTATACCAGATGTAAAGTTTATTGTCTGAGAAAGACAGTTTCAGTCTGACATTGCCATGCAGGTGGTGAGTTGAGATAACTACCTCATATACAAAATGAGCTTCTTATCTTTATTTACTTGCTTTACTTCTGTTCCCCATATTGAATACACATCTGTTAAGCCACCTGTTACATCTTATTATAAATCTCAACTGAAATCTCTATTAAATTTTCAAATTACTGTATTATGCTTTTTTGTTTGTTTGCTTGTTTTGTTTGTTTGTTTGTTTTCAAGAACTGAAAAATGAAATCTTATTTTTCCATCTCCTCATAGAGGTTCAGATTAAGTGATAATGCTAAGTACACTAATTCTATCAAGTACCAACAATAAAGCAGATGCAAAATCCAATTTCCCAGCAACTTTTTTGTTTTTTGTTTATAGTTTCATTAAAGACGTTGTATATAGCATGAAAAATCAACTCTGAAGTTTAGAATTCCAGCTGGCCCTCAAAAGTTTACATAGGGATCAGGACATTCAACAACTGGCAATATGCTTTTAAAATTTTCTTCCCCAATAAATTAGAAAACAAAAAATGAATGAAAAAAAAAATACTTAGAGAAAATTAGATAACTAAACCAAATATACAAATATATATTTGCTCCTTTACATATATCTGTGTTTGTCTGGTTGTATATATGCTCATATATATTCTTTGAATTGTATGAGTTTTTCTCTGTCAAATAAACAAAATTGTTAAGTGGTTTCATAACTCAGTGCTATATTTTTTAGTGAATCATTATATATTTTGTTCTGAAGGGCTTAGTGATTTAGAAACTGAAAGAGACCTTGGGGTTCTAGTATATAACAGGCTGATGAAGAGTTAGCAGAATTCTACTGCAGAAATGAAGGCAAATTGTATCCTGGGCTGTATCTAGAGAGCCATTACTACTGGAGGTAGATGAGAGGTGATATCTTACTTGACTAAGTATTTGTCAGGCCACATATACATTACTGCATCCAGTTCTGGTCCCCATAACTCAAAAAAGATAACAGACTGGAGAGAGTCAAGGAGGTGATCGAAGGGCTAGATAACCTGCCATGTGCGAAAAGGCTAAAGGAGTCAGGTCTTTTTAGCTTGGAGAAGAAGCAGCCTAGTGGAGACCTCATCACAGTTTAACAGCACTTAAAGGGCAGCTGTCAAGAGGATGGAGACTTTCTTCTATTAATTTACAGCATCAATAATATAGAAATCAACCATACTTTCTCCTCTCCTCTCCTTTCCTCTCCTGTCCTCTCCTATCCCCTGAGCTTTACTCCTTTATTTTTAGAAGAAATAACAAAGAACAGGGAAACCAAACAAACAAAAACAAACAAACAACCACAACAACAACAAAACTATTTATTTATATTGTCATTAATTTAATCTGAATAGTTCACTTCCTACAGCCTGATGATTTACAGGAAACACCTTCCTTCCAGATATTTTTTTCTGGAATGTTTTCCTCTTGGAGTCTTCCATGCTTTAGATGACATTTGGAAGAATGCTATTCTTGCTGTGATATGTTATAATCAGAGCCATAAGTCTTCAAATTTCTCCAGAATACTACAATTTTTCTTCTTAAATTTATCTGTTTCCATCTCCATCCTCTCATCTCTCTGCTTCTTTTACATCAGTATTTTCAGTAATTTTTTAATTTTTTTTTTTATTTTATTTTTTTTTTTCCTGTAAAAGTGTTAAAGTATAGATTGTTCTTTAATCTTCTTTGGAGATATGCGTACATCATTTTAAACCCATCCATACTTGACTGGTCAAATAGCTCTATGACTGGAGGATAAATTATATGTACTGTTTAATTTTCAGTACAAGTGGTCTCTGTTTACTGAATTGTAGATTAATTGGCATTGGTAAGGACCTTTAGAAGTGACAGTACCCAGTGTCTTGCTCAAAGCAGGATTAACCTCAAAGTTAGGTCATATTGCCCAGGGTCTTGTCAAAGCAAGTTTTAAAAATATCTGTGTATCGGATAGCCTCATGCTCCCATGCTTTCTTCCACTGGGAAACACTTTTTTTTACTCGTATTTAGTTGGAGTTGCCTTTTCTACAATTTGTGATTGTTATCTCCAGTCCTTTCACAGCATACCTTTATCGACAGTCTTAATCTTCACTAAAACTACTTAACAGCACATCGTTAATTCATGTTCTACTTTGTGCTCACCAGGAACCTCAAGCCCTTTTCTACAAAGCTACTTTTGAACTGTCTGCTCCAGCACATCTTGGTCCCTCAGTTTGCTCTATACTGGGTGTGGGAATTAGCATTTCTCTTTGTTGAACTTCATGATGTCCCTGTAAGCCCCCCTCTCAAGCTAGGTCCCTCTTGATGTCAGCACGGCAGATCTTCCCTACCTGTTACACATAGGAAAAATAAGAGAAAGGGCTCTTAAGAAACCCTTTTAAGGAAAGAGTTTGGAACTGAGAAGGAAATACAGATTAACTGAAATAAAATGATAACAGAGTTGGACAGGATGGATGAAAACTGAAAGAGAAGTAATCAAAGTTAGTGACAGGTGCTGGCAAATTTCACACAGAAGACAAGACTTGGCTGAACAGTGATCTCCTTCTGGATCCCCAACAGTAAAGGAGAGTTTATAGACTCTGGAAGAAGATACAGACAACTCAAAGGAACTGCAACTATATTGTTATATTATGTAGAGAAGAAATTAGAATGGCTAAAGACCAACTAGAACTTGGCTACTGCAGTGAAATATAATTAAAAATGGTTCTGTAAATACAAAACAATCAATCAAACAAAAAAACAAAGAAAAAGAGGACTAAGGAGGCTATAGTTTTTATTCATTGTAAGATGAGTAAACCCAGTGATGAGAGATGAGGAAAAGGATAAGGTACATAAAACATTGTGTGACTCAATCTTTGTTAATAAGACTAATTATTCTCAGGCTGCTCAGCGCACTTTGCTGGAAGACAGAATACATACAGCTGGACAGAATCCACCCAAGATTACTGTCCTGGCTAACTAGGGAGACTGGAGGCTGATAAATGTGATAATATCCATCTACAAAAGGGCTGAAAGAAGAATACAGGAAATTACAGTCCTTTCAGTCTAACCTCAGTGTCAGAGATCATGGAGCAGATCATCCTGAATGCTGTAGGTATAGAACAACCAGGTGATCAGACTCAGTCAGCACAGAGTTATGAAAGGCATGTCCTTCCTGGCTAACATGATCTCCTTCTATGTTAAAATGACATATTTAGTGGATGATGGAAAGGCTGTGGATGTTGTTTGTTTGGAGTTTAGCAAACTTTCAGTACTGTTTCCCAGACTCTTCTCCTGGAAGACTGGCTGTTCATGGCTTGTATGGATGTACTGCTCACTGGGTAAAAAAACTTCCTGGGTGGCTGGGACAAAGGGTTGTTGTGAATGGAGTTAAATTTATTTGACAGTTGGTCACCTGATGTTCCCCTGGTTTCAGTATTGTGGCTGAGAAAACCTGGATTGTTTAGTCTGTAGAAGAGGAGGCTGAGGAGAGAGCTCATCAGGAAGAAGTTTGCAGTGAGGAAGATATTTCTCTCTGTTCCCAGTTGACAAGTGATAGGCCATGAGAAAATGATCTCAAGCTGCATCAGGAAAGATTTAGATTAGGTGACAGA
Organism: Excalfactoria chinensis; assembly: GCF_039878825.1. NCBI lineage: Eukaryota > Metazoa > Chordata > Aves > Galliformes > Phasianidae > Excalfactoria > Excalfactoria chinensis. The sequence continues at coordinate 154,160,470 of NC_092825.1, read as the reverse complement.
AATCATAAAATCATCATAGAATCATAAAATGGCTTGTGTTGAAAGGGACCTCGAAGATCATCAACATTGTCACAGGCACGGCTGCTAGCCACTAGATCAAGTACTAGATCAAATTACCCAGGGCCCCATCAAACCTGGCCTTAAAAACCTCAAGAGATGGAGCAGTCTGTTCCAGCACCTTACCACACTCTCTGTAAAAAACTTCCCCCTGGTATCTAATCTAAATCTTCCCTCCTTTAGTTTAAAACCATTCCCTCTTGAGCTATCTCTAGATACTCCTGTAAAGGAAAAATTTCTTCAAAGAAAGAGTGGTTCAGCATTAGAATAGGCTGCATAAGGAAGTGGTGATGTTACCCTGGAGGTATTTAAGAGACACATGGATATGGTGCTTAGGGACACAGTTTTGTGGTGGACTAGGTAGCTATGTGTTGGCTGGACTTGATGTTTGAAATAATTCTATGATTCTATCATTCTGTATCATTTAGGTATTATATTGCTGCTCTGTTTTTACAAAACAAAAACAAAATCAAACAAACAAACAAAATAAACAACACCAAACTCATAGATTTTTATACAACGAATCTGAAAGATGCAAAGTCAGGATCGTCATCCCATTGGTACTGTTGGGATAACTTCAAGACAAGCTTGTCATCAAACTACGTTTTTCATGAGCATAAAAAATAGAAAGAATTGCCAAAGCTGAAGTTCAAAGTTGTTGTACAGACACTCAGAACAGAATGTTTATTGAGAGGGGAATAAAGTAACACTCTATTATACTGAGAATTTGTCACAGATTAATACTCACATGGGGAATCAAATCTGCTGAGAGACTCATTCATTCACCAGTAACAGATTCTCGGTTGCTGGATTTCTTGCAGTGATATCTTCATTTGAATTGAGAAAAACTTTCTAGAACTGCTGTTTCACTCATTTTCTATAATTAAATTGCCCATGGTCCCAGGTGACCATTCCAACATATGAAGCACTTGCTGTTATTGTTCTGCTGTTTTTATGACTTAATTACATAAGAAACATTTCTAAAGCATCTTGTGAACATCCTAAAAGGCTTCCTCTGTGTTTTGTTTTGCTATTTGCAAAAAAATTTATCATCTATGCACAGTTTGATCACCTCTGCAATAGGAATCCCCTAGATCCTTTGGGATCTTCTGCTCAGGTTATTAATCCACGTATTTAAGCATACAAATGTGCAACTGGGAGTTAATAAAACTGTTCAAAATTCTTACCCGAAAGGTTCCTGTTATCGGCAAATACTTAATTGTGAAGATTTGATCAAAACATTTCTTTTGAAGTCCATTATGCCAAGCCATTAACTCAAGAACTTTGCAGACCAAATTACCAGTACAATAGAGTGTCATTTCATTTTCCTTTTCAATAAAAGTTCTGTCCTGAATGTCTGTATAACAACTTTGAACTTCAGCTTCGGAAATTCTTCTTTATGAGTGAGTGTCTGGACCAGAAAGAGAAATGACTGAAGTGTAGAGAGATCTAGTTCTGCTAACATGTTACACCACAATTATAACTGAAGAATAAATTGAGTCTTTATACTTATAACATCCTTCTAAAATAAGTCTCACAGCACTTCTCATAAACTAGTATTGGATCAAGATATGTTTAGTTTAAATCATGGCACTGAGTGTTTTAATTCGTTTGGCTGCTTCCTTTGTTGTTTTTTCATTTTTAAAAAATAATATATATATATATATATTATATAATTATATATATATTATATATAAAAATAAATATAATATATATTTATATAATTATTTATATAACTAAATATAAATTATATAATTATATAATTATATATAAATAATTATTTTAAGAAATCAGAAATATTCCATTGATTCATCTATAATACTGTTTGGATTTTGTTTGTATGTTTATTTTTGTTTTCAAAGAAAGGCATATGAGGTGCCATTTCTATGAAGCACAGCAGTTGCATTTCTGAACTCATTTTAAATATGAGGGGTTTTTTTTTCCTCATAAATTCAAAATTTTTATGGGGGAAATAATTCTGGATAGTCTTAGTCATAATGTGTAACAGATAACCTAATATGCATTTGTTAATAGGCCAAGTTTTTGTTTATATTTGCATAAAGACCTCTCCTGGCAGTTGTACAGGCTACTAATCATATGCTGCTTCTGCAAAAAGTAAATAATTCCTTTTCACTTAAACACCTTAAAATAGAAATATGTGCACGTTAGGGAGCAACTGAATTCTACAGGAAACAAATGTATTTCTTGCATAAAATTTGTTTTCTAATGTAGTTTTGAAAAAATAAAATCTCTAGATTTTTCTGTAATACATTCTATTCTTGGAATAATTGTAAGAATTAGTTAAAAGATTTATGCCCAAGCTAGTTTTGAAAGGTAGAAAAAATAATTTATAACAGATATTTGCCAGGATAATTAATGTTCACATAGAAAAAGCAAACATCTGAAAAAAAATATTACCCTTTGGAAAAATATTACGTTCCTAGTCTCTTCCACAGCACAGGATCCTCAAAGAAAATTTTTTTTTTTATTTTTTTTTTTTTAATGATGCAGATATCCAAATATTCTCCCACATATCATTCTCATCAAAAAGAGATAGCACTGTGATATATGTTCAGAGGCATAGTTCAGAATACATGAAAAAAGGCACCTTGAGGCATATGTACGAAAATTTACAGTGTGCAATTTTTGAATACTACTGTTCAGGCTTAAGATATTTTTCCCACTTGAGAAATTCCAAATTCTTCCTGTTAAAAACACTCATGTTTTCTTTCAGACCAAAACTATCCCTGATGTACAACGCAAGTTGAGCTAAGCAGACAATTAACTTTTGAACAGTCACACTTTCTTTTAAAGGAATCATAAAATCCGGTTTATGATAATTTTATTATCCCCAGCTTATTACAAATGTATGCATGATCACAGCTCTTTAAAAATATTTTTATGACTGGCTTACTCATCAACTTATACCACACTCTTGCCTTAAAAACAATTCCACTTACAATATATATATACCTAAGACTAATGAGGGCTTCAAGTATTAGATGTTTGTAGCAAATGCATAGGCATTCACTTCAAAAATAAATCTCAAAATAAACCAGCTATTTAAAATCTTAATAAAGTGATGATATTTGGCAAAAAGTCTTTTCTAAATAGAAGTCATAGTCATAGAATAATAGAATCACCAAGGTTGGAAAAGACCTACAAGAAAAAAAGACCAATATTTCCCACTAAACCATGTCCCTCAGTACAACACCCAAATGTTTCTTGAATACCTCCAGGGATGATGACTCCACCACCCCCCTGGGCAGCCCATTCCATTGCCTGATCGCTCTCAGAGAAGAAGTGTTTCCTGAAATCCAACTCAAACCTCCCCTGGCACAACTTGAGACCACTCCCCATTGTCCTATTACTAGTTACATGGGAGAAGAGGCTGACTCCCAGCTCTTAACAATCTCCCTTCAGGGAGTTGTAGAGAAAAATAAAGTGACCCCTGAGCCTTCTCCAGACTAAACAATCCCAAATCACTCAGATGCTCCTCTTCATGCTTGTGCTCCAGAGATTTAGAGATTTAGGTTGAATATAAGGAAGTTTTTTTATTATGATAATGGTAGTGAAGCACTGGAACAGGATGTCATAGAGATGGTGGAAGCCCCATCCTTCATGACATTCAAGTTCAGGCTGGATCAGGCACTGAGCAACTTGATCATGCTGTAAATGTCCCTATTGATTACAAGAAGTTGGAACAGATGATCTTTAATGATCCCTTTCAACTCAAACAATTCTGTGTTTCTGTGGTTCTAACATAGACCCATGGTTAAGATATTCCTGTTTTTGTAGTTTATATATAATATGAAATTATTAAGTTTTCCAAAGTTTACATATTTAATGTTACTTTTTTAAAAGAATGCTTGTTAATTTCTCACTGAACACTTGACTTTAAGATATGAGAAGTACCATAAAAAGGTCTGCAGAAAAACAGAATACATAAAACTGCAAAAAGAACAAAGGATACTATGCTTTAGAGACAGAAATATACTCCATCAAACATTTAAGTCAATCTAAAATTAATTAACAAATATATTCCTGTTTTTCTATCTGAGCATACTCAAAAATAATGTTCTATACAGATTGAGATGAGAATACAAAAGCATATAAGTGCTTAACGATGGTGTCAAGTCTTCTGCTTCTTATTTGTTGTTTAGTAGCTCACACCTGGTCTGCAGGACAGATTTGCTAGGAAGAGTACCTTGTAGATTGTTTTATTATCTAGTATCCTATTTTCTGTTCCAATCCCTTTTTCTTTTCTCCCTCAATGTGAAGAGACAGAACAACTATTTTGTAAGCCATTTGATTTCCTGTTTGCAAATGAAAAAGTATAGTTCATGCAGTACCCGGTCTGTTTGATTTAATTTCCTCCAGTTTCTATTTGAGAGCTCGAGCTGGTTGCTGAGGCACTTGATCTAAATCTTGCTGCTGCCAGTAAAGGCCTAGCAGAATTTCATATTACATGCTTTAGACTACCAGATTTATCAATTTTATGATAAATTTGTTCAACTTTCTTAAGTTTACATAGAGTGCTTGTGTCTGATTACTCATATTTTATAACTTAATGTTTGATAATTTCATTAAAATTTTTAATCACAGCTGAAATAAGATTCTTCATATATTTCAGAACTGGGGGAAAGAAGTTTATCAACTTCCTTTTATTTGAGTGCACTCTTCTCTCAGTTTGGATTTATTCTGACAACTGGACTTTCATACACATATCATCAATTTAATTTCCATTGTTTTGGTCCATAATAATTTTCACTAATGGAAAACAAAGCACATTACAACTTCAGTATTTGAGCCACATTTTGTTTAACCTCATTTCAATTTCCACAATGGACTATATGTTCTCTAGCTTTCAGTGTGTCTCATGTTTGTTCCAGCGAGGAAACAGGCAGTTTCCTTCTAAATGGATTTGGTTTTCATACCTTTTCAAAGGTAAGTTCTTCCTGTTTCTCCTGCTACTTAGCAGCTGGCTACTATATTTAAGGCATGTTATATTACTTCCATGTTCCCATCTGAATGGCACCATTGCATTTGATATATTTCCAGTCACCCAGTAAGTTTAAAAAAGCATCAATTATCATATAAATAGTTTTTTTTTTTTTCAAAAACACTTTCAATAGTAATATGCACCACAGGTTTCACATCCTGTCATTTTCCATTTCTTCTACCCTGGATAACCAATGCAGCAGGAATTTTCTCCCAAACTTTTCCCTGTTCTCCTTTAGTGTTCTTACCATTGTACTCTGTTGTTTACTTGGATTCTAAAATGTGTTCACTTGTCAGCTAAACTTTGCAAAAAACTTCTGTATATGAATACAGTCTTAGAAGTGTCTGTATACCTGCATACATGCATGCATATACACATACATGCCTACATACAGAGTACATGGGAATAATATGAATGCATACTTATATAAGTAAATCTATATTTACGTACATATATTATACATATAATAATTTATAATATAATGTATATAATATATATAATTAATAATATATTAATATGTATATAATATATATATATTATATTTCTACAAGCATCAGTGAATGTCAGTGGGTACAATTTTTTCCACATGGAGGAATTCCTTGACACCTCTTCATACATACTTCCATGTCAGAAGCAATTCTGTCAGACCTCCCCTCTGCTGCCATCTGTCATATGGCAATGAAACATAATGGAATATTGGTGAGAAAGTTTTGCCCCTACTACCATATCACCAACATCTGCCCCTGACACTGTCAATTACCATGATGTAATAGGAAACATTTGTATATTATAAACATTATCTGAGGTAAATTCTGCAGGCTTTTTATTTATCCAGGTGAGAGAAATGAATCCTTTCAAAGTGCAATTCATATTCTACATACACTTTAGAATGAGATAAAACCTTTTCTAGGCCTATCAGCCTACTCTAGCTATAAAACAAATAAACAGCAACAACAGAAACAACCAAAAAACACCTATGCTAGATTAGACTCCTATCACATGATCATACATCTGTTCATATTAATTCCATACTTTTTATATGTCATTGAAACAGAGGACATATACAGTAAACTACTCACTGAAAATAATGTGAAAACAGTTTAATGAAAATGCATTATTAATTATTAGTGAGGCACATTTGTGCCCCCAGTGGCGCAGTGGTTTAAGCTGCTGCCTGCGGCACTGGAGGGCCCGGGTTCGAATCCCCCCCCTGTGGTGCAGGGGTAGAAGTGCCGCTTCGCTACACAGGGGGCTCAAAACCCGAGAGTTGGACTCGATGATCTCTAAGGTCCCTTCCAACTCGCATGATACTATGATACTATGATACTATGATACTATGATACATGCTTATAGTCCTTTTCTATGAGATGGTGAGGTGCTGACAGAGGCTGCCCAGTGAGGTTGTGGATGCCCCGTCCCTGGAGGTGTTCAAGACAGGGTTGGATTGGGCCCTGGGCAGCCTGTCCTAGTATTGGTTGGTAGCCCTGACTGCAGCTGGGTGGCTTGGAGCTCACTGTCATAGAAAAACAAATGCCTGTTAGAATAAATCATATGTATGGCATATTGTGTCTGTAAGACAAAATTATGTGAAGGTTTTGTGGAAAAAACATAATTTTGCTACTTTCCAACTTTTGTGTACTTTGTTACATTAAATATGTCTAGCTTTTTGTGTGTTTGTGTATTGATTTTGGAGCTAAATTAAAGTCTCAAAGTTTTCTACAAAACTAATTAATATATAAGCATAATGATTACTAACAGATATTTAGAAAGTTGTATATGAGAAACAAAGCTGAACAGGGAATCAACTTAGGGTATCTCACAATGCCTGATATTTACATACTATTAAACAACATGGCAAAAATATGCCTGGGTACACAACACGTCTCCCTTTGTACTACAGCCCATAGCAGCTTTTTGAACTCATGTGGCATTCGTACTTCTAATAATGATAATATTTTTTTTTTTTTAATAATTTTGCTCTCAGTTGAAAGTCAGTTCCAGAGGCTTACAAGTTTAATATTAAAGAGTTCTAATTGTAAGCCTAAATACATTTATGATCTGTCTGAGTAAAGTCAGGTTCACTGTATAACAATCATTTTTCGAGTACCTGATTTTTCAAGATGACACATATAAACACAATGATGTATAAAGAGCGAAGTCCAAAAGATGAACACTAAGGATTAATTATAGACTATATTAAGTCTTCCTTTTCTATCTTACTGTTAGATCCCTCAAAAAATGCCTCAGTGAGATGATCATTCCCAAAGGTAACTGCATTCCATTTAAGCACTCATGCAAAGATTCTGCTATGGGCAACTTCGCTGAATAATCTTTATTTTTTCACTCTTTCTTTCCGAGAAAAATAATGTATTGACTTCACATTAAATATTATCTATCTGCTTTGTATTGTGTTTTTTTTGTTTTGTTTTGTTTTCATTTGTTTTGTTTTGTTTTTAATTAATTGTGTCTTCCTTTAGAGGTTATAGAGTTAACCTGCTTAGCTCTATGATTATGCCAGCTTTTGAGAACACTGAAGAATTTTTCAAGTCATTTTTATTTTTTACAAGTTCAGCAGCAAATGAGAGCAAATATTTGTTCTGTGAAAAATGTGTTGTTGGCTTTCAATGATAAGGAGATAAGGTAGATACATTGTGCAAAATAATTTTGTACCAAGGCAGACTCATGTATATGAGTGTCTCCTTGTGCATGCATGCAAACATGTAAACCTGATTTTCTCTTAAGGCTACACTATCTCTAATGTTTTCTTCTAAAGAAATACCATAATGCCCAGCTCTAGAAGCTCTAGAAATTTGTTTTGCAAGCTGCAGCTGCTTACATAGCTGTTCTTGCAATAAAGTTTCCTCAAGCGTAAGTCAAACACATTCCCAAACTATTTTCCGTGGGGGAGTACATTATTCCAGTGCTGAACTAATTATTCCCTTTGGTTTCTGTTATGAATCCTGTTGTGTTTCATGACTCATCTCTGTGTTTGCCAGATACAGTATACTACACCCAGAGTCTTCTGCTCAGTTTTTTAATGAGATGTACCTTCATAACTGAAGATTCTAGTCCACTCTTAGCAACACTGTCCATCAACAATATTTTATCAGTTTGAATTCCTGAAATGAAATTTGATGCAACTTTTCTGTCAGGGTAAGTGGAAAATTTGAATGTCCCCAGTGAATTTATACAAACAGAAATTTGTATCTGTGTGCAAGATCTCTCAGCTTGCACAGGATTAATATGCTCCATCTTTTGGTAGAGAAGTAGGAGTAGAAGGAAAAACAGTCCCTCAGAGAAGCCACCTAGTTGTCTGATGAACTACAGAGAAGGACATGTTGAGAAAATACACAATGAGGATCAAAATCAAATCAAATGTATATGTTTGACTAATAAGATTAAAAAAAAAAAAAAAAAGAGCTCATTTAAAGTTTGCTCACCAAAAGCAAAAGAAAAAATAAAAAAATCAAAAAGCTAAACGTTGGGCTGTTGTCTGAGGATGTGCTAAAACGCCAACTGTTCTTCTGAAGGTGCTTTGTGACAGAATGACTTTTGTCAACACCAACATGCAAGGGGCAGTAATTAATTCAGCAAGTAGTTGCTGGTGATGCTATTCTCTTTGGAATGTTTTGCAGTTCAAAACATTAGTACAATAGGTTTCACAATAGGACCACAGGAAGAAAATCAGCCCTTTACTGTAATGTTAAAAATATTCAAGCATTTGCTACAGTGACCAGGTAGAAAAATCAGATGGTATGCAGTTCCAATTATTATTATTATTATTTAAATAACTCACATTTCTACCTGTTCCAAGAACTGACAATAAAGAAGATATTTCATGAAATGACAAGAAGTGGTAATTTTATAGAATGTCTGTAGGCTAAGGACAACATATTTGGCCACATTTCCTTGTAAGAAAAAGACTCAGTACATGTTTAAGAGGTGAAAACCTTAAATTTCTCCACAGTAATTTGTGCACACGCATCATATGTTGATGCTGAAAAGGAAACTAAATATTTCACATGGTTTGTAGTCCTGCATATAATGGGCATAAATAATATTGCTAGAATTATTACCAAATAACATTTTAAATTACTAAAAATTAACCACAACAGATGGAAATGAGCATATGAAAATAATTGCAGAAAAACAAACGGCAATATCTTACTGTGAGAAAATGTGTGCTGTGCAGCAGCTTCATTGATTGATCAGCTGATCAAAGCTAAACACTCACAGTGGATGAAAAGATTTCTAAATGTTTGCCAAGGACCTTTGCTGAACTTGCTTCAGCATGTCCTTGTATATCTCGTACTGGGAGGTCTTGAACTGGACACAGACTTCCATTTGTGTCTGACCCATGCTATGATGGATCCATCTCACAACAGCTTTTGGCATCTCCTCCAAATGAAACTGTGGAGGCTGTTAGATTTCTTAGCTACAAGGGAGTGCCACTGGCCCATAGTCATCTCAAAGACTGGGACTCTCATATCCTTTTCTGCTAAGCTGCTTTATAGTCAGCTGGCCCTCAGACTGTGTTGAGGCATGAAGTTATTTCTCCCCACATAGAAATCTTGGGATGCTCCCTTGTTATGCTTCATGAGATTCCTGGCCCATTTCTCTGTCTCACTGAAAATGACAAACCACCCATATGGTGCACCAACCATTGTTCCCATTTTGTGCCTCCTGAAAAATTGCTAAGGGTGCATTATTTCCCAGATTCCAGGTAACTAATGAAGAGGTTATACAGCATTGGACCTTGGGATACTCCAACAGTATCACAGAATCATGGAATGGTTTGAGTTGGAAGGGACCCAGCCCTACTTCTACCTCTCACTAGATCAGGTTGCTCAAAGCCTCATCCAGCCTGGCTTTGAAAACCTCCAGGGAAGGGGCATCCACAACTTCTCTAGGCAACCCGTTCCAGTGTCACACCACCCTCACAGAAATTAATAATTCTTAATAATTACTCCCATAGTTCCTAATATCTAGTCTAATCTACCCTCTTCCAGTCATTTCTCGTTTTCTTGTTGTTGCATGCCTTTATAAAAAGTCCCTCCCAAACTTTCCTTTGGGCCTCTTTCAGGTACAGGAAGGCTGCTATAAGGTCACCTTGAAGCCTTCTCCGGGCTGAAGAGCCCCAGCTCTCTCAGTCTGTTCCCATAGGGAAGGTGCTCCAGCCCTCGAATCATCTTTGTGGCCCTCCTCTGTACCTGCTCCAACAGCTGGGTGCCCTTCTTGTGTTAGAGACCCCTGTGCTGGATGCAGTACTCCAGGTGGGATCTTGTGAGAGCAGAGTAGAGCGGTAGAATCACCTCCCTCGACCTGCTGGTCATGCTTCCCCTGAGGTAACCCAGGGCATGGTTGGCCTTCTGGGCTGCAAGCACATGCTTCCAGATCATGTTGAGTCTTTCATGAATCAACAATCCAAATCATTCTCCTCAGGGCTGCTCTCAAGTCATTCTTTGCCCAGCCTATATTTATGCTTAGTAAAAAGGATGCCAGTTTGCCTTTGTTTGTTGATGAAAAGCTGAACTTGAATCATCAATGAGCACCCATAGCCCAGAAAGGCAACTGTACTCTGAAGTGCATCTAAAGAAGCATGACCAGGAGGTTAAGGGAGGTGACTGTCCCCCTGCTCTAATGAGACCCCATTTGCAGTATGATGTTCAGGTCTAAGGCCACCAGGATGAGAAAGACCTGGACCTGTTGGAGTGAGTCCAGAGGAGGGCCCATGAGATTGATCAGAGGGCTGGAGAACCTCCTTTTTGGGTACGGGCTGAATGATTTGGGGTTATTCAATTTGGAGAAGAGAAGGCTTCTGGGTTACTCTGTAGCAGTCTTCCAAATATTTTAATGAGGTCTACAAAAAAGCTGGAGAGGGACTTTTTACAGGGGCATGCAGTGATAGGACAAGGGCTTTAAACAAAAATATGGTAGTCTTAGATTAGCTATTAGGAAGAAATTCTTCACAATGAGTATGGAAAAGCACTGTAATACGTTACCCAGAGAAGCTGTGGATGCCCATCCCTGGAAGTGTTCAAGGCCAGGCTGGACAGGATTTTGAGCATTCTGACCTAGAGGGAAATGCTCCTGCTCTTTGTGGGGGGTTTACAATGAGATGATATTTAAGATTCCTTCCAATCCAAATGATTCTATGATGTATGCACTGCATTCCTCACAGCCTTGAAACAAGGTGTTTCATCATGGGAGGCTATCTATCTGTCTGCTTCTTTGAAAATACACACTGGCTATTTCCAGTCTCTTTTTTGTACTTCACATGCCTGGAAATGGTTTTCACAGTTATTCATTCCATCACCTTCCCTGACCAGCTTGCAGTTCCCCAGATCATCCTCCTTGACTTTCTGTAAAATTGGAGTGACATTTGCTTTCTTCTGTTCCTTGAGAATCTCAGCCAATCACTATGGGCTTTCAAAGACAATCAAGTGTGATCATGCAAGATCTGCTGCCACTTGTGGGTTGTCATGGTTTTGTAATGTTGCTGTCAATATTCCACATCATAACATCATGTGCAGTATGGATCATTAAAAAGTTCATACTCCAGTTCCATGGAATAACAAGGTCCCGAATACTCAGCTCTCAGAAGAAAACTACATATCCCAGAGGACTTCGAGGTCAGAGATAAGTCACAGGGGGAGGATATATATTTAATCTCGCTCCCAGGCTGTAGTTCTCTCTCTCTCGGACTCTTGGAGAGTGGGAAGCATTCCAGCCGTGTCGCCTGGAGTTCACAGTAGGCCTCGCGGTTTTCAGGGACTCTCTCTCTCTGTTTTGTTCAATTTATTAGCCTCAATCATATTTTATTATATTGTGTTATCTCGTATTCCGATATCATATTTAGTAAAATAAGTTTTCCTCCTTAGATTGCCACCGCTGTTCTCTTTTCCCATTCCCCTTTTCCCTTCCTTTTCAGACCGGGGGCCCTACGGGGCGTCTGCCCCATGTCATGGGCACAGGTAAATCTAGGTAGCCCATGACATGAGTGCATCTCTATTTAAGTATATTTTCCAAGTTTCAAACTCAAAAAATTCTTGCAAACATAGCTAAATAAATAAATTTGATCAACATATCACAGAAAAAATGCTGAATACAGTACCCTGGATTGAAAATCTTTCTTTCTTCAACGCTAAACAATAGTGAATCTTCAGAGTTTAAATCCAATTGCTCATTTGAACTGCAAAACAAAAGCAGCCCAATGCTGCTGTGGTTTTGTGCAAATGAGAAGAAACTGAAATTATATAGGCTTCAGAGAACTAGTAACTTGACAAGGTTTTTGTTTATTTGCTTGTTTATTTCTGAGTATTAACTGAATTACTCTCTCTTATACAACACCACCCAAAGGATTTCAAGTCCTGTGCTTAAGTGAGTAACCTGAGAGTGGCTGTTTTGGTGTACCAGACCTCTGCTTGGTTCCAAGTATCTAAAGTCCAGACAGCTCTGTTTTATATGTGATCTGCTTGATCCTGTCTGCCTGTGGCATCCAACTGAAAAACAAATTGTTTATTTGACTGCTGAACTTGAGAAATCTACAGCCGAGGCCTAGCGTGCTTGGGATCTGTATGGCTGCTCTCACAATATGATACTTAACTATTTCCAGCTTCTCTTTTCTGAAGAAGCGTTGTTGCCATTGACAACAGCAGCCTGCTATTTAACATGTAGCCATTATGTCACTGAAGTATTAAACAGTAGATGAAAATGCTATTCAGAAGTAATTTTTGAAAAATATATACAGGGAACATCACAAAGGAAGCTTTCCTAGATGAATGGAAGGATTTAGAAGCAAAAAGCATTCCAGAATTTTTCAGGCTTACGTTGTTAGACTTAAAAAGACAAACACAGAAAAAAATATTTTCATAAATAGATTATGTTGAATTTTTAGAAATTCAGGAAGAGTGTTGGGAATACAGATTCCATTTTATCACTTATATTTGGAGTAATTAAGCATCAATAAAATTAGATTAAGAAAAAAACCTGCTAGTAAACAATAATTCTCCTATTTCAAATAGTCACATCATTTCTGAATGCCAGTTCATCTTTAGGGACTGGAAAACAGAGAAATTAACTAAAATGCTACGGAGTATTTTTTGGGATTTTTTTTAACTCATGTTGAAGCCACCAATTGTACAAAACTAACCTCACTGGGGCAGAGAAAAGTTGATAGATTTCGCAGTACCAATGTCTCATAAACTATTATTTTGTCTGGGGAAATTATTTTTAATTTCTCGTAGTATGCTTAGAAATTTCACTAATCTTGGGAATTACAGAATCACAGTGTCTTGAGGAATCTAAACTACTCCAAAAATATGAAAATGATTAAAGATCAGAGCATTTTTCTGTATTTCAAAACCTGCAGAAATATTTTTGGCAGACTACTTACATGTTTCCCCCTACTGATCAGGTTCATAATCATGAATATATTTGTCCTTTCAATCAAACAAGCTTATGTCATATAAAGACCAATCAGTGGAGTCTGCAGAGACTCAAAGAAGACAGCACATATCACCTCATTGGTCTCCTTAGACCTGGACTCACTCTTTCATGCATCTCTCAAGGTGCATGTGTACCTCAATGTCAGTTTCTTGGCCACTGAATCAATCCCATATATGGATACATTTTTATTTTTTTTTTCAATACTACCAGTTAATCCTTAGCTTTGAGGATTTTCATGAAATTGATCAACATTCCTGTCAAATAATATCATTAGTTTATCATCTTTCCCACATAACCAGACAAAAAAGTTAGAGTATGTATGCATTCATTCAAATAGTTACTATTCCCAGGATATTGTAGGTCAGAGAAGCATATAATTCTGAGTCTCCCAAATATATCTCTATGTATTTCTCACAGATGTGGATCTATACCACAAAAATGTTGGCCATATGGAATGGCTGCTTTACTTTGCAGACCAAACTGAGAGATGAGTTCCCAGGGTCTGCACACAGCATCCATAGTTCTTGCTTAGTTTGGCTTTGGTAAATAATTCCTCTTTGAAGACTGCTATAGAATCATAGAATCATAGAATCACCAACGTTGGAAAAGACTTAAAAGATCATCCACTCCAAATGTTTCCCTGTTACCAATAGCTCTCACTAAACCATGTCCCTCAACACAATATCCAAACATTCCTTGAACACACTCAGGGTCATTAACTCTATCATCTCCCTGGGCAGTCCATTCCAGTGCCTGACCACCCTTTCAGAGAAGTAATATTTCCTAATGTCCAGCCTGAATCTCCCCTGCCACAGCTTGAAACAATTCCCTCTAGTTCTATCACTAATGACACAAGAGGAGAGGCCAATCCCCATCTCACTACAACCTCCCTTCAGGAAATTATAGAGAGCAATGAGGTCTCCCCTGAGCCTCCTCTTCTCTAGGCTGAACATTCCCAGCTTCTTCAGCCTCTCCTCATATGACCTGTGCTCCTGTCATGGTTTTGCAATTTTGTAATTTTGCTATCAGTATTCCACATCATAACATCATATTAAGCATAGATAATTTTGACGAATCTGCTGCTCATAGAAAGAAGACTACATGTCCCAGGGAGCACCACGGTCAGTCATATGACCAGGACTATATAATCTCACTTCAGTGCTGGACTCGCTCTCTTGGATCCTGCCAGCCATGGGGGAGTGTGTGGAAGCGTTCCAGCCGTTTCGCCTAGAGTTACAGTAGGCCTCTCGGTTTCGGGACTCACTCTCTCTTATTTTACTTGATTTGTTAGCCTTAATTCCAATTATATTGCATTATATTGTATTATTCTGTATTCCGATATAGTATTTAGTAAAATAGTGTGCCTCCTTAGATCGCTGCCGCTGTATTTATTTCCTTTTCCCTGTTTTTTTTCCCTTCTGGGCCAGCGGCCTGCGGGCCGACTGCCCCCCTGTCTTGGGTGCAGGTAGATTTTAGGCTAACCCACGACAGGATTTTTGGTGGAGAATGCGGGCAGATTGCCAAGAAATTTGGGCAAAAAGGGGCAAAAGTGGGGAAGAACTGCAAAAGCTGCTGTTTTCCCTGCTGTTCCTTTAGCTTTTACAGAGCTACGAGTTTTTTTTCGTTAAGGAGCTATCTAAAGTTTACGTTTCTGCACCTGGGAGCTTGACCTTGAAAGTCCAGGCGGACGGCCAATACCCCAGAATATTTTGTAAACTTTTAGCTCTGCTATCTCGTTATAGAAGAGAGGAAAAAAAAATGTGTGCTCTGTTAAAACTGCTTGTAAAACTGCTTTTCAGGGGACTGCATGCTCCTTGTCCCTTCCCTGAATCCATTATGCAGTTTTTGAATGCCCATTTGACCACACTGTTAATTTCCCTGAACATACTGTTGGTTATTTTATTAATCTCACTCAGTATCTGGATTTATAACATTCTGAGGAAGTCTTCCCCAGAACCAGAGAATACTGAGTGGCAGGGAGTGTGGAGAGGCTTTGAGGAGACTTTAAAAAGGCAGACATCTTCAGTGTCATGGAACTTTACTCCTGAACACTTGAAGAATCCTGAGAGCTTGATCGCATATTTGAGGCAGGAATGTTGCGGCACAGGCAGATCTCAGGAGGCACAAATGATTTGGGGCCTGGCTAATGCCTATTGGGCCTTATTCAATTTTGAAGCTGAGAGAGAGAGTCTCAGAGCTGAAAAGGCAGAGAGGGAAAAAGTTTCTGAAGCTGAGATAGAGAGTCTCAGAACTGAGATGGAGAGTCTCAGAGCTGAGAGAAATGACCTCCTATATCAGCGTGACACCCTCTGGTCCGAACTTGATGCCCACTGGTCCAGGCAAGACACACCCCAGTCTGAGCGAGACGCCCTTCGGTCTGAGCGAGATGCCCTTCGGTCCGAGTGTGACACCCTCCAGTCCGAGTGTGACACCCTCCAGTCCGAGTGTGACACCCTCCAGTCTGGACACGACACTCTCCAGTCCAAGTGCAACACTCTCCAGTCTGAGCACGACGCCCTCCAGTCCGAGTGTAACAACCTCCGGTCAGAGCAAGGCTCCTTCCCGAGCCCAGACGAGGCAGCCTGTAGCGGAGCAGCGCAACCCCAAGTGGACAACACCGGTCTCGGCTCTCCCGGTGGGTCTGTTCCATATCTGGAAGGGGTTGGTGCGCTTCCAGGCTGAGCAGGCACCCGCTGCTATGGCCACGGGGCAGGAGGTCATGCTGCCCCCCATCCATCCCGCTGGAGGCCCGGCCGTCCGGCATGAGGGGTGGCCTTAGATGTGGCTGAAGAGGAGAGGTGGCCAATGCTTCATCTTTATACTGATTCATGTATGGTGGCAAATGCCTTATGGGGGTGGTTGCAGCAGTGGGAACAAAACAACTGGCAACGACAAAGAGGTAAACCTATTTGGGCTGCTGAACTGTGGAAAGACATTGCTGCCCAAATAAGAAACATTGTTGTAAAGGTGCGCCATGTAGATGCTCACGTGCCTAAGAGTAAGGCTACTGAAGAACATTAAAATAACCATCAGGTTGATCGAGCTGCCAAAACTGAGGTGGCTCAAATAGACTTAGACTGGCAGAACAAGATTGAATTATTCCTAGCTCGATGGGCCCATGAGACCTCGGGCCATCAAACAAGAGATGCAACATATAAGTGGTCCAGAGACCGAGGGGTGGACTTAATTATTCATGCTATTGCTCAGGTCATTCATGACTGTGAAATATGCGCCATAATTAAACAAGCCAAGAGGATGAAAACTTTTTGGGGAGAAGGGCGATGGCAAAAATATAAATATGGGGAGGTATGGTAGATTGATTATATCACCTTGCCATGATCTCGCAATGGTAAGCGTTATGTGCTCACCATGGTGGAGGCAACCACTGGGTGGCTTGAAACATACCAGTACCCCATGCTATCGCCCGAAATACCATATTAGGGCTGGAGAAGCAAGTTCTATGGAGGCATGGTACTCCAGACACTGCCCCAGCAGTTCCACTCCTATCCCTGTCACCTGGGCAAGAAGCAGGAGCTCATGGTGAGGATGGTGTGGATGTGCCAAGTGAGCCACCCTGCAGTGAGGGGGGTCATCCTGCAGCCACGAGGCCTGAGTTCACTGTTCCCCTATGAGGGTTTGGAGCTGAACTCTCCAGGCCAGGATGTGAAGCTGCTGGCACAATCGTGTGCCCCGGTGGTGCGGTGGTAGAAGTGCCACTTGCAACACCGGAGGCCTGGGTTCGAATCCCCTCTGTGGCGCAAGTGGTAGAAGTGCCGCTCTGCTACACAGAGGGCTCAAATCCCGGGAGTTGGACTCAATGATCTCTAAGATCCCTTCCAACTCGCATGATACTGTGATACTGTGATCACCTGCTGGGGAGTTTCTTGATGAGCCTCTCCTTGATGCTTCTGTTCCATTGAAGGGAACAGATGACTTGGAGGATGGCCATACCACCAGCAGTGATGCTGGTCTGCTTCTCCCCTCTGCTTATGCTCTGGGCTCCTGCCTGACATCCAGATTGATGGAGACAGAGGAGGACAGTCCCGAGAAGTCCTCCGTGCAGCAGCCCTGTAGCTTAGGGAAAGGATGAGTGCACCTTGAGGTGTGGGAGGCCCCACTAGTGCTGCCTTTCCCCTTTTTCTCCCTCCACCGTTATCATGTTCCTCTTTCCGGCAGTTTTGCCATTTTCTCGAGTTAGTAAATAATAGTGTGTTAAGATATAAAGTTTTATTTTCAGCCTAAGGATTTGCATGAAAATAGATATAAATTGTTAAGAAAATAAGGTTGCTAATCGCTCACGACTATATATATGTGTGTGTGTGTATAATAAGCATAATGTAATGATGTAGAATAAGGGGTGGAATGTCATGGTTTTGCAATTTTGTAATTTTGCTATCAGTATTCCACATCATAACATCATATTAAGCATAGATAATTTTGACGAATCTGCTGCTCATAGAAAGAAGACTACATGTCCCAGGGAGCACCACGGTCAGTCATATGACCAGGACTATATAATCTCACTTCAGTGCTGGACTCGCTCTCTTGGATCCTGCCAGCCATGGGGGAGTGTGTGGAAGCGTTCCAGCCGTTTCGCCTAGAGTTACAGTAGGCCTCTCGGTTTCGGGACTCACTCTCTCTTATTTTACTTGATTTGTTAGCCTTAATTCCAATTATATTGCATTATATTGTATTATTCTGTATTCCGATATAGTATTTAGTAAAATAGTGTGCCTCCTTAGATGCTGCCGCTGTATTTATTTCCTTTTCCCTGTTTTTTTTCCCTTCTGGGCCAGCGGCCTGCGGGCCGACTGCCCCCCTGTCTTGGGTGCAGGTAGATTTTAGGCTAACCCACGACAGCTCCAAACCCCTCACCAGCTTTTCTGCCCCTCTTTGAACACGTTCCAAGGCCTCAATGTCTTTTTGCAGTGAGGGGCCCAAAACTGGACACAGTACTCAAGGTGCAGTCTCACCAGTGCTGAGTACAGGGGACAATCACTTTCCTGTTCCTGCTGGCACCACTGTTTCTGATGCAAGCTTTCCTCCATACGAAGCTTTCCTCCATAAGACCTACATGCTAGAGAAATATAAGCTTTCCTCCATAAGAACTAAACACAATGTCATACTTTTTCTGCATGTGACCATCTTCATCTTCTTCAAAGTCCAGATAATGGGCTTTTAGGGTAGTGTGTCTAGGTTGCAGTTGGAATTGATGATCTTTAAGGAAAGGGAAAAGGAAAGGAAAAAAGTGGATGAAGAGTATTGAGAAAATGAGAAGCCATTTCAAATCTTATTGTGTCTGAAGGAAAGAAAGTTAACAGCTGACAAATCAAAGGAATCTCTGGCAGCCATCATGGTGTACAGAAGAGTGAATATACTGAACCTGGACTTCAAACTTCAACTCTTAATTAAAATCCTACAGGACTGGATAAGTCCTGGCTTGTCTTACCAGTCAAAGTCAGAGCAGCATTTGACTGTATGTTGCTTGATTGTTTGTTCGTTCTTCCAGAATGAAGTAATTATTTTAAACAGAATAACTCCAAAATCAATTAAGAGTATCAAAAAAGTGAAAAAATTCTTAAGAGAGAGGGAGGAAAAGAGGGAATGCCATTAAACTGGCATCTGTAATAAGCTACATGTGCACAGTCAAAAAGTGAAAACATTTTAATTTACACTGAAGCAAATGAATAATCAGAGAGTTTACCATAATACCCATAAAAGCTGTTTTTTTCTGAAGTTTAGGTGTTGTGAAATTATAGAAGGCTCTAGAAAAAGCAGCTGCAAAGGTAAAAATAAAATAAATAAATAAATAAATAAATAAATAAATAAATAAGAAATGAAAGTATTGTTTAAGTTGTCAGCAGGTGCATAGACATGAAAGAAGAAACAAAACATGACAGAGATCAATCTATACACTAATTTAGGGTCAAAAATAACATAAAGGTTAGAAAAAATATCAAAGGCAATAGGAGAACATCATCAAGAATAGAAGTATAAAGACTGCAATATGATTTACTTTGTTCTGTGATACCAAAACCAATCATATTACATTTCTGATACTGGAAATAACAAGTAAAGGCATGGTGGTCAGTTCCAAAGGGAATAACATTACTGTCTGAGACTGGTAAGGAATGCAGTATCTCAAATTAGTAGAAGACAATCTGTAGCACTTTGTGGATAGTTTCAGATTCCTTGGGACAGAGCCAGAAGCTGTTTTCTTTCAATTAGAAAGGCCCAAGGATGAACAAAAACAAACAAAAAAGAAATCTGCACAATAATGTAATCTTAAAGTGCAAATCACAGTAAATTTAAGAGCATGAATTGAAACTGATCTGCAAATTGTAAGTTCATTCAGAAATTTTGGAAATTTTCAGCTAGAAATGAAGGAGAAAACTACTTAATCTACACATCTTCTAGGACAGATTAAGGATTGCTAAATGCCTACATTCCAGGTATCCAAGTAAATAATTTCAAGATACTTTTGCAGTCACCAAAGAAGAAAGACTCTTAGGAGACGCTTATAGGCATCCACAGAATGAGACAAATTGTGCTCACCTCTGTAAAGAAAGCATAAGATTTTACCTAAGTTGTAGACAATTTTTTTAAGTTCTTCCAGGCAAAATAATGCTACCTTACTTGAATACAACATACTATAAGATGTGACAATGAAAATGGCAAATGCAATTTTAGGATTGAATGAGGTAGTAGACATAGAGCAATATACAGAACTTACTAAATCTACAGATATGTGAGATTTTATCTGAAATACTATGAACAGGGCTCTCATGATAAGGAAAGTGAGCTCAAAATGAAGAATATGTCAAGAAGTATCAATCCATAAGAAAAAAATATTTAAGATAAAGTACAATGCTAGCATACAGAATCATAAATATACCATTTTTAGAGTGGAGATGAGAAAAGTATTCCTAACGATCCTAAGATTGCAGCATAGAATAAGTTCTGAAGAAGTTCTTGGATCAGAACAAACTCTAACAGAAAACTGTCTGTTTATGAAATGGATTATAGTATGAGGCTGTAGGCAAAACAAGCAATCCTGTTAAGTTTTTGATATTGTATTCATGAAACTATTGTTTTGTAAAAAGAAAATCTCAGCAAAGACAACTCTGCCTGAAGAGATAACATTAAAATGAAAAATCTTTGCAAATGTTAGTGCTTCATACGGTAAAGGTTTAAATAGCAAAAGAAGAATAAAATTGACTGCAAAATAGAGAAAAACAAAAGAAAATCTTATCAAGTTTTTAGAGCTTTCAAATTTAAAAGAAAAGTGGTAGTGAATCATATAGAGCTCTACTTTAAAAGCATGAATTACAATTACTCTTTTTAAAATTTATTTTAAATAGAAATACAATTTTACATGGATGGACTGTTTAATTATTACTATTTCTTTTTAACCCCAAGTTCAAATACTAGCTAGCAAACACTGAACAGACTTGTTACAAAGCTGGATTTAAATTCAAATTTTAATGGCACTTTATTTCACACTACAATTTAATTAGAAACATAAACTAAAAGCAATAGTTAATAGCATGGAGAGCTAATATAACAGTTTGAGATCTATTTTACTGAACTCTTGCTATTTAAGTGTATGGTATATAATGTAGGATGCAGTGTCACACTTTGGAGACTTAAACTTAGGCAGGAAATTAACCTAGAAAGGTTGTGTGCAAGATCAGAACATAACATCAGTAGTTAAGTGTTCATATGTAAGTTCCTGTACTTAATTACTTGTCTTAAGTTATCACGGAGATCTCTCAAGACTGAATGGGTACAGTGAATACATTCTATAAATCTATTAATCCTGAAGCCTGTAGGAGTAACACTCCTAACCCACACATAAGAGTAGGCCATTTAAGAAACCCTGTGCACTTGCTGCAAGATGTGAAGCAGTAGCTACCTGGAACAAACTGAGGCATTTTAAATGGCACTACATGTCTAGTGTGAATATAGATTCATAGAATTACAGAATGATAGAATGATAGGATCTTAGAATGATAGAATCGTAGAATCATAGAATAATAAAATCATAGAATCACAAAATCTTTGAATCATAGAATGTCTTGGGTTGGAAGGGACTTTAAGAACCATCCAATTGCAACTCCCCTCCCATGACCAGGGTTGCCACCCACTAGATCAGGCTGCCCAGGGCCCCTTACAGCCTGGCCTTGAACACCTCCAGGGATGGAGCTTTTCTGGGCAGCCTGTTTCTGTGCCTCACAACTTTCTGAGTAAATAAATAAATAAATAAATAAAACCCTTTTAATATCTAACTTAAATCTCCACGCTTCCAGATTAAAGCCATTCCCCCTTGCCCTATCACTGTCAGACTGTAAAAAAGTTCAATATTCACCTTGTTTATAAGCTAGAAGGTTGAAATGAGGTCTCCCCAGAACCTTCTCTTCTTCTGCTTGAACAAACCCAGTTTTCTCAGCCCATCTTCATAGGAAGAAAGCCTTTATTCATACAGTACTCCAGATGAAGCTTCACAAGGGCAGAGTAGGGGGAACAATCCCTTTTTCTTGATGGCCATCTCTTTTGACACAGTCCAGGATAATGTTGACCTTTCAGACTGCACGTGCTCATTGCTGGTTCATGTCCAGCTTTTCATCCATAAGAACCCATAAATCCACCTCAGGACTGCACTCAATGAGCAATGAGTTCTTCTCCCAGTCTGTACACATACCTGGTTTTGCCCTGACCTAAGTGCAACACCTTGTACTTGTTGAATCTCATTAGTTACACCTAGGCCTGCTTTTCAAGCATCCAGGTCCCATGGGATGGCATCCCTTCTTTATGTTGTGTCATCTGTACCACTCATCTTAGTGATGCCAGTGAATTTGCAGAAGGTGAACTAGGTTCCACTATCTAGGTCATTAACAATGACACTGAAGAGAACCGCTCATAACCAGACTCCATCTCTACCACCATTGACCACAATGCTCTGGCTGTTACAGCACAAAGAATTATTTATCTGCCAAATAGTCCATCCTGCAAATCCATCTCTCAAATTTAAAGATGAAAATGTTTTGTGGGATCATATCAGAAGCTTTGAAAAAGTTCAGCATATGAATTAGGTCATCAGGGTAATGAGCTTGTAACATAGAGCCTCTTCTGGATGTACTTGTCTTCTGTTCCTATGGAGGGAATTTAGGTGATTCCCTGTTCAGTGAAAGGGGATGGAATGGGATGGGTTGGAATGAGAAGGAAATAGAAAGGACTTTGGATGGTTTTGGGGGACATTTCCCAGAACATCACAGAGAAGTGAACAAAAGAAGAATTTGGAAGTATTTTTCACTTTTCCAAATGAAACTCTGTGAGAGACTCACTGAACTGATCAGATCAGCAAGGTTTAAAACTGAAGGAAGTTTGTTTGCAACACAGGTATAAACTGTGAAATACATTGGCATAGCAGGCTGTGAAGAAACTAAAAGTGACTAAAGAAATTAATGGAAGAAAAATCACTTGAATATTAGTAAGTATAATGGGGTAGATACAATCTCCAGATGGATAAACCACCTGTCCTATAGTAAGTAACTAGAGTATGCTGAAGTTTCACAAAAATATGAAAGAACTTTCATGCAAGGTCATGAATTCAGGTGCCTCTTCACTTCTGCTTTTCAAAGGAATTGATGCACATTACACCAGTTTTTCATCTAACCCCAAGGGCTGTTTTCCAGAACCAAAGTAGGATTCCAGCCTGACCTTCTGTTCAATTAATTTGGCCTAAGACTTGTTCAGTTGTTGGAGATACTCCAAGAAAACAATAAACTCCATCCTGTTATGTCTTTTTTTTTTTTTTTCTTTCAATATTCATTATCACAATTTACCTTACCTGTTTACCTGCTCTTCGTAGCTCTTGTAAATTCTAAGCTAGATTTCTGTTTTGTTATACAGATCCGCCCCTACATGCACCTGTGCGCACACATTGTACACACACATCCTACACATGAGCACACACACCATATATGCCAAACACACCACACACGTGCACATGCAGCTGCTTTTCTCTTTTTTCTCTTCCAAATCATTTCCTCTCTTTTCTTATATCCTCTTTCCTGCTCAAACAAATCAAGCAAACAGCAGTACCATCAAGATGTATATAAAAATGAACCTAAGTAACCATGTAATTATTCTCACTCTATTGCCACCGCTCTTTATTGCTCTCACTTATTGTGTCATCTTTCATACTGTAAGACTGTAGGCTCCTTGGGGAAAGGACCACATCATTTATTTTCTCTTTGAAGTACCTTCACCACCTCAGGCACTTTGCAAGTAACAAATAATAATAATAATCATTAATCAGGTAATGAGATTAGTAGAAAACACAAGTCACAGGCAATTAAAATCTTAGCAACAGTAGACATGTTCCTACTTCAGAATTTAGGAAGTATTTTCTTTTTACTCCTTTCTAATTCCAACTTGCTTTATCCATAAAATACAGGACCTCACAAAAGGCTTTTGTTCTTACTTTTATTTTTTTTTTTTTTTCAAACAGAACAGATCAAAATCTACAATTTCTACATTTAAGTGGACCATATTTTAAAATATATTTTGTGATCATACTAAATAACAAAAATGATTAAAATGAAAGTTATTGCTTCATCTGGGAACACTGAAATTGCTAGATCTGAGGGTCTACATTACCAGAGAAGGTGCAGGAATTTGATTTCATTAGTTGTATCCAATGAGTTTTCAGCACCTAACAAGTATAATCAAGGATGTCTGAATACAAAGCATTTGTATGTGGCTGCTAGCAAGTGGTGTCTTTGTCCTGTGGCTTGTCTGCCCTGAATGAAAGGTTGTGGGGTGTTTGTTTGTTTGTTTGTTTGTTTGTTTGTTTGTTGTTTGGTTGGTTGTTTTTTTTGTTTTGCTGATTTTTGCTATTTTATTTTATTTTATTTTATTTTATTTTATTTTATTTTATTTTATTTTATTTTATTTTTGGCCTTTGCTCACCAAGGCAAAACTATTTTTTTCAGCATTACTTCCAAATGATCATAGGAGGTTGGCATAGGAGGTTTTGTTTGTTTGTTTGTTTTGTTTTTTTTCCCCTCTTACTAGCAATGACTCAATATATCAGTTTTGGTTATTATGCATTAATGTCTTACTCTATTTGTATCTATATCCAAAGCTCTCATACAATTATTCTTTACAGCTTTAATTATAGCAAGACACCATATAATATTGATGAAAAGCCTTTAATTTTAATTCTAAGACTTAGAAAAGTTTACAGAATAAATGGAAGAAATGTGTTCTCTTTATTAGAACAAATGAAGTGTCTTAATTGAAAATATTGATAGACACACATTTTAGGCACAAATCATTATATAATTCTGGTGGATACATAAGTTTAATCTTTGAACAGTCTTCATTTTCCCTAGGATCTACTTTTTAAC
Source organism: Excalfactoria chinensis (assembly GCF_039878825.1). Taxonomy (NCBI): domain Eukaryota; kingdom Metazoa; phylum Chordata; class Aves; order Galliformes; family Phasianidae; genus Excalfactoria; species Excalfactoria chinensis. Next base: position 154,135,549 of record NC_092825.1, on the reverse strand, counting down.
TCTTGGGTTCTATCACTCTTTCCTACATAAATCTATTATTCTGCTTAGCTTTAGCTGTCTCGTCTCTTTTCCTCACTTTTTTTTTTTTTTTTTTTTTTTTTTTTTCTTCTTGGTTCATATTTTTAATACAAAATAAATCAGAAACTTAACTACCCCTGTCTTTTTTTATTTTCTGTTTCTTGGTCCTAAGTAAAGTTAATCTTCATTTTTTAACCTGGGTTGTAATTATGTGTGTAAAAGGCACATGCATGTAGTTTTTATATGTTTATATGTCAACAGATAAAAACTAAGTGTCATACTGTAAATGTGCCAGTAAAATAAAATCAGCGGGGGGTCAATTGACAAGTAAAATTATTTTTAAATTAATATTTATACACAAGCAGATTTCCCATAGAAATGAATACATCATATGATCTATCATGTTCTTTCTTGGATTTTTCATTTTTGTTAATTCATATGTAAATTGGGCTATAACCTCTTTGGGACAGAAGCCATTTTTTTTTTTCTACTGTGAGACACATAGCATACCTTTGGGAATTAAGCACTAAACTCCAACAGAGGTGACTTCATTTCATTACTTCATATTTCACATGCTGCCCTGACTCTTCTCACAGCATGTAACTCAATGGAGTTGAAAACTATTTTCTGTTTCTATAAAAAGTTGACTACATAGCTGTCAGAAGTTGTGGTTAGAGCATGTGGTAACACACTTATGATATTCTAATTGTCAGTGTGAAAAAAGTTTAATATTGAAGTACTGCAGCAGAAACTTATGAAAATGTAATCACAGTCTGTACATGGGGATCCTGAAGGGTATCCACTTTGCTGGCGTGGGCTTCTGCCTTGATGTTATCTATGAGACTAGCTGGATTAGGATTCTTTTATTCTGCTGCATTGTCATACTTTGTGCTGAGTGAAATAACTGACACCACCCCTACCATACAAACACTCAACTTTATCATGTTAAATTAATGGAAGAATTTATCATGTATACTCAACCAGAAAACAAAGCAAGACAAAGTAAAAACAGCAAAATAAATAAATAAATAAATAAATCCTTACAGCAGTTAGCACATGAATTACACAGAAGTGTAATTCCTGAACCAAGTGATAAAGCTGGAGTAGCTTTATGGAGAAAAGCAGGTGGGGAAAGGTTATATAGTAGCACAGCTTTCCCCCTGTTATTCAAGTGAAACCAGACTTCGTAGAATCATTTAGTTGAGAAGGGACCTTTAAAGATTGTCTAGTTTAACTCCCTTTTGTCATAGGTGGGGACATCTTCTACTAGATCAGTAAGCCTGGCAAAGCAATTTCAGCAATACATGCTTATAAAAAAAAAAAATAAATAAAAATTGGGAAGAATAAATTTCAGTTAATCCATTGACTGCATTGTGACTCTGAATTACTCTGTAATTCATGCTGTGGTGTTTGATATGTGCTGTTTTTCCTTCCTGCCCCTGGATCCTAAGTAATTTTTATGACACACAGTGTGTGTTGGCGCTCAGCTGCTAAGGACTTTGCATCCACTGTGCTGTCACAACAATGCTGAAACTAAGCAGTAACTTTTCTGTGATTCACAGATAACAGGTAGTATATTTACTTTCTGCTTGTGTCATGCTTTATCCATTAACTCCCACACCATGTGGCTAAGCTACAAAAGTATTTATAAACAAAGAATGCCTTCCTTTCCACAGAGCAAATATTGCATTGTTGTTGGTTGGCTTTTTTTTTTTTTTTTTTTTTTTTTTTTTTGGTTTGGTTTGGTTTGGTTTGTGTGTGTGTGTGTTTAATTATTATTAATTGCTCTTTAATTTTTATTTAATTTTATTTTTCTCTGCCACTTGAACTTCGTATATTGCAGGGCTTCAATAGTATTTGATTTAAAGCAGAAGTCAGGACTCTTATTGTTAACACTCAGTGATGCTGTTGCAGGCCTTGTTTTCATATACACTGCACTGCGGCCCCATATGCTTTAGTTGTGACAAATTTTTGTGCCATGCTTCTTGGTGATTAGGTGTATATTCATTAATATCACTGAAGACACACTTTGTAAATACACAGTTGATTCAATTTCCCTGCACAGCCTCATCTGCAGAGCCTCAGCATCTTAACCAGCATGTGTCTCTGATAATTGGATTTCTTTTGGCATCGGTACCAAAGCTGGTGTTGTGTGGGAGAGTGGTGCAGGCTGTTCTCTTAATGTGAGAAGAAACACTGAATTCAGCCTCAGCGTTAGCAGTTAACTTCTGAACTACTCAATTTCTTACTTCTTCCCAGAGCCTTTAAACAAAAGCTATGCTCTGATTCTATGGCTAGAAGTTATTTCACTGTATGTTGCCTTGCCTGGGCCAGAACTACCAAAGATCTCATCTTGGCCCTAACTGCAGAAGGCAAGGTCACTGCTTTGTAAAAATGTCTTTTGGAGAAGCAATGACTATGGGGAGGAAAAGGGAGCTAAGAAAATTGACTACAGATCACAAATCCATCGGAGTCTCTGTCTCTGTCTCCTCTCCTAACTAGTAAACTATGTACTACTCTTGCCAATCCTTTGAACAAACTGATTTCTACCTGCCTGGCTTTGTACTAAGTCTCATCTTCAAAAATATTGCCTATCTACTTGAAAAGGGACTTTGGAATTTTCTTTATGACTCTGGACAACAGCTCTGTAATTTCTTGTTCACTAAAGGAGTATCTGTACTCCTGACCCTGCAACCATTCTTATTCTTACAAGATTTCTTTCAAGTATTTTATGCTCTGCAGTTAACTATAACTTCTTGACCTCAACATGCTTTATTAAGTAATGACATCAGCCACATACCAGTGAATGAGACTCCTTTCATTCTCTTTGGTACATCCTTTACTGCCGAACTGGAATGTATGTTGGGAATGGCAAAGTGTCAGAACTCGGAGCAATTCTCCTTTCTTCCTGATTCTTTTGTCCATTTGCTCTCCTAAGATGGGTCAAGATCCTTGATGCCTTAAGGTTCAGTCCAGTCATCCAACTCGAGCTCACTTTATAGCTCTTAGATTATTGGCTACTGTAGAATAACCTTAAAAACAACTGTTACCAGTTTAGGGATTGGTTCGGCCCGGTTCCATGACTAGTGGGGCCACAGGATTTCACAAAACCCACACCTCTGGAGAAGGGAAACAGGGGACCCCGAAATAATTAGGAAAAAAACAAAAAACAAAACAAACAACAACAACAACAAAACAGTATTCTGGGGAATTTAGTTTCTTCTCTTTGCTGTGTGGACCTGGGGCATTAACACTTTAGTCCCCAGTACACTACATGATGTGATGATATGGAATACTGATGATCATAAAACCATGACAATATCTTTATATTAATATGGACTGTAGTTTACAAAGACATCATAAAAATTATAGAATATAAAAGGACAGACTGACTAAATTTAGTTACGAGTAAGTAACTGTACAGGTTAGAAGAGTCAGGAATGAAAGATGAGCCAGACAAAAGCCAACAGACTAGCTCAGTTATATATCAAATAGCTTAATTTTTTTAACAGAATAAAATGACTGAACAATAGATGTTTGTTATGCACAAATTAGAATAACCTCGTATTAATAGTAACCAATTATTTTGTACTAAGACAATCTAATATATTAGCAGTAAGAAAATAATTGAGACATTTACACAAAGATACTGCTCCTGTGCTCTAAAACTTGTACTTTTACCAGCCTTCCCATCTGTAAGATGTTCCAAGAACAGCATTGGAATATAATGTTTTGTATCTGGGGAAGTTTGACAGGATTTCATCCCAAATACATTGATAACATTTTAATATTCCTCACAGTAAAATATACTGTTTTCAGTACATCTGATCTTTTTTCTTATCAACAGGAGATGCAATCACAAATTTTGTAAGCTCTTATATATATCTATGAGTATATATATTTAAACAAATACCTTATGTTTTCTCTTTGTTTTTATGAAGTCTGCTCCAAAAGTAATGCTTTATATTTTATTATGTTGACCCACAACATCAGAGGTGCACACTGTTGGTATAGCAGTAGAGGTTGAATCATCCTATCAGTGTTCCGTTACATTTAGTTGCCATGTGACAGATAGCAACAGAGTTCAATAGAATGGTATCTGGGATTGAAATGCATATGAAGCAAAAGTGTGTAGCTGAATTCCTCCACACAGAAAAAATTTCACAGGGGTGTGAGGTTCGGGTATGTGAAAGACATGAGAATCATGATTGCCTCTGAAAGCTGGGGCAAAGAACTTGTTGAGAAGGCTGAAATGCCTTCATGCCTGTTGTGGCCATTTCTTCTTTCTCATTTATTAGTGGTGGCACTCTCTTTGTCCTGTCTCTTCTAACTAGTGTAGCTGTATAATCCCTTGTTTGTTTGTTTTCTCTTCTTTTCTTTATTTCTCCTTGGGTTTCCTGATCCCATCTTTGCATGTGTGGACAAATTCCCCTTATTCTTCCTGGGTGGAATGCCCCTGTACATGTCCATCTTTTCCCTCATTTTGACCAGCAGGTCCTTGTCCTATACTGGGGGACTGAGAGCTCTGTCTCACTCCAATTTGCAGGAGGGAGGCAAGGTTCTTTGATATGTGTATACCCGGCGTGAGATTAAGAAGCAACGGTCCAAATGTAGGTCCAACCAGTTTATTAAAGTCCTAGCTGTTTTAGGGAGATGGGGAAGGGAAGGTGGGCGATAGGAAAAGTAGGAAAAATAAGCAAGGAGTCTGTAGAGAGCAAAAGAGATAGTCACCACCGTGGGTCCAGCGAGGTACACCGTAGGTCCATTGATTTCAGGAACTCGTCTGATCACCGCGGGGGATGGGAGAAAGTCAGGAAGCTCCACAGCAAGCTGGCCTTCCGAAGAGGTTCTCCCCTCAGGGAATTCTCCGTCAAAGGTGTCTTTGGGAGTTTGTCTCCCGAGTCAGTCTCCAAAGTTCGTCTCCAGTTTAGTGAGGATCTTTTATCCCCCATTTCGGTGGGGTTGTTTTTCTTTCTTCTTTGAAGTTTGAGGATATCTTGAACAATCACTGAATATCTAAACAAGCATCTTCTGAAGGCAAACACTCTTTGTAAAATGGTTTAAAACCAGCTTTTGTGACATTCCTGGCCCACAGCTAAGCCAGCAGGGGTTGGTGGTGCCTCTGTTTGCCAGACACAAGCATTATCGCCTTCTGCAGTGGTCAGCTCCTTCAAGCAACACCCCTGAAAAAGACTGCTTGTCCTGTCTCTGCTTATCTTTGCAATCATAAGCAGAGATGGCACAATAGCAACCACCATTCACCCTCCTAGATAGTTAGCAGTCGCCAGTCAGAGTCTTATTATCAGAGAAACCTCATGAAACAAGCTTTGAGACAACAAAAGAAAACCAGATCTGTCCTTCACAAGCTCTTGCTCTCTCAGAAAGTTATTCTTAAAGAGTTGCTGTTCCATATGCTGGTCATCTTTGAAGGCTCTCAGCTAATTCTAGATAGATCTTCTAAATGTGTGTTTGAGAAGAGAGCTGTGGAAGACACATGCATGGGCTAAGAATCAGTACAGACCTGGGATTTTTTGATCCCTTGGAACTAGTCAGGCCCTTTGATCTGTTGTAATGTGGACAACATCTAAGAGAGAATCTTACTCCACTAAAATACTTACGGATTGCTTAGTTCTTTATATATCAGGGGGGTCACATGAAGAACTTCACTAATGATGGCCTAATTTTCTCAAAAAGAAAGCAAACGATGAGGTTGAAGGCTTGCACCTGTAATAATCTGTCTTATGAGACTTGATGTTTCTTTGTATTCTTTTTCTAAATTTCCTTTCATTTAAGCTAACTACCCTCTTTTTTTCTCTTAATTTTGATATGCTTTAAAAGGCCTAAGTTTATTTTACCACTTTTTGTTTTTCATTATCTTTAAATTCATTTCTCTGAACGTGTATACCTTGTTTTCCCTTTTCTGTTCTTACGTTTATAATTCCTTGAAGATTAAATGTAGTCTTTTTAAAATACTTCTTCCAACTGTGCTCTGAAAGTTGGGAAATTGTTGTGAAAATAATGTGATCGTTCTTCTTGAAGTTGAATTTTATTACATATGTTGAAACAAACCTTAATATTACATATGATTTTGTTGTATGCTAAAGAAATCTATCATTTTGTTGGAAAAAAAAAAAAAATGACATCTAGTGATTAAAACATTCAGACATTCATAAATTGTCACTCTAAGTTGAAAAGCTCATACAAAAGCAATCTGGGATGTCATCTTTAAAAGTTAAATAGTCTATAGTAGAGAAAATATATATCTTTTTAACAACATGTGAACAATATGAAAATATTATACCTTATGATAGATGTGTGTTCAATTGCACAAAGGAGCTGGTTGCTACATTTACTTTTGCAAATGCTTCTACTAAGCCTTTTATTGTAAAGGGACGAAGGCAGAAGACCATGTTTTATTAAGTCTTAATTATTTTATATAATGGAAACTTTCTTAAATAGTCTTTCAAATTATCAGCTTCAGCAGTCACAGTTCCTTCCCTATACACAGAACATGTATATATACAATAAGATTCTTAAATAGAATTCTGAACAAGGTCTGTCTGAGCTGGAGTTCATACCGCCCTCCCCCAACCTCCCCAACCTCCCCTCACCCCCCCTGCCCCCTCGTTTCCCTTACCCCCCTCCCCCCCCCCCCCCCCCCCCCTTGCTACAAAGCCCATACAATTCTGTTCTTTGCAGTTGTACTTAGAAGAGAGTTGATATCACATCAGTAGTTTAGATATTGATGAGGAGGGTTAGCACAACATCAGGGCTGTTTGTCCAGATCCCTCTTCTCAAAATACCAATGGGATGAAGGTAAGTAAGAGGTGGAGAAGAGACATGTATGGGACAGCTGACCAACACTGGCCAAAGATACTGTATCATGTCATGCTCAGCAATAGAAGTTGGGAAGAGAAGAACTGGAGTTCTCTAATTGTGTTTTTCTTCCTGAGTAATTGCTACATGGATGCCCTGTTTCACAAGAAGTGGAGACAGCAAATAGAGAATGTTTTTCTCTGCTTGTGCTTCCACATGACCTTGCTTTTGCTCTTATTAAGCTGATCATATCTTGAACCTGAAAATTCTATTTTTCCCTTCCCTTTCAATTTGAACCAGCAGTATGCCCAGGTGTCCAAGAAGGCTAATGTTGTCTTTGCTTGTTTCAGAATTAGTGGATCCAGTGGAACTAGGCAGGTAATCCTCCCCCTGTGAGGATTTGAGTAGTGTGTTCTATTTTGGCTCCTCACTACAAAATACTGAGACTCTGGAAGTATATCCAGAGAAGGACAATGAAGCTAGTGAAGGATCTGTAGCACTAGTCTTATGAGGAGTGGCTGAGAATTGGGATCATTCAATTCTGAGAAGAGGAGGCTCAGGGGGAAATGTCTCTCTCTCTACAACTACCTAGAAGGAGTTTGCAACAAGATGGGGTCAGCCACTTCGATCAGGTAATTAGTGACAAGATGAGAGATACTAGCCTCAAGTTGAGCCTGAGGATGTTCAAGATGGATACTAGGAAAAATTTATTCTCAGAAAGAGAGGTAATACATTGGAACAGGCTGCCCAGGGAAGTGATAGAGTTATCATCATCCTGGTAAGTGTTCAAGAAATATGTAGATGTGGCACTGTGAAGCATGGATTAATGGATATGGTGGTGATGAGCTGACAGTTGGAATAGATGACCTTAGTGGTCTTTTCCAAATGTAATGATTCTATGATTTTCTTCCTGCTGCCCCCAACACCATCTTGTTGAAGAGAGGGAGTGAGAGAGTGTGCAGTACTAAGCTGCCTGTCATTGTTAAACCACAACAGGTTTTAGCTAATGTAAATAGTAACTGTTGTAATCAAAAAGAGCTGGATTTGTTTCACCAGCAGCTAATGGATTTCCGATTTAAGCATTATTTTACTCTCATATAAACTGCCCAACATATTAAGTACTTTTTTATCATAAAATCAATATGATATTCTAAAAATTGCATTTTATTGCATTTGTCTACAGATAAAGTAACTTGAATGTCTCAGCACTGTTTAACAGTCAGCCATTTAGCACTTTAATTTGAAATCGATCATTACAGATTCATTTTGTCTCACTACAACTATTTGTAAACATTATCCTCGCTTTTCTTGTATCTTCATTAGTACCCTGTCATCTTCACATTAGTCTGTAACCTATTAGTCAGTCTAAGGCATCAGCAACAGACCTTTCATTAGACTCCCACTGATAAAGTGAACTATAAGTTAGCAACTGAGGTAACTGATTGCACTAAAATGAATCATTGATTAAAAATTACTTGAAATAAAGAGACTCAAATACTGGAAAATACTTCTTTCTCTTCCCTGCAACTAGGAGCAAGTGTTCAGTACTCAGACACATAACCAAGACAAATTATCGTGATAATATAATAATAATATAATAATCAGTAAAACAATCAATATCATTAGTAAATAGATTAGGGCAAGTGTTGCTAATATCTCATTTCAGACTGTTCAACATGTACAGTTCATCTGAAACAAAAATATATTTTTGTTTGGATTGTATAGTGTCCATTACAAGAGAGCTCTAGCAGCTACTTTGGTTCAAAACAGTTTTACCATGAGAAAGGAATCAAATGAATCATGGTTTCCTAAGGATCTAGATGTTCTGCCTCTCTAAAGATTTTACTCCACTGTGGTCTTTTAATAAGGTTTTTTAATAAGAGGGTTCAGTTCATAAGCCCTTAAAAAAATATTCTTATTTCTTTTTTGTGTCTTTTGCTAGCTGGGAAAATGAAAGCATTCATCTGTTTAAGATCAGTGTTGTGGTTGGCTAGCAAAGAGCATAGCCAGTCAATTCCTAGTTGTCCCTTAGGGAAGGCATAATAAATTCCCTATAGTTTACTTATTTCCCTATTTTTCTCAAAACCTATAGAAATTTAATCTCTTTCAGATCTCTACTTTTCTGCAAAATTTGCTTGGAAATGCTTGATTGCATCAAAATTGTTTTCAAGTGAGAGGGGATAAAATGCTACTAATTTCCTTAGGAAAATGACTTCAAAATAATAAATTTTTCTGATGTATCTGTTTACTAGTGCTGAAGTTGCCATTAAACAAACAAATAAATAAATAAATAAAATCTTTGTATCAAAATGGAAGGAACTACACCATTTTTCTACAGTAGATTAAGTTTAGGCCCTGACTTAAACAGGATCTTTACAGTTAAACTGAGGCATGTCAGGACACCTCCTGTGGGTAAGACTGGAACTTCTTGAACAGAAGTTTGCCATTTTTGCAACACTTTCACAGAATCACAGTATCATGAGTTGGAAGGGACCTTAGAGATCATCGAGTTCAACTCCCTGGATTCGAGCCTCCTGTGTAGCAGAGCAGTACTTCTATCAATTGCACCACAGGGGGGATTTGAACCCAGGCCTCCGGTGTTGCAAGCAGCACTTCTACCACTGCGCCATGATTTGATTCTGATTTGAAGAAAACCTGTACGTGTACTCAAGTACAACATGACTCCACATGCAAAAAAGGCTATGATGCACACAAATTCCTTTCTACTACATTTTCTGAGTAAAGAAAGCTAAGATTATGGGCTGCAAATGAGATATAGCAGTTCCATGGTGTTTAGGACAACCTGGAGACCAGGTTATTTGATACAAGTACCAGTGGAAAGAGAAGTGATAGACAATTACTTCGAAGTAAAAGGGGGAAAAATGGTTTTTGACTCAGAAAGATATAATAAAGAATAGCATTAATTTTCTCCTTCCTCGAGAAGAAGTAAACTTTCTCTGTCCTTATTCATGTCTCTTTAAAAACAAAACAAACAAATAAACAAAAACTGACCAAATCCAATCAGATCAAATCAGAATACATAACTTAGTTCAGAAACAAGTAGCCTAAATTCTACAGATCTGATCAAATCAGAATTATTGTAGCCCAGAAAAGGCATATTTTGAAATGATTGTAGTTATGCTACGAAGACCATGAAACACTTTTTAATGGTTAAATAGCTGGAGGGAAATTCTGAGTTTGCAGAAGTTAATAACAGCTTTTCCTCAGACTTCAGTAAGGTCAAAATTTTACCCCCAGCATGCTCTGATCTTTGCTTAGCACACTCTTCATAACCATCCCAAAGTGACGTGCCTTCATTCCTCTTTTTTTCATCTCCCATTCTTATATTTTGTTTTGATTGAAGTACTGCTAGAGAAAAGGACCATCCATGCTGAGAACACTTAAACTTCATGTCTAATTTCAGGGATTATATACAGCTGAAATGTCAGTTGTCTAGGCAAAACAAAAGACAGTGATCTCCTGAAGACCTTTTTGTTTGGGTGAGACCATGACTGCACTAAGTAAAGGAAGAACAAAGTGTGGTTACTAATTTATTTGTTGTAGATGCTAACGAGGCTGAACCTTGTAGTATTCGGAGGGGGTAAACATATAGGCGGTAGCGGGGCTTCTTCGGGATGTGACGGTGATAATAGCCCCCCCGTTTCCGTCTCATGCCCTATGATGTACCCCTGGCGCGCATTTCAAACGTGTGCCCTAGGGGGCGTAAACGAAGTAGTAAGGTATATAAGGTGTTGATTACTCCTAATAAACGCCATTTTGCCACCTTTCTTGATGAGTCACGGTGGTCCTTTTGGCCCTAGCGGAGGTTTCGCTAGAATCTGGGAAAATAGGGGGTTTGAATTATATTCGTGCACGGCAACATTTATTTATGTTTTTTATCCTTCAAATATATTTCTTATATTGTTCTTTTTCATGTGGAAACTTCTATAGATTTATAGCTCATCATTAACATTTATACATTTAAATATGTGGAGAGACAGGACTGTAGCGTAACCACAGCTTTACTTGGATATTGAAAAGCCATGAATATCTAAATCTCTTAATGTGCAACAATACTTTTAGGTTTTTTTAGGTTTTTGTTGCTGTTGTTTTTTTTTTTGTTGTTTTTTGTTTTGTTTTGTTTTGTTTTGTTTTTTTTGTTTGTTTGTTGGTCTTTTTGTCTTTTACATGAGTGTTGATAATATTTGTTAGAATGAAGACTGCTTTCAAATTAGCAAAACTCTTAAATAATGTTCTCTGGTGCCTGTGCAGTTTTGCCTTACACCATGATAAAGGCTGTGTATGTGGCAGACTCTTGTTTCCAGTTACAGAATAACACTGAAGCATCAATTTCTTTGCCAATTGGAGCTGGGTCAGTAAATTGCAAAACAATTAATTACAAGATACTAGGACATATATGAACAGCAGTAATTAGCTACTGACATTGTGAGAAGTAGGACTTTGTTCCCCACTGCTTGCTACAGAGTCCTTCAATTTCTGGTGGAGGTAGGGGGCACCAGACCTCCACTTCTACCTTAATCTAGTAATAATAATGTTGTGTTTATTATTTATTTTTTGTGGCAGTTCATCTGCAAGTGTTTTTTTCTAATAGAAGAGATCATTTTTTAAAATCATGTTTATCTTCCTATCTCTCTCACTCAACTTTTATTTAAAACAAACTTCTTTGTGTTGGATGATCTGTATGTGTAACAGGGCTCAGGAATTCATTCTGAAAATGAACATCAGCTTAACAATAAGGCTTAAAGCCTTAAAGCTTTGATATCCTGATTTATTTGTAACTAAACAAACTAAAAATAGAGGGTAAATAATGCTATTATAACATTTTCTCGAATAACTTCTGCATAATGCTTTATTTGTCAGATTTCAGATGGGCGCAACATTCTTATACCTACATAATACAGTATTGTTAGCATGTTCATTACTGCGTTCACCTTCCTTGTTTACTCTGATGCAAATTGTCAGGTTGTTCAGCACATAGTGTTAAAAGGAGTTTTGACACTATGTTGATATGAATTCTCACATCTTACTCCATTTCTCAAACTGTCTTCTTTTACTACTCCTGCTGAACAGTTTCTATATTTCAGACTCAAATTCTGTATCTACTTCTCACTGGTAGTCACTAATTATCAGTTAACAGCAATTTGTTTAAGAAGAACATTACATATTTATATTTTTTCTGCTTCAAGGCTTTCTTTTTTCTCTCACTCAGACAAGTCTGTTAGTAACAGTGATTAACAACTAGCCAATGTTTGGTTTTATTTTTGTTTTACTCACTGAAAATTTCAAATATTTGACTATTATTTTGCGTTCATAAGCATTTCTGCTTATAGAATCAAAGTAATAAAAGTCTTTGCAGCATATTTGTTTAATTGTAGCAAATGGAATATTTATCGGCCATATATGGCAAGTCTTTGCAATGGGAGAAAAAAATCTAGGAGCTGCTTTTATATATGCAATAAATTACATTATATTTCTATTCTGAGTCTGTTTTGTCTGTGACAGAAATTGGCGAGTCCTCACCTCAAACCACAAACTTTATGTTGACCATATTTTCTCTTGTTGTTCTTTTGAGGAGGGAAAGTGATAGAGCAGTGCGGTGGAGCTAAGCTGGTGTGAAACCACCATAGCATGTAGTTTCTTAGGAAAAAATTTAGTCATCTCATGGATTCAAAGATTTATTTTCAATATCTATCACAGTAAAGTCACCAAAAGAAAAACTCACCTGATGTACAGTCTGGTGTCCATTACCATAAATAATATATCATTTGTTTCTTTTGTGGTTATTAATGGAAACCAAGTACATAATCATGAAATTAGTACTAAATCGTTATTGGAAGCAAAAATACCATTTACAGTAATAATCCGCTCCAATAATGACATAAGAACAAAGTGAAAAGAACTGAACAGAATTATTAGCAAGATCATTCTAACATTAGTGGAATATTTTGATTGGAGAAAAACAAGATAATCCTCGACAGTTTTGTTATTTAGTCGATTATCTCATGTAGTAAATTCAGCCTCACATTACTCAGATAGTATTGTTTGCCCAGCACAGTACTGAGAACAGTACAAGTCAGTTATGCTCTGAGGATAAAAAGACAGGAGATCAGCAAGTTTGATTCACAGTAATACTTCTGTTCTTTACAGAAATGTTGAGGAAAAAAATGGATTTTCGTGAAGTAGAAACACAGACACAAGTCTTTCAATTATTTGCTGCTGGGCTGCAGAACTATCAGCTGAAAGCTGAGACCTATGTACTGGTTGCCCACAATGGGGTGCTGGCAGTGAGGATTGCAGGGATCCTCCAGGAGGAGAGGTCAAGGCTGCTTGGCATTGGACATAGCCAGTTCCATTGGCTCCAGTGACCATATCACAGGCCCAGGCTGGGACAAGCAGCCAAGATGGTGGTGCCTTGGGGAAAGTATCTTTGAGAAAGTGCAGAAAATGCTTGAGCAATCCCATGCTGGTGAAGACATTTCTTTGTAAAATCCATATTGGAGCATGATATTTTTTTCCTAGAGGAAACCGCTGAGGAGGAGGAGAACATGAGGAGAAAGTGGCAAGGAAGAAGTAGCAGCAGAGAGAATCTGCTCTGATCTAACCCTCTTGTCTTCTCAGTAATGCTTGGGCTGCAGAAAGTGGAGGTGAGGGAAGTGAAAAAATGAACTTGAACCTGGGAAAGATTAGGGAGAAAGGTACTGTTTAGATGTTGTTTTGTTTGTTTGTTTTGTTTTGTTGTTGTTGTTGTTTCTCTCTACCTACATCTATTGCAATTGACAATGAAATAAATTAATTTTATGCAAGATGAGATGTCCTGACAGTAACAGGTAAGTAATCTTTCCATGTTTATCTTGATCCATAAGCTTTCTCATCCTACTTTCTCAATGTCCTGTTGAGAAGAGGGAGAGAGTGGCTAGATGGGATTTTAGCCCTTAGCCAAGGCTAACACACCACAAAGCCATACTTACAATACAGGAAAATAAATAAATAAATATATATATATATAAATAAATAAATAAATAAAAGGCGTAGAGGGGTACAAAAGAAGCAGATCTCCTTTCCTCTTTTACAAAATATTACTTCTTTCTCAGTACAGCACTGCAAATAAAATCTCTCATAGTTTCCGTAGCATTTTTTTTTCTTTTTTATATTTAAGCTTGTATGTGTCTCTGTATATATGCACCTGAGCACAGGCACAGACAGAATAGTGGAACTGGGAGCACAGAGAATGCATTTACAAGTTCAGAAACTGCTTATTGATCCTACAGAATAATAGGTGTAATGCTAGGGAAAGCAGCACTAGTAGAAACTGAAAATATGCTTGTTTGCTGTGAGTGCAAATGGTTTCCCAAAGATATCTGATGTGATCATGTAAGCAAAACATTTTCCATGTTTTCAACAGGATCATTAATGGATTTTATTATTATTTTCACATTCCACAGAATCTTAAATCTGTAACTGAATGGAAAACATCAGATTCATATTCAGTAATGAGCTGTTGACTTTAACAGAGAAAAAATGAACTGATGAACTATGCCATTATGTACAGTACAGACCTCAAGACAGCCTAGCACAAGCTAATACTCTTTGGAAAGGTTATGTTGTACCTCAGGTAATGTCAGAAATCTCTTTTTACTCCTGGTTAAGAAACTTTGGTAATATAAGCCATTGAGGAGTGTATGTCCACAACAGAGTGAAGAACATGATTTCTAGTGTTACAAAATGACATATAACAGCATAGGTTGTACTTTCTTTTGAATATACTTGAACATGGGAATGTAATACAAATGTAAAAAGTCACAAACATGTAGTGCTGGGAAACATGAAAACTGAAGTGTGTCTTAGCCTTTGATACAGAAAAATATTGGACATTAGGGGAATCAGAAGATAGTCTTCAACTCTATTTTCTGTTGAAATGCATATTAATATTCTCAAGTTTCTTGTTAACAAAATAAAATTTTCCATTAATAATATTATATATAATATATATAATATATTTAATATTAGTAAAAGCACTATAAATATTTTTTCCAGATTTTCTGTACTATACATATATCTTTGTATTATTTATTTATTTTAATAATAAATAAATGAATAGACTTATTAATAAAAATGAAAATAAAGAAAAATCTCTAGTGGAGAAACATTTTGAAGGAAATTTTTCATCCTGCTGTTTCCCCCCAAATTTCAGATTTATTTTCATTTTGAACTCAAAAGAAACACACTGGGAATGGTGCCTATTCACAGTACACAGTACATTTAATCATCTGGGCAGGTCTTTTCTTTGTTTTGTTGTTTGTTTTTAACTTAGAACTCAATCAGTTATTAACAGGTATTGTTCCTTCTGGTGTGGATCTACTTTTTACTGGACACGTAAATGAAATTAGAAATTCTCTCATCTCTCTTTTTATGAACAAATTTGTTATTTCTTTCCACAGTGCCACTTCATTTCTGCATGTGCCTGCTCCAACTTCTCATTGGAGCAACCTTCAACCTATTTAATTTTTTACAGCAAATTTAACATCAATGCAACTAGTTACAGATCATACTGGAAGCTGTGTATTGACCAAATAAAATAAATAAATAAGCTTAAATGCTGTTTGTTTGTTTTTTGTGTGTGTGTGTGTGTTTGTTGTTTTTTTTTTCCTCCTCTCTAATGCATTAATGTACTTTAGTAGATGTTTAATTTGCCTATAATTTTTTTTTATTTACCTTGGTTTAACCTGACAAGATAGTAATTCTAAGGGAGTAATTGATCTCTCAGGTAAAACATGCACATGATCTTCTACTAAGTAGAAGCAAAGAACTTGTGAAGTACAGCTTCTGATTTTGTAATCTGTTTCATATAAATCACTTCAGTGGGCAGCGTCCTCACAAAGCCTACCTGTATTAATATTTGCCACATTGTCATGTATTCGAGCATTATCTCTTAGCAATGAAAATTAAGTTCAAGTAACAATCTTTCATGAATTTGTATAATATAATATTTTCTAGTAATTAGCATCTGAAGTAGTTCATCTATGTTATCACTAAATTCTGCACATAGTGAAAAATGGAAAACCATAATGTTCTGGCCTGTAATTTCATCATAAATTTGTGCATGCTGTAGAGTCGATGACATTCAGAAACTGTATTAACCTTTGGAATAAAGTGGATTGTCAAAGCAGTAACAGCTAAGGCATATGTATCACCTCTATCTGGCAAGGTATGGAAAATGTACTCTCATTCTGAGCCCAAGCAATGTAGCAAAACATTTCAGTTATGCGTAACAGGATGTGCTTAGCCTGCAACATCCATCATATGCAGGTAAATCTTAACAATTTACACCTACATTCAAAACAAAATTAATGGATCTTTATAACAAGGTAGAAAGCTACCAAGTTCTGAAATAGCTTCAAGTAGAAAAATGGTTCATCACCAGCTTGTTCAATAGGTTGACACAATAAAGAAATACAGCAATAGATGTACTCTGAAAATTTTCAAGGCTACTTTTACTCTCTTTTGGTCTGTGTTAGATCTTACCAACAGCAGTGTCTTTTTATTTATTTTTTTTAATTAATTTTTTGTGGTTTGTTTTGTTTTGGTTTGGTTTTGGTTTTTTGTTTGTTTTGTTTTGTGTTTTTTTTTTTGTTTGTTTGTCAGGGAATAGAGTGCTTTTCATCAGTACTGAAAAACAAAATATTTTAATTAATGAAGAACCAAGATAGTAATCAGGAGGATTTAAGCAAATTAGTTGCTGACTACTTCTTTTGGCAGGTATACTCCACAGAATCTGCCATCAAAGAGACAGAAACACCCTGAAATATGAACATTCTAATTCGACTTTAAACAGTGAAGGAAACAAGAAAAATCTGAGTCTCATCCTGTCTTATACAGCACAAAGGTAAACTTTTCTCCCTTAGCAACCACACTGCCTGGAAGAATAACAGGTGTTACCAGGTCTAGCTTTAAAGAGCCCACTAAGAAAGGTGGGACTTTCAGTAAAAGAAACAGAATTGAAATTTATTGCTGAATGACCTTCCAAGGTGAGACAAAATAGTTAATGCCTAGTTAATTCTAAATTGTTTTCTTCATTCAGGGATGGGGTAGCTATTTCTTCCTCTGTGGATAGTCAATGGTTATAGCACACCATATACACTTCATCTTTTTGCAAAAAAGAAATCACAAAAAATAACAGTTAACCAACCAACCAAACAAAAAACAACAACAACAACAAACTCCACTATTTTTAAAAAGTAGCTCTGACAACCTCTTCAGATATTAAATACCTGCAAATTTGATGTCAAATCACTGGCTCAAGTATTTGCACACCTACTGTTAAAAGATAAGTGTCATTTCAGCTTTTGCAGATATGTTTATCTATATGACTTTTGTATCTAAAATTGCTGGATCTTGTGAACAACCACCATAAAATATTTTCAAATCTTCTTAATTACAAATATTTAAGAGCTTTCTTTAATATATATATATATATAATTTATTTATTTTTATTTTTTAGAACAGAAGAAGTCAAAGGCTTTTAAAATCTATTATTTCTTGAGAAAAGTGAACAGTTCAATCTTCCACAGAACTATAGCTTTTCTTAATTATCCCTGTGTCATGATGTTTGGCTGTAGTCATAAGAAAAGGAAAAAAAAAAAAAAAAAAAAAAAAAAAAAAAAAAAAAAAAAAAAAGTGTTATAAATGAATAAAACTTTGTCTTCTGTTATTATTGTTATTATTATTATTACTATTTTTTCCAATAAGATACTCAATAACTCAGTAAATATTTCCATCTTTATTTATTTATTTATTTTTAAAGATCCCAGAAAATAATTTGGTAATCAAATTATTTAAATAAAGTCGCAACCTGCAGTAGTAAATCACTAGCACTGAGCAACAAAAATTATGGAAAGGAACATCGACTAATTGACTGGGAGACAATGATTAGTCATCTACCTCTAAAGTATGAAGAAAGAAACTGCAAACTCATCAAATAATTAAAACACTTCAAAGCTGTTCCCATGTATTATTCAATGGCAAATATAAATCAGTGCTATGCAATTGCTCTAAATTTCCTTGGATATTTTTATTAGGTTAGGTAATACTAACTTTTGCCATTTAGAAATGTCCTTTAGCCTTGTACAAAGATGCATATTTGCACCTGGGATCAAATAATCTATCATGACTAGATCATAACAAAGAAATTAAGATAGCCTTTCCCACCTCTACCACAAATATTTTTCAAACCTTGAAACTTAAAGGAAATAAGAAGCAATTAGAAGAAATGGTTCACACCCTGTACTACATTATTGTCTCTTTCTGTTCTGCACTGCAGTGTTTCTGTAAAACATCAATCTAACAACTGTTACGAACATAAATACATGATTTTCATTTGGAAAAAAAAAAAAAACAAAACAAAAAAACAACAAAACAGAGTTAGATAGACAATCCCAAGATCAAAGATTCCAATTGAATACCAGATTCATCCACCACTTCCTGTATTGTGAAGGCCTGCTGACACAACCACCTTGTCATTTTGTTTCAGATGAATTTTGGTTTAGCTTTCATATTCAACCCTGTTTGTGTTGAAGAACACTACTCATGGTAAAGTAAAAATAGTTTATTTGAGGTCTGTTAAACATAATTGGAATAATTGTCATCTTTCATTTATATCTCACAGTCCATGGGATGAGAACATGTTTTGCTTTATAACTTTCTATTCAGTTACTTTTAATCTCCCCTTTAAATAGGCCCAGTTTACCCTTCTGCACCTGAAGTATTCTGAAATGATATAGTAACTAATCCACAGAACTGCAGTATTAATTCTTTAACTCCTATTGCACTGCATGATGTTATGATGTGGAATATTGATGAAAACCATAAAGCATGACAATACAGAACGTTAATATCAATTAGTGACAATCATGATTGGTTTTGTATTAACTACAATAGAATCTTAAGCAGAGTCCATTATTTAGTTTTTAACAAAAGCCTGTAATGCAACAGTTCACATTCTGAAAGTTTCATAGAGAGAAAAAAATCAGCAACCTAATACTGAGTACTTTCAACACATCATAAAAAGGAAGGTGCAACGTTAAATGTAAAAAGAATGATTTGTGAAATTATAGACTTCTAAATGAAGAAAGTAATTAAATTTGCTGTATCTTAACTGGGGATAATACCAATATCCATAATACAAAACATCACTTTCCCATGTATAACATGCAGAGATAGATAAATTTAAATATTTTTACTAAATTCCCATCTTTAACAATACTTTGTAACAGTATATTAACTAATTCAATTGGAATTTAAATAAAGCGATTGGCTTTACTAATTCAGTGTGTTGAGTTTTCACTTAATTGAAAGTTTTATTGAATTTAACCAATATTAATCATTCTTATTCAGGAATACTGAGCAAAACCTACCAAATCTTCTTGTAGAAACCTGTTATCTTTCTTGCATGTCACAAGCATCCTGGATTGCTTGTATATAAAATCATGTGATTTCTTAATATCTAACCACTAAATACAATTTACAAAATGAGTGAGAAGTATTTTCTTCCCTCAATTTCTGTTTTTCTAAATATTTCTGAGTAGATTTTTCTCATCCAAATTTTAATTCATTTCTCTTTCTTCACATTCTTACTCAGATCTATTTAGCTGCACTATTTGAACTGTATATGGGGATATAGATTCCATTGGTTAAGAATATTAATGTTTGGTTTTCATTCTGAAAATGAAATCAACTTGAATATTTCAAGAAACTAATCAAAGTGATCCAAATCAGAGGAAAAACATTTCATATCTACTGAAGTATGTAATTCCCTTTTGGTAATGACAATTTATTTTTTATTGTGATTTAACAAAAAAACAGAAAGTTTACTTGAAAAGCATGTTGAAAATAAAAATCAAAACACATAATTCAAGATATATCAAAACACTGGACAGCTAAGTTCTTGCTAGTTAAAGGTTTGGCTGGAGGTTCAGAGGGGTGGTGAGTAGAGTTAATTTCAGCTGAAGACCAGTCACAAATTGTGTACCCCCGGGGCTGGTATTGGGCCCTATCCTCTTTATATCTTTACTGATGATTTGGATGAGAAAATTGAATGCACTCTCAGTAAATTTTCATGCAACACCCTTGTCCATTGATGCATCCCAGAAATAATGTAGTCAGAATGACCAGGGATGTGATCAACCCCTTCTAATCAAGTCTGACGAGGCCATACCTTGAGAACTGTGTTCTGTTCTGTGTCCCTTACTACAAGAAAGACATTAATGCACTTGAGCATGTCTTGAGATGGAAAATAAAACTGTTGAAAGGTCAAAATCTCTAAATCTTTGAAGCACAAGCTTTATGCGGAGCAGCTGAGGGAGCTGGAGATTGTTTAGACTGGAGAAGAGGAAGCTCGGGAGAGATCTTACCATTCTCTACAATTCCCTGAAAGGTGGCTGTACTGAAGTGGGTGTTGGCATCTTCTCCTGTGTAACTAGTGATAGTGATAGGACTAGAGGAAATGGACTCCAGCTGTGTCAGGGGAGGTCAGGCTGGATATTAGAAATATTTTCTTCACCAAAAAAGGGATACAGTATTGGAACAAACTCCCCAGGGTAGTGGTGGTATCACCATCTCTGGAAGTGTGTAAGGAAAGGGTAGGTATAGTACTTAGGGACATGGTTTAGTGGTCAATATTGGTGGTAGGTGGATAGTTGGACTAGATGATCTGAAACTACAGTTTTAATATTTTAGTCTCAACATAATTTTCTCCAGCATTTTTCAAAGCATTATTTTTAAAAAATATATGTAAATAAGTAGCATACTTGGGTGTAGTTTGATTTCTCTTACCTGGACAACTTTTAAGTGCAGTAGTGTTTATTTCCTTTACTTCTATATGCTGTTCCAGAAGTACATAATGTCTTCCCTAACACCCCTATGCAAGTGTGTCAGACACTCTAAAGGGCACAGATACAGAAAAACTTTCATTTCATCTTGTTGAAGAGAGTAATTCAAGCTATTGGTGTCTGAATCAGAAACTGAAACCAGCTTTGTTGCAAAAGTTCATATAGTCAGCTGAAAAATTATTAACATTGAGGACATGATCCTGAAGTCAAATATTTAAATTTCCCATTAAGAGATCCTGGAATATTGTGTCCAGTCCTGGGCTTCCCAGTACAAAAAAGACAGGGATCTCTTGGAAAGAGTCCAGCGGAGGGCCACAAAGATGGTGAAGGGCCTGGAGCATCTCCCCTACGAGGAGAGACTTAGGGAACTGGGTCTGTTTAGCCTTGAGAAAAGAAGGCTGAGAGGGGACTTGATCCAGGTTTATAAATACCTGAAGTGTGGGAGCCATAGTGGCGAGGCTGGTCTCTTTTCGGTAGTGCGTGGGGACAGGACTAGGGGAAATGGGCTGAAACTTCAGCATAGGAAATTCCGCATGAATGTGCGCAAGAACTTCTTTACAGTGAGGGTGACGGAGCACTGGAACAGGATGCCCAGGGAGGTGGTGGAGCTTCCTTCTCTGGAGATATTCAAGACCTGCCTGGACACCTACCTGTGTGATGTGGTGTAGGGAGCCTGCTTTGGCAGGGGGGTTGGACTCAATGATCTCTAGAGGTCCCTTCCAACCCCTACAATTCCGTGATTCTGTGATCCTAAAGGTTCCTTGAACCTTTAAAACACCTAAAAATTCCTTTGACTTAAACACTTCTTTTCATAAAATGCTTTGGGAGACAATGCCTTTTAGGTGCCTATCTACTGGGATACATCCAGTCTTAGTCCTTTGTTTGAAGAAAGATACTTAAAAAACACAGGACTGGTGCTGTTCCAGTCAGTTAACATTTATAGTTACCACTTTATTTTATTTTATTTTTTCCCTTTCTATCTCCACTCCATCTTTGTTGAGATGTGGAGAGAACACACATAACCAATACAATGTATTCGCATTCACCAAGATTTTCTAATAAATGTAATGTTCTTTCAAGTGAAGTAACTTTTGAATTGTTCTTTATTTATAATCATGTAAAACAATTTACTGTATGCTTTCACTTGTATGATGAGCTGACAGCTTTCAGAAAACTGTTGATACAGATTCCAAGGTTTCTTTCCTAGCTCATGTCTTCCCATCCAGAGTTCAGAAATGGGATATAGAATACTTTTTAGTAGATGCATCATCTATCATTTATTTTCATTGAAAGTCAAGAATTTGATATCACCTGAAAACCTGGAGATTTTCCCACACACTTCTATTCCAAGTCATTTGTGAAAATGTTGAATGAAGCAAGGCAAACCCTTTGAAGAACTGAATATATTATGTCCATTCAATCCCTCATCCACATGCTCTTGAAAACCTCCTCAAACACTAAAACATTTTGGAAGATAGGGGAAGAGGGTAGATTCCCTTTTACAGATGTTATACTGTTTCTAGCAGACTAGATTTCTACAAGTTTACAAGATTTCAGTGATTTTATCATCCATTACTGACTCCACCAACTGGATACTCAAGAAGAAAACAACACTCACCTGTCTGTAATTCTTAGGGTGAGTTACATCAGTGTCCTTTCAGTCCTCTGCAACTTCTGCAGTTTGTGATGACAAAATACAGATTTTGGCCTCTGCTTTTATAACTTCATTTTTGAGTTCCTTCAGAACTCTGTGGTCCATGTCAGGCAGTTCTGGTGATGCATTAACATTGATTTTTATTTGATATAAAACTTTCTTAAAATTTCTAACTTTTTACAAAATAAAAAAGTATCAGGTACAGAAATCACCCAACACCTCATTGTGTCTGATTTGGATGTATTTTTATTACCAGCTTGACACTCTTTTCATAGTACATAAAACAAGTTTTTTTTAATCTTATTAATTTTTTTTTTTTTTTTCATTACATTTGACTTGCTATATATGGACACATTGTAAGACATGAAGAAAGAGCTTCAGGTTGTGCTTACCTTTCACAGAAACCTCCATGCACAGTACCATGTAAGGCATAGACCTTGTGGACTATGTCAATTTCAATCGGAATCATTTTTGCATCTCTTTGATCTCTCTCAACTTTAAACTTAGATGAATTTAAACATTCCTCTCATATATTTTACTTTCCAGTCTCAGCAGCCTTACTTCATTTTTATTAAGATGCAGCTTGTCCTTCCTGTGGAGGCTATTTTGTTGTAATATGTTCCTCTTTCCTAACATCATAAATCCTTCATCTCTCTGGCACTATCACATTCATGAGTGGAGACACTTCTTTCCAGTCTGCCTCCTGGCCCTCAAATGCAGGACAGGAAACATTTTCACAGAATGCTATGGTGGAAATCTACACTCCTCCATATCATTAATGCTAACATAGAGTACGACTACTAGCTGTTTATGAACATCTTGAGAAGTTCACTGCATTTGCACTCAGCAGGCAAGTTACCATCCAGCCTTCTCAGAACTCATAAACCTTTCTGTCTATTTCTAAGTAAAATCTCCCACTACTAGTACTTGAAGTACTCTTCTGATGTGAGAACATCCTCTGTGTAATAAAAAGCACAGATCAGTGAAAAAAAAAAAATCAAAAAAAAAAATCCCCAAGTTTATCTTTTTGATCAGTGATGTTTTCATGTAAAATGGCAGATAATCCATCTTTAAGAATAATGCATGCAGTGACCTTGCAAAGCACATTCTGAGTATATTAATCTAAGCAAATCCCCTCAAGTTTAAAGAGGTCTAAGCCCCATATCTCTTTCTGAGTTTAGATGGCAGTTGCAAGGCTTTATTCAAAAGGTGAAGACAATGATGATGATTAGTAATTTGTTTAGTTTTTGTTGTTGTTTTGTTTTTTTTTGTTTTGTTTTGTTTTGTTTTGCTTAGGTAGTTGTCCACATCATGTGAAACAGAGGGAATGAAGAATATAGGCAAGAAAAAGAATGGGTCAAAGTAAAAATTGCTTAATTAATTTTTGCTTACACAAAAAAAGACGTGGAAGAATAGAGAAAGAAAACAAAAGAAGTGACACAGAGGTAATCACTCACTGCCTCCTCCAAAATTAACTTTATCTCAGCCAGACCCAGCACATAACAGTAAATAAGGAAGTATGCACATATGCTCAGAAGCATATGCATATAAAAATGTGTAGATTTATAGATTACTGAACAGGTATTCAGGTGTAGTAATCCATATAGATTTGTTTGGATGGGGGTTCAAAATTTTCTGTAAGCATTTTATGAACAATATGTTATGTTTATTAGAATGCTCATTAGAACTGAAAGTTCACAATAATGTATGAGTAGAAGAGTAGCCCAAAGTCTTGAATTTCTTTTCCTTTTGTCCCCATGGTCATGAAAAGTGTATTCATCAAGTCTAGAATATATACTATGTTGTCAAAGGTGTAACTATATTGAATGGTTCAAGATGACTCTTGTACTAAAATCTATTCACATTACATTTTTATATCAATATAAATTGTTCATATATTTCAAAATGAGAACCATTTGCTGGTAATTCTTTAGCAAAATGAAAGCTAAATTCATCAGCTATGTTCCAGTCTCTTTGAATAGTCCTCTGAGTTCTACTCAGATACAGCAATTGCTCCTTTGTACGAGATTTCTCTCCCATTGTACTCTTCTCTTAAATGAAAGTTACAACAATGTCTGTGACCTGCCTTTTAAGGTGTTTAATATATAAGGAGCACTGGCTAAGTCTCATTGCTTTGTCTGGGCCATTTACAGATGCTAATGAGTTCTCCTCTAGCACAAATGTGATTAGAAATGCAGTAGGTAAAGGAGATTGATCTTTGCAATAGTTAATGAAACTGCACTGAAGAGTAGGGGTGGGGGGTGGAGGGGAAGTGTTGCAGATCCAGATTTTGCTGCCCAAAGTGTTTCTCACCCTTGACAAACCACCTCATTTACTACGTGTATGAGTGATGTAGTATCATGAACCAACTTTATCTGAGCATAAAGGTTATGAAGATCAGAATGCAATGAGATTTTGGGTTGTTTCCACAGCTCTTCAACATGCTCTTATTGCTAACTATAGTGCGGCAATCAACCTTTTATGAATATTAGCACTGCAATTATACTTCCAGAATTCTTTGCTTGTAGCTTTACTGTTAAAGTGAGTTATATTTAGTCAAGCTTTGCTAATAACACAACTAAAAGCAGTATTAAGAATCAAACTGCAACACATGGGGAAAAGAAAGAAAGAAAGAAAGAAAGAAAGAAAGAAAGAAAGAAAGAAAGAAAGAAAGAAAGAAAGAAAGAAAGAAAGAAAGAAAGAAAGAAAGAAAGAAAGAAAGAAAGAAAGAAAGAAAGAAAGGAAGAAAGGAAGAAAGGAAGAAAGGAAGAAAGGAAGAAAGGAAGAAAGGAAGAAAGGAAGAAAGGAAGAAAGGAAGAAAGGAAGAAAGGAAGAAAGGAAGAAAGGAAGAAAGAAAGAAAGAAAGAAAGAAAGAAAGAAAGAAAGAAAGAAAGAAAGAAAGAAAGAAAGAAAGAAAGAAAGAAAGAAAGAAAGAAAGAAAGAAAGAAAGAAAGAAAGAAAAAAGAAAGAAAGAAAAAAAAAAAGAACAGAAAAAAAAATCTATAACTATACTATGCTTGCATAACTATAAGCAATAACTATTCCTCTCTAATAATGTAAATCTCTTGTACATGTTCCAGAGGTAGACAAACAAACAAGAAAAAATAATGTACTGGGGGTGGGGGGGAAATTAATAAAAATAATAGTGTAATAATGTCTCACAACAACTTATCTGGCAATCAATAGAGAGCACAGACCTTACCCTGTTTTAACAACTAATGAAACATTACTGCCCAGAGACAAATGCCATCACAGATTGCAAAGAAGTAAAGGTTTCTGTGTTTGTAAGGTTGCTCCTTCAAATACAGAGGTGGTTTTAAGGCAATAATTCATTCACAAGGTTCAATGGGCACCATAACTCATGAAAATTTAGAAATGTCAGGTACTCCTGAGATGAATTGCTGCCTTACAGCAACCTCTAATTATGTTATAGGTAACCTAAATGAAAGATAACCACAATTAAGAGAAAAAAAAAAAATAGTGATTAGCTTGGATTGCTTTCTCCAGAATACTGATTCTTGTACAAATTTCATATACACCCACATCAAATAGTAAAAGAAAATGTTTCTTTTAACTGGTGTAAAACTGCTCCATTGTATGTTTTTTTTGTTTGTTTGTTTTTTGTTTGTTTGTTTTACTTTTAAGATTTAATTTCAATATGCTGCTTCTGTCTACTGTAGTTCATATTTCCTACAGTATTTCACTTATGGGGTTAATTTTCATGAATATTTTGTGTCTGGAAATAATGAGAGACTCTGAAGCGAGGATTAATAATATTTGCTTTCCTTAAAATATCATAGTATCATAGTATCATAGTATCGTGCGAGTTGGAAGGGACCTTAGAGATCATCGAGTCCAACTCCCGGGTTTCGAGCCCTCTGTGTAGCGAAGTGGCACTTCTACCCCTGCGCCACAGGGGGGATTCGAAGCCGGGCCCTCCAGTGCCGCAGGCAGCAGCTTAAACCACTGCGCCACTGGGGGCGCAGTATATACATATATATATTATATATATAATTTTATTTTTTATATATATATAATGTATATATTTTAAGGAAATATATTTTATATATATATATATATATATATATATATATATATATATATATTTTTTTTTTAAGGAAATATATATATATATAAAAGACTGGCATAAAATAGCCTTTGTGCTAATGCGTATCAGACCTCACATGCTGACCTTTGTATTTTATTGAAAGCTTTCTACGCTGAGAATGTCAGATCCTTCTGAGACTCTATAGCACAGAGAACATATGGACTGCAGACAATTACATGCAGAATGAGATTGGTTTTCAGAAGATATTATGAAATTAAGTTAAAAAACAAACAAACAAAAAAACCAACAGATTATGAAGCAAATAATTTGTATATTTCCTTTTAACTTTCTGTCACCAGAGTTTATAGGTACAAAACCTGATGATGTCTACTTACATACCTCTGAAGCATTAGGAGGGCTTGTCTGTGATTGTACCATCCAAATTTGTCACTGACTGATTATTAGGTTTTGACTGAAAGTCTTTTGAAGGAGCTTATGTATCCCCTGACACCCAGGAGGATATCTGGGAATCAGATGAAAGCCTGTTCCATCCATCTGGAGGTGTTGTTCCTATTTGCTGACCCTCATCCAGCAACACTGCCTTTCCTGGCAGTTTATTCCCAAGAACTATACTTCTATAACAAGTAATTGTGTTTATGCTGCTGTGTAGAATAGAACAGAGGCTGCCATAAAATAGATTTTTTTATTTGTTTGTTTGTTTCTTTAAATGTGAATTTTTATATTCCTAAATCAGGAGGGTTATTTCACATTATATCTAAAACACAAGACACACAATACAGAAGAATTTCACGTGTGTTGTGAAAATTTTATAAAATATTTTCCAGAATGTATTATTTTTTCTTAAAGTCTGCTCATAAACATTCCTCATCCAGTTGGTTACTTGGTCCCATTACTTTGATCTTCACAATTTACTTATTTATTAACTATTACTACATTGATTAGATACTTTTTTACGCACATAGTTTTCAAAACAAATGAAAATCCTCTTTAAAATTACTGCTGTCGGAAGAATTTAGGCTAATCAAGAAAGATACTTTGTAATTAGGAGATTCTGACTTTTCTACTGAAAATCTGTTTATTATAATGCAACTTTATTTCTGTTTTAATAATATTTAAGAAACATGAGTGTTAGGTATGCTTTAAGGTTTTCTTATGTTCCAAAGGATAGGAACAATGTTATTAAGATCAAAATAACTTTTGATTTCTGAGCTTGTTTTGCAATAATGTCACAAATTACTGTAGTAAATTGAATTATATTTATATTTCAGTGTGATGAAGTGCTACCCACATTTATAGGAAATATTTTTATTTTTTTTTTATGATTAGCTAAACATCATCAATGAAAAGTTTTCTAATGCAAAAGTGTCAGTGCTTCCATGTAAGTTTTACTGATTCTGAGGAAAGTAGAGAGGCAAATTAACATTTATCAGCTTAATAGAGAGGTACTCACAATACTGGGGGCAGCCAACCAGTAGTGTCTCTGCCAAGTTCTCCTTACTAGTGTTGGCTTGCCAGTAGATATCTATCCTGGGATTACCCCCAGCAGATACCAGTGGCGGACAGCCAGTAAAATGTTCACTAATCCCCATTAGTATTACATCCATATATATTAAATAGCAGAAGATGATAAAGTATAACACATCAGAATAAGCAAGGTCATTCACAGAAAGTAATTTCTCAACAAACAACAACAACAAAAAAAAAAGTTTCTTCTAGCTATACTTAGACTTTAGAGGCAGTTTACTTGCATTCCCAAGTTAGCACGAGCTCTTTCTCACTGGCTAGTCACCTACTCAGGCCATGATCTGTATTTTTTTCACACACATTTACATCTATTTTTCCAGAAATAAGACTTAGAACAGCTTTTGTGATATTGGATAATAACATTAATCAGAGTGACTACTCTAAATTGTCTAGAAACATAGTATTTTTATTCATACCCATATATTCAATTCAGAAGTTTACCAAACACATCATAGAAACAAAACAAATTGTGATTGTTCCCCTGAAGCTATGTATAGAGGAAAGTATTAATTTGTTTCACTTAAATTTATGTTTTCAATTTAGAATCTTTGCAGCTGTTGGGTGTCCTGGTGATCAGTGGGCATCTCAGCTCTCTGATGTTCTTCGCAGGGTCATTGTAGCTTAAGTGGGCCTTTCTCCTGACATTAATACCTCAGATCTCATTGTGGGATTAACTTAAATCTCACATTTTACAGATGGAATTGTATTGTGACAGCACTGTGAAGGATCAGACTCTCAGCTTTACTCTACATGAAATCAGTGTAGCTCTCCATATGGTTATAACAGTTTGCACACAGACTGCTGGTTTAAAAGTGGGGCCTGAATGTTATCCTAGCTCAAACCAGTGGGGCTTTGTGCTGGTTCGTTAGCTCACAACGTGCTCCCAATTTGAGGACTGAGGCTTTAATTGGAATTTATTTACTAGCTAAATTACTGCTAGAGCTATTACTATTGCATTGTGTTTGTTGTTGTTGTTGTTGTTTGTTTGTTTTCTGTACTAGTTGAGTGGACTTAAGGGGGAATGGAGGAAAAAAAAAACACAAAAACAACACGGGGAATTAAAATAAAACAGTGTGATAACAAAGAAGAATCAGAGATAAGAAAAGTAACTCTTTTCTTCTCTTGAAATAATCCCACCCATATATACACCCCTACCTTCTTTATCTCTCTTCTTAATTCAAGAGCTTCAGCATCTCACATTTACATAGCATATGCAAGCATATTCAAATCACTTATAGTGGTTTCCATCAAAGACTTTCTGTGCATTTAGTCATGTATCATCAAACATGCTGTCAACGTGAGTGATGTTCAACTCCTGTGCTGACTCATGCTAAATGAGTACTGTACTGACTCTATACTAAATCAAATGAGAATGCTCAGAAACACAATATTGGGTAAGTCAATGGACAGAGCTGCCAAAGAAAAATACTTCCATCCTGACACTGAAAAGAAAGGAAATTGAGTGGATGTGATAATCTGGTATCAACAACAGCGTTCAGGATTCTGACTTAAACAGAAGTAGTAGGAGCTGTAACAATATATAAAAAACACACTATCCTACCTATGTTTGTTACCTATGTTTGTTGTTTTTCTAGGAATGAAAAAAAATACCAAAAGGGGGTATGAATGGAGGAGCATGTTTCAAGCATACCATATGGAAAAGAAGGCAACAACAGTATGTTCTACTGGGACATAAGCACTATGGAACAACTGAAGATAATAAAGAAGAAACATTAGCTCACCCGTTCAAATGACCACTAACAGCTCAAGAGCAGAACAATCTCTATTCACAGAGATACTGTTGTCTTAGCTGCTCTTTGATGAGGGTGAGGAAGATTGACTCAGTTCCTTCCAGTCACTCAAGTGCATTGTTTGCAGCTAAGTTCCTGGGTTAGCCATGCTTTGTCGTTTGGTGTTCAACCATTGGTTCAGGCAATGGCAATGGCAACTTGGCAGTTCCTCTACACATATCTAGCAGGAGAGCTAAGCTGAAATATACAGTATTTCCTTGTTTTTCTATTTTACTTATGATGGTTACTGAATTAAAAAAAAAAAAAAAAAGAAACCACCACTATAGATAAATTCCCACCAGGTTGCTGCAGACCTCAGGCTTGTCTGAGAAGTCTGAGAAACACGCTGCAACTACAGAGATACAGCGTCAAATATGGACAGGCTTGCTTGTCTTCTCATCACACAACTTGCACTTTGAGGGCAAGGGATTATGCTTTGAGAAGAGTTTTTTACTCCATTTCCTCCTCAGGCCATAGATAACCTAATGGACAAAGTTCTTACCAGAAAAAGAAGAGAAAGGCAGTTTGGGATTTAATGCTCCCAAGAAAATAAGGGTATTGAAGTTTGGCCTTTACACTGTTTACAAAAGTTTCAGCCCCTGGTTGACTGTAAGAAATATAAGTTGGACCACTCCAGATTTCTCACAAACTTTTCATGCTTCAGATTTCTTGATTCCCAGATCAAGACTATACATAGTTTATAAAGATGAAATTTATCCAAAAGAAATCACATTATAACCGGAAAATATAGGCAACAACACTATTATTTTGATATTTTTATTTCATTATATTAATGATGTCTATAATTGAATAGTTCAAAAATAAATTTATTTAATGCAATAATGCTTTTTTTAATTAATTAAAACAACAAACAAACAAAAAACATAACAGCATTTACATAAAGCACAAATACTTAGAAGGGTACTAAAAACATACAAAATTAATTATTTTCTCATTCCCTCGTCTATTAAGTTCTAGCTACAGCTATTTTTATTTATTTATTTATTTATTTATTTATTTTTAAATTTAGGCCTGAATTCCCTCTTGTGCTCAGGATTTGTTCTGGTGTTCTGATTTTCTAAACAGATTACTATAACCTACAGTAGGTTGTAATCAATACCATACAGCTACACTCCCCAAAGAATTGTTTATCAGGTGAGGTAACAGAATCACAATACTTTCTAAGCATACATTTCCTTAACACTAGAAAATAAAATAAATAAAATAAAATATGGATGGAAAGTAACTTCTTTTATTCTTGTCCTTTCTATTATGATATCTTTGTGGCTAAATCATCCTAATAGTAGAAAAAAACTCTTTTCATCTCTTTTACACTGTCACAATAGTGCTTGGCAGATAATTCAAGAATCTATCCTGTATTTAGGTACTGTATTTATTATTTTGTAAAGCTAGTTAATAAGCTAGCAATCTTTCCCCTGTAAGTCACAAATAGGGGCCAAGATAATTAAGTGTTGTGAGGCAATAAGCCAAGGGTGTGAGCTCTTCTGAACTTAATGAGTGGAATTAGGAGTGCTGGCAAGTCTGCTAACATCACTCCCTAATATCTACCCACTCAGCTCTAGAATAACTGGAGGCCCATTTACAAATAAGAGCAGTGACTGAAATCATGCCCATTTTTAAGAACTTTTCATTAACACATGCATTTATATAAAAATGAATTTCTGGATATTCATGTTAGATTCTTCTGTTTTGAAATATGGCTGTGTGTGGTGTTTGAAATACTGGACAGAGTTATCACATTCTGGTAACTTTTTTTTTTTATTATTACTTTAATTATTTTTTGAATCCATACATACATGGCTTTTATTTTACAGCTGTCACAGCACTTTCCTAGATGGTTACCTATGATGTTTCCTCTTGAAGAGAAAGATGAAATTCTAATTGTTAGGATTTTTATTTATTTATTTATTTATTTTTCCTTAAGGATTTTTAAATATATTATTTACATATCATTTATATGTTAAATGATCTTCCAGTTAAAAACAAAACAGCAATTATTAGTTTCCTTAGTTAATAGTTTTGCAGTTATTTCTTAAAGCAGCAATAGTATATATATACAGGAACCAATTAACTAGATACTTAAAATACTTATCTGGTGAAGATATTTTGCAGCAGATAATGGAAGTTAACATATATACCTGAAATATGTCTCTTGATTGCTTCACAGCTGAGAAATAAGTGAGCACATGGAAGTAATCAGGAATGAGGGATCCTGATGGGGTTTGAATAAAGTAATTTAGCTACATGACTACACCTTTCTGTCAAGTGACATAGTCATTTGATTAAGCTACATGACAAAAATGTATTGTTTGATATATAGCAGAACTTTAAATATTTCACTTCTTAAACTAGGGTAATATGACTCATATATATATATATATATATATTTCATTTACTTACTGCAACTCTTCTTTTTTGGGATGAGAAACAAAACTTATTTCTTGCCCTGATAATTCTATGTACATTATGAATCCCCATGTAATAACAATGCTAATGAAAATCAAGGATTATTCTTTTCTTTGTAAATTTTAATAGAAAATAAGAACATTTATTCTAGTGTTAAAGCAACCAACGGTGACCGAGAACAACTTCAATGAATTCAGAGATTCTGATTTCTCATTCACTGAGACTTACTTGATGTGAATGCCACAGTCAGATCATAATTATGGCTTTTGTCTAAAACATCGTTTAAATTCACCTAAAATGTGCCCCTGTGATTTCCTAATCTTATGGTCTGTCTATTTGCTTCTAATGTGTCGTCTTGACATCCATCTCTGTCTTCCAGTAATGTGCTGTGACTTGTCTAGTGTCACACTATTTTACTTCTCCAAAAACTCATTAATGAAGTGATATTATTAAGAACAATGGGGGAAGAACAAAACAAAACAAAAAAGAAACACAAACAAACAAACAAACAAAAAACAGAAACAACAAAACACAACAGTATGCCTCAGAACACTAACATATCCTTCTCAACTACTCAACTAGTAGCTCTTCCGATGTTACTAGCATTTGGTTTTATGTGAATTAAAAAAAAAAAAAAAAAAAAAAAAAAAAAAAAAGAGAGAGAGAGATCAGTTAGCCAATGCTAAAAATAATATACCCTCTATTCCTTTCTCTGGACAGGAAGTGTGTATTTTATGTATACCTTTACCTACACAACATCACAATATTTGCAAAGCATATTAAACTGCTTATATAAGTGTCTTGCTCAAAATGCTCAGGAGAATGAAGTAGAGAGGAAACTGACAAAATGTCACAAGTATATCTTGGCAAGAGAAGATATAGGTTGGCCAACATAAATGAGAGTCATCATGTCCACATACACATGAACATAAACACTGTATGTAAAATAAATATGCATATAATGCAAATAATTCATCAAAATGTAAAAACTTACTCTTGTATAATAATAGTCCAGCAATGTTACCAATGAAGCTTTGTCTATTTCTGTAATGAAAGCAAGTAAGAATCTGCTAAAAAAAACAAAACACTTTTGCTTTCTATTGGCCACCAAAGTAAATCAGGATTATATAAACCACAAGAATTTTCTTTAAAGTATTTTTTTCCTCTTTTTTTTTTTTTTTTTTTTTTTTTTTTCCCCTTCTTTTTTTCCCCATGTGCATTTTTTCTAGTAAGTAATGACTGACATAATGGGGACGGTTTGGCTAGATGTATTGTACTTGAGTGAATTAGTAAAACATAATATTTGCAGACTGAATTCAGTAGGCAAGAAGATGATCAGTAGAAGCTTCTTTAATGTTCCTTGCTGTGAAATTCAAGTAGTAAAACTAGTAATATACATTCAGCATGACTTAATTAACTTCTTTTCATTGAATTAAACTATTCTTGTGCAAGCCAAATTATAGTATGGACGTGGAGGATGTATGTTGGTCATTAGTCAGGTATCAATATTTCCTGAGTTAATACTTGCCTTACTTGTGTATATTAGACTGTTTGAGAAAGGAGTTAGAAGACAGAAACAGAAATTGGACTCTGTAACAATTTTTCCATCATCATTATAATGAAACTTACACACAATTTACATTTTTTTTTTTTTTTTTAATGCCATGTTCAGTTGCTATTAATTTCTACTTTCCCATGGCATTGCCACTTAAACAATTCCCTTTATTTCACCTAAGGATGAATTGAATTTACTTCTGAATGTTTCAGTTACAGAATAGAGTTACTACTACTTTAGGAGCGTTTAAAGATAAAGAAGAAATATCACTGAATTGCAAAGCATGGATGTTATTTAACCATGAAAGTGCAGTTATCCAGCCCACTGTTCAGAAACACCTAGGAACATTTGGATAGTTTAGTCAATGTTTTCCAATGATAACCATGGATGAGTGAGTCTACTCGTGTAGAATAACTAATCATTTAAACATTCATTTTTAGAGTTATGTGAAAATACATCACTATCATAATTATTTTGACATTATTTTACCAAAAATATTAGATAAAAAATATATATATATATTTTTTTTTACCTAAACTAGGGAGATGGTACTAAATTACATTCAGGAAAATGCTTTTACCTATCTTATTTTTGTGCTTCAATAACACTTAAAGAGTTAACACTCTATTAGATAATATTTGAGGACTACTGTTCACTGTCTGTCTACTTAGAAGAAGACATTAATTGAACAACATCTAATTTTGCAGTTCCGTCTCTAGATTTAAAGATGTGCATTGTGAACACAATAAAGTTAGTAAAAAACAAACAAAACCAATCAGCCAAATGGAAAAGTACAACAAATTACTTTGTTTCCATGCATTCTTAAAAACACTGGTCCTGTAGAGGAGTATGATATCTTGTGGCCAAAAAAGTGAAAAGTACTTTTAATCTTCTCTCCAGTCTATCCTAATGCAAGTTTCTCTTTACCTGGAAATATAGAACTTGATTTATGTACAGTATGATGTATTCTACTGTAGAATACAGTGTTGAATTAAGTCTGTTAACAGATCTGTTATTTGTTAGTATCTTTTATAGTTCATCACGTTTCTGGATATTTTTAAAGATTTATAATAGCCCATCCCATTTCTTTGGAAACACTCAGGTATTTCTGAAACAGAGTCACAGTTACTGATTACACAGCCCCCCCATCCCTCCCACCCCTCCCTCCACCCTCCTCAAATATCTTTGTTTCAGTATCAGATGACAAAGTACCTAGACTATTTTAGATAACCAGCTGTATCTTCTAGATTTTTGGAGATCATCACTGTACTGAAACATATAATCCAGTCATATCTACTTCAGAAAATTTATGAACTTCTTATACCATAACACAAATCTCACAGATGTAGAAACAAACAAAAACCCACTACCAAAACAAAAATATAAATAAAATCAGAATTAAAATAACTAAAAACAAACATTTCATAAACATTCTGAAAATGCAAAAACATCAGTGAGATTTTCATCAAACTGAGAAGGCGTCTTGATTTTACAGTGTGAGGAAGAAAAGACTTTGGTGATTAATGTCTAGAATGGAAGTAAAGTCAGTGCATCTGTGACTCAGGTCAGGATTATTCTTAATAATCACAATTAATTTTTGAAGAGCAGCTTGTCTACAGCAACAACAGCTGTTCCTTTAACTAACTATCTACATTTTGGCAAGCAAGGGAAAACAGAATTGATTAATTTTTGCATTACATTTCATTTGAGTTACAGCATGAAAACTAAGAGCTAAAGTCAGTCCTAATCAGCAGCTTTTGTGTTATTTTTCTCTTCAGAACGATCTTCTGCTTTAAATTTATGTCTTTTTTTTTTTTTTTTTTTTTTTTTTTTTTTTTTTTCCTTCTCATTGATGGCCTTTCAATCTGTGAATAATAACTTGGGCCAAATAATCCTCCCAGCGTCTCAGAAGTTTTCTCCTTATTTTCAATGGGAACACATTCAAACTATTAAAGGCAAATGTGGCAGGTGGCTTTTCTTTCTTTTATTCTTTTTAACTTGAAGTAAGAGTAGTTTCTTCATGTTTGGCCAGATCTTGCAGAACAGGTTCAGTATTTAATTAGCAAATAAAATTTCATTTGAGCTGTAACTGGGATGTTTAAAACAAATTTAGTTGTCTGCAGATTACACAGCTCTCTCCGGATCAATCTCTATAAGCTCTCTTCATAGCCTTTAGATAGTAAAAGGAATTTTCAGATATAATGCACCTCATTAGAAGTGAACAAACATTTATTTATTTGAAATATGTCATAGCATTTCTATCTTCTATCTGTACAGGTTCCTAATATGCCTAGTTCAGATATAGTTAGTGAGTTAGGTGAGATGAATTCCTTCCCAAACGTTAAGGACATTCTTCATTTGAAAGTTATGTCAAATTGAACATCAGTGAATATGTGGACAAGGAAATAATTTCCATTCTGCCTTCTTTCTGATGCAGTTTAATTTTGGCACTGTAAAATGTTACTAGGTTATCTGGATCCACTTCTGTCATATACTTGTTTCCAGGATGTGAGTGGAATGAAAGGAAGATAGATAGCTAAAAATCTGGTGTCTCATCTCATCTAATAATCCCAGTTCTTGATTGTAAATTAAAACAACAACAAAAACAAATAACTTCCTTTCATGTATAATTCATCATAACAATTTCAATGACTATTGAAGAATTATGGAGTAACCATCTTTCTGAAGATTGAGTTAGGAAAATGAAAAACCATGTCAGTTGTTTTAAAAGGATGAACTTGTAATACTAGATATTACTAAGCTATAATATAACTCCTCAGGCTGAAGAATGGAGCATTTTCCAGCCTGAAAAGAGTTCTCTGGCTATTGCTGAAAATCTATGATAAGCATCCTCTGCTATTATCTATTATCAAGTGTTACCAAGGCAGGATCCCTTGTTGTGACAGAGTATTTGCAGCATCACTGTAATCACAGTGCTCTTCAACACAGGGAGTCAAACTTTTTTTTTTTTTTAGTGTAAAGTGACTACATGAAAATTTCTTGTGACAAAATCATGGTCACTAAAATAAATAGGTAGTTATACAAGTAGATAAGTAGATAGCTCAAATATTTAAACTATAAGAGGCTTTATTCAGTCAATTGATTGCTTAAGGGACATAAATTGGAATAAAAATGCAGAAGTTGAAGATAGCCTTTAATTCTGGATTTTCTTCTTTTTTTTCTTCCTTTGACTCAACAGTTTATCTATGATTCCCTTGTGGTGACACATCTGTGGATTAGTTAGATAAACCGTCAACCATCAAGACAAGAGACAATTCTCTTACACACAAGCTTTATTAGATATATTTACAATTTATGGAAATATAAAACTTGATAAGTAAGTAAACTTGTAGTGGGTTAAACATGACTGTTTTCCAGGTGTCAACCAAGCTGCTTTTCTCACCTGAAGAGAGGGGAGAAAATACGACAAAGGCAGCCCATGCACGGGTTGAAATAAGAACCACTTACCATCATGGGCAAATCAGACTCATCTCAGGAAAAAACATCAACAACAACAACAACAACAAAAAGCCCTGTCAGTTAAGATAGTGAGAAACAAAATTTAAACTAAAGAACTTCGTTCATCACTTTTTTACCACCTCCTACTAAGCAGCACAGTGGTATGGGGAATTGAGGTCACTTCGTAACTCTGACAGACAAGATAATTCACGTGGACTCTGTCAGATGGGTCTCTGCTGTTTGTTCTTCCATCAGTTCTTCCCATGCTCCAGTGTGGAGTTTCTTCTGTTAGACAGTCCTTCACAAACTGATTTAACATTAGGTATTCCCACAGGATACAGGATACAGCTCTTCAACTACTGTTCCAGTGTGGGACCCCATGGGTACAGTTCATGTCAGCAACTTCAGACCACCCACACTGACCTTGTCTGTTGCACAGCACTTTCCTCCTTAAATGTGTTATCACATTGCTGATTGGCTCAGCTCTGGACAGTGATGGAACATTTCAGAGCCACTCTACCTTTCTTATTGTCATACCAGGAAATTCTATATAATAAAAACTTTTGCTTTATTTTGTTTTATTTAGTAGGATTAACTTAACTTTTAGGGACCTGTTAATATGAAGTGGCCAATAACAACATTCTTCCTGAAAATAAATTTATCTTCTTGTTCTCTGTATCATAGTATCATAGTATCATAGTATCGTGCGAGTTGGAAGGGACCTTAGAGATCATCGAGTCCAACTCCTGGGTTTCGAGCCCCCTGTGTAGCGAAGCGGCACTTCTACCCCTGCGCCACAGGGGGGGGATTCAAACCCGGGCCCTCCAGTGCCGCAGGCAGCAGCTTAAACCACTGTATGTCACAATTTAAAAGAAAAGATTGTGAGCTAAGACATCTATTTTCTACTAAAATTCTTCATAATTCTTTTTTCTTTTTTTTTTTTTTTTCTTTTTTTTCTCAAAAGTCATCTTCTAGCATTTCTCACAGTAAAAAAAAAAAAAAAAAAGATGATTCTCTTTGGCTTCTTAAAGTCTTATTAAAGCTCTCACGTGCACATACTGTTGGCATTGATCACACTACCATGATGTCTAATACTGACAGATCAGAAGGTATTTTTGCAGCAATCACAGAAGCATGTGTACGATTGCTAACTATCTTTGTCCTCAGTTTATTTATGAGGAACATGCACAATTTCTAGTGCTGAAGTCACCAAGAATCATGTCCTACTCTTAGCCTTTTGATGTGTAAATAAGTTATTCTTCTTGCTGAAATAATTTCCATAACTTTATATCCCATTACTACAAAGAACTATCAGTTCAGCTCCCTCTAGAAACAAAAACTGGTCTGGCTTATTTTACTTGCATGTATGTCAGTGTGATGCATAATTTTAATTTCCTGATTGTAGCTCTATTGCTCAGTAAGTACTGGATTGCTATTGTTGGCAAGAACAGTCCACAGACCCTTTACTAAGTTATAGCACAGATCTTAAGTAAGAGATTGCTCTTTCCACACAGTTGTCTGAAAGCTTATGAGGAACACAAGAAGTCCAGGCAAGTTCTAGTCAAATTCAAAGAAATCCCATGTCTAAAGAACACAAGTGGACAAATCCAGGCAAGTCCAGGTCAAAGCTGGAGAAATGTTTTTTCTGAAAATTTGCATGCCAGGGGCAACAAGAGAGAGATAAGTGGCAGCTTAGTGGTCAGGAATCAGTCTTTTGTAGGAGTTCATCTCAAGGGAGATAGCTGTACCTGCATGTTCAGGGGTGCTGCAGATGACTCTTACCAGTGCGCCCAGGAATGCCACATTGGCAGAAGACAAAGGATAAAAATGGGACCTACAACCAAGAGGGTTGTGTCTGACACCAGATGCCTCATTACATGATACCTGCCTGCTGATGGACTCTCCTAGGCCTGCTACCTGTGTTCTTCCTCTTTTCCCTGGACTCATTATCACTATACCTGCTTGCTGCAAGGCTGGTCACGCTGGTGCTGCTCTTCCCCGTATTTTTGTTTCTATATTGACCTCAGACCATCAGAACATCGTGCAATGGGTCACTGCTGGATCCTGGTGGTGGCTATCACACCTTCATGTAATTATGACTCCTTTCCCTTTTCACCTGCTGTCCATCTCCCTAATTTGTAACAGCCACCGGTATTCCCTTTTCCATCTCCTGAAGTGACTAGGATTTGTAATAAAATGGTCAGACCAACATTTGAACCATTGCTTCTTAATCTCACATCGGGGTACTTGTGTATTAAAAGAACCTCCTCTTGCTCTGATAATCAGAGTGAGACACCTCAGGTCAGGTACTATCTGGTTTTATCTGGGTTTGTCTTGACCATACTGGAGTTTTATCTCACCACCCTCTGAGTGAAAAGCTTGCTCCTAATATTTAACTAAATCTCTCATCTTCTGTGAATGATGAAGTTTCTAGTGTGTACAGTTCACAATATATGTTAAAATTGGAAGTAGTGATGATTTTCTGATCAGTGAAGAGTGACCAAGGTCTAAAGCACATTAGAAGCAGTATAAAGATCCTTTAAAGCAAACAGTGGAGAAAGGAGGAAGAAGATGTCAGAGTCAACATCTTGCACATCCTGAAGAAGTTAGGGAAGAAACAAGCATCATTATCATTTGCCTACCAGTGAAGACCTCAAATGCTGATTAATTTCATAACATGCCTCTCCTTCATCTAAAATTATCAGTCTCAAAGCTGAAAATAATAGCTACTTGAAAGTTTTTTTTCTTTTTCTTTATGTGTGTGTTTAGAACTTTTGTCTGTAATGTTGTTAATGAGATTGGTTTTGCATTCAGAATGAGAGAACTACTATAATCAGAACTACTATTAATGACTGCATTATATTTCAGTTGTACTGAAAAAACTGTTAATTAGTCTAGCAATAAACTGTTGGTTTCACGTGTGTCTCCTTTCCCATAAAACGACTGTGAAACAAACAGGAAAATCTACAAATACATGATAAACTTTCCAAAGGAATACTGACTACTGAAAGTGTTAGGGAGATTTGTATGATGCAGACAAATTGTTGCAAAAATCAAGAGTGGAATGCTAAAACCAATATATACATTAAAAAAAAAAAAAAAAAAAAGTAGAAAGTGAGACTTAATGGATATGAATCTTAAAACGTAGGCAGGACAGATATAATAGCTCACTGTCCAGTAGTCTCTTATAAAATAGACTAAAATGACAGATTGATTACTTACCCAAACTGAAAGCTCCTTTGCCAATCCGGGGGGTGGAGTTGAGAGTGAAGGAGTGAAGTTGAGCCCAGGAATTGTGTGATTTTAATGACTGTCTTTTTATATCTTACTATTCAAACATATTTTAATTGGCAATAAAATACATTATTTTTCCTCATGTTCGGTCACTTTTGGCCCTGACAGTAACAGCTAAGTGATCATCCCCTCCTTATCTGTTTTCTCCCCAGGTTCTGCTGAGGAGAGGGAGTGGATAAGTGGACTCTAGCCCTCATCCAAAGGCAATTTTAAAGACATAAGGAGGTGCTGACTCAAGGAAAACATGATGAGGAATACATAAAAATTGAAGAAAGAGAAAGACAGGACAGATATATTTTCTTATTCTTGAGTGAGACACTTAAGTGCAAAAAGAGTGTGCAGAAATCCAAGTTCTGTAGCTTGCTACATGGTTGATTACTAGTGAGTATGAAACTTCCTTTAACTTCATAGAATCATAAGGTTGGAAAGGACCTGCATTGCTGAATTACAGGTCCAGAATTGTACCCATGTTGCGGCCATCTATTACCTGGCTGAGGAATTTATTCTCAATACATTTCAAGAGCCTCCTGGATTGCCTGCAACTCACCAGTGTCATGGTTTTGTAATTTTTGCAATTGGTATTCAACATCATGACATCGTGTGGAGCACAAAGAAGAACTACATGTCCCAGAGGACCTCACGGTCAGAGAGGAAGATAGTCATGGAATTCACAGGATCTGACTCACTCACTCTCTCTCCCACTGACTGGCAGAGGTTGTGGGTGTGCTTCCAAGCCATGTGCCTTCAATTTCAAAGTAGGTTTCTCAGTTTTTGGAAAACTCTCTCTCTCTCTCTTATTTTATTTCATTTATTAGCCTCAATTTCAATTAAATAGTATTATATTGTGTTGTCTTGTATTCCAATATCATAATTAGTAAAATAAGTTTTCCTCCTTAGATTGTTGCCACTTCCCTGTTTATTTCTTGAGCCCAGCTCCCATCTCCCTATCCCTTTCCCTTTACCCTTCTCATTTTTGATGGTTGTGGGGCCCATGGGCTTACTGCCCCCTGTTGCAGACATAGATTGAACTAGAGAACTCAGTAACAACCATGCGACTTTTTCAGCAGATGTCAGGGTGGTTGACAAGAGTCTTCAGTCACAGTGCTTCCAGTAGATACAGGAAAAAGACTTCATCAAGACTTGGCTCAAGTCAATCAGGCAGCATGTTGTAGACTCCAGCCACAAGGCTTTGTTGCCTTGGTCTCTAAATCTCACACACAGGCTTTCAGCTTGCTCTTGGCCATGTAGGAGATTATTCTGTTATACCATTGACTCAGAGCTTGCCGAAGGACGCAGATATAACAAATCCAAGCACATCCTGGGCAAGGGTTGAGAAATCCTTTGTCTGTGTCTTCTTCCTGCTAATATCTTGCTGCCCAAGGCCAGCTACACTGCTGCTGCTCTCCTTCCCTGTACTTTCCTATTTAATTAGATCCCATTATCCTTTCTGGAGACAATGATAGGACTTCGCTTAGGGTCTCTTCATTTCTACATTTCTAAATGATCAGATGTTTTATTGAGTCTGGATGGAACAGAGTTAACTTTCTTCACAGAATCATAGAATTGTAGGGGTTGGAAGGGACCTGTAGAGATTATCAAGTCCAGTCCCTCTACAGAAGGCTGCACAGGTAGGCATTCATGTGGGTCTTGAAAAAATATTCAAGACCTTCTCCAGAGATCCAGAGAAGGAGAATCCGCAACTTCTCTGGGCAGTGTGTTCCAGTGTTCCATCAGCTCTTACTGTGAAGCAGTTCCTTTGCATATTGATGTGGAATTTCCTGTGCTCAAGCTTTTGGCTGTTTCCCCTTGTCCCATCCCCACAGACTGCTGAAGAAGCTCTTCAGGTGCTGTTCTTTGTGCCCAAAGCAGTGTTGATAACACACCAGTGTTTTGACAACTTCTATGTAGTTCTTGCACAGCATCAAGGCTTTCACTGCCTGCCCCTGCTAAATCCTCAATAATTTGAGAACAGTTAGGAG
This sequence comes from Excalfactoria chinensis, assembly GCF_039878825.1. Taxonomy (NCBI): domain Eukaryota; kingdom Metazoa; phylum Chordata; class Aves; order Galliformes; family Phasianidae; genus Excalfactoria; species Excalfactoria chinensis. The sequence continues at coordinate 154,093,060 of NC_092825.1, read as the reverse complement.
TTTAGAATGACAATTCAGCAAAGCCAGCCTGGCCACAAGTATATTTTATACCACATGAAATCACACTCAGCAAGAAAAAGTTCAGAGAAAGGAGGATTAATGGGGAAATGTTCTTTGTTGTGGCACTGGAGGTCTTAAGTAACCATTACATACACCAAGACTTCAGTTTCCAGGACATAACTACACCTCTGGCTGCCAATGAAAAGCAGTGAGCAGTTTCTCTTTTTGCTTTACTTTCAATATTAAACTGACATTATCACAGTCCTCAAATCCTACTTACAGCTTGCTTGTGCCTGAGCGGAACAATTCATCCTGAACTCATTATTTGTACGGCTTGAGGTCCTTTAGAAAAGACCAGATGAATTATCTTGTCTAGCAAGATTTGGCTTGTTTTCAGTATTTTATAACATACAATATGGAGCACATACTATTGTAACACATTGTCTATCATCAGGTTTTTTTTTATGTGTTTTTGGTTTGTTTTTAACATATTTAACTTCAGGAATTTGATGTAAATTCGCTTTCAAGTTAAAGGAAAAAAATGGAAAGACGAAGGAATTAATATGTTACTTTTCTACAACATTTAGCAATGCAAGAGAATTGTTCAGCCTACATCATTTAAAATGTTATAGTTAGTTCTCAACTAAATATTCTTTCTTTAAACCTGTGAAATTTATGGTGAACATAAAATATCACATTTTCATGATCTGTCCTGGAACAGGCTGCCCAGGGAGGTTGTGGATGCCCCGTCCTTGGAGGTGTTCAAGACCAGGTTGGACAGGGCTCTGGGCAACCTGATCTAGTAAAGGCGTATGTTTGGTGGCCCTGCTAGGCAGGGGGGTTGGATCTACATGATCCTTGAGGTCCCTTCCAACCCGGGTCATTCTGTGTGATTCTGTGTGTGATATGTAGATAGTTATGTATAATCAATAGGTCTTTCTTAGAATATTATTGATTAAAAATTGTAAATATTTTTGCTTAGACAATTATGTCGTAAGAATGTTTAAATGATTAATCTTCAGATATATATGTGTGTATCCTAGAGTAAGTTGACACTTACTATAAAGGGTGCTATAAAGGAGATGGGAAAAGTGGACATGTGCTGCAAAGGGTGAAAGGAGATGGAAAAAATGGACATTTGTTTTGCAGAAAACAATCTCTAATGGCTAGTCTGTCGAGACAAAACTTCAAAAGTAGTCAATACTGACATTTTTGATATACAGATTCTGATGACTAGAGATAGTTATTTAGAGAAATCAAATATCCTCAACTCCTAATGTCACTAGGAAATGACTATAAAAAAGTCTAGCCTAAAGGATCAGGACTTTTGAGGTGAACAGCTAAGATATGCTGGATTTGTTATTGCTGTCTCTGGTTTGCACAGTGTAGAAAAAAGATTCTAATCATCACTAAAATGTGCTGTCAATGGTTTTATGGTCTGGTTCAGCTCTGTTCTGTGACTAGTGGGGAGGAGGGATTTTGCAAAATCCGTGCCTCCAGAAAAGGGAAACAGGAGACCCCAAAATAATTAAAAACAGCCTCAATGATCTGAGAACAAACAAATTAATTTACTAAGTATGGTATGGGAATACAAGATAACACGCTATAATACAATATAATAAGAATTGAAGCTAATAAATCTAATAAAAAATTAGCTAATAAATAAATAAATAATTCTTCTTCTTCTTCATGATCATCAAGTCCAAGCACGACCTAACCATACAACCCTAACTCTATCAACCCTTGGCTAAATCATGTCTGTGAGAACCACACCCAAATGCTTTCTAAATGCATTCAGGGATGGTGACTCAACCCTCTCCATGGGGATCCTATTCCAGTGCTTAACAACCCTTTATGTAAAGGGTACATTGTTATGCTTTAAGAAGTTACCAAACACCAGCTGCTTTGTTGTAACTGCCTATAAGCATGCAATAAGCCTGTAACAAATACAATCCACTTGTAATTCAAATGTAATTTGATTTCCTGCAGCACATAATTGAAGAGCATAAACTATGACATTAAAATACACTACATCTTAAGAGGATGAAAAATGAACTTACATTATCAAGTCTTATGTGAGGTGTAGTAACTTTTTAACTGTAGTATTTTGCAGGCGTGCTTACTCTAGTACTGCCTTTTTTTTTCTTTTTTTTTTCTTTTTTTTCTTTTTTTTTTTCTTTTTTTTTCTTTTTTCTTTTTTTTTTTTTTTTTTTTCCAGCAAACTTCTCCTTGCATCCCCATAAAAATTCTTTTTAGATAACAACAATTTATATGAAAGACAAGACACAAAGTAATCTAAAACAGGCCTTCTTTATATCGCCATTAAGTAACATTTGCATCCAAGGAAGTCTTCTTGATTTTATTGATAATACTCAGTCTGACTTTGCTGCAGAGCTTACAGCTAAAATATTTCAGAAAGAAACATTACATAGCGGCTAAAAGACAGGAAAGCTAAGACCTGATTGTAAGATGCTGGAGAAGTTCTTTTTTTTTTTTTTTTAAACACCATTCATTTGGAGAGCTAAGAAAAACACAAGACCTATCTGTTATCTTGAGTTTGGAATGGGTACCAAAAGAAAAGGGGAGAAGACAAACAAAAAACCAAACAAACAAAAAACCTACTCAAGTGAAACATATCATGTTAGGACAAATAATATATTGTTTTCTCCTCAGTTGCCTGGTTCTTATACATAAGGAAAAGAACCAGGATTTTCCTCTCCTGAAATCACAAATTAAATGCATATTAGGAAAACAAAACAAAACAAAACAAAACAAAAACAAACAAACAACAACAACAACAACAACAAAAAACCCAGTTTTTCCACTTATCACTTATTGTCTGAACTCAAGCTGCTGAAGTGTCAGCCTTTCCTAACTTATAAGATATTTAAGAAACTGAAATTTTGCCATGTACCTGAGGTGTAATACCATCAATATTATATTAATCATTCTGATCACACAGAATAAGATACAGCAGCTCAGAATTATCAAGCATTTAACCAAACAAGCAAAATTTTATCTGACAAATATCTCTAATTTTTTGTTGTTGTTTTTGTTTTCTTTGTTCTGAACTACCTTAGAAACATGATATGTGTTTTGGAAGAGTTTTCCAAAAGCTTGTTATGTTCTTTTTAACTCCGCATTGTGACTGAATACAAAGAGGTTAGCATCTGACTTTTCTTGAGACTAAAAATGTCCTTTAAATTGCTTCATATATTTATTTGTGATTCATTCTTAATTCAGTGAAAACTGTGCAACTCACTCTAAGGCACTCCTTTCCTTTTGTACCAAGATAGAGGTGGAAGAGTACTATAAAGCATTTGCATAAATATTAATTTATGTTCTTAAATGAGATCATTTCATATTTTTGTCCTTTCTTTGTGCTTGCTTTCTGTCAATATTGTTGTGATCAAACCTTACTATTGATAAAATTCATGGAAGGTACCTTCAACTTGAATGTTCGTTTGCTGAAAGTGAAATTTGAATTGCATAAACAATAAGTGGTGTGAATTTCAAATAGGTGAGTTCAAATTCCACTTCAAAAACGTACCTCTCAGCATGCAACTGAGCATTCCTACATAATGAAATACAGCTCTGTATTGTGGAGGAAGACAAATCTGATTCACTGACTATAAATAAAAGTTACATGGAGGTCAAACAAAGACAGTACTCTGAAAGTTATAATACAGATATTAAAACATATTTAAAGATGTAGATCAGGTTTATGGTTTACATTCTCAAATTACACTGTTCCTCCTATTGCATTCCCAATAGGTTTAGACATCAAATCATTTTGAAAACTTGAAAAATTCTACTGAATATCTACAACTTTAAGAACTCATGATCGGATTAATCTCAAAATAATTTCTAGTCAGTAGAGGTCTGGGCATCATCAAATGATGATTTGCGCTGTCTCTTTAAGATGTCTGTTAGATGCAATGAATCTACTTTTTGCTTCACTACTTTTATGTCTCGACTGGCCTCAACTAGACATCTCAAGGCGAAAACTATATTTTACAAATCTTTTAGAGATTCAAAATGGCATGAAAGCTATAAGATACAGCAAACAAATGATATTGTTTTTCTTTCTTTTTTTATTTTTTTTTAATCAAGAAATGAAAAATAATGACATAAGTACAAATAAATATAAACACATAAACAAGAAGATTTTCAGCCATACTCTTGCAAATTATGTCAGCTGAGAGGTATTCTCTGGGTAAATGAATAGCTTACAAATAATGAATATTAGAAAATTTTCACAATTTCTGGTAAAGCGACAATAGTCAGAATTTGTTCTGATGACTACCAACAAGACTATTCTGAATTCATTAAAATCTTCATAGAAAGTAGCCTGAAAACACAGTAGTTTATGGTTCTTTCCATGCAGCTTTTCTTATTTAAAATAACTGATTTTTTGTTGTTCATGGTGGCAGTGGTGGTTTTTTGTTTGTTAGTTAGTTTGTTTGTTTTAACTAAAAATAAACAGTAATTTGAGAAGAGGAAGTTGTGAAGTATGATTTCCCATTTATAAGTTAAGACACTGTGAATGTATTTACATCTACGCATATCCTCATGATGTATCAGTTTTTCCAGCAAGATCATTATTCAGGATCTTCAGTTTCCTGTATTTGCTTGCTGATTTTCACTTTACTTGTCTTTTAAACCTCTAATATTGTTTTCCTTGTTGTCGCTGAAATTACAAACTTCTGAAAAAATTTAAGTCTGGGACAAAAAGATATATGACAGAGATAATATAAGACTGCCTTCCTCAGGAAATTAAACATCAAGATGACCCTTGATGTTACTTTTGCGCATCTTGTATTGTTTCTTATTAAGAATCATAGAAGAAAATCATATTAAAGTTTAATCTTTCTGTGTAATCACCATCTGGGTCCTGCAAACATTGGCATAGGTCCCAAACAAAATGTCACAGCCTAGAATGTTCAGGGTGAAAATCTGGCTGCATTGAAGTCACTTGTAATATTTTTACTGATTTATATGGAACAAGGGATTCACTTCAATGATAACTATAAATCAATCAATAATATATCAATACAATATTTTAATGTTAAAAATGAGTAATGAATATAAACAGATTTTCTTTCTCTTTATACATTGCCTTAAGAAATTATGCGTCCTCCTGTGACCTCAAATGTGAGCTCCTGAGCAGTTTTGATTATTCAGAGCAGACTTCCCATAGAAATGGCTTACACATCTGTCATGTTCTTCTAAAAGGCAGGTTTAAAACCTATACTGTATTTATCATGCTAATTCACTTTGAAATCTATGTTGAAGGTCCCTCATGCCTTTCAAAATGAGTTTGCATAGTAAATTTAGCATGGGTCGATGTGGCCCACAAACATTATCCCCAAAGCAGCTTTAAAAATTAGTTCTGTAGGTAAGAATGTAGTACACATACTGTAAAATACGCATGCAGTGACAAAAAGAGGGGGGAAAATGAAGTAAAAATGAAGTATTTCTTTTTGTGCTCCATTCATAGTTGTTTAGTTTAAATTATTATTATTATTATTATTATTTTATGTAACATCTTTGAATGCTGTAAGCATGAATTCAGAAGTAAAAGTATTTAGCAATTTTGTGGCTAATGTAATCTTCCTATAAAAGGCAAGTTTTCTTTAGAATTAAGCTTTTTCTCATTCAAATATAAAAAGTGATTTTTATTGTTACCAAACAGACTATATTTTTTTTCCAAGACATGCTACCACCCATCACCAGTGACCCAGTGACAGAAAGAAGGGAAGAAGGGAAGTAGGTGTTTTAATCTTTTTTTTTTTTTTTTTTTTTTTTTTTTTTTTTTTTTTAATACCACTGTCTACAGCTACACATAACCAGATGAAATAGACCTTAAAAACTCAGAGTTCTGAGTTTTTTTTTAGTATCTGCTAGAGAACAGCATTATAGTTATTTTGAAAAATGAATATGCTTCCCTCATGTATGTAAAGTGCTATTGAAGTCATCTTTCTGGATTAAAAAATACAATAAAATGATTTCAGGTTTTCTAGATGTTCACTACTTTGGAGTGAAAATAATATTGAAATGCAGCAATTATCCCTTGCTGCCAATCATTACAAGCTATATAAATTTAAAGTTAAATTTAAGAGAAATATACATGTGTTTAAGTGTATAAATGAACTGTTAAAGAAGACAAACAGCATTAATGCTGTTCCATAGAGGCAGTGCTGGCTATATCATAGTAGCCTGTTTTCCCAGGATAGATTAAAGTCATTTTTAAAATATGCATTTATCTCACTTCTTTCCTAAATGAGTCATTAAAGGGTGGATTAGAAGTTATTTTGTTGCCTTAAATGCATTTCAATATCAATTTTGTCTACATTTTGCATACATAAAAGTTCATAAAACCTGCTCTGCTGTTTTGATTTGTGATCTTCATTTTCTCATTTCTTTGTTTTACTCCAGATGTCTGTAGACTTCTAGAGGATGCTCTGTGTTAATGAACAACTAACGCAGTTTTTAAAGTCCCTGGGTTCCATTGTTTGCACAGTGTCTCCTAAGCAGCAAAGAAACCATCAAATATTCTAAGACAGTTAATGAATGAGTAATTAAAAGCATCCTTTAGAGGCTTTAAATGTTAGAGCTGAGGATGAGTTTTGTAGTTTCTGGTAAAATGTATATTTAAGACAATCTTTCATGCCCTATAGAACCTGGCTTTGAACACCTCCCGAAATGGGATGTACACAGCTATTCTGGACAACCTGTTCCAGAATACCAGAATTCACCACTCTCCAGGTGAATTATTTCTTTACTGTGTCTGTTCTAACCCTACACTCTTTTTGTTTACAACATTATCTCTGGCCCTGTTTTTTCACTTCCTGATAAAAAGCCCATCCCCAACTTTCTTGTAGTCCCCCTTTAGGTGCTGGACATTCATAGTCAGTTCTCTCCGGAGTCTTCTCAAGGCTGAACAAACCCAGCTCACTCAACTGTTCTGGAAGCAGACATCTCTTTTTTTTCACCAAATAATCCACCCTTCAAACCCATGTCTCCAATTTAGAAATAAGAATGTGATGTAGGTCCTCATCAAAGGCCTTAGAGAAGTCCAAGTAGATGGTATCTGTTTCTCTGTCCTTGTCCACTGATGTAATCACTCCATTACAGAAGGCTACTAGATTAGTCATGCAAAGTTTACCACCGGTCAAAGTGCGTTGTCTGTTTTCAATCATCTTCCTATATGTCTTAAGAAAGCTTCAAGGACAATCTGTTCCATGACCCTCCTGTGCATGGCAGACTGACCTGTAATTCCCAAATTCCCAAGGTCTTCCTTACTATCCTCTAAATAGAAAAAAAGAAAAAAAAGAAAAAAGGGGAAAAAAAAAAAAAAAAAAAAAAAGGAAAAAAAAAAAAGTTGTGATATTCTCCTTCTTTTAGTCACTAGGAACTTCATCTGACTGCCATGTCTTCAAAAATAATGAAGAATATTTTGGCAACTAGATTAGTCAGTTTCTTCAGGAGTGAAACTCAGTGAAAATACTTATGTATTTTCAGATTCATCAGGTAGTCTCAAACACTATCTTCACTTATAGTGGAAGACACTTTGCTCCACCAGTCCCTGCCATGAGATTTAGGAACTTGAGGTACTTGAAAGTTGTGGGTAGAATAATTGCCAGTAAAACTGAGGAAGAAGATTTCCCGAGTAGTTTAGTCATCTTCATGTCTGTTGTCACCAGCTCTTCCATCTTATTTAGCAAAAAGAACGCACTCTCTTCAGTGTTCCTTTTCTGGAAAATGTATGTGTAAAATCCCTTCTGCTTCTTTGCACAGTTTGCCAAGCTCAGTTATAGCTGTTCCTTGGCTTTCCTTGATTCCACCCCTGCGCACCTGGGTGGCATCTTTATACTCTTCCCAGACTGCATACTGCTTCCACTGCCTACACATTTCAGTATCACACTTGTATTTGACCTGCAAATCCTTACTCCTTTCTTGATTTCTTGCACATGGGATTGAAGAACTCTTTTTCTCTAAGAAACTAGTCCTTAAAAATCTGCCACATTTGAACATTTTTTTATTTTTTTTTTCCTATGGAAAATTTGTACAAAATCTCATCCACTTTAAACAAATGGAAGGTCTGTCTCCTGAAATTCAGGTTGTGATTTTACTCTTTGCCAAGGAAGATCACAAACTCCACTACAGTTTGATGACTACAACCCAGACTGCCTCTGATCTTGACCTTTTGAATTAGTGCGTCTTTGTTGGTGAGCATCAGATATTTCTCCTCTAATTGGACTAGCTATTACCTGAATCGAGAAGTTTTCCTCAGTGGATTAGAGGGGCATCCTAAATTGCTTGCAGCTTTCTGTATTGCTTTCTTTAAAGATTTGCTGCCTTAAGTCAAAAACATCAGATGTTGACTGATTGATTGAGCAGGACAATAACAAATCAAAAAATATGCTACAACCAGGCCAAAATTTTGTCATGTTTTGACAAAGTGTCATCCTTTCAGTGAACTTTGCTCTTTATACACTCATTATAACACAAAAACATGCCTCCATCTTTAAAGCTACCTGCCTCCAAGATATGACCAGCCCTCACTGAGAATGCACTTTGAATTTTTTAGCCTATATGTTTAAGAGTGTAGCAAAAGAACTTTACACCCTCAGAACAAAAATATGTAAGGACTAGCATCACTTAAGCTCGACCTGTAGAATGACTAGTATGAAAATGACTTAAGAGATAGGAGAATATTAGGGAAGATACCGTTGCAGAAAAGTAGGGAAAAGACTCCTGAGATCAGTTTATGTGCTGAGCCTCTCTTCCCTCCCATAGGGACACCTGCTGGGTAAGATTCATACACTTGATTATGCTGAGTGGCTTCCCAGGAAATTTAGTAACCTCTATGGGGTTGTCATATAACTTAGCACACTTGTGGCCAGGCTGCATTACTCTTAGTTCTTTGTATGTGCTTTGTATTGTTCTTGGTTAATCTCACATGCTTTGCAGATAATGAATTATCACCAGCAAACCAAAAGAATCTGTAATCTGTTGCTAACAAACTTTACCACTGAATTTAGTTTATTAGCTGAATATAGCTGTGTGACTTCTGATTAGGTGCAGCCAAAATTTCTTCACTAATCTAGCTGTGTAAGTTTTGATGGAATGCCACAAGACAAATTATGAAGAGTCAAGACTGAACTCATGAAACAGTGCTAGATAAGTTAGGCAGTGCACTATTTGTGAATCCATAATCAAAACAATTTAGATATTGAATGTGAGCGAACTATAGTGCCAAACTGGGCATCACTACGAATGTTGCTGTTTTACATGCCAACATGCCAACAGCCCCTCACAAAATGTAATACAGTTCTTCATCAAAATAAATACATACGTCTTATAGTTGGGCTAATGATTATAAGATAATTTGTGTATTTTCAGGTCTTTTTTAAAATTTTTTTATTTATTTTTTTTTCCCCCATTATCTTTAACTTCTAATCTGAAACCAAGGCAAAAACTGTGCCCTTTTTCTAATTGTTTCTAATTGTTTTCTTAGATGACATTTGATGATATGGAGTAGGGATTTCTTTTTAATTACTGTGCAAATGATCACACTTGAAACATAGGTGAAGACATCAAGTCTGAGCTGAGACTTAACATTCAAATTCAGCTCATCTATTGTTATATCTTAGAGGAAGTAAAATGAAAATAAGCTATGTTTAGCTCAGGTTTTCATCTCTCACAATATAGCAATTAAAGTGCATTATGGAAAGATATTATTTCAATAATGGAGAAAGCTCATCACAGAGGCAAATTTTATGTTGTTTATATATTGAGCTACGGTTAGAAACCCTAATATGCCTATAGTATAAACGTTTTATCTTTGCAACTGAAAGCATAAAGTAGAAAGACATATTTTATACATTAACTTTACAATTTTTAATTTCTGTATATTTATATACACATGTATGGATACATATACATATGTATTATATATGTTAACATGTCGGTGGGCATGTGTAGGGAAATAAATTAATAGAACTCTTCATTTATGAAAGATCATAAAATAATAATTTCATTCTCAATAGTGTCTTTTCTTAAATTACAATCAGCCCTGCAAGGATTCATTAGTTTTCTGTAACTGTTATCTATATCGAGTTGCAACTGATTATATATATGTAATGAATATCATTAAAATACAATTTTTTTTTTCATGAGAAATCTCAATTATGTACAGTGTATGCTGATTTACTGTATATTACATCTTCCGTAAAACATCCTCTGAAATTGTAATCTTTTTTAGTGCTCATTTACAAAATTAAAATAAAAGGCTTACAAATAATGAATTGAAAAAGAATACAAAGCCTCTCGATAAATGTAGTAAAGGGTGTTTCAGTGTCCTCCTGAAAATAGGTTTTCTGTAGAGATGAATGACCGTTCATATCACCTCTTTGCAACTTTGTCAACTGCAGCTGGATGTCTGTGAAGAAAAAAGTAGAGAACTCAGCTTCTATTTTGTTTATGTGGCAAAATTTCTTAAGTGTGGGGGCTGCAGTGGTGTTCCCTGTGAGCAGAGCCCAGCAGCTGCCCCATGCTAGATCAGAGGCAGCTCCAGCTGCACCATAGGGACCTGACAGTGCCAAAGATGAGCCATTTAGCAGTGAATGAGGCCTAAGGAGGCACAGTCCATGGATAACCCCAACAGGAACAGCCCTGGGCTGGAGCTACAGCCCACAGAGAGGAGCCTGCAGTGGGGCAGACGGGCTGGGAGATCTGCACCTGTGGGGACCTGTGTGGAGCAACTCTTGAAGGATGGGCACTGTGGTGGTATGTAGCCATGCTGGACCAGTGTTTGGAGAGCTGCAGCCTGTGGGAAGCCCATGCAGAATCAATTTGGGAAGGATGGCATCCCATGGAGAATGCTGGTGCAAGAGAAGAGAGTGACCATAAAGGAGCAACAGTGACAAAACTTTATTGGCTGACACCTCCATCTACAAGATTTAGGCTTAATAGAAGAAAGAAAATCACTTGACTTGAATGACAAATTTTATAGGTTATGCCTCTTCCAGTTCTTTGTTGAAGTTTCATGGCTGCAATGAGAATCAAGATTGTTCTTTTCTTTACAACAACCCTTCCTGAAGTTGGGAAATGCTGCTGAGCTTGTTTAGCTCTCCTATATTATGGTAAGTTCGTATCTGTATACAGCAGAACAAGGTGATGCTCAGGCCTGCCTCTGAGGCAATCTGAGAGAAAATCGCATTCCTTATGATTTTGGAGTTACTTTCTCTATTTATATAAAGCGTCCTCCATAAAAGTGTGTTCATATATCCTAAGTACTGTGTCACACCACAAACAATGAGCTGTTTTATGTTTCTAAACTATTTCTAAAAATGTTTCTAAATACAATTCATTTATTTATTTATTTTTTAAAAAAGAAGCTCATTTTATGCAGCAAAGTAAGCTGCTCTCTAAGAACGGAGTATTATTCTGGTAAGAGCAAACACTCTAGATGATGACACAGTATCTATATCAATCTGAAATTTCAATCTGAAACATATTGACATTTCAAAATTTTCTCAGACTTATGTATCATATCACAGAGGACCCACATGAAAATGTTACACCTATTAGTATCATATTATGCAGAATTTTCTTACAATAAACTGAGGTAAAAATAATAATAATAATAAATAATAATACTAATATTACAGTTAGCCCAAACTCAGTCATTTTTTTCTGAGAAGCATACCCTATATGTGATATATATGTAGTTTATAGCCGTGTACCCAATTATCAAAATATTTAATTATGGCAATTGTATGTATATCTCAGTGATATGTACTTATAATCATTAAAGCAATATTAAACAAATGTTATACTACCATTCATAACCTGAAATCCTGAAACTTAGAAAGAAGAAATATGCTCATATGGAAGGCAGTGCAAGAAAAACACAAATCAGTTTTAAATGTATTGAAATTGTTCTGTAAGTGTAATAATTAGTCTTTCAGAAATTATACATCTTCCATAAATATTTTATTTCTGCCAAGGAAAAGCTGGGTTTTGGTTACTTATTTATAGTCCCCGCATAACCGTCTCTAGGTTGACAATATACATTGTAGAAAAAAAGGACTAGACCTAAATCAAACTCAAATGTTGTATTTTTTTCAAGAAATCAGTTTTCTGATTTTTTCTTCTTGTCATAGATAACTTCAAACTACCAATTGGAAAAGGTGCCATGCTGCTATTAAAAATAACAAATCCAATAAATTGCAAATGTATTAAACCTTGAATACATCCCAAATTCCATATGTTTTATATGAAGTCTATAACACTACAGTAGTGTCTATAGACTAGAAACGAAAAATATGAAAGTATAGCTAAAGTCACTATCTCTAAGTATAACATTAATATATTCTTAGAATCTTATCTATTCATTTTTCTTATAGAATATATTTGTGATGAATTCACATTTATTTTTGCAAATGCAAGAACAAGTATGGTTTATATACTGCAAGCTGGCATTAATTTCCTGGTTGCAAAAAATGAAAGGCAAGTAGAAGTTCATTTAGACGTCTCACTATATTAGAATATAAATTCAATTCAGCTAAATTAGTTGGTAGCTCCATTTTTAACCTAAACTGAAATCCTGATTATGGGCAATCTGTCTCTGGCATATATTTTAATCTTCCAATAATCATTTGTTATGTGTTGTCTACCTTGGAAATTGTATCCAAATTGATGTATTCAAAAGACATTGATTGGCCTATGCCTCGTTAATCTGCCTAATTCAAAATTCATTTAGACTTCCATTCCCCACAACCTCTATTGATGCCACAGAAGTAGGTACTGAGACATACAATATTTATTCCTTTCTGTTTTTCTGACATAGTAAGTGTTTCCTCTAGAGCCTCCTTTCAGTGCATTTCCTAATTCATCTTTTATATATTTTCATCTTACTGCTTTCTCATATTTTATATTCACATTCCTTTCTATCATGTCATTTCCTACTCCAGGGAAGCATCATTATCACATCCCAAAATGTCTTCATCACATTCTCAAATAGTGCTACCGAAACTCTATTCATTGTCTTTGACCACTTATGATCTCCACTAGTAAACAAGTTACATCAAAATTTTGTTTAGCTTTGATTTACTTATTAGGTTGATTTTGCTTTTATAGATATGGGATTTATTCTGCAAACAATCTAGTCAGTAAGTGCTTTGATAAATGGATGAAACTTTTCAATGAGATTTTTTTTCAAGTAGCTCTTGTATCATTCAAAAAACGATACCCCTCTATTCACAACTTTTAGAATATTCAGAACAACACAGACAACAGATACGTGAGTCTAGCCATCACCTTTTATTGATAACATTATATTTTATTAGTGCAATATATTTTATCTCCCTTACCTATTACTTAAGGTATGAGAGGATTTTTTTACTTCTATTTTGAGATATCTTAATTTCCTTAAGCCAATTATAAAACATCTCTTAAAAACTTTTTGAAAATCCATGCTCACTAAATCCACATGAATAACCTCATCACACTTCTTGAGTACTGTAAAATAATTCCAATAAATTTTTGAAACATAATTTCCTTCTGAAAGATTGCTCTTTTGATCACTTTTCTTTACTTTTTGTTAATATTCCTCCCTTAGTTTGTGTTTCTCTACTAATTCTACTGGTAACTCTCAGTTCCATGTATTTCACATATTGGCAGGTCTGAAATTTTATAGACTATCCTTAGTTGATTCATTATCACAAAAAAAAAACAAACCAAAAAACAAACAAAAAAAAAAGTTATGCAACAGACATTCAGGATTTTTATTTTATAGTTCCACGGGCAATTAAATGCTTTCCTAAGTTCTGTCAAGGTATGATACAGATGACAGTGATAAAAGAATCAGTAGCAGATCCTGCTTTCAGAGGGGTGATGCTCCCTTTTTCACAGAATCCTAGAATCAGAATGGTTTGGGTCAGCAGGGACCTCAATGATCATCTAGTTCCAACCCCCTACTATAGGCAGGTAAACCTCCCACTAGACCAGGTTGCTCAAAGCCCCATCCAACCTGGTCTTGAACACCTCCAGGGAGGAGACATCCACAGTTTTACTGGGCAACCTGTTCCAGCATCTCAGCATCCTCACAGTAAATAACTTCTTCCTAATATCTAGTCTAAATCTACTCTCTTCTAATGTAAAGCTATTTTCCCTTGTCCTGTTGCTACATGCCCTTACTAAAGGTCCATATAAAAGAGCCCCAGCTCTATCAGCCTGACCTTGTAATGGAGGTGCTCTACCCCTCAGATCATCTTCATGGCCCTCCTCTGGACTTGGTGTCCTTGTGTTGGAAGGCCCAAAACTAGACACAGTACTCCAGGTGGGATCTCATGAGAGCAGAGCAGAGGGGCAGAATCACTTCCCATGACCTGCCGCTCATGCTCCTCTTGATTCAATCCAGGGTACAGTTTGCTTTCTTGGCTGCAAGTGCAAATTGCTGGCTCATGTTGAGTTTTTCATTAACTAACAACCCCAAATCTTTTTCCTCAAGGCTACTCTCAAGCCATTCTTTGTTCAGCCTCTATGTGTGCTTGGGATTGCTTTGACCCAGATGCTGGACCTTGTACTCGGCCTTGTTGATCTTCATCAGGATGGCATGTGCCCACCTCTTGCGTCTGTCCAGGTCACTTTGGATGCCATCCCTTCCCTCTAGCATGTCAGCTGCACCACTCAGCTTGGTGTCATCTGCAAATTTGCTGGGGATGCACTTGATCCAGTTGTCCATGTTATTCACAAAGATCTTAAATAGCACTGGTCCCAGCACCAATCTCCGAGGAACACCTCTGGTATCCACTTTGTCACTGATCTGTTGACTGTGACTCTCTGAGTGTGATCACCCAGCCAATTCCTTATCCACTCAGTGATCCATCCATCAAATCAATTTTTCTCTAATTTGGCAGTAAGGATGTCAAAGTAAGCAGGACAATGTCAAACATTTCTTTCAAGTCCAGGTAAATGACGTCAGTTGTTCTTCCTTTATCTACTGACACTGTATCTCTGTCATAAAAGGATGCCACCAAGTTTATCAGGCACAATTTGCCATAGCTGAAGCCATATTGGTTGCCACCAAACATCTAATATTTATTTTCTGTGTGCCTTTGAAGACCCTTTAAGAGGATCTGCTTCATGATCTTGCCAGTCACAGTGGTTAGACTAATGGGCCTGTAAATCCCTGAATCTTCTTTTTTAGCCCTTCTTGAAAATGAATGTTATGTTTCCATTTCCCCTTTTCCAGTCAGTGGAAACTTCGCTAGGCTGCCATGACCTTTCAAATATGATGGGTAGCTGCTTGGCAACTTCATCTGCTAGTTCCCACAGATGGATGGATCTCATAAGGTCCCATGGACTTATGCGACTTCAGATTATTTACAGTCTCAAACCTGATTTTCACTTACAGCAGGTAGATCTTCCTTCTTCCAGTTCTTACCTTGACTTTCTGCATCATGGGCAGTGCAACTAAAGCCCTTATCAGTGAAGGCTGAGGCAAAGAAATCACTGAGTATCTCAACTTTCTCCATATCCCACATGACCATATCTCCAGCTTCCTTTCAGACACGGTCCACATCTTCCCTGACCTTTTTATCACCAATATACCTGTTGAATTTCTTCTTGTTCCCCTTTCTGTCTCTGGTTAGATTGAATTCTGTCTGGGTTTTAGCTTTCTAACCTTATCTCTGGCAGCTCGGACAACTTCGTAGTTCCCCCAGTAACCCGTTCCTGCTTCCACTTTCTATAGACATTTTACACCTAAGTGCAGGAGCTCCTAGTTGATTCATGAAGGCCTCCTGGCATTCTTGCCTGCCTTCCTCTTTCTCAAGATGCACTACTTCTGGGCTTGGAGGAAATACTGACCAGCTTTCTTTGGCCACTCTTTCCTTCGTGGTTTTATCCCATGTCATCCTGCCAAACAGTTCCCTGAAGGGATCAAAAGAGGTCCATGCTGTAGTGTTTAACTATTTGAGAATTGCTTCAGAGAAGATAGCTTTATTCATAAACCCACTTGTCTCATTCATGCAATGTGAATAGCATCTAACATAAATCTAGTTTTAGCAGATTGTGCCTCTGGCTACCACCACTCCTCATATTACTCTGACATATATATGCAGAGGGGTATGAACAAGTTGGCTCCCCCATCCTTAAGAGGAAGGAAGACTTTCCAGCTAAATAATTACAAAATCATGAATTGTTTGGAAAGGGAGAAGCATAATTTTGCCAGAAATCATTGCTTTGTGAAAATCAGAATGTTAGACAATTATCAGAAAGTTAGAACCAGAGATTCAATCAAATCTATTTCTGCCAAATAAATTCACACTTTTTCTTACCAACTTGCCAACTCCAGAAATGCTTAGACTTCCAAGTCAGCTAGTTACGAAGGTTATTCCCTCAAAGCTTGCAGAAACTGTTGCAAATATCATCCTGTTTTTCTCATTTCTAGCTCTTGCACTCCTAAAACAGATCGTTATAGGAACTGTCATGTATCAGCTGAATAATGAGGACTACCAACCAAGTTTACAGGGTGACAACCAACTAACCTGACATAGTCATCACCCTGTAATAATAGATTTATTTCCATGCTTTCCTGCTTGCTTCAATTTCTAACGAGACAAAAACAAAATGTTTTAACTACTAAATTGATTTACAAACTAAATTTTCTTCTTTCCATTAGAAGTCTCATATCTTTCAAGTAAACTTTTCAGTACATAAAAAAAAAGCTTTTATAATAGGCGGAGAACAAGATTTTACACAGAAAGATGCTAATAAAAGAAGGGGAAATGCTTAAAAATAAAAGATGGAGGATTAGATTAGATGTGAGGAGTAAATACATTACTCAGTGTAAGAGGCCATTCTTTTTATACTCTTGCCTCAAAGTTTGCTAAAGATGGACAAGTCCAGGCAAGCCCTGGTCAGGGATTGAGAAATTCTTTGTCTAAGGGATACAGATGGACAAGACCAGGGGCAAGGAGAGAGAGATATTCTGATCTAGTGTGTTGTATACCTTGATAAACTAGATTATCTCTGAGATTTCTTCCAATGCAGACCAGTTTATAAATCTTTGAACATGCAAAGAATCCTGGGCATGGCCCTGGGTAACTTGTTTTAGGTATCCTTGCCTTTTTTTTTTTTTTTTTTTTTCCTATATCTCTTTGATGAAGATTGAGGGACACGAAGCAAAGGGAAGATGCAGATATAAGAAAAAAGCAGAAAAAAGAGGCATACATTACCAGAATACTTCCTAACTTCAGAAAGTTTTCAATTTAAGCACTGTGCTGTAATCTCTAGAGACTTTATAGATCTCCACAGGCTTGTCTCAGTTGTTTTTTTTTCATGCCAGATTTCCTTAGAGAGTTCACTCGAGCCTTTAAAATAAATGTTCATAAGGGAGATTGCATGATACAGTACTTCATTTTTTTCTTTTTTTTCAGTATCTCAGTATCTCAAAAGAAAACTAAATTAATATATTTTACCTATCAGCCACGATGTTTTCAGAATATGTTGCTGATGCTCTACCACTGTGCTGTTGTATAAATAAATTAGCATAACATCAGAAGTTAGGATGGGAAAAAGTAAATGGTAAGGTGAGAAATACTAAGACACAGTAAAATATTGTAAAGGCTCATAAAGCTTCTTCTCAGCTTTTCTCGTTTTTTTTTTTTGTTTGTTTGTTTGTTTGTTTGTTTGTTTTTGTTTTTTTGTTTTTTTTTTGTTTTTGTTTTTTTTTTTTGCTATGCAAATTTCCATTTTGCAGTAGAGCATCTATGTGTTTACAGAATCAAGCGTTCAAATGAAAATAAAGTAATCCATTCCTCACAGCATGTTAAATGTGGTCTGGAAAGCTAAATATTCTCCCAGATCTGCTGCTTTTATTTCTGTGTGTCTTCCTAGCCCTTAATTATCTGTTAATTGGTATTTAAGGTGGAAGCTAACAGAGAGATGGAAGAAAAAACACTGAGAAAAAATAAAAAAAAAATAGACCGGAACAGAACCTCTCAGTAGACAAGTCTGTTTTCTTATCTGTTATGGGTAATCATGTAGCATGCAGCATTCACATGAAAGAAGTAAACACTTAGCTCTTTGTGTTCACAGCCTTCTCCCTCTTCCTGTATGTGAAAGAAAAGAAAAATGGCATATTTGGAAGATGAGTTCAACATAAGATTAATCACTCTCCTACACCTCTTGCACAAGGCAAGCTGTAAGTCTCTCCATGTACTTACTGGTAATAGTCTGCATTTAAATGGTTATTTCAAGATAGGTTTAACTTTTGATATATTACCTTGTCAACCTCTTTCGAGGCCTCTACATAACAAGGATGCAGTGGGTCTTTTTTTTTCACCTTTCTGCATCAACTAAACAGCTGACACTTTAAAATCCTTTTGTGATGATATAGTGGATGATCAGCACAGATAAACACCCTCTGAGTGTCCAGCTTTCCAGTAAATCAGAAAAAGGAACACAATGGGTAACTGTATTTTCTAAGTAAGACTAAGTAAATGTCTAGAAAAGTCAATATGAGTCATCAGCTCCAGGGCCCTGCTGTAACAGGTAGCAGCATTATATATAATCTTTTGCATAGACTGATCAAGCTTTGCCTTGAAATAAATAAATGTTTGACTGCCTTCTATTGCCTCTGTCTTTAAAGCTTGTTACCCCGTTCAGAAAACAAACAACCAAACAAACTTTAAATTTGCATCCTGTATTCACAGTCTCATGGATAAATGTTAGATCAGATCCAAGACTGACTTGAAATGTTCAACATATTACCCTCCTTCTGCAGTTTATTTATTTATTTTTTTTTTCCTTCTCATTTACTTAATTATCACTTTCATAATTTCAGAACTAGTTGGAATTTCATACACAATTTCGTATGTGACACATTTTTGTTTCTTTTTTTTTTTTTTTTTTTTTTTTAATAATGCCTGAGTAGGCAAGACCTATTGCAGTCCTTTTGCTTGAAAATGATGTGAATATATTGACAAAATCTATGAGTTTAGTCCAGTGCCTTCAACCTTCATTTAAATCTAAATCTTGTTTTTAAATCGATTCAAAATACATAAAAAACTTAGGACAGTGCGGAGCTCAGATTAGCGGCCAGTGCAACTGAGAAAATCGCATAAAAATGGCATACTAATGTGCAAAGCAAAACACTGGTGAGAAATTTGTATAATACACTGTTTTTTTGTTTCTTTTGAGGAATTTAAGTCATTTCAAGGGTGATTATTAGAATGGTTAGTCAGATTTATTTATCTGGAATTGAGTTATTGAGAAACACAGAGTATTCCTCAAATTTTCAGTGCTGGGTAAGCATTACATGGCAGATATATTGCAGTACAAATACATAGAAAGTACATTATCTCTAGTTATTCTTCTCTAATTTACTGTCTTTCATTTTACCGTAGGATTTCACTATTTTTTTCCGATATTAATGTATTCAGTCTGCTATGAAAAACACTTTTAATTATAGTACTGCCCACAAATATTTGACCCTTTTGAAGACACAGAGACATATCTAAACAGAACAACTTATTTGACTTTCCTTCTTTCTTTTTAAATGATGTTCTCAAAATAGTTTTTATAAACATTTTATATTGTTGATCCCAGTAGATTTCTTTTCTTTTTGTTTTAGAGAAAATTAATAGTGTAAGTTGATGCATGACCAGAAATATGATGCTGTCAATAAGAAATATTAATTAACAAATTAATTAGACACAATATGTTTATTTCCCTTATGAGAGAAGAGTTCTTCTATCCTGCTAGAAAACATAAACATACTAAGTAAGAAGAAATAGGTGCATCTCTAAATAGTGCTACCTTAATAAACTTCCTCTAGGATTTATTTAACCAGGATAGACACAAATTGTTTTCTTAAACTGGCTCACCCACCCTTAGCCCATGGTTTTCCAACATAATTTATTTTCACTTTTTGTCCTAGTAACTGCAGAAATAGCATAACCACTCATGGCTTTGGCTCACATAGAAACCCAAACCACTTTGATGCAATGGAATGATTTATTATGAGCTACATTTCCTCAGGCCAGATGCATAATAAAGTATATTAGATGTTCTGCCCTCCGTCCTGACAGTGTATTTTCCATTGTGGATATACACTGAAAACCTCTAACTCTTTCCTGAATTGAAATGTGTACATACTTAATGTTAATTGAGTATGTATGTATTGTAATGTGAAAAAAGAAAATAAAAAAGTAATACAATTAAGAAGACGGATTATTTTCCCACATGCTTTGAGCTGTTCTTTTTTGTTTGTTTGTTTGTTTGTTTGCAAAATGAAGGAATGGAGTGAAGGAGTCCTAGAAATTCATTTTCATTAATTACTGTTTGAACATTTTTTCACAGTAATCATCAGAAAGTCATACTGCATTGTAAAATCAAAGGAACTTCTATATTTGTTTTATATTTTTTTTTATTTTATTATTTTTAATATATTTCTATTTTTACTTTTATTTTTATTTCTATTTTTATTTATTTTTTAATTTTAATTTTGCTTTTGTGATATATATATATATTTCTTAAAGAGCTAATTTCTCCTTTTCTATCCTGTATCTCTCTATTATTTTTTTTTTTTAATTTAATTTTATTTTTTTTTTTTGCACTTAACTTGTCAGTATTTTGCTCTGGACTCATTCCTTGAGTAAAATTCGAGAATGGTTCCCCTGACACCACTGATTCTGGGCAAAGTTGCCCAAATCTGAAATTCTGGAGGGCCCTCCTGGGTCTGAAGTGGCCATTCTTTGAGGTTTCAGTGTTAAAGTTCTAAAGTTCTAAAGTTATGTAGACACACTGATGGGAAGACATGGGAATGCATGGACAAGTATTGTTTGAAATTATATCTTTATGCAAAAGTGCCAATCAATTAGCCACAAAGAAAAGTAACTACAATGAGAAAGAATGATCCATACATCCTGGGAAGGTCATAGTGCAGATCCTACTGTATTACATGCTTTATCACATGAGGAATAAGTGTGGGATCTGAGAGAACCGGCACAGCTTCATCAGGGGAATGTCATACCTAACCAATCTGATGGCCTTCTATGATGGGGTGATGGCATTGGTAGGCAAAGAGAAGGTGACCTATGCCATTTACCTAGACTTGTTCAAGGCCTTTGACATGGTCTCCCACCACATCCTTATCTCCAAAATGGAGAGATGTGGATTTGATGGGTGGAGCATGCAGTGGATAAGGAATTGGGTGAAAAGGTTGAAGACAAAGGGTGATGATTAAGGATGCTATGTCCAGGTGGATGCTTTTAATGGGCAGTGTCCCCCAGAGGACTGTCTTGGGAACAGTGTTCTTTAACATCTTTATCAGTGACATCAGAGATGGAATTGAGTGCACCCTCAGGAAGTTTGCTGATGACACCAAGCTGAATGGTGTGGTTGACACAATGAAAGGAAGGGATGCCATTCAGAGGGAGCTCAATAGACTTGAAAGGTGGGCCCAGGTGAATCTAATGAGGTTCAACACAGCAAAGTGCAAAATTTTCCACTTGGGCTGGAGGAATCTCAGGCATATATACCGACTGGGAAAAGCAATTCTTGAAATGGCCCCTCAGAGATGAACCTGGGGGTCCTGGTGGATGAAAAACTTAACATAAGCTAGTAGTGTTCTCTTGCAGCTGAAAGCAAATGGTATCCTTCCTGAGCTCAATCAGAAGAGGGGTGGCCAGCAGGGAGAGAAAAGTGATTGTCCCTCTCTACTCTGCCTTCGTGAGGCCCTATCTGGAGTACTGTGTCCAAATCTGGGCTCCCAGTACAAGGAAGACAGGGAGCTGTTGGAGAGGGTCCAGAGGAGGGCCACAAAGATGACCAGAGGGCTGGAGCACCTCCCCTATGAAGACAGAATTAGGGAACTGGTCTTGTTCAGCCTGGAAAAGAGAAGACTGTGGGGTGACATCATTGCAGACTTTCAGTAACTAAAAATAACCTAAAAACAGGAGGGGAGCCAACTCTTTACAAGGGTAGATAACAGCAGGACAATAGGAAGTGGTTTGAAGTTGAGGGAGGGAAGATTTAGATTGGATATCAGGGGAAAGTTCTTTACCAAGTGAGTGTGATTGTACTGTCAATTATTCTCTAATAATCACTTAATAAATGATTAAAATGCTAGACATTAATCTTATGCTTTGTGCTTTTGTGTTTTCCTGTTTATGTCTGATTTTTCATTGTTTCTGACTATAATAACAATGAACAATACCAGAACATTTGCAATCCATATAGCTTAGAAACAGGTAACGTAACAAAAGATCAATTAAAGAAGGAATTAAAAATTAATAATTTGAAAAGTAAAGTAGATTAGTAAATACATTAATTTATAACTTAAATACAGAAGGGATATTTCCCTTTTCCCTATGTAATTAACCTGACTAAGGAAAAACCATATAAAATATTACTGCCTGGGAGATTCTAAGCCTTTTTTTTTTTTTTTTTTTTTTTTTTTAATTACCACATATGATAACTAAATGATCATGAATAAAAATCTAAAACCACACTAAGAAAGAATTAAAAAAAAAAAAAAAAAAGAATATATATTTTTTTCTTATAGCTTTTTCATAAATTCATAATATATCACTATAGGTTTTTACACGGTGGTAAATAATAATCATAACCATCATGAACATCATCTTCATCCAAATCAACTGATTGTTTCACTGAAGAATGTACTACATATCATGTATAATGTAGCATCTTGACTCAGTAATAATGACCGTAGAAGTAAAATACTATACACTTTTGTAACATGTCAGGTTACTGTCAGGTAATAGACCAAGATAAAAACTACATTTTTAAACAATATTTCCATGTATCACATTCTTGCAGTTTATGTAAGAAGCACGTCACCGCTGTTTTTACAGCAATAAATTTCTCGGGAACATAAAGTTGTTAGGATTCTTAAATATCTCAACTGGAAATATCCCGTATGGATAAAGTGAAAGGTGGCAGCTAAACAGGCTGAATGAACATGTCTGCATTTATTTAACAAGCTCTAAATTCTTCAGTCACCGTATATGAAGTTTTCAAGATCACTTATTTACTGAAATTATTTTGAGCCACCAATAGATTTCTACTAAGGTTAATGTCAGCTTTTTTTCTCTTTATACTCCAAAAACATCAGTGCTCCATAAGTGAAAAGTTCAGGTTCAAGTAATTCTTCTGTTGTGTCACGGAGTCAAATTTTATGCACTGTAGTCCAAAGCAGTGTTGCCCTTTCATAAACAACTTTGCTTAACAGCACTTGCACTGAATCTGTCCTCATCTGATGTAACTTAATGGAAAGAACAGGTGCCCTAAAAACATATTCTTTAGAACTGAAAATGAACTTTTTAAAAAAATACATATTTTATTATTTTGTTTTTGTTGTTGTTGTTAAACAAAAACAAAACAAAAGAGAAAGGGGGAGGGAATGGTGTTTGTTGTTGTGGTTTCTTTAATTTTGTTGTTTAGTTTTTGGTTTTTGGTTTCATAAAAAAAAAAACAAAAACATACAAACATTTTTAAAAATAGTAAATGTTTTCTATGTAGCAGCTGGTTAGAACAAATACCACATGACTTGTCTTTCAGAACATCATAGTTTACCTAGGGAGGATTGCTATTGCCTCTCTCAGACATTCTGAGATGAACTTCTCTTTTCTCTCTGCTTTTTCATAATGTTGAAAGATGGACCTCATGCATAGGCAAGCTTGCATGAGGTTCTCCAATGAGCTAATATTCCTTTCTGGTTTGGACTGTGATGCTTTCTATATAATAATTTTGATTTTTTAATTATTATTATTATTATTTATTTATTTATGTTTAATTAGATCTTGTTTTCTGTTAATATTCACACTCCTTTTTAATGACAATCATAATTTTTATATTTGACCTTTCTTGCCGTTTGCTAAAATTTAGAGAATTATGAAAAATTATCTCTACCTATTTAAACACCAACAACAGACTCTGGATAACTGATTTTAACATGCACAAACCTTTCATCTTTGTTTTCTCTAGTACATAATCTGCTTATGCTTATGCATTTATCTGTGATCTTGGACTGTAAGAACATCAGGTTGAGTAATTCATTAATCTCTGCCATCTTAATCAATATACTTTAGTAAAACAAACAAATAAATAAACAAATGAGAAAAGCCCACAACAACAACAGAAACACTTCTCATTAAAAGAATGGCTGAACCCTTGAACTTCTCAAAGCCTCATAAGCATCTGCAGGATATTATGATTTGAACAGATAATACATATAAAAGACAAAGATTGGCCTTCTAAAGTAAGTAGCAAACTTTCCACTGACTTCATGGAGTCCAAGATTTCATTTCCAGATTAGGTTGAAGAAATTTATAGGGGAAAAAATAAAAAATAATAAAAAGTCTAAATTGACAACTAATATTACTCAGAATGAATAATTCAACTAAGTCTATTTAAGTTGTCCAGGAAAGATTTACACCATTCATTTTAAAAGAAAGAAACAGAAATTTGTAATAAATGAGGTGATGACTTTTTTGAGCTATAGCTGTATAAAAATATTTCCCTCTGGAGAGAAGTGTTACCTTTATTGTGTAATAATAGTCTTCAATCTTGGGCTTCAGGCATTTCATCAGGATCTCAGTAAATAGTCTACCTTTAGGACAATATTTTATCATTATTGCCCTTAAAACTAGTTACTATTTATGTGACAGAGCATTTATAGATTTGACAGTTTAACTCATTGGAGACAGTTGCGCTACTGAATAGCCAGTAGTGACAGATAGTTTCTTACATCAAACTATTAGAAGAGTAAGCTGCTTTATATGTAAGAAACTGAGTGTTTCACAACAATGGTAAGTAAACTAAAGGAAACAAAATGTGATGTGATGTTCATTCATATACAAAATGTCTACACTTCACATCTAAAAATTTCCTATTCTTAACAAGCATCTTCAGAACCCAGAATTTAACCACAGTTAACTATTAAGTGTTCTCGACAGTTAATATGAAATAAGCACATAAGAAACAAACAGACATATAAACAACAACAACCAACAAGAACATGACATTATAATTAATTTAACTGTGTTCTACTCATATGCTAGTGCCCATCTACCATGTACAGAATATTTACTCTATAGGCAATTTACTACATAGAAAATATCAGCAAGAAACATAACCATGCCAATGTACTGGTGATATTCTCTGATACACAGCCAATTGAGTCTGAAAGTGACTACAGTTCTAGTCATTTCTAGAACTATAGTGAATTAATGTTAATTAAATCCTTGAGTACTACAGGATTTTCATATTGACAGAGTATACTATTTCTTTGTGAACACAGAACATAAAATTACTAGATCAGTGCCAATGGTTTGCAAGCTGGTTTGGCCCAGTTCCATGACTAGTGGGGCAGAGGGATTTCACAAAATCTGCACCTCCAGAAAAGGGAAACAGAGGACCCCAACATAATTAAAACGATCTGAGGAGAAACAAACTAATTTTACTAAGTATGGTATGGGAATACAAGATAACACTCTATAATAAAATATAATTAGAAATGAAGCTAGTAAATCAAATATAATGAGAGAGTATCTGAAAGCCTTTCAGTAATACTGAAGTTATGCACACAGTTGGGATAGGCAGCAGGGAGGAGGGGTGAAGGAGAAGAGAGAGAAGAGAGCGAAGAGCGATCAGGTGATCTTGCAGGAGTAATATCTCCTCTCTGACCACAAAGCCCCCTGAGGAAGTTCTTATCTTCTGGACAGGTACGTGGAACTGCAGCATTAACACTTTAACTCCCAGTACCCTACATGATGTTATGATGTAGAATACCAGTAACCAAAAATCATAAAACTATGACACTCCACTCCTTATTCTACATCACTCATCATGCTTAATATACACAAAGAAACCATAATTAACAAGGGTTAAACACACTCACATGTAAACATGCATTTATATACATGGAATTACTGACTGCACTCCCCCAACATCAAATTACATTGTGGTACAATCTGAATATCCCCATTTTTCTTCATCACCCACCAAGTGGACCCAGGTCCTTGGGCAGAAACAGTCCCACAAAGAGGTTTGCCCTTTTAAGAGGCTGGAAAGACCCAAACTGCCTTTCCCAACATGTTCTTTAGATGTATCACAGGGACCTTATCTCCCTTGACAGTATGTAGGGAGCTGGCTGGACCATCATAATTGATAGATCCTCAGGTGTTGACCAGCCAGGTGACTTCCACTAAATTCTTCTCTCATGCTTAAATGTTCCGCCACCCATTGTTTTGCAATATGCTTTTTAAACAACTCATTCCATCATTCAATTTTACCAAAAGCTGGTGTGTGATAGGGGATATGATAAATCCACTCAATGCCATGATCTTGGGCCCAAGTATTTATAGGGGAATTTTTGAAATGAGTCCCATTATCTGACTCAATTTTTCTGGAGTGCCACGTCACCAGAGGACTTGTTTTTCAAGTCCTTAGATGGTGTTTTGGGTGGTAGTATGTGGTACTGCAAATGTTTCAAGCCACACAGTGGTCGCTTCCACCCTGGTAAGCAGATAACACTTACCATTGCGAGATTGTGGCAAGGTGATATAATCAACCTACCACGTCTCCCCATATTTAAACTTTTGCCATTGCCCTTCACCCCATGGCAAATTGTTGGGCTGTGCTTCCACTGTTGGGGCAAACGATTCCAGGTATACTGAATGCCCCTCCAGGTGAAAGCAAACTGTGGCCTATATTATGTGGCGAAGAAATGAAAAAGAAGGCACTGACAATGTCAGTGGTGGCATACCACTCAGCTGCTTTTGACTCCAGTTCATATTGCAGCTCTAACATGTCAGGCACAGAAGCAGTCAGTGGGGGTGACTTCATTCAGGCCACAATGGCATTTAGCATATTTTAACATATTTTTATTTTTTCCCCAATTTCTGATATAATAGATTTGTCTCAGATTTATTTTATTTTATTTTTTTTTACTTTTTTATTTTTATTTATCTATTTTTTTTATTTGGATGTGAATTTGTCACCCACAAAACCTTCCAGTTCTTGCAAATAAATCAAGTTTTCGATTTTATGAATACACCTCTGTTAGTCGTTCTTCAACTTTGAAAAGCTTTCTTTCTGACCTATGAGCAATACCAGAAATATTAAAATCTACACATATATTGTTTTCAGTACTTTTTCACAACTTAAGTAGCAAGTAGAATTTCTCTTTCCATGTGTTTAGTAAGAACACAGTTGTATTTTTCTTAAATTGTTATGCTTGCATTTAATTATTTGTTTTGCATTTCTCATTAAAGAAATTATTTTGGGTTAAAAAAAAAAAAAAAAAAAAGAAAGAAAGAAAAAAGAAAAAAAAGGCTATTGGTCTTTCAAGAAATTTGGAAGATTTTGCCATTAGGGAGAATATGAATGAAAATAGTGTGGTCTTACTGAAGAGTGGGACCAGAATTCTGTTTCAAGTTTATAATCTTTCACAGGAAAGAGAATAAGTAGAAACTTCTGAGGAATCCTGAGAGCTCTCTGCAAGGTGAAAGTCATGATATAAACAGTGAGAGATATAGACTATCAATAGTAATGCTACTCAGACCACCAAGGAAGTAAAGTAATAGGTCTCTAAAATATTTCAACTTAATTTGCAGAGGTGACAATCTTTCCCTGATTCCATGGGAAGTCTTGGGGTCTGACATTCTCAATCTGCTGTATATGTTTAATGATATGTTCCATCGAGAAGCAGTTTAAGTTCTTTCTTTACTTTGCTTAATTGAAAGTTAGGTCATTCATTTTCAATCTCTAAATACCTCTAACATAAAATCTTGTTTCTCTTCTACTTACTGCTTTGAGTTATTGATATTATTTGTCACACTGTGAATGCCAAGGCCATAAAGTTAGACTTTGATAAGATGAAAGTTGTGCTTGTAAAGCAAGCAAAAGTGAATAGAATACATTTGAATTTGGAACTAGGCAGATTCATCTCTTTATAGAAATTTTTACTTTAGATATTTTACTCTCTTTTCATAGCTATTTGTGAGCTCAGGGGACAAAATATGCAGAAGATCTCTATATTTCTTTTTAACAATATACATGTGAAACTTCTATTTTGGGAAAAATAAAATTAAGAGTTAAGACATTTTAAACAGTGCTTTAAAGAACAATGAAAACTCATTTCTTTAAGTTTTTGTTCTGTTTAGTTTTAAAAGGCACAACCATTGTTTTTTCATTCTTATTTCATTTGTGTTTTGTTTTTAGTCCTGAAAGAGTGTTGCCCATATTTCTGTGCTGTTTTTATTAACCTAACTTGCAATTCTTCTTTAATACTTAATAATTTATATAATCTGTTGGAGAAGTACGAAAATTTCTCTGCTGAACTACGATGTGTATCACTAAATTTATCACTTTTGTCATTACTTATGTTATCCTTAAATAATTCACATATTTAAAGGGATAACTGATCTGGTAGTTACACTCTACTTCAGTATTTAGTGGCATACAAAAAGCATTTCCTTTAATAAATCCTATGCAATATAGTGTAAACAGAACATTAAATAAGACATTTTAATGAAGAGACATTTTAAGACAGCCTAAGGGAGAAAGAGTGGATCTAGTTCCATTTATGAACTACTCTACTAAAAATGGCCCCTAGTACCACTGCAAATCTATTTCTTCAGTGGCAAATTAAAGGTCAGGATAGAGCAGGAATACATTTATATTATGTTGCTGTAATAGGTCTATAGCCTGTTAACTTAAGTTTCCAGTACATATCTATGTTACTGCTTGTAGTGACATAATATTGTTGAATGTGATAGAAGTATAGCAATAAAATATAACTCTCTGATACTTTGTTCATTTGCATATCAACTGTGATCAGGATTTCTGTCCTACTCACGTTAATTTCAGAAGTACTGCATTATCGAAGTAAGAACAGAAATGCAAGGAGACATTTTTACTAAACTGTTTTGTTACTTTGCCTTTCCACCTTCATTCAGTTCATTTATTTTCTTTGTCAGCTTTTGACATACAGCATAAAATTTTCAGAAGTGCCTTAGGGCCATATTTAAAAAAAAAAAAAAAAAAAATAGGAATGAGGTATCTGAAATGAGACTTATTCTAAAGATACTTACAATGAAGATCATGATCCTGAAAAGAACAGCACAACCTCTGTAGGAGTTCAGTGATTCAAATGTAAAGTTTTCTAGGCAATTGAAATATATACCCCAAAGTTCCTAAATCTTCACAGATTTGAGTTCAGTATCTCAGTTTTTCAGGAATACAGAGATCAGACATTCCTCTACCTACATCCCTCTGGAGTTGGCTCTGGAAGGCAATCTCAGAGTATGCATAATACAAGACATACAGAACTGACATCTTTCAACTGGCCTTAGCATTTTCTGTTCCCCTCTGAAGCACTGGTGGAAGAGAAAGGACCCTTTAGTTTTTATATTCTGATCAGAAATTTCAGTAGGTTGCTTCTTTTCCTATCATCTCCATTTCTCAGCTTAGTGAAGAAGACTTATACCACTAGATGAAACACCAGGCAGGGAGATCACTTTCTCTTTTTCTTTGTGGACACCATGACACAATTCAGACTCCAGTTTATTTCATCAGAAAGAGGTAGTAAAAGAACATGTAAGACAGCAGTTGCTGTGAGCTTAAGACCTTTATTTCAAGGAGCAATTCGTGTTTTAGATTAAAATTTCCTGTCTTCCAACTAAAAATGAGCTTCATTTTGATCTCTCTTAATCATTGGAGTGACACCTTCTTGTTTAGATTTCAATGGCTTGTGGGGGAATTATTTGCGTAGATCACTTAGGGACTCCTGAGTGTTTAGGTCTACTCATAAACTAGAGGATATATAAGAGTAGCTTTGACTGTAATAACTATCTTAAAGAATGTACTGTCATATAGAATGCAACAGTAATCATATTCAATATTTAGAATCATAGAATGGCGCAGTGGTAGAATTGCTGCTTGCAACACCGGAGGCCTGGGGTTCGAATCCCCCCTGTGGAGCAAGGGGTAGAAGTGCCGCTTCGCTACACAGAAGGCTCAAATCCCAGGAGTTGGACTCGATGATCTCTAAGGTCCCTTCCAACTCGCACGATACTGTGATACTGTGATACTGTGATAGAATGATTTAGGTTGGGAGGGATCAAAAATCATCTACTTCCATACACCCTGACATGGACAGAGTTGCCAGCAACTAAATCAGACACTAGGTCAGGTTGCCCAGGTTATAAATTATATAAGAAATATTTAATAATGTACAGCATCTTTTATTTTTGGAATCTTCGTAACTATTTGCTTTAGATAATTTTGGTTATCTTTCCTCCCTCGTTTTTCCATATGGTTCTGCTAGTGATACAAGAGGATCGCACAGTGAACCCCAGAGTGCTTGATGCTGCCTCAGCAGTAGTAGGTGCTTCTGTCTCATTTCAGAGAAGATGAGCAGCAGCCAAATACTCACCTTGATCACAGAACTGGCAGTGTCTGCTGCCTGAACCTGTCAGCTCCAGGTGGAGAGGAAGGACAGACTGATTTTGTGCTTGTGTGCAGGGGCAGGGGACAGTGATGGGTACAGTATGGGAACTGCCTATTTCTAGCAGTCAGTATATAAACCATACAAATGAAGACTGGGATAGCAATAACCTTTTGAACAAAGACAGATTGATTTTGGTGATAGGAGCTGGCCTGTCCTAAGAACTATTTCTAAAACAGGATCACTGCTGAGGCTTCTGAAACACTAATTCAGACAAGAATGCATTTTTTAAACTCCACCAGTAACCATTCAGAATCAAATAACTTTTCATGAGAAATTTATAATTTTACTGGTCTGAATATAAAGGGATGCTACCTCCTTTATCAACATTTTTGCAGAACATTGACTTTTTGCTGTTATTTTGAAATATTCAAAGCTGTATTAATTTCCTAATAATGAACAAAAATGAAAAACTCTTCCCCAGTACCAAATGAGTCACACTGGAAATCTTTTGCTAAGCCAGAAACTTTGATGTCTAAACAAATTTTATTCCTTAGTTTATACCTGTCTTTGTTAGTGGTGGAATATACATTACTGGTAGTGAAGGACAACAAGAAGTTTCTATCCTATGAGCAGTCAATTTTAAATAATAGTTCTCATTATTAGTTAAATATATATATACATGAAATAAAATATGTGCTGCATTTGTACTTTTTGATAGTAAATTTTAGAATGAGCCCCTCAGGATCCTCATGAGTAAGACCAATGTAATATTACCATTGAGATTTGACTGCTCAATGATTTCAACACAGCAGGGAACCAGTCAGAGTGGGAGAATGATCTTAACAAACAAACTAGAAAAGCAATGAAATCAGGGAGCCTGAGAGCAAAATTTACAAAATGATTTCTCATGCAGTTCACCTCTGTGTCATTCCCTCCCTTGAGTGTCAAGCAATGTTGTAAAAGGAGTTACTATAACAACACTAATTAATTATAGTGAGATTTCATGTGCTGCAGTAAAAATCTAAGCCACAGCAGTCCTACTTTATGTCATAGCCAGTGGTGTAAGGCAGAGCTATATGATACTGGGATCAAACATAGACTAGTAATTACCAAAAAGGGCAATCTTGTGTTAAGGCAGTGGATTCACATATCCACATTTCTGTTTTGAATAAATGAATGACCCTCAAAAGTTCTGAAACTTTTTGCACAGCACATTAGAAAACAAATTGAAACTGTGTGTGAAATAGTGAAAAATGGTCAAAGCTTTGCAGAGCTATCCCTCTAAAAAAAACTTGTTTGTCAGGGATCCAGACATCTGCTGGATCAAAGTCAGGGGTTAAGAGGCAAAGGAAATTATGAAATGAATGTGAAATCTGTCTTCTGATAGATGATGATTTAATGCTCATCCAGTCATAAGATTGATTCAAGTTAACATGAATTATTCAATATCAATGAAAATATATCTGAGAATTATATAAACAACAACTCTTACCAAACTTAACAATGCTAAGAAAATATGAATACTATAACTATAAACATAAATGTTTCTTCAGGGAAAGTTAATACACTTTTTTCATGACTGTTGATGTTTTAATTGTTGTTAGTATTATTTGTTGATTTTTTCTGTGTTTTTTTCTTCCCTTATGAGAGTTTCAGTTTGGAGTTCTGTTGCTCATAATGTGAATTCATGCTTGTTGAATAAGCAGTAAATTTTAGAATTACTTTTAAAGAGTCCATATTTTTTAGAAGAGAATATTTTAACAGGCACCAACGTGTTAGCTTTAATATGTCCAGAACTGTAAACAATAAATTTTTATGCCAATGACCTAAAAACTGAAAGATAGAGGAGAATGCTCATACAACAACTGCTTCAATGAGCATGTAATTGTATATATATATAAGTAAATATAAAAAGATATATATATCTTTAGGGGATGCTTTAAATATTTTATGTGTATGTGTATTTAGGATATCCATTAAGAATGATCTTCTCATATAGAGGAACCTATGTTTTCACTTGCTAAAAGCTGAAATAAATGTATCCTATTCTGTGCTTGTTGATTTGTTTTCAGCAGTCTCATTTGACAGACTTAGGCATATTTTGGCTGCCACCCTCAGCAGCATTATAGCCCAAATTTTTATTGCAATAGTGTAGGAAGAAGCTAATCAAAAGTGATTAAGTGAAAATAACACAGAAGCCTGTAGAATAATCATGTCAGTTTTAGTACTTTTTTGGTTCTGTGTGGGACATTGACTTGGACTTGATCCATTTTTCGAACTAATGCATATTTCACTGTTTTGATCATTTTTAGCCCTCAATCATGTTGTACATTTTTCTCAGTGAAGAAACTACAAAAATGAAAAACTGTTAATGAACGTAGAAAGACACCTGCAAAATGAAAATAATATATCTGAAGGTCATTTAGAAATGTATCATAAATGTTCAGTAAAAGTTTAAAAAATCTGTAAGCTTAGGTTATTGTCTTTTCATATATTGAACTGTTTTTGGCCTTGAAGTGTCTTACTGTGACTTTTAAAAAGTCATACAGACTTGGGGTATTTCAACAGTAAATAGGTGCTAACTGGGAAGAGCCATAATAAAAAGACTAACCATTGGATTTCACATAGAACTGTTTTTCTCCATTTTAATAATGGCACAAGCTTCATCTGTCCAGGTAGTGAATTTTGTCAGTGTTTGGACACTTTCTCCAGCTGATATCACAATGTGCATATTGGTTTATGATATGTCCACATCTGATTTCAGATCCCAGGCTTCAGAACCACCAGTAAGTCTAGGGAAAATAATTAAATAAATAAACAAACAGACAAATAAACAAATAAACAAAATTACTTGAATGTACTTGAATGGTCAGGGGATAAGTTTCCAAAGGCCAAAAACAAAGTCTTCTCTTTTGCTAGGATAAAACCCTGAGGTTTGTTTCTTTTATATATATATTTATATTTATAATTTTATATATAAAGCGCCTATCACCTGATTAATAAACATTCTTTGGAGCCATTCTGATGGCAGGGGTAAGAACAGGAGTCAGCCTGTTAGTACCTCAGCATTTCTGTTTCCAACCAATTGGAAAAAAAAAAAAAAAAAAAGCCACAAGACTAATGAACTTTCATTAGTTCATTGGCCAACATCGTCTGAATATTTTGAGGTAGTGGAATGCATAATTCTCTAGTGAATATGACTAGAAATACTGACCACATTGAAAAGTAGAAAGGTTCTAGTAGATATTTTCTTTCTGAGACCAAATCATGGAGCAAGCACCTTTTGGTAAAATTGACTTTCAGCAAAACTTAAAAGAGGAATCAAATTTATGGACTTCAAAAACATGTATGATGTGTCAAAAAAATTTATTCTTTTGATCAAAACAGCTGGAGTCTTTTTGTTTTGTTTTATTTTGTTTTGCTTTGTTTTGTTTTCCCAGTGAAGAGGGCACAAAGTAACCCACAGAGATGACAAGTTAATGGTCTTTGTACTGTCATATGTTATCTAACCTGTGCATTAAAGTCTGTTTGTTCATTTATTCAGATGACATCTGTCTCAATATCCATGTTTGACCATTTTCAGAATTAAACACATATTGAAAACCCATATTTGAGGTGGATTCATCTTCAGTCAGGGACAAATAAAATTATATGTAATGTTTTAATCTTGCTTAATATGACCCCTGCCAATCATTTTTAAATACATTTAAATCTTAAGATACTTTGATACTCACTACCCTGAGATTTTACAGAATTTTATAAAAAATCAACCTACTGCCAATTTTTCAATAATCTAGTTGGCTGAGCATGAAATAAACACATTTGCATGTTCCATGTTATTTTATTTGATGACTGATGAGAGCAGTCCTGAAGAGAAGGATTTGTACGTCCTGGTGGATGAAAAGATGGACACAAACCAGTACTGTCTGCTTGCAACCCAGAAGGCCAGCAGTACCCTGTGCTGCACAAAAAGAAGGGTGGCCAGCAGAGAGAGAAAGGGGATTTTCTCCCTCTGCTCTTGCAAATACCCATCTGGAGTCTTGCGTCCAGTCCTGTGGTCCCGAGTACAGAAAGGATGTGGATCTGTTTGAGTGGATCCAGAGGAGGGTCATCAATATGATCAAAGTGCTGGAGCACCTCTTTTATGAAGCAAGGTTATGTGAGCTGGGCATGTTTAGCTTGGAGAAGAGAAGGCTCCACAGAGACCTCATTGTGGTCTTGCAGTTCTTGAAGGGAGCTTACAAGCAGGAGGGGAAGAGAATTTTTACACAGTCTGACAGTAATAGGGCAAGGTGGAATGGCTTTGAACTAAATGAGGGGAGATTTGGGTTAGATGTTAGGTGGAATTTTTTTACTCAGAGAATGGTGAGGCATTGGCACAGGTTGTCCAGAGAAGCTGTGGATACTGCAACCCTGGAGGTGTTTAAGGTCAGGTTGGATGGCATCCTTGACAGTCTGATCTAGTGGTTGGCAACCCTGTCCATGGCAGTGGTTTGGAGCTCTATGATCTTTAAGGTCCCCTTCAACATAATAAATTATATGATTCTTCAATTCAACTTCAAAATAATTTAAACTGTCTTGATACAATTATATTGTACCACAGCAGACATGAAGTTGCCTGCTGCAAGGAAAGTGTTGTTGTCTCTTGCTGTTGCTTATTTGTTTGCTTTTATTGTAAATTGGCTTGTTGTTGTCTACCTTACCATAAACTTTCCTAGTTTTGACCTTCCACACCATCACACTATAGATTCAGACCTATTTTCATGAAAAGAGGAAATAAGACATCTTGCTCTGCAGTTTGGCAAAGAGAAAGCCATGAAGCATCACTCTGTAGACAGGTGCCTTCTCTAGAACTTCATGTAATTGCAGTTGAATACTGCCAGCAAAACACCCACTATTTGGCTTAATGAGACTTGCACTCACTAGGTACGCAGATAAGTAAACACGCACTTTTACTGTATAGATGATATTCTTTTTCAGTCTACAAAATACTCAGTTTCAAGCTGCAGTGGGATTTATTTAATTCTGTTAAAGTTATAAACATTTTAATTTCCTTCTAATTCTGCTTTATGCTATTTTCTGAAAACTGCATATTTTGGCATAGATTAATGAGTCTGCTACAGAGAAGCAAGAAGCCCTAGGTGACTCGTTTACCCTTTCCCAGTAGGGTATCAGCTGCCAATTGCCCCCACTCTGTGATGGCTTGTCCTTCTTCTCACCTTGTCATCAAGCCAAGACTGCACACTGTAGGAGCACAGGTAAGCATCTGCCTCTCTAATCTCTGCCAACAGCTCTCCATTATCAGCTGCCAGGGGTGCTTCAAAGAACTGTGCACAACTTCCTCCAGATGCATACACCAAGTGCTTTTAAGTCTACAGCAAATTCTGCCTTTGCAACAGAAGGAAATCTCAAATGTCAAATCTTTTTTCCAGAGTTGCATTTCAACTCACCATGAAATACAGTTTAAGTTAGAGCACGTTTTTTCCCCCACCTTAACTAGCATATATACGCAGGTCAACTAAGTGCACAGACTTCATAAAAATAATACAAATATCTTTCCTTATGAGATGATCTTTGCAACACAAAATTAAAATAAGATTAGCAGCCATTGGTTATCTTTAAGATATTATTCATCCATCATTTATTTGATAAATGGAGAACAATCCCTTACGGTATATCATAATTTACTGTAGAAATTAAGAAAAACAATTATCCAAACTGTTTTATTATTCTATGATCATGTAAAAGTAAGTGCTCATGTTTTCCATTTTACTTTCCTGAAGTCCAATTGACTTAATGCAATTTTGTGATTCATTAGCAGCAAACAGCTATGCAAAATTAAGTTTTTTGAAATATGAAAAATTCTAAAATAAATTCAAGCAGTTCCTCCTATAATAACAAAAAAAATCTCAAGACCTAAAAATCAACAACCAAGAATATCTAAGCAATTTTTCAGACTTTTTATTGTAGTCAAAGTGATTGTTCAAATTCAGTGAAAAATTCTAAGTTTTTTCCTACTTGGCAAAATGAGCTGAGTCTTTCTTTTTTTTTCTTTTTTTTCTTTTTTTAGTATTTGGTGGTCTCAAGCTTGACATGCTGACTGCTGTGAGTACCCATTTACCTGTTAATCAGAAGTGCAGAGGCTGTCAGAATTTGCCACAGCTTCTGTGTTTTTCTGTAGTTTTTCTTACAGTGTGCCAACATACAGTGTCATGTAAATATTTTGCATATTCAACTTCTTTTTCATTTGGAAGAAAGCTATTCCTTGGGAAAATTTGCAACTGTATGGATAACATAAGAAGGATAAACATTTCCTCATTTATTCCTACTTCACATAATTTGCAAAGACAAAAAATCCCCCTGGCTCCCAATTCAGTTACTTTAAACAAAATACTCATTTATTACTGTGAATATACATCTATACTTGAAGTACACTTAGATAAGTTTTACCACTTTCTCACTGTGTATTTTCTATTTAGTCCGAACATTAAAAAATGATTTTCAGTAAATAAATTCTACCCTTCCTACATGTGCTGAATGAAATCATTCTCATTATAATTCAAGAATCTCAAAGTTCTTATCTCAAACTTGAGTTTATTTCCTGTAGAAATGCATTAGCAAAGATAGGTACCCCGGTGTAAAGTCTGTTAGAGATATCTATATTGATACATGATTTCCGTTTCTCAACTTGCAGCTTTTCTAACCAGAAGCAAATAGAGCTTGGGAACAGCTGATGTCTTTTTAGATAATTCCCTAGGACAAAAGGGAATGGCCAAGTTAAATTGCCATAGAATCTGCCTTCTTCAGCGCTTTTATTATTGTGTTAATAATTCTAGTTAAAAACAGCTAATGATGTAGTTGCTCAGTAGCGTTACTTTGATTTTGTGTATCAGCCTAAGACAGTTTTCCTACCAGACAGATCATTATATGTTAACATGATTTACAGTTATTCAACAAAACAGTAGAAAAAAGAATAAATAGTAAGGTATAGTCCAGTCTTCATTTTTATATAATTCATGCATACACAGTAATTCACAGGACCATATTTATGAAACATATAGATTTTCCTAGTAGACATAGAGATTTGCATTGATGTTATTTGACATACAATGATTATCCAAATGGCTGGTTTAGTATTCACAAAAAATAAAACAAAGAGCTTGCCTATTTCCTTCATATTTTGTTTTATATCAAATAGTTATTTATTGTTAAAAGGTGATAGTAAAATGAATCATTGGGGCAGTTATGTAAGAGCTTATTCTGATCTTTATTACTCACAGTGTTGTTGATATTCTACTTCAAAAAGTGACAAAGGAACATTATGTAAGGAAGTATAGCCAAGTAACATTACATCATACAGGCAAAGGTGGAGAGTTCAGTCAGTGGCACTAGGCAGGTTGGAGACCAGTGACTATAGATGAAAAATAATGAGTGTCAAAAGATCAGAAAGGCAGAAGGGCATTGTTCACACAGTGCCTGGAAAAAGAAGATGTCTCAATTGGTAGGCAATGAATTAAATGAGCAAGACTTAGGCCACTGCATTATTTATTTATTTTTATTTATTTATTTATTTATTTATTTATTTTGGTGCTTTCATTTTATTGTTTTACATACGCATTATTTCAGGATCCATGGTCCTTAACAAAGCAATTTACAAAATATAGTTTTGTAAAATAATACTCAGGGTGGCCTTGTATACTTTTTGCCAGCCCCTCTTACTAGCTTAAATGTTTTGTCCACTATATATATATATATATTAATGTAACATAAACCCCAAAGGCTTTTATATGGCTGAAGAGGATGGGGACTGATAGGAGTAATATTTTTAGGTAAGTTTGCTCTTGGACACGCACAACCTGTGAAATGGTAGTATGAGAAAATATCTATTACACTTTATGTCTTTAAGAACAAAACAAACAAAAAGAAAAAAAAAAAAACAACACTTATGGCACTGTAATTCTTCTGTCAGTTCTATAATAATCAAGTACTTCGAAAGTATTTTTGTTTTCCTTATAAAATAGCTCATCACTTCTCAAGCATGAATTATCAATGGCCCTGCTGTTATCATGTATTCATCTCAGAGATATCCTAATGAGACCTCCTACATGACATCTTTTCTTATGTTATTCTCAGATTCTAGTCATATTTTTCCTCTGTGGGTGTAGTTATTAAAGTATTTATGCACTGTCAATTTAGATTTTTTTGAAGACAATAAATGCCTGCTATCACTTTTTTAAGCAATAGCTATTTCATTACAGAGATCATCAAAACAAAAATCACCTCGTCAGAAAAATATTTACTTTCTCCAAGACAGCTGTACTTGCTGCTGTTTTTCCTTATTCTTATTTAGAATTCCTATTTCCAAGCAAGAATGGGGAAGAACCAAAATACTAATAATCTCAAGTCAGAGCTGGAGGTGTTTCATTCACTGTTGGTACAATTAAATGTAGAACTGCAGAGAAATGAATGCATACTTTGAATCCACCATCAGCAAAACTATGGCCACGTGATCTCTAAACGTGGTAAGAAAAGATTAGCTGTCATCTTTTTAAGGAGAATACCAGAGATAAAACGTCGTCAACTATAGCGATGGAGGTACTCACATAAGACTCTTCTTAATTTTATTAATATTTTATTAATAAATTTAAACATATACAGGTTGAGACGTTTGAAACAGGAGCCTCGTAATTATCACAAAGTCCCATTAACCATCAGTGCGGTAATGTACATTTAAACAAAATTAGGCTCTAATTTATGCAGGTTCTTCTTTGATTTGTGGCAGCATTTAAAGTCTGTAATGTTTAAAAAGTGTCATTGGTCAGTATAAGCTCTTCTCTGTATACTTATCTCTAAAATCTCGAGAGAAATTTATATATACTTGAGAGGATATATACAGAAAATCCATGTAACACATTCTAGGCAGAACTATAACCACTAGCAATTTGCCTATCCTCAGGTTTGTAGCTCTTACAAAGCTTTTGTTTTGTTTCCCCATTTTTGCCATGGATTTCAATAAAGTGAAGATTCTACCTTAAGTATTTTGGACAGAGTGTATATTTTCAGCAGATTTCTCAGTTTCATCTGTAAAAGGTTCTATGCCATCACTGTGTGGATGCCCACAGAGATTTTGTGGCAGGCTTCTATAAGGAATTTGCATTTCCAATTTGGATTTTTACACACTAGAATTTCAACAGTTGATGTTTAAATAGCTGTGCTTCTTCCTTCTTATTGCAGATTTTGAATGAATAGTAATTATTATTATTATTACATTTACTATTAAAATAAATGATTTTCTTTGAATCTATTAGAAAAATCCATATTCTATATTGTATTTCTTTTTTTTTTCCCTGTAACCATAACACCGGGCCTTTACTGTTTTCTGGAAATAAATGATTTTGCTGCAGCTTCTGTGAGTCATAGAATCATAGAATGGTTTGAGTTGGAAGGCGCCTTAAAGATCATCTTGTTCCAAATAGAATATTGTGTTATTTGCCCCAGCCCAATAGAAGTCATTAATGTAAACTACAGACTACCAGACCACATCCAGAAGCCCTTATTTTATTAGGAATCTTATCGCAGTAGTGATCAGGACATTGGTCCTGTTTTCCTTCGTTTTAGGAAACAACTTTGGAAAGTAGTGATGTGGGAGGAATAATACATCATCAAGACTGCATGAGAGGAAGTTCTGTATTCTGACAGAGAATAATTTGCTTTAATCCCTGAGTCTTTCCCACCACTTGTGTGTGTGTGTGTGTGTGTGTTTGTGTGTGTTTTGTAATGTTGAAGTTGAAATACAGCCAGGAGCTGCATTCAATTTTGTTATGGTAAAAACAGTTACTATGTGTTCTTATCTGTAGCTTGGCAGTACTCTGAGGGATGTATGCTTTGTTTTTAAATTTATATATTTTCTGCAGATTCTCAGAAGCTGAAATATTATAGGGAATGAGTGAATGTTATTTCAGCACAGATTACACAGCTGAGCTAAGGAAATTCATGCTTCTGAATTGATGGAATATAAGATACACAAAAACATAAAAATGGGAGAGAGATGAGAGAAATATTCAGGAATAGATACTTGAAGAAAAGAAAAAGGTTTCTGAGAGTGATTGTGAAAGGAAGTTAGAAACCAGTATGGAACTCTGGTAATGGAAAGACATCATGGGGAGAGGACATGAAGAAACAACTTCTTGATATAAAGTGCTAGAGAGATTTAGGGGAGGGAGAAATGTGAGAGTTAAGAAAGAGTAAATCTGCAGGGGAAGAAAGAACTCAGATATTGACTGAAGATTAACAATAGGGGAGGTGAACAACAGATAGGCTTTTATTGTAATTGTGAAAAAGAATTGACAATACTCCTTTTTACCTTTGCATTCTATGCCTCTCACATTCTCTTCTTGCTTACCCTAAGCAGAGTGTTGCCTTGAAAGGTGGTGAGAGATTTCATGTGGCATATGAGCTTTCATTACTGATATTGTTTGAATAACACTGAAACATTAGTATGAGGATTTCATACTAATGAGATCAATGAGTACCGAGAACATTAGTACAAGAAAATGCAGTCTGTTTCAATAGACTAATGAAATTAAGATGTAGGCTGAAATAAAGAGCAAATTTGAAAAGAGAGTGCCTTCATAAACTAGGCAAACTTATATAAGTAACAGATTTAATATCTTTCAGACCTAAAGGGCACTGTGTTCAGACCCCCCAATTTAAAACTGTTTGTAAGGAGAAAAAAAATGTAAAAATTCCAATTTATGAATTGTTTACCATATTCTATGTGTCAGTTTCTCAAGTCATTTCATTTGCGTAGACATGCGCAAACTCATTTGGAAAGGCATTGGCCATATGCTTGTCAGGCTCATTTAATTCCCTGAGTGTCAAGCCTTCAGCCAGGGAGTCATATACAACCACACACAGTATTTCATATCTCTGGCAAGAGCACAGATTGAAATCTACCACTTTCCATTAATCATGCTGTAATTCTCAAACTGTTCACCACAGTCATCAATCAGATCTACATGTGTATTGCAATTTGCAAAGGGTGAAAACATGTACCTTCTTTGGATAGCCATATTAAATGCGATATGAACAGATCTCTATCTTTTACCTTTTCATAGACACATTTTATCAGTGCAGACCTGTTCATAGAATCACTGTGGTTATCAGTCTTAGGGAAAAGAGGACATTACTTTTCCTACAGGAGAAAAGGAAAATTATATAGAACATATATGCCTATTTATCGATGTGCTCTTTGGTCTTCTAATGTCTCTTGCACTTCGAAATTTGTACAACTTTTTTTTTTTTTTTTTTTTTTTTTTTTTTCCCCCACATTATTTCTTGCTGTCATAGAAAACTGAGATCCTGACATTTGTTTCTAAATTATGAAGTGAGCCACTAAACCAGTGTTCCATGAAGTAACCTGTGGTGAACAGTTCCTTGAAAGTAGAAATTAAGCTGTATACAATGACCATACTGTACTTGGACAAAGCAAGTCTTCAATGCACTTTTATGAATGATGGAAATAGCGAAGAGAGGGAAATTTTATCAGTAGTCATACTGTATGGGACTTGGCTAGGCACCAGATGAAACTGTGTTTAAAGATAATGAAAAAAAGTAATAGTTTTTATATTTTTATGTTGTGTATTTTTAATACATTTATTTATGTCACGTAATTATGGTTTCAATCTTTTACTGTTGTTTTATCCTTATTAAACATTTCCTTGCCAATGTATTCTTCAAATTGGATCCTGGACCATTTATTTTCATTTAAATATAGCCAGAATTGAAGGGCAAATATTTCCAAAGAATCACAAAAGGACTCAGCACAATTTGTTTCAACCCAGAAAATCAACAGCCTGAAGTACTGAAGCCTAGCAAGGAAGCAAGGTTCATCCCAGTGCTCTAATTAAAGATTTTTTAAGTTATATATATATATATATATACATACATATATACTCTCATTTTGCAATTCCTTTCTTTCAAAAAGTAGTGGTTTAAGTTTTTAGTCTAGACATTGAAGTTCTAATTATTGTTAGTGATTCTGGTATTCTCACTTCAGAGGAAAAGTTCAGATAGATCCACTTGGATGCTATCTAGTTTGGGGTCTTTTTCACATTCATCTACCAGCAATGAATTTGAAATTCCAGGGAAGAAGTTTCCAAGCCTTCAGAAAATTAAATAAATAAACTAATAAAAATAAAAATTAGAAGTAGAGTTTTATTAAACTTCTTGTCAGGACAGCTGTAAGAAGCACAGCATATGCCTGTTAAATAGATTTATTTATATTTATATTTGTGTTATTTTTCTAAAAAAATTAAACTGCTAGCCTCTCTCCTCCATTCATTTACCCCTGTAACAAGTCTGTTGAAACAGACTGATAGTTAGCTTCCTTTTAGTGTGAAATTTCCTGAATCTTCAGAAAGGAACCTGGAAAGAAAGTTATTTATCTATGATACGATGTCTTATAATAAAAGTTTCTTTTCATGTTCCTTTCTGAAGATTCAGGAAATTTCACACTTACATGGCTGCTTACTGTGAATCTATTTCTACAAACCTATTGAATCAAACTAGATTACACTTAATCACCATAAGTGACAACCACATCCTTGCTTCTTAAAAGGAATTTACGTGGATCACATCAATGTAACAATCCAAAATGAAGATTGATCAGTGTAACTGTGATCCTTGTACTTTTCTGCTTGTCAAGCTTTAATCCCGTAAGCCATGAAGATGCTGGAAACAGATCAGCAGCCTGGTTTAATTTTACCTAGTTACACTTGCTCATGTAATCTTTATTTTCGCTTGACAAGAAGTAGTCTACAGTTTTATTGAAGATGAGAACATGCAATAAGTAAAACCAAGAGAGAGGAGCTAAGTTCTTAAAAACAGAATGACCTCTTTATTTCTAATCATGTAATTATCTTCCTCTGTTTAAATAGCTTACCATCTTTTAAGTTAAGAAATTAAATGGTCAACAGGTGAATCATATGACTTGCAGGCACTAGAAATATACACACTTGAGATATAAAGTCATTAAAATATCTGCATACTATCTATTCCTGTATAAAAGAGTGGGAAAAAAAAAAAAATAATAATCTGCTCAAATGCATTGGTAGTTTTAGGAAAGCCCAGATTAATTAATAAAGACTAGTCATGTACTATTAATGACAACATGTAAAACCTATGTTTACATTTTATACATTATTTTTGCCTCTCTATCAGTGAACAGAAATGGATTGTCTTGGAAGTACAGAAAGATGATGGATATGTATGCTCTAGAGATATCAGGTTATTAAAACTACTGCAAAGTGATGAGCCTGAAACCAAGGTCATTGCTATTGCCTGGTGTGGCTCCATACTTTGGACTCTGCTACTCCCACTTGTACCTCTTCTATTTCTCTCCTTGGTAGTTCTTTGCAGGCAGTTACCTTAGAACTTTTCATTTTTTCCTGCTCTAAAGTCTTTTCCCGTGTGTGCTTCAGTCTGTTTCTTTCATATATATATATATATAATTATTTTTTCACCTTTTCTCTCTGCTTTCAAACCTTTTGCACACTATGATGTTGGAAAACCAAAATCTATGACAAGAAATTCTCCTACATACCTACGCTCATGAAAAATGCAAATTTTTTATATTTTATTTTATTTATTTTTTTTTAGATTTCTATGAATACAAAAGATGAAATATAACTTAAACCTAATGTACGGGTTGTTGTTCCTCCCCTAAGTCACTTAAAAATTATTTGCTTATTTTTTAATTGGTGTCTGCACAATTTCTCCTTAGGAAAAGTCAGTATAGAACAGTTGTGCTTTGGCTGAGCAAATTTCATAATGTTTAGAGATTTTTACAAAGAACCAAGTAATCCTCTGTAGACAGTAAAAGGTATAGTTAAAACAAATAGTACTGCTGTTATATAAAACGTACACATAATATTTCTTAAACTGTTTTTCTTCACTCTCTGAGTTCTGCTTAAATATCTTGGCAGAAGTCTGGAAGGAAGAGCACGGGTTGTACATGTTACGTAAGTAAGATGTTATTATGCCTTGAGGTCCCTATCAAATGGATGAACTTAATTTGTCACACAGTTATTTTATGGATGTCCTTTTAATTGCATGGTGTCTCAAAACAAGTATTTTATTTTGTTTTTAAACTACTTAAATGATACGTTAAAAGTTTCCAGTGATGTCTATGAAGAGCCAGTACAAAAAGC
The DNA here is from genome assembly GCF_039878825.1 of Excalfactoria chinensis. Lineage (NCBI taxonomy): Eukaryota > Metazoa > Chordata > Aves > Galliformes > Phasianidae > Excalfactoria > Excalfactoria chinensis. The sequence goes on along the minus strand of NC_092825.1, from coordinate 154,048,354 downwards.
CCAGAGCCATATAGCAAAAGAAGCAAAGCAAAGGAAAGACAGTGCAGCTGGGATAAGATCTTGAATCAAGAAAAGTAGTAATTATTTTCGACCTGCAAGACTATGTCAATGTCTCTCAATAGCATGACGCTGTTTCACATGAGCAGTGTTGCCTCAGTTCTCCAAAAAGCCTGAGCATTTTTGCAATAAGGTCAGATGTATGGGCCTATGAATGCAATGTTGATGTAAAGTCACCAGGATTACTTTTCCCCGCTCTTTTTCAGTGTGGTTAAAGTCTAGGTTTGTCCCACCTAAGAACTGCTTTCTTCTGTAGTCCTTTTCTCTCCATTTAGTACTGAGGAAATTCACTACTTTTCTAACTTAGAAACCTCAAGTGAGTCCTTAGCAGCAGGAGTCCTATTGCTTCTTGGCTAATTTTAAGTTAGAAAACCTTTGTAGAATAGTTTTCACGTTACATACATCCGCTAAGCCCAGGTTGCCATCTGACCCATGTTTGTGGGTAGTCAGGGCCAGATGCAGGCCACTGGGCAAGTGAAATCTAAATTTTTGCTCTGGCTATTGCACTTCTGGGACTGCTCACCATATCCTTCCTGTGTAATCCACAAAGGACACAGAGGTAAAAAGAAGGGGATGCTTAATTCATAGTACTTGAGGACAGATTTAGTCTTCTGTCAGCTGCAGTGTCAGACAGGATAGATTTACCCAAATCTGAATACGTGCCTGGTACATGCCTAAAGACTGCAAAATAATATTTTGCTGCTTCCTGGAAAGTAGAAGTGTCAAATCCGCCATCAAAAACCATAAATGCATCTAAAACAGTGTGGGGGAAAAAAAAACAAAAAAAAACTTTTCCAGTGTGGAAAACTATTTGTTCTACTTGTTAAGAGGATATCACCTATAACAAACATTTTTGCAATTCAGTCAGAAAACATACATCTTTTCAAAAAGGATGGTTCGTGTGTCTATTGTGGTATAGACCTGACAGTGACAGAAAAAACACCTTGTGATTCTGGAAGGCAGACAAAAGAGTCTGAAAAATTTCCCAAAAGCTCTAATCTCAGAGCAAGAAAATACCTGAGTCAGGGAAGTCTGTCCTCTGTCCTTTTTGATCCTAGAATATATTGATATTGATTATTTGAATCACTTAAGCTTCAAAAAATTCAGCTGAAAATGTAAAAAAATATATATTTGTAAAAAATCTTAACTGTTTTTAGAAGTCTCAGCTGGAGTCATACTTCCCCATCTGACTACATAACCACAGATGCTTTAGAATCTGTAAAGTTCCCTGTCCTCAGCTGGAATTTGTTGTGGAGCACAGATTCATATCCTTGGGGCCATTTGTAGTGTCTGTGGCAGATGCATCATAACCAAAGTATTTTTCCTCCATGCCTCCTTCTCTTTCTCCCTCCCTCCCCCCAACCTTATTTATTTATTTTCCTTTTTATTGTGTTCTTCCAACCACACCCCCCTATAAATGGAAAAGGTATAAGGTATAAGTGATTGCTCATTTTGTTTACATTCATGTTTATTTTGTCAACTAAATCAACTCATATCAAACCCAATAAATTCAAAGCACTTAAAATATTCACCTGCAAAACTGTTTTAATACTGTGTGTACGTGATACATCTGGAGCTCATATTGTTGGCATATATAAGATATGACCTGGGAAAATACATTGCCCAAATTACTATTCTTGAGCTCTTAGTAGAATATCTCTGTGCTACACCTAGTAGCGTATCTCTGCCTTGCTTCAAATATAGTTAATTATTATTTTCCTTTAAAACTGAAATAAAGATAAAAATTGTCTGAAAGTCCTTTTGACTTTTTCTCATAAAAGTTAAGATGGTAAATATGATCAGATCCAAGTCTTGCTGATAAAAATGCACATTTTTCCAGCATAGTTAATCTGTGACTGTTACTTGCTGAATGCACAGAGCTTTTCCAGTACAGGGAAGGTTTTGTGCTATAACACCTGAGACTGGTGGCCCATTTCTCTTAGCTTGTCCTCATGAGATGCGTGCACATGCACATTACAAGACAAGCATAAAACATTTTTAATAGTTTATACTTCACTTCCCTTTTAATTTTGGTACAATTGTTTCATTTGTTTTTACACATGATATTTCTCATTTGAAATTATAATATAGTAGATTTTTGTTTATGAAAACTTAGTTCAACACAGTGTTTGTATACCTCCATTCCTTACAGGTTTGTAATATTTTCAGTCAGCAGGATGTCTGGCTGTCTGCAATATGAATGACCAAACATTTATTGTAAAGAATGGAATGCACTATGTTGGGAAAAAAAAAAAAAAAAAAAAAAAAAAAAAAAAAAAAAAAAAAAAAGGTCTTTAGTGATAGGGGAAAAAAATAATAATAATAAAAAAAAAGGTTCTTAGACCTTGGATGTCAGTTTGAGGAGAGATGAATTTATAGGCAGGACAATCTCTCTCCCAGAACTGACAACCAAGGTCCCAGAGGCTTTTGCCATAACACTGAGGATTTTTTTATTTTTATTTATTTATTTTTTTCATGCAGTGCCAACAGTACAGTGTTTGGTGCATGCAGTATTTTGAACAATTTCACACTCACAGCACTAACAGCAAAAATGGACTTAGGAAAATCTCCCCTCCACCTGGTATTATTGAATAGCTTATTTTCTTAGCACTAACTTGCTTAATAAAGCAGGAAACAGCTCTTTGCAGTTAAGGGTAAGGGAGATCAAATATCAAAATCAAGTGGTCATTACTGAAACTTAAATGTGTTCAAAATTGGCAAATGAGCCAATTGAGTCTCCATTAATCTAAATTAGATTTCTTTATTTTCTTTTTTTTTTCTTGTTTTTCCTTTTTTTTTTTTTTTCTTTTTTTTCTTTTTTTAGTACATCACACACATCTCCTTTCCATTTCAATTATTACAGTAGCTTTCAGCATAGCTTTTTTTTAGAGATAGGCTACTCGTTAGGCTGCGGTTGGACTTGATGATCTTCACGGTCTTTTCCAACCTGAGTAATTCTATGATTCTATGATTCTATCATTAATTACACTTCTGGGAGAAACTGTCCAAGCCTGCATCTCTTCCTTTGGAAAATACTGTGCATTGATGAGTTCTATTTCTTAAACACAACAGTCAATGTGCATCTACAGAAGTTTTCCATTGATTTAAAAGGAAATTTCACTTGACTTCACTGTTATACAATGACTTTACTACCTCAGACCAACTGACCTAATTTGTTTCACTCAAAAAAGAGGGAAGACAACACATCAAGCTCTTTTTTTTTTTTTTTCTCCCCTCCAAACAAATTATGCATTTCTATTATGAAGAGCACAACATATTACTCACTGCAGAAATAGATCCCTTAAATAATTTTATTATTAGACAGCTAGATTCTGAACACATTTGGAGATGGGAAGATAAAGCTTAGTTTCATGTTGAAATTCTCAGTTAGACAATGGAGACAAATACACATCACATATTTTTCAGATTAAGAAATGCAAACAACAATAAAAACAATTTCTGTTGACTGCCATTTTTTCACAAAGCTAATGGTATTTTTAATGGTATTTTGGTGAATAATAAATAATAAAAATACCTACCTCACCTTATTATTTACTAGTAAAAAGCTGAATACAATAATGTTACTATAGAAATATACATTACAGAGTTTACTGTTTCCTTCCTTTTTTCTTAGATTTTTTTTCTGCAAGGATGGGATATTTTGTTTAGAGTAAATTTTGTATAAAATAGGCACATAATCCAGTGTTTGTGATGAACACAGAGACTTCAAAACTTCATGTATGGATACATAATCATGTACTGTTAAAATATATGAAGTTATTCTGTTTATTATCTGTCTCGCTCCAAGGTTCTTTGATGTATATAGTTGTATAGTTTTTTTGTTTGTTTGTTTGTTTTGTTTTGTTTTGTTTTGTTTTTATCTAATATTTTTCCATTACTTGGAAACTCACAGTATTTAGTATGTCTTTAATATGGTGCAGGATAGAAAGCACTCTATTACCCAGCTCATTATTTTCTCTCTTCTACTGAAGTAGCTGTGTTAACTTCAAGAAAGAGAAATCAGGCAGAAACTATACCTATCTTAGTTGTGTATATTTCTCTATGTCTGTAAAACACATTATATAATAATGCACAGCTGGCCAAACTGTGATATACAGTGTCAACTTAATGTAGTGCTTTGCACTTTACGTTCCTCCCCTACTTCCTATTTAGGTGACAATCACTAGATTACTAGATTTAGATTCAAGATAAGGAAGAGATTTTACTGGCAGCAATACCTGTTTTTTTAGCAGGCTCCATGAGTAATTGCGTGGTCAGCATTCAAATTGCCTGTGGGTCATTTTTGTGATTAGACTGCTGATGAGAAATCTTAGCTACCTTATTCCCCTGCATGTCATTTGCTTTTAATTCACTTTGATTCATATATATATATATATTTTACCTAGCAATGAATAAAAATCAGCTCCTGTAAACCTAGTTACTGGAAGCATGTCAGAAACAGTCCTTCAGTAAGACAGTACAGGAATATTTGTATGTAAGGATAAAAATGCATAGGTTTTATGAAGTTTAATATATACCTCACTTTTGTTTTTCCTACCCTTGTCTTTATTTTGATGTGTACAGAAAGAATAAGGCAAATATTTATTTTAGATGAATAAGATTAAAATTATTTCCTTTTTCAAAATGTCTTACATTATGATGTAAAAGCTGTAATATGAAAAGGTCACAATCCTATATTTGGAATTACTGAAATGTTAGTGGATAAAGTTCATTTCTCATCCCCAAACTCTTCATTTGTTGCTTTCAAAAATAATATTTGTATTTCCATTCTGGTGGAAAATCCTTGTCTCTTTCAGTAAAACAGAGATAGGAAGCCACATAATTGCTATGCACTTGTACCTAACAAAGAGAGACAACAACAAAATACAATATTTTTGAACAAAAGTTACAATGATTTGTGAAGAATCTTGTCAGGAGCAGGATGTAGCTTGAATTCTGTATTTGTTTTTTTGTTTTGTTTTCCGTATTTTGTTTTGCTATCAGTTTTCAGGGCTGAACATAGTACTGTTTGTAAGAAAGGAGAGGCCTCTGCTTGGAGCTCATAGAAGTTTCAAGTGAGCTTAGAAGCTCTTCGTGTGTGATTTATGAAGTGAAAACCTCTTTAAAAGAGCATGCCTATGTCAGCACTGTTCTCTATGGTGTCTCATGGTCCTGCTACATAACTTTTTTTGCCTCAGACTTCATTGGCAACTGCTCTTTATGTACCCACTGAGTGAATGAATTGGAAGGAGGGGACTGTGGAAGCAATGTCCCTCTCAGTGTAAGTTAGTATTAGGTTCATGACCACCTTAGGAACTTGAATGTCCATAAGTCTGTTTCCCAATGAGAGACATCCCAGAGTTCTGAATCAGCTGATGTAGACTCCAAGCCGCTCTTGATGATACTTGAAAAGTCAGGTGAAGTCCCTCATTACTGGACAAAAAGGCAATGACACGCCCATTTTTAAAGAAGAGTAGAAAGGATGTCCCAGGGAACTACAGACCTATCAGCCTCACCTCTTCATTGGGAAAAAACAAACAAACAAAAAAAAAAACCTGGAACAGATATTCCTGGAAACTATGCTAAGGCACATGGAAAACAGGACAGTGATAGGAGACGATGAACATGACTTCACCAAGTGCAAGTCCTGCCTGACCAACCTAGTGGCCTTCTGTGATGGCATAACTTCATCAATGGACAAGGGAAGAACAGCTGTGTCACAGCAATTCCCATTTTCAATCCAAGCTGGGGGTTGAAAGGATTGAGTGCAAAAAGAACTTGACAGTATTGGTGGATAGCAAGCTGAAAAATAGCCAGCAATGTGTCCTTTCAGCCCACAATAAAAGAATAAAAGAGTCATAGAATGGTTTAGATTGTAAGGGAACTTATCATCTCATTCCAACCCACTGCCATGGGCAGGATTGCCAGGCACTAGGTCAGGTTGTCCAGAGCCCCATTCAACCTGATCTTGAAATCCACCATGGATGGGACATTCACAACTTCTCTGAGCAACTTGTTCTAGTGCCCCACCTAATGTCTAAGTTAAATTTTCCCTCTTTTAGATTAAAGCCATTCTCTCTTGTCTACCTCCCTACTAATAAGCTTCCTTCATGTACTGAATGGCTGCAATGAGGTCTCCTAGGAGCCTTTTCAAGCCCAGCTCCCTCTGTTTTTCTTTATAGGAAAGGTGCTCCAGCTCTTTGATAATTTTCATGTGACTCCTCTGGATGCACTCCAACAGCTCTGCACCTTTCTTGTGCTTGGGGTCCCAGGCCTGGACAGACTCATCTGGTGTCACCAGCAACCTTACTGAGGGTATGCTCAGTCCTGCTGTCTATGTTGTTGATAAAAACTTTGAAGAGCACTGGTCCCAAGATGGGGGACCAGTTTCCTCGTGGAGACATTCAAGGTCAGTCTGGACTGGGCCCTGAGCAACCTGATCTAGCTACAGATGTCCCTGCATATTTCAGGGGAGTTGGACTAGGCAACCTTTAACTGTCCCTTACAACTAAAAGGATTTGATGATTCTGTGACTCATAGTGTGCACCTCGAAGTCCTGAAGTATGGAAGTCAATGTGAAGGTGTGTTAAGGATGATCTAGTGCCTGATTTATTGGGAAGTAAATTAAATGGATTCTGTATATACTCACATTCTGCTATCACTTATGAAGGAAGTAAAAAAAATAAACAAACAGTACAGAAGGCACAAGCTGTATAGCCTTGAGTCATACACAGCATCCACAATTTCAGTGAAAGTTTTGCCATGAGCTCATACTAGCTGAATTTCATCCATAATTACATCCTGAGCGCCATAAGTACCTACAATTATAGAAGCTTTTTTTTGTTTTCTTCTTTTCTTCAGATTTAACATTCTTTCCTAGATGATCAGACTTTAGTGTCTCCAAATGGCACTGCTTTTTTTTTTTTTTTTGTAGAGTTTGTTGTTTGTTTTGTTGTTGTTGTTTTGCTTTACATTGTCTTGTTTCCTGCTCTAACTAGCAAGTCTGGGAAAACAGTTGTTCCAGGTTTTCTTCATCAGCTCAAATGCCCTTCATATTTTTGAACTGCTGCTAATAAACTAAGCTCTAATTTGTCTCCAGCTGCCGTTATTCTGTACACTGAAAATGTCATCAAATTTGTGGCTTTTCTTCAGTGACCCCTTAAAGGTATTTCCTCAAATATATTTATTTATTTATTTGTTTATTTATTTATTTATTTTTGTGTCTTCTAAACTCTACAGCTGAGTTCCTACTATCCAAACAATCCAGAAAATCTTTCTGCTTCATACCTGTCTGTTCTCTATGTGCATTATTCTAAAGGATACATTAAATTCCTGCTGCAAGTGATGCTTTTTTTTTTTTTTTTTTTTTTTTTTTGTTATGTGATACTTGATTTTTCATATCATAGTCTAGAATGAAGTCAGACTTATATCTCACAACAGGATGATACGACATAGTCTAGATTAGAACCCCTGAAGATCCAGTTTGTGAAATCTCTTCTGCAATTATAATATAGTTATGCAACAAGTAAGTTAAAGTCTGAACTGCTTCTTGTTTCAGTTGCTTTGAAATAGCAACTGAATTAAATAAGTAAGCAGCACTGAAAGCATGATCATTTTAGGTAACTCTTCTGACGTTAATCCTGATCCCTACAGGCCTGCGGAGGAGTGTCTGGAAAGCTGCCTGATGGAAAAGGACTCTGGTGTGCTGATGGACAGTTGGCTGAATATGAGCCAGCAGTGTGCCCAGGTGGCCAAGAAGGCCAATGGCATCCGGGCTTGTATCAGGAATGGTGTGGTGAGCAGGATACTTGGCATTGGTGAGGTCTCACCTTGAGTAATGTGTTCAGTTCTGGGCATCTCAGTACAAAAACATCATGGAGGTACTGGAGCAGCTCCAAAAAAGGGAAACAAGACTTGTGAAGGGCTTGAAGAATATGCCCTATGAGAAGGAGCAACTTAATTAACTGGGGCTGTTTAGTCTGGGGAAAAGGAGGCTGAGGGGAGACCTTATTGCTCTCTTCAAATACCTGAAAGGTGATTGCAGTAAGATCAGGGTTGGTCTCTTCTAATTGGTGACAGGTGACAGTATGAGGGGAAATAGCCTCAAGTTGTGTCAGGGGAGGTTCAGGTTGAATATCAGGAAACACTTCTTTACTGAAAGGGTTGTTAAGCACTGGAATAGGCTCCCCAGTGAGGTGGTTGAGTCACCACCCCTGGACATGCTTAAAGACTGTTTGAATGTGGTGCTCTGATTTAACAGAGTGTTGTTAGAGTTATGATGTTACAGTTAGGTCGTGGTTGGACTTGATAATCTTCAAGGTCTTTTCCAACCTGAGCAATTCTATGATTCTATAATTCTATGATTGTTTTATAACACTTGCAATGCTTAAAGAGCAAGAAGGGATAACATATGCTATGGGATCCTGCACTTCAAAATATAGTGTGAAGGAGAAAAGATTATAGGAAGATAAGAATGATAATGAGTATGAAAATAAAAGGACTCCCATGAATATTAAATCAATAAATCTTGTCACTACTGATGAACACTAAGAGATCTTGAGTACAGAGCAGTATGGTTTAGGTGAGGCTAAGACTGACTACACATCTCTGCACCCTTTAAATACTAATGTAAAAAAGTGTACATTAAAATTTAAGAGGACGTTGTCAAATACATCTCACACTGGCATTCGTGTTTGCCTTTAACTTCCATTGCATGGTGGGCATAATTCTTAGATCTACAGGTCTGAGAATATCATCAAAAAGCATTTAATTTTTTTCAAAGTGAGTTTTAATACTTCCCTTAAAATTAATCAGCAACTCCTGACAAGAAAGAGCACTGTTCTACATTAAATGTCCATCTAATGACAGAGACAAAAGGTCAAAAATATATGGGAATGCCCATTAAACAGTGAAGATGACATTATATTGGGCCTGGCAATCTGTGCCAGTTCCTCTGCATTTAAAGATAAGTAGAATTACATACAAGAAAATCAGATATCTATAACAGAGCTAAGCTTTTATTTTCAGCAGTATTGTCATATCATTCAATGTGTTTGTAAAATTGTACAGTACAACTATTAGTCTGAATAAATTTTATCGGGGATGGACAATTAAGTTATTTTAAAAACGTTATGCTTCATACATAAAAATAGAATGTTATCTATTTAATGAACCATGTGAGAATGCAAAATTTCTGCTTCTCTAATGATAATGCCTTGAAAATATATTTCTGAAAGATAGTAAAAAAGAGCCAGGAGAATAGGTTAGGGCCTTTGATTGGAATATTCTTAAGGGCAGATACTTCAAAATTTAATTGAGTAGGAAAATAAAATTAAAAACGGGAGGTGAGATAAAGCACTTAAAGATCTGACTGTGAAATGACAAATCTTTTACAGACATTTCTTGATATGAAGGTCTACACATGCCTGCAGTATACTTCAGTACAACAAAGTAAATGTAGGTTTAATTTAACTTACATACTTCCTAAAAGAAGGTGAAATACTTAATCTTCATAAAGGCATCTACAGTAAACCTGTAGTTAACTTCAGTTGTGGTCTTAACATTTTTGTCCTCACTAGTGCTTTCACTGAAGATACATCATCTTGTTTCAATACACAAGAGTCTGTCAGGAGCGGTAGGTGCACACACATACATGTTTTATATAATCTTTACCTTGGGCATCCTGTATAATACACTTGTATTATACAGTCAGCATGTACAATCAGAAATCTCAAAATGAAACCAAGCAAAATAACACCTGAATAAAAAAAGTTATATATATATATAGAGAGAGAGAGAGAGAGTTGTGTTTATTTCTGTTCTAGTGGTGTTGAAAGAATGAACTGGGGAAAACTTTGTTTTTTGTCCCTAGAGTTGTTCTTCATTTTGCTTTCAAGCAACAGTCTGATTTTGCAGATGTACAATAGTAAAATATTATTTCCCATCATTTATTTGTTTATTTTCGTGGTGTCAACAACTGTAGCTAATGATGGATAGATCTGTTATATTTATGTATGCCAGTTAGTGTGTGTTTATGACTCTAGGTGGTGTTCCATTCACCTATTTGCAACAATTGCAGATGCAATGGACACAAACCTTTAGAATACAAATTTATTAGCCATAATATTTACCACAAATTTATCAAATTTGTTTTTACCTGAATCAAATGTATGAAATAATGTAAATAATACCTCTCTTGTATAGTTTTTCTACCAGACATATTATCATACCTTTACTTACCTAAATGGTGAAGAACACACCACTCAAAAGCAGGTAACCAAATTCCCATATAGAATCCATATATACCCATATATCCATAGAAAAACTGGATAAATTATGTGATGCAACCTAAAATAATAATAATAATAATAATAAAATAAAATAAAATAATAAAAAAAGAAAATTTATAATGGGCTTAAAAATTAATGTAAACCCTTAGTTGCATCAAGAAGGTGTGCACAATCCTTTGGAGTGGCAGAGAACTTGAGGAAATATTTGATGATGTCTTCAGAGGAAACAGAAGCTCTTGACAGACTATGCATTACATGAAAGAACTGAAAGTACCCAACTATTCTATGTTTCATGCCTCTGGGAAAGGTTTTCTCAGACTCAGAAAGAGGATTAAAGAAGGCCTAGTTAGGGTCCTTGCTTTTGGTGTCATAGAATGAGTAAAATGACAAAGGGAGTATAAAAATACACTTATTATAGGTAAGAAATAAGAAAAATAAGACAACATAGTTTGTTTTGTGAAGAACATAAAAAACAAACAAACAAACAAACAAAAAAAACCTGTATATACTTGTTTATCATATATAAATATGAAAATCTGTATATAAGGAGCATGTGAGCATGTTTGTACTACCTTTAAGGACAGAAATGAAAAAAAGTGTAAAGACCAACTGTTCTACTAAACTTTCAGACACAAGAAGGAAACACATGTGAATGTCTTAAAACTCCTCCCTTCCCCTCCAACCCCTCAACTGACACACACATGAAAACATTGCCATTAAAACCAATACGGATATTTGTGTTTGTACTGTATGGGTGGGGGTAATTTATATGCACACAGAAGCATACTGATTATGGTAGAACTGGTTGAATGAATGATGAGTAGTTTAAATCCTTGAGAGCCTGATCAGGCATATGTATTACACAGCTTTGAAAAGTTTAGGAAATGTATTAAGGTTTATGAAAGCACAAAGTAGTTCCTGAAAGTCCATTTTCAGAAGGCTGTGCATAGTACTGCATTACTAGAGATAAGGATAATATAGAAATAGAAAACAAATCATCCATGCCTCATCTCAACTTGAGGATAGAATTACATAGTTGGAATAAACCACATTTTTGCGAGTGCTTATCTCCCATTACTACATTTTATGAAAGTAGATTTGAACACTAATTCCCACAGCAGAAAATTCCCGTAGTTACATAAAAATTCATCAGAGCCTTTAGATACAAAGCAGAAGGTATAATATTCTGATAGAGAAATAGCTTAAATAAAGTGAAATGAAAATGATAAAACTGAGTCAAGGGAACTTCAAATGATTTATAACAGCTGAAGGTCTTTATCATAAAGTTGAAGCATTCTCAGTTAGATTTAACTATATTTTTCTCAGGCAGTATTCAGACTATTTTTCCTCACAATCTCTCAGCTGGAACATGTCACCTCCAACAACAATTCTGCAGGCATTTTCACCTGAGGATGGCCTTTGTGAAGATCTGGATTTGTACCTGGCAAGCAATGCCATTTCCTTTCAGCAGCATTCTAAGCTTCTCCTTAAATGTCAAAGGAAGCCCACAAAACCAAACTGTTGCCAAACCCAGACTGTCTGTGTGAATGTCACAATGAAGCATGCTACATACATACTGCATGCATATTTCTTATGCATGTCAAATTCTGTCAGGTTCACCTTAAAGAAATGCTGTATTTTAGAAGTAGCTACCTGTGACCTACAGTAAAATAATATTTATGCTCTGCATGGGTCAGTAGTTACAAGAGTTTACCACCATCAGGGTGAATAAATGTACTTTGCACATCACTGTTTCCTATGTTTTAACTCATTCTAGGGTTTGCTATTATAAAATGATCTTATTAATCATTTTTCGGTCACATTTATCAAAACAACTATTTGCCTTAATTCTATATATGGTTCATATGTGACTTTATTTCTTAATTTTTTAATGTAACTTTCATATGACAGAAATTTTTATCACCTATTTTCATTAATCTTAAGCTATGAGTTATACCCAAACTTAGTGCATATGGTTTCCTTTACCTATGTTAGATACTGTATTTCCTTTGTAACCTCTAAATATATTTTTGTCAAACTCTGGACCTGCGTTTTTTTGTTGTTGTTGTTGTTTGTTTGTTTGTTTTTGTTTTTCTCTTTCTTTTCTCTCTCTCTTTCTCTCTCTCTCTCTCTCTCTCTCTCTTTTTTTTTTTTCTTTTTTTTTAAAAAAAAAAACAAAACAGGCCATCACTGAAATAATAGGTCATAGTTGTAGGGTCTCCAATGTTAGATGTTATAAGAAACTCATTGAGATCCAGCAGCCTAAGAAGCAAGATGGTAGCAGCTCCATGTTTTCAGCTCCACCGATGTGTGATGTGTTGTTTCCTTGGAATCTGTAATTTGTGTTCCTGCCTGCCTGTGTGTTCCTCTGGATCTTTGATGGACAAAAGATTCATGTGATGAGCCTAGGAACATTTAAAACGTTTGTCCCACACAACGATGAACAAAAAAGAAATGAATTAGCTGATGATATCGGGTTAGTTGGTTAGATGGAAACTGTTTCCACCATTAAATCAAGAGCTGAATGCAAGAACATCTTAAGTTGAGAAGGTCCGATAAACCTCAGTCATGAGGATGTACAAACAGTACAAAGTTGATGGCCTGTTATAAGTATTGGTATTACAGTGTTACATTTCTTCACAGTCAGGACATGAGGAGCACAGAGTGCAGATAGTCAGATGTTATCTTTCGGTCCTAATCACACAATAGTAGCTCTTTGGATATGCATTCTGTGTAATCATCTGTTCATGGTTTTCTCACTTAGGGACTCTTGAAGAATTGTTTTATGATATACAAAGAATTTCTGAAGTCCCCTGGATGTTCCTTGCCTCATCGTCATGCATATATTTCTCCATGCATATAAGCCCTGCACCACTGTGTTTGGAAAACAGATCTACATATATAGTGCAGGCAAACACAAGTTCCTATGCTTGAACTGCATTGTTGGCATTAGTATATTATCATTTGTTTACAGTAAACCATAAAATATTCCAAAGAACCTCACTAAAATACTTTCTTTCATGATAGATCTGAATCATGTAGTTTAACTAGGGAACTTGCCTGCTTTTAGCAATTTGTGTAGAAAGATGCGGGTCAGTAGAAACATAGAGCTAGACTGTGTCCTTTCAGATTATTTCCTAAAGTGAGCTGCTGAAGTAACATTATCATATATGGTCAGTAGGTAGAATAATTGGGAAATTTTTAGTCACTGTTCTATTCTTGGCAAAAGCTCTGTGTTTTCATTAAGCTACCTCCAGAAATATAAAGAACTGAAGTCCTGGTCTTTAGACAATCACAAGGACACTTATTACTATTTTGAAATTCTCAAAGGCCCAAATATTAAAATATTTTTAATTACTAATAATATTAGTAATTTCCAGTAAAAAGTCAGTTACAGAGTTGTAACACAGTCATACAAGTCTGGAAGAAAGATTGCTGTCTTAACTCTGTACTTCTATAATACAGAGAAGAACTTATATAGGAGTTGATACTTCCACTTAAACTTCAATCGGGAATTTGTATTTGCAGTTTATTTTATATGTATTTTTGTCAATCGGTAGCCTTCTCAAAATAAATCACTAATTATTAGATTAGAAAATATTTCTTCTAGTTACACAAATAAATACAATACAATATCCCACAGAATGTCTACGAACTGATTTAGAAATTTTGTTACATACAAAGTGAATTTTTTCCATACAAGGAAATCTTATAACAGTTTGTTACAACTTTTTCTGTCCCCAGAAATCAAGAAATTGGCATATGTAATAACCTGTATAAAAGTAATTAATATTTTTGAAATAGATAATAATCAATTATAGTCTTTTTTTCCCCCTTCTTTAAATGCATCATACGTGACATGTTCATCTGGTTTGTTGAGGTCACATCAAATTATGTCACACACAGAGTATCTAATGAAATGTGATATATGTACAATCTCTCCACTTAATTTTTAAGTAAAAATTTAAAATAAGTTTAAAAGTAAGAATTGATATATTTCGATGTGCTTTTCCAAATATACTTCTGCTTTCTTGTAGTGGAATGATGTCCCTATGTTCTTAGGGTTGCTAGAGGTACTTCATCCCACGCTAGTTACTAAATAAATAAATAAATAAATAAGGACTGTTTCATTGAAATGCCACTTACTTTTTCTTGTAATGGGTCTTGACAAGAAAATGTTCATGCTGTGTGACTTTGAAAATGCCCTTTTCTGGCAGACAGCCTTTCTGACAGTGCTACTGTTTGCTGGCTTTAAACAATAAGAACAGCGGCCAATTTAAAGTCCAAGGAATCAACCAATTTGAGATGCACAGGCTCCCCATGAAGTAATTATTCCCTTGGATGGACATACTGTCTTCATTATTCCATAAATTTGGCGAACTTAAATATTAAATCACTTACACACATTCTTTGCACTGTTGGTAACATATGTGGTGTGATTGTCCAAAACTGAAAATGCAGTTGTGTCTCTGAATGCATAGGGTGATATTTCAGCCCACAGGGATGAGAATGGGGAAAACATATATACTAGTACTAAATCATGTCCTGTGGAGATAAGCTGGACAGGTTTAAAGAAAGAAAGAGAAGTTTTCAATAGCCTTTGAATAGGGTAGTTTAAAGATATGAGCATATGCTTTATTCATTTCTTCATTCAAAATATAGATTCATTCTCTGCCTCCTTTGAGATGTTTTCGTATTTCCTACCCTCCCCAGTAGCTGGCACCTTATTTTCATTCAAAGAATTGATTAACCTCGGTATCTCTGTAACAAGAATTTTGTTTAAGTGTGGTAGGAATTCTTGTTGTCTTTCAGAAAACATATATATATATTTATTCTTTCAGAAATATATTATATGGAGCAGCAATAGAAGGCTAGGGAAAAAAAAATATCAAAGGAAAAAGAAAATAAAGAAAATTTATTATGTTTTGTAATGGTTATGATTTTTTTTCCTTAAAATTGAGTGGGGAAAGAAAAAAAAGAGGATTTTATTGTGTCTTATCATCAATCTTTTCCACTGTTCAGTCAATAAAATTCCTTTTTTGTTTGTTTGTTTGTTTGTTTGTTTTTCCTGGATCTCTGCTATCAATGCACACTCATTCTGTAAAGTGAGGTTATAACATTTGAAACCTCACTTGATACCTCAATTTTCTGAGACTGCAACTCTCCTCCAAAGGAATGTCAGCAGAAAGAAAATGAAAAACTTACTCAAGAACAGGATGTTCTGACTTCTATATTTATTTAGAATGTAAAGCCTTACAGGTCAAAGCTTGTGCAGTGGACATTTTTAAATAGAGATAAGATCGACCACTCAAAAACTAAGCCTTCTAAGTGTTAATCGAATTTGTGTCTGAACCTGTTTTCTAATCTAGCCTTGTCTTGCACCCACTTCATTTCCCCACACACATGAATTTAAGTTGAGATGCAGAGATATCTAAGGGAGAATTCTTGCTACTATATCATCTTTAATTTGTGCTTTTTTTTACTGAGCATAGATTAGATTGTGGAAAGTACACCATCAGCATATTCTCAGTGCAGCTCTTCCAAAAGATTACAAGAAACTGAATTCTATCTACATCGCATCAACATTAAAATTTCTTGAATACAAAATCTTTTTTTCTCCCTTACAGATTAGAGATTTCTGAAGTGTGAGTTAGAATGGATATTAATAGCTGTGGATTGCAAATTTTGAGATCTGTTGGGATTATGCTTAAATTTATTCTATTGACTATAGAGATAGCATGAACACTTGCGGTAAACTCAGGGAATGCAAATTTGTATGATAGAAAAACATTTTTGTTAGACAGAAGACACTACTTCCAATGACTACTATGCTAGACTCTACTGAGACTTTTGTTAAACAGAAGGAGAGAAGAAGAAACAGACATGCAGACAGATGATCTGATAAGTCTGCCAACTGCTTCTTTAGCTCTTTTAATAACACCTAAAAGTAACAATCTGCTGTCTAGCTAACACTATCCAATCGCATTCTGTTACTTTCTCTGTGGGTGTGTTGTGTAATATTAAAATAATTTTATGTAAATCTGTGGTCTGCATTTGATTAAAAAAATAAACTAGCTTTGAAAGAAAGACATTGAGGCCCTGGAACGTGTCCAGAGAAGGGCAACAAAACTTGTGAGGGGTCTGGAGCACAAGTCTTATGAGGAGCTGCTCAGTGATATGGGTTTGTTTAGCCTGGAGAAGGGGAGGCTCTGGGGAGACCTCATTGCACTTTACAACTTCCTGAGGGGAGGCTGTCATGAGGAAAAGCTTGGCCTCTTCTGCCAGTTAACAAACAGGACCCATGGAAATGGCCACAAGTTGTAATCAGAAGAGGTTTGGGCTGGACATACAAAGGAACTTTTTTTCTCAGAGAGTGGTCAGGCACTGGAATAGCGTGCCCAGGGAGGTGGTAGAGTCGCCATCCCTGGCAGTGTTCAAGAAGTGCCTAGAAAGGGAGCAAGGAGATATGGTTTAGGGGTTTCCTGTAGGTATTGTAAAGGGAGGACGGTTGGACTAGATGATCTATCTTATAGGTCCTTTCCAACCTTGTGATTCTATGATTCTATGAAAATACATTCAAGTCATAATTGGTTCAGCATATTTCCACTTTATGCTATAGGTTCCGATATCATAGAATCACAGAAAATAATAGCAAATTCTTATGTGAGAGATAGGAAGTAGAAATACTCATGATTGTGTTTGAAACATTCAAACAGCTAAGTGGTGAAGCAGTCCTAAGTAAAATTTAAATGCATGGTACTTTAAATGTTGTCTATATTTGCAAATTCACTTCCACATAACTTATACAATGGCTGAGATGGGAAACGACTTTTGTAGGTCATGTTATCCATCTTCCTACTCAAGCTGGGACACTAAGAGCAGGTTTTTCTTCCTTTATTTTCTTTTGATCAAAAGTTAGCTTTCCAGGCAAAACACGTTACTTTCTGGGTTCAGAACAACTCATGTTCACACTCAGAAAAGCTCCTAAGACATGATAAATCAGTTGCTCCACATTTAACTCTCTCTGCCCCACACAGTCCTACAACAGAATCTCAGATGGCTTTGAAATCTCACAGATATCTATACCTTTGATCTTCAGGCATTAATTGCAGACCCTAGCTTCATTAAAACACCATTCTATTAGGATAGAACACATCCTTGTGTTATTTCATTTACTTTGAGCTATGATAAAATTTGCTTGGCTGCCAGTTCTTCCATATGTGAATTCCTATATGTTCCTGTGTGTTCAAGTGATTGTATGTCTGTCTCCAGTAAACCACTTGATGACCTCCTGAATAATTTCATTTAAGTTAAAGGATGAAAGGATGAGCTGTGAAATGAATATACTGCTCATGAAAATTGGCTCTTAACTACGAGATAGAATCTGTTAAATCTCCATCATGAATAGAAAAACTGAAATCTGAACTTTATTCCACTTACAATCAAAATAATTCTTACAACAAAGTGACACATTAGAAGTGCCCTGAGTAGAGGAACACATTTTTTCTTTTTAAAGCAATGAAGGATTCAAGCATGCAATATGTCTAATCCATTTGCAAGGATCTTAAATATTTTTACTGCTATATTACTTTACTTCTACTTTGAATTCTTTAAAGATTAAATGTTTTTCTACTTCTCTTCACAGATGAATCTATGTCTTCCCCTACCAACACAAAATATACGCATATGTGTTCATATTTTCTTGTTCAAATCTTCAACTGTTTCAATTGTGATGAAGTCATCAAACTGTTCATAAGCTGGCAAATTGTTTAAATTAGGCATACCTAAACGTCATCTGCAGTTTACAGCTGCATTAGATTATTACATTCACCAACCAGAAATGGAGTTCACCTAAAATATGTTGATAAGTTTGGTAGTTTGCAACACTTTCTAGAAGTTCTGTCTCTATCTATATAGAAGGAGCCTTCATAAATTGCTTATGTCCTTGCATTTCAGATAGTTGCAATATTTTTTTGATAATGATAAATGTTTAGTAAGATAAGTCTCATTCTTGCTATTTGTATGTATCTTGCTTGCTATGAGCATCTATATGTATAAAGACAAAACTGGGAGAAGGTTCCAAGGCTTCAATTTCTGGAGGTTTTTGTTTGTTTGTTTTTCAATATCTTAAAATTTGTTTTGTTACCAAGCTCTGAGCAACTCGAAGTAATTTGATGTATTTCATTGCTTTAAGATCTGAACAAGACTGCAAATAAATCAATGGAAAATTTCCTATCAATTCAGCGTGCTTTAAATATTTCTTCTGTAATACTTATTGCTTATTCTTTTCTTTGAGATATCAGAGACTGGATAACATCTATTATCTAAAATTAATACTTTGGTTCCTCTCCAGCAAATAACTTTTTAAAAATATTACAGATTTATTATTTATTATTAATTCTGTTCTTAATGTCTTTTTGTTTAGATTCTATATTTAAAATGATCATTAAATACACACACTGACAGTGTTGAAATGGATTGGAATAAACAGTTCATGAGTCAAATATACCTTTTAGATTAGATTTTTTTTCTCTGGCATTGGAAAACATACCAATTTACTTATTAAAGCATTTATAAAATAGACACATATACAAACATCTGGCTAGTATGCTATACCTGTAACAGTGTTATACCTACTTCAAAATCTTTTTAATTGATAATCTTCCATTATCTTTGCATTTTCACATTTGAACCTATTGTGTCTTTAATGAACGAATCTTTTCAGTATTGAAACAGTCACAGCTACAGAGGAGAATTACATTTGAACATTATTATTTCTCCACAAAAAGTGAAGATTTGAGACACTTTTGCTTGAAGTTCTTCTGTTTGTCTGATAAAGTGTTCATAGAGCACTTCCACTGAAACCAAGATATGTTAGTAAGCCTGATGGCAAATCAGTCTTTAATGTTGTTTCCCAAGCTATTGGTAGCACAGCACTTTCTTAATAGATGAAAAAGGTGAATTATTTGCTTTGTTAAGTTTACATTCATAAAAATCTGATAAGGTTGGGGAAGGCTTTCATTGTTCTTAAAGAAAGAGAATATGATCATAAGATTAAAATGTAGTGTTAAGAAATTTGTAGTATGTAATAGGAAAACACAGAAATAAACATTAAAATATTCCAAAATTCCTAAATTACTTTGGGACCTAAAGTCAGTGTTGACTTCTGCCTAACTTTTTCATTTTCTACATATCAGGATAACAAGTGTTCTCATTTTGTTTTCTGGTCCTTTAATAGGCATTCTGGATTCCCTGAATGGGATTCATCATATCTTCCTTAAACATCCACACTGAATGTGAATTAATCAACCAGATCTCCCTTTATAGTTGGTAGAGAATAATAGCCATTCTCAGAGCAATTCATCTGACCTACTTCAGATGCCTTTTTTAGCATATGAGAAATTGTGACCTAGAAGTGTCTTTTTCTCTCCTTTGACTATTAGGGAGCCTAAAGTGGTTAGCAGCTCAGGTACAGGCACCCATAGTCTCAATGTGTACATTTAGAAAAATGAATTTCAACTTTTTCTCTCTGATTTATACCTTAGGAAATTTCACATATCAGAATGCATATCCATAACTTTATCTGCACAAAATATTTCTTATGATACCACTCATGTTAATGCTTAAACTTTTACCTTATTAATAGAAATATATTTACTTTGCAAAGTAGGAAAATACATTTGTATATTTGAACTTATTAATTCCACTGAGCAAAACTTTTAAAATAGAAGACATGAGAACTCAAAGACAACATGCCACTGCAAGTTAGCATTAATACAAATAGACTAAGCTCCCAGCTGTAGGTTTTCCAGAAGGGGATAATGAAGAATTAGTGTTCTTTCACCCAACTCCCCTTCATCTTTTTTTTCTCTAGTTCCCAACAGCCTCATACCAAAGGCAATACTACAAGCAAATTCCATAAAACAAGCAGCAGGACAGAAAGGATCTATCTTGTCAGGAGCTCAGCTTGCATACTTCCTACTCATTGAGTGACATGACAGAGACATGGGCTTCTCTTGCTTTGGCTGACACAGCAGGAGGGGTCACCTGTGGTGCCCTTTCACTTTAGACTGCATCTGTTCCTAGGACACTGTGGAAGATAAAGCTAGAAAAGGGAGGTAAGCACTGTTTAAATGAAGAATTAAAAGTAACTGGGGTTTTTTTCATGTATTTTCTCATACTCATACCAAAAATTATCTACAACTTCTTACTGTTCCACCTACTTTTTAAAAAAAACCTGTTTTCATTTGACCTAAGATAAGTAAAGGACAGAAGCAGAAACAACAGTGAACTTTTTAGACAGGATGTACTGCGTTGTGCTGTGCTGTAAAACACCTTTTATCAATTAGTTTAGCTGCTTTTACAACAACCATGGTTTAATACATCAAGTAGCTCAGCACCACATAACCATTCACTCACTTCCCCACAGTGGGGTGAAGGAGAAAACTGAGAGAGAGGTAAAACTCATGGATTGAGATAGAGACAGATCAATAGGATGGAAACGGAAAGGAAAATGAGAACAGCAAAGATAAAAGAATATACAGATCAAGTGATGTATTGTGCAGTTGCCCACTACCTGTTGACCAATGAAGAACTGCAAGAACGTGCAAGAACCCAAGCAGCAGTAGCTTCCTGTGGTCAGCTTCTCTCCCAGTTTTATTTTTCAGCATGATGTCATATGATATGAAATATTTCTTTTGCCAGCTTAGGTCAAGTGTCTTCATTTTGTCCCTTCCAAACTTCCTGTGCACTCAAAAACTCCTTGGTAACAGGGCAGCATAAGAAGACATTGAGAAGAATTGCTCAGCATCAGACAAAATATCTTTGTGTTACCAAAAATCATTCTCATCCAAAATTCAAATCACAGCACCATACCTACCACTGTAGTAACAACTATCATAGAAATTTATAGAATCATAGATTGCTTAGGTTGGAGGAGACCTTAAAAATCATCTGGGTCCAACCTCTCTGCCATATGCTGGTTGCCATCCTGTAGATCAGGCTGCCCAGGGCCTCATTGAACCTGGCCTTGAATACCTCCAGGGATGGAGCATCTATAACCTCTCTGGGTAACTTGTTTCAGCAACTCACTACCCTCTGAGTGAAAAAAGTAAATAAATAAATAAATTCCTAACATCTAACTTAACCTAAAAAGTTAGTCCCCCTTCTGCTTTTAAAATCTTTTTAAGTACTAGAAGTTTACAATGAGGTCTCCCTGGATTCTTCTCTTCTCCAGGGTAAACAATCTCAACTCCCTCCACCTTTTGCATAGGGGAGATACTTCAGTCCTTTAATTATTTTCATGGTCCTTCTCTGTATCCATGTCAACAGCTCTGTATCCTTGTTGTTCTATGGGTTCCAGATTAACTCTGTCCCAGGTGAAATCATGATAATGAACTACCTATGCCGAGGAAGACAAGATCTGGCAAGACAGTATATCGCGTTTGGTTTATTCCTGTTGCTACTTACTGAGTCATGATTGTATACTAAGTGGAATCTTGACTAATGATGATTTTCTTCACTGTTTACCGTGGAAAGTGAAGCATGGTATGTGAGCTGAGTGGGAGCTACCATACTCCCCTGCAGTTCAGTCTAACTCAGACTTTCAATAGAGTATCTGACTAGTTAAAAGGCACAGCAAGCAGAAAGCAATCTGCACCTCCTTCCTAGAAGAATATTTGTTCAGCAATTTCCTGTTTGTTCATTGCTTGTTGTTACCTACCCCTGGAATCAAATAGAATGAGCAATTATGTTCCTTCTTCTTTCCAAATGTAAATAGCTTCTTGGCAAATGCTGTACAAATTGAATCACCAATAAAATAACAAAATTCAAAAATTCCTATTATTCATAATAGAATGCATGCACATGCATCATCTATACCCTCATGGAGGTTATAATGAGGTGGGGACCGGACTCTTCTCCCAAACAGCCAGCAACGAGACAAGTGGAAAGGCCATCAAGTTGTGCCAGAGAAGGTTTAGGCTTGCAATTTCTCCTTCGAAATTATTACTATTAATCTACAAATACAATACAGTTCTCTCATATATATATTTCAAACAGAGTATTAGTGTTAGTAATAAGAGCAGTATCACATCCTTTGGAGCCTTCCTTTGATCAGTACTAATTCCCATTAATATCAGCTTTCAGGAAATATGTCAAATTTATCTTTCATTCATCTTTGAATCTTTGAGCTAGATTCCACGTGATTGACTTATTTTCCAGAAAATGCAGCAGTTTCTAGCCTTACTAAGTTACCAGTTCAATGTTAATTCCAGTTCTAGTTAAATAGAAAACTAGTTATTTGAGAAGAAGATTATCATTTATTCATAGTATATTTATAAATATTGCCTTGGGACAGATAAGTTTTTCAAACAGTCAGGAAACATTGGCCACTGGTTAAGCATGATGGAGAAGAACCTCTCTGGGATATATTCACTTACGTATGTATTTATTTATTTAATTACGTGTGGGTTTGTTTTTGCTGTTTTTATTTTTGTTTATTTGTTTGTTTTCCTCCTGAATTTATAAGCCTCCTGCTCATGTAAATGTGCTTGTTTATGTAGTAAAGTCAATTTTAGGACAACATCAAAGATGATCCTAAGCATCCACTAAAAATAAAAATTTAAGAGCACTTCTTGAAGATGAGTTGGCAATCAAATGTTATTTGAAAAAGCTTATCAAACCTACCCAGTCAATTACCTTAATCATTAGGAAATTACTTTAATTGAGTAATTATCGCATTTATAAGCTGATGGTGGGGGGAAGGATGGAGACAATATAATCAATATTGAAACCTTGCATCCTGTTGAAACTCAATGGAAAGATTAAAGCAATATTGGCAACAACATATCAAATGAACTTCTAAATATCAGTAATCCTGGGCCAATTTTTGTTGCTGTTCTTCTACTGAAATATTTGTTATATGACTAATTAGACTTTATAAATGATATAATTTAGGATGCCTTCTTAGTGCTTAGAATCGATATAAAATAAAAACAGATTTCTTCTTCCAATTGACCTAATTAAATACCTCTCAATTGTACTTGAACTGCTAAATAAACAGAATATATATATATATATATGTAAAAGATATACATATATATATACATATATATATATATATATTTAAGATATTTGTGGTCATGTTGTAGTTCTGTAATTAAATATAAAATTAATTCAACACTGATGTGTTCGCCAACACTTGATTTTGTAGAAAATTCATAACCAGAGTCCTGAGTACTTGACTAAACCATAGGCTGAACTTGTTGGATTAGCTTGTCCACCAGAGACAAGAGACCTTTCAGAGTTAAGCATATTGTGCAGAATGCTGGCTTGGCTGAACAGAGCTCTTGTAGAGCCTAACCAGAAAAAGAAAATGTATGATCATTAGAAGTGAGGTCAGGCAATATAGAAGGGTGGATGGAATTATGCTCTTCACAGCTGTAAGGAGAAAATTAATGCAGCCAAACTCAATGAAAAAGGCTTTTTAAAATATATTAACAGACAAGGAAGAATGAGAAATAGCATTGGTCCATTACTTGGCAAAGACTGTCACCTCACAAGTAGAGGTATAGACAAAAATGTGAACTTTAATGCCTTCTTTGTCTCTGTCTTCAGCTCAAATGAAGGGCCCTGAGCTGGAGAACCACAGCTGCAAGAAAGATAAACTCCTAGCCAGTTCCAAACTTTTATGTGATCTTTTTCTAAAGCTGGATGCACATAAATCTATGGAACTTAATGAGATTCATCCCAGGGTACTCAAAGAGCTGACTGGGACATGACCAATAACATGAAGCTTAAGAAGAGCAAATGGTGGATTCTGGACAAATAATGCAGTAACTCTGGATATACATACAGTCTGGAGAACAAGAGGCTGTGGTATAGTCCCATGGAAAGGGATCTAGGGATTCTGGTTGATGGCATGTTGAATATGAGTCAGCTGTGCGCTTTGTCAACAAAAAGTCCAAAGTGTGCCTATGTTTTAACAGACACAGCTCTAATGGCCTGTTAAGGAAAGGGACTGTGGCATCACCTTCAGCACTGCATACAGTTTTAGGTGCCACAGCAAAGAAAGATAAAAAAAAAAAAAAAAAAAAAAAAAAAAAATTCAGAGCATACAAAGAAAGGTTAAGATAGTGGTGAAGGGTCTAGATGGGATGATTTGTGAGGAGTAGCTCAAATTGGTGGTTTCTCCAGCATATAGGAGAGTGAGGAGAATCTTCATCATGGTCTGCAGTTTCCTCACAAGGGGAAGTGAAGGGCAGTCACTCTCAGGAACAAGTTCCACAGGTCATGGCACCAAGCCTGCTGGAGTTCAAGAAGTATTTGAACAATACTCTCAAAGATATGGTTTAATTTTTGAGTGGTACTATGCAGAGCCAGGAGCTGGACTCTATTATCCTTTTAGGTTCCTTCCAATTTATGATATTCTGTGATTCTACATGACCTTTACATTTAAATTAGAACTTCTACAGAATCAGTCTAAGGCCTTATATATCCAAGTTAAATTTGTCTGGAAGACTAATTTTAGTATCATTTTTTACATTAATGATTTGCTAGGGATACAGTTTTGCCAGAAAATTAATGATGTAAGTTAGCTGAGCAGTCGCAGTGTCAGTATTCACTATTTTGAAGAAATCTCTATACATGATGCTGAAACATTCAGTTAACACAGTCTACGCTATAGTCCTTCACAGCTGCATGAGGAAATAGACAGAGACATTGAAAAAATTTATGACAGCACTGTCAGTACTCATTTGGAAAAAATAAAATAATAATAATAAAAAAATACTATAAGTCAATTCAAGATTTTTGTCTGCATATTTTAGTATCAAGTTTGAAAAATTATTTTATGTTGCAAATATTTCAGATCTTTATGACAAAACTGAAGTCTAGGATGATGAAGCACTTGAACAGGTTACCCAGAAAGGTGATGGATGCCCTGTCCATGGAAACATTCAGAGCCTGGCTGAATGAGGCTCTGAGCAACCTGACTGAGCTGTAAGTGTCCCTGTTCTTTGCAGGGGAGTTGGACCAGATGAACTTTAATGGTCCCTTCCAACTCAAATGATTCTAGGATTCTATGATGAAGCTTACTATTTATGAGTACCAATCTTTGCCAGAAATATGTTAGCTAGCTGTTTTTATATGCCTAACCAGCAATTGGGTACTGCATTGGAAAAATAAGAAATAATACTGAAGGATGAAATTATCTGCAAAATCATCTGGCAAAATAAACATACAGTTCTCGATGGTGGATCAAAGGCGCCTTTTCTGACAGATAACATTCTGCACAGAAATGTACAGAGAATAGAAGAATGAAAATTTTCTACAGCTGGAAACATTTCAAACTGATATACTAGGTCATTTTCAGTACCCAAGTTGGTTTACTGTTTGCTATAATCCTCAAAAGAAAAATATACTTCAGAGATATACTGAAAGAAAAATGACAATGGAACCTTGAGAAACAAAAGAACAAAGCGAATAAAAATTAACAATAAGAAGCAGATATTTAACAGCCCTTTTGTCTGAATACTGAAGTTTATCAAAACAGCAGGCGGATGAGATGAGAAAAGAATTACAGATGAGAGATCAAACTCTTTTTAAGCCTCCCTTTCTCTGCTGAATGTAGCACTAGTTACAGAGTTTGTTTATAAAGTTTGAAACAGCACATGAAAAGGAAAATCACAGAATCATACAATCATAGTATCATAGAATCATGGGAGTTGGAAGGGACTCCTGGAGATCATCTAGTCCATCCCCACTGCTAAAGCAGCATCCCCCAAGTAGATTGCACAGGATAGGTTCCAGAAGGAATTTGAATATGTCCGGAGAAGGAAACTCCAGTCAACTTCAGAATCTTCAAAATCTTCAGAGCTCATCAGTTTAAAAAAATAAACAAGCAACAATAAAACCAACCACCATCACTACCCCCACAAAGCCAGTAAAAAATAAAATAAATTAACAGAGCAACAACAACAAAAACCAAAAACTTCTAAGGGAGAAGGTTAAGGTAAAAGAAAAAAATGCTTGGACTTGCTTTATGTTGTCATAACATGCATAGATCTTCAAGTTGAACTACTGCTGACTCTGAAGTTACTCACAGAATAGGTAAAAGCTAATTAAATGAAGATTCGGGTTAAGTGAAATAGAATAAGGACAGATCCTGGAAAAAAAAAAAAATAAATACAAATAAAGGCATAAGGAATAAAGCATATGAAGATGTGTAGCCACAAAGGAATGTGATGGAAATTGAAGAACTTAGAGTGCCCCACATAAGTCCAACAAAGCAACAGCTAAATATGGTATTACTTTGATGTGAGAAGAGGAAGATGATGATTAACAGGAGTTAATGAAATGCAAATACATTTTGGTAAAAGTAGAAAACAAGAATCAGTGGACAGCTGTATATAGGTGCTATGGGAAAGTTCTACCTTTGTTATTGTAATATGAATTTTGCTTTGATTGATTACAAACATGCTCGATATCTACTAACAGTGAAATGCATTTTTTATATACAGTATGCTGTATTTATTTTACCTAGTTTCAAAAATCAAAAAAATTAGACCTTCAACTGTCACCAAGTCATCCAACATCCACTTACAGTCAACAAAGAAAAATAATCATTATTGAAATGGGATGCATATGTTCTATTTTGGATTTCTGTCCTAGAATAATGCATGTCTCCTTTGTTAAAAGATATATTTTGGAAATTATTTATCTTTGATAAATTTGTTATTAAACCATAATTGTTTACTTCTCCTGGTATAAGACAGGTCTTGCATAACTGTATTTGCTGAGAACTCATAGGCAATGTTGCATATCATATGCACATATACATATATATTCTCCTACACTGACTTGGCTAGCCACATATGTTCGGTTATTTTATGCAAATCCAGATGAAAAGAGTTTTAGGCCATAAAATGCAATGCTTAATGAAGAGTTTAAGTATGTGAGCCCTTGGTTATGAGTCTGTGTATTTCATTGAATAAATAATTACATTAGGGAAACCAAGCAAATGTCTACCTAGTTATGATCACTACAGATAAGGATTATTTACAGTATTTGGAAAAAAGATATTTTTGAAATGTTTGACGGCAGATTTCACTTTGGAATCTATGAAAATTGAAAAATACGGAGTTTTAAAGATGAGTTTAATGGATGAAATACATTAACCACAGTCAAAAATGTCCCCATTTATATCACTTACATTTTACAGTGTCTATGATCTGCTCTCTCTAAAGCTAAAGGTTTCTTGATAATAAAGGTAATTAACTCTGTAGCATTTTCTACAGATTGTTCCCCTGCAGAATTTGGGAATAGTAAAGACAATGATTAGGGAAAATACTGGGACCAACTGAGTTAGCCTCTCATGATTCTTTTGATGAAATGCTTCCCATTAGATCTAGATCTGTAACACAGTAGTTGATAAAATTTAATTGGAATGTTAGTTCCATTCATATTATTTTCAGCAGTTTTTGTTTCCTCAGGATTTCAAGTATCTCTAGAAAAACAAAATCATCCCATTTTTTGCAAAATAGGCTGAAGCTACTTCTACCCTTTTTAACTCATGCCTCACTCATCTATTGCACTCTGCAGAACTCAGAGAAAGAGATTTAAATAAAATTCCCTAGGTCATTAAAGAGTGTCAAAACAATGAGTAAAATGTTGTAGCTCACCAGCTATTCTAGTCTACAATACACTGCTTAAAGGAAAAGTCAGTTTCCCTGGGCAGACTTATTCACAACTCAACTCCTAAAACCTTAAGTTTAAATCATGGATTCTCCCAGCCCTTCAGAATGAATAAATGCCTATGTGTAGAAATGAAAAACAGCTACCATCACTTTCAATTATTGGAAATATTTCAATTTTATTTATAAAAATATTAAGGTATTTTTATGGAAGTCATGAGGGCTGATCCAGAAGTAATGCTTCCTACTTTATCATGTTGTTCCACAATGTAACAAGCAGATAGATACTGATAGTATGGCAGTAAAATCTGAACCTTCTCACCAATATTTGTGCCCCCAGTGGCGCAGTGGTATAAGCTGCTGCTTGCGGCACCGGAGGGCCCGGGTTCGAATCCCCCCTGTGGCGCAGGGGTAGAAGTGCCGCTTCGCTACACAGGGGGCTCGAAACCCGGGAGTTGGACTCGATGATCTCTAAGGTCCCTTCCAACTCGCACGATACTATGATACTATGATAATATTTCATTACATTTTGTTGCTGTGTGACAGGTGGCAGCAGAGGTGCAGTCTGACAGAATGGCATCTGACTGGAAGTGCATATGAAATAAATGTGTGTCTTTGAATTTCTCCATGTGGAAAAAAAAAAATAAAAAATTCACCCATTGACATTCGTTGTTGCTTGTGGCACATATATGGAGACCAACAGTGGATGTTAGCATGGTGAAAGTTGGACTGCAAAGGCAACATTTGCCTAGCAACAACACTGTTGTACTTTTTCCCAGCAGCAGTGAAATAGTGGGTCACATCTGCTTGTGTAGATTTTTATGAACATAACATGAAGGCTTTTGTTCATTTCTGATGAAAATGCAAATGTAATAGAGGTGACTGTGTTGAAAGGTAGTGTTTTGTAGCTAGAATTTTCTATACCAAATATTATACCAAATATACCAAATATATCTGCTTTAATTGCCACAGAAATAAATAGGAGGCATTACAAAGTGACCTACATAAAAGAAACTAGATGAATATGACTCAAATAGACAGAGGGATCAAAATTTGTCTGTGATAAATCTAAACCAACAAGCCTTAAATTTCAAATTACACCGCACATTACATATAGAAAATGACAGTTAAGAGTAGGTAAAATAAATAATCAAGTATGAATGTGAGAAACAATGCGTGACTGGTTTAGAGCATGTAGGAGTTTATACCTTTGCCTAGTGTTGTGGCCATGGGCTACAACCAGTCCTTGATGATGACTTTTGCTGGCATAATGTATAACTTCAGAAGCTGATGCACATGTAATAGAGCATAACAGAGAAACTAAATTCACTTTTTCTCTATCTTTCTCTGCTTCATTGTATCTGAAACTCACAGTAACATCTATGCATTTGTGCCTATTCTAAATCCACAGGAAAAACAAAAGTCTTCAGGACTTTCACTGTAATATTTACTTGTATGTTTTTATTGAAACGTGGGTTAAAAATAAATAGATGATAGATAGATAGATAGATAGATAGATAGATAGATAGATAGATAGATAGATAGATAGATAGATAGATAATCCTCATTGAGCTTCCCAGTTATTTTCAAAAAGAAAAGAACCAATTCAAAATTATGAATGGACTATTTTGTTCATATACCGAAATTAGTAAACTGTGGCTATTCTGTATGATCCATGATTGTGCCATTTTTTTTACATCAAAATAGAAGCACCAGTCAGTATTGTTTTTTTCTGGAATTCAAGTTTTCAAATTAATTCTCCTTTCAAGATCAGTGATTTTATAAACATGTTTATTCATTCCTTTCTTTCCCATTTTCCTGTTTTCTCTATTGGTTTTTTTTTTTTTTTTTTTTTTTTTTTTTTTTTTTTTGTTAGGATAAGAGGAGGGCTTCAGGAAAATAAATTCAGGATAGTCCTGGAATTCTGTTCTATGAATGACTGGCCTAAAAAAGATTGCTATTTTTTAGGTAAGTACTTGCAGAATATTCACCACCACAGCAGCCTGAAATCAGTAGTTTTAACCGTATAATATCTCTGCAAGATAGACCCATTTCATTCAAAGTGTAAAGCTGAAAGAGCAAGTAAGCTGCCCAGAATCACAGAAGCTCAGCTCATGGCAAAATTCTTGTCTTTACTAAAATTCTGAGTCATATCCTTGTGCTTTAATCATAATGTCATTTACCTCCTTCACCAAATTTCCATTCACACACTTCAGAAGCATAGAATAACAATACTTTTGGACATCAAATTGGAAAATCTATCATGGTTTTGAAAGAATCTGTCCCCCTTACCCTTCACCTCCACACATCTGATATATATTCATTTATGAAACCTGAAATACTTTATGAGGAAAAGACTGTTTTATTTTTTTTTCCATTTCAAAAGCCATTTTAAAGGAAATTTTAAACTTCTTGAATCAACACAAATCAGAATTTTGCAAGTGGTAAACATATGTTCATATGAGGAAGATAACTTGATATATTAATATTAAAATTAAATAATAATTTGATAATAAAATATGATGACAGGCAAAAAAGAAAAAAAAAAAAGAAAAGAAAAGAAAAAAAGGAAAGAAACTTCCCAAAACATTCAGAAAAAACATTTGAATTTCTGTTTTGAAGGAAAAAAAAAAAAAAAAAAAAAAAAAAAAAAAAAAAAAACTTTAAATTTTAAAGTTTTTTATCATTCTTTTGGGAAGCCTAACTCTTTAGATCTCTATATTTCTTCTGTAGTGGGAAAACTCTTCCCAATTAACTTTAATTAAAAATGAAAATCCTCTCACTAAAAAGTCTAAAGTCTAAAAAGACATCATAGAATTAATGCAATGTAATTTAGATTACCTACCCTTTCCTTACCTTAGGTTTTTTTTAAAGGCCTGGAACATGTTCCATATGAGGAAAGACTGGGAGGCATGAGACTGTTCAGCCTTGGGAAGACAAGTCTGAGAGGTAATTTTGTCACGTTATAACTCTAAGGTGTTTGAGTCATGTGGGAACAAGCTCTTTTCAGTGATGTACAGGGATAGAATGAGTGGTAACACAGGATGTTCCATAATATCATGAGGAAGAAATTCTTTATTGTGAGAATTACAGAGAAATGAAATAGATGGTAAGAGAGGTTGCAGTAGACATTTGAATGTCTACCTAAACAACCTGCTGTAGGGAAGCTGCTTTAGAAGGGGTTTGAATTCAGTAATCCACAGAGGTTCCTTCCAACCATTAAGATTCTGTGATTTTAACTGATTAACTGATTATTGTCAACAAATAAGCAGCTGTATACTTAGAATGTGGTTTAAGCTGTAAATAAATAAATAAATAAATAAATAAATAAATATTCTCTGCTGAAGTGTATTTGATTTATGTATTTTATTATTATTATTAATTTCCTTTCACACTAGCCAGTCACGTTTTCTCTAGTCTATCAATGTAAGACTGTAATGTATATCACTGAATAGTTGGAGACAGTAGAATTAGGGTCTAAGCTGTCTCTTCAGAGATGCCAACATGTCCCAAAGAACTACTAGTTGTGATGGTATTGCTCACATACACTTTTAAATTGCTGAAGTTCTCTGCTCAAGGAAATTAAAAAGTATAGACAGTGATTGCAGAGCTGCCAGCATGAGTTCCTACAAAGCTTCTAGATCAATATTGATTAAAAAATCTACAGAGAAACAAAGTGCAATAGCACAAACACTTGGCAATAGAGGTCATTGCAGAGACATATCTTCCAAATCTATTTCCTAGTCCTCTGGTCCATACATTCCTTATGAATGAAATACATATATATATTGTTTTATATATACCACACTAGATAACATACCAGCTCTTGTATTTGTATCCCTTATCTTGACAAAATCATCATAAGAGTTAAGTCAAAGTGTAACAAAAGAAGAAGGAAAAAAAGGATCTGTGTCTTTTAAATACACAGGAATAATAAAACTGAGAAATGTTAAATACTGTACAGAAAATATTAAATTTGTGGATTGTATAGGAAATGTTTAGTCATGGTCTGAACCTCTGATTAACCACCTGAGGCGAGAAATGAGTCAGCTGTGAGAGCACAGGTGAAGTCAATTCACCTGTGTGACTGGAAGGGGTGGAATCTGGCTCCACCTCTCCTAGACCCCATTTAAGGGCTGACTGCTACTGGGAAAGGATCTCTTTTTGGAGATTTCTCCTGTTGGAGATTTCTTCTGTTGGAGTTTTCCCTGTGAGCATGCACAGGTGACCATTTTCCATTTGTTTCTGATTTTCCCTTTCTAATGCAATAATGGATGTCAATCAGACATCACCTTTCTGTATATTTGCTGATTATACAGGGATTTTTTTAAGAATTATTTTTGAGTTATACAGATGAAAAAAATGATAGAAAGCAAATTCAAAACTTTAAATAAACTTTAAATAAACTTTAAATAAACTTTAAATAAACTTTAAATAAACTTTAAATAAACTTTAAATAAACTTTAAATAAACTTTAAATAAACTTTAAATAAACTTTAAATAAACTTTAAATAAACTTTAAATAAACTTTAAATAAACTTTAAATAAACTTTAAATAAACTTTAAATAAACTTTAAATAAACTTTAAATAAACTTTAAATAAACTTTAAATAAACTTTAAATAAACTTTAAATAAACTTTAAATAAAAATATTTTGCTAGGATATTTGACCTAAATGTATCTGCTAAAGTTAAGAAGCTTTGGATGTGGCAGATAAGAGAAAAAACATCTGTGAAAAAAGGTATGAGGCATCTCCCTTCGATGTCAGATTAATTGAGGTGGTGTAGCAAGTACAGAATCAAGACTAACACCATCAAGAAATAGTGACCTGTACTTATATGTGACTATCTTGTGAAGGGATTGGAGGTTCCCAATTGTAGACTAGCCCCTCTTCACATTGAAGTTTAATGACTCCTCAGGTCTAAGATCAGGAATGCTATTAGGAAGCTTTTGAGCAAGATATAATGTTCAGTCAATTTCTCACTTGCAAGGGACTTGCACAGAACTTTCTTGTCTTTTTTTTTTTTTTTTTTTTTTTTTTTTACTAGCACTTGAGCTATATTTGCTACTTAGAAAGGTCTATAAATGTCTACATTTTTAATTAGATAAAATACATAGATAATTTTCTATTTATTCAAACTCTTGTTTACCTTATGTTGTTATAGAATCTGCATGGCAGAAGTCAGACCTTGCGAAGACCTTCAGACAAGCTCTTGCAATCTATTCATGGTTATCTTATTGACCGGCCATTATGTTTGGATCAATTATCATAAACACTAAATGGCATCATATCCATTTTAAAATGCTGAATGTATATTATCCAAAACTTTCCCAAGTTCACAATGTTGAAAAGAACCTTCCTTGTTCTCAATATCTTCACTACTATACTTTCAAACATCCACTCTCAGCAAGATCACCTACTCTCCTGGTCATAATTACAATATTCCAACAGCAATAGTAGCAACAAAAAGTTTCAGCACTTGTATTTACATGGATAAAGCTGTATGTATATGCATATACATATGCAAATGTTTTACAAAATGCAGGTAATTGTGTATTTAAATTTAATGCATAATTTAGAACACTATTTTAATCTATGACAAGAGATATATTTATTTGGAATTTTGGCTTATTTCCTTTTTTGTTTCATTTTTGAATGTATGTTTTGCGATTTATAGCAGACAGAAAATGTACAATGGTTTCACAAAAAAAATAAATAAAATAATTCCACAAAACACCACACAGATAACGAAACAACAACAACAAAAATCTATAAGTGTGGTGGAATAAACAAAGAATTCAAAAACAAATCAATAACACTGGACCAGTATGAAAGCCCTTTGATTTTTAGGCTCTTACTTTTTTTTTTTTTCTATTCCTCATTCTTTTCACTCTTTTCAGAACTGTTAATAACTTATGTCAGAGGAAGTCTAAAAGCATGCTTGTAGAAGTGGTTACTGTACATTAGGTCTTTATGTTGTTTACATTATTACTAACATTTAACATTCAGCATCTGTTACAGTTTTCACAGAATGTTTAAGAGCAACAAAGATGGTAAAGGGTCTACAGGTCAAGATATATGAGGAACAGCTGAGGCCCCTAGGTTTTATTAACCCAAAGAAGGCAAGACTGAAGAGAAGCCTCATGGCAGCCTACACCTTTCTCACAAGAGAAGCAGAGGGGCAGTTTTTAGTCTTTCTAGTGTCACTGACAGAAAAGAAGTCTGCACTGAGATGGTGTTTGAGCCCTGGAACAGGTTCCTCAGTAAAGTGGTCAAGGCACCAAACTTGCCATGGTTCTGTGATTCTAATTTCACTACTATTTAGAAAAAAAGTAGTATTATTATTCCTGTTTTGACATTATTTCATGTACATTGATTTGCATGAGTGATAATTTTGTAGTAATAGAACTGTGATGTGAACTGCTGGTTGCACACTGGAATGACATAGATAATTTAACACACACGCATTCACAAATCCTCATGATGTTAAGAAATCAAACAAATCAAGATGATGTTGCTATCTTGATGGCCTCTCAACAAGCACTCTTTAACCTTTGTTAAACGTCTTGTGTTTGCTATGCATCAGATTTAAAGATCTAGATAAATGAATTAATTCATTGTAATCCCCTTGAGAAACACTATTGATTTTTATGAAAATGAATTAAACATTCACTATCAATTAAGCTCTGTGTTTGCTTTTTCAGAAGAGCTATCGCCTAACTGAATGAGAAATTTACCTGCCAGTAAACAGATTGTTGTACTGTCCTTGTATTGGCTTACATATTAGATAAACAAAACCCAGTTGCATTGTTGTTTATGCTGCATCATGATTATACATTATCATTAGACTTCTCTTTTCAAGGAGCAATACCACTTAAATGGCATACTTTATCTTAGGACTCTTTACTACTTAAACCTGTAGAAACTGAATTTAATTAGAAGCTTGTTCCCTCACCCATCTGCCCTCCAACCCTTCTCTAATTTAACCTATAAAGGTAAATCTAAATGTCTCCTTTGCACTTTATTGTGTTGGAAGTAGCATTGCTTAGAAGTTTGGATACAAAATATAAAAATAATATCAGCTTTGAAAGCTAATGATTAAAATAAATGCATTGACTGGAGAGGAAATCTTTGCAGAGGTGGAAAGAAATATATGAGAAAACAAACAAACAAAAAAACAAACAAAAAACTAGTGATTTTCTAACCACGTAGATCCCACAGTAGATTACTACAAGCTATTCTATCCACTAATGGCGTGACATATGCGGGAAGAAAAAAAAATAACAACAACAACAAAAAAAAAAAAACTAAAATCTTATAGGATGAACACGTAGGCAGAAAAAAAAGAGGAGGATAAAAGAGGGATTGGCAAACATGGAGTTCAGTTTCTGACAACAGATTTCTCACAGCACGATGCCTGCGTGCTGAAGAACAAGAGGGCATTGGCAGATCCCTCACTATGGAAGCCCTGCTTGCTGACAGATTCTCTATGAGTCCTGCTGCCTCCTCCTGGACTTACCCTGTGGCTTCTTCCTGCTACCTGCTTGCTGCCCAAGGCCAGCCACATTGCTGCTGCTCTCTCCCCCTGTGCTTTTTCTTTGGACCAGCGGTTTTATGGTAATTTTGCAGATTTTGCAATGATACATTTTAACTGGTGTAAGAGGTGATTCTTTTGCACCTTTGTCTCAAAGATTGATGAGGATGAGTCCAGGCAAGTCCTGGTCAAGGGTTGATAAATCTTTTGTTTAAAGGACACAGATGGACATGTCCAGACAAGTCCTGCTCAAAGTTATCAAAATCTTTAGTTGGAGAGAGAGAGAGAAGTTGCAGCTTAATGACCAGGAAGCAGTCTTTTGTGTGGGCTTATCTCGAGGGAGATAGCCATCTCAGGAGGCACTGATCCAAGCGCCCAGGAATGTCATGTTGGCCGGAGGATAACAAAGGGACCAAAAACCAAGAGGGGAGGTATCTGACATCGGATGCCTCGCAGTGTAATGCCTGCCTGCTGACTGACTATACTAGCAGTTTATTAATCTGGGTGGGTTTTGTTTTGCTTTTTTGTGGTTTTTTTTTTTTTTTTTTTTTTTTTAGTTTTGTTTTGCTTTTTGCTTCATTTTACTGTTTGACAAAAAAGTTGTAAAATTTGTTAAGAAAGGCTCGCATATTCTTTATATGTCCTTTCTTCAATTCTTATGTTTCCCAGAAAGACCTGATAGATCTAGAATCACAGTCAATGTGGTAAACTAAAGGAGTAATAGGGTAATTGTAAAAAGGCAGGGCTGATTTCTGGGAAAAAACAAACAAACAACAACAACCAGTAAACCTTCCATGATTATAAAGGCATTATAGTCTGGAGTGTCTGTAGCCTGAACCTTTGAATGAACTCTTTCAAGAGCTATGTAAATGTTGGTCAGCATCAATAAAAAGTACTGAGCAGACTAATGCATGAGAAAAAAAAGAGAAAAATGTTTGTATCTAGTCAAGCTAGTATTTTGCTTTTTGGACTTTGTGTTCCAGCAGAACACAACAGCAGAATGAATGGCCTAATTTAAAAAGTTTTGATAAAGTTTTCTCTGATATCAACCCTGGCTAAATGTAAACTACGTTATTTCAAGAGAATTCCTATGCAAATGCCACACATTCATATTTCAGGGCTCAGTTATAGATTGTTTCTCTACTGAGTCTTAGATCTTATGAAAGTTTGTAAAGACAGTAATGGTTTGAACAAAATATTTGGATTTGAATGAATTAACATTCAGAGCAAGCAGCAGCAGCAGCAGGTGAGCAATTAAAGTACATCTCTTTTTTAATAAGTTCTAAAGAAATGTAGAGAAATAAGGCAAGAAACTCTTCCAGTTTTAATTATGGATTCAGTGGCAAAAGCACCAGGAAGAAGAGACAAAATATTCTGTCATTTTTCATATCTTTCCTTCTGTTCTGATGATAATAATGAAGAAATCTGCACATATAAAAATACAAATGCTGACATGTTTCAGACTTATTTACTGGTTCAGTTATAAAACTAGGCTAAAGTAGTGACATCACATAGTTTTCTATTCTGTTCTATTATACATCTTCATTTACAGCTCAACAATTTCCCTTCACTGCCCTCAGTATTCCTCTTCCCAGTGTGAAATGTTCTATGCATGTTTGTTTACACAGGCATAACTATTATTAAGGTGCTTCACTGCCCCTGCCACTTCTGCTCAAGCTCTGGAAAGCATTTTTCTTCCCGCTTTGAACACAAGCCAGGAATATGGGAGACTAACTGGCTTGAGTTCTTTTGCAGCACATTTTCATACCAAAGTTCTCTGAGATTTGAAAGAAGTTGATTTGTTACATATTACTTATGAACTACAGTTGCTCTCCTAGCTATGTTGAATAATAATAATAAAATCAATGCAATGGTGAAAGAAATCACTAAGGCTTTAAAATGTCTATTATATTTTGTAATTTATGCCAATTTCATTTTGCTTTCTAATTCTAATAGGAAGAAAGATGACTCAGTAACATTTTATCAGTTATTCTATATTAAAATAGTCTCAATACAGAAAGCCTGGTTTACAAGCACAAAAGCTTTTAAAAATAAGTTTATCCTTGTAAATTCCCTTTGTTTAGCATATTAAATATGTAATGTGTTGTGATGGACAAATCCTTTTTGGTTTAATCTTTCAGGAATTTAGGAGCTCAGAAGAAAATATATTCCAGTTCAAATTTATGAATCAAAAGATTGTACACATCAACATAAGGGATATATATATATATATATTGCTGGATTTTTATTACAAGTTTTAAACCTCTATTCATCTATAAATAATATGTATACTGCACCTGTCAGACATTTGGCACTGATGAGAGCAATATCTCAAATCATGTCACAGGTTAATATTTGGACAGCAGGAGGAGAAATGATTATTAGATTCACTAAAGATTACAGACATGTCAACTTTCTTCTGTTTAGTATTACGGCAACAGTATAAGTAGGATAAAAGCAAAATTCTTGTTTTTGCATGGTTAGTAAGAACAGACTTTAATTTATAAATCTTCAAGTATTATTTTCTTGGCTAATGTTCTTAATCCACTGATTTTTATGATCTGACTCAATTCTCTGTATTTTCTAAAAGTAGAAAGTGCAGGAAGTTCTTAGATTTCTTTAGATAAGGATATTAACATGGATGAAAAATAACACAGAAACAAGAAATTTACATGTCTAGTATGTAATTTTGAGCCACAAAATTAAATTAATGTTTTGTTTTGTTTTTCCTGGTAGACAAATGCTATTTGTTATATGCTATGGCTAAATAATGTGGTTGGGTT
This sequence comes from Excalfactoria chinensis, assembly GCF_039878825.1. Lineage (NCBI taxonomy): Eukaryota > Metazoa > Chordata > Aves > Galliformes > Phasianidae > Excalfactoria > Excalfactoria chinensis. The sequence goes on along the minus strand of NC_092825.1, from coordinate 154,009,997 downwards.
GTATAAGCATTCATATTTTTTTCTTGAGGAATAGAGACTTTAAGAAATGTTAAGCCATGAAAGTGTTATGCACAGTCAAGAAGATCTCAGCTGAAATATGTGCTGAATCAATACGCACAGTTCAAAATGTATTTCCCTTTTGTGTGGCTTTCTGGGAACATATTTGGTAAATTTTTCACATCAATATGTGTTTCCCACATATTAATATAGAAACCATTTAGAGAAATAAAAGTTAATCTTTCCACTGCAGTGTTTCTCCAAATTTTGAATGAAGTCAGTAAATCTTTGAACATGCTTCTAAGCATTATTTATTTGCCTTATGTATTCTGTTTGTTATGGTTATGTATTTTCTTCTAGACAGTAAACAACTGTTATTGTCTAATGCAAAGAATGCTTAACTATTGAGAAGCTGTCCTTTGTTTATCCACTTATCAGTTAAGGGAGGAAGGAAGGAAGGAAGGAAGGAAGGAAGGAAGGAAGGAAGGAAGGAAGGAAGGAAGGAAGGAAGGAAGGAAGGAAGGAAGGACGGACGTGCAAGACTATCTACAGCCTTTTTGCTTAATTTGATTTATTTTACCTTCTACTAAATGGTTCCTGGAATACTACTGGGAATACATTACTTTGGATATCAAAGTGGTATCTATCCCTACCAGGGACAATCGTACGTTTCTTAATGCATCTCAAAAGCCAACACAACAACCCGTCATCCTAATATAATAAGGACTGAGTATAAGTACTGGTGTTTTATTGTCAGGGAAGGCACCAAGGGACAGCTGGACTTGCCTCACAGTACCCAATGAGGCAGTCAGGACCAATGCATAGGTCAGGGCCAATGGATAGTCAGTCTCATGAGAACACATTGTAGTGATGTGGTCATAGTCTGAGGTCAAGCTGGAAAGCCAATAGGTTCAGGGCTTAATTGGAACTTTTTGTGGCCAAGCAGTGATGGATTGTCCACAGACACACAGTGGACAGGCTGGGGTTCAAATCAAGGGACTTCATGATCAGAATGAACAAGGCTGTGGAAGAGCTGTGTCTGAAATTCCTGCAGCATTGCTGAGACAGGCACTGATGATTAAAAGGCTGAAATGGGTCTCTCAGGCTTATGGCTGGAGTTGGAGGTGTACTGTGGGGAGATCAGCCAGGGGCAAGAAGGCTTACAGAGGTTTCATGTCCCTAATATTAACATGCAAAGGGAACAAGAATCAGGACAATAATTCGACAATTTCTTTGTTATATTTTATAAGGAATATAATAACCATTATATTTGAAGTTTCTCGTTTTTCAGGAAGCTGTGACATTTTGTAAGAAAAATTATGAAGAAGCGGGGACCCTCCTTGGTTAATTTTGGCAAAAGCCTTTCATAAACTGAATAGATTTCCAAATATCTGAGAAATCTCAGTATGCACTTCATTATATTTTCAAGAGAACTGTATTTCATGCATTTTTAATCAACAGCTACATAAAGTAAATGCTCAGTATATTTTGTTCATGCAATAGATGCAGGAGCAATCCTCTGGACTATTATAGACAACATGGTGACCTCTAATAATACTCTTCATTGTCAGAAAATCAGTCTTGCATTTTAAAAAGAAATGATATCTGCTTTTTGTACAATTGTTTCTAGCAGTGATCTCAAACAATTAATAATATACAACACACTTTGCTCATTGAGATGCCTTGAATATTAAGTAATTTTCTCTAATCAGACTGAGAAATAAAGTAGGAAATAAATGCAAGGGTAAGCAAAGTCTCCTGGCATCCTATTCACCAGGCAACTTATTTGAATGGTATATATTAAACTGTTATTTAAATCTGCAGCAATTCATTAAAAACAAAGTCACAGGTTCACTAGCACTCACTGAATGTATTATCTATTCTCTTTTATTTTAAAATTATTTCTGGGTTTCTATCATATCACAGTCTTCTTATTAAAATTCTCAGATCAGAAGGATCAACTTTCTAACTAAGGTGAATTAAACAGAGTGAGAACTGTACATTGCTCTTACCAGCTCAGGTCAGATCTACAACTCAGCAGTTTTATGCCTCTATTGCTAAGGCAGTTCTAATATACAGTGCACTCTGAAGAGGCATGGGGATAAATCTCTGTGGTTTGCCACTCCTATTCTTACTCCTTCAGTAATTTTAACCACCCACTCTCACACAATAAATAGTATACATATCATCTAAGAATTAGATTAGTGTTAGAACACTGTAGTCCACATGTTGAGGCTTGGAAATGATGTGGAAAACATACAAAACATTAGGTACTAAGGGTGGGATTAATCTTACTTAACTTTAGCCATCTATCCATTTAATCTAAAATAACGTTCCCATTTGCCTTCATAGCCACAGGCCTGTATACCAAAGCAGTCCCATGAATAAGGATTCAAGGTGATTCATCTAACCTACTGCAGTTTCTTGTCTCAGAATTAGATGAATTGCTCTTTAAAGTAGCTCCTTCTTTCCATTGAATATGAAGGAAGGTAACAGAGACCAACTCAGAAATCATTCTTTTTACTTTAAGACTTGAGTTTGATCTTACCCTATTTTTTTTTCACAAAGGTTTTGTTACTTTTTTCAAATTTAAGTTTAAAATTTTCTACCCCAAGCACAAGGTGAAAGCAAAGGAGGCACTCACCTTCTGTCTCTGGTGTACGGTATCACAGCTTGAAGGATTTATTGGAATTTTGAGGCAAAGCTTTGGTAGCAGTGAGTCTACAGGAGTGGCTGCTGTGAAAAGAGACCAGGAATTACCACCACGACAAGCATAAACAGATCCAAGAGGGACACACTGGTGGCCAAATCTGAGTCATATCAGCAATGCTGTTGTTTCTGTGATATTTAAGATTAAAATAATCTGTGCAAAAACTGTAAAAGAGAAGAAAAACGTGAAATAAACAGCCCTGCAGAGAATAAGGAGGTGATTTGGGTTCTGGAGCAGAACTTTCCTACAGTGCATTGAGAGAACCATGGTGAAGCAGCTGTGGTCCCCTGAAGCCAATGGAAGACCACATCATAACAGGGTTCTACACTGCATCTTGTGGAAAAGCCCACACTGCAGCAGGTGGATGTGGCCAGAGAAGGATATAGCACACGGAGAGCCCACACAGGAGCAGGATTTTGGTAGGAGATGCAACCAAATGAGTGTTCATAATGGAAGATTCTGTTCCTAAAGGACTGTACTCCATGAAGAGGATCCACAGTTCATGGATCAGTTCATGAAGGCTGTATCCTCTAGGAGGGACCTCATCCTTGAGGAAGATGTATGAGAAGGAAGAAGTATCAATGAAAAAGTGTTAGGAATTGTCCATGTATTCGATTTTCTATCTCTCTGAACCAGTTGGTAAGTGGCAGAAGACACAATATTTGGGAAAGAAGTTGAAGTTAGTAAGAGATATGGGTTGTGGGAAAGGTATCTCTTTTTTTTTTTTTTTTTTTTTTTTTAATATATATATATATTATTTTTACTGTTGAGACTATTTTGTCTGTGATAGAAAGTGGTGAGCAATTTTCCTATCTTTCCCTTAACCTATGATTTTTTTCATAGTATTTTCTTTCCCTGTTCTTCTGAAGAGGAAGAGAAAGAGAGCATCCTGGTGGTCACCTGACAGCTAGACAAAGATAACCAATTACAGAGGATCAAATAACTTATTCATAATTTATTTCTCTGCAGTAAATAGTTTGGACAGCAATTAGAAAGGAATATTCATTATCATTTTGATTGAGTAATAGAGTAGTTATTTTGAATTTCATACTATGAGATGCAAATGATGATCTTTTGTGAAGAGAGATTCAAACTAACTGATTGTAGTATACTTACATTTTCAAATATTCAGCGTAATTGTTGTCTTGAAGTCAATCAAGAAGGCAAATGATTATTTTCCCCTGAAATGCACAATAACAAACAGATATCACAAGCAGTTTAATACTGTCATGCTTCAAGGCACTAGAGATGGGAGAAAAAATCAACCCTTTTAAATAGTCTTCAAGTGAATGAGGATTTTTTATATATATATATATATAATATATATATATATATTACAGTAAACAAAGTCATGCCCAACTGTGTAATGCAGCTGTGTATTTATTTCTAATTTACAGTGGAACACTTCACATAGATGACTGTGGGCAATGGTATGGTACATTCTAGTCATTTCTGCTACTCTTAACCGTACAGGAGTTATTTTTATTATGGCACTGAGAAGACTAGCCTAACATTTAATGCTGACATCTTCCTTTAATGATGAACTGTTGCCAAAGAAGTCACTGTCACTATGACAAATAATTTTTGTACTGTAAATTAAGAATTTTGAGCAAAACCGAAACACCACCAAAACCAAACCAAACAAAAACAAAACAAACAAAAAAACACAAATGAATCAGATTTGATTTTCTATTATTGTGTTTCTTTATATAATTCACTATCTAGTCTACAGTGAAAATACAGAACTTTTGCTTATTACAGAGATATGTATATATGTTATAGCCATCAGGTAAACTAGAGTTATTTACAGAACATAGCTTTCCACAGTATTAATGCTCACTTGTTCTAAATCTTTGCATAAGTTGTCGAACACACAGGTTATGTCTTGAAACATTGTAGAAAATTGTTTAGGTTTCCTTACTCTGAATTTGTTGGAGTATGATCACTCATAGTAATTTCCTCAAAGCCATTCCCAGATCCTTTCCTTAATCCCAGTATCTTCACAGTAACCTCATAGCCAAATATGATAAAAAATGTTGTGCCTGTTCTCTTTCTCACTGTGACTCTTAATCCAGTCTTTTTTTTTTTTTTTTTTTTTTTAAATACCAAGATCACTATTTCTCTTTTTAGTTTCAATATACGGATAAAAGAACAAGATCTAGAGGACTCTGTTGTTCATTTTTACAGGTATCTGGTAAAGATAAAAGTTCTCAGATCATGCTTTACAGTGCTGTCATGTCTACTTGTACTTTGTTCACTAATCTTCAATTATACTGCACAATTAACTGGGAATCAGATCCCCACTCAGTTGTACACAATGCAGATAAACAAGATATCTGAGAGAAGTTGGGATGTACTGGATTGCCTGTGCAGAGCTGTGTGGTGCTGGAGTGAGGGTCTCATGACACAAATATGTATAGCTTTCTTCATGGTACTTTGTCTGCCATCTCCATGCAGATGAACTAAAGTATCACGTAGCATTAGTTGTCTGTCCATAAGCAACTGTTTGAGTATCAGGTATTCAACTCCGGATGAATACCAAATATATTACCAAGGTCTTTTAGATACCTGCAATATATTCCTAGAAGCATTCAAGGAAACAATTTATTTTTGCTTATGATTAGGCTGATATCATAGTATCAAAAAAGAACAGGACAGAGTCCCACAGAACATTTTTGCCCATTTTCATTTAGGAGCTGACTTCATTACTATGGGAATGTAACACTAATTCTAGTTGGAATTATTTAAAAAGTTCGTAAAGTACAAGCAATAGTCAGGTGTATATATTAGGTAGACTTCATCCCAGTTCCACTTTTTTTCATGTTGAATTCTGATGAAAGTGGGACTTTTAGCCAAGAAATGTATAATTCTATGTTTCTCTGAAGAATTGTCTTGTTCTTCAGCTCCCAACACCATTTGGACTTATGAGACACAGAAATTAAATAAGGGACATTCAATGTAAGTGATAAAAAAAAATCATCTCTGTCACTGGCCAACATGCCAATGCTTAGACTATGTGAAGCAGTATTTAAAAATGAAAGTAAGCTAAAAGCACACAAAATTAGGTTACAGTAGGTTGTATGACTGATTTAAATATGGTATTCTGATAATTATGGTGGCCTTTATATGTAAGGAGGAAGAAGGGAAACATATATTTCTAGTAAGCTAATTTCTTTTAAATTAGCTGATTAGATCTGCTCAAAGGTTTAAAGTACAAATCGTTCCAGTGGACATGAATATACAGTATGAAGGGGCATGATAGTATTTTTTGAAGTGAATCCCCATAATTGCACTCAAGAATGTGTAATCAAACACAAAAACACTCATTTGCAGATCAGTCTCTTTACTTCCATTAATTAAAGATCTTTCTGAAATGTACAGAGCAAAATCTGTCTTCTAAATGTTTGCAACAAGCAAGCAAGCAAACAAACAAACAAAGTGAAGTGCTACTGAATTGGACAAGCAGTTCTGAAACAGAATTTGTGAGGTCACAGACATAGAAACACAGAATCTCTGAGGCTGGAAGGTACTCATGCAAACTGCCCAAGCCTAAACTAAAAGCAGTCAGTTTACAGCAGCTGTCTCAGAACTACTTCCAGTCTGTTTTTCAGTGCCTTCAAGGACAGAGACTCTGTGAATCATCTTAAATGGTTTCAATGTAACTATAACTAAACATAAGTAATGATAGTATTAAGTAGAATTTCATATGGTTAAAGTTCTGTGACATTTCCTCTTGCTCTGTTCACAGTCTCCACTGACAAAAAATTAGCTGTACACACAGCTACAGATATATGTATGGTATTCAGTATCCCTTTGGTCACTTTAGGTTATCTGTCCCAGCTGTGTCTCCTCCCCACCTTTTTTTTACCTCCAACCCCAGCCTGGTAACCTTTGAAGAAGAGGGCAAATTAGAGAGACAGCCCTGATGTTCTACCAGAATTGGTCAGCAAAAATCAAAGCACTGTTTTGATATTAACATTCTTCTATCCACAAGTGCAGAGTACAGCACTATATGGGCTACTGTAGGAAAAGTTAATTCTATCCAAATCAGATCCAGTTCAGTTGTAATTAGACCTAAAGCTCACTTGTAGTTGAAACTGATTAGGAATGAGAAAGGAAGGCAAGAAGCAGGACTTCTGTAATTGTAGTGGCTACAGAAATTGGTTAAAAATAAAGGCAAAGAAAGAAAGAAAAAATAAAAGAAAAAAAAAAAAAAAAGATAAGTATGATGAAGATATAAGCCAATTGCTAGTGACTTGTTGATGAAAGAAACTTGAAATCCATACTTGGGATGTCTGCTGTCATGCCTCTGATGTCTAACTACATGAAGTACAGTGTAACAGCAGAAATAAATATGATGCTAGGGACCATGTTTACAAACTGTATAACCATGCAATGAGAACAGACTAAAGACATTCAGAAGTGCTGAGGGACCTGACACATGCCATTTCAAGGTCCCTCTCTTACCTTCGAAGTGCTGTGCCTGTCAAAGGAGTCCCCTGAAGACTAGGAAAGGAAAATATTATGCCATCTTCTGTAAGGTAAAGACACTCCAATGTAATGCACACTGTCTCTGAGGAAAAAGTAAAAAAAAAATAAAAAAAAAAAAATCCATTTGGAAGCTAATTCCAAGCATGTGAAGGACAAAAAGGTAGTAGGGAATAGCCAGCATTGATTCACCAAGGGTAAATTATGCCTATTAAGTATGATTGTTTTTTATATGAAGATGAGTTTCTGAGTGAACAAATTCAGCAGGGTGACCTGTGGTATCCCTGAAGTCAAACTGGGAGAAAATGGCCTGGAAATATAAAGAACAAGGCTGACAAAATTGCTTGGACTGGTGAAAAATTTGCTCATAGGTAGTCAACAATTCAAAGACATCTTTATGAGTTGTGCTCCTTTTATCACTGGGTCTGATACTGTTAAGATCTTGAGGAACAACATGGAAAGGGGGAAAGAACAATGTGTTTTCTGAAGAAATAAAATTTGGAGAGCATTTAGTAAACTGCCATTCTGAGGGCCAAACGAGCCCATAAACCACTGACAAACCTGGAGGAGTTTGTTGACAAAAACCTAGTGGAGTTTAACCACAGCAAATGCTGAATTCTGTGCTTGGAATGGAATAGCCCCATGCCACAGCGTAGGCAGGGGATTTATTTTGTGTGAAATTGTTTTAGTGGTCCTGTTTGTCAGTATGCAAAACATGAGTTCCATTGAGTCTTTGTTTCAGCGAAGGTTAACAGCTTACTGTTAGAGATAATTTCATCTGATAAAATGAAATGATTGCTCTCATCTGCATGGCATTTCTAAAGCTTTGCTTGAGGGACTGTTTTTACACTTTGGGCTTACCAAATACATGAAATCAATCTTAACAGGGAGTTGGTAAAATGATGACAATATTGGAGCACATGAGATTAAGAAAGGTGGAAGAAGGTGATTTTCTTCAACACTGAGAAGGCTAAGATGTTTGCTGCATTCTTCTGTATTTGGACTGTTACAGAGAAGACAGAGTCCCCCAAGAATCACAAAGTGAAAGGTCATGAGGCAAAGGCCAAAAGTTGCCATAATGGAAATTCTATTTATAAATAGGTAAATAAAAAATAGATAGACAGATAGATAGACAGATGGAATCATGATAGACAGAAAGATGGAGAAAGAGATTCAGAGTGAGGATAATCAGACACTGGAACAGATCATTCAGAGAGACTGGATAATCTTGACTTTTGTAGATTTTCGAAACATAGTTGTACAAGGTCTTGAGCAACCTGATGTAACTTGTGGCAGAAGGTGAGACCAGATGAAATTACAACCTTGCCTATCATATACTTATTGTAGATTAGACATATTTACTCTGTAAAAGATGTAAATAACAGATTATAAACTCATTTTATTATTATTTATCATATATTCACACTACACCTGCTACTGTTGTCACTTAACATTAGTATTCATAGCACATTATCTTGAAAACAGAGATAATCAAACAATGCAACCTTAGTCTTCTCCACAGTGAAGCCCTGCAAGAGAACTGGCTCTTTGAGAGTCCTCAGAGATTTACAGTCAATCTTATTCTATTGCTTTTTTCTCTGCCTCCCTCAGGACAATGACACTAAACAAAAAAAAAATCTTGCAAATCATACAATAAAGTTAGAAACATGCCAATAATAGATTCACTTGCTCATTCTAGAAATCATAATGTAATACAAGAGAACTGTTGGCCTACCACACATAAGAGTATCTGCTAAGGAAATCTAATGTGTCCATAATATGTAATTAATGACTGTTCCTTCTTGCTCAGACAAGGAAGAAAAAATCTTTGCAACTGGAACTCATTCTAATTTACTGATGCAGAAATTAAACTTCAGAGGCCAGATATGACTCCCCATTGTCTTTATACCAGAGAGCAGGACAAAGAAAATGTTTTAGCGTTTTTTCCTTTATTTAAACTGCCTTATGTGTCATAATATGAGGGCCACAGAAAAGATTATCAGGGTGGTCATGTATAAAGGTGTAAAGTTCAGGGATAAAGAATGTGTCTCTCAGGCAGACTGCAGAGAAGAACGCTGTTAAGATTTTCAGCAGCAATGAAAGATAGGTTAGATCTTCTGGCATAGAGACTCAGAATTATTTCAATTTTACAAACTCTCTCTTCAAAATTTGGATATTCTTGCCTGCTAAGCTGTGTGTCCACTGCTGTGAGAAAATCACCTCCAAACTTTAAGAAAATTCAGGACCTCCCAGTACAAGTCTACCAGAGTGATCATCCTAGTGTTAAAGGAAGTTTCCTTACTAGCTAAAACAGTATGATGGTAGAAATCAAATTTGATCCTTGCCTCCTACCTCACAGATCGGTCTGATAAAAAACATATTCTCTAAGAACGATTTCAAGTATTTGGAATTTTTATTCAATTCCCTAACACTGAATCTTTCTTATTTTCCATTCACAAAATGTTATGAGGATATTTGGGAAAATAGGACTACAGTATTTGCTTTGAATTAGGTTGGTGAAATATGACTATTTCATTCTAACCTCTACCATTTGCAAAAGTCTACAGATGAACAGAACATCAGAGACAGTATGGAGTTCGGAATTCACTTTACAAATACGTTAGAATCGCATCACTTACATACTTTTTGTGGTAATTGAATAGGTACTCTTGCACAGGAAATCCTGGATAGATGTGTAGATATCACTATGAATTACAGTTAAATGGTACACAGCCATTTCCACAAGAATTCTTTGACTATATCACAACAAAAAAGCCTGTGCCAGTATGAAGATCTGGCTCTGTCTTTCTCAGTTAAAGAACTAGACAACGTTTGCCTATAAGCATTTAATTTTGTGTATGTAATATGTTAGTCAAAACGGATCTGATTATGTGTTTTGAATAACTTTCTAAGTGATTTATATTTTATCAATACACAAAAATATTACTAATTTTCTAATTAGTAATTCCTAATTCTAATTCCTTAAAATGTGCTTATAATTTGTACAAATTGAATACTAAGGCATTTAAGATGATCAAAGAACCCATTAATGTACAAAGAGCCCATCAATACTTTAATACCAAGTTTTTACAAACTGAATAGAAAACTCAATAAAGAGCATAAATATATCTTATTGTGTCATTTCAGTTGAAAAATCCACACTGAGACTCCAAACACTATTTTAGTCTTTGCATTCACTCCTAAATAACTACAGTACTTATCTCTGAATGACTGTGAACAGAACAGGTCACTCTGTACATTTGCATGAAGATGTCAGGTACATGACAGTGAGATAATGAAAAATTCAAAAATAGAATAGAAAATGTAGCAGGCTTCAACTCATGAATCTTGCAGTGAAATTAAAGAAGAAAAAGTTCAAACCTATACTAAAACAGCTAGTGGTAAAACCATGCACAAATTGTTAGAAAGATTTGTTTTCTGAATACTAATTATACTGAATACAAAAATAGCTTTAATCTTTATTTGGGATCTTATCTATGAATCTCAGATCTTTTTCATCTCCCTCCCGAACATTACAGGTAGGTAGGCAGGTAGGTAGGTGGACAGGTAGATAGACAGATAGATAGATAAAGAGAGAGAGAAGTAGGTTCTGTACCAATAGCCCATATGGAAGATTAGGACTTTAGAAAAGCAAATGAAGAGTACTTGTAGTCTTCTAAATTATTAAGTCAAATATTACTTTCAAGCATAGATTAAAAGTTGTACTTATGATTTTAAACATAGAAATGGGAACTGCTCTTACACAGGGATAAAAAGTTACAAGCAGTAAATCAAATGCTCTGAAAATTATTTATTTTTCCATATATTGATTTTTTTGTTCTAATTTTAAATGTTAGTTTTATTGAACTAAAATATCTTCTAATGTTTGGATTATCCTTTTGTTTTTTTTTTTTTTGTTTGTTTTTTAATTCTATTTTTTAGTGGCCAGAATTAACAGAGGTAGTCAGACGTATCTATCAATATATGTCACAGGGTGAATCTGTTTTATTTAAAGCCAAATTATGCTTTCACATTTTAAAAGTACATGTTCAGTTTAGAATTTGTATAAACTGGTGAATATTTGAAGATTTTCATGTTCATTATTTTCAGATGTGAAAGAAGATTTCCCATTTTTTTCTTTAATAGAACAGGTTAAAAATATAAAACAATCAAAGACTTTTTCCTTTTTCTTTTCTTTTCTTTTCTTTTTTTTTTTTGTGCTGTTTTTAAAAAATATATTTTTCCTGCTTTCCTTTTTTTTTTTCTTTTTTTTTTTTCTTTCTCTCTGCAGTGAGATGTATTAAACTTATCATGTATAGTTAATATAATCTGAATTTTTTAGACGAATATTATTGGTTTCCAGAAAATGGGATAATTTTATTGGCTGTAGCTGACATTATGTGTCCCTGTAAGCCATTTCATTGTGAAACATGTGCCAGGTATTTATAAAAAGATGGTTAAATGGAGGCTAAATCATCTACACATAATATAGATATGATTAACGGCTTTCAGACTTCAAGTAAAGGAAGACGTATTAAGGAAGCTTATTAAAGAGATTGAAGTCATTATGTGTAGATTTAATCAGCTAGAACTGGAAGATTTACGATTTAGAGCAAGTTTATCACTAATTATGTCCTGGATGATCAAGACTAACAAAAAAAATAAAAGATAGTCATCAACCCATTGCCTCTAAGAGGCTCATAGAGATTGGAGAAACATAGGCAAAATGGTTATTTTATGAAGTTGTTTAGCAAGGCAATCTTCATATTTGCTTCCGGGCTTTAGATCAAAGATATGCTTGAAACATAAAATAAGATACTGGAACAGAGCAATTCTTTATAACAGAGAAAGCTGGAGGTGTCATTATGAGTCAAATTAAATAAAAGCAATCTTACCTATCTTCAATTTCACAGGACAGATTTTTATTCCTTCCTTCTTCTCAGACTATCAGTTTGTGAGTAGAAAAGTCACTCAGTTGTCTTTCAATGCTTTGGATAATTTCCTTCTTTTCATCACTGCTGTAACTTGGTATTCCTAGATGCAAGAAAGCATCTCTCATATCATGCCAAAAGATCAATTTACTGTGTCCCTTTGTCCTGGGTTAACCTAAAATCTGCTTTTTCTGCTGTTTTCTCTCTGGAAAGTTCTCCCACAGACAGCTGTCCTTAGCCAAATTTCCCTTGATCTAAAAATCAGAAACTGGGGTATGACTTTCTTCATCACTGTCATTCCAGAGAGAATACAATGGTTAGTCTTGATACCATAAGTATCTCTTCTCTCTGTCATGGTGAAAGCAGAGCATGCTTTCTTAGAATTTATTCCTGTCTGTTGTGGTTACTTAGGAGCTAGTGAATTTGCACTAAAAAAAGCAACTGATGAAAACAGTGGTATCAGTGGTATTTAAAGATCTACTCTGACTCAGAGAAATAAATTAGTAGGACAGAGAGTAATACTCAGATTTACAAATGTCTATTAATGCAGGAATTCCATGATCTTCTTTTGTTCAGCAAAGAACACATTTCTGCAATATGTAGGGCTTTGTACCAAAAGGCTCACACAATTTGATTTTTCCTCCTTGTGTTGGTCCCAGTGAGGTGTCATGCTGCATGTTTAATTATTTCTTTAGTAATGATTTTCAGTGTCAATACAGAAAAACATGCGCTGACAGACTTATATACTCATTCTCAGCAAAGTTTCAATACGGGTTGTTCCATATGAACTTGGCTAGACAGAAATGCCATATTCTATTTAGCATTTAATCTAAATGTCATGTTCTGCAAAACAACTAAAATATTTCTTTTGAAAATTGGGACCAAGCGATTTATAGAGAGACTGAATTAAAAGAAAAACTGGGAAAAAACTGGGTGTAAATGAAGAGTTCTAACATTAAAAGAAAAAACAATTATGTATATATATTTATATGTGTTTTTATGAAATGTATAAAGATGTCACACAGAAACCAATGTCTTGTATTTATTCAAGAAATAAAGAGGTGGACACTAACTCTGGAGTGTCATTTGCCTGGTGGTTACAGTTCTGTGGTTACCCTGAAGAATAATTGTTACAACTCTTCAAAGGAGACACTTCTCATTAGCAAAAATTTAAGTTTAACTGTAAATAGAAATCTTCTATTGATCTGCATAGAGACACACTGTGAATTTAATTTAAAGATGGGTTTCTAATGCTTTGGTTTTCCTTTTGCTAGAGAATATAGGAAGATTTGGCTTTCAGTGTCAAGAAATTTTGTTTAGAAGCTTCAATTAAATAATTCAGAAATAATTAATTCAGAAGACAACCCATTAAATTACAACTCTCCCCACTGGTTAACTTAGTGCCAAAATGTATTGTTTAATTTATCATTCTTAGTATTTTTAGAAGGCCTCAAGGCAAGGAATGAAGCAATAATAAATAGGGAATAGTGGATAATTAGAGAAAGAAATGTGGAACAAAATTACTAAGGGCTTTAGGTGAAGTTCATTATTACTATTTAATAGTGCCCAAGAGCATTTGATCAAATTATGGATCATGTTTAAAAGTGGGCTGAGAAAAATCCTGGTGGAGGAGAGTCTTTTTTCACTACTTTCTGAATTTCACACAAAGTTTTACAGAATTTTAAGAAGCAGTAGAAGAGCCAATGCATATTGACCAAACCTAGTTTCTCACATAAAGTACTCTAGTGAGAGTTGAAGAAGACAGTTTCTTCATTCTTTCATATATTGTTTAGGCAGAGATTATCACATGATTAAGCAATAAAGTACTTCAAGCATGAGTGATAAAGTGACAGATTGTAAGTGCTGGGATTTAGAGCTGAAGTTGAAGCTGTTTTTTTTTTTGTTGTTGTTGTTGTTGTTGTTGTTGTTTTCCACTCTTCAAGTTGTTTTTTTTGTTGTTGTTGTTGTTGTTTTGTTTTTTTTTGTTTTTCTTTTTCCTTGTACTTTAAATTCTACTTAAAAGTGCACTATGTTTTTAATACAGTTCTTTAAAACCGACCTGAACTTTCCATGCACTTTATTATTTAATGATCAAATTACAAATACTTACAAATATTTCATTTCTTTGACCGTTTCAAAGAAGGAATTCTGAAGGTACAATTGAACATTACTATATATGCAGATACAAAACTCTCTTTATTTATGATGTCAAAAACCAAGGTCCTCTTTCTCATTCTAAGTTGAAAAAGTTAAGAAAACTGAGAAAGCACAAAATGTGTAACACACAGCAAATAAGAGCATTTAATTTGTAAATTAACAGAATATTAAATTTATGGAAAATTATTTTGTCTTTAAATATTTTTATTAAAAGTCTGTACCACTGAAATATGAGACAAAATAAATGTGTGTACTTTATAATAATAATAATAATAATAATCTATGAGTGCTGGTCCAAAAGTAATGTCTCCTGTTTTATTATGTTTATTATGTAAGCCCATGATATAAAGTGGCAGATGTTGGTGGTATGGCAGTAGAGGCTGAACCTTCCTGACAATATTCCATTGTGTTTTGTTGCTATGTGACAGATGGCAGCAGAGAGGCAGTTTGACAGAATGGCATCTTAAAGCAAATGTGTGCCACTGAATTTCTCCATATGGAAGAAATGGCGCTCATTGACATTCAGTGACACGTGCTGAATGTTTCTGGAGGCCAAATAGTGGATATGAATGCAGTGAGATGGTGGGTGGTGTGTTTCAGCAGTGGCAATGGTGACAGTAGGTTACCACCACGGGTGCAAATTTTTATGAGCTTGATGTGCAGTCTCTTGCTCATTGCTACCAAAAGTGGTAGTTGTGGTGACTATCTATATTTTTTGCAAACAAAACAAAACAAAACAAAACAAAACAAAACAACAACAAAACAACAACAACAAAACCCACTGTTTTGTACCTGAGAATTTGATCTACCAAATAGTATTATTGAGCTTTTTATGTATGTTATGGTTTCCATGGAAATAAATAGGTGGCATTATTTCAGAGCAACCTACATTTTTTTTTCCTTTTTTTTTTTTTTTTTTCTGTACTTAGAAATAAAATAAAATAAAATAAAATAAAATAAAATAAAATAAAATAAAATAAAATAAAATAAAATAAAATAAATATCTATTAAAACCAAGAAATTTTATAGGATGGAAATTCCAATTTCTCAACAATACTGAATATTAGAAAACACTTTCTTTAGACATTTGATTCCAGAGATAAAGAAGGAATGCTCTAGATATTCTAGCACTTTTTCTTTACTTACTTTTTTAGATAACAAAAGAATTGGGTTAGTATACCTTTGAACGTTGTTTGCAATGACCAAGTTGTTCAATGTGTTTAATTTGATATTCTGGAAGTTTGTAAAACCACCAAAATACATTAATGAATAATTTCAGTGGTAACAGTGCTTGCAGTAATAGCAAGAATAAATCATTATCCCCAAGGTACAAATTGCCATAATTATTACTCTAAGCAGAGAAGCAGGATGTTTACTACCACTATCACATCTGCAAATGATTAAAAATGAATACTGATCTGTACCCAACAATGTGATTTAGGTAAGCATTTTGAGGCATCATAAAAAGTAGTAGAAACCATCAGCAGATTCTCATGCAAATTTACATTATCAGAGTTTGAAAGCCTTTAAGGATAAGGAGACCTGAAATGTCAAAAAAAAAAAACAATCCTAAAGATCCAGTTGGAAATATGTCAGTTGTTTGGTTCAGTTTTACACCTAGCTTCTGCGGAGATGAATCACACCTTGAACTAATCTAAGGAAGGGAAAAAAAGCATGGAACAGTTTTCTGTGAGATTGTGGCTGTAGTAGAAAGCATATCTTATTTATGGATCCCGTGTAGACAGGCTACAGCTCAGTCAGCTGTCATAGTCTGACTTCTGTGACTTCGACCACCCCTCTATGATGTATTCTCTGATTTCAAATGCAGTTTCTGGGCTGCCTGTTTGCCTGTTCTGTAATAATATTCACGTCTGTAACCTTGAAAATAAATTATTTACTTTGAAGGTTGGTCATATCACTGTGTGTCTAAATACCTATACTCTACTTTCTACTGAGTATGTGCAAGTACTTGATGTCTGACTAAATAAACAAGGGGGCTATATCACTCAAAAACTTTTGTTCTAAATAAATATTCTTCTTTCTACTTTGAAGGTTGAAGAAAATAGTTGAACAGTGCACTCTCAGTGCTAATAGAAAAAGCTTGGGTATGTTAAAGAGAAAATTATTCCTTCTTGACACATATTGTCATGGTTTTGCAATTTTAATGTTTTTGAAAGATTCTCATCTCAATATTTTTCCATTGCCTTTTGTGTGTGTGCGTGTATTCTCTAATCTTCCTAATCTTACTCTTACTACTAAAACCATTATTTACTTGTCTTTTTTTCTTTTTTTAAACATATTTCATCAATAACATTATTTGCTTTTAAATGATATGACTTTTCTGCTACCAAATTCACTGCATTGATAATGTTAAGATATAAATTTGAGCTGTCTCTTCAATGGCTCATTTTTAAAAGCTTAGTGAGACCAGACTACCAACTAAGTCCTACTACTTTCTGAGTGTAAACTCTTTTCAAATAAAGATTACAAAGAAAATTATGATCAGAAATTAAATTTCACAATGGCCTTGAAAATTTAAAATTTAAATACTTGTTCTTTTATATTTTTCAACATAAATGTCATTAAACTGAACAAATAAAAAGAAAACTGCTTGTAAGATTTTCAATATTCTGATATTCTTCTGAA
The DNA here is from genome assembly GCF_039878825.1 of Excalfactoria chinensis. Taxonomy (NCBI): domain Eukaryota; kingdom Metazoa; phylum Chordata; class Aves; order Galliformes; family Phasianidae; genus Excalfactoria; species Excalfactoria chinensis. Next base: position 153,993,068 of record NC_092825.1, on the reverse strand, counting down.
GGAAAAGTTCCTGCTACTTTAAAAAATCACGATGATTTAAATATGAATTATGAATCAAAAGCTACAGTCATATTTAGATATAATTTATATTGCTCACCTTCTGATATGTAACTATTGCAGTCTGCCTAATAATTAGGTCAATAGAAAGACAGGGCCTTCTAGACAAGTATGAGTTTGGGTTGGTGTGTGAAGTACTTCATCAAACTTGGTAAAGAGCCTCACAGGTAAGTAACTACTCATTTTAGTCTGGAAGACGAAGCAGAATGGTGAGGTGCCTCCCAGGAAGAAAATTAAGTGGGTCAGCCTTCAAGGCAATGCAGGTACGTGACTGTTCAGCTTTCCTTGAAAATGGATTAACATGCTAAGGTCATTCCTGAGTACATAACTTTTGGCTTGTGCCAGATGACATGCCATTATTCATGGGCTTCCTTCATTTGAAGTTCTGATTATTGCAGTTTAGCTTAAAAATAAATCACAAACCAATTAGCTTAATTCTAGTAAGAAGTCTTGTTTGTGAGCAGGAATTTACATATTACCAGAATATAAGGTATCAGTGACTATGTTGACTATATCTTTCTTATTTATACAAAAAGTTCAACTTTAACTGATATTATGAAGCTGAAGCTACATATTAATATCTAAGAAGTTTGCAGTTTAAACAGGGATGTTTGTATATACACATCTGTCTATATATAGACTTCTGGCAGTTTTAGAATCTAGTGAGCATATGTTCCTGGAGTTCGCATGTTCCTGACTTGGAAGAGAATGTCAGGAGCTTTGGATATTTAAACTGAAAGTTTGTTAATATTCATTTGAAAACTTAAAATTATATACATACATATATATATAAGGAATGGTGGAAATACAGACATGAGACTCAATCAAACAGAAAAGGAAAACTGAAAGGAGAAGCAGACCAGTACTCAACAAGGTGTTTTTTTATCCCATTTATTCTCAGATGTTCCCTTTCTTTCCTCATAAGCTCTTTTCAGATTGTTCTGCATTATGTCTGTAAGATTATAAATTGAAGTATGGTATTATTTGAGGAGAAGGAGCCAAGTGGAGAGTAGAGGGCATCCAATAAACTGGAAATTCTGATAGATCTTGCTGAGTGCCAAATGGCATTTGTGTAAGTTATCAGTGCTGAAATAATTCTGGCAGTATGAGAAATTTGGCAGAGATGATTCAGAGAAAGGGCAGTTTTGTATAGAATGGCCAAGAGAGAGCAGGTAGACAATGAAGCCTTTAATGATGACCTGCAAAATATGGAAGAAAGTTAGAGAAAGGGGAAATTTCAATATGGAATTAACTGGGAAGATGCATATACTCCCTGTGTAATCCATGGCAAAACAAAATATTTTATAGAGGATGTCAGCATGTTAAGGCATGCACCAAGATACCTTGCAGTTTTACACTGCAGATTTTAAATAGAATATTAGCAAAATAAAACTAAACTAAACTAAACTAAACTAAACTAAAATAAAATAAAATAAAATAAAATAAAATAAAATAAAATAAAATAAATTATCAAGAAAAGCAATGACAAACAAATGAACCTTAAAGTCTATGTTGGGTAAATCTTAAGGCAGTGTGCTTGTAATGACTGTGTTTTACACAGCAAATGTTTAATGCAAATTTTTGAGCTCTACCTGGAACAGACTACATCACCTTCTTCAGATGGATACTTTCACTTCTGTTTAACATACATATTTTGTTCATCATTTGGCCTCATGAATCTCAGAACCACTGCAGGAATACAGAGCAATTCTACTGTTGCACTTTAAATTCTTCCTTCTTCTTAGTGTCAATGTTATGTTAAAAATAATGTTAAAATAGAGGTTTGGATACCTGATCACTAGTCTTGTTCCATAGCTCAGGTGTTCTTTCACTGAAAAAGTATGAATGTGGCACAGTCATGATTGTGTATCTCACAGGCAGAGTGAATCTCCTTGATTAATCTCAGTGGAGAGATCTAAAATTTGCTATCAAAGTCACCGTCAGCTGCCCTTTTGTAGCCAAAGAAGAGAAACACAGACCACCAGAGTGCCATTCATCACCTGTATTTCCAATTCTGTTTTAGAGTGAGATGAACCACATCTTAGGAGTGTCCTGAATTTCTTAAAGGACTTAAGATTAACTGACTGACTGAAGGTCAATGCCAGTGCTTTTCTTTAGTGGTTGAAGAGCTTTCTGTTTGTTTATTTGGCTTAATTCTGAAAACATTCCTGGAAGACATAAAATCTAATAATAATCTATATTAACTGTTATTAAAAATCCCAGAGGATTCTTTTCAGAATCATAAGACATAGTACAGTTACCTCTTTTTTTTTTTTTTTTTTTTACACTGGTTCATTCTGCAGAAACTCCATGATGTGTTTTATTGCCTTAAAAATTGCCTTAATATGTTGTATTTTATATTTTAATTCGTTTACTTTTGAATTTTTTAAGTGATTTATTTAGCAGCTAATATAAATTATCTAGTTTATATTAAATAAGATGATACTATAAATGTTATGTTTACTTTCAGAAAATGAGATATGACATGTACATTTCCTTTCTATTATTCAAAGTCACAGAATAAATTATTATTGCATCAAGTGTTTCTATTCCCAGTGTTCTGGTGGTATTTTTCTTTCTGTACTGATTCTGACATGTGATATGATATTCCTTTAACATACCATGAGGAGCATAGTACACAGAGAGGACTATTGTCCTATTCTGCTTTTTTTTTTTTTTTTTTTTAATCCACATTATCTGATGCCTCCAAGTAATAAAGAAGTAGATAAATCTATTAATCAGTAGAACTGGAAAGTAAAGGTTCTGCAGGAATAAATACCCTTACCTCTGCCAACAGATTTCCTTAATAAGTAGGCATTCAGCACAAACCTGTGAGCCATTTATACTTGGTATTGGCAAACCATTCTGATTCTGATCAGTGTTTAACTGTTGCAGTGTCATGACATTCATCCCTGGGTTGTTCATATTTCTGCTGTATTTCCACTGAGTGCTAACATTCCTTTCTCAGCTTCACAGAATGCTTCTGAGTTATCCCCAAGCACTAACCATAACACAAACATCAACAAATAAAGTGATATGGAAAAAAACAAAGAAACAAAAAAATGATAAAGCCAACAACATTACTAAAAATAATAATAATAATTGTTTTGCCTTTCTTAGCAAAAACACTGCTGAACTGTGCTCTCACACGCTTGGAGATCATAGAATCATATAATCAGAGGTTAAAGCAGTTTAAAGAGATATTCAGGCAGCTCTATCAAGAAAAAATATCACATATGCATGTTCTTATATTAGACAATTCTGTCATAAATGAGGAAAACAGAAGTTTAAGATAAAATCAGTGTAGTTAAGATCACATCCTGAAAACTTGTCTTCAATACTTCTTTCTGTGTGTATCTTTGTGCATTTGCTCTGCATGTACAACTATCTTTTATGCAGTGTTAGGGCCCTGAGTTGTGTAATGGGCCTTACTGGTGTTGACTTGTCCTCTCCTCCACCACGACATACCTCCAGCCCTTAAGCATTAGCCCCGGAGCCCCATTTCAACTTAGCCCAAGTCCAGGATTCTCTGCTTCACTGATGCCATAAGACTGTGAATCTTGCCCAGCTATGTGCACCGCTGATTTGTGTTCGATCAGCCAGTGAGCTGATCTCAGCTTTATATTCCTGAGAACATCTTGGGATAAATTGTTGGACTTGTTTAGTTGTCTTTATTCCAAATTCACAACAGAGACACAGAAAGAGGACATCGTTATCATGAGGAGTTGATCTTTAAACATCCATTAATTTAAATTATCTCTTTTTGAAATAAATAGGTACACTGATAACAAGTTTCTGATTTGTTCCACCTGTTTTAAAGTAACAAAATGAGGAATATAAGCAAGGAAAATTGATATGGCTTCAATTTATCTGACTTCAAGACAATTGTTGGATGTCTCATTCAAGTTCTCCGGTTCAACATCTTAGATATGTTTTCACAGTGTTTTGAGAATGTTCATTCTCTAGTCAGACGTTCCAGTACAGGCTGGTGATTAACTGAGTAGTTCAGAAGACTGGAATGAATTCTGACCAAGGAATGAAAGAGACTAAAGTGATCATTTAGATTCACCAGCTCTTCAGACAAGACAGTCAGAGTATTAATATAATGATACAGTTTTAGCTGGTAGCTAGAGGGAAATAAATAAATAAATAGTGAAACTGGAAAGTGGCAAGAGCTTTATAGTTACACTGCTGCAGAACCACAAAGCATTGCTGAAGGCAGGAAATGAGGATCGACAAGGCTAAGTACAAGGTGCTAGACTTGGGTCAGGATAATTGGTACAGACTGGGAGAACTCATTGAGAGCAGCACTGCCAAGAAGCAGTTGGTAGTCCTTACGGATAGATGTCTGGATATGAGTCAGCAGTGAGCTCTGGCAGTCCAACAGGCTGGACTGCATGAAAAGAGGGGTGGTCAGCAGGGAGAATGAGGTTATTAACTCCCTATGAAGTCCCATTTGGATTACTGCATTCAGTGGAAGTAAGAACAGAGAGAAGGTAAGATCTGTCCATGGCAAATGAAGATCAGGTTTGAGACCATCTAAAGAACCTGAAGGTGCACAGGTCCATTTGGCTCAACAAGATTCATTCGAAGCTCTGAGGGAACAGGTGGATGAAGTTGCCGTGCTGCTATCCACATCATGTTTGAAAGGTTATGGTAGTCTGGTGAAACTCCCACTATCTGGAAAAGGGGAAACATAACTCAAATTTAAAGAAGGAAAATAATGAAGTTTCAGGGAACTATAGGACAGTTGGTTCCACATCTGTGCCTCAGGAGCAGAGCTTCCTGAAGGCCCTACTAAGGCACAGGAAAAATAATGATGAGGTGGCTGGCTGTAAACAACATGGCTTCATCAAGGGCAAATTGTGCTTGACAAAACTGCTGGCCTTTAATGACGGATTTTACAGTGCCAGTGGATAAAGGAAGAGCAACAGACATCTCCTACCTGCAGCTGTGCAAACCATTTTACACTGTCCTGCATGACATCCTGATTACTAAACAGAAGAAAAGTAGATTTGATAGATGGACCACCTGCTTTATAAGTAATTGGGTGCATGGTTGCACTCAAAGAGTTGTAGTCAATGGCTCAGTGTCCAAATGGAGACTGATGGCAAGTAGCATTCCTCAGGAATCAGTACTGGGACTGATGTTATTTAATATCTTTGTAGGTGTTATGGATAGTGGGATTGAGCTCAACCTCAGCAAGTTTGCAGATGACACTAACCTGAGTGGTGAAGCTCACACGCTACATCAAAAGGATATCATCCAGTGGGATCTGGACAGGCTTGAGAGGTGGGCCCATGCCAACCTCATGAAGATCATTGAAGCCAAGTACAAGGTCCTGCACATGTGTTGGGTCAATATCAAGTACAAATACAAGTTGGGTGAAGAATGGCTTCAGACCAACCCCGAGGAGAAAAATTGGGGGTGTTAGTTGAGGGAAGATTTAACATGAGATGGCATTGTGCACTTGTAGCCCAGAAGGCCAAATGTATCCAGGAATGCAAAAAGAAAAGCATGACCATAGGGTCAAGAGAGGTGATTCTGCTCCTCTGCTCTCATGAGACACCGTCTGGAGTATTGCATCCTGTATTATGTTGGGCTCCTAACACAGAAGTACATTGAGCTGCTGGAGTGCATTCAGAAGAGGTCAGTGAAGATGATCAGAAGGCCCAGGCACCTCCCCTATGAGGACAGGCTGAGAAAATTGGGGCTCTTCACATGGAGAAGAAAAGGCTCCAGCTGGACCTTATAGTGTTCTTCCAGTACTTGAGGCTTACATGAAAGCTGGGGACAAACTTTTTATAAGGGCATGTAGCAACAGGATGAAGGGAAATGGCTTTAAACTGAGCAAGGGTAGAGATTAGGAAGAAATTCTTTACTACGAGTGTGGTGAGCCCCTGGAACAAGTTACCTAGATAGGCTGTGGATGCCACCTCCCTGGAGGTGTTCAAGACCAGGCTGAATTGGATTTTGAGCAACCTGGTCTAGAGGGAAGGGTCCCTGCCTATAGAAGGGGGGTTTGGAACTAGATGATCTAAAAGGTCCCCTCTAACCAAAACCATTCTATAATTCTGTGAAATATAGATGTGGATGTCCTTGTAAAGAATGAATACTCTTTCGTTTAAAATCTGTGTAAGATCACAGAATCACAGAATCATAGAATTGTAGGGGTTTGAAGGAACCTCCAGAGATCATCAAGTCTAACCCCCCTGCCAAAGCAGGTTCCCTACACCAGGTTGCACAGGTGGGCGTCCAGGCAGGTCTTGAACATCTCCAGAGAACAAGACTCCACAACCTGCCTGGGCAGCCTGTTCCAGTGCTCCATCAATCTCACTGTAAACAATTGTGCACGTTCGTGTGAAACTTCCTATGTTCCAGCTTATGTCCATTTCCCCTTGTCCTGTTGCCACACACTGCTGAAAAGAGTCTGGCCTTGACACTTTGCCCCCCACAACTTAGATATTTATAGACCTGGATCAAGTCCCCTCTCAGTCTTCTCAAGGCTAATCAGACCAGTTCACTTAGCCTTTCTTTATTGGGGAGATTCTCTGGGCTCTTCACTATTTCTGTGGCTCTCTGCTGAACTCTTTCCAGGAGATCCCTGTCTTTTTTGTACTGGGGAACCCGGAACTGGACACAGTACTCCAGATGAGGCCTTAGCAGGGCAGAGTAGAGGGGGAGGATGCAAGTATTATTCTACAGTGACTGTCTCTTGACCTGCAGATATTGAGGTAAATTGTTGATGAGCTATATACTGTTTAAGTTCAGAGTGATAATTACTGATTTGTTAATTTCTCCTATAGTTATGTGAAAATATATCCCAGTTGAGGATTTTGAATGTTAACTTATTACAAACTTAGTCATGTGTTTTGTTAATGAACAAAAAGTTCTTACTGTCAAAATAAACGATTAAATTTTAAATTACCATCAAACTAGAGTTCCTTATTTTTTAAATTGTGGATGTTTTTTTATTAAAAGTACAGAAATTCCTCCCTGGAGAAATATGATTCATTTTCCTAAAGGAACTTTAATTAATTTAGTTAGATTTCATATCCACTCTTTTACTCTGGGAACCCTTGACATAACTTAAAATGCAAGTATTAAAAATTCCCTTTATTATGGTGGAGAGACAGACTTTTCAAAGTGTGTTATATTTGTATTACCCCCAAATGACAAACCATACGAATCAGAATGGTAACAGTTCTCATTTTGAAATAGATTAAAATCTTCTCCTTTCTTCAAACACTATAAAGATATGCTGAGCCTTAGAATCACACCCTGAAGACAGTTAAAATTATCTATCTAAAGTAAAGAAGGGAAAGACAAATACTAAAGGCAGAAACAATGCTTGAGTTTCCTACAATATTATCATATTCAGAGATGAGTTGCTGCATTTGTGTCCAAGTATCCCACTGAGGGAATCTTTAATGTGATCTGTCCTTAAGAGTAGCCTACTGTATGTGAGGAAGTGAAACAACAATATAACAAGAGGAAAATGCCATTTTAGAACACAAGAATAAGTCGGTTAGTTTTTTGGAATCACGAAGAACTTCATTTCTGTACTTAGGATAGGATTCACATTGACTGATTTACTGCAGCAGAAATCAGACCCAAGTCTGATCTAATTCTTCCCTTTCTAATCAATAACAAGAAATAAGAACACTTGGGGAGTGATTTATTTACCTTATCTCATAAATAATTTGTAAGATAGGAAGGATCAATCCTCAAGACAATTGTTCACTTGTGAAAAAAAAAAAAAAAAAAAAAAAAAAAAAAGAAAGAAATTTATTCAGACTTTGACTTAGTTGTTTAAATTAGAAGATACTTATCGACTACGATAGTGACCATGACACATGAATGTATAGTCATGACTTTTTCATGAAAGGCAAATACACTTCCTACCTTCTCCCATCAGTTTAAATGTAGTTTATCCAAATTATCATACCAGTTCACAGGATATAGTAATAAATTATTGCTTCCTAATTTCAAAAACTTTCAGATGAAAGCTTTTGCATCACCGGTTGAAAAAAAATATATACATATAAGTAAAAAAATGTTTCAGATTAAAAGTAAGTTGCTTTCCTTTGCTACCTGAATTGCTAGCCAACTAATTTATTTCTGAATAAAAGTAATATGTTCCTGTGAAAACAGGCATTACTTATTTTCAAAACACCTTCAAGGATGAATGTAAGAACACCCCATCAAACATAAATGTCACACTTTGTTGGAATAAATTGTGACTGCGTGCTTAATAGAGCTTTACTTACAGACCTACAGAAAACATTTAAATGGAATCATAATCATAGCATAGTCAAAGTTGAAAAAGAGCTCCAAGATCATTCAGTCCAACCATCCACCTACCAACAATATTTCCCCACTAAGTTGTGTCCCTTAGTGCAACATCTAAATGTTTCTTGAACATCTCCAGGAATGATGACACAACCACATCCCTGGGCAGCACCTTCCAGTACCCGACCACCATACTGAGGAAGTAATTTTTCATAATATCCAAAAAACAAGCAGATGAGTAGGGACAAAATAAGAACATCTGACCCAGACTGATGAAAGGGATATTCCATACCATACAACATAATGCTCAGAAAGAAAATTTCCAGAAGAGAAGGAGGAATGGAACAACATTTGTCTTCTCAAGAAGCCATTATGCATGATGAGTCATGTTTTTCTAGGGTTGAACACCTGCCTGCTGATGGGAAGTAGCTTTGCTTGTGCACTAATGGATTTTATTTTACTACTTGACAGTCTTTATCTGCCCTAGGAAATTCTCAGTTTTGCCTTGCAACTCTCTTCCCCATTCCACCTAGAGAGAGTGAGCAAACAACTGTGTGGTACTGAGCTGCATACTGTATTAAACCAGAACAAAAACTGAAGACTTTATGCAGCCATTTTGACATAGCTGAAGTGACTTAATATAAACACCAACTATTGAAGCATTCATCTGACACAAGATGAAATTGCTGGATCAGGTCCAAAGAGTGAAGAATCAGCCAGGAAGCTGATAACCCGTAAAGACTGCCCATAAATTTTCCCGTAAATGGGAAAAGCAACCCATTCATCTAAATTTCGTAAGGTGATTTGAATATCGAAAGAGATTTCTCTGAAGTACAAGGGTAAGCTTATTTTTGGAGTAACCAATCACATTATCACTTGGTCCTATGAATTTTATTAAAGTTAGGGAAAGACAACAACAACAACAACAACAACAAAAGCATCAAATTAATGTTGCAAGTTTATTTTCCCATAAAATACATACTGTTATCTCAATTGCCTTTGCTTTAACTATAAAAAAATTGCAGTCTTCCACATCAATAGCCTCACTTCATCTAATTGTCCTCTTTTCTTTTTCTTCCTTCCTTCCTTCCTTCCTTCCTTCCTTCCTTCCTTCCTTCCTTCCTTCCTTCCTTCCTTCCTTCCTTCCTTCCTTCCTTCCTTCCTTCCTTCCTTCCTTCCTTCCTTCCTTCCTTCCTTCCTTCCTTCCTTCCTTCCTTCCTTCCTTCCTTCCTTCCTTCCTTCCTTCCTTCCTTCCTTCCTTCCTTCCTTCCTTCCTTCCTTCCTTCCTTCCTTCCACTATTTCTTCACTAGCCAAGTTTAAATATTTAATGACCATATGTGTTTTTTAATTTAAGTTTGTTTGTTTGTTTGTTTAATTATTGTTATTTTGTTGTTGTTGTTATCTTTATTATTTTGCAGCCACTAATTTTTTTTAGGGAACTGGTAACTATGCATCATTTAGAGCTCTCCTAAAAAATGCGACTCTGGATACTGAACTGTGAAAGCTTCATGGGCTACTATGGCTTGGCATCCATGGAGAATAATGCTGGTTCAAAGACAACAGTGATACTTATATAGTGTTATTCAGACAGGATATCTCACAGTACTTTATAGTAGAAAATAATATAACAGAAGAAAGAAGCTAAACACTCTGCCAAGGACCCATCTGGAAGTGCTGGATTTAGATCCATCTATATCAAGAGGCAGAGTCTCAGATTTCTTGGTGATGAAATACTTCTGGAAGTGTGGAAGGGCATAATGGGGAAGAAAATTTACTTTCCTTCAAATGACTACAAAAATGAGAGGCTGAACACTCCATAGAATCTGTGTTCTGGAATGGAGAATTATGAATTCACCGTAATGAAAACAGTAGAAGTATTGTTTCCTTCTTTTCTCCAGTAGATGAGAAAAGACAAATGTGTTTCAGGAAACCTCTGTGGAAACTTCAGTTCTGAAGCAATATACAGAAATTATTCAGTCTCAGCAAAAATCTTTTCAGTACTAATTTTTATTCAAAGGAAACAAAATATTGATCAATTAAATGTCTAAAAAAGAGAGAAGGACAGTTTTGCTCAATATCACCAAGTTTGGTGTCTTAAACCTTTCAATAGAGAAGATAAAAGAGGGGAGGGGAGCCTATTTTGGAGGGTGCTTAAAGGACAATTTTCATGCCAGGTTGTTATCAATTTGGAAAATGCCATCTAGAGTCAGGAAAGAATGTCAAGGAGCAAATATATATTGATGGTAGTTCAAAATTTAAGAGTATTTTTAAAAGAGAGTAATAATAATGATTTAAAAAAAAAAAAAAAAGGAGAGAGAGAGAGAGGGAGGGAGAATTCACACTATAACACTATCTGAGCTGCTGAAATGTTGCAGTTATGGCATAAGTGATGTTTCAAACAAAACTTTTCAATAATTTTGGATTCTTGAGACTGTATCTTCTGTATTTGTTTGGTATTTTAACTTCTTGTAAGACAGTGATGGTTTAACATCAGCATAAATTAGGACCCATTCCTTACCCTTTTTCCTTGTTTTTAGGAGAATATATACTTTAAAGGTGTGTGATGTGATCAGGTTGGATGGTATGAAACTTCTTTTAGCAGTTTCCAGCTGGAATATGTTCTCTTGAGGAATCACTACCAACAATCATCATTCAGAACATTACCTAAATTCTTCAAATTCATGGTAACAATGGAATGTTTAGCTTTATGTTCTAGAATCTGTAATTAGCATCTTGACAACTACCCTTCTAACATATAAACAGTATTTTATTTTCCTTCATAGAAAAGTGAATACAGTCAAGGGTGGTTTAAAGACACATTTGAGTCTTTAGCTTGACAGGATACTGTTTATTGCATGTGTAAAGATTTAAAAAAGTTATATACATCTCAGATCTGCTAAAGAGGTTTCTAACATAATTTTCCAATTGATAAAGGAGTCACTTGCTGAAATTTAGCAAAACAAAATTCAGCCTTAGAAAGATAGCAAAGATAACATAAATGTAAAGGAAGGTTCCTTGTCTTGTTGGTAAATCCTTGGCAATGCCTAATGTGTTGTTTAAATTGATGTGTCACTTGGAAGAATATCATATTAATTCCTAGTACGTTCATCTCTCGATGACCTATTCTTATCCCAGAACTGTAGTTGCTCATTCCATTCAGCTGGAATTCTCTCATGAATCACTGTTACACTAAAATTTGTGAAAAGCTAGGTCAGGAAGAGTCTTGAATTATTTTAACTTCTAATAAAGCAGAGAATAAACAACACCCTAGGGACTGAAAAACGCTGTAGCAAAAAATTGAGGTCAATGAGTTCCATTTTCTCTGGTCATGGAAAACAATACTAGGTAAGTGACAGAGCACTCACATTGTACAGACTTTGCATAGACAGAATTTTTTCCCTTTCTGTTTTAGTAAGACTTCTCATAAAGATAATAGATTTTTGTTGGCAGTGAGAAATGTTAGGAGAAAAGTTTGATGTCCATGAAATATTTTTTGGGTACCACACATTTGTTTGGATGAACATTTTGTGTTCCCAAATGAAGTATCAAACTCATAATGCAAAATTTAAATGTAGTTTCATTCTTCGTGTACTACACACAAATGCAACTATTTTTCAACCTATTTTAAAAGCTTGAGCAACAGAAATTCATTCATTCATTCAAAGGAATTCATTCACCTCTTTCCACAAGCATTTCAATGCCCAGACAATATCTGATTCTCAGCCTTCATAAAAAATAAACACAACCACCACCACATTCTTGTTCATTCTTGTTCATTCTCATTACTGCTGAACATAATATGAACATTATATGGTATGGAATATCCCTTTTATCAGTGTAAGTCAGCTCTTCTGGCTATGTTCTTACCTATTTTCTTGCTCACTTGATCCTATTTGCTTGGGAAGGAAAGTGAGAAGTAAAAAGCCCTGATAATGTGCAAGCAGTGTCCAGCAGCAGCTAAAAGGTCAATGTGCTACCAGTATTATTTTAATCACAGACACTGCATTAAATGGGCTGCTGTGAGTTAACTTCACTCCAGCCAGAGTTAGCAGACTATTTCAGTGGAGAAGTAATTTCTTGCATTATAAAAATAATTATATGAAGGTATCACATCTATAGTCAAAGAAAATTTGACATTGCATGCACAGGTGTCCTAACAAAAAATTTGCAATACTTTGTCTAATAGGCAAAAGGTATATTTACTTTCATAGTGTCATTATTGCTTTATAGATTAAATTGTTTTGACTTCAGTATTTACAACTTAATCAGATTTCTTGCCTGTCTTCTGCTATTTCTCCATCTGAAATAAGAACATAATTATCAAGCAGTGCTACTATTGTACATGAGATGAAGTTCCAGACTGTCACAGAGTTATCTGTAGATCTCTTTCCGTGATGGGAAAGCAGGCCCACACTAGCTCAAGCCATGTTTTAAGTCAGTAGATTGTTTCATATTTCCAAAAACACACTGATTATTAAGCAGGACCGGTGACTCTGGGATTTCTTCACAATGACATTGTAACCTTTATGAATAGTTGACTCTTTGTGCTAATGATATAGGAAGTGAACAGACGTAGTTCTCTGGTGATGTTAGGTGCTACTCTGGATGGTTGCTCTTTTTATGGCTTGATCCAAAATCCATTAGTGTCAACAGAACTTCTTTCATACTTAAAGGTCAGCATGTTCCAAAGGATTTTCAAGACTGGTGCTGAATTACTAGGCCAGATGTACCTTTTAGTTTATTGTGAACAATTTTATAAGCTTGTAGTAAAAGATTCTATGATGTTTTGTCAAAGGCCTTAGCAACATTGACACTTTTAGTCTAAAAAGTGCTTTTAAGTTATGAGATTTTTTAACACAAAAGAATATTAGAGTCATGTTAAAAATACCGAGGAAAAGGTAACTTTTTAAATTGTTTTACTTAAACAAATATACATATATATATGTTCTATATATACTCATACATGTATAAATATGAAAGAGTAAAAATGAAGAAATTTCTATTTCAAAAGGCATGAAGAATTGCAATAAAGATGTGAACTGGATAATACACAACATCATACTTATCTCTCTTTCATAAAAGGTAATTTCTCAGTTTTATTTGATGCAGTTCATACCATGTGTGTAGTCACGTGTGATAACACAAGAACCATGTGAAAGAAAAAAAGTCAATCAGCACCAGTTATTGAAAAGCAGACTTTTTTCAAAAGTCCCTTTTCCCCTTCCCTCCTCGTCACCATCCCTCTCTCCCCCGATATTTCCTGGTATTTCAAGACAGACATTCAAAGGTGCAGGTTATTCCGTATAATTTTCCACTGCAATGAAAGGTGTGTATTCAGTTCCTGTGTTTGCATGAAGCAGCAGAGGACTAAGGATACTCAAAACGACCTATTTAATCTGGGTTTTGTTGTTGTTGTTGTTTTCTGTTAGATACGCTCCAAGTTGTTCTTACTCCCCCTCCTCAGCTGGACAAGGTAAGAAAATAAGATTGAAAAAACTCAGGATCAGGGGCAAGGAAATCACTCACCAATTGTTGTTACAATCAAAGCAAACAATGTGGGGAAGAGGAATTGTTGAGGTTTACCCTCACTCTTGGCTCTTCTATCTCTTACCATCTCCATTCCTCCAAAGGAAAGAGGGCTATGGGGAGACCGTAACAGTTTCTCCCACTTCTACCTCCTCACTCTCTTCAATTGCTATGGCATGGAGTCTCTCCCACTGGATGCAGTCCTTAGACAGATGATCCCATGTGGCCTTCCACTAGACTACAGTTCTTCAAGAAGTGCTCCGGTACAGGTCTGTACTGTTGTGGAATGGACTGCACCACCATGGATTCCCCTTGGTCTGATGTTCCTTTCAGAATTCCTGGTCCATTGTGTATGCCTCTCCACAGCTTGCGGTTCAAGTCTGGACCTGGTCCTGTGTGGGCTTCACTAAGGAGTATCATAGGATGCAGGAGAATTCCTCAGTGATTTTGTTGTCTAGAAAGCTGCTTCTGTCACATTTTTTCTCATTCCCTTAGTTAGCATCTGAAGCACAGTTTTTTGTTGGTTTTTTTTTTTGTTTGTTTTTTTGTTTGTTTTTGTTTTTTTTTTAACCCATTCTATACGTTAGCACAGAGGTACAAACAGTATCTATAATACTGGCCCACCTTTGATCACTGGCATGTTCTTTTTTGGAGTTTGCTCGAACTGGATGAATCTGACATAAGGCAGCTTCTGGTTTCATTCCACAAAATATTTTAGTGCCACTGCCACGAAAACCTTGTCACATAAATCTAGCAAAACTGCTAAACATAGCCACTTGCAGCACAAGCAGTGTGTACAGATGTTTTAAATAGTTTTGATTATATTTGATTGTACTCACAAGACACATGTTATATAATTTCATATTTTGTCTCATGACTGGCTGACTGCAGCCTTTATAATTAGATTTCCAGTACACACATTTTTTAAAATTAGATTGTCATGAATAGGCTTAATAAACAATTAAAAATGAACTTTTCTAGGAAAGCTTCCACTGATAAACTCATTCATTAGAACAAGCATCAAAAGAATGGGAACTGGGAGTCTTAATCAAGAGAATTCTATGCTTTCTGTGGTTTCCCACTGAATATTCATATGGCATTTTTCAAGCCATTTATCTTTCTCTACTCCAGACTTTGTTTGTTTGAGGTAGACAAGAGAACAGAACATGAAATAGAAGAACATCAATGACAGTGTAATAAATATAAACAATTAATCAGAGTCTGAATAGCAAACTTCTCCTATTCAAGTAACTGGAGGCCTGTCAATCTGATCTTGATGTTGGGAAAGTCCATGGACAAGATCATTTTGACTGTCACCACACAGCACATACAGAAAATCCAGTTGGTCAGTTGCAGCCAGCATGAGTTGATAAAAGGTAAGTCCACCTTAACTAACATGACCTCCTTCTGCGACAAGATGACTCACCTAATGGATGAGGGAAAGGCTGTGGATGCTCGCTATCTAGATTTCGGAAAAAAAAACTTTTGATGCTGTTTCTCACAGCATTCTGTGAGGAAGTAGTTGCTCATGGCTTGAATAGTTGCACTTTTCTCTAGCAAAAACCTTGGAAAGTTGGCCATGCCCAAATACTTATGGTGAGTGGAGTTAAATCCAGTTAGAGGGCAGTCATAAGCAGTATCCCCAGGGCTCAGTGATGGGGTCAATTATCTTTAGTGTCTTTATCAATGATCTGGATGAGGGAATCAAGTGCACCTCTCAATTATTTTATGGAAGGAATGTTGATCCCCTTGAGGGTAGGAAGGCTCCTTAGTGGGATATGGATAGTTTGGATCAATGGGCTGAGGCCAACACCATGAGACTTAACAAGACAGGGTGCTGAGCTTGAGTCATAACAACTCCATGCAGCAGTACAGCCCTGGTCAAGTGTTAGAAAGCTGTATAGAGGAAAAAGGCCTAAGAATAGTGGTAGATAGCCACTGTGTATGAGCCAATAGTGTACCCAGGTAGCCAAGAAGGCCAACAGAATCCTGACTTCCATCATGAACACCGTGAACAGCAAGCCTAGAAAAATTATTATTGTTCATACAATTATGACTATTGTATAGTCAGCTCTTGTGACACCATACCTCAAGTACTGTGTTCAGTTTTGAGATCCTTGCTGAAATAAAGACATTGAGGTGCTGGAGCATGTACAAAGAAGGACAACAAAGTCGATGAAGGGTGTACAGAACGACTGTTATGAGAATGGGCTGACAGAGCTGGGGTTATTTAGTCTAGAGAAAAGGAGGCTCAGGAGAGATCTTATCAATATCTACAACTACCTCAAAGGAACATGTAACAGGGCAGTATCTTCTCTCAAGAACAAGTGATAGGACAAGAGAAAATTGACTGAAATTATGTCAGGGATGGCCTAGGAAGGATATTAAGAAAATTTTCTTAATTAAATAGGTTGTGAAGCATTGGAACAGCTGTGCACTTAAGTGGTTGAGTTACCATTTTGGACTTATTTAAATGATGTATAGATGTAGTGCTTAGGGATATAGTTTAGTGGTATACTTAGCAGTGATAGGCTAATAGTTGGACTTAGGTGGTCTTAGAGTTCTTTTCCAATGATTCTATGGTTTAATGACTGAACTCTAACAGGATAAACTTGAAAAAAGATATAAGGAACAAATAATTCTGAAGTTCCTTTTGGTTTTAACAGACTAAATGTGTATATTCAAGTCATTTCAGTTTTTAAACGAGCATAATTTAAAGAAAATAATATTTCTTCTTAAAGTTCCTTTCTGCATTTCATAGCGTTTTCTGGCTTAGTAAAAATAATCTCTAAATATGTTAATATTCCTTAAGTTGCTATAAATACATAAATCAAAGTACTAGTGTTGTTCTTGCTTTATGATGAAATATTTTTCAGTTAAAGCCAATTATATTTGCAGTGGCTTATCATAGCAATTATATGAAGCAGCAGGCCAGTCAGTAATGACTTTTTTTTTTTTGTTAGGGGAGCGCTAAGAACACTTCCAGTGGAGCTCCATTACCTGGATAACAATCACAGTTTTAAATTAGGTACCAATGCAAGTAATTTAGTTTTGTTTTTGTACTTAATTGGTCATTAACTTGCTCATGCCAATAATTTTCTTTCTATACCACTCATTCATTAAATACTCCTTGAAACATCTATCTGGAAACATTTCTTGCTGGAAAGAAAAAAAAAAAAAAAAAAAAAAAGAGGAATTCCTTATAAAATATTTCAGTGTTTGTGTGACACCTTTATCTCCTTGTGAACAAATTTGAATGGTAAAGTATGTCTTTTTTCCACTGCAGAAACCATGTGGTCATTAACATAAGTCAATAGAAGCCTGGTAATTGCTATTCTTGATTGAGTAATATTTGTGTGTAGTCTAGCATCTTGCTGCTGTGAGTAGTTAGAATCACATGCTCCTAAGAGCTGGAGTGAACAATTATGCAATAACTTTCCTGAGGCAGGATTTTTTATTTATTTATTTATTTTCCTTTCATTCTAGTGGCTGCCTGGTGTTTTATGTCCTGGAATATAGCATTTTGTACCTTTTTTTTTTTTTTTTTTTTTAAGAAATAAATCTAATTTAATGCAAATGTGAATGTTCTCATTATCCATATAAATGTTTAATCCCTTTTAAAATTCTTCTAATAAGGCCTCCGTGATATTTTTGTGGCAATAAGCTCTCTAGGTTAATTATGCATGTGCAACAAAGTATATCCTTTTATCAGTTTTAAATTTAAATCCTGCCTATTTACTGCTATATATGGGAACTTTATAAATCCATATTGTGCAATTTTCTACTCCAGGCACTTTACTGAAGTCAGCATATGCATGAGTGTAATGGCTGGAGGACGCCCTAATACGTTCTCCCCATCTCTGTCTTCTTTCCGATGTCTGTTTCTCCACAAAATGGATTTTTGGATCAGTGGGTTTGGACTGGAGCATCGTGTAAGGTAGAAACAGAAATGAAAACTTCAGCAAATAGCTTAAGAAGATGGTCAAAATGAATAATCTTTCTGGAGTCAAACTAAATAGAATTCTGAAGACATTCTTCTCACATACACATATAGACCACAATTAGTAGAATTTTTCTTCCCTCCATAGCGATTGGAATATATATGTATGAGCTTTCCTAGCTCATTTTCTAATCTAGCCTTTGAGCTAGGAAAGCTTAATTGTTTAGGTCAGGCAATAAAGTCTCACAGCTTTTACGTACAGAAGCCAAGCTGCTTTTTCCTGAGAAATATCAATCACATTTGTTAAATTTTAAATTGAAGATCACTTATGTTTTGACATATGTTGCATCTAAACACTGAGAGGATTTGTGCAAACTGATTTCATATGTAAGAGGAACCATATTCTATATTAAACAAATGACCAAAATTAAAGTTGTGATGTCTTCTTCCTGACTTTTTAACATCCGCCAAGTAACATTTGGATGATCAATTAATTTTCTATTCCTATAGAATTGTTATTGATTAGAGAGCTTCTTACATAGAAATTTTGAAATTATTACTATTATATTTTTTACACTTCGTTAAAAAGCAGGAAAACAAACATACAAACAAACAAACAAGATGTGAGATGTTATTAATAAGAATAGAGTAGCCAACACTTGAGAAAACAAGAAGATTAAATTGGAATATTTTGGTACTGAAGCCTGAAAAAGTACAATAGCATAATGTCTATTAATTAAGTTAATTAGGGAGTCATAAAAAAGCAGTTAGCCACACTTTATTGGAAAACTGTATTTCAGCAAAATGTCTTATCTAAAATCAAGTCTTGAGGAGCAGACAGACTCCTGCACAGCATTTCAAGATTGTGGAAGAAGCAAGACCTTTTCCCAAGTGAGCAAGTGCTTTTGCTTTGCGTGGGAAATATCTGAAATGATCTTTTTACATTGAGCTGAGGGAAGTGAAATTTTAGTACTTTCCATTTGTTTATGTAGCACAGAAACAGTTTAAGCTCCTAATCAGTTTGACTGTAGTAACCATTTGGTAGAGCTAACTGGGTATTCATGCTAATTTAAGAATAAGCTATTCTTCAGCTGAACAGAACGAGGGAAGTTTAAATTCATGGTCATAACTGAGTAACTGTTTATTGCTTATTAAGAAAAATGAACTGTCCTATAACCACAGTGAATATGGGATTTAAAAAAGTGTTCAACATGCCAAAACATACCGTGGAAAGACTGCTGCAAAATCATAAATAACTTTTTAAGGTGGAATACTTTAACACTAAGAAATTCTCTTTAGAATTAATTAGAAATATTCCAATTTAGAAAGATACAGGAAAAGACTGAACTTTGAATGACAGAATAGTTAAAAGTTAAGGCAGGAAAGGACCTTAGAACTGTCTTCAGTCTTTAGAGGTTGGGAGAGGATAATGGAGATTAGCAAATGGAATTAAAACTAGAGCTGAGAAAGAGGGGAATGCAATTTCCATTTATGATAGTAATATCCATGATGAGAAGAAAGCTTTTGCATAAGGAAGGAGTAGCAGATAAAGAGTATGAGTAACAGAAAATGGTCACCAGAAGATAGCAAACTCTGCCAATTCTGAGGTCTTCAAGAATGAGAATAAGATAGAGAAGATGGTCAGCAAGCAATTAACAGATCTGTATTAATTTAAGAAGTTCAGAAAAATGAAAGAAAGGACTTGCAATGCTTTTATAGACTCTGCAGTGAGATAGTGGAAGTTTAGTAAAAATGTAGAAGTGCCACAGTGTGAATTTGAATGCATTTGAATTGCATCATCTTCTCAGAGAGGCAGAAATAGAAAGCAAAATAGAGAGAAAAAAATAAATAAACAAAAGATGTCAAATATTACTTTGGAGAAAAATCATAATAGCTATTATACTAGGGAAAAGTGTTAAGTATCTATAAATACTTGCTATGATTTGCCTGTCAAATGAATCTAAAGTGAGAAAAAGAGAAAGAAAGAGAGGGAGAAATCCATTTTAAAGCAGTAATGAGATAGTCCACATTACTGTGCATGTTTTCAACAAGGTAGAGGACACATTCATAAATGAACATCTGTTAAAGAACTACAAAAGAACTGGAGGAATGGACATACCATTTGTGGAAAAGTTAAAAACACAACCTATAGGACAATGTAAGAGTAAAAATGAAATGGGTTGGATTTGCAATTGAAATACCATGAAAATCAGAATATGTTATACAGACATCACATCAGATACATCCTAGAATAGAGTCTTCATCAGTGACATATATGATGGCATCGAGTGCACCCTCAGCAAGTTTAATGACACCACAGTGAGCCATGCTACTGATATATTGGACAGAAGGGAAACCATCCAGAGGGACCTGGACAGGCTGTAGAAGTGAGCCCATGAAAACCTAATGAGGTTCTGTAAGGCCAGGTGCAGGGTGCTGCAGTCCCAGGTATTTCTACAAAATGAGGGAAGATCTCCTTGAGAGAAGCCCTGAACAGAAGGACTTGGGGGTCATGGTGGACGAGAAGCTGGACATGAGCCAGCAGTGTGTGCTTGCAGCCCAGAAGGCCAACCGTGTTTTGGATGCATTAAAAAAGGGGTGGCCGGCAGGGAGAAGATGATTGTCCTCCTCTACTTGGCTCTTGTAAAGACCCATCTGGAGTACTGCATCCAGCCTGGAGACCCCAGTACGGGAAGGACATGGAGATCTTGGGACAGGTCCAGAGGAGAGCCACTAAGATGATCAGAGGGCTGGAGCACCTCTCCTATGAGGACAGGTTGAGGGAACTGGGCTTGTTTAGCTTGGAGAAAGTTCCAGAGATAACTCATTGTGGCCTTCCAGTACTTGAAGGGGAGTGCACAAAGAGGAGGGGAAACTGCTGTTTACATGTGTTGATAGCAATAGGACAAGTGGAAATGGTTTTAAACTGAGACAGGGGAGGTTTAGGTTAGATATTAGGAGGACATTTTTCACACAGGGTGTGATGATGTACTGGAACGGGAGAGGTTGTGGATGCTCTGTCGCAGGCCAGGTTGGATAGACCACTAGGCAATCTTGTCTAGTACTGAATCTGGAACTTGGTAGTAGCCCTGTCTGTGGAAGGGGATTTGGAATGTTTTGATTCTTGAGGTCCCTTCCAACCCAAAACATTCTAGGATTCTATTATTCTATTATTATTATTGCTGCTATTATTATTACTATTACTATTGTTATTAAAAATTAACTGTTTTGATTCAATTTCATATTAAACATTGGGAAATTAGATTATGTATTGTGACTGCTTACCAAAAATAGTACGTACAGTACTATTCTAAATAATTATATGCCTATATACATATGTATATACACACATACACACATATATATATGTATACACATATATACAACAGATCTCTAAAACTGAGAAGAGATTAGCATAGTCCATACATTGAAAGCTCTCAAATAAAAATAAATTAATTACAGCAGTCACACATAATTGTAACTTTACCAAGAAAGGGCTGGACTGTTATGCCAAATAACTAATGTTTGTGAATTTTTTTAAACTGAATAAATAAATAAATAAATAAAAATAGAATAATAGTTTTATTTTTGAGTTCATTTGTCATAAGTAGTGTCAAGCTTTTTGAAGAACACTCTGTGAGAAGCAGAAGGCAAGATATTCTGATTCTGGAAACATTCTTAGGCTTCTTAGGTTTTGTGAAGTCTTGTAAATAGTAAATAATATTGGTGCCTAATAATCAAAGAATAGTGCCAACTCTGTCAGAGAACTATGTGAAAATAATAGATATATGACACAAAGACACAGTAATGTGAAATGGCTCAAGAGATGCATCTTAACCATACTTTCAAGATGTGTGTGGCACTTGCTTAAGTCCAGTTTTCAGATAATTACAGTTTTAGATAGTCTAGCTTTAGATAATGCTTTCTGGAGTAAGTATTCTGTCACAGTCAGAGCTGTCTCCATTAGTGATTAGTGTGGCAGCACTTAAACATTAAGTGTCTGAAGATCTTTTTTATGTATGTGTGAAAGTTGGTAGTAGCAGAAAATATTTTGTCTAAGTATCCAAAGCATTGTGATCCTATCTGCACATGAAGAAATTGGTGATGATGTTTAAAATTCTGCCTATATTTTTCTGGACTCATTGTATTTTTCACCTAAAAGCAGTACAAAAAATTTGAGATTGATACTTTTGCTTTTGTTAGGAGCCACCATTAGATGAGTTTTGTGGGAATACAGCATCATAATTTCAGCTGGTGTAACTCCACTGGTGATGCCAGCAGAATTTTATTTTTATTTATCAATGTCAGCACAGAATAACTGAGGCAATTTTAGATGCAGACTATTTGCTACTTAGGGGTGAGGCAGGAGCGACCTGAAACTATGCAGCTAATCAATCTGCCACAGAACACATGTATAAAAATTAAACTAATATCTCAATGAACACGGGTTATATTACAATAAATCTGTGCTGAAATAAATGTTAAGTTATACTATTGTGTGTAAACCAATAATACAGAGTTAAAACACATCTCAGACAGGTAGTACAATCTGTGAAGATCTCAGAGGGAAACAAGTATCATTATACTAAAAATAGAAGTGTTTAAATCAGTGAAAAAATAAAGGTTGAGTTTGTG
The DNA here is from genome assembly GCF_039878825.1 of Excalfactoria chinensis. Lineage (NCBI taxonomy): Eukaryota > Metazoa > Chordata > Aves > Galliformes > Phasianidae > Excalfactoria > Excalfactoria chinensis. The sequence continues at coordinate 153,970,617 of NC_092825.1, read as the reverse complement.
AAACTAAGGCACACCTAGAAAGTGCTAGCATCTTGGGGTCATCTAGACTAGTATGAAATACAAAGAGTTATATATATATATATTCATGCCATTGTTTTTTCTTTTACTTCACTTTCCATAGCTATATATTATTTAAACTTACTCATGGTTTTCATTCAATCTGGAATCTTGTCTCTCTCTCTTTCTTTCTCTCTCTTTTAAACAAAGTAGATTACTTAATCATACTCATTTTTCTCTTCTAGCTTTATCTTTTATCTTTCCTTTCTATGTATACTATATTGTGTATATCATCCATATGCCATATACCCATAATTAAAGTTTTGAAATCTAACCTTTTTAATAATAGATATAGTAAGTCAAGGCAATGATATATGACTCAAAGATAATGAGTAATTATGAATGATGCTAATGATCCCTTAACATTAATATCATTCTGCTGATTTAATACAGCAATTACTTTCACAAATGAAAAACATGCAGATGATTAGAATAATTTTTTTTGAGACCTTCATTTTCTAACTCTCTTGATAGTTTTGTAAATTTAGAACTAATATTGAGTAACTGTCATACTAATTTTTTGTTTAATATTTTAGCACCATAACAACTACTGAACAGGTAGACAACGGTTTTACTTTATTACTATTTATAGTTAAACCAATTAATTATATTTAGGATGATCTCTGTGAGTAAAATTATTCCACTGGTAGTCTCAAACTAAGAAAAAAACAGCAGAAGTTGGCTCATTTCCCACATAAAGTATATGTTATGAACGGCTGTGTGTAAATATTGACTTTGAAGACCTGACAAACATCTCAAGTAAACATCAGCAGTGTTGTTTTCAAATTTCACGGAAACTGATAAACAGAAATGCTTTAAGTTGCAATGTATCCCATTTTGCAATTTGATAAGCAGTGTTATCTGCTTGGTACAAGATCTTCCTTTAGGACACCAAAAGAAAAATAAGTAAAATAAGAACACAACACATATTTTAATTGAGATTTGAAAAGTAATTGATGAATATACTAGTCAGAAAGTGTCTTGTATTTTAATCTAAATGATGAACTAGACTCTATAGGTATTTACTGTCATATCTTCACTGCAGCAAGGAAGTAGAGTTTAGAAGAAAAAATGCACCTGTTGATACCCTACGTAGTGGATGCTGTATATAATCACCTGCACCTACCCATAGTGTTTTCTTATACCACTATTTTTCAAATGTTAATGATTACTGAAATTAACATCAGGAATTGTATTTTCTCCAAAAGAACTTGGTAGCTCACTTTCTACTCTCCATCTTCAGTGTACACATAGGAAAACTGTTTAAACTAGAAAGCTATCTAGATTAAAAAACATAGAAACCATTATCCACTCACCATGACAGTATTGTGCGATTTGGAAGGGACCTTGGAGGTCATCGAGTCCAACTCCCGGGATTCAAGCCTTTCTGTGTAGCAGAGCAGCATTTCTGCCACTTGTGCCACAGGGGGGATTCGAACCCCTGGCCTCTGGTGTTGCAAGCAGCACCTTGTACCACTGCACCACCGGAGGCACACTTGTCAGTCCCCTACATACTGTTTAAATCTCATAGTCTTTCAGAAGTCATCGACCTGCTATCCTTGCTCTAGGGGTACATATTGGTCAAAATCTGTTGTGACATTTAATTTGTGCCCACTTTTCTAAATCCTTTGTATATCATCCCAACAAAACCTTTCAGTATAGTAGAGCTGAGAGTAATAAGATTTGTTATCCAATAGTGCTATCCTAAGACTCTTAAACCAGGAATGAATTTCTCTTTCCATTACAAAATAATACCTCCTTTCACCTCTTATATTGTTTTATAGCTCATCTTGGTGTTCTTTTTAGGTAAGAAAGAAAGACTAGGTTTGCTTGCTTTGTTTTCCTAGAGACTATTGAAATTGTGTTGTAAAAATGTTAGGAAAAATTAGAAAGAAATAAGAAAATAGCTGAAGTTTGGAGGGAAAAATATACTTCCAAGAACAGATACAGATGGAGAGAGGAAGGAAGAGAGGAGGATGCATTTTCTGAAATATAAGTTTAGTTTTCAAAACTGTCAAAAGTAAAGCTAAGTAAAAAGGAATTAGTTTTCTATCCAGGGCAGAAAAAAGATCACTGAAAGGCAGCTATGTTAATGAGATGTATGATTTTAAAATCTTAATAAAGAGTACAGTCCTAATATATATAAGAAAAAAATTATTTGCTCTCCGAATTTTAGAACTTACAGAATCATATAAACATAGTATTATACAGTTATATATATGGAGTTTGAGGGGAACTTTCAAGGTTATCCAGTCCAACTCCCCTGCAATGAACAGTTAATTATACAGCTAGATCAGGTAGCTAAGACTCCATCTGCCTGAACTTGAATGACTCTAGGGGTGGTAGTCCACCGCACCTCTGGCCAACTTGTTCCAGTGCCTCACTACCCTTATTGCAAAAAAAACCTTCCTTATATCTAGTATAAATCTCCCCTCTTTTATGTTTTATGTTGAAACCATCTCCTCTTGTCTTACCACAACAGACCCCACAAAAATCTGTATGCTTCTTTCTTACAGTCCCACTTTAGATACTGAAAGGCTGCTCTCAGGTCTCCCCACAGCCATCTCTTATCCAGGCTGAAGAGCCCCAGCTCTCTCAGCCTGTTCTCTATCGGGTGGCATTCCATCTCTTGGATCATTTTTGTCACCCTCCTCTGCATGTGCTCCAACAGGTCCACATTTCTACCTTTATGAGGACTCCGTATTTGAACACAGTACTCTACATGAGGTCTCAGTAGTGCAGAGTAGAGGGGCAGGATTGCCTCCCTTGACCTTCAAAAGAAGCCACACTTCTTTTGAAGCAGCACTTCACTGTAGGTAGTCATTTCTTGCTGTTTTGCATGTAGAGTTTTCATCTTCTTTATATAGGAATGTTAATGAAGTATATTGTGTTTGATTGGGATGGTTCTATTGCCTTACATATAGTATTTATTCATTTCTATTTTGTATATTTTCTACTTGTGTTTTTATTAAACCAAAACCAAAACATTTCAATGTATCATAGAAATATTGTCAAGATATTTTTTTAACACAAAACTACCAGGTTTCATGTAAGAATAGAACTTTTTGACTATGAAATAAGTAAGTTAAACTCAGATTAAACAAAGCATCATCCTTCAAGAAGTCTGGAAACAAATCAGCAGTATTGTCTTCTTCCTGCAATCAGAAGCATCCTTTGTTTATTTTGTAAAATTATTCTCACACTACACAGAAACAGTAGAGTTGCAAACAGTAGAACTTAATAGCTCAATTGAGATCCATTCAGTGCTACTTGTGCACCACAGTTTAGGCATCCTGCAGCCAGCAGGTGCCAGCTCATCTGTCTAAACTGCAGTCATCAAAAACACTGCTGTAGAGATCAAGCTATCTATCCAGGATTTCTGCAGTTAATAGTTGAAAATAATCTCCATAGAAAGATATGATTCATTGCCCTGCACTCATCACAGGTATCTATTACACATGATAATAACTTTTCTCTCAAGTGCACATCTGCTATCTTCACTGACTGGAGAGAATGTACATGATTTAACAAGATTTTTTCAAGGGTAAAATTAGATACAACATTTTTAGTCAGTTAGCTGAATACTTCTTTGTTAATTCTACTAGAGAATTGATAAGATACTGTCTCTTAATATATTTATTGACTATAATATATTACTGCTATTTGTAATAACATTTATTGAAGGACAGGGCTTTGAGTACAAATTTGTAGTATTAAGGATCTGCTTAAAGAATTGACTATAATTATAGAAAGAGTAGATAAACAAACACATTCTTAGCCACTGATATTTCTTGGGTGTCTTTAGGGAGGAAATTTTTAACTGACAAAAGGGAACACAAGAAGTGAAAACTATTATCCCTCATTCATCATCAACAATTTTGCCAGTATAATTCAGATTATAGCTTTAAAATCAAAGGAAGTCTTGAATGTGATTTTTGTATTTACGTTTGTGCTTGACTTTGAAATTTGTTATGGAAGTCACCCTAAAGAAGTAATAAGGATTATCACATGGAAAAGTTGAAGTCACTCTTCTATCTCTAAAATATTAAAACAGCCTAAGTTTCTAAAGCTTTCTTTTTCTTTTCTTTTCTTTTCTTTTCTTTTCTTTTCTTTTCTTTTCTTTTCTTTTCTTTTCTTTTCTTTTCTTTTCTTTTCTTTTCTTTTCTTTTCTTTTCTTTTCTTTTCTTTTCTTTTCTTTTCTTTTCTTTTCTTTTCTTTTCTTTTCTTTTCTTTTCTTTTCTTTTCTTTTCTTTTCTTTTCTTATAAAAGAAATAAAAAATATATTAAAAATAATAAAATTAGCAGAACAATAACATTTCTAGTCTGTTCTAAATCTTTAGTTATATTTAGTGTTTCCAAATCAAAACTCAATTTCTATTAAAAATATTGCTTTTATTCTGTTATTTTCAGGTGAACATGAAATATTTTTTTTTTTTTTTTTTTTCTAGCAGACAGAAGTAAAAGGTATTCTTTGGTTATGAAGTTAGTCAGCTGCACTGATTTTCCTGTATTAAACTTCCAAGGTGAGAAGGCAGGGAATATTAAAGTTTTACACTTTTTACCCTATGAGTTTTGCTTTCTTTATGCTGATAAATCCTTATACTGTGAAGTTTTAACACATGTTTTTATATTAAGATAATTTCTGCAGATAATTGGATTCTATTTGGCAAGAATTTCCACTCTGAATATATGCTATTAGGATTGCAAGCTCACATTTTATTTAACTGCATCATTTCTACTATAAAAGGTCAGAGTGGATCAGAACATCTCTTCTAGTGCTCCACAATCCTGACACATCATTCCACTAAAAAAAAACTAGTGTGTAGGCAAATACTGTTTTCCCATCACAAAACTTCTAAATGACAAAGATTACAGCCATGCAAAACGCAGTTACTCTTCCACTTCATTTTGGTATCTGCAGACTACTGTTCCTTAAAGTAAAATTTAATAAAGGAAAGTACTGAAGGATTGAACGATCTTAATAACAGGCAACTTTTTTTTCTTCTTGTTTTCTGATGAAGTGTCCTATTGTCTAGAGTTTGGCTGTTTGGACTGTATTTTTTTTTTTTTTTCCATTAAAATTTTTCCATTTTTTTTTTTTTAATTTTTCCATTTTTTTTTTCCATTAAAAATAATCTTTAAAAAAAAATTTAGTCATATTAAATCTATAAGTACCAGATATAAAAACATCAGTACCTGTTGTGTAAAACAATAACATGAAAATGTACTAAAAAGTTGTAAAAGAACAGTGTTCAAAATGAAAGCTTGAGAAGTTCTTCAATTATATTGTATGTGAAGCAGTTTAGTATTAATTCCATTTCCCTTCCCACAAGATTCCTTCACATTTTACAGCTTAGGCAGAATGTGCAGAAATATAGTTGTTCTGTAAGATGTTTGCTAGATCCTTGTATGTTATTTCTTTTTTCTCACAATTTGTAGCAGATAATTGAAGGCTTACTGATTACACAGCCACAATAAGTTTATCAAAGAACAATCAGATTCAGGTAAAGATGCTCTAGAAGAGAAAAAATACAATTCACAAGATACAGATTTCTTATCTAGAATATAGTATGATTTTTGTAAATCTACAGACATCTGAGATATTTTCAAGGTAATAGATGTTACAGTAAAGAGGCATAACTGAAGAACAGACAGTAAAACCTGTGGCACTGGACCTGGACTTCTGTTTTTGCATTGAAATCCCACCCTTTGTGACTTTTTCAGTGCTCTAAGTTGAGCCTTTACCCAGCTTATGTGAATATTATCCCGTCAAAGGATTTATGTTTCAGCTGAAAAATTGTATATAAGAGAACTATTTCACCTACACAGTGGTATATACATCTCTAAACCTTCTTCTCATAACTCAGAAGAGAGAACTTTCGTGACTTCTTTGGAAATATAACAGAAGGAAGAAACTGTTGGGCAAGAGTTGACCTATGGAAAAACACATCAGTTTTAGAGCTCTGTCTGCATAAGGAGGTCTGACCTGTTGGGAACATTTGTAACTTTGTATAACATGGATGAAGGTTTACAATTTAAACTTCTCAGGAATGCATTATGTTCTTAACCAGATTTTATATTTATTTGGTGTCTAGTGAACCCCTGTGTTTGTTTTGATTTTATTTCAGTTCTGATGTTACTGACTTTCTTGCATACTTTTAATTTCATTTCTAATTAATACAGAAGCATCAGAGAAGTGATATGATGATTTATTTACATATAGATTCTTTCAATATTTGAACAGATAGAATTTAAAGATAAAGTCGAAATACAATTTTAATAAAATATTTTTATTGTTTCTTTCATCTGTCCAGTGGCTGCAACAGAGTGAAAAGATATGTCATATGAAACACATTTCGCAGCGATATTACAATTTTAAGCTATTCCATGATTCAGAGAGCAAATTTCAGAACATAGTTTCTTCATGGAAGGAAATTCAGACCTTTTTCTTGGTATTTTAATAATTACATACTAAAAATACATTATTTGTGCCTTAGTAATCAACCATCCTGGGGGTCACAATAAAGATAAAAAGGAAGGAATTGAAATCCAGTAAAATAGTCAATGAAGACACCATAGCTAGCCTTGAACAAATGTTTTGGGAGATAATTAAATAAGGTAATAGCAGCACATCTTGAAAGGTGACTTCTAAAATAATCATGTCTCTATTATTGGTCATTTATTTCGAGCACTTGCATTTTAATTAGTTTTTCTTTGGTAGACTTTACACAGAATTGTTTACATTGGCTTAAATGCAGTCTTTAGTTAATAATGGCAAGATCCTTCTGTACACCACCGAAAGAGATATGTAACTAACCTAGTACTCTGACACATAAATGAGATTTAATGAAAAGTCAATAAGCCTTGTAATTTCTGTAGTATGTACATGGATAGAAGCCAATTACATAAGACCATTATGAGGGAAGTATCAGTCAAATGTAGGCATGCACTTAGGTAGCATCTGTCATTACATAGATTTCTGTTAACTCCCATATTAAAGAATTGAGAACTCAGAAACTTACAGGGTCAAATCCAGAAATGCAGGTGCTCCATCTACTGCAGATGTTCTGCCCCGTGGACATAGTACAAAGAACACATAGAGATAATTTAAAGTTCCTTTAAGCATATCAGCCAGTCTTCTTCTCTAGAGAAGCTCGTATTTTTTGCAATCCAGCCCATAAATCTGTATCTGATAGTTCATAGCATCTCCTTAAATATTCTCTCTCTCTATTTCTCTTTTTTTTTTTTTTGTCTCTGAATGTGCAACTGGATGCTCAGCAAATATGAAATTATTCTGTATGAAAAATCTCTTCAGTACTTATCACTGTAGACATCCAGGCTTCTTGTGTCTGTGAGCAGTTTGGTCTAATGGTTGGTGACCCTGCTCGTGGCAGGGGGGGTTGAAGCTAGATGATCATTATGGTCCTTTTCAATCCAGGTCACTCTATGATTCATTCTACAATTGAATCCTTTGTCTTCTCTGAATTAACATTTTCATACCCAATTACATTGCGTGTATAACAAGAGTAGTTGTTACTTATGTTATGCTTTCCATAATTGTTAGAATTATGATATTAAACAGGACTTTAAAGTACAGTTTACTTTCTGAATGAGAGCATTTCTCTAGTGAAAAAATAAATGTTTTGGTCAATTCTCTCTGTAGATTTCCTCTTTGATAAAAGTTCAGTATTATGAGCCTGTTAACATCTGGTACCTCTTTGATCCCTCATACATTTAGATTGGCTCTGAAGCATCTCAGAATATTTTTTTTTCAATTAAGCTTTGAAGTGAGCTTTCAGAGACAACCACTATAGGACTAAACATAAGCCATATGAAATCACACCCCTTCTCCATTTCCCTCTGATTATCTATGCCAAGTAGCATCAAGTCAAGATCTATGGTTTGGCTAGTTCTTAATCCATTTAATATGTTGAATAGTGACAAGATCATAAGGATCACATTTGCTTGGCAATGAATGAAATTCCTTACTGAACTAAAAATGTATGACATTTCATACATCACCTTTGGAGCCTTATCAAAAAAATGATATGAAATCTGTTGTGAATATTTGCTGGAATAAATTATATGGCTTTAATCTTTTTCTAACAAGAGAATATATAATGTAGTTTTGTTGTTTTTTTTTTTTGTTTGTTTTGCTCAGAGCTCATATCTTATTGGCAGATATATGTTACGCTGCTTCTTTTTTAAAAGTGTTAACCCAACATTAGCTTTTGTTTTGTTCTCTGATTTCGCTAGCTAAAAATCTGTGGTAATGAGTCAATGTGCTCCTCAGTTAGTTTTCTAAGAATTCTTTTAAGTAGGTTACGGAAAGTACTGGTATTGAAAATAATGTTAGTAGCCACTGTTAAGGTCCCCCTTAGGTACTAGTAGGATATTAATTATTTCTTCATTGTCATTGGTGTATGTCTATTTTATTCTAAGATTTTTCTATAATACAGAACAATGAAAGTTATGAAAGATACAAAGGTTTTCCGTCGTAATACTGGAATTGTATATGTTTATAAAGTAATAGACTGTTTTGATCCCTTATGCTTGTTCAGTAGAAAACACAAATGGAAAAAAAATCATACTTTCATTTACTGAATATTTACTTTTACTTCAAAGCACAATGTTTTGTCACTTTATAATTTTCTAATCAAACAAAATGCACTTTTTTGACATTTGAAACATCAAATGAACTTGACAAAATCACAACAGCAATGATGAATTTTAAATCAATTTACTTGAAAATAATAAGTAATATTCAAAAATTGAAAAATTTCCTACTCCCACTGCTAACTGAGATGATTTCAAAATGATTTTGAAAACATTTTTCTTTACTACATATTATTATATGTATATATACAGTATAAGCATATGTATTGCAAAAAACATGTCAGCCCAAGTATGATTTTAAATTTAAGGTAAAGACTTTTAGTTTTGAAAAATATGTAGTACAAGTTTTAAAAAATCCAAAGCAGTGTGAATCTCCAAAATGTTGAATTTTCTTATGATAACATTGAGAATTTAGTGTAATTTTCTTAGCAGAGTTTGCTTTGAAGTAAATCTTTGATAGTTTCAAAACACAAAAAGATTCTTTTTGTGCATAGAGACAGTTTCAGCTAGTTCTTATCAAAATAAAATGTTTTATTCTAATCTCTTAAGACTAAGTTTAATTCTATACCATTTGTTAGAAAATGATTTAGCACTTCGAGATTACTTGAGAATATTCTTTCCACTTTTAAATTATTATGTTTTCATCCTTAAAAATAAATAAATAAATAAATAAATAAATAAATAAATAAATAAATAAATAAATAAATAATATAAAATCTGACAGACCTTTATAACTTGAAAACCCTTTTCTTTTTTGATGTTAATGTCTTGGTAGGAATTAGTACCTTTGCTTTACAAAAGAGGGTCATCAGCTATTGCTTTATCTCCTAGATGTTTAAAACAATTTGACAAAGTTTTTTGTGTTCTGGAAATTATTGAAGAAACCATAAGCTATGCCACCTCCTTCACACTATGTAAGATCAATGACGCTTCATAGTGCCAGCCAAGCGATTTCACTGAATGGCAGGTGACAACACTTGAATAACAATGAATATCTTGGCAAATACACAGTAATGAAAAACGTGGCAAAACTCTAAATCACTACCTTTGTATGCAATGAGATTAGTTAGGCATGTGCTGTGAATACCTTGTGTCAAGAAAGTTTACCTAAGATTAAATCGTAGTTCAGTTGACTTTGCTGAATAGTAAGTAATTAAGTTGGTTATCATCAAATATCCTGGCTCAGTTGGTTATATGATACTGTAAATAGGGTGTGTGAGTTTGGTATATGATATTGTGTATATGAGATGTGTTTTCTTCTCTATGTAAAAACTCTCATGTAATGAACTAGAATGTGTTAATTCCCAGGCATTAATAATCCCTTTCAAATAAATACAGAGGAAAAAGAAAAAAAAAAAAAAACAAAAAAACAACAACAACAAAAAAAAAAAAAACAAAACAGTTTTTCCGAAGTCCTCAGTGTTCCTTTCAAATCTAATTCAGCATATGCTGTAACAATTCCAGAAGTATAATCTGATTCAAAAAAATGACATTACAGCTGCTTTAATGTATACATAACTACTGAAACAGTAGGTGGATCTCTTTATGCCACACAATACAATCTAGAGAACTAATCTGTAAGGAAGTTCTGAAGTAGTTGTTTCAGTTCGGACAAAAGTTAGTTATCTCTGTTTTTTTATGGTTTGTATGACTGACTGTTCACAAATTGTAAATGAGTTTAAGTAAAAATAGATTCACTGACAAATATATATGGAATTTGATTGATTTAGCCTAAAGACAGGAAAAAAATATATATTAAAAAAAATCTGACATTAACTAGTTAGATAAGTAGTTAAAAATTAGTTTCTAGGAATTAGGAAAGACAGGTTTGTGTCTCTCATCTAGTCTGTTTAAGAAAATGCATTTGAATCAGGGTTTCCCATATCTTAATTGAAGAGACTTATCTTTGTTTTTAAATTGTTTATTTATTTATTTATTTATTTCCTCCAAGTATGTCCACGCTGTGAAGTAGATCTTGTAGGTTAGCATTCATTTGTCTGTAAGAAGGCAATATATATATATATACATATATACATATATATATATTGGAACCTTCCTGTATGTGTCAATTGATGTGCTTAAGCTACTTCCATAGTCCATGGATATAAAAAAAATTTAAGTGTTCTGTGAAACACTATGGGATATTAAAAAAAAAAAAAAAAATCCATATACAGAGAGTAAGTATCAGCTCAGGATTTGGGACAGCCTATGTACTTTTGGACTGATAATGAAAATATAAAGCACACAACTTTTAGATATTCACAACATCTAAAACAATTCTGTAAGCAATATGCTGTTGCCTGAAGATAGCATTATAACACATGATATAACACATGATATATAATACCGTGTGCCCTGGTGGTGCAGTGGTAGAAGTGCCGCTTGCAACACCGAAGACCAGGGTTCGAATCCCCCCTGTGGCACAAGTGGTAGAAGTGCTGCTCTGCTACACAGAAGGCTTGAATCCCAGGAGTTGGACTCGTTGATCTCTAAGGTCCCTTCCAACTCGCACGATACTGTGATACTGTGATATGCCCAAGAGTAACTAAGACATGTACTAATCTGGACTTGTAAAAAATCTGTGTCCTTCTGGACCAATGCTAGAAGAAAGTAAATGTGACCCAGGAAAAGAGTTAGAAACTAAGGAATATATATAGAGCAATTTTCTCTGCACTGATATCACTGAAACATTTTACAAACAAGCAATCCAGTCGAGAGGGATGTGTCCCTGCCTATAGCAGGGGGATAAAACTAGATGATCTTAAAAATCCCTTCCAACCCAAACAAGTCATGGCTAGTTACTAGCACTGGTAATATCACATTGCAGGGTTAGAATCATAGAATTACTCAGGTTGGAAAAGACCTCAAAGATCATCAAGTCCAACTGCAGCCTAACCATAGTACCCTACCTCTAACAACCCCCTGATAAATCATATCTCTGAGCACCGCATCCAAAAGTCTCTTAAACACATCCAGGGACGGTGACTTGGCCACCTCCCTGGGAAGCCTATTCCAGAACTTAACTACTCTTTCTGTAAAGAAGTGTTTCCTAACGTCCAACCTAAACTTACCTTGGCGCAACTTGAGGCCATTTCCCCTCATCCTGTCACCTGTCACCAGTGAGAAGAGTCATGCCCTGGTCTCATTGTAAGCACCCTAATGTTTTAGTTTCAGTTGGGACGGAATTATTTTCCCTAGAGTGTCTGGTATGATTGTATTTTTTGATCTAGGAGAAAAACAATGCTGACAACACACTGATATTTATAGTTACTACTAAACAGTGTTGTACGGAGCCAAGGCCATTCTAGTTTTCTCAGCAAAGGCCTGGTAGGGGTACTCAACAAGCTGGAAGGGAACAGGATTGACAATCAACTATCTTAAACTGGCTAATTCACCAGTACTTCTTATAATGAAGAAGAACAAAGAACTGATTATCTACCATTTTGTGAAGTCTATATAGTAGCACTGTCAGCTGAAGAGGCTGAAGTAATAAATCTGTTGAATCTTGTATAGTGAGCAAAAAGTAAATCACTCATATAAAATTCATGAAGACTCTCAAATAGTCCTAGTGTACTAAACTAAACATGTCAGGTACTAACCCCACTGTGAAAAATCAACACTCTTCATGAGCAGATATCTAAAAATATTTATATTATATTACTTTTACTTCACTTTAGCAAAACACAAAAGTTGTGGTGTTGTGGTGTTGTTTAATGAATATTTTTCCATTTAACGTTGTTGTGTGGTTTTTTGCAAGTTTGCTCTCCTAAGTAATCCCACCACACTTTACTGAGACAGAAAATAAAATTATATTTGTGCAGAGTTATAAGTCAAATCTAAAAAACAAAACAACAACAAAAACCAACAACAACCTTAAAAAAAAAAAAAAAAAAAAAAAAAAAAGGTGAACAACTGAAAACATAGAAACATAGAAAATGTCACAAGATTAGTTGTACTACTTCTTGGTGGAGTAATCATTTGATTTCTATTTGTGTACACTTATTTGCTCCCTGGATGAGTTACAAATGATGCCTGAGCATTCTTCTGCTCCCCTCTAAGTTCTCTACTATGCAAATGTCCTGATATATACAAATTTTCCTCCTACTGAAATTTAAGAATTTGAAATTCAGCAGAGTTTTTTAACTCTTAAATAACTCTTAAACTCTTAAAAAACTAAGTTTTTTAACTTTTCTTTTTTTTTTTTTTTTTTTTTTTTTGTATGTTTTTTTGTCCAAAAACATGGACAAGGAACCAGGTATCTCTATAAATTGCAGTTCTCTGGTTTAATCTGGTGATATGCATTCAAGAAGACAGTAGGTAAGAAAATGTGTACAATATAAGCATGTTCTAAAGGTTTGCTTGTTTTTAAACATCTGCTGTATAGGACAGAGAAGTTTGGCATTTCTGTGGATTTAAGAAGTTCTTAATGCTTTAGATTTGAAATAGTTTGCACAAAAGTGAACTGATTAGCTAATTCCTCCCTTTAATATCATTAAAATTGTATTACATCAGAAAAAAAGAGACCCATCTAGTATCTGACAGACATCAGTAGTGGAAAAAAACACCAGTGGAAAATCCATGAGAATGAGTTACAAGAATGTGATAAACATTTTCTCAAAGCCTACAAAGTTTTATGCTGCAAAGACTATCTGTACAGGAGGAAATATCTTTCATGAGATTTTCCTTGAATGATACTATTTAAATCAAAACTATTTCCCAATTCAACATTTAATGAACAAAAGAAAAGTAAATTAATGCCGTGTATGTGTACAAATTGAATAAAGCTTTTCTTTTTGTGTATTTACATGAAACGGGTCATTTTTGTGGTTTGAATCACTAGATAAGGAGAAAAGTATAAAAAAATCCGATCAGTGGCTGTTCATTCAGATCTTTTTTTCAGCAACAAAATATCATGGGCAAGTACGAATCATTCAAGTTCAGCATCCATGGCGCTCACGAATGACATTAAGTTTAAATTGCAGTGCTTCATGATAGCAAAGTAAGACTTCTGTAAGCAGAAGTCTTTTTCCATAAGGAAAAAGCAAGTACCAAGTTCACAGCCCTTCTCAATACGTCTTGGAGGAGTCATGCTAAAGCCTTGCAACAGTAACTTAACATAAATTGAGAATTCTATATTAATCTCATTTTTCAATGTCAGATAAACTATTAAAACAAAAGGCTATTATTTTTCATGGTGTGCATGATTTACTTATATGCTAAATATTTTTATTGTTAGGGTTTTTTTAATGTATTTTTTATTTTAATGAATCTAAACAATTCTTTTAATAGAAAATCTACAATTCAATTTTTTCATCTTTTTTCATCTTTTTTCATCTTTTTTCATCTTTTTTTTTTTTTTTTTTTCCCACTTTAGGATAGATTTTATCAACATGCAAATCAATAATTCAGAACTTGAGGGAGACTGCAATGAAGATTTGATAAGCTTAGAAAGGTAAGGTAGCTTCTAGATAGGGGCAGCTTTTTCTCAGCTTCCAGATCCTGTGAATATTATAATAACTTGAAAAAGCACTTTTAAAGATTCATAATGTTTGCTACTGCTTTTTTATATCACACACTTTTTTTTTTTCTTTTTCTATGAACCTACATTTATTTTTGAGATCTTCCCTCTGTTTGAGACAGTGTATTCATTTTGAGTCAGAATATTAAAAATAGATACGAACAGCTATTCACCAGGCATTTCAAATAGACAGATGATTGCAGAATCAAATGGGTGTGACAAGAACTTTTGACAATGGTTTGTACACTGGATTAAAGGTTCTTAGAAATCAGCATATAGCTAAACTGATAACATCTGATTCTTATCTCCTAAAGGAATGGTGTCAGTAATTGTTGACAAAACACAATTGTTTAGTATCAGGCAAATGAACTGCCATTATGAAAGGTCAATCTTATTGTGGAATATATTGTTTTAAATTTTCTCTTTTCCAGAGTAATTATTCTCTTTACCCTCGAAAGTCTAACCATGGTGGATTTCGTAGAATTATCACAGAATCACAGAATCACAGAATGACCTGGATTGGAAGGGACCTCAAGGATCATGAAGTTCCAACCCCCCTGCCTAGCAGGGCCACCAAACTTCCAGATTTGCTAGATCAGGTTGCCCAGGGCCCCATCCAACATGGCCTTGAACACCTCCAAGGACGGGGCAACCGCAACCTCACTGGGCAGCCTCTTCCAGGACCTCACCACTCTCCTAGTAAAGAACTTCCCCCTAACATCCAACCTAAATCTACCCTCTTTCAACTTAAATCCATTTCCCCTTGTCCTGGTATTATCAGCCCTTTCAAAGAGTTTGCTCCCCTCCTGGATATAGGTTCCCTTCAGGTACTGAAAGGCTGCAGTGAGGTCACCCCGCAGCCTTCTTTTCTCCAGGATGAACAAACCCAGCTCCCTCAGCCTGTCTTCATAGGGGAGGTGCTCCAATCCCCTTATCATCTTCGTTGCTCTCCTCTGGACCCTTTCCAAAATCTCTGTGTCCTTCTTGTACTGAGGGCTCCATACCTGGACACAGTACTCCAGATGGGGCCTCACAAGAGCAGAGTAAAGAGGGAGAATCACTTCCCTGTCCCTGCTGGCCACCCCTCTCCTGATGGAGCCCAGGATACCATTTACCTTCTGAGCTGCAAGAGCACACTGCTGGCTCAAGTTAAGTTTATTGTCCATCAGTACCCCCAGGTCCTTCTCTGCTGAGCTGCTCTCAAGGATCACTCCTCCCAGTCTGTACAGATGCCTGGGGTTCTTCCAGCCCAATCAGAATTACTCAGGTTGGAAAAGACCTCAAAGATCATCAAGTCCAACTGCAGCCTACCCAGAGTATCCTAACTCTAACATCTCCTGCTAAATCATATCTCTGAGCACCGCATCCAAAAGGCTCTTAAACACAACCAGGCACATTGACTTGACCACCTCCCTGGGGAGCCTATTCCAGTGTTTAACTACCCTTTCTGTAAAGAAGTGTTTCCTAACATGCAACCTAAACTTACCTTGGCACAACTTGAGGCCATTTCCCCTTGTCCTGTCACCTGTCACAGTGAGAAAAGACCAACCCCACTCTTGCTGTAAGCACCTTTCAGATACTGGAAGAGAGCAGTAAGGTCTCCCCTCAGTCTCCTTTTCCCCAGACTAAACAGCCCCAGCTCCCTCAGTCTCTCCTCATAGGGCTGATTTTCCAAGCCCTTCACCAGCCCTTGCCCTTTTCTGGACCTGTTCCAGCACCTCCATGTCCTTTTTGTACTGAGGTGCCCAAAACTGAACACAGTACTTGAGATGAAGCCTCAACAATGCTGAATACTGGGGCTGGATGACTTCCCTAGTCCTGCTAACCACACCATTCCTGATACAAGCCAGGATGCCACTGGCCTTCTTGGACACCTGGTCACACTGCTGGCTCATATTCATCTGACTGTCCATCAACACACCATTTACCTAAACATGTGTCATGCTAAATGTAATGGAATATCCAAAATGTTTGTAGAGGCCTGGAAGAAGATATTTTTATGACCACTGAGAGAGATTTCTGGAAAACTGTTCAAACTTCTGGCATCAACTCTTAAACTATGATAACTGAATCTTCACTTATAAGAAGGAATTCAGCTCTCAATTATATGTACATGGTTTAGTGTAAAATTTCTGAGATCCTAAAACAGTCATGGAAGGTAAACTCTAGCAAAAACTGGATAACTTCATTTAGTTGGTCTACAGAATCATACAAAACCACCGCATCAAAGATAGGAGATTTAAAACATTTACATTATGTTTCCAGAGACTATATATATATATATATATATTGTCCATAATAAACTCTCTTTGCCATTCTTATGCCTTTAGACTTCATTTGACTCAGAGAATTTCCACCCCCATATAATCACTTCCCCCTACCGCATACATATGATCTAGATTTTGAGATATTCTCCCCCAGGAATAAAATCAGAACAAAGGCCTGTTTTGTTTTGTCTTTATTTATTTATTTATTTTCATTTCTGTTTACAAAATACTTTTTCAGTGGATAGTTACACTGCAGTGATTGGAAGATTTAAATATTTGGTGTCATTGTTTAAATCATTATTTCAAAAAGCAAACAAACCAAAACAAAAACATATCTCCTGTCAGTTCTTAAAGAAGTGGTATGAACTGGTGAGGTTACCATGCAAAAAAATCATTTGAAAAACAGCACATTTGCTGCTGTTTTGTGATGCAAATTGCACAACAAAGCTACTTCCTCAAGTCCTTTCTTCTGAGCAGCTGTTCCACAAAATGATGTGGCAAATGCTGCATACAGATACAGATAATCTCCATGCAATACACTGGATTAGCAAGCAGTTTTTTCTGCATTAATGTAATGTGGCTGAGTGGTAGGCCTCGGGACTTTCAGTTACATTAAATGAAAAGCAAAGAGGAACAAGCTTGTCCAAGTGAAAAAGTGAAAAGACATTAAGACTTTCTGTTTGTTCTTTCAATCTTTCACAACATTCTGACTGAAAACAAGTGTGAAAAACAGAGACAGTGAGCATCTGAAAGAAGAGAAATAGCAAAAGAAGGAATTACAAAATATTTTTGAATCACATTTTATCTCAGTGCAACTTTGTTCTTTCCGTGTTTGTCTTTTCATCTGTATCAAAAGTAAGAAAAGAATTCTGCCATTACAAAGGGAAAACAAAACAACAAAGATCTTCCCCCAGGTTGCTGTAAAAATAACTGCTGTAATTCAAACTTCTGTTTAACACTCATGTAAATACCTTATGCAGCATGAATCAAGCATGAACAGTTCTAGAAAAGACCCTGTCAATTTTAAAGTAACCTGTGTTTCACACAGGTATTAAGAGAAGGTCTATCACATGCAGCGATGTGCAAATTCCTTGCAAAGGGTAAAAACTTAATGGGCACATTCTAAAATTATTGTCACTATGCATGAAGATAAATTTAGCTTTAAGATTATGAGTTCATCAGAGAAAATAATATTAACTCTAATAATATTATGTCTAACAGTAGAATCAAAAACTGAAACTTGATGCACCAAACAGTCACTATATGTATTACAGAATACATGAATTCACAGACTGAGAAACATCTATTCAAACAATAATTAGAAATTAAAATGTCTGAAGATGGCAAAAATACTGTTCTCAACTTTGGAATTTAGTTTACACTGAAGTGTAATTTGCTACACTATTGTTTGTGTCAAATGTTGGAGGATATTAACAAAGATTTGATGGGAATTTTGGAAAGACTGACAGTGTATTTTGCACAGCAATGAAGAGAACTGCTGACATTTGCCTGTTTGAATTCCTGTTATGTGATTGGTATTTGGATTTTACTGTAGTTATTTACTATGTATAACACGTTTGTGTAACTATATTTATTGAAGTGCCATTTTATTACTTAAAGTGAAATATGGAAATAAATAAAATAATCTATCCTTTCAAATTAGAAAAATATTATTTTCTAAAAGTAAAGAATTGAATGACTTTAAAAATGTTATAAAAGATGAAAGCTGGGTAAAGGACTCTACATATATCCCTTTGTTGGAGGCAGTTCTGTTGCTAAGCAACAAAACCCAGAATGTGTTATGTTCATAAAACACTGATTAATTAATGTACTTCATAGATAATGAACAAAGCTATAAGTTGTAGTTGCAAGGTTATATCGAAAAAACAGGTGAAAAATTTCAGGCTGCAACTTTACTATTCACTCTAAATTGGAGCCTGTGAACAAATTTCCATTTCTTCTAGTAAGAATTTAAAAGCTATATAGTGCTGTAAATTTCAATCTAAGTATATGTATGTTGAGTATCCAATACTGTGAAGGCTTACTATCTTGTTGTGAAAGAGAAATCAAGCTTATGTGAGTTACGAGAAATCAACTGTTGCTAAGAATCTAGTAAAAATATAATTCCTGATTTTTATTACAAATCAAATAAGAAAACAGAACAAAATTTGTGGTTTTATACATCTGTTTCACACTCTGGTCCTGAGCAAAGCTGAATGCTGGAGTACAGATGGTGAATGAATTATATCGTCATGAATTTGGCTAATTTTATAAACACAGTAGAAATTTCAAATACTCAGGAGCAACTTAAATCAAGTCAGGCCACCAAAACTGGAAAACACAAAATAGATGCCTTGAACACAGGCTTTTCTGTAGAAAACATAAATATTCAGTCTAGTTATGATATCTAGAAATAGATTACCGCTGGGAATGGTAGGTAAGATATATTGCTCATCATACAAAAAAAGAAAAAGATTGATCAACTATAATAAGGGTCTATAAAGTCAGCACTGTGCAATGCTCTGATCTGAATTTAAAAAGAAATTGTAAAATTTGTCCCTTTTCAGAGAATTTTCAGACAACTATGTAACTGTGCCAAGGTATCTTCATAATACCCACTGAATCTTTCCATTAATTTCAGCAGACATTGATTTAAACACTTTTTTTTTACTAACGCTGTCTCTCTCAGAACAAAAGTAATCTTACAACAGCTTAGAGTAGAGCATTTACTACAATTTTATATTTATTTGATTGCCATGCCATGTGTAAGTCCTATGAGATTAATTATTTTAATTTGTCATCTATATTTTTAAAGTGCATTTAAGATATGGTGAAGGAAACAATTATTTGTTTCATTCTTTGAAATATGAATTAAAAAAAAAAAAAACAAAAAACAAACAAACAAAAAAAAAAAAAACCAAAACTGAAGTTCAGCTGATAATCATGGCCTATGTGTAAAACCAAGTTTGGGTTAATTAGCCACTTAACAAAGCAGTGTTTTTACAATTTTTTTTTCCTTTTTTTTTTTTTTTTTTTTTTTTTTTTTTTTTTTTTTTTTTTTTTTTTTCTTGCTGTAGAAATACAGTTGTTATTGAAATCTGGATATCAGGGCACTGATCTGTGAATCTATGATAGAATCAAGCTAACATAATACAGTAAGTGAGTTCGTGATGAGCGCTGAAACCATGCTATTTCTTCATTGACCATCAATCAGAAAAACAATCCTTTAATGCAATTGTATTGTACCTGATATTGGAGTGTGGGTCTGGATTATGAAGCTTTCTTACCTTTCTCCACATCCACTAAAATACTGAATTTCCTACTAGATAGAGTTAATTTGTTGGAAGATGTATAAGCTTTCCAGAAATTTTCTGTTTTATGCAGTGGTCTCTAACATTCATGGAAGTAGGCTAATGTTGTATACTTGTCAAATTTATAGGAGTAGACTCCCTTAGGTGATTGGTATTTGATAAGTAATCGTATCAAGCTTTAAGAGGCACCTGTAAGACTCATTAACTTAAATGTCTGAAAATCAATTGCTGTATATAATCCACTATGCCGATGCTATTTTCATTTCATATGAATTATTTTCACTTTTTCAAATCTGAAATAACAGATCTTTCTTATGAGAAAAGAGAGGCTTTGCAGACACTTGGAGTTGCACTTTTCCCACTGCACAAACAGTCTGAATAAGGTCCAACAACTTAAAACCTAACTAAAGCTACAATATCAGTTGAATTGACTATTTCTAACTCACTGGAACATTGTTTACTGTGTCCTTGAGAGTCTTGGGAGCTGGAGTATGGTGAGAGCAGGTTGTGAAGGCAGGCTGTGCATGGAAGGCAAACATGGGATAAGTAAAAGTTCCATTCCTGTTCACTGGAATCTGCACCTAGTGGCATTGTCTTTTGGAAATTGCCTTGTGCTCTTCAGTTCTGCAGTCTTTACTCCTCCTGAGTTTCACTTAGCTTTGAAGAAAGGCTCCTGGGTACCAATGAGACAACTCAAAATGCTAATATTATTCAGGCTGAGTAAGGACTACAGAATCAAACATACAGGAACAAGTCCTGAAAGATGTGCTGTTAAACTAATTAGAACTGTAATCCTTTCCACGATTCCCATGTGAAAATGAAGGTCTAATAACATTCATTTTCATCATGTTGACTTGATGAGCCAGTGACAAATAAGGTAGGAAAGATATGATTGAAAAAAAAAAAAAAAAAAAAAAAGGAAAAAAAAAAAAAAAGAAAGAAAGAAAAGAAAAAAGGAGAACTAAAGATAACGCTTGCACACAATGTTATATTTTGTCCTGAAGAATTTGAAATGAAGGACATGGTTGGCTGAACGAAACAGTGTGCTCTCAATACAGTTTTAATAAATCTTGCTGCTTTGTAAACATCATTTGTGAAGTGAAAAATATGAAAAATAAACTGCAGATAGAGTAATTATTCCTTTCTGGGGTATATCTCCTTACTGGTTCTGTTTTTTGTTTTTTGTTTTTTTTTCCCTTAATTTATCTGATACACCATGGTGTATACTCATGAATATAATGTAGCAATTAAATAATTAATTAATAATTACTCATTCTTCTTGTCTTTTTAAATAACGTTGACCTCATTTTGTTAGTAACTTTAGCATATTGAATTGTGTTGCATATTTGTTAATATTTCATTAACTGAAACAGTAGGAAAATGTACATGTTTCATAGAGATGGAACAAGGAATATCACTAGTTCTGACAGTGATATTTTACAAGACATTGCCTAACTTTTGATAATAACATTTCTGTTTGTAAATATATGCTTATAAGTTATATTTTTTTTCAGATCTTTAAAAATCCTTCAGAAACAGGTCCCAAATACACGGATCTGTTCTGTGGAAATAGGCAGTATGAAGATCTTGATCTGAATGTTTGAAAGCTTCTAGTTTTCTAATTTCTAATTTCTAAGTTTTAATTCTTCAAAGGAAGCAATAGAAATGGACTAGAATATAAGTTTATGGCAGCACAGACCATGAAAGCTAACAATACTGATTTTGTACATTAGCAATATAACTTTTCCTGCATTTTGATTAAATTTGTGAGAACGCAAATCTTGTGTTTTTTTTTGTTTTTGTTTTTGTTTGTTTTATATATTATATATAATATTATATATTATATAAAATATAATAATACAATTATATATATATAATTATTATTTACTTCTCTATTTATTTATTTACAAATGTAACTTCTTTCAATAAATCAGTGAATGATTTGTGGATGTTTTGTTATATGAACCAAGTAGAGTCTGAGAAAGGAAAAACAATATGTTAAAATAAATTTGTTCTGAAGAAGAAATGCTTTGATACTAGAAACAAGCAGCACAGCAGGAGCTTAAACAAACGAAAACAACCTTGGTGTTTGCTATTCTTCTCTGGTGACAGCTTTGTGGAGGGCATCTAGCTGTTAGAGAGCAATTTAAGAGAAGGATCTGGCAGCATGTAGTATCATGGTATCACAACAAAGGAAGAAAATGAGATCTTTGTTCTTTTTTCCTCCCCTGAAATCCAGACTGACAATCTCCACTTTCTGTGTGGAGTGTATTTATTTGTGTGCATGTCTGTATATGTTGTTTTAGCAATCCTATACACTAAACTCACACTCAAGGGATTCTTCAGATGTTCTAGAATGCTCTGTATTGTTTTGGTTTTCCAAAGTCACTCAATAAAGAAGTGGTAGTTGGAAAGACTGAAATGGAAAGACATTCCCCAGTGAGGGAAAGTAGCTTCAGAGGCAGAGATACAATGTTCCTTCTTTTTCCCCTCTGGCAAGAAACAGTAGAGAACTCCAGGGAAATGCTGAAAATGTGGACATACTTCTCACAGGAAAGCAAATAACTTTCTCCCATTTTGCATCACTCATTTGCTTGACAACAACTATTGTTCCCCTTCATGTGTTGCCCATCTTCCCTCTGCACAGGGATGTAATGCAATCCTTGCAAGAAGCAGCACTGTTTATGAAGTAGGAGAAAATTTCTTCTCACTACACAGGTTTTCACATAGTAACTTTGCAAAATTTTTGCCACCAGGGACCTCTAAGGTAATGCAATGCAGCACTGAATTCTATTCTCCCTTGCTATCTCACCTTCAATAATAGTATAGCTAAGCTAGTTGCTGCCTCAACTTTTTTGTTTTGTTCACTTCTTTTCTTCCTTGACTTCCTTCCTGGACAAATACATATATCCTGCAGTAACAGATTCCCTTCTTTCCCTCTTCTGTGTCATGGCTTTAAAAAGGAATGTCATCTGAAACACATAGGTTGCTACTTCTGTATAAATAAATAAATACTTTTAAAACAGTGCTTTGTTGAAATTCATGACATAAGGAAATTTCTTCTGTGATGCTGATGATTTCAGTCTTATTGATGTTGCCAGAACTTTGAGGTATTCCTTGAATTCGTTATAGATACCAGTTACATAACTAATTCTAACAATCTCCTTTCATATATCTTTTTAACAAGAGTTATGTCCTGCTCCTTTTTGTTCTTAATTTTGCTAAATGAAAAAAAGTTAACATCAGAAAAAATGCAGAGGAAGAACATAGGTCATCTCCAAAACTAAAGGAAGACATTAAAGCTTCCCTTCCATTTCAGTGACTTTGGGATGATGCTTTTACAGGGATAGCAGGAGCCTTTAAAGACAGGTGTTGGCAGCAGGGGAGTTACTGAGCTCCTCTGTGAGGAGTGGCTGGAGTTACCCCATGTCAGGCACAGCCAGGTCTAGGCAGCTCCAATGGCCCCACTGCAAAGAAACCAAGAGGGAAGCTGAGCTTGGGAAGAAGGGTGGAGGTGCTTGGTTTGGTTTTGGTTTTCATAAAATCATAGAAACATAGAATGACCTGGGTTGAAAAGGACCATAATTATCATCTTGTTTCAACACCCTGCCACAAGCAGGGTTGCCAATCACTAGACCAGGTCTTAAATGCCTCCAGGGATGGGGCATCCACAATCTCCCTGGGCAATCTGTTCTGGCGCTTCACCACCAGGGTGGTGAAGTTTCCTACCACTGGTGGAGGTTTGTTTCCTACCACTCTGTTAATTAGCAGTAAATTCAACTAATCTTCCCCAGGATGAATCTGTTTTGCCCATGAATGTAATTGGTGTGCAGTTTTCCTGTTCTTATCTCAACACACAAGTGGATTCTCATATTTTCTTCTTCTGACTTACCCAGGAGGGAGAGAAGGTGGTACGCTGGGCACCTGGCAGCCAGCCAAAATTAAAGCAACAAAATTAGTCTGTCTTCCCCAAAATAATTAGAAACATTAATATGGAAGTAGAATATTCAAACTCTGTCTCTGGGAAGAAGAAAATATAGGAGAAGGTCTTAGTGAATGTTGTGATGTGTTGTAGATGCTAATGAGGCTGAACCTTGTAGTATTTGGATGGGGGGAGATGTTGTAGGCATGTAGGCAGTAGCGGGGCTTTTCGGGATGTGATGGTGATAATAACCCAGCCTCTTCCGTCCCCTATCTTGTGATGTACCTTGGGCACGCATTTCAAACGTGCACCCTAGGGGGCGTAGACGAAGTAATTAAGGTATATAAGGTGTTGATTACTCCTAATAAATGCCATTTTGCCACCTTTCTTGATGAGTCACGGTGGTCTTCTTGTCCCTAGCGGGGGTTTCGCTAGAACCTGGGCAAGGGGGGTTTGAACTATAATTGCACATGGCGACAGTGATGTCACTGTAAAATACATTAAAAAGAATACATTAAAATACATTTTAAGCACTGACGCATTTCTTTTCACAGAATCACAGAACAGCAAGTGTTTTGAGGAACTTCAAGAGATCATAGAGTAGATAGATCATCAAGTCCAACTCCCCGGCTAAAGCAGGTACCATGTAATACGTAGAAAAAATATGTGTCTATAGAAGAAGACTCCACAACCTCTCTGGGCAGCTGCCACCTTTTGCATAAGGAAGTTCTACATGTTTTTATGGAGCTTTCTATGTTCAAGCTTTAGGCCATCGTTCCTTGTTATACCATTACACATCACTGAGAAAAGCTTGGCCTTATCCATTTGCTTCCCATCTCCCTTTAGATATGTATAGACATTAATATGATCCCCCAACAGACTTCTTTTCCTCAGGCCAAACAGATACAGGTTCTACAGATACAGGTTCTTTTTAAAGCTCCCCATTCCTTGATCTCCAAACATTTATTTCTTAGTCAAGTTTTTTTTTTTTTTGTTTTTTTTTTTTGAAATTACTTCTTAATGCTGATATCTCTTGCTACAGAATATCCACCTGAAAAATTTTTGATCATGTCATGATTTTTCTCAGAACTCTTGATATGACTGGTGAAATTAAAAGTAAAAAGGCACTAGCTTTATTATTATTATTATTTTTAAGCCTCCATACAATAATTTGTGATGCACACCCTCACAAACACTAAAAACAAAACTAAAGAAATCTTTAAAATATCATGTGAAATTCCTAATACTGTTAGAACTGATGAACAGGTCTATGTTTTATTGGTATATATGTATTTATACTCAGATAGGTATTTACCTCTTGATGCTGCAATTATCAGGCCTGTTTTTAGACACCATTAATAGTTTAATAATATTTGTTATATAGCAGCTATATTTTTTGTTTATGACAGTCTTGCTGATTGATGGAAATTGTTTAAATCAAGTATGACTATTAGATTTTTTGAGCCTATTTTTGGGACTTTTTTTTTTTTTTTTTTTTTTTTTTTTTTTTTCTCCTCGGATATTTTTCAGCATTTTAAAATACAAAATAATAGTAATAAGTAGAAAAGTAATTGCACTGCTCTGTAAAATAACTGTTGATGATCTACTGAGATTTTAGCAATGTGTCAGAGGCAAGTAAGTTTGTTCACATGCATTTGGTCCTCCTTGGTCAGCTCCAGTGTTTTTGTTCAGTGTAGCAGGAGCAGGATAAAGATACTCATGGGAATACATTTATCTGCTGGAGACAACAAAAAGCCAATTTAGAGATCCTTGCCTGTTTCTATTGCAACAAATACACTGTGTCAGGTGAGAAGAGTAAAGGCACAAACACATGGTGATTCAAGCCTTGTGTAACTTCATGGTTGTGTAACTTTAAATGCCTTCCTTCTTTATTTTCATATTAATGAGCCTTATTAAATGGAGCAGTAGAAGAAATATTTTGTTCTATTTTTGCCTGTGTTTAAGTAATATTTCAATGTAAATAAAATATTCAGAAACAAGACTCCTATGGCATGTTTGTAGATGTTCTTAGAAAAAGAATAAAAAGATGCCCTTATCTGTGAAATGAATTATGGCTCTTGGAAATTTGTTCTTTTTTCTCTTATTCCCTGTCCTCCTTATATTTCATTAGTTGGGAATTTTGTTTTTATACCTTCTCTCCCACATTCTGAGTACTGTGACCACTATACACTAAACAGAAAAGAAAGATACTGTCCTGCAGAACAGTAATTGTGGAAAAAGAAAAATGCATGGGGGAAATGGGGGAGAGAAAATTAATTACTTAATTAATTAAGTAGAATGTCCTGTTGAGGGGAATAGGAAAGCTGTAGCAGACAATCTTTGTAGTTCAATCCAGTCTTATTCTTTCTTTTGAGTTTAACACAGCTTTCTATGTAAAGGATCATTCATGACAGACAGAATTCCTTCACAGACATGCAAATCTTTCCCATTATGAGAAAAGCTGAGTTCTTTTGATTTGTTTGCAGTCTTTTTCTCATATTATTTCTGTGATCATTTGTGGCCTACTCTAATATTTCTCCTGGACAGAAATATGGAATAAGGAAATAAAGGATGCTTGTTGTTAGACAAAACCAAAAGAGAGCAGAAAAAAGCCAAAAACTTTAACTTGAAGGGTTGTTCCAGGTCAGTTTGGCTCTTGTAACATCTTAATTTTGCTTGTTGATGCATTTGACTTACAGTTTATGTTGTTTGAGAAAAAAGTATAAGATTTTCTCCTTCTGGAAATAATTATCTGCATGCAAGGCATTCTCCAACTCTTTCATATAATGAGCTATTGTATGCAAGTCAATAAATACAAGGCACTTAATTTAAACTTAACTGTCAATTTAATATCCTTCAATTATCAGTGATCATTCTATATATCCACAGTATGCACAGTATATATAATGCCTCTTAATTTCTTTCCCTTCCTCTAAAACAAATGTTGCAGATATACCAGGGCTGCCAGATGTAAACTCATCCATCCATAAGGTGGTTTCATTTCAATATCCACAGATACAATTCCAGTGAAAATCAAGGACATCTTGGGCTAACTGCTGCATCAGCCTTTTAATCTGTGCTTTGAACTAGACTGAATGGAGGGTGCTAGATGTCTAAGAAGTGAATGATAATGTAAAAGAAATCAGGAAACAAACAACAAAAGTAGCAAAAACAAAAAGAAAACAAAAAAAAAACAGTTTGGAGTGCTGAACTGATTATTTTTAAATAATTTGAAATAATAATAATAAAATTCTTGAAATTTGTTGTGCCTTGTTTCTCTTTGTTTTGGAGTATGACTTTCTAATTTGTAACACTTGCCTCTTAACTCTGAAGATTTAACTAATGGAATTCACTAGAAAGGCAAGAAATTTATATTATAACAGATATGTCAGAAATGTTACAACATTTAGATTGAGGTAAAGAGTAAGATGATGAGACCTTACAGTTAATAAAAATAAGTTAAAATATACAGGAAATTCTCAAAATATTCAGTATTTCAGCACTGTGATTATATGAAATGGATATTGAGATTTGATATTGAGAGTTACCCATTTCCTACATAGATAGGAAGTTATTTTTTATATCAGTGTTTTGTGTTTGAAATCTATTTTTGTTTTGCTTTTGGAACATCAAACTATTCTAACTTTCTGTCTGTCTTAAAAGCATAGTATTTCTGAACTATGTATTACATGTATTTACTTAACAAGTATCTGTTCTTCTTGGCTTATGGAAATTTAAATTCATTTACTTGTTCTATAAGTGGAATTGGAGAACCAGAGACTCATCACAATGTTGCCCTGTTAGGTCTAATGTCACCTTTCTAAAATAAATATTTAATATTTTCTATATTTGAATTCTTATAGCACAAACGATGACTACCGGTAGTAGTATGATTAAATGTATGGATTTAAGGGACTGGAACTGTTCTTTACATAGGCACAAGTACATTTGAACCACATAATTATGGAGCAATTTTAGGAAGCCAGCTTTCCCTTTATTTGTGATTATACTGAGATCCATGAACACTATATTTTAAGTACTACAACTGGATAGATGGAAAATGTCAGTGACAGTAATCACTTGTGGCTTATAAGTCATAAATGTGTGTGGGTCTGTATTTTCTTTTAACAGTACTGATATAAACCAATTATCTTGAGGTCCAGAAGAAAATATTTTGGCTTTAAAATTCATGATTTAAATTATTGATACCCTTGAAAATTCAATAACTTAATAATATAAGTAATTCATACTGAAATAAAAAATAATAGTAATTAAAAAAAAGCTCATCCTTGAAATGGTGGAGGAGGGGGCAGAAATAAATAAATAAAAATTGGTACATCAAGATGCCAGAATTACATCACTACAGCTCATCTTTATAATTCCTATTAATTATGGAAACAGAATTAGCTCCTCAGACATAATTAGCACTGATCTGAGGAGCTAGGCACATATTAATGGTGAAAATCAAGCTAAAATAACCATGGGACATCAGTAGGTAATTTGAGATTAAATAGCCACTGCAGACAGTTGGAGCCTTGAAGCTGCATGCGAAGTAGCAAAGAAAAAAAGTATAAAAGATAATTCAAAATAATAGTTTATGCATCTGTTTTTAATAAACTTTTATGAAATTTATAACGTTTCTTTTCCTTTTTTTTTTTTTTTTTTTTTTTTTTGTAATGTAATGTTCATGGATATTTTTCATTTCTTTTCCTTTTTCTCTTTCTTTTCCTTTTTCTTTTTCTTTAATTCCTTTCTCTTTCTCTTTTATTATTATTATTATTAATGTTTTTCTTATTATTATTCACCCTTACCTGCTTCTTTCTGTTCAGTGTATTAAAGATGGTGCAACTTTTCTCATCCAGTATAAATCTATCATGTTTTCAACTTTAAGAGAGGTTGCTGTCTATACTCTTGTTCTTTGTTGTTGTTTTTGTTTGTTTGTTTCGGTTTGGTTTTTTGTTTGTTTGTTTCAGAAAGACTACAAATATCCTACAAAAGCACGTGCTTGAGCTGCATTAGTGAACTATCTCTGCCAGCCACTGAGGAGGAATGGGATTCAGTTTCTGAGTCTGTGTTTTGAGTCCTGTTTATAAGTCCAGCTGAAAGCAACTTTTAGGGCAGTTGGTGTGACTGCCAGTGTTCTGTGATGGTCTATGTGTGTCTGTGTCTCTGGGATATGCACTCAGTTTGCTACTGTTTAAACTTGTAAAAGAATAAGCAGAAGCCATATTCCCCAACCTGAGCAGAGATACCATGTACACAGGCCCTGGATTGAGCTTCAACTAGCTAGGCAGGAGATATCCACACCCAGAACAGCTGGAGGAGTTAGCCACAATTTTTATCCCTATTAATATATGGTGCTACTTTAAAATTTTGACCTGGTAACTAAGCATAGACTAGAATTTACCATCTAGGATTACTAAGCTTTTGAAAAGAATGAAACACAAAGCATTCTGAATTAGCAATGTGCTATATAGACATAATGTGTCAAATGTTATTTTTACCAGATAGTCACCAACTGTACTGTGTGTATGTGGTAAGGCAATAGCAGCAGGACATGGGGCTGCAGGGGTGGCCTCTTTGAGCAGCACAGTAACTACCCCATGTTAGATCAGAGCCAGTTCCATCTGTTCCAAAAGGGACTTGTCATTGGCCAGAGCTGGAAGAGCAGGTTAAAGAAAGGGAACAATCTGCTGCACAACAGCTGCTGAGAAAGGGAAGTTGGGGAATGTGTGAGAAACAGCCCTGCAGATAACAAGATCAGTGCAGAATGAGAGCAATAACTCGGTAATCATTGACAAATAATATTAGTCTCCTTATGGTGTCAGGAAGGGTCACAAAAAATGTACATGAGAGAAATGCACACAAATCAACATGTTCATTTGTGTATTTTCTTCCTTCCAAAAGATGGGGGAGGACAACAAACAAAGACAAATTTATTTTTTCGATGTTTGAAATTGATCTTTCTCCTTGAAGAGCACAGATGACATGAGAAGATAGACAGGTCACTATACATCTAAGAGGACAAATTATATCACCCAAATAGAAGGAATAAGCAATCAAATTTGCTCTGAGGAATGCTGCCCCCTTGAATATATGTATATATATTTCCTTTTCTAATAATATAATGCTGAAGTGTTTTGCTTGGTTTCTGTAAATTATTGTAAATACCCCGTGACATCTCAAAATGGCAGCATATACAAATCACAGCGTCACTTGACATTGTCGTGAGATCATCTTAGAAGACACCATTCATGGACTTTGTGATATCTCTTCATGTAACACCTGTCATCTCTTTGGAGATCTGTTGCCTAGGTGTTGATCAGACCCAGACTTGGTCTCCTAATGAAGTTTGATGAGGCCATAGAAATAAGTACTGCAGATGTACTTGTGTACTTCTTTGTAATAGCAAAAATTTAATTGATGTAAAACTGTGCAAGGTTGAAAGGAAAACTGAAAAGGTTTTTATGGTTTCTATTTTGTTTGTTTTGTTTGTTTCCTAATGAGTTTCTGATATTGCTGGTTTATTTGCAAGAAAAAGTTATAAAGAAGTAGATATGAGATGTTATAAAAGGTACGGTACTATTTTGAGTTGTTTCAAAGGCAAAGTTTTTATGGAGCTTATTTTAATTATATGATTGCAATTTAATTATATTATAATTATGGCTGCAATTACTGTTTTGTATGTTTCATTAAAGCTGCATACATTAATTGCACCAAACTTCTGTTGATGAGCTTAACTAATATAAGCAGATGTTTACAGCAGAGGAGCCTGGTTAGCCTTCTATTGTAACATTCTTGCAAGGTGACTATCTCTGGAAAGCAGGTAGCAACTGGCTTTAATAGCAGTAATTTTCACTTCCTCATTAATTCCATTTGTAATTTTACACGCATACACATACAAATATATATATATGTTTATGTATTTTAAACTTAATTCCCAGTCTATGTAATTGCCAGAGGAATAAAATTAGGTCAATAGTTTATATCTATATTTTCAAATGGGAACTATAATTGCAACGTTAACTTGAATTAGGAACGGTAAACAAAAGTCTTTTTAGTACAAAATAATCCAGTGGGTAAAATTTCAGTGAGACCTAACTTTGCTTCAGTGTTTATACTTCCAATAAAGTAAATGAATAGAAAATGTATTTCCTAAGCTGTGTCTATAATTCAGTGTAGTATTTTGCTAATCATTTCTGTAACATTTACATTCATCTATAAAAATAAAATTATATATAATTTTAATGAAAATTACATATAATTTTCACAAGGCTAGAGTACTCTAAAGCTTCTGCTAAAGAACATATACATTTTAACATATTAATGTTATCAGCAGCAAAAATGTCACTGCTGCATATTGACAGTCACACTCTCATATCCATGGAAGAGCTGTTATAAAATAATTGAATTTTGACTGTTTCTTAACAAAAACCGGGGGAAAAAAAGAACAACTAAAACTGTAAACTCTCATAATTTTGTTCTCTGTCTCTGTTTGTATTCTAGTTTCATGGTGCTGCATATTTTTCACTAACATATTTTATTTAGACATCAGAAAATACTCTTGATCTTATCTGCCGTCCCTACTCACTACAGCACACATTTAGTTATCATACAAACTCTGACTAGGAGAATTTAACTAAGAAAAGATGAACTTTTAGATTTTAGAGTACCTGTCATAAGTACTTTTTGATTTCTTACTCACAAGTTGTCTTTCAGGGTGTTCAGGTCTCCCTGATCACAGTGTTCATGCATTCCAGAACCACATTCCAGAACAGTGAGGGGAGAAACATCTTAATACTGCTCTGCAATCGTGTACTCTGTTGGTCCCAAGAAAATCTCACTGTCACTGTCCAAAGATTTTTCTTGCTCCTCTGACACAGAGTGCACTCTATTTCACCCTCCTTTCAGAGGTCTCTCTGGCTACACACTACTCCTTCCGTAGAACAGGTTCTGACCCTCTCTGCAGATAAAAATTAGATTGAGGTGTTACTAATTAAACCACCCCTTTCTCTCCCCCCCTTTGTGTAGACACACAAAGATTTTTGTGACAGAAGAGTTCTGAAGAATCCTAGAAAACTGAAAAAAATCACATGTATCTGTTGGTTGTGTGAGGTGGGAGACATGGCACAGAAAAGAAACTGAGAGACTGTTTACATTTGTATAAAGAGGCAGAAATCATAAAAATTCTACAGAGAAATTAAAATAGAGATTTAAGTACATAAATTATAAATTTAAGTAATACAGGCTGAAGCTGGTGCAATGTTCTGTACTGAACAAAGACCAACATACTGAACAGCCTGAATGTAGGTGGAGAAGTGGCAAATACTCCAGTATGAATGCATTATGCTGAAAACCCCCATATGCTTGTTTGAATGTGTTTGTACATATATGTACATTTATATATTAAACAAGATACATCAAATCAACATGAGAGATTTTGGAGTTAGCAAAACTGGTGAAAAAAGATACTGTAAAATGGAAAACTAATCTGCAGTAGAAATGTGTGGACTATTTGAGCTAAAATGTTCTTTTCCATTTCTCTTTCATTTTGTGATACCTTTTCTGTGCTTCAGATAGGTATCAGACAGTCCAGGGGATTTATCTCAGATTCAGTATAGTACGTTGTCTAATAAATAAATAAATGAATGGGCATTTTTCAGATTTTATTATTATTATTATTATTATTATTAATCCTAATTATTATTATTTTTTAATCCTAAATTATGTGTAATCTTACAAATGCTTACTTTACATTACTAAAATATATTCTGTATATTTCAGTAGATTCCATCAAAAACCCGAAATTTGACTGAATAGTGCTTTCTTTTTCCAGCCTTACTGGACTCATAAGAAAAAGACGCTGTCCTTGTATTTTAAGGAGGCAATTATCTTTGAAAAAATACAAAATCAAATCTTCCTAGCATAGTGAAGATTTTTGAAAAAGTGCCAGTGTAATGATAGGAATTAAAAATTATGAAAATAATTACTCCAAGTTAAAAAGAAACATGATCATCAGGTTGAGGGAGCTGATCCTGCCCCTCTGCTCCATGCTGCTGAGACTTCACCTGGAGTACTGCATGTTGATGTGAAATCCTCCATACAGGATATACATGGATCTGTTGGAGCATGTCCAGAAGAGGGCCACAAAAATGCTTCAAGGGATAGAACAATTCCCTGTAAGGGCAGGCTGAGAGAGCTGGGGATATTAAGCCTAGAGTAGGCTAAGGGGAGACCTGGCAGCAGCCTTTCAGAATCCTGTGAGTGTCTCGCTCCAATTTGCAGGAGAGAGGCAAGGTTCTTTGATATGTGTATATACCCGGCGTGAGATTAAGAAGCAACGGTTCAAATGTTGGTCCAACCAGTTTATTAAAGTCCTAGCCTTTTTAGGGAGATGGGGAAGGGAAGGTGGGCGATAGGAAAAGTAGGAAAAAATAAGCAAGGAGTCTGTAGAGAGCAAGAGAGATAGTCACCACCGTGGGTCCAGCGAGGTACACCGTAGGTCCGTAGATTTCAGGAACTCGTCTGATCACCGCGGGGGATGGGAGAAAGTCAGGAAGCACTGCAGCAAGCCGGCCTTCCGAAGAGGTTTCCCCTCAGGGAATTCTCCGTCAAAGCCATCTTTGGGAGTTCGTCTCCAGAGATCGTCTCCCAAGATCGTCTCCCAGATCGTCTCCAAAAATCGTCTCTCAAAATCATCTCCCAAAATCATCTCCCAAAATCCCCAGTTTAGCGAGGGCCTTTTATCCCCCATTTCGGTGGGGTTGTTTTTCTTCTTTGAAGTTTGAGGATATCTCGAACAAACACTGAATGTCTAAACAAGCATCTTCTGAAGGCAAACACTCTTTGTAAAATGGTTTAAAACCAGCTTTTGTGACATTCCTGGCCCACAGATAAGCCAGCAGGGGTTGGTGGTGCCTCTGTTTACCAGACACAAGCATTATCGCCTTCTGCAGTGGTCAGCTCCTTCAAGCAGCACCCCTGAAAAAGACTGCTTGTCCTGTCTCTGCTTATCTTTGCAATCATAAGCAGAGATGGCACAATAGCAACCACCATTCACCCTAGATAGTTAGCAGTCGCCAGTCAGAGTCTTATCATCAGAAAAACCTCACGAAGCAAGCTTTGAGACAACAAAAGAAAACCAGATCTGTCCTTCACAGTGAGAAAGAAGGATTTGTTGTGAAAGAAAAAGGGGAAATAGTTTCAAACTAAAATAGGGAAGATTTAGATTTAGTATAACAGTTTTATTTTATTTTTGTTATGTGTGCAGTGAAGCACTGGAACAGGTTGCCCAGAGTCCCTGTACCTGGAGAAGGTAAGGCTGGATGAGGCTCTGAGCATCCTGATCTAGCCAAATCTACCTGTTCATTGCAGAGGTCTAGATGACCATAAAGGGCTCCTTCAAGCTCAAATGATTCTGTGCTTCTATGATTCTGTAATTATCTAGTATTTACAAAGATAGGTAAGTAATGTTAATTCTGAAATCGCAGATCACAGAAACATAAATTTGTAACCTAAACAGAATATATTTAATCTAATCTTAGAAAATGTTGTGGTTTAGTTCCTAGCTATCAGGTTCCATTTATACTTAATGCAAAGGGAAAAAGCTCAAAGCAAGTGAATGATGCTTTCTCAATATAAACATTAAAATTAGATAAAATTAACTCTAAGTGAAAGAGTTGCCGTGCATTTGAAATATTTGTGTCTTTGATAGTTAGATGTGGCAAAGTTTTAAGAATTGTTATTTTCATAAGATTTTAAATAGCAGCCTGACAACAGTAACTTGGGTAACATCCAATAAAAGAATTTTCTCTCCTCTCTCAATGAAACTGTGTATGGAGTTGTATATTTTAGGTAAGTTTGCTATCTTGAGTAAATGTATAGCATATATATTCTAGTTTCCCTTACTATCTGTTGTTGTTATGAGCATACACGTTTCAGTGTCTTACCTTAAGGCTGGTTTGACTGTTTCAGAGGTTAAGTGAAAATATAATTCAATACAGTTTTTTTATTCCCTTCCAGATATTTGTAGGTTTTACTCAGAAAACAGTGAATATATCTTAACATTAGCTCTGTAATATGTTTTGAATTGAGTGAAAGTCAGATGTATATATATATATATTTTAACTTTATCACCTTGAGGAAGAAGATTTAAAAAAATATATCTATATGTATTTCCTAAAGCACCTGCTTTATTATATTTATTTCTCTACTCTGAGAAATCACACTAAACATATGTCCTCTTATAACTTAAATATGACTTCCTTTGTATTTATTTATTTATTTTTTTTCTTCTATTTTGCACCACAGAATCTTATGAAGGTTCACTGAAAGAACATACATGTTGTCAATACTTGGGTGTCCTGATGGTTGAAAAGGTGGACATTAGCCAGCAGTATGTGCTTGCAGCCTGGATAGGCCAACAGTATCCTGGGCTGCATGAAAAGACAGATGATAAGCAGGACAAGGGAGAGAGAGTATTGTCCTTTTCTACTTTGCCCTTGTGAGATCTGGAGTACTGCATCCAGGCATTTCCCCGCCCCCCCCCCCCCCCCCACACACACACACACAGGAAAGGCACACAGCTGTTGAAGTGGGTCCAGAGAAAAGAAGATGATCAAAGGGCTGGAGCACTTCTCTTATGGTGAAAGGATGAGGAAGCTGAGCTTGTTTAGCCTGGAGAAGAGAGAGCTCTAGGGAGATCTCATTGTAGTAGTCTACTGCAGTCTTGAAGGGAACTTATGGGCAGGAGTGATACTGACATTTTATACTATTAGATAGTGAGAGGACAAAGGGGAATGGCTTTAAACTAAAAGTGGGGAAAATTAGGTTAGATGTTAGGAAGAAATTCTTTATTCAAGATGTCAATGCACTGGAATCAACTGCCCCATTCTTGAAGTCGTTTAAGGACAGATTACTTGGAATCCTGGGCACCCTGATCTAGTGTCTGACCTACTGACTGGCAACCCTGCCCACTGTAGCAGTGTAGGAAACTAGATAATTTTTAAAGTCCCTTTCCACCTAAGCCATTTGATGATTGTACAATAACACAACAGAGCAAACAACAACAGTGCTGTTGATTGCAGAATGATGATTCCCTAATGCTTTTGTTAAGAATAAGCAATAATAGGAAAATAATTTTCTTGCCCTTATTATATAAATTGACTGTAATATGGATAGGCTTACTGTGCCGTAGCTTTAATCAAGAGACTTGTAAATATAGCTGTGAAGACACTGAAGCGTGAATGCAGTAGGTCAGAAGTCAGAGACTATTCTTCTAGCTGCTGATCCACATTTAAAAGGAGGCTGTTCCTCAGAAATACTATTTCCATGCTTACCTTTCTTATTCACTTAAATATGTTTCCATGAATGTCTCCCTATGCTGCAATGATGTGTTCATGTGTCTGAGTGAAGATCTATTTGAAAATATAAGAAAACCACTTGAGAAGAATTGTGAATCTGAGGGCACAAGTATCTGCAAGATGTTATTCCTTTAATTGTTGTGTTGCCAAAAATAGAAGAGGAAGCCAATTACAAGGGCACTCCTCAACTGAGGAAATGATATGTCCTTTGTTTTTTGTTGTTTTTTGTTTGTTTGTTTTGTTTTGTTTTGTTTTTTTAACCAAAAAAAAAAAAAACCTTTGTTTCAAATGGAGATGATGAAATCATAATTTTCTTTTTGTCTCATCAAAATAGCATTAAAACTATATACATATATATATAATTTTTCTTAACTACTCATATGGCAAATGTTTGTACTTGGCTTTGGAGAGTCAATTTATATTTGCATACAATCATCCTGAATGGATACTTCATTGTAGCTCTCTGTTCATTGCAAAGTCCCTCTCTTTTGAGGCTAACAGATATGCTATCGTTTGTGCTGCTTATTCTGAGTTCCATTTCACTGCTCTCACCACAATGGTTATTTCAAATTGTTATCGTGATCATATTACATTATGAGCATCATATCTGATTAAATCTCAGTGGCAAAATTCCCTCTTTACAAACAGATTTGAATTGGGCCATATGGTTATTCAATAATGAGCACATTCTCCAGGTCAAGTGCATGTTGCATTCAGGGGTGAATGTTTCCAAACAAAAAAAAAAAAAAAGACCTTCAAATGTTACTTCATTTTAAATGAAGTCACTGTAAACGTGATGTGTTTTATTTGTTTGTTTGTTTGTTTTTGTGGTTTTATTTTAATTCTTTTTTCTTCCTTGTCCATGTTCCAACCAAGACAGGTATGGCATAAATTGAACTGGAGCAGAAATTCAGATGTGAACTCCATATACTATATAGTTTTCATCCATCACAAAATGACAATGATTTACAGGCTGGTTCAGCCTAGTTCTGTGACTAGCAGTGTAGGGGGATCCATGGACACACACACTGGGGAAGGAAAAAAGGGAAAGGGGAAAAAGGGGAAAAGGAAAGATATGGGCCTAAAAATGAAACAGTGGCAATGATCTGAGGAAAAACAAGCTAATTTACTAAACAGGATATCAGAATGTAAGATAACACACTATAGTACAATATAATACAATGTAATTGGAATTACAGATAATAAGTCAAATAAAATGAGAAAGAGTGTCCAAAAACAGAAGGCCTTACTCTAATGCTGAAGAGTGATGCTTAGTCAGGCTGAGCAAAAGAGAAAAGAGAGATTAAGTGATGTGTGAACAGTTTTTATCTTTCCCTCTGAACAGAAAATGGAAATACAAATAACTCTAAATGTTCTGGGGTATGTAGTATGTAGTTCTTATCTTCTGAGAATCAGGTACACTGAACTATCCACAACCGATGGAACTGGAGCATTAACTCTTTAACTCCCAGCGCACTACATGACCTTATGATATGGAATACCTATAACAAAAAAAAAAAACAAACAACTATAAAATCATTACTCTAAGCAATTAAAGAAATCCTTTATTTTTCTGAGTCTGTCTTTATTTACTAGCTATCTCTTGAGACAGAGGGTAAAAACCACTTTAAAAAGGAGCAAATTAAGGTTCTCTTATTCAGAAGACTAATTAGGAAACAAATGGATGAAGACCTCATTAGGTCTTAGAGCTTTGCTTACAAAGCAATACTGCATTAAAAAATTAAATGCTAATTTATATGCAAAAATATTTAACAAATGTTCTTGCTATTTTTGGAAGGAACATAGACTACTGTAGAACTGCTGAATCTTAAGTCACTGTCTCTGTGTAATTAAGACTAAGTGTAGTAGTAGGCAGGCTGTTATGAATATTTTCTTCATGTATTTTTACTTATCTGCTCATCCCCATATGATCCTTGGTTCCTTATAGAAAATTGAGACCAATAAAAATGAGAAAAGGTTGCAGTGTGTTTTTCTGAATGAACACAGAAGTACAGCCTTGTCCCTCAGTAGCAGAGAATTAAAAATCCAGATTGTAGGAACTTGGTAAAGGCTGACAGAACATTGAAAGTTAAAATG
This sequence comes from Excalfactoria chinensis, assembly GCF_039878825.1. Taxonomy (NCBI): domain Eukaryota; kingdom Metazoa; phylum Chordata; class Aves; order Galliformes; family Phasianidae; genus Excalfactoria; species Excalfactoria chinensis. Next base: position 153,932,467 of record NC_092825.1, on the reverse strand, counting down.
CTTTCTACTGCCTTTTAATTTGCCTTGGAGAAAGCTCCCAACTCTCAGATTGTTAGATTATATAAACTTTAAAAATACAAATATTGTAGATAAATAATTAATTCTGATAAGTTCTTATTGTGAGATGCAAGTTTAAAGAATAAGTAAATGAATATTGGTAGTTTAATCAATAAATTAAAAATCATAACACTAGACAATGCAACTACTAAGGACAAAAAGAAGAAACTTTGGTAAAATACCAACTCTCCAGTTATTTATATTTTTAGGAAGTAAGTATATAGAATACAGAAAAAAAAGGTCAAATTATTAAGGAAATATGTGTGTGGAAAAAAATTGTAAAAGACTAAGATAAAAAGTAAGCAACAACTGACAAGAGTCATAAAGAGCAACAAAATCATATTTAGTCAACATTTTAGTGTCAAGAGGAAGATAATGGTAAAAGCTGATCTGTTACTCTGGGTGTAGGGTAAGAGCTGATGATACCAAGAATGACCAAGTGTTTAATATTCCTTTTAGCTTTAGATTTTGTGAAAAAGTTTGCCCGATTAGACAACAGACATAATCAAGAAGAAAGGGGTAAAGATTCAGTGTGAAAGACAAAACTGTTTCTTTTTTTGCCTCAAAGCTTGCTTTGTGAGGCCTTTCTGATGATAAGACTCTGACTGGCAACTGCTAACTATCTAGGAGGATGAATGGTGGGTGTCACCATGCCACAGTACCACTGCTTATGATTGCAGAGATAAGCAGAAACAGGACAAGCAGTCTTTTTCTTGAAGTGCTGCTTGAAGGAGCTGACCACTGCAGAAGATGATAATGCTTGCGTATGGCAACGGAAGCACCACTCCCTGGTGGCTCATCTGTTGGGCCAGGAATGTCACACTAAACTGAAAGAAGAAAACCCACAGAAATGGGAGATAAAAGGCCCTCACTAAAATAGGGACTTCGGAGACAAACTCCCTCCCAAAGACACCTTTGACAAAGAATTCCCTGAGGGAAAAACCTCTTCAGAAGAACCTCCCAAGGCCTGCTTGCTTCTGAGCTTCCTGGCTTTCTCCTATCCCCCACGGTGATCAGACAAGTTCCTGAGATCAACAGACCTACTGTGTACCTCGCTGGACCCATGGTGGTGACTATCTCTTTTGCTCTCTAAAGAGACTCCTTGCTTATATTTCCTACCTTTCCTATTGCCCACCTCCCCCTTCCCCATCTCCTTAAACAGCTAGGACTTTAATAAACTGGTTGGACCAACATTTGAACCATTGTTTCTTAATCTCATGCCAGGTATACATATATCAAAAAACCTTGCCTCCCTTTTATAAATTGGAGCAAGACATTCAGTCAGAAGTAACGGACAGTAGAATAAAGAATTATACAATCATACAATTATACAATCACAGAGTCACTGAATGGCTTTAATTGGAAAGGACCTTGAAGATCATTTAGTTCCAACCCCTTGTGCCACGGGCAGTCTTGCCAACAACTAAGTCAGGTACTAGATCAGGTTGCTCACTCAGCTTGGCCTTGAACATCTCCAATGAGGAGGCAACAACAGCTTCCCTGGGCAACCTATTTCAGTACCCTCAGAGTGAAAAATTTCCTGTTAATATCTAAACAAAACCTCCCTTTACTATGTTCACATAGCCCCACTACTTAAGGTTGTCTAATCTTGACTGTATAATAAAAGTTGATTATTGTTGGGAATCTTATAGCAGTATCCTTATTATCAGCATGTTCTGTTTGCTCAAGTCTCTCATTTCTTGGAGGCACAGTTGTTCTCCAAGTAGTGTTGTTATGGTTTGCTTCATGCTGATTAGCAGCAGCGTTGTTGAAAGAGATTAGGGAGCTCCACCATTAGGAAAATAAATAAATAAATAAAAATCATTAAGAAAAAATAAAATTCTGATTACTAGTCTTGAATAAGAACACTTATTCTAAAAAAAAGTAAGATTATTTTTCATGCACTAATATTCATAGCTGGTGGCATAATTAGTTCTATTTGTCCATACATTATTGTCTGGCTTAAGTTCAAAGAGAAACCTATCCTTCACCACAAACTATAAATAATATCTGCTAGAGCTTATGTGTTTTCAGAAGCAAAATAAGACAAATAAAACACGAGTTTTATTCTTGGGGGGGGAAAAACAAAACAAACAAACAAACAAAAAAACAAAATTATGACACTAAGGATCAAAAAGCAAAGATGATGATATGCTTGTAATCTCAGCAGCACTGGAATTATAATTAATGCTGTTTAGTTTCTAGTTTCTTATTCCACAAGTATACTTGAGACTATGATTGTACTAATTATCGTCATGCCCAATGAAAATACATAATCAAAGCCTTTGAATTATTTTCTACTATGGGAAAAATAACACTATATATATGTTTGGTAATAAAATATGCCAAGATCTGTATTAATATTAAACAAAATATAATAAAATTGTTCTGGTAAGACAAACCAGTTTAAAATCCCTTCTGTTCAACATTATTGAGGCCTCAACTAGAGTGCTGTGTTCCATTCTAGGCTCCCTAGTACAAGAGAGACATGGACATATAGGAAAGAGTTCAAGTAAATGGCCAAAAAGATGGTTAAGTACTTTCTCATCTGAGAAAAAGCTGAGAGAGCTGATACTGTGGAGCTTAAAGAAGAGAAGGCAGTGGAGGGATCTCATCAATGTCTACAAATATCTGAAGGAAAGATGTAGAAAGGCCAGAGCCACACTTTATTTGGTGGTATGCATTGCCAGGACAGGAGGCATGTAAAAGATATTGTTGTGTTTGTTTCGTTTGTTTTTGACATATCTTGGGGGGGGCAAGGGGGGAAGGAAAAGGAAAAGGAAACAAACAAACATAAAAGTAGAATCATAGAATCATGGAATCATAGAATCACAAGGTTGGAAAGGACCTACAAGATCATCTAGTCCAAACATCCTCCCATTACCGTAGCTACAGCAAACCACTAAACCATATGTCGTAGATCCTCATCCAGATGCCTCTTGAACTCTGCCAGCTTGTTCTTTAAAAAAAAAAACAAAAAAAAACCCAACACCTAAACGCCTTGTATATATTATGCCCACTGATATTATCTGGAAATAAAATTAATAGCTATGAAATTCTAATAAAATACAGTGACCTTGAATTTTTTATTTGGATATTATATTTATTCACAAATTAAATCTTAGGTGATAGATGACACTTCTACTCAGTAATATTTATTTAAATAGCAATTGTAATTATACTATAAGAAAAAAAGAAAAGTGCAAGTGTGCAAGTGTATCAACATTCACTGGATAGTATTAAATATGGTAGTGCAACTATAAAATATTATTAAGATATTACAACATTTTGAATAATATATTCACACTTAGCCATAAAATAAAATCTCAGAAAACAGATTAAGAAGGTTAAGAAGGTACTGAGAGGTCATTTAGTCCTTTTCCCTGTTCTAAGGAATGTCAACTCTGTGATTCTGTACAGGCATTTTTCCACTTTTCTTTAAGACTTTTGTGACAGATTCCCTTAGCTACCTGTCCGTAATTCATTACCTTACCTTTACATGTCTACTCTGAATTTCTGGAATTGCTTTTGAAGCTCATTATTTCTTGTCTGATACACTGTGATTATGGAGGACAGTTTATTTCCTCCTCTACACATACAGATGTCCAATCAATTTTACATTTACTCCAGTGTCACCTAAGTACACTTCTCCCATTTGCTTAACACAATGTTGTATGAAAGAGCACGATAAATGTTACAAAAATTGAACTTTGTGACACATAATGCCTTTTCTATTCAGCACTGTGTAGAAAGATCAGATCATTTAGGTTGGTTTGACCCTATTCATTCTTCACAAGCTTCTTTTATTGTGCTGTGTATTTTATTCTTGTCTTACTTGCAAATAGGGTACTTGATAATTTGTTGCAGAAATTTTTAGGGAATTGATATTTGAGCAACTTCTGTATGGGTCTCTGCTAAAGTGCTATTATCCATTATTCATTAGAATGATCACTGCAACCAGTCTGGTTATCCTGAATTAACAAAAATTATACAGTTAATTTATGATTAGCTGTAAAAATAATATCAACTTGTATATTTATCCTCTGCAAAACTACTGATCATAGAGTTGATCGTATTATTAAATCATCCATCAGAAGAGAGAATATATTTTCTGGTGAGAAATGAGAAATTACTGTTCCATTGAAAAATTCTCATCAACAACAAATTCTGATTTTGCTTCTGACTCATAGAGAAAATGAGGTGTAAATAGAAAATATCCTCAGTTATATTAAGCAAAACCAAAACTAAAACCAAACTAAGCTCCAAAATCCAAACATGTAAAACATTATAGGAAGTTTTAAATTAAGCCATGTCAGCAAATTTTGGCAGTAATCAAACCTGCAGAAAAATCACTGTGGTGCATCATAATTTAATTCAGCATTACTTTTTGAACTCTGATTTAGTGTTCTGTGTATGCCACAATAATTCTGAAAAACTGATTAATCACTAAAAATTACTCTGAAATGCCTGTGTTCAGATGGAGTGTTCTTTACAATTCTTAGTAGAAAGCTGTTGACTTATCATGTACAATCATCAGTCTCAACTGTTGGATTAATAACTCCCATTCAGTTTCAGGCGCTTATCTGAGGAGTCATGGTTGGGATTATAGTTTTCTGGCAGCTGGTCCAAAAATCCTCATCTCTTCAGGATAAATGCTATTCTCTGATGCAGTAAATGGGTACAAATAGAATAGGTTAATCTAGCTCTCAGAAGTACTTTAAAGAGAATGGCTAGATTTTATGTGTTGTATATATATTTACTTCAAGGTGCAAATGCAGAAAGAAATCTTGAACTACTTGAAAAGAGCAAAGTTAGTACTATGAATTTAGAGAGAGCACACTGGGAGACTAGTCTGGCTGCAACAGATTTTGACTGTGAGCACAGAGTATTACAAAGCTGAAAAGTAGGGAAATTTTTGGAGAAAAATAAGTATCAAAATAACAGCAGAAAATTTGATGAAGGAATAATATAATTATCTCATAATTATTAAAAAGAAAACAACTTTGTCATGCCTTAATGTATATTACACACTGGAAATAAACTTTATATATTATATAATATATTATATATTATAATATTATATATTATAATAATTGTTTCACTGCAATAGCTCAAAGCCTAACCTGGGATCAATTTCTGGCATCTGCCATAATCTTTCAAAATTGTTGAACTTGGAAAGGTGATCACTGTCTCTAAAGTATGTATTTATTTAGTTACCCTGGTAGACTGATTTCAGTTCTCCAATGAATATCTTAGTGATAGACTAAGAAAGGTAACATTGTCTACATATACAAATTCCAAGTTCATTACACATGAAAAATAGGTTTGCATTAAATTACCAGTTGTTTATTTTATTTTATGCCTTCACATCTATCAGATATCTGCTTCTACGTGTAAAAGAACTCAAACATTTGTGTACTATTAAACGTCTCAACTGAAACCAGGACAACTAGATATGATCATGTTCAAATTTTTAAAATACTTATGGTTTATGAACAGAAAAATAAATAGAAATGGAATGAATCCTCCCTTGAGTTGCTTGTTCATCTTTTATTTATTTATTTATTTTTCTTTGTTTTCTTGTCTAATTTTCAGATGGGTTAGAACTGTTTTCTTCAGAGTGTCTAGTATGAAGTTTTTTGTTCTAAGCAGTAGCTAAGCAGTGTTGTACAGTGCCCAGGACATTCTCAGCGAAGGGCACATGGAACTGGGATGGAACAGAATTAGGGCAGCTGTCTTAAACTGAACAAAGGGCTACTCCATACAATATGATATCATGCTGAAGGACAGTTTTGAAGTTGGCAGTAGTTCACCTCTCCCTCTTCTGCTGCTCAGGGGGTTAGCTGGGCATCAGTCAGGTGGTGGTGAATAGCTGTGTAGTGCTCAGCAACCTGCCAGGTGAAATCACCCAATCACAGAATCACAGAATCACAGAATTGTAGGGGTTGGAAGGGACCTCTAGAGATCATCGAGTCCAACCCCCCTGCCAAAGCAGGCTCCCTACACCACATCATACAGGTAGGCGTCCAGGTGGGTCTTGAATATCTCCAGAGAAGGAGACTCCACCACCTCCCTGGGCAGTCTGTTCCAGTGCTCCGTCACCCTCACTGTAAAGAAGTTCTTGCGCACATTTGTGTGGAACTTTCTATGCTGAAAAGAGACCAGCCTCGCCACTATGGCTCCCACACCTCAGGTATTTATGAACCTGGATCAAGTCCTCTTTCAGCCTTCTTTTCTCAAGGCTAAACAGACCCAGTTCTCTAAGTCTCTTCTCCTAGGGGAGATGCTCCAGGCCCTTCACCATCTTTGTGGCCCTCCGCTGGACTCTTTCCAAGAGATCCCTGTCTTTTTTGTACTGGGGAGCCCAGAAGTAGACGCAGTATTCCAGATGAGGCCTCACCAAGGCAGAGTAGAGAGGGAGGATCACCTCCCTCGACCTGCTGGTCACGCTCTTTTTAATGCACCCCAGCATAAGGCTTGCCTTAGAGACTGGAGTGACCACAGGACTGGTTGTGAAGGCTGTGGCACCCACAGGATAGTGCTGAACAGAGCTCAGTAGGAATAGTCCAGGCCCCAGCATGCTACAGTGATTTGTTCCTCTTTAGGACTGCTAGGGAGACAGCAGACCTTTTTCAAATATTCTACTAGTTTTCCAGGTTTCTGCAGTTTTTCAGAAGTGATATTCTGCATCACTGGGTATGCCCATCACTCTAGGCACATTCCAATGCATCCTACACTCCCTGCTACTCACAAATATCCTGCATCAGATTATATCTCTGGGTGATATTCTAAACTAATTTTTTTAATCTTAAACATAACCTGAAACACATTCATGACACATAAAAATTGGAGCACACTGGTTTTAACATCCCACAGATATTCAAAATTCTCAAGAGCTACTGTAACCAAACTGCCACAACATCCTGTGTTTATATGGTCTGATCAGATCTGCTGCTATATCAACACCTTAAGCTCCACACTGGGCACCAAAATGACCATTTGGATTTAATCTCGCAGGTAGCTGAGCACCGCATAGTCATTCACTCACTCCACTCGTTTCCACTGGGTTGTGGAAGAGAATAATAAAAATAAATTAAAAAGAAAAGCAAACAAAACAAACAAACAAAAAGCAGTACTCTTGGGTTGTAGAGAAAACAGAAAGAATAATAGTTATATCTTGATAGAATGCTTTGACTCAGTGGTATTGTGAATTCATTTGGAAATTTCCAAAAGTATGTTCTAAGTTGACTGAAGAAAATGAAAGAAAAAATAACTCTTTGCCATATAAGAAGATGAAAAGAAGATGAAAGCTGTGTTGTCAGCTGAGTTTTCATCTGGCTTTAATATGCTGATTCTTGATATTTCTTGTTATCATATACAAAGCATATGAAACAAAGACAAAACAAAACCAAAGTCAGTGGTAACGCTATATGGATGAGGGATGTAGTTGATACAGAAAATATTTCTCAGTTTTTATCTACAGTGTGAGGTAGACTAAGAGTCTGATTTTCTACTTTTACTCTGGGATGTATTTTTCTCTGGGGTTGTACTGCAGGAGTATCCACTGACAACAACAACAGAATATAGGATGGATACCAGAAGAAAATGAAACAAACAAACAAAAAGCTGTAAAAGATTTTTATTGCTCTATTTTTTTTTAACTTTGTCATTTTTACCTTAGTACTTCAGAAAAACAATTTTTTTTTTAGAATGTTCGAATAAATACTTATAACTTTGACACTGTATCTTTGAAAAAATTAGAATCTGAATAAAAGCACATCTTGTCTCTATAATTTTAAAAAGAAAAGGAATAAGAATCTGTACTTCAAAAAGAAAGGTCTAAACTTTTTAAAGTCACGTTCATGGTACATGAACATTGAAAACATATTCTTGATTTTGAAATGTTGCTGTAAATTTTGGTAGAGATTCCAAATAGTTGGTCTTCGACTCACTGCTATCAATGAACTAATTCACTCAGGAAAAGATCTAGAACTGGAGTTAGATTTAATTCTTAATAGTAAATAGGAAATTCATCTATTCAATTTTATAAAATTTAAATTTGTTTATTGATTCTTTCGCATCTAACTGGAATTTAAACCATGCTTTACTCTAAAATACTCTATTTACTTTTCTTTCTGTAAGGATCTGACTGAGAATTGCTATAAGAAACTTGATATAGTGATAATAAAGGATTTTTATCTTTTTTAAAATAAGTAGTTGTAGTTTATGAGAAATCAGCTAATAAGATGTACTGGAAGAAAAATCTATAGCAAAACATTTTCTAAGTGTATGAATATTCTTTTACAGACTTTAGAAAATATGAAAAGGCACATCTTTTGTGACACTGGTCTTATTTTCTTCTGAGATAACTCTTTAGCATACATAGCCTGGTGTGATTTTGAGACGTGGCACTCTGCCATACATCTGCTGCAATATTTTATTTCCAGGTTTTATACTTAATTTTTTGACAATATTTAAGATATCCTTTTCTATAGGATGCTTTGCTCTATGATATAGCAGTTAATTTTCTTTCTCTGTAATAATAGGAAAACAAACATAGATCTCTATGTTTTCAGTTCTTTTCTGGAACAAACTTGATAAAAAGTCACTGACACCTATGTATACTATTAGAACAAAGACTTCAGGCATTTTTGTTTTTTACTAATCATATAAAAATGTAAGAACTTATTTATTTAAATTAATAGAGAAGCCAAAATATTCTATTTACATATCAAAGTTGGGTAGTTTTAGAATGAAGTTACACAGAATATAGCTTATCATAGATATACTGAAAACAAAACAAAAGAAAAACAAGCAAACAAACAAACATTCAATCTCAAAGCCTGAAAGATCTGTTTTTATAACTGAGGCTTCAGAATATGCATAACATAAACCACTATACTTGGCTTCCATGTAAATTCTGTGGCATTTTATGTTGTATACTTATTTAAGTATTCCAGTCAAGTCAGAAGAAATTATTGATCGGCTTTAACAGATGACATGCCCATAAAGTCATCAACAAATATTGGTGTCTAATTCTTAAGTACATGCGGATGTCTGAGATAATGGATTATGGTGCAGTGGTCATGATAGATAAGATTTTGAATATATTTATTTAAATGTTAGAAGCATTCTGGGAGTTTAATAATCTATTTTTTTCTTATCTTTTTTTTTTTTTTTTTTTTTTTGGTTTACTCTTAAATGCTTATACAGCATTAATAAAGTATTGTTTCCAACTTACCTGGGGAACTTTGGGATGTAAATGTTACACCAAGCTTACTAAATGATTTATCTTGAAGCTCTGTATATTGTTACCTCATCAACTTCATATAGCTCAGCTCTTTGAAATCTGATATAGACTACAGGCACAGTAATTTTCACTGGAAACACATACAGAAACTTTGAAATTTTTATTAATACAAAACCAAAAAGCAGCATGCAAATATCTTTCTCTAAATAGTATTTTTCTATAACATGTTTGTAAATTTTTCCACATGTAATTCACTCTCAAATAAAATAAAATAAAATAAAATAAATAAAAGTTCTGTATTTGTTAGTACTGTCCATTAGATACAGCATTGCTATTCATAGCCCTGTGTGGTTTTAACTAGGTTCAGTGTTTCAGGGCTCTCATTTTCGCTCTTGTAAGAATTTTGGATAAATTATCAAAAGTTATTATTGAAACTCCTGATAGGCAGACCATTAGAAAATAAAGCTAGGAAAATCCTTAGGTCATAAAGAAACAGTTCAGTCTGACTGACTTAGAAAGGAGTTTGCATCTTTGACAGTCCCTCTAGACACATGTTCATTCTGCAGGAAGAATATAGAATGTTACCTAGGCCAATCAAAGAGCCACTGTGCCTTGTCCATGCTGGTGATGATCTGACTGACAGTTAATGACATACTGTGCATCCATGAGGACAGAAGAATGTTCACACAGGGGATGCTGTTAACCTTTCCTATGATTCTCTCCATAAATAAGAAGCAAGTACAGTGGGATTATATTGATTAGACTAATGACAATGTGGATGATGTGTAGTAATCTCCTTTAAGAGCTCATTCAGCTTCTTGATTAAAATTATTCAGCAATCTAGAATGAACAGGTTTTTTTGTTATTTTTTTCTTCCTTTTTTTCCTTTTCCTTTTTATCTTTCCTTCTCTCTTTTCTCCTTTCTTCTTTCTCCTTAATCCTACTTATTTCCCCTTTTCCTTTCCCGTCCCTTCCTTTCTTTTTTTCATTAAAGCATATGCACAAACTTCTGTGATATAACTTAGTACTAATGTTGATGATAATAATAATAACTTATGCTTGATTTTTTTTTAATTTTTTTTTTTCTTATGCTTCTAAGCACTAGACTTATTTCTGGAGGAAGACTGTAAGCAATTATAATTTCTGAGTTCAGTGATTTATTTTATTTTATTTTATTTTATTTTATTTTATTTTATTTTACTTGAAAAAACTTTCATCATCATTACTGATCCTTTGGAGAAGGTCGCTGGACCTTTCTGATTTGAAGTTCTTCAGAGAACTTTTAAATGAGAACGGAAATTTCATGACACGTTTTATTTTAAAAATGATCTTTAAAGTAATTGACATTTGCAAAATGAGATTAAGTTCTGTATTTTGCACCTTCCTTTACTACCCCACATACTACAGCTGATGAATATAAGGAATTATAGCAAGAGTAATTATATTTTCTGTATTACAGTGTGATCTACAATATGGTTTTCATAACGGGACAGCATAAAATGAAAAAGTTTAACAGAAAATAAGCAAAAAGGCCAACATTATTATTTTTATTATAATTTATTCAGATATTGACTTTTAAAGCATCCATCAGATTCATGAGTCAACTTCAACTGGGACTGAAGTCATTGGTCACTTTCACAGAGGTTCTCCGTTTATATGTCTAATAGCACGGGATTCATTATCTTTTTCAATTATTAACTATAGTCAGTAAAGTTTAAAAAGTACAAGAATAGTCACATATCACAGTTTGAACTTAATAAGTTGAGTTGACCTTGAAGCGAAGAAGAGCAGAGGAGACATAGGGTCACTCTCTTTTCACAGAGTAGGGGAAATGACCTTTGAATCGCTCCTACTTTCTTGGCCACTGGCTGTTATCCTGTAGGTGTTCTGCTTGAGAGATTTCATCAACAAAACTTTATGATTACTACTGGGCAATTCAGAGAACCACATTAACACTGGCCTCAGAGGAATTTTTTATGTCACCCCAGCCAGAGGCTAAAGAACTATCAGAGAAGTTATGGGGGAAAGCTAATTAGAAATGAGAAGGGAAAATGGAACTGAGTGTAAATAAAACATATATAATCTATTATTCTCAGAGTTGTAACAGCTATGTCCTTGCGTGTATTTCTAGCTCCTTTCCTCTGATGCCCTGTGACATTCTCACATTTTGAGTTACATTATATATTCAATCAGACAGTAAGCTTGGAGGAATATTATGACATCCTTTTTTTTTTTTTTTTTTTTTTTTTTTTTTTTTTTTTTTTTTAATCTTTCAGGAATGAAATTCTATACCAAAACTTTTTCATGAAGGTCATCACGGTAAGCTAGAAAATGGAGGCATATAATATGCATTATTAAGAAATGCAGTGGTGACATAAAACAGAATTCTGAACATTTGTGACTAAAATCTGTTACATTTAGACACAAGGTGGAAAAAATCAAGAATGTTATCTGAAAGTTTATATCTTCATGGAAGTTTTTTACACATACTAATGCTATGACTATTAGACTTTGATAAAAACTTTGTCGTATATTCTGGAAAATTCATTTTTAAACATAGCTCATATTGATATAGATACATATTTTGGATGCAATTGTCATAGACATCAGCAGTTCAGAAACCACATCTGAAGTAGTCATCCAAGTCTTCCTTTATACTCAGAGAGAGAAACAGACAGTCTTCAGCCACAATTCATTTGATTTATTCTTAAATTTTATATAAAAATATATATAAATTTTATATAAAAATGGGAGCAAGTGATTAACTCCACTGATTAGTTCAAATGGGCCATACTGCTTACAAGAAGACACAGCACATCAGTGCTGAAGATGTCTGTATTTGATCAAGTGTATCCAATTCTTAAAGACAATAATTTCAACATATTTTCTCAGAAGAAAACTAGGTAGGCAGAAATCTATGTTTCCTAGTATTTTTTTTAGTATGGCCACCTCCATAAACACATATTCCACATTTTCTTTTGCCTTTGAAGTGTTTCTGCTATACAGTACTCAAATTGAGAGTAATTTCTAAAACTGTCCAACTTGAAACCTGTCATTTATGAAATATTACAGGTGTTAAGATATTGCCACAACTCACTGAACATCATCTTTTTAGGCTGAGTAAAATAAAAGCTATGTGGATACTCCCTGCCTTTAAAATTTGCAATTTTGAGAAATTTAGTTGATTTCAGTTTAAGATAATTTCATTTTTATGAATAATTATTCTTTTTCTTTTTCATTTTGCTAATTTGTTCAAATAACTACAACTATACTTCCTACTGGTGACTCTAAACAACATTTCCAGCAGGAATAGCGGTCTTACTTATTTTACTTCATGAGAGCGTGGTTTTGTACATTTTTTTTAACTTTTTTTAAACCAAGGAGGTTAGCTTCTGTGGAGATCCTCTGGAGCTTTATTCACTATAAAAATATTTTCAAAATTTTAAAACTACCTTTATTCATGGGCTGTATGCTGTGATTAAAAAAAAAAAAAAAAAAAAAAAAAAAAAAAAAAAAAAAAAAGGGTAGTAGATGCTTAACAAAATGACTGATGGACAATATAATATATGTTGCTAGTATAAGTGCTGGTTCTATAGCATACACTTCAGTTCAGTCCAAGCTCCATACCTGTGAAGAGTGATAATTAAAGAAGAATAAATACTGGAAACGTAAAATGCCAGTTCACTGAGAACAGGCATGCTGCTGTACATTTCATTTTGTTCATTTGTTTGTTTATTTTTAATCCCTTCCTAATAGTACATCTAAAGCTTCTTCTGTTTCCCAAAATCTGGAATATATACTGAGATATTTGTCATCTGTATTTTAATATCTGTAGTGGCTGAGCCTTGATGGACTGCTAAACTACACCACACAGCTCACTCCCTCCCTCTCCTCAAAAGAAGAGGGTGAGAAAATATTATAGAAAAAGGCTCAGCAGTTGAAATAATGATGGATATGATTACTCTATTGTAATTAATGTCACAGGCAAAATAGACTCAATGTAGAAAAACTGATACAATTTATTGACAATTACTGTAAGAATAAAGCAATGAGAAACTAAAAGCACTGAAACTATTAAACTTCAAAAATATGTAGTTTAGTTGTTTGTTTGTTTATATATTGGTTTTCATCTACCTTATTTTATTAAAAATTAGATTTTCTTGATCAAATAAAGATTCTCCCACAAAAATCTTTTGGCAGCCTTCATAGATTATTCAGATGTTAATTCTACAAATGAGTCTCAAATACATTATTTTGATACAAAATTACATCTGAATTAAAGGAACTGATTTTAGACAAAGACCGGAGGGCTCTTGTATTTTAGATAATGCAGGAGGCTTTCAAGGGATTGTCTGTATTTACAAAGTACTGGCATCTCAATACTTACAGAATAAGACTAAGAATTTTAAATATGTTTATACAGTGGCATTATTTTCCTCTGGTTGGAGTTCCCGCTAACAAACCTTAGTTAGAAAGCCTTAATCTAAGAGGAAATATATATCCTTCTAAATGAAATGACAGATTAAATAAATTTGTGTGTGACTTGATCTGCTTGAGGGTAGAAAATTTCTGCAGAGAAGTTCACAGGCTATATCAGCTGGCCACAGCCAGTCATGATATTCAACAAACCTAAATGCTGGGTGCTGCACTTGGGTTATGAGAATTGGGCACAGTAATATGGGTTTGTGGAAGAGTGGCTAGAAAGTTATCCAGCAAAAGAGGACCTGATAGTGTTGGGTGACAGACAGCTGAACATGAACCAGCAGTGTGCCCAGGTGGCCAAGAAGACAAATGGCATTCTGGCTTGTATTAGAAATAGTGTAGTCAACAGGACCAGGGAAGTAATTGTCATACTGTACTCAGCTCTAGTGAGACCACATCCTGAGTACTAAGTTCAGTTTTGAGTCTCTTGCTACCAGGGGATATTGAAGAATATTAAGTTAATTGATCAAAGAAAACCAAGAAAGCTGATGAAGGGATTAGAAAACAGTACTTGATGAACTTTAAGATCTTCTCCAGCCTATTTTTTTCTATGATTCTATAGCTGTTTCTAAATACTGTTAAGATAATTTCTTTCATTTTTTTTTCATCCACCAGAATAAAAGTGTAATATAGTAGATCTTGTCTACGTAGACTCCTAAAAAGTATACTAAGATCAAGTAAGTAGAAGAATTTTGAAATTACACTGTAACTGTTTTGTTGATGGTCTTGCACCTGGGTCATGGCAACCCCCACTATCAATAAAAGCTAGGGGCCGAAAGAACAGAGCATAGCCCCACTGAAAAAGAATCCAGGCTATTGGTGGATACAGCTGGACATGAGTTAGCAATCCCAGCCTCCCAGAGCATCCCAGACTCAGTCAATCCTGGACTCCATAAACAAACAAACAAACAAAGCAAACATGGCCAGCACGTGTAGGGAGATGATCCTTACCCTCTGCTCAGCACTGCCGAGACCTCACCTGAAGTTCTGTAACCAGATTTGAAGTCCTGTGTACAAGAGGGCGTCCAGAGGAGGGCTATAAAAATGATCCAAGGGATGGAACAGCTCTCTGACAAGGACAGGCTGAGAGAGATGGGGCCGTTCACCCTGGAGAAGAGAAGGCTCTGGGGAGCTCTGAGAACATCCTTTCAGTATATAAAGAGAGGAAGGATGGGGACAGACTCTTAAGCAGAATCTGCTGTGACAGGACAAGGGAAAATGTTTTCAAGTAAAAGAGGGGAGATTTATACTGCATTTAAGATAAATGTTCTTTTACAGTAAGGGTAGTGAAGCACTGGAGCAGGTTGTCCAGTTGGGTGGTGGATGCCCTGATACTGGAGGCGTCATGCTGGACGGGTCTCTGAGCAACCTGATGTACCTGTGAATGCCCTTATTCATTGCAAGGGGGTTGGAGTAGATGACCTTTAACAGTCCCTTTTAAATCAAACAACTCTATGGCTCTATGATAATTTTCAAAGGCAGGCAGTGCAATAGAGCATCTCTTATATATTCAATATATGTATATTCAAACTTAGAAAATTGAGGTGTTTTTTCTTTTTTTTTTTTTCCTTTAAAAAATGCTTTTTAAAACTGAATTTTCTAGTGATTCAATTTGAAATCTATTTAAATAGTCACTTTGATCAAATAAGCTACTGCATTTATTGTCTGTAACCTTTTTCAGAATATATATGATGTATCTCCAAAAGTGTGGTAAACACTCAGGTGCATTTGTAAAGCACAGAGCAAATTATATCATCACTTAGCTCATACTAATCAAATATTATTTAAAGGATAATAAATCAGAACAAAATTACATGTCAAGTATTCAAAGGTTATGAGCAACAGAACTGCAGTACAAAGTCATTGGCTGAAGGAGAAAATCACTATTGCAATCAGGTTACAATTATCGAGTTCTAGGCTTCTTTATATGAAAAGTGGATTTGTAACAGTTTAATGAAAGACTGATAATAATTGCAAGCTAGTATTTTTGTGTTCTTCAGATTTGACTCTGTTAGAATGTTGTTGAGAGGGCAAAGGAACAAAATTAACAAGTGACTATAAGCCACCTTGTGTTACTGTATCAGAAAACATCTGTCGTGATGTCTAAATCCATATCATTTACTCAAACCATCAGTGCACAGAGTATAGTTAAAATAGCTTCATTATTTTCTTTATTTGTTGTATTTTAAGAATTATTAATATTACTTAAACATAGGCAACAGACATGGACATTTCCAGACAGAATCAGAATATATCAATAACATTTTTGCTCCAAATGTGCCACTGATAGTATTTATTTCTCATTTTCTCCATATTTCTTCCTTTTTGTTTCCTTTTGTATTTCTTTTTTTATTTCTTTCCTTTCCTCTCTGGCTAACATAGGGCACCAAGGAGACTTACAAGGACGTTGTAAATATTATTATTTTTTAATGAAGATTTAGAATGTGTTTACATTAATAGCATTAACTACAGTAGACTGAGGTACATACATATGCATTATTACATATATATATATATGTAATATATATTAATACATATTACATATGTATTCTTCATGCAAAAAGAGATTAGTATCTCTGATCACCATAACATAATCAGGGAAACATTGGCTGTCTCTCTAAGTAGAAAGTAACTTCTTGAAGAATTATGAGTCTATTTAGTTATGTGCAGAGTTCGACCAAAACAACAACAACAACAAATTGCTGATGGTTATTTTTTATCATAAATCCCTAAAGTTGAAGATAGGGAAAAATTCATTACTCCAAGATATTCTAATTTGTACCTTTCTCTCAAGTGTGTGAACTAATATCCACAAAGAAAAATCTGTAAATGAGTTCATGAGAAGTCAAGAGACCTATTACAGAGAAACCGCAAAATGATTTTGAAGTCATAAAAGCCCTTAAATGTACTGCAAAATTATTATAAATACTGTCTGGTTGATCTTGCCGTCTTTTGGCAGGCAAGATTCTCCTTGATGCCAAAGGGAGTTTTGCCATTATCAGAATTTCAAAGATGAGATCATTTATAAACATCCTAGTAGTCTAAAACATTACATTTTATTACCTCCATAAGTACTATATTCCTAATAGAGTTAATAATTGTGAATAAATTTGTTCCTGAATCATGGCTCTGAGAAAACTAATACAGATATAAGGCCATATCTAAATCTTACTTATAAGTAAGCAAATGGGTGCAGTCTTTGTGCCTTACTGATTCAGTGCCTGCCGCATGCCCCTCTAGCTGTCTTTAAGTATGAGGGAATGTTTGATTCTGCAGTAACTACAGCTGTATATTTAACTATATGAATTAGGGGTGTATAAATTATTAATGCATGTTAGATAATTTGTTTTGTTAATACACAGTTTTTATTAACATGTTCTAGGATAAATTGGCTTCAATGAAGTTTCCAGCTAGCCCTATGTAATGAACAAAAGATTTTCACAAGGATTTTTGTCTAGTGTTAAAACTTGCCATGTTGCAAGCAATATCTTAAAACCCATGAGGCATAGGACAATAACTGTGCTTGCAAATGTATCTTAATATGTCATTCTCTGTCCCCTGCTGCTAAGTGAAAATTATTTATTTCCATGCTTACTGTGAATTTCTGTGCATAAAAGGACTGTATCTCTCTTATTTAGCTTTTAACTGCAACTATATTTATTGAGTTAAAAATAAAAGATACAGTAGAAACTAAACATTGTGGACCAAACCCAAAGCAGAACTTTAATTGCATCAGAGCTCACAGACTGCATGGTTTTGGTTGTTACTTAATCAGCTTAGATGTATTAAAACTGATTGTATTATGCAGTGCTAGGACTGATACATTTGTCAAGCATGATGTATGAGCAGACATCAGACTGGGTAAACAGCTTGTCAATGTACTGTATAGTGGCAAACATTGGAAGCACTTACAGTGACCAATCCCATTGTACAGCAATCTCCCCTTGCCTAATTTCCTAGTCACTTCAAATACTGTCACACAATTTTTTTCTCCACAACAACCTGATTTCCTAGTACAGTGTAGCTAGTGTGAAATGAACCACTTACCCTAAAAATAACCTGAAGGTTGTCAGAAGACAGTTTGATGAGCCACCAGTTCTCTATATGCTGCAATAAAGTGGCAATACTGTCATTCCTACACATCCTTTACAGAATGCAGAGATGCCCCTTTTTAAAGTATTCTCAGGTCTGCCCTATAGCTCACTGCTGTTGACTGGACAAGTCAATTCTTGTAAATTCCAAAGACAATCAAACACACAGGAAGGTGTTCTGGTGTTTCTGAAGGTCTTTCCTGCAGGCCAGTTCCAAAAAATACTCAGCTGTATTTCTGAGAGATTCCTCATGTAGCAGTTTTTTTCCCTTTGATTTATATGTGGGGAGGAAAAACACAAAACAAAATAAAACAAAACAGAACAAAAACAACAACAACTACAAAATAACATCATCAACAACAAAACAACCCACAAATCTACTAAAGCTATATCTCCTTGTTGTGAAATATCAAGAATATCTATCACAACAAGTCTGAATGTTTTAGCACCAAGGTGAAATGCTACCTTTTTGATGCTTACACATTACTGATAATAGTATAATTATACTTTGTGAAATCATTTGCTACTTTTGTTTTCAAATGAAAAATGTGTGCTGTTTTTCCCCATTCAGTCACTGGACTAACATCGGCATGATTTGAAATTTATTACATCTTATCATTTCTATTTTGCAGATGAAAGTGCAGACATTACGTGCACGAATTACATTTATGACTGCATAAGTACATACACAGGATATTCTTATGCTGTCTGTGGAAAACTTGCATTGTTCTTGTCTGTGACTTCATATGTATGCTTAAAGTCTATTAGTAATGAAAGGAATCTCAAAAAGTCCTTCTTATTGGTTGCTTCTTCTTGCCCACATCCTTAATTCTTCAACACAGGACATACTGAAAAGAAAGCATTGAGCAAAAACCTTTTCACATAAATGTCACTGTGAAAATGAAAATGATGCTGTTGGTTTATTGGAAGAAAGCATTTTTCAAAGATTACTGTTTGCTATAAAGGAAAAGGCATCAGTCATAATGCAGTCCAGCAAAATTGTTCTTAAAAAGCAAATGGTGCTGTGAGGAAGGAGCCATTCAGAACCACCACGGGGCTGTTCTGATGCCTGCATTTCTTGTAATTTTCCATTAAGGTACTATAACTGCAGATCACTCTAGTATAATCAAAACAAAGCATGCAGTGTATTTCAGAAATTATAGCTTATGTGTAAAGTCCAGAATAAAAAATTTCTTAACTCTATTAAAGCGAGCACCAAAATACTTCCAACAGTTGTGTTAGAATTTTTAACAATTTTTAGATCTCTTGTTGTTCTGTTTACATCTGTTCTGTAAAAAGGTCTCTCACATGGATATTAAATTGTGAAGTCTTAAGATTCTCCATTCAATCTACAGTCCTGAACTCTGAGTCCAAAACTCTGCAATGAATTATGTTATCAATAAGCTATATTTATGTATTTATCTTTATTCCAGCAAACAATATTTGCTGAAGCATTTGTAAATATTTCTGAAGTTCTGGAAGTAATTATTCTATTGGATTTTACTTTCTTGTAGTGATTACTCAAAATGAATGTAAGGCTGAAACACAAGGAGCTAAAATATCATTCTTCTCCTTAGAAAATACTCTGCAAGTTTTGAGCACCTGGAATTAAGAGTTACATAGTTCAACAAAGACGAAGAAGTGGGTAATAGGAAAAAACACTCAAAAACATTCTAGTGCATCTTTCTACCTTTGATTTGGACTACTAATTGAAAGACATGCAACACTGTCATTTGATAATCATCTTCTACAACCAGGTTTTATCTCAACATGCCAAAAAGTATCTGGAAAATGCCAGTAGGTGATGTACAGCAAAATAACATCTATTTTGTTGTTATTCTTGTTGCTATTTGCTTGTTTGTTTGTTGTTTGTTTTTCATTTTGCATATTGTCTCAAGCAGAAAAATGTTGGTGCTAAAAGTCAAGTAGCAACTGTGAGGATTATGAGGCTGCAGTCAGGGTGGATATAATTCATTCTGCAGTGGGCTGGTTTACTTTGTTGAGCAAAGTGGCTTAGGGACACATTTGCTCACTTATTCAGTTTTGCTTTTTGATTGTGCACTTTGTTTTGTGAACAAAAAAAGCTGTGGAAAGAGAACAATGGTTTAGTGTATGTCTAGAATCATAGAATCATAGAATTGCTCAGGTTGAAAAAGACCTGAAAGATCATCTGCTCCAACCACAACCCAACCATACCACCCGAACTGTAACAACCCTCTGCTAAATCATGTCCCTAAGCACTACATTCAAATAGTTTTCAAACACATCCAGTGATAGTGACTCTACCACCTGCCTGGAGAGCCTATTCCAGTGCTTAACAACCCTTTCTGTAAATAAGTTTTTTCCTGATATCCAACCAAAACTTCCCCTGGCTCAGTGTAAGGCCATTTTCCCTCATCCAGTCACCTGTCACCAGTGAAAAGAGACCAGCCTCACTCTCACTGTAAGCATCTTTCAGATATTGGAAGAAAGCAATAAGGTCTCCCCTTAGCCTCCTTTTTCCCAGACTAAATAGCCCCAGTTCTTTCAGTCGCTCCTTGTAGGGCATATTCTCCAAGCCCTTCACAAGCCTTGTTGTCTTTTGGACCTGCTCTAGCACCTCAGTGTCCTTGTGTTGTGCTTGCTAATGAATAGACATGTACTTTACTTATCTAGTTGTTAATCCTCAAATTCATCATATCATATGCATATTGTATTCCAGCAAGCCAATTACAACAGTTTAGCAGCAATCCTGACTAACCAGAGAGAACTCAATTGACTAGAGTTTAAGTGAATGTGACTCCAGTCTACAAAACAGATGGATCCAGGATGTGACAGGCCTGTCAGTCTGACCTTGGTACCAGGGAAAGTTATGGATCATATTGTATGACATCTTATGACACAGATGAGATAATCAAAAGATCAGATGCAGAAAGCATGGTTTTTTGAAAGGCAGGTCTTGCCTAACTACCCTAATCTCCTTCTGTGCCCTACTTACTAGATGAGGAAAAGTCCACTGAAGTTGTCTACCTGGGTTTAAATAAAATGTTTGGCATATTTCCTTACAGTATTCTCCTACAGACACTGGCAGTTCATGAGGTATACAGTTGTGCAGTTTGCCAAGTGAAAAACAAGCTGGATGGCTGAACTCAGAGACTCAAGCTGAACGATACTCAGCTCAGTAGGTAGCTGACATGCAGTGGTGCCCCTGAGGGCTCAGTCTTGGGACCAGTATTTTTTGACATTTTTACTGGTAATCTGGATGAGATGGTCAAGTGAATCCTCAGTAAATTTGCAGATTACGCAGGAAGGTGAGACTCTTGATCTGCTTGAAGACAGGAAGTCTGCACAGTGGTTTGGATAGGCTAGACTGATTGTCTGAGTCTGACTACATGGCATTCAACATGAGTAACTGCAGCTGTACCTAGATTCTAACAGCTCCATGGAGTGGCTAGAAAAAGACAGGAGGGTACTGGTTCATAGACAGGTAAACACAAGCTGGCAACATGTCCAGATGGCCAAGAAGGTCACTGGCTACCTGTCCTGAAATAATGTTGCCCACAAATCTAAATAAGTGATTGTACTTTTGAATGTTGCACTGGTGAGACCACATTTTGAGTTCTGTGCTCAGTTTTGGATCCCTCACTAGAAAGAGAATATACTGCTATTTGAGTGAAGGAGCTCAAACACAAGTGGCTGAGGGAGCTGACACTGTTTAGTCTGGAAAAGATGAGGCTCAGGGGAGGACTCATCACTCTCTGCAGCTACCTGATAGCAGGTTGCAGTGAGGATGGTATCTATCTCTTTTCTCAGGTGACAAGTGATATGATGTGAGGAGATGGTCACAAGTTGCACCAGGGGAAATTTAGAGGGATATTAGGGAGAATTTCTGCAAGGTGATGGTGGTCAAGCATAGTTTAGTGTTGGCACATTATTTAGTGATGAGACTTGGTAAGTCAGGTTGATGGTTGGACTTCATGATCTGGAAGGTCTTTTCCAAACTAAATGATTCTACAGCATTACAATTTTTAATGTCATTATGAAGTACAAGTTTTAGAAATGGATAAGACTCAACAGAGTTTTCAGCACAAAAAATCGGTATACTCTGGAACTTTTACTTGCTTCTTTGTAAAGATAAAAGCCAAAAACCAAACCACCACTGAGTTTTAACTTAAAAGTAGTTTTTATCAAAATCCAGTGGATAAACCTATATCTCTTATACTTTTCTGATCCTGATTACACATGTATAGAGAAACAATGTCAATAGAAATCTCTCCCTTTTCCTTGGCTTTTCTATCTTGCCTGCATCTTGTTTCTCTTGTTTTTTGTTTTTTGTTTTTTTTTTGTTTTGTTTTTATTTGTTGTTTCTTTCTTTCTTTTGTTGTTGTTGTTGTTCTATTTTGTTTTGTTTTGTTTTTCCCTTGGGTAGATGAAGGAGACTGGAAGTTACTTACTTTTTATTTTATTTTATTTTATTTCATTTCATTTCATTTTATTTTACATTTTCTATGTCTAATTTATGTACATTTGAGGAACTACTGAAGGGAAAGCTAAAGGGAAGCAGTAATTCCTGCATTACTTGTGTAGTTATATGTATGCACAACAGTAATTCTTCACAGCTAGGTGTCCAGATACTGTCAGATATTTCACATGATCTTTATACCATTGGTCAAGAGTTCCAGAACCTCACTTGAATGCAGTGCCTTGGGAGGTCAGGATCCTGCTGTGAAAGACATTTTTTTCAGCCAGTTATTGCCAATCATGTAGAGTCATAATACTGGAGAAGAATTCTTGATTTGGTCTCTGAATTTCATGAGGAGATAATGGACCACTGGGGTAATGTGCTCATCATGACCTCTGCTGCTAAGCAGCTGAGCTAACACAGCTTGTAATACCTGGAGGTTTTTCAGGTTGTGCTGTGCCTGATGCAGGGCAGCAACTTGAAACTGTATCTGGATGTGTAAATGTAAGTGTACTCCTGCAATCACTTTTTATTATTTATTTTTTTTTAAGAACTTTTCCAGCGTGCATTGACAACAGATTATTCAGAGGTTTGTTTTATGCCAAATACAAAGTGAAAAATAAAGTTCTTGATTCAGATTAGTAAGAAAATAACATTTTATAAAAATGTCAATATATGCTAAATGTGTATCCTGATCATAAGCTAACACGCCAGTCCTTGACAGGATGCAACAAGAATATGAGGAGCACATAACCTGACTTTTTGTCATCTGTACAAAGAGAACAATTCAAACTACTCTTCATAAGGTGAATTAAAAGTTAAATGTGTTGAAGGCGAGAAATCCAAATAACCTATGTCCAGAAATTGACAGAAGCTAACACTAAGTAGAAGGCTGTTCATGGGTGTTTCTCTGTGCTTAGTTGTCCAGCCCAAGTTTTGCAGCACTCTGGAAAGCCGGCAAAAATCCATTAGCAGTAAATTAGTATTTGTCTGACCTAGTATAATTTAATAAAAAAAAAAAAGTATTTTAAGGTGTACTTAATAGTTTTGTAAAACATGAAAAATGAAGCTTGTTATTCTGCATTATTGGTACAGATAACTAGACAAAAATATTGATATTGAAAACATGTACATTTAGGGTTGCTTACTATAAGAGATCATTCTTTTACAAGATTGTCTCAAAGGTTGCTGAGAATACAGACAAGCAAGTCCAAGCAAGTCCTGGTCAAGGGTTGAGAAATCCTTCATCTAAGGGACACAGATGGACAAGGCCAGGGGCAACAAGAGAGAGATAAACTGGGAAGCAGTCTGGATTTACCTGCCACCTCTTGTGCTTTTGCCTCAGACCATCAGAATGGCGCGCAGCAGGACCGCTGTTGGATCCTGATGGTGACTATCCCTGCTTTATGCAATTCTTGTTTCTTTCCTATCTTTTCTATCACCCACCTTTCCTTCCTCATCACCCTAATTCATAATAGTGTCCATCCTCCACTTCCCCATTTCCCTGATTAAGAAAACTGGTTGGACCAACATTTGAACCACTGTTTCGTAATCTCACCTTGGGTGTACATATATTAAAGAACCTCCCTCCTAGAAACTGGAGCATGACACTGACAAGAATGACATAGAGGAAGGTGTATGAAACAGAAGTGTGTGCCTTGGACTTCAGTAAGTCTTTACATCTTTCTGCTAATCAAAAAGCTAACACAAACTTTGTCTTTTCTCTCTTGCTTATAAAGCACATGAGATAAATTTAAGACTAGTACTGATTCAGGCAGTCTGAAATAAGAATTTGAACATCCTGACTGTCATAGAAAAAAACAACAACAAAAAACTCTCAGTTTGAATAGTTTATAAAATAGTTTATTAAAAATCAGGAGAAAAGTAATTTGTAATTTTATTGATGTCACATAATTAACTAGCAATCAACGATCTATACATTTGAGATCAATATTAGTAATTGCAGCAGACAAACCACAATGTTAGATGCTTTCAAAATGTTAATTAGCAAGTATAATTTTTTAAAATTCTTTTATAATCAAACAACCCCAAATTTTATTTCTTTCCCCCTACATATGTAGAGAGAGTTTCCTTGCATCTGTGTGTGTGCTATCCTCCCTTGCAATGGTCTTGATATGAGCTCTCCAACTCTGTGTGATCTCCACTGTATCACCTGTATCTAGCAGTGTGGTTCCCTGGGTTCTGCCTCCATACAGATACTCTACTGTAAGGTTCAAGTTGCTCCTGGCTGAGCCATGGGACAGCTGTGCAGCCTGGTCTGGGCTGAGGTATGGTGGACACATAGGCACCATGACAAGTGCGCCCAATGCATTTGCTGCTGCTTCCTCTCAGAGGTCATTTCCTCTTTACAAAACATTTGCATTGTGTTTTTGTTTTTTTTTTCAGTGCTTCTTTTCAAATTACTTCATAGTTTGCCTTCAAAAGTCTGAGAATCCCTGTGTAGTTTTTAATCCAGATGATCATTTTCTTGCTACATAACACTGACAACTGAGGGTCATTTCAGAACAAAGTAGTGCTTGAGTTTAGGAGACAAATTAGCAACTGCATCTATGCTGAGCAAAATAGGCATCTTAGACTACTCAAGAATCCTGGCCATTTGATCCTCTAAAGTCAGTAATTCACATGAATACACTGGATGTTTCTCACCACTGAGAAATATGTCAGAAAATGAAAATCTGTTGCAATTTCACTTTAAAATAGAGCTGTGGTATGGACAGGACAGTTGCCTAGACTGGAGGACCTAGAATGTTGTTAAAAGTGTCAGTTTAGAAGAGAATTCAGAGTGAATTGTGCAGATAAATAACAACAAACATTTCTTCCAGAGGATGATTCAAAGATTTAGATGCCTCCCATGGGTGTTTGCAGTGCACTGCAGAACAGGAAATGTCTGAACAAGAATAGCAGATGTGACCTAGGATGTGTGCAGAAGTTGTACGTGTCTGGAGTAGCAGCTGGAGGGCATGTAGGATACGTAAGGAAATCTTTCTGTAGCTGTCTAAATCAAGGCATTCTTTGGAGAAAGGTTGCTCCAGTTCCTCAATAATTATTCCCAAATAATATATGTAGAAAACCCTTTAAGTAAAATATATATTCCAGTAATTTAAAAATGAATAGAGTTTTACCATTATATTTTTCATATGCTTTTTGTAATTTTTGCTATTCTGTTTCTTTGGGAAATTATGAAAATAGCTTAGAAATAGTATTTGGAAGTATGTAAAATTCAGGCAGATACTAGCAATTACAGAGAGAACTCATGGGGTTTTTCTAGCATTCCTAACTATTGTCATTAAAGCTCTTTTAGCTTGATTTCATATCCCACTAGTGACCTTTATGGGTTCTAAAAATCCTATTTAAGAATTTCATTTTGATCGTGTTCATTATGTTTTTTGTTCAGCATATCAACTGCAGCATCTTAACCTCTGCCTACCTGAAACTTATATTGCCATTGAAGAGTATGAATAGACATAAAAATAAATCCTGTAACTGGGTTTGAATAATCTGTGTTGTACTTCCTGGTTACCAGTAATGTCTTCTCAGTGACTAAGGACTGAACAAACCATTCTCATGCTTTCAAAGACTTATATCCTTCAAAACTGAGTTACTGTTCTCTGTAAATGGTCACTGCTTCAAGCTAATTTATGAACTAATGTTTGGGAATTGTCAGTGTGTTGATCGTTTTTCAGTGAGAAACTGCTGACATACAGGTAAGATGGGCAGCGTGGAGGATAAATATCTGTGTGAACAGAGGATATACAAAGGGTAGTGGTCAGTGGTGCAAAATCTAACTGAAGCCCAGTTATGAGTGGAGTATTCCAGGAGTCAGTACTGGATCCAGTCCTATTTAACTTCTTCAATAACAACAGTGTAGACAACAGGATAGAATCAACCCTTTGTAAATTCACTGGTGCTACGAAAGCGGGGAAATGATGGATTCACCAGAAGGCCATGCTGTCATCCAGACACTTCAGCAGAATGAAGAAATAGAATTCTGAATAGGCTGGAAAGAACCTCATGAACCTCAACAAAAATATCTGTAAGTCCTGAACCTGGGAGAGGGGAGAAACCACAGGCACCAGGACATGATGTGGGCTGGAGAACAGCTCTGAAGAAAAGGGTCCAGGAGACTTGACAATAAGTTGAGCAGGAGTCAGCAATGTGTCTTTGCCACTAAGGAGTCTATCAACATTCTTGATGTTATAAGGCAAAACATTATCTACAAAACAAGAGAAGTGATTCTTCCCCTCTATTCAGCTTTGGAGACACTGTTCCTGGATAACTATTTCCAGTTCTGGGCCTCGAAGTACAAAACATAGATATACAGGAAAAGTCCAATGTATGAGGGCTGCTCTAAAAATAATGCCTCCTATTTTATTACATTGACACATGATGTCAGAGGCATATGTTGGTAGTATGGCAGTAGATGTTGAAAGTTCACATCAATATTCTGTTAGATTTTGTTGCCATGTGAAAGATGGCGGCAGAGGGACAGTCTGACAAAATGACATCTGACATGGAAGTGCATATGAAGCAACAATGTGTAACTGAATTAACTGAATTACTCCGTACAGGAAAAATTGCACTAATTGACATTCATGACTTGCTTAATGTTAATGGAGACCATAGAGTGGATGTGAGCATAGTAGAGTGGTGTGTGGCGCACTTCAACAGTGTTATGAAATAAATGTCACATTCTGGATGTGCACAGCTGTCACACCACAAAATGAAGAATGTCTTGATCAGCTCATCCACATGAAGCAGTAGATTAGAACCAGGGAACTATGCACAGAGCAGAATATTGCTTTCACTATGTAGGAAGAAATAGTGGAAACACTGGAATATCACAAAATTTACACCAGATCGGTCCCATAAATACTCACATAGGAATGAAAGAACAGTGAATGCAAGTTTGCCAGGACCTATTGAGCTAATTCAAGAATAAGGGTGACAGTTTCCTGGAATGTATCATGAACGGTGATGAGATCTAGTGCCACCACTAAAAGCTGGAGTCAGAATGGCAGTCATGAGTGGTGATGTGAATTTCCCACTGAAGTAAAAGTTCAAGACACAGACCTCAGCAGATGAAGTGATCTGCACTATCTTTTGGAGTAGGAAATGAGTGATTCTTCTGGATTTCTTGGAACCCAGACAAACCATCAACTCAGACCACTATATCACAACACTAAGCTGAATGCTCAAACTTCTAGTGTGAGGCAAGAGAAGAAGACAACCATTATCTTGCAACATGATAACATCAGGCCTTGGCTGGACTGTCCTACCACACTCTCCCTGTAGTCCTGACTTGGTGCCTTCTGACTTGCATCTTTATGGGACTGATGAATGATGGACTACATGGGCAACATTTTCCAAGCAATGATATCATCATAGCAGTTGTGAAACAGTGAGTCTCCTCTGCTGATGCAGATTTTTGTAAGAATGGCATGCAGTCTTGTTCAATGCTAGCAAAAATGCTTAGCTGATGGTGATTAATATGTTGATTTTTTATCTATTTATTTATTTATTTGTACCTAAGAATTTGCTATGTCAGAAAGTGTTATTACACTTTATCAGTTGTATTTTTCATGGACATAAGTAGGAGGCATTAATTTTGGAGCAACCTATGTCAATTCATTAAGATGATTGAGGAAATTGAGCATCTGTCCTATGAGGAAAGTCTGAAAGTGTGAAGACTATTTATCTTAGAAAAGAGAAGGCTCAGGTGGAATATCATCAATGCATGTAAATACCTGAAGGGAGGATGCAATTCTTCTGTTACTGCACCACTCTCTTTCAAGCAATAGGACAAGTGGGAGTGGGCACAAACTGTAACTCAAGATGTTCTGTCTAAACATCAGGAAGAAGTTATTTACTGTCTGAATGTCAAAGAACTGGCACAGGTTGCCAGGAGATTTCAGAAACAGCCTCATTGGAGATTTTCAAAAGTCATTTGAACTCTGGGCAACCCATTCTGGGTGTCTCTGACTGAGGAGGAGGTTGGACCAGATGAGGCCTCTTCCAACCTTAAGTGCTCTGTGATTCTTTAGTTCACCCAAGCCTCAAAGGTGTGACTATTTATTCTAACAGTGTAGCAGTATTTTTTATATCCATATTTATTTATTTATATTATTTTTAAAATTCCTTCAAATATTAGTAATGTTTCATAGCACTTCTTAACTAAGGCAAATTAGTTAACTTAGTTTGCCTTGCTAATAAAGCAATTATATATCAGTATATAATACAGATTTTGAAGTTAAGGCATTGTCCAGAATATAGTGATGACTGACTGTTAATAACTTATGCTTAAACTATTCATCATCCACCAGTCATGAGATTTACAGGAAACAGAGTGTCACTGGAAAATGCCAACACTCAGCTGTCAGTATTACCTATAACTTTTGTCAACTGTCATGCTGGACGTTCAGGGAAAGCAGATGTTAAAATTCTAAATATCATTGGTAAATTCAATAGTTGTAATGCAGAATATTTTATTTTTTCATCCATGTACATGAAATAGATTCAAATTAAATCTACTTATATCTGATACTGGTAAAATATTCATTATGACATCTTGCCATCTAAAACAAGAAACAAGACTCACAGAAAATAGTTTTAACAAAATAAAGTATCTCCTTGCTGTATCTGCAGCACAGATATTCTACTTCAAAAAGTATGTGCTCATCTCTTTTGAATGACTGTCTTTTGTCTCAAAGATCCTCTCAGTAGTCAAACTGACTGCAACTATGCCAACAAGGAAAATGCATTCATTAGCATCTTATATAAATCATCAGTGATTTTTGATGGAGTTGCCAAGCATAATTTCTTTGCTTCTTTCCTTCACATTCCAAAAAAGTTATTTTAATTACACTATTATAAAAATATATATGCTTAAAGAAAAATATATATATTTAAAAAGTTTAGATTGGTGAATGCTAACATATTTTTAAATTCTATTTTCACCTGCAAATTATGAAGTGATGCCTAAACAATAAGTTATTGCTGTTTAAGAATTTCAGATTATTAAAAAATTACTAGACTTTATTAAAAAATAAAAATAAAAATAAAAATAAAAAAACAAACATGCATCTGTTTTCTCTATAGAATTATAATTCAGTCAAGAATTAAACTGTTTACTGAGATTCTGTCAAGTTTGGCAACTTTTTATTCTACAGAAAGCGTAAGAAAAAATGTATGCCTTAAACATTAGGATATTTAGTATTTTTGAATGATATGTTTTAGTTTGCTATTTTAAAAGGACAGACTTTTTAAAGCACAATTATTACACTATATTATTGTAATAATAATAATGTCGAGAGGTTGATTCAGCTGCAGCTTTTAAGTAGCTGTAGTTAAAGCAAAAAATGCTTTTCTGCTGTAGCAAAGATGGTTTTAATTGTCGAATCATAGAATGACCTGGGCTGAAAAGGACCACAGTGGTTGTCTAGTTTCAGCCACCTGCTATGTGCAGGGTCACCATCCATCAGACCAGGCTGCACAGAGCCACATCCAGCTTGGCCTTGAATGCCTCTCTCCAATGCGTCACCACCCTTTGAGTGAAAAACTTTCTCCTAATTTCTAACCTAAATCTCCTGTCTTACTTTAAAACCATTCTCCCTTGTCCTATCTCTGTCCTCCCTAGTAAACAGTTGTTCCCCCTCCTGTTTATATGCTCCCTTCAAGTACTAGAAGACCACAATGAGGTCTCCCCAGAGCCTTCTCTTCTCCAAGTAAAACTCTCTAATGTTTTCAATTACAAGAAAGCAGATATAAAATAAACAGCTCCTGGAATGTGAAGGAAATCTTATCTATTGATGGAGGCAGATTTGAAGTAAAAAACAAACAAACAAAACAAACAAACAAACAAACAAACAAAAAAAAAAAAAAAAAAAAAAAAGCTACATCTGGACTACTCTTCTCTACAGGAGAAGTTCTGTACTCCACTTTATTATCAGTTCAACTTAAATGACTTCCTGCCCTGTCAGTATCTCTTCATAGTTCCCATGTTCCATAGGGATATTCTGTGATTCTTCACTGCATGTCTCCTTCCTGCTTTTCTCATGGGGTTTCTGGTGTATTATTAATCATGCATACCTTTCCATGTCCATATAGCAGATGTCTAAACTGAGCTATTCATTTTTGGCTTCTATTATAATCAATGATGAAAAATTATTCTCAGACATTATTCCCCTGACCTATTTCAGATGTCTACTGTACGATTAAATGAATCATGCGCAAAAAGCATTTAGTTTTCTCCACAAACTGCAGAGAGTCCAGGCTAGCTAGCTTGGATGTAGGCAGCTGAGTTTCAGTCCAGATACCCTCAAATAGATACAGAATTCCACCTGGAATATCTTAGTGAAACTTCTCTCTCCTCCAACTACCAGAGGAGTTTAGTCCTGTGCTGATTCTGTGTCATGTTTGCCAGCCTGATGTGGGCATTTTACAGAAAAAAACAAACCTCTAATGTAATCAGATGATTTCATTAATTTAGCATACTACTTCCTTAGATATCTGTATGTTTGGTGGCCCTGCTAGGCAGGGGGGTTGGAACTACATGATCCTTGAGGTCCCTTCCAACCCGGGTCATTCTGTGATTCTGTGTGATTCTGTGATATCTGTCTGCTACATTTGTGCACTTCTGTCATAGTAAGTAGGAATTTGAAATTTGATTTTCCTAAGCATTTGGATAAATTTGAGTTGTTTGGTATATAAGGCATCCTTGTAATAACGGGATTTACAACATAAGGACTAAAAGAGATCCACAGTCTCCTGGGTAGAAAGCTTGAAGGCAGCTGGGATAAGCCAGAGCTAGATCATGATAAAAAATATATACGTGTGTGTGCAGTTGAATCAGTCAGTACTGTGAAAGAATTGATCCAGAATATACTATAGCAAATGTATTTAAGAATCAGATTAAATGTTCTGTGATCTGCACTGAACACAGTATATAAGGTTCTTTGAATTACAGTTTCTCTAAGGCATTCCACATCATCCCTGTTTGCAACTTTAAAAGGTCTTTCTATATATTCAGGATCATAGCTAAGGAAATAATCTAGATGTTAGGATTTAGACAATTCTGTTTCTGAACTGAGTGCTAGACTTCTGCCCACTTGAACAGAAGCCTAGGTACAAAGCTTAGATATAATCCTATATGACTGACACCTACAGAAAGCAAGACAAATTCTTCCTGAAGTTTGGGGACTTAAATTACATTCTAGTCCACACATGTACTGAAACTTTACAGTTTTCTAAGCCTGCTATGCATACACCAGATGCATCACCCTAGTATCCAATGAATAAAACAGGAGTGTTATGAAAATTCAAATAAGTGTAGAAAAAGTAAAATAAAATGAAAAGCACATGAAGAAGACTTCATATGCCTTAGAGTAAAAATAACAGCTTTAAACTAAAAAGGGGTAGATTTTACATCTTATTTTGATATTAGTAAGAAATCCTTAACTATTAGGGTGGTGAGGAACTGGGAAGGATATATGAAAGCCCCTTCCAACTGAACTACTATTTTATATGTTTATTTGACAATTTTGTGTATTTTTCTCTGCAAAGAATTTTCTGTATGATGTGGAATACTGAAAGCAAAATTACAAAATTGCAAAACCATGACTCTGTAAAATATTTCTCTTCTGCTCTTCTACTGAAATCTTTCCTTTCTAAAACTGAGTCACAAGCAAGTGCTCCCTTAAGAAGTTTTATGACATTGTCATTGTTTTACCAAATATATTTTTAGATTAGAGAATTTCCACATTACATAGGAAATCTCTTTTCATTCTTTAGTGCCATTAGCATTTTATTCCAGCCTTCTTCATATTTCTGTTTGCCTTCCTTTATACAGTTAACAGTGAGATACCAAAACTTCAGAGAAATCAAGTATTATAACTAAACAGAAATCTAGGCAATAACTATACCAGAAGTAAAGTAATCAGAAAGTGAAGTGGAATTAAAAATACACAGGCTAAAAGATGGATTTAAGTCATGTAAATCTCTCAGGTAAACTGGGAAAGAAACAAAGCAAATGCAAAGGAAACACTACTCTGGAAAGAATAAAGCTTGCAACATTTTGAAACAAGCAGAAGGGTGGGGGGAAAAAAAAGTAAAAAAAAAAAAAAAAAAAAAAGTAAAAAAAAAAAGAATAATAAAGCACTCGTACTGTTTTGAGTGTTATGGAAGGCATGCTTCCTCTTTGCTCTTGAAAATCTAGGCTTCCAGGTATCCATTACTGGCATGTCATTATTCAAAGTCAAAATTAATGTATATAGTTTGAAATAATATACAGAAAATCACTCATTCTCCAAAATAATTCAAATGCACAAAGGTATAACCTTGAAAACTAAGTCTGTGTTAACGGTGTTAAAAGTCAAAAGGGATTTTTAATACATACTTGTAAACTGGGTGATAACTATTTCATTAAAAAATAAGATATTTACACAGACACCTTTTTTTTCTTGGAAAATTAATATTTTTTCAACACAACTCCATGGAAATAGTTTTATAAATAAGTGTTCTAGAAAACAGTGACAGTCAGTCTATGAACTGGTGACTGACTACTGTGAAGTCAAATTATCACTGATACGTTAAAATTATATGTTTAGTTTTTTCTTAAGTAAATCTTTAGGAAAAGAACTGCATATTTAAATACAGCATATTTATTGTCTCAAATAACATTTTCTGATTGTTCTTCAGTGCCTTTAACCAACTGTATGTAGATAATTCATGAAAAAGGGTTCTTATCATTGTTACATATTCTTTTCATTATTGATATTGTTATTACCTACTTATTCACTAATCAGTCTTGAATGAGTTGACGAAATGATGCTGAAAAGAGATGGTGTTTCATTCAAATTTAAGATAAGTGTCTTTCTTTCTCTTACTAGTTTCCAGTCTTTTCAGGATGATGTGAAGAAGTCTTAAAGAATATATAGCATCATAAAGGTTACAGTTCATCAAGTTAGTAATGATTTGTGTTGTTAGATTGATGCCATACAGAATATCTGCTTAGGACAAAGATGAAATCAAGCTTCAGATTGTTACTGGGTTTAACCTTTTGCAATTGAGACAGAATTGTTTTTCTTACACTATGTCTTCCCTCACTATAATCTCTGTCTGAATCCCAAGAGAAAAAAACTCGTCTTGCTAACTAATTAGATTATATCAATGCAATTGGGCTCTGCTCTCCATAAATAGTATCTCAGAAAACACGCAGTGCTATTTCTGTGATTTGCTGTGTGCAGTCCCATGCTATACTTGTGTTGAGAATGCTGAGATCAAATCAGTATATGTGTTTTGTTAATTTTTTAAAGTGAAAGGTCAGTGTCTTGCCACACTAGAATCATTAAATATAAGTTTGAATAGAAAATAATATGTACTCCTGGGATAATAAAATCTGTTTCCTTTTCAGCTTTTGGAACATAACTTTTTTTTTTTTTTTTTTTAAATGTGTGTGTGGAATTTATATGATTATATGTGAGTTCATGACAAGCTGCATATAACCTCCAAAATAGAATTTGCAAGCAACCTATGATTAATACATCTGGCAATTACACAAGAGACAGTAAACCTGAAGGGGAAAAGCACTTCTCAAGAAAAACAACTTAATTACATATCAAAATTAATTAAGACACACCTGTCAGCAGTTGGGTTTTTTTTGTTTGTTTGTTTGTTTTTTTGGTTTTTTTCTTAAACAAGAATTTGGTGCAATGAGCTTATTCCACTGTGGCAGCTGTCTATAATGTCTGTAATGGTGTTGTGCACACAAATGAAAAGTGTGGAAAAGATAGCTCAGGGGCTGATAAAATCATCTTACATATAAGGTTTAGTTTTAGCTGATCATCCTACAGGTTTATTTGTTTATTCTCTGGAAATGAACCCCTATTATTTTAGTAGTTACAATGTGTTTGGTTGGTTGGTTGGTTTTGCCTGCTTGTTTCTAGAAATTTTCTAGTGCTAAAAGATTCCATTCTTTTTGAGAAAGTTCTGCTTGACCCATTTCTTTTGCAATTGTTGATGAATAGAAATTGTCCTTTATTGTTGCTTCTTCCGAAGCAGTTTTTCTCAGTTGAAAAACAAGCAAACAAACAAACAAACAAAACAAAAACAAAACAAAACAAACAACAACAACAAAAAACACTGTATGGAGATAAGTTTAAGTGGAAGCCCTTTCCGAAGAGCAATTAGGTGTTCAGCTGTAACCTCCTTTTTTACTCACAAGTGTCACTGGTGCAGATGCTCAGTGCTGCAGTGGCTTAGCGATGTGTCAAAGAGATGATGCTGCCATGCCTCTGTGTAGAGGAAACATACCTGAAGGTATTGGTTGATGCTTGGCTGAACATGAAAGAGCAGTTTACTCAGGTGGGAAAGAAGGTTATTGGTATCAGAAATAGTACTGCCAGCAGGAGCAGGGAAGTGATCATCCTTCTGTACTCAGCCCTGTACTGTGTTCAGTTTTGGGCCCCTCACTACTACAAAGACATTGAGGCCCTGGAGCATTTTCAGGGAAGGGCCGCAAAGCTGGTGAGGGGTCTGGAGCACAGGTCTTACGAGGAGAGACTGAGGGAGCTGGGATTGTTTGTCTGGGAAAGAGAAGGCTCAGGGATGACCTTATGGCTCTCTACAATTACCTGAAGGGTGGTGTTGGTGAGGTGGGAGTTGGCCTTTTCTTCCGTGTAACTAGTTATAGGACTAGAGGGAATGGCCTCAAATTGTGCCAGGATAATTCAGGTTGGATGTTAGGAAATACTTCTTCTCCAGAAGAGTGATCAGGTGCTGGAACTGGCTGCCCAAGGAGGTGGTGGAGTCACTGTCCCTAGAAGTGTTTGAGAAATTTTTAGATGTTAGGGACACAGTTTAGTGGGAAATATTGGTGACAGGTTGGACTGGATGATTTTAGAGGTCTTTTCCAACCTTGGTAATTCAATGATTTTATGACCCTATGCCACAGCATACATCCTAACTGTGTACAAGCAACTGGGAAAAGTCACAGGGCTCATCACATTTTGAAGACAGTGATTTCAAACTCCCTTGTTTATTCCATTCAGAGAAGATTCAAGGAAAACTGCTGTCTGGTGAAGACATATGTGATGAATTCAGTGCTCCTTGCTTCAGCTTCTTGACATTCTGCTGCACTTGATTGAGGTCCCTGAAAAAGTAATCAAGTATTTCTAAGTAACAGAAACACTGTGATGTACTCATATGTTCCTTCAAAGATACTGAGCCTGCAGTGTGATTGTAACTGAAATGCTAAAGCTCAGTTAAATTCTCTAGGGAAAAAGGAAGTGCAGTACCCTAAGAAAATCTTCCCCAGCCTTCAGAATAAGCTCCAGTGGGTTCTACTGCCATATATACTAGACCATGCAGATTATGTTCATTTTACAAACAGTGACAATAGACAAGCAATTCATTTCACCCACTAGTCAGATTAGTGACAGGATTTTAAAGGTCTAAGTAAAAGGATTCAGTTTACTGATCTAAGGAACAAGTTTTCTGTTACGCAACTCCTTTAAAAACTGTACGGAAGAACAAATGAATATAAGATTATATAGATGACAAATGATTAAAGTAAACTAAAAATAAAGTAAGATTTTATTTTTTTTCTCTCATTTTCATCACTGTATAATTTGTCACATTAGTATAAACAAGTAGTATGAGCATCAGTTCTTTTCTCTTGTATTTGCTATGTATATAGGAATGTTGCTTTTAATGTAGTGCCTCCTATGTATTTACATGATAACTACAACAGATACAAAGAGCAAGATAACACTGTCTGGTAGGACAAATTCTCTGCAACAAAACACTGTTCTTTGGTATAGTCACCACTATTAGTCATCCACTTTTACCAGTTATGAGCAAGGTAGCCTGCATGCTATGCTTGTAAAATTCTGCATGTCCATCAAGAACATGTTGATGAAAGATGGTTTTCCTTCATGTCACTGTTGCCATTGCTGAAATGCACCACTCATTGTCTCATTGTGCTCACATTCAGCAGATGTCAATGAATGTCAATGGGTGATTTTATTCCGCATGTGAGAACTCTATGACACACCTTCGCTACATATACACTTCCATGTAAGAAGCCATTTTGTCAGACTGCCTCAGTGCTGCCATCTATCACATGGCAACAAAATGTAATGGAATATTGGCGGGAAGGTTCACCCCAACTGCCATACCACTAACATCCTCCTCTGACATAGTGGGTCAACATAGTAAAATAGGAGGCATTACCTTCAGATCACCCTCATATATTAAATAGAAAATAGGCTAATTGTTATTCTAAAACCAACTCTGACATCACTACTTGCCCTTGTGCATTACTATGTATGGACCCAAATCTGTGGTTCTTAATTGAGCAGAACTGCCATTTAAAACAATAGGATTTCATTTGATTAAAGACTGCAAAATACATCCCCATGTGTACACTTCTTTGTTCATGGTTTGTCAGACAGTAAGTCATGCAAAAGCTCTTTTTAATTACATTTTCAGATGGTGACATAATTGGTTGAAACAATCAATATCTTTCTTGATTCCTGAAGGTTAGACTTTCCAAATGAGACCACCACCATTCTGAATTCTAAAATTCCAAGAATACTTACTATCACTTGCTTTCAAATCAATAAAAAATAAGACAAAAAAATTATATTTTACAGCTATTTTGAGTTTGTCAGAATAATCCAAATATTTGAAACGTGTCATAGCTGCTACCTCATTTTAGCATAAGTTTAACAAACAGTATGATCCTTATGTAAATCGCATAATGCCAGTACAGGAAGTCTCACCTAGTATCATGTGAACTGTACATACAAGATAAACAAACATTCTTGGAATTTTCATGAATTGATGTTCTGTAGTGGTCCTGTTCTCGAGGGAAAGAAAGAATCTGAAGAAAGTGGCTAAAAAGCACCAGAGAAACACACTTAGAAAACCAGTGAATATATATTAATAATCAGATTCTCCTCCTAAGAAAAACAACCTCAAGTATCCTGTATTTTGCTCACTTTTTTGGGGTCAACAGGACTAATGATATAAATTAACAGTTTGACTGACAGAAATATAAGAGGAAAATAGCAAAATATATAAATGTTATTTGTTCTTCTGTCCCCAAGCTATCATGCAAATTGAAAAATGATCCACTAATGCAGTCCGGTCCAGGGTAGTGCATAAGATCTTTTATTTTAAACTATTTGGTACACACAGACTGAAGTATAGCTTACTGTAAGTGAATTGTTTGAAAACATTGAAATTTTTGAACTAGAAAAGCAAATTGGAGTCACGGGGTGGGGGGATCTATATTCGTTCTCTCATGTCTCTTAGAAGACTAAATCCTACTGAGATGAAAATGAGAACAGCTACCTTGCATCCCTGAAGAGGCCATGTTTGTGCCTTTAGTCTGTATAGCTTATTGACCGAATTCAGTGTACAGAGATTGATGTTAAAGCTTTTAGATATTTTCTAGATTATATTCTGGATAGATTAAAACTTTTCAAAGTGATCTTATTTAACAAGGGGAAATTGTTTGAAAATCTAATAAACAGTAGTTGCAATTATTTTTGAGTAGCAATCACTTATCTGTTGTGTAAATTATGTACTCTACTTAACGACTTGTGGGTTGTGTTAACAGTAACGTGGTCCAGCAGAATGTCTTTTGTAATGCACATTTGTAGATGCAGTGTAATAAAATATGCTTCCAAAACTGAATATTAGTTCCTCTCTCATGTGACTATTTAAGGGAAACCTCATATAAGTATGGTAGTATGGAAAATTATGCTTCTGAAATGCTATATTCGTTGTTGATGCCACTTATTTCTCAACACAGACTTACGAAAGGTAATAGTTTGGAATAATTAAATATACAATTGAGGAATAAATCTTCCCTACCTCTTACACTCCTCTATCTATAATGACAGTTACTAAGTCATAGGAAAGCATATGCAAGTTGAAATCTAGAGCTTGCTGTAACAAGTAACTGACCTCAGAAGACAACAATTTCCCCCTTAAAATGAAAAGGCCATTACTATCTGTATTTCTAGAACTGTTGCTGCAAGACAAATGTCTCTCTTTTTATTTTTGTTTTCTTTTCCTCATAATTGTGCCACTAGTTTTAATTCCAGTGTTAATATATAAGGTTGTAAAGACTGTCAGTCTACTTTATCAATTGTTTAATAGAGGCAAAATCAGGCATACATTGCACTTTTTGTTAGTTATGATGATAAACTGATCTTTCTTTCACATACTGACACATAAAACTATATGCTACATTTTAATTAATATTTGAAAGGATGAGGTCTAAAAGTTCTGCCTTTAAGTTACTCTATCTTATGTGACACTACAGCCAAAAATTTGGATTTGTATGGGAAAATGAACATCAGGTGCATAAATTAAACTAAGTCCTATCAGAATGCAATTGGAATCAACTTCAATTATAGTGATTAATAGGCTTAGAGAAGCAGCACAGATTCATTGTATGGTTAAGCAATGAATAATACCTATACACCTACTGCAATGTTCCCAGGAAATATCAAAGATGTGATCAGAAATTGTTTGTACTGTATTGTGTCACAAATGACCATCTAATTTGTAGTAAATATAAAACAAAGATATAAAGATGCTCACATATGATTACACAGGACATAAATGAGTGCCATTTTCAAAAAGAAAGTTCATTCTAACAACAACAGAAACAAAAAGAAAAAAGGAAAAAGAAGCAGTATGGAATAAGATACAGAACAGACAGGTCTGTCCAGTAAATTGAGTGCTCTGCACATGTTCAGGCAAAGAACAGGACTTAAAAACTAGCAGATAAGAACTTATAATACTTCTAGGCTAAATTATGGCATGTTAGCTAGGGATCAGCACAAAAGTTTTTGAAATTTCAATGGGAGGTCCCATGGGATGTTGACTGCCAATAGCACACTGCCCTGTACTACCATATAATAAAGAATTACCTGCATGAAGTTCAGACTGGGTCTACAGCCTTCACTGTATTACCCCAAGCCAATGATAAAATTATTTACAGTTTTCTGGCACATTTTCCTTGCTTTACAGAAACTGTAGGTACTCTACATAGTCAAGGTGAGAAGAAGCTTTCTGGGCTGATCTAAAGCAGCATTAAGCAGTCATTAAAGGTCAGATTAACTTCACTTAAATTTAAACTCCTAAAAGTTAGCACACAGTCTAAAATTATCACCTGATGTAGCTGGTGGAGAGAAGCAACCTGTACAAAGTAACTCACTCCAGGTACTTTAACATGTCTCATAGTGAATTGCTGGAATAAGGGTGAATTGCAGGGATGAGCTCTCTTTATCACTCTGATTATAGATTTAACAAACATGAATGCCACCCTCCTGGATCAACTTAGCGCAGGTTTGAATCACAAGATCAAGACTAAGGAAGAGGTTCAACCTGCAGCTGTCCTCAGGAACAAGCTAAAGGTAAAAGTGGCACTACACTTGTCATCTTTCTATACAGATACTCATCTGCTCATCTGAAGATTATGCCTTGGGTGTTTAAATTCAGTATGTTGTTCTTTGCACATTGTGAAACCTGTCCAACTGTCACATTAGGACTTGTCAGATCAACCTTTGAGCAAGGTTCTTTGTTTTGTAGGCTTTATTTTATTAATTCTGAAAGAGAAGAAGCAGTTGATTTCACTATGAGAAAATATTTATTTTCTGGACTTTTAAAAATAAACTTATTGTAGGAAATTATAGTGAGGAACTGACTTTCATATTTTATGAAACATCAGACTGACATACACTCCACAACAAGACAGAAAAGTAGAGATGAAATATGTAACCATTACTTAATGAATTTGTTACTGTCATTCCCAAAGTGTAGTGCAAGACTATTTGAATTTATTCTCACATATATATGATAAAATGCCAGAGTGCAATGAAATTATTGGGATACTACTAAGAATATTATATATATATATAAATATGTATATATATACATATATATGATATAATAAAAGACAACAAAACCAGAGCTTACGTGACTCAACTGTAAATTCAATTAAACTTGTGTGTCATAGAATCACAGATTCATGGAATATCTCAGATTACAAAGGATCCATAGAAATCATCAAGTCTAACACACAGTCCGACACACATCACCACACAGGACCATCCAAAATTCAGACTGTGTGATTAAGAGCACTGTTGTCATGGTTTTATGATTTTTGTTATTGGTATTCCATGGTGGAATTGTTGGCATCTGTTCGAGTGCTTCTTGAACTCCTCAATCTTGGTGCCATTTCTCTGGGGAAACTCTTACAGTATAAAGCCATCCACTTGTTGAAGAATCTTTTCCTGACAATCTAAACCTCTCCCATTGCAGCTTTTTGCCATTTTCTTGTGTCCTATTGCTGGTCACCAGATAAAAGCTCTGATATAGTGCTGTAAGCTGATATAAAGTCTCCCTTCAGTTCACCCTTCTCTAGGCTGAACAAGCCAAGGAACATATATGTCTTGTTCTCCAGACCCTTCACCATCTTCATCACCCTCCTTTAGATATTCTCTAATAGTTTTATGTACTTTTTGTACTGTGGCATCCAAAACTGCACACAGAACTCAAGGTGAGGTGGCACTAGTGCAGTGTAGAGCAGGACAACCATTTCTCTTGTCTGACTAGCAATGCAGTGCTTGATGCACACCAGGGTGTGGTTGGCTCTTTAGTCTGACAAGACACACTGTTGACTTGTTTTCAATTTACTGTCAACCAAGACATGCAGATCCCTTTCAGTGGGGCTGCTTTCCATCATCTCGTCCCTCAGTCTGAGTGTAGTCAGGGTTACCCCTTCACAGGTGCAGAATCTAGCATTTGTTCTTGTTCAGCTTTATGTGGTTGATGACTGCTTAGCTTTCTAATTTGTCCAGATTTCTCTGTAAGGCCTCTTCATCCTCAGTTGAGGCAACAGCTTCTTCCAATATAATACAATCAGCAAACTTGCTCAAAACATCTTCTGATCCTATATTTGAATCATTAATGAAAAAATTAAAGAGAACTGGCCCTCAAATAGATCCATGGGGAACCCCACTACTGACTGGCTGCAAGCCTGTTGTCACCCCACTTACCAGCACTGATCCCTGATACCTTTAAAAGCTCTTTT
This sequence comes from Excalfactoria chinensis, assembly GCF_039878825.1. Lineage (NCBI taxonomy): Eukaryota > Metazoa > Chordata > Aves > Galliformes > Phasianidae > Excalfactoria > Excalfactoria chinensis. The sequence goes on along the minus strand of NC_092825.1, from coordinate 153,891,017 downwards.
CCAGGGGACCTTACTAACTAGTTCCCTGGGCAGCTTGAAGTTTACTCTCACCATATCCAGGGTTGAATTTCTGGTGGCAGTTTTACTCCTATAACTAAAGATTTAAATCTGACTACTCCATGTTTGATATGGCCAAGGTGGCACCAGTTGCCACTTCACCCACAAGACTTCATCCATTTACAAGTAACAGATTTAGGAGGGCACCATTCCTTTCCGGCTTGTTTAATATCTGTATTGGGAAAAACAAACCATGAAGATGTCTTTGGAGTCCTCTGGACCAGTTTGTATCAGCTATATGATGTTCCCAGTTAGCCTCTCTCAAACTGAAGTCAGCAAGCAAGAGGTGTGTACAGACCATTACATAGAGCCCTCTCCATTACATTCACTGATTCTCCTGCCCTGCTTGTCCCTTCTAAAGAGTCTGTAAATATTCAGCGCAGCATGCCAGCCACATGATTCATTCACTTATGCTCATGATGTCATAATTCTGGATGTGAGCCAAGGTTTCTAGCACTTCTTGCTTGTTCCTCATGCTGTGTGCACTGGTGTAGAAGCATTTCATATGGTCTTCATACCATCTCACAGTGTATTCACTGGCGGGTCTGTTTTTATTCTTTTATCCCTTCAGGTCTAGTTCAAAGCCCTATCAATCATCCCTGATAACTTCTGTACCAAAATCTTTTCCCCCCTCTGAGAAAAGCACAGTGTTTCAGGCACTAGCAGACCTGGACAATCACTTTCTTGACCTCATTTTATTTCCCTGTACTGTATTCTACTAACTGGTGTCATACAAGGTTTTTAGGTATGTGGAAACAGCATAAATCAGCTGTTACAAAACAGTTATTTCATGCAATCTCCAACACTGAGGATTTTATTTTATTTTAAAGGCTTATCTACGTGACAAAGATACTGAGAAACTAATATTGTGACTACAGAAAGTTGATAATAAGAAATAACTGCTACATTTCTGGTATGTATCCTACCTCCAAAGAACCATTTCTGCATCTCTGACATTTTCACTTACAGTGAAATTCTAGAATATTTCTTTTAATAAAGCAGAAAAGAAAATTCCTCAAACTCTATCAGCAGTGCTCTTAGCTCCATAACTGCTGAGAATCTGAATCTTCCAGTGGATTTGATAACTATTGGACTGAATGAATGTTTGGAAAAAGTTTTCCAGTGTTTATTACATATCATAAAACAGTCAAAGTCAGTTGAACTGACAGTGTTTCATACATAGAACAGATACTGATTGAACTAATGCTAGTCTCAGTCTTGACCAATATATCTCAATGAGCAAAACCAAGAACTGAGACAGCTTCTCAGAAAATTTGCTTTTAGTGTGACCTATGTAGATAAATTCAATAGATTTGTGAAACTTTATTAAAAACTGGGGCCTGAGATACTCTTTAATAAATCGATTATTCTGAATCATGTTCTTCTCTCAGACTTTCACAAAAATGAAACTGATGATGACTCTACTTAAAGATTTTAACTTGTTCTGTAGCCCATATTTCTGCTGACCAAGACGCGCAGATGAAGGCACGCCAGTGGAGAATTTGACATTGATTCTCTTTCATCTGTTTTCCTCCATGTAGTTTGGTAATAACAACTTCAGTAGAATGCTGTTTTGAGGCATTTTTCCATGAGGCATTAAATATTTAAAGGGAAAGACACAAGAGGCATTTTATTCCTTCCTTTTTTTTTATTTTACGTGCCTAATGACTCATGAATAATAATTTCACTTAAATAAATAGGAAAGCCTTAGACCAAATACAGCATGTTTTCTTCCATGTTTTTTTTTGTTTTTGTTTTGTTTTGTTTTGTTTTGTTTGTTTGTTTGTTTGTTTTTTGAACATAATAAAGTAAGAAAAAGACAGGAGAAAAAACAAAAACAAACAAACAAACAAACATAAAAAACCCACAACCAAACAGAAAACAAAACCACAGAAAACAAAACCCAAACAACTTAAGGAAGATAGGCCATATCAACTTGAATTTATTTAACTTTCAAAATAGAATGCATTCTTACTTCTAAGATTAACGTAATGCTGATATTAATTACTGTAGTGTTACATTTATTGTCCAGCATTCTATTATCTCTGAAACTCAGGCCTCTCACGAGACAAACTGGACAAAAGCAGTGGAACTGTTCTGAGTACTTACAAATTGTACAGCTATTCAAATCAAGAAGTCCCTCAAGTTTGAGATTTCCACCTCTGTTTAAGTTCAGACAATATGTGCCATTTATGCCAAAGATAGAGAAAGAGAGCCTTCCAAGTCCAGTTTTCTTCCAGGTGTTTCTTGACAGTTCACATTGAGAAAAACTGTAAACAGTTATTTCATATTCATGAAATAGAACTGGAGCACAGAACGGCAGAGAAATATTAGGGCATGCAGTCCAATCACCTAGCAGGTGACCTGTTAGTGTAAGTATTAATAAGCTGTAGAAAACTTGTCAGGATACCTCCTTCTCACTTCTCCTGTTAGAAGGAGACTCCACTGCCTTACTCCACTGTACCAACCTACATATTGTACCACTGTCTTTCCAGACTTAATTTTTTCAAACCTATTTTATACCTGTTTAGTTTGGTGCCAGTAGTATTTTTATGGTAGCTGTTTGCTGTAGCTACCTGATATGATGCTTACATTTTTGCAAGCAATTATGTCACTGCTCAGCTTTCATGTTTCTGGACACATTCTCTTGTGTATGATGGAATACCTGTTCTGCTATCATTTTAGTATTTACTCTCCACTGAGTTTGGGCTTCTTGAATATGGATGAATGTGCCCAGAATTTCAAATAAGATTTGGGTGTTAAACATCAGTATTCATGTTTCTTATTCTTTCCTGAAAGTACCTTGTGTTATTCTAGTTATTTTTCCACAATGGCACTGTATTGGAATTGTGTTGGAGAACATCATCGTCTTGCATTTAACTAATACACACGATGTCTCCATGGTTCTTAATAGCAGAGGTTCCTCTTTCTGTAGTAATGCCACATAGGATATTAGTTGTCTTTACCTGATATTACATGTCCTCTCATTTTATCTTCAAACGTACTTCTCTTACAATTGTTAAGACCAGGCTAAAGAAAAATCTTGCAGTATCATTGATTAATTTCTTTGATCTTTTCTGGATTTGATTCCATGGTTAGAGAACTTTAGCCTTATTAATTTATTTATTTATTTTCAAAATATAATATTATGAATTGACTGTCAATGAAAATTCTATTTGCAATCTAAACTGTACTGAAATGTCTGGATAAGCAAGTAGTTTTGATGGCATGACAGAAATCATTTTGATAAATCCTGACTGTATTTAGATGTGTATTATTAAGGTGCATTTTGTTCTGAAGAAGGTTTGAATGTGTTAAATATCATTAAATAACATCTTAAAAAACAAACAAACAAACAATCAAACAAACTTATAATTTAATAAAGAAAACACTTCAAAATTTTAGATGTGGAGATATCAATGTCTTCTTCTGAATATCATGAAGATCAGACTATTTAAAATTAAATAAAAAAATAATAAGAATAATAAAAAAATAAATGTTAGTTCTTCCAAGTGTGTGGGACATATTCAGTTCTGAAAAGAATACTGAGATGCTGAAGGTGTAAAGTTCCTATGTAGCCCTGTAATATATGCTGTATAGGCTTCAAGCAGATGTGATTTTTTATTTTATTTTATTTTTTGCATTGCCAGTAGAAAAAGGATGCGTTATTTGTTAGCATTCCAGTAAAAGAATACAGAGACTCACTTGTACTATCTATTTAATATAACTGTAATTCAGAACTAGCCTCAAAATTTGATGCCTGCTGAGAAATTGAATAAATAAATAAATAAATAAATGCATTAGCTGAAGGGAAGAGATGGAATCTGGAAGAAATTTCTTTTGTTGTGCAGTAAATGTGAAACATAGTGACATGGGAAATTGTCTTCCATGATTCTGATTTTTTTTTTTTTTTTAAAAATATATAACTGTTTTGTTTTTTCAAAACCAATTAATTTTTGAAATGAGACAATAATTTGACTTCACATTAGAAGGATCTGAATTCTGTTTCAAATATGTTTCAGCCTATTCGGACTGAAACATTTTTGAGTTGAAATAGAGTAGGAAGGATGGAGTACTGTGGCAAGTGTGATGTCTACAGCTTCTAACATCTTTTGTTAGTGTGCACATAATATATAGAACTGATAATAAGGAAGATGATATCCTCTTGATAGCAGAATATATTTAGAAGACTGTTACATCGTTTGGAATTTTAGACATACGCTGGTAAAGGAGAAAATGACCCAATGTTTTTGAATATTGCATTTATATTTAATGTATAAATAAAATGAAATACAGCAAAATCTACTGGCGAATATGGTCACATAAAAGACATACTACTTTTAGTATGCCTATTCCTTTGTATACTGAACTGAATACATAACCAGAAATAAGATAATCTCAGTGACATGCTGATTGTAAAAAGAGTAGGAGCCCATTGAAAAGAGTAACACACAGGGATACTCAGCAGATATGGTACTTAACATTTACTGTAAAAAATGTAGTTAACTGTTGCAGTCAGAAAGCTTATCAAGCAATAAGATAAAAACAAAAAGGCAGTGATGAAGATAAAACTGTTTGATAATCCAAATAAATTAATGTGGATTTTCATTCATGAGTTTATACAGGCATACCTGCTTATCATACATATACATTCATATAATGCATTTAACATTAGCAAATATTTGTTTATCCTCAGCTTTGACTTTGCTCATGGAAGCTGTGTGAATTGCCCTGCTATTAATATTAAGTTTCTTGACTTTTATGGCTAGTAGGGCTTATGAAAATCTTTGACTGTGGGTAAGCAAACAAAGAATTACACATCATTAATTGGTTTTTCTACTTAGAAAGGGCTCAATTAAGATAGCATTAAAATGGGTGAGGATACAGCCCAAGAACACATAACGTAAGCCCAGCCACAGTTACCAAGTGGCTGTCTCTTCAGTGCCCACTCTTGACTATTTTTTGCAGCCACTCATGGTTAAATATCAAGGACATGAAGCATTCAGAGCCAAGGTCCAAATATACATGTGAAAATGAACCACAAAATGTCCCAGTTACTGCAACCATCCTCAAAGCTTCTCTTTGTATCCACAGTAATCTTATGTTGCTCTGTTAAGAAAGAAAGGAAAATGACTGTAACTAGTGTAAAAATATGAAAAGCTGGAGAAGAGAGCTCCTTGGCAATTTGTTTATAAGTCCAATTAATAACACTAATAATCATGAAGAAGATATTTCAGATTTTTCTATCAGAAATAAAGTTGCTAGCAGGAGCAAGGAGGTGATAATTTCCCTTTATTCAGCTCTAATGAGGCCATATCTGGAAAACTGTGTTCAGTTTTGCACCCCTCACTACAAGAAAGACACCGAGGCTCTGGAGCTTGTCCAGAGAAGGGTGACAAAGCTGATGAGGGAACTGGAGCACAAGTCTTATCAGGAGCGGCTGAGGGATCTGGGATTGTTTAGTCTGGAGAAGAGGAGGCTTGGGGGAAACCTCATTGTCCTCTACAGCTACCTGAAAGGAGGTTGTGACAAAGATGCAAATGGGCCTCTTCCTCCAGGTAACAGAGACAGGATGAGAGAAAAGGGCCTCTGATTGTGCCAGGGGTAGTTCAGGTTCGCAATTAGGAAAAACTTCTTAAAAAGAGTGGTCAGGCTCTGGAATGAGTAGTACTAAGGAATATGGATCTCTGGGCAATACTGGTGGTAGGTGGACAGTTGAACTAGATGATCTTTGAGGTCTTTTCCAACCTTAATGATTCTGTAATTCTATAATTCTATAAATTGATCCTATTGTCAACTGTATAAATATGGGGAGGTGTGGCAGGTTGATTATATCACCTTGCCACGATCCTGAAGTGGTAAGCGGTATGTACTCACCATGGCTGAGGTGACCACTGGGTGGCTTGAAACATATGCAGTACCCCATGCTACTGCCCGAAACACCATATTAGGACTGGAGAAGCAAGTCCTGTGGCGGCATGGCACTCCGGAAAGAATTGAATCAGATAATGGAACTCATTTCAAAAATTCCCTTGTAAATACTTGGGCCAAAAATCATGGCATTGAATGGATTTACCATATTCCCTATCATGCACCAGCGTCTGGTAAAATTGAATGATTCAATGGATTGTTAAAAACTATGTTGAAAGCAATGGGCGGTGGAACATATAAAAATTGGGAAAACCATTTAGCAGAAGCCATCTGGTTGATCAACACTCAAGGATCTAGTAATTGTGATGGTCCCAACTAATCCAGCTCCCTACGTACCGCAGAGGGAGATAAGGTTCCTGTAGTACACATAAAGAGCATGTTGGGAAAAGCGGTTTGGGTCCTTCCAGCATCTGGAAAGGGCAAACCTCTCAGAGGTACTGTTTTTGCCCAGGGACCTGGATGCACCTGGTGGGTGATGCACAAAAATGGGAATGTCCAATGTGTACCACAAGAGAATTTGATGTTGGGGAAGTGCAGCCAATAATTTCTTGTATATATAAGGAGAGCCTTAAAGATATATGACGAATGTCCAATTATGGTGCAGGACTTAAGATAGATGGATTAATGTTAAGAAAACATTTTCCGTATACCTAAACTAGGCATCCTATAAGTAAGTTTTTTCCATCTGGGCTCTATATCGTGCACTGGCCGTGCATGTGTAGAGCACATGTGGAAAGAAGTTTAATTCAAAGGGAATCCGTGGTGGTTGGGAAAGGATGAGTGCACCTTGGTGTGGGGGACGCCCCGCAAGCGCTGCCTTTCCCCTCCACCGCTGTCATGTTCCTTCTCCGTCAGTTTTGCCATTTCCTCGACTTAGTAAATAATAGTGTGTTAAGTTTTGAAGTTTTATTTTCAGCTTAGGGATTTGCATGAAAATATATATCAATTGTTAAGACAATAAGTTTGCTGATTGCTCACAACTATATATATAAGTGTGTGTGTAATAAGCATAATGTAATGATATAGAATAAGGGGTGGAATGTCATGGTTTTGCAATTTTGTAATTTTGCTATCAGTATTTCACATCATAACATCGTGATAAAGCGTGGATAATTTTGACAAATGTGCTGCTCACAGAAGAAGACTGAATGTCCCAGAGAACATCACGGTCAGTCATATGACACGGACTCTATATAATCTCACTTCGGTGCTAGACTCCCTCTCTTGGATCCTGCCAGCCATGGGGGAGTGTGTGGAAGCATTCCATCCGTTTCACCTAGAGTTACAGTAGGCCTCTTGGTTTCGGGACTCACTCTCTCCTATTTTACTTGACTTGTTAGCCTTAATTCCAATTATATTGTATTATATTGTGTTATTCTGCATTCCGATATAGTATTTAGTAAATAAGTGTGCCTCCTTAGATCGTTGCCACTGTATTTATTTTCCTTTTCCCTGTTTCCTTTTCCTTCTTGGCCAGCGGCCTGCGGGCTGACTGCCCCCCCGTCACGGGTGCAGGTAGATTTTAGCTTAACCTATGACATCAACTGACCAAATATTTGTACAGTAAGTACAGAAAATCAGACTTTACCAGCAAAACAAACATGCTACAAGAGAAAGACAAATGTAATTTACAGTAATACTGAGAGAGAAATTCACTCATAAATAGATAATCTTTTTATGAGAATGTATTTCTCCATAGGATGTACTGTAAGCTAGTCAGAAGCATCTAGGACAAAGCAAGTTTCAGAAACAAATGATGAACTGAATAGCTCATGTGGAGGAAGGGAGAGATTTTGAAGGTTTTACAGACTTAGAGCTTGTTTTGCTTGCTTTTTCAGGCCTGAACGCTGAACAGATTGAAAAATCCCACATTGCATTTTGGACACACTTATTTTTATTATTATTTTATTATTATTATTTTTAATTAACCTTACATTTTCCCTCTGTAGGAAGGAGAGTTGCAGACAACCTCTGGAGAGCAATTTCTGCATGGCATCTTAGGTGTTTAAAACAAATGAGATATATAGCACTCTAATGGTGCTTTTCTCTCTTGAGTGAGTATACAAGGAGTGCAAGGAGCTATACAACTGGTTTAGATAGCATACTTTTATTTATTTTGCTTTATTTTATTTCATTTTATTTTTAGGACAGATTAAGCGTTCTATTAGTTTCCTTTAAGTTTTCTTCCATACCAAAAATAATTCTTACACATAATTTCTGAAAGAAACTCCAGCATTAATGCAAAGAACTAACCTAAGCACTAAAAAGTATTAAAGTTCTATTCTGGATATCTGTAATGATAGCACACAATTTTTCAAATGCTTTAAAATCATAGAAATCCTACTGTATGCCTGAAGAAACTGAGTAATGTGCGTGAAGACTTAAGGGTTGTCTATTTTGTATTTATGAGATGCCTCTAGTTTCTCTCACGTACCAGAGAAAGCAAAGTTTTAAACAAGTGCAGCACTAGAATCAGAACAGTTTCTAGTCTATTGTTTTACCATCTCTACGATTATGCTTGTGCTTGTGTTTCTGTGATTTTGTGAGCATCAAGAGAAAGGAAGAGGGCAGTTGCATACATGCAAGTGACTCATACCCTTTTTGAGATTGCTGAGAAAATAAACAAGGGTTCAGGTGCATCCTTCATCATTATCACCTAGAACATAAATATCATTGGCTCATAACATGCCAGAACTTGTTGCAGTTGACACTACCAAGGGAGGGGATGACATTCAGAGAGACCTACAGGCTCAAGCAGCATGCCCAGGAGAAATTCATGAGGTTCAACAAAGCTAGCTGCAAGGTCTTGCACTTGGGTCATGCAATACAAGCTGGGGGATGAAAGGATACAGTATAAGTGCTGAAAAAGACTTAGTGGGTACTAGTGGATAGTAAGCTGAAAATGAGCCAGTAATGTTTCCTCCTAGGCCAGAAAGCCAACTGTAACCTGGTCTGCATCAAAAGAAAAATGGCCAGCAGGTCAAAGGAGGTGCCTGGAGAGAAATAACTGCATTCATCAGTACAGGTTATAGAACGACCTGCTAGAGAGGGGCTCGGTGGAGAAGGACCTAGAGATCCTGGTGGACAACAGGCTGATCAGGACCCAGCAGTACGCCCTTGTGGCCAAGGCCAATGGTATACTGGTGCTTTAAAAAGTTCAATACAAACATGTGGAATGAATTCTATTGGTAAGGGTGATGGAGCACTGGAACAGGTTGCCCAGAGAGACTCTGGAGTCTCCTTCTATGGAGCTTTTCAAGACCTTTCCAGATGCCTACCTGTGCAACCTGTTGTAGAATATGTACTTAAGCAGAGGGGTTGGTCTTGATCTCTTGAAGTCACTTCTAACCCTGGCAATTCTGTAGTTCTGTGTTTCTGCCCCTCTGCTCTGCATTGGTGAGACCTCACCTGGAGTACTGTGTCCAGCTGTGGCCTACTTGGTACAGGAGAGACATGGACTTGCTGGAGAACTAAAGGAGGAACACAAAAATGATCCAAGGGTTGAAACAGCCTTGGTTCTGAGGACAGGCTGAGAGAGCTTGGGATGTTTGGCTTAGAGAAGGCTTCAGGAAGACTTCATAGCAGTTTTTCAGTATCTAAAGAGGAGTAATGAATGTGAAGGGAAGAGACTCTTTAGAAAGGTCTGTTATGATAAGACAAGAGAAATTGGTTTCAAGCTAAAAGAGAGATTTAGGCTGGGTATAAGGATAAAGTTATTTTTCAGCAGGGATGTGAGGCACTGGAATGGGTTGTGCAGAGGAGTGGTGGATGCCCCATCCATGGAGACATTGTAGGTCAGGTAGGATGAGTCTCTGAGCAGCCTGATCTATCTGTACATGTCCGTGTTCATTGCAGAGGAGTTGGACTAGATGACCATTAAGTTTCCCTTCAAACTCAAACAATTCCATGATTCAATGATTCTATGCCACTTAACGACATGAGGATGAATCAAAACCATGCAGTTCACTGCAATATTGAGGGTCAGTGGCAGAGAAGATGAGATAGATGTGTATTACACAGTGTCACCATGAAGCAAGGGTCCCAGGCTTCAAACTTTCATTTGAAAATGGTCCCTATGGTCATTAATCAGAACAGTAATTTCCAGGCCTTCTCCTCAGTCCATACATTGTTAACTCATGTTATCGTATTTTAAACCATATTATACAGAAGCTGATTAAAAAATAATAATAATAATGTCATCTGTTGTATTATGCTGTCCCACAAAATTAGAGGAGGATGTTGGTGTTATGGCAGTAGAAGATGCACTTTTCCGCTAATATTCCATTAAATTGCTGTACAACAGAAGGCAGCAGATGGGCAGTCTGACAAAATGGTATCTGACATGGAACTATGTATGAAGCAAAAGTGTGTAATTGCATTTGTCCATGTGAAAAAGGTCACACCAGTGACATTCACTGATACTTACTGATCATTTATGGAAGCCAGTGGATGTGAGCCCAGTGAAGCAGTGGGTGGTGTGCTTCAGCAATAGCAGCAGTGACAATGAAAGGCAAACCATGTTCCAGATCACCATGCACAGCTGTCATACTACAAAATGAAGAGCATACTAATCAGATGAACAATGCAAATTGATGAATTATGAACAATGAAGCAACAATTGAATATTGCAGCATTTGCACCAGGTTGCTCCCACAAATGCTCCCATAAGAACAGAAAGAATCTTGTATTTGAAGCCAGTTGAACTAATAAAGGGCTAAGGGTGACAGTTTCCTGGATTGCATTGTTACAAGTCACAACATATGGTGTCGCCACTCTTAAGCTGGAGACAAAATGGCAGTCCAGAGACTGGTGGCATATCAGTACCTCATCAACGAAAAAGTTCAAGCCACAGTCTTCGGTGGGTAAAGTGATGTACATTGTCTTTTGGAAAAGGAAAGGGGCAGTCTTTCTGGATTTCCTGGAACCCTAGACAAACCATCAACTCAGATCACTACATCACAATGCTGACTAAACTGAAGGCTCAAACTTCCATGGTGAAGCCAAAGGAGAAGACAACTTTTCTCTTGCAATATGATAACATTAGGCCCCATAACACTTTGAAGATTGTAGAGTATATTGCCAATCTTGTCTGAATTGTACTACCAACCATCCCATGGTTCAGATTTAGCACCTTCAGACTTCCATCTTTTAGGGTTGTGAAACATGGAATGCATGCGCAACATTTTAGGATGACAGAAAATGGCCTTAAGTTTTACCAGGAAAAGTTGAAATTGGATATTAGGAAAAAATTATTTTCAGAAAGAGTGGTAATGTCTTGGAACAGAGCTGGTGGAGTCACTGTCCCTCGAGGTGTTCAAGACGTGCAGATGTAGCACTGAAGGATGTGTAGTAGTGGTTGTAGATGGCAGTGAGCTAAGGTGGGACTGGCTTATCTTAATGGTCTTTTCCAATCTTAATAATTCTATGATTCTATGATTTTCCAAGCAACAATGCTATTACAGCAGCTGTTAAACTATAGATAATCTCCACTGCTACAGATTTTTACGAGTGCAACATGCAGGCTCTTGTACCTGGCTGGTAAAAAAAACAAACAAACAACAACAACAACAACAACAAACCCATAGCTAATGGTGGTGACTGCTGAAAAATTGTGTTTTGTACCTGATAATTTGCTCAATCAAATAGTGTTAGTGTGCTTTTGGTATCTGTTGTAGTTTCCATAGAAATAGACAGGAGATATTACTTGTATCCTTATGTAGGAGCCACCTACATAAATATTCATGTCTTTCTCCTAAAGCTGGCAAAGTGATTGCACTTGCGGAGGACCATACTATACATACTTGGCCATGATTGAAAGGTTTAACATGCCGAACAGTCAGGTCCTACAAAATCCTTCACATAATAAACATAGGTACCTACTTACTATTTCAATCTCCTCTTCAGTGTGAGCTAGTGAAGGAAAGATCAACTTGCCAGCCTGCCTACCGATGTAAGGCTGAGGAATGGAGATGTGAGAAGAAGGTGAATCCACTCTGCCTTCCTTTCTGGTTGGAAAAAATCATAGTATCATCATAGTATCATAGTATCGTGCGAGTTGGAAGGGACCTTAGAGATCATGGAGTCCAACCCCCGGGATTCGAGCCCTCTGTGTAGCAGCATGGCACTTCTACCACCTGCGTCACAGGGGGGATTCGAACCTGGGCCTCCGGTGTTGCAAGCGGCAGTTCTTCCACTGTGCGCCACCGGGAGCACACTTCTTGAAAAGCAGTTATTAAAATTTACAGCTGCACTCCTTCTCTATTTTATTATTATTATTATTAATTTATTTTCTCTCCATCTTCCATCTCTCTCCATTTTTTTTTATTTTTTTTTTTCTTCACTGTCAACAAAGTCTGTTTTCTGCTGTGTTTTCTTATCTATTTAATTAATTCAGAACACTAGTCTCAGGCTAAATTTCACCTTGTTTTGTATCTGAGAGAATTATTTCTTCTTGCATTTGCTATAGATGTTAACCCCATTTCTCTTTACAACCCTTCTGGGGCACATAGCAGTTTTGTTTTGCTCTCTTACCCAGCAGATGTTTTATACTCCCTTTTGCCTTTCAGTAATGTCACCATTGCCATCAACTTCTAAATATGTAAGTCCACCAGGGACACAGTTCAGCCTCTCAGCAGCTCATATTAGTCCTGGGTCCAATCCTGCTTCTTTTATTACTTTAAATTGTGATTTCACAGACAGAACTGCCAGGATTTTCTGAAGTACTCAGTGGATGAGTCTGCTTATCTAATAGCATCAGATGTTTTCCCAAACAAGAGAAGGAAATGAGAAAGCATTCTGAAAGCACAGCAGTTACATACTTTGGATATATGTTTTTTTGTTTTTCTGCTTGTTTGTTTGTTGCATTTTCTGATGTAGCTTTGTTATTTTTTACCCTTGTGTGCAGACTGCCGCAATAACATAGCTTTTGATGACTGATCTAGATGAGATAAATGTTTTCTGTGATTAAAATGTTGCTTCTTGAGCTCTTTTTTAATGGTTAAGATGTAAAGTGGAGATAAAGATTTGTGATCAAATTTAAACTAAAGTGTTTCTAATAGGGATTAAATTTAGATTTCATTAGGTAGTTTTTGTATACATCCTAGACATCAAATGGTTGCTACATATTAATTGAGTTTTAATTGTAAAATAGATGTTTACATGATATGACTGCTAAGCCTTCTGGAAACTGTTTCTGGTAATGACCTAACATTCCAAAACATATCTATGAATGTTTTAACTGAATAACCAAGTTATAAGATGAGGCAAAATATAATAATAAAAACAACCAGCAGTCAGATAAAATTAAGTACTCAGGCATTTCATGTAACTTTTAAAGTTATAATTAATTTTTCACTCGAGTCCATCTTCTGATATATAATTAAATCAGCATACATTAACCAGAGCAGCAATAGTACATGCATCATTCAGACCTGAGTAACTACTTGTATTGGACAGTTAAATGATATGCACTTATAAAAAGATTTTTGGATTCAAAGACTATACAGTTAAACACACATAGTCTTATAATAAGGTATTGTATTGTCATTAGCACTCGCTGTATCATAGGATCATAGAATAGTTTGGGTTGGAAGGTACCTTTAAGATCATCTAGTTCCAACCCCCTGCTATAGGCAAGGACAACTTCCTCTAAACCAGGTTGCTCATAGCCCCATCCAGCCTGGACTTGACTGTCTCCACAGAGGAGGCATCCACAGCTTCTCTGGGCAACCTGTTCCAGCATCTCATGACTATCTCAGTAAAGTTCTTCTTCATAATATCCAGTCTAAATCTAGCCTCTTCCAGTTTAAAGTTGTTTCCCTTCATCCTGTCACTACCTGCCTTTATAAAAAGTTCCTCCCCATCTTTTCTGTAGGCCCCCTTCAGGTACTGGAAGGCTGCTATAAGGTCCTCTTGTAGCCTTCTTCTTTTCAGGCTGAAGAGTCACAGATCTCTCAGCTCATCCTCGTAGAGGAGGTTTTCCAGTCCTCTGCTATCTCTGTGGCCTTTCTCTGGACCCACTCCAACAGCTTAATATCCCTCTTGTGTTGGAGGCCCCTGAAGTGGATGCAGTACTCCAGGTGAGGTCTCAGGAGAGCACAGTAGAGGGGCAGAATCACCTCTATCAACCTCTTGTCCACGCCTCCCTTGAAAAGCTGCTTAGTGTCTTATACTGTATACTTCTGTATACTTGTTTCATGAAATGTTCATACTCCAGTTTTTTGTTTATTTGTTTGTTTGTATGTTTTTTGTTTTTGTTTTGTTTTGTTTTGTTTTGTTTCATGATCAGACTGTTTGACACGCATAACTGGTGACAACTCTCTTCACCTGGATCTCTGTTTGAGTTCATGACTGTGAAAGTTGAAGCAAACATTTCAAAAAACTTTGTTGACCATAGCAGTGCTATTCCCTAACTTTCAGTTGAAGGTTGCAAAGTACTGGGGTGGTGTAAGAGGCCATGCTTTTTACATTACTGTCTCAACGTTTGCTGAAATGGACAAGTTCAGGCAAGCCTGGTCAAGGTTCCAGAACTCCCTTTGTCTGAGACACACAGGAGGACAAGTCCAGGCAAGTCTTAACCAAGGTTCCAGAACTCCCTTTGTTTAAGGGCGACAGATGGACAAGTCCGGGAGCTAGGAAAGGGAGATAAGATGCAGATGAATGGCCCTGAAGTGGTCTTTTTGTGTGGGCCTATCTCAAGGAAGAGGGCCATCTCCGAGGTATTCACATGACTCTGACCCAAGCCTCCCTGGAATGACACATAGGCTGGGAAGTAGGATAAAAAGAGCATGGACAAACCATGGTTTTAGGTTTTCTCACATCAGATGCCTCACTTCGTGAACAAGGAGGTTGTCTGACATCAGATGCCTCACTACGTGAACGCCTGCATGCTGAAGAAGATGCATGCATGAAGAACTTTTAGGTTTCTGGCCTCAGATTCCTCCATCGTCGTCCTACTGCTGCCAACAGATTCACCTGGGCTTGCTGCTCGAGACTCTGCCTGTGAGATCCCTCTGCTCCATGAGACCTCGCTACTTGAGACTCTGCTCCGTGAGACCACGCTGTTCCCTGAGACCCTGCTGCCCTTTCTACCTCCTGCTCTGCGTTGCACCGATCTGCTGCTTGCGGCCTGCCACTCTGCTTGTTTTTCCCTGGACCAATGAAACAAGGTGCAACGGGACGCTGCTGCATCCAGGAGGTGACTTTCCCCGCCTTTTCATAATTCTTGCCTTTTTCCACCTTTCCTATCGCCCACTTTCCCGTCCCCATCACCCTAATTTTGATATTTGCTGCTCTCCCTTCCCCATCCCCTCAGCTGTCTATTATTTCTAATAAAATGGTCGGATCAACATTTGAATGTTTTTCTTCTTAATCTCACACCGGGCATAATTTATCAAAAGAACCTTGCCTCTCTCCTAAATTGGAGCGAGACAGGTTCATAGCCTTGGAAAACTCACAAATAGCTTAGGAAGATATTATGTGACATCCCAGTTTAGTGTACAATGTGTACGATGTAGTATCATTTACTAGTGTAACAGTGTCTTGATCTCTTCTTTGTTCATCATAGTATAGGGAAAGTTGCTGCTAAAATGACAAGTGTCAAGTGAGACTACTTCATCGAATTACACTCAAATGCATTTTCAATCTTGCTTTTGTTTTTAATGGTTCTTTTGTTGCTAGTGAGTAATAATGGCTCACTATTTCATAGCACTGGTGATACTTAATGTTTGTGAAGTGCGTATTGACTCTTATTTGAAAGACACTAAAAAGTAGAAAGTATTGTTATTATCCTTCTTCTGAATTTCTTCAAGTTTCAGGTGACTCATAACATTTTAGGAAAATGCTGTCACAGTAACGCCACTGATTCTTTTAAAGTAATGCATTTCATATTTCTACCAATAATTATCAATTTATGTTTTCAGATTTGCCTTGTTTCTGGTCTCTCTTCTTCAGCTGGGTAATGTAGGGGACAGAATGATGTGCCTGATATGATGAAAATGGGGTTGTTCCTAAGACTGTGACTTTTAATCTTAGTAGCCTGTTGAATAACTGCTTTTATAGTACAGTCCCTACATGAAAAAAGAACAAATAACAAAACTCAATATGAGACAAAAGTATGAACCATGTCAACTGTCTCTTAGGGATTTAGTATGTACCAGATTTTATTGAGAAATTCCTGTGGATACAAGTAGTTCTTAGTTTCTTCAAGTTTGTGAGCGAGCAACACTTTTTCTGTACCAGGTGGGCAGCTGAGTTGTTTTATATTTCTAATGTAAGATGCATATTAGATATGTAGAAGTCAGTGCAAGGACATATGAACTGGGGAGTGAAGTTATATAAAATGTTTCTCTGCATTCATGTACACCTGAATACACCAGAGTTCTGTACACACTATTTAATAGAATCTGAATGTTATCTTTTTCTACATTTATTTGTGAGTGAACAGCTGCTAGCATTTATTCCTCAAATAGCACAAAAACCTTCTTTTAGGAAAGGTTTCTTATATAATTTGTATTGGGATTATTTGTATTGGGATTATATAATGCTTTTCTAGCTGCTCAGGGATGCAGGATGAAAATAGAACAGGACTCTGGCAGATGTATTTAAACAAAAAAACAAATCAAGTCTTCTTGATGTCCCTGTCACAGGACTGGGTAGGGTACAGCAGAAAGGGAGATATGCTCAGAAGTAGTCATTCCACTGTTGACTAACATGAATACAAAATGAATCAGGAACCACACTAATCTTTGTATTTCTGCTTTGTCCATCCTTCCTCACCTTTCAGGAAAATAAAATCAAATAATAAGAAACAGAAAAACCAAAATGTTATATAACTACATATTGTTTCCTCTTGTGTTCTGTTTCTTTGAGCTTTAGACTAGCAGACAGCAGTACAACAGCAGTTTCCACAAACAAAATGTCTTTATCAGTTAAGGCAAATGTAGAATAACAGCAGCATGCTATGCTACTAATCTTTACGTTCAAACAGTAAAAGAACATACATGGATTGGATAAAATATAAGCTAGGAATAGCAGAAGCTTCTTTGCATTGATTAAATTATCAATATGTGTAATGCGTATACATGTGGAAGGTAAGGGGAGTAGGGGAGGCATATAGGGGAATGATATCACACCTCAAATTATTCCACAAATTAGGTTAGTTTTGTTTGTTTGTTTGTTTGTTTTGATTTGATTTTTTCCTCAAATCTCTCTTTTAATTCTACTGCCTTCCATTTAAGTAATAAATACATCAGCAGACATATCTTTATTCTTAGCTTAATCATTGCCCTTTTAAAATATATTTTGCAATTTGCACTGCAGAATCTGAGCTTTCATTTAAAACTGTATTATTATTATTATTATTATTATTATTATTATTATTATTATTATTATTATTATTATTTTAATTGGGTATAAAACAGAACAGTGATGTGATGATTTTAATATATTGATGTACTGCTGACAGTTTGAAATAATAGTTCAGATAAATAAATAAATAAAATTAGTCTGGTGGGTAATTTGGACCATTTTTCTCAGTGCCTTGTTAACTTCTACTGTACCTTAACTGGGGGATCTAACGGCCTCTCCAGGCTCGTAGTTCTGAATGGACATGCAAATTACATTTTAAACCCACTGTGAAGTATTCCTAAGTCTCTTTACCTTTCCCATCCCTATGCTCTGTTCTCTACAAGCAGCAACTCAGGTGTTCAAGTCAGATGATATGGGCTGTGTGCTCCAAGGTCTGTGATCTTGATGATCCCATGACAAGACTGCAGGCAGTGAACATGCAGGACTCTTGATCTCTACTCCGATGCCCCTTATTCTCCACAGCAAGGAATTATTAACTTTGAATTTTAATTTGAACAGTTTTCTGTGTTAATAACTATTTTGCCCTACAAAGAGCAATATTTTCATGTGGTTTTAAATGGACACATCTTCCTACATGGTTTTTACATTGGATTAGTATGCGATATACACTAACCCAGACATGATGTAAGCTGCTGAAAAGACTGAAATCTTTTCAGAAGCTAGAGAAAATCCAGGAACAGTAATATGAAAAAAATAGATAGATAGATAGATAGATAGATAGATAGATAGATAGATAGATAGATGATAGATAGATTAGATAGGTAAATCCTCCACAAGAACTGTTTTTTTGGTTTGTTTTTGTGTTTGTTTTTGTGTTTTTGTGTTGTTTTTTTTTTTTTTGTTTTGTTTTGTTTTTTAACATTATAAGCCAAGTCTGACCTGACAATGTCCTCATAAAACTTCTTTGAACTACACATTATAGCTAGAGTCTGCAGATTTTTTTTTTTTTTTGGTTGGGTTGCTATGTTTTCGTTTTTTTTGTTTTTGTTTTTGTTTTTGTTTTGTTTTTTCTGTCTGTCTGTATGTTTTTAAGAAGTTATTACAATCTTCACTTTTCATCTTTGTTTTAGAAGCACTCTCATGACAAAGTCTGTATGAACTCTCTTCAGATGTCAGACCACCACACTGCAAGGACTGCACCGCAATGCAAAGCATATCCATTTTTGGCACAAATGTTTTTTCTCCAAGGAACATCAGAACACCTTCTGTCCTGTAATTAAACTGAACCTGCTTTTGGATCAGTTTGCCTAAGCTGATGCCATCTCCTGACTGACAATCCTGTGATGATGTATAGTGGCAGTGCATCATCAAAGTAAGACGCTGTGATGATGCATTACCAGAAGGACAAGGGAGCAGATTCAGTTTAATACTGACACCAAAGACAGAGTACCAGGCTTGTTCAGGGCCTCGTGACTGTATCATCCAAAAGAAATTTTAGCACTGCTGCCAACAGGGTGCAAGGCAGGGTGAAGAAGTGTATGATATAACCAAACAGAATGAGAAGGCATTCACATTTTTTAATTTTTTTTTCTCCTTTTCTCCATGAGCCACACAAACAGGCTGTGCAGTCTAAATTTCTCTAGAAGACCTGTAATATCACAAGGATAGGAATAGAAATCACAAACCTTTGAATCACTTATGAATCACTTATGGGAAAATACAATCTCCATTCTCTCCAAAGAATTTACAATATTTGCAAATAATGTGACCACAAGTTATATTCTAGCTCTGATATTTTTCCTCAGGAAAGGGGCTCTGAATTTCAGAAACAGTGCATTTCATTTTTTCTTTCTATTATTTGTAATACAGTTGTTTTGTATGTATGCAATATTAACTGTCAGTGACCAAATCAACACAGTATCTCATAGAATTCAGCATATTCAGCATTCAGCAAAACAGATCTATTTGAGGAGCAGCTTTTAAACATGACTGTCTTTAAGCATGTGCTTAAGTCAATAAAGTTTAACAAGGCAATGTTTAATGGTTTTCTTTAATCAGGGCAAAGGTAATCTGTGTTGACAGCATACAGCTTTAAGCTTAACATTTTTTTAAGATTTAAATATCAATTTTAAATACAACAGTGTTTATATATGTTTTCAGAACCAAGATATCATATAATACTTTTTTGTTTTTAATATGCAGCCCAAAAAATCAAATGCTTAAAAATAATTTTTGCATTAATAAACTTTGTGTCTATGCTGCAGTTTGACATAAAATCATACTTTTGGGGGTAAAATCTGGGTTAACAGATTTTCAACCCATATAGTTACATATTTTTCAACTTCTCCCTCCTTTCTCAAGCATTGACTACTTTTTTTTTTTTTAATTTATTTTTATTTTTATTTTATTTTAAGAGTTAAGATTGCTCAGGTCCAAGATGACATTTCTGTTTTTTCTTTAGATTGGTTCATGATGAAAACAGAATTTATATTTATGCAGAATGGGGGGGGGGGGGGAGTCGGGGGGAAAGAATGATTCATGATATCATTATGTATTCAAATGAATTGTTCACAAGTTTTTGGGTTTTGTTTGTTTTTAAATTAAATGAGTAATAACAGTGAGTGCATTCTAAAAATCTTGCAAGAGAAATGAACAGTCTGATACTAGACACTATAATTTCAAGAACTGATTCTTGAATCATTTTATCTGCATTTTTAAATTCATTATTAAAAGTACTTTCCTACACATGAAAAAGAAATACAGTTATTTTTTTGTGGAATCTCTGTAAGCTACAGAGAGATATAGAACATTTTCTGTGGAAAAAAAAAATCAAAAACAAACAAAAAACAACAAAAAAACTTTGATGTGGCTTTCATATTAATTACGAAATTCAGTGTATTGTTTGTTTAACATTGAGCCGCTAGCATTATCTACCTGGACTTGTACAATGTTTGACACTGTCCCACGCAACATCCTAGTTGCCACATTACAGGAAATGGATTTGATGTATGGATCACTCACTGAATTAGGAGTTGGCTAGATGGCAGCACTCAGAGAGTTGCAATCAGTGGTTCAGTATCCACATGGATACTGGTGACAAGTGGTATTCCTCAGGGACTGATGCTGGTCTCAGCATCAATCAGTGCTATTTAATGTGGACAGTGGGATCAAGAGCACTCCCCACAAGTTTGCAGATGAAACCAAGCTGAGTGGTGCAGCTGACAGGCTAGAGGGAAGGGATGCCATGCAGAGGGACATGGAAAGGCTTGAGAGGTGAGCCTGTGCCAACCTCATGAAGTTCAACTTTGTCAAGTGTAAGATCCTGCACCTGGATTGAGGCAATCCCAAACACAAAGATAGACATTTAGAGGTCTGGAGCATCTCCCCTACAAGGATGAGCTGAGAGACCTGGGGTTCTTCAGCCTGAAGATAAGGCTATGAGAGGACATTATAGCAGCCCTCCAGTACCTGAAGGGGACCTCCAGGGAAGCTAAGGAGAGATTTTTTTACAAGGACATGTAGTGATGGGATTCAGGAAAATGGCTTTAAACTGGAAGAGGGTAGATTTAGACTGGATATTCTGAAGAAATTCTTTACTGTGAGAGTCATGAGACACTGGAACAGGTTGCCCAGAGAGCCTGCGAATGTCCCCTCCATGGAGGCAGTCAAGGCCAGGCTGGATGGTGCTGTGAGCAATCTGGTCTAGAGGGAGGTGTCCCTGCCTATAGCAGGGGGTTGAAACTAGATGATCTTAAAGATACTTTCCAAACCAAACTATTCTATGATCCTATGTTTTCTTTTTACTCCATTCTAGCTCTTTCATATTCACACTATTTAAACACGCCTTCTCCAAATGCACCATCTCAAACAGATCTAGCGTAACACTGAGTTTGTGAATGTTATTCCTATCATCTTCTCACCAAAGACTGCCTAAATACTTCAGTTTGGCTTGCAGATCCCCAAAAGAGCTGTCCTGGGCATAATGTTCAGGTAGTGGTCTGGAATCACAGTAACTACCCTTTCCATTTCTTCTTTTAATGTCTGGTAGAGTGTTGTGGGATTGTATATAAAACCTACATTCCTGATGCCCCAGACACCTACCTTCCTCTGTTTTATACACTTGACATTTTATATGGGGCATGGTATCCAAGGAAGTGCAAAATTTTGCTGCCTTCTTTATTCTGCAACCCCTACAGATTTCTAAAAAGCAGTGCTGTTCTGTATTTAAACTTGCAATGAAGTCATACTAAAATAAAATCTAAAATACAATAAAATCTGAGTTGCATTTTTAGTAAGCTACCTAGCCCATTCCTTATACACAACTAAGTTTAAGCATCTTAATGAACTTCAAAATTAATCTAAGTGCCTAAAGAAGACAATGTAGAGAAAGAATTAAAACAAACAAATAACAACAACAAACATTCATAATGAAGCACATTGATTTTTTTATTATTATTATTTTTTTTTATTTTTTTTTTTACTGCAAGAGCTACCTGTGTGGTTTAGAGGCAAAGTAAAGTATATACAGGCTACAAACCAACATCGTCTTTCAACACACTATATGTCTTCGAAAGCTATTGCTTACGTAGGGAAAACTCATTACTGGTAAACAATCCCATTTTAAAATCTCTAAGGAGGTAAACTATGCAGAAACAACGTCAAAGTAATAGCTACCTATTTATCTGCTATTCTGGAAACTTTTTTTTTTTTTTTTTTTTTTTTTTTTTCCTAATTCTCTTTCTAGCTGAGCTTCATAGTTAGGTTAATTGGGAGTTAGACATTCTGCAAATTAAAATCTGACATCTGAAGCTGTTTGGAACTCTCAGATTACCATGGACCAGGAAAGCTTTTTTACATAGACTCTCACTTTTTATTCCTCAAACGTCCTTTAGAAAAGGTTAACAGTTACTAGTTCAAATTAAAGCACGTTTATTAGTTTCACTATTCTGGTTCTAGCAATGTAAGTTTATTTATTTCTTTGTGAATTCTTTAGAAAATGTAGTAGAGCTAGGACCTATCACTATAAAATTACAGAACGATAAAACAATAAAGAGAAATAAAGAAAGAGAAGAAGAAAGAGAGAGGGAGAAGGAAAGGGACAGCGAGAAGGAAAAAGAAAGGGAGATGGAAAGGAAGAAAGGGAGAAGAGGAAAGAGAGAGGAAAGTGGAAGAGGAAAGGAAGCATACTTCAAGTGTATTTAAAAAATGAACAACAACAATAGCAACAAAATCCACTTTCCTTGCAATGCAAGAAATCTCCAAACAACCCAAGGAGAAGAGAAATTGCAGGCTATACACACATCTTCCTTTGTTGATGTATGATAAAACTGATATCAGTATAAGAGGTTATTTCTCAGTGTACAAGATTATTTATTACCATCATATTCATGCCATATGAACACTATGTATGAGAAATGTAAAATACTGATGCTTGTGTGTGGTACCTGTACTTAACCTGAGGAACAAGCAAAAACATAAAAATGAGCATTCATATTAGACTTTTGTTTTTGAACAATAAAGTGTGTTATATACATGTTTTTTGTTAGTGAGTCAGTTGCTTTGTAAAAGGCTAGCGATCACTAGTATTTTATATAAGTACACAATATAACTCTATTTTGAAACTAGCCTTTTTTGAAAGTATATATGTGCTTTGAAAAAGTGTTGATTCACTGATACCTAGTCCCAAAAAAGCATATTCATCCAGTTCAGCCTAAATACTACTCATAAAATAAGGCTTATCAAAAATATAAATGTACATTTTCCTTCAGTATTTCTTCTTTGCAGGGACATTTCTATCCCCTTGCATCTCTAAATGCCTGTACAAAAAAACATGAGCTTATTATATTTGTGTCATTAGATTGTCTGATAAATAAACTAAAATAAATAAGCAGATGTATGTGCTGATTCATTCAAATAACACATTCAAATAACACAGAGAATCACAGAAGTATTAGGAAAAAAGATTTATTTTTCTTTAATAGATTTAAAGAATTATAGAAAGGTAATTCAAATTATCATAGATGCATAGAATCCTTAGAGTTGGAAGGGACCTCTCAGGGTCATATAATCTAACTCCCCTGCAACAGGGATATTGACAGGTAGATCAGATTGCCCAGGGTCTGATCCAGCCTCACTTTGAAAGTTTCCTGGGACAGGAAACCAATCACATCACTGGGCAACCTATTCCAGTGTCTCACTACCCTCAATATATAAGATTTTTTCCTTGTATTGTATCTAATTTGAGCTTGAAACCACTTTCCCTTATTCTGTCACCACAAACCCCACTAAAGAGTCTACCATCTTCTTTTCTGTAGCCCTCCTTTAGATACTGAAAGACTGGTCACCTCATAGCCTTCTGTCCTCTATGCTGAAGAGCCCCAGCTCTCAGCCTGGCCTTGAAGGAGGTGTTCTATCCTGTGGATAATTTTTGTGGCTCTCCTCTGGATGTGTTCCAACAGGTCCACACCTCTCCTGCACTGAGAACTCACATCCCCCAGCTTGTTTTGGTAGTGTGTGTTGCCTTGACTGGGTGCAAGATCTTGCATTTGGTTTTGTTGAACCTCATGAGATTCACCTGGCTCCACTGCTGATGCCTAGCCAGGTCCCTGTGGATGGCATCCCATCCCTCTGGTGTGTTGACTGCACCCCGCAGCTTGGTGTCATCACCAAACTTGCTGAGGGTGCACTCGACCCCACTGTCAGTGTCACTGATGAAGATATTAAAGAGGATTGACCCCAGCACCAGACTCTGGGGGATATGTAGGGTTTCACAGAGTTCAAGTTGTTTTGCTCTGGTATTTGAGATATGCTAGATGGTGACCAAGGATTAGAGTTTGTTCAAATTTTGAAATTTATTTTCCAGGTAGCAGAGCGATGATGGAACAAGCTTCCTTCAGAACTGAGAGACAACAGGAAAGCTTATCATTGTCTCCTTATATGTGGGGTTCCTCTTGCAAGTAAAATAAAGCTAATCAAGCCTCAAACATCTGTGGCAGAAAGGAGTGAATTAAACACACAGAAACCATGAGATGGTCTTGTCTTTGGAAACAGGACTGATTTGATGTGTGCCTTTATATTCTAATTGAAATAAAAAGCATGGGTACTGCATGCAGAAAAAAGAAAGTTTGCTCTAATGAATGAAGCAAATCTTATGTGGGTTTAGATATGTCTAAAATTTATAAGTATTATATAAATGATTTCTAACTATTGTTTATCTGTTCTTTCTATTTAAAATGAAACTATTTCAGTAACAAAAACTAAATTTGTTCCCCCAGGCATAAGCAATTTTCATTCACCTCCACTATACTGTCCTCTTGGATTGGATGACCACACAATTCTGATTTTAAAGCATGAGTTTCTAGAAGTGATATCGAGCTGCTCTGACTTGTCATAGCAATTTCATTTCTAAAATAGGTAAGTGCATTTCAGACTCCTAAATAGTGTTGCATTGGGAACATTCTCAAAACTATAATAGAGTTATAAGGCTCGGTATTCAGAATTGTTGTATTAGAATGATCACATCATTTATGAAAACACATACCTACATGTCCTTGACCATTTATGACAACGGTAATGAGAGCAGAGACAGCCAACTCCAATTTAAACATGAATAAATATGAACATTTCTGACATCAACTGTCTTTCCTTTGACACTTTCACTATATACTCACTAAAGAAAACATACTACTATTTCAGACCAGATTCAGCATGAAATACAATCCGACTCTTTACTGTACGTACATAAGAGCTAAAGATGCCATAAAATAATAAAACAACTTTATTTTTTCCTGCTTTTCAGCAATTGGAAGCACAGTGTTGAAGCTGGCTGATGTGGCAGTGTTTCTGACTACACAACTGATGAGTTAAAAAGAAATAAAATAAAATACTACTACTACTACTAATAAAAGACAATTATATTACATATTTGCCTACAATTGCCACTTTTATTTTCCTTTTTTTATTATTATTTTTTATTTTTTATTTTATAAACACAGACTAGGCTGTTGACAAGTACTAAGTCTGAATTACTTGTGCATAATCACCAGAGGTCATATTTTATATAGAAGTAATGCACAGAGAGAAGAGCCAGTATAGTCCCATTTAGCACACCTGTATTCTCATTCATTCTCTGGAAGCATCTGTCTTTCTCCATTAACTCTACAAGACCAGTCAGGCAATAGACTATTTACATAGAAACCTATAGCTAGATGATCTGAATTAGTGTCCAAAGAAGTGGTAGTGGCCCTGTCCCTTGAGACATTCAATGTCAGGTTGAACAGGGCTCTGAGCAACTGATCTGGGTGTGAGTATCCCTGTTCATGGCAGGAGAGTTGGACTGGGTGACTTAGGTTTCTTTTAACACAAGTGATTCTATGATTCTATGAATTGTCCTTCTACCTACTACAAGCCAACATGTAAAGATTATAGGTTTATAAACCTATTTGAACTGGATTTCTTTTGTTTGTTTGTTTTTGGTTTTTGGTTTTTTTTGTTTGTTTGTTTTTTGTTTTTTGTTTTGTTTTGTTTTTTGTTTTTTTTTTCTTGAGTCATACAGAGAGTTTGCCTAATTTCACATGGCATATTTCATTGATCCATGTTAATTAGAGGTCAGCCCTCAGGCCTGTTTAAATATTCATTGAAAAGAATATTTAGGGAGAAAAATGCCTCTTCAAGTTACCTTCTAATCCTTCTCAAGTTCTCTGCTGCAGCAGTGTCTTCAACATTACTTTAACAATTTGATGCCAATGACAGCATTAAATATTAAATCTGTTGATGATGAAATGTCTCGCTCTAGGCCAACTTCCCCCACGTTGCTGTTGCATACAAGATTCACAACCTATGCATTCAGGGACTCAACATCTTTAGAGAGTGCCAAAGTTATGCTGTTATTTGGAGGCATGGAAATCAACTTCTCAGCCCTATGTTAGGAGCACTTGCTTTCCTCTTCCCTCTTATGTCTGGCATCCTACTGACAGAGCACATTTATTTCTTCAGGAGATTCAACTATAAGTGAGGGTGTGTTGCAGACTTAGCTCTATTTTTCATCCAACTGCATATCAACATATCCTCCTGAAACAGTAGGCTCAAGGGACTATTTCCAGTTGTCTTAAATCCTTACCTAAAATCATGTCCATTGGTATGTTCCTGTCTTCTCATGAGATGGAGTCTTTACAATCTCAGTTTCTCCAAAACATAATATTCCAGTGGACAAGTTAGACTATGAAAAGTTAGCCTTGAGTATGAAAAACAGATAGTAAATTTCTATCTCAGCACTCCCCTACGTCATTTCTAGCCACTCCCATATTCAGCTAGCTGCCACTCTTCCCCGCTATGTATGTAAATCCCAACAGTTCTCAATTATACTAGAGTTGCTCCAAAAGTGATGTCATTTATTTTATCATATTTACTCATAACATCAGAGGCCATGTAACAGATGGAAGCAGAGGGGTAGTCTGACAAAACAGCATCTGACATGGAAGTGTATATGAAGCAAAAGAGGGGAACTGAATTCCTTCCTGTGGAAAAGTCACTCCCACTGACATTCATCAACACTTGCTGAATGTTTCTGGAGACCAAACAGTGGATGTGGGTGCAGTGAGGCAGTGGGTAGTGCATTTCAGCTGTGGTGACAGCAACAGTTGTTCACCTCCACTGGTGCAGAATTTTACAGGTGTTGCATGCAGGCTCTTGTTCATTGTTGGCAAAAATGCATAGCTAGTGATGGTTAAAAAACAGTGTTTTTGTAGCTGAGAAACAGTCTATCAAATAGTGTTACTGTGCCCTACATAGCTTCCACAGAAAGAACTAAAGTGTATTGCTTCCAGAGCAACCTATCTAGTTCTAACAGTGGAAATACAAACAGGTGTGTTACAGTCTTATAGTTCTGCTAAGTCCTGTTACATGGTTTTCACTAGTAGATGTGCAGCAAAAACTGTTTATATAATACACTCTTGTCCCAGTTTGTTCTTCAGCATTGGAAGTTTAGACTTTTGGGTTCTCAAGGTAGTTTATGCCTTTTCCCAAGATGAGACTGAACTAGTTTCCATAATTTTGAATGAATCATTTCCCTTGTAGGCTCTTGATAAATTTTTTTAAAAGTGTCACCCAACTTTAAAGCTGCTTTATTTTATTAAATTTTTTGTTTTTATTTTTATTTTTATTTTTTTCAGTCTTCTGGCAAGAGGTACTTTGCAATCAGCTTAGCATATAATACATTTGCTAGTAAAGTAATTGATGTATATCAACTTTATACATAAAACATGACAAAAGCCCATCAGCTATACTTTGCAGTCAGGAAATTATTGTTAAAAGCTGATTGGCAAAAAATGTCCCAGTTATTCAACTAATTTGCATTAGTCTTTTTAATGACAAATAAGCTCTTAAAAAAAAAACAAAAAAAAACTCATTTTGTTTGATAATAAAATCTCTTCAGAGAAGAATCTGAATGCTACAACTTCAGACTCTGTTTTTTGTAGATTTTAAATATTTACTCACTTTAAATATTTCATCTAATTCATTAAAACATATAACCTAAACCTTATAAAATCCTATCTGCTCAGCAGTGAATCAAAATATCAGTTTAACAGATCTGATTTAAAAAATTTATTGTCATCTATTAAACTCACAAAATTAAGCATGTTGAGTGTAGATGATTATAGGCATGTGCACGTGAGTGTATTTAATCCTACTGAGAGTTACAATTTTTGAATAGTACCATACAATTTGTCCTACTGGAATTAGTGTGCAGACACATGAAGTGTCATCATAATCAATATGAATCAGGGTAGTACAATCAATGTCTTAAAGAATTAAAATTAGTATGGCAACATCTATAACAACTAAAAACACTGTGTCACAGAGCTGTGCTTACTTATATCTACCTGGTAAATTGCATCATTTTGGATGTGCTTGAACTAATAGCACAAGGAATAATAGCCATGTTTCAGGAACATATCACATTTAAAATATGCAAGTAACATTTAATTTTTTTTTTATTTTTTTTATTTTTTTTTAACTTAGCATTCTGAGGAGCTCACTGTTCCTATGTCCATCCAGATGGATTCTTAGAAACTCACACACACTCCACCAGTAATACACCAGAGATGAAGTAGGTAAGTGAGGGGTAGGACTAGTTGAAATGTTTCAAATCATGCTTCCTTTGAGAAATGATCTACAGACATTATAATTTCTCCCTGGGGAGTCAAATGATGCTTGACAAATTTTTGAAGAAAATTAAATAATACAAAAATAATGCAAATTGTATTTATCAAACACAAATTTAAATTTAGATTAATTAAAATTCAAAATATTAGGACTAAACAACAACAAATTTGAAATGAACACCTCTATGTAATATGAATGGTTCTGAGAATGTGGTAGATTTATATTGATCATAATCTGAGCCAAAATGTTACAAGCAGAAGGAAAGAAATCTCAGGGAAAACAAACAAACAAACAAATAAAAAGCAAAACAACAACAACAACAAAAAAGAAAAATAGACTAACAAAAGCATTTCCAGTGCTGTAATTAGTAAAATAGCAATATTATAAATTCAACACACTGAAAAAAGCTAATCAAATACACTAGTGATAAAATAAGTTTGTTGATCTACGATATCCTAATGATATGTATCCCAGAATCCTTAGAGAATCTGGCTCAGTTGCTAAGCCACTTTATATAATATTTGAAAAGTCTTGGCAGTCAGGCAAAGCCCCCATTGACAAGGGACTTCCATTCTTAAAGGGATTTGAAAGGAATACTCAAGGAAACACAGATCAGTGAGCCTCACACTTGTGCCTGGAAAAATCATGGAAAGTGTCCTCCTGGAAGCTGTGTTAATACATACGCAAGACAAGGAGTTGATCCAAATTGATTAACCAGATGTAAATCATGCCTGACCAGTCTGGTGGGTTTCTGCAATGGTATGACTGCATCAGTCCACAAAAGAAGACAGAATTATGTCATGTACCAGGACATGGTATGGTCCTACATGGAATCCTTTTCTGTAAATTAGAGATGGATTTGAAGGGCAGACTACATGGTAGATAAGGAATTAGTTGGATGGTCACAGCCAAAGGGTTGTGGTCAACAGCTCTATATCCAGGTGGAAACGATGTTCACAAGGGGCCGATCATGGGACTGGTGCTCTTTATATCTTTATCAGTAAGTTTATCTCAGCAAGTTTACAGATGTCAATAAGCTGAGTAGCGCAGTTGATGTGGCAGAAAGAAGGATTACCATCCACAGGGACATAGACGAGCCTGCAAAGTAGGTATTCTTCTCTTTTTTTTTTTTTTTTTTTTTTTTTTCTTTTTTTTCCCTTCTTCTATATTAATTGATATTAACCTATTAACCCCTAGGGAGGAGGGTGTTAAGATCTGTCAATCCAACATACTGCTAGATAACTAATTAATACTAATGGTGGAGCTGTGAACTCATCAGAATTAGATATTAAGATTAAAACATCATCAGCTATCATCACCCTGAAAAAAAGAATAAAACATGTCTATAACCAATAGGGAAACTAGTGCTGATCTTTCCTTTCTAATTCCTGAGAAAGAGGGCAGTGTTGGATTTCATACACCAACAAGGAAGTACTTGCTCATTTGTACCATAATCTTTGGCAGAATCTCCTCTTTCAGCAGCCTGGGGTCCAACTAAAGTTGTAGAATAATATATTTAATTATATTGCAGTAATTATCAGATCATTTATAACTCTGAGAAGTCAGAAGATAGGTTTCTTCTTTCTCAAGATGCATCAGTAAAAGGGACAATTGATGCTCTAGTCAGAACAGACTAAGGGAGGCCTTTTTTTGGTGTTGCATTTAGAGAAAGGATTTGGATATTTTCATATCACAACAAAAGCAACACATATGGGAGGAACTGTTACTAAAAGCAATTGTTTAACTGCAGTTCTCCTCAAGAGAAAATCAAAATAACTAGTTGGACATATTAGGACGTCCAATCTATAGAGCCTGACAGATGTAGCATGTGTGACATAATCCCATTCAAGACTTATTATTTTGTCTAACTGCCTTGAACTCAAAATTCAAAACCTGCTTATGTCAGTGGCAGTCTTCTTATTTTATCCTTCAAAAATACAGAGTTATTACTAGCAATATACATGGTGAACCCCCTGGAACTTTCACAGAAGCAAATAAACAGCTTGGAAGAGGAATCTGTCTGAGTGGGAAGACCCAGGGGCCAGAATGTGTTTATGACAGGAAATTTCTGCCCATGAAGATTTTCAGGTAATTAATTCAGGTCATGGAGCATGGTGTCACCTGAAAGCTTGGTATATTCACACCGCTGTACTCTGAAAATTGCCATTTATTTGATAAATGTCTACAAGGCCCACGGAAATCAAATGACATTCATAAATCTAAACAGGAGGTGATAAAAAAACAAAGCTCAGCTTTTAATAAGCAGGGATTTCCATCTGGTCATGTTTCTGGTGACACCTCAGTTATGTGCAGCAAAGACATTTAAGGATGCACAATGTTACTCTCCCCAGGTTTTCTTCCTAAAATATACACCTGTTGATTCAGAACAAAGAAAACTACCAGAAAATAGCACCAAATAATTTATCGAAAAGGAAAGACCTTTTCAGCACTGAAAATGCACAGGCAAATAGGTTAGGATTAAAAATACACAAAGAGACACAGACATTATATTCTGCAGGAACTGAGGCTTTGTGCAAACCACATGTGCATAGCACATGGCCACAGGGGTCTGTAGAGTGCTCAGGTGCTGATTTGTAGAATTTTCAGTGGCAAGTTAAAACGGTAGTCAGATTGTGATGTTGCAGCAAGTATATTAAAACTGAAGACAGGAAAGAACTTGTCAGAAAAAGATACTTGAGGGAAAGATTTCCCTTTCATTGTGTCTTCCTAAAAACACAAGATAGCATGAATTTCTAAAGCTTAAACATGGACAATATAAAACATTTAAAATACTATTTTATTTTAAAGAAAATAGAGAAGAAACAAGCAAGCAAACGAGAACATCAAAAATACCTTTTCACTACAGTTTTATTTTTTGTTTAATATTTATCTCTTTGTGTTTTTTTTAGACATGCAGATTGTATCAAAGTCCTAAAGTCAAATGCCAGAAAAAAATGTCTGTCATAATAGAAATTAAAAGAATTTTTTTTTTCTAATTAGTTATTCTAATTATTTTCCTAAATAAGTAAAAAAACAAAAACAAACAAAAAAAAACCAAAAAAACATTATTTTAAATAATATTTTAAAGTCATTTTTTATAATACCAAAACTATTCAGAGAAAAGAAAATGAAAATGAGAAAAGTGAATATTAATATTTTCTAAACTTCTTTACAGTCTTTCAAATGACACAACTGGTTTATTAGATTACTTTTACTTATAGACATCAAAGAACACAGAGCCTCAAAAAATCTCTGAAAAATGACATTACATGCATTAGCTATTCTGTATAGTACCAATAGAAGATCCAGATACAAAATGGTATCATTGCCCTTTGAAAGATCTAAGTAACCATAAAATACCTTCAAAACATTGTTGCTGAAGTTCTCCATCAGAACTACTTAATTAATTGTCTCAATCAGCCCCTGATAAGAGCCCTTTTCCTTTAGTACAGACTAACCCTGACACTGAGAATAGAGACAGGCTCATTTACAGTTTTCACTAGACCATCTCAAAGCTGTGACCAGAACTAAACTTACTAGACACAAGTATTTCAGTATTTAAGTTTGACTCACAGTCCCCTGAAGTTACTTAGCAAGTAACCACGCTTCCAAGTGCTGGCCAAAAATAAGACATAACCATGCTCAGAAGAATAGCTGTATAAAAAGATTTTTGTTTTTCTTATATGTTCTTAAAAAACATTGTTTAAAAATATTGTGATTAAAATAATTGTGATGAAATCATACAGCTATAATTAATTATTCTAAATAATATAACATCTAAATCAGCTTTGTACAGCTACAGTGATGCACATCCATGTTTTTATGATGCACATGTTTTTATTTATAACCATCCTACAATGCTGTTAATAGAAATGAATTAAATTTATCTTTCCCAAGATGAGTCTCTTTCGCCCATGAGGATAATTGGTGAGTGAAACCCCATGTTCTTATTCCATGATTTCATGAGCATTTTCATGAGCCGTTTGTATTTTCTTTGCTTGTTATATTAAGATCGGTAAAGGAGGGCAGTGAATGCTTAGTGAACACTTGAGAAACAACCACAGTTAACACACTACTTTAACTAAGAGATGTAAGTAGTAAATTACTTGGTATTTATAGTTGACATACCTATCATGGTGTCCCTAAGAGATGCTATGTTTGTTTTTAGTCTTCCCATTTTCTAAACAGGCCATCTCTATGAGATTTTATTCAATAATTCAGTTGCCCAATACATTTGTTTATTTGCCAGCAAGATTTTTGCCTTGTTTGATTCCAAGATGATTGGAGAGAAGTAATAAATAAAAATATTCCTTTTATTCTTAAATGATTGTGGTGAAAATGCACAACAGTATGTCTACCATTACTACAAGACTATTCTAGATTATACAAAAGCCCTTCATAAAGTCTAACAATAAATATGTCTGCTATGTATATAAGTTATAATATTTTTTATATACTGACAAATACAGGTAGCTTATTAGGAGACTGCCCTTTATTAACATAATTCAGATATCTCTGAGTTTACTTAGCTACAGACATTCTGAATATATGTATGAAATATCTAGTTTATTTCCATGGATCTTTAAATGAATTTTAAGCCTCTAAATGTTTTATGGAACAAACAAACAATGTTTATCCATGAAATATGTCTGTACTTAAGTCCTACTACAGAGAACAGTGATGACTGATATTCAGTCTGGTGTTCAGACACTTAAGATGAGACCTCCAGTTGAAGATGTGTCTTGCTTATAAAAAAGCAGGCAAGATACAGTACATCCTGATAGGAATTCCTGTAAGATATATGTAAAGTTATTAAGAGTACTGGGAAGGCAATTCAGAATTTCTGCCACTATATGAGAGATTTATCTGTCTGGAGTTTCCCAGGAGTTCTGTAACTTCTCTAATATTGTTAGCCAGGTTTCCTCTTTATCCAGTGAGTACGAAACTTTCAGCCACTTCATGCAAGATGGTACTTAAGAGACCTTTTCTACTTCATAGGAAAAAACTGCATTCTTAGGACGAAACAAATCTGAAGTAAGTCAGGTGACTCTTGGGATTCTTGGGATTCTGATCCGTTTTTTTTTTTGTTTGTTTGTTTGTTTGTTTGTTTTTTTCCTGTCTGGTGATCAGTTTTTTGCCTTGAACTCTACTCGTCCGTGTCTTATCTAAGCACTCAAAATTGTGAGTCAGAACCCTCAAAAACAGGGCATAAGTTAAATAGAAGTGAGTGTTTTGGGAGGAAAGTACTGTTTTGGGAGGAAATTGGTTGATTGAGATTTTTTTGACCTTTGAAGTGTTAGGGTAATAATTAGTCTTCCCTAAGCAAAACAGTACTTGTCTCTAAAAGGTAATGCATTCTAAAAAAGAGAGATATGTATGTATGTATGTATGTATATATATATATTTATATATATATGTATGTATATATATATAAATGTTTATCATACTTGCCTGCCCACTGCAGTTGCTTCCTAAATCTGTAGCTCCCCTTTGGGAACAGATCGACAAACAGAAAACCATCACTTGATGGGAATTTGTTTTTTTTTTTCCTTTTCCTGGTAGGAGATCGAATAATGCAGTTACTCCCGTTTTTCACATTCTTGTCATTTTTAATAATTCCATGGAACAGCTTCTAGAATCATTAGAAAATGACCCACCCTGATCATATTTAATCTGTCTTTTCACTTCTCCCTCCAGTACTTTAGGAAACCAAATTTCACTATCAGTTCATTTGACTCACTGGCTAAGATGAACCTAGGTGACTCTGTGTTCTCCTCACCTGTTGTTACTATGCACACAAATAAAGTTTTTTCACTTGCAGTTATCACAATGACATATCTCACTCATCTAGTCAGATTAGACAGGTGAGAAGAACACTTAATATTCTCTTCTCAACAAGAAAATTCTGGGAGGATTTTCTGACAAATCTTTGTCACTTCTTTTAGAATATTGGTTTCTTTGTGTATGTGGTAGCCTCATACTTAATGAAAAATAACACTGTATATATAAATGAATGATATTTGTGTTTAGATTTTATATTTTTGTTAAAATACAATGAAACGTGGCTAGTGTGAATGCACATCATAGCCATAGAACTTTCTATCTCAATCTCTGAGTAAGCTCCAATGGAGCTGTCACAGTCTATTATGATTCAAAGGAGCCGTTAGGGTCTATTATGTCAATTACCATACACATTCATGACAGATTGTTCTTTTTTGTCTTTTTTTTTTTTTCCTTCTTTCCTTCTTTTCTCTCTCTCTCTCTCTTTTTTTTTTTTTTTTTTTTTTTTTTTTTTTCCCCAATATTAACATTAAAAATAAAAACATGAAGTGGCTGGATTGCCCAGGGTACTGAAATGAAGCAGAGAGCCTTTTGCTTGGAGGTTGCCCACTGAAATCTAACTTGGATCAGTGGGAACTGAAAATTGCTGTTCAGTGATGTGAATAAAAAGGGCTTAATGTCTAACCACGTGAAAAACAAAAACAAACAAAAAATCAAAAACCAAAACAAACAAACAAAACCAACCAACCAACCAAACCAAACCAAGCCAAACCAAACCAATCCAAACCAAAACAAAACAAAAAACAAAAAAAACAAGACTGAAGCACTGAAGATAATGGACTGAAGTAATGAAAATCGCTTAAGTACTTACAGAATTCAGTCCTTATTTCAGATTCCAAATGTACATATTGCAGCTGGACATACACTGCTAACGTTGATATTAATGTGCTGTCCCACCTGAACAAATGAAAATACAGTCACAAGTTGTCTTCTCAGAAATCCTGTTGAAATTTCACAAAGACTCTACTGCTTTAGTTGCAATACAACTTCACATCATGGTTTTCATAACTTTAAGACAGAATGAGAAAAGGTACAAGGGCTGCTCTGAAGGTTAACCTTCCAGTTTCATTATGTTCGCCCATCAGAGTCAGATATTTGTAGTACAGCAGTAGAGGGTGAATTTCCATGATTCTATTAAATCTCACTGCTGTGCCACAGATGGCATTGGAGGGTCTCTCTCCAACTGTTAGGAGGGAGAGGAGGTTCTTTTAATATGTGTATACCTGATGGCAAGATTAAGACACAGTAGGTCAAATGTTGGTCCAACAAGTTTATTAGCAATCCTAGTCAATCACGGATATTGGGAAGGCTGGTAATTATTACAAATTAGGGTGATGGGAAAGGGAAAGTGAGGGAGAGGAAAGATAGGAAAGGAGCAGGAATTACATATAGTTGGGATACTTACCACCAAATGTGTAGCAGTGGCCTTAGGCAGCAAGCAGGTACAGCAAGAAACAGGCAGGTCTCAGGTAGTCAGCCCAGGAGAGTCCATCAGCAAGCAGGTATCACGTCATGATGCAAATGCTGTCAGACACACCTCACTTGGTAGAAAGTCCTTTTTTTTTAATCCTCTTCTTCTGCCAAGGTAGGATTCCTGGGCACTTTGGTAAGAATCATGTGCAGCATCCCTGAGTATGCAAGTTATTTCCCTTGAGATGAGCTCACACAAAAGACTGCTTATCAGCTACTTGCCCCGGCTTGCAAATCTTCAGACAAAGGATTTCTCCAGTGTTGACCAGGACTTGTCTGGACTTGTCCATCTGTGAACAACAGCAAGCTTTGAGACAAAGGTGCAAAAAAATATTATTTTACAGAGAGGCAGTTTGGGAAAATGATGGCAGATACAGAATTCTCCAAGAAGCAAATCACAGAATCACAGAATGACCCGGGTTAGAAGGGACCTCAGGGATCATGAAGCTCCAACCCCCCTGCCTGGCAGGGTCACCAAACCTCCATGACCATGATCTAGATGAGGTTGCCCAGGGCCCCATCCAACCTGGCCTTGAACACCTCCAGGGATAGGGCATCCACAACGTCCCTGGGCAGCCTGTTCCAGGACCTCACCACTCTCCTAGTAAAGAACTTGCCCCTAACGTCCAACCTAAACCTTCCCTCTTTCAACTTAAAACCATTTCCCCTTGTCCTACTAAAAGACATTGTGGCAAAGATGTGTGGCTTATTTCCTCCAAAATTCTATGTGGAAAAAATTCCAATTGTTCGTTTGCATTGACTCTTTCAGAATGTTTCTGAAAACCAAACAGTAAATGTTAACACAGTAAAGTGGTGGGTGATGCATTTCTGCAGTAGTGACAGGTAGGTCAAATGGGCCAGTGCATATTTTTATGAGCTTGGCGTGCAGGCCCTTGTTCATCACAAGTGAAAGTGCACTGGTAATAGTGACAAATTTGATATTAATTGATATTAATTATACTGTTGTTACATAAATTTTCCATCACTGTTATCTCTGAAGCTCAGACCCCTCACTAATCAAACTGGACAAAAACAATGGAACTGTTCTGAGTACTTACAAAGTGTATAACTATTCAAATCGAGAAATCCCTCAAGTTTGTGATTTCCACCTCTGTTTAAGTTTAGACAGTATGTGCCATTTATGCCAAAGATAGAGAAAGAGAGCCTTCCAAGTCCAGTTTTCTTCCAGGTGTTTCTTGACAGTTCACATTGAGAAAAACTGTAAACAGTTATTTCATATTCATGAAATAGAACTGGAGCACAGAACGGCAGAGAAATATTAGGGCATGCAGTCCAATCACCTAGCAGGTGACCTGTTAGTGTAAGTATTAATAAGCTGTAGAAAACTTGTCAGGATACCTCCTTCTCACTTCTCCTGTTAGAAGGAGACTCCACTGCCTTATTCCACTGTACCAACCTACATATTGTACTACTATCTTTTCCAACTTAATTTTTTCAAACCTATTTTATACCTGTTTGGTTTGGTGCCAGTAGTATCTTTATGGTAGCTTTTTGCTGTAGTTACCTGATATGATGCTTACATTTTTGCAAGCAATTATGTCACTGCTCAGCTTTCATGTTTCTGGACACATTCTCTTGTGTATGATGGAATACCTGTTCTGCTATTATTTTAGTATTTATTCTCCATTGAGTTTGGGTTTCTTGAATATGGATGAATAGGACAGTGTCCAGAATTTCAGATAAGATTTGGGTGTTAAACATCAGTATTCATGTTTCTTATTCTTTCCTGAAAGTACCTTGTGTTATTCTAGTTATTTTTCCACAATGGCACTGTATTGGAATTGTGTTGGAGAACATCATTGTCTTGCATTTAACTAATACACACGATGTTTCCATGGTTCTTAATAGCAGAGGTTCCTGTTTCTGTAGTAATGCCACACTGGCTATTAGTTGTCTTTACCTGATATTACATGTCCTCTCATTTTGTCTTCAAATGTACTTCTCTTATAATTGTTAAGATCAGGCTAACAAAAAATCTTGCATTATCATTGATTAATTTCTTTGTTCTTTTCCAAATTTTTATTTCATGGCTGGAGAACTCTTCCCCCCACAAAGAAATAAAATAAAATAAATAAAAATAATATTATGAATTGACTGTCAATGAAAATTCTATTTGCAATCTAAACTGCACAGAAATGTCTGGATAAGCAAGTAGTTTTGATGGCATGACCAGAATCTCAGAAACCATTTTGATCAGGGCCTGTGAATAGACTGTGCTTAACTGTTTATTATTGAGGCACATTTTATACTAGAAATGAGTATGACTGAGAAGGTTTGAATGTGTTAATTGTGCTCAGATATCAGTAGGCTACTTATGAGTTCACAAAGTTAGAAGTTGAACAACTCTAACTCAGCCTGTCTTTGTAGCAGAGGCATTTCAATACTCTGGTCATCATTGCAGCTTGCCTCTCAGCTCTGTCTAACAGGCATCCATCTTAGACTGGGAAGAAGACCAGGACACTATTACTACAACTGACCATTAGGTGTGACAAAATACAATGCAAACAAGTGTC
Source organism: Excalfactoria chinensis (assembly GCF_039878825.1). Taxonomy (NCBI): domain Eukaryota; kingdom Metazoa; phylum Chordata; class Aves; order Galliformes; family Phasianidae; genus Excalfactoria; species Excalfactoria chinensis. Next base: position 153,852,714 of record NC_092825.1, on the reverse strand, counting down.
AGTGAAAGCTTATATTTTTGCATAGTTGGATTCAAAAGTAATGTCTCCTATTATTTTCCATGGAAACTACAATGGATTCTAAGGGTAACATTAAATTATTAGAGAAAATTCTCTTCTACAAACATTTTTTTTTTTTTTCCCCCCAACATAGTTTCCACCATCAGTCATGCACTTTCACCAAAGATGAACAAGTGCTTGCATGCCACACTTCTACTTGTAAATTATCTTTAAGGTCCCTTCCAACCCAAGGCATTATGTTATTTTATTATTCTATGGTTTCTTTGATACATCTGAGTGGTCTGTAGCAGGTGGCCACATTATCCCAGCAAACTTCAACTGGCACCAGACAACTGCATTAAGGCAACTGAATCCTGCCCAAATGCCAACATCAGTATTGGGAATATCTACAGTTAAATTAAGAGAATTCAAGCACTAATGATTAAGGACAGGTGAAATAACCCCATGTTTTGAGTCACTGATCATGCATCTCCTACGTCGTCTCCAAGGTCTTAGAAGGACAATGTAGCACTGTTGCCTATCAGGAAAAAATACTTTGGATGAAATCATATCTTATTAACATCAATAAAACTTTCTTAAATTTCTGTAGCTTGTTCTTTTTCTAGCTGTCAGACCAGGTATGAGACAGGAAACAAAACACTTTCATATACAGCTATTCCTTTCCACTGAGTTTGGAAAAACACAACTTCATATTTTTCAATAATATAAGACTAGCAATGCAGTTCAGTTGTTGCTTTACAGCATTTCATTAGCAGCAGAGAAATATTACAAAAAACAATTGTGAGAAGTCAATGGAAGGAGCACTTCAGGAATGCTCTCAAATTAGTCATGCAATAGGAACATGGATATTTAAATACCTTGTAAGAGGAAGCATTTGTCCACTTCATTGTTTTTGAGCTAATCAGGCTTGCAGAAGTAGGGTAGATGATGATGAAATCATTACTCAGGTTTTTTGTTTGTTTGTTTTTTGTTTGTTTGTTTGTTTTTTGTAATGCAGGTTACTACAAAGATAGCAGCTATATCCATTCCTTATCTTAAGAGAAAATGGTGCTTGTCATTCCCTCACACATCACAAAAAAACAAAGAATAGCATTGCTCTTTGTGTTCCTTTTAATGTTTAAAATTTGCTTTCTTCTGCTTGCACATAGTGTAATGCAACAAATATGTGACAGATTAAAAAAAATAAATAAAATAAAAATGACAATGCTTGCAGTATATCCAAATGTGAAGAGATCTGCAGTCATTTCAAATGGGAAACCTGCTATTAGTGCACACAATGGATTCCCCAGCTGAAAAGAAGACATAAATTGGAGTGAATCAAGCATTCACTGCCAGCAGATCTGCTGCTTGTGTTCACTGATGAGATGTAAATGTGCTTAGCAAGAGTACAGCATCAGAAAGAGGACCATGAAATTATAATATAGTGTCTGTAATGAGAATGGGTTAATTTGTAGCATTTCTTATTCTAATTACTGTATTTGACACATGGGAACAAAACCATTTTCAGCCATTTTATTTTCTTGTTACTCTCCCTTATTACAAGAACAAGAAACCAGAGCAATTGGAATTTTTTTTATTTTTTATTTTTTTTATTCTGTGAAATACAGTAGCATGCTGCACTGCTTTGACCCTTTCAATATTCTGCATAGGTAATCTGAGGGAAGACTTTTTACTTATGGAGCATTTAATGAATCCAGAAAAAGTATAATTTTCATGGAAATAGCCTGAATTAATACATATATATATATATATATATATAAATATATATATATATGTTAGTGCACAAGATTGTACTCAGAGAGAATAAAAATACAAAAAACAAAAACAAAAGAACACAAGAAAATAGAAAGTGCACAACATTTCTCCACCTCTAGCAGAATGTTCTTTTAAGTGAAATACAATTTGTACAAATTTAACCTATTCTCGGAGCGATACATTGTTAGTTTCATCTTGTAGCATGTAAATCATCAATGCAGAATTATTCAGTTTGTAAGAGAAATGTCCATCTGGTGAAAAATATCCTCCTCCATGCAGTTCAGAAATTAATCCATTATTTTGACAGAAAATGAGTATTCAGAGGTTAAGATACTTGCCACTCAAACTAAATGGATATATTTTGAAGCCTACAGCTTCTATGTTTTCTAACAATAGCTACACAATTGTATCTGTAAAGAACATATATACATGAAATTTACATTTCAGTAAACACACAAAATTTCTGATAGTGTGAATAAGGTCAAGTTATTTTTTGAATGAAATACTCTAATATATATATATTATGGGAGTACTGGAAATTTTGCTCAAAAAAATCATAAAATCTTTCTGCATCTTACCTTTACATACTTGGTATCCGTTATTTGAGTGTTAATGCTTTTATGTGGAAACATGCTCATTTGAGACAAGTGTAATTTAGGCCTGCTTTTGTGAATTGCTCCTGGTTCACTGTGACCTGTCTCTCCTTTAGAAAACATAAATGTATTTTAGAATACTGTTCTTAAAACTCGAAGACCTGAAAGTATCAGACGAGGGAGGATAAATTAGAAAAGGAAACAATAAAATATATATAAAAAAAAAAAAAAAAACACAAAAAAACGTTTTTTCTACAAAATACTTTACAAAGGTAGACAACTGTATCCACTTTATGAATATGAGAAGGAAAAGCAGAATATATTTTTAAGGGAAATTTGAAGGATTTAAGAAAACTTCATTTGAGCATTTTAATCAAAACTAAGATTCAGGCTACCTACTTGACATATTGTTACAGCTGAAGAGATGGAACTTTGTGTTCCAGATTGGAAGTATGTATTAGGCTGCTCCAGCCATAATCCAGAGCCCAGGGGGCAAACATACTAATCTTTTTGCAAGAGAAGGATTCAAAAATACCATAAGCCTGCACGTGGAATTTAAAGGTTCTGGATCTCATTTACAAATGTTTATCTCCCATTAGTTTTGCTCAAGTAATTACAGAATGCTAATTTTCTTGAATTAAAATACTAACACCATTTGGAAATTAAATCCATAATTAAAGGCAGAAAGAGAGAGGGAAAACAACATTGAAATTATGTTTCCAAGAAAAGGACTTTCAGGTAGACTAACTTGAAGATATCATGAAAGATTGTGTTTGCATTGACAGAACAGTTATGCCCACACTAGTAACAAAGAAACTCTTTTCAGTTCTCAGGAAATCAAGTAAGAAAGCTATGAAGTAAGGTTGCATAGTAAGAATTGTAAGCTGAGAAAAATCATTATGTAACATAAATACTACATTATATGCATATATGCGTATGTATATACACACTTAACTTTAGATCAGTTCCATTTATTTACCACCAGTATTTCTTACATATCACAGTAAAAGAATAATATATTTGAGCCTTACTATGCTTCTCTTAATATATGCATCTATTTGAGGTGATTGCTTGGCTTCTACCTGTCACTCGCCAAGGGAATAGGGCTCCTGTAGATACTGTGTCATAGGTGTTAAGCTAGATGTCTTTAATACGTCACAGTACCGCAAATCACAATAGACACCTGTTTTTGGCATCTAACATGCATGCCAGGTTCCGGGATCAGGATTTGCTGAATATCTCTGCAGCTGTAACAACAGCAGTCAGTATGGCAGGCTTCAGGTACCGAACTATAAGACAGATGAGGCATCATACCCAGACTATAGCTGCCGATCTCCAGAATGCTGCAGATCTTCTATGTTTTTTCTTGAACCTGCCAGTTCCATTTAGGTGTAGAGGCATCTAAGATGGCACTATATACTTATGTTTATGTAGCTGAATCCTGCCCTAAGTCTCTATCAATTATAATAGGAGCACAGACATCTAGTTCACATGTAGATAATGAGCAGGGAACTTTACTCATTACCTCTACTACTGCTTTATTAATAGTAAAAAATTGAATGCAGTGAGATGATGAGGCCAAGATTTTATTATTATTATTATTTTCAGGTTTACTTATTTTGTCTTTCTTTTAACCCATTTTCATTTAATTGTATTTAAATTAATGTTGAAGTGAACTTAATGCTATTTCTGGTGGGAATAATTCAAATCAGAATCTATTGCCACTTATTCTTTCCTGCTCCACTCCACTGTTTCTGTTTCTTAACACAATTTATTCACAAACCAGAATAAAATATGGAGGAATACAGTGAAACAAAATATTATTTTTAATTTATTTTTAAACTTTTTGTTTAAATGAATTACATGCTTTTGGCAATAAGCTAATATTTTACAGTCAGCATCAAATAACATACATTTGTCAAGATATTTTTCAAGTCAGAAGGAAGTCTGTATTTAATGCATTATGTGAAGAGTAAAAATTAAAGCTATTGATATTTTATTAACTGTAACAGTTTCTAATAAAAGTGCACACAATGTCATTAAAATAAAGGTCAGGTTTGGAGAATTTTGTTTTGTCAGATTCATTTTAAAACAAAACAAAAGGAAAAATGAACAAACAAACAAAATAAAAACAACTCTGTAGTGAAGGTTGTTACAGTTACTGATTCCTTGTAACTGTACCCAAGGCCTTCTTTGCTTCCACGAGTCACATGGAAAACTATAAAGATTATGTTCAGTCTTCAAATCATCTGGTCAGTTCAAGTTCACATTGTGCCTTCTTTATCTCTGATATTTTATGTATTTGTATGTATTTCTCTGTGTGGCTTGCTGTTTATGTACATATCATATCATACATATGGGTTCAGTATCTGCCTTCAAGGAATACAGGCTCACTCTCACTATTAACCAGTCCTGGGAGAGGAAAGTGTAATAACCATCCTTCATGCCATGAAATTATGCAAAACTTCACCAGCACTTGCTGCCTTTGAAAGCCTGAATTCACAGATTTCCATTTTTTATTTTAATATATATTTTGAATGTATTTTTATATCAACTAATTAATAAAGCATTTCTAACTTTCATTTTGTATGATTTCTTCATCCTCACATGCTGATAGTAAAAAAATACCCACAATTTCAATTGAAGAATGGAGAACCACAAAGAAGGAATAGTTTGTTCAATAAGAGAAAATTAAAGGTAGTTGGTAGTTGGCTCACTAGCATTCTTGGTTTTGCAGAAAAGTTTATTAATCTTAGATTATTTTAGAGTAAACACATATATTTCTATATGTATGTATATGTGCGCATATTGTGACAGTCATACCTGAAATAAAGCAAACTTAGCATTTATAATCCACTGGAAGAATTTTGTCTCTGTGTCAATTTTGCCTCTTGTCAAAAGGACTCTTACAAATGTTTGTTACCAACATGTATTTCTGGAGCATTATTCTGAAGAAGTTATTTTTCATACATTCAGTACATAAAGTCTGCAAACCTTAGATAAAATTGTCAGAATAATTAAGTTTTTGTTTGTTTGTTTTTTGTTTTTTACCTCATTAGTAAATAAACTGTAGTGATATGAAAGTATTATTTCTCAAGAAGACACCAAAAGGGCTGAGGATGATTCATTGTACCTAATACATGGACCACACACTCCATCCAAGCAAGAAAAGTATAATAATGTTAGCAATTTTACTGGGTAATTTCTGTGCTTTAGTATGCAGTTTCCTTGAGCTTAATACTAGAAAAGGTAGATATTTTTGACTTGAGGAAGAATTAAAACCATGTTCTTATTTGGACAGTAATGTTTCTGATTAGCAGGAAAATAAAATAAAATATTTAGATATTTAGATGTGATAGACACAATTTATAGCATTCATCTTCTGCTGCTACTTTCACAAATCTTATTTACAAACTACTTCAGTTGCAAGAGTTATTAGAAGTATTAGTTATTCAGGGAATAATTGTAAAAAGAGCCGTGGGACTTAACAGCAATACTTTCATGTCTAACTATCAACAGGGGAAAAGAGAGAGGCTCATCAAACTGACAAATATGCATCCGATTTGAATCAAATGTTGGAAAAAAAAGACTTAGAATAAATATTATGTTGTCTGCTTGCAAGAGAGATAAACAGTGGAATACAGCAAATTTAATCTGTTTTTACATATGGTCAGTGTCACAGGTAGAAATGTTTCTTTATGTAGAGACTTATCTACATGTAAATGATCACCTACATGCAGTAATTGCAATATCGGGTAACAATAACATCCTTCCTTTAACAGAAGCAGCATGGTCAGGATTTAGTCACCTCAGTTGCTACAATTACATATGAAAAATGTGTATTCTTTCACTCAAATGTTGCCTTGGTGGAGTCTTATATATGTATTGAACAAGCTTTTCAGGAGTAAAACTCACTCCTATTGTCCAATTGTATAAGTATAGTGTAGCTAGCTCCTTTGAACTTCAGGCACAAATCAGGCAGTAAAAATAACACAAAACAAACAAACAAAGAAATGAAAAACAACAACAACAACAACAACAAAACACCAAAACAAAACAAAACAAACAAACAAACAAAAAAAACCCAACAAAACAACAACAACAAAAAAAAAAACCAACACCGCTTTTGAAAGGTTAATCTGTAGCAACATGTGGAGGTGAATGGATACCACTTTAGTAGCGCTTGGGTTTAGAAACAGAAGTTCCTTTCACATGACCTCCCCATGCTCACAACAACAATATAGCTGGCAAGTTTTGTTCTGCTGAGTTTTGGCTTTGTCTATCTACGTGACCTTTTCCTTGGTAGGTAGGCCTGCTGTGCAGTCAGCAAGTGAAGCCCTCTGCCTGTCCCAGGCTGGCAACACTTAATGGATCACATTGAGCTCTGATCTGTGTCCTAAGCAATTAGAACAGCTTTGGTTGGAAAAAACTCTTTTTCATTTCATTAGAAAATTGAGGAAACAAGGAGCAGAATGTATGAAAAAATAAAAATAAAATAAAATAAAATAAAATAAATATAAAGGGAATTTTAGATTCTGTTGACTTTGACTTTGCTGAAAACCTGAAGAAAGCCAAATGCTTTAATAATGAGGCTTAGTCTGGATCTGCTAGCAGTCTTTGTGCCACCTATTGCAAAAGCTCTATTTACGTTCTATGTAAAAAGTTCAATGAAGCATAGAAAACATATAATTTGTGTAGAGAATGGAAGTTATATAATTTTTGCTGGCATAAACAATGCAATAACTGCTCAGAAATAGCCTTTTGCATTCATGAATGGGGACCATTATCTGCACTGTCTCTCTTCTTTGCTCACTCATAAAGTTGGGGCATTATAATAAAAGAAAGACATCTTCGTTCCTTCAGAGCTTTAGTTTTCAAATAGCAAGTGGATAATAACATAAGACAGCTCATTCTTGTCTTCTGATTAAGGAACAGCCACATTTTACAGACACTTACTAAGTTGCCAGCCAATTAAACATTTGAATACATTTATGTGTATTTGATTCGACTAGCTTTGGAAAAAGGACTTTTTTGTGGGGGGGGAATGAGAGGGGGAGGAGGGAATTATCAAGCAGATTAGACTCTGCAATTCAGCAGATAAGCAGAACTGAATTTTTATTATTATTGTTGTTATTTCTATTGCTGCCATCACTGTTGGTAGTGGGAAAATTTAGGATAAATGGAGAGTGGAGTGTTTGCATGGTAGCTTTCATGCAGAATGTGTTAGCTGTCTGTAAATAAAGAACTATTAATTATGCCTTTAATCATTTTCTTGGTGTTTTTGTTTCATGCATTTTCTGGGGAGAAGGATTTGTTCAGAGGGGTACTGACAAGGTTGCTAAGGGCGCTGCACATGACATGATACATTTGGATTTTCAGAAAGCCTTTTGTAACATTCCACATGACAAGTTCCTGCTTAATCTCCAAGATGAAGCAAGGATTCAGGGCAGGACATGGGCAGAAATACAGAACAGGTTGAAAAATAGCGTGCCTATAAAAAATAGTGGCTATAGATAGTTACTGTTAAAGAAGCTATGTCAAACCAGAGAAAGTGTTATTTAAGGTCTACAAGGGCTAGTATTTAAAAGTCTGCTGTGCATTTATGTATTTTAACTTATGAACATGATCTACACAAACATTAAACAGTTGGCGTCTAGCTGCATTTTTCAAAGGCAAAAAAAAAAAAAAATAAAAAAATAAAAATGAGAGTGAATGAAGGCCATACAGACAACTGAACTTAAAAAGGATTAAGATCCAATTTTTAAGTATGTTATCATAGAGAGAATTAAATGAAATGAAATTAATAAAAGCTTAGCACTGTAAAAACACTAAATTCTAAAGCAGAACTGATAAGATTAAAACAAACAACAAAACAAACAAACAAACAAACAAAAAACACCAAGTATTTCCTGTTTCTTTCCAAAGAACATATATTTAGAATTTTTAACAATATCAGTCCTAATACTTGCATCTCTAAAGTTTTCATCAGATGAAGTAACTTCCACAATTCCCCAAGGTTTGACCATTACAGTGATTACAGGCAACTTACTCCTTATTCCCTAAAAGAAAGAGTTGAAAGAGTAGGGGCTGATATGGGCCACATTTTGTTGTTGTTGTTGATGATAATGATGGTTGATAGGAGGTCATCATTTTAACAGTTCACGATTAAGTTCATAACACCAATGTAACTTCACTCCATATGTTTGGCCATGACAGCTTGGGTAAAAACCTTAATGATTACTAACATGATCACTAATAGGATCACTAGTAAATAGTTCTTTCCTTTTTCTCTCCTCTCCTCTCCTCTCCTCTCCTCTCCTCTCCTCTCCTCTCCTCTCCTCTCATCTGTTCTCTGTTCTCCTCTGTTCTCCTCTCATCTGTTCTCCTCTGTTCTCCTCTGTTCTCCTCTGTTCTCCTCTCCTCTGTTCTCCTCTGTTCTTCTCTGTTCTCCTCTGTTCTCTTCCCCTCTTTTCCTTTCTTTCCCTGCTCTCTCTAAACAATATCTTCCTTTATTTTGGGGAAAAAACAAACAAACTACAACAACAAAAAACAGTATGAAAACAGCTTAGAATGCCTTGTTGCCTGATAATACTCTTTGGACTTCAAAAGCCATTTCATTGTGCTTCAAAATTTAACCATCACACCAGGAAAAGAAGCAAACAAACAAACGAACAAAAAACCCAACACCTAAATGTATATCTTTCTGTTATATTTTCTATTTAAAAAGCAAGCAAATAAGCAAACAAAAAGATCCCCTAGAGCGTGTCATGAAATTATCATTTTAGAATCAAGAAAACATTCTAATATATATATATTTTTTCAATTATGATACATCCCATTGAAAAAGAAGAAAGGAGTTATTCACAATATCTAACATTAGATCTCAGTTCAGTGCCTAAGCTCACATTTATTCAATAGAGAAAGATAGACTCCTCATAGGTATTGTGAATTTCACTGCAAAAGAACATGCATACTTGGTTTAGGGATCTGCAATACATCTTTCCAGTTAAACACTACAAACACAACACAGAATGTCTGTCAAAAAAACTTTCAGTATTTTGATGTGATCTATTATTTCTACAGGACTTCTATTGATTGCCAATGCTTTGGTATTTCTTAGGAATGAAAATCATAAGGATTTATAAAACTCATACACAACAGTGATCATATATGTTTAGAACTCTTTCATTCTTTACTTCCTGAAGGGAATATCTTTGCTGGCTTAGAAAGTTTGATATAAACTGTGTTTGAAACAGGAATATAGAGATATACTCCTAATCTGGATCAGAGTAACACATTCAATTGGACATTCTGCTGGACTCTATGAATAGATGGGAATTAGCTAGTAGTTGAGTGTTTATGTTGTTTGTTTTTAAAAATATGTTTCCTTCTGTCATACTTATATTTTAAATAGAGATATATGTGCTTTGCAACAGCTGCTTTTTCCCTAAAAAAACTTGTCTTCAGAGCCACAGATACCAAATTAGAGTTACAAAGAGTTACAAAGAGTTACAAAGCATAGGGACTGCAGTCCTACAAGAACAACAGTGATGTAGATTTAGGCTTTTTTTATGGTTTCTTTGTTTCTTTGTTTTATATTCTTCTGCACATCCCCCGCCCCCCCCCCCCCCCAACCCTTTTTTCTCTTTTGGAGGGGGCGGGGGGTTCGAGATGGGAGGGGGTGGGGTATTTTCTTTCTCCATGATAAAGGAAATATTTGAGGAATATAATAATTCTATTGAGGAATAGAAACAAGTGACATCTTCTTCTAGAGGTGTCCTTGGTTCTCAGCCTTGCTTTCTCTTGTTATTTATCGTGCTTTACAGCTGCTGGTCTGAATGGTCTTTCTTGTATTCTCACACTTACTATTATAGCATGGCGCTGGTTTGGCTCCATTCCCCAGTCTAGTATATAATTTACGTACAGAGGAGGCATCAGGGTAAGATACAGTTGCTTGAACACGGTATCTACAGAAGCGTTTCAGCTGCTTAGGTACCACTTGTTGCTTGTCTCCAATATTTGGTGGGTACTTTATCGTCTTTGGCCATACTGATATGTTATATACTTTATGGCTCCCATGTTGGCACTGGACTGCAAACACGACCTTTCATTTAGGCAGCTAAGGACTGTCTCAGAACTCAAAATACATGTCTAAATGTCGGACTTTCAGAACTCAAAATACATGTCTAAATGTCGGACTTTGAAATTTATACACAGAATATTCAGCTCTGCACAAACTCTTGGGGAATAAGGTCAACCGGGCGATGGGCCTGAGTAAAGAACTGCTAAGATAACAACAGCCAAAGCTGCTGAAATGAAACTACGTGGATATGAAGAAGTGCTTTGCTGGATGCCCCGTGATTACATGATTTATGCAAGGGAGGACTCTGGGAGTGGGAAGGGCCGTGTGTGGGGGGGGTTGCATAGCGTGTGTACAGGACACGCATGTTTGGAAGCCATGCTGATATATAAGCTATGTGATGCAGCAGTAAGTGATGAGAAGACTCCATGGCATCCATGGCTGTGTCTCTCTCCCCTGGATTCTCGAGGTTTCAGGACATTTGTGTTGTTTGATGGCAATGTCACAAACTTCTTGTCAGATTGTTATTGGCTGACAAAATGACCAGCATAATTCAGAAACACAGGTGGGGTAGTTAGAGAGAGAGAATCTGAGATAAACTTCTTTTCATGTACTAAATGCTGATATACGCTGTTATCTTTCCTTACAGGAAATTAGCCAGACAAATTTTGTTGTTATCTTTTACTGAGATCCATTTGAACAAACAAACAAATAACTAAATGCATTTATTGGTATTCTCTACATGCAAAGGTTTTTTCATGTAGCTACAAGTTTAATTGTGGATTTCTCAAAAGGCAGTCAAGGCACAGAGTGAAGGAAATGGAATTAGAATTGATTCCTCACACTTAACTTTAATACACTTTCAGGTTCCAAAAGGCATCAAAGTTAGAGAGAGTGGGTTGACTCTTGACGTTTTTAGAAAGTAAGTTTTATGGCTTCAAATGCAGCAATTAAATTCATTTCTGACTTCTTTTTTTTTTTTTTTTTTTTTTTTTTTTTTTTTTTTCTCCCTCCCAGAGAACTTTGAAACATTTCCTTGTTTTCTACACCCTGGAAGAAAAATGCAAAACAAGCAAAACAAGCAAAACATCAGCACATGGGATATCTTTTAAGATCAGTAATCTATGAGACCTTTCCTCCCAGCACAGGAAGATTTTATATAATTTATCAACAATTGCTAAAATCCCCATCATCCAACCTCTTCTACTTCCCTTCCTTGAATGAATTACAAGAAGGGGCAATGGAGTCTATGGTCAGTCCATAATGCTTCATGACTGCCACTCTTTCATGATCATTCTCTCCCCTGCTCCAGCACATGGTGGGGATGCCATATTTCCAGAACTGATCTAGTGCAGGCTTCCAACAGGTTGCAGTTCTCCAAGCACTGCTCTAACATGGCACAGTACCACAGAACCCATCTTCCAGGAGCACACAGGTCCTCCTACATGACATCTCCCTCAGCCCTCCAGCCCCACCACAGCCTCCTCTTCACGGGCTGCAGCTCTGGTCTGGGGATGCTCCTGCAGAATTATCCATGGGCTGTGCCTTGTTCAAGCCACATCCATTGCTGCCCTGTGAGTTCCTCCATGGCTGCACGTGGAGATCTCCTCTTCACAGTGCCCATGAGCCCGTGGGGGGATGAGTCTGCTCCTCCATGGGCCTCTCCTGAGCTGCAAGGAGCTTCTGCTCCATGCCTAGAACATCTCCTGCCTTCCTTCTGCACTGACACTGGGGCTTCAGGGCTGTTTCTCTCACATTTACTCACTCCTCTCACAACTGCTGTTGCACACTTGCTCTGTTGTTTTTGTTGCTGTTGTTGTTTTGTTTAATACTTCTGTTCTTAAATCTGCTTTCCCAGAGGCATACTAATTGTTGGTCATGGCTCAGGCAGCAGCAAATGAAGCAACTGTGGCTGGCTGTGATTTGACATGGAGCAGTGCTGGGATTTGCTAACAGAGACCACCTTAGTGGCTCTGCTGTTACCAAAACTTTGCCACATTGGCCCAATACAAATATTTTCATCTTTTACAAATGCATTGTCATCTGATTCTTAATCTTTGTGCAGTTAGTCATTAAAAATATCCATGTATTGCAGTAAGTATTAAGGGAAGCATAAAAAATTCTATTAAGAATCGTAGTCCATAGGCAAATGTCATACATTTCTGTAACATTAAAAACAGGAGATATGCCCAAGATAAAAACATGAAAAAAATGTGGATTTGTGTGTCTATCATATAAAGATTTATATCTACAGTTATGTTAAAGCACTTTAATAACCTTGAAATTAATGATATGACTTTAATTTGTGCAATGTTGGCTAGTTTATTAACTGCAATACATTTGCAATATATTATAAGAATTGACTTAGTAGGCACAATAATTGGTAAAACTGTAAAAATGGGGACTAAAAATCCCCAGAAGCATAACTGAGACTTGAGAAATAATAGTTTAATTTTAGAGGAATACAGCCCAGAACTTATAACACAACAAACAAATCACATACAAAATGTAAAAATATAAAATATACATATCTTTTCATATTACATAGAACACGCTATTTGTGAATATATTTCTTTTAGTGACACATCACAACTTGTTGTCAACTTTATACTGACAGCATTTTTCATAGTCATTTTTTGAATGCTTTCATTATTCATTGGGTGTCTTACAAATATTGATTAGCCATTATCAAGACATAATGCAAGTCTACATTTCTGTTTTTATAATGCTTTGGCCACAAAGTGCAAGTGTAACTTTCAGATATATCTGAAATATTTAAATAGCTTTTTCTAGTTAAATATTTATATGATGACTTATAAAATATAGTCATCACAAGTCTTGTAATATTAACTGATGGTAAAAGAAAATGTTATTTTCAACTTTGTATAAATTCTAAGCATTTTTATTTTTTAATGTTATCAAAGCTGCACATGTATTTTGTTTTTATTCTCTGAGTTTATCTATATTTTAACAAAATATGACTTTAGACTAAGCTAAGATTTATATAATCCTGCAATGAAGCTAAATAAATAAATAAATAAATAAATAAATAACTTTCTGATATGGCTTAAGAATTAAGCTTTTAAGGGAAAAAAAAAAAAAAAAAAAAAAAAAAAAAAAAAAAAAGGTGAATTTTTTATCATTGTCCTGGTTTCACCTAAAATAGAGTTGACTGTCTTCGTGATCTCTGATATGATGTTGTGTTTTGACTTTAAGACAAAAAATTGTGTAATCATTCACCATTATCTTAGTTGATGCTGAGCAGGACTGTAATGAAACAAGGACATTTCAGTTTTTTAGCTTACCTTACTGTCCTGCCAGTGAGGGGTCTGGGGGGCACAAAGAAAGGGACAGAACCAGAACAGTTGACTTAAATTGGCCAAAGGGACAATCCATACCATATGACACACAAAAAAAACCCAAAACTTTAAAAAACTGGGGGGAGCAGCTGCAGCTTGGGGTCTGGCTGGGCATCAGGCAGAGAGAGAGTTGTGAGCAATTGCATCATGCATCGCTTGTTTTGTAAAATAAATATATATTATTATCTTTACTATTATTTCTCTCTTCCTTTCCTGTCTTAGCAAATGGTTTTCTATCTTAGCCCACAAACTCAACTTCTTTATTCTTTTTCCAGTTCTCTCCTCCATCCCAATGAGAAGCACACAAAATGCTGAGCAGTGTTTTGTTGCCTGCCAGGTTAAACCACAACATGCACGTGATTAATTTTAAGCACTTTGGAAAGCTGCATTATAAATAACCATATACCTCTGTGAACTATATTTGTAGGTTCTTCTAGATCTATTAGCCCATCTCTAAGTTCTTTACATATAGTACTGCTTTCTTTTTTTTTCTTTTTTTTTTTCCCCAAATTATAATAGCCGTTAATGTGAGCATTTAACTTACATACAATTTATTTTTATTCCTCCTTACAGAAGTCAGGAAAAGCAAGTAGAACACACTAAGCACATACTGTTTGCTGCCTTCTACTTATCGGTTTATGTTTTCAAAACAGAATCATGTTAAAAGATGCAGAGAGAAGCAAATGGTGTAATGAAATGTGAAAGAGACAGACCTCAAAACTACATAAAAGGGCAGGAGGAGGGCCACCCCAAGCATATGCACATAGCTAAGGAAGTACCTTATGGATACTTATAGGAAGTGGATTTCCTTTAGTATTCTTTTAAGAATTCCCTTAAGAGTCAGTATTTATTATAGTTTCTAAACCGTGGATTTGCTTTGCTTTCAAGTCTAGGCATGTTATTTGTTGTTGTTATTTGTTTTTGTTTTTCAGGGATCTCATAGAAGGATGTCTGAAATACTGCTTTAGCAGTCAACAGAATTTCTTATTTTGACTTTTTTTTTTTTTTTTTTTTTTTTTTTTTTGTTTTTTCTTCTTACTTAGACCATTAATTTAAGTGGTTTTTGATACTTAATTTTATATGCTATGTTGAAAGGCTTTTTCACTAATAGTTCAGCTTCAGGACAACATTTTATTCAAGGAACAATCATTTATCTAACTGTATATCTAAAGATAGGTTAAAAACTGAGCAGTGCAAGCTCTGTACATAATTCACAAGAAATCTACCTGGGAATGACAGAGAAGTATACAATATAGATTTGTCCAGATTTCAATATTTCATTTGGAAAACAGCTATGTTCCAGATACAATGTAGAAGGCCTTAAAACTGAGATGAACACGCACATGGGATTAATAGCATGCTTGCATAAAATGGTTGGCATGAATATAAAGACTGAAAGTTATATGTTAGTTGAGAAGCAAATTCATTGCATAGTCCTTTTATAATGGAAGCTAATAAGCTTTTCTTCGTTACCTTCATTAAGATCAAGTCAGTGCCCCAAGAATGAATTTAGGTTATAAAGATATTAGATGAAGAATACAAATAAATCTTTTTAACTGATGAGAATCATCAAGACAGGCTGTGTGTATTGAGGAGAAAAAAATATTATTATTATTTATTTATTTTTTTCAAAAGTTGACCTAGACTCTGCTCTTTGTTGGCAACTTTGGAACAGCAAAGATGTTTTGTTTGTGACCAGAAAGGTTCACCACTTTAATTCCACTACTGCTGATCTGCCTGTATGACAGCATGTTCACTCATGATTTGTTCAGTGTTAAAGTGTGAGCACTCGGTGTTTTGATCCACCATGCTGCTACAGTGAATCTCTCTCACACTGGTTGAAATCTAGATTGTATGACAATTTCAAGTGGCAATACTACTCCTTAAGGGCTTTGGTAACATTATTCTTAACTTCTTAACTGTTTTTCATAACCCCTTTCTTGTTCCTGTGATTATGGTTATTTTCATTTAATGCATCCTCTATTTAAGGTAGGCTTCATTCTACATTAATTTGTTAGCTTGTTTCATCAGTATTTCAGATCTTAGAAAGAACAGCTACAGCTTGCTAATGAAATATTTTCTGTTAGGAGATGAGAGGTACTCTCAAGAACTGCTGTAAGCTTCTAGTACCCTGACCAATATAAGGTACGAACAGCCAGGACTGGTAGCAGGGATGGGGCTCTAGGGTGGTCACCTGTGTGAAGAGGCTGCCCTGTGGTGGACAGACTTCCAGTAGCCTCCACATGGAATAAACCACAGACTACATCTGAGACCATTAATGATTCTTGTGGAACCCTGAGGAAAGAACTGTGTTTTCCTATGTCTGCTTAACCATACATTTTTATTTTTCAACACTTTTTCAGTAAGAAACACATATACTTCATTTGCAATAAATTAAATTAAATTTCCTTAGTCATGTATGTTTTACACATGATGTTTCCAATTTATAATCTATGTGCCAAGTGATACTTATTCAAGTTTTAATTCAAGCATAAAAAGTAAATAAATAAATACAGATATGAGAGGACTCACATATTGGACTACCAGGAAAAAAGATCAAACTGATGAACAGAAGCTGAGAATGACCATGAAGGAACAGCAGATACAAAGCATTATGGACTGACTATAGCCTCCATTTCCGATCCCCCTGCTCTGCTCAAGGGGTGGAGATAGAAAAAGGTAGATGTTGTGAAGGAGGTTTTAATTTGCTTTAAATTTTCACTGCTCTGTTCTTTTAGTAATAGGCAATAAATTACATTAATCTCGCTTTTTCTGAGTCTGTTTTGCCTCTCATGGTAATTAGTGAGGGATCTCTAAGGTCCCTTCCAACTCGCACGATACTGTGATACTGTGATACTGTGATCTCCGTATTCTGATAACATTCATGAGATATTTAGTCATATTTTCTCCTCCTGCTCTCTTAAGGAGAGAGAGTGAAAGAGACATGGTGGTGCTTAGCCTCACATTTGTGTAAGAGTGAGCAAAGATTTGAAAACAGATATTGAAGGGACTGATGCTAAGAACAAAGTAGTACCCAAAGCTTTGACCATTAGTTAAGTTTATTATTTAGCAAAGTATGCAAGATACATATGAATGCCATATAAGCAGTTAATGTAAAAGTGCTGAAGTTGGATAACAGTAATGTTGCTGAGAAATAACAGAACATTGTGATTAGATATTTAAGGACTAATAAAACTAAGCATAACTCTCCCTGCGCTTTTGAGAGTTCTGATAGTGCTTACCTGCCCATCAATTTTTTAACCACCCCATTAATAAGGAAAAACTTAAAGGGAAATAAAAGAGAAAAAAATAATAATAATAATATTGATTTTGTGGTATCAAAACAAGCTATCTATTCTTCTACACTTCAGCAAAGAAACAAACTAAAATTACATTTCAACGATTACAACACTATATCTTACATTTTTCATACATGTTTCCTGGGTGAAATTGTAAGAAGGTATTTGTCGAAGGAAGAATTGTATATTTAATCAGCTGGCAGAGAAGCTGGGATGATAAGTAAATAATTTACTCTTCATATATTTACTTGTAGGGGTTCTATTTTTACAAACCTTTCAGCTTTATTTAGTTTATCAACCAAAATTGACTTTGATGGATGAAGCAATCTTTATAATCCATGTAACCACAGATTTTGCTAGTATTAGAACTTCTTCAGTGAATAACCTGCACACCAGCAATCTTATCATGCACCACTAAAGTCAGTGGGAAATCTGCTGTTGACTTCTGTAGAAACAAAATGTAAAAGGTCAACAAAGCTGCCTTCCTTTGACTGAAGCATTTTTTTTCCCCCCAAAGTCTCTTTTCTAGTATTTTCTTTCAACTAAAAGTAAATATGTATTTAAGAAACACAACATAGTAACATGAACCATACTGTTTTTAAAAAAAAAAAACAAAAAACAAAAAAACAAACAAACAAAAAAACCATAAACTAATGAACCTGTATATTAACTTTAAAGAGTGCCATACTGCCCATCAGTACTGCCCATCACTTAAGGCGCACTGCTGAGCTGCAGTTAGGTGTTCTGATAATTCATCCACTCTACTTGCCAAAAACTTTCTAAGAGCTCTCATTCTATTGAATAGTCATACTTTGTTTTACTGTCTGTTCTATTAATTCTCAGACATCTGTGGTTACTTCCTTTTAATCTTTCAAAAGATTCATCAGTGTTTATAAATACCTGAAGGGAGGGTGCACAGAAGATGGTACCATGCTATTATCAGTGGTGCCTAGTGTCAGGACTAGAGGTGATGGACACAAACTGGAACACAAGCAGTGTTTGGGAATAACTCTGTTAACTCACTGTGGGTGATGGCACAGGTTGTGCTGAGTCTCCTCTTCCTTGGAGATCTTCAGAAGACATCTGGACAAGGTTCTGGGCACCCTGAGTAGGGGAGAGATAGAACAGATGACCTTCAGATGTCCCTTCCAGCCTCAGCAACTCACTGATTTCTGCAAATAGTAAAGCACCAATTAGAATCTCAAAGTTCCTCCTAAGTTATCTAACCTTGCAGTCACATAAAGCTCCTTCCTGCTGTTCTATTTTAACATTGCAGTTGATGTCTATGAAACAAACAAACTCATTGACACAGCAAAATTAATTAAGGACAAGATTAAGCATCTGGTTTCAAATAATAACCATAGTTATTACACAACTGGCTTACCAGCCACACCCCACCCCAGCCCCCCATCCAGTTCTTTTAGGTCTGCAGAGAGGTCAGGTAGTTCAGTATCAATATGACTTTAGTAATAATAATATTCCCTGTTGTATACTTGAATAATGTTAAAGGCACGGCACAAACTGACAAAAGCAAAGAAATTCAAAGTCATGATGGATACTGCCTTTCACTTACCCTGTTGTGCACAGTTACAGGTATTGCAGAACAAATCATTCAGTGACCTGAGAGCTTCCCTGCGATGGCTAAATATAATGGAACAAGTCAAGCCTGGACTATTATCCTTCACACTGATTTTTCCCTTGCTTTTGTCAGTTTCTGCCATAATTTGGCTTTTAGCCACTTAATTTCTTCAATTTATAAAGTGCTCCCCATGGAAGTAGCTGTCTGCCATGGGGATATGCAGTCTGATACTTCTTGAAATATGCACTGTGTAATTACATATTGAAGTACCACTAGAGTAGCATTTAAAAATATATATATATATATTTCGATGACTACAGTACCACACACCATTCTCTACTACTACTTACTTGCATAGATAATCACTTTGTAAAGAAATGAGAAATGAGATTTTCCATATGTTTGAAGTTACCCAGTTAGCAATCGTATGGTATTGCTTGTCATAATCAATAATGTTTATCAGAATATGAATTAATCTTCTGAAATAGATGTCGAGTTACATTGAAGCGATTGCCTGTTGACACTGATTGGCAGACAGAAGTGAGCCTTTCTGGCAGACTTGAAATGTAACAGTTATTGAAGAATGTGAGCAGTGAAAAGCTACAGTTCTTTAAAATGTAATAAATAGAAGGAAACATGTCTAAAACCGCTATCTTATTTAGCTAGCAACAGGCTCTGGATAGAAACAAAATGGAAAAACTATATGCCTTATTTAGAAGGACCAAAAAATATACATATACGACAAAACACAAAGGATTTTTTTTTTTTCTTGTAATCTCTATACTTTTTGTTTTATCCATCTGCTGTATCACCAGTTGCACTTAGTGCAGACTAAATTTACAGTGTATATGAATATTAAGAAGGCAAGGTAAGGAAATGTATTAGACATTGTCAGTTAGTAATGGTGGGAGACAATCAGCTAACAGATTTGCAGAGACAGGCGGATCTTCTCAGGAGGATCAGGGAGTGTAAGTAGAGCTCGGATGACACATGGTTGCTGTTAGCCTCAGCAGGAGTGACAGCAGAGGGGGAGGAGGACTGGCTGTTTGCACAGCAGGTAGAGCTTGGGGCAACATGGCCGTTGTTTTTCTACATGAGATGTTGATAGCCAGCCTAGAAGCAAAGAAAAAGAGCACTGCACAGAAGAATTTTGTAGAGTAATTTAATCCATGTAGTCTATGTATCACCATAATAATGTAAAATAAGTATTGGTAAGGGGAACGCTAAAAGCCATTTATTTGTTTGATATCAAAGGAAAGATCCTTTGCCAGCCCTCAGAAGTAACAGACATTTTCTCTTTGTGGAGGGCCCTCAAACAACACCTTTTTTATCCGTTCTAAATGGCTTAACTGTAACCAGAGCTACATAAATTGTATGAGGTAATTGAAATTATTTGTTTATTGGGTCTTTTTATAGCCTACCCCACCTAATTCTTCTTTTTCTTTTCTTGCTCTGAGTAAAACAAAAATACTCTCAGCCCAGGCCAATAGTTATGCTATTATAATGTTGTGTTGATGTCCTTCCTTTGCAACAAAAAGCCCATCAGTTAGCCCAACTCCTTCATTATTGCTCAGCTCTTTTCACATTGCTGTTAAAACAAAAGAAAAGTAAAGTAAAATAATGAAGTAAAATGAAACTACTTAAGCAACATTACCAGAATGTTTGAACATTCCAGTAACACTTGAGAGCTTTCAGCAACCATTTTTTTTTACTGTCGGGGGACAGTATGGCCTTTCAGAGCAAGACTTCAAATACAGAGCTTCAACCATTTAAATGTTGCTAAGAGATTGCCAGTCCCGTTGTTACAATATATTTCCTAAGTGAATAAGGACATGCAAATTCATTCTCTGAAAGACTGGTATAAATTTCAGCCATCCACCTTGTTTTTAAGTCTCTTAAGTTAGAACATTCAAACTCTATAACTAATGAAATTGGAATAGCAGCCCCTGAAGATAATTCAAGATTTATCTTGCAGGGAAAAACTGTCCTGCTGAAATAGTTTAAACTAAATTAGGATCAAAGCTGTTTAGTGATTTATTAATGACATATAATTAACCAGCAATCAGTGAGCTATACACTCTGGATCAATATCAGTAATACAGCAGTTAAACCACAATGCTAGATGCTTACAAAATGTTAATAAGCACCTACAAATTTATAAACATACATTCATAATTGATCCTAAGAAAATTTTAAATTCCCTGCTACTGCTCCCCTTCTTCTTGCTGTGGGTCACCAGCACCACTCCCTGGGAATTCAGATTCCCCATTTGATCATCCAGTATTACAGAGAGGTAAGTTCTCAGGCTCTATGTGAGGAAGCCCCCACAACTTATGTTGTACCCAGCAATGGGGGGCCTTGAGTGCTGCCCCCATGTTGACATCCCAGTATCAATTGCAGGCTGTTCCATGCATCCCACAGTGAGCCTGTACTGCACTTCATGAGCTGGGGTCAAAGTCTTAACATTATCATTTTCAGAGCAAATACCTTTCAGATAGTTTGGTTTGATCTCTATATGGACTGTGTGGACTCACATTCTTATATGTTATTTAGTCTATCTGCAAAGACCACTGTGCATGCACTCTCACAAGATGTCTGTTGACGGTTCCCATCTCTCTAGCTTCTAGCTTTTGAGGAAGTGCACAGCAACTGGACTTCTGTTTTAGGCATCTCAGTTATATCTGCTACAATGAATGTTGACCAGTGTGCCTAATCATAGCCTGGGGCTGTCATACTCAGTAAGTTCAGCTGGAAAGGTGCCTACCTATTTCAGGACCACAACTGATTCATGAGGAGTAAGCTGACATCTTGATTCTAGGCAGCCTGATTTACACAGCTGATGGTCCCCCTTAGCATCATCATTATGTGGTATTTTTCTTGTAGCTAAAGAATAATACATTTTATCCTGGCTGTGTCCCTTATTCAAAGATTCCAACTCTTGACTTGATTGCCAAAATCTGATGAAAATTTGGAGTCTTGTCTACAGAAAAACATAATATGGTTGAATTGATTTCGCCATCTCTCTAAATAGTGCAAAGACAATGAAAGCCACAAAGTCACAAGCAACCTTTTTTTTTTCTTATAATCATTTGTATGAATTTATGCAGGAACTTGTTTTTCAGAAATATTTCAGAAAGTTTATTCTGTAACTGCAGCACTCTATAAAAAACTTTCTTATATAAGCAGTAACTGTAGCACTGAATAACACATTACTTGGAGATGGCTTTACAGTTTTCTACTCCATTCTTTATTTTTTCAACTTTTTTTTTTTTTTTTTCCTTTTTCTTTATATTACTTTATTTTATTTTTCTTTAACTCAGCAAGTGAACATTATATCAATATGCAGGACGTATCTAAATGTTCCTTTACTGAGGATATTAAGGGTCATTGATAAATTTTAGAGCAGACATATGCCCTCTGTGTGTAAACAGGTGACTCAGCATCCAAATTCTCTACTCACAAAAAGGGAAAAAAATAGAAAATGCCTTAAGATTTTTGTTTTAGTTTATTTCTTCCTTGTCATGCAGCTTGAAGTCTATGACTGTACAGCACATTGATTAAAATGAAGGTTAAAAAATACTAGTTTTGGATGTTGTTAAGCAAAACACTTATGTATTCACTAGTATAGAATTCTTTTTTCTTTTGTTTCCAAGAGGCTATTTTTTTTTTTTTAGAGCCAATCTTCAGCAGAATGCCTGTTTTTAACTATATTTTTAATTGAAATTCAGCTGATCTTTTAATGTAAAGGTATTCTTTAATATATTACACATATAGATATATGTGTCAGTATATGTTAAATCAGAATCACAAAGACAAGCTCTTTAAATACATTCTGTTAAACTGATTTTATGATTAGGTCAGTTGAACATAATGAGTACTTTGTAGTGGTTGTTGTTGTCATTGCTAGAAACAATTGGTCTTCAAAGTTTTGAAAAATCAATTTTGAACATATTGTTATGCAAAAATACACAATTTGAAGCTTAAAATCAAGATGTGGAGAAATAGTGGTACATTACCATTAAAATTGGTTATAGTACTTCTGAGACAATATTGGTTTATTTTAAATTCAGATGTCCTTCCAAATAATAATAATAATAACAACAACAACAATAATAATAATAAAAAATCAAGCCACATTAAATATTAAAATCTCACTTCCACAAATTTTTATTTTCTTGACATCGGTTGTTTCAGTAATGCTAGACAATGTCCTTCTATCTATACCAAGTCTTTAATAATCCTCCTTTTGTTTTTCGCTCACATAATTTGTAATGCAAATGGATTCCTCTATAAAATCAGTCTCTGTACATGCACTGCTACTTCAAGTTCTCAAAGACATTTTGTCATTTCTCATATTGTCATTTACAGACAAGTTCAGCCATGTGAATATATTCTTTTTTATTGCCAGTGATTCTTAAAGAAAAACAAGTCTGAGGTTTCCTTCAGAAAAGAAGTATTTTCTGTTGTAGCTGATTGTCCAATCCTCATTAAACAACTATTTTTTTCACATTATTAGAGGAAATAAAGAGAAAAGAAGGCCCGTAATCTAAAGAAAGTCAAATAGAAATGTATATATTTGAAATAACAAGCTGGTAATATTTCCCAAAGAACATCATAAAAACATTTTTATTTCAGAAAAATAAAACCAGGGAAACAAAAGAGTGAGATAACATTTGATTAATAATAATAATAATAAATGTGTTACATATAGCATTTTTGTCATAACTGCTTCAGAAACTTTCATTTGAGAGCAGGCAGAAAAGACCCTATCAATTAATGATTTCATTACTAATTAAGTGGAGGATTAGGACAGAGTATAGAAGTGACAGAGAACTTCTAAGAGCAAGGTCTATTCATTCTTCTTGTTCTTGGTACAATATTATTTGAGAATACTTTATTCAGTCTTGTCCTATTATACATTTGACACCACTTTATAACTAAGCAGCTATTTAAACATTTTCAGAAAATGTACATATTTTTATTCTTTTTCCCTACTGTTCTTTGCTGAACATTCATGGTGACAGCAGATGTGAGCACAGTGAGGTGGTGGATAATACATTTCAGCATTTCAAGTTCAAGAATCAAACTTGTCTTATTCTGACTTGTTCTGAGATGAAATATTGCATTACTGATCAAAACCATATCAAACAATTACCCAAGATATTATGATCATATGAACCAGGAAAGCTCACATTCTGAAATCAACATGAGTAATTAGGTGTTCTGGAGTGTCTAGCTGGCCAGATTTACCATGGATGTTAGAGCTATGGCACATATGTAACAAATATTTGTCCCCCAAAAGACTGATTTATGTGCATCCTGTCTTTAGATGGGATGTAAGTACATGAAGAGTAAGCTCAGCCAAGACAAGGATACTACATTACAATTAGGATAGTTTCTTCTCCTTCAGCTAAATTTCAAAATCTCACATAGAATGCTTTGTGAGTGCTCAGTGTTCTTAGGTGTTAGCTAAAAGGTTCCAAGCATACTAAAGAGAACAATCTCATAGAGAATATCTAAGATATTTAACATGAATGCTGTTAAAAAAAAAAAAATAATAAAAAAAAAATCTGATTTTTTTTCATATGATACAGGCTAAACATTTTCAGTGCCTGAGTTACTAACTTCTCTGAGCTTTTTTAAGTTTTATTTTGAAATAAAAAGAAATAGAGAAGTCCTTCCTTGCTATGAGCTATTTTCTGATGAATGACCTTTATAACTAGTTTAATGTACCTAACTTAGCCTTTAAACCACCACATCTCATTATGTCTACTGCCAGAAAGTTTCTAATTTAGTCATTTGTAGACTGTTATTGTTACTGCAGTTATGTCCTTGAAGAAATTGAATTCAGTGGATATTGCAGCTTCTCCCTATAAAGCATTTTCCTCAGCCTTCCTAATTCCCATATTTTTGATCCCTTCAAAAATTTTCAGTCTGTTATTAGAATTGAGGCACCCAACTTGTTACACCAATCAATTAATAGCTTTATTAGTACTGCGTAGAAACTCAGAAACAGTCCTTTTCTTCTTTTATAATCAGTGATGATGTTTGAATTCTCAACTACATCTGAGCAATCAAATTCAGTTTGGTATCTATGGGAGCAGTACAGACTCAGGGTTTCTTACCTGTGAAGTCAAAATGGTGGTTTCAATGCTTGTCAGGATGTTTCTTCTACAAAAGTGAAAGGTCAAAGGGAAAGATCAAACTGGAAGTAAAAAGTAGAAGACATATCTTAAGAGGTTCAGATTAGTGTAGCCATGGAGAACAGGGTTTTAAGTGTCAAACACTGTTGTGGTGTAAAGCTCAGCTCTCAGACTTCAGAGAAACAGTGCCCTCTTTTACACAGGTTACTCCAAAAGTAATGTCTCCTATTTATTTCCATGGAAACTACAATAGATACAGAGAGCTCAATAACACTAATTGACATAGTAAAATTCTCAGCTACAAAACACTATTTTTTCAGTAGACACCACCATTAGCTATGCAGTTTTGCCAGCAATGAACAAGAGTCTGAATGCCTCACACATAAAAACATGCATCAGCAGAAATGACCTACTGTTGCTGTTGCCACCACTGAAATACTACTCACCACCTCTCTGTGCTCACATTCACTATTTGGTCTCTGTAACAAGCATCAATGAATGTCAATGGGCACAATTTTTTCCACATGGATAAATTCAACAACTCACCTTTACTTCATACATACTTCCACGTTAGATTTCATTTTATCGAATCGCCCTTCCGCTGACATCTGTCACATGTAACAGAATGCTGTCAGTAAAGTTCAACCTCTACTACCATATTACTATCATGTGTTTCTGGAGTTGTGGGCCAAGATAATAAAATAGGAAGCATTACTATCAGAGAAGCTCTCATATAAATTTTTCCTGCAATCTTTTTCTTGGAAGCATCAGGGGAAGGAAACACTTCCGACTGCACAGGTAAAGAAAAAAACAGACTGCTGCTGTTTTGTGAAGTCTGAAGTCAGTGCAACCTAAATAAGCACCTAATTGCTATATAACTCCAGATCCTGGTAATGTGATCTACTGTTTGCATTTTGATGTAGTCTTTCTCTCCTTCTAGTTGCAAATCGAGTTGTTAAAATATACTTAATTATACTAAGCAGTACATCTTACCTTAATGTTTTTACTTGAATTACCTTTTTATGTATATATTTACTTCCACTTTGTCAGTTCTGGAATTTTCAGTAGTTCTATTCGCTCTTCTTTTATATTTTCTTCTTAATTACCAGTACAAACACTGAATAACATTTAGATGAGAAAATTCTTGCATGAAATCTTGGGAACATTTGTTCATTGTGACTAATAATTTTCTATCTACAGTTACATATTGCAACATAGTACTACAACCAATAATACATAGATTAAATATGGATACCTTCTGTTCCTATTAATCTATTTTTAAAACCAGAAAATTATGTAACAGAGCCAAATGCCCTACAGAAGTTTAAATATTTTATTCAGCAAACTGACCTTTGTCAGCGAAGCCTGTAATCTTATAAAGACACTAAACAGTTTGTATAACAAGGCTTATTTTCCATAAAATCACATTAGCTACCATTAATTATTAATGTTATTGACTTTTACTGATTACATCCAAGTCAGATTTTTGATAATTGTCTCTGACTGGTCTCGATGCTAGTACAGAATGTTAGCTATTTCAAATTCTTGGTGACTTTTTCACTGTTGCATTTTGAAAAATAATAAATATGTTTTCATAGCCTATAGACATTTCTGGATTATTCTTTGGATTCTCCGTTTCTGAATCTTAACAAATGCTTAGTTTCATTATATTTTTAATAATCTCTTAGATAAAACTATTTATCAGTATGAAATAACGATACCTATTCCTTTATTATTATTATTACTATTACTATTATTAGTCCCTGCTGACTGAGAACATAAATCATTATTTTGGGCATCAAGATAGATAGATTGGGCATATCTGTTGGTAGAATCAATGACAACATTATCAGTAAGAGTCACTAGATGTGTTTCTTATATACATACATCAAAACAGATGCATATATATATTTATTAACCAGTTTCTTTTAGACTATTTCCTCATTTACATTTATTTAGCTACTCTTAATAACTGTCCGTATCCTAGTTTACACATTGGTTCTTTTTAAAAATTATTTTACACATCACATTTTCTTTAGAAACACTGCCATACAAATATGCAATAAACACTCTTTTTAACTCTCTTTAAAAAAATGTAGTAAAACAAATCAAATAATAAATATCTGTCTGGTACAGCCAATAAAGCATCTTAAACAATTTTCAATCATACATACATATATGTGGATATATGCCATGTAACTGTGCATATATGGTATAATGTTTTCTCTAATTTTCCTTAATTATTTCTTTTCCACTTTTTAAAAAATGTGTGTAAAAAATGCATAATTGATCAACAATGCATCTTAATGTATATTATTTTTGTCTATGTACATGAATAAGATATTCATTTAACCCATGTTTCTCAAAGCTCAAATCTGGAAAATAAATAAATAAATAAATCAGTAACATAGATGAAATGAATGACACAAAAATAAATTATATATATATTTATATTTATATATATATATGTATATATATATTTATACTAACAGCAGTTGGAGACTGGTCCTGTAAAGAAAAAATATGTACAAATATAGAAGTAAAGAGATATGTGACAAAACTGATGAATTGCACTTGAGGCAGACTAGGGCTTGTCTGAACTTTTTCTTTTTTTTTTTTTTTTTTTTTAATGTTTCAACATATGTTGCTTTTACTATGTATAGCAATCTCACTAAATAAAGAAGATAGAAACAACTAAAAGAAGCACTGGTGTGTGCCCTCAGCTCAATCTGATTTTGTTTCCATCAACCTGAATTGCCTAAATCACTGTATGTAGTCTTATAAATAAAATGAGAGGTATGCTTTTGCTGAGTTGAAGATGAAGCAGACATGCAAATATGTAGTCTGGTTCACTGTTTTATTCTACTTTTTCCTGACTCAGTGGAACAGTGTCTTTCATATGGCTGAGAGGGAAAATGGGAAGGGTGAAATAAGTTATCTGGTTTTGCATTGTACATACAGTTCCCTGTTCAAAAGCAACATTGATGCATTCACAGAAAACAGAATTTTATCACATATTGTAACATGGCACACATGTAGCAGCTTTACATTAAAATTTCTTACTGAATTTTCCTTTTATTTATCATTAAGATTCAAATTTGTATTTCCATGATTAATATCTACTGTCCCTGTGATAGCTGCAGTTCATGCACACTGCTTAGAAGAGTAAAGCA
The DNA here is from genome assembly GCF_039878825.1 of Excalfactoria chinensis. Taxonomy (NCBI): domain Eukaryota; kingdom Metazoa; phylum Chordata; class Aves; order Galliformes; family Phasianidae; genus Excalfactoria; species Excalfactoria chinensis. The sequence goes on along the minus strand of NC_092825.1, from coordinate 153,824,715 downwards.
AAATTACTGAGGTGAAAATGATTCAGCACACTTAAAATATATATGTTTAATTTTGAAGAGAACTCTGGAATATTAAAAACTGTAAATAAGTGTGTTTGCACAACCATTCAAATATCTTGATTTAGGCTAAACTGAGGCCTGTTTGTAGTACAGAAATAGCCTTTTACAACAGTGCATCAGCAACAGTTCACTCCAAATGTTGTAGATAATTAATCTAATTTTCCCTCTGCTTCATTTTGTGTTCTATTAGTTTTCTTATTCAAACTTTCAAGTCACAAATCTAATTTAAAGCCTCTTAACTGGTCTAATGTGGTAATGTGTTCCATCTGCGTGCAGTGTCTAGCAGTGAGTGATAGGGACAGAATACTAATTTGCCTCCTAGTGTGCACAGTGCTCAATAAATAAATAATATATTACCTGTGCTCACTACTTACTTGACTACAGGAAGTGTCAAAAGCAACAAAAATTATGAATGTAAGTTTGAGGTTTGTAACTGAGAGTGAACTGAGCAAAGGTGGGTAGGGAGGAAAGAAGAAAGCAGAGAGAATGATTAACGGCATGGTGTAACAAAATGGCAATTATTCTGTTAACACGGCTAACTATTTATAGCTGCACACATAATGTATATTAAACTTAATGCTGATTAATGTTTAAATATTAAATACTCCCATGTAACAGTTTTGCTGCCTGTGTGTTCTTTCATTTCTCTCTGCAAAGAAATGTAGCTTTTTTTTTTTTTTTTAATTTTTATTTTTATTTTTTAACCTTCCTTTAGTTTATCTTTAATTATTCAGTTTTGGATTTATCCTCATCTTCCCCCCATCCCCCACGCCCCCCAAACATACTGATTTTCTTCTGTTATTTGGTTTTGCTTCCTTACTGTGTGATGAAAATAAAGAGGCTTCTTTATCTAGTAGGTTTAGCTTTCACACAAAAGAAACCCTATTTAAATAAGAGTAAAGTTGCTCTGGGCTCCACTCTGATCTTCCACACAGTTAACTAAGCCTGAAGAAGCTCCACCGTGGTCAGTGAAGCCACACTGGTGCAAAACTGGCATTGAGGATATTAAATTTAGAGTGCTGGTATTAAAGAGAAGTGAGCAGGTAAGTGTGTCTGCATAAAAGAAAAAAGGGTGTGCTGGCTATGTACAGTAAAAGTCTTAGAAGTAAAATAAAAGCCTGAGAAGTTAAGGATGTGAAAACAAAGGATGTGAAAAGCAAAACAGAACAAACAAAACAAAACTTGGCAGTGTCGTGGATTATTAAAATATTAATTTTGAAACTGCCATTACAATTTTGTTTATATTTAATGCAATTTACCAGACCATAAAAAACTCCTTAGAATAAATGGCTAGTTTCCAGGCACAGCTACTGTGCTGCTGATTACAATATATTCTGACATTTATGACAGTTTTATAATTCTTGTATTCTGCACCTAGCTGTGCTCTGAAGTGTCTCTGCTTTGCTGAAGGCTTTCTCCTGGGAAATGGCACTAAAGTTTTGTGGACTGAAAGGATAATAAAACAGTTTGACAGAAAACAAAAACAAAAACAAAAAAACAAACAAAAAACACTATTACTATAGAATGCAAGCCTGTTGCTAGTTTGTCTGTAACTGTAAAAAACAAAACAAAACTAAACTAAATAGGATTAATTCTATAGATACAAATACATATTATTGTCACACACACACACAGACATACACACACAAAAAGGCATTGATTTCAGTTGATATTCTCGCATGAGTAAACCTTCCATTACGAGTAAAGTTGTTTTTTTTTTTTTGTTTTGTTTTTTGTTGTTTTTTTTTTCACACTCATGCCTGGAACTTTAAGTATTGCTGCAACAACTCCATTGACTGTTTACAAAAAGAAGGATAGAAAAAATGTTAGACCACATTATAAACAAAAGAATCGGTAAGAACATATAAGAGGGTTTGAAAAAAATGTTAGTAGAAAGACTTTGACCTTCTTTATGTAGCTCAGTGCTCAAAGAACATTTAATCATATCTTCAAATGTTCCACTAATTTTTTGTAGTAAAAACGTAATTGGCACAATTCAGAGGATGGCTACATTTGGCTACATTTTTCCCTTTATAGAAAGACCAAGTTGAAGCATTTCTGTAACAACATGAATGTTTCAATAAAGAACATTACAAATAAATTCAATCAAAATGTTAAGAACATGTCCGTAGTAACAATTTAAATGTTTGTTGTTGTCGTCATTCTATCTTTTTCTTTAAAAGGAAGTCCTTTTGTTATAATATTTGAACTGACAATTTTTGAACAGCTCTAGGAAAAAAAATAATTTGTGTATGTACGGGTTGGTTTTTTGTTTGTTTGTTTGTTTGTTTGCTTGTTTTGTTTGTTTGTTTGTTTGTTTTCATATGTGCATTTAAGGACTGAGAACTGCAAGAAGGCAGCCAAAGATATGGCTTAATTGTAAAACCTAAAAGATAGTGGGATAGTGGGAGGGAGATAGACTGAGAACAATTTGAATGGGCTTAAACAAAGTTCAGAATATGCTGTATTACAGGCAGAATGTGTATGCTTGCCAGTATTTAGGGTACAGAGCCAAAGCTTCATGCATTACCTATAACATTACAGCCTTGTCTCCCCCACCTTTCAATGGGAGAGTGGAAATCCTAAACACCAATGACAAATCTAGTCCCTTTTCTGTTCTCCAATCTGTTTTTACTGCAGAGGGTTATTAAAGAGGTACTCTTGGCAACCCCTTGCCCTTGTATTGCCACGCTAATCAAAGTACAGATTGTACAGAGAAGGCTTTATTTCTAAGAGTGCTGCTCCATTTCAGATTGCTGGCTGAGAGAGATAATGCAATCATCTGTAACAGTGCAGAAAAACAAGTTTAATTGTAATCACACAAGCACACCTAAAATAAATGAGGTCAGTTTTGTATGTACACAGTTGGAAGAAAGACCTCTGTGGCTTTTTGAAGTATTTAAAGAGATATTAGTAGTGAGTGATACAGTAGGTGATATTTTTTCCATGTATTAGTTCTGCCTAGATATCATGCCAAAGGAAATCCTACTTCTAGAGATGCTATCTTTCAGATAAAACACGAAAACAAGATCCTAAACATAACTAGTAATTAAAACTTGTATAGCATTTCTCATATTGTTCTGTTAGCTAAATTTAAAGCAGATAATTGCATTCTGCTTGCCTTAATTAACCCCAAAGTCTGTGATATGCATGTTCTTCCTTCTCATCTTAACAGCTCTATAATGCAGCTTTTCTCCATAATCAGTATTCATGGACAGCTATCTAAACAAAAAGAAATAGCTGCTATATTCAGTTTAAAAGAACATATGTAATCAATAGGGAATGATAACTAGTCAGATATTTTAGCCTTCATCAGGAACTATCACATACTTCAAAATATTTGATTAAACACTTACATGCAATATTGTAGTGATCAATTTTAAAAGATAAATCTAGAATTCTTTAAAGTTTGCAAACCTTACTGTGGAATGTGGAAAAAGCTCCAAATTTTAAATTATTTACTAGGAATCACAGTTTAAGCAGCTAATAAGTAAATGGTATCAGCTGTATTACAGAGAAAAAGAACTGTAAATATCAGTAAAGATTTCTGATTAAGTATTTTTACTACTATTTAAAAGAAGATACTATATGCAAATGCAGTAAGAAATTAATATCAGAGAAACCAAGCTGCAGCGTTTAAATTGTGCAATAGAAAGAAATTCCAGTCTTTCAACCTCTCAACTTTAAACAAATACTAAAAAACAACTAAAAACCACCACCACCAACAACAGAAACAACCTCCAAATTAATACAACGCATCAAATACCAAACCCACGCATTAATACCAACATTCTGTGCTAGCAAAATAGGGGTGAAGAGAAAGGCAAGCTCTCTGCCTATAGCTCAAGAGGTAGTTTGAAGAGATTAAGAATTCATTTTCTGTCCAATTGGAGTTGATACAAAGCTGTGAAGAGTGACACTGACACCTCAGAAGCCTCTTCCTCGACTCTGCCCTGGTGAGGCCACATTTAAAATAGTGTGTCCAATTCTGGGCTCCTTGGTTCAAAAAGGACAGGGATATCCTAGAAAAAGTCCAGTGGAGGGTCAAAAACATGGTCAAAGTCCTGGAGCACCTCCCTAATGAGGAAAGACTGAGCAACCTGGGTCTGTTCAGACTGGGGAAGACTGAGAAGGGATCTGAATAATGTTTATAAATATCTAAAGAGAGGTGGTAGGAAGGTGGATAAGGCCAGGCTCTTCTTGCTGATGTGTAGCAATAGGACAAAAAGTAATGGTCTAAAACTTGAAACTAGAAAGTTCAATACACACATGTAGAGTAAATTCTTTATGGTAAGGGTGATGGAGCACTGGAACAGGTTGCTCAGATAGGTTGTGGAATCTCCTTCCATGGAGATATTCACGACCTGCCTGCACACCTACATGTATAACCTACTGCAGTGTATCTGCTTTGGCAGGACAGCTGGGCTCAATTATTCCTTGAGGTCCCTTCTAATCCCCGCAGTTCAGTAATTCCAAATTGGTAATTGTTGTTTCCAAAGGGCTGCAGTGAGACTTATTCCTCCTCTAAAACCTATTATGTTAGTGGCTGATCTGGTGAGGATCATGACATTTACATTGCACTGAAATATTTAGCATAATAAGGTATTCTTGATTGATTCATAGCATAAAACATTAAAATCTGCTAATAAATGAAAGAAGTGGGACAGTATGTCACACTTTTATCTTACCAGGACAGGACATTTGTTCATTCTTCAATACTCATACAAGTTCTTTTACTTGCAGTAGGAATTCTATGCATTTGCCAGTGAAGTATCTAGAAGTGTCTTAATTGTATTTGCTACCTACAGAGCTTTGAAAGAAAAACATATCTTTATTCTAGTACACATGGGCTGTATCCATATTTGAAACTATTAACAAAACACTGAAGAAGCTAATTTTAGGACTCATTTACAAACTTTTATGAAGTTGCAGACTCATAACTAAACATTATCATCAGTGTTGGGCATTCAGTTTTCTTCTCCTTTATGATTCTATGAACACTGAAGGAAGACTCAACTAAAATGCATGAAAAGCAGGCCCAATTTACCCTGTTGGATCTAAAATGAAAACAGCAGCTATGAATGTGAGTAACATTCTTGACAGTCCTATTTGGACTATTGCAAGACAGATTATCCACTTTAGGGAGAAAGAGTGGAAAACCAAAAACAAATGAACAAAGAAGGAGAAGGAGATTGAGAAAACATGCATTGAAACAAAGGTGCCAAAGAATCTGTGAGACGCTGAGTTCTGTGCAAAGGAAACTATACCAGCTAATTCTCAGATTCACTTTGTGAAGAAATTCCATGTGAATATATGTGCTTGCCTGGCTACTTTATGAAATGCTACCCAGAGTTTCTGTGTTAACAGCTGATAAAGAACGTGTAAAATTTAATGTCTGAATCATATATATATTTTTTTGTATCCATTGCAGAATTTACCTCTTTCAACAGAGAACTAGAACTCTCACGTAGCATAACGGATAAAAGTGAGCACCTTGCTTCACTCAGTTGTACAGTGAAATGTCCTCTGATGTATTTGATGTTCAACTCTGCACCCATTCTGCTTCCTTAACAATGCATAATCATCAGACTCTATCAATGAAAACACTCTCAGAATTCACCCTAACATTTTGAATTTCATTAAATTCATGGAGTTCTTGTCACATCCGTTTCAATTTCATTCTAGTGATACAGCATTTCCAGCACATTTAGAATTTTTTTAGAGAATGAATATGTAAGAGGTTCCAGTTAAGGAGATTCAAAAATTTTGTATGCTTGGATATGTATTTTTCTTTTGCAGGAAATCCTTGTGGGCTTAGAGCTCCCAGGGGCTTGATAGAAGGAGGTGGAAATTTTGTTGAATCCTCTTCAAGAAAATAGATATTCTAGGGAGAATAAGAGGCATTTACATTAAAGATGAAGTGGGTTGAACCACTTGGTGACTAAATTACATACCTGTTGAATATGAAAAACACTGAGAAAGAACTAAATAACCACAAATGTACATCAGCTGGAGCATTAGTATAGCTATCATGAAATATTACTTAAGACATAAGTCCGAAATTCATGTAGATTTAATCTCAGCAGTGTATGTAGGAGCAGAAATAACTTTCAGCAAATCCAGAAGAGAAATTACCTCTTCTTTATCCTAGGTCTCTAAAAATTAAAGCTGAATATATTTCTAAATAAACATTCACTTTTAAGATCTGTATTATGCAAAGCTAATGTGCTAACAAGGCCAGACTGTTTGTTTTCAGAGACACATAAAAGCCAGCTTGTGAAAACTTTTGACTGTTAAAAGCCCCATGATACTTGTGTAACAGACAGTGTTAATTATCAAATTATCTGCCCAAATCTAGTGTGGGTACTTGGATTCCTTCTATTTTAAAAAACACAATTGTCCTTCTGAGAACGGTATAATTTTCTTCTTCCCCCACATATCAAGTTGTTGTATGTTGTTCAGCAGGTACCAAGTTCTTAAGCTTTTGATTATGTTTCACTACCCATCACTTCAAAATATAAGCTCAAATAATCATATAATCTAAGGTTTAGGATGCAAACTTCAGTACATATAAGTGAAGACAGGCTGTCTACTTCATATATTTCCTAGGATAAAATCCAAGTAAAATATTAATAGGCATTTAGAAAACAGTTTTGATCTTTGTGATCCAACTGATGCCAGTGGGAATCTTTAGATTGATTTCTGCTGACTTTGAATTATGCCCTTTTGGAACAGTTACATAAAAATAGGTTGACAAGAAACAAATATAAAATTCTGGCTCCACTGAAATTAGAAACAGTTTTGTGTGTAATTATTACATTGGCCTGCTTTTTATCTGCAGAAAGTGTCTGTTTAATTTCATTTCATTCCAGAGGAGAAGAAGAGGTGGTGAATGAGAAGAAAGGATGGTTTCTGGCATTAAGAAGTGCTGCCAATTCAGTTGCTTTGGGCACTGGCAGAGTACATGAACCTAAAGGAGTTACTATGTAAATATATGTATTAAACCATTAAACAGTAAATGAATATAGATCAAACTCACTTTTCTGGGCAACATGGAAGGAAAATGAATTTTAAAATCAATATCTCGGAATATTAACATTTAAATAAATAAATAAATAAATAAACAAGTTAAAGGGTACACTTAAAATACCTAAAATTCACATCCACTAGGAAGATCAAAACTCTCAGAAAAGTTTGTTTGCAGCTTAAAATTTAATTTAAAAATAAATAAATAAATAAACAGGCAATGCATAGATAAGAACATAGCAATAATAATAAAAAAAATATATAAAATTCTTCCCCAAGAACTCTATCAGTCCTATCACTAGAAGCGTTCAATTTAAAAAAAGAAACAAAAAACAAAAAAAAACAAAAAAAAAACAAACCCTTTCTGTAAATCTAATTAGACAGATCAATCTAGCAGAAAGAATAGTAAAAACATAGAAGGAACTAGAAGTATTAAGTCATAGTTCATACAGTACAGGTTGCCTAAAAACACACAAAAAAAGGAAAAAAAAATAACAACACAAAAAAACAGATAATAATTTGAATGATAACATTCATTTCTAATTTTCTATTTCCAAATACTAGAAAAACATGGAAAGCAGATATAATTCTGCACTATCTCTTCTTGTCTACTTGTATATTTTGTGAAGCAAAATCATCTTGAAGCAATACATATATTAGGGAAAAGAAAAATAGAAAAATATTTTTTTTTTCTTAATGGAAATATTCATTAAAAATATTTCTTACCAATGTTGCACAGAGATGAAAGAAACAGAATAAAAAGATGTCCAGGGACTTCTTATGAAACAAAAGAAAATTCTATTGGACAAACGGCCTTACAGCCAATCTGTTAACTCAGTCCTTGGTTTTGCGCATGCTAGAATCAAACATGGGAAGGAGAATGGACTGGAATACACAGAGCTGCATCCAGTCATTAGCAGGCAGCACAGCCCTTGTGCTTTTTTGAGTTGAGCTTGTGGTTGGTTCAGGCCCAGCTGTACTGAAGACTTAGGGAGACTGGAAACTTGGAGTTTGCCAGCAGCAGTTGGCACTGTAAAACATAACAAAAAATTAAAAACTGGAGCTAAAATACTGTCTCTATTTTTATTTTATTTATATATAGATATATATATTTGCCACATTATACACATAAAATGTGCAATATTTATGTTAAGTACATTTTTTTTTTCCTATTGTTTCTTGGCTGTACACACTTTTTCTATATAAAAAAAAAAAGATGAAAAATTAAGGTTTTCTTGATATCACTCATCTTTTAATATTAATATCTTAATAATAGGTGGTTTATTACCTAGGCAAGGTGGTGTTACAAAGCAGTTACATGTTACATGTTAATTTTATCATAAATATGCACAAATAGTTAAACATTCTATCTGAAAGTGTGTTTAAAATTTTAAGTGCTCTACATTGGAATGATGCATTTTGTGGTGTTGTTAGCATTATTTAACCTTACATATGTAGAGGTGTGATTACTGGACTAGTTTTTTTTTCTCTTTTTTTAGGGTACTGTGGTTAGGTTGCGGTTGTACTTGATGATCTTCAAGGTCTTTTCCAACCTGGGTAATTCTATGATTCTATGATTCTCTCTCTTTCTCTTTTTCTTTTTCGTCTTCTCCTTTTTCTTTCTCTTTCACTTTTTCTTCTTCTTTTTCTCACAAAAAATCGAGAAACTTTTAACAAACCACTACTGGTAGAAGTGTCAAAATTGACCTTGCATATAATACTTCACACATTTTGGTTTCTGCATTAGTAAACTATCAGAATACCTAGTCTGTAGATTTTTCTTTTACTTTAGATATCTGATAGGAGCTTGGTGATAGTTCAGATTGAGTCCGGGGGTTGTTAGGACTGATATTGAGTTTATAAACATAGCAATGGGAAACTATCCATTCATCAAAACATAGATCTTAATATGAAACTCAAATGAGGAATACAAACAACAAGGGAGAAGGGTGAAAGAAAAGAGGATCATTTGGTCTTACACAAATGCAAGTTTTAAAAGAGAGATGATGAGAATGAACATTATCACTGGACCATAAAGAGCTAATTTTCAATACATTTATAGAAAGATCCTTGCATATAGTCAGTAAAGCATTGTGTAAAAATTTAACTAATAGGGAAAAGGAGGATGTCATAATGTACTGATGGCAGGAGGATGAGATATTTTAAATGAGAAATCATGGTCAAGTGAGGATGGAGCAGAATTTTGAAAGTAAAGACAAATTATTTTATGCTCGATGTAATAAGGAAGAATGGAGAGCACCAGAGGAATAATAATAATAAAAAGGTATAACATTGCAGAAATAGTATTACTGGGATGGAACAGAATTCTGGATGTGTGTACATAGGAAGTGAATGCAATTGTCAAGGTAAATGAAACTACAAAAGTCTGATTTGCTTGGAGTTGGTAGAAATGTGGACAAAAATTCTTGCTGATTGGATGGACAGGAAAGGCATTTATTACTACAAACAGACAAAGACAGAATCCAAAAAGTAGTGAAAAACCAGATTAGAGGGTTTGAGTGATGGGAAGGAGGCCTGTGGAAATGGTAGAAAGGTATAGAAATCATGAAGTTATTGAAACAGGACTACAGATCATCCCTGAGATAAACCCACAGTAGAGTGCTCAACTACAAAACTTGCCAATTACTGGAAAGTGTGTGTGACAGACTTTGTCAAATCTACATTACTTTTAGTATTATATACTCTAGCAATAACAAGGATTTAATACCTAAATGCACAGATAAATAAATAGGGAAATACTGGAAACAGGGTGATGTGTTTGTGAAATAATAAGAAGGAAGGCTAAAGGATATATATATTTTAAAGGTCATAATATTATTTTCAGAACAAAATGGAAATTGTTAGAAGGACTTCAAGAATGAATATAGAAATATCTGAAATTTCCAATTTGTTATAGTGTTCCAGAAGTTCAACAGGGTTGTCTGTGTTACTAGATCCAGACAATTCTAGTTATTATCATAAACTCTGATAAATGAGCATGTTCTACCATAAACTGTCTTCAGTGTACTATTTATCACAGCAATCAGAAGCTCAGTTTCTTCTCAATTATAAACCTACTAACAAAGCCTAATACTAATTAGGGAAAAAAACAAAAACAAAAACAATGTACAACAGCGTGATTGAAAGCTACCAGATCAAGTGGTTCACCTCATATTGCATATTCCCTTTCCCTGAAGCAAGTATGCCTTCAGCAGAGCTAACTGTAGCAACATAATAGAGACAAGAGGAACAGTTAAAAAGTAAGGATATTTATGTCTTCAGAGTTGTAGAGTTGTAGTTTATTGTAGTCAGGATGGATCTGAGATGGGCTGTAAATATTACAGAATCACAGAATCACAGAATGACCCGGTTGGAAGGGACCTCAAGGATCATGTAGTTCCAACCCCCCTGCCTAGCAGGGCCACCACACATACACACTTACTAGATCAGGTTGCCCAGGGCCCCATCCAACCTGGCCTTGAACACCTCCAAGGACAGGGCATCCACAACCTCCCTGGGCAGCCTGTTCCAGGGCCTAACCACTCTCCTAGTAAAGAACTTCCCCCTAACATCCAACCTAAATCTTCCCTCATTCAACTTGGATCCATTTCCCCTAGTCCTGCTATTGTCAGCTGTTTCAAAGAGTTTACTCCCCTCCTGGGTGTAGGTTCCCTTCAGGTATTGAAAGGCTGCAATGAGGTCACCCCGCAGCCTTCTCTTCTCCAGGCTGAACAAGCCTAAGTCCTTAAGCCTGTCCTCATAGGGGAGGTGCTCCAGTCCCCTGATCATCTTTGTGGCCCTCCTATGGACCCTTTCCAAAATCTCTATATCTTTCTTGTACTGAGGGCTCCATTGTACCATCAGATAATGTTACAGGATAATGTAAGTTTAAAACTATGATTTTGGAAAATAAAATAAAATAAAATAAAATAAAATAAAATAAAATAAAATAAAATAAAATAAAATAAAATAAAATAAAATAAAATAAAATAAAATCTATACCAATGTCTTACAAATTATTGTTAGTAAGTAATTACTCCAGTGAATGATCAATTCTGATCTAACACTGATCTTCGGATTTTATGAAGACAGAAATCTTTTTTTTTTTTTTCCCCAGCAATTGAGGGTATGTGGCAAATGTTGATTATTGGCTTAGAAATAAGTAATTTTGTTTAAAAGTGTGTTCTCAGTAGCTAAGTATATTACTACTACCACCTTTTGTAGAAAAATGGCTAAAATTATTTTTAGAAGTTTATTGTATCTATGAGGCTTGAAAAATTTTGGTGAAGACGCTTTGCCTCAGTGTGTGACCTAAAGATAATAGCCATTTACCAATTTCCTTAATTACAAATTACATAATTGTTGTGAGAAAGTTGTGAGAAATTAAAAACTAGGATCTTTATCATGTCAATCATAATAGGACAGAAACATTTTAAAATATTAGGATCACTGACTATTAAAGTTTGTTTCTGGCAAATCACCACTAAATACCTCTACTTTTTCTGATACAGTTGATGTAAAAATAAGGGCCAGATTTACCAGTTGGGTTACATAACTCAATTTGTAAACCTTCTTTGCTCCAGACATTCTGAACATTGCCTAGTCTTGAGGTATGTTCTGTAGAAGATAACAGCATTCATTGTCTACTCCAGGCCAATTTGGGCAAGAGTGATAATGGTTGCAAGCTTCAAGAGAGTAGATTTAAATCAGATATAAGGGAAAAGTGTTTCACAGTGAGTATAGCGAGTCACTGGTAAGATTAGTCAGAGATGTGGACAATGCCCCGTCCCTTGAGACTTTCAAGGTGTGGCTGGATCAGGTCCTGGGCAATCTGATCTAGCTGTGGTGTCCCTGTTCATTGCAGAGGATCTGGGCATGATGATTATTAAAGGACCCTTCCAACTGTGAGGATTCTATGATTCTGTGATTGTATAGTTCTTTGATACAGGAAATTAATGGTGGATACTGAACATGACCCTATGATCAGAACTCCTTTGGACAAAAAGAAACAGTACCTTTTGCTCTGCATAGCATTTGGTGATACTTGTATTCTGTTGGATGTTGTCATGTGTTTTTTGTTTGTTTGTTTGTTTGTTTTGTTTTTGTTTTTTTGTTTTGCCTTTTTATTATTTATTTATTTACTTATATATTTGCCACTCAATATTTCACTTACATAGTCTTAGTAGTAATTAAAATTTGTGTTTCTTCGTTAGCGTGTAAATTGATTTTTGTTGTTGTTCTTACTATTACATTTAATTGAGCATTTTCTCTTTAAACTAATTATCTTCTTAAGTCTCTCCTCTTAAATAGCCCTGAAGCTCAATTTTAAGCACACTTAGGATCCTTAGATTCCAATGAACTCTGCATTATTCTAAATACACTTACTGCAGCAAAGATGATATTTTCTCTGCTGATGGCATGAAACTAGCACTTTTTCTAGTGTTCATAATCTATTTTGTTGTTTTTTAAATTCTTTTTATTTATTTATTTATTTATTTCTAATATTCCTATTAACATTCTTAGTGGATTTCTTGATGTAGTTCTGTTAATTTTCTATGGGCAATATAAGATACTTCTACAGTTTTACAGGAGATTAGAGATGCAATTCTGTTAAATTCTGAAAACCTAGAAGATATAAAGCTTAGAAGAGAAGGTAAATCGTGTATTTTAACAAATACTTTATAATCTAGCATGTATTAAAACCAAAATAACCATAATACTCTATCAAAGCTAGAAATCTGATGTGTTTTCACAAGTTTTCATTTAAAAGATTTTCAGAAGTTCTCCTGCAATTTATTTTCCTTTAAGACAGTTGGATTTGTGCTCTAGTTTTAGTAAATGAACCATGAAGCCTCTACATTGCCTGAAACAGTTTTGTAAAATACTACTTCTAATTGCTCTAGACAAGCATCTTATGTAAATACATTCATATATTCAGGATAAAACTATAATTACTATTTTATTACTCTATATATTTTGGAAGCTGTTTTAAATATATTGCATTCATTTTTTGAATTTTATGTACAGAAGAAGGAGGTTTGTTTCCTTCTTTCAATTCATGAAGTCCTCTGCATTAATTATGTGGTTTCAATGTCTGTACAGCGGGATAACCACTCAATCTTTTCAGCTTAGGACTGGATCTACTTTGAGAATTGGTCACATTGTAGCCTATGGAAGTTCTTGCATCTGAGAAGATATAAAGCATGCCTAAGGAAATAAAGCTTTGTATAAAATGTGTTGATGCTGAACAAAAATGTGAGTCAAACCATCTCAAACCGCACTTCAGACTCTCCTCTGTGAGAGTAGCTCAAAATAAAACCCTTGTCTGTAAGAGCAACTAGTTTAACCATTAAACTACTACCATAAGACAGAAAGAGACTTAGGAATATCCAAGATGTCCTACATGTAAATATATAATTTATTCTTCTTTACTTAGTTCTCAGACATGCCTTATTAATGAACAGTTAGCAAAAGTGGCTGGGATTCTCACTTTAGGCACCGCCATTTAAGGGAGCAATATTAGTTACTCTTTCAGAGATTAATAGAATCTTCAAGGACTAAATTCTCTGCTTAAATTAGAGATCTGAAGTAGGTTGGAGGAACTGTATTTGCTGTGCTTCTTTTTCCTATAGTTGTCCACAAACCTTCAGATTAGCATAGTTAAAATATCCCACTCAGTATATACATATTGTTATGATTTTATTTTATTTTATTTTATTTTATTTATTTATTTATTTATTAATGTATAGGTAGTTACCAAGGTCCTAAACCAAGACAGCAGAGACACTGTCTCAGAAAGGGAAACAAACTGGACTGATTTGGATTCAACTCATTTAAACCAGCAATTAGTGACACCCTGCACTTTGATAGAGAGCATGCAAAGGCCAATAATGTGAATTGCATTTGCACTGTGATCCAGCTGTATAATACAACTTCTATATTGTGCTCGCATAGAGATTTCTGTAGGTTGCTATACCGTGTTACTACATCAAATCCTCATGTGACATCAAATGTCTTAAAAAAAAAAAAAAAAAAAAAAAAAAAAAAAGTTTGATGTTAAAACATTAAGTCCTTCTGATGTGGAATATGTGGAATATTGAAAAGAACATGTTCTGAATATTAGGTTCAGACATAATGACTGCAGAATTATAAAACATTTGAAATGGTCACATTACGAACTATATTTACTTGTTTATGATGGACAAGAATTATGTATAATGCTATTTCAAATCAAATGTCTCTAAACCAGTCATTTCTGACTAAGCTAGCCATTGAGGGGACTTAATGATTAGTTTTGAATTATTCTCTTCTAAATTATCTTTCTTTCTTCTAATTATCAGATTACAATAACAAACAAGTTTGAAGTTATCTGTCAAGGAGGCTTCTGAGTTTTCATTGGGGATGATATATGTATGCAGAAAAATAACATCCCTATGAGTCAGAAAATGCCAGGCAGAGTATTGGAAATGAGAGCCCTGGATCAGTTGACATAAACAAATCAGAAATGAGATTTGCATCAGAAAAGGGTAGAAAAAGTGCTATGAGTATTAATAACATGTACTTGATAATATATTGTGCGCTACAAGATTTGCAAAAAGAGTTCTGCTTACCTCAGAATCACTTGCCAACTTTTTGTGAGAGACAGCTTGACTGTTAAATAAGATGTAAATGTGATGAGGAAAAGTATCAAAACACAAAGGGAGTAACTGCAGATAAATGAGTGCTAACTGAAAATATTAAAGAACTTGCTGAGAAAATAAAAGAGAACACAAAAGACAAATGAGTAAATACAGTGGTAGAATAAAAGAAATGGGGGAAAAAAATAAAAAAGAAAAAAGAAAAAGTGGTTTTGAATAAGTAAATTGGAAAAATAATATATGATAAAATATAATTAACAGATTCAAACACCGGGCAGAGGGAGGAAGGAGAAGAAACGAGAAACTAACAAAGTAAAACTTGCTGAAATAAGCAATAAGAGAAAGTAACCACTAAAAGCAAGTATGAATTGAAAAAGCAACAAAATGTTAGTGTTGAGCAAGAAAGAGACAGAGATTTTGAGAAATGCATATATTTTATAATGCAATTTACTGAAAATAAATGCAACTGAAAATAAATGTTATCTAAAGTACTATTTCATTTTATTGTGTTAGTTGCATTATTTCTTCCAAGCTAATGAGGAATGTGCAGTACATTCTAGCATAGATGCTCATGTGTTCAATCAGAGAATCCTTTCCCATTTAACTCAGAAGACATCAAGAAGAAAATATGACACATTATTACTCTTGTAAGTCCAGACTGCTGCTGGTGGAGGAAAAGCAATATACATTTCCTATCAGTAATGTAGCTTCCCTTTTCTTAAACTGTAGGCCAAATCCAGTGGTTAAAATATAAATAAATAAAAGAAATCAGTTTCTTTTTCTTTAAAAATGTAAACATATATACTTGTTATTCCACATTCTTCCTGCAACTGCTGAGGATTTGTGAAAACATTCTCAATTCTGAAAGTTTCACAGATAGTAGCACAAACAAATATTTGTTTTAAAAATCTTACCAAAATGCATACATTATTTACTATTCATTATTCACTGTTCAACGTTTATTATTCATTATTCATTCATACACTACAGCAATGAACTGCTCCACTATAAGAATATAAATAGATAGATGCTATAGCTTAAATAGTTTCAGCCCTTCAATTAGGTAGAAGTAATATCATGATGATGTAGATGACTAATCACACATCATGAATATTGAACAGTGAATAGCCTAAATTATCATTTTGGAAACTGCTTGTAAATCAAGCATTGTTTGTCTAAACTATTTGTCCCATACTCACAAATAACTAGATATCAGGACTGGCTTCTGAATGATTCATGAACAGAAAATAAGGCTAAAGGCCTATTTCCAAGCCCTTTAAAATCAGTGGAAAGTTCCCTATTGGCTTCAAATAACTTTTAGATAAATTCTCCAAATATGCAATTGATATTATTTGCAGTAAGTACTCCAGCCACACAGTGCTTCAGCATACATGGTTAATATGGATTTCGTGCTTTAGGGGAAGATATAAAAGATATAGTCATATTTACTCACAGATATATTATTTAGCAAAATTCTGTCACAGCAACAGTTTCATTATACCTTTCCTGTCTGTTTTTATTCTAAAAATAAATAAATAACTTATTATTATTATTAATATAGTATATATTATTATTATCAGTAATAATAATAATAATATTGGTGTGTGGCCATGAATACAAGTCTAAATACCCTACTTTTTTAAAAATCAAAGACAAAGTATTTTTACTTATGTAATACTGACAATAAAAATGTGACATCTTTAAAAGAGCATCCTACATTTGTGCATTCATCTTGATTTGCTAGAGAGACTGTGGCTAGTTTAGTCTGGATGCAATTTGCATTGTCAAGCAGTAAAAATAGTTCTCTGTTCTTGATCTTTCTATGCACTGAGACAAACATGTCAATTATGGTTTGTTTTCTTCAAGCTAAAACTGTGGTGCTTTGCATTGTTTAGTACTGTAAACACGGAAAGAATTTGATGTTTGTTCTGAAGAGCTTATGATCTAATTGAACTTCACATGAGGAAAATGAAAAGGTCTTGCGCTAAAGCTTAAGAAACTCCTACACTGATTAAAGTCCAATTCAAGATCTACGATGAAAGCTTTCCTTTTGATCTATACAGCAAAAAGATTATTCAGAAGCAGAGTGATATCTAAGAGACTAAGTGTTTTTGCTAAACAGTGTCAACAACTTTTCTTTAAAGAAAATAGTGGATAAGATTCATCCTCTAGCATCAGTTAAATCTGTGGATGCTTTGTATATTGTCTATTTAAAGCACAGAATCTAACAGCAGCTACCAAAAGATTTGAAACAAAACTGGAGAACTCAGGTATTTATCAGTCTCTTGGTGAACAGTTTTTGAATAGATAATAACATATCACCTTGTACAATTAACATAAGTTTTAGGTTTACCAAGGCATATATATTTTTTTTCCTCTCCTGCTTCCACCTTTTCAAAATATGATGATTCATAAAGCAGTTCTAGAATTGTATTAAGATTATGTATTTTTTAGGAGCTGTTCTCATTAAATAAAAATGGCCTGTTTACATAGAAATAAACTCAACTTGTTAAGCTCATGGTTATATTCTATAATAAAAATTAGTTATTACTGTAAAACAAATTCCTGCAGTCAATTTCAAAACTTTTGATCGAATTTCCTTTAAAAGCTAATTACACAATAAATGCTCATTAGAATCAGTTTCCAAGTTACTTTGTGTGTTCAGTTTTTCATCAGATGGGAATCAGGAGCAATCATCAATGGAAAAGCAATGCAAAATGATAATTCTTTTTTAATACTTACTATAGCTTCAGAGCTTTGCAAAAATATTGAATCATACTGAAACTAATACACCAGTCAGGGGCATTCAAACAAAAGACAGGTAGCAGGTCAGGGAAAGTAAAATACTTTTTTAGTGTTAACAAGACACTTTTGGTACTATCTCAGATGTCATCTGAGTTTTACATGGCAGTTTGCTGAGAAAGCAACATAATGGTTCAAAATAAAATTAGTTTATGGACAGTTTCCTTTGAATTGTTCATTAGTATGGTTTGTTTTGTTTTTCAGACTGACATTCAGTTTGTAAAGCTAGAGAAGACAGAATGTATTCCAATGTAAAACTTAACATCAGGGAACATATATGTTTGTCTTAGAGTGAATAGGTGAAAGGATATATTAGTAATAAAAGTGGGAGTCAGAGACTACAGGCTGCAGTGTTTTGGATAGAGACATTCTATTAATAGGCTTGAATATGGCAGACTTGTATTCCAATCTGTGTAATATTTCAAAGAAAGCCAAAGCTGCTTGAATGGGAATTGAAAAGGAATGTATTTCATTTCAAGACAAGCCTTTGCAAAAGAATAAACTCACTTGTCCACTTTCAATCATTTAGGAAAAAAATAAAAATAAAAATAAAAAAATTAAAAATTGCTTGAAGTTATGCATAAAACTAGTGATTCTAGAATATTTAAGTAAATTCACCTGTGCCTTTTCTTACATAAAGAGCAGAAAATTATCCGTCAAGAATGACAAAATGAGAAAATGCAGTGAAAAATACATTTTATCATACTTATGCATTTGGAAATTTTTTTGGGAAATGGATAAGCTACTCTCCTGGAAATTGCAAAGTAATTTGTAATATTTTTCTTGTGTAAATGATAGGTAAAGCCATAGGATCACAGTTGTTATTGTTTTATCATTATTATTATTATTATTATCATTATTAACTTAATATTAATTTAGTTTATGACCTTCCTACAGGGAGGACAGGAACTCAGCAAGTGAGAGAAACCTTATGAAACAGCAAGATACCTGGAATTCATCCTGAAATATTAATTATACATCTGGCAGTACAAAAAGCCTGATTCATACTCCATTGAAATAAATTAATTATGTATCTGGCAGACTCCAAAACCCGCTGAAGCCAAAGTAAGTCTTAGGAGTCTTTGAGTCCACTGGGCTCTGGATCAAACTACAGGAAGATGAGCAGATTTAGGCAGAGGAGCAGATCACCAGCCCTGCAGGAAGCAGAGCAAACTGAGATCAAGGACCTAAATGCGGCAGGTGGCAGTGTATAAACGTCCTCAGAAATGTGTAACTGACACAGGATGGAAAGGAAGAGGTCTGCTTCCCACCGAATTTGTAAGTGACATGTACTTTCATTCTCTGTAAATGTCAGTGAGAGGTGGCAAAGAATTCTGAAACAAATAGCTTCCTGGTGAAAGAAAAAAGTATGAAATCTCACCTTGTTTGCTGGAGTATGGTGACTCTTGGGTTTCATCAGTAGTTTCCTCAGCCAGCCGAGTACACTTGAAATCGTACCAGGGTTTTCCCTATGGATACTGTGCAATAAACAGAAAGTCAAAGCCTAATTTGAATGACAATGGCTAAAAGCTCAGTATCTTTTCTGTTAGAGGAAGGCATTTACCAGCTATTGAGAAGACAGAAGTCCATCTTTCATAGACTGCTTGCTGTCTTTTAGCCATCTTTGCTGCAAAATGTTTTGCTACTTTTAAAACACGTGTTTTGGAGACTACTATATAAATCACTGGGGGGGATAAAAGAGAGGTTAGAGTTAGAAGTATCTTGAGACAGAAGAAAACAATGAGACAATTTAGATATTTAGATGAGTACAAAACCAACCTAACTTTGTTTTGAGCTTTCCTGCTTGTGCAATGCTCGTACATAATTCTTCATCTTTATGAAATAATGTGTGAAGGAGTTTATTTGCCCTGTGCCTCCAAAGGTCAAATGAAGATTTTCCCTTTTTAATACTGTTTTTGTTATTTTTGTTTGTTTGTTTTTCCCCAAGATGTCTACAGAATAAACTGAAACCTTTAAGTAATGTCTCATTCAGTAGCTCTCATTACCTGTGAAATAAGACTATTTCCAGTTGGTCTGTGTTTTTTGTTTGTTTGGTTGGTTGGTTGGTTGGTTTTGTTTTCCTGTGTTTCCAAAAGTATATTTTAGACAAACACACATCTCTGTATTTGGCGGCAAGCAATCATTCACTTTGTGAAGGGAGACAGAAAAAATACTAAAATATCCATTTGAAAGAACAGGAAAACATAACAATAATGGAAAACAAACAAAAACACAAAAAATCCAACAACAACAAAAAAGAAAATCAGACTGTAAATACCTGATCTAACAGTTAGTCCAGAAAAGAAAACTGGATTAAATTGATATAGTATATTACACATCACTGTTCCTCTCATAACCATAAAATAAGAGTTAGTCTCTCCTTAACGTGTTACTCTTTCAACAGTTTTTCTGTTTCTCAGTTTTCTTCAAAACAACAGCAGAAGAAATGATGGAAAAACAGTACTTCTTAGAAATGGTAGAGATGGAACCTGGATTGCTCAGTATCCACTTCAGCAGCTTACAAGACAGCCTTTTAATTTCATGGTAGAGAACAGATATTTCTTATAGACACAGAACTGTAAACATAAAAAGAAGAATATAAAACAAAACAAACAAACAAACAAAAAACACAGAATAAATAAGTAAATAAATAAATAAAAAGAGAGAGAGAGAGATTGTAAGGTTTGTCCTAACAATTGCTGGAAACTTCTGGAGGGAATAGTACCAGTGAAATACAATAAGCAAACCTGATGATCAACCACAACCCTAACAAAACTGGAGGAATACATTATCAATTTAGATTATTAGTTCTGTGTTTCTAAATCTGAATAATTTCTGTTTTATCCTAAGGTAAATTTAAAAAAAAAAAAAAAACTAAAACTGATGTATTATTTTTCTGATAATGTTATTATTGATTGATTTTTGGGGGTACAAATTAATAATTCTATATGACCGTGAACTTAATATCACTACTATACATATTTCAAATGTCCGAATTAAGTATTCCTTTGTTAAGTAAACAAGCATTATAAAGTTTTAGCATTGTGAAAAAAATAATATTAGGGCAAGTTTACTTTTTCAAAGTAAATCTTAGTCTTTTGAATTTATTTTTACCAGAATGTATGGAAATGATATGTGCACATCAATTGTGATGACTACTTCAGCTTTATACTACTACTTATTTAAAAATAAATACACATGTTTTGTCACACTACTTAACGGCTTGGTTCAATTATTATGAGAATTATTTTAGAAATTGTTAAAATATGTTTTCAGCAGTATTTCCTATTTTCTATGTGACAAGACTGCGATAGACCTGTATTTACATTAATATTATTTAGCAGTAGCATAACTTTGTCTAAGTAAATTATATTGAATTACTTCAGAATTTAACCAATGCAATGATCATGCTATTTACTTGTATCTAAAGACTTTAACAGTTCAATTTCTCTGAGGCTAAACTCAAATATAAACTGAGGACTGATTTCAGAAGACACTTTGCTCACTTTGCTGATGCATTAAGGTGTTCAAGTTCTATTTTATTCCTCCCAATAAAAGGCATTCTTGCCATTTTCCACATGAGTATAATAGGCAATGTATACATCAAGGACAATGGTCAGTGCAACTATAAAATGGCTTTTCTTTATAGATTTCTCTCTCTCTCTCTCTCTCTCTTTTTTTTTTTTTTTTTTTTTTTTTAACCTTTTCTGAAACAGATTGTGATCTTGCTGTGCTCAGTGCTGCTTATCCTGTTACTGGATGATTTTTATGTTTTTTACACTAAGCTATGTTTTAAGAATTCTAAATACAAAGTTCTTAGCTCAGAAACGTTGAAAAATTTAAAATCCGAGGATTTTATGATGAAATGCTATGTTTTAATTATCCATGAATTACCTCATCTCATTATTCACTGTATATTCTATTGGTTATTTCATTTTTCATAATAATTAACATAGAAAAGTAGAAATAGATGAATGCCAAAGAAATATTAAGTTTATTAAAGAGCCAACTTGGAAATATGAATCTGTTGAATATTGAAAAAGCATAAGATCCAATTTAGCACAGACCAAAGCCAGTATTACAGTAATATTGGTTTTCATTGCTTGCATATATTGGTTTACTGTGAGGATTGTAAATATAAATGTAAATTGTGTGCTAATGATTTTAAATAAAACCAAAATTAAAGAAGAAATCACAGGAATAAGTTACACTAACCAAACAAGAAATTATAACAAATAACACTGTGTCAATGCTCCAGTGCAGTAATGATTTTAAATTAGGAAAGGAATGTTTAAAGAACAGGTTGCTCATTTAACATTTTTAGTATCTGTCATTAAAATCACTTTTGGCTTAAGACAACCTATTTATTTTGATTAAAAGAAAAATCTCTCAATGAAAATACTCGTGAGAAAACACCAGCTGGAATGTTTGACTTGTTCAGTGCGCAGAGCAATCCTGCATAGCCCAAGAGTTAGAGAAGAAGCAAACAATGCTTGAAGATCTGAAATTGCAAATGTGATGTGTGGAGGTTGCTAAAGAATATTGTTCCAAAGAAGTGTAGAATTATGCAACATTGGCAATGACTTACAGTGCACCATTTCATGAACAATAATAGTGCTCTGTGTTACTTTAATGAATTTTCTGAGTCATTCATGCTCAGTAGATATCTGATGATACTTAACAAAGTTTAGCTTGTTGCCAGATTTATTTGGTTTGTGTGAAAAATAGTTGTCGATTAAGAAATCTGTTAACAAGCAAGTTTCTTCTGCTGTGATATGTACATAGTGTCTTTGGATATATTTGCAGATGAGAGAAATCCAGATCATAATGGGAATATAATGACTACAGCAATACAGTCTGTCAAGGACTAGTTTGCTAAGAATAAAGATGCTATACTTGCCATTCTAATTTACTTTTTCTGTTCTAGAGTCTCTAAGTTGACTTTGTAAGGAGAGACAAGGTGTCATCTGCATGATGGAAAATGAGGACATGAAGTACTCTCTTCAGTTCATTTTACTCTAAAAGATAAAAAATCTTACATTAAAAAATAAGTGACATTGAGGCAAACACAAAGAAACACAGCATCACAGTACTTAGTGTCATATTAAAAGCAGAATTGGATCACATGCTTTTTGAAGAAAATCATGAATATATCAAGGTCTTTTTTCTGAATAAAATGGTTTTACTTTGCTTGAAATATATTTTGTTTTTAAATGTTTGAAAGGCAAACCCTTCCATTTAGAAATGTTAAAATATTGCTATATTATTTATTTAACTCTAACGCTTTTACTTTCCTGAATCAACATTCCTTTTTCATCAGTTTTGAGTTTTTTCTCCTTCTCCATCCTTGTCATGGCAATATCTGAGACAAACCCAATGTTATATAAGTCCAGAAGGAAAGTAGGAAGTCCTTATCATTATGCAAGTCTATGGTCTACAATTTCTTGTATTCTTAGGATATCTGAAAAATGTTGAGTTAAAAGACACTATTTCTATTCACAACATCAAAATGTGTAAGTTGATTTAAAAATCTAAAAAATATTGTAATTGCTGTATTAAAGAATTTTTTTTTTTTTTATTTTTTTATTTGTTGCAGCTTTATTCAACTGATGTTGCACACTGACTACTCAGTCAAAGGAGTCTGTTTATCAAGTTGAATATTGATATTTTGTGGAGGCCTCGATAACTCGTTCTTTAAATTTCAGGCACATAAGTTTCCAATAAAAGTTCATTTGCCATTATAAACAACAACAACAAAGAAAAAACCAACCAAACAAAAACAGTTATCATCCTTGATTATACAATTTGCAATAAAAAGTTCTGAAAATAACTAATTTTGCAAGAGTGAAGAAAATTTGATGTTCATACTGGAATGTTACATCAACATTAATTTCCTAAAGTTAGTACACAAAGAATGAAGTATATAATATTAGTGAGATCATACCCACAGTAAACTAGATTTTCAAGAATATATCAACACATAAGTATTCTCCAATAGAACATAAATCAACAGAAAGGTTTGAGAGCTGATGACAACTGATACTGGATTTGGAAGCTGAGCTTTATTTTCCTGTCATACCAATATACTTATGGATGAGAATGTTACTATAGTGTATCTACTATAGATGACTATATTTTACTAACATATTTTTGAAACAACATTTTTGTTTGTACTTATGAATGAATCTGTTCTGAATTTACTTGATTACCAAGTTCTGGAAATAAAAGCATCTAGTTTATCTGACAGGTAACATATAAGACAATTTAAATTGCAAAGACTGATAATAAAGGAAAGTAGAAGCAACATCACTATCAAACAAATATTTAGTAAATCAGAGGAAAATTTAAAGCATATAAGTATAATGATAGCATACAATTTCAGTATTGCAAGCAATATAATTAATTTGAATGCTGACAACATATAGTTATGAATATTACTTTCATTATAAAGATATTACAAGAAAAAATATTTAAATATTAATTTTCTGTGCATGGATAACTCATATACAAGCAATATTGCATAACTGGAGAGCTGCCTTTAATGTAATGCTTTCTATTTTATTATATTGGTCTACAACATAGTAAGAATGTGACTCCCATTTACAAGAAAGGTTGTAAGGAGGATCCGCAGAACTACAGGCCTGTTAGCCTGACCTTGGTGCCAGGTTGGAGCAGATTGTCTTGAGGGAGATCATGCGGCATGTGCAGGATGACCAGGGGATTAGGCCTAGCCAGCATGGGTTCATGAAGGGCAGGTCCTGTATGACCAACCTGATCTCCCTCTATGATCTAGTGACCCATCTGGTGGATGAGGGAAAGACTGTTGCGGTCTACCTAGACTTCAGCAAAGCCTTTGACTCTGTCTCCCACAGTATTCTCCTGCAGAAGCTGGCAGCCCGTGGCTTGTACTGGTACACTCTTGGCTGCGTAAGGAGATGGCTGGAGGCCCAGGCTCAGAGAGCGGTGGTGAATGGAGTTAAATCCAGCTGGCGACTGGTCGTGAGTGGTGTTCCCCAGGGGTCGGTGCTGGGGCCTGTCCTCTTCAATATCTTTACTGATGACCTGGATGAGGGCATTGAGTGCACCCTCAGTAAGTTCGCAGATAACACCAGATTGACTGGGAGAATGGATCTGCCTGGGGGTAGCAAGGCCCTACAGAGGGATCTGGACAGGTTGGAGAGCTGGGCTGAAAACAATTGGATGAGATTCAACAAGACCAAATGCTATGTTCTGCACTTTGGCTACAACAACCCCGGTCGATGCAACAGGCTTGCAATGGAGTGGCTGGAAGACTGCATGGAGGAAATGGACCTAGGGGTATTGATTGATACTCGACTGAACATGAGCCAACAGTGTGCCCAGGTGGCCAAGAAGGCCAAGGCCATCCTGGCTTGCATCAGAAACAGTGCTGCCAGCAGGAGCAGAGAGGTGATTGTCCCACTGTACAAGCACTGGTGAGGCTGCATCTCAAGTACTGTGTCCAGGTTTGGGTCCCTCACTGTAAGAAATACATTGAAGCCCTGGAACGTGTTCAAAGGAGGGCAACAAAGCTGGTGAGGGGTCTGGAGCACAGGCCATATGAGGAGAGGCTGAAGGAGCTGGGATTGTTCAGCCTGGAGAAGAGGAGGCTCAGGGGAGACCTTTTTGCTCTCTATAACTTCCTGAAGGGAGGTGGTAGTGAGCTGGGGGTCAGCCTCTTCTCTCGTGCCATTAGTGATAGAACCAGAGGGAATGGTTTCAAGCTACTGCAGGGGAGATTCAAGCTGGACATTAGGAAGTATTACTTCTCAGAAAGGATGGTCAGGCACTGGAATGGACTGCCCAGGGAGGTGATGGAGTCACTGACCCTGGGGGTATTCAAGGAACGACTGGATGTTGTGTTGAGGGACATGGTTTAGAGGAAGCTGTTGATAATAGGTGAACAGTTGGACTGGATGATCTTTTAGGTCTTTTCCAGCCTTGGTGATTCTATGATTCTGCCAATATTTCATTACACGTCGTTGCCATGCCACAGATGGCAGCATATAGCCAGTATGACAAAGAGGTATCTGGCATGAAAGTGAGTACACAAATGTGTGTCACTGTGTCTCCTCCATGTGGAAAAAATTACACCCACTGGCATTCACTAACACTTGCTGAACATTTATGGAGACCAAACAGTGGATGTGAGCACAGTGAATTGTTGGGGACTACATTTCAGCTGTGGCAACAGGGACATGAAAGATAAACCATGCTCTGGACAGTTATGTACATCTGTCATACTATGAAATGATGAGGATCTTGATCAGTTCGCCTACACAAATCAGCAGATCATGACTGGTATACAGAATATGACTTGAGCGTACTGGAAATTATGATGTCAACAATAAAGTAACTCATTGGTCCCATGAATTCTCACACAGGAATGGAAGAGCACTGTATGCAAGTTTGTCAGGACCTATTAAACCAATATGAGGTTGAAGAAGACTGTTCCCTGGATTGCAGTGTAACTAAAGACAAGAGGTGGTTTCACCACAACAAGCCAGAGTCAAAATGGCAGTCCATGTGACTGTCAATTCCCCATCAAGGAAAAAGTTCTGACACAGACCTAAGTGAGTAAAGTTATATGCACTGGTTTTTGGGATAAGAAGGGGGTAATTCTTCTGGATTTCCTGGAAACCAGACAAACCATCAGCTCTGACCACTACTTTGTGATGCTGAAGGCTTGAACTTCCAGAAAGAGGCCAGAGAAGACAACTTTTTCCTCACAACAGTTTGAAGACCATGGAGTAAGTTGCCAGTCTTGTCTGGACTGTCTTACTATGCCTACAGTATAGTTCAAATTTGTCCCCTTCTGATTTCCATCTGCTTTGTCTGATGAAAGATGGACTGGGTTAGCAACATTTTTCTAGCAATGTCATAGCAGCTGTGAAACCAAGGGTGCAGATTTTCAGATGCATGACATACAGACTCTTGTTAATTGCTGATGAAAATGCATAGCTAATGGTGTTGACTATATTGAAAAGTATTTTTTTTCTAACTGAGAATTTGTTCTGTCAGTGTTATGATCTGTGTCTGTTGTAGTTTACATGGAAATAAATAAGGGACATTACTTCCAGAGCCCTCTAACTATTAATTAGTTCTTATTAATTAGTTCTTATCATACACTTTCTATAGGTCCCACGTTTTAAGGTTCCTCATACTAGCAAGATAAGATTTTCCATGCTTTCCATAGCAGAATTCTATGCAATGTCTTGCTGTAATAATTGTACTTCCAAATACTTCACCTTTTGAACTGTCTATGCCACTGGTTCATAGGAATACATTCTCTAACACTTTTGTTCTCAGAAACAACTACTGCAGTAGAAACACCACCCTTCAGAAATATTTATGCATAATTTTCTTTTTCACTAGTTGAACTGATATCTTATTTCTCTAGCGTATCTAGTCTTTCCTAATTCTGCATCTAAGTTTGTCTTACTATTTCCACCTCATCTCACCTCTCAGCTCACAGCTTTTGCCTTATTGTAGTTCCATCAATTATTTTCAAAGAGATTATGCAAATGCATCTTTGGACCTATATGAAACATCATTTTCTTCAAAGCAGTGTGCCAGATGTGCTAATGGCTGGATGCCATATCCTTAAGCCAAAGTAGTGATTGTTCCTGCCTGAACTGATTGGCCTTTCACCAATGTTGTGTTTCCACAATTCTTCAGAAATGAGATGGAGATTGGCCTTAAGCAAGAGGGCAAAGAACATTATCAGCAGATAAAGATCAACATCATTTATGGATTTACAATTGTAAGAAGGCAAGAACAGGAATCAGGGAACAGCTAGTAATAGAAGATGATGATAAAGAAATAGAGTAGAAGAAAAATATGTTAATTTACTGTCAATTAAAAATAAATTAATTTTTACTTCTTAGGGTGTGTTGTTTATTTTTTGCATTTCCAGATGTTGTGATTTAACCTGACAGGTGGATAAACACTCACTCCTCCTTGAAGTGCTGAGGAAGATTAAATCGCCCTGGAAATTGAGGTAGACAGAATAGAGTGAGGTGATGAAAGAAACAGCATGGCTTCACCAAGAGCAAGTCCTGCTTGACCAATCTAGTAGCATTCTATGATGGCATACCTGCAATAGTGGAGAATGGAAAAGCCACTGATGTTAATTACTGGGTCTTCACTAAGGCCTTGACACAGTCCCCCATAACATTCTGTTCTCCAAATTGGAAAGATATGGATTTAATGAGTGGGTTGTTCAGTGGACATGGAACTTGTTGCATTGTTGCACCCAGAGAACAGTAGTAGTCAATAGATCAATGTCTGCAACAGTGATGAGTGGTGGCACTCAGGAATCTGTACTGGGACGGATGCTCTTTAACATATTTATCAATTATATCAACAGTGGGATTGAGCGCACTCTCATCAAGTGTGCAGATGATACTGAGCTGTGTGGTGCAGTCAACATACCTGAGGGACAGGATATCATCCAAGACCTAGACAAGCTCAAGCAATGGTCCTGGAAGAACCTGTGCTGTACTTCCATCAGTCATCAACAATAAAAATACTGGTTTTCTATTTATGTTGTTTCAGTTGAAGCCAGGGCACTCAATTGTTATATGCCTGTAGTTACATTTTGTTTTATGCAAATAAATGCTCACATACAAATATTAGATCCCTTTAGGAAATGACATTTAGCAATACATCAATTTTACTTATCACAAAAAGAATTAAGTAGTATTTGTACTAACACGGCACAATTATTATCTTCAATTTGAGCTGGTTTGGTGTTCTTCTAGATATCTTTTATTTTTTAAAGAGGCTCAGAAACTCATCTACCACTCTTGTTTCTGTGTGAGTTAATGTATCTTGGCCATGCACAACTGCTAATTTAAGACCTTTTCTTCACAGAAGTTACTACCAAGTTCTGAACAGTTTTACTTTCTGACATGATTATATCTTGCATATGTGACATACCTAACTAAAATCTATCAATCTGGTTTGCTCTAGTTTACTGCCTACCCTAGTCAAGAGTAAGTCTTCATCCTTTGTATTTATTTCATATTAGCTTTTGCATAGCTCGTTTGGCTTCCATAGGAGGTAGTAGTGTATATCCACTTTAAGTGTGCACTAAAAATGTCATGTGAAAGGTCTCATACTGGGTAAATCTCAGGATTTCTTATTTAACTGCAGGATTTAGTTTTAATGTTTGTATAACTTAAGTAGAAATAAATTTTGCTTAAATAACCATGGCAACTCAGTTTGGCTTTCAAATAAGTTTATCTGCTATCTTTTTTCTGCCTACCTCAGAATAAAAAATACATCAAAACCCATAATCTGAGGGTGTCATGACTATACTTTTTTATTATTATTTCAGTAGCGTAGATAAATCTTGAGCAGATTTATTCATGGGGACTGCAGAAGATTTATCTCTTTCACTAGTTCCATACATACCGTACTCCAAACAGGGCAAGACTCAAGCTCTGCAGGAAGATAAGAAAGAATATTCACTACTTTAAAACACAGTATCAAGGGGCAATGCTTTTTAAATAGACAATGAAGAGTAAGAGAAAGGAACTGTTATTTTTATAACCAACAGAAATGGAACTGAGATCTTCACTGAGAGTCAAATATTTCTGAACATTTTAACCTAAATTACTTGCCCTAGATTGCATATTTTATTTAAAGTATAACTAAGCCCAGATTTCTTGAGATCCTGCAGTATGAGAATTTCTCTAACTTAAAAATATCCTGATTCATCTTCCTTAAGTACAACTATTGGGAAAAGCAATTCTTAACATCCTTCTGAAAACCCAGCTTACAATTTTACTTTCTCTGTTTTGCATCCAAGTATTTCACTGATGAGTGCAAAATCCTTTTCCTTAGTCTGTGTAATATACTGAAATTCTTTTTAGACAGTAGGCTCTGCCAGTGAATATCATCAGTTGTGATGATTACATTTCACTACTGTAGACTGAAATCTGTTAGCCACTTTTGAGCTCATAAGCTCCTTCCCTCCTAATCCTTTGCAATGTTTTAGCTCTGTTATTCTGCAGTTAATACTCCTGCAGCAACTTTAAGGCACCTTTAATTGTGGACATGTTTAAAATTTTATCCTATTAAAGACCATCTGTAAAACTGGTAAATAAAAGTGATACAAACATGTAAACAGGGAAACACTTACTACCTGAAATCAGATCCATTATATCCCCATTTTGCTTCTTTAATGAAAGAGGAAGATATGACTGATTTCTAAATACTGTCTTTTAATAGATGAAATTTAGTTTAACTTGATAATACATTAAAAAAAAAAAAAGAAAAAAAAAAACAACAACACATGAAGTAAATTTTCTTTTATTTCTATATCGTTGATGGGGAAATAAGGATACAGATAGAAGTTATTTGTTTTCCAAACTCCAATTGAAAGGGTGCATTTTAAAATAAATAAATAAATAGAGAAGTGGAGATATCATCATAGTATCGTGAGAGTTGGAAGGGACCTTAGAGATCATCGAGTCCAACTCCCAGGTTTTGAGCCCCCTGTGTAGTGAAGCGGCACTTCTACCCCTGTGCTACAGGGGGGATTCGAACCCAGGCCCTCCGGTGCCGCAAGCAGCAGCTTATACCACTGCGCCACTGGAGGCACACAGTAAGTAAGTAAGTAAGATATACTTATTGATATAATATAGATATAATGTACTGATTTAACAGACACTTGAGACTGTACAGGAGAGTTCAAGAGGTTCTTGGGCTGCCCGCTGTTTATGGTGTAAGGCGATTGATTCATAGCCATAGACTGCTTTTTAGGCGCATGCTCAATTGACCCTCAGTTGTTGAGCAATGTTTTTTCTATCAATTATATAAGAACCCCTAGTCTGAGGCAAAGTTGTGGTCATGATCAGTAATGATGCTCACTGTATTCCTGTATAAAGCCCTGTTGCAAATCAGACCAAAGGAGGAGGCTGATGGAAGAAGGGGTAGGGGAATGTTCACCATCACAAGAGAAAGGTCCAAGTTAAAGCACCATCTGACACCTTTTCTTATCTTTTAGGGGGGGGTTCATAATAGTAATTTAAATAATTTAGTGGGAGCTATTGGTAATAGGTGAACAGTTGGACTGGATGATCTTTTAGGTCTTTTTCCAACCTTGGTGATTCTATGATTCTATGATAATGTTACTCAGGTAAATGTTCTCATCTACTTGTCCATACTTCATCTCTAGTAACTGAAAAGTAACTCTGGAGGATATGTTTTTCCTAAAAATTTTGCTGTGAGACTTTGATAATAGCAGAAGCTGATAACAACCTAGAATTCCACAGGAAGTTTTGGTCCTGCCCTTGTTATACTCCACCTGTTTTTCTCCTGGGTCTTGTATGTAACACTCACCGACTTGTGAAATGAATTGAACAATTTGGTGACCTGACCACCCACACATACTTCTCTAGCCCCACATTTTCTTTTGCCCAAGAATACGAACAATATTAAGGAAGAAGAAACCATGACAAAGTGCAGAAGGAGAGTTGGAAAAAAAAAAATCAGAGACAGCATCATCTTAAATAAACTAACAAAATCATAGAATTATAGAATGATTTGGATTGGAAGGGACATTAAATATTACTTAGTTCCACCTCCCAGACCATGGGCTGGGACACCTTCCACAAGGTCATGCTGGAGAAAGCCCCATCTAATCCAACTTTCAATACTTACAGTAATGGGGTATCTGCAGTTCTCCAGGCAACCTGTTCCAGTGCCTCCCTACCTTGACAGTGTAGAACATCTGATCTAAATCTACTATCTACTAAATCTATTATCACTTAAAGGTGTTACCTCTTCTTCTATCACTACATTTCCTGATAAAGATTCCTTCTCCAGTTCCGGAGATAGGTGTAGTGATAGGTCCATTTTAGGAACTGGAAGGTCATTATAAGACTTCTCTCTGAAGCCTTCTCTTCAGGTTGAACAACCCCTACTCTCAACCCATTTTCATAGGAGGGATACTCCAACCCTCTGCTCATCCTTGTGGTCTTCCTCTAGATTCATGCCAGCAGGTCCATATTCTTATGCTGGAGATCTGAGACCTGAATTCAGTTCTCCATGTAAGGTCTTATGAGAGAGGAGCAGAGGGGCAAAATTACCTACCTCAACCTCCTCGTCACATTTCTTTTGATGTAGCCTAGG
The DNA here is from genome assembly GCF_039878825.1 of Excalfactoria chinensis. Classification (NCBI taxonomy): domain Eukaryota; kingdom Metazoa; phylum Chordata; class Aves; order Galliformes; family Phasianidae; genus Excalfactoria; species Excalfactoria chinensis. The sequence goes on along the minus strand of NC_092825.1, from coordinate 153,793,030 downwards.
ATAAAGTTGACTTTCTGGGCTGCAAGCTCACAGTGCAAGCTCAAGTTAAGCTTTTCATAGTATCATATCATAGTATCATAGTATCGTGCGAGTTGGAAGGGACCTTAGAGATCATCGAGTCCAACTCCCGGGATTTGAGCCCTTCTGTGTAGCAGAGCAGCATTTCTGCCACTTGTGCCACAGGGGGGATTCGAACCCCAGGCCTCTGGTGTTGCAAGCAGCAATTCTACCACTGCGCCACCGGAGGCACACAACCTTCATCAACCAGTATCGCCCAAATCCTTTTCCTCATGGCTGCTCTCAGTCCATTCTCTGTTCTAGCCATTTCCCCATTCATTAAAGAACTATAAAGAACTATGCCATCAAGTTCAACTCAGTTTGACAGTCTCCTTCTTCAAAAAATGTAGGCAGTCTTACTCCTATCTCTAATTACAGAATAATTTCTTAGTGCTTTAGGAAAGAGACTTATCTTAAAGCTAATCCAGTTGAATGGTGGTCAGTTTTCAAGCTGTTCAGCCTAATTGGCTACCTGAATCCTTTTGCTGACACAAGAATGAGGAACACAAACAGAAGATTGGAAGAACTGAGTAGTAGTAGTTTTTTCTTACATTTCACCTCATGATGACAAAAGTTTGCCTGAACATCTCTGCAGCACTGAAATTAATTATGATTTAAAAAGGATTCTCCATTAACTTTATCCTTTAGTAAGAAACTATACAACAGACTTAGATTAGATGCATACCTGTTAAATGTACAAAGTGTAGTGAGAAGAATTTTGTTTTTTAGCCATTAACACGGAATTCACTGACTCAGGCTTCAATATCTTAGCTTGTAGATATTAAACTTGTTGCTGCGTGAATGGACAAGGAGACAGCTCCCAAAGCGGCTACAGCTAGGCGGACAGAATAACGGACTATCACTAATATAGTGATATCCATCTTCCAACTTTATTACGCAGAACAAAAGAAGAACAAACAAAAATAAAAATCCCAACCATCCCACAAAGTGAACATTCTGATAGTGTTAAACTAACAAAGCTGAGCCTAGATTGGCTCCCGTTGGTATCGTGTCCAGTTCAGATTGGTTGTTGCCAGCCTTTCTCATTAACTCCCGTCAGGGTCAGCTCAAGTAGCCTCTTGGTACACTGGGTTTCTCACCTCCAGCTTCTGCAGATTATGGCCCCACTCCATCAGAAACATCTCCACGTAAACTAGTTTTTAGTATTAGTAATTTGAGATCATAGAACCATAGAATTACCCAGGTTGGAAAAGACCTTGAAGATCATCAAGTCCAACTGCAGATCCAAAGGGGATTTTTCACATTCTTAAGCTATGGACAAAAATTCTGACAGGACTGCATCTTCTGAGATGGACCTGCCACTCTTTTTCTTATGAAGAGTGAGAAAATGGTATTTATATTTTTTCGCATGTGTGTGATTGTTTTGCTATTTGAAAAGAGTTTATAATCTTTAAGTTTCTTAGAGGGTGAATTACTGATGTTGTAACATTCCCAGTGGAATTCGTCAGTTCCTCTGTGTAAAGAAAGTGATGCAACTGCAATGAACAGATTGAAACATGAGGGTTTAATCAATTACATGAATTCACTCAGATGACCTTGTATTTTCTTCTCTGTCTGTTGGGAGTGTATGGAATCTGCAGTCTGACATGAATCAGAATCTTTTCTCTTTTTTCACCACTTTTTACTGTGCTACATCTTGCTTATTTTACAACATAATATTTCAGATGCAAAGTTTTTCTGAACAAAAATATAAACACTTATGGATGATGAGAATTCAGTGATATCAGAAAATGATACAGATTCAATATTTATGAAAAATTTAATATTGTGGTGTAGTATATTATACATATTTTTCAGAAGAAATCTATATGAAAACTATTCTTCATTTGAGAGAGCTAAGTGTACTTCAGATTGGAATTTAAAGAGAACAGAATCATAGAATCATAGAATATCCCAAGTTGGAAGGGATCCACAAGGATCACTGAGTCCAACTTCTGTCTCCTCACAGAATCACCCCAAAAATCAGACCACATGTCTTAAAGCAATTCCTAAATGCTTCTTGAACTCTAGCAGGTAGGTGCCATGACCTGGGTGGCCTGTTCAAATCCCACCACCTACTACTGAAGAACCTTTTCCTAAACCCATCCTGACTCTCCCTGGACGCAGCTCCATGTCATTCCCTCTGGTTCTGTTACTGTCACCACAGAGAAAAGTTTGGTGCCTGTCTCTCCATTCCGCTTGTCATGGTCTTATGATTTTTGGTTACTGGTATTCCACATCATGACATCATGTAGTGCACTGGGAGTTAAAGTGTTAATGCTCCAGTTCTGGGTACCTGCCCGGAGGAGAAGAACTACAGTCTCCAGGGGGCTTCGCAGTCAGAGAGAAGATATAACTCCTGGCAAGATCACCTGATGGGGCTTTTTGTCTTGATGCTCTTCTCTTTCTCTTTCCTCAATTCTGCCCATCCCAACTATGTGCATTGCTTCAGTATCAGTGTAAGGCCTTCAGCTTTTTGGACAGTTTCACTCTCATTATATTTGATTTATTAGCTTCAGTTCTAATTATATTGAATTATAGCGTGTTATCTTGCATTCTGGTACCATATTTAGTAAATCATTTGTTTCTCCTCAGATTGTTGCCACTGTTTTCAATTATCTTGGTGTCCCGTTTCCCTTTTCAGGAGGAGCGGATTTTGCAAAACCCCTCCACCCCACTTGTCACAGAACTGGGCCAGACCAGCCTGTTAACTGTTGACACCCCTCAAGAAGAAGCTGTAGGCCCTAATGAGGCCTTCCCTCTCCATAATAAACAAAGAGACAGCATTTGTCCAGCCCTCTAATTTGTCATGATCTCTCTACAAGGCTTCTCTACCCCCAAGGGAGTCAACAGCTCAACAGCAATTTAGTATCACCTGCAAACATACTATGCACTTGAGTAATGTATCCAAATCACTTGTATACACTTTAAAGAGAGCAGGCCCTAAAGTTGAGTCCTTAGACTAGTCCTAAAGCTGTATATTTTATTTGAAAGTATTCTTGATTTACATGAGAGACAGCTAAGCATTCATTCATTTCCCACAGAAGGAGAAAATCAAAAGGGAAAAAGTGAAAGAAAAAAAAAAATAAAATAATGTTGGTCAAGATAAAGATAATTTACTAACTGAAAAAGAAAAAAATATACCAGAGACGTTTAAGCAAATACTTACTGATTCCCTGTTTCTCACTGAGCAGTGGCTACTTTGCAAGCAGTTCTTCCTCAGTTTTACTGTTCAGTATATGGTATGGAAAACAACTTTGGTCAGATGGAGTCAGTTGTCCTGGCTGTGCCCACTTCCACATTTTTGCCCACCCCACTGCAGGTGCAGAGTGAGATACAGAGAAGCCCTTGATCCTTTGCAACAAATGTTCAGGCACAGCTAACACTGGTGTTATCAACATTGCTCTGACTACTAGGGTAAAAGTTGGTGTCATACAGGCTGCTATGAAGAAAATGAACCTCTATTATCTGTGTGCTTATGGATATGCTCCATAATGTAACCAGGCATAGAACTGAGACTGACTGGCTTGTAATTTTCCAGGTCTTGCTTTCTTACCTTTTTAAAAATGAAGATGGTTCCTCTTCTCCAGTAAATGGGAGCTTCACAAGACTGCTAATATAATGGATAGCAGCCTAGCAATTTAGTGGCTTATCACATTCCCTCAGGAACTTCTTATGTGCGTTACCAAATACATTGAACTTCAGGTTCTTTGAGTAGTATCAGATCTGATCTTCTACAGTGGGCAGTTTTGTATTCTCATAGTCCCTGCCTTTGCCTTCTTCAGCTTGGCTAGAGCACTTACTGAAGACTAAGATAAAAGAAGTCATTGATTACCTCAGTCTTCTCTGTATCCCAGATTTCCTTCTGCAGAGGGACAAGGAAGAGCCTGGAGGATGTGATTTTTATCTACTAGCCTGATTTCTTAAGCCTGTCTTTCTTCCAGGCCTTTATCCCTCAATATTCTATCAAGAAAATCATGGAAGAGACCAAGTTCTCCTCTCCTAAAGTCCAGTGTACTGAGCTTACTGCACATCCTCCTGGCTGCCACGGGATCTTGAATTCCACCTTTTCATGGTCACTGCTGCTAAGGTTGCCCTTGAGCTTCACGTTCATTACTAGTCCCTTCTTGCTGGTGAGAATGAGGCCCAGCATACTATATCTCCCCACTGGCTTCTCTAACATTCGTAGAAAGGAATTCTTATCAATTCAGAATTACTTATGTTCTGCTGTGTTGTGCTTCCAATAGACACGGAGGTATTGGAAGTCCCACGTGAGGACCAGGGCCTGTGAAAATGAGGTTGCTCCCATCTGCCTATGGAGACACTTATTGGCTTGATTTTCCTGGTTAACTGGCATGTAGCACACTTCCCATCATATTATCCCTTGTTTCTGTCCTCTCTTTAATCATAAGCCATAAACTGTCAGTTGGTTTCCCATCCTTTCCCAGGAAGAGCACTCCAGCTGGTCACTGACATAGAAGGTGACATCCTCCCCCCATCTCTTCTACCTGTCCTTCCCAAAGAGCCTCATATTTCCATAGAAGCCACCTCATGTGTCTCTGTGATGCCAGTAAGATCACAGTTCTGCAGGAGTGCACATCTGTATCTTTCCTTGTTTGGTTTTTTTTTTTTTTTTTTTTTTTTTTTTTTTTTTTTTTTTGTTTTTTGTTTTGTTTTTGTTTGTTCTGTTGTTTTTGTTTGTTTGTTTGTTTGTTTGTTTTGTTTTTAACTCATGCTATGTGTGTTTGCATAGAGGTATTTAAACTGGAAAAATTATGTCCTCACAGAATGAAACTATGATTAGCATCAGCAAAAAAATTAATTTGTTAAATCTTAGATATCTGGTATCAGTCTCAGCAAATACCTTACTTTTATAAGTTCATATTTCTATCTAATGTGCATATAGGAAGCCTGTGGTGAGAAAAGATATCCATAAATTATTTCTTTATGTTAGCTGAATTCCATTTTAGATACATGCAAGGCTTCAATAGCAACAAAAGGACAAGTTAGAAAGGAGAAAAGTTTACTGTTGCCTGCAGATCCAGTTTAAATTGAAAAAGCTTCTTCCTGTGTGTTTCAGCCCCTGGCTCAGCCACTAGCACTCCAGCCAGTCACTGAAAAGATGATCGTTTAGTGTTGTCAGCACAAATAACTTCAGTTTCATAGGAATGGGGGATGACCTCTCCTAAGCATTTAGCTACTTTGATATGCTTTCAGTGGCCCTGGTTACCAATGAAGTGATTAAAAGAAAGAAAATAACAACAAAAAAAAATCCACTTCTGGAAGCACGGGTTTTGAAACTAAGGCCATGACATCTAGATTGTAATGTTATGACTATTGCTTCTGATTCCTGCAGTCAGCTTGTTCTGCTAATCTTATAAAATACATACACTGGTGTTTTGTTGTTTGTTTTTTTTTTTGTTGTTGTTGTTGTTGTTGTTTTTTGCTTTTTGCTTTTTTTGTTTTGTTTTTTGTCTGTTTTTTAATAACTGAAGTAAGTTACTCATTGCATTTGGTCTTCAACACTCAGCAGAAAAACAAATGGTAGTACTTATTAACAGTAAGTTAATGATTTACTCCTTTTAGCAAAGAGTTATATTTACAAAGGAAAATCCTAAAACTGGATAGGAAGTGTCAAGATGACCTGTGCTGGTAAGTAGAATGAAAAGATTGCACAGTTGAGGTCAAGTGAGTGTTGGTAACTACTCTGTGTCATCATTAAAGTATAAATAATTCAGAAAAGTAAACTAAAAGAAGTAAACTAGCCTTATTACATTTTAGATATTAGACAGCCCACTGGCCCTTCTTACAAGCAGGTCAATCTGTATTTGCAGTGCTAGTATATAAAATTTATTAGATTGACAGATTTCTTAAGGACTCCTTTGTGTCATAACAATGAGAAGCCATAACAGTTTCTGAGAGGGACCAAGTCATCTTTCTGTCTGGTCTTTTGTTTTGGACTTACTCTGTACCAAATATAAGCCTGATAAGAAAATGTCTGCTCAGAACTGAATTAAAGATTTATTTCTTTACATTTTTTTTAATTATTTTTAATGTTTTTTTGTTTTGTTTTGTTTTTGTTTTGTTTTGTTTTGTTTTGTTTCTTGTTTTTTTTATTATTATTTGTTTGTTTGTTTCCTGGTAAGATTTCAGTATCAGGCAGGGATTAAAGAATAATAGAATACAGAGGAAAAAAAAAACAGGCAGTGGTAGAAGAGGAGAGAAAGAGATGAAAAGATAATTTTGACAAATATTTCCAATTCATTTTAAGGAGTGAGAAATATGTTATTCTTTATGCACAAGTAATTTCATGTGTATAATGTGTTTCACTGGTGGGTGTCACTTACAGTTACAATAGTTACATGAAAATATGTAATTTTTTTCTCTCTCTCTTTTTTTTTTTTTTTTTTTTTTTTTCTTTTTGGTAGAAGTTTATAGTGCTTTCACATCAAAGTGATTAGATTCCCTTTGTATTTCTCTTTTATTTTTAGCCAAGCATGAAACTGGATTGAACTATCTAGCTTCTATTAGATTTTTTGAAGTGTATTTTGATTTGTAAATTTAGTTTCAAATTACATTGATTTCACAAAATGATTGTTAGTTTAATTTGAATTTCCTTTATTTGTATTTGTTGTACAGTTACTTGGGATTTGAATCAGTTAAAAATATGTACTTCCATCTTGCAATTGGGATAATTTCAGAGACATATTTCTGTAAAGCCAGTACCTCAAGTAGGAACAGATTTTTATACATTCACTCATTTTGCACACCACTTTATTTTACAAGGAGTCCAGTAAAAGGGAACAGACTTTTCCTTTGGTGCTGAATAATAAATTACTCTGTCAGTTTTATATGCCTGGCTCACAGAATTAGATAATTCAGTGTTTCATGGAAACCTGCTTGAGTGAAAATTAAATACGTCATTTTTTCTGTCCTGCTTTTCATTGATCTGGAAAACATGTAGTTGCCACCTCTCAGTATCTCTTCTGCATGTATTTGGAAATTGGTATTATAGTCTAAAGAAGCCTTCACTTTTCTAGATGAAAACAATACCAGTTTCTTTAATCTTTCCTTATAGATGCAAGTTTAAAAGCAGATGAGATCTCAAAATCTAGGTATTCTGTAAGTTTGCTCACCTTCTCTAACCGCTCAATGTTTTTCTTAAAAGAATTATAAATGAAAACAAAATTAGACTATTAATAGCTTTACATTCTGCATACCATTCCAATGCAATTCAGAGCACCTATGTTTTTCTTTATAATAGTATAAGGAAAACGTTTCTGAGGGCAATGACTATTCTTCAAAATAGAGGCTTTGTGGTGATTTTAAATAATTCCCTGTTTTCAATTTAAGGATTTGTTATTGCAAAGGAAGAGGAGATATTTGATTGCTTTGTTTACAGTCATTTTCTTAATATACTTCAAAATGAGATTTACTTTTTTAAAGAATCTCATGTTTTTATTCAGGCTGTAGATTCCCACATTTGATTTCTCCTTAAACATAGCATTTTTCTTACTTTTACATTAAATTTCCTCTAATCACTTTCAGCCCATTTCTCCAATTGATCATGGTCATTCTAAATTCTAATCCTATTAATTTATTTCATAATCCCATCAAGGTTGGTTACAGCCACATATTTAAGTGATTTGGTTCTTTTCTTTCTTTTTTTCTTTTTTTTTCTTTTTTTCTTTTTTCCCTTTGTTCTTATCATTCAAGACATTAAAGTAAGTAATATATAATATTTCTTTTTCCAAGACAAGTTCACTGGATATGCAGTGCGATGCAGTGTTAGATGCACATATCCCTACTAGCTTTAAATAAAGGATGTTGAAAATTACAACGGTATGTCTGGAAAGCAAGTAATCAGTGCTGGAGAGACTGAGAGTACCTTTAAATAGTACTGCATTCGTTTAGCTATCTGCAACAAAGAAATCACTACATTCTGGAGTGGTAAAATATTGATTTTTATTTTATTTTATTTGCAGTTTGAAAGGAGGGTTTCTGTAAAGGCATGGAGAAGGAGAGTGTCCTTCAGGGTATATGGACAAGATATTTTCTCCAACACAACAAGGTACAAAGAGGAAGAGAGGCATTGATAGGAAGCCTGGTCAGTCATCCTAATTTATGAGAATGTAAAAAAGTTTATTTCAGCAGAATTGTCTGATTGAGAACATCTACAACTGGAGACAGTCACAGAAACAAACTTCCCAGTCACACTAGCTGGTATCATAACATAAGCAGTACTTCCACAAAGTATGAATTATGTTTACAGTATGAACTAAGGAGCCATAGATGGGGACGGTGCTGGAAAATTCAGACTGGTAGGGTTGTGCAGGGGGAAGTAGGAGCACTTTGAGCTACGATCATAGGTAGATTGAAAAGGGTATTAGAGCATTAATTGAATGTAAAATCATAGAATTATAGAATGATTTACACTGGAATATCCCTCTGCCACAGTCAAAGTTTCGAACCACTAGATCAGGTTGCCCAGGGCCCTGTCCAATCTGGACTTGAACACATACAAAGCTGGGGCATCTACAGATTCTCTGGGCAGCACGTTCCAGTACTTCACCACCCTCTGTGTAAAAAAATTCTTATTAATATTTAGCATAATTTTACCCTCTTTCAGTTTAAATTCACTTCCCTTTGTCCTGTCACTATAACACTTAAAAAGTCAGTCTTCTCCTGCTTATAAGCTCTCTTCAAGCACAGGAAGGTAACAATTTGGTCTTTCCAGAGCCCAGCCCAGCTTCCCCAACCTTTCTTTCTAAGAGAGGTATACCAGCCCTTTGATCATCTTTGGAGCCCTTATCTGGACATGCTCCAACATCTTCACATCTTTTTAGTGCTGGAGGCCCCAGGCCCGGATGCAGGACTCCAGATGAGGCCTTGTAGAGAAAGAGGAGAGAGAGACAGTCCCCTCCCTCTCCCTATTGGCAACCTATTGGAAGCTGGAGGAGGTAGCCATTCATGTCCCTTAACAGTTTTCACAATTCTTAAAAAATATTTTAGAATTCTATTTTTTTCCACTGGCTGTGTATCCACTTGACAATCACTTCACTTAGAACACTCTTCTCTAGTGTGCTTATAACTTTATGTCAACAGTTTTTATTAAATAAGGAGTCCTGTTGTGTTTTATAAGCTCTACACCATATTTTTAACCTCTTGCAATTCTACATGGTTTGTTGTTAATCAGTCTGTAGTTGCTGATTCTTAGAATTTCACATGGTCTTCTACTTACTTAGACTACTGTAATAAATAGCTAGCAGTATCATTCTGCGTGCTGATGTTATATTCATTAGCACAGATTTCCACAGGCTCTTTTTTTTCCCCATCTGCTAAAAGCTGGTTTAGCTGAGGAGTATTTTTCACTAGTTCTCTAATACCTAAACCAAATATCCTTGGTTTTCAAAGCCTATAAGTAGCAGTTCAGAGATAACTATGAGAAGTTCTATAATTGCTCTAATATAAATTTTGTCAGGCCCTGAGGTATTAAATTTCACTAGCTTTAGCTAAATGCTCTGTAAACTGTTCTCTCTCCCATGCTTCCTATGTTTTCAAATGCAACTTATTAATTTTAGTTGTTGAGCTTCTGGCCACCTTTTTTTTTTTTTTTTTAACTTTTTTTTTTTTTTAAAAAAAGGGGGCAATTCAGCCTCATGTTTTACTTTTATAACATCTATAATTCATTCACAGTTAGTTTTAGGACAGGAGAAATTATGTGCTTCATAACATCTTGTGAGGCACTAGCTCAGTGCTAATCAAGACAGGGAAGGACAGGACTATTTTCATATTTCAGTATTAAAATTGTTTGAATTCAGTGGGAATATTTAAAATGACTTCAGCAGAGTTTGTATAAAGCATTTAAGATGAGATAAGAGACTCATTCTTTGAGCATAAGATGTTTGTCAAAATTGCAGTTTCCAGCTTACTTCCAAATTTCCATCAATTACACCTGCTTTCATTAATTACTTGTACTCTTTCTGTAATTCAGTTTACTCCTGGCTAAGTTTCCTATTGCCTTTCTGTAATGCACATATCCTTTTACAACATGGTGCAGAAAACTGCAAGTAACAGCAGAAATAGTAACCAAACTTGTATTTTCAAGGCCGTGCCAGAGCATTGGGTTGCTGTTGAATGAAGAACACAGAACAAAGAAAATTGTTGCATGGTAAGTGCTCTAGGCAGCTGCTGCTTCAGTTTTTGCAGTATCACCTCAGCATCCCACCACCAGCAGTCTCACAAATAGCAGCAACAGCAACCTGATTCTGTGTTTGGTCATAGGGGGGCTTGATGGGGGCTAGGTACAGATATTCAGATAAATGGTCTGACTATTTGTGTCCCTTATTCTTGATAATCTCTTGTGTAGATGGAAGCATCCTGAGAGCAAGGGTGAGACCAGGTAAGCCATCAGTTAGTCCAGACTGATCCAATCTGTTATAGCTTTCTGACAGCTGATGAGGTGTTAGAATTGTTTGGTGAAAAAGAAATGCTTAGCTTAGACAACATGCATAAATCAAATGAATATGTGAAGAAGCAGTCCAAAGTACTGTCTAAGGAAACATAAATATTGGCAAACCACATAATGCTATAGAGAATTTGCATACACTAGATTTTAATCTGTGCTGTTAATTGAAGAATTATCTGATAAGCTTTTCTAGTAATTCCTGTACACATGATTAGTGAAAAAGATAATTTCTAACAGGTATTTTAGATATGACCACAATATTATGGAGGGTCAGGGAATACAATAGCAAAGATACTGATTATTTTGAATTTACTGATGTTAGTATCAGGAATGTTTATTAACACTGTTTCTTCCACCACTATATTTATGGCCCTATAGCTCCCATGATGGAGAGGCAGAGTTTCCTCCAACATCACATTTAAAAACCAAATTCAACTTACTGTACTTACTTTAGTTTTCTCTAATATTTTTTTTTGTGTTTTCCAGAAATACGTACTTTTTGTTTTTCAGTAATCCCAGTAGTCAAGCTGTCTTGTTAAAACTGACCTCATTTCAATCTGGAACAAGAAGGACGCCCAACATATCTGCAATTGCAATGTAAATGATTGATAGCAACCCTCTCATTCTAATTACCCAAATGCCTCTTTTACTATTCTTAATATATAATAATAATTTTAAAAGAATCCTGCTCTTCCATGATTATTCGATGACTTATCTAGAATTCTAAAGAATAAGATAATAGGAAAGGGTATTATCTGGGCAACATGATCTAGTAACTGGAAGTTCAGTGGCCTTGCCAGGCAGGGGGGTTGGAACTTCATGATCCTTGAGGTCCCTTCCAACCCAGGTCATTCTGTGGTTCTGTGGTTCTGTGATTCTGTGATTATTGGTGTATATGAGCTTGGGTGATATGAAATTTATGGTAAACATTAGTACCAGGATTTTGGAACAACATGGGTGGAAACACAACACACACATGAGCAAAAACCTCTCAGCACGTCTAAGAAGATTTTTATTATTTTTTCCCAGAGTCTTACCAAGTTTTGTTTCTCTTTACCTTCAAGTTAGAGATAATTTTATCTTAACCCTTTGGCTGCTATTTCTACTGTAGGTTTACATCTGACCAAAAGATGGGAATTTTCTTTTTATTTGCAATATACATACTGTTTACCAAGGTGCTAGTAATGCAAATACAGGATACAGAAGTATAGATTGTGTTGTTGTTCTCAAACAAGTTAGTTTGGAAAATAGTGAAGCAAAGGAAACATTCTGTATATGAAGTGAGTAATTGCCATTCCGTGTAATCACAGTCTTTTTATATGGTAATAGTCTTCTTAAAAAGCAAAATAAAAGAATTATCTTTATATCATTGCTAAAAAACTAAGTTTGAGATACCCTTTATTAAAGGCAATATATGCATTGCTTACACCGAGTGAAATACCATTTCTGGCAATTTTATTTTTGCATGGCCTTACAAGCAGCAATGTAGGCATAGAAACCAATGGAAGAGAGACAGTAGCATTGGAAATGTATTATATGTGAAGATAAAATGAGTCTTTATATAAAAATCAAAGACATTCCTCATGCCTGAAGGAAATGCAGAAGAAGAAATCCAAACTCTCATTTGGGTCTGATTTATACAATGTCATCTTGCAAAAGCTACCCATGCAAGGGAGAACATTTATATATTTCTTTAGCTTTTGATAGTATGGTGCATAATCTAAGAAGCTGGAGTTTATTTTCTGACCATGCAGCAGAATGATGAATAAGAAAATAACAGAATGTGCTGCAGTATACTTCAGGTCTTCCAGGAAAAATGAACAGCTGGGAGGTAAGTATTGGCTGAGATCAGCTTCCAAAATGTTCAGTTTTGCTAGATCTGTGAGGTAAGGGTTTATTGTGTGCCTCAGGAAGTGCTGATAGAATTCCTGAAAGGTGGGCATCATGTGGAGTAGTAAACTGGTCTGAAACTCCATCTATACATCTCTAACAAGAGAGCTGGGAGAAAAAGAAAAGCAAAGGTAAGGAATCCTAAAGTAGCAAATAATAATAAAAAAATAAGTTAACACAGAATCATCCAATAAATGTCAGACTGTGTCAAGCAGAAGTCAGATATAAAATATGTAGAAATATTTGTGTTATGTGTTTCAGCCATGCAGAGATTGCTTCATGCTGTAAGAATCAATTCAGAGTGTTTCAGTATAGGGTTTTGGTTTAGCTCATATCTGGGTGAACTTCAGAGACTTTCCTTTGATACTAAATTTCAATATTCAATGTAATTTGAAGAACAACTCCACTGAAAAGAACTAATTTACGTCACTATAATATATCTATCAGTGGAAATAAAAACAGATTTCTGCACTGACACTGGGTTTTGGGTTCCGAGTCACAAAGAGCAGTAGAATGCAAGGGATTAATGCCAGCTTTTTGCTGAAATTTATGTGTACGTGGTAGCTTATTTAATATAGTTTCAGTGAGTTATATACAGAGGAAAAAAACGTTGTTCTGAAAATTGAAATTGCATTTAAAACCCTAATTCTTCAATAAAACGTCTGCAGATATATTTGTGTACACATATCCCTAATGACTACTGGATGATTCTTATGTTTTCTGTTTGTTTTTTAAATATGTATGTGGACCTCATTTCATAATATAGGTGACTGTATGCAAAATAACACATATTTTTAAATCATTCTCCTTTCTATCCTGAGGGTGGTGAAAGGCAGCAACGATAAGAAGGTTGTTGATACTACTGACTTAGCATACAGTCTGATAGCTTTTACTTCTTGTAGAAAAAAGTATCTGCATGTATTCCCAGCGGAAAGCTGGCTGCGTATGGAGGCTCAACTTTCCTCTTGCTTTCTCACCTGGGAATGTGATACACTGGTGAGAAAACTCAAGGAAGATGACAGTTCCTGTGTTTCCATTGTGTAGTTAAAAAGGGATCTTTTACCATTACTTCATATTGAGAACTCTACATAATCCCTGAATTAATAACAGATAAAGAATTAAAGCAATGTACTGGCATGGAATTTGCATAAATTGCTCTAAAAGTTATGTCTCCTATTTATTTCCATGGAATCTGCAGCAAATACATAGAGCACAATAACACCGTTTGATAGAGCAAATTCTCAGTGCAAAATGCTAATTGTCAACATAGTCACCACCATTAGCATGTGTTTTTGTGAGCAATGAATGAGAGCCTGCATGCTGTGTTGTAGGAATCTTTACAGCTTTCCAGAATGTGGCTTGTCTTTCATATTGCGGTCTCCACTGGTGAAACACACTACCCAGTGTCTTGCTGTGCTTACATTAACTGTTTGATCTCCATATGTTCAGGAAGTGTTGGTGTTACTGGTGGAACTTTTTTACGTGGAGTAATTCAGTAATGCACGTTTCCTTTGTATGTACTTTGATGACACGCTGCCCCTCATCTGTCACGTGTCAATATTCCAAAAAATGGAATATTGGAAGGAAGGTTCAGCCTCTACTGCTATACCCACCACCATTGCCACCTCTACTGCTATACGCCCCTAACATTGTGGGACATAACAAATTAGGAGACATGACTTTTGGAGCAACCCTCATATATCAAGGCAACCATTTCTTAAAAGTTGAGTGTTAAACAGCATTGCCAAATGTTCATGGCGTAAAAAAAAAAAAAAAAAAAAAAAAATAGTGACAGCTTATATGGATATTTATTGAGAGGAAAAGAAAATGGGGGAGGAAAATAAAAGGAGTACATGAGATAAAAAAGGAAAGAAGAGAAAAGAAGAGGGAGGAGAAGAAGAAAAAAGAAGAAGAAAAAAGGAGAAGATGAAAGGAAAGTTGTGGGATGATCGAATACCGTAATACGGTGAATGTAACTTATATTTTGACAGGTACTGGAATCTATTGCTATAACCGAAGAAAATAAGCCCATTATTCCAGAAGCTCAGTGTGATCTCCCTTCAAGATGGTATTCAAGCAAGGAGACTAAACAAGAGCAAATTTGAAGTAAAGCTTCTGGCTTCTGAGCTGTATATACTATAGCACTGTTCCTATTATGCTTCTTTATCTTTGAAAGAGTTGTGACTAGAGTGGCATCCTCAGGACTAGGACTGAATAAGTTGCTGGCTGCTGCTCTCCCACTCATTTTTTACTACTATATAACCTCTACATTGTTGACTTAGAAAACACAACTATATCTATATTTGTGGGGAGAAGTAGTATGTTTATTAAAATGCTCATAATTTGTTTTATTTTATTTTGCTTTATTCGGAAATATCTTCTGGTATGCTGCTTGGAGTTGATCCTCCAAGCTCCAAGAAAGATGGCCATATGGGTTGTTGTCATAGTCTAGGAATTTCAGTATCTAAAACTACTCCATGTGACATGTGAGCTGCATGAAAGTCAGGGGTCACTAAAACTAATAGCCTGCTAATACACATGAAAGATTTGTCAACATATTCATCAAAGACTCACTAATGTTTCAGTTACTGTGACCATGTTGTACCTGTCTGTCAGTTTCCAAAATCCCCAAATGTCTGAGGTTTTTGAAGTGTCTGATTATGGTCTACTTGTGTGCTTTTCCAAATCCAAAGAACTATTAAGTACCGATTAATAATTGCTGATTCTTGTTGATGTTTTCTGTGATCCCTCTTTCCATTATTACTCATAATAATAGCACTCTCTTCTGTTATGCTTATGAAGAAGCCAGATTGAATACTAGGCTACAGAATTTCAAATAACATGCATATTACGGAAACATAATATGCACATTTTTACTTCAGTGAAGTAAATATATGGCGCCATATTGCCATACTTATTTTAATTACTATGCATAAGTGTATATGTTTGTAAGTAAATATTTTATTCATCTGCATGTTAGAGGTACTTTTAGTCATTGTCTATATTGTTCCTCCAATTCCACTTCAGCTTTGTATCGCATACATTGACTAACAGATCTCTGAATTTCTGCTGATCAAAAGAGATGAGGGAAAAAATAATAATAATAATAATAACAAAATTTACTCATGGCAGATTTAGTTCTGATGAGGTAACAGTGTGCTTCTACTTTATTCTGATCAGGATTTCTGAGAGTCAGTAAGGGTTGAAAGGGCTGCCCCAGGGGTAGGATATGTCACTGTTTTTCTTTTGGCCTGTGTAATGTTCTCACATAGGGGAATATTAACATGATAGATCCTTTGTACAGCATTTCTCTTTGTCAGCATCTTGCTTTGAGACTTCAGTCATGCTCAAAAAATGACACCTGGCATATTACTGGTGTGGCTTGGGGATTGCATGGATTCATCTTCTGTTTGTCATTCAGTAAGAGCTTCACACTGAGTCCTCCACATGCCTACAGATAACACTGAGGTGTAGATTTTCTTTTTTTGACATTGTAAGTCTGTTGTTTGTAAATTTGATATATAATACTCAGTAGCCCATGTTTTCCTACTTTGATTTCTAGAATTGAACAATTATTTTAATTTCATATGTCCACTGTGCTGAAACATGGGATGTTTTTGAACAGGAACTACTTTCATTTCCTTACAGATTTGTATAATCCAAAGAGTACCAAGGAAGACTCGTGTTAGTTACATTCCTGTAATTATATCACAGAATCACAGAATTGTAGGGGTTGGAAGGGTCCTCTAGAGATCATCAAGTCCAAGCTCCCTACAGCAGGCTGCACAGGTAGATGTCCAGGTGAGTCCTGAATATCTCCAGAGAAGGAGAATCCACAACCTCCCTGGGCAGCCTGTTCCAGTGCTTCATCACTCATACTGTGAAGAATTTTCTTTGTAATTTGGTGTGGAACTTCCTATGCCCAAGTTCATGGTCAGTTCCCTTTGTCCTTTCCCCACAGACTACTGAAAAGAAGTTGGCCATGTCCCTTTGACTCCCACACTTAAGATATCTATAAACATTAATCAGATCACCTCAGGGTCTTCTTTTTCCCATGGCTGAACAGACTCCATTCATTCAGCCTTTCCTTAAAGGGGAGATGTTCCAGACCCTTTATCATCTTTGTGGCCCTCCACTGGACTCGCTCCAGGAGATTCCTGTCAGTTTTGTACCAGGGAGCCCAGAACTGGATACAGTCCTCCAGATGAGGTCTGACCAGGGCAGAGTAGAAGGGGGAGGATCTCCTCCCTTGACCTGTTGGCTATGCTCCTTTTAATGTACCCTAACATCCCATTGGTCTTCTTGACCACCAGGGCACACTGCTGGTTCATCACCTACCTGTTAATTAGATTAAATTAAAATAATTAGAGGAATACTAATAATATGGATTATTTACATATTGCCTATTATTTACATAATAGACTGTTTCTGCGCTGTATGCCATGTGTGATAAGAATTGGTTGAGACTGTCTGGAATCCACATATAAGAAAACATCACTGGGGGTCATCTGGCATGCTGGAGGGAAAGGTGCCAATGCGTTACCCCCAGAAAAGTGGTTGATCCTGACGTGCGGAATCAGACTCAATAACCAGAGTTAGGTTATAAAGAAGGTATGTGTTTATTCAGTGCTGGGCACATGGGGGATTGCTCTTCCTAGCATGTGCACCAATGGACAGAAGTGTTAGCAAGTTATAGAGTAAGCGTATACATATTCATGAAATTTGCAAGAAATCATTAACATATTCATTGTTTTTCTGGGAACTCGTTTACATGCTGTCCCTCCTACTGACGCGTGTGCAGTCTGTAGTGGGGATCTCACTTCAGTGGTCGTTGGGATGAAGTCAGAAGTCTTCCTCAGGTTACTTTGATCCAGTTCCTCTACTCAATCAGTCAAAGCCAATTTCTTTGGCTACCTTTCCCTTATGCATACCCCAACGATATTGTCTTAGCTGTAGACCCAGCTGTATTGTCCCAGCTGTGTTATCCCAACTGTATTATAACTATAGCAATGTCGACGTGTCCCACTAGTCCTTTTCTTCTAACATTCCCCAAAGCCTAGGATACTTAATCTTCATAAAGGCCCCCATTTACCTGATTCTTACTTTCAATCACACATTACTAGCTCAAGGAATAAAGCCTGTGTTTGCAGAGTAGGAAAAGAAGGGACTAATGATATTAAATAGCAAACCTACAAACTTAAACTTAAGGTCTTGTAGCACTAAAGGAATTCAGTCCACCTATCTTAAGGCTTCTGCTTGGCTACATTTAAGAGAAGTATCTAAGTTTAAATTACAGTTAGAGGAGAGATGTATGACTGACTAATGGTGAAACTCATGCACCTTTTGTAAAGCAGGCATGTAAAATTATTTAGGTTATTGAAATCCTAATGGCACTTATGCCAATGTCAATAAAATTATAAGCAGAAGCTATCTTTCCTGTGCAGGAGCACAAGTCAGCAATTTCAAGAAGTAGGCTTTACTGAAATCAGTGGCAAATCTTATGATCTGTTTTCAAACTGAAAAAGCTTAAGTAGTTTCAAATTTCAATTGTTTTCTTAAGAAAATAAATTCCATCAATTTTACAGTACCTTCCCCAGAAATGGACTCTATTAAAAAAAAAAAAAAAAAAAAAAAAAAAATCTACTCCTTGCTTAGCGTGGAACTTCCTTTATGGCATTTTGCTGATTTTTCCTTATATAATTTCTACTTTAAAGACCTGGTAAGGCCTCATCTGGTGTACTGTGTCCAATTCTGGGATCCACAGTACAAAAAAAAAAGACATGGATCTCTTGGAAAGAATCCAGCAGGGGGCCACAAAGATGGTGAAGGGCCTGGAGCATCTCCCCTATGAAGAAAGGCTAAGTGAACTGGGTCTGTTCAGCCCTGAGAAAAGAAGACTGAGAGGGACCTAATCCAGGTCTATAAATATCTGAGGTGTGGGGGGCAAAGTGGCGAGGCCAGACACTTTTCAGCAGTGTGTGGAGACAGGACAAGGGGAAATGTCCAGAAAATGGAGCATAGGAAGTTCTGCATGAATGTGTGCAAGAACTTCTTTGTGGCGAGGGTGACAGAGCACTGGGGGAATTGTGGAGTCTCCTCTGGAGATATTCAATACCTGCCTGGACACCTACCTGTGCGAACTGGTGTAGGGAACCTGCTTTGGCAGGGGGTTTGGACTCAATGATCTCTGGAGGTTCCTTCCAACCCCTACAATTCGGTGATTCTGTGATTCATCTGCTTCCATTTGGTGCAAACAATTTTATTTTCATATGTGTAATTATATAGTTAGTGATGATTGAGATTTTTTTTTGCGATGACTGCTTTCTGCATAATCCAAAGTAACAGGAATGTGGGAGAGAAGGAATAAGGCATGTCTTGGATTCCTTTCTTTTATTCTTGCCAGGATAAGAATACTGGCCATAATGTTAAACAGAATTGTAAACATATTAACAATGATCATAAAAGTGAGAAAATATAAAAATTAATGTAATAAAAAAATGAATGGAACTTAAGGAAATAATAGAGTTTTGTCTTGCCACTTTAGTTATTCATGTTCAGCAAACAGGAAAAATGGCTGAACTGTGGGAGCAAAGGTTATTTTAGTTAATTAAATACACACCTGTTTAATGTGTTCATTAGAGCAATAAGAGTGTTATTTGGCTAATCATTACACTGTTTTTAAACCTGTACTGTATGAACATTTGTGAAAAACAATGGTATAAGACACTGACAGGACAATATAGAGTGTTTAGCACTATAGAGAGAACGTGAGAATCTGTCATAATGAATGTTATTTATCGCTGACATTTCCTTTTTAAACATGAAGAGAATATAGAGCAGATATAGAAACTGTCAGGGATATAGCTCCACGTTACTCTCTGCTCCCCAAAAATATGAACTGCATGTTTGCAAAAGCTGATGCATACATAATATGGTTTAGTGATATGGCTTAGGCAAATAGCCATAAGATATAGTATTTGGCTTACAGGGAATAACAAAAGAAACAACAACAAATAGGAAAAACAGAAATCTAATAGATCTTTTCCTCTTTTGATGTGACCTTCCAAGATTCCTCAGGAATTAGTGCCAACATCTCCATGCAGAGATCTCAATGACAGCTCCTTATCTTACCTTTGTCTTTCTCATTCCATTACACTTCACAGTGTCTAATTATAATAATTATATATATTCCAGCTAACTTAGAGAAAATAAGAATACCTCAGTTTACCTTCTAATATCCATGAATAATTTCTTTTGTTGCCCAGATAATTCCCAGATATTTTCTTCTGTTTTTTCCAGCAATGTCTCATAGGGAATAAGACATGCATCTTGAAGTTGGTTATTTTTTCTGTCTCACAGTAAGGAAGTCATACACAGTAAGACTTAATGAGGACCACTCAAAGTATGTTTTTTTTTTTTTTTTTGGTCTAAGAAGACTATGAGATACATGCTTAATTTCATAAAACCTTGAACAGGTGTCTGAATTGTAAATAACCTGATTCATTCAATAGTCTGCTTGCATGTGTAAGAACTATTAAATATTATTTTACAAAATCAAATAACAACATGCTTGGTATGTGTAAACACATTTTATGTTTACATGTGAAAGTCTAATGTATACGTATTGTAAAATTTCTGCAAATCTGCAAAACCTGCAATAGTTTTACTCAAAACTCTGACAGAAGCATCTATAATTACTCTTATGTTACCATTAGAACTGCAGAGGAAATTGTGAAAGAGGTTCCAAAATTGTTAGGAGTTTAATTGTAATTGTATGTATTTGAATTTTAAATATGCTTATTGGTCTGAATCATGAGTTTTATTAGGGCCAGACTGGAACATTTAATTGCAGTAAATGGAGACTGTCCCTATCATGTTTGCAGAAAAGTCCCTTAACCCAAGCAGGCAGCAGCTGCTTCTACTGCTGCTGGATACAACCTGTTCTGCTCCATCAGTTCTTATGCCTGTAGGAGTCAATCACTGGTTGATGGTGCCCTCCTTTCTCATCCCTTCCCCCTAGAGAACTACTGAAGCAAAGTATTCACTGAAATTGTGAACAATAGTAACAGCTTCAGTTTAGAAAACAGTTTGAACCAGGAAGAATCTGTCTTCCTGTAGAATGAACTTTCAAACCATACAGACAAAATTTATGGATTAAAGAATCAAATACCAAAAAGTACTAGAGTTTCCTTTTTTTTTTTTTTTTTTTGTTTGTTTTTTTTTTTTTTCCTTCTCACCCCTGAAGCATTTGTACTTAATTAAAAAAACAAAAGCAAACAAACAAAAAAAACAACAACAACATCAAAAAAAATCAATGTGATAGAGTGGTACATAGTATCATAATAGTGTGAATCTCATTTAAACGCTGATACGTTTTATTATTATTATTATATTTTATTCTATTTTTTTAATAGGGATATTTTCTGTATAACAAGTGGGCTCTTCAATTGAGGCAATGCCTCACAGGACAAGAACTTATGCAAAGAGAAACAAAGAAAGAAATAAAAAGAAAATAATAGGAAACAGAAATAATAAAAAGAAACTTAAATGTCAGCTATGGATTTTCCTTTCTGTTTGTCTACTAATCTGAATAAGTAGCCTTTTCATTTTCCTCTAGAAATCTAGATTGCTTTCCTTTATTTCCGTCACGGAGTTATCTAGATCAATCTATGTCTGTGATAGGGGGGCAGTAGGCCCATGGGTCCCCTGGCCCCTGACAAATGGGAAAGGGGAAAAGGGAAAGGGGTAGGGAGATGGGAGCTGGGCTCAAGGAAACAGAGAGGCAGCAATGATCTAAGGAGAAAAATTTATTTTACTAATTACAATCTAATTGAAATTGAGGCTAATAAAACAAGTAAAATAAGAGAGAGAGAGAGGTTTCTGATCTGCTCAAGGGTTGATCCCTACAGAGGGACCTGGATAGACTGGATTGATGGTCCAATAGAAACTGTATGAGTGTTGGGTCCTGCAGTTTGGTAACAACAATACCAGGCAGCCCTACAGGTTTGGAGAGGAGTGTCTGGAAAGGTGCCTGATGGAAAGGGACTTTGTGTACTGATGACCAATTGGCTGAATATGAGCCAGCAGTGTGCCCAGGTGGCCAAGAATGCCAATGGCATCCCAGCTTGCATCAGGAATGGTGTGGTAAGCAGAACTAGGGAAGTCATCCTGCCCCTGTACTCAGCACTGGTGAGGCCTCACCTCGAGTACTGTATTCAGTTTTGGGCACCTCAGGACAGAAAGGACACTGAGGTGTTGGAGCAGGCCTAAAGAAGGGCAACCAGACTTGTGAAGGGCTTGGAGAATATGCCCTGTGATGACAGGATGAGGGCTGGATGAGGGCGCTGAGTGCACCCTCAGTAAGTTCGCAGATGACACCAAATTGGCTGGGAGTGTGGATCTGCCTGTGGATTGTGAGGCCCTACAGAGGAATCTGGATAGGCTGGAGAGCTGGGCTGAAAACAATTGGATGAGGTTCAACAAGACCAAATGCCACGTCCTGCACTTTGGCTACAACAACCCCGGTCAGTGCTACAGGCTTGCAGTGCAGTGGCTGGAAGACTGCATGGAGGAAATGGACCAAGGGGTATTGATTGATGCTTGGCTGAACATGAGCCGACAGTGTGCCCAGGTGGCCAAGAAAGCCAATGGCATCCTGGCTTGCATCGGAAACAGTGTTGCCAGCAGGAGCAGAGAGGTGATTGTTCCCCCACTGGTGAGGCCACACCTCGAGTGTCCAGTTTTGGGGCCCTCACTGCAAGAAAGACATTGAGACCCTAGAACGTGTTCAGCAGAGGACAACAAAGCTGGTGAGGGGTCTGGAGCACAGGCCATATGAGGCTGAAGGAGCTGGGAATGTTCAGCCTCGAAAAGAGGTGGCTCAGGGAATACCTCATTGTTCTCTATAATTTCCTGAAGGGAGGTTGTAGTGAGCTGGGGGTCGGCCTCTTGTGCCATTAGTGATAGGACCAGAGGGAATGGTTCCAAGCTACGGCAGGGGAGATTAAAGCTAGACATTAGGAGGTATTACTTCTCAGAAAGGGTGGTCAGGCACTGGAATGGACTGCCCAAGGAGGTGGTGAAGTCACC
The DNA here is from genome assembly GCF_039878825.1 of Excalfactoria chinensis. NCBI lineage: Eukaryota > Metazoa > Chordata > Aves > Galliformes > Phasianidae > Excalfactoria > Excalfactoria chinensis. The sequence continues at coordinate 153,770,526 of NC_092825.1, read as the reverse complement.
GACCCTGGAGGTGTTCAAGGAAAGACTGGATGTTGTGTTGATGGACGCGTGGTTTAATGGAGCTATTGGTAATAGATGAATGATTGGACTGGATGATCTGTTAGGTTTTTTCCAACCTTGGTGATTCTATGATCCTATGATAGGCTGAGGGAACTGGGGCTGTTTAGTCTGAGGAAAAGCTGAGGAGCAACCTTATTGCTCTCTCCCAGTATCTGAAAGGTGCTTACAGTGAGAGCGGGACCGGTCTCTTCTCACTGGTGACAGGTGACAGGATGAGGGGAATGGCCTCAAGTTGTGCCAGGATAAGTTTAGGTTGGATATTAGGAAACACTTCTTTACAGAAAGGGTTGTTAAGCACTGGAATAGGCACCCCAGGGCAGTGGTTGAGTCTGGATGTGTTTCAAAACCGTTTGAATGTGGTGCTCAGGGGAATGATTTAGTGGAGGTTTGTTAGAGTAGTATGGTTAGGTTGTGATTGGACTTGATGATCTTTAAGGTCTTCTCCAACCTTGAGTGATTCTATGATTCTATAATAATATGTGGAACAGGATGGTAGTAAGACAGGAAAGATGGAAGGCAAGAAGGGAGGGATCTAATAAGCGAGGACATAATAGAAGAAAAAATCCTTCATATAAAGTAATTTAAGTAGCTGAAGGTTAGTAGAGCTGTGTAGCTACCTGTAGTACCAAACTGTATTTTTATCTCAGTAAAAGGAAATCATAATTATGATAATGACAGTACTAGTAGTACTAGTAGACATTTCATGAATGGACACAAAGACACTACATATGTAAATTTAAGCTATAGATGCTCTAATGTGAATCTTACCCGAAGTTCTAACCAGTGCAGTAATCACATACATTACTATACTAAAAATAAATAAATAAATAATAAAAAAAATAAAAAAAAAATAGAAAATGGTCAGTGGTGCTAATGTAGAGAGTTAGTGTTTATAACAAGAGCTTGATTAAATTCATGACTAGGAGCTGATTAGTGATTAGTGATCAGATGGAGTCAAGCTAGTCCAAACTCATGTCACTTTATTTTAAGCTCTTTAATGAACTAAGAATTTAGGCCACCTCATTTAGATTCCCCCAGGACAGAAAAATATCTCATCATCCTCAGAAATTTCTTAACTCACTAAGAGCACACTCCAGTATATGTCTCATTTCTGACTGTAAAGAAAAATAAGACTATCTCGATTTCTGGGTTAAAATGTGCTGTGAAGCAGACTTTGCCTTGTCGTGAAAGGGTGCAATATGTCTTGTGCCATGCTGATGACAATCAAGAGCTTTAATTCTTGTAAGAAAATAATTGGAGGCATCCACAATAGAGCCAGAAAGTCAAATAAATGTTTAACTTAGCAGTTTTATCCACAGCTCTCAGTCATTGAATAATTATTCTACATTCAAGCTACACTCTGAGTAACTACAATTCTGACTGAGATAATTTGCTATTGTAGAATAAGTAAGTTTGGCAATACTCACAGGGATAAACAAAAAATAGGAAGAGCATAAACCTGGCAGACAGGAAATAAACTTTAATGAGAAACAAAGAGAACTACCTATCTAAACTAGACTTTTGAATGAAGAACAATTATTATTTCCAATTTTAATTTAAAGTTCTTTGAATATGGACAAAACACTTTTCACTACTTAGTTTTTCTCACTATTGCCTCTAATTGAGTTTGCTCTTTAGGCAGGCTCTTCAGCTTGACAGATTTCAAAGTATACTTTTTAAACTCGTGAACTTTGCTCACAGGATAGCTGCCTTTCCCACCTTTCCCATAGTTATATATTTCATATGATGGTCAACAATATTAAGAAGTATTTGATAGCAATATGCTTGAATACTAATAAATTCAGAAGAAGAAAAAAAAAAAAAAAAAAAAAAAAAAAAAAAAGAACAACTGTACGAAATACCTGAGAAAAGGCGTATATTACTTCGGACTCACATTTGGCTAATCCAAAAAGAAGCAGACTTATAATAGCTTTCTAATAAGTCAGAGCTAACAAAGTTATGAGAAATAAACTCGATTGTCCATGATGTGTGGAATGTTGGTCTGCAGTTAATAAGTCTATTTTCAGAATCAAACGCATCACAGTAATATTAGGCACCTCGTAGAATCATTGAATCATAGAATAACAAGGTTGGAAAGGACCTACAAGATCATCTGGTCCAACTGTCCTCCCTTTACCATGCCTACAGAAAACCCCTAAACCATATCTCCTAGCTCCCTATCCAGATGCTTCTTGAACACTGCCATTTAAAGCAGAGTGCCAGTTAAAGCAAAGTGCAGTGTGTCCTATCACAACATTCAAAATGGCAGTTAGTTAGAAACACAAGGCAATTTTGCCTTTCATTTAAAATTTCTTGTTATCTTAAGAACCTTAATACATTCTGACAATCCGTCATCAAGCAATCTAGTTTTTTCAAGGTAGCTTTTCTGACTTAAGCCTTCACAGCAGCTGGAGTCCTATACAAGGAACATCCACTGCCCTGAAATCACTGTTCTTCCTTTTAATGTACTCCACAGGTTACCAGCATGAAAAGAAGTTTCACTTTTTCTTTGAGAAAGATCCTGATTATACTATCACATACCTTTGGTACAATGAAAAACCTGCTTAAAAAGGACCTGCTACACCACTACTTAATTTTCACTGTGTTCACATTATGGAAATCAGTGTCAGACAAGAAAAAATTGCTTTTACGTATTTTTATTATGCTTAAAATTAATCTAATTAAGAGATAACTGAAGTAAATTTCTCATTTAGAAACATACGTACCTTTGTTTGTTTCACATTCTACAGTTCAGTAGCCTTGGGTTTCTTCCTTCTGCATTGCTTTTGAATAATACTTCAAACAGTCTGTTGAATTTAACTCCAAATTGAAAGACTTTAATTTTATTTCCTATATATGAACTAGGAATCATAATTCAACACCTAGATACCTGCATGTGTACTCCTAAATTGAGATGCCTTCAAACTGAAGTTGCATTCAGTTATAACTTATTCAAGTAATGTTTAAAAACAATAGTATTTTTCATAATCTATAACTAATTCAATTATACTATATGTGCCACATATTTTCTTCATTTTAATTCTGAAATTCTTACCTTTTCTGCCCGTCTCATCTGTATTTCTGAAAACTTTTTTTCTAATTTTTAATTTTTCCATAATTCTTTTGTTTGTTTGTTTGTTTAATTCTAGAAATTCCAGTATCTTGAGAAAACAGTTCTACACTGTTCTGATTTTCTCCATAGTATTTTCTAAATGTATTCTAGTTTTTATCTAAATTTTCCAGTATACTCTAGGAACCTTGTACATTGGTACTGCACTTGTACTGAAAAACATGCATTAGCTTAATATGATGCATAAAAGAATAATTTTCATCCTTAAAATAACTACTGAAAGGCTTATCATCCTCTACTTCATTCAGTAAGTTTTTACAGTGAAATATCTGTGGGTTTTCTGTTTGTGTCTCTGCGTCGGTGTGTGTGGTGTTTTTTTTTTTTTTCCCTTTAAAAGCTGAAGGAAATTTAATATATGACAGTTCTTATGAGGTGAATCATATTATACCAAATTACATTTTCAAGTAACTTATAAATACGCTTAGAATCTTTGTAGCAAATATGTCTTTTCATAACAAGACTGTCCTGATGCAAATATACCAATCTGAAATCTAGATTTTGAGAAAACTTTGTTCCGGATATAATTGAAGTCTAATTCTGCTGTATGAAGGTGGAGAAGTAATCCTACTTTGGTTTCAAGGATACAAGGGAATAGATGAGATCAATGCTGAATGAAGCATTTAATGATGAATACTGGCAAAAAGAAAACTGTAAAGAAAAAAAAAATGAGGTATTGATGTCTTTCATTAGAAATTATAATATATTTTCTGTGATGGAGTGACTAAAAGGAAGAGCAACTGATGTAATTTATTTGGACTTCTGTAAGGTCTTTTACATGGTCCTAATAATAATAATATAATCATTTTTTATAAATTAACAAAATATGGATTTAAAGGGTGAACTAATCATTGAATGAAGAACTGGCTAGATAGATGCATCTGGAGAGTAGTAGTGTCTATGTCCAGATGGATATCTGTGATGGTATCACCACAGAGGTGTCTATTGGGACCAGTACTGCTTAAGTTAGAGCTTTTGGAGAGGGTCCAGAGGAGAGTCACAAGAATGATCAGAGGGCTGGAACACCTCTCCTATGAAAGCAGGTTGTGAGAGCGAGGCTTGCTCAATTCAGAGAAGAGAAGGGAGACCTCATTGTGAGGGGTAATGGTTTTAAACAAAAGAAGGGGAGATTTAGATTAGATTAATCAGGGGTAAGTTTTTCACTGAGAGATGGTGAAGTTCTGGAACAGGATGCTCAGTGAGGTTGTAGATGCTCCATCCATAGAGTCATTCAAAGCCAGGTTGTATGGGGCAATGTGATGTTGTGCTTGATCTAGCGGTTGCCAATGCTGCCTTCTGCAGGTAGTTTGGAACTAGGCAATTCTAAGATTCTACAAATCTATGATTCTGTGATTCTGTTAATATCTTTATTAATGACATAAATACTGAAATCATTCTTTGTACAATCATTTATTTGTTACTGTTTATTTTATTTTCAGGAATCAGTTTAGAGACAATAAAATTGCCCAACATGCATTAAAACCCTGAATGTCATTTTAGATCAATCATGTGATAAATACTTGAAAAAGTCTTAGTAGCATGAAGAGCTTGCATTCATTTGCATAAAAAGAAGAATATTGTTGTTAAAGAGTTTTGGTCAGTGTGAGGGAAAAAAAATAAAATAAAAACACTGAGTAGAATACTGTTTCTGCAGTGTATATATTATTCATAATAAAAACAAGAAACCATTGTACAAACAAGAAACCATTGTACAAACAAGAATCATTTGTACTGGGAGGAATACCTCAAAGAAATTTAGCCCAAATCTGTGCTCAAAGAAAGGCCAGATTTAGCACTGGAACACTGTGTAGTAACATATTGGTGTGGATTTTGTACTGAAAGTCTATATGGGCTTTATAAAAGCTACAGCAAAATTTGTAACTTCAAATAAATATACTGAATTTAATTCAAATTCCTAACCATAATGAAAACTATAAGCAGTTAAAAATGTTGAATTATTATACTAATTATCATTAAATTAGTTTACAGTTATGTTTGACAGCAGGAATTTTAAAGATGTTCTTGTGGTTTAACCCAGCAAGCAGCTAAGCACCATGCATCTGTTCACACTCTCCCTCCACAGCAAAAATTGGAAGAGAATTGAATAAAAGGAAAAACTTGTGAACTGACATAAAATGGCTTAATAGGACAGAAATAGAAGGCAAAATAATACTACTAATAATGAGAAAATAATATGTAAGCCAAGTGAAGTGCAACACAATTGCTCACCACCCACTGACTGATGCCCAGTCAGTTCTTTAGCAGGGTTCACCCTCTCAGCCATCTCCCTCCAGATTTATTGCTGAGCACGATGTAGTGTGGTATGGAATGTCCATTTGGCCAGCTGGGGTCAGTTTTCCTGGGTCTGTACACTCACAGTTTTTTCTGCATCCCCAGCTTCCTCGCTGTCATGACAGCATGAGAGAAGTCCTTTACTTAGTGTAATATTGGTGTACAAAAACTAATACACCAATGTTTTATAAACATTATTCTCACTCAGAATCAAAAACGTAGCACCTAAGCAGCTACTAAATTAACTCTGTCACAGTAAAAATCAGAACAGAGTTATAAGAATTAAATGTAAATATTTAAAGCACATAGAACTGGAAACTTTGGATTCATCTTACTATTTCATAGTCATATTATTCACATTATTCTAAGAAAATTAAGATAAAATATATGAAACTATACTTATTTACCCCTTCCTTTTCCACCTTTGCAACAAAAAGCTTCAATTTCCTCTTTCAGTTTTTTTGTGTTTTTTTTTTTTTTAATAGTTTAGAAATATTTCACTATTTATCCTTATTTTTTCCATGCAAGATCAAACTACAATTAACTTCCAGCAACATTTTACTCCATTACACACAGAAACACAGAAACTGACAAGGCAGAAGTTCCTAATCTGGCACCAGAAGTATAGGAAGCAATAAATATACATAGAAAAAACATATTTTGTATATATTTTGCATGTTTGTATTCATACATAGCTGATTCCAAAGAACTATCATTCAGGTTCACCTTTGGAAAGAAGAATATCCTTGAAAACAAGTATCAAGTTCTGCCTACTTAGAAATAAGGAGTTGTGGAAGTTCAGAGTGAGATCAATGGGACAATTCATAACTCTTTGAGGATTTGTTCAGTTTTGCTTCTTGCCTCAGGCAGAACAGAGTTCATAAGCTTACCGTGTCCTTATGTGCTTGAGGTTACATCTCTTGAAACTGTAGAGGACTGAATAAAACTGACATAATAATAATAATAATAACACCTCAGAATCATGGAGAACAAATATTTAAGGACTGTTGAATTAGAATCATGGGAAACACACGGTTGTATGTGCAACAAAATATATGGATATGCATCTAGAGGACTTATGCTGAGTTCTTCAAAACATTTACAGTTCTTCAAAACATTCCCCTACCCTTCTCTACACTGCCCTACCCTTCCCTACTCTTTCCCTACCCTTTTCCCTTCCCAGACCATAAAAAGATAAACAAATTGTACGGAGTAAATGTTATTGAAAATTTGACAACATCAAGTTAAAATCATTTCACAGAATCACAGAATCACAGAATCACCAGAATCACAGAATCAGCCTGCCAAAGCAGGCTCCCTACACCACATTGCAGAGGTAGGCATCCAGGCGGGTCTTGAATATCTCCAGAGAAGGAGACTCCACCACCTCCCTGGGCAGCCTGTTCCAGTGCTCCGTCACCCTCACCATAAAGAAGTTCTTGCACACATTTGTGCAGAACTTCCTATGCTGAAGTTTCAACCCATTTCCCCTAGTCCTGTCCCCACGCACTACTTAAAAGAGACCAGCCTTGTCACTATGGCTCCCACACCTCAGGTATTAATAAACCTGGATCAAGTCCCCTTTCAGCCTTCTTTTCTCAAGGCTCTCTTTGCTTTTAAAGGCTGAAGTGCAGATACAATCATGTCTATATCATCAACATAATATGCTTATATCATAACACAATATCAACATGTGACTTGATTCACATACACTTAGTGTGATGCAGAAGCTATTAAGGTTTTAGAGGCTGCCATGACTTTTACTGAATGCAAAATCCTCCAGCTATAACTCATGTCAACATTAACTCCCTATAAAGTGCTAATATGTGTGTATTTGTCACCCATTCTTCTCATACAAAAAAAAAAAAAAAAAAAAAAAAGGGCTAATCTACTTGTCTGTGCACTTTCAATAATTCAGAAAATGTTAGTTAACAGAAATAAATAAATTTCAAAAAAAAAAAAGTCTTTAATAGCCACATACAATCACTGTGTGCCTTGGGAGATTAAGATACTATTCCTATTATAATAATGCTGTTAAATAATAGAATAATATTTAAATTACATTTCAAAGGAATATTTCCAAAGTTAGAGGTAACACCCATGTCATTAGTATTCAGTGGGAGTTGAGTCCCTAAATGTTCTTCAGTTCTTCAGTTCTTCAGTTCTTCATGCTTTTACAAGTTTCTCTTTTATTTTTTCCTTTTTTTTTCCCTGCTTTTTTTTTTTTTTTTTTTTTTTTTAAGACGTTTACAGAATGCTCTAAGTCAATCAAAGCCAAATGAAAATTTCTCATTTGGTCAGGAGTCTTTGTCGTGTCTGAGTTTGTCCCAACTGGTGGCAACATGAAAATCCATTGACTTCTGTCTTCAGGACAAGTCCCTAAACTATCCTTCTTCTTACAGTGTGCTCAATTTTCTTGATATGTTTATTTTCCACAAAATACTCCCAGTTATATAGTTTACCTGCAAATAAACCACGTGTTTCTGATTAATTTGTTCTATTACCAGAGTTTTAGGTGACTTCACTATGTTTCTAATGTTTAACTTAGCGTAGTGGTAGATTTTCCTCCAAATCACTATATCGAGCATTAAAGGGAAGAAAATACTCTTTCCTACCCACACCCTTTACTATTTTATGCTTGCCATACATTGAATCTGTTTTTAAAAAGTGTGCAATACCCTGCAGCCAAAGTAAGAGTGTGAAAAGAGAAGGAAATTTACAGTGAAAATCCATACTTCTTAGTGTGAAGTACTTTTCCAAGAAAAAATACCCCATTTACATTTTAGCATTGGTTGCAAGTTCCTGAAACAACAGAAACAAGGGCTGTGTTTAAAATTACTGTTATTCATGAACATTTCCTCTGCTTAATTTACTGTTCCGTATCAAATTTTTTGATTATCTTATCTTTCAGAGAAGAAAATACTCAGTTCCAGATGAATAAAACAGATTTTTTAAATCAGTGGCATGCAAGACTTTAATATTCATAGTAACTGGGTTAAGCAATAGACTGAAATGATAATATATCAAAAAATATAATTCAGAGTCAGGATTATTTTTATATGTTGCTACCTTGATATGTGACAATGGTATCAGAATTTTGTTTCTTTTTAATAGCTCTGCATTTCTTGACCAAAAACATGTTACTAAGGGCACTCTGTCATTTGTTGAAACAACATTTATGATAATATAAAAATATTTTAGCTATCTTGATAATTCCGTGTAAGTACCGGAAGGCTGCAATAGGGCCTTCCCGAAGCCTTCTCTTCTCCAGTCTGAAGTACTACAACTCTCTCAGCCTGCCTTCAAAGGAGAGATGCTCCAGCCTTCTGAGCATCTTCATGGCCCTCCTCTGTACTAATTCTAGCGATTCCATGTCCTTCTTGTACTGGGGACTGCAGAGCTGAATGCAGTACTCCAGGTTGGGTCTCACAAGTGTGGAATACATTGAGAGCATCATTTTCCTCAAATTGCTGTCCATATTTCTTTTGATGCAGTTGCTTTCTGGGCTGAAAGTGCATATTCCTGGGATATGTTCAGTTCCTCATGAACCAACAAACATCTCTTCTCCTCAGGACTGCTATCAGTCTCATCCGCATGTCTGTTTAAGACTGCCCAAGCTGGATGCAGAATCTTGTACTTCACCTTATTCCATGTGAACTCCAAGAGGTTCACATGGGCCCAGCTCTCAAGACTGTCCAAGTCTCTCTGCATGGTGTCCCTTCCCTCTATCACAGAATTACAGAATCACAGATCACAGAATGACCTGGGTAGGAAGGGACCTCAAGGATCATTAATCTTCAACCCTCCTGCCTGGCAGGGCCACCAAACTTCCATGTTTACTAGATCAAGTTGCCCAGGGCCCCATCCAACCTGGCTTTGAACACTGCCCGGTGGAGCAGTGGTAGAAGTGCTGCTTGCAACACCAGAGGCCCGGGTTCGAATCCCCCCTGTGGCGCAAGTGGCAGAAGTGCCGCTCTGCTACACAGAAGGCTCGAATCCCGGGAGTTGGACTCGATGATCTCTAAGGTCCCTTCCAACTCGCATGATACTGTGATACTTCCAGGGACGGGGCATTCACAACATCCTTGGGCAGCCTGTTCCAGTAACTCACCACTCTCCTAGTGCTGGTTCCCCTGTCACTTGTTTGCAAGGCAGCAGGGGGTGACATACTCCATGTGGAGCCTCAGCTGTCTGCCAAGATCTCAGGGCTGATAGGGTTTGGCACCACCAATCTATCTCCCTTTGACATTCCTTTATGCTCCTCAGCTTCTCCACCTCTTCCTTCAGATCAACCACAAGGCTGAGTAAGTCATTCAGCCGGTTGCATCTTACACAAGTGCTGTCTCCCTCACCTAGCACTGCAAAGGCCAGGCTCTGGCACTCACTACAGCCACAGAGTAAGATCCTGTGACTTCTGTGATGCATCTTCCTTCTCTGACTGTGAGGTCCCTGGGATATGTAGGTTTTCTTTTCTTTTGAGAAGCAGGTATCTTGAAAGTTGTCAACCCACAGAACTGGTGTATTAACTCTTTAATTACCCATGCTGTATATGATGTTATGATGTGGAATACCAATAGCAAAATTGCAAAACCATGACAAACTTTTGCACTAAAATAAATTAATAAAAAAAATCTCTGGATCTAATTATTACCTCTTAGAGTATTTTACTACATTTTATCAGTTACTCGATTTGTAGGAGTCTAAGTGATCAGGCCAACCTGAACTCGTGTTTTATTTGTAAATGCCTCATAGAACACATGGGAATTTTCACATGAATGATTATTTATCAATGAATTCTTCCACTTCTCAATTGTTTTTCTCCTTTTTTTTTTTTCTTTTTTCTTTTTCCCCTTGTGAGATATTTTTCTACCAGTGAAAATTCTCCTTATCATTTTGCAAGTAGAGCAATTCTTAATCAGTTAGTACATGTCTATTGAGCCATATGGGTTTCCATATGGCATTTCTTTTGATGACTGTGCCATATTTGATATCTTACCCATGTGCATGTCTGTGTAATCAAGTGTTTTATCTTTAATTTTGTGCACTGATGTGTAGAAGATACCTCTGAGTGCATTAGCACATTTCTCTTTTATCTGTCTATCATTAGCTTGGAGGATAGCATGTTCACACATTCTCTAATTGAGTAGTTAATTGGTCTAAGAGAAGGTATGGTAGCATTTAATGGCTTCTGTCACTAATAGTAGGAAAATCTTCTCTTTGGTTCTGAACATTTTATTGCCATGAAGAAGCAAAGTGAAATACATCTTGAGGAATTTGAAGAGAGAAATTGGAGAATAATAAAAGAATAAAAGAATATATAAATAAGAAAAAGACTTTAAAACCACCCAGGGAGGATGGGGGGGGGGGGGGGGGGGGGGGGGGGAATGGGGGTGGATAAGAAGAAATAAAGAATAACAAAAATAAAAATAAAAACAAAAAATATAAGGAATAATTAGCATCCTTTTACTGTTCATCTGATTCAATAATATCATAAAATGTCATTAAATATCATAAAATGAGAAAACTACTTGTCTAGAGTGTGGTAAGCAGGTGGGATTTTCCACCTGCTTCCAAAACTCCCATTCTCTTTTAATTTTTAATTAATTCAGTAGAAGAGATAATATACAACTACTCTTTGTTTTCTTGTTTGCTTGTTTGATTTCTGTGTTTACAGCAACACACAATAATAACATCTCAACAATATGTTTTCTCAGTTGTGCAAATATGTCTGCTAATAGATAAATTTTCATGGTTTCCTATCATACTCAATGGCTCTCCTTGTCAAAATTTAACAGATACATTAAAGTTCTGTTTCATTGAAAGACATTAATGGTAGCAATACTGTTTCAAGCTCCTATTGTATTTTTTTTTTCTACTAAGTAAACGAAAAATAAGTGAATAAATCAATATACATGTAAAAAAATTGTAGACAGTGCTTGAAAGTTTTCTTTATTTTTGATAGTCTTTTGTATTTATCTGATTCTAATCTCTACATAATTTACAAAAACAGATTCAAAAAAGTGTGAGCACAAGTAAACACCTATCAGTGTATATAAAAGTTCATATATAGTAAAAAAATGTTATGTTTAATAACAGCAGTAGATAAAGCAGCATTTTTGTTATGACAAATATAATTCAGCCCTTGCTCTGTACTAAAATGTGTGTGGGTGGGGAACGGGGAGGAGAAGGAGAGAGAACAACTGATATTACTTTTTGTGAAAGAAAAATAAGCTAAAATAAATAAATGAATATTAACTACATTCCCTAAACTATTCTACTCAGTAGGCTCTGCATCTCATGCTATCTTTTATTAGAAAAAATAGTATCAAGTTGCAAGAAAATTTCAAAATATTGCAAATGCAGTTTACTTCGAAGAAAGAAAAATCATATACATGATAATACATATATACAGGCTAAAGAGTTGGGTGGAGAGAAAGTTTATGAGATTCAAAAAGGGAAAATGTTGAGTCCTACACTTGGGAGAAATTACCTCATGTGTCAGTGGAATTTAACAGCTGATCTGTTAGAAAGAAGCACCAGGAAGAAAGACCTGGATGTACTGGCCAACAACAGGTTGGCCATGAGCCAGCAGTGTGCCCTTGTGGCCAGGAAGGCCAATGATATCCTTTGATGCATTAAAAAGAGTGTGGTCAGCAGGTCAAGCGAGGTATCCTCCCCCTCTACTCTGCCCTGGTGAGAACACATCTGCAGTACTGTTTCCAGTTCTGAGCTCCTCATTTCAGGAATGGAAACTTCTAGAAAGCATCCAGTGGAAGGTGTCAAGGTGTTTTCACAAAGACAATGAGGGACAGCGAGCATCTTCCTTATGAAGAAAGATTGAGGTACCTGGAACTGTTGAACCTGAAGAAGACTGAAGGAACATCTTATCAATGCATACAAGTATCTGTTGGGCAGTAGCCAAGTGGATGTAGTCAGGCTCTTTTCAGCAAGGGACAGTGACATAACAAGGGGCAACATCTATAGCATAAAATATAAAAAAAAAAATCCATGAAGACATGAAAAACTTCTTTACTTTGAAGGTGACACTGAACTGGATCAGACTCCCAGAGAGGTTGTGAATTCTTCTCTGGTGGTATACAAGACACACCTGGATACTTTCCTGTGCATCTTACTGTAGGGAACCTGCTTTAGAAGGAACACTGGATTAGATAATCCCTACAGGTCCCTTCCAACCCCTACAATTCTGTGATTCTCTGATAATATACAAGACTGGAATTTGTTTGCATTGACTTGGGCAATAACTGCCCTGTTTTGCTTTCATAGTGAATATTTATGGTAACAGAAAGACAAGTTGATGAAGTGCTGATGAAATTGTTTAAGGGACAAAAAAACATACTGGAACCTTTTTGCATTCTTTTCACACTGCTTCTAACTCTTCATATAATCACTCAACCAAGTAGGGTGCTTAGTTATCCAAGATCTGAAGTCAGTTTTGTTAAAAATAAAACTAAACATGTAGGGTATGTAAGTAAGATCAGGTGCAAATATGGAGATTCCATCTCATTACACAGATTTCTGTTTGCTTGGTTTTTTTCAGTGATTTCATTTGCTTGTTTATTTTCAGAGAAGCGGTGGTTGGACAAGTCTTTGTTTGTTTGTTTTAGTTTTGAGTTGCTTTTTATTTATTTATTTATTTATTTATTGCTATTCAAAACTAAACCTACATCTGTTTTTGCTAAGGGGAAGTCATGAAAACACAGACAGCCAAGCAAGTGAGAAAAAGGCAGAATGAAGCAGAAAGAAAGCAGGTGGCATTGTGAATTTACAACCTTTTATTCAGTTTCTATCTACAAAAGACCTGTCCTTACTGCGGTGCTTGCAGCCTGAAATGCACTCCATCATTCCACTCTGAAACTCTAATAAGTCCAGATGTGTGATGGCCTTCAGCACTAAATCAGACTTCACTTCTAACATGACCTTCCCCTAGGCATCTCAATAATATCTCTACTTCTGACTTCCTATGCACAAATTAAATCAAGGTACTTTAGACACATCTTCCTTAGCAGTTTTACATATTGTCTAGAATAATGGACATCAAAGATATTTCAGTTTCTGGCTTACCCTTTTCCCAACTTGGATTATTATGGTAATTAAGTGTTTATTCTCCAGATCTAAAAAGAGAAAGGAATAAAATACAATGGGAAAAAAAAATAATAAAAAAAAAAAAATAAAAAAAAAATCTGTGCATTCTAGGCACGGCAACTTAACAAAACGCATATATACTTCAAAAAAAAAAATCTTTTGTTGCATTTATAATTTCATTTAAGATGAGGGAAAAAAAGGTGTGACAAAATAACAGTAGCATGCTATTCTTTCTGCAAGCTCCTTGATTTGTTATACATACATATATATTTATATACTTGGCATTTACGATAAATATATTAGAATTAAGCTTCAAGGGACTATGCACATAGTTTTGGTCAGTGCTCCCCTCAATGGGAAATAATGTTGGCCTACCCTCTAAGCATTTCCCAAAATTTCTAAAACTGAGGAATGGACAGAACACAAAGCTTTTTGAGATTATTATATTCTCTGAGTAGATTACTGTTTCTATCTCCACCAGAGACAGCAGGGAACATTCTTATCACTTCAGTTTAAAACAACTATCCATGTCTCAATTTGGTGCTTCAATTATTTTTTAAATTTTACTCAATAAATGGTGGAAGGAAGGCTTGCTTTTGAGAGTGTAGAAATTTCAGTATTTGTTGTTTTAACTTGAGGATAGAACTGGTGATTAGAACAAAAAACTCCTCCAGAAAATGTTGCTTCACAAACAAATAGTTGAAGAGACCAGTTCTGAGTTCTTCACAGAAGTCTAAATTTAAGATGGATTTTTCATGTCCTAACATGTTCTGACTACTTAGTGTTCTAGATTTTTTGGGGGACAAAAATAAAAATCTTTACACCCTGGAGGCTGGAGTCTCAGTCATTTGATAGAAAACTGAAGACAAACTTATGGTAGTGAACTTACTCCATGTTACTACAACACAGGAATACGTCCTTCTGGAGAAGCAACTTAAGACTTCTCTTCCTCTCCTCCTGCCCTTTACAAAAAAAGTGCTTTGAGAAGGTGTAAACACCAAACATGAATTTACAGAATATTAACTACTTCAAAAGCTTATGGCTTTTTAGTCACACATGGAAGTATAATATAATGTGTGGTAAGGGTACAGTATGTTTCATATTTTCATTCAAAGCAAATACTGTCACTAAATTCTGAAATATTACTGTAAATATGTTTTATGTACATTGCCATATCAAACAGAAAAAATTAGCTCAATTTTTCCTGGACTCCAAAATTATTTTTTAAAATTGTGTATTCTCAACAAACAAACATGACAGACACACTAAATACAGGTGATGTATTAAAACACACACACAGAGAAATATTTTTTTAATTAGAAGTAAATTAAAATCATACATTTAATGTGTGCACAGATTAGCCCAGTCTTAGCAAACAATAATCACCAACTGTTTAATTTTCCTGGTCCAAACTGCTTTGTATCTTGACCTGATGAACCATTTCAGCTACCTATCCAGCCCCTAAAATCATGGCATTTTCTTCATTAGGATTAACTTTTCTGATTGCCACAGTACAAGATAAACCATTTTATTAAGTGAAAATGATGGTGTTGCCTCTCTGTAATTGAATTTGGAAGATGTATCTGCTTTCTTTAGAATGACATATTCAGGAAGCCAAATATTCAACCTCAAGGGAACAGTTTTCTGTGCCTGAGAGATTCAGGTTGCAGAAGTACTTCATTTTGCAGAAAATGTGAAGCTTAAGTCAAAACAAGCCTACTCACCTGATAAATAATCATGTCATACAGAAATAAATGTTTTTGCAAAAAATGGTTTAAAAATATTGTTTAGAGTACTAATTCAGAGAGAATGGGTTAGGGAATACTCCATTCATCACTATTTGTTGTCTCATAAAGGTTACATTCCAAAACTATACTTCATGTCTTCTGTTGTTTGGCTTTGTTTTGTCTTCTAAGAGATAAAGACTATAATAAATAAATAAATAAATAAATATACTTTAAACAAGTGTTTAAGAAAAAAAATAATAAAAAAAATCCTTATCTTAAAATGCAATTGGATATATTTTTTCCTAAGTGTAGCTAAAACCAACACTTACTGTAGCATGCATTTTTTTCTGTAGGGAAGAATCAAGGACATCCAGATACTATTAACTATCTACTTCCTGCATCCTCCTCTCTTGAAAAAGCATGATGCAATGCCAATGACAGTAGGCAATAAGAAACATGAAACAGAATCTTCATAAAATGAGAGAGCAAAATTTCTCTGATTTACATGTGAATGGACCTACATGTAACAAATCTAATTGATTTATTTTCCACATTATATTGAGGAAAACATAAATAATTTTGCTATTCTGTTCTGGATTTCTTTATACTTTGCAGTAAATTTCAAACTTCATAAGCCTTAACAATATTCTATTTTGCATGTTTTCTAGGATGTTTTTCCTTAGAGAATTATACAAGTACTCCTCCAAAAGTAATGTCTCCTATTTTATTATGCTGACTTATAATATCAGAGGTGGATGTTGGTGATACAGAAGAAGAGGGTGAACCTTCCTGCCAATATTCCATTATATTTTGTTCCATATGACAGATGGCAGCAGAAGTGTCATCTGACAAAATGACATCTAACATGGAGTGCATATGAAGCAAAGGTGTGTTACAGAATTCTTCCATGTAGAAAAAATTGTTGGCTCATATGCTTTCAGGATGGATATCAGGAAAGGCTTTTCACCAGCGGGTTGTCAGGCACTGGAACAGCCTCTTTGGAAAAGTGGTCACAGCACTGAGCCTGTCAGTGTTCAAGTGTCCGGACCTATGATCTGTTTTTTGAGTGAACCTGTGTGCAGTCATGAGTCTGATTCAATGATCTTAATGAGTTCCTGCCAACTTGGGATGTTCTGTGGTTATATGAATCTATGATTCTTTATAACAAGATGGTTTTGAAAGACAAGACAATGCTGCTGTTTCATAGCAGGACAGCCTCTGTCTTTTTCTGAGTCCCCATTCTTCAGGACCTCTTCTGCCAGCACCTTAATGTGAACACCCAGTATACATGCAAAAATGTGTGGCTTAGTAAAGAATTAAAGGAAGTAAATTATGCCACTGTTTTAGTAACTTGTAATGTAGTCATATCTTTATTTTTCTAAAACTTTGTTTATTTATTCACATATATTACATATACTTCACATATATTTTCTCTAGAGAAAATCTGTCTTAAATGGAGCAGTCAGAAAACCTTTTCCCCACAAGAAATTATAATAATTTGCATTTTGATAATAAAAAAAAGTAGTAAAATATTACAAAAACATATAATTAAACAATTAAACTTTGTAATAGAGTCATACATTTCTACTTACAAAAAAAAAAAAAAAAAAAAAAAAAAGAAAAAGTGTTTAAATAATGTGGCAAACCACTAGAAGATCAAATTTTCATATTGCACATTGCATGTCAAACATTACACATTTCAATCAGAATAATGTCTAAAAGTAGCTGGAATGTAAAGCCTCTTGAAAAATAGGATGTTATGTATCTAAGGGTGATACAAAGAGAAGGTATAGAGCATAAACCTGTGTTGACTCCATCTTGTTGATTACATGTAATTTATCATGTAATTCTTTCCATAACAATCACTTTGAAAGATACAAATCTTAAAACAAATATATATTACCTTCCAAAGTAAAAACTGAAAATCAGTAATCAAATATTTGAAATGCCTGTAATAGCATAAGTTCTTCAGTTTTGTACAGCTTGTAGAGGGGTTTATTAGGACAAATTAAAGGTAAATATCTTTGTGGAATTATTATTATATATATATGAAATGATTGAAAGCGGTTTTTTGCTTGTTTGGTTTTTTAAGTTGTATCTACATTAAGCCACTCTATAAAGAACAGACCTATTTGTATTTAGGCATACTGCCTAATACATTTAAGCTTCTTAGTCCATCCCTCTTCTCCCGAGTTGATGTCATATTAGCACATTTTATGACTGTGTTTCATGCATGAATGTTCTTAGTTGGTATGCAGAGTATTAAAATTTCCTTATGACTATTCAGACTTCTGTCAATTTGGGGGATCACTGCACTCCTGATAGCTTCTACTTAGTTAACTTAATTTCCAAACCAGTATTTCATGCTCAGTGCTTATAGTGTCTTCATGTGATGTCCTCCTGTGTCAAAACAATCCATTTCCAAATTCTCATTGTATGAAAATATATCTTGATATTTTATCAGAGAAGCATAGGCAATCTCAATGCTTTTATTTTTCCATAATTTGAATAAAGCTGTGATGAAACTGGTACTATTAGCAGATATATGACCTCAGAAGGGAGGAGATAGTGATTCACATAAATTGTCATCATTTCTTTCTCCTTTTTTTTTTTTTTTTTTTTTTTTTTTTTTTTTTTTTACTTTGGTGTTTAGATTATATTTTATTTGTTAACATATTTTCTTTTTCTTTTTTTCTTTTCTCTTTCTAGCAGAGAAAAGGGAAAAAATTATATCCACTGAGGCACTGGAATTTAATCTGTCCACTAATGCTGTTATTACACAAATAGATTCATACTGGAACCAGACAACCAGTAGTATCATCACAGTGCAGGTGGAGATGTTTTTATCTTCTTCCTGGGGGAAAATGCTCTGGAATTCTTGTTTTAGATTTGCTCAGCTAGAAGATGGGATACAAGAGTATCCAGCAGTACCAGAGGCATCCAAATGAAGCCAGATGTTCCTAATCTGAAGCTGATTTCAATTTGGTCTAAAATGTCAGCTGCATAATATCTTTGTATTACCAGCAACATAAATTTTGCTGAAGCTCAGTAACAAGTTATAATACTTTTTGTAGAAAAGGATGACTTATTCCTCACCTCATCTTTTTCCTAACTGCCTATGAGAGAGGACACTACCAGGGACAAACTGCAGTTCTTAACAACCTGTGTGTATGATAAATCCCAAGGAGTAGCGGTGAAAAGGGAATGTAGAATCTTTTTTTCACCCACTTAATCATGCCTGGGGTCTACACATTAAATATTTTGAGAATGAATTGACTTGGTAGGTTACTTCAGATGCAATAACCACTCAAAATCTTTTAACTTAGCTGCATCCTTAGCTTTGATGTTTATGAAATAATGATTTTGAATTCAATTTTCTGTTTTCATTTAAACATTTTTTGTAGTGTATAGATGATTATAGCTTCATAAAAGTTCATTTGTGTTTTAATAATCTGCATGAGTTCTTGGCATCTGCATAGAAGGATCATGCTGTGAAATCTTAATTCTTATGCTATTATGAAAAACTGGTTTTGTTCACTTAAAAAATCTCATTAAGTTTCTTTATAAAACCTTCTTGCTTTAATCATTGTAAGATCTCCAGGCAGATTATGTCAAATTGCCTTAGTTTTGTTACCAATACAAGCAAGGAATAACTAAAATGACACGGTATTTATGTTATTTCATATTGCAAGTATTCAGCACTTTCATAACAATTAGAGAAAAAGAGCAATTGATTGAATCATGTTAGAAACACACAAATTAATTCTGCATTGCATAAAGTTAGATAATTTGTTTGTCATTGGATGCATTTTTAAACCAAAGCTTTCAGCTGAATGAACTTTATTTGATTTACGTACTGTTCAGTGCATTGGATAATAAATTTAGTTCATACCACACTAAGCAATAGAAAAGTAAAATAAGTGTTCAGCACTCAAAAAAAATAAAAAATAAAAAATAAAAAAAAAATAAAAATCCTTTCAATCAACTTTCAACATATGTTGCTCAGAATGTAATGCTTCCTATTTATTTCCATGGAACTACAACAGATAGAAAACGCACAATAACATTTTTGATAAATTCTCAGCTACAAAATACTATTTACCAATATAGTCACTACCACTTGCTATGAATTTTCACCATCAATGAACAAGAGCCTGCATCCACTGTCTGGTCTCCATAAACATAAGCAAGTGTCAGTAGATGTCAATGGGTGCATCTATTTATTTATTTATTTATCTTGTTGAGGGCTTCAGTGACACATCTTTTCTTCATATGCACTTCCATGCCAGACAGTTTTTTCAGACTGTCTCTCTGCAGCCATCTGTTTCGTGGCAACAAAACTTAAGGGAATATTGGTGGTAAGGTTTGACTTCTACTGCCATACCAACATCTGCCTTTAAAACCCTGGCCAAAATAGTAAAACAGAATAAAACAAAACAGAAAAAAATAGGACTAATCAAAACTTAAAAAGTATTGTTTGAGAGCATTATTCCAGTCAGCCAGTTGAATGCTGACAGGCATAGATCATCAACCTCCTCTTTAGGAAGTATGTTACATGACCACCCTCATGGTAAACAATTTTTTCCTAAAATCTAATCTGATGCACCTTTGTGTTGTTCATATGTATTCTATCATTGATGACAAGGGGTAGGAGATTGTCACCTCCTTCACTTCTCCTCAGTAAGCTGTAGAGAGCAATGAGGTCATGCCTTAATCTCCTTGTTCCCTGAGCCTTCCCTTTTCCAGGCTGAACAGTCTATCTCAATATTTCCTCGAAGGAGTGATGATCATGACTGTGGGCCTTTATCTGACTTTCTCTATTATGTTCATGTCTCTCCTGCATTGGGTAGCTCAGAACTGGACATAGCACACCCGTGCTTAGTTGAAGGGAAGGATCAGATCTCTCTGCTCACTGACAATACTTTGTGTAACACAGCCCAAGATACTGTTAGCTTTTTTTGCAGCAAGGGCACACTGCAGGCTCACATTCTCATTGGTGTCCACAAAAAACCCTAATGTTCTTTCCTGAAAAGCTGCTTTCATGATAGGTGGGTCCAGCATGTACTGGTACCTGAGGTTGTTCCTCCCCAGGATCAAGGCTTGCCATTTCTGTTTGTTGAACTTGCAATTCCTGTCAGCCCATTTCTCCACCCACTTGAATTGCCTTTGGATGGTGACACAAACCTCTGACATATCAGCTACTCCTCCCAGTTTTGTGTTATCTGCAGACTTGCTGAGGATACACTCTGCCCTGTCATCCAGATGATTAATGAAGATGTTGAACATCATTAGACTCAGTGTTCATTCCTGAGGTGCACTGAGAAAATCCAGACTCCAATTAGACTTTGTGCCACTGATCTCCACCTGCTGCTTCTGGCTCTTCAGTCAGTGTTCAGTTCATCTCTCTGTTTGCTCATCCTGCTCACATTTTATCAGATTCTTTACAAAGACATTGGAATTAGGTGATATTTAAGGTCCTTTCCAATCTATACAGTTCTATGATTCTATGACTGACCATACTATATGATAATTAGAAATTAATGTTAACATAAAGGAAGGAGTGGGTGGGCATTTGCAGTTAAGGCATTGCAGTAAAGGCATTTTCTAAAGCAACTCCTGTGCATATTGAGTTGCTGGATTTTGATTCCTGGTAGGAAGTAAGGTAATAAATATCTTAATTTTCTTCCACATATGCCCTTTACTTCTCTTATTAAACTGCCTTTATCTTAACCCATAATCTTAACCATTTTTTCTTTCTTCCCTGCCCTACTTAGGAGTGAAAAAGAGACTGGATGAAGGTATTGCAGGCAGCCAAGGTCCAACCACCACAAGGACTTTATTCCTCCAGGTGGTGGAAGACTATGACTAGGTCCCTCTTTAGCATTTTAAAATCTAATTAGAATAGAATAGAATAGAATAGAATAGAATAGAATAGAATAGAATAGAATAGAATAGAATAGAATAGAATAGAATAGAATAGAAAGCTTTGGTAACGGAGAAGAGATGAGAACTTCACTCTCCACTCATCATCTTTAGGAAGCTGTAGAGAGCACTAAGGTCACCTTTTATTCTCCTTTTCCTCAGACTAGACAGCCTAAGTATGCTCACTCTCTCCCCACACAACATTCTTTCCAGTCCTTTCCTGGGCACACCCAGATCCCTTTCTACTGAGCTGCTTGCTAGCCACTCATCTGCCTTTCTGTTTACATATGTAGCATTATTCCATCTCAGTTGTAGAACCCAGCATTTTCCTGTGTTTAACTTCATGTCATTGATGATTACACAATGCTCCAGTCTATCTAGATACCCCTGCAAGGTCTCTTATCTCTCAAAAAAGTCATCAGACCTCCCAGTTTATTACCATCAGCAAACATGCTGAGGATGCGTTCAACTCCATCATCAAGGTCACTGATAAAAATAGATTGCCCCCAGATTCCCTAGGGGAATGTGATTATTGACAGACTGCCATTCAGATGAACCCCATTCATTACAACCCTTTGAGATCTACCACTGAGCCAGTTCATCACTCAGCACAGCACAAACCTGTTTATCTCTCAGTTAGACAATTTGTCCAGAAAGTTGCTGCAAGGGACAATAATCTAAGCCTGTCATCTCAACTTCTTCTGATATTATGCATTCCAACTCCCTAATCATCTTATGTATTGGGATGTCTGCAGAGACAATGTTCTAAGTAAAACATCAAAGTACCAAATAAACAGAAATAAATCCCTTTCCTTTATCTATGACCCATGCTTTTGATTATAAATGGCCAGCTTTCATCACTACAAGGATATGCTGCTGACTCATGTCTGACTCATAACCCAGTCTTTATTTACAGAGACTGTTAATTAAGTCAGCCTTTAATCTACATCATTACATGAAAAATAAAATAAAATAAAAAAAAATGAGGAGAGGAGAGGAGAGGAGAGGAGAGGAGAGGAGAGGAGAGGAGAGGAGAGGAGAGGAGAGGAGAGGAGAGGAGAGGAGAGGAGAGGAGAGGAGAGGAGAGGAGAGGAGAGGAGAGGAGAGGAGAGGAGAGGAGAGGAGAGGAGAGGAGAGGAGAGGAGAGGAGAGGAGAGGAGAGACTGGGGATGTAATATAACATGAAGAAGTCATACAGCAAGGGAGGAAACATCAGATATGTAAGAACAGGCAAATATAGTTAGGAAGAAAAAAAGGTTTCAGAAAAAGTGGATTTGACCTTCAGATTACTGAGTTAAGATGGATCTGAACTTTAAATTAATGAATTTACATTATCCTTATCTCTCCACTGTTGTACTTAACACTAAGGAAACTTTACCCTTTAAACTTTTTGATCAATCCATCAGTTTGAACTGTATATGAATTCAACGAAAAAAAGATAATCCTGTTAAAAATGTATTTTTCTGTATCCTTACTCCCTAACTACTGGCAAAGAGCTAACAAAATGCTGGAGTCAGTCATGGATGTTGTTGAGGAAGTACTTTTGAGAGTGCTCAGAATAGCAGTTTAGATTTCAGTCATTATGGTTCTTTGTTTATCATACTATACACATTCTTAATCTTTGTATTGCATTTAATCCTCATGTTATTAACAGTAAAATGTCAGATTATATTTAGAATGTGCACTGATGATATATGAGGGCTGCTCTGAAAGTAACGCCTCCTATTTTGTTATGATGGCCCACAATGTCAGAGGTAGATGTTAGTGGTATAGCAGTAGTGGTTGAACTTTCCTGTTGCATTATGGAGACCAAACAGTGAAAGTGAGCACAATGAGGAGGTGGGTGTTGCATTTCTGCAGGGGCAACACTGTTGTTCTGCAGGGTCACCTCTGTTGGTGCAGATATTTACAAATGTGTTGTACAGACTCTTGTTTATCAGTGGCAACAGTGCAGATCTAATGGTGACATTACTTTAGAAGTGATCTATGTATATGACCTTTTCGTTTGTTTTTGTAAGTACAGTCAGGAAAATTTGTTTATGCTTTTTCTTCTCTTAATTCTTCAAAATAACGCAGCAGAAAAAAAAAAAATTAAAATAAATCCTGGAGAGTTTGAAGGAAAATAACTATGTAAGAGTATATTGAACAGTGTGGCATTTGCAGCAAGCAAGTGTATGAATCTGCCAGCCTTTTAGTTACAGTCCAACCTGAATTTAGATTACCTTGAAACATTTCCCATGCAATATGACACTAGGGTTATACTTTTTTGTTTGTTTGTTTGAATTTTGGGAGAGTAGGAGGAGTGACTATTTTAAAGAATATATCCATGTAACATTATGCAAAATTGATTTTCATTCTGTCTTGTACAATCTATAAAAATTACTTATTTGAAAGAACAGTAGTAAAGTTTAAACAGTAGTAAAGTTTCAAAGACTGAACAGTTATGAAAACTTGTTGGAAAACCAAAACCTTTCCAGCAAATCAAGGTTACAACTAATTTATTTTAGGCTCAGTGCCCAAAACAGAAGCTTTGTAAGTTCACATTGCATATGCATCACGAGGTAATTTCTCTTTTACATAAGTTAGTAATCAACCTAATATAAGAATTATGCATTTTAATTTGCTGATTTTGTTTTCTTTAATTTATACCTCAAGTCTTTCACTTGTCAAAAAGGAAAAAAAAAAATAAAAATAAAAGAAAACAACAACAACAACTTCCAAAGAAAAAAAAAAAAAAAGCTGAGCAGACATCTCAGTTTATTGTGCTTAGACACTGATAGACTGCTCAGCAATGTACACCTGCTCTCTAACTCCTCCCACAGTAGGGTAGGGGAGAGAATCAGAAAGGTAAAACTGCGAGAACCTGTGGGTTTAGATAAAACATTGCATTTATTGCTGAGTCTGATGTCATATAGTATGGAGTATTCATTTGGCCAGTTTGGGTCAGCTTTTCTGGCTGTGTCCCCCCAGCTCGTCCTATCATAGTAGGTTGAATGTAGTCAGTTGTTAAATGACCACCCAGCTGTTCTCTCACTCCTCTTCCTCAACAGAACATAGTAAAACTGACATAATCTACCTGGACTTGTGCAAAGCATTTGAAACTGTCCTGCATGATATCCTGGTCAACAAATTGAAAAAAAATAAAAAAATAGACTTGGTGGCTGGACCACTCACTGGATAAGGAATTGGCTGGATAGTTGCACTCAGAGAGTTGCAGTCAGTGGCTCAGTGTCCAAGACAAATGTCATTCCTCAGGGATCAGGGTTGGGACCAGTGCTATTTAACATCTTTGTAGGTGACATAGACTGTGTGATCAAGCACACACTTAGCAAGTTTGTAGGTGACACAAAGCTGAATGGTGCAGTTGACATGCTAGAGGGAAGGGATGCCATCCACATGGATCTGGACAGGCTTCACTGGTGGGCCCATGCCAATCTCATGAAGTTCAACAAGGTCAAGTGCAAGGTTCTGAATCTGGGTTGAGACAGTCTCAATCACAGATAAAGGCTGGGCAGAGAATGACTTGAAAGCAGTCCTGAAGAGAAGGATTTGGGGGTGCCAACTGATGAAGGATTTAACATGAACCAGAAATGTGCACTCGCAGCTGAGAAGGCCAACCATATCCTGGGTTGCATCAAGAGAAGTGTGTCCAGCATGTTGAGGGAGATGATTCTGTCCCTGTGCTCTGCTCTCGTGAGATCCCACCTGGAGAACTGTGCTCAGTTCTGGAGCCTCCAAACCAAAAAGGGCATCAAGGTATTGGAGCAGGTCAGGGAAGTGCCACAAAGATGATGAGAGGGCTGGAGGACAAGCTGAGAGAATTGGGATTCTTCAGCCCAGAGAAGAGAAGGCTCCAAGGAGACGATATAGAGGTCTTCTAGTACTTGAAGGGAGCCAATAGGAAAGCTGGGAAGGATCTTTTTATAAGGGAAGGTAATGATAAGATGAGGGAAAATGGTTTTAACTGGAAGAGGGTAGATTTAGACTAGATATTAAAAAGAAATTATTGTGAGGGTGGTGAGACACTGGAACAGGTTGCACAGTGAGGTTGTGGATGATAGCGGAAGCTATTTGTAATAGGTGAATGGTTGGACTGGATGATCTTTCAGGTCTTTTCCAACCTTGGTCATTCTGTGATTCTGTGATCCATACCTGGAGGTCTTCAAGGCCAGGCTGGATGGGGCTTTTAGCAACCAGGTCTAGAAGAATGTGACCCTGCCTAGGAACTAGATGATATTAAAAGTCCCTTCCAACCCAAACCATTCTATGATTCATGTATGCACCAAATTCTAGACATAAATAAATAGTACACTTTTCCCAAAGCATGAACATACAGACTGAACTCACACAGAAATCAGATAATATTAATGATGCCCTTTGAACTTGACACATCTTTTAAATGAGTTAGCAATCACAGAGAATGTCAAATGCTTCTGAAAGATCCACAAGCAGAAAAATCAATGACTGCCCTCTGTATACTGGCAGCAAGAACCATCTATCAATGCTATTTGTATTTTATCTGAATTTAGATTATAATGAGTCCCAATAATTACTTAGAGGTATATAAATATAAGGTTATAAGCTTAGTTTTTCAACTAAGTGATGCTTAACTTGTTAAGGTTGTTCATTGACAACTGAATTAAAATAATCTTCAAAACAGGAAAAGAATGAGACTTCTATTATCTCAAAACAGTGGCACAATTTACATATATGTATACATTTATATATATATATATATATATCCTCAGTGAATGATATTGGTTTAGGAAAAACAAACAAACAAACAAAAAACTTCTCATCTATATATTTTTAAATTATTACAGCATTCTCTAAAAAGAAAGGCAATTTGTGCTTATTATGATTCTGATGCTATAATTGTGTTTATTCTGATGAAGAAATTGCAACTCAATAAGAATGGTCAGATTCCAGTGCTTATTTAGAAACACTATTTAACTCTGAACCTTCTCTTTAAAATGGAGGATCACTGTTGAACTATAAAGCCAAACAACTGCATTCTGATCTTATCAGTGCCGTTTCTGTAAGCTCTCTTCCACTCTTCCCATAATCTCAGAAACGATGAGAAAGACATAATCTCAGAAACGATGAGAAAGATGGATAAAGGAGTTGAGATAAACAGTTAAGTACACTTCACTAACAGCAGTGGAAGCTTTTGTCCTCTGAATCAAAAGGAGAAAAAAAAAAAAAGTGATAACATTCACCATCCTTCTATTCAGTATGGCCATGTGCAGAAATCTCTTTAAACTGGTTAAAAAGATTCTGAGAGGTTTAAAAGCCTCTCTCTCTCTCTTTTATTTTATTTTATTTATTTTCCAAATTAATTTTAATTGGCCAAAGCCCCATCATCCTGAAAATTGCCCTTGACTACTATTATTTTCTTGGCACGACAGGTGTTCTTGCACAGTGTGCAGTAGAGCAAGAGATGTAATTCCACAGAGGATTTCAAGAGACTAATTCCAAGAGCAAAAGGCAAGGTGGGGATTGCATCAATTGAAGTGGTGACAAAATGAAAATTTTATTTGTTGCAAGTCAGAATGGAAATAGAATGCAGAGCAGTCAGAATTTAGTAGTCCAAATACAAATAAGTATGTTTTAAGCAAATTATTCTTAATTCTATTCTCAGGAAACAGGAATGTTAATTGGTAAGAATTAACAAGAAATTAAAGTAGGTGCAATTGAAATTGTTTTAATTTCACATCTTCTTTTCTCTGTGTGCCACGTATCCTGTAAACTGCAAAGGTTTCTTTTCATATAACAGTTCAGACTGGAACAAATGTTCAGGATTCATGTCTGTCAAAACGTTGCTAGTTTGTGCTTTCCAGATGTAGGTGGCACACAAAGAACTATTAATGTTCATACATATTTTACAGTAAGCTTATTTTTTACTGAATATTTAGGTTTGAAACATTTGAACCATTGTCTACTTTGTGTTGAATGAACTCCACAAAGTCAGGAGAAGCATTTTCTTGTGATGGAATTCCTCATTCCTTTCTATCAGTATGACATATGCCTGTCCTTAGTTGTTCATTGCCAGTTGCAAATTGCCCACTTTTTTACCACTCCTTCTGCTGGCATCGCATGGCAAACTAGGTCAGAGGAAGGACCTCGATTAAACTAAATTCCATAGAAAGGGAGAATAGCATATTGTGACAGGAGGACACATTTCAAGCTGGCATGATAAGTTAGGCAAGAAGCACATCTGGGACCATACATGCTGAAGCACTGAGTTCTGATATCACGTCTGCTTCCATCAAATTCCTGTGCTCTTTACTGTTCTAAAATAGAATAGTATATAATACAACTGTGAAATACTATTAAAAAAAAAAAAAAAAAAAAAAAAAAAAAGAGAGAGAGAGAGAGAGAAATGATACTTTCAAAAGTATTTTAGAGGAAAATAGGTGTTCAAAAGCAAAATACAAAGGCTCAAGGTCATCTGTAGAAATTTCATCTCCCGACATGTCATTTTGAAGCCTAGTTTCTGGGAAAAGTTCTGCAATCCATATTGACAAAAACGTGTTTCTGAGTATCCTGGCCAGGGGCTGTTGTCATAAGCATTTCTAAATTACTGTATCTACAAAGCACTGAATTAATTAGGCGTGATATATTTTTGGCATGTGACTGCAGAGAATATAGCATAATGTCATGAAATCTACCAGCCTGAACTGCACTGTTTGCAGAGGTAACAGTCTCTTGGGAATCTTTTCAGCTCTGAATGAATGCAATTTACCTTGAAAGTAAACTGCTAGCTGACTAATGCAACCTCTCTTTTCTCTCCTCTTTTTCAAGAGCCAGGCATAATAGGCTGTTGTTGGTTGTTGTTGTTGTTGTTGTTTTTCTTTCTGATCACACTTTACTGCACAACTTAATAAAAAATGAAAGAAAAAAAAAAACAATAAAAAAAATCAAAGAGTATTCCAACTAAACTCTCAGCACATTTAAAAGCTAGAAAAGAATCAGAAATAGCAATGGTATAATAACCAAAAGCAGCTGGGAAATTTCATCAGTAGATTTCACTGTATCGTAGTTTTAAATAAAGTAAGAACATACGTAGACTTTCCTGTGTGCATACATATATGTATATATATATATATTAAAAATAGAATCATAGAATCATATTTATATTTATTGGCATAAGAATATGCATGTGTATGTTCATGCTTAGGCAAACTGGTCTTTTTTTCTTTTCATGAGCATGCTGAAGTATTTTCTGTGCAGTTTTTGTTGTTGTTGTTGTTGTTGTTTTAATGAAAAACAAGCATAGACAAGAATGAATCTACTTTGCTCCGGAGGATAGTTCCACAGTATTAACGACCGTTGTTTCAGAATGGTGGTCTCAATAATACCAACCCACTAATTTGAAATATAATTTTGCAACTGATAAGCTATGTCAGACAGTGACTCCACAGCTATCATAAAGAATTAATGAGGTATTTTAACTGAAATACCAAATTGCACACTGACTGTCCTATAAAACTTTACCTGAAATACATAAGTTCTGAGGCACATATGAATATAGATACTTAGCTCAAGAAAATAAAAAAATTTCTTAACATTTACTGATTTATAGAATCATAGGATGGTTTGAGTTGGAAGGGATTGTTAAAGGTCATCTGGTCCAACTCCCCTGCGATTAAAAGGGACATCTATCTAGTTTGATGTTAAATTATTAAATGGCACTTTTTTTTTGTTTTTTATTTTCTCTTTCTCAATCTCTCTTTATTTATTTATTTATTTATTTTTCTTAAACAGAAGGTACACAATAGTTCTCATTTCTAGAGAAAGACTTTTATGAGAAAATGTATTCTACAGGAACATCCTGTCATTTTGAAATGGCAAATGTTTTATTTTATAGAGATAAAAATGTATAAATTAACTGTATAATCCTATATTACTATATAAAGTGAGAAACATTCAATATTCTAGATATCATATTTGTGATTATAAGATTTGAACACAGAATGTGAATCATTCATAACAATACCTTCATAAAGAAAACATACTTTGATTTCTCAGAAATTACATAGCCTAAGTTCTTTCTTCTGAACAACCGCAATGCCAGTACTTGACAGGTAACAAGGTGAATCATATCTTACTTCATACTTTGAATCATATGAGAAAATAAAGCTCATAAATTCACTGTAGGTTTTTTACAATTGCTGTTGTACTTATTATTTAGAACAGGGAAGGGGAGCAACAATAGCATAAATACATATTTTTCTTCTGTTCTAAAATACATGGTAATATGATGCCAGCTGCAAGTGAAGAAAAAGACAGGTAGATAGATGCAGCAAATCAACATTGTTTCCACAAGTAAATAATTTGATAGCATTCTTCAGCAAGTAATAGTCTGGCTTACAGTCTTATTAGGCTAACTTCTTATCTGTTGCAAGGCTTTAACATCTCTCTCTCTTTTATTTATTTATTTTATTTATTTATTCCATGTTACAGATTATAACAAAATATCTCAGCAGATATTTACAGGTATTTCTTATACAACAATGAAAAGAAGAAAATAAAAAAGATATTTGAAAACCTAGTGAAGAAAGGCTGGCTTCATTGACACAGCAAAGACAAGCATTTAACATCTTGACCCAAAACATTAATCAGAAATGCATAGCCTGCCTCTAGTATATTAGAGAATAGGAAACCAGAAAAGGATCTAGGAAAAGTTATATTATCCAAGTAGTGTCGTGAAACATAAAACAAACTGTGAAACGTATAGGTAGTGCAAGAGTATCAAGGCCAAAAAGAACTGTCTCAAGGACATGAAGTATTTGATGATTTCAACTATATGAAAACAGAAAATTTTATGCTACTGTAGTTACAAATGTAGAATGTATAAACAGAGATTGAAGGACAAGTTCCATATTTATTCAGTGTCCCAGGCTTCTGTGACAGGAGATGAGGTAATACTTCTCAGTGTGAGAAGTGGTAATTATTCTCTGTTTCAGTACATGCAGCTTAATTTTTTTTATTTTTATTTTTTTAAATTTTTTTAAATCCCACTGGAGCACTGGTGTTGCTGGACTTGAAATACTGCAGATTCATATAATTATTTGAATTGGAAGAGACCTTTAAAGATCACCTACTCCAAATCCTTTGCAATAAACTCCAAGAACTAGATCAGGTTGCTCAGAGCGTAGTCCAGACTGACCCTGAATGTCTTCGAGGATAAGGCCTTCACTACCACTATGGGCAACCTGTTACAGCGCCACAGAACCCTTATCATAATATATATGTATATATATTATATATATGCGTATATATATGTGTGTGTGTGTGTGTGTGTGTATGTGTGTGTGTGTGTTTTCTTATATCCAAAAGAAATCTCTCTTTCAGTCTGAAGCCATTTCCTCTTGCCTTATCACAGCAGAGCCTACTGAAGAGTCTGTCCCCTTCTTAAAGTCCTTCTTTATGTACTGAAAGGCTACTATCAGATGCCTCCACAGCCTTCTCTTCTCAAGGCTGAACAGCCCCAGATCTCTCAGCCTTGCACTTAGTACAGGACCTTACACTTAGATTTGCTGAATTTCATGAGGTTGTCCTGACCCATTGTTTGAGCCTGTCTAGGTCCCTCTGGATGGCAACACATCCTTAAGGCAGGTCAATCACACCACACAGCTTGGTGTCATATGCAAACTTTCTGAGCATGCATTTGATCACTCTGTCTATGTCATTGTTAAAGATATTAAAGACCATCGGTCCCAGTTCTGACCTATGACGGACACTACTCATCAGTAATCTGCATCCAGGCATTGAACTGATGACCACTTTTCTCTACAAACAATCTTGCAACCACTTCCTCATCCACTGAACAGTCCGCTCATCAAATCCATATATTTCCAATATGGAGAGTGGGATGTTCTGGGGACTGGATTAAATGCTTTACTGAAGTCCACAGAGATGTCATCAGTGGATTTGCCTTTCTTCTGCTGATGCATTTATGCCATCATAGAGTGCCACTATGCCAGTCAGGCAGGACTTGCTCTTGGTGAAGCCATGCTGGTTGTCTGGTATTACCTCCCTCTCTCCCATTTGCCTTAGCACAGATTCCAAGATAATCTGTTCCATTTGTGGCTAGCAGGTCAATAGTTCCCTTGGTTGTCCTTTCTACCCTTAAAAACAGGTGTGACACTGCCTTTTTCCTAGGCACCAGGGACTTAACTTGACTGCCATGACTATTCATGTATAATCAAGATTAGCTTAGTTATTACATTAGTCAAGTCTATGACTCTGTGATTTATCTCCCCAGAATCCACAGATTATGGATTTTTTTCTTCATCCTCAGGTGTTTGTGAACCTGAAATTTGCTTCCAGCAGAAGGGACTCACCCAGTTCCCACTTTCTGACTCATGCAATTGAGGTGTGCATGGACAGAGCAGTTGTAGTGAAGACTGAGGAAGAAATGTTTGTAAATATCTATGCCTAGTCATTACCTGTTGTTACTAGCCTGCTTTTATTGCTCACTATGAGACATATGTCATTTTGGACTTTCCTTTCCTAGTTGGTGTACTATACGCTTCTAAACCCTGGCATTTTTTTCAGAGTTTAAAAAAATTTTAAAAAAAAAAAAAAAGTAAAAGAAAATATATTTTAGCTGATTGTTTGCTTGGAGGGATCTCCTGTTGTGGAGCTGTTTCTTCTTGCTTGATTACACCTATCTTATGAAAATTCATGCTGTAAATTCATTGTAAATAAATAAAATTGCTTTTTCATTTGAAAACACATCTTATTATTTCTTCATTTCTCCTCATTAAGAAAATACTCATCGATGCCAACATTTTGACAAAACATTCAAACTGATAAGAGATTACGTAGAATAATGAAAAGAAAAAAACAATGATTTTTCCATCAGCCTAGATAATAAATATTAGCATGATGGTAGTCATATAGTAAGAAAGATGTATTACTTAATTTAAAGAATACTACAGTCTTAAGAGACTGAGAATGCACAGATAATACAAATATATGTACTACTTAGAAACATGTCTGTCATTTCTCTTTTAGTCTCAATAGAGATGATTTACAGTCTGAGCCAATTAATCTTATTTCAAAATTCACAATGGGTTGTTCACGTAATGTTGACCTGAGTACAGTAATAAAATGCAGTATCATGATTATGAAAGACAAATCAAACTAAAAGAAAAAAACAATACAGCCAAGTGCTGGAGCTTGGTAAAATATCAACCAACATCCTAAGCATTTTAAAAGACTTTACTGCTACTGCATTCCTTCTTCCTTGCTTTCAATTTATGTATTGATTCTGCTACAGGTAAGCAATGAGTAGGTGAACACTAAACCAGGGGTAAACTACACTGTCATTAAATTCTCAAGATCTTATAAGTATACAAGAATTTGTCTCACTGGAAGTGAAGAAAATGTTTTTTCAGTTTTTCAAGACTACTTAGTAATTACTAGAGTGGAGATGGAACTGAAACACAGGGTGAAAAGTGCTTCCATTATTTAGGATATTACTATTATTATTATTCCTGATTATTTTATTTCAAAAATTACAGTGAAACAGAAATATTCTATAGGATTTATGTTAGACAAAAACAGCTTTAAAGTTATTTACAACAACTGGCCACACACTAGCTACAGAGAAAGAATTATTCACTGGACTTATTCATTGACTGATTGTGAATAATGAATAAATTTAGGAAAATCACAATCTGTTCATGGACAATTTGTGAGCTGAAGAGAGTTAAAATTCATCAGCCAAATTACTTGTTATAAATTATTTGCCAAGCTTTAATGAGCACCCAAAAATATGGCTGCTTATCTGAAACTTGTTATCCAAAGTGCTTCTGCCTGTATTTGAAGTCCAGAAATACTCAGTTGTACTCTTCAATGTGTCTTGACATCATTTTCTTTTTACTTATGTTCCAGGCTAAAATAGGAAGTACAGAGCAATGTAAAACTCAAAGATAATACAAAGGAGGGAAAAAAATCAGTATTATCCTTACATCTAAAACGTGTTTTCACTGAGTGAAAATGATAGTAGTGAAAGAATACTACTCTGTAGCTCATTCTTTTACTCTTAAACAATAAAACAAATCACTTTCACAGAATCATAGAATTACCAAGGTTGGAAAAGACCTAAAAGATCATCCACTCCAAACATTCCCCTACTATCAGTATCTCCCACTAAACCATGCCCCTCAACACAATATGTCTCCTTGAGCAGCCCCAGGGTCAGTGACTCCACCACCTCCCTGAGCAGCCCATTCCAGTGCCTCACCATCTTTTCTGAAAAGTAATGTTTCCTAATGTCCATCCTGAATCTCCCCTGCTGCAGCTTGAAACCATTCCCTCTAGTCCAGTCACTAATGACATGAGAGTATTGCATCTACTTAGTCTCGTGTTCATATGTGCCAAAAAATGAATAAATAAGATGAAGTACCTTCCAGTGAGTAAATATTTATTTTGTATATCTTAGAGCTTTACAATCCTTAATATAACACTTTTTCCACTAAAATGATAATTGTGTTCCACAGTTTGGATTTTGAATCTTAGTCAGAACTCTCTGGTTACAACGACTATCATTTCTTCTTTAATTTGGTAAGGTTTAGATTTTAGGGAAATTATGTCAAATATATTTGATCCATATTTATTTTTTTAATTATCAGCAGTATAAATGCAGAAAACCTCAAGTCTTAGATACACACAGGTATGTGTGCTGTAATAAAATTCATTTTGTATGTTCACCTTCTTGACTCTCCTAGACAATGACTACTGAAAAATCAACATTTTAGCAACTGCAAATTAGTTTGTAACTTAACTATTTGAGTATCTCATTATACAAATAATATTGAACTGCTTTTCTTTTCTTTTTTTTCTTTTTTTCTTTTTTGCCTTTAAATCTGTCTAATCAATTTTGTTATACTAATTTCATCACAGTAACATTGACATTGGATAAGCTTATTGTGATTATAAAGCTGTAATGGTGACAATTTTTCTTCTGTTTGCTTTAGGATGATTTCTATGTAAATGGGATAAAGTAAGCTAAACTTTAATTGGAAAAGTTATTTTTTTAATGAAGCATCAGATGAGTTTGTTCACTTTGAGCTCAATAAGCACTGTAACTGTTGTGTACATTTGGGCTGGTTATATAACTTTAAAATAGTGGAAGGAAAAGCACATGTGCATCTCAGGTCTTCTGCTACTATACATATCACAAAACGTGTTCTATAGATTCACAGTCTATCTCCAACACACAATTTGGTAAAATTTATTAATTTATTTAATATTGAAAAGTGATCCATATTTTCTTTTAACCTTGCAAGCACTGTAATAGGTACTAATGTACTTAGGTTCTCAGCTGCAAAGGTCCAACAGATGTAGAGACTGGGCAGCCATCTAGGTACATATGAGAACTTAGACAAAACCATCAGCTAATATGAAAACACGGGCTTCTTGAAAACATAGGTCAATGTTTGGAGGAATATGTATGTCCTGATTTAACTTAAATGTAGTTAGAAATCTGATACATTCAGAGGTTGGGAAGGATTTTTCCCTTAATTCCTGAAAAACAAAATAGATATTTTTCATCAGCTCTTCAACTGTTTTGCTAGCCACTAGACAATTGATTCTTTAAATGGATTATCAACTGGATTTTCAGCTGGATTGCAGGTATTTACAATGTCTTATCAGTCAAGTCATTGACAAGTTAATAGCTTCTTTCATCTTATAGTACTTCACTTTTAGTACATGACAAAGCAAGCGGCTACTTTGATTCCAACTTGTTTCAGAACTAAATGACTGTCATTTGTAAGGACTTCACGTACACTAGTTTTAACTACACAGCTTCAAAAAACATAGCTTCAATGAGTTCCAGATCCTCTATCGTCTGTGGAAGCACGGGAGCCTGAGATAAGGTTTGAATGATACACTGTCTCTTTCAATAGGAGCGTGCAGATTAGAGAGAAAGTATTCAAACAGAATCAGCAGAGTTTGTAGGAGACCCTTCTCACCCTGCACATTGCTTTATATGATGAGTAGGTTGTTTGGTAAGTGCAAAATAAAGTAGCCTGTTAAGTACTAATAAGCCACCATACTTCCACAGATAAGCACAGGAGTAGACTGCACCATACATCACCTTACTTAATTTGTCCAAAGAGAGCAATGACAAAAGGATTGAAGAAATGTAGCCACCTACCAGGATAAGTGAATCCCCTATCTCTAGCAGCTGTCATTGGGTAGGGCTTTTGACCTACTGCTCAGCATAATCTTTACAAGCCTCCTCAGCAGTAATTCTTAGAAGGGCCTTTTTTTTTTTTTTTTTTATCTTCTCTTACACAGAATGTATATTTTAAGTGGAGTAGTTAAAAAAATTTAAAAAATAAAATAATAATAATAATAAAAAAAAAAGCTGAAAAGAAGAAAGATATGAAGTCAAATGATCATCATCATGGAAGAACAAAGCCATGGTCTTCGCAGAAATGTAGCCCAAGAGAGGCCACACTGGCAATTTGGCTAAGAGTTAGGCCCAGTTAAACTGTTTACACTAAAGTGACCCTCCTATGATTAATCCAATTCTAGCACAATGGTTGTGATGTGAATTTAATCCAGTGCATACCAGGACTTCTCTATCCACCTCCTTAAGACTGAGGTGGAGGAAGGAGTTCACCTACACATTAAATGTCTAAGGGCTGTTCTGAAAATATTGTGTTCTGTTTTGTTATGTTGGCTCGTGATGTCAGAGAAGGATATTGGTGGCATGGAAGTAGATGTTGAACTTTCCAACCAATATTCTGTTAAGTGTTTTTCCTTGCAACAGATATCAGTTGACAAGTAATCTGGCAAAACAAAATCTGACATGGAAGAGCATATCAAGCAAAGGTGTGTAATTCAGTTCCTCTATATGGTAAATAAATAAATCAATAAATAAATAATTTCACCCATTGACATTCATTGACACTTTCTGAATGTTTATGAAGACAAAACAGTAGAGGTGAGCAGACTGAAGTGATGAGTGGTATGTTTCGGCAGTGGTGACAATGATTTGAAAGACAAGCCACATTTCAGACAGACATGAAGATAGTTATGAGTGCAGCATGCACTCATAATTGTACATTGCTGCTGAAAATGCATAGCTAGAGCTGGTGATTATGCTGAAAACTAGGGTTTTATAGCTGAGAATTTACTCTATCAAATTGATATTTTCTTCTTTGTATCTGCTGAATTTTCCATGGAAATAAATAGGAAGCACTGCTTTTGAAGCAGGCTACATACCTGTAGCTAAAAATGCCTTGTTGCCTGGGCCTGGTTGTGCTTCACTTTCTCTAGTTATAAAGAAGCATATCTACTACAGTGCTCTGCTAAAGTATGAGCAGAGATCATTGAGCAGCAAAGAGGAAAGATAACAGTGAACATATGGATCCGTATCTAAAAAAAAATAAAATAATAATAAAAAATAATAATAAAAAAAAAAATCTCCAAAGAAACAGAATTTTAAAATGCCTCTTACCATTAAGTCTAAATACCAGCCACTACTGGCCTGCCAGTTCAGCTTTCCCGCACAATAGTTTTTCTTGTCCAGATTTATGTCAATATTTATGCTCATTAAGTTGATAAACCTGTGATTTCCAGGCTGTTGAAGCCAGACTGTGCTGAAGTGGTATATACCAGCCAAAAAAAGAGTGTTAACAAAGCACTATGATCATTAATTGGCTTCTGTTACCACATACTTTTGTAGATTCCTCCTTCTTTCTCTCCCCCTCAGCCAGCTTCTCTTTCAAAGTATCCTTTAACTGTTGATTTTCATTTTGCTGATATTATGTCCCTCAGAGCTTCATTTTACTTATTTATTTATTTATTTTTAAGATTCTCTTTGCTTTATCACTGTCTCAAGCTTTTACTGGCTTCTACTGTGATGATGACTCAAAAATCTATTTCCTCAGCCCTGATTTTATTTTTACCCATTGTTTCCTTACACATTATCTAAATCATCAATTTAATCACCAAAGTTCATCATTCAAAAACTGAGCTTTTTATTATTATTTTTTCCTTTTTTCCAACCGTGTTGCATTTTCTTCTTCCCTGATCTACTCATGCCAGAAGACAGTCTTTTGATCGCCATAGAGAAGTGATGCTAATGTACTCATCCCTCCTCTTCTTTAGTTTCCTTGGGACTCCATTGATTCTTTTTTACATCATGTATCAAAACGATTCTCTTTACATTAGTATCGCAGAAATTGTTCTTATAGATTCCAACAGATAAAAATGAAAGTGTCTTGAAATTCAGTGTCTTCTCAGTCAAAATGTCCGTCTGCCTAAAGGTATTGCCTGGAGAAAAAAAAAAAAAAAAAAAAAAAAAAAAAGACATTTTTCAAGTTCATTAAAATTGTTTGTTTTTTTTATCCCATGGTTTTGATGTAGAATAAATAAACAGCGTGTAGCATACATGTGTACTGAATCAGTATAATTTGTAGAGTATTTGCATAGACTCAAGCAGTGGGCCAGGACAATCTCATGAAGTTCAACAAATCTAAGTGCAAGGTCTTGTACCTTGGTTGTGGCACTCCCAGCGTCAGCTGGGGGATGAAAGGACTGAGCACAGTCCTGTAGTAAAGGACTTGGGGGTACTGGTGGATGGCAAACTGGATATGAGCCATCTGTGTGCCCTCACAACTTAGAAAACCAGATGTAAGCTGGTCTGTGGCAACAGACGCAAGGTCAGCAGGTCGAGGGAAGGGATGAGACATCACCTGGATTACTGCATCCTGTTGTGGAGTCCTCAGTACAGGAGAGACATGGACCTATTGGAATGTATAAAGATGAAAGTGACAAAAATGATCCAAGGGATGAAATACCTCCCCTATGAGGGAGAGCATTGGGACTGATATTGCTTCACAAATAAAATGTTCTTAGAGAAAGATAAGCTGAAAGGAAATGACAGTATACAGAATCCTCAACAGTCTTCAGATTTTTTCCAAGGCTGATTGTGGAAATTAACTAGACTTTGATTTGCAAATTCAAATCTCTGCTTCTCGGTGATATTTTTGTATACTTGTATGCTTTACTTTCATTGCTGCATTTAATCAGAAATATGCTCCACAATCAGAATAAAATAGGTATATTTTAAATTGGGGGGGGGGGGGGGGGGAATGGTTTTCGTATTCAAAAAATTCATTTTTTGCATTAGCTCATACTCAGTAATTGTTTGTTAAGTGAAGTGAGGAGCACATTCTCCTCCTTCAGCTGCTCCAACCCAGAACCTCTCCTGCCTGATCACTAGTGCCCATCCTGGGGACCCAGAGTCTCTGCTAGGCTGGGGTTTTTAACTGCTGCTTTCCCCTTTGCAGGTTCAGCTGGTAGAAAAGTTTCAAACATATGTCAGAAATATGCAAACACAGAGAAAATACTGACATGGTCAGGCATGCAGGGTTCTTGAGCCAAGGGCTGTCTTCAACAACACTTACACACAGGACTCATGTAAATAAACAATCAGCTGAGTACCCTTACTCCTCTGCAGCTGGTGTGGAGGCCCGCACTTGTCTCACTCACCAGTCATTCCCTAGCAGCTGATTTTGGACAAAAAAACAAACTAACAAAAAACCACTCCTTTCCTAGTGGTGTGATGTAGAAGACCCTCACTTGCTCAGGTAGCTGATGCGAAGACCCCATGTCAGGTCCAGTAGCTTGCACCACAACCTGGGGGCATCTGCACTCCTGGTCTGACTCCAGTATCTGGCATCCAGTTCACTCACACTGGTCATCCAGTAGCTGGCACTCCTGGCACAAAGACCCTTTCAGATCCAGAGAGGTATGGCCTGACAACTACTTTTTGCCTTGGTAAAGATTAAATAAATTTTCTACATACCCTTACATTACCAGCTACAGAAAAAACAGAGACTGCTGTGTCATTCATTGTCATTTACTGCCTTCAAACAGTTACCTGCTTTTTGTGCAGAACCTTTGCTCCACAGCTATTCAGTTTTCAGTGCCTTAAACTTCTGGTAGTGGGAATAATTTAGGATGGATTATCACTGAGGTACTTTCATCAAGTTTTTGCACAATGCCTTCATAAAGTCTGTTATTTGAAAAGGAGGGTATTGTTTCTTTTTCAGAAAGACATCAGCAATCCCAGAAAATCGGAGTCACAAAATAAAAAGGAAAACAACAACAACAGCAACAACAACAAACAGAATAAATCATAACATTTGAATTATTTAGTGTTCTTACCTGTGTTTCCATAAGAGCTATACATCAGATTCCTATACCCAACTTTAATATCTAAAACATTTTTGTGAGATGCCTGTTGCTGGATGCTATATTGCAGCAATAATGTGAATCATGAAGTCCTATTTTCTGTAAAGGATATGTCCAAAGCAATGATCAATGAAGAACAGAAATTCCATCTACTCCTATGCATATGAAGAGGGCCATAGACTTCCACATTCACAATTTAAAATATATGTAGTTTGGGACATACTTAGGAAAAATAATAAATAAACAAATAACAAAAATAAAATGAAATAAAATGAAAAAAAGACAAGTCAACAGGGATTGTGTGACAGAAATATATATATATCCATTCTGAAATATGAACCTATGGCCTTTACTTATTTTAAAGAACTATTTGCTTAGCCCAAGTAAACACATATGTGTTTAAAACACACACTGAGTGAATGACAGGAAGTCAACGAGTTTTTAAATGTTTTACTTAAATAAGAATCTACACCTCTGGAAGTAAAAAATATTTTGAACAATGAAGGAGTGCATATTCTACTCGTCTCATTGCAAATGTTGGAAAAGGAACCAAATAAAAGTACAAAGAAAAAATAGTTTTCAGTTTAGTTCATGGAACATAGAAATCAATTATTTGTTTTGTGCTATTTCCTTGAATCTTTTAGCAGAAAAACTGGATTTCTCCCCACATATAGAAGTTAGGTGATATTACTGACATATCCAAAGAAATTCTGTAATATAAAAAGTGTAATACTTTGCAATGAGTTTATCTAGGGAACCTTTTGATTGTCAAGGTCATTTAAGGCAGCTGCACATTTCAGACTTGAGATTTTTAAGAAAGTAAAAGTTGTGAATAGATATACATATTTTTCATCTAGCACAATGCATACTTTGTCTATTCTAATTCATTTTTCTTCTTAAATTTCAGTGTTTCATAATATTTAGCATATGTGTCCTCAGACAGTCCCATATAGAAGTAGCACAGCCAGTAGCAGCTACTGAATCTCAAAACTCTGAGTCTTTAGCCAGATGAATCATTACAGGTGATAATTTATTGTAAATAACATACAGAATGCTATCCTTGATTACGTATTGGGGATTTGTCAATATCCAGGCAAAGTCAGCAGTGACTGGAAAAAGGGAAACATCACTTCCAGCTTTAAAAAAGGAAAAAGGAAAGACGTGGGAAACTACAGACGAGTGAGAGTCACCTCTGTGCCAGGGAATATCTTGATGCAGATCCTCCTGGAAGCTGTGCTAAGGCACATACAAGATGAGGACATGTTCTGACACATCCAGCATGACTTCCATCCTGACCAATCTGGTAACCTTCTATGATAGAGAGATAGCATTAGTGGACAAAGGAAGAGCAGCTAACTCACCTAGCTGGGCTTCTGCAAGGCCTTTGACATAATCCCACTCCATGTCCTTCTCTTTATGTGGGAGAGATATAGATTAGAAGGGTGGACTATTCAGAGGAAAAAGAATTGGATGGTCATAGAGAGCTGTGGCCAATGGCTCTACATCCAGTCATAAGTTGTGTCCCCCAAGATTCTGTCTTGTGAGAAGTGCTCTTCAAAATCTTTATCAGTGACGTAGACAATGGGACCAAAGGCACACTCAGCAAGTTTGCTGATGACACTAAACAGAATGGTGCAATTGATACAACATGGCTCCCCCTCGGGGAGGCCCAAAGATGTTCAAAAAGGGGACCCATGTGGACATAACAAGTTTCAACAAGGCCAAGTGCAATATGTTACATTTGGGTTGTGGCAATCCAAGATATGTGTACTGACTGGGAGAGGAACTTGTGAGAAGTCCTGTGGAGAAGGGTTTGGGGATTCTGGTACATGAAAACTTAACATGAGCCAGCAGTGTTCACTTGCAGCCTAAAAAAGGCCAACAGTATCTTGGGCTGAATCAAAAGAGAGATGGCAGTAAGGGTGAGGGAGGTGATTGTGCCTCTCTGCTCTGCTCTCATGAGGCCACTTGTGAAATACTGAGTCCAGACCTGGGACCCTCAAAGCAGGAATGGTGCAGAGCTTTTGGGGAAAGTCAAGAGGACAGCCGTGGGGATGACCTGGACAAGAAAAGGTTCCAGGAAGACTTCATTTTGCCCTTCCATTACATAAATCAAGCTTATGAACAGGGGGTAAATCAACATTTTACGTGGGTAGATACCAGTAGAACAAGGGGGAATGTTCTTAGACTAATACTGGATAGAAATTAAGATAATACAAGTATATGCCTTAATACCTTTAAGATTATGTAAGATTCAATGAATTCAATTGAAAGAATGACTATTTTACACATTGTACATTTCTGTTCAAACTTCATCTTTAGTTTTCAAGAGCAGAGGAGATGCTGATACTCTGGACACTAGAAAATCTAGCCAGCTCTGGTTTGTTCAACAAGGAATGTAAAGTACAGCTGTTTACATTCTGCACAGCTGTGACATAGTCTGAAGTTGCAGACTGAAGTCAAGGTTTCATAATACACCAAGGCAAAGAGCACCTCCTGTATAAACTAGAAAGTTTATAGAAATCTTTTATATCAGTGCACTTATGATGTAACATACATCTTCTGCACATCTGTATGGAGGATTTAAAATCAAAGCAAAAAATGTCTGTATTTGTTCTGGATTCTGTCTGTTCTTAATATCTTCTCATTTACTGTAACCAGTGCTTGTTATTCTGCAAAGAAAACGATGGATAGCTGAAAAAGAACAGTAGGTGGTCTCATTTCAATCCTTGTTCTTGGACACTAAATTATTTGAATACAACCTGGATTGCCCAAGGTCTAAAGTTTTCAGATAAGTAAATAAATGAAATTGGAATGACTTTGAGTACCTTTTATTTGTTGTACTGATGGAGCAATTGATTTTTTTTTTTTTTTTTTTTTTTTGAAGAGCTGAATTTGTCCACAGATTTGAATATTTACCAGGAATGAACAAGATGTAATGAAAATATAATTCTCCTTAATTTCCTTCTCTTTTCTCTAAGTAGTCACAGTTGTCATAGTCATTCTGTTTATTTTTGCACAACCAAATTTTTGGCTGAAATACTACAACTCCAAATGCAGATGTAATTCAGAAATCCGTTCTACAGTATCTACCAGTGCAGAGACTTGTAAAAAATCCATAAAGGTGCACAACAAATTTTCCATTAGAAGAACTAAATGCACTTTTGAAAACATATTATATGGGTGTATGTCTTTCTATATTTCTTGTAAAAAAATAAGTTTTATGAAGCTGTGGCTCATAGCAGATTTGTTTAATTTTGCTCTGATTCAATGGAGCAATTTTCACAGTTCTTTGTGTCAAACATGTACAGACTTTTAAAAAATATTTTACACATTTTTTGGCTATAATGTACTAACAATATGTTCAGTAGGATGACTTTAAAAGTTTTCTAAGAATGTATAATACCATTATAAAGTATTTATTTATAATGTAGGTTCCTGTTGGAGTCTGTGTGATCAACAATATTCCTGAATATCTAAAAAATAAGTCTTTCTATTTGCAATTGAATTTAGGAAGTTGACTATTCCACCTTGTTTTGAGTTCCTCAGGCACTGAAGAAAGAATGAAAGCAGTACTTCCCTACTAATTCTGCTGCCTGCTCTTTTTCAAGAAGTAAAGAGCAGTTCACTCTACTGTTGAGATTTTAAAATAAGGCTTATTTTTATTGCTGTTTATTTGTTTTGTTTTAACCAAGCTTTCATAATGACACTATTTGGATACCAAATTAAATTCAGGGAATAATTTTTGAAAAGACAGTACAGCCCTGGAAAATGAAAGAAACTCAAATTGCTCTCAGCTTTCCTATACAGGCTAATGATAGTGGTGAGTATGTGCAAGGTCAAGAGTTACTTCTGTCACCCATTCCACATATATACAGTCTAATAAACTTAGGTAGTGGATAAATAGATACAACACTTATGCAATTATAAGAGAGAGAAAAACAAAAGAAAACAAAACAAAACAGACAAAAAACAATATACTAGTAAGATAGTTTAGTTTCTCCTCTTTGCTTTATACCATCTTGGACCCCGCTAGAAAATTTAGTTTTTTAATGGCTCTAAAGAATTTTGTAAGGAAATGCTTATAGGCATGCTAGGGAACTGGAACATAAAAATGAGAAATAAGAAAAAGTTCATTTAAGAGATCAGAATTCATCCTGTCAATTACTAAGCATACATAACCATATGAATCTTCATAAGCAATGTCCATTCAGGTCACTTTATCTGCATAGAAATTTCTGCATTTATGTCCTTTTTTATTCAGTAGGACAACTTTCCCCTGAATAAGAAAACTGTTGTTTTTGTCAAAGCACTCCATAGAGACGGATGAAAATAGGGAATATCTCTTGAAGCACTGAAATATTTAATCTTATTGTATTATTCAATGTTTGAAGTGCAGCACCATCTTCTTTTCTTCTGATTCTTTTTCTCTTTCCCAAAGGAATCAATAGTACTTTGATTTAGATGCATTGTTTCTTTCACTTTTCCTCCTCCTTACCACACAGAGCAAATGATAATAAATGTTATGTAGAACTCTTTACTCACTTATCAGTAGATAGAAGTACTATACTTAGTATACTTAACATTCCCATCATGCTACAAACATA
This sequence comes from Excalfactoria chinensis, assembly GCF_039878825.1. Classification (NCBI taxonomy): domain Eukaryota; kingdom Metazoa; phylum Chordata; class Aves; order Galliformes; family Phasianidae; genus Excalfactoria; species Excalfactoria chinensis. Next base: position 153,726,457 of record NC_092825.1, on the reverse strand, counting down.
AAATTAAAAAAAAAAAAAAAACAAAAACAAAAAACACAAAACAACAACAAAAAAAAACCACAAAAATAATAAAAAAGAAAAACAAATCATCTGCAAATAACTGCATCTCTTGCACTAAGTCAAAGAAATATGGCAAAAAAAAAGGAGAATGAAAGGAAGATTTGATGAGCTATTTTTTCTGTCCCATATCAAATACACCAGACTTACGATGAGCTTTAACTGTTCAAAATGAAATTAAACATTAATTCTGTTTTACTGAATTAATTATTGCATAGGTTTAAAGACAATAGGAGGTTTGCTTATTATTATGGAGTACGGTGCTAAAACTAATTAAACCAAACTTTCAGACTATTGTTTCTAACAAAATGTAATAAATAAATAAATAAATAGATAGATAGTAAGATATAGTGCTTTTTTTTTTTTTTTTTGTCCTGTTATTTGTTTTGCAAATGAGAGGCCACAAGAAAAGACAACTCTTTGCATATGAATAAAATGTTTTAGAAAGAAGCTTTGGTTATATCTACATTAATGCTCCTAATGTTTATTAATCTATAGACCACATGTAGTACCTTCTTTTTCTATTATAACGAATCCTTCTTTTCTATAACCTCCTTTCCTACCATACTTCTATCTCTCTCTCCTTCTTCTCCAATGAGTAGCAACGTGTTCTAATGACAGTCGGTTTCACAGTAAGAACAACATTCATTCTGCATAGTGCACTAAAGAACTATCAAAATTGTAATGGTTTTAAAACATTACAGGCCTGGGCCAGATTCTCAACCAATAACTTAGTGATAAAAGCTCCTGAATACTATTACCTGTTCCCTGAACTGCTCTGTCCCCATTAAAGAAATGCACAATGTATTTGTTATGAGGACTCTTTATCTTCTCATTCTAATTGTCCAGGTAAGAAGATACTGACCTAAAAATAAAAATGTATTTGCAACTATAAGGTGTATTTTGTTGTTGTTGTTGTTTGTTTGTTTGTTTTGTTTTTTGTTTGTTTGTTGGTGTGCATGTGTTTTATGTTTTCCTCTAGCTGCAGTGTTTCATTCATATACACAAAGTGATGATGGCCAGTTAAGGCTTCTGCTACACATGAGTATTTAGAGGATTCTTATCTCCATTATTTTGTTGCAAGTTCTAAGCAATTTCTGTTTTTCTAAGCAGGTTTGATATTCATTTTATAAGAAATTATATTACAAAAATCAAAGAAAAAGTTAAACATGCCCAGTATTTTTACATGATCTATTGAGAATACTAAGCAACAGTGGCCCAAACCAATAACTGTTTAAGGTCTTCTGACATTTATTTTGTAAGCAGCATAATTCATAAATATACCTTACCTCTTCTAATTATCATAAACATAGATGTTGCTACTGTTAGTCACATGCATTGTTTTGGAGTGGGAGGGGTAGGGGATAAAAAAAATTAATAATAATAACAATTTTTAAAAAGGTCTTAAATATTGAAGCTATTGTTTAATGATCATAGAACCACAACATAATTATCAAGTTATTTTTCCATCCTAACCAAAAAACTTATTGCAGAATCTGAAAGGAAGTTGCAAGGTAATTGCTTTTGAACCACTTGATATATTCAACTATACTTACTAAATAATTGGCAAAATGTGTAATTACAGTGGACCATATGTTCCTATGGCTTGTGTACTGAACAATGTGGAAGAGTGTCACAAATTTGCTCAGCATACCTAAAATAGGATATAAGTACCTGAGTGGTATCAATATTAAAGTCCCTTGAAGAGAAATCTGAGCATGATCTACTGAAGTTGTTGCTAATGGAAAGGTGGGAGGAGCCAGCTAGGAAATATTTTGTACCATATGTCTGCTTCACAACCCACTGAAGAAATGTCAGAAGAACACTGCAAGTTAATATTGCTTGCGACAGTGATAATTTACAATACACTGACAACACAGATTGCAGATGGCCAAATTACCACTACAAACACCTTCTGGCACCTGACAGCTCACCAGATGCTGGTGGGTGTCATTTGCTACTTAATCATGTACCTGAGGGGAGATTATGGCATTCTTATCCAGGAATCCATGGGATCCATGTTAGTAAACAATTGCTGTATCTTATGGAGGAATTCAGCGCAGTGTCAGGATAAATGGTGTGGCGGATGTATGTAGATACTCTGATCAAGTACCTCTATTACCTCGCAAAACAAACATAAGACTGACCTGACTGCATTGTGTCGCCAACTTTATTACTCTTAAAAAATGATGAGGGAAAGCTCCAAGTACATAGAACACATTTATGAATCTGCAGAGCAGCAATCAAAAGCTTCTCCCACATCAATTTCTGAAAATAGCCTTATAATTTGGAGGCTTTCATTCCTTCCATTCAGAAATGGCCTTAGGGCATTTTCATGTGGCTATTTAATTGGAGTTGTAGATTTTTAATGTAAGTTAATTCTGACTAGTGAATAAATATCCTTCTAGATATCTGTGAGTCAAAATATTCCAAAGCATCTTGGGAATTATACACATATTTGCTTTTCTATTTTAATATTTTATCCAACCTTTTAAAATTATTTTAATCCTACCTCCCAGTTGTAAGCTTATTGAAGATTTTGCCTGCCTTTAGCCATGAAATGTTAGAAAAGAAAGGTCTGCAGACTTCAAAGAAACCAAATCAAACCAAATCACATAGCAACAGACCACCAAGGCTTTCACAAGCATTAGTGCTTCTAGTATGTTACTTCTAGTATGTACTTTTTACTGACTTTATCTTTAGATATTTAATACGTGGTGCAAAAGGCTTCAGAAATATTATCCACCTTCCTGTGTAAAACTAATACATGCCGAACTCTGAAAATTTGGTAATAAACTCTTTTTTGGTTCACAAATTTCCCTTTCCAACTCCAAGTTTCTAACCGACTTCAGTACTCTTTTCATTCACTCTGAAAACAAAAACAAAAAACAAAAAACAAAAAACAAACAAAAAAAACAACAAACAAACAAACAAAAAAAAACAAAAAAACAAACAAACAAACAAAAAGAATCCAGTCACAAATAGTATCCCCTTGGTGTCTGTCTTGGAACTGGTGCTCTTCCATACAAGACACACTCAGCAAGTTTGCTGATAACACTAAGTCTGTAATTGAGTGGTGCAATTGATACAACAGAAGGAAGGGATACTCCTCAGAGAGAACTGAACAGGCTTGAAAGGGGAGACCATGTAAAAAACCTATCAAGGTTCATCAAGACCAAGCATAAGTTGTTGCACTTGTGCTGGGGCAATCCCAGATGTGGGAACAGGCTGGGAGAAGAACTGCTTGTGGGCAATCCTGTGGACACTGACCTAGGAGTCCTGATAAATTGAAAACTTAATGTGAACCACTTGCGGTCTGAAAGACTAAATCAAAAGAGGGGCATCAGGAAGGATGAGGGAGGTGATCATGCCTCTTTGTTCTGCTCTCATGAGGCCCCATGTGGAATACTGAGTCCAGGCCTGGGATCCTCAAAGCAAGAATGGCGCAGAGCTTTAGGAGAGGGTCCAGAGGACAGCCATGGGGCTGTCCAGAGGTCTGTAACACCTTTTCTGTGGAGAAAGGCTGATGGAGCTGGGAATGAGTTCAGCCTAGACAAGAGAAGGTTCCAGGAAGACTTCACTGTGCCCTTCCATTAAGTAAATGGAGCAATATGAAAAGAAGATAAATCAACTTTTTTACATGGGTAGATAGCAATAGAAAAATGTAGAATGCTTTTAAACTAAAAGTGGATAGATTTAAATTATACATCCAGGTGGACTTGTTTGTTGTTGTTGTTGTAGTTTACTGAGAGGTAAGGTGTTGGAACAGGCTGTCCAGAGAAGTTGTGGGTACCCCATCCCTCCATCCCTGGAAATGTTCAAGACCAGATTGGTTGCAGCCCTGGGCAACATGGTCTAGTATCTGATTTAGTGACTGGAAACTGCCAGCTGCAAGAGGGAGATTGGAACTAGATGATCTTTGAATTCTCTTCCAACTCTAGTCATTCTATGATTCTATAAACATGCAATTAAATTATAATGTACTTTCCTAAGAAGTAAAAAATATCTCTGAGTTTGACAGGTAGTTGGACAAACTATTAAAATATATGTCTGCGCATATCTGTTGCGCATCATCAAACAGAGAAAACTTTGGGCTTATGAAGTTCGGTGATCACAGAAAGGAGGGGAGAACAATCAATTAGTACTTGCCCTAATCTTTTTACCCTTTCCCTAACCATCTGTTCTAAACTGTTGCCAGATATGGTATACTTGGCTAGATGGGCCTTCAGCCTCATCCAGTACAGCTGTTCTTACATTCTTCTGCTTTTTTTTTTTTTTTTTTTTTTTTTTTTTTCTACATGGTTGATGTTTAATAATGAGTAACAAAGGAAAAAATATATGGTAGAATTGAGCAGATGTCCTGATTTGAGTGTTCATGAACTGTTACAAGAGTCATAGTTTTTAAAGCCTGAGAGACTATTGGAGGCATCTAGGGAACTGACACCACTTTTACACCAAAATATCTAATGCTGTTATAAGTCTGTAAATAGTGATGTGTAAAGATGTCTTCCCACGTCATGATAGATATTTGAGTTCTTTTAGTCATTCATGCTGGATACTTGTTTATGAATAGCTGCCTATATATGATTTTATCAAATAGAATTTCTGTTGTTTCTAACTAATCTTTTTTCATTTTATTATTATTGCTATTACTCAGTCCTGATAGCTAAAAAATTATTTTAATACTATTTTTGTGGCCAATATTTACTACATAATATCTCCACTGATACAGGACCACTTACAGAAATAAGCCACTTGTAATTGTATTGGAAAGACAACTGACTCTCACCTCAGATTTTTTCCTTTCAAATCTTTCTAAAAATCTTTAAGTAGTTAATGGTTAGATCTTATGGACTCATCATTTTACCAGATTATGTAGGTTTAGAATGATGGAGTATAGAAGCTGAAGGACGAAACTGACAAGTTTCACAACTCTGCAGAGAACCTTCAGATACTTTGGCTTCTCTGCTCAGCTGACACTATATGTTGCATTCTTTCACAGCAGTAGAGCTCTGAGTAATACTGTATTCTGTGGAATTCCTTCAGCAAAATGTGGTAACATCAGTTAACATTAAAAATACTTTTTTCTACCCATCTTTTCTTTGTTACTTCTGCTATCTTCATTCTTTTTGCCTTTTTTTTTTTTTTTTGCCCTTTTGATTGCATTTCATTCTTTTGTCTTCCTCTTTATCTCTTCTTTGACTGTTCTACTTTCTATTCTTTTACATCTTGCAAAATTAAAAGTATAAATTAAAATGTATTGTTATGTATATATTTGAGATATAGAATTACAAAATCCCCAAGTGGTTTAGGTTGAAAGGACATCATAGATGATGGCACCAAGTGCATCCTCAGCAAGTTTACAGATGACACAAAGCTGAGTGGTGCAGTCAATACACTGGAAGTAGGGGAAACCATCTAGATAGACCTGGACAGGCTGGAGAAGCGGGAAAACTTTAAGTCTCCTTTGAGCTGCATCACGGGGATATGGTTCTTATATTTTCTTCTCCTTTCTTCTGTCCGAGAATGTCCCTGGATAAATTAGCACCTTTGGAAATGTGAAAGGACTTTAGATCTCATGAAAATATAATATGTTGTAGAGAAGCTGAAGAAAAAAAATATATATTTATGGTATGACATAATATCAGAAAATGTCTATGGTCAGAATCAGCCTGGAGATAAACAGGTCATTAGAGGAGAGAGAGATGGCTCTGAAACAGCACAGCATTCAAAATCAAAATCTAACATAAATATTTATGCTGAACAATCAAGTACCTCTGAATACATCTCGTACTCAAAGTCTGACCTTCTAATACTGACCAAGTAGCTATCACAAATCAATCTTTATTGAAATAAGTGTATATTTCATAATTGGATCATGGTATTTCCAGTAGGGGTTAAACCTCCTGTGTTTGAATTCCGTGACAATTATGTATGGCTGTACTTTATGCCTTTTTATGCCCTTGTGATTTTGTTTGTTTGTTTTATTGTTTTTGTTTGTTTGTTTGTTTGTTTCTGGCTACATTAGCTATTTCAAATGTTTTTATTTTCTTGTTATAATATGAATCACCTCATACTCAGATGAGCCACAATACATTGAGTTCTGGATTTCTTTTATAGAATAAATGGTTTTCCTATAGAAGAAACTTGAATCTTAATAAATTTAGAGACTCCTAAAGCAAGAACAATAAAGGATTTTTCTTTGTCAGGAATAAAAATACTATCATGATATGGTACAGATACCTTTTAGAAGAACATCATTCTGGTAAGATTGCCATTGCCTCTCACTCTAACTAACATTTATAGTCTTCTTTGTAAAATGAATTTATAAAACACTTTCAAACTTTATAGTGTTTTGAATCAGAACTGCACACTGCCAAACTGAATGCCTTACTGAAACTACACAGTTCAGACACTTGTGCATTGTCAAAAAATCTAAAGTCACAATCTATCTTCTTTTGAATCATTTATCAATTAGAAATAGCTACATTAGTTTTGAAACATACAGTATTTCTTCTCTATAGGGACAAGGTGAAGAGGAATACCTCTTCATTTTTGCATTACACATTACATTTACTAAGAAACAGCAACTTTCCAGTGTAAATGGAACAGTCTCTGATAAGACAAGAAATGATATCAAGTACTAAAATCTAATCGCGAAATATTAATCACTGGAAGATTCTAAATAAAGTCTTCCTCAGTGTTTAATGAGACTACTGTATCCAGTTGTGCCTGAGATCTTCCAGAAATTTGTCTCTGGATACTAGCTTCTCATTTTTTTTTCTGGGAAAAATCCCATTTGGGAGGTATTCATTTTGACTTGATTTATAAGGCCGTGTGATGACAAAAGCTTGACAGAAAAATGAGTAGAGAAGTTAAGCCATTAGTCTCAGATTTCATCCTTGTCACTCCTTGCTCCAAAGAGTGGCTTTTAGTTTCCAAAGCATTTTTTTTTTTCTTCTCAGAATAATTCCATTTATCTTTAATTGTCATTTCAAACAAAAGACATTAAAATATTAACCTCTGAAAAGGATATTTCTCCACTCTGACCTGTATTCTCTGTCTCTTTGTCTCACTTTCTCTATTACATCTGTCTATTCCTCTATCTCATACACAGTTTATGATCAACCTTATTAATCAGAGTGCTAACAGAAAAAGTGAAGGATAATTTCGGTGATAACGCCTAACTCATTTGAAAAAATTCTGCATGCTGCAACATAAGGGAAGCAAATCTGTGAGCATTTGAAATCCATTCTTAACACATATTAACAACTAATCCTCAATGGGTGTTTACAGATCCCTTAATCTCTATAGAGGGATTTCCCTTTCCTACTTTCCCACAATAGCATTGGTTTAGAGAGTTAAAGACTAGATTACGCTATTAATTGTTTGACCTTACTTTCCCTTCAGGAATTACATGCTCTTTTCTTTACCTTTTAAATGTCACATGTGAGCTGAATGAAATCAATTATAGCCAAAAAATGTTATGGCTTTTGAGTTTAAAGGTAGCTGTATCTGTAGTTAGGGGCTCATGTAAAAACACTTAGATTTTTCAGAGATCTCCATCATGAGCATTCTATTATTAACTCATTCTTATATCCTGTCAGCATGTTTAGGGGCAGGAATATATAAACTATTTATAAAATTCAGATATATTAGATAAGGGTCAAGGTTACCAAATACAAAACCACAAACCTAAAACCATAAAGGTTTAAACCATACAACAGAATTCAAAATCTTTAAGTAGAAATCTTGTTTATAACAATGTTCCCAATTTTACAGTATATATTAAATCTTGTAAACAGTAAAAGAAAGAGGTGAAGTCCTATTTAGGTCAGGTCTTCTCTTGTTCTGTTTCTGATACATCAGTAACAAAAGCATAATAAAGGAAGTATAGTCACACAGTTAAGATACTACTCAAACATTTCCTTGTTCTTTCTGGCATGAGAAAGATGCTATTATGTCACAGTACATCCTCTTCTCCCAAAACTTCTACTAACCTCCCTCATTGCTCATCTCTCTTTGACTCCTTGAAGGAAGTTTGTGTCTCTGCAAACTAAAATCCTCCCATGTGACACAAGGTTCTTTTGAAGATTTCTGCTAAAAAATCAGCACTTGTGTTGGTGGGCCAGTATAGTTATTTATGGTTCACGGTATACTGAACAGAGGCACAAGCTCCTGCAACTTTTTAGAAATCATAGAGCTTTTCTGTCAGCACTATTTGAGCAGTCTTGTGAACAGCTCATTCTGCTGCATATCAAATGCACTGCCTCCATGTTCCAGAGGCATTACTGTCTGAAGATTCCGCTTCCAGTCTCTCCACAAATTTTTCTCCTACTCTCAACTGATACTGCTGACCAGACTATGTTGAAAGGGACCTTAGTGATCATCAATCTCAACTCCTCTGCCACCCACTAGATCAGGCAAGGCAGGGCATAATCCAAACTGGTCTTGATTGTCTACAGGGATAATGCATCTACAACATCTCTGGGCAACCTATTCCAGTGCCTCACCACTCTTTGAGTAAAGAATTTCTGCCTAACATCTAACCTACATTTCACATCTTTTAGTTTAAAGCCATTTCCCTTTTATCATCACTATCAGACTGTATGAAAAGTCATTCTCCCTCCCCTTTATAAGCTCCTTTCAAGCACTGGAAGGCCACATTGAGGTCTCCCCAGAGTCAGTTCTGCTCTAAGCAAAACCAGCTCAGCTCCATTAGCCTTTCTCCATAAGAGGACCAATTTTTTGGCCCTGATTTCAATCTGCTCTAATAACTCCACATGTTTCTTGTGTTGGGGCCCCAGGCCTGGATTTTAAAAAGAAGAGTAGCACACTTATACAGTAGACCTGGGCTGCAAGTACACACTACTAGTTCTTATCCAACTGATGATATCAGTTGCCCTTCCTTTGTTCATCAGCACTGTCACTCCACCATAGAAGGCCACTGGATTTGTCATACCTTTGGTGAAGCCATACAGTCAGTAATGGATCACCTCCTCATCATGTATGTGCCTTGTCATAGCTTCCAAGAGGATCTGCTCCATGATCTTCCCAGGCTCAGATGTGATGCTCACCAGACTGTATTTTTCTGGGTCTTCTTTTCTCCCTTCCTGAAAAAGGCAAACAACTTTTTCCCTTTTTCCAGTCATTTGGGGATTGTTCATGAAAAATCTTCAAATCTCCTATGGGAATGACTAACTGTGCACAAAACTCACAGTGGTGCAAGTCATGAAGATGTCCCAGAGGGTTACTTAGGGTCCCTTGTACCAAGTGGGTCAAAGCACAAATACACACAATTCCAGAAATAATTCCTACCCCCAATTTTAGTTATCAACTTGTTTCTAATCCTACTTCTTATCACACAGCTGACAATAAGGATTTAAAGGTAAAACCAGAAAACAAATCAAAACAAATCAAAACAAAACAACCAAGTAAACAACAAAAAGAAACAAACTATCAGGAAAAAAATGGGATGTTATATCTACCTGACCCACAAAACTCAAAATCTATCAGAAAATTCACACCATCCTCTATAACATTGATTAAATTCCACTCAGAGCAGTATCCTTGTGCATCATACATCTTATCCTGTCTACTGCTAGTCATCTTGTCTAGCATTTGAGAAACAATGAGCATTTGAGAAACTTTTCAGTCCTGCTTATAAACAGGGAAAAGCTGAATATCCCAAATACTCCCTGTGAAGATCTGGTATTCAATAGAGCTCACAGCGAGAGGCTGTGAGCGGGGATGAGTGATTCCTCCTTTAACTGTTTCCTTTGTCTCTGCAGAGGAATAGATGTTCACCTATTGAACATGCCATTCTTTACTTTCCTATAGACTTCTGCATTTTTAAATGTCTAAGTATGTTTTGAAATGTAGTTTTTAACTTCTGTGTGTTAATTTCTATGCAAAACTGAAACGACAACAATTTCTTAACTCTGAGGTATTGCAGGAAAAATTACTATGAAGATTCAGATGTGTAATGATGTTATAGTAATGGAGTTTTTCACAGTTTTTTTGTCAGCTGTTATTTTTGACCTTGTAGAAGAGGCAGTAGTGCCCCACTGGTTTGAAGGTACAAAATAATATATTAATAATAAGTTTTGTTTCATGTTCTCATTCCTGCTGAAAGGAATCCATTTAGAAGATCTGAACAAATATTTCATGTTTCTAGCTTTCTTCCTAATATGTTTACAAGATCAGAGCTTGGAGAATACTAAGGAAATATTCACAGTTCTTCATTTGAATTTTTAAATGAATTCACTTTGACTGATTTTGAGTCCTCATGGTGTGTCCTTTCTGTATGTATTCTAGAAAATAAGATAATAGGAAGGCACGTTCATTAAAATAGTTAATTTCCTGCACTTCTTCTAGAATATATGCAGTAAGTGAACTGATGATTGTTCATAAGAAAACAATTGCACATTGTCTATAAATGTTTTCCTAATCCAGTAACAGATTACAGAATACATATGACATTAACTATTGAGATGATCTGTTATATCCACAGCTATTCATCAGAGGTACAGATGTCTAGTTCACAAAGAGCTCATGATTTCACAAAATGTTGAAAAGCTGGTAAAACATTATGTGAAATATCATTTTATCACTTCTGGATCTTCTTAACTGCAAGACCCTGACTATCAAGGTGTGAATGGCTTTCACATCTATTTTAAGGTCCCTTTGCAATTCAGAACCACAGAAAACAACAGCATAATTGAAATTTGGATGACTGCATACAAAGCTTCGGTGAATCTTGGAAAGCAGTCAGGTGTGTAAAATATACATTTACAACCCTATGAAGCCTGCATGTAAAATTATTTCTAGTTTATTCAAAATGCATGCTATTCTGTTTTTGCTCATTCCAAAAGTGTTTACTAAACAAGAGTCACTTGTGGATGATATGTTCTAAAATCAAATTTAAGGGTAAACTTAATTATGTCCACAGATGGTAAAGCATAATTGATGACAGCATGTCAATATAAACTGGAACTAGTTATATCTAGAAACATATAATCTCTATCAACAACATAAAAACATTGTGAATATTTTAAATGACTACTTTATAAAAAGGATGTGCTGACTAATTCTGGTTACTTCCATACATGGACTGATGTTTGTCAACTATTTTAACTTATGTGAGTTTCTTTTTTATCCAGTGTATTCAATTTCCTGCTTTTGTTACTGCTGCAAAGAATTAACAATAAAAATATTTTAGCAGAAAAAGTAAAATATTATACCACACTTTTTATGAAATAATTTTGAGGAAATATCACCTGAAATTCAAGGGAATTAAACGAGAGAAATAAAGAGCATAACCTTATTTCTGCTTGACTTATCATTACCAATGATGAATTTCTGCACTGTTGTTATTATTGTTTTTGATAGCAGCCACTTTCCATTTAAATATGACAAAGTAAAAAAGCACAGACATCTAAAAAGGGATGAAGGAATATTTGGCCCTTGCACAGCCACAGTTCTTACAAATGAAATTACATTTCAGTGCCCTACACTTTATGTAGATTTATTTGTTTCTAAAGATTCTCCTCCTGCATTGTTTATCTATTATAAAGTTGTGAAACTTGAGAAGTTATATTGAGTTCTGCTGTTTTTAATAGGGATTAAAAGAAGTTCTTAGGAACAATGTTTTTACAATTTGAGCAAAGTCTAGAAGAAGATAAGAACACTGATTCTCATGAAGCCTTCTGTAGTACTATTCAGAGTGTGTAGTACTATTCAGAGTGTGTAGTACGGGCATGCCGTAGTGTGCATCAGAAAATTTTAATGTCACTCTACTTCAGCTCTTTAGGAAAAATGTTGGGGTGTTAAGTATTTTTAGTTTCAGATTAAGCATGTGTACTCTGGACATGCTAACAAAAGCAAGGATCTGTTTACTGTATGTGTGTGAACTCTCATCTAATTCCAAGAAATCAGAGGGAAAAAGGTATCTATCTGCTCTCATAGAGAATTACAAATGTCCCTTGTTTAAATTCTCTCACGTGAATAAATAAACAAAATAGTGATTTGCTCTGTAAATTGGCCCCAAAACGTCTAAGCAACTGGCATAGACTGGAAAATATGAATATGACAAAGATACAGTCTAATCTTTGAACACCTATCTATATGCACCACTCTTCCCAAGGCCAGCTTCTAGTTTGACCTACTGTCAACACATAAGACTTTACTTTTCATGGTATTACTGTCTCAATGCTTTGGTACTGTATAGCTCTGAAGCAGTTATTGTTGTTCCCAGGGGGACAGTGAAGTGTATGATAAGGAAAATGTTAACATAGAAATTTTGTTTGTTAGGTGCTATTGTCCTTACAAGTTATTATAAGAGGCTGATAACCCGTATCTCTCCATCCCCTCATTTCCATTTTCTGTGGCTGTTCTTGCATTGAGAATGAAACAGTTAAGATCTTTATAGATTCTCATGCACATGGTAAGGCCTTCCTAACAGCTTCCTCTAAATGCGGAGAATTGACTGGGATTAGTTTGTAGTGGTAACACATAAGCATGCTTAAGTAAAGCATGCTTTAATTTGTATAGACTTTATTCATTTATTTATTTAATTAAGAGTACAGTTTTATTTATGTTATACTTATCTCCTACCAGAGGAAAATTTAGATTTCATGAAGCAATTACAAAAAACACTCAGGCAGAAATAGGCTAGCAATGAAGTGGAACAACACTGCAACTCTGAATACCTGAATAATTAAAAAGTAGAATATAAAATAAAGTAAAATAAAATAAAATAAAATAAAATAAAGTAAGGAAAAGAATAATGCATATGCCATGAAAATATGAGAACTCTTGAAAACAGTTAAAGAAAAGCATTCTTATGCAAAATTCAATAAGCTAGTACAGTTTCGTCTGAAAACAGAACATTCAATGGATGCTGTAGCCAATCAAGTGTATCACTGAGACCATCGTGAATATAAGTCTGAGCATCCTTGTTTTAACAGTTCTTTTTCTAAAGATATAAAATATCAGCAGATCAAAGCAGCCACTGCCTGTGTTCAACATGTTTTTCATACTAAATAAATAAATAAATTTTAATTTGGCATTCGCTTTGAAATCTGTTTAAAAAAAAAAAAAAAAAAGAATTCTCAACAAAATATTAACGTTCACTTTTATTGTACTGTACTCCTCATTTAAGGAATGTGATGATTTGATTCCCACTTGTGTCATAAGTAGTACCATAAAATTTCAAAGTTCAGCTGAAAGCAAAATTGTAAAGGCTGATGGCTGTATCAGGGTTGCAGCTTTGAGAAGAGACCTTTGTGAAAAGACCAAGAGTTGCCTCTATGTCAGAGATAGCCAGTCCTACTTGACTCCAAAACAGACCCTCTGAATTCATGGGCACAGCAACATTGATAGCTCCTCTCTCATAACATACTTAAACAAGGATTTTAAAAGGCAGTAATTGTGTGAAAGGAGTGAGAAAAAACTGTGGGAAATCAATAAGGCAGACACCAAGATCAGAGAAGAAGGAGGAGAGAAGGTGCTCCAGGTGCCAGAGCCAGATTCCCTAGCAATCCATAGAGAGGACTGTCTGTCCTGTGGTAGCCTGTGGAGGAACGTATTGGATTAGACATCTGTGCTATCCCTCATGTAGAACCTAACACCACACCAGATGGATAAACCTTGAAGGAAGCAGCAGGCTACAGAAAGTCAATACAGGAGTGGGCAACTGGCAGAAACCATTGTGCAGGCGCAGGATTTCCAGCAGAAGCTTTGGCCTGTGGCAGACCAGCACTGAAAGTTCCTACACCCCGTTAAAACCATGTTGGGGGAGTTTGTGAAAGCTGGTATTCCGTTGGAAAGACTGCACAACAACAGTGGAAAAGAGTGAAGAATGAGCAGCAGAGAACTGTTATAAATTGATCTCAACCTTCCCCATTCCTGTTTGTTGCTCAGGATAGAGAGGTGGTAGAAGACTTGAAAACAGAAGGATGAAATTGAGTTTTTCCCCTGAAACTATAAAACTATAAACAGTAAGTAATCTTCCAGTCCTTATCATGAACCATAAGCTTTAGCTTTTTCTTTTTATTCTCTCCTTTTATCCTGTTCAGAAGGGGGAGCAAGAAGAGTTTAGTGGGCACCTTCTGAAAACAATGAAATATACAATCAAAAGTCTGTTTGCTGGAATTTTTCTACTCTGTTTAATTGAAAATCCATGCCATAAGTACTGGTATTGTTAGAATTATCTACTGGAGCTGCTTATAACCCTTTACTGACTGTACAGTGCACCTGTGTGTTGGAATACAATCAAGTTCCAAGTGACTGACGTTGCAAAGAAAATGTGCAGTATCTTACTTATTCCTTGTACAAGTGAATAGAGTTGGTTTTAAATGACCTCTACATATCAGGAGACTATTGGACATTTTTTTCTGAAAGGTTGCCTTTTGGAGGGTGCAATAGCATTTTATTCTCTGAGATCTCTTATTTTTTCCTGCCAGCCACAGGAGCATGGATGATCAGAAAGTCTGAGAGTGGAATTCAGCAAGAAGATGCTTAGGAGGATCAAGTCAGGAAGAAGTTTAGGGAAGTGAATTTCATCCCTATGTATAAGAGACAACATCCAACATTCATGATATGGATTTGCAATAGGATCAACTTATCTGTCTATCCTGTCTACTCCTGAACATTTAGTCAGTAGCATGATCTCACCTGGGAAAGGGAGCATTATCTCTATTACTGACATCCAATAAGTTAAGCACTCTGTACTTTGTGTGCTTTAGGCGAGGCATGAGGGACAGTGTGACCCAATAGAGTTGTTATAGGGTTCGTCATTTCTGACTTTGAATTCTAGCCCTCATAAAGTCTTTACTCATGTCTTGCAGCGACAAGCTTAACACTGACAGTTTCTGAATAAGAAATTTTCTGAAAAGGTAGTAACACTTTTTTATTCCTCGCACCCCTCCCCTCCAAGAGGGATGATACATTACGTGTAATTTTAAAAGTATTTGGAATTAAAATCTGTAGTGTAAATAGTACTTAATTCATCTATTATGAATTTACTAATATAAATATAGATTTTGCTATACAGTTTCTAAGAATAGAAAGTATCTTGACCATCTTCTACTCTAAGGATACTGTGAGAAACTTTCATTACTAGATTCTCATACCTAGATAGACTCATGTTATTTTAAACACACGCACACATATATGCATATATGTGTGCGTGTGACAAACATTGAGTAACACACTGGTTTCAACCAAGAAGTTATTCCATACCACATGATACCAAAGGGAAGGTCATTAAGTTGTGTGAGTTGTCCAGAGGGGGGCTGCTATTATGAGGTTTCTGGGCATTGATCAATGGGGGTTAAGCTCTTGTATTACTGGTGGGTCACTGGTCAGCAAGCAGTTGTGCTTTGGTCATTGAGTGGCAAGTTATTGCATTGTGGCAAGTGATTTCATTGTTGCATTGTAGCTGTATGGAGATTGCTATCATTGCATATTTGTTTCTACTTTTCCTCTTGTGTCTCCATAAATAGCTTTTATATCAGTCCACAAGTGTCTTCAATTCTCTCCTTCACCCCAGCATTGTGGGGAAGAGTTAGTAAATGGTTGTGTGGGGGGTATAGCTGCCAGTAGGGTTAATGACAACGAGTAAATTTAAATGAGTTTAATCTTGAAAAAGTAAGTCTATCAAGAGGGTTTTGATTGATAAATGGTTAGTTGTGACACTGTGGAAGAAACAGTTTTTTGCAATGTGTGAACAAAAAAGATCTATCATAACATTCTCCAAAAACTGTTGAATGCTATAGGATTTTATTTCATGGTTTTCAAAAATTGCAGATTATGAAGCACACATTTAATCTTTGGGTTTAGGAATATCCAAATCTCATTTTCAATCATCACTGATTTTAGAAGGAACTATTTTGATAAAATGTCATTTCATGTTTTCTGGTGTTACTGGAAGAAAAAAAAAAAAAAAAGGCATTGTACTGTTGTATGTGATGAGTGCATTCAGATTCTCAAGCACAGAGGAAACTACAACAACAGGAAAGGTAAAGAACGGTTTGTTTTCCACTTTCAGTAATGTATTAGAATATTGTAAATGAAGCTTATCACTAAAATACTGAGTTGTTCACAAAATGCTATAAAGGAAAAGAAACTCACAGCTACCTGTTTTTTCCTGTTTTTCAGACAGTGGGCTACAGTCCTGGAAACTGTCACTTGCGGGAACAGCTTTGTTAGAACACTATATTTCTGCTATTAATTTATACCATAGATAATTTCCTCAGAATTTTACTGAGAAAACAGCTAATAATGCCTGGTTATTATATTATAGAGATTATTTTAAAGAAATTTCTTATATCCCTTCCAAAACACAACAAAATTTGCAGTCTATCTTTTGTGATCTCAAGCCAACTTGCCTGCATCTGAAAGAAAATGGTTAACATTTTAACCAATTGTTCTGTCTCATCTTTTTGGCAGATTGATTCTGATTTTTTTTTTTTTGGTTCTTCTATTACTGTTCTATTCTGAGTTTGTGTCTGCCCTTAATGTTCAATACAAAAGCTAATTATTCTGCTAAGCAGCTTTTCTAAAAGCTTTGAGTTTGCATCTTTGCTCATGAAGAGAATAGCAAATTAAAACATAGATAACTGATTCAATATTGAAAATGTTTTTTTTTCTCATTATTTATAATAAACACAAGTCTTTATTTCTTTTCCCTTCTTTTCTTTCTTTTCTTTTTTTTTTTTTTTTTTTCCTTCTTATTTGTTTATTTATTTATTTATTTATGGGAGAACATACACATTTAAAGACGTTTACAAGTCTGTTATTCTACAAGTTATGCATCACCTCCACACAGAATTTTTGCAGTAATAGCAGCATAATTAATCTGTTTAGGATACATCTTACTAAAAGGTTCTGATCTGAATAGGTTCTTATACTGCACTAATCACCATAGTATCTGTACGCCTTCCAGTAGTGCATTAAGCAATGTGATTAACATCTGTGAAATATTTTGTTCTCTCATCATTTCCCCAGTGGGAGAACTATGTGCAGTGGAGTGTTTTGTTTTGGATTTATTTAATTTTTTGCATTCCATGGCTTGAGGGATTTTTAGTCCACATAAGTTCATGCGTACAAAATATAGAATGGTCACATACCAGTGAAAACAAGGAAGAAAACACCTTAAACTGAGGTGTGGAAATTCAGCATTCAAACAACCAAATAGGTCTATTGAGATTTTCTTTCACTTGCACATTCCCTTTCTCCAGTGCAACCTAAAGAATTTTACTCCTATCACTTAGGTGAAACTTGATCTTTTAGATCAAGCAATAGAAACCTAGACTTTTTTCTATTTTACATCTGAATGCTAATCTAGACAGTTTACACATGTAATGTATAACTTTAGCATGAAATAACTTAAGCAGCTACTTTGAACTATACTGCAAAAATAGGAATATACATCACAACAGCACTGACAGAGTGTTTTACCTTCCTTTCCTTTCAGGGCCATGTATATACTCAACTACTTGCTTTCTCATTTGTAGGTAATAAACTTAAAGCAGATGCCAGTAAATAAGCATGTGTTTAAGTACTGTCAATTCCACGAGTTAGGGCATAAAGGCAGTAAAAGACCCATTTCAACCTTTATCCCTTATCTCAGACCATGTGCAGTTCACATATGTTTCCTTCATGGCAGAATTGATTCTTCTTCTCCAGCTCTTTGAAGTGTCTCAGAATAAGGTTGTTGCTTCGTGACAGCACTTCTTGTTTAGCATAACATATCTGATTTCAATGGCTGGCTCTTCCTTCTCAATCTATGCGCCCTCTTAGTTTACTATTCTTAGTTTACACCAATGATAAAGCAACAAATTCTTAAAACAGCTAACATGTTTTCCTTCTCTGGGGAACAAAGAAAGAAATATACATATACATATAAAGGATGAGACCCTTGGATGCATAATTTAGGAAGCTAAGCTCTTGGCATTCTAAGTATCACCAAAGAGATATAGAGCAGTTTGCCTTCAGTGCTGTGTGCTTCCAAAGTATAATCAGAGCATCAAAGAACGTGTAAGAATTTCTCAAATCTGTCCTAAAGCCCACTAGGCAGCCTCCTTACCTCTTTGTTCCAAATGTTAGATGCATTCTTTGCTTTCTCTATTTCACTTATTTCTGAAAAAAAGAATGTTTATTCCCTGTCTCCCTTAGCTAATCTGAGATCTCATTTGCAGATACCTTTCTCACTGCCTTGTTCCCTGAGTGTTCTGGAATCAAATCTTTGACTCTTTACTCTTTTCTATGTGCAATTGTGACTGTGTGCTTTCTATACTGTAGATGGGCAGAAAAGGAGTACATAGGTCTTTCAGCGTAATGCATATTTAAAAAACAAAACAAATCGAACAAAAACCTAGCAAATTTCTGGGCATACATGGAGTAAATTTGAAGAGAAATGGAGTTTTCTAAACCTAATGGTTATTTAAGATGTGCTCCAATGTACATATTAACAAAGCATTGTTGTTTACTTTAAGTAATATTTGTGGCATTAGTAATTCTATTTATTAGTGTGATGCTGGTACAGAAATTTTGCTAATACATTAATTTAGCTAATAAGAAAATTAATAAACCCCCGTGCAGTTTCAAATTGTATAGTAGAAAGAATTGAATGTAAAATTTTGGATTTGTTTTCAAGCAAGACAAAGCAAAGTGTGGAAAACTTTTAATATCAATTCACATTTGTACACTTTAGCTACATGTTTTGGGAAGTTCTGAATCAGAACTTTAAAGAGGTAGGAAAGGGCATACAATAATTAATTTAAATGTCATTGATCAAAATATTGCAAAATTACAGATATCTGAGAAAGTTATAGAGCACTGAGTTTGGGATACCTAAGAAAGAGAACAGCTAATTACTCCTGTTAAAGAGAGATAGTTACTTCACAGTTACTTTGCTAGACAAAAAGTACAGACCTGACATTGTTTTCTAGTGCAGTTGTTTTTGAACAAAGTCCAGATTAATCAAAGATACCTAGAAATGTGCTGTGATTTAAGTACTTTAAAAAGATGCCTTGGAATATTTTAAAAGCATCAAAAGAATCAGGCAGCTTGCAGAGATGAAGGCCTATATGAAGTAGATGAAAGCCTAAAATGTGAGACAGTTCTGCCAAATGCCACTGAATGTATTTTGTATACACAGGAAGGAAGTAGGCAGGTACAGAAAAGAGAACACATAAACAGATATTCATTGTACAGTGACTATCTTGTTTTATTTTTCATATAACTTTGGCCAATACCTTGTTTGTGTCTGTAAGAATTGTATTCTAAACTTTTTTTTTTTTTAAAGATATCAAGAAAACTCTTTGAAATTTATTTTTTGTCCATGATCTTGAGCATCTCATGAGATTAATTTGTCAGCCACCATCTTAAATTAGATGTTTTTGTTTTAATAAAAGTACTAGTTTTGAGAAGACTATTTAAATAGCTGCCGTTGGTGGGGAAAAAAAAAAAAAAAAAAGTAAAATTTCTGTAGCTTCTTGGTTATGTTTAATCAAGCTTTAAACTCAGTGGTGATCTCCTTTCTTTCTGAACAGACTCACTGAGACTTGGAATATCATAAGATAACTCCTCTGGATGACATGCTGTCACAATAATGATCACCATCACTAGAACATGGAAAATGTTTTCTGTCAGAAATATAGATTCAAAGAATCAAAAGTTTCACACTTATACATTGTATTCAAAGTGCATAATTCAAAATTATTTGAAGGCTTTTGTTTCAATATATATACATGCTGTGGTATTTTTAATATGATACACACAAACAACAGCACAATATAATCATGTGAACAGAGATGAAGTTGAAACCAGCTCAAGATTTTCATCCAATTCTATTCAAGTATAACAAATTAATAATATGAATTGTTACAATTATATTATTTCATACACTTCCACACAAATTATTACATTTTGAAATTATCAAAGCAGTTTTCCAGTATTCTGATATATCATTATTGTTGTTAATTTAATAATTTTTTTAGCTCAATCTGGGAAGAAAAGAAAATGCTTATAATATTTATAAAATGTTTTCATGTATGTTGTTCAACATAAAATAAAGAAACAGGGATTTCCCTTGCTAAATATATATTTATTTAGTAATTGTACAGAATCTGTGAAGGATGAATTTGTCTCCCTTCAAGACTCTCTAAAGAGGCTTACCGTGTTTTAATCTATTATTTGAAATTATAATGTTAAAAAAAATGGAGAAAAAGTGTTAGCATAACTTGTGAAATGTTTTTATTTCTAGTAAACACTACAGACAATAAATACAAAGGCTTCATGTTAGATGAAACTGTAATACATTTTTGTTAATAATGTTAGTAATGCTTAGAAGAGAATAATTATTCTGTTAACATCTGTGCTGCATTTAATATTTTCTGTTTTCTCATTTTCTCTAGTCAGCTGGAGAATCTTAGTATCAGAATGGTTTGGGCTGGAGAAAACCTGGACTATGTTGCTCAAAGCATTAACCATCATAGCCTTGAACATTTCTGGGGATGGAGCAGTTGTAGTTTCTCTGGGCAACCTGTTCCAGGGTGTCAGCAGCTCATAGAGAATTTGTTCCTAATGTCTAATCTAAATTTAATCTCTTTCAATTTAAAACTATTACCCTTTGTATGATCACTACATACTCTTGTAAAAAGTCCCTCTCCATCTTTCTTGTAAGCCTTCTTTGGATACTGGAAGGCCACTGAAAGGCTTTCTTTGAAGACTTCTCCAACATGAATAACCCTAGTTCTCTCAGCTTCTTGTAATACGAGAGATGCTCCAACCCTCTGATCATACTTGCAGCTTGCTCTGGACCTGCTCCAGCAGGCCCATGTCCTTTTCATGCTGTATTCCCTAGATCTGAACACAGTACTCCAGGTTGGGGATGGAGTCTCATGGGAGTGGAGTAAAGGGGAAGAATCATCTCGCTCAAAATGCTGGTCACACTTGATGCAAACCAGGATATGGTTGGCTTTCTGAAGTGCGAGAGCACAATGCCAGCTCATATTCAGTCTCATCAACCAGCAGACTCAAGACCTTCTACATAGGTTGCTTTTAATTCGTTCTCCTTCCAGCTGTGTTCTGAAGATTTTTCTGACCCACCTGCAGGACCTTGCATTTGAACTTCATGAAGTTTTCACGGGCCCACTTCTCAAGGTTTTCAAGGTCCCTCTGGATAGCATCTATTCTCCTCAGCATATCCGTTGCACCACTCAGCTTGGTATCATCCACAGTGTTGCTGAGGGTGCACTTAATCCATGTCCACATTGCCAAGAAAGATGTTAAACAGCGCAAGCCTCAGTGTTGATCCCTGAGGAATGCCAATTACATATTTACTGAGTAGTCCATTCAAAAAACCCATGTATCTCTAATTTAAAGTTAAGGATGTCATGCGGGATTTTGTCAGATGTTTTGCATATGTCCAGGTAGATGATATCAGTCATTTTCTTTTTTGAAAGAATTTGCTTTGCCTACTAATACTGCAATTCAGTTGTAGATGTTCACCAGATTTGTTAGATTCTGTTTGTCCTTAGTGAGCCCATGCTAGCTGTCACCAATCACCTTTCTCTACTCTATGTACCTTAGTGCACTTTCCAGGAGAACCTGCTTCACAATCTTGCCAGGCACAGAGATGAAACTGACTGGCTTTTTAGGTTCCAGATGTTCTTTTCTTTCATAAAAATGAGAATTCTGTTTCCCCTCTTCCAGCCATTAGGAACTTCTCCAGACTGCCATGACTTCTCAAATACGATGGGTACTACTCTATCAGTTCCCTCAGGCCCTGTGGATAGATCTCATGAAGTTCCGTGGATTTGTTCACATTCAGATTCCTTATAGTGTTTTGAACCCAATCCCCTCCTACACTGGGAAGTTTTGCATTTTCCTATTCCTTGTCTGTAGCGTGGCTAAAGAATTTACAGATGAAGAGAAAGAATTCAAAGAATTCTCTTCATCGACAAAGAATTCAGACTGAGTACATCAGCCTTATTCACATTCCCCAAGGGAGCAAGAAAAAAACGTTTTTCCTCCTTCATGCTTGGAAATTGACCTCTATTATGGTTTATGTTGATGTTAGCTTGCTGTTTGAGGACCTTATATATAATATATAAATACAGCTTTCCTCATAAATCTCTTCCAAATAAACAGATGCATTCAGTAATGTGCATTCACCGTTTTAGATGTGGTGTGAATTCCTTGTCCTTCTGTTTAAATACTCAGCATTAGTTGTTTCTACATGTGATGGCCCTGCCTGTGGTGGGAGGGTTGGAGATTCATGATCCTTGAGGTCCTTTCCAACCTGGGCCATTCTGTGATGTAATGCAAGTATTTATATATATATACTGTACTGAAGATGAATTAAAAGATTATTTGCTCTGTGTAAACGTATTTGTTCCTGTGTTTTCCTTCCTTTTCCTTTTTCTCATTTTTTATTTATTTATTTTTTCTTCCCACGTGTGTCAAAATATTTGGAAAACATGCTGATAAAATTGTTGCACATTTTTGAGCCTTACAAATTTCATATACACTGGTTAAGCATTTTTTGACACTTCACTATCATTACTTGACTTTGGAATACTGAGAAAATTTGTCTTATGAAGCTCAGTATGTAAAGATAGCAACTCAACATCACAGTATGCACCTGGAAATCAAGAGTTTTCTGCTACTCAGTATGTTCTCAGTTTGCTATCTTATTAGCATATACAAAGATGTCCTTCTTATCTTAGATAATGTTCAGCACTCCACTTTAAAGAGGACTCCGATGCCTTTCTGTTTATATATTTCTCCTTCTATCTTGCACCTCAAAGGGTGAAGTTGACAAGAAATTGTGAGAGTGTGATTAGGTAATTTTATTTGACTAGTGACTCGTGACACATTCACTGTGTAGGAAAAAAAAAAAAAAAAAAAAAAAAAAACACAAACAAAAGAATAATAATAATAAGCAAACTGAACACCTTTGCCCCAGAAAGCAGGTATGTTTTGCATATCTTGGTTGTCAAGTAGATAGTAAACAGGAGATAAAACTTGAATAAGATAATATGTTATGGTGCTAAGCACAGAAAAGTTTCTTGCCAGACTCAGCTGGATGTCTAAATGTATCAGAATCAGAGAATATAAGTACTTATATTTTCTCAGAATATGAAAGGCTTGTGGAGCTGTCTTATGACTGCTCTGAACATTTAACTTACAGTTCCCAGAGTATGAGGAAAGGACTGTATTTCTGTTTCCATCCTAGTTTTCTCTTCCTTCACAATCAAACTAGCAATCTAGACATTGGTATTTAAAACAAAAACAAACAAACAAACAAACAAAACAACTCTATCCTATTAATAATAATAATAATAATAATAATAATAATTCTCCCTATTCTTGAGGATGGGATTTGTGGGATTTGCTTTCTGTGAGACAGATCATTTGCTATGTACTCACAGGATTATCAGAGATATAATTTAGTTAAGTTCTAGGTGGTAATCCATGGAAGATCTCCGTTTTGTAATTTTTGTACTCTGTGGTCTTCCTATGCTCTCTAGACTTATTTCCTTATATATATATATATTTTTTTTTTTCCCTTTGTCACTGTTTCCTGTCTTGCTCTGAACTCATTAACCCAGTGTTGGTGGAAAAATTCCTGGAATGATATTTGTCTTCAATCTGTTTAATACATTCTGGATGGCCCAAGCAGAAGCTATCTTGTTAAAGCTTAGTTTACGTACATGTATAGAAGTTGAACATTGTGCACACAGTTTTAATTAAGCACTAATCAAACTGACTCTGGAACTAGATCATAAAGAAGACTGTACTAACTCAAATTAGTTCAGTAGCCAAACTAAGTAGACTTGTGACAAGCAAAATCTACAAGCATGAATCAAAGCTCTGATAATCATACTGATTTTCTGAAGCTACAATGATCTGTAAAATTCCTTTACAGGTACCAGATTCTAGTTACTTGTCTTATGCTCCATTTTAGTAGCTGGTATTCTATGGTATTGGTCAGTCTGCCTCTCTGTATGGTCTTCATTGCTTGATTATGTTCATCCCATTCACATGCAATTTTTTCCTGGACATAGGAGCTTCTTTTTTTCTCTTTTCTGTGTCCCAGGTTTCTGGATATGAATTTGGCAATTACTATGACACTGAACAGAAGTGTGAGGATTATACTAAAGACAGATCTTGGAAGATGATAGATTTTGGGGATTTTTGAAGTCTTCAGACATCTTAAATTTCCATATAAACTTTTTGATCACTTTTATGAAAGCGATATTGTTGGTATTATTATTATTCAGGAATTCACAAAAAAGAAGTTGAAGTGTATAATCTTGTAAGTTTTTCCAAATACAAAATTGTTTCTTGAATGTACTGAATTCGCTTTTTTTTTTTTTTTTTTTTTTTTGACTCTCCCATATACATCAGAAGGTCTGAGTAACCCTGCTAAATTATGGCAGGAATTCAGCAGAGATCCTGAATTTTACAAGACCCAGGTGGCATGATGACAGATGAATTGCAACAGCAGCTTGAGGGTATATTAAACATGATGAGAGGGTGGGTGAGGGATGAGAGTCTCTGTGGATTTGCACATCCTTCATCTGTTTCCTTAAGATTTCCAGCAGTAACATTCATTAGGGAGATTACATGCAAGACCGCATGTCTCATGTGACAAGAGAGTGCAGCTGGATTTCTTCCCATTTGCCTAGCTCTGATACCTCAGTATTAAATTGATTAGGTTGTAGAACTTTTGTTTATTTAGAATTCCAGCTTGGGTACAGGACAGTTGGCATTGACAAATCCATACAGCCTTCAGACAGAATCCAGACAGAAGATCAGTGTGAATCTGCTAAATTACCACTTACAAAGCTGATATCAAAAATTTTAAGAGTATTGTTTTAAATGATCTAAGTAGCATGTGTTAGTGGATTGCAAGTAAACAACAAATAGGTAAACTCTGTTAGGTATTATGTTTCATTCCACCTGCAACCCAACATAAATATAATCTGTAATGTTACTAAATTGTAGGGAAGTAATTTGATTAAGAGATAGATAAGACATCTACCTTGAAAATCTTAGGATGAGATCAATCTCTTAATTTCTACAAAGTATTTTATGAGATAATATTCTGTTTATGCAAAGGTAAAAGTTTTGTTCATATAATGTTTTCATAGATTAGGTAACGAAACACACTGAGCTTGATTGAGAGCATAAGATCTCTTTTCTCTCTCTTAATTGTACCCTATACGGATCTTTAACAATTTACTGTATCTTTGAAGCAGGATAGTTTTCTGGAGGTGAAGTTATTCTTCATGTCTGTTCAGCATGAAGAATTTAAATATATACACTTTATTTGTATGGGAAACACTATTATGTTTGTATAGATATTCATGGTTTTTATGCAAGAATAACTGTAGATAAAATTCACAGAAGGTCACAGAGTATTTCAGGTGTAAAACGTTGGTACTCTATTGTTTCTTAGGTTATTGGTTCTTTCTCAATTTCATATATTAGAGGTGAAGATTAATTTGACTCAGTCTTAATATACTTCCAGTCACAGGAGAACTGAATAAACCACCTTCTGAGGTCATCGGTGGGACCACTGAAGTGGATGTCTTAAATTAAGTTCTACCTGCAGAACTAAAATCAAAAACTTTAAATGATATGAGATTCTGAGGTCTTATTAAAGCAAAGTAAACTGGAAAGAGGAGACTGAAGACATTAACCTGTGTGCCAGAGGGACCATGACCATTGTGAAGTTAAAAAGACACTTATGATTTTCCTTCAAGTATTACTGGCACATACTTAATAAGTTATAGTGTCAGGTGAGAAATAGTATTAAAGCAGCTCAGCTTTGCAGACTTTGTGGCTCCAGTGTTACAGAGACATGGACTACTATCATTTTCTTTTTTGAAATTATATTGAGGGAGGAAGATGTGTCTGAAGACAGCCTCAGCCTTATTTTATTCAATTTTTATTTATTTTTTCTTTTTTTTACCATTCACACACTGTCTGGAGCAACCAGCAGGGTGAACTGATTAGACACTTGCTATTTCAGAACTAGAATGTGGCAGTATTTTATGTGATCTGCCCTTGGCTTGGTGCAGTTAAAGGTCCCCTGCAGTAGAGCACTTCCAAGTTTTAATTTAGATTTTGGCTATTTCTAATTTAGTTTTTAGCTATTTTCTTTTAGTCAGGTGACATCATTTGAAATATGGAGTATTCAAAGAAAGAATGGAAAACTAAACTTTCAAATCCTGAAAGAAGTTTTTGTAGATGTGTATAGAGAACATGGAGTGAGAAGATTGGCTTCTGATGAACTAATCAGTAGTCTGTGTCATGAAAATATGAGGGCTGCTCTAAAAGTAATGCCTCCTATTTTATTATATTGGTCTACAACTTTCCATTTACCTGCAGTCTACGTGTCTGCATCTAGTGTCTCATTAATCTGCTAGATACACATAAATCACATCCTATGCAAGTAGATGTCAGCTGAGATTAAACACCCATGGGCAATACAACTTGTATATGTAGTATTCAGAATACAACAGAGCTGCCATTGGACTGAATAGATTAAATGAAATTAAAGTATTTTTCCTGAGATAGTATTTGCATTTATTTTTGTCTTGGTCCTTTAACTATCAATTTAGCTAAAATAATCATGAGACCCCCAAACAAAAAAGATAATTGCCAATTGGAGATTCAAGAACTTTAAATTTCATTTGAAAAAATTGTGAAGATAAACTATGTCCAAGGTTGTACTGCCCAAGACTTAATAATGCACTATTCTAGGTTTCCCTTGTGTCAGAAGTCAGATTTGTTTTGCTCTGTAGCAGACACCTGTTGGTAGTTATCACCAGTGTTTTATGCCAGTATCTGCAAGTGGTGTATCTCCTGCCATGCACTGAATGTAGCTTAGTAACTAGCAATAAAAAATATCTTTATATGACATTTTCTATTTAAATTGCCATGCTAAAGAATTTGTATGATTAAACTAGAAATCTGAGCAGCATTCTGTTTTTACTGTGTAGTTTTGTTGGTCAATTTTATTTTATTTTTTGAATAAACATGTTTTTGTAAACATAGATTTTGTCCTAAAGTGACACTGATATGTCTCTAGTTAGGCTGGGGGGAAAATGCTACTTATTCCTTAAGCAAAAATGCAAAAAACGTTGGACATATTTTTTCAGAAATATTAATCACTGTTGCACAATAAAACAAGTAATTACATAATGATTACACAACAATATATTTTCTAGGGGAAAGACAAAAACAAACAAGCAAACAAAAACAGTTATTCAGCTGAATTTAAGTTTTGATTAAGAAGTGCTTCCTGTGAAATTTCAACTTCTGAAAACAAGGACATTTCCAGTGGCCATAGGGGACGTTCAGGAAACTGTCTCACATGTAAATGTATTTTAGTTTCTTGCTCTGAATCTAATTGAATAAAAATTAAATTATATTAACTCCAGTTACTTCTCAACTTTAAATAGTTTCAAGAAAAGCAAAACAAATAAGAAACTAAGAAATAAAAACACTTGTTAAAATCAGTTAGTTAGACTAAAGAACACTGTAAAGCAATTAATTTTTCTTTAGGAGCATAAGGCACTAATATTTGCTTACCTTTAAAAACATGTATACATCTCATGTAGGCAACATGTGTCATTAAGAAATTTGCAGTGTTAGCTAAAGCTTTCATTCAAATACAGCATTCTCAAATAAGAAGCAAAGGCAGAATTGGAAGCATAATTCTTAAATCTCACAGCCCTTTCTGTTTTCTTATCATGTTTGTCTATGCAGAAACTAAATGCTGACATCTCTTTCTGAATATCCATGCCAAAACTAATTTCCCTGAGCGTTCTTAATATATTCCTTTTTGCTCCTATAAAGGGACAGAACCACTTGCTGGGAACAATTAATCTAATCTTAAAATAGAAAGAACAATTTGCTTCCTAAAAATGCCTCATTGTTTCACTTGGAGGAACTATAAAGTGATTTTAGAGAGAGCGTCTCAGATGTAGATTTCCATATTACAGACAACTAAAGTTAGGTGAGATGGTTTTCACTCTAAGTATCAATATAAATAGCTGTATCACCATTTATAGCCGTGCATAGAGAGCCAGTATAGTTAAGCTTGGGTATATTAAGGACCCACATCATGGAATTACAGCACTTAGATGAGAAAACTGTGGTAGTTTTGTAGCAAAACAACTTTCTAAATTACTTTGATATAAAGTTGTAAAAGTGCAGTTTGGGTTCTAAACTTCCTCTTTTTTTTTTTTTTTTTTTTTTTCCCCTTTTTCCTCCTGCTACCATAATCCACTGTGTGGATACAAATCTCGTTAAATAAAAACAAACAAACAAACAAACAAACAAACAAAAAACTTGGAATATCAGTGCAGTGACAGAATTTAATCACTAGATCATGAGCTGTAGATAAATATGTACATACAACCCATGCAACATACAGTACATACAACCCATGTCTACCCTCACATACACATGTATGTAAAAGTATGTAAAAAAAGATATAATATATGCATTCCACGTGAAATCTTATTGCAGTGCTAGAGCCTGATCTATACATCCTTAATTGATTGAATTGAAGGCTTTGAAAGCATTTAGAGAAATAATCAGAGACAGAATTGAAATTAATGAAGTTGAAAGGCAAAATTACAGTTGTTTAACAACATTAAGCAGTTTTAATGATCTGAGTTCTTTCAAAAGTTTACTGAATTTCTGAATATCCTGTGTCTGAAACTTTGTCCCTTCCTTACACTGACCCTATTTCTCTCCTTTTTTTTCCAGCAAATTCTATAGTATTCCTCAAGAACTTTAAAATCTTTTCATCATTTTAAACCTTACTTTCACATTCCTTAAATATAATCAGGTCTGGATTGGGCTTTCAGAAATTTCTAAGTGGGCCTAAATCTCTCAAGGTACCAGCTATTCTAAGCTATTCTAACTTCATCTACTCATTATAGTACAACATTAATTTATTACCAGATCTCCCAGTGAGCTCATTGTAACTATTCTACCATTCTCTCCCCAGGACTCCTTACATGACCATTGTTCTTTCTTGGCCTAAAAGAAAACAGGTCAGAAGCAACATCTGATTTTGCCCTTTGATATTTTTCTTATCTTTTGCTCATCACATTTTCTTTGTCCAAATTCTGCCTTTTTTTTTTTTTCTTTT
Organism: Excalfactoria chinensis; assembly: GCF_039878825.1. Lineage (NCBI taxonomy): Eukaryota > Metazoa > Chordata > Aves > Galliformes > Phasianidae > Excalfactoria > Excalfactoria chinensis. The sequence continues at coordinate 153,697,209 of NC_092825.1, read as the reverse complement.
TTTCTTTCTCTCTCTCTCTCTCTTTTTATTTATTTTTTTTTTTCCTTGTCTGTTGATGCTAATTATGCAGTATTCAGTTGTGCTTTCCTTCTTGTGATTTTCACATGCAAGACTTGAAACTTGGACCAAATTATTTCTGACAGAAGTGAAAGTCAATTCTCCACCAAAGTAAGACTATGTAGATTATGTTATTGGATATTAAAGTCTTAAATTATATTTTGTGAATGATTATTTTATTAAATAATATATTTTGATCTGGAATTCCCTTTACATGAATAGACAATTTTCTATGTGCCTATGAACTTATTAGTTTTGTATTTCAAAAGATTGTCCTTTTGCTTTTGCTTAATTTCTTTATGCTGTTCAGACTAGTGAGAAGGCTTTCTGTAAATATAGATGTGCCTAAGGCTGTGAAAGTGGATCGGTTTTCAAAGATCGTCACATATCAGAATCTATGCTTAGAGATGTTGTACGGAATTTTACAACACTTCAGATTCACCTACCAAATATACATCTTTTATTTTAGATGCCACTTTTTTCAATAATACAGTTCCCTGCTTCACTGATTATTTTCCTGTTTCTTGAATGCCTAGAATCCCGTAAAATGGTGAATGATATACTAACCACATCTTTACTCAACTGCAGACAGGTTTGTTTTTGTTCTAGAAGCAACAGTCTCACAACTGTACATGCAGTATACGTTGTAACTATAATATCTTCATAAGCTATCTATGCACAGGAGGTTTTTGACAGCAGGCATCAAATTAACTACTTGAAAGCTTGTAGTTCTTTTTGGCAGCTCTGGAATGTTTAGAGGATATGTGTTTTATAGCTACTATTGCTGTTAAAATTGTAGTAATTTGAAGAAAAAATCATCTAAAATCTAGATAATAGGTTAACATAAAACATGATTTCTAGTGGTGAAGTAATTTCAGGCTTAACTTTGATATTATCATTTTAGCCCTAATCCAAGGATGACTAAATTTGGAGACCTAATGGTTCATAATAAAAAATGCAAGGGATTCATTTTGATAGTGAAGTTCACCACTCTGAGCTGAGCACACTGATTTTCATATAAAGATATTGAATATCAAAAAGGTGGAATGCAAACATGGAATAACAACCAAAAGAGAGTGCTTAGGAGGAAAAAAAATAAAAATAAAAAAATAATTAAAAAAAAAAATCATAGAGAATTTGAATGAAATTCCTGGTGTTTTCCACTGCCAGAAAGCTCTAGATTAAACTCTGAACAGTCACAGAAACAGAATCATAAGGGTTGGAATGGTCATGTAGAGATCATTAGATCATTGAGTCCAACAACTGTACTAAAGCAGGTTCCCTACAGAAGGTTGCACAGGAAAGCATCGAGGTGGGTTTTGAATATCCCTTGAGGCAACTCCATGGTCCCTCTGGGCAGCCTGTTCCAGCAGTTTCACACTCACAATAAAGTTTCTCCACAAGTTTGTATGGAAATTCCTGTGTTCCAGTTTGAACAAGTAAGGTTTCTTCTGATATATTTCTGTAACCCCGCCCCTCCCCCCGTGATTTATTTATTATCTATCTTAGAAACTATTTTCAAATTTGATTATCTTACCTTACATGGTAGTCATCAAGCAGTTAAAATAGGATATATTAAAAAAAAAACAAAAAAAAAAAAACAAAACAAAACAAAAAAACGAACAAACAAACAAACAAACAAAAAACATTTCCTTTTGCACATGCTCTACTTTTCTTGGAATAATTTAAAATTAACTATCTGATCAAGACAGAGAATTAGTATCAGTCTATAATCCCATGGCACATGAGTTGAATCTAGCTTCCGGACTCATTTTCTATGCTGATTGGTTTCAATGGCTGTGGGCTTTTGAAAATAATATTGAGGCATCCCTAATGTTCTAGGCAGCTCACTAAATATTAAATTCTGACTTAAGATCTTAATTTTTCTAAAACAAGAGCCATGATTCTAACATAACTACCCCCGCCCTCCCCCCCCCCCCAAAAAAAAAAAAAAAAAAAAGATGAATTCATAAATACATAAATAGGTTAATTAGCTATCAAATAAGCTTAGGATAAATTCTAACCCCTGCATGATTTTTTTAAGATTTATATTTTAAGAAATATTTTGTTTTCTATAAATACTAACATGCTTATATTTTACCAATATGAGATATATAAGGAACCCATATATATATGTGTGTGTGTGTGTTTGCTGATTTTTGTTTTGTTTTGTTTTTTAAACCTTACTTACATCGGTAGTTTTGGCTGAAGTCAGATTTCTTATAGGAATAAGCATGTGAGTGTAACTCAGGGAGTTACATATTACTCTCATCTTTAACAGATTAAGAGGAGAATTTAAAACATTAATTAGATAGCTTAGAGGAAATAAATGATAAAGCATTGCATGCTCATATTTTTTACTCCTAATTACATGTTAAAATGTTATATCTTAATGTTAACCCAATCTGTAATGTAGAGGGAATTTAATGTAAAAGATGTACATGATTTTTCATAGCACCAAACATATGCTACAATATAGATTAAAAAGCACTTGCTAAGCAGCAAGGAAAATGTGTCATACTGCATTGAGTGTAAAAAGAAATTTCTACCTTGCAAGAGTGGACTAACAGGAATAAAGTGATATGGCAGACAGAAAGAGTCACAGCTGCTCTGGACTTTCAAATTAACTCCTTTTCAGCTGAATGGTTTCCATGACATACAATTGTTCCTCTGCATATATTTTTCTTTCTGCTTTTCTCTCACCTTAAAGATCATCAAGTCCAACCAAAGTCTAACCACAGTACCCTAACTCTAACAACCCTCTGCTAAATAATCTCTGAGCACCACATCCAAATGGCTCTTAAACACATCCAGGGATGGTGACTCAACCACCTCCCTGGGGAGCCTATTCCAGTGTCAAGCTACCCTTTCTGTAAAGAAGTGCTTCCTAAAGTCCAACCTAAACTGACTTTGGTGCTACTTGAGGCCATTTCCCCTCGTTCTGTCACCTGTCACCAGTGAGAAGAGACTTGCCCCGCTCTCACAGTAAGCACCTTTCAGATACTGGAAGAGAACAATAAGGTCTCCCTTCAGCCTCCTTTTCCCAGACTAAACAGCACCAGCTCCCTCAGCCTCTCCTCATAGAGCTGATTTTCTAAGCACTTCACAATCCTCGTTACCTTTCTCTGAACCTGCTCCTCCTCAATGTCCTTTTTGTACTGAGGTGCCCCAAAATGAACACAGTACTTGAGGTGAGGCCTCACCAATGCCAAGTACAGGGGCAGGATGATTTCCTGGGCACACAGCTGGCTCATATTCAGCCAACTCTCCATCTGCACACCAATGTCCCTTTCCATCAGACCGCTTTCCAGCCACTTCTCTCCAAGCCTGTAGAGTTGTCTGGGGTTGTTGTGACCAAAATGCAGGACCCAACACTTGGCCCTATTGAAACTCATGCAGTTAACCTTGGCCCATCAATTTAATTATTAAACCAAACAGTTTTGTGACCCTTTATTAACATAAAACCTACCCCTGAAAAGTCCAGAGCAAGCTATGTCTGATGGAAATTAAGAATCATAGAATCATAGAATGACCTGGGTTGGAAGGGACCTCAAGGATCATGTAGTTCCAACCCCCCTGCCTAGCAGGGCCAGCAAACATACACCTTTACTAGATTAGGTTGCCCAGGGCCCTGTCCAACCTGGCCTTGAACACCTCCAAGGACGGGGCATCCACAACCTCCCTGGGCAGCCTGTTCCAAGGCCTAAGCACTCTCCTAGTAAAGAACTTCCCCCTAACATCCAACCTAAGAATGTTCAGATCTGTACAGAGAGAGGGAGTGCATCACAGTAGAACTGGACAAAATCTAATTTCTTGCATTTTCTTCATATTGAAAATATAGTGAAAGATAAGTTAAGGAAGACAGTTCAGCTTTTACTACTGTGAAAGTGCACTACTTTTAAATATAAAATAATAGAGTGATGAATCGGACCTTCCGTGCTAGAAACAGAACTAGTACAGAAGGCTAGTGACTCTTAAATCTTGAATGGCTGAACATGCTGAACTTGAGAGGTTTATACCAGCTTAAAAATGTAACAGTACACCTGTGAATTAAGCAGAAAATTCATTCAACATTATTTTTAACTACAAAAATACTTTTTCCATTGCATATATATATATATATATTAAGTTTGTTATTAGTTATTTCAGCATCAAGTATTAATCTTTCCATCCTCTCCTCTCCTCTCCTCTCCTCTCCTCTCCTCTCCTCTCCTCTCCTCTCCTCTCCTCTCCTCTCCTCTCCTCTCCTCTCCTCTCCTCTCCTCTCCTCTCCTCTCCTCTCCTCTCCTCTCCTCTCCTCTCCTCTCCTCTCCTCTCCTCTCCTCTCCTCTCCTCTCCTCTCCTCTCCTCTCCTCTCCTTTCTTCTCCTTTCATTTTTTCTCTTTCCTTTTCTCTTTCCTTTTCTTTTCCTTTTCTCTCTTTTTCTCTCTTTTGTATCCTGCCTCTGTTAGGTATATAGGATAGTGCTCCAAGACTTTCATTCCACACTCTTTGCCTGGTTTTAGAGTACCTCCTGCCAGCAGAGAGAAGGCTGTGCTGAACCTTTCCAGGCAAAAGTGCTGCAGGTAAGTTCTTGAATCTCAGAGAACATTATAGGATATATTTGTATATTTTATTCCAATGAGATACAGAATTTCACAGAGCATTTGCTTAAGTAATGAACAATGCAGGGTGTGTTTTAAGGCTCAACCATCTGATACACATTTCTATAAAGCAATACCTCAAAATAAACAAAGAATCAACAGCCTCAAAGAAACAAACAAACAACAGTAACACTGTTAAAAGTTACATGCACTTTTTCCTCTTCAGGGAACAGTCTACTGTAGATTTCCCAGACTGGCTTCTCACTGTTGTGAAGCACCCTGCCAGGCTTTGTCAGGTGAAGTATGCAAGGTGACTGATGGTAAGCAGTGGGATTCTCATGACAACAGTGAATGTGGCAGGTCAGGAAATTCTACACTGAGTAAATCCTTCATTCAGTCACAAATATTAACTGGAGTTACAAATACTGATGGAACTGGACTCTATCAGTAAACAACCTTGTTCTGTCTAACAAATATTTGCAGTTTGCACCAAAAGCCTTTCTCTTAGTGAAATGAACAGTGAATTTCCCCTTAACTTTAGAAACAAACAAACAAACAAACAAAACAAAACAACAAGAACAACAAAAAACATTATGCCATCTCCTCTCTTAACTTAAAGATATTGTGCAAACATCAAGAATTTTAAATACCTACTAGAATTTAGTTATAAAAGTGAAAGATATTAAGATAACAGATAAATAACTTGTACTTGTCCATGGATGACCATCTTCTTAGGACTCTGCCATCTTACTTCAACCCAGACAATCTTTTCCTATCCTCTGTAATACACACACACTAAATTAGAATATATATCAACCACAGGCAAAAGACTATTCATAGTTTGTTATTCTATCCCATCTTGTTTCCTTGTTCTTCCTTCAAAAAGACAGAATAATAGCAAGGTACTAGAAGTACTAGTATTAGAATGTTGCTATTAGAATATTCTTTATCTTAAACTATTTTGCTAAATTATTTATTCCACCTTTCTTTTCCTCATTTTGAGTGAATGAATATGCTAAAATTTATTGGAAAAGGAATACAGTAAACATTTTGTGGTCACTCTTCTTTGTTTCAGCTCTTAAGAGGGTATAAGAGAAGAAGAGCCTTTTTCTTCAAGCCAACATGAAGTCTGATGAAATCCTCACTTAGCATTTTTAAATAAACCCTGTAACTCTTATACTGCTTAAAAAATGAGAGCAGTGTGTTTTCTGTAGGCAACAACTCCACCAGTTTGATGGTTATTTTTATACAGGTGCTTTTTGATAAATCCATAAATAGTGACTCTTGTTAGAAGATTACAGTGAGGTACAATAAGGCAAAGCTTAGTAGAGTGAGTCCCTTTAAAAGCAGCTTTCTATTGCAGTTCAATGAATTCATATCAGTAAAAACTGAAAATATTCAATTTAAGTTCAGTCGTGATCCTATTTACTTGGAAATTGAAAAAGGACATAGTTGTCCATTTCTTTTTGTACAATGTAGTTATAAACTTATGTAAAATGCAGATATTATTAGTTAGGGTACCTCACACTTTTGAAAATAAATTAGCTCAAGTTTCTGAAAAGCTAGGCAGAATGTAGTTGACTCAGTAGAAAATGTGTATTCTGATTTATATAGACTCTCCGGCAGTCTCCTAGCTTACACTAAGAGAATGTCATCATTTTTCTGAAAAGTTTTTTACAGCTAAAAAAAGCAGTCTGTTATAAAGTGTGCCCATTATGTTGAGCTGGAATTGCTTAATTGTTTTTATACTGGATACTGTATTTTTTTAAGAAGATTATTTTTGTTTTCATTGTTATGTAACCTGCATTTGAAAATGATCTAATTAAATATTAGGTTGGATGGAGCCCAGAACAATTGCTGGTGGCAATCCTGTCCAGGAGAAAGGGGTTGGAACTAGATGATCTTTAAGATCCCTTCCAACTGAAGCCATTCTATGATTCCATGGTTCTATGACTTTACAGTTCTATGACTCTACAAACCCATGATTCTATGAAATGCTGGAAAATCTTGGGGAATGTTCCCTAAGTTTTCTTTCTATATTAAATACTGTCATTTTCTAATCTTCTGTTTTTACACATACTGTTTCCAGCTTGATTCTTTCAGTTTGAAAACTTTTCACTTAACTTTTTTTTGCAGTGGATGGAGCATATGTTAACTAACAAAATATTCACAGAAAATGATCTGTTTGATTAAACTAAATACACAACAATAACTGATCAGCATATACACATTCCTATTATTAGGACAACAACAAAAATAAATTTTGCAGTAAATTATTACTTTTTAAAGAATATTCAACAAAGACATATTGTTTCATTTATACATTTGTTATAATTGGCTGTTAGTTTGACAGAAGAATTAATCTGTTTTTAATTCATACTAGGAATTAAAACTGTTGGAATATACTAAAATTGCTCTATAAAAGTATGATGGAATTGTGATTTTTTTTTTAGCCTTTCAGAAGTATGATTTGTAAGATGCAGAGGTTCTGCTTATTGACAGATCTTGAACACTGAAGACACCTGGTTCTTAGGAATTCTGTGAAAGGATAGTGATATGAAATGACTTGAACACACAACTGCCATCTGAATGTTTCTAGCAGCACCTGACTTGCTAGTAAATTAGTTTTTCATCAACCTGCAAATACCGCAATGGTTTTCCAGGAAGAAGATCCTACAGTATTTACCACATCTGGTAAATATGTATATTGGGAAACTTAAGTGTCCCTTAGACTAAATTGTATATGACAAGCACTATCAGTGTGTTGTGTGATTGTTTACTTTGATCGGCATTTATCCCTGTTCAATAAGCTATGTTTTTTCACTTTCTTATAAATCCAGTGGATACTTATTTTGATAGGATAGAGTTTTTCTTGAAAATACCTGTAATCTTCAGTTTTCACACCTAATACTTTTCAGAAATTGTGTTTCGGTTAAAATAAAGTCAAAAGTCACATTTTGATATTCAACAGTAAAATGGAAAATTACAGTGCAGCCTTCATACAGAGCAAAATAAGAGTTCTTTAAGTAGAAAATTAGTTCAGACTTAACAACAAAACAGAACCACTTCTAAAATGTGGATTTTTTTTCCCTATTAAGTTTTTGAAATATACATATATATAATTCTGACAGCAATTAAAGGCTGGAATAGAGTAGAAATTGCATTTTCCCCTACATTCAATTCTAGGTTAGATATCGATAACAATTTTTCCTTGGAGAAAGTACAATTTAATCAAATTCATACATCCAACTGAAGACTCTCAAGTACGATTTCTGAGAGTAATATGTGGAGAAGGAAGAAGAGAATGAGAGAACGGTTCCTCATGATTTATATGTTTCAGACTTTGTTGCCATGAAGTGTTTGAGTTGGGAAAGACAAGACACTATTTTCTGTTTGTGTCAGACCAATAATGATCTTTTAGTACTCTTCTCCCTGAGGTCTATCCTATGAAACAAAGGACACTGACTTCTGTGAATATTAATAAACAATACTGTTTACTCTATTCAGAACAATTTCAGTGGCTAGTAAAGTTACTGCTATCTATATTTTAGTACTGCTTTGCCTGTGTTACTAACACTTAGCTGCATGATTAAACAAGCCCCTTCGTTTGCCTCCTTCACTCCAGATGGGTACTTGGCTCAGTATGACCCAAAAACAATTAGGTAAGTGATGTTGCTGTGCTATTTGCATCTGACCTTAGATGCCAGATATTTTGTATGCCAACACTGAGCTCAGATGAGCCTATACACACTGCGTGTGGGCTTTGAACTCTCTCAGCTACACTTCTGATTTCCCTTGTGAAACAACAAAGGTCTTGTTTGCCCTGTCAAATTATTTAGTTTTTTTTTGCCAGATGTGATTCTTACATGTCTGTGAAGACTAGCTCAGGAAGGCAATCATGTTTTGCTCTGAGAACATGGGAGATTCACATGGAAGTTTTGGTTAATTGAACTGAAGCCTCTAATTGAATCTGCAGGAGCTGGATCATTGACAACTGAAGCAAATCCAATTGCCAGGTTTAATTCAACAGTCTTTTATGAACCACTCACTTCACGTGTGTGCAGCTTCTACACATCATCTGGAGGATACATATTATCTATGGGGGCAGGTAACCTATCTGTTGCCTTAGAGCTGCTTTGTAGGTCTGGATTCTCATCTATAGACTCTGCTGGAGACATGGAAGTGAAATAAATCTTCAAATAAATTGTTTCAGCTACAGTTCTGCGATCACAAAACACTTCCTGCACATACCTTAGACAGAATGCAGCTTTCAAAACAATTAACAAGGAAATGATTTAAATTCACAATGACGAGTTCTAAAAGTTAAACTTTATACTTAACTTTGCAGCGAGTCCTTTAGGAACAGCAAATTTTAAAATGTTGGAAGTCCCTCAAAACCTTCAACTTCTGGGAAAAACTTCATTCTATGAAAACTGAAGTGTACATCTTTTTTTCTTTAAAATATCTTTCCTCTGGTCTAATCTTTTAAATAAGTTTCCTTTAAGCTTTTAATAGTACTGTGTAAGACATATGCTACTTTTGTCCTTTTGTCTCTTTTTTCCCCCCTTAATTTTTTTTTTTTTTTTTTTCCTGTTTCCTCATTCTGTCAAAAACTACAACATAGTTCAGCTGGAGTATTGAACAAAGGATGCTACAAAACAGTGCATTACATACTCTAATGTTCATACTACTTTGTAATTATGCCACAGTAGCAATTACTGGAACAGAAACAAGCCTGATACCTGTGTTATGAACAGCAGTTATCTTTTACTGTGTTATAAACTACATAACAGGGAAAAAGGTTATCAATTCAATATAAGAATATATATATACTTTTGGTACCAAAGTTAAATAATATGCAGCCTAACATATAGCCTTTTTTTCCACTGCAGATTTTAAGAGAGAGAGAGAATATATGAGAACTCTCTTATATAAAGAGAATGAAGAAAAATACAAGTCTTTTAATCACGCACAGATACAAGACAACTTCTTTTTAATATCAGTGATTCCATCTGCTCTGCTGTTTTCTTTTTGGGAGAGAAGAACCATCAATGGCTTGTTGTTAACTTCTGATCCCAGAAGAACCAACTTTATCTTATTTCTTTCCTTAATCCGCAGCAATTGAATTTCAGATAAGAAGGAGACTATCTCCTTGTGACCCATATTTAACTGGGACAAATCTGTTTTATATATATAAAAAAGAAAGAAATCTCATTACAATTCTTGGATTATGAGCTGTTACAATGCTTCTTGTTTCTCAGATTGAAAAAAAAGTTTTCCTTTCTCTTCTCATTTCAATCATATGCAAATAATTTGTCAGATTTATTCCCCTTTTCATAGTACATTTGTTCATTAAGCTTTAACACATTGTCTGTGTTATTCACCACAAAGCATTTAGTTTCCCTCTGTTTAATCAAAAGTTGGAAGGTCCTAGGGTACCTGCTTTTTATCTTGCTTTTTTCATCTCATTAACTTCCTTTTCTAATTTACGCTGGTACTCAAGATTTACTTTTTGTACTGCTGCTGCAGCTCAGCAAATTATTCTACCCCTCATGACTGCTTTGGCAGCTTCCCACAAAACACCCAGGCTAGTTTCTTAGTTTTTATTGATATTAATTTATTCTGAAATAGTCGTCATCTGTTGCACAAATGCTGCAGCTTTAATTAGAGAGTTGTTAAATCTCCATACTTCAGATCTCCTATAATTCAGTATACCATCCAGAGACACTGACACTAGAAAATTATCAGGCAAAACTGGATTTCAAATTCCAGATGGTTACATGTTACAGTGTATCCTCATAAATAAATAGGAAGAATCCTAGTTTAAATGTAGTGGAACTGAAGTATTAAAAACAGTGGATTGCCTGTTTCAGTGTTGCTCTTGTTATGGATCAATGAGGACTAGGTCCTTGATATACGTGTGCTCACTTCACTATCAAACTGTGATTTTACTAACAGAAGACAAATGTTTCAAAATAATAACTAAAATCTTCAGGTATTACAGCTCCAAGAAAAATCAGTTATTAAATAAAAAAGAACTGAGAAATTAAGAAAACTTCAGCTTTGAGGGGTGTACAGACTGTAACAGGACTATCTGCCAAAATATTTTGCATATAATTCCCTTTTATTCACAAACATGGTGAACAGAAAAAAAAAAAAAAAAAAAAAAAAAAAAAATCACCCCAAAATTACTTTTTAAATTAGAAATGTTAATGGATCTTTGGTGTTAATGGATCTTTGGTAATATGACTGATATGACACAAATAATTGAAACAAGAGGGCAATAAGGATATATGTAATATGCACTTAATCAAAAACATGGACATCTCTGCTGTTAGATGTGTTTTACACCACACACACACTATATATATATATATGCATATATATATATATATATATAATACATGAATGAACTGTAATTTGCATGGAGTCAGTTGAAATGTCCACCTTCAGAATAATCTACTTTATTAGTTCTCAGAAATTCAGGACTTGAACTTAGTATCCAACACGAGCAGGTACACGATTTCTGCAGTGCATAACCATTTAGCGTTCTTTATCATGAACAAATGTTGTGAGTAGCTATTTGTATTCTTAAACATTGTTAGGAGTTGTCTGAATCTGACAAATGCTTAAAATAACAGTTTTAGGTACTCCTCATGTTTAACTCATCTTTCAGTATAAATCCAGTGCTACAGCTTCCAAATGTGTCACTGAGGGGACTAACTTTCACAAAATAACTTGTCCTAAATATTCCTTTGCATAAAGATATTCTCATTCTCAATATACCTGTTTTGTACCTATTCACTCCCATTCGTGTTACTGGTATTTTGGGTGAAGGATGACCTTAGTCTGAACAAAGTTTATTTCTCAGGTAGCTTTTCATACTCTGGATTGTACTGTTTTCAAAGGGAGTGAACCACTGACCACAGAAGGCAAGCTTAAATTAGTTCATATCCTTAGGGCAAACCTGTTCTCTGCAATTGCCTGAAGCCAACATAGTTCTGCTTTACTTAGTGGTGCAAACTAACACAATTTCCATCCTCATGTATCTAAATTGCATCTAGGTGAAGACACTTTCCTAAACAATGTTCAGAACTTTGGCTAATACATATACCTATTCTCTACTGTGCTGCCAAACTGTTTTTGTCTTATTTGTCTTGAGTTATTTTGTTCTTGTGAATGGGCATCTGCAATATTAACTCTTTCAAGGACACTTTCAATGATTTTTGATTTTCAGGGGTGAAGCTTATTGTATGGGACACAGAAGATGATAAAGACAGGTAGTTCACGGTAACTTAATTTTCATTATAATGATGGAAAATCATTATAAAGAAGAGTTTTAGTGTGGTTTCCTAACATAAATTTGCCTGTTGATCTCTTTCAGCTTTTGCAGTCAAAATATATTCAGTTGCTAGTAAACCACGGTAGGTCAACAAAATAAAATAAAAAATTTCCAACTTGACTTAAAAACTAGTGAGATTTATGTTTAAGGTATTTCCCTGTCCCTTTTAACTTCATTTGAGGTTCTAAAATAAAATCTAGGACTGTAAATAAAACCAAGTTTAAATAAAGAAAAAAATTATAATGATACTTCAGTAATTTTATTTACAGCAATGCAAATACACATGCAAATGCAAATGATTACTGCACTATAACATATAATATGTAAAAGACTAAAGAAACATACTAGGTGTATTCTCTCTCCAGAGCATTTTGAAAGCAAGGAAAGGCAGTATAGCGTGAGTTAGGCAAAGTTAAGATCATTCATGTGATGTTACTTATCAAAATGTCAAGCATAACCTGAAAACTTCCTGCTAGCAGTCCCAAAATGTCACAAGAAGAGGCAACACAGAACCTTTTCCTTTAGACAGAGGTGTGATTTGAGTTCAGGCCTGTGAGCAAAGAATGAGTATTTTAATGGAAGCTTTGAGACGAGATACCCTTTGTCGTATCAGATGGGACTCTTGATCCTCCTAGAATTTCCTACTGAAAAAACAGTATTTGCCTGAAAGTGCTGTTACCCAAATCACTTATCTAGCAAAATAAAATAACTGCAGAACTTAGCAAGCAGAATTTCAGTAATGTGATGACAACTGCAATTGTTTACCACAGTGGTGAATTTAACGCTGTATGGTTAAATTACTTGAAGAAATAAGAAAATAAACAAATAAGTAAATGAATAAATTATATTTATTGTTTCATCCTTACATAATGCATTCATACAAGTGCAGTTCAACATACTAACTCTGGGAGTATGAAAGATACAGATAAGAAGCACTGAAATTTTTATTTAACAGACTTTGCTGAAGTTGTTTTTCTTATTTCTAAGTTGCTAGCAAAAATCAATTGTGATTTCTTGGGATGCATTTTCGTGAGTTATTTAAGAAGAACTCAAAGGTTTGTAGTTCACATACTGTGTCTCCTAACTCTGCACAAGAATAGCAATATGACAGCTATTTTTATTCTGGTTTGGTTACTTCTGATGCATACGTCAAACTTGAAGGAATCAAAACTTAAGCTTCTGGTTTGAGTAGAAAGAACACATTTTAATTAAATATGTATTAACTGGGAAAATAAAATCTTCAAAATTTACTCCAACATTATTTAAATTTAAAAAAATGCAGAAAGAAAATATTTATACATCCATCTTTATGTAAAATATGAGTTTTGATTAGATGTATTGATAAGAAGATGCATTCTGTGCAGTGTAAATTTAATTAATCAACTGTGCTACTCTGCATTGACTTTATCTTTTTACATCAGTCATAAATCCCCTGTCCTTAGAAATTAAAATTCTTAATTATAAATGTTTATACCGTCTTGAACAACATATACTCCTTCAATAACTCTACAATATTCTGAACTGAGAGTAGTGCATAATAATTCCTTAGGCTTGTAAGAAACAAACAACATAGCTCCTTTAAAGTTTATTTTCTACTTCACAGACCTCAAGAAATGATCTGAGAAATACATATCACTTATTAGACAAGCAAGAACAAAAAGACACTATCAAGAATTTCATTTGGAAAACAAACAAACAAGCAAACGAAACCTGTAACTCTTAAAAGATTATATTCGGGAAAACAATATACATTTTGTATTCCACTTTTCTTCTGTGAAAGTACTCTCATATGACCTTTATTCCTTTATGTGCTTAATGTATTCCTGGCAATGGACTGTTGTAATAAATTCTATCTCCCTCTGGTGCTACTGTTTTATGAAGAAGTGAAAAAAAGGCATTAGCATCTTTAGTTCTCCCAGACTAAAGAATAAAAACTTTGACCACTAGATTGGAGTTACTTTCTTTTTCTGAACAGTATCTATGTGGGCACTAAAGATTTTAATGCTGTGATGAATTAGTGCCTAAAGCAGCATTATTTTGGCTTCTTTCTATTGCAATATTTCTATTTCTTTTTCTTTATATTCTAGTTTAGTCTAAGGTTTTTTTGTTTTTGTTTGTTTTTGTTTTTTTGTTTTGTTTTGTTTTTATTTTATTTTATTTTATTTCTAGTTATACAATTACTTATTTTACTTATTACCAATTTCAATTACACAGAAGTATTTGAGGTAATATCAATCCATCTACCTTTAAGCACTGTTTCCGTGCTTACAAGCAATGGAAGACTCCTGGTTATCATTTCATTGACAACACTGGACTGAAGTCATGAATGGGACTAGCTGACAGTACAGCAGGGACATTTATAATCAGATATTAAAAGTCTGGAGGAATGTCTTGGGCACTCAAGCCCCTCCAACATTTACATTTGGTATTAAACACTTCAAGTGAAGATAATGATTTTGGCTCATTGCCTTTTCCCAATATTTTGATACAGACATGTATCCATGGTCAAAGTAAAGGCAAAATTAATTCCACTGCAAATCAGTGGAACAGTTGCATGTTGAAAAAAGAAGAAAAAGACACTCCTGTAACATCCATAATGACACTTCTTAAATAAATATTTTTTTCAAGCTTTAAATTTCATCTTCTGCTGACGGGATAAACAGATAAATTAATACAGTCTTTCTAATCTTTCAGTAGTTCAGTAGTTTACCAAAAGTTGGCAAGAAGCCCTCGCTGGTGTCATTATGCTTAGCACAATCATTAAGTTCCTCACTAAGGGCAATGGTAATGACAGCTCCCTGCTTTGGTGATTTCTAATATTATTATTATTATTATTTCCAATGTGAAATACCTGTGTTAGGATGAAAAAACTTTTATTTTGCAAATTTCTCTTGTTTTATCTGTTAAACCTCAAGAGGAAAAAAGTCAGACTGATGATCACTGTCATAGACATCTACATTTTAGAAGATTAGAATTAAATGAAATTAATCCTTCCAAGATGGACATTTTAGGTTAGACTCAGTGAATCCTAGCTATCCAGAGTTAAGACACCAGCGTTTGAGCTAGCTGCCCAGCAGCATGCATGAAACGTTGTCCCACACTGACAAAGTTAGAAGGAAAATCCTCTCATGCAACTTACAACATTAAATTTTGTGTCACCACTAGCTAGATACCTAGATCAAGGACAAATCTTACAGTCAGTACATCTAACACTCAAGTCTACTTCTGCAGAACTTTCTCATTCTATTCACTGTGGTTCAAACACAAGTCTTTCTAAAAATAGTTTGCAATGACAATTTTTTTTCTCTTTATTTTATCCTTTGAATATTTTGTAAGAATTAAATAAATATATATAATTTTGAACTGATTAGTTGCTAAGTATCTGACAACTGAAGAACTAAGGTGGAAGAAATCTGTCTGAAATTGTTATTTTTCTTGCATTATATTTCCATACAATGCATTAATAGAAATTTCTAATCACAAAGTCCTCAATCACTGTGAAACATTACAAAACATTCAATCAATTCCATTACCAGTTGACTTGTTAAACTTCTGTTTTGCTTTTATATATATGCATATATACGAAAAAGGTCATACTCATAGCCAAGCTACTCAGAGAATAATTGTATGCAACGTTATACTATATTAATGTGGATTTCTATTCACTTTCATGGGGTTGGCAGTGTCAGATATATTGGATGGATCTACTAGAACTGCCTGTGCAACCTAATGTTCCATTAGTTTCATAGAATATCAATTAAGAAAGGCTAGCACAGAAATTAAGAGAGAAAAAAACTCAAGTGAGTTAGTTAATCATATTTACAAATGGGCCTGTCATAAAATAGCTCAGTTTGGCCTTTATTTCTTTGCATTTAAAAAGAGTCATCACATTAAGCAATTGATTCACTAGACTTTTCAATAACATTTTACTGTATTTTATTACTTTATATAACACAGACATTTACTTATACACACTTTTCTTACAAGTTTAACTGACAATTTCCTGTTTCAAAATCCCTTTGGGAGTCTTGGGGACTTATTCCAACTAAAGTTGAAGTACATATACACATATATGGGAATATATATGTTTATAGAAAAGAAATATGTATCTGCATAGTTTTCTTTATGTTTTGTGTTTGCTGCTTGACTTTACTCTGTCAGCCATTGAATAATCAATTTAGTTCTTGTTTCTTCTATTGGAATAGCACATTTTTGTAGGCCCAAAGCAATTCAACTCTCATTCCTAGTGCAAATACCTCTATATCCATCTTCTTCACCTTCACCTGTCTCAGGCTGTCTCTCTTCTTTCTCACAGCCAAAATTTTCGCAAATCTGTGTTTTTCTCACAAATTAATAAATAGGCTAGAGATATCCAAGGTAACACAGAAGTGCTCCATTTCAAATTGTCTCATTGCTGAGGTGGAGAAAAGCAATAACGTTGGAGTTTCACCTGTCATGAAACATTTTCTCCTCTACCAACTGGGATTCATTTAAATTCATCACCTATTTCTGCCTTTCACTTTTATTTATGTTGTGATAGGAACAGCTGGTATTCTCTTTCACTACATTTTACTTTAATTATTATTTTAAAAATCAAAGTATTATGAAGAACAAATGATACTAGATATACCCTAACAGAAGTCCACCAGATGCCACTGCATTATGAATTTCTTTACAGAGTTCTGAATTTCATTTAATGGTTAATTAAAGTGGGAATTAGACCTTGTCTACTTTCCAGATTGCAGTGAATAACATAGTTTTGTTTTCGGACAGTGATATTTGGTTTTCATGTTTCTGTGTACCATTATATTACTGGGTTTTTAAAATGAACAAATGGAATAAAAATAAATAATGAAAAATATCTGAAAACAAAATGAACTAATCTGTATTATTTGGCTGTGATATTAAGATAAATTATTCTTTTCATGAAAGTTATATAAATTAAAAGGAGATCTGAGTTAAAACATAGACATATATTCTAGCTGCTAAAGTTCAAGCCAGGATGGTGTTCTGAATGGATGAGGACTCCAGAAATTTCCCATATTTTTCAGCATTTCTGGGCACATTGTAGTAACAGCTGAATAGCCCAGCATGCTGATTGGACTGCTGAGAACAATTGTCTGGAACTAGATGCCAGGGTCTTTCTTCTGTACATGGATCTCTTCAGTGAATGGCAAAAGCAAAAGCAAACATCTTCCAGAAAAGTTTTAAATGAGCAGCTATGTAAAATCTACCTGTTGATAATAAGTTTATTGTGTCTATGTTATAGGTAAAATAAATGTGCTTTTTCCAGACACATTTTAAATATGAGAGTATGTGACTAATTAAAGCTTTTATTCTGTAAAGATCAGGCCTACTGACAGATTATAAGATCAAGATCATTAAACATATCTAGGTCAAGAGGAAGACTTACTAAAACTGGTGTCCGAAGCAACGTGCGTCTCGAAATGGAAGACAAAGAGAAGCATTCCTTTTTTTTTTTTTTTTTTTAACAGTTGTGTGGCCTCCTGGAATTTCTAAACATATGTTCCAAGCCAAACAAATATGCTATGACTTGAAAAAAGAATTATTTGCTTATATATTTATGACTCTTATGACTTTAAAACAAGCCTGAATGGGAGGCAGGTAGAGACATTCAGATCAACCAGGAAAACACTGCTAGCTTATCTAAATAATGATGTAAATAATGACACAGTTTTCATTGACTAAGTGCATCTGAGAAAAAGAAAAGTAATCCAAAGACAAGATGAAGGACATTCAAAATCCACTACTTTTTTTTTTTTTTTGTTTCTTTTTGTAATTTCTGGAAATCATTGCACTAGGACATAGAAAGGTAGAACTCTACGTCTCCCTAAATACAAAGGCTTCTTAGAAAGTAATGACTCTTATTTTATAGTGTTCGCCCATAATGTTCAAGGTAGATGTTCATGTTATGATTGCAGAAGTTGAACCTTCCCAACAATATTCTGTTACATTTTGTTGCTGTGCGACAGATGGTAGCAGAGGGGCAGTCTGACAAAGTGGCATATGACATGGAAGTGTATATGAAGCAAAGATGTTGAATTGAATTCCTTTGTGTGGAAAAATTGCACCCACTGACGTTCACTGACACTTGCTGAACATTTATGGAGACCAATCAGTGAATGTGAGAACAGTGAGGTGGCGAGTGGCATGTTTTAGCGTTGGTGACAGTGACAATGGCATTCCTCCACTGTGGAAGATTTTTATGAGCTCATTATGCAGATTATTGTTTATTAATGACAGAAAAATGCATAGCTAATTAATTTGAAAATAATATTTTATAGCTGAGAATTTGCTCTATAAAACAATGTCATTCTGTTTGTTGTAGTTTCTACGGAAACAAAAAGGATTCATTAATTTTGGAGCAACCTAAGTAATTTTAATTTCTCACTGTACATTTGCCCTTAAGAATATAAGTTGCTCTGATTTCTTCTTCCTGTGATAAATACCACAATAATCACACAGAACATAGTTACAGGAAGTTTTAGAGAGTTTCAGTTTTTTCCCCACTTTAGGTTTCTAGAAAGCCTTGTTCATCGTTGGCAGTATCAAGATGAAAATAACTAACATTTAATAATATGCTGTGGAAAATATTCTTAACACTGACATACGAGGATTTTTATCTCTATCATTTATCTGCTCTATAACGTAACATCTTTTTGAACAGTATTTATTTATTTAATATAATTTTTAAAGTTTATTAGTGACAATATCTGACAATATCTGACAGAAAGACCTTTGTTTATAAGTAGAATTCTATAACAAAGATTACAGAAGCCATATCCAGTCTTTAAAAGATAATAAATAAATAAATAAATAAATAAATAAATAAAATACTTGGTGATTACATCTGAGAAAATTAGCTAGAACAATACTGGTTGACTTCTTTGTTATTGTTTCTTTTTTTTTTTTTTTCTTTTTTTTTTTCTTTTCACATAAGATAATCAAGGGGAAAACAAAACAAAAAAATAAATAATGAACTCTCATTTGAGCTGTGAGGTCTGAGGTCTGTGGTAAATGTCTGCCTAAGTACATGATAGAACACACACAGTTCTGTTTCAGTTGGTTCAACCACCTACTGTGTCAGTGACTTCAAGTTAAAGAAAAAAGGAAACATACTAAAACAAAATGATGACAGTCCACAAAGGGAAAGAGTTTCTTTCTTACTGAAATACTGGAAGGAGCAATCAGTAAAAAAGTCATAAATATAGACTGACACAGCTGTAGTCACTCCTAATCTCCAGCGAGGCAACAGTCATTTTATTATAGCAGGATCATTGCACAGGAAACTGGGTTTGCTTTTCTGTAATACTTCTCAAGAACAGAAAATCTTTTTTAAATGTTCCCTATTATTATAAAGACCTCCACTTTTGATTAAATGGTACATTTTATTTCTGAATACCTGCAAGCAGATCAGTTCTTTTCAGTTCAGTCAGTGTTCTTTCAGAAAGTATGTGTAGGAGGATAGTAAGAATGATATTTCAGATATTCAAACAGTTTCTGACTAGAAAATGAAAGGAATCAGGAAATAATTCCAGCCACTCACAGTAGGAGAGAAGAGTTATCGTTCTGCCATCTTGCTCCATTACTTTCTTTTATTCTATTTGCCATACTGTAAACATCAGTTAATTATCATATAAGACATAAAATATCCCAAACAATCCAATTATTCTTACTTATACTGTAAAATTCTACATATTTATTTGTATAACTCCTACTTTTGATAATATTTCAAATCAGAAGTATTTTTCTCCAAAAATTCAATATTCCTCTGACTCGTTTCCATGAACTGTCAATATTTCCAGTTACCTGGTTCTCAGAAGAGAAGAACTACACCTCCCAGAATAATTTCAGAGTTCCATTTCTATTTTCTGTTCAAAGGGAAAGATAA
The DNA here is from genome assembly GCF_039878825.1 of Excalfactoria chinensis. NCBI lineage: Eukaryota > Metazoa > Chordata > Aves > Galliformes > Phasianidae > Excalfactoria > Excalfactoria chinensis. Next base: position 153,677,315 of record NC_092825.1, on the reverse strand, counting down.
AGTTGCTTGGGAGACACAAGATTGCCACTTTCTTTTACTGCTTGTCTCTGTGGCGTGTGCTCCCTAGCCATGTCACCTTCAGCATTAGAGTATGGCCTTCAGTTTTGGACACTCTCTCATTTTATTTGATGTATTAGATTCAATTCCAATTATATTATATTATATTGTGTTATCTCACATCCTGCTATCATATTTAGTAAATTAGTTAATCTATCCTTAGCTCACTGTAGCTGTTTTGTTTTTACACCCATCTCCCTTTCTTTTACATTTTCGCCCTTTCCCTCTCCCAGCACGTGGGTACACTTATCCCCCTCCCCATCAGTCATGGAACTGGGCTGAACTAGTCCAGAATGATTTGACACAATTGATGTAAGCAAAAGTGGTAGTTTAGTTTCCAAACTCTCACATACTCATATATCAGGTTCTAGCTTTACTAATACAAATTTCAAAGGTTGGGTGCATCCCAACATCCCAACCTTTTTTTTTTTTTTTTTTTTTTTTTTTCTTTTCCCCCCACTGATGAAAGCTCCTGGCTACTTTTTCAGTGTTGAAGTCTCCATATAATTTGCTTAGTGTAACTCCACCGGGTTAGAAATGCAATTCAGTGGTAGTCATGCAGTGTGATTGCAAGTAGAAGTTAACTGGAGGGTAAGCCAAGTGCCAAGTCTGTCTTTCTCCTATGTAATGAATGGCAGACATGTCTGCATTTTTCTTAAAGTGAAATACTGATCAGTGAGCTGCATCCCTGAAAAGAGTGTTGAAGAAGGCACAGAGAGAACAACAATTCATTAGAAAAATTGTATATGCATCAATTTCTAATCAGGTGTGAATTCACAAATAACTTTTCCATGTAATATAGAATCATAGAATTTTGGAGTTGTTTGTATTGGAAGAGACCTTGAAGGTCTTGTAGTTCCAACTCCCCTGCTATAGGCACGGACACATTCTTCTAGATCAGGTTGTTCAAAGTACCATCCAGTCTGGCTTTGAATATTTCCAGGGAGGTGGCATCTACAGCCTCATTGGACAACTGGTTCCAGTGTGTCTCATCACCCTCACTGTAGAGAATTTCTGTTTAATATCTAGTCCAATTCTACCCTCTTCCAGTATAAAACCATTTGCCATTGTCCTGTCACTACCTGCCCATATAAAAACCCCTTCACGGCTTTCTTGTAGGCTCCCTTAAGGTAATGGAAATTTACTATAAATTCCTCCCAGAGCCTTCTCCAGGCTGAAAACCCCCAGATCTCTCAGCCTGCCTAGGGAAGGTATTCCTGCACCTCTGAACTTCTTTGAGGTCCTCCTCTGGACGTACTCCAACATGTCAAAGTTCTTTTGTGTTGGGGCTCCAGAACTGGACACACTACTCCAGGTGGGGTCTCACAAGAGCAGAGTAGAAAAGTAGAAACACCTTTCTTGACCTGCTGGTCATCCCTGAGGAATGCCACTTGTCACCAGTCTCAACTTAGACACTGAGCCATTGACCACAAGACTCTGAGTGAAACCATTCAGCCAGTTTCTTATCCTACATGCAGTCCATCCAACAAATCCATCCAACATGTTGTGCAGGATGGTGTCAAATACTTTGCACAAGCCCAGGTGGATAACATCTTCCTTTATCCCCTGACATTGTAACTCCATCATACAAAGCCACCAAGTTTGTCAGACATGACTTGCCCTTGGTGAATCCATGTTGGCTACCACCAATCACCTAATTATTTTTCATGTACCTTAGTAGGGCCTTCAGGACAATCTGCTCCATGGTCATGCCAGGCACAGTGGTGAGACTGACTGACTGAAATGTGAAAGATTAAACAAAAGTTTCATTGCAGTCACCTTAATAGTGCAGGAGATTAAAGTTATGTTGAATAGTGAAACTTAATCTATCCTCTTCTGCTAGCTTACTCATACCAATTTGCTGTTCTGTTATAAAACTCAGCTTTCACTAATAATCAGCCTTCACTGTACCCAGGAAGGAGGGCAAACACATTAGGATATTCAATTTTTTATGGATTTCCCTGTTAGATTTCCAGAAACTAATTAATGGGTGAAACTGTGACTTCAACCTCTGTGGTCTAAAACACTTATATCCTTCATCTTGGCTGATCAAAAATTGTCTGTATGAAAGACAGATGGTGGAAGATGGGGAAGAACATACATGAACATGCAATGTGTATAGAGAAGGAACAGACCATCTAGTACTTCATAATGCTTCTTAATCTTGTTGAGTGTGCTCCATCATCTGTATATTTTTTCAGCTCTGAAATGTAGCTTGATTCATCAGCCATGATTGTTTTTAACGTGACATTTAACAAGATTAAAATCTCTGCTCTCAATTTAAATAAAAGTTTGCACTATGGATGCATAATATCAACATATTTAGTGATTTTAGCTACAAAAACCCAGTAATTTAATGTTACTTGAAAAGGATAGTCTTTTCCTAATTCCTTTCCCACATGTCCTGATCCATGCCACATCTCAGATCAAAATGGAAAAGGAAAGTCTCATTGAAGTTGACTGTAAAGAAATGAGAGCAGTTGCAAGGAACTTGGAATACAGAATTTCAGAGGGTCAAAAGAGAATATTACTGAAGTCATTTAGATTAATAACAGTGGTTGGAAAATAAGTGTTATATGTTACATACAAGGAAAATAACTGGTAAGAAAGAATTTCATATCCTATTCAAAATCATGCAAATGTTTTCTTTTAAAAGATTGTCATTTTCTGATAAAATATATCACTAACTAAAAAAAAATCCCCAAACTACTTTACTTTTCTACAATTCTCTGTTGACATATAACACTGATTCTTTTTTATCCTCATCTTCAGCATTTTTTTGCCTGAAAAAAAAAAAAAATGTTTTATATTCACAGTTTCACTCTGTCAACACTCTTGATAACAAAATAGAAAGACAGAGTAATAAAGCTTAGCTCAATTTCCTCTGTTATTCTAACAATGTTCTTTGACTCAGGAAAGGACAAATGTGAGGTGCATACTCACACACAGATATGTACCTACAAATATAGATAAGATGCAATTATTCTCCAAATACTTTTGAATCAGAGATGTATGATCAGTTTTGCCTTTCCCTGAGCCAAAAAGCAGATCAACAATAGAAGTCTGATCCAGAATGTAAGGGCTGTGTCCTGGTTAATTTACATTCATAAGATCAAATGCATAAAGCCTGAAAAATGTGCAGAGTCTGACAATTAAAATAATAATAATAATAGTAGAACCTTCTGTATTATTTTTTTTACAATTAATAAAAAGTGTAACTACATGTAGCACGACACAAAATTAAGAAATCTGAAGCTTTTCAGCATTTAGCCCTTCAATTACATATTTAGAAGTGCTATTATGATTATATTTTGTCCTTTTCTTCTTTTTCTACATGAATCAAGAACTGTAAATGCCCCTTTGAAACAGCAGTTACTACAAATAAAATCTGAACTGAGTTGCTTAAGTCTGTGACTGCACCTTTGCTTCATTTCCGAGTAACTGACAGTGTCTCAGTGTCCAGGGAGCAATTTGGTGGAGGAGTAGGGAGGAGGAAAAGTACTTTGCATATTCTTCAGCAGAATTTGTGATTTTTAGCCTCTGGCATTCGGGTTAGGATGTCTGTTCTTATTATGGTCTGCTGCAAAACTTCTGAAGATGTGACTGTACATTTCAAAAAGCAGAGAAAGAGGATGCTACTTCAAATTACTTCTTCAACTTCTGAGTTAAATGAACACTAGAATAATGAAGGAGGCTCAGTTGAATACCTTTTTCTTTTTGCGACAAATGAGTATGCTTAAGTAGCACAGGAGATATAAAATATTATGAAAAAATAATAATAAAAAAATACCCTTAGCTACCATAATTATAAAAATGATTTTCAAAGGCTTATAGTAATGCAGAGTTGTCATTTTTATTAAGCACCTTGAGCAAGTTTTCCTTCATGGGAGGATGAAGACCTTTATGAGCTGTAATGAATTTTTCCATCCTAGCTTTTCTTCTTGCTTCACTTATGTATAATTAGCATTATGTTTCATAGAATCACTGAGGTTGGAAAAGACTAATAAGATCACCCAGTCCAATTGTCCACCTACTATCAATATTTCCCACTAAATCTTGTCCCTCAGTACAACATCTACTCATTTCTTAAACACCTTCAGAGACAGTGACTCCACCACCTTCCTGGGAAGCCTGTTCCAGTGCCTAACTGTTCTTTCAGAGATGGAATTTTTCCTAACCTGAATCTCCCCTGGCTCAGCTTTAGGCCATTTCATATTGTTCTATCACTGGTTACATGAGAGATGAGACCAACCCCTACCTCACTACAACCTTCCTTCAGGTAGCTGTAGAAAGCGATAATGACTCCCCTGAGCCTCTTCAGACTAAACAATCCCGGTTTCCTCAGTCACTTCCCATAAGACAGCTCTGTTGCCCTTCTTTGGACACACACCAGGGCCTCAGTATCTTTCTTGTAGTGAGTGGCTGAAAACTGAACACAGTACTCAAGGTGGCAGCCTCACCAGTGCTGAGTGTAGGTGAACAAACAACTCCTTAGTCCTGCTGATTGCACAATTTCTGACATAGGCCAGAATGCCTTTGGCCTTCTTGGCCATCTGGGCACACTGCTGACTCATGTTCATCTGGCTGTCAACTAATATCCCCAGATCTTTTTCTTCCGTGCAGCTTTCCAGCCACTCTGCCCCAAGCCCGTAGTATCACCTGGGTTTCTTATGACCAAAGCGCAGGACTTGCATCTTGGTCTTATTGAACTTCACCCCGTTGGTCTTGGTCCATCAATTGATCTTGTCAAGATCCCTTGTTAGGACCTTTTTATCCTCAGTCATATTGACAGTTCCTTCCAACTTGGTGTCATCTGCAAACTTACTGAGGGTGCACTCAATGCCCTCACCCAGGCCATCAAAAAAGATACAAAATAGAACAGGCCCCAGTACCAGCCCCTGTGAAACACTACTTTTGTTTGGTCACCAGCTGTATTTAACTTTGCTCACCATCAGTCTCTCAGCCTTGGTGTTCAGTCAGATCTTTTTTCACATTATATTATATATATATATATATATATATATATTTCTGTGATAATTCAAAACTGCTTTGCAATGTATTCTTTGAGAAACCAGGTGTCAAATGTTTCTAGTAAATTTAAAAATTTATAGTAAATTTAAAAATATATATATAAATAATAAATAATCATATTTATTTATATATATATAAATAAATAGATAGTTTCCAGAAATCTACTGTGGAAACCTAATGAAACTTAAGAAATGCTACCTTTTAAGATTTGGACTAACTTATTCATTCATACTTTTTCAGTGCTCAAATATTTTTAAGAATGTTTAAAACATAAGCGTATATGTATATATCTATGTGTCTGTATATGCAGCTCTAGCACAATCAGAGACATCTTAACGGAAACAAAATTTGGAAATCTTGCTGCCATTCTAATAGAAAGTTAGAGTTGATCTACTTGTGTACCTTAAAGCATCTCACAGAGCTTGTATCCTTTGGTCTCCTATGAATAAACTGGTTTTGTTATACAGGTAAGTGATACCTGTGTCTTCCTATAGATAACAGAGTGCACAAGGGAAGACATATTACACATTGCTGTAACAGTTCATGGCACGAAGAATGTTGTGGTTGTGTTTTTCAAGAATACTTGTACCAAGAAGAAGCCTAAGGGAACTTTGTGGGCACTGAAAGCAAAATGACCTGCAGGTAACATATGCTGTTACATATACATTGCTTTTCTATGTGCAGTGAAAATGACACACCTGAAAACATAGCATTTTGTTGTTTTGCTATGCCGGTTATTTATTTTTTTCAAGTGGAAACCAACCATTGTAACACAGACAAATTACTGACTACTAGTCAGCATGCTACACATAAACAAGATGCCTGTACAATTTGCTTTAACCAGAGATACAATAATCCTTCTGCCTAGCAAAAGAAAGCCTATGCAATCATGTAGCAGTAGTTTAATATTTTCTATTAAAAGAGTTTATGAACACTTCTTATCTTGTAAAGACAGAATGCAAATATTGAGGCCAGTCCCACTATTGTCATGCAGAACTCCTTTAAATTCAATGAGAGTTTTTTATGAGAGAAGACTGCAACTTTGGATTAACGGCAGTAATGTTCAGTGATCTACACAGACAACAAAGCTATTCAAGACATTTGTTTTAAGTTGAGTAAACACACAGCATGCTCAGCAGGCAGTAACCTGTGTGTTTCCAGTACAAATACCTGCAAGGCAGGCCAGCAGTTAACCTTGCAGATTAAAAAGGAGCTACAGGAGGATAGTTGATCCATTCTGTCAAAATTCCAGATGGCTGTAAGTCTGCTTTTGTATATTAAAACTTGCCCCAAGGCTTTTTTCCTCTTTTATTTCCTTCTTTCCTTGATTAAATCAACATACTGCCTTCACTGCTGGACAAATGCAACTACCTACTTTTATGATAAGACTAACATCTGGTGTCAATAAGATCTTGAAAAGAATATCACTCTTGGCAAGCCTGTTTTCACCTTTTTTCTCCAGTTAGAGAGATACCACATATGCTAGAAATCTCCTAAATTACAAGTCTGTTTATCCTTAACTTTACATTTGCCTAAGAAAATACAAAACAAAAATTACAAAACAAATTGAAAAAATAAGTTCAATTATATACATGTGGGATTTTTTTGTTGTTTTTGTTTGTTTGTTTTTGTTTTGTTTTTGTTTCCCCCTCCCCCCACCCTTTTGGTGTCTGTGTGTGTGTGTATTACAATATTTGCTGACCTGAGATGAAATTTCTTAAACGATGACTGGTAGACAAAAAACTACTTCCTGAAGAATAATAAACAGGTTTTAGAGAGAAAACCAAAGATACAATTAGTCTCTCATGGTAAAACTAGCTTTACATCTGCTTTGCTACTCTTTCTCCTGGTGGATGGTCCAAAATGCAGACATTCTGGAATCTACAAAACAATTGACTGTTTATCATCTCTATTTATCAGCTTACATTAAGCAGTCATAGGAAGCAAAATCATTCCAAAGAATGACAACCCACTCATGCTCTTCAGACTTTTTTGTATTTTGAAGGAGAAAATTCCAAGAACCACTGAGCCTTAAAATAATTCTTGTCTAATGCAGGCAGAAATATGACAGTATTTCTTCCAGTTGATGATGTCAGCTGTTGTTGAAGGCACTGGACTGTACTGCTTAATTTATTAGCCATCTCTGAAGAATCAGCTATCATCTTTTCCATTCCACGTGTAGATATAGTGAAAATATAGTTTGATTTTGAAAAGCTTTATCAGGTGATAGTGCAGCTTCCTTCATGCAAATAAATTCAATAATCCAGTTCTGAAAAACAGTTCATTTGAACAATATAGTTTGTGTCATATTTTCATTCTCCCTTATCACAAGATTCTTTTCAGTACAGAACTTAAAAGAAAAGCAAATCACAATATTAATTACTGATCACTTTCAGAATAAGAGTAAGCTCAACAATAAATTCAACCTAACTTGATTTTCCTGCTGGGGAAGGTTAAACATTAGCTGAATGATATTAACTAATAAAATGAGAAAATTTGATTAATGTGATGAAGTGTAAAGACAGATCTCTTTAATATAAAGTTTGATAAATACCAATTTGTTACTATTTGAAGGCAGCATAGAGGGACAGTCATTGTATGTAAACTTGATTAAAAGGTTTATCTTATATTAGTTTAAAAGACAGAATACAATCAATTTTAAAATTTTCACAAAATACCTGAGAAATTTAAAATGAGCTAAAAAAATCCAGAATAATAATCCCTCCAGTAGCCACTAAAATGCAATTTCAAGAAAGCTCTTGAAAAGAGTTTATGGATACTATGTTTAGTAGACTTAATCAACTTACACTCCTTCAGCTATACTAATCAGTTTTTCAACCCAGTTCTAACTTCGACCTTTGACAATTGGCAATATGAAATCAAATATTTTCCAACAAGTTGTTTCACACTAGATATGTGCCTGGGAGAAATAGGAGAATTAGAATATTGCCTTGTTTCTTATTTCACTTATGAAAGTATCACGCTAAACCATCATTTGTAAGAAGATGTAAGACTGACACAAAATAGCTCACTGTTAGGTGGCCTACTACAGATCTTCAGACATTTAGTGAATTTTAACAACTCTTGTAAGTTAATGTTGTGAAATCATATTCTAGATTTTATTTTTACAAGGGCTTTTAATTATAAGTAATGTTCCTATTTCAAATTAAAAAGTATTCAGCTTTACCTCAGCATGTTGAAATCATGACCTTTTCTAATATATAGTTCATACACAATAGAAATTATTTTTTTTATTTTGTTTAAGTAGAAACTCTCAGAGAAACAGTGGTATTTCTCTTGGGATTATGTTTCTATCTGAAGTCTAAATAAGAAATCAATTGAGAGATGGCTGTACAGATGAGAATTCTTTCTCAGTATTTTCATAGAATCATGGAATTATTTGAGTTGAAAGGGACCCTTAAAGGTCATCTAGTCCAACTCCCCCATGAGAGGGACACATACAGCAAGATAAGATCCTCAAAGCCCCATCCAGTCTGACCTTGAATGTCTTCATATATGGGGCACCCACCACTCCCCTGGGCAACCTGTTCCAATGCCTCACAAACCTTATTATAAAATACTTCTTCTATATATCCAGTCTAATTCTCACCTCTATTAATTTGAAATCGTTTCTCTTTGTCCTATAACTACAGATCCTGCTAAAGTGTGTGTTCCCTTTTTTTCTACTAGCCCCCCTTTAGATACTGAAAATCTGCTTTAAGTTTTCACAGATGACAGAACTTCCTGTGTTTCTGTTTGTGCTCATTGCCTCTTGCTCTATCACTGAACACTTCTGCAAAGAGCCTCTGTTTTCTTTGCTCCCTCCCTTTAAGGTTCAAGTAATTACAGACATTGTTGAGCTTCCCCAGGAGCTTTCTCCACGCTGAACAATCCCAGTTTTCTCAGCCCATCTTCATAGAGGAGGTGTTTCATTCCTTGGATCATTTTTGTGTCCATCTTCTGGATGCACTCCAGCAGTTGTGTGTTTCTCTTGTATTGAGGACTACACATCTGGATGGAGTACTCCAGGTGAGGTATCAGTAGTGCAGAGCAGAGGGGCAGGATCACCACCCTCGATCTGATGGCTGTGTTTCTTTTCATGCAGCCCAGTGTACATTACTTTCATTGTTATTTTTTTCCCTAGTACAATAACTGTACTGTTCTATTTTGTCTGCCTGAAGCTTGAAAAATAAAAGAAAGCCATAAACAGTTCTAACAGTAATGGATCACATTCATCAGATTATTGTTTTTTGTTTGTTTGTTTGTTTGTTTTTTGTTGTTGTCATTTTTCAATGAATAGTTTGATATCCACGATGTTAAAGTGAAAATTATTTTTAGAGCCATTTGCTAACATGATGCCAGGTGCTGGTAAGTTCAGTACTTGTCAGCACATACTCATTTGTGCTTTTTTTGTCTGGCTTACCAGATCTTCTCATACTACAGTTGTGTTTTGTTTTGTTTTGTTTTGTTTTTCCTTTTTTTTGTTTGTTTGTTTTTTGTTATTTAATTAAAAAAAAAAATCATGAGCATTCCATTTATTTACTTTAGGAATAATTATTTGAAGACAATCAGTTAAATATTATCTCTACTGTCTTAAAAACTTCAAGCAACATATATAATTGGAACAGAAAACTTAAGATAATATTTTATTATCAATATTTATCAATATAAACTTTTCACAAATCGTGATGAAGGAAATTTTTTTTGGTGAAGAATTCATCATATTCTACAAACAGAACCAACAAAATGAGATATTAGATTTTCTGTGGATGGAAATAATTATAAAAGATTCAGCTGCATATTGTTTACTTGGGTTTAACAGTGATTTAAAAAATATGTTAAATAACTAATGAAAAAGAAACAAAAATTAAAAGAATATTCAATATATGTTTTGTTTTGTTTTGTTTTGTTTTGTTTTGTTTTGTTTTGTTTACTGTGCAGGGGGAATGATGAACAGCCAGTCACTGACCAGCAGCAGCACACCTCAAACAACTTCCCTCAGTTTTATTCTATTACGTCTTATGATACTGAATATCCCTTTTACCAGTTTAGGTCAGCTGGTCCTAGTTCTGTCCTCTCCCAGCTCCTTCTGTCCCCCTGCCCCCTCCCCAGCAGGATAACATGAGAAGCTTAAATGTCCTTGGCTCTATGCAGCAGTGATCAAAACCAAAACTTTGGTCTGTTATCAACATTGTTTTTCTCCTAAAGCTAAAGCATAGCATCATACCAGACACCATGAAGCATATCAGTTCTGATCACAAGACCAACTAAATAATGTCTATTCATTACAGATCTATTCACAGTCTTCCCTTTTGAATAGTAACTGTAAGGCTAGTGACAAATATCCTGTATTATTTATTCTGTACAGCCACTGCAAGAAGAACTGCATTCTTGAATCATTATTTTATTACTTCACAGCATGAAATAAGAACCAAAAATAAGCAGACTTACCTAATGCACACTATTTCTAGAGAAATAGTAAGAGACAGGGATTTATTTTCCAGGAGAATCATCATAATCAAAGTAAGATTATTTAAATAAGAAAAGTAAAAATATATAAACTCCAGTAATAGCAGCTCACTGATTCACAAACACAAACGGCATAAAAAGTGTCAAAGTCCTAATGAAAAATGAGAGGAATAAGAATGAGAGCTCCTCACGGACAAAATGGATCAACCTGGTTGACCTTCTTCATTGGTTTCATGACTGAAAAAAACCTGTAGTGCCATTGCAGAGTTACAAGAATATTAACACTTAGCCTAATGCCTTGTTAGTATGCCTCTCATATATATATATAAGCTAACAAATAAATGATTTGTAGTCTTACCAGAATATATCCTACTTGTTGTATCTTTCAATGAAGTTCACTGAAATGGGATGATACAGAAAGGGAGAATGTCAGACAAAATCTTAGCTTTTGTTTATGCAATTATTTAACATGGTGACTGATTAAACTAAAAATATTTTCTTCTATTTTATAGTCTGCTGCTTTTTCTTCTGTACTCTAACTCATATTGTTAAGTAAATGTCCACTTCTCAATATTGTGGTGTAATGTTATCACAAATTTGTGGCTAACTACTGGATTACCTAGGATACCTACTCTATCAGTGCAAGTCTTTTTTTCTTCTTTCTTTTTTCTTTTTTCTTTCTTCTTTTTTCTTTTTTCTTTTTTCTTTCTTCTTTTTTCTTTCTTCTTTTTTCTTTTTTCTTTTTTCTTTTTATAGTTATTATTTTTAAATATTGCTAGTATGTGTGCTCAGAAGAACAAACAAACAAACAAACAATTTCTGACGTACATGTGTCCCAGAAAATAATTGATTTTAATCCTGCACTTGCGTTATTGCTGCTAATATTCTATTGGCTTCAAGGAAAAGGCTTATTACTGGGACAGAATATAGAATGTATAAATAAATTGAATCATAGAATCATAGAATAATAGAATTACTCAGGTTGGAAAAGACCTTGAAGATCATCAAGTCCAACCACAGCCTAACCGGTAGCCTCTCTTAAAAAAAAAAAAAACACGAAACAATACCACAACAACAAACCTCTGCTAAATCATATCCCTGAGTACCACATCCAAACGGCTCTTAAACACATCCAGGGATGGCAATTCAACCACCTCCTTGGGGAGCCCATTTCAGTACCTAACCACCCTTTCCATAAAGAAGTTCTTTCTTATATCCAACCTAAACTTGCCCTGGCGCAACTTGAGGCCATTTCCCCTCGTCCTGTCACATGTCACTAGTGAGAAGAGACCTGCCCCACTCTCACTGTAAGAACCTTTCAGGTACTGGAAGATGGCAATTGAAAGTTGAACTTTCCATTCCACTAATTTGCTACAAGAATGCATTTTCACTTGCATATATATTTCTTTCTTACAACTGTATTAGTACTATAAATTATAAATAATCTGTATTATACTGCTGTTTTCTATTTCATGTAGACTTTGCATTCTTTCAGGGATTATTTCAATGGAGATTTGATGAATGATGATAACACTGGTATGAATTTTAAGTTACAAATTAGGAAGAAAGACAGCATGGTTTAGTTCTCCTGTAGTTCACTTACAGCAACAATTGGAATGCCACTTTATAAGTATTACAAAAAAACTTTGCCTTTATTCCTCTCTAAAGGACAAAAATAAGGTAGTTGCTGAGCTCACAGGAAATCAAGCAACCTCTTTTTCAGTACATAGCTATGCAAGCTAGCATAGCTAGCAAACTTTGAAGTGAAAAGAAGTTGAGACACAATGATTAATTTTTCTATTGCTGAATGTAATGATGTGCCATATACTGTGCATCAATGAAATGTGCCTCTGTAGTACAGCCTGACATACCTGGTGTAGTCTGACATTTCCTTCAAATGCATGGACATTCATTTGAAAGCTATTGCCAGCAGTAGAACTGTAACTTTCAGGTTCAGATTGATGATTGACAGGGCTTAATAGGTTTGGAGTTTGTGTTTGATTGAGATAAACATCTAAATGTTCACAGACTTAGCTTATTAGGACTTGAACCCCTTGAGTCTGTGAAATTGGGGCATAAATCTAAGAAGAGATTCTTGTCAGATTTTTTAGTAGTTTCAGTCCTGGAAGAAAATGCCACAAGAAGAGCATTTCTCAGCATTTTGGCACCTCTGCTTCCAGGCCCAGACATAACATGGCACTTAAAGAGCACACAGAAACATAACCCTTGACTGATTCTTCAATTCTTCTTTCTTTCTTGTGTTTATAAGGAAGAAAATCTTCGGGATTTTTTTTTTTTTTTTTTTTTTTTTCCCTCGAACTCATTATCTATTCTTCAGTCATGTTTTGGATTTAAAAAAAAAGATGCACACATATTTGCGTATTTCATGAAGTAAAAAGCATTATTAAAATTGCATTAATCATTGGATGCGTTCACATTTTAGCATGATGAATAGTTAAAGTGTTTTTCTGTAATTATTTCTTTAGAGGAGCATGGCAGTTATTGGGACAGTTATATTTTTCTCAAGCATCCACACAACAGTAAACATACATGCCAAAATGTCAAGAAGACACTTCATCTTTAATATTTTTTAATGTTTCACTTCAATTGCTAAGTCAAAAACAGGAAACAATGAATATTTCACTCAGCTCTTTTTCACCCAGATCTAGTTACTTTTCAATCAAGTCAAAATAATTAAAAACAAAGACAACAGTTTGACTTTCAAAAGTCTGTTATAATATGATTAAATTTGACTGAGCTTTAGGGATACAAATTATGCATGTCCCATCACAATATGCTGAGAGAAAGAGTTAATTCTGGGCACAACAAATCATAACAGTTTTCAGCAAATGCCTTTTTGGAGTTTACACAAGTTCTTTATGTACTCAGATTGTCTTAGTTCTAATCTGCACTGCCTCCTGTCTGCCTCCATTTATCTGTACTAAATGAACTGAGCGAATATCATCATACAAACTAATAGCACGATTGTTATAGAAAAAAATAAATTCAATTGAAATATATTGAAATATGTGTTCTGTTTAATCAGGATGCAAAGATGAGTCATGTAGACTTTTCCAAGGACAAAAAAAAAAAAAAAAAAAAAAAAAAAAGAGGTGTAGCTTCCATTTCCTTAGATCTTTTAGCTGAACCATGAACATGGCTGAAAGCAGTGATGAAAAATAAAAGAAAAAAAGAAAATTGCAATTTTCACATGCCTTTAGCAGACACATACAAAGATAATTCTTTGTTCATTCAAATCTTAATTTTTTTATCCCATTTAAGTTTTCTCCATTATATATCTGGAGACTATAAAGTACAATTCCATGTTCAAGTCAAAGTCAAATTTGATAATGTTGCTCTGTTATTTTTCTAGTCTGTCTACCTCCAAGAAAGGAGATTTCACAGCCTGTCTGAGCAACCTGCTTCTTTTGTCTTCACTCATCATGATTTTTCTTCCTGGTACTTAATTGGAATATTCCTTGTTTCAATTTGAGTCAATTTTATTTTCTCCATTCACTGTGCACCTCTAAAAAGACTGATTCTGTCTTCTCTGTGATATCCAATGAGGTAGCTAAAGTCATTAATAAATGTTAGTATTTTCCAGAAATGTCATAGGTGTCATGTGGCTTTCTTAGGCAAACAAAACAGTTTTTTTTTCTACAAGTGCAAAGTTTGTATCAATCAAGACTGGATGATATATATGTGTCACTGACTGTATTGCATTTCACTGAGACCAAGAAATAATCTTGTGTGTGGTAACAGTAACGTAAATCATAACACTCATGAGAAGTTTTGAAATACATGAGAAATTCTAAGTAGAAAGTAGACAGAAAATGAATGAACCACTTTTGGTACAGAATAGGAATAGAACCTCTCACTAAAACTGACAAAGCCTCATCATTTTGCAGACTGCCTTTTACATTCATGTTTGTCAGATATTGACACTGTAAAGAAGTATTTCATTGGATGTGGTATCTAAAATAAAGCACAAGTTGCACACAATAGACTTTATGTTACATATTCTAATTTTCTCAAACTTATCATGTCCATGTCCATCATCTACCATTCTAGGCAAACTGAAATACTGAAACTTCAGGTAAAGTTACCAAGATTTGGTTTAAGAAAGCTGCTAAAAGAACAGAAAGCAGTTTAAAACAAATAATTCTTGAGTCAACCTTAAACAGTTTATTTTAGGTGCATGACACAACTTCTGATGGGAAGAGTCAGAGGTGCACTGTTAAGGAGAAAAATATAAGTGTGCAAAAAATAAAAATTAGACAAAAGCCAATTGTAAAAGACCAGTCAGGTCTTCCTTTCACAAACTATTTCTTTAAAATTTACCATTGGATTGGCACCATGCTACTTGTATCAGAAGGAAATATCTCAGTTTCTTATTATACTTCTATCTCAATATTGTCTCAAGTATATCAGCCCACTGCTACCAAAGAACAAAATTGTGAATGTAGTGAAATTTCTGCACAGTCACTGTCTGCTGAGACTGAAGAACCAAACTGTCATGCAACAGGTTGACAAATGACTGAAAGATATCAGAACTAGAACTTAAAATCTTATTGTGGTCTTTGAGGGAAATTAGACTACAAGACAGACTCTTGAATTAAATCTAAATAATAGAACTCAATGAAAAAAATAATTAAATAATAATAATAATTAAAAAACTACATGCTACCAAGACTTTTTTTTTTTCCTATTTCTTTTAAATATTCAATGATAAATAACTTATCCATAAAGACATTACAGTAGGATTATAGTGTCCTGACATGTAGAGTAGTTAGAGAACTACATTTCCATAAAGAAGGTTATGCTGACAATAAAAAAGTCACAGAATCACAGAATTGTAGGGGTTGGAAGGGACCTCCAGAGATCATCGAGTCCAATCCCCCACCAAAGCAGGTTCCCTACACCAGGTCACACAGGTAGGCATCCATGCAGGTCTTGAATATCTCCAGAGAAGGAGACTCCACAACTCCCCTGGGCAGCCTTTTCCAGTGCTCCATCACCCTCACTGTAAGGAGGTGAAGAGGCACACATTCATGCAGAACTTCCTATGCTCCATTTTCTGTCTGTTTCCCCTTGTCCTGTCTCCACACACTGCTGAAAAGAGCCTGGCCTCGCCACTTCGCCCACACCTTAGATATTTATAGACCTAGATCGGGTCCCCTCTCAGTCTTCTCAAGGCTAAACAGACCCAGTTCACTTAGCCTTTCTTTGTAAGGGAGATGCTCCAGGCCTTTCCCCATCTTTGTGGCCCTCCACTGAACTCTTTCCAAGAGATCCCTGTCAAACATTTTCATTTCTTCAAATCTTTTTTTTTTATATACATTTCACATGCACACACTCACAAACGAGAAGAATATGTAATTTTAAAAACATAAGGAAAAATGACATTCAGATGACAATATTGAGTATGAATTAGTACATTATCAATACATGAGAAGTATCATATGCTAATAGACGACCTTTAAATTGATGCTTGCAAATTATCTTAGAAATGTCAAACACTTTTTAAAAAGATGATATAATAAAACAAACAAGCATGAAAATTGTAAATATGTATATGTATATTTATATAGTGATCCTTCAATTTCAAAAAAATTCATAGAACATTATCACTGGCTTATCCTAAACCAGACTGAAGAACATATTTATTTTTATTATTACAAGAAAAATAAAGAATGATAAAGAAAAAATGCCACACACGTCAATTTTTTGTTATCTTGAATGTAGTCATTTAAAATAGGTTGTATAAAAAGTCAAATGAGACAAATCCTTGCCATATATTAAAGTTATCTAAGTTATCTCACAGTTAGATGGAGTGTATGTAGCCAATTTTCTCTTTGTCAGAAATCTTTGTCATGATTCTCAATGATCTGATTTAGTTGTATATTTTAATGTACAAATGGTAATACTAAGACAGTTCAAAAAAAAAAAAAAAAAAAAGCTTGAAGATGACATAACTGTTAACTTTAGAGAAGATAGAGAAGAGTTGATTAGGTAATTGTACAAGGTGCACTGAGTTTCTGTAGCAAGGCTTCAAGGGCAGCCTCTGTTAGCAATGCTTAGTAATTGCTCCATGTTAGATCAGAGCCGCTCCAAGCTGTACTGTAAGGGACCCACTGCTGCCAGAGCTGAGTCACAAGCAACAATGGCTGTGACTCTGGTAGAGCAGATTTCAGAAAGGGAAAAAATTGCTGTGTAACAGCATCTGGGAAAGTGAAGTGAGAAAAACATAGTGAGAAACAGCCCTGTAGACACAAAAAGAGTGCAGAAGGAAAGCAGGAGTTGTTCCAGATGTAGAACAGAAGGTCCATGCAGACCAGAAAAGGACCACAGTGTCCTGCACCTGCAGCACATGTTTACCGCATAGACCAGATCTCCACGTGCAGCCTGGGGGAGCAGCAGATGAAGCACGAAAGAGGCACAGCCCATGGATACCTCCACAGGAGTAGCCCCAGGTTGGAGCTGTAACCTGTGGAGAGGAGACTGTGGTGAGGCAGGAGGGCTGGGGGATCTGAGCCCATGGGGACCTGTGTGGAGCAGCTCCTGAAGGATGGGCCCTGTGGTATGGAGTTGTGTTGGAACAGTACTGGGAGGGATGCAGCCTGTGGGAAGCCCACACAGGATCAGTTTGGGAGGGACAGTGTCCTGTACAAGGAACCCCACATGGATTAGGAGCAGAGAGTGATCATAAATGATCATCAGAGACAAGTTAAAATAGATGGATGAGAACCCTGTTCCCCTGTGCTGCTAGAAAGGGAAAAGGTATAAGAGGGTAGGTGGGGAAGCAAATAATTTGCTTTTAGTTTTTTCACTGCTCTAATCTGTCAATGCTTGAACAATAAGTTAATTTAATCTGCCTCATGCTGAGTCTGTTTTGCCTATGATGGTAACTGGGGAGTCATCTTTCTGTCTATATCTAAGTTTCATGAGGTTTTGGGGGGGGGTTTTGGTCATATTTTCTCCTCCTGTTCTTCTGAAGAGTGCAAATAAGAGGCAGAATGATGTAGCTTGGCTGAGTCTTCAGCCAGTTCACACTCCTGAGCACTCCCTTTAGAAGGCAAACAGCTCCAAAGAAACGCTTTCAAATGTGAAATTGTCCACAAGGTGATATTTATTGCTTTCCTCAGCATCAATTATGTTAAAGTTTCCTAGAAGTTTTCTTGAAAAACTGCATTGGGAAAGCACCATCTTTATTATGGAAGCAGATTTTGATCTTGACTTGGTGAAAGGTATGAAGAATGGTCTAACATTATTAGAGGCAATCTCAGGCCAGATCTTCACTTAAGGAGGCTTGTTCTGGGTGCAGACTTGCTTTACATCTGCACTTAAGATAGGAACGTATGTAGCTGTGATAGCAGTGCAAACTAGAAAGCTATCAGGCCCAGACCACTTGCAGAGAGGCTGATAGGTCCTCCACATATCTCCTCATGCTTAGGATTCTGTTCCTCACAACAGCTGATGAGATTCATTTTCAGTAAAGAGGCAGTGCAGATCCACACTTCTAAATACATATATATATAAAAACACTTGAATCAAATCTCTTTCTTTCTCCCTTTGCATTATTCCATTCTACAATGCGTGAATACCCTTTGAGTACCTATACTGAACTAAAAAGACTGTATTATAGGAACAATACCTGTAATAATCAAATTTGTGCACTAATTAAAAACATAGTGTATTATCTAAGTGCATTATTCAGGTATACTAAAAGCAAAATTTAGCATTTAAGAGGTAAATATTTTTACCTTGTCTACAATCTGTATTATTTTGTTACTGAAATATTATTAGTCAAGCCTTTGAAACGTAAAACTTGCTTTGTAAAAAAATAAAAATCTTGAGGCAGAACACTACTGCAGAAAAAATAAGCTCCAAGATCATATAAAGGATTATTAATTATAGAATGAAAGTTTTCATTGCATTTATCAACGTGAGAACAATTATCTGACTATTGGCAGTGTAATGAAATATCAGAAGTTCAAACATAAAAATGTAATAAAATTCTATAAAAATAAACATTTTCCTGATTTTTTATTGTAATTGGAAATATATGTGTGTTAAAACATTCATAAGTTTTGGCATTGTTTTACTACTGTTTAGAAAAAGCTTTAGAAGTCTGGGGTATGTTGGACTGATACTGAGAAGACTGAGTGTCTGCTATGTGCTTTCAAAATCATTCCTTGTGATAAGCACAAAGTTAAAAATCTCAGTCTACTCAAAAACAACTACCATAAATAAATAAATAAATAATCTGTGCAAATGTCCATCACAAAATCTTGCCAAGTTTGCAGTTATGATTTAGATTTAATTCTGCTGGATAGCCTTTTGCTCAAGAACACTGGGGAATCTCACAACCTATATCATATTTGTTCTCCATATCTGAGATTTTTTCACCAATGCCCATGCAAATAACACAGTAGGTATTTAAAAGTAATTAAGTGAACTGATACAGAAGCAATATTTTCAGAACTACTAGAAAAATATGGTTGTGGAACATCGTCTTATAGCAAGGTAATGCCACATAATGCATATCTACAAGAGGATGAAATGGTAGTTGAGAAAATGAAATCATTCTGAAATGATTTCTACAGAAAGTTTGGTTCCAGCTTTCTAAAATGCTGTGCAGACCCCAAGCATCAAAATACTATGGAAATATTTTTTACTCATATCTAAACTTCTGTAACCATATTTATGTTTGTGAACTTGTCTAATTCTACCTTCACCAACTTGATTTTATTTTTCATATTGATTCTGGACAGTTTATGTCATACCACTACATACATTCCAACTTAGCAGAATTTTCTAGGCAAAGGCCAATGGCACGCTGGGGTGCATAAAAAAGAGCGTGGCCAGCAGGTCAAGGGAGGTGATCCTCCCCCTCTACTCTGCCCTGGTGAGGCCTCATCTGGAATACTGTGTCCAGTTCTGGGCTACCCAGTACAAAAGAGACAGGGATCTCTTAGAAAGTGTCCAGCGGAGGGCCACAAAGATGGGGACAGGCCTGGAGCATCTCCCCTATGAGGAGAGACTAAGTGATCTGGCTCTGTTTAGCCTTGAGAAAAGAAGGCTGAGAGGAGACTTGATCCAGGTTTATAAATACCTGAGGTGTGGGGGCCATAGTGGTGAGGCTGATCTCTTTCCAGTAGTGTGTGGGGATGGGACTGGGGGTAATGGGCTGAAACGTCAGCACAGGAAGTTCACACGAATGTGCGCAAGAACTTCTTTACAGTGAGGGTGACGGAGTACTGGAACAGGCTGCCCAGGGAGGTGGTGGAGTCTCCTTCTCTGGAGATATTCTAGACCCGCCTGGACGCCTACCTGTGCGACGTGGTGTAGGAAGCCTGCTTTGGCAGGGGGGTTGGACTCGATGATCTCTAGAGGTCCCTTCCAACCCCTACATTTCTGTGATTCTGTGATTCTGTAAATGTGAAGACAGTGCAAAAGGTTCAGGACTCAGTATGCAACTCTCCATATAAAAGCCAAAGATATAATAGAATGCAAATGAAATGTTAAGTACAGAAAATAACAATGACAACAATAACAACAACAAGAATAATGAAAGAACACATAAAATTAGTAGAAGATATATATTATCTCTCAACTTATATGTTTGTCCATCAATAGGCAATGGATTTACAGAATAAAATTATGTGCTATGTAATCAAGTAGGTGCAAAATAAAATCCCCATGCACATGCAGACAAAATATATAATTTGCCTTTGAGTTTTTTATTTGTGTATATGGTTAACTATTTCATCTGACCAGGTTAAGCAAATTTAGTTTTATAAGTAATGCTTTTTTAATGCATTTATACGTGTAGTATGATACAGTAAAATATAAAATATAGTTATCATAAACTGATTAAATTTTGTGCAATACATATCAATGTGCATGCTTACAAGGAAGAACTGTACAGATTAATATAAAGTTTTGCACTTTTTCCATAAGTATAACGCAACTTCTCAGAACCCTTTAGTTTTTTGATTAACTGCATTCTTTCCCTCCTTGATATATTTTCAAATACATCATGTATGATTTGTATCAAAATCTTCAGACTTCTATTGATTTTATGCATGGATTTATAGTACATCCAACTTCAAAGTTGTCTCTAAAATTTCTGAACTATCTTGCCAAGTTCTGAGAAAAAGCAGCATAATCTTAGATTGGGCACAGTCGCGTGCATACTACTGTGCAAGGAAATTGGATGCTTGCAGAATGCTTGCAATTTAACCAAGTCTGAGAATAAACATTAAAACAAACAAACAAACAAAAAAATAATGACTTACAATGACACACACACACACAGAAAAAAAAAAAAAAAAAAAAAAAAAGTTTATTAATTAGTGAAGGAATTATCAAACAACTTTCAAACTTTCAAACTTAGTTTTTCGTGTTTATTGTCACAGAGTTATCTGGATCAGTGCATGCCTGTGACAGCGGACATTAGTCATGACATTAGAAAGAGTAGGGAGATGGGAGCTGGGCTCAAAAACAGAACAGCAGCCAAAAGTCTAAGGAGGGAAACTTAATTTTACTATGATATCGGAATGCAAGATTACACAATGTAGCACAATATAATTCAAATTGAGGCTAATAAATTACATAAAATAAGAGACAGAATTTCTGAAACTGAAAGGTCTACTTTGAACTGAAGGTGCATGGCTTGGGAGCACACCCACACCCTCTGCCAGGCAGCAAGCAAGAGCACCCCCTCCAAGAGTGAGATCTTGTGACTTCCTCACATCTTATCTTCCTCTCTGGCTGGGAAGTCCTCTGTGATATGTAGTTCTTCTTCTCTTCTGAAAAGGTATCTGGAAAGTTGTCAGTCCACAGAACTGGAGTATTAACTCTTTAATTATCTGTGCTTTACATAATGTAATGATGTGGAATATCAGTAGCAATATTACAAAACCATGATGTTTATATAGACAGCTAATAAAAGCTTATACAACTCAACGTACCTAACCATTAATCTTCATTTCAGTGCAAGCATTACACATTAGTTGACACATTTCTGTGAAGATGCTGTGAAAGAACATACCAGATTCATCCTTTGCTTTAGATTACAGTTTTTCCTTTATCATACTCCACCCTAACTTTTAAAAGGAATTTAAAAAGTTGAGAGTGAGGACAGCAGAAAGAAAACCAGTAGAGGAATAATATCCCAAGTTCAAGTGCAAAATCCCTACATAATAAAATTGATTTTGAATCTTAACTTCTTGTTGTGATATATCCAAAACCTCTTATGTTTTATTATTTTATTATTATTATTATTATTTTCTTTAATTATAGTGAAATACCTGGTAGGAAGAATCCTGTCTATGAATTCTGATAGGGTTTTAGAAATTTGGAACTGGTAATGACAACAACTAAGCCTTCTGACCCCCCCTTTTCACATTATAAACATGTATTTTGAAGTTAGTACACTTTAAGTATGGCATTTGGATAATATAATAATACATTATGCTCACCAGTCCTAGATATCAGATTGAAATGTAAGTGATTGCAAGAAAAGTCTCTAACTAAAATCCAAGAAAAAGAAAAAATATTGCTTTCCTGAAAGACACTTATTTCATTTATCCTTGTTTATGTGTTTCTGTACATATAAGAAAGACATTTACAAAATTACATAGAAAATTCCAGAATTTGTTTTTAGTTTTCTGGTATTTGGTAGCAATCTCCTGCAAAACTGAATTAAACAGATTATTATTATTTTTATTTTTTAATTCTACATTCACTAGTAATTTAGTAAAATGTAATTTTTTATATTTATTCTTATTTTTTTCCTATTTAATTGATTTCCTTTTCTACAACAACTGGATTAGGGACTTGTTCATGTTTGCACAGTCAAAACTCAAGACTCATTAGCTAAAGGAATGCTAAGAACGGCCTTTTTTCCTCAATTTCTTGTAATGCAGGACATCTTTGTATCTTGGCATGCTTCACTGAGAGGAAAAACCTGCTTAGCATCACAGATCAGTAATTCACTGAAAACTAAACAAACCCTCAGAAGAACCATGCTGCTATATGTCTATCATAGGAAAGAAAGAAGAGCTATAACAAACTTTTTTTTTTTTTTTTTTTATTTGGATAATCTAGAATTTTGAAGTCTGACTTTGAGATTATTAACTGTTAATACAAAAGAAATAAATGTTCCAGACATTCAGTGTTTCATCTCATGGCTACAACAGGCTTTTGGCTTTCATCAAAAAGGGAATGTGACACTCAGACTACAAAGTTATACAATTCAATTCCCGGTGCTGTTTGTACTGTTCTGAAAGAATAATAGGTTCACATCTTTTGTAACAGATTTCCCAGAAGTCCCTCTTCAACTGCTTTGCCACAATTGACAGAACAGAAGAACCTATTCTAGTTGTCCCTTGATAGTGTCATCCACAGGGATAATATTGAGGAAATCAAAGAACTCCTCTGACTTTGATCTGACCAAGGGCTAGAAAATGAAAACAAAACCCAAAAAATTATGTACTGCCAGGTTTTATTTCTTTTTCTTTCCGGTGTACTTTCCATAGATATATATTTGTATTAGATAGTAGAAGTGGGCAAGTAGAATCTTCTAGCAGATCTTTCAAAAGAGAGAGAAGACAATTCAGTCCTTTGAGTATTTGCTTATTTCTACTGTTATCTTATTTTCTTTATAACAGTCAGTGGTGAAAGTTAACATAGACGGCAGTTTTTAGAGGATTGTTGTCTAAAGATCAATCAAACATAAGGCTTGTTTAGCTGGTGCACTGAAGTCCTTGGCAAGTCATGGAACTACAGCCCAACCTCAAAAATTATATATAAATAAATATATAAGCACTGGAACAGGCTCTATTTATATAGGTTATTTACTACCAGTTCAAAACATGAGATCCATATGATGCTTAATATAAAGCTCACTGTGTAATTTTCTCCACTAAAGAGTACGCAAATGTTAGTGGAGTTGTGATGCTAAGAAAGAATTACTTTTCATATGATTAGATGCTATTCAGAAGATATGGTGGTTTAAACAGATTTATCTCATCCCTTTTTCTAGTTTTATGCTCCTCTCCATGCATTTAATTTGAAGGGATCTGTACCCTGTAGTCTGCAAATCTAAAAGATCTGCATTTTCAAAATTGTTTTATTACGATAAACTGGCTATCAGAATTGGGTAAATTAATTCCTCACTTATGTTGATATTGTCGTTTTAATACCTGCTGTGGAACTTCACTTACTACATAACTGAATATCTAAAAATCCACTACTATTAACTTTGCATTGTTCTACATGATAAAAGGTGAATCAAGATGAACATTTGTTTTTGTCACAGTCTTTTTTGTCACAATACTTTTTCAAATTAGATGTAAAAACTAATAAGTAAACAACCTGTGTAAAGGGAAATCCCATGCATTCTGTAAATCCAATTATTATTACCTTTTTTAAAACATGAAATTTCTTGTATATTCATCCCTATGCTTGTAATTTTAACTTATTATGGGACTGGAACTAGCATTTCCTGAAACAGGGTAGATGTCTACTGTTGCTGTAAACTACAGAGGCATTTAAAGTATCATTTTCTATGTGGATAAGAATGAGTTCTCTCCTTTTTGAAGAATATTGAGTAAATATGTATTAATATACTTCTCTGAATGGCTTTCCTTTATCATAATTAGTCAATTTGGTCACTTATGTAAATAATGGCTAATTACAACAGTTTCATGGTTTCATAGAATCATAGAATAGCCTGAGTTGAAAACAACCACAATGATCATCAAACCCTTACAATATGCAGGGTCTCCAAACACTATACCAGCATGCCCAGAGTCACATCCAGACTGGTCTTGAATGCCTGCATGGATGGGGCATCCACAACTTCCTTGAGCAACTTGTTCCAGTGCGTCACCACCATTTGAGTGAAAAACGACCTCATAATATCTAACTTAAACCTCCCCTGTCTCAGTTCAAAACTATTCCCCCTGTGGACCAACTTTATTATGCTGTTTATTTTATTCTTGTTCTTGGAGAATCCAACATCCCAAAATGAAGAGAGTGGACACTCTAAATATTGGTGCCAATAACTTTTTTTTTCTTTTTTTTTTTTTAACTTTTATTATTATTTTAATATACACTTTATTATTATTATTATTATTAATATGTTCTCTGGATCTTTACTAAAATTTCTTACTGACAGCAGGAATTGGATTAAAACATGCATTTTAAATATTAGAATATATAAAGATATAAATCACTGGATTTTTTTGTTTGTTTCACTACTGTCACTCTTTTGAAGAACATCTGGAGATACACAGAGTTCTTAAATAAATGCCACCCATTTGTAAACAGTATATTCAAATAATCAAATATTTTGTATTGTTTTGTTTTTCCCAATCAATAGTAATGAATGCTTAAATTGTTATTAGTGTTCTTCATCTTCCTTTGAAATGACAGCTGCATTTTCATTTATTCATTTTTTTTGGCCTCACATCTATCTATCTATCTATATCTATCTATCTATCTATCTATCTATCTATCTATCTATCTATCTATCTATCTATCTTCTATCCATCTCTTTATTTTAAAAATATTAATTTACATGTACATATATTTGAGAAAAATTCCTTTAATGAGGATTTTTCTCAGATCAATACCAGTTCAGATTCAAAATCAATACTAAAAAAAAGGTGTAGTAAATCCACCTCCTCATCTGCTTAAGGAGTCTTTCTTTACCACTCACTTTTCTACATATGCTTTTAATCATTCATCTAAATTACATCTGTTTAGAAGACAAATTTCTAGGCCTAAGATGTACTGTATAGGTTCCCCTAGAGGATAAACACAGTTTTCACAGAAGGCATGAACTTGAATCTACAACATACTTGATAGAAAGACCAACTGTACCATTTTAGGCTGACATTCCATTTCTGCTTTTCTTGAAATTTGCATTTGAAAATTAATATTTTTCAAACTTTTATGGATTACCTAAAAAATACAACGTTATACTCTACATAATGTAAACTCTGATAAATAAAATACATGCATAGTTAAAAAGCATAAATAAATATGTTTCTAAAATAAGACAACTATAAGACAATAACAAGTGTCACTAGCTCTAAACTGATCATCTACTCTAAGCTTTCTTTTCCTCTATTTCATTGTAGTAATACTGATGTTATCAAGATGTATCCTGATAAGGTATTAGATAGACTGTAATGCTTTTCTATGACAGTTCTGAAATTAAAGGTCTTGATCTTAATTATAGAACACAGATCCGTAACATGTTTCCCCAGGATTCCCATAATGTGAGTCAGATGTGTTAAACTACAGGCAGTGAAGACAAGCTAATTTAACTGAGAGTCTGTGATGAAGACTTATTGGGGACAAGCCCTTATGGGTAAAATTTCTGTTAGGGATGTGCTTTGCAAATGGTTTGATTGTATTGCTGCTTTTCATTCATTATTTATTTTTTTTTGTGACTTTTTCATGAATTTATGTGACTAATTATTAACAGTAAGATAAAGTCTGAACAGCAGATCTTTAATTGGAGCTGTAGGCATATGTATGTAGCTTTAGATGGATGGATATGTATGACTGATAAAACTGTGATCATGTTGTGAAGATTCGAAGAATGCCAACAGGATCTACAACTTCTTCCCACCACTCCAGAGGAGTTCTTTTCAAGTCATCCCTCCGAAAATTCCAAACTTTGGAAATTACAAATACTGCTTAAAATAAAATGAATTACAAAGTATGTAGATTTTAATCAAAATAAAAAATAAGGATGCCTTTAAGTCTTCTCTCTGATACTACTGCAAAGCACAGAAATCACTCCATAGCATATTTCTCACAAAACTAAGGGCTGCTGTTCCAAAATCATGGGCTTTTATGTTAGTTAATGTTTTTAGTTTCCTTGTGGACAAACACTCTCAGCATAAACACCATCACAATTGGCAATCTTGATGATTGCCTCAGCAGGACAACTAGAGAGTTAATGGACATGCGAGCTGAGATGGTT
This sequence comes from Excalfactoria chinensis, assembly GCF_039878825.1. Lineage (NCBI taxonomy): Eukaryota > Metazoa > Chordata > Aves > Galliformes > Phasianidae > Excalfactoria > Excalfactoria chinensis. The sequence continues at coordinate 153,650,749 of NC_092825.1, read as the reverse complement.
TGAGATGTACAATGCTATCCTGTTGTTAGAGCACTTCTGTTTTTTCAAAGGGCTACAATGAAATGTAGCAGTGGGCTTTTTTATAAGATTTAGAGGAAAGTGCTCGTTTATTGGTTTTTTCTTAACAAAAGAAAAAAAATAATTGCAGGGAGAGGAAATGAAGCTTCTATTTTTCTGTGGTAAATAATATATTACTAATGTAATTGCTAATCCCTGAAGTCTTTTGGAATGATGGCCTTGGTATACAATATGAAAGATTAGGTTAATAAGAAGCTGCATTAACTCCTTCTATATACTACAAATCTCATATAGTCAGAAGTTAAAAAGTGGCCATAAAATATAGCATAACAAAGCAAACAAGAACATTTTAGTAAGTATTTATTTGATGTAGTTTTCCATGTCACAGTAGGTCTGAACATAAGTCTTCCCTGTGCAACCCAGAAGCTTTAAGCAGAAAAGCTTGATGTGTGTGGGGGGCAGCTAAAGGCAAAACATATAGTGCCTGAGGCAATCAGCAGTATCTCTGAATCCTCTTGAATATTTTGGAAAATGCAGTAATTCAAAGTGTGTTATGAAAACTTGTATGAACTTCACTCTAGTTAAAAGAGCAAAAGGTGATGTTGCCTTGGTCCTGCATGCTACTCAGTCATAACTGAATCTGCCACCCAATAGAGACAAAAACTCTTGAAAGCAACCTCATGCTTTAGAAGAAATATCTGAGAAAGAAAAAAAGATTTATCATCTTTGCTATTTCTACAACAAACAACAGCTCAGAGAATGTTACTGAAAAACAAGGCCCTCAGCATTGCTTTTCTTCATTGCAGAGCACTCCCAAAGCTGGAGTCAAGGAGCTGATAAGTGGGTTTATGGTTTTGTGTTCTGTTGTCTGACATAACAATGAAATCAGTGCTAGAAATGTACAGGATCCTTACTAAAAGAGAATTGGTGTTTCTTTATTGGTTTCATTTCTTTCTCTGATTTCCATAATAAAATAAAAAGAACAGAATAAACTATTACAAGGTCTCGAAACCAGCAGCCATAGTTTTGGTCAGCAACAATATACAAGTTTTGGATAACAGTACAGTTGTGCATTCACATTAAACTCCCCTTTCTTCAAGGTGAACCCCAACAGACACTAGTCATATGACACACAGAATCACTTTCTAGAATAGGAACCAGGCATGGGCATCTGCTTTTCCCTCAGACTGACCCATAGCTGCACTGAAGTCCTTCTGCTAGCCAGTCTGATAATGACAGCAGAGTGAAGGTGTTCCAGCTGGTATCAGTACACTAAATGCATACTCGCTTTTTGAAATACTCCTTCCATGGTCTGCTACCTTGGGCACATTCTAGAAAGATGTTCTGATGCCAAAGTGAAGAAAAGCATAGTCTTTTTAAAGTATCTATTATACAGAGCTATTACCTGCAGCATTTCAAAATTCTCATACACACAAGTCACATCAGGAGCTGGCAGAGAGTCCCTGCAGCAGTAACACAAGTGGGATAACATAAGATGACACAGGGAGAGTTGATAATTGATTTAATTGAAAATTTAAGATCACAGAACGGATTGCAATGATCAGGTGCAAGGATTAACCAGACAAGTGCACTCCCTGATGCTATTTTACACACAATTCACCCCCTTAAACCTCTGTGAATTTACCCCCATTTGTTCCTTCCTGCTCACATTATCTCTTCAGCTGTCACAAGCCCATCAGCTCCTTCAACATGTCACACTATTAGGTTTGATTTCTCATTTGTGCAAATACTAGTTTTTCCTCCAGTTTCATGATGTCTCATCATTATTGGCTTTATCAGTGTTAGCTGGCCAGGTTTTACAGCTTTGGATTTTTTCTTTCTCACAATCAACATGTTCCATGTACCCTTACCAATTAATGCATGTAGCCAATTTTGTTCTTAGTAGGAGCTCCCTTACCTTTTGTTAACTGAGTTTGTAATTGTGTGATCATTATGACCACATACCATTAAAGAAGTAGACACTCTACATTGACGTGCAAGCCTGCAAAGTGTTCAGTTCAGAAACACCTGTAAGCCACAAAGAAGAAATAGATACACTCTCTGAAATTTGATTGAAATATCACTGAAAGTAAATTCTGAGGTGGGAACAAAATGTAAGAAGGAAGGCAAAACAAAATGAATAAAAAAACCTTCTTGTTGTAAAAAGGATAAAGTAAAAAATCAAGAAAGAAAATAAAATTAATGTCTCATACACAGGAATTTTACTGTAAATAAATGATAGTAGAAGGAAATGCCAGCCATTTAGTTGCTTTAGGGTGACAGCAATGAAATTCCCACAAAAATAAATCCAAGACTGTTTTTTTCCTTCTTTTCCCCTTTAGCAAATACTCTAACCACTGAAATGAACTAAGCTGCCAAGCAGGCAAGAATGTGGAAACATAAATATATTGTGTTTGCCTAGGGCTTTCAGATTTCCAATAGATATCATGACAAAGACTTGTATTCTATTCTGAATTCCAAGCTCTGTCCACTCCATTAGCTCTTAATTGGTGTCACCACAATTTTTCTGGAACAAGCACACACTGTACTTCTCTGTATTAGAACCTTGCTATCTTGCTTCTCCATATGTGTTGGCTGAAATAGAGAGCACTGTGATCCAGCAGTGATAAAATGCAAATGCAACTGTAAGAATTACTATTCCTTATTCCTTGTATGAGGTGTTTTTGAAAGGAGGGTAGGCTGTTAGAAGGAAATAAATATATATACTGGATTTAAATTCTGAGGATTCTTTCTCAATTTTTATAGAAGGGAGGAGGGGAAAGGAGGGAAGAAGACTGGAGGGGAGGAAGAGGTAGAAAAATGAGAAAAGTTTTGTGGTCCAAAATAATCCCTCATATGATGGATTTTTGGAAATGAATTCTATTGCTACTAATTAAAATCTTGTCAAAAGCAAACAGTGGAAGGGAGTAAGTCAGAGTGCAATGCAGAAGAGTAGAAAACTATACAATCCACTTGAAGTATTCATTGTCCACAGGTGAAAAAGAAGTTTCAGCAATCTCAGAATAAGATAAATATCAAGATGGTAAATGGTGATTTAAGAAAGGTTTTAGAAGTATGTGAGCAGTAGCAGGTATACAGGAAATAGTCTCCTATGAGTATTATGTACACCATTTTTTTAGTAGAGTTAACAGTCTTTTCAAAGAATATATAAGACTCTCACGTATATAAAACATTCATTGGTATTGTGCCTCTTCAAGAGAGGAATGTCTCATTATTTAAGATTATCATTAAGCAAGTAGTAAAATCCTAAGAATTGTATCAGATTTCTTCAGTCAGGAGTGGAAACTGTAACTTCCAGTCTGAACTGATCTGAAGTTGACCTGCTAACCGTTACATTTGAACATTTTCAGTGTGTGTGAACTCCTGATAATTTTTCTTCCTTTTTAGGTTCACTCCTCATAAACAGAAGAAATTAAAGTGCCATACTCGTATAATCTATTAATTTTTGATTAACTAGTAAGTCCTCTGTTCTTTAATTCAAACTCACATTTTCTCAAAATATCAGAAAGAGAGCAAGGTAAATGTTATCCGTAACTCATTCTTAGTTTCTCCATTGCTGTACAACATTCACAGAAACTGAATCCAAAAAGTGATAAGAGCATGAAGATTGGAAACACACAGTGAAAGAGTTTTTCACTACTTAAATCTGAGAAAACTATACCATATGCACATCACATGCAAGGGGTTGCCTACAGACCATTTTCCCCAAAAGTTACAGAAATTAGAAATGGTATACAATTTTCAAAAGACAAATTCAAGTATCTTTCTCAAGACTTTTTTCAAGTTTTTCAAGGGTCTAAAATTTCTGTTTGTGTGTGTACATTTTCTTTTAAAGCCAGAACGTCTAATTTTCTTTATGCTCTTCCATGTAAGTTCCACAGCTACTTTTAAAATAGCTTTCTGAAAAAGATGAACTTTGAGGAAAAATGTAACATTCAGAATTTCAGAGCAGGTGAAACAATATGAAGAACTTAAACATGTGTAACAGGGTGTTACGGGGAAAATATTGGGAAAATGTAATTACTGTTAGTGCAGTATTTTGCACTTACTACAGCAAACTCTTTCAAGTAGTGGATATTCCTAAGTATTTATGTGTTCAGACATCATTTGTACAGTAGATCTTTTTTCATTATTGGAGTCTGAGTAAATTACTGTAATACAATAAACAAACTGATAATAACAAATGAGTGTGCAGAGAGGAAAACAAATACAATGTCCTGTGATTCTATTTTTAAGCTTCTGGTAACTAAAACTCATTTTTAAACAGTACTGTACCATTCACAAATACACAAAAAAAACCCCACATTTAAATGTTGATGAAATATTTAAGGGTTAGTTGTACGTAGGTATTGTGTTTACAGCAGGAAAGTCTATCAAAGAGAGTATACAAGCATATTTGAACTTTCAAGGTGGAAAATAAAAATATTTTGTTCAAATGAGCTTACAATCCTTATATTATCATTTTTAGCAGTATGATGTAGTTCAACTCTATTTTGTTCTATCTTAATTACACTTCCAATGAGCCTTGATGACTCATTGGAATAAATAAGGTTTCCTGTAAAAGATGGGTATCAGAAATTAAGTCAGAAATATCAAATGCTCTAATTTAGGTTTATCCCATATTAAAGATATAACAAATATTATAGGCTATTTATTGCTTTATTTCATATTTGGCAGGACGAGGGGAAATGTCCTCAAATTGCACCAGGGCAAGTTTAGGTTGGATATTAGGAAGAACTTCTTTACAGTAAGGGTAGTTAGGTATTGGAATAGGCTCCCCAGGGAGGTGGTTGAATCACCATCCCTGGATGTGTTTAAGAGCCATTTGGATGTGGTACTCAGGGATATGATTTAGTGGAGGGATTTTAGAGTTAGGGTACTGGTTAGGCTGCGGTTGGACTTGATGATCTTCAAGGTCTTTTCAAACCTAGGTAATTCTATGATTCTATGTTATATAGAACATTATGTGCTATCAGTGTATGAGTAGTCTGTATCAGGAAGACACTGTAATGGTAACGTACAGCTGGGCAGTAGACCATCTTTGGGGATTTCATGAAGGTCTAAACTTGGTGAATAAATTTTTAACAGCTGGAAAAATGCAGAAGAAATATTCAGGTGTATGTAAAAATAAAATATTTTCCTGATTTTCATCATGTTTTTGAAAGGAGAGCATAAGAAAGCTTTCATAGACCAAATGTTGGATTAGTTTTTTACCTTAAAAGCTTTATAGAAGCATAGAATGCAGAACTGAGCTAATAGAATGTTTTAACTGACTACACAGTTGGGTTCACCTCTTACTCTTCATGAAACGTGGTTGTACTAACAGCCTTCCCTACTAGGATTCTGTTAAATCACTGAAAGAAACAACATATACTGCAAAATGAAGAGAAATAGAAAGGGAAGAAAAATTTAAGATGATGAAAGAAAATAGAGATCAATTTGTGAGATGCATATTACCAAGACAGTTCTTAGAACTGATTCCTGCAATACAAAAAGCAGTTATAGGTTGAGCTCTGGCAGGGAGTATTTTATAACTTCTCCACTGAAATTTTTGCTCTATAAATGCTAATTGTATTTAGGGATATAAAGTTATAAATTATTTTGATGAAAATTATTCATATTAAATTCATATTCAAATTATTCATATTATATATTATATATTATATATTATATGTGTGCCTCCGGTGGCGCAGCGGTAGAATTCCCGTTTGCATCACCAGGGGGCCCGGGTTCGAATCCCCCCTTGTGGAGCAGGGGGTAGAAGTGCCGCTCTGCTACACAAAGGGCTCGAATCCCGGGAGTTGGACTCGATGATCTCTAAGGTCCCTTCCAACTCGCACAATACTATGATACTATGATGATGATATTAGAAATAAAATAATACAGCTTTAAGATGAAAAAAGAATTATTATAAAAAACCCTGTGAATCAGTATAAAGCTAGAAATACAAGTTTTAGATTGATAGCGAATAAGGTTTTATTTGATAAGAGACTATTTAAACTTAACTGTTTATGGAATCCTTTCTCACTAGAGTTATTCAAAATTAATATAAAGAAAACAGACTACATATATTTATGAGCTACCAGTCTACGATCTGTCAGAAGTATGACTAGTAAATAGGAATAGGAATTACTGTAGGCATCAGCCCCAGGGACAAAGAGTTGACATTTAATATAACTGAGTTTAAACAGAATCTAATATTTACCCTTTCTCTTATTTATGCTTACAATGAAAGCTTGTAGCGTTACTTAGTGAGACTTGATGCAGAAATGGCAGATGATAAAGCATTGTCCTAGTACAGAATGAACACACATTTGTATCCCCCTGTATACAATACTTGGCCTGATTCACTAACTAAAATGGCATATTTAGTTCTATTTTATACTTGCTATGGTATCCATGGCTTTTTCATGTGGCTGATAGCTCTTATGCAGATCATCCAGGAGATTGACTTCAGGAGTGGCATCAAAGGCCAGACAGGATTCATCAGGTTTAAAAAACTGAACTAAGTCTGAATGCTACAAGTTAAAAACAACTGACAACAACTTGGAACAATTTTCACCCTATTCCCTTCTTGTCTGTGGCAGCTAATAGGAGACTTGTAAAAATCATAGAATCATATCATAGAATGGCCTTTGTTGAAAAGGACCACAATGATCATCTAGTTTCAATCCCCTGCTATGTGCAGGGTCTCCAACCACTACACCAGGCTGCCCAGAGCCACATCCAGCCAGCCTTTCCTTGAATGCATCCAAGGATGAAGAATCCACAACCTCCTTGGGCAACCTGTTCCAGTGTGTCACCACCCTCTGAGTAAAGAACTTTCTCATAATATCTAAGCTAAACCTCCCTTGACTCAGTTTAAAACAATTCCTGCTCATCCTGTCACTATCCAGCCTTGTAAACAGCCATTCCCCCTCCTATTTATGTGCTCCCTTCAAGTATTGGAAGGCTACAATAAGGTCCCCCCAGAGACTTCTCTTCTCCAAGCTAAACAAATCCAGTTCCCTCAATCGTTCCCCATAGGAGAGGTGCTCCAGCCTTCTGATCATCTTAGTGACCCTCCTCTAGACTCATTCCAAGAGTTCCACATTTTTCCTGTGCTGGGGGCTCCAGGCGTTGGCACAGTATTCGAGATGGGGCCTCACAGGAGCTGAGTAGGGGGGCACAATCACCTCCCTCTCCCTGCTGGCCATTCCTCTTTTAACGCAACCCAGTATGTACTTGGCCTTCTGGGCTGCAATGGCTCATGACCATCTCCTCGTCTACTAGAACCCCCAAGTCCCTCTCTGAAGGGGAAAATAAAGAAAATAAACCCTAGGAAATATGCAAGCACTTAGAGGGTTATTGCTCTTATAAAAACTGTCATAGGCTGAGATTTTTCTACTCTTATAATTGAAATGCAGCTTACACTAAATGTAAAATTATTTAATAATATATGTAACATATATTCTTGAGTCATCTCGGCAGATTGCTAACCCTAGACTAAAGTTAATGTAATACAATTTCAAGCAGAGAAATTGCTGGGTGTTTCAGTCAATTGGAGAGGAAAACTAGTTTCCAAACTGAATCCAAAGTGAACGGAGAATAATTATTCTCTTAGTCTGGGAAAAATGTAAAACAAAAGATAGAAAACAGGACAACTAGCAACTCCTTTTGAGGAAAGAATTTCAAGAGCTAACAAGAGAGAGTATAGGCTCATGAGGGTCTTCAAGACTATATGGACATAATGTACAGAAAAGTTAAGTCCATAAGATGAAAAAGTAGATGGATTGTTGCTATAGGAATGGGAGTGAGGGAGGATAAGTTAATATAAACAAAGTAATTGGATCTATGCAGTGATCTTCTCACCATGCAGGCCTGTATGATCAAAACAGCTTGGAGTAGCAAAATAAACATGTAGTATCAGCTATATGTGATGCTAATTTGCTTCCATAGTTGAGGAGTCTAGGATGCTCACCGTGATGTTAACTGACAAGGGAACATCATGGGGGAGACCAAGGATCAAATTTAAGATCAAATTTAACTTTCCATTAACAAAACACACATTTCCTTATTTCTTTTACTTTATATATATATATATATAAAGTATATACATATTTATATTTGGGAAGGATAAATCTGGTAAAATTGACCATCTAAAAATGGCTAAAATCCAACCAGTACAGCCAAAAATGTTGGTCAGTGCAGATAAAATTTTGAGAAAAAGCCCACAGTATCTCTTTGTGTGAAGAAAGCAAGGAAATGAGTCCTATTGCTTCAGAGTCTTCTTTAAGAGAGATGAGAAATTTCAGAGGTGTAAATATCTCTGTAACTATGACAACTGTCAGAAGCTCATTTCAGGAACTAGAAATCCAGGAGCTTGGCCACTATAACTGCCTACAGCAAAATTAGTCTCAAATCTCAATGAAGAACTTATATATAAAAAAATTATTTGTTGCACATCCAAAAATATTTCAAGCCAATTCCACATAAAAAATAATAAAAATTTCAGTGATAAGACTACTAAAAAATGTTTAAAATATTTTTTTTTCCTTTTTTCTCTTTTTTTTTTTTTTTTTCCTTCAATTTTTTTTTCCTTTTTTTTCCTCCTTCTTCCTTCAAAGGAAATTATTCTATTGCTCTTCAATATTTGAATTCTATTGGAAAAAAAAAATAGATTAAAATAATGCACAACAATTCTGAATGTTTTAGTTTTGTTTGTTTGTTTGTTTGTTTTTAATAGGTCTATATAAATTTTAAGGCTTGATTTTTCCTTTGTGAATGCTATGTTTTCTCAGAGGTGAAAAATAAATAAACAAACAAATAAATAAATGAAACAATTAAAAAGAGTTCTGTTCTTTACATGCACTTTTAGACTGAAGTGCATTTGTTGTTCGCAAAACTGCAGGAAGAACTCAACAAGTCTCAACAATTCCTCCCACTAGCCCCTCTGCATAAAATAGTTATTTGTTTTTCAGTCACTGCTTGTCCACTTCCAGGTGACATAATGGTAACTTGATTCAGTGACAGTCACATGAATGAAAAAATATTCAGGAAATTAATGAACCTTATTATTTCTTCACTGGTCTGAAAATAAGTAACAAATAAGTACTCATATATAAAAATAGCCTTACATCTTTTTCTAAGAGATTAGCTGCAAAGAGAAAGAGAATCTTATATTAATTTTCTCATAAATATGATTCTGTGTTTTCTAACTGGTGTTTTAGATTTGTTATAAACTTATGTTTTTATTTTGTATTTATGTGATGAATGTACATCTTTCGTTAGATTGCTAGAAACCCACTTAAGAAACCCACTTAATCAATCTCTTTACAATTGTAAGCTGCTGAAAGTGATTCTTTTCCTAATACCACAGATGAGCCATTTTATGATAATTTATTGATTCAGGGGTTTCTTAGTGTATTTTATTTTAAACAAGAAAAGCTTTTTGTTTAATACAAGATTCACTCGACATTTCATGAATATACCTCATAATCTTCCTAATAATAAAAAAAGTGATGTACAAATCATTATATGTGTATATGTATGTATATACAATTTATATTCAAAAGCACAGTTACTACCTAAACCTTGCATATAAAAATATATTTTACTATTTTAAGGGCAAAAATAATTAAAAGTAAACAAACAAAAAATCAAAAACAGTGTTTTTTGGGAAGGAAAAAAAAAAAAAAAAGGCATCTTGTTCAGAAACTTTTCAGGAACAAAGGTAACAAAGGTAAACTAATTAAGTACCTTGTTGGGGTTAAAAACTGACATTATTCTATGTACCAGTAAGCAAGATAATAATCAATAATGCTAAATATCATGCAAGCTACCTCAATGTCAGAATTAACTATTACTTGAACAAGGCTAATAAATTTGCAGTATTTGAACTCTCTGGCTTACTTCACAGCCTAGTCAGTACGTGGGGACAGGAAATAATTCCGTAGACAGGGGTCTCAAAGCAAGGCATAGTCAATACAGGTCAATATATATGTGCATATGTATAGACCACCATATCCTGGGCTGCATGAAAAGAAGTGTGCCCGGCAGGGCAAGGGAGGAGATCCTGACCCTCTACTCTGCACTTGTGAGACCTCACCTGGAGTACTGCATTCAGATGAGGAGTCCTCAGTACAAGAGAGACACGGAGTTGTTGGAACATATCAAGAGGAGGGCCACAAAAATGATCCAAAGGATGGAACACCTCTCCTGTGAGGACAGGCTGAGATGGAACTGTTCAGCCTGGAGAAAAGATGGTTCCAAGGAGACCTCATAGCAGCCTTTCAATATCCAAAGGGGAGCAACAGGAAAGAAACGGAAAGACTCTGTGGTGACAGAATAAGGGGAAATGACTTCAGACTTAGAGAGGGTAGATTTAGGTTAGATATAAGGAAAAAGTCTTCCACAGTGAGAGTGGTAAGGCACTGGAACAGGTTGCTCAGAGATGGGATGGATGTCCCATCCCTGGAAACTTTCAAGGCCCTGGACAACCTGATCTCACTGTGGATGTCCCTGTTCATTGCAGGGGAGCTGAACTAGATGACCTCTAAATGTCTCTTCCAACTCTAAGGATTTTACAATTCTGTGGTTCTCTTTATTGCTTCACTCATAAACTTTGTATATCTAGCACTGTCCAGCTCCTCTTGTGAGGAGCTGGAGCTGCCTGCAGAAAGAGAGGACACATTTCAACTGCCCAAACGGAGCTGTCTAACAGCACTGAAGAACCCAGGTGAGCTGTGCCTTTCCAAAAGCAAATGGGTCCTGTGTCAAATATGCTAGCCTGAGGCAGAATGTTTGGATATTAGATATATCAAAATGGCACTACATGCCAATATTTAGGAGATTATATCTCACTGTGAAGTAACAGCTGTTAGCTCTAGCTTATAAATATCAGCAGTTACTATCCAATTACCTACATATGCGATTCAGTGGATGGAAAAGATAGGGCTCAGTTAGGGCCCCTGATGATGTTGTAGATGTCCTTCAGTATTGTAAGCAGCCTCCAACAGACTTTCTAGGGGACCACAGGTTGTATGCAATAGTCCCTCTTTTGCATCTGCCATTTTTAAAATTATTTAATGGCAGTAAGTAATCTTCAGTCACAGAATCAGAGAACTGCAGATCAGTTAAGCTTGGAAGGGACATTTGAACCCTCTTCTTATGAAGAAATTCTTCCTGACATCTAATCTAAATCTCCCATGACCGTACATACACTATTTCCTTTTGTCCTATCAGTTGTCACCTGAAAATAAACATTAGTACATGAAGCTGTTCATCCTCAAACAGGTACAGTATTTGCAGTTCCACTTGATGAACTTCATGAGGTTCTTGACAGGCCATTTGTCTAGTCAGAGATTCCTCTGGATGGCACTGGATCAACACTGTGACATAATAAGTAATTTTTATATTACCTGCAGATTTGCTGAGGATATGCTCTGCTCATCACCCAAATCATGTTACAGTGTGTTTGATGAAGTTTTCAAGGATTTGAACTTTTTCTTTTGGTTTAGAATTACAAACAAATGTAATTTTTTTAGGTATTTACTTTAAGATATGCAAAATACATACAAAGAAATCAACTGAAAGCAAGGAGAATTATATTTCTTTATTTCACAGTATTACTAGCTTAATGTTGTTCCAGAAGAAACAGGGTTTGTCTTTTCCATATAAAAATAAAAGTCAAGTTGAAATTATGTGGTTCCACAATGCCTTGTTGTATTCTTGGCGGTTTGTGTTTGACTTCAAAATAGTATTTAATTTTTCACTTTTTGAAACAAATATATAGGACGTTTTTTTATTGTTGTTTGTTTATTGTTTGTTTAGTGTTTGTTTTCATAACAGAGCTGAACAGGCTGAGAGAACTGAGGTTTTTCCACCTGAAGAATAGAACACTCCAGGAGGAATTTATAGCAACCTTCCAGTAAGTGAAGAGGCACTATACGAAAGCTGAGTAAGGAATTTTTATAAGAACACGTAGCAACAGGATGATAGGAAATAGTTTTAAAATGGAAGAAGTTAGATTTACACTAGATATTAGGAAGAAGTTCTTTACTGTGAGAGTGCTGAGACACTGTTAACAAGTTGCCAAGTGAGACTGTGAATGCCCCCTACCTAGAGGCATTCAAAGCTGGGCTGGATGGGGCTTTGAACAACCTGCTCTATCTAGTGGGAGGTGACCTTGACTACAGCAGAGGGATTGGATCTATATGACCTTAAAGGTCCCTTCCAACTGAAACCAATATATGGAAGCACAGATGACAGAAAACTAATAGAAAGACAATAGGAACATTTTAATAGGTTGTATTTTAGAGGGAAAGCAGACCTGGGGAAAGTAGTGAAAGAGCTAAGCAAAAACAGTACTGTAAAAGACATGATGTTAGCAGCAAGAAAGATAAACAGGTAAATGATGGTCTTAGGTGCCTGATCCTAAGAGGAGATGGAAAATTCATTAGGTCCCTGTAAGGACAACTAATGGCATTCTGGAAATGTTCTTCAGAATAAAAAGTAGATCTTAATTTAATTTGATTTGATGTGACTTTTGTGAAAGACTGAGCTCACTATTACATTCCAGATTCACTTATTGTTGGGTAAAACTGAGTATGTGAATATTTTCATTATCTGTGTAAAGCAAGCTAGTAAAAATTACCACTAGTAGATTCATTAGAATCATTCACTTTGTGCAAAGGTGTACTGAAACCAATTTATGTAAACAACGTCCTTACATTTTCACACTGAATTTTGAACAATAGGACAAATTTAAGACTCATTTACTTTCCATGTATAACTCTATTAGTCTTGCCATCTTCAACAGATAACACAGAATGCAGAGCAGATATGATTTTGGCTTATTGGAGAGAGTCTTCAGAGAAAATTCTAATACTTCATTTAGAAATCTTTCCAAGCTCATCCCACTTTGAATGTTCTGCCAAGAATTAATTGTATAGTGCAAACTACAAAATCTGTAAGAGTTATTAGATTTATTTGCTTTCTAGTTTATGCTCTTTGTTCTATTAAGAAATCCCTTGGAATCTCCTGCCAAGAAGTATTTGTTTCTTTTTCTAAATCTTGCAGGAATGTTTGGGAACAATCACTCCTTTAGAAAGTCTGCAGTCACAATAGACCTACACATGTACAACTAAAAAAAAAAAAAAAAAAAAAAAAAAAAAGATTTTTTCATTTAATGTTTCTACGAACTATTTCCTGACAGTACTTCAAGTGTGACTATTTCACAGATGTAAACAAAAATGTCACCTCTTAGATAATATGAAAATAAATCTTTCAAGGAACTTAAAAATTTACCACCTTATTGGCAGGTGTCTTTGCTAAGAAAAATCTATCTGAACTTCTTGTTTTATTTATTTTACTTTACTTTATTTTATTATATTATTTTACTTTATTTATTTTATTTTTTTATTTCTGCAGCATTTCAAATAATCCAGTGATTCCTTTATACTGAATATTTTCTTATTATTCCTTTCTATTGAAATTTGCAAGGACTTTAAAAATTTTCAATATTATTTAATTAAAATGACAATGGCTGTTTTAATTAGCATAAAACTTGAAGTTTGTGTACCAAAGGGGTATGAAAAAAATATTTTTGTCTGAGCATTTACATTTAAATAAAAGTGATAAATATAAGTGCATTTCTCTTGTCCTGAAACGTGGTCAGAGCTAAGATCCCAAGGCCTTTGGCAGAAATTCAATTTTCCTGTGAAACAATTAAGACATTCAGAAATCAAGAGGTCATTCCTTTGGACTGTGAAGATGTTCTTCAAGACAATTAAAGATATGTACGGTTACTCTGTTACTTTTTTTCTTTTTCTTTCTTTTTTCTTTTGTCTTTTTTCCTTGAGAAACCTATCTTGTTCTCAAGCTCAATTACGATTTAAATTTAGTCAGATTTTCTTAGACATTGATTGCATCTCTAGCATAGCCTGAATCACTACTCCTTCATGATGAACACAAATATGATTGCATTGAAATTAATTAAAAGTAGAGGTGGCCACTCTTTTGCATAATAGGCTCATGATTAAAGCATTTGCCCATCAGTTACAAAAATGAATGCTTATAAAACACAATATCTATTATACCATAGTGCATATCACAAAGAAATATTTTCCTGCTGAAGTTATGTCTCTTCATCCAGGGTTGTAATATTTATGAAGCCAGAAGAAAAGACATTAAGTAAGGACTATGAGATCAAAGAGATAAAAGAGAGGAAAGTTTGCCAGTTCTGATTCCTGCTAAAGAATGATACTAATTCTTAACCAAAGGTACTCCACAATGAAGTGTATAAAATTCTTTTTGGTAGAGTAAAATGGTAAAAAATAACCCCTTCAATTTCTAAAAGGAACTGAAGCCATCTAGCTGGTATACTTTTTTTACTGCACTGAAAATTCAGTTGTCTATTCTGTATTTTTCAGGTTCTTACATGCTACACATTTTTTAATTACTAAATATCTTTTCTTTGCTATTTCTTTACTTCTAAAATTATTTCAATTGTTCAGAATACATCCAAAATTATTTCACTTGTTCAGAATAGGTTGAGAATTTGGACATTATTCATATTCTATGACAGAATTGCATGCAAACACACACAGACAGCCTGCACAAAAAACATATTTATTTAGAGCTATAGATCTACTACCTAGCTAATATCAACCTACTTAAACAAATTTATAGAATCATAGAATCATAGGATGGCCTGGGTTGAAAAGGACTATAATGATCACCTAGTTTCAACCCCCCCACCATATGCAGGGCTGCCAACCACCAGACCAGGCTGCCCAGAGCCACATCCAGCCTGGCCTTGAATGCCTGCAGGGATGGGGCATCCACAACCTCCCTGGGCAACATGTTTCAGTGCACCACCACCCTCTGGTACAAACAATGTTTTACACTCTGTGTAAAAAACTTCCTCCTAATATCTAACCTAAACCTCACCAGTCTTAGTTTAAAACCATTCCCCCTTGTCCTATCACTATCCACCCTCGTAAACAGTCATTCCCCCTCCTCTTTAAATGCTCACTTCAAGTACTGGAAGACTGCAGTGAGGTCTCTCTGGAGCCTTCTCTTCACTAAGCTAAATAAGCCCAGTTCCCTCAACCTTTCCACATAGGAGAGGTGCTCCAGCCTTCTGATCATCCTAGTGGCCCTCCTCTGGACCTGTTTGAAGAGCTCTACATCCTTCCTGTATTGGGAGCCCCGGGCCTGGACTCAATACTACAGATGGGGCCTCACAAGTTCCAAGAAGAGGGGGACAATCACCTCCCTCTCCCTGCTGGCCACCCCTTTTCTAATGCACCAGAACACAGTTGTCCTTCCAGGCTGCAAGCATGCACTGCTGGCTCATATCCAATTTCTTGTCCACCAGGACCTCCAGGTCCCTCTCTGCAGGGCTGCTGTCAAGGAGATCCCAGTTTGCACCAATACCTGGAGTTGTCCCAACCGAAATGCAGCACCCTGCACTTGGCCTTATTGAACCACATTAAGTCAACACAGGCCAACTTCTCCATCTTGTCTAGGTCCCTCTGGATGGCTTCCCTGCCTTCCAATGTATCAACAGCACCACTCATCTTGGTATCATCTGCAAACTTGCTGAGGCTGCACTTGATGTCATCATCTATGTCACTGATCAAAATGGTGAAGAGCGCTGATCCCAGGACTGACCTCTGAGGGACACCA
This sequence comes from Excalfactoria chinensis, assembly GCF_039878825.1. Classification (NCBI taxonomy): domain Eukaryota; kingdom Metazoa; phylum Chordata; class Aves; order Galliformes; family Phasianidae; genus Excalfactoria; species Excalfactoria chinensis. The sequence continues at coordinate 153,635,038 of NC_092825.1, read as the reverse complement.
CTCGTGACCGTCTTCCACCCTGACACAAAACCATTAATCACAATATTTTGGCTGCATTCAGCCAGCTAATTCCTAATCTGTCAAACAGTCCATCCTTCAAATCCACACCTCTCCAAATTAGAGAAAAGTATATGGTGAGGGACCATGTCACCACGTCAAAGTCCATGTAAATTACATCCATTGTCCTTCCCCTGTCTACTGAAGCCATCAGTCCATCATAGAAGGTCATCAGATTGGTCAGGCAAGATCTGTCCTTGACAAAGACATGCTGTTTGTCTCAAATCATCTCTTTGTCTCATATGTGCCTTAGCACAGCTTCTAGGAGAATTTGCTCCATGATCTTCCCAGGCACAGAGGTGAGGCTCACCAGCCTGTGGTTCCCAGTTCTTCCTTTCTCCCTTTCGTAAAAATGTTTCCCTTTTTTCAGTCTCCAGGGACTTCACCAGACAGCCAGGATTTTTCAAATATGATGGAGAGAGGTTCAGAACCCACATCAGTCATCTCTTTGTGTACCCTGGGATGGATATCATCTGGCCCCATGGACTTATACACGTTCAGTTTCATGAGGAGGTCTCGGGCTTGTTCCACTGTTAAAGTGGAACAGAAACCACTCCCCATACCCTCACCTAGAGGTTCAGAGGTCCTGAAAGACATGAGAGGCCTGACCGCTGGTGAAGACTAGGCAAAGCACTCAATGAGTACCTCAGTTTTTTCTATGTCTCAGGAAGCCAGCTCCTCATTACATTTCATCAGAGGGGGAACACTCTCCTCCTGCCTATGTACTTGTATATACACTTTATATGCGGTCAGGGAAAGTAAATTTGGTCAGCTGTTGGAGTATTCAGCATCAGTAGGATTCTGCTTCAGGTCCGTGTGCCCAGATGCAGTTAGCAGTGAGGCTAAGCACATACACCCATGTTTCCTTTTGTGACTTTAAATTCAGGTACAATTGCCTGATTGTTCTCCTTTATGGCGTTAGGAGCAATAGAGTCAAGGTACTCTGTTCTTCACAGTTTAGGTTGCTCAGTTTCCTGTGGCAACCAGGCAACCATTGCTCCTCTGATCTCCAGTACATCAGTACATCTATTCAATGTGGTTTGCTCTTAGACAGTTTATATATGTATATATATATATATATATGCCCTACACATAGATGAATATCCTCAAAAATTCTGTAGATTCTTTAATAATATATTTGATTCTGATCTTTCACCTCAAAAATCATTTATCAAAAGTCTAAAAAAGGTTAATAAAAATGTATGTATGTACAGAATAGCTTCTGCAGAAGAAGACTAAGAGTTTTCAGCCTGGAAAAAAGAATGCCATATGGAAATAGATGTAAAGTTACGAAAGTCATAGAGGAAGTGAATAGAACCAAGTTGTTGAATTTAAAATAGATTACAAATAAAAATGATTGTTATATTCAAAAGATTCAGAAATGGTAGCTTCTTTGAGCAGTGTTAGAGATCAGAGTTGTAAATAATACAGAGTTAAATGGATTCAGAAGTAAATGATAAGAATGGCAGAATGATGGAACATAAGCAAGAGCATTTAAACACAGAGATACTGAACTACTGGCATGATGTTCTTAGAAGATACTGCCCAAGTGGCATGATGTTTTTAGAAGATACTGACCAACACTTGCCCTGGTCTTGCACATTTATCTGATGCTCTTGCATTCTTTTTCTAGATTCTTGAATTCTATCACAGACAGACTACTGGACTAAATATTTGATATCATCCAGGTTATCTATTTACATGTTTAAAAATATATTTCAAAACTGTATAAACAAGTTTAAAATATTACATTCCTCTTCTGCTCCTTGAATATACATAAAATATATGCACTTTATTTTATTATTATTTATTTATTTATTAGTTAGTTAGTTAGTTTAAATTATGTGGTATAGCCAGATTCAAATCACCAGTATCAAGACTTCAACAATTCTCAATCAAGCTGTATTAAAACACACTAATTCAAAATAATCAATTTAAAGATGACTGCTGAGATACAAACGTTGTTCTATTCTAATTTGATTATATCCACTGAAATAACAGCATTCACAAAAACTAGTTGACATATATGAGCATTCAGTAAATGAAAGAATGATGTAGAGGTGAAGTGTGTGTTCCAATTACAATAAGTCTTCCATTTTACGTATCTCTCTCTCACATATTTGGGCTAATACAGCAACAGATATCACTGTTTACTCAGTCTGCAATGTCTATTAGATTTAAACCTGTCAACTGTAGAAAAGAAATATTCACAATGTTAAGAATAATTTGAAAAATAAAAGGGAGTATTTGTTCCCCACTTTGGTCTCCTTTTTTTAACTGGAAACCATTCTTCTTAAACTAATGAAAGCTATGATTACATGCAATGTTGAGGCAAAACAAAATGTATAGTTTCAGAAGTTTACTATAGAATGTTCAGTGATGTACTGGTAGTGTATCTAAAGGCACAAATCATGGTCAAAGTATTACTGAAGATATATAAAGTAATAAATCATGTTCTGGGATTTGAATGTCAGCATATAAAACCCATGATCCTTAAAGATATTTACTTTTAGATACTTCTTTACTGGTCCAATTTCTCAAGCATTTCTTTTCTTCTTTCTCTTTTTCTTCTTCTATTTATTAATAATAATGTATGTGTCCATGGGCTCCAAACAGTAAATAACAATTAAGTCAGATTTGCATTGTGAATGCTGACTGACAGATCAGGCTTCCCAGTTTCATTGAAGAGAAGGCCTAGCTTTACATCTGTAGATAGAAATTAGTTAGGAAAATTGATTTTTTGAGCTGTAGGTATGTGTGCATTTTTTCTTTTGTCTGAACTGAGCTGTTCAGTCACGTAAAGATTGGAAAATATGTTCTTTGTTTAGTTATATCTTCTGAAATGTAGCCTGTTCTAATGTTTGGAGTGTATGAGAAATATATCAAAACTTTCTTAACGAAGACAAACACAAGGCAGGGAGAAACACAAGGCAGTTATAAATGCACACTATTTATTAGGCTAAAATCAATGTCATTTCATGAGATTCTTGTAACATTTTATGAAATACTCTAAGATCATCTGATCCAGATCAGTGACCAAAGTGGCCAAAGATCAGGTCCTTTGTGCCTTGTCCAGTTGATCCATGAATGGAGACTGCAGCCTGCTCCACATAGGACAGAAAATATTATTAATTTATTTCTTTCTCTTAATTGTAGAGACAGTTATAATTATCTTTTTAAAAGATTCAGAGAATTGATTCACAGTCACATACCTATAAGACTATGTGAGGAGTTATCATCATTAGCATAAAGTTCACAACAGATAATATTCTCAGTTTAAAACTGTAATATTTGTAAGGTTTTAAGATTGATTGCTTCTATATCTCCAAAACAGTTGTTTCAATACCATTAACCACAAACATTAGTTTCCCTTTGGCTTATTGAACATCAAGGAATTCATGAGAGTTAATTGTGAATTTAATTCTAAATTGACAAAAAAAAAAAAAAAAAAAAAAAAAAAAAGTTTTCCTATAAAAATATATGTAATTCAATCTGAAGCATTTACAAAGGGATATAAACTTCAAGTAAAAATGTGTATCAAACCTGAAGGATGGCAGAGTTGCATAGCTGAATTATGAATGAAGGAATGAAAATTCTATTATGCTTACAATGGTATTATGTATTAAAATATTATAGTATTAATAGCAACAATTTCTATAGATATTGCTGAAGTATTTCATGCACACCAGAACCCATATGCCCATTTGTCACTCAGACCATGCAAGGACTGACACCACTATGTTTACTAATGGACTTTTTCTTGGGGTCCAGTCTTTCATCTGGCTAAGTCTGTATTCATGCACAATAAGAAAGATTTCACCTAGACTCTTAGAACGTCCAGCACTCTGATTACAGTAAAATCTTTACATATACACCACTATAAGCAGGGAAACATATTTAATACCTTCAGAAAAAAATAATATGTGAAATGATATAGAAAGAAGTATTAATCGAAAGATATAAATCTTGATGATATTGTTAAAAATGCTAATTAGCCTATGAGCTAAACTTTCAGTTGTAGTACTATTTTGGCAAAGTTGGTACTTTTTTTTTTTTTTTTTTTTTTTTTTTTCTGTTTTTACTTCTTAATGAAGTCTTTATTGTGACTGCAGCACACACATGCTGAATTCTAAAAAAGAGAAACCTAATTTTGTCAGGTCTAGATCTCAGTTGCCTGGTTCTTAGAAGTCTCCTTTCTTTCAGGTTTTGTGAGCAATTTAAGATGCTGACTCAGGTCCAAGCATATCCCAGAAGTCTCTCCTGAGATATTTAGCCATGTCAATTCAAAGAAATGTTTGAACTGATCATGAACCTTTCTGCATTTTCCTTCGATTCTTTTGAGTTCATTGCTCTGACATAACCACTGAAACAGATGTAACCTTATAAAGGGACTGAAGGAAAAGATAAGCAAGTTTTATGAAAAATTAAAGCAGTGGTAATTATATTCAAATCCTGCTAGGAATGAAATCCAACTGATTTTATTGAGATCAGAATTGAGACCCACATCTCATCTCATTAAACCTCAGCATTTCAACAAAAAGTGATCACTTTTTGATTTTAATACTTGAACAGGGGTCATGCATGCATAGCATGATGAGCTTCATTCCAAACTCTGAAATTATTTGTACTAAGTCAGATAATTTACAGTATTTGAACAGTTTCTGTGGTTCAAATGGATTTGCCTTTTTAACATTTAAATGAACAGTAGGAATAGTAATAGCTGGATAGTAAATAATGTACCATAAACTCTTGAACAAAGTATAAAAATAAGAGAATAAATGGGTTTTGAAAAATGATCCATTAATCTAATTAAGGATTTAAAATTATAAATTATATCATGTATTCCCATTGTCTACTGTAATCATCATAATAATGTCTAACTGAATTCCAACTTCTATTCCTTCCACATTGTTTTGAAGAAAAAAAATAGCTGCACCAGAAAAGAATATCTGGGTCCTAGGGCATGAGGAAGCAAAACTTCAAAGAGAAGCAGTAAAAATCTCTTGGTATATCAGAGAAGTGACAATAAATATTTGGACTGAATACAGTTGATTTTTCTGCCTTCAGAGAGGACTGTTGTTGATCTAGTGTTTCTTATTTTGCATATAACAAACTACACTTGAAAGAATAGCTCTGCAGGTAGACTGAACTTATTATCACGTTCTCATATTTGTGACTAAGCACTGAATACAGGAGACTGGAAAGAGTAACCAGATAAATTAATTCACAGTCAATAACAAATAGAAATTCTACAAGAGTTGCGACTCCTAATGTACATCTCTGTTCTTATAAAGATTCAAGATAAATGGTAGAGGTTATAATGTATTTTACAAAGAAGCGTTAATAGTTCACTTTTCATCCTTCTTATCCATCACACAGATTTATACATTTGCTACTGCAGTTTTCATAGTCAATAAATAATCATGGTTGAGAAGGCTTTATTTCAGAGTTCTTAATTTGCTAATGAGAAAGAAAAAATCTTTAGTTTTTGTATGATTATGTCTTACAGTGCATTCTTATAAGGCATGAACAGTCAAAATTGAAGGTGTGCTCTTTAAGCACAAGTATTAATTAATGATCTATATTTTCTGAAGAAGAAACCTATATATTCTGCTCCCTGTGATGAATTAGCATTGTTCAAAACTTCACCAAGCGGGAAGCATATGTGTTGCCATGGATCATTACAGCAATCTGTCATGTGTATATGTGTTTAGGTAAGCTTCACAACAGTTTATTTAGTAGGTCATAACAAACAAATGAAGCTTGTGTACATTGTTTGAAATATTATGATGTACTTATATTTATAGAAACCTGGAACATATATAGATAAAACTCAGTTTGATTTTTATTAGGCTCCAGTTTCTAAAGTGTAAATATTACCTAAAGACATCATATTTGTAACTATTTATTTATCCTTTTTGTAGTTTTAATTCAGAAAAGAAGTGCTTATGCTCTAGAATCTACAGCGAAAAAACATTTGTCTACTAGCTCTTGTCCAATCAGCCAGTAACATGAAATTTAGAGAATCACAGAATGGCTTGGGTTGGAAGGGACCAAAAGGATTATCAAGTTCCAACCCCCCGTCACACTGTTATCTTGCATTCTTCATATTATCTGTTGTATATGGTTGCTGCAGCTTTTCTGCTTAGTTAGTAAAAACTAACAGAAATTTACTGCTTTTCCTGTTGTTCCCCACCTCTGCCCCCACATGAACCAAAATCAATAATTACAGTCTGAGTGAATTTAAATGATGAGCATGTATCTGAAAAAGTATGCATCTTTATTTTCATAATTATGTATCTTATCAGCTAGCTATGTAATTTTTGAGAAACATTTACTCAGACAAAAATATCTAGAAATGCAGAAGTATTATTTAATAAAAAATTTCATTTAAACAATAAGATTATTCCATGGATTTTCTCCAAATTGCTGTGATTTCAGTGATTTCATGTATATCCCTAGTGAAAATATGCCATGTTCCACTCATAAGGTCTAAAATGTAATGTATTTTATTTATATTATTTTATAGAGGTGCGATACAGTGAGAGTGGGGCAGGTCTCTTCTCACTACTGACTTGTGACAGGACGAGGGGAAATGGCCTCAAGTTGCACCAAGGCAAGTTTAGGTTGGATATTAGAAAGAACTTCTTTACAGAAAGGGTGGTTAGGTACTGGAATGGGCTCCCCAAGGAGGTGGTTGAATCGCCATCCCTGGATGTGTTTAAGAGTCGCTTGGATGTGGTACTCAGGGATATGATTTAGCAGAGGTTTGTTGTTGTGGTATTGTTTTGTGGTTGTTTTTTAAGAGATAGGCTACTGGTTAGGCTGCGGTTGGACTTGATGATCTTCAAGGTCTTTTCCAACCTGAGTAATTCTATGATTCTATGATTCTATGATACAGCTTTGCTAATTGTATTAAGGAATGGGAAAAAACAAACAAACAAAAAAACCCCCGATCACACACACACACACAAAACAACAACAACAACAAAAACAACAACAAAAACAAAAACAAAACAAAACAAAAAAAAAAAAAAAAAACAAAACAAAAAAAAAAAAAAAACAAAGTAGATAATTGGATGTATGCTTCCAGGGTAGAGGCCCAGAGAAGTTATCAGGATTCAAGATGGGTAAATGGACATGTTCATATATATATAGCCTCAGGACCCTGGAATACTATTTGCTAAATATACTGTATTAAAATTCCCAAAGTATCAGTTCTTTAGCATATCAGTATCAGAGTTCCATAAAAGTTCATAATTTATCTCTTGAGGGGGAGTCATTTTAGACTGAAGTAATATATTTCATCAAATTTATCATAAATGAATATTTACTTCCCCCCCAAATTATTCCATAATTTATAAGAATAAGATACCACCAAGTGTACATCTACATGAATTATATCATACTTCAGAGCACCCCATTCATGATGTTAGGGACTGAGTTTGTCAAGATAAATAAAACTAATGTTTTAAATTCATAGATCCTGCTCTATTTATAGCTCAAGTAAATGAAAATGAAAATAATAATAATAATAATAATAATAATAATAATAAATAATCTTTTCACTTTTGCACACAATGATTAAATTATATTTAATATACTTAAATTGATGTGATATTTACCAAATCACCCAAAGCCTGAAAACTGACTTATTTTTTTCAATTTTAAATCACCAAGACTTCTCTCATCTATATGTAATAAACATATAAGCAACACTTATGTTAATTCTCTTCATTTACCCATGTTGAGGTAATATAGATGAACTTGAGCTGGCCTTCAGATGAAAGTTAGGTTCCTACATAGGTCTCAATGTGATTTGACTGGTTTTTATCTTGATTAGACATAACATTTAAAATGCAATAGAATTATGTTTGCATCTTCCACCTCTGAATACTGAACATTAAAAAAAAATAAAATACATTATGTTCAATTTTAATCCCTTTGGACACTGAGAAAGGTTTTAGCAAAAATGAGAATGAGTGCTGTTGCAGTTTCTGACTGCTTCATAGATACAAAACAAAATAATGACAGAAAGTGCAGGTGGCTCGTGGGTTGACAAGAATGCTGTGCCCAGTTTACATTATAGAGCATTTGTTAACTTTTAAATGATAGAAATATAGCACTGACAGTTTGTTAAATAACACAAACAACCTCTTCAACACATAACAACAATATGTAAGGAAGGAGTTGGAAAACCATACTTTTTTTTTTTTTTTTTTTTTTTTGCTTTAACTGTGTTAGGAAGCAGCATATTAACTTTACTGATTTCACAAATCAATACAATCAAGTAATAATTGCATTAGTTATCATCTTTTTCATACAACAGCATAAGAATCATGTTTCAGGGACACTTTTTTATTGTTATTTTATATCCATATTATTGAAGAAAATATTTTCTTATGGATGAGGTCTGAAAATGATTAATGCTGATCTTACCAGACGTGAATTTTGCTTTCCTTTCTCTTTCTGTTCTTTCTTGATCTTTATGACAGTAAAATATCTCTATATTTCAGTCAGTAATATTATTTACCATTTATTTGGCACTCAACCAATTGTAATTTCATCAATCTATTTAATGCTACAAATAATCTACTGGATAGTAATAGCTAGATTTTATACATAATTTTTTGAAGTCATTAGACAATTTACCATACATCTTAGACAGTTCTTTGGAAGTTTTGTTGGAAACAATGTATTTCATTTGAAGATTTTTTATTACCTAATGTCCTCTATTTTTACTCAGTTTATTTTGCATCCCCTGAGAGTGCAGAACTACCCAACATCTTGAATATTTCATAACAGTAAGGTATGATATATCACTAATAGTAAAGTAATATTTCAGTGTATGAGTGATTTCTCTCTTTATTTATTTATTTATTTATTTGTTTATATATTTATTTTGTAATTTTATAAATTCTAAGTCATTCCTTTACATTTTTGCCAGAAGCTTGAATATTAAAATATGAAGGAGCATAGACAAGGGGCATCCGTTTTGCTTTTGTTTGTTTGTTTTTAATACATGAAATTATTGGTGTACATCCGAGTGTACATACTTTTAAGAACCCAAAAAATACATCAAAACCAGACAGAAAACAACCAAGGTTTCCATAAGATGTAAGTATATAATCTGAGTAATTAATATTCCTATTCATATGTTATGAAAGCACTGTAACAGATAGCCAAAATATATGCTTTAGTTTATACTGTGGCAATTTTAAAATTTGTTTGAAGTATTATAACTGTCCTCTGCTTTTGATTATTTAAGCTACTTCACAAGTATATTCAGTTTTTTTATAAAAACCTCAATAGCTTACCTCTGTACGTTTACGACTGTTCATTTGTCTCTGCTTTTGTTGAAATTGCTGTACCTCACTACTGCTCTATTGTATGATTGAAAGAAGAAATCTGATACTCTGTACAGAACATTTTATTTTCTATTTAGAACTATTACATGCACTCAATTGTACATGGCACTGGATTATTTTTAAGGATCTTGACAACATCCAGCCTAGAGGAAAATGTAAACTAAGCAGAACATTTCCAGAAAGTTGACATTTAATTGTTTCAAAATGCTTTACTATTGTACTTTTGGGCCCCTCGCTGCAAGAAAGACATTGAGGCCCTGGAACATGTTCAGAGGAGGGCTACAAAGCTGGTGAGGGGTCTGGAGCACAGGCCATATGAGGAGCGGCTGAAGGAGCTGGAAATGTTCAGCCTGGAGAAGAGGAGGCTCAGGGGAGACCTCATTGCTCTCTATAACTTCCTGAAAGGGAGGTTGTGGTGAGCTGGGGGTCGGCCTCTTCTCTCGTGTCATTAGTGGTAGAACCAGAGGGAATGGTTTCAAGCTACGGCAGGGGAGATTCAGTCTGGATATTAGTAAGTATTACTTCTCGGAAAGGGTGGTCAGGCACTGGAATGGACTGCCCAAGGAGGTGGTGGAGTCACTGATCCTGGTAGTGTTCAAGGAAAGACTGGATGTTGTGTTGAGGCACATGTTTTAGTGAGAGCTGTTGGTAATAGGTGAATGGTTGGACTGGATGATCTTTTAGGTTTTTTCCAACCTTGGTTATTCTATGATTCTATGATTCTATTCTGGAAAAGAAGACATATTTCACTTTTTTTTTTTTTTTTTTTTCTTTTTTTTTTTTTTTTTTTTTTTTTTTAAATGTGATTCCCTTCTCCCAGCTTTATGCTCATCTCTTTTTATGCCACCTTGTAAAGCACAAAAACTGTCTTCTCTTTTTAGTGAAAACAATGACTGGCCAATGCTGGACATTTTGAAAATCTTCATGACTTTCAGCTTAGAGGATAACAATCTACTATATGGATCACTGTATGCAAAAGAAAGAACTTGAATTTCTGAAAAGAGCATGACTGTTTTCTATGTGCCATCCGTTCAGGCATCTATAAATGAGAGCTCCTCCAAAAGTAATGTCTCCTATTTCATTATATTTGCCCAGTACATTTTAGTAAGATGTTGATAGTATGGCAGTAGGTGTTGAACCTGCCCACCAACATTCCATTGCATTTTGTTGATGTGTGATAGATGGCAAAAAAGGGGCAGTCAGACAAAATTGTATCTAACATGGAAGTGTGTATGAAGTCAAGACGTGGAATTGAATTCCTTTGCAAGAAGAAGATTTGTCTTTTGACATTCATTGACACTTGCTTAATGTTCTTCACTCTGCTTAATGCTTCTATGATTCCATTTACTCCCTGAGAACCCAGCCCCCTGCACTGGCAGATGGGGATGGGGAACAGAATAAGTCCTGCATGACTTGTAAGCTGGATGCTTACAAGTCCATGGGGTCAGATGGATTGCTGAGGGAGCTGGCGGAAGTGATTGCCAAACCACTCTCCATCATTCTTTGGCAGACCTGGCTAACCAGGGATGTCTTGGTGGACTGGAGGCTGGTGAATGTGACGCTCATCTTCAAAAAGGGCCGGAAATATGATCCTGGTAGCTATAGGCCTATCAGTCTTACCTCAGTGCCTGGGAAAGTTATGGAACAAATAATCTCAAGAATTATCGTGGACCAAATGAAGGTCAGCCAGGGGATCAGGCCTAGTCAGCATGGGTTTATGAACAGTAGATCTTGTCTGACAAACCTGATTTCATTCTATGACAAGGTGACCCTCTTAGTGGATGAGGGTAAGGCTGTCGATGCGGTCTACCCGGACTTCAATAACACTTCAGTACCTTTGACACTGTCCTCCATAACATTCTCGTGGAGAAGCTGGCTGCCCATGGTCTGTATGGGCATATGCTCTGCTGGGTAAAGCACTGGCTGGATGGCTGGGCCCAAAGAGTTGTGGTCAAAGGAGTTGAATCCAGTTGGTGACCAGTCACAAGTGGTTTCCCCCAGGGCTCAGTGCTGGGACTGCTTCTGTTTAACATCTTTGATGATCTGGATGAGGGGATTGAGTGCAACCTCAGTAAGTTTGCAGACAACACCAAGTTGGGAGGGAGTGTTGATCTGCCTGAGGGGAGAAGGGCACTACAAAGGGACCTGGATAGACTGGATCAATGGGTTAACAGCATGATTTTCAATAGGGCCAAGTGTCGGATCCTGCATTTTGGTCACAACAACCCCAGACAACCATACAGGCTTGGAGAGGTGTGACTGGAAAGCTGCCTGATGGAAAGGGACCTTGGTGTACTGATGGGCATTTGGCTTAATATGAGCCAGGCGTATGCCCAGGAGGCCACGAAGTCCAACAGCATCCTGGCTTGTATTAGGAATGGTGTAGTTAGCAGGACTAAGGAAGTCATCCTGCCCCTGTACTCGGCATTGGTGAGGCCTCACCTTGAGTACTGTGTTCAGTTTTGGGCACCTCAGTACAAAAAGGACATTGAGGTACTAGAGAAAGTCCAGAGAAGGGCAACAAGACTTGTGAAGGGCTTGGAGAATCAGCCCTATGAGCAGAGGCTGAGGGAGCTGGGGCTGTTTAGTCTGGGAAAAGGAGGCTGAGGGGAGACCTTATAACCCTCTTCTAGTATCTGAAAGGTTCTTACAGTGAGAGTGGGGCATGTCTCTTCTCACTGGTGACAGGTGACAGGATGAGGGGAAATTTCCTCAAGTTGTGCCAAGGTAAGTTTAGGTTGGATGTTAGAAAACACTTCTTTACAGAAAGGGCAGTTAAATGCTGGAATAGGCTCCCCAAGGAGGTGGTTGAGTCACCGTCCCTGGATGTGTTTAAGAGACACTTGGATGTGGTGCTCAGAGATATGATTTAGCAGAGGGTTGTTGGAGTTAGGGTACTATGGTTAGGTTGCAGTTAGACTTGGTGATCTTTGAGGTATTTTCCAACCTGAGTGATTCTATGATTCTGTGTTACTGGGGACCAAACAGTGTTTGTGAGTACAGTAAGGTAGTGGGGTGGTGTGTTTCAGCAATGGCAATAGCAATGTGAAAGACAAAGCATGTTCTGAACAGCAACACTGATATTTATGAGCACTGCATAGTTTGAAAGGAACATCAAAGTGTCTTCTCATTCTTTTCTTTGGGTTTTTAGTTTATTTCAAATCACTTTAATTCTGAAACATTACAGTACGTTGATAAGATATCTGAATCTATTCTGCCCTTCCAAAGCATTTAAATAACATCCTGACTGTCATTAAAGGCAATTTTCCAGATAGCAATTGATCCACTTATGTACCAGTTCAAAGCTATTGATGTTTGCATCTGTTATCTCCCAAACAGAGATTTGTAAACTGGTGTTCCAGATTACTGCAGAAAACGTCAAATGAATTCAAAATACAGACACTTAAATGGATTAATTAACCTCTTCACCTCATACATTACAAGCACTACTGTGAATACTAGTAACACATCTTATTGATTTTAAGAGTTTTAATTTGCATTATAAATCCTTTCACTGGCCTTGTCCACAGTATCTGGGAGAATTACAAATACCATATTTTCCTTTCTGTGGTTTGAATGCTGGCCTAGTAATAGCTCTTTTGATCTTACTAAACCTTCTCTGAGCTAAGTGTTATTCCTCTCCACTTGAGACTTTCTTCCCTACTATACATCAATGTCTCTTGCTAGCCTAAAAATCACTTCTAAAATCTGATACTTTACATTTAGATTGCTGACATTATTAAGCTTCACTAGTCAATGACTGCAGTAGTATGTCAATAACATAATATTTTTTTTTCTTCCAGAGGCAGCAAGAGACTTGACATATTTACAATTCCCCTTACATAACTTTATTTATTTTGCAGGATTTTTAGGCACTAATCACAGGCATTCTACAAGAGGTTTGCTAGTTCTCAGACACAATGTAGTTATGTATAAGGGGTGAAAGTATATGCGAAGACCAAAACTTTAGATATTTACTTCAAAACTTCTCCCTTATACAGGAGAATGTAATCAAGAATGTCATATGTATTGGTAATGATAATGATATAAAATCCCATAGTACATATTCTTGAGTTTTGGAGGGAGAAAGAGAAAACTGTTTGCGTTTACATAAATATGTATATTACAGAATCGCAGAATCATAGGGGTTGGAAGGGACCTCCGGAGATCATCGAGTCTAACCCCCCTGCCAAAGCAGGTTCCCTACACCAGGTCGCACAGGTAGGCATACATGCAGGTCTTGAATATCTCCAGTGAAGGAGACTCCACAACTCCCCTGGGCAACCTGTTCCAGTGCTCCATCACCCTCACTTTGAAGAGGTGAAGAGGCGCACATTCATGTGGAACTTCCTATGCTCCAGTTTCTGCAGTTTCTGTCTGTTTCCCCTTGTCCTGTCTCCATGTACCACTGAAAAGAGACTGGCCTCACCACTTTGCCCCCCACACCTTAGATATTTATAGACCTGGATCAAGTGCCCTCTCAGTCTTCTTTTCTAATCAGACTTCTAATCTGAGTTTTCAAAGGGAAGCACTCATATAACTGATGTATTAATCCTATCTAAGAGGTGTCCACATGTGGGGAAGATGAGTGGCTCAGCCTGTAGACTGGCAACAAAGGCCAGTGGTATCCTCTTTACTTGCCTATGATGGTATCTTCTTCAAAATTCCTTCTCTCTTTAAGCCATTTTTATACTATTATTTTACTTTCAGATGGATGTTAAGTGACTCTAATCATACCTATCTTTGTTGTTGTCATGATTTTAGGATTTTTGATTATTGGTATTCCACATCTTAACATCATGGATTAAACTGGGGGTTAAAGAGTTAATGCTCCAGTTCTGGGCACCTGCCCGGAAGGAGAAGAGGAACTACATATCCCAGAACACTTTGCATTCAGAGAGGAGATAGATATAACCCCTGGTGAGGTCACAAGGCCTTCCTTTTTTTCAGCTCTTCTCTCTGCTGCTTGACCTGACTGCGCATCTCACTTCAGCGTTATGTTGAGGCCTTTCCACCTTTCAGACACTCTCTCTCATTAGATTTGATTTATTAGCTTCATTTCTAATTATATTGTATTATAATGTGTTATCTTGCATTCCAACACCATATTTAGTAAATTAGTTTGTTTCTCCAGAGATCATTATAACTGTTTTTAATTATTCAGAGTCCATCGTTTCCCCTTTCCGGAGGTGTGAATCTGAGGATCCCTCTGCCCTGCTAGTCATGGAACTGGGCTGAACCAGCTCGTAACCACTGACAGTAGCTATTTATGTGACAGAAAACTGAAGACTCAAGGTGACTCTGTGCAGTCTATTGAGTACCTCCAGGTTCTTATTCTTGCAATCATATCACAGAGAGTGGCTGCAGAGCTTGACACCTTGGTCCACACTTAGTGTTGTATCTCATAGAGTTAGCACACCAAGCTCCCCTGGTGCTGCTAGAAGTTTAAAGTTTGTAGATCTTATGTTGTTTGGGAAGCAATCATTTAACAGACTCCTTGTGTATTTGCTGAATTCCATCCTGGAATTCTTCACGGAATCACAGAATCACAGAATTGTAGGGATTGGAAGGAACCTCCAGAGATCATCAGGTCTAACCCCCCATTCTTCTTTTAGATGGGAACATCCCAATAAGTTATTTCCAGTAATTACTATGCATAAATTGATTTGTGACTATAGTAATACAAACTTCTTAATATTTAGAAAGAATTGAGAGATCACATGTAGTTTTGTTATGAAAACTAGAACTTAGGGGGCTCTTGATCTGCTCACTATTTAGAGGGTAAGATAACTCATAGCCACAGTATTTATCAGGACTGTTATCAGTCCTGAGCAAGACATTGAGCTTCACAGCCATGACAAAGGAATAATTTGGGAGAGCACATACAAAACAAAGCAAACAGAAATTACTGTAAAGAGATATGCAAATGACAAGCATGGAGCTCAGAAAGCAGTTTAAATTCTTTTTGTCAGTGGGAAAAGGACAAGACCATACTAGCAGAATGCATCTGGAAGTCATGAAGTAGTTTTTTCTCAGGAGTGATCAGAGATGAAAACCCCTCTAAAGTTTCAGTAACTTTAAAAAACTTTCATCTTATGCTTAGCAGAAAATTTTGAAGTCCAGGCAGACTGGTTTGAGAAATGCACTGTCTCTTTAATTTTATCTTATTTTGATTTGTTTTCTCTATGGAAACAATTAATGTATCGAACAGAAGAAACTGACTTGTATAAATAAGCTTCACTAGGTATTTAATTTCAAAAATGTCAAAATAGCAAGTGTTTACTCAATGTTCATTTGCACAGAATGAATTTGCTTTTGTCTTTCTGTTTATTTTATGCTTTTCCTGTCTGATTTTTGAGGAGATAACTTTGGAGTAACTGATGAAGGTAGATGTAGATTTTTTTATTTTTTTTTTTCCTTACTGATAACATGAGGCAAAAATTGCAATGTATCACATTTTATTTTATGTTGATGGAACAGTTCCACCCAGGGTTTTCAAAAAGTTCTATTTTCTACTTTGATACTTGTTCAAGCATAGAAGCCATATCATAGGAATAGTTATGTGGGAGTACAAGGAAATTCTCTGGAGGAATGTGAAGGGTTTGGAACATTTCTAACTTAGAAAACAACTTGTGGCTTAAAATTAATGGTTATATTTACTATTTCAAGATATATATTTTTTTTCAACCAAATTGAAATTTGTTGAGCAAGAATAATTTCTGACTGTAAAATAGTTTATTTAGACATATTCAAAGGCTGCTGGACTGGGCATCCTTATATGGGGAAGAAGAGATTTGTTCTATAATGAATTCTAATAATACAATACTCTCTTGGACAAACAATTTGCATTTGGGAGGCAGCATTATATACTAATAAGGACAGTAATGTATTCCCAGTTTCCCAAATAGAAAAGAAGATAGCCAAATTTATATTTTTTCCTGAACTGCCAGACATTGCCTAAGGCTCAAACAAAACACTAAGATTCAGGGCACTGTACAGTACACATTCTGTACTCTGCAATAGCTGCCTATTTGTTTTCCTATAACTATATGAGTTTTTTTATTGCTTTTATTTATTTACTTATTTATTTTTGTTAGTCTATTGTTATAGGCATTTTCTTCCCACTTCCTAGTCTATTGACATTGAGAATCAAGGAACTGGTTTCTGTTAGTGTGGTAAAAGTGTTTATTTCATGACAGAAATGGTTTGAAGACACTGTAATAGTATTATCTTCTTTTTTTCACAGTAGACCTAAGAAATACTCCCCAAACTGTAAATGCACATAATATTTTTCAGTTCTTACCTCTAAAATTTTATAAATATTTTCTAAAAGAAGACTAACTACCGTCTGTGTGGGAGTTGATGTAGCACTTTTCCAGCCATCATGCTGGAAATAATTACAGTGGGACTATATGATTTCTGAGACCCAAGAGAATAGAGCTGCCTGCTGAATGACGTACACAATGTAAGTGCTTTCTGCACTCTACCATACTCTCTATAGGCAGAAACAAAACATTTTTTTATAAGTGAAAACATTCATAAGGGATGCTCCAAAATTAATGCCTACTATTTAATATGATAGCCCACAACATTAGTGGTGAACGTTGGTGGTGAAGTAGTAGAGGCTGAACCTTTCCACCAGTATTCCATTATATTTTATTTCTGTGTGACAGACATCAGCAGAGGGGCTGTCATGGGAAATGTGTATGAAGAAAAGGAGAGTAATTGAATTTCTCTGTGCAGAAATATTACACCCACTGATATTCACCAATGCTTACTGAACATTTATGGAGACCAAACAGTGGATATGAGCGCAGTCGGATGGTGGGTAATGCAATGCATTTCAGCAGTTGTGACAGCAGCAGTGGGACTCCTCTACTGGTGGAGTTTTTACAACAGCAATATTGCTCATTGCTAGAAAAATAAATAAATAAATAAATAAAGCATGCATAGCTGACGGTGTTGACTATGTTGAAAAGCAGCATTTTTTTAGCTGAGAACTAGCTCTAACAAAAGTGTTACTGTGCTCTGTGTATCTGTTGTAGTTTCTGTGAAAATAAATAGGAGGCATTAATATTGGAGCAGCCTATGTACATGATTTCAGGATGGACAAAATAAGGCAGTATTCCAAAACTGAAGATACTCTGGAAGCAACATGCAATTGAGGGAAAGCAACACCAACATCTTCATGTTCCTCTCTTCATTATTTCAGACTGCAAACAAAACCAAAATGAGATAGAAAAGATCTGTCACACAGAGATGGTTGCTTTGATTACTGAGAAATGTTTTTGATATAAGTGCTTCCAGTGCTAGAAGTCACTGGTGGATATTTAAGCTCAAAATACTGGACTCACAATGGAAGTATCAAGCGCTAAAAATGGATAATAAATGGTTCATAGACTCAAATAGGAATTAATGGACAGGTCGTTGTGGAAAATGTTTTCACTGAGGAAGCACTGACATTTTCCAGTCTCATGGACTGATTAAACAACTCAAGTAGACTGAGTTACAGGCTAATAGAAAACATTTATATTCACATTGATAGTAGAAATAGAATAAATAACTGAATACAAAATAAACTATACGAAAGTATCTTGTGTATTTCTTTTTCCACCATGTAGCAGTAAGTGAAGAATATGCAGTGGTTTATTTAGATATTACATAGTCACTTACTGTCACATAAAAAAGTTAGTCATTCACTGTTTACATTAAAGTTATTTCAGTTTACATGACTGTTATATCAAGAATTAAATGATCATTTACTGTTTACATTAAAGAGTCAGTTGTGAATGTACAATGGTTCCTATGTAGGGCATGACAACTTTAGCTCTTCTTATCTAGTCTTCTGTTCATGACTTACAGTGTGAGTATTTCAAGATGGAAGAGATAATAGCTGGATTATGTAATTTGTCTGCACTCATTACAATTTTTATTTTCTATCTCTGAATGCACTCAATCTGTATTATAATGGCAACTCTTGAAGCACTGAGGCTAATCAAGGAGACAGAAGCAATATCCCTCAGTAGTGGCTATCCATCAGTTCTACACTCCCTCCCACTTGTCAGCAGATCTCATTATTGTTCAGGTATATATATATAAGGAATACCAAATCCATGTTGTTTAATGTACAAGTACTAAGTCAGAAAATGCTGGGAACCTAGCAAAAAACATCTTTTTTAGTCTGGCTTTTATTGGTTGGAACCAGTTTGAACTATGTCCATCACTTTTCATGTACATAATCCATATTATTTGCTAGTGGTTAATAGAAGATCAATAATTCTTAATTCACTTATGTCCCTCCAGAACAGTTATTTATATTTCTCCAAAGTGTGTGGAACTGTATAAGAATGACACTTCTGGTATTACTAAGGAAAACCATTGAAATATTTGAACAGGAGAAATGTGAGAACATTAAGTATTCTGAAATGTTAAAGATCAAAGAGATGTCCAGTTAATTAGCTTTCTAAGTTAATCAGCTAATTTAATTCTAATTTAGTTAGCTCAGTTCTAAGTTATAATTTGCTGGCTATGTGACTTACCTGTGTCCAGTTAGGAGCGGAAATCTATTAAAGGGGTTATGTTATTTTTTCTTTTACCTCTTTTATTTCCTTTTCCTTTTCACCTCTTCTTCCTTTTATTTTATTTTATTTTATTTTATTTTATTTTATTTTATTTTATTTTATTTTATTTTATTTTATTTTATTTTATTTTATTTTTTAACTTTCAGAAAAGAATATTCATTTGATCTGCATAATCATCCCTTTAGATAGTAAGTCATTACTTCACAGAGTAAGTTATTACTAACTGAGGCATCACATTATGTCTTGGTAATATAAATACTCATTTATTTAACTCTGAGGTCTTTTGATTGCTACTACCAAAGCTCAAATTCAAAAACTGCCATAATTTCCTATCATCCTGCACTTTGATTCTCATCTCAAGTAATAAGTTAGAATATTCAAAATAGCTTGAACTTTTTTATTATTACTTTAAAACATCAAAACTGTACCTGATTGGATTGATCTATTAAAAAGAAACAGTTAACTTAAGTGGTTGACTTCTGCTATCGTATATTCACTTTAAAAATATCAGTAAGAGAAAATAATCAAAAGGTAAACAACACAGGAAAGATATATGCTTATCAAACTACGGAGTAACAAGTGGAATGAGCTACAATTTGCGTAAAAGAAAATGGCTAAAGAGATTTGATATTGTATGTTTTGTTTAGAGAAAGAAGTTACCAAGAAATAAGCTAGAGTCAGTTCAAAAGTTGAAAACAAAGACAAAAAAAGCTCCAGTACAATCTAAAACAACAGAGATTTAAAATCTGAATCCCATAAACTTTCATGAGGTTAGGTTATGCATTTGAAGCTGATGGTGTATTCAAAGAACATGAGAAATCTAAATCAAGGCTAATTCAGTAACTTTTGTGTTACTGAAAGCCTCTAAAGAAGTGATCAAAATTCCAAAATGGATATAAAGAAGGAATGGGGAAATGAAAGTCATTACATTGAACTGTGGATGTTAGAATTTTCAATGAGAATTAAGAACCTTTCTCCCTATGATCTCATCACTCAGTATTATCTTTCAGATTGTCCACAGGCAGAATGCAGACCATACACACTGTAATAGAAGTGCTTTAGCCCATGAGACAGCCACTGCTATTAATGTAGAGCTTCTTACAGATGACAGCATTGCTTTCTAATTGAACTCTCAGAAACTTTTTTGAGAAAGACATAGAATTTTTATGTTCTACCAACTACTTCTTCCACATGATTTTCTTCATGTTAGGATTACAAACTCTTTTAATCTAAAACCTTTTATAAACAAGTTTCTCTAAGTAGTCTTTTTTTTTTTTTTTTTTTTTTTTTTTCCTATAATGATCATTCATCAAAATCATTCTGATTTTCTAGGTAAGCTTTTGTGCACAATCATGATGAAATAATTTTCTCTTGTAAGAATAGCATCCAAGTAATTAAAGAAAAAAGTTAAGCAATAGAGTGCAGAGAAAATCTGCTTTGTGGGGTTTAGCTGAGAAGCTATTTCTAGACAGGAAAGATTTGTCTGGATTGCTGATCTTCAAAAATAACAAGAGAGAAAAAAATTAGAATATCCTCAAAATGTCATAACTGTTTAAAAAGTAGTTAAGACAAATCAGTCCAAGCTATATTCTGTAAAATGGCTTATGGTCAAAATAATATACCTCAGTCTTAATGGAAATCCAGTATTTATTCTAACAACTAAGAATTATGAAAGCCTGTGCAAAGTCCAGTCATGGTTTTCAAAGATCAGAATGCCAGGGGAAAACTCACTTGCTCCTATTTTCCTGTGTTATCTTTTCAGGTAGCAAAAGGTAGCAGAGGCCAGAGAGTACAGTTCAGTTCATACCCTCATCCAATAATCTGACTCTATGTACATCAATTCAACTGGAGAAGAATGATAACTGAAGTCAACTCTTCGTCTTATAGGTTCAGGTCACGCTGTATACTCTGTGTTGAGTTGCAAAATGCAAAATCATCCAGTAATTTCACTTCATTTAAATTACCAACAGGACAAGGGGAAATGTTTTTAAACTGGAAGAAGTTAGATTCAGACTAGATATTAGGGAGAAATTCTTTACAGTGAGGGTGCTGAGGCACTGGAAGAAGTTGCCCAGAGAAGCTGTGGATGCCCCCTCCCTGGAAGCACTCAAGGCCAGGCTGGATGGGGAGTTAGCAGCCTGGTCTAGAGGGAGGTGTCCCTGCCTACAGCAGGGGTTAGGGACTAGGTGATCTTAAACCATTCCATGATTTTCTGATCCTATGATTCTATGATTCTACTTGTCATGGTTTTGCAATTTTGTAATTTTGCTATCAGTATTCCACATCATAACATCATGTTAAGCATAGATAATTTTGACGAATCTGCTGCTCACAGAAAGAAGACTACATGTCCCAGGGAGCACCACGGTCAGTCAAATGACCAGGACTATATAATCTCACATCAGTGCTGGACTCGCTCTCTCGGATCCTGCCAGCCAGGGGGAGAGCCGTGTGGGAGCGTTCCAGTCGTTTCGCCTAGAGTTACAGTAGGCCTCTCGGTTTCGGGACTCACTCTCTCTTATTTTACTCGATTCGTTAGCTTTAATTCCAATTATATTGTATTATATTGTGTTATTCTGTATTCCGATATAGTATTTAGTAAAATAGTGTGCCTCCTTAGATCGCTGCCGCTGTATTTATTTCCTTTTCCCTGTTTTCTTTTCCTTCCGGGCCAGCGGCCTGCGGGCCGACTGCCCCCCCTGTCTTGGGTGCAGGTAGATTTTAGGCTAACCCACGACAGGATTTTGGTGGAGAATCGGGCAAGTTGCCGTTTTTTTTTTCTGCTGTGGCAAGTTGCCGTTTTTTTTTTTTCTGCTGTTTTTTTAGCTTCTTACAGAGCTGCAGAGTTTTTACAGAGTTTTTCTCATTAAGGAGCTATCTAAGTTTACGTTTCTGCACCTGGGAGCTTGACCTTGAAAGTCCGGGCGGACCGCCAATACCCCGGAATAGTTTACAAACTTTGAGGTCTTGAAATCCAGGCAGACTGCCAACAGCCCAGTATATTTTGTAAACCTTAAGCTCTACTTTTTTTTCCCCGCTGTTGAAGAAAATAGATAAATAAATAAATAAAAATGTGGCCTCTAATTGAATTATTTTGCAAAGCATTGCATGCTATTGGTTCTTCCTTTGTAATGATCCAAACCTATTGGGCCATTATTAAGCTCGCCACTTTTATCTATGGGGCTATAGGTATATACAATCGATTGAAAACCTTTTTAGAAATGCTTACTTGGTACCTGCATACAGCTCCAGAAGCTCCAGAAGGAGCAACTAATATTACAGAAATGGTGGTTTTCAAGCATGTTCCTCATTCCTTTTTTGAATCTTTTATGCATTTTTGGAAAGCCCAGTTGACCACACTGTCAATGGTGTCAATCGTGTCAATCTCCCTGAACTTGTTGCTGATTATTGGTTTCTGGATTTATTACATTTTGAGGAAGTCTTCCCCAGAACCAGAGAATACTGAATGGCAGGGAGTGTGGAGAGGTTTTGGAGAGATTGTTAAGGGAAAGACATCTTCAGTGTCATGGAGTTTTACTCCTGAACACTTGAGGAATCCTGAGAGTTTGATTGCCTATTTGAGGCAGGAATGTTGTGGTTCAGGCAGATCTCAGGAGGCACAAATGATTTGGGGCCTGGCTAAAGCTTATCGGGCCCTATTCAATACCATTCCAAAGAGTCTCAGAGCTGAGAGAGAGAATCTCAGAGCTGAGAGAGAGAGTCTCAGAGCTGAAAAGGCAGAGAGGGAAAAAGTTTTGGAAGCTGAGAGAGAGAGTCTTAATGCTGAGAAAGAGAGTCTTAATGCTGAGAAAGAGAGTCTCCTAGCTGAGAAAAAGAGTCTCCTAGCAGAGAGAAAAAGCCTCCTACAACAACGAGACGCACTCCAGTATGTGGGAGAGGCTCTCGAAGATGAGAACGGCTCCCTGCAATCCAAACTTGACGCCCTCCGGTCTGAGCACGATGCCCTCCAGTCTGAGCACAACGCCCTCCAGTCCGAGCGCGACACTCTCTGGTCCGAACGTGATGCCCTCCAGTCCAAACTCAACACTCTCCAGTCTGAGCGCGACACTCTCCAGACTAAGCGCGGCATTTCCTGTTCTGAGTACAACGCCCTCCAGTCCGAGCATAATGCCCTCCAGTCTGAGCGTAATACTCTCCAATCTGAGCGAGACACCCTCCAGTCCGAGCGCGACACTCTCCGGTCCGAACGTGATGCCCTCCAGTCCAAACTCGACACTCTCCAGTCCGAGCACGATGCCCTCAAGTCCAAACACGACCCTCTCCAGCCCAAGCGCGACATTCTCTGGTCCGAGTACAACGCCCTCCAGTCCGAGCACAACGCCCTCCAGTCCGAGCGTAATACTCTCCGATCCGAGAGAGACGCCCTCCGGTCTGAATATGACGCCCTCCAGTCTGAGCACAACATCCTCCAGTTCGAGCGTAACACCCTCCGATCTGAGAGAGACACCCTCCGGTTCGAGCGCGACAACCTCCAGACTGAGTACGGTGCCATCCTGTTCGACCGTAACTCTCTCCGGAATCACATAGGTGCCCTCCAGTCCATGTATGATACCCTCCAGTCTGAGAGGGACATCCTCGAATCTGAACTGAACGCCCTCAGAGACGGACTCCAAGCTAATTTGGAGGGCATTAAAATCAGCCAACCTGATCAACCACAGGGGGCACCAGATTCAATGTTGGTTGCCCCTGTAAGAGGACGAAAAACGAAACGAGTTTCAACTCAGTTAGAACAACCACTGGAGGTAGAAGAGCAGAGGGTGATAGAAGAGCAGGAGGAGGCAGAAGAAAAGAGAAAAGAAAGGGAGGGTGAACTGGAGGAAATAGAGGAAATAGGAGAGGAGGAGCCAAGAATTAGATTTTCTATGCCAGAATTTCTTGCCCCCAAAATTTCAAATGGGGGGTCCTCATCAATACAGTTGCCGCCATCAACACCAAGGACTCCTGGAAGAGCAAGAGGTGAGGAAAAAATCACAACTCTTACTGATCGATCTTTAAAACTGAGTGAAATTCGGGATCTAAGAAAGGACTATGCACGCCAGCCAAAAGAATCTATAGCTGCTTGGTTACTTCGATGTTGGGACAATGGGGCCAACAGTGTGTGGCTCGATGGCAATGAAGCTCGCCAACTGGGTAGCGTTTCCAGGGACTCACGTGTGGATAGAGGTATTGGCACATGCCAAGATGAGTCCTACACCCTCTGGACGAGGATGCTGTTAGCAGTAAAAGAAAGATTTCCCCTTAAACAGGATCTGACACCTGAGGAAAAGAAATGGACTGATATAGAGACCGGTATTCGACATTTGAGAGAACGTGCTGTGGTGGAAATGCTATACAGCCCTAATTTCAGACATGATGATCCTAACCAATTACATGATCCTGAGACAGTCCGTGTTTCACGCCTTATGTGGCGTGCATTTACAAGGACTGCACCAAGAGAGCATGCTAGTGCACTAGCAATAATATATGGCACAGGGGCAAGGGAACCCCCTGTGAGTGAACTGATTGATAAAATTCATGGAATTGAGTTATTTATAAACACTATAGGAGTTTGCATCTCAGCCGTAATTAAAGGGTTAGATAAAGTGGAAAATACAATTAAACGGTTAGATAAAGTGGAAGACACACAGAATGATATTATAGATATGTTGACTACCGTGCCCGATGTTGATGGATCCATGATGGTACAAGATGATGGGGACCAGGATTCCCACGACAACCTATCGGGAAAACTAAACCAAGCAAGATCCTCCCGTCCTGTATCATTGAAGATCTCAACCATAAAAAAGAGACGTCTTCATGTTGGAGCAAATGACAACAGTAAGGTCATGCGTTTTGCCTTGTTGTTCTTCCTGCGTAGCCAGGGAGAGGATATAAAGAAGTGGAGTAATTCACCCACTTCTGCACTCCAGGCACGAGTGAAAGAATTACAACGCAAGTCAGTCATCAAGGCAGACCCTTCCAGAAGGGGGAAGGCTCCAGTTGCCGCAAGCCGTCGAGGTAACCAATAGAGGGGCCCTGCCCCCAGCCAGGGGGGGGAAAGGGACAATAGAGTATACTGGACTGTGTGGATTAGGTGGCCTGGCACATCTCAACCACAGAAATATAAGGCCCTGGTGGACACTGGTGCACAGTGCACCCTAATGCCCTCCAGTCACCAAGGGACACAATCAATACATATTCATGGAGTGACTGGGGGTTCCCAAGAATTGACTATATTGGAGGCCGAGATAAGCCTCACTGGTAAAGACTGGCAAAAACATCCTATAGTGACTGGTCCAGAGGCTCCATGTATATTGGGTATCGATTACCTCAGGATGGGATATTTTAAGGATCCCAAGGGGTATCGATGGGCCTTTGGAATAGCTGCTGTTAACACAAACGGTGTTAAGCAGCTGTCAGTTTTACCTGATCTGTCAGATGATCCTTCTGCTGTGGGGTTGCTCCAGGTAAAAGATCAAGAGGTACCAATTGCCACCAAAGTGGTGCACAGACGGCAGTACCGCACCAATAGGGACTCATTGCTTCCCATTCACGAGTTGATTCGTCAACTAGAAAATCAAGGAGTGATTAGCAAAACTCACTCACCTTTTAACAGTCCCATATGGCCAGTGCGTAAAGCCAGTGGAGAATGGAGGCTGACGGTGGATTACCGCGGTGTGAATGAAGTCACACCACCATTGAGTGCTGCTGTACCAGACATGCTAGAACTCCAGTATGAACTGGAGTCAAAAGAAGCCAAGTGGTATGCCACCATTGACATTGCTAATGCCTTCTTTTCCATCCCATTGGCTGCAGAATGTAGGCCACAGTTTGCTTTTACCTGGAGAGGTGTTCAGTACACCTGGAACCGTCTACCCCAGGGGTGGAAACACAGCCCAACCATTTGCCATGGTTCGATCCAAGCTGTTTTGGAGCAGGGTAATGCTCCTGAGCATTTGCAGTATATTGATGATATTGTTGTGTGGGGTGATACAGCAGCAGAAGTTTTCAAGAAAGGAAAACAAATAATCCAAATTCTTTTGCAAGCTGGTTTTGCTATCAAGCGCAGCAAAGTGAAGGGGCCTGCCCAAGAAATTCAATTCTTAGGTATAAAATGGCAAGATGGGCGTCGTCACATCCCGGCAGATGTGATTGACAAAATCATTGCTATGTCTCCGCCCACCAACAAGACAGAGACCCAATCTTTCTTGGGAGTAGTGGGTTTTTGGAGAATGCATGTCCCAAACTACAGCCACATTGTGAGCCCCCTCTATCAGGTGACACGGAAGAAGAATAATTTCTCATGGGGTCCTGAACAGCAGCAAGCTTTTGAGCAGATAAAGCAAGAGATAGCCCGTGCCGTGGCCTTGGGGCCAGTACGGACGGGACAGGATGTAAAGAACATCCTCTACACTGCTGCTGGAGAAAAAGGTCCCACTTGGAGTTTGTGGCAGAGAGCCTCAGGAGAGACCCGAGGCCGACCCCTAGGATTTTGGAGTCGAGCCTATAAGGGATCTGAAGAGCGCTACACTCCAACTGAGAAGGAGATCTTAGCCGTGTATGAGGGGGTTCGGGCTGCTTCTGAAGTAGTTGGTACCGAAGTACAGCTCCTTCTAGCACCTCGCTTGCCAGTAATAAATTGGATGTTTAAAGGACAGGTTCCCTCCACCCATCATGCTACTGATGCCACTTGGAGTAAGTGGATTTCACTAATCACACAACGAGCTCGAATGGGGAAACTCAGCCGTCCTGGAATCCTAGAGGTGATCATGGACTGGCCTGAGGGTAAAAAGTTTGTGACATCACCTGCAGAGGAGGTGTCACGTGCTAAAGAGGCCCCACCATACAACGAGCTACCAGAAAATGAAAAGAAATTTGCCCTATTCACAGACGGATCATGTCGTATTGTAGGGAAAAATCGCAGATGGAAAGCTGCTGTATGGAGTCCCACACGACAAGTTGCAGAGGCCACTGAAGGTAAAGGAGAGTCAAGCCAATTTGCAGAGGTAAAGGCTGTTCAGCTAGCCTTAGATGTGGCTGAACGGGAGAGGTGGCCAATGCTTCATCTTTATACTGACTCATGGATGGTGGCAAATGCCTTATGGGGGTGGTTGCAGCAGTGGGAACAAGACAACTGGCAACGAAAGGGTAAACCTGTTTGGGCTGCTGAACTGTGGAAAGATATTGCTGCCCGAATAAGGAATATTGTTGTAAAAGTGCGCCATGTAGATGCGCATGTGCCTAAAAGTAAGGCCACTGAAGAACATCAAAACAACCATCAGGTTGATCGAGCTGCCAAGATTGAGATGGCTCAGATAGACTTGGACTGGCAGAACAAAGGTGAATTATTCCTAGCTCGGTGGGCCCATGAGACGTCGGGTCATCAAGGAAGAGATGCAACATATAAGTGGGCCAGAGACCGAGGGGTGGACTTAACTATGGATGCTATTGCTCAAGTCATTCATGACTGTGAAACATGTGCTATAATTAAACAAGCCAAAAGGATGAAACCTTTTTGGGGGGAAGGGCGATGGCAAAAGTATAAATATGGGGAGGCATGGCAGGTTGATTATATCACCTTGCCACGATCCCGAAATGGTAAACGGTATGTACTCACCATGGTCGAGGCGACCACTGGGTGGCTTGAAACATACGCAGTACCCCATGCTACCGCCCGAAACACCATATTAGGATTGGAAAAGCAAGTCCTGTGGCGGCATGGCACTCCAGAAAGAATTGAATCAGATAATGGAACTCATTTCAAAAATTCCCTTGTAAATACTTGGGCCAAAAATCATGGCATTGAGTGGATTTACCATATTCCCTATCATGCACCGGCATCTGGTAAAATTGAACGATTCAATGGATTGTTAAAAACTATGTTGAAAGCAATGGGCGGCGGAACATATAAAAATTGGGAAAACCATTTAGCAGAAGCCACCTGGTTGGTCAACACTCGAGGATCTGGTAATCGTGGTGGTCCCAACCAATCCAGCTCCCTACGTACCGTAGAGGGAGATAAGGTTCCTGTAGTACACGTAAAGAGCGTGTTAGGAAAAGCGGTTTGGGTCCTTCCAGCATCTGGAAAGGGAAAACCTCTCCGAGGTACTGTTTTTGCCCAGGGACCTGGATGTACTTGGTGGGTGATGCACAAAAATGGGGATGTTCAATGTGTTCCACAAGGGAATTTGATGCTGGGGGAGTGCAGCCAATAATTTCTTGTATATATAAGTAGAGCCTTAAAGATATATGACGAATGTCCAATTATGGTGCAGGACTTAAGATAGATGGATTAATGTTAAGAAAACATTTTCCGTATACGTAAGCTAGGCATCCTATAAGTAAGTTTTTCCATCTGGGCTCTATATCATGTACTGGCCATGCATGTGTAGAGCACACGTGGAAAGAAGTTTAATTCAAAGGGAATCTGTGGTGGTTGGGAAAGGATGGGTGCACCTTGATGTGGGGGACGCCCCACTAGCGCTGCCTTTCCCTTTCACCGCTGTCATATTCCTTTTCCGGCAGTTTTGCCATTTCCTCAACTTAGTAAATAATAGGGTGTTAAGTTATAAAGTTTTATTTTCAGCCTAAGGATTTGCATGAAAATAGATATAAATTGTTAAGAACATAAGGTTGCTGATTGCTCACAACTATATATGTGTGTGTGTGTGTGTAATAAGCATAATGTAATGATGTAGAATAAGGGGTGGAATGTCATGGTTTTGCAATTTTGTAATTTTGCTATCAGTATTCCACATCATAACATCATGTTAAGCATAGATAATTTTGACGAATCTGCTGCTCACAGAAAGAAGACTACATGTCCCAGGGAGCACCACGGTCAGTCAAATGACCAGGACTATATAATCTCACATCAGTGCTGGACTCGCTCTCTCGGATCCTGCCAGCCAGGGGGAGAGCCGTGTGGGAGCGTTCCAGTCGTTTCGCCTAGAGTTACAGTAGGCCTCTCGGTTTCGGGACTCACTCTCTCTTATTTTACTCGATTCGTTAGCTTTAATTCCAATTATATTGTATTATATTGTTTTATTCTGTATTCCGATATAGTATTTAG
The DNA here is from genome assembly GCF_039878825.1 of Excalfactoria chinensis. NCBI lineage: Eukaryota > Metazoa > Chordata > Aves > Galliformes > Phasianidae > Excalfactoria > Excalfactoria chinensis. The sequence goes on along the minus strand of NC_092825.1, from coordinate 153,605,960 downwards.
TAAAATAGTGTGCCTCCTTAGATCGCTGCCGCTGTATTTATTTCCTTTTCCCTGTTTTCTTTTCCTTCTGGGCCAGCGGCCTGCGGGCCGACTGCCCCCCCTGTCTTGGGTGCAGGTAGATTTTAGGCTAACCCACGACACTACTTCACTGAATTCATTAGCTTTTTTTTTTCTTCTTCTTCTTCTTTTTCTTTTTTTCCTTCCCTTTTTTCTTACTATTTATTTATTTATTTATTTTTCAAGTGCTTTTCTTGCCTCTGAAGAAAACTTAAAAGAGATCACAACAGCAAAACTAAAACTCCAAATCCTACAGTATATGGAATTTCTAGCTATTGTGTGATTGCTAACATTTGATTTCAAGGAGCAATAGGACAAAAATTTGAAAGACAATATGTTTAAAAACAGGTCTGCAAAATCAAGTAGTGCATGTCCAACCTGTTATAAATTTTCATACATCTTAATAAAAAACATTATAAATTAAAATTAGTTTTGTTACTTTATATACATTAACTATATTATGTATTTTGTGAGAGCTGCTCCAAAAGTAATGCCTGTAATTTTGTTATGTCAGCCCATGAAGTTGGAGGCAGGTGGTGGTGGTGATACGGTAGAGGCTGAACCTTTCCAACAATATTCCATTAAATTTTGTTGCCCTGTGACAGATGGCAGCAGACAGCCTGACAAAATGCCATCTGACATAGAACTGTTTAAGAACAATTGCATCCATTAATATTCACTGATGCTTGCTGAAGACTAAACAGTGAATATGAGCATAGTGAGGCAGCGGATGACTTTTATGGGTGTGGCATGCAGGCTCCTGTTCATAACCGATGAAAATGTAGAACTAATGGTAGTGACTGTGTTGAAAAATGGTGTTTTGTAGCTGATTTTTTTTTTTTTTTTAATCAAACAATGTTATTGTTCTTATTGTTCTTGTTGTATCTGTTGCACTTTCCATGGAAATAAGGAGGAGGAAGTACTTTGGAAGTAGGCTACATAAATGTAACACAAACAGTGCTGATACAATGTGGGAAAAATATAAGTTTTCATGTAAGAGAAATAATTGTTTAGCAAATGTATTCATTGTCTGTAAGAGTAAAGAAGGCATTTGACAGTGGATTGTGTTAGAGATCATAAGCAACATCAAACATGATGAAGTTTGAAGTTATAAAACATCCTATGATTGTAATGGAATTTCTTTCAAAATTTATAAAATGTAAAATGTTTCCCCCATCTCCCATCCCCATGATTTTTATTATTAATTTGAGATTCATAAATATGTTTATATTTATAGTGGAAACTTTTATTGATGAAGGATCATGGGGCATGAAAATAAATACATAAATAAACAGGTTTGACATTTAACAATATCTATTTTGGTAAGAAAGTACCAAAGAACATGGTATATATTCCAGGAATCACACATTCGAGATAGAGTCTGTGGGCTAGATCGGAATTTTGATGCCTAAGTACGTGATGATGATATATTGTTTTGTGAGTTACTCAATTAACTAGCAATAATAATGAAGTATTGTTTTATTGTTATCAGTAATCATTAAGTATTCTAATTTTATTTATTTATTTATTTTTAACTATTTATAAGAAATGTACAGGGAATCTCCTTAATAAAAACTCAAAACTACTGCAGAAGAAAATATTTACTCGCTTGTACTGCTGTTGTGAGATAGTATAATAAATTGGAATAGGTTTCAGTTGAGTAGATGAGGTAGACTGAAAATTCATTAGATTAATTAGTGTTCATAAGTATAATTTTGTTTACAGTATACTACATTTCTAGATGTCTAATGGGCTTGAAAGAAGTGCAAGATATAATTAAAAACTTTATATTGGAAAGCAAATCACTAGGCATAAAAGGAAAAAACATGCCAACCAAGACAATGCATATCAAGCTTCGTTTTTCCTTATTTGTAACTGAATTATCCACATAAAGAGTACATTTGCTGGAAACCATAGCATAGTATGAAATCATATTATGGTTTAACAGTGAAGATACGTCTTTGAGAAAATCTGTAATCTTTTACAGAAGGCAGTAACTTAGTGGGTCTAAGTTGAGAGTACAATTATTATTTACATAGGCTAAGTATCTCATTCAGCAGCTTTTTCTAGCTGGAAATGCAATAGTATATGTTACTGTGTTTATATATACTCAGTAGTGATGAAGAGTAGATAGATATGCATAAGACAACAAAATACAAATTTGATTAATATTGATAGTTGATTAAAGATTGTAAAAAATATAAAATAGGGATAGAAGATAATTGGAAATGTCATCTAGAGAAGGAAACGTTGCTTTAAGGTTGATATATAAATGTTCAACACCTGAATTAGACTTCCTAAGCTCCCTCTGTAATTAGCAGCATGAAATATAAATCACAGTGCATTGTATTCCAAGAAAAAGAACTCAAATGGAAAATACGTATATATCGTATATATCGATATATATATCATATATCATATATATATATATATATATATATATATATATACGTAAGACATCTACAGCTAGATTAAGTTGCCCTGAGCCCCACCTAGCCTCACCTTGTGTTTCTTCACAGATGGGGCATCCATCTCATCTCCCTTTGATCACAATAGACTATGTTGAAGAGTCTGTCCCTTTCTTTATTTTAGCCCCTTATTAGCTACTGGAAGATTAGATCTGGATTAAAAGTAAAAGATAGAAGACCTCTGCTTTCAATGACACAAGATACTACCAATTGTACCTCTACTTGAACATCCTCATACTTCAGGTGCTAGTTTTATCAGAACTATAACAGAGTCTCTGTATTTTCCTGGGGGGGAGGGGGGGGAAGGGGGGGAGTGGAAAGGGAAGAAAATGGAGATCCAAAAATGTCCATCTTCTAATGATGGCATACTGTGCTATAAGCCATTGGTAACTGCCATGTACTGATTGTAAACAATTCAGTCGAAGTTTAAATTCTGTGATCCAGGAGCATTTCCCCTTTCCCAACAAGAGAGTACAACAAAATAATCCTTATTATTAGACAAAACTTGCTTTTCTCTTCCAAGTACCTTTCCTATCCCTACTAGAAGAGAAAGTGAAAAATGTAAGAAAGAGAAAGTGATTTGCAACGCCTGGTGCAGTGGTTAAGAAGACTGGAGAGGCTGGACTGTAACATGCAATAAGACATATTGTTCTTGCAGTTATATGCAGATTTAGGAATTATGTAATGATCTTTGCTTCCGAAAACATATCAAGACATCTACAAAATGATCTAACACTTCCATAGAGTTAGCTAACAAGACCTTACTGTTTTGCAATTGTAAATGTTGGGGGAGGGGAAATAAATAAATAAAATAAAATTAAATTAAAATTAAAAAAATAAAAAGAAGTATCATCAATGAAGCAGGACAGGGAACCCTAGGTCTCATTGTGCCAAACAAAGCATTGTGCTGTTTTTCAGTGACAGTTACAAAGACTCTCATATTGAGAACAAGAATGGTATAATCACTAGGTTTTCTTCTGTGCATAATATTTCTGTTCCTTCCCTTGGATCGTTAAATACACTGAATTAATCGTCGATTATTAAAATAAACATTCAAATCATGTCAAATTCTACTAAGGGTTGATAAATTCCTAGAACACCCTTCCCTAGGATACGTTCATAAGTGATAATAAAATCGTAGATTCTTCTGGTGGCTGGTCATCATAAATAAATTTAAAGCACAGTCCTCTGCAGGCAAAATTGAATTATGTCTACTAATACTGAATCGGGTTTGCTATGCCGCATTTTAAGATCTATTGTCTTTGAAAATGCCTGCTCTTCAATACTAAGGAAACTTGCACTAACCATAATGGCATGCTGTTTCATAATTAGATATTAGTATTCTAGTTTGTGTCACTTAGATGTGAAGACAGGCATTTGATGTACATCAGGTTTATTGCATTGATTTGTATTGTTTTATGATTTCACAGCATAATAAATAAATAAATAACTGAAATGTGATTTTCTAATTATAAAACTAATTAACTCTCATGAACTAAAAGACTTGGACATTAGCTTCTGAGCTATTTCTGAAATTGATAAGCACAAAAAGATTTAATATCTAATCACAATCTCAAATAGTCTATTTAGAAAACAAGGACCTCCCCATGCTGCCTTGTGGGGCCCAATGGGTTCTGTTCTTTCCCAGCTTCTTGCAAACTTCCTCCTCCCTCACTTCCACAATGGTATGAGAAGTTGAAGGCAGAGCTTAAATTTTAAGATGAAGAGTTCTGATTCCACAGGACATCATAGCTTCTAATATAACAAAGTTTTTTTTTGTTTTTTTTTTTTATTATTATTTGTTTGTTTGTTTTGTTTTTTTTCTTTGTTGTTATTATAGAAAGTTTCAAAAGAAGAAAGGTACAAAAGAAGAAAGGTAAAACACAGAACAATAGAAAAAAAAAAAAAAGAAAAAAAAGAAAGTGCAAAAAATGAGTATATTAAGATTAAATATCTGTTCCAAACTTCATTTTAAAGCCAAGTTTTAGATAAGGAAAAGCATCATGGATGTCTGCTTAAAAAGCTATATTCCCTTTAAACAAGATGTTTTCTAGTAATCCCTTGTTTTATGGTATTGTTTTCATTGTGAGCTGTTTGAACTGCATTCTCCTAGCCAAATATCGCAATACGGGAACAGAAGAGAACATGTTTTATTCATACATTAAAGGTATCACTTTAAAGTCAAAACAACAACAAAAACCTCACCCATCTTCATGGTCTCCAATCCATTCAATGGAAAGAAAATACTGAGATTAAATCACTATCACAGTTTCTTTCAGTGAGTTAAGTGATGAGAGTCTCATTGAAAAGAGCTATGTTCTTTAATACAGCAGAACACATAAATTTTCTTGGTTCTACAGTGTCCTCATTGTCATCATTGTGCTTAGTCGTGTCAATACCTAATTTTTTCTTCATCTAGACTAAAAAATCCAAGCATGTCATGGTTTTATGATTTTTGTTTACTGGTATTCCACATCATAACATCATGTAGTGCACTGGGAGTTAAAGTGTTAATGTTCCAGTTCTGGGTACCTGTCCAGAAGAGGTGAACTACATTCGGCAGGGGTCTTTGTGGTCAGAGAGATGATATAACTCCTGGCAGGTTCACCTGATCGGGCTTTTCTCTTCTTCGCTCTTCTCCATCACCTCTCCTCACTGCTGCCCATTCTGACTGCGCGCATCACTTCGGTATAACAGTAAAGCCTACAGCTTTCAGATACTCTCTCATTATATTTGATTTATTAGCTTCAATTCTAATTATATTGTATCATATTTTGTTATCTCACATTCTGATACCATATTTAGTATATCAGTTTGTTTCTCCTCAGATTGTAGCTGTTGTTTTTAATTATTTTGGAGTCCACTGTTTCACTTTTCTGGAGGGGTGGATTTTGCAAAATCCTTCCGCCCCACTAGTTATGGAAACAGGATGAACCAGCCCATAAACCACTGACAAAGTATTAGCAGCTTATCAAATCTATATAAACAATCAGTTTTCTGATTTAATATTCTGTCTGGAATTTTAAATTATTGTCTTTGTCTTTAAATGACAGCCTCCAATTTTGATCCACATTTCACATATTTTCCTTCATATCCAAAGAAAATATTGTGTTTTAGCTTTGTATTTCAGAACATTCATAAATATGCACTTCTTGTGTTTTAGATGACCACAGCTTTACAGAGAGAAAAAACATATTAAATCTGGTAGTATTATTTCAAATACATAGAAGGATTTATTAATTTCTAGAAGGATTATTTATCTTTTGAAACAAAGCACTTAAATAAATCAGTTATATTACCTTTAGACTGATCTATTGTCTGTGTTTTACTTTTAGCTCACATTTTTCTCACACATATAGGATCACTGAAAATATAGTATGGCAGAATTTTTTATTGAAAAAGATTTATGAACATATGTAAAAGCTACCTTTCACAAGCAGATGGTCAGATTTCAAGTATTGCTTCATACAGCATTTACATAGCTACTTTTACACATATAAATATATATATGCCATATTCGTATTGATTTATTATTAAACATAATTTTCTGTCTCAAGGAGAAATTCTTACATAGCATCTTTGGAGATTACTTTGAAGTTATTACCAGTTTCTACATAACTTTCTATTACATTTTTCCCTAAGACTTTTTTTTTTTTTTTTTTTTTTTTTTTCCCAGGAATTTTTACAAGAGATTTAGATTTATTTGAACCTCTCCCAGTGGTCTTAATTAGTGCTGACTATATGAAAAATAAATATTTTAATCTCTATATAACTCTTTTATCTACAATGACTTTGCGTTTTTTTTTTTTTAGAAATTGCATTTTGTATACGATCATGACTCCCTTTCGTCATAGCTGCTGAAAAGAACTACTTTTCAACTTTATTTACTGCATATAGATAGAAAATAGGTAGAAAATGCAGGTAGAAAATATAGGCAGAGCATAGATATAAAATGCCTATAGTTAAACTTCAACTGATTTACCAGGAAATATTAGATAATTCTGTTACAAAGAAAATAATAACAAACAGGCAGCAAAGTGGTGTTGGAAGCAGGAGAGAATGACTTAACAGTAATGATGAATAAAGCTAAAAATAAAAGGGTTTAGCTAAACAGTAGCTAAGGGGAATGAGAGAGAATGATGGGGAGAGAAAAGAATAATTTTATATAGAAAACAGGCTATCCTAGAAATAAGCAGCTGAGATTAACAAAAAGGAAAATTCATACTGAACTTTTGTGGATATCTTGATAGAAAGATGTATGAAGATTCGAAATAGTCTCCTATAGGTAGTGGTAGAAGATTCACTAGATATTCACTAGATCTCTACACTAGAGAGGACAAAGTACAGGAAAAAAAAAATAATTGGAGCAAATCCTGCCTTGACAGAGATTAAATTAATAACCTAATAGGTCTTTTCTGTCTCTAACTTGTTGCTATGAAACTGCCAGAAAAGACTAAATTTAATCTTCTCAGTGTCTTTTATTCTTTTCTACATAAATTATCTTAATCTTTCCTGTGGTCTTTCTGCCTTTTCTGTCTCCTTTAACACAAATTTTAAAAGGGTATTTAAAATGTTTTTATTCTATTTCCTCTTCTTCAACTGCTGATTTTTGTTCTCAGATGAACGAAACATGAAAATGAATTGTGGTTATCTAAGTATTAGAACAGAGTAGGATTTGTTTCATTCAAATATTCTTTCTGAATTTTCAGGATTTTCACTAAGCTTTGTAAAACATAAGACTGCAGTTATAATTCAGAAAAAAATATATAATCCCTTTGTAATTACTAGTCTTTTTAAAATATTTTATTAGGAAATTCTGGTCAAAAACAGCAAAGGCAAGCATTTAAAATGTCCACGATACTGCTGAATTGTCACTGAAATATTACAGTACATTTTTCTATCTTCTTATTCTTTGTTTTGTTTTTAAATATATGTTCTGTTTCCTTCCACCAAAGAGGATTGGCTTTATTGCCAATTAATTTCATTATTTTATATTGCCGATGCTTTATTTTCAATTTATCACATAGACATCTGGGGCTGAAGCTACCAAGCAGGTATACCATCTTCTCTGTGACAGAGTTCGCAGAGAGTTTAAAGAGTCATCATTTTGTCACCCTTTTTACAATGGAATGCTGCAAGGAAAGGGAAAAGTGAATATTGTGCTGTGAGAGACACATAAACAAAATAAATAGTGTAGTTAATAGGGGAGGGAGGAGGAACAAAACAAACAAACTAAACCAACAACAACAAAAACATTGTGTTGTTTCATATACTGCTTTTAATTACTTCATTTTCTGGAAAGAAAAATAAATAAACAAATAAATAAATAAACCTTAGAACAAACAAACAAATGAAAAAACTTCCAAAAAGCAACCTTGTCTTAAGAACTTTTGCTGATGATGACTTACTGGGCCTGATATAAGCAAAGGTCATAATTACTGGAGCAATTCTTTTTTGCTACATAGATGATATTCTGATTTATTGAAACACTGTCAGTTTTATTTATACAGGATTTGAAAAACTGTCTTTAATACAATTACAGAAATTTTACCTTTGTCTTCCTTTAAACTGCAAAATGAAAAACAAACAAACAAATAAACAACCTTGGATTTTTTTCCTCTGTTTACTGTTTCAGTACATACCACTGTTTAATATTTAAGAGAAATCTGAATTTACTTACTTAGGAGTTGTGTCTTGACCACATTTAGAATGGCTTACTTGCTAAAAATATTGTTTCTAACATGCTATGTAAATCATATATCTTTGTCTATAATTATTTATTTCAGTATACAAAGCAGAACAAAACAAAGAAACAGAACAAAACAAAACAATGGTCCACCCATCAAATCCACATCCCTCCGATTTGGAGATGAGGATTTGGTGGGGGACCATGTCAAAAGCCTTGCTCAAGTCCAGGTAAATGACATCAGTTGCCTTTCCTTTGTCCACCAATGCCATCACTCCATAAAACACTGTAGAAGGCCACCGGATTGGTTAAGCATGGCCTTCCCCTGGTGGAGCCATGTTGGCATCCTGAATATGAATATGAATATGAAAAGAAATAATGATGATTTATAACTTCTTCAAAAGGCCTGCCAAATAAACTTTCTAAAAATATATGACAGTTGCCAGTTCTTTAAGTGAGGATGGCACTTTAAAATGATAGCTTAGTCATTATTAATTCTTTTAATATTCACTGTAATATCATTAATCCAAGAGTTCTTCTGGAATTAGTGAAGATGCCATAAAAATTTCTAACATTCATTCAACATTAAATACCTGGATCATTTCTTACAAATAAATATGCTGTACCGTGTTTCATATTTTAGTGCACATCAAGATTAAAATTAATGGGAAATATTTTATTTCTTCTGGAAGTAAAAACTGAAATAGTAGAAAGCTATATAGACACAGTCCAATAGTTCCAAGTTACAAGAAGTCTGAGTCATGTCCTGTTTATTGGTAAAATATTCAGAATGGTGTTGTGAGAGCCATCTTCAAGTGCACGACTGATAACTATTTATTGTCCAAATACACAATTCCAGTTTTAGCTAGACAAAAGCACAGTACAGAGAGATTGCATAAGTTCTGTTAGTTTTTATCAAATAATGATGCATATGAAGATTGCTTCAGGAATAGAGACGAGAATTCAAAGTTGTGGTTATCTTATGATGACATATAGGTTATTGACTTGAAACTCTTTTTGAAGAAAATTTGCTAAGACTTCATAGTCCTCTCTTTTGGGATACTTGCAGAAGTCTTATGTCAGTCTTGCACCTTAGAGTGGAAGAGATACCCTGAGAGAGACCTGTTTATTTATTGCCACTTGACACAACATCTGCCAGCCAACCTCCAGGCACCTGAAACAATTTCAGGAATATAGGTGGTTTATTTCCTTTAACAATATTAATGTTATATGAATCAGTTTATCAACTGCTTAGTCTCAACCTTAAGTCTTCATTAAACTATTAAAAATCTTTTTTTTCTTTTTTTTTTTTCTTTTTTTTTTTTTAATTTATTTATACTCACAAGAAAATATAGACAATATGGAATGCTTGAAATCTATATCACTCTTGATTATTTTTTCCCCTTTTACATTCCTTCTGAATTTACTGCCTCCTATATAGACCTTAATTGCCTTTTCAGATGAATATCACTTGGAAAGAAATAGAAAAATAGTGAAGTGGCCCTGTCTGATCTAGCATGCTAAAAATAGATCTTAATTTTTTAAGAAGAACACAATCACTTTCAAGGATAGAAAGGACAAAGAAGACAGAAAACACAGACTTTAACATCATCCTTTTATTTATCTCAAGTGGTAAAAAACAGTGGCCTCACACATTCGTAAGAGTGTGTGCTGGTAAATACTCAGGAACATTTTGAGCCTAGCTTTGCTGTACTTGGCAAGTTCAACTGCATTTAAACATAAATCATAAGCTTTTTGTTGTTGTTGTTGTTGTTGTTGTGCATGTGTTAGAGAACATAATTTGAAAGTATTTCTCCATACTACAGTTATGCAGCATTTTATCTGAAAAAATGGAGGGTGTTTTTCAGGCAACAACTGCTCATTGCTATTACCATTCCACTTTCTGTTCAAGAAATACTAATGACAGGAGTTGATGTAACTTCTGAGAATTTTATGGTTGCTAATCTCTAATTACTGAACTAATGATTGAGTCTGACTATTCTCTGATCTTACCATAGACGCAACTGCCGATGCTAGTATATCTGGATATCTAGTTTAGTGAAGTTTGGTTAGGGATCTGAGTCAGCTATTCCAAGAAGACATATAGATCACTGATTTCATAAAACAGAGCTGAGATTGCAGAACTTTGAAACTGGATATCTTATTTACTTTTTCACAGTGTAGAGGTCTACTTTGAAAATGCTTTTTAATTAGGACTTAAGAATTTGACTAAAACAGCAGTTGGAAACCTAGGTGAGCTAGTTGGCAAGAGTCTAGAAACACAGGAGTATTAAATGTAAGGATGTTTATATAATCAAGAACTCCAGCTTGGAAGTTGACTGTTAAGCAAATTAACTTCTAAAAAAACTAGATTTATAGGAAACTTCAGAAACACTTGAAAATGAAATATTTTTAATAAGTAAAAATGTATTTGAATGAAAAGCCCCCAGAACAAGCAAGTACATTCCACTAATTTTCTTTTATCAAAATACACTTAGCAAAGTCATCTGTAAACAGTTCCTTTTTTACACTTGGCTTATATCATGCTAACCTGTGATTTTAACTTAAATATACCTAATTATAAGTAAATTCATGTATGTGTTATGTTTTCTTACATTTTTTAAATTATTTTCTGCAGAATTTTAAATACAAATGTTGAACTAATTTTTGGTGAACAGATATTTGTCTGCCAACATTCATTTTTATGTCTCAAAATCTAAAGCAAGAATATTTGGTGGAATTTTTTGATAGGAAGCTCAGATTAAAACAAACAAACAAACAAACAATACAAAACAAAACAAAACAAAACAAATCACCACTGCTAATGAGATTCTGCACCATACAACTGTTGAAGTTTAGTGATTTGAATAGCTGTGCAATAATGATACCAAAAAAAAAAAAAAAAAAAAAAAAAAAAAAAAAAGAAGTCCTTGGATTTCCAGTCTCAAAGTAATTTCAGTAAATGAAACTGCAGAATCTTTCATGTAACTGGTATATTTGAAAATTGTTCAGTTTAGTCTGTAGATTTTAACAATATTCTGACAAGTTGAAGGCAAAGACATAATGTTTTTAAATATGTCATCAGGATGGACTTTATTTTTCTAATTGAAAACAAAAGTAGAAATACATTTAAAAAATCAGTGTCCAAATGTTTAATAAGGTCAAGAAATATCAAGCAAACTTAAAAGATTAAGCAAGCTGTTGCAAATCAAACATCAAACTTCCTTCTATTTAGGAAAGTTCAACACACAAAGCACTGAAAGCAAGATGACACTGAATTTATTTATTTATTTATTTTAATTCAGATGTGCCAAAATAGATTGTTAATAGTAAATTCTAAGTTACCTAGTTAGACTTTCTATATAATAAAATACACTGCATCACAAGATTTGCTTACTGTTTGATAGGAGATGTGTGCTAATCTATACACGTACCTATACAATTTTTAAAAAGCTCATTTATTTAATATGCTGTTTTAAGTAAGGGACATTCTCCTAAGATAAAAAAAAAAAAAAATCAGACATGACATTTTTCTTTACAAAGTTAATAACAATCTGTGTTACACTATAGCTGTAGTAGTAGAGAGTAGTAGCTTAGTATTTGTCAAGCAAAATCTATCCTTAGGTGTAAGATCCTATATATATATGTATGTATACACACACGCACACACACATATATAGATTACTTCTCATGGATTTAAACTTACCTGAAGACAAGATAATCACTTCCACTGCTCTGTTAGTGTAATTTGGAGTTTGTCTATCAACTCTCTACTTATGAACATCATATACAAAAATATAGCCATTTTTAAATACATAATTATTCATTGATTTGAGGCTGAACAATTGAACAAAATGATAAAGTTACAGTCTGAAATCTGTTTAAAATTTTGATTTGTTTTTCTCTAACATATTTTCTTTGCATAGTGTGATAGTGTAATTGAATAAGGCTACAAAATCTGTACAGTAACATGCTCTGGGATACCAAAATGTCACAGCAAAATATTTTCTTTAAATGATGGGCAGTTAACTCTATCAAAATAATACATTCCTAGAAACATGAAGGAAAAGATTACCAAAGGCAAATCACACTAGTTTTCTCTGCATATAACAAAATAGTTTGCATGCAGCTCAGAAGATATTCCCTGAAGTACTAAAGATTCTGAAACTACTGTGAAAAAACACCAAAAACATTATGAATAATTTTTACTGCTATACAGAAACTGAGGGAAAGTGTAATATTTGAGTCTTCCAACACCACCTTCATCTTCCCAGTAATAACCAGTTCTTTTCTTCTAAGGAGCATGCTGAGGAGCAAGAGGCTTAAATAAAATATCTTTGCTGGCAGAAAGGTTAGTTGTTCTTCTCATTGTGATTTTTTGTATAATAAGCAGCCTTTGAAAATAATAAGTGTGTACAGTCAACAAAGTACAGTTAGAAAGATTTAAACTCACTGTCATGGTTTGATGATTTTGGTTACTGGTATTCCACATCATAACATCATGTAGTGCACTGTTAATGCTCCAGTTCCAGGTACCTGCCCGGAGGAGGAGAAAAACTACATTCCCCAGGGGACTTTGCAGTCAGACAGGAGATATAACTCCTGGCAAGGTCACCTGATTGGCCTTTTCATCTCAGAGCTTCTTCACCTCTCCTCACTGCCGCCTGTCCCGACTGCATTCATTGCTTCAAGGCCTTCAGCTGTTTGGACAGTCTCTCTCTCCTTATATTTGATTTATTAGCATCAATTCTAATTATATTGTACTATAGTGTGTTATATTGCATTCCGATACCATATTTAGTAAATTAGTTTGTTTCTCCTCAGATCGTTGCCGCTGTTTTAATTATTTTGGGGTCCCCTGTTTCACTTTTCTGGAGGGGTGGATTTTGCAAAATCCCTCCACCCCACTAGTCATGGAACTGGGCAGGACCAGCCCATAAACCACTGACATTCTGAAAAAGGAGGGACCTCCAGTGTTACCCTGTTCTCCTTTGGATCAACCACCCCCTGCCCTCAAACCTTGCTAGGGCCATCAGCTACACTGACATCAATATGATGAATAGAAAAATGGCATTTATTGTGGTGCAGTTAGCACCTTAAACACACAACTAGCTTCGTCTACATCCGTTAAGCGTGCATCAAAAGCGTGCGCCAATTTTACATCACAGAGCAGGGGGGTGTCCCGCTGTGTCACAACCTTGCAAATGCATTGCAAATGCCTCACAAATACCTACTACAACACCTCCAGAAAGAGATTCTTCCTCAGTGGTAGTCAGCCCTTAAATGGGGTCTAGGAGAGTTGGAGCCAGGCTCCACCCCTTTTGGTCACACAGCTTAATTGTCTTCACCTGTGCTCCCATGGCTGACTGTGTAGTTTTACACTTTCTGTGTAAAATTAAGAGCAGAATTATCAATCATAAGAAATAATTCATGGGTTGATCATAGGACCTAGAGTTGACAGCTAAATCTAACGGCAACAGTAACAAGTATTAGGATCAATTATGGCAGATACTACTCTGTTGTTTGCTTGAGCATCCACTAGATAGGATTGTCTTGCAGATCTTTTTCATTATTATTACTAAGTTTGGAGAATGGGTTTGGCAGTACATTTGATCTAAATGTTCAGTATTTTAAATGTTCAGTATTCTGTTCAGAAATTTTAATTCTTTCTTTGATGTCAAACTGACTTTTCAAAGGATAAAACAAATATGATCTCTTTTCAAATTATTTTACTCAAGCATAGATAGGAGAAATTTGTTTACTGTAAGAGAAAATAGCTTACTTTAATTATACTAATGAGACTGAATTTCAGAGAAGGAAAAAAAAAAAAATCCAGCTAAAGAGTCACGAGAGTTGGTGTGATCTCATGAGCATATAGTCTAATAGTACAGTCTTAAGGTGCTTTTATATATTTATTTATTTATTTATTTATTTATTTTCCCAGAACAAAAACATCATTAGCCTGACTTAAACAGTGAAAGTTTCCCTGTATTTCTAAATTATGCACAACTCATTTAAATAAAGTACATATTCACATATTCAAATTCATCTTAAGCAAGTTCAAAGAGCAATTTTGCACTTTGCAGCATGCAATGTCTCATGTTCATATACAGCTACATGGGCGAAGAAGACTGAAGGCTTTTCATATTGTCCTGGCTAAATCAAGAGCAGGGAGGATTTTCTTCATAGTGTCTGGCATGATGCTATGTTTTGGTTCTAGGAGAAACACCAATATTTTAGTTATTGCTGAGCACTGCTGCACAGAGCCAGGGTCACATCAGTTTTTCTACTTTCTTGCCAGCAAGTAGGCTGGAGAGACATTTTTGGGGTGCAGTTTTAACTTATTTTAATTATCTTTCCCCCTGACAATCTCTCTCTAGAAACTATTTTCACCCATGAAGCCATGAAGCTTTCCTGGTAGTCAGAGGAAAAAGTATTCTAGACTGTTCTGAAGTAGAGCCTTTCTGTGCCATTTGCATTATAGCCAGAGAACCTGGTCTCTTCTAATTTTCAAGTACAGATGTAGGCTCAGATAATCATATACTATTCAATATTAAAGTAAGGTGGAAAACATTTGAATTTATGGAAATTTGTTCCTAGGACTTCATAATAAGACTGATAAGAAATGTGCTGAGAATAATTCAAATGAATTTAGAAATAACTGGAAGGTGTAAAATTCAAATTATTATAGTAATTTAAGCTATTGTAATTCTCAGGGAAATCACATTTTAGACTGAACTTCTAATTTTTTAATACTTACCACTTTTTATTGCTGAGGTCTTTAAATACTTAAACTTGTCTTTGGAAGTAAACATATATTCTGCCTTTGTCCATAATTTTGTCAGAAGCAATCTGGAATATTCTTAGCAACTCAGTTTTAAATGCATCCTTACAAGTATTTACATTGTGAGTATATTCTTGCTGAAACTCTAAAATGCTTAATGTGATAAAGACTTTGTCCTCATAAAATTTCTTCATGAAGCCCAGGCCTATGGAGTAATGTTCACATAATGATCAAGAAGTATGCTTGATCAAATTGATATTACACATCATAATATGGAGAACCCTGTTTCATCTGCAAGAACAGATCACAATTAATCTGAAAGTCTCATACTATCACTTTGTCTTTTTTTTTTTTTTTCCTTTTTTTTTTTTTTTTTAATAATCAGCATCCCAACTTATCCAGTTGGAAACAATGTGTATATATATATGTATGTATATATATATATATACACATACATATATATATATGCTTGTTTTATCAGTTTATATGTATATGTGTATATAGATGAGGAAATAATGCAAAAACTTCTGCATGGAAATCATCTCACAAATGTAACTGCTTATATCTAAGCTATATATCTAATATTTTCTGGCCTGCAGAGAAAAACAGGAATTTATAGAACAAAGTTTTTGTTATCCTAAAGAAATTGTCTGAACTGCTTTACAAATAATCATCCTTTATTTATTTCTCTCCATTCATCCAGACGGAAGTTTTGGGTCGCCTATCACATAAACTTTACAGTGTAGGTCTGTAAAGCTGGAATACTATCATTACCATTGTATTCAAGTATTTCAGGATAATTTTGACGAACATTCATGAAAACTCAGAAACTGTAAATATCACATTATTTAATGCTAGAATTGTTTGCCCACTGCTTAAGATGTTTTTCAATGCTAATTACACAGAGTTAACTTCTATTTCACATTACTATGGATTTGGAGAAGGCAGAAGGTAAAATCCAGATGTAAACATTGTCAAAGTAGCATAATTCTTTGGATGGATAGAGAAAACATGGTTCCTATGCTTAACAATTTAGTATAAAGCCTTAAATCCCTGTGCAAAGGCAGAAACAATCATCATGAGATGTTACAGTATGTGTCTATGATTATTTCTATGGGTCAGAGCAGTCGCTGCTCCAGCTTTCGATTAGTAGACTAACTGTAATATTCATTTGGTCTTAAAAAATTAATTTTGTTGGTGACACGTGGTTTTCCATATGTTTAAAATAAATAAATAAATAATTGTATTTCTGGCAAATTTTAGGGTATATGATCAGAGGTCCTATCAGATTTGTCTTACATAGTAATGTCACTGATGATCTCTTTTCCCACTCTTTGTACAAAAATTATAAGCCTTTAAGGCAATACTATGCATCTGTAAAGTCTATCACGAGTCGCTTCTTCAGTGCTTCCAACTGCTGTTGAAATAGTAAAACAGGCCATAAACATGATAACTGGTGCTCTGTTCTGAGATAATTCAAAGTCCCCTAAATTCTGAAACTGTTGAATACGCATATTGCTGAAAATACTTTTCACAACTCTAATTCAACTTTAATCTTCACATATTGACATTTTCAGAAGAGATAACAACTAAGTGGAGATGTCATTTTATAAAAGCCTAACAGGGAGAATAAAAAGAAATACATATATATATTGATGACAACAAGCACCTTAGGAGTCTAACTAATTTGATGGAAAACGAGAGATGACTGTGAAAAGACAACAGCATGCAGTCTATTAAGTTTAGACATATTCTTTTGTTGAGCACAGGTAGATGGTTTAAGAAACAAACTGCCAAAACCATCAATGGCTGCATACAGTGAGAACAACTGAGGTGGAAACTGAACAAAATATTAGGAAAAATAAAATAAAATAAAATAAAATAAAATAAAATAAAATAAAATAAAATAAAATAAAATAAAATAAAATAAAACAGAAAAGATACAGACACTATTTTTTTCCTACAGATTTCAAAGTTGTGACAATTTATCATTTAAATTGCAACAGAATATTTGTCAATTTATTTTTGTCTTCTTCAGCTATATCAAAATGCATAGATAATGAGATTCTGGCATTTATTTAACTGTTATTTAGTGGGCTTAAAGACAGTTAAGTAAGCAATATAACGAAGTATGTTGTTTTGCTTGGATGTCTCATGTTTCTATTTCTCTCATGCTTCCTACTGTGTACACAGTACTTATTTATGTAGCTTACATAATATAGTAAAATGCATACCTGCATTCAAAGGGAAATGGTATGACAGCTGTGAAGGAGAAGATAATTTCATAATATATGATTATGGTGAATTGTCAAAGAAGGAGATATAAATATTTAAGAAAGTTAGTCATCAGGTTTCTGTAAAGCAAATAGTTTCTATATCTTAACTCATGTCTGAAGGAAAGGATAGTTAAAATGAATGCTCTATTTAGCTAAAACAATGTTTTAACATCAGTCAGTATCTAGTCAGTACATTTTCTAAATACCGACACTTTCATATCTCATCACAGAATCATAAAATCATGGTATCATAGAATACTTGAAGTTGGAAGGGATTGAGTCTAAATCCTGCCATAGGATCACTCAGAACTCAAAACATATTTCCAAGAGCACTGTCCAAAAAGTCCTTGAACTCCTCCGACTTGGTTCTGTGACCACTTCCCTGGGAATCCTGTTCCAGTATCCAACCACACCTTCAGTGAAGAACCTTTCCCTAACCTTCACCTGACCCTCCCCAATGCAACTCCATGACGTTGCCTTGTGCACTGTTGCTGTTGGGAGAGCAGAACTCAGTGCTGCCCCTTGACACCCCTCATGAGGAGCTTCAGGCTGCCATGAGGCCATCCCTCAGCCTCCTCTGTTCTGGGCTGAACAAAGCAAGGAGCCTCAGCTGTTCCTCCTTAGACTTCTGCTCTAGACCCTTTACCATTTTTGTTGCACTTTGAACAACTCCCTGGGAAAAGGACATATTTTTTTAACAGACAAGAATATAATGGAATTGTTTTGTTTGATTGATCTTGCATATTCTTTTCCTCCTGAAGAGTATAATACAATCCTTAACAATTTCAGTATATTGTTTCTGTTGACATATGTCTTTTCCCTTTATGTTCAAAGGAATGTCAAGAAAACTACTTGACTCCTGCTTGTGTCTGTTTTTTAGGAACAATGTCAAGGTATACTATTATAAAGATCCTAACTGTTCCAAGCATGGATAATTATGGTTACAGAATATGATATTAGATATTCTCCAGAAATGAGAATTTGCTTGTCATAGCAGAGGAAGAACCTAAAAAAACTCACAGGTAGTGCCATGAGGGATGGCCAGCCAGATTTCACAGATGGTTAAGGGGATTTATGTGGGAAATGTCCAGGCTTCACAAGCAATGAAAGTAGAGTATTGTAGATGCTCAGATGCTCAGAGCAGAAAAATATTGGAAGAACAATAGTACCTATGAAGTTTTCTCAGTAGTGTTGCATAAATCTAGGCTTACCTGTGTAACTAGCAGAAATAATAAATTTGGATAAAGGTGTGGTACAGTCAGTGTTGACAACCAGGGCAGATACAAAGACTGAGAAATGGCAAACTATAGATGTGTATGCACTTTCATATTCACTAAACATAGATAACCAAGGTCGTTAAAAAACTTGTCAGATCTGAACAATGTAGATTCTAATAAAGTCTTTACTATCTCGGGTTACATTACTTTTCAAAGAGATGGCTGCCATTTATTTTTAAAATATTTATATTACTTAAGAAATTTAGAGTACATGTTAAAACATGCTACACCACTCACTGTGAGGATGATAAAAAGAACCGTACTGTGAGAAAGAATTAGCCTTTTAATGGTTTTGAAAATCTGATAATTTGATAGATAGTGAGTCCCATTAAATTTTGTGTGAAACTGCTTAATACTTTGTAATTCACCCTCCCATGTGCCGAGTCTGAATTTATTCCTGATTTTCAGAAAAATATTGTTTCCAGAAAAATAATTAAATTTACAGATTTAAAAGCAGTTTAGTTTTCCAGTTGCCTTAGTTTTCATTCCTAAAGGCAAAATCCAAACCAAGCAAAACAAAATAAAACTAAAAACAAAAACAAACAAAACCCTACAACCCTCAAATATTGCTGTATTTGCAAATAAAGAATTAGGTGATGGAATTCTAACTTAATAACTCTATGAATACGAAATTTATTTGGAATAGTTCTTGCATATTACTAGTAGTAGCTATAGCTTGGAAATAGCCATTACAAGTAGTAGAAGGAATGTTTATATTCTGTTTAGGATATTCTTAGTGGGTTAATTGAAAACAATATAAATCTGTACTGCCTTATTGCAAAAGTGTTTCTTTATGCAATATATTCAAGGAACTGATATGGAACATTAGAAGAGAAATAAAAACTTTCACAAACCCTGTAAAATTTTTCATAATCATGTGAGATTGAAAACAACTGAGTGCATTATACTTTTCCATAACCCATATTCACCTAAATATATTATGTAGGATTCATCTCTTATAACTTTAACTTCTACGGTGTCGAGGTCTAAATTTGGGCATATTACCCGCGGCTTTTTTCTCCTTGCCTATGTAAAGAAAAGTACTTTCTAGAGGACAGTGTATTTCATTCCAAACTAAATATTTAATAAAGAGTGACTCTGTCACCAAGTATCAAGCTCCATCAGAATGCACTACTTCGGTGTTAGCCATTGGGAGGCTTGACCAGCTGGTAGTGCTCCACTGGGACAGACTGTCTTGCAGGCTTATACCTTAAACACAGGCACTGTTGTCTAACAATGTACAGAGTTTGAGAACAAAATTTTGCATTACAACTTAATGAGTTGTTTGCACCCAGTTCTGCTAGGTGCCACTGCACAGGCAAAACTTAGGGTTCAAAAGTACTTTCCACTGTGATCATGTCTAATATAGTTCTGAAGGAAACCTTTCACATTTAAGAAATCTATGTGTCTTGTCCAAGCTTCTTTCTCAGAAATTCTTCTACCCAAGACTACTTTCAACTTGTACAGAACAGTTTTGAGAAAGCAGCAGTCTTTCTTCACTAAGAAAAAGTGGAAGTGTCTCAAGATTTTAGGTGCAATCAAAATCTCTGAATGAATATCTTGCATTTGACAGCCAAAGGTCCTCAACCCTTGAACAGGCTAGCTGATGTATCTTAAGCATAACAAGACTTTGAGTTCCTGCTCCTCCTGCAGCTATGTGGCAGATGCAGATGTTGTCCAAAAGTCAGAGTTCTGAAAACTAAAACTTACAGTCCATGAAAAACTAAGTATTATGATATTCATAGCCTCTGTCGAAGAAATGATAGAATAAAAGCCCTCAAAGTTTCAGTTGAAAATGCCTTTCAGCTATGACTGCTGTGAAATTTAACACAGCCGTAAAAGAGTGCATGGAGGCCTGTTGCAAAAACTGAAAGTTCCCAGAAAATTCCTGGCTGCTATGTCAGTATCTGTTACAGAACAATAATCCTTTGCAATGCACTGCTGAAGCTGATAGGCAGACAGTGTTGTCATTAGAGTTTTTAAACAGTCTGATTTATCCTCTTTCAGATCCAACAAATTTTAAAGAAAACTAAACTTATCTGATATTTAACCACTGACCTTGATACTGCCTGCAGACTTGCTGAGGGTACACTCAATCTCAATGTCCACATCACTGAAAGAAAGGTTAAATAGCACTAGTCCCGGTAATGACCCGTGAGGAAACTGCCACCACAGATTCCCACCTGGACTTCAACTCCGTGAATGTGATCATTCAGACAATTCATTATCTACTGATAGGTCCATCTGTCAAACCATATTTCTCCAATCAAGAGACAAAGATTTGAGATGGAATGTGGTAAAATGTTTTGCACAAGTTCAGACATATGATGCTAGATGCTTTTCCCTTGCCTGCCAAATCTGAAACCCTGTAGAAGAAGGCCATCAGATTTGTCAGGCATCATTTGCCCTTAGTGAAGCTATGTTGGTTGTTACCAATTGTCTCTCTGGATGGATCTGGTCCCTTACCTTGCCACAGAGGTGAAAATGACCAGCTTGTTGTTTCACTTGTAGCTTCCTCTATTATATTTTCAAAAATTGGGGTTATGGTTCCAGTCGGTGGGTATTACTATGTTTTCTTATAAACAAAGGATAATGGTCTGTGAGGTTTCTCACAGAATCCAATAGTCTTAAGTAGCCAAATGCTCAGCAGTGGCACCAGCCCTAAAGCTATTTTGATTTGATGACTTGATTTTGTTGACTTATTAACTTGATTCAACAGGTTCCTTCAAATCTATTCCATTTGACTAAAAGGACCAACACAGAACACAAGTGTTTTATTTTTTTTATACAATTATGATCCAGAGCTTTTGAGGTGAAGAGCACTTAACAGTTTAAAATTAAAATACACAACCTCTATCAGCAATTTATGTTAGTAAGCAATCTTATATTTCTACATGTATCACATAAAGATAAATGTTATAGTTCATCTTTATCTGTCAAACTGCATTTTTTCCAGTGAATTTAACTTTTGATTTTTAATAACTCCATCATTCATACATAACTTCAAAATTTGATTTCATTATTACTGATGATAGTGTAAATTAACAACCATCTAGCTAATAATACTAGGGAAGTTAATTTATAAAAGCAAAATATTTAGTACTGCATTTAATGCTGATTGTTTTGGAATGTCTGAATTGTGTAATAATTATTTGGTCCTGATATCTGTCAAATACTTTAGTGATAATGGTGTGCAGAATCTTTACATGATATGTATCTTACCAGATAGAAAAGAAAATGTTTTTATTCCACGTACTCTAATCAGTAAGTGTGTTGTGAATATACAGTAGGACTAATTTCATCTGTTAGCAAGCTGAATTCTAGGCTTGCTGTTTTATTTTCATGCACTATGACAGAAGCAAACACACTACTGTGTTCTACTGTGTCACATAGATAGTGTGAATTAAACATAAACCATACAGAACACTAAAATGCCTACTGATTGCAACAGTGAGCTTGAAAGAGCATGAACATCCATTGCTAATTATTCAACTGTTCTTGCAGAAATTATTACAAAAGCAATCCTTACCACAGACTACTCCCTTTTTATTGCTATTGTTGTCAAAAGCATAAAAGAACGAAGTAAGATGATGTTACTCAAGGCTTTCCTGGAAATCTTCACTTTTGAAAAGTGGAGGCATGAGAGTTGGCCATGGAGTAGACTTTGATGCTCTTACATTAATGCTCATAAATCTACCTTGTCAGCACCAACATATAATATTCTATATTATACTTCCCAAGATTTTGTCCTGACTTTCTAGTATACATATATATGTAAATATGGAGATACTTTCAGTAACTACTGCCCCTGTTCAGATGTGGTTTACTTTTGACAAATATTAGATAAATCCAGTAGTATTGAAAAGGTATTATGAGGCAAAATATATATATATAGACATGTTTTGATTTTTTCAGAGTTCAGAAATAAATCTATTTGGATGCTTTCAAAATTTGTAGCTTCAAAAATAAAGCTTTCCCCTTCTTTATAGCAATACTGACAGTTTTGTCATTGAACTGTGCCAGTACTACAGTCTCTGTTGTAATTGCAGGACCCTGAAAAATAAATGACAGTTATATCAGGAGATCAGCAAATGGCTCTTCCAACAGCTTCTACAGTGCTTCAACTAACTGACCAACTTCACACTGAAAAAACTCATATATAGTACTGGCTGGAAAGGCAAGATGCTGATGACAGTTTAGTGGCAGAACAGAAGCGTAAGGGGCATTAACTTCCTTTAACTCTTATAATGTCAGGATGTAGTACAGACTTCCCTTTTTGGAAGAAGTGACAGAATGTTATTCAGAACCTAACACTGATCTTGTAACTATAGGTCTGTTTATTTAAAGGAGGACTACTTTTCTAAAAATAAACATAGAACATAGAATTTATGTCTCTCTTTTAATGCCTTTTTAAAAGTCTTTTTATATTTCTATGTGTTCTACATTTCAATGTATTTTTCTCGAGACTGAAACCTCATAGCCATGCTGTTGCATAGTTCCGGGTTTTTTTGTTGTTGGTATTAATGGTGATTTTTTGTATTAATATTGGAAAAGTAAAGCCATTTTTGCCTAAGAAACATTTAGTTTTGACTAAGCTATGCCATAAATATTTTTTTTCCTCAGTCATGTACAATTACCAGAATTGGTTTTGCAGACTTATCTTCACATATAAAGAGTCTGACTATACCATAATCTCATAACACTGCAATCTCTTCATTCAGATCAAGGAATTTAAGAAAGTGCACAAAACTTTATTTCAGTTTATGCTCATTGTTTTCTAGTTTCAGAAATCATAATATGGAGCAAAGGAGAGTGATGCCATATGTCCCAGACTGGTGAAATGAGATGATCAATGATAAAAGTTCAGGATTGCCTCATAAGCAGCACTGAAGGCCTTCCCACAGACATATTTTAATCTCATATCTGAGACCTTGAAATGTAGAAACTGCTTAAAGAATAAGAGCCATTTATAATGCTCTCTATGTTGATATGTCACAGAATCTTCTATCTCTTAAAATTTAATTCAGAAGGAATAGGATTTCGTCAGTGATTTGGTGTAAATCTGAAGGTGCTAGTCCAGAGGAATTGTCAAAAAAGGATTGCTAAGATGATTCACAGACTGGATCTACCATTTGCAAACTAAACTGAGACTTAACCTACAGTACTGCTGAATAAAATGACATGCTTTATTTGGTATCTGAACTCAAAAAGAGAGGGCTGGAGAGTAGAGAGAATCTGCTTCATTTCTCAAAGACTAAATAGAATTACCTCTGGAAGCAATGGCAGGTTTTTAAGATTATGGAGAAAGTGAAGCAACGTGGGCTCCTGCAGAAACACCTCCCTTTGAATATGACATTTATATGCACAAGCACTATATTCTTTTTAGTAGCAGACAGTTGTCTACTTGAACATTAAAATAATCACTAACAGTGTGAATTCTGCAACCGACTGAAAGCAGAACCCTTTACATTAGGGATGTTGTGCTATGCAAGCAAAATCAGTAGTAAATTTGGAATTTACAAATACAGAAACAATTATGAATGTATTTGAACAGGACAACAAGACTAAGAAAACCATCCAAAATATATTTATTACAAATAAACTTGAAGTGGAAACCTGTCATCAATTCAGCCATCCATTTATCTGTTTTTATTTTATTATTATTATTTATTTTTTTTCATGTAGATCAGTTTTGGTGTGTTGGTTTTTTTTTTGTTTGTTTTTGTTTTTTGTTTGTTTGTTTGTTTGTTTGTTTGTTTATCCAATAACTGTTGGATGAACCAGTAACTCTTAACAAAAGGGAGAACTGAAGTCTATGGATGAATCAGTCTTCTCTGTCCACAAATCCTTTTAAGATATTGTTAATTCCTGCCTGCTCCTAATCATTTATCTCCTGCCTAATACTATTTTTAATATTGTTTTGAAAGTTCCAGATTCATAGAATCACAGATTCAATCACAGAACAATCAAGGCTAGAGGAGATCTCTGAAGGGCATAGGGTCCAGCACCATTTCTCAAGTAGGAAGTATTAAAAAAAGGTTGCCCAAGAAGCTTTTGAAGATCTACCAAGAAAGAGAATATAAAACCCATCAGGACGACCCATGCCACTGCAATAGAATCCACACACTAACATGTTTTCTGTAGTTTTTATGAAATATGTAATTTTCAAATTGGCATCCATCGCCTCCTTTCCCTGTCACTGTGCTCCACTGAAAATAACATGGTACCATCTTCTTTGTACCCTCCATTCAGGGATTTATAGACATTTGTAAGTTGTCCCGTGTCTCCTCCAGGTTTAACAGTCTCTGCTTTCTCAGCCATTCCTCACAGGAGAGGTGCACCTATCACCCAATCTTAACACACTCTCTCTCCAGTATATCTAGATCTCTCTTGTACTCAAGGTTTGGAGGGTGGAAAATGTTAATACAGGCTTTTCTTTCTTTTTTTTTTTTTTTTTTTTTTTTTTGGGGGGGGGGGGTGGAAACAAACAAACAAACAAAGACTCAAGTCAGAAGTAATTAAACTTCTTAAGCATTTAAAAATCGCAAAATAAATAAATAAATAAAAATTGAAGTACACTTCTAACAGAAGCTTCTATCCAAGACAAAAGAAAAAAAAATAAAAATAAAAATGAAATTCAGCTATACTAATAAGGAATCAGAAACTCACAATTTCCATGGTAAAGCAGAAAACTCCCACATCATTAGCTGCCAGTAAGTTTAAAGTTCTTAATGATCTGTACAACATTCCCATGAGGTCAATGTTATACTAAGTTGAAAAAGCATAAGAGTGGCAGTTTACATAAATTATTTTACTGTGGATTTTAATTTTCTGTTTGATCCACACAAATTTAATCTTTTCCTTCAATTCAGCATTTTAGTACTCCTGTAAGAGCATATTATCTGAACATTATTCATACTGAGTCTAGGATTATAATGATACTTCTAGTATTTAAAATTTAAATGAATAAATCAATAACCTAACTCTGAACAGCTTCCAATAAATAAATAAATAAATAAATAAATAGTATTAAATTGAGTTTTCTTGATTCTTGAATTTGGAAACACAATCTTAGGTAAATATTATCTCTTTGAAAGACATATGAAGGCATCTAGCTGTTTCTACAGAGCACTTTGTAATCTTAGGACAGCTATGTGTAAGGTTGGAAGGGACCTCTGAAGGTCATCTACTCCAGATATTCTGCTCAAGAAGAAACAACTAGAGAAGGTTGCTCATATCCAAAGTTGCTTTTGAAGAACTTTAGAGAGGAAGAATCCATAACTTTTCTGGGTAACCTATGTAACAGCTCCAGCACTCATACAGAAGGAAGATGTATAATTAATAAATATACAGAGAAGTTATGCTAGAAAGATTATCATGTTAGAGAGGAAATGAATAGAAAGCTTACCCGTGTCCCGGGCTTGCCAAAAAAAGACTCCAAGAGGAGCAGTTTTCAGAGAAATCCTTCCCCAGTGCCAGTCAGCCCTTAAATGGGGTCTTGGAGAGGTAGAGCTAGACTCTAGCTAGACTCCAGTCACACACCTGATTTGCCCTTACCTGTGCTCCCATAGCTGACTCATTGCTCACCTCAGATGGTCAATCGGCAGTTCAGGTTGTGATTCAACAGTTCCCACGCAGAAGTGCTTCTTGATATTTAGGTGAAATATCTTGTGTTCCAGTTTGTACCTCTTGCCTCTTGTCCTGAAAAACAGCAGGATTCTACCTTCCTCCCTTCAGGGATTTAGTGTCATTGAAAAGATATACCCTGGGCCTTCTCTTCTCCAGGCCAAACCATCCTAACTCTCTCAGCCTTTTCTCACTGGAGAGGTGCTCCAATCTCATGATGATCGTGGTATTGCTCTCTAGTATTTAGGTCTCTCATACTGGGGGATGAGGGAAGAAATGTTATGAAAATCCATATCATTGTATTTCAAAATTTGATTTCCTTTATTTTGACCTTGACTCATCTCTGTTAAGCATGTTGTAGCCTTTTGAATTACTTTGTATTCTCATATGAATCTTTTCTAGGAAAGAATTGAAAATAATCTGAGTGTGAGGAGGTAAATAGTGTTTTGGTAAGGTACTTTTCTTACTGATTCATTGTCACACTAGCTGCCTGTTTGACTGTTGGATCTCAAGTACCTGAAATTATATATCTTTATTTTCCTACTTGCTACATAACTGTAGGACAAGTGAGGACAATGACAGAGCCTTTTATTTGAGAAACAGGAGCTACAGGAAAAGATATCAAAAGGAATTAACTCACTGCTCCTGGTAACAGTTTGGAGAAAAGGAATGAGCTGAAGAATGTGACCCTCCCCCATTTGTACAGTTGCACTGCAGGAGAGAAAGGGGCAGACAGAAGAGGGGAACGCATGCAGACTCAGATTGCATGGAAGTAGGGTGGCTCCAGGCACTCTTGTACTATCAGAGCTCACCCATTAGTTCAGGCTGAGACCCTGGATTTCACTACAATGACCATCAACTAACTTGGTATTTCTTCTCTTTCAGTATTACTATTTAGCCTCTTGAGATAAATTTATCAGCTTCTTGTGTCTCTCCTGCCCAACATGAAACCACTCTGCCTTACTCCAAGAGTTGCTTAACTCTTGGAAGCCTATGATTCATTGTTCTTTCATTTTAATTATTTACAGACTTCTGCCTTGTGCAGTCTAGAAATATTCTTTGTGGGAAGATAGATAAAGAGTGAGTCCTTATTCACTCTTGAGCAGATTGTGATTCATTTTCTAGGGCAGTTTCAACATACATTTGTTTACCCTGTTAGAAATGAAAAGATCACTTCCCTTAACCATATTTGAAATGTCATCATGATAATCACAGAAAATCTCCAGTTCTCAGGTCAATATGCAGTTCTAGAATATGCTCTAACATGCGTTTATAAGAAAATGACGCAGTCTTCACAGTCTTCAATAAAACCTTTGCATTCTGTCGAAAATAGAAGCAGGATGACTTTATTTTGGCATGCTTGACACAAAATAATACGTAAATATGCAGGCATGATACTATGTATATACTTCATTTTTGACCTTGTGAAATGAAATACCTGTAATTTGCCTAAAAACCTAAAACCTAAAATAATTATTCATTTGAAGAACCGTAAATGTTATAAAAAATGAAAAAAAAAAGAAAGAAACAAAGAAAAAAGAAAAAGGAGAAACTGCTTTATTATAGTTAACTTTTACAAATTATAACGAAATTATAGTTAATAATTATAGTTATTATAGTTGATGATAATTATAGTTAATATGCCTTTTTTTTTTTTTTTTTTTTTTTTTTTTTTTTTTTTTTTTTTTTACTGCAGTGTGTTAGAATTACCCTAAAATATCACTGTTTGGAATAAGACAGGAAAGCCTCAGGTTTACCACATATCCCTCTTTCTTCTGGGCTTTCTGTATACTTCAGATCGGCTTGTTACTAATTGGTTTTCTTTCCCTCAAAAACCAAACAAACAAACAAAAAACAAAACTGTAGTTAAACTATTTGAGTTAGCTCAAAGATGTCTGATTGAAATCTCTGGAAGTCAAAGTTTTCACAATATGCTCATGTACAAAAAAGAAAGAAAAGTGACAAAATAGAAGGCCACAGATTTCTTCTTTGTAAGGACTTTTATTCATTTAGACTTCCAGGATCTTTCTCCTCACTTTATAGAATTTGTCTGTTACAAAAAATGAATACCTCATCACTAATCTAACAAACCTAACCACTACAGAATTGAGACTTAATATTCACTGGAAGAAAAAAAAAAAAAAAAAAAAAAAAAGGAGAGAAAGAAGTGCTCCACTGTCACAGAGTTGTCCTTATTCCACTAACTGGTCACTATCAGTAGTGATGTAACTTTTCTTTAAAAATATATATATATTTGTTTGTCTAGTTCAAACAAACATTTGAATGTGATGGTTTGATGTGATTATACACTACAAAGATACAACTGTACTTCAGATTTTGTTCAAAATATTTCCTCATACAAAAAGCTATATTTATACAAATGCATATGCAAAAGCACAAGCAAAAAGGTAGTATACATGATCAAAGTAGGTACTGGAGAAAGAAAAAAGGAGAGAAGAATAGGAAAAAGGAGGGAAGGGAAGGGGAGAGTAGGGACACGGAGGGGAGGTGTAGGGGAATGGGAAGCAGCAGGGGAAGGAGGAGGAAGAGAAGAAAACATAAACTACTGGAAGTGCTGTAATAAATTTCATCAGATGTGAAAAGAACAGTTTCATCAACTAGTTGAGCAGGCTCTAAAAGATCCCAAGAGTTGGATTTGTTTGCAGGGTGATTTCTAATGTATAGGTTGTATTTGGCAGTTTAGCAATCAAAAATTGATCTCTAACACTCCTTCCAGCATGATTTGGACTAGAAGAGTCAAGTTGCTGAATAGAGATATATCAGCAGACCTACTTGTCAATGTCTGTATAGCCTCTTTCTTCCATGTACCTGATCCAGATAAGGGTATTACTGCCTACTGATTCATTTCATAAGCAACACATTTCATTAAAATCATCTCCATGCATGAGATCAGTACAACACATGAGGAACACTTATTGTACAGTCTCTTAGTGTCCCAGATCAGTGAGCTGTTAAGAATGAGGGGAATCACTGAAGCAAAGTGTGTCAAATTGCACAATCCTGAAAATCCTGAAAAAAGTAAACAAATAATTTTAATGTACTTCTTTCACTTCCGTTTTACTTTGCATTTTATTACATTTATTTGCATTGGCATTTTATTGGCATTGTATCGAATGTATGCTCTGCTTTGATGCATATAACCCTCTCTGCAGTACTACAAAACAGATTAACTTGATTTGCTGTAAGAGGCCTGATTGATAGACCAGAATATTTTACTTCAGGGATGTAATTGCCAGGGTACTAAGCAGGCAGGTGGCCCTGAAGGGAACAAGGTGGGAATGACTGGGAAGCTCCTCATGGGAGAGGGAAGCCAGGCCTGTTCCATAACCCCAGCCTTGAGCAGAGCAGGCAGGGGCACCAAGGCAGCCTAAGCTGTATCAAGTACCTCCTTGGGAGTGCGGACTGACCAAGGTTAGAGTATGGGCCTGTGGGTGGAGTATCAAGTATGTGACTGGGCAAAGTGACAACTGGATGTGACAAGGGGCTGAGCTCAGATGGGCATCAAGTAAAGGAACCTCAGCTTAAAATGATAGAATCATAGAATGGCTTGAGTTAGGAGGAACCTCAATCATGACCTCGTTCCAATCCTCCTGCCACAGGTAGGGTTGCTAACCACTAAATCAGGCACTAGATCAGGTTGCCCAGCACCCCAAATTTCTCAAATTAGGAGAATGGAGGTCTTCTGATTGTTTTATTAGGACGACATGGGAGAAGACCTCCAGTGATGTATTTTCAATCTTTCTTTCAAGGCTACAGGCAACCCTATCTGCTTCTCAGGCCAGATACTGAACCCATGCATACACAAGGGAAGAAAGGATTAAGGGTTTTGACAATTACCATTATTTCTAAAAAAATGAAATCATCCTGTTTTTACTAGGAGGTTGATCACAGGACAATTGAAATAAGATATTCTGGATGAACAAATTAGTACAAAAGAACAGCATCCTTTAAAGGTTCCATTAAAAATAAAATATTCTAAAGCAGTAAAAGCTTAAATAATATATGAAATCCACAGCATCAAATATGTAAATATATAAAACTCTATCTAGTACTCACCACAAGCTAATTTAGTACAATTTGTCATAAAGCTGAGAATCGAGTTCAGAAAGAATTTACAAAAGACTTGAGTGAAAACTGCAAACCATATATATGGCCAAAAAGCTGAACAAACTGCCTAAGCTACTAGATGTAGCTAGCAGATCATAAAAAGATCCCATGTGAAATGAAATAAGATGAGATAATCTCTGACACATACAAAGTAGTGTTAAGAGAATGCAATAGTTATGCTTTCCACACCTTCACAAAGGACATGAAATGCTGAAGGATATTTCTAATCACACACTCACTCCCTCACTTCCAATTCTCAATACAATGTGCAGATGTTAGGAATTTGTTGTACATTCTATAAGAAAAATAAGTGCTTATGTTACTAGGAAAAATCTCAGAGGGATAATTCAAATATAGTGTCCCAAAGGCTGCAAAGATAGAAGAGCAGTATAGAAATTCCAGATGTCATGCAGAGAAGAATGCTGAAAAGAAGTCTGAATGTAGGATATTTTGTGTAACATGGAGGAGACAGTATCATATAAGTGACCTGGGGATGATATAGATCAATTCACAAAACTGAAGCTGAACACAAGGTAAAAAAGACCAGGCAGAAAGTTGTAAAAAACATCAGTCATATGAGGAAATAAAAAGGGGACAATCATCCACTGTGTGATAATCTGAATCAAAAGCAATCAGGAAATTCAAGCACTTACCAATCAGTGAAGTGCAGTTTAACAGAGCAAAAGAACTTCTGGCAGGTAAATGCTTTAGACTTCTCTGCAAGAACTTAGTAACTTCACATCAAGTACTTCCACACTTCTACAATGCCTGGCATCATTCTCCAGAACAAATAAAGTATGATTCTTTGTAGGTCAGAATGACAGAATGTGAATCTGAATGATTTATAATGCTGAAACAAAGAACACTGGTCACCAGTGGAAATACTGTTCAAGTAATCATGGTTTGTTACAACAAAAGTGAATTTAGATGGGATTGATCAGATTTAAATATAAGCTTTTCAAAGTTAGATGTCTATTGTTAGTGACTTACTCGAGGTGTCTACAGATTACAAAGAAAAACAGGCTCCTCCAGAGGATGATTCTTTCACCTATTTTAGACACCAATGCCAGAGCAGAGTAATCATTCTGTGATAATGTCAGCTCCTCTCCATTGACTCACTTGAAAGAAATTGCGTGATGATTGTAGACTAAAATGAATGACTTATAGATGCTGAAGTTAGTGAGATGAATCCTACATTAAATTAGAAAATTAAAACAGTATGAATTTTGCTCTTCTCCTTCTGCACATAGAATTAGTAAACAAATTATCCACATAATCAGTAATTGAAAATGACTGAATCTTCAGGATAGTGCTGTTTTTCTGAAAACATTCAAAATGAAGATTTTATTTTTCCATTACTTTTTTTTTTTTTAAGCTTTCTTCCTGTTGTTTTTGTTTGCTTGTTTGCTTGTTTTTTTAATCACATCTGTCTCAAAAACTTATGATTCTCACATCATTCATCAAACAAAAGTAACTGATTCATAAGTAACTTCATGTGAGCATACAGTCCTGTACAGTTATGCTGTTGGTCTGAGTTTGTTTGCTATCATTTTATTCAAACCCTTATTGTATGCTGAGCACAGGGTGGTTTTTGTTTTGTTTTGTAGCTTAACGTGGCAGAGCTACTGTTAAAGCTTCTTACGAAACAAAGAATCAAGCCAGAAATGCCTAGGGAGAGGAACAACAGTCAGAAGGTGAGACAAAGGCAGAACATGAGAAGTAATCTCAGTTGGCAGGTCCAGTCAGCCACAACAGAGTGATAGTGTAGAAATTTGTTGAGAGAGATTTTCAGGATACTGCTGTCCTCACAGAAAGCAGAGTACATATTATGGAGTTCAAAGCACAACCCTATGTATTACTGCTGTTCTCAAGTGTCTATGCATGGCAGCAGTAGTTTGCCTTTGTTGTTTATACTTCTGTCAAAACAGTAACCATCTATCTTTATATACTTAAAGTCTCCTGGGATGGGAGGACTGTGCTTTTAAAAATAGTTGCTTTAATTTTTCTCTGTATTTTCCAAAGGTTTAATAAGTATAACCTTCTTGCTAGAGACATAAAATATCACAATTGATTTGACATGAGCTTAGGAGAAAATGCTCTTCAGAATCTTTTCAGAAAAAAAAAAAAAAAAAAAAAAAGAAAAATAATAATAATAATAATAATAATAAATCATTTGTCCAAAGAAAGTTTGTATTAAAAAGCGGACAAAAAATAGAAAAGAGTAACAGACAGCTGATTTACAGCAGTGGATGTGCAGTTTTCCAGAATTCCAGGAAACTGTTTCGCTAAATGGCACTAAATGGCACATGGATTTAAATCAACTTGTAAAGATATGCATGCTTTTCCTATGCACTAGGCTCAGTTCCCAAAGGCAGTTTGGGGGGCTATATTCATGAAAGAAATAGAAGATGGATGCATAAATATCTCTGAGGACATCTCCAGTCTTGTCTCATAAAAACTGTGAAGTTATAACTGTACTAGAAAATTAAACAATGCCAGGCAATGCTATCAGGTACTGAACAATAATAATTTATACTAGTAACTTTTTAACTTAGTCTGAGGCATGGTTTTGTCCTGTGCCAAAGAATTCTTGGCTGTGATTCATGAGTTTGCATGGAAGTAATATCCCACCTAAGATGTAGTTTGGGTATAGGTACACTGTTCAGTAAGGTAAATGAGATTAAAGAGATTATTAGTGAGGAAAAAAAGTCTTCTGCCCATAGTGTCAGAAAGGGTACTCCTGCATGTGTTTCATAGAGTTAACTTGAATGGCCGTGGGAGAGTGGAAAAAACAGAGCTGAAGTCTCAGGGCTGCCTTCTAAATAAAAGAGCAATTCCCTGAAGAATGGAATGTTCTCAGCATTTCCAAACAGGACTGAGAGGAAGGACTGTTTGAGAACAATCATGTGCACACCATAGTAATCTTTTATGGCAAGGTAAAAATTCATAGGAAGTATGATGCCTAAATTTATGATTTAATTAGAAACTGTTAGCTTTTGAATACTTTGGCAATAACAATGAAAGTATATGTGCATTTCAAGAGGGCACTGAAACAGTATTTTGGCAATGATAAATACAAAATACAGCACAATAGTGCACGTCAACATGTGTCTTGGCCACAATTCATTACACTGCTGAATCTAGCCACTTATAGATTATTCTTTTAGTAGATATTACTATATTCTATGCAAAACATGTCTGCAAAGTAATCTATAATAATAATAAAAAGCAGCCTATGCTGTTTTGCTTTTCATGTTCTTTTATTAACTCCGACAGATCTCCTGAAAACCAGTTCTTATTTAGTCTGGTGAATACATATATTCTATGATTTCTCTATATGATTTTGCTACAACCTTTATGACTTTTTCTAATTGTTTATATCACTTGCTGTAGGATAGTTAAAAAATATTTTAGTGATATATTTAATTGTTTTTTACTGATACTGTTGATTTTATTTTTTTCAAAATCACAATTTTTATAGAGAAAGAGAGTTCATGGAATTTATATTACAGTAGTTTCAGTTTACAAGTATATCCTTACTGCAGACAAATATTTCTGTACCAATGAAACTGGCATTACACCATTTCCGGTTTTTAATTATTTTAATTATTTTTTAGTCTTTATACACACACATATATAATTGTACTGCAAACATTAAAGATATAATCCCACTTAAATTAATAACAGAGTTTTCATTTATTTTAGATCATTTTATTGAGAAGCTTTACATTGTAATATTCCTTCAGTAAGTATTATTTCCCAATAAAGCATTTAATCATAGGAATAATACAATAATTTCCACATTAGTTCTTTCTAAGTGTTCTTTCTAATATCTAAGGTATAATTGATCACACAAAAATGATCATCCCAATCATTCATCAATATTAATACTGAAACATTTTGACTTTCATTCAAACTGTGGAAAATACAGTTATAATCCAATTTACATAGAGAATGTACTTTAGAAATATATTTTAATGCTCTGTATGTATAGCTAAGGTAAAAAGATTGTCACTTTCTGTTTTTTTTTTTTCTTTTTTTTTGTTTTTTGTTTTGTTTGTTTGTTTGTTTGTTTTTGTCCAGTAAAGGTTTCTCAAATCTGAGATCTCTGTGAGAAATTGCCAAGAATCTGTAAAGGCTACTTTAAGAAAATATTTTTGACTGTAAAATTTACCAAACTTCTAAGTATTGTTACAAAATCTCATAGTAACTGCATGTTTTATTCTCAATTTCTTAACAAAATTTTGCTTTAAAATACAGAATTATATTTTCTGTTTTTGTTTCCTGAAAAATAATCTTTTAATAGAATCAAAGGATCATGAATGATTTAGGTTGGAAGGGACATTTAAGATCACCTAATACAAACTCCTTGCTATAGGCAGGGACACCTCCCTCTAGACCAGGTTGGTCAAAGTCTCATCAAGCTTGGCCTGGAGTGCTTCCAGGGAGGGGACATCCATAGCCTCACTGGACAACCTATTCCAGTATCTTGCTACCCTCACAGTAAAGAATTTCTTCCTAATATCTGTTCTAAATCTGCCCTCTTCCAGTTTAAAGTCACTACATGCCTTTATAAAAAAAAGATCTTCCCCTGCTTTCCTGTAGGTCTCCTTAAGGTACTGGAGGGCCACTATCAAGTCTTCCCAGATCCTTCTCTTCTCCTGGCCGAAGACTTCCAGCTGTCTCAGCCTGTCCTTATGGTAGAGCTTCTTGAGCCCTCTGATTGTCTTGATGTCTTTGTAGCCCTCCTCTGGACCCACTACAACAGCTCCATGTCCTTCTCATTTTAGGAGCCCCAAAACTGGACCTGGATGCAATACTCCAGATCAGGTCTCATCACTAGAGCTGAGTAGAGGGTCAAGTACAAATAAAAAGGGCAATTTTCCTTCTTTTTTTTTTTTTTTTTTTTTTTTTTTTTCCCAATTCAAATGAACTTGGCTACTTCAAGTAGTAACACTCTTTTAGCTGTTAGGCTGAGTACTCTCCAGAACTAATACATTTTTTGAAAGTGTACTGAATCCTTTCTCATTAATGCTCTTCAAATGAGACATACCATACTGTTTCTTATTCTTTAATTTACCTTTCAAACAGAGATTCAATAGACATATTCTTCTGCTGGCTAAGGACCTTGCTGGAGGGCCGGGCCCAGAGAGTGGTGGTAAATGGAGTTAAATCCAGTTGGAGACCAGTCATGAGTGGTGTCCCCCAGGGGTCAGTGCTAGGGCCTGTCCTCTTCAACATCTTTATTGATGACCTGGATGAGGGCATTGAGTGCTCCCTCAGTAAGTTCGCAGATGACACCAGATTGGCAGGGAGTGTGGATCTGCCTGAGGGTAGCGAGGCCCTACAGAGAGATTTGGATAGGCTGGAGAGCTGGGATGAAGCCTATGGGATGAGGTTTAACAAGATCAAATGCCGGGTCCTGCACTTTGGCCACAACTACCCCAGGCAGCGCTATAGGCTTGGGGCAGAGTGGCTGGAGGACTGTGTTAAGGAAATGGACCTGGGAGTACTGATTGATGCTCGGCTGAACATGAGCCGACAGTGTGCCCGGGTGGCCAAGAAGGCCAACGGCATCCTGGCTTGCATCAAAAACAGTGTTACTAGCAGGAACAGGGAGGTAATTGTCCCCCTGTACTCGGCATTGGTGTGGCCGCACCTTGAGTACTGCATTCAGCATTAGTGAGGCCGCACCTTGAATACTGTGTTCAGTTTTGGGCCCCTCACTGCAAGAAAGACATTGAGGCCCTGGAACGTGTTCAGAGGAGGGCTACGAAGCTGGTGAGGTGTCTGGAGCACAGGCCTTATGAGGAGCGGCTGAGGGAACTGGGATTGTTCAGCCTGGAGAAGAGGAGGCTCAGGGGAGACCTTATAGCTCTCTATAGCTTCCTGAAGGGAGGTTGTGGTGAGCTGGAGGTTGGCCTTTTCTCTCGTGCAGACAGTGATAGAACTAGAGGAAATGGTTTCAAGCTGTGACAGGGGAGGTTCAGGCTGGACATTAGGAAGTATTTCTTCTCAGAAAGGGTAGTCAGGCATTGGAATGCACTGCCCAGGGAGGTGGTAGAGTCACCGACCATGGGAGCGTTCAAGAAACGTTTGGATGTTGCGTTGAGGAATATGATTTAGCTGGGAAGTATTGGTAATGGTTGGACTAGATGATCTTCTCCAACCTTGAAAAATTCTGTAATTCTGTGATTCTTCATGAACGATGATAATATTAAGATTTTGAAGTAAATATCCCTCTTTCCTTAACTGTTCACAATAATGAAATTTTTTAAGATCATTTCATAGAGTGTGTGGGACAGTACAGTGGGTCATAGACTTCTATGTTTGTATTCAGGCAGTTAGTCAAAACTAATTACATGACCAATGGACATGCAAAATTACCTTATACTGAAAACCATGATGACAGTGATGACAGTTCTTCATGCTGTGAACCATTTCTATTCTTAATAGACTGCAGTCACTTTTTCATTTATATCTGTAACCAAAGTTTATTTCTGAGGAAAGGAATTTATTCTTCTGTGATTACGGGCTTTCCAAACTGTTTTTTCAAGGTGCTATTGTAGAAAATTCTTAGCTATTCTACTGCAAATGTGTTGCTTACTGTTCTCGTATCAGAGTTTCCTTTGTTTTATATTGGTTGAGACAAAAAAAAAAAAAAAAAAAAAAAAAAAAAAGATATCAATCTAAAATAATAATTTAAAAAAAGAAGTTTCTTTTGTTTCTTTTGTGTCCAACTGCTTTTCTCCAGGTTGCTGGAAATGTCATTTAACTTTCTCTGTTTAATGTGGTGACTACCCAGGAGCTTGGTTATTCTGGCAACCTTGGCAGGCATTCTTGACAGCTTGTCAAGCCTGAGGCTACAGCATGTTGTCTTTCCTCCCAATAATTAATAATTAATTAAAGCCATGATTTTTTAATGATAGACTGATTTAAATGTACTGGTTTTGAGGGGTTTGCATTTTTTTGTAAAACATTCCTTTTTTTTCTGAAACCAAGAAAGACAGCAAGAGGAACAAAAATGCTTTCAAACAAGTCAAACAAAATCACTAAATCACTGTAGAAATAAAGGCCCAATGTACACATACATTCATCTGCATACATGAGGAGGCATTTGCACACAAGAATTCTAGTCCCTGCTGGCCAAATACAAGTAACTAAACACCTTTTTTTTTTTTTTTTTGCATTCTGTAGAAATGTAGGGAAATTTTCAAAGACATTAGAAAAAGCCACAAAACAGAGAAGGGAAAAGGAGAGAATGATCTTGTTAACTTGTTAAAGTTCAGCAAGTCTCTAGATACTAGTGGACTAGTAGCAGACATCCAAAATTCTCCCTTGGAGTGCAATCACCATCCTTAAATTGTACCTTTATGCTCTACATCTAGTGCCTAAGAAACACCTGTCAAAACTCAGCCCAAATAGATCTAACTGAAAAATGTTGGGAACAGCTCTGGTTAAACTTCCTTCCTCTGTAGATGCAATGTGCTTTGTTACCAAAACCTGTCACCCTCTCTCTTTCCTCCCTCAAGGATTCAGAAACTGATCCCACAAAGGGATACCTGTAAGTTTCACCAATATATAATATTAGTACGGTTTCCAGGAATAGTTCATCCACAGCAAAAAAGAGCTTTTCCTGGGGTGATATTGTTCACTTGCATATAGGTGGAAAATATCAGCCAAGGAGAAATGATTTCACACTATTCACAACAGCAGCATGGCAGCTCCATACCCAGCTGCAGTCCTTGTTATACTAAACTTCCCTCAGTGAAACTATACTTAGTCTAGTGCTGCAATTCTGTTTCTATTCCTGGAAGAAAAAAAAGACTTCACTGTTAATACATTTATTAATATTTAGATGCTTCTACCTTTTTGTTTCTTCTTAACACTTTCTAAGTCTTCTCCGGTATTTTTTCCTTTATGAAAATGTGAGGAGTCAGTCTCCAATATCTTTGTACATTACTGCTTGGTAAAATAGGGATACAACTGTGAGAATTATAGAGATTTAATTTTCTAATGAAAAAGGATGGGAATAACACTTGACTGATTGATGAGCTTATTTCTGCCGAAGTCAGTAGTAACTGTGCCAGTGTTGCTCTGTACTGTTGCTTTTATCAATCTGTTCTCAAATACTTCCAGTGATGGCAACTGGACAGTGACTCTAGATGATCTGGCTGACTGCTTCAGTGTTCCAACAAGTAGGAGAGATTTGTTCAAAAAACGTTTGGATGTTGCGTTGAGCAATATGATTTAGCTGGGAAGTATTGGTGATGGTTGGACTAGATGATCTTCTAGGTCTTTTCCAACCTTGAAAGATTCTGTGATTCTGTGTATGTAACCTAAATCTGCCTTTCACATCATTCCTTAAGTCATTGTCTCTGTGGTGTCCAAAAGTAGATCAAAATGTTTCAAAGCACATACTTTCCTACACCTCTAGCAAGAACATCCTAAAAATCATGTTACAAATGTTAGTACAAAGTACTTCCTCTGTACTAACACAATTCAGTAGTATTATGCAAGTATGCAGAACGTGTATTACATAACTGTACATAAAGGATTACCTTACAATAACACTACACATTATGCTGTGTGATCCATTTAAGTGCAAAGTACTACTACTACTAATAATAACAGCAATAATAATACATTCAGAATTTTTGACCTTAAGGTAAATAGTGACTGACAGGTTAAGTAATTGAACAGTAATTCACATGGAAATTTATTTCAGTGGAAACTGAGAAACATTGTCCCTTTCCAATTGATAATATTTAGTTAAGAGGACTGGCAGTAGTCTACAGTTCATTCTAAACAGTGCTTTGGACAGGGCCTGTGTTACTTAATCAAATAGTCCTTTTTTTGATTTTATGTTGATAAAGGCCCTTGAAACTCATCTTTCTTAAATGTATTATGATGGAAAGTATGCCATAGAGAAATTTAAAATAATAATAATAATAATAATAAAATAAAAAAATAATAAAATAATAAAATAAAAAAATTCCTCATAAATCCTAATTCATGACTTGCAATTGGATTGTGTGAGATTATGTGGTAAAAACTTGTCCCCACACCCATAAACAAGCAGAGGTAGATAACGGGAAGATGGGGACCCAAATAATTCTCTGCTCTGACTACTCCTAGGCCCATCACAGATATCATCAGCCTACCCAAAAGTCCATCTTTACAGAGTACAAGGGCAGTATAGCAGGTGGTGTGACTGTAATGTAAGGACTCAGTGGAAGGGGCACCCTGTCTGAGCTTCTCTCAAAGATTTGTCAGGAAACTATCAGCCCCATTGTCCAGGGGTGAAATCTTGCAAGATGAATGAATGCCTGAGCATCTTCTGAACTGAAGGGAGTCACTGACTACATTTATGGGACACATTATGTGGTGCAGAGGAAGAGCATTTGGGGACTACTTAGGACTTAATATGAGATGAGATCAGGGTAGGAACAATATGGGAAAAAAGAGGGATGAAGGGAACAGAAAAGATTTTTCACACATAAAATTTGTTGCTTTCTATACATCTGCACATGATCTGTGCAGTCTGCTCTATCCCCTTATTAAAATTCATTTCTGAGTCTATTGGGTGTATGAATGTATGTGGTTCTGAGTGACAGAAGCTACAGTTAAATGACGGGTCCCAGGGGCCCATGAGACCACGATGCAGCAAAACGATTGCAAGTGCAATAGGGGACTGTGTGACTACTATGGTGGTGTGATGACCCTCACCAGCAGCCAAACTCTCTGTCACTTTCTCCTCTCTCCAAGGATGAAGTTAAAATGGAAGGAAGTTGAGAGGACATGTGGTCTGAGGTACTAAGAATCTAATAGGGAATGCAAAACAGCAGAAGAAGTTCTTTCACTACGTCCTATCAGAAGGCAGATGTTTATGCACATTCAGACGAGCAGCATCTCGACTCACCTAATGGTTATGTATGAAGTCATAGAATCATAGAATCACCAAGGTTGGAAAAGATCTCTAGGATCATCCAGTCCAACCATTCACCTATCAACAATTTTTCCCACTAAACCACGTCTCTCAGTACAACATCTAAATGTTTCCCGAACACCTCCAGGTATGATGACTTCACTGCCTCCCTGGGCAGCCCATTTCAGTGTGTGTGACTGCTCTCTTGGAGAAGAAGTATTTCCTACCATCCAACCTGAATCTCCCCTGGCACAAGTTGAGGCCATTTCCTCTAGTTCTATAACTATTTACATGGGAGAAGAAGCTCACCCCCACCTCACCATAATGTCTTTCTGGTAGCTGTAGAGAGCAATAAGGACAACTGTTAGTTTCCTCCAGACTAAACAATCCCAGCTCCCTCAGCTGATTCTCATAGGACTCTCCAGGGTCTTGGTATCTTTCTTGTACTGAGGCACCCTAAACTAAACACAGTAATCTAGGTGCAGCTTCACCAGGGTTAAGTACATAGAGATAATCACTTCCCTGTTCCTTCTGGCAGCACTATTTCTGATACAATCCTGGATTCCTTTGGCCTTCTTGACCACAAGCATACTGCTTGTTCATGTTCAGCTGAGCCTTGATCAAAGTCATGCATTGTAACCAGAAATTTCTGCCCTTCCTCCACCTTTCCTTGAGATTCTTGTTTCTGTACAGGTTTTAATTTACTAGGGAATAATCTATTGGTCATTGTAGGTCAGTTGTCCTGGTTTTGTCCCCTGTCACCATTTAATCCACCTCTAGCCTATCAGCTTTTAGTGAAGGAGAGGAAAGAAAGCCCAGATGCTGTGCAATCATGGTCATAGAGATATGTGCAGAAGTAGTTTCTGTCAGCTTTTCCAAGGATATTATTCAGTGGAAAAGCACATGTACAATAGGCAAGAGAGAACACCTCCAGAGGATAAGATATGTACATATCCTTGTTAATTGAAAAATAGAACTTTTCCTCATTTGTTATAATATAAAGAACACACCAAGGAGGAATTGAAAGCTCTGTAACAGCTTGTGAATATTACATTTCTGAGTAAGAGCAGAGTCTACATCATAGATGTATAACAGGCAAAAGTCTAATCATACAAATGTATTCCTGGATATATTTTTGAAACAGTTTTCTTAGTCATGGACAAAAAAATGTTGAATTATGTATTATTGATATGGTAATCAATTTCCTAATCAGTCTTTCCTTTTCTGAGCTCAAATCTTTTGTTTAGAACAACAGATGATATGGAAGACAATGCATATCCCTGCTGATACTCCATCACTTTTCCCATCTTCTCATCAGATAGAGTAGTTCCCTGTTGATTTAAATAAACAAGGAAGGAGTTTCTAAAATGAGCATAAGAAGGCAAAAAGAGTTTAAAAGTTCACGTAGGAAGAGAGAAGATAAAAAGGTGAAAATTATTGTGCCTATCTTGAAAGCATCCCTCATTTATCCACACTGAAGTTATTCCAACCAAACCTTCCATATGTCTTTTGATCCTCCTCTTGACTTTGCCTCCTTTCCAGAACTTAGAAACTTGAGGGTTTCCCATGCTGGCTAAAACAGAACAAAACAAAACAGAAAACCAAAACCAAAACCAAGCCAAACCAAAATAAAACAAAAACACAAAACAAAACACTTCACCAGTTAAC
Source organism: Excalfactoria chinensis (assembly GCF_039878825.1). Lineage (NCBI taxonomy): Eukaryota > Metazoa > Chordata > Aves > Galliformes > Phasianidae > Excalfactoria > Excalfactoria chinensis. Next base: position 153,564,062 of record NC_092825.1, on the reverse strand, counting down.
ATACTTGGGTTGTAGGTACAATATCCAAATAAAATAAAGCAAAAGCCTCAGAAAGAGGGGAATTAGACTGACTTTTTAATGAAAGCAGTCACAAGACTAGCAATGACAACAGTGAGACAGTGCTTGGCAGATCAGTTAGTACATCAGTAAGAACAAACTAGCAGGTGTAATATTAATAAAAGGCACAAGGGAATCCAGAGCTCACTGTGTCATGCCATCAATTCTCTGGATTGTACTGGATATTGATCATAAATAAATAATTGTTCCATCCCACTCTTGATTAAAATGTTAGTAAAAGTACAAAGTTGCAGAAGCAGAATCAAAAACCTCACCAGAGCTCTGAAAAATCTATAAAAAGGGTCAAAGCATTTTTCCCTCTTGTTCAGTCCTTCCAGATTAATACCACCACTATGACATTTGGATTTTCAGAAGTATAACTTGTCCAGAAGATGATATTTTACATTTCATCTGCAAGTTTCTACATCTATATTCTTGTGGTGCACTTATATCATACAGGAAATTAATTTTGTTTCACTTTCTATTAGTATTAAAAATCAATTAAAAATATTTTCTCTGTATCCCATTCAGGCTGAAAGAGAAGAGAGAAGATGTTGCATAGCAGTGTCTCCTTGAGCTTGTTTTTATGCTCTTTCCTGTTACTCTAACTGTACATGTTAGCATCACAGCTACAGTACACATCTCCAAGATTTTGATCTCTTGTCTTTAATTTCAGTACTCCTCAGCTGTCCCTAATAAAAAGCCAAAAATATTGTCTGGAGATGAGGAGATAAGGAATGGTTATTGTGCTCTCAGCCTTGTGTCATATTTTTAAAAGAGTTGATAGACTGTATTTCTAATGCAGTTATTTTTCTCCTTTGCCACATGCAATGGTTGAGACTTGAGATATGCCAAGCTGCCAATAGTGAACTGCAGAGATGTGTCTGCAGCTTGCTAGTTTTGTGCTAGAAAGATCTTTGTTTGTGAGCACAGGGAAGAAAGGGAACTGTTATAAGCACTGTTTATGCTTAATGAGTTTTCAAAAATTAAACACTAAACCACCTGGGAAAGAAGGAGTTGAAAAATAACAAAATAGATGGTTAAAACAAAAAAGTTAAATTTTAGATTTCTTATTTATGTATATGTGTTTTTTCCTCTGTCTTTCTAGATAACAATATCTCTACAGCCAATGTTGACATTCTGATTTATCTATCTGGACTATGTCATGGTAATAAGTACATTGTACTGGGTCTTTCTAGGATGTTGTTAAAATTTCTAGTAGCACATATAGTGGGCACTTGTAACTAGAACTTCATTGACATCATACTAATATTTTGTCTATTCCTGAAGGCTGGCGCAGCATCAAGACTCTTTACTAAGCCCCTCAAAGGTAGTAGGCTGAGTGTGGACCAAAGGTAGTCAGTGTGCATCCAGGACAGGTGATGAAAAGCAATAAAAGAATACTTCATAGTATAGCATTTAACATCACACTCAGCAATAAATCTGGAGAAGCAAAAGGAGCAGGGAGAGGGGGGAGGAATTTTTTGATGAAAATGTCTTTCCTCCCAAACCACTGCTATGCATCCTGAGTCTCTCCTTAAAAGACATGGGTATCTCTTGTTGATGGGAAGCAGAGAATAATTGCTTTCTCTTTGTTTCCACACAAGTATTGCTTCTCTTTCTCTTCCTTTCTCCTTCAATTAAACTATTCTTATCTCAACATGGGAACTTTTCTTTTGCATCAAAATTTCTCCCCACATCTTCCTTAGAGGAGATGAAGTAAGAGTGGAATTTATTTGGTCCCTGATGTGAAATCACCACTTAGATAAATGAAAATAAAAGTTTAAAAATTCCACCAACTTCACCATTTAAATACCATTCACCATTGCTGCTACAGCCACACATTTAGTAGCAATCTTTAAAATCAAGGTGTGTTAAAGGCAGTCACAAATGACTGACAAATTTACACATAGGACAGCAAATTCTCCAATTTTTACAGTCTTTCTCATCTATAATATCCATTTTAAATTTCAAATAAATAAGTTATGAAAATGTTCTTATCATATAATGCATTTTTGATACTATGAGATTTTAAACCTGCTTCAACTAGAAAATAAATGAATTGTGCTTTTGTAACATTTATGATCTGTATGTACTTACTTTTGGGGTTTATTTCTTGAGCAAGATACTGAATTTACTGTTTCAAAATATGTGATTAATATATCCTGGAGACACTGCACCTTGTAGAATAATTATCATATGAATTTACTAAATGTTCACTGCCATAGCTTTTTTGTTTGTTTGTTTGTTTGAAGAAGTGATGTGAATTACTGAGTAGAAGAAATTATAAACAGTGACACTGAACATATAAAACTGTAAGCATTTCTCTCTGGGAAACTTTTTTGTTACCTTTACATAATTTTATTCTTGTGCATATGATCTTTTAAACAAACCTGGAAAGCAGAAGGCAGAAGTGGTGTTATGGCAAAATATATATTCTGCAAAAAAATGCAATTAATTCTATGTCATGGTTGATCAAATGAATTAATTAACACAACCAACCTCCCAAGCTGAGAGAATACTTTTCATATCAGTGTAGAAGACATGAGACAAAATACCTTATTCTAATTTTTCTGAATTATATTCAGATCATTCAGTATTAAATTATAGGTAAAATAATCTGAAGTATAAAAAATATATATATCTTTAATAATTAATAGGAAAAAACAAAACAAAACAAAATATTACCTTTAAATTTTATTAACTTAAATAAGAAAAAAGAATTGGACAAGTGTTTTGAAATCTTGGTGCCATGGAATGGCTTGGGATGGAAGAGACCTGGAGGATCATCAAGTTCCAAGCCCCCTGACACAGGCAGGGTTCCCAGCTACTACATCAAATACTAGATTAGATTAACCAGGCCCATCTTGGACTTCAGTACTTCCAGGAATGGTGCTTCCACAACCTATTTGTGCAGTCTGTTCCAACACCTCACCACACTCCCAGTGAAAAACTACCCCCTGACAACTAATCTAAATCTCTCCTCTTACAGTTTAAAATAATTCCCCTGTGTTCTATCACTCTCTGCCCCGTAAAAAGTTTATTTCCCTCATGTTTGTAATCTCCCTTTAAATACTGAAAATCTGCAATGATGTCTCCCCACAGCCTTCTCTTTTCCAGGCTGAACAAGCCCAATTCCTTCAGTCTGTCTTCATAGCAGAGGTTCTCCAGACTTTGGTTAATATCTGTGGCCCTCCTCTGGACCCTCTCCAAAAGCTCCACAGCTTTCCTGTGTTGGAAACCCCAGACCTGGATGCAGTACTCTAGCTCGGGCCTTCTGAGGGCAGAACAGGAGGGGAGCATCACTTCCCTGCCTCAGCTGGCTGGCCCTCTTCTGATACAATCAAGGATATAGTTGGCCTTCCAGGTTGCAAGCACACACTGCTGGCTCATGTTAAGTTTTTCATCTATCTGGACCCCTACTTCCTTCTCAGCAAAACTACTCTCAAGGAGTTTTTCTCCCAGTCTGCATACATATCTGGGATTACCTTGATCCAACTGCAAAACCTTGCACTTTGCTTTGCTGAACTTAATTGAGTTCACAAGTGCCCACCTTTGAGTTTATCAAGGTCCCTCTGAATTGCATCCTTTCCCTTCTGCAATATCAACTGTAGCACTCAGCTTTGTTTCACTGGGAAGCTTGAGGAGGCTGCACTAGATTCCATCATCTGTGTTACTAATAAAGATGTTGAAGACTACTGGTCCTAGACCCCAGGGAGACATCAGTCGTCACTGGCCTCCAGCTGAACATTGAGCCACTGACCACAGTCTTCTGGCTGTGGCATTCCACACCATTCCACCGAATAGTCCAACCTTCATATTCATATCCTCAAAACCTGCTGGTGAGCAGGACTAGGGAAATAATCCTGCCCCTGGACTCAGCAATGGTGACATCTCACTTTGAGGGCTGTGTTCAGTTTTGGCACCTCAGTACAGAAAGGTCATTGCGGTGCTGGAGCAGGTCTAAAGAATGGCAACAAGGCTTGTGAAGGGCTTGGAGAGTATGTCTTGTGAGGAGAGGCCGAAGGAACTGGGGCTGTTTAGTCTGGGGAAAAGGAGGCTGAAGGGAAACTATATTGCTCTCTTCCAGTATCTGAAAGGTGCTTACAGGGCTGGTCTCTTCTCACTGGAGACAGGTGAAAGGATGAGGGAAAATGGCCTCAAGTTGTGCCAGGTAAGTTTAGGTTAGATGTCAGGAAAAACTTCTTTACAGAAAGGGTTGTAAAGCACCGGAATAGGCTCCCCAGAGAGGTGGTTGAATCACCATCCATGGTTGTGTTTAAAAACCATTTTGATGTGGTGCTCAGGGACATGATTTAGTGAAAGGTTGTTAGAGTTAGGCTAGTATGCTAAGGTTGTGATTGGACTTGATGATCTTTAAGATCTTTTCCAATCTGAGTGATTCTATGATTCTATGATTCCTTATTTAAAAATCAAATAGCCTTCCCATTCCAATCACATGGTTGGGTCTTTGCTAATTTGTTAAAATGACTTATTTTAAGGACACTTTTTGACTTTTAACACATTTTATGAGAATACTTCTTACCTTATCTTGGTCTACAGTTTTTCAGATCATTCTCTAGAAATACAGGTTATCCAGAAATACAAACAAGCAAACAAACAAACAGACAAAAATAAAAATAAAAATAATCAATCAGGAAGAAACATGAAAAAACAAACAAACAAACAAAAAGCATACAAACAAACAAAAGTTAAATCGAGATCTTTATGATATTTTTGTTTCTTATGAAGTTCCTTTAACATATGCATCTAGTGCTGTTCCACGTGATCTCTGGTATACTATCTAGTGTCCAGATGATGCTCAAGGACTTGAGTCTCCTGTGCATTCCCTGTTAACTCTGATAGCTATTATGACATATTATGACCATGACAGCATTGGATAGTTAAATAATGCAATGTAATTAGAAAATTAATTTGATCTGTAAGTGTTTGTTCTCTTCACCTGAATCTCACTTCAAAACTTCAAGTTTTGAGTAAAGTACTGAACATCAAGACCAAACTGACAAATAACTTTACAGCATGTACATGGATAACTTCTATATTTCTCTTGTTATATAGGTATTCCACCTCTCTGAACTAAAGGAGGCATATGCCTTTAAGTATGATAGTTCAAGTATGATATATGATAAATACGTGAAAAAAAAAAAAAAAGTCTATTGAATTTGTTTTCCATTCTCAAAATACTTGTAAGAGATCTAAAAATTGTGTGCAAATACAAGAAATGTGAGACCACAAACATTCTGTTTGCTCTCCTAAGAAAAACAAACATTTGCGCAGTTCATCCCCACGTTCACTGTACAGTTTCAGCCTATTAATAAAAACAAAGACTAATAGAAGCCTAGCCTAGAATCTTTTTTATTTTATTTTATTTTATTTTATTTTATTTTATTTTATTTTATTTTATTTTATTTTATTTTCCAATCAATAATATATTTTACTTATGTCCTGGTGGTGAAGTCATGGTGGTGAAGTCAGTCCAATTGCTGGAATTTAGTGTTTTTTGTTTTGTTTTGTTCTTCTCATAGTTGCAAAATGGCAACACATTTTTAATAAATCTCTTCGGAAATCAATATTTCATCTGATATCCTGTAAAGATGCAACAGTAAACAAAGAGATTGTCCTCCACTAAGTACTCTCAGCTTACGTTGCCAGAGAGGATGTAAATTGTCAGTAGGTGGCAAAAAACACAAGACATCTATACAGTATTATATTAAGTCCTAGGAGGCAAATCATCCTTTTGGGCTGATGAACAATATAGGGAGGAATGCATGAAAAGGTTCCTAAAGGGCAATGTAAACTCACATTCTACTATTTGAATTGTTCCTTATACAGTATTTGCAACCAGCTAGGGAGGTAAAATTTCAATTTATTAGGAACTGGGGAAATCTTTGAAATAGCCTATAAGGGAAGGATGAGTTCCATCTAAAGCAAATAAAACTCAAACCTAAAATAAAGTTTATGGGAAGGTTTTAAACTAAAGACTGGGGAAAATCCAACAGGTGCACAAGGGTGAAGTAATAAAATCTCTTCAGTACTACAAAAGCTGACAGAATAGAAGTCAATAACATTCAAGAAGGTAATAGATAGAAGCAATCTCTATAAGTAAGATTCAACTGAAACAGAGAACATCAAAATAGGATAAAAGAACAGGGCCAAATAGATAAGTGATTCAAAATAAATTGCAGAAATATAAAGAATTAAATGACCAAGCTGATTTTAAATAAAATTATTGGCATAGTAGACACTGAGAAACTTGATGGAAGGCTGATAATCACTGCAGCACTATAATTCAAATTCTAGCATACAAATTTCATTACAAATGACAGAATAAGTTGTATGTGTGGATGTAAATTCATATGTTAAAGGCTGAAATATGCTAAGTAAATTAGGAACACCACATTCCTTTGCACTGAAATACTTCACCCAAATAGAGTAATGTAGCAGTTGGGCTATACTAGAAACACCCTGGAACACTATTATATGTAAAGTATTGGAGGGGGGGGGGGGCTGAGGAGAGGGGGCATTTTTTGCAGATGTGGGCAGTAAGTGCTAAATTTATTAAATTTCATTATGAAAGAAAAATAAAATTTAGATTTGATATATCAGGTCAGTTGCTGCATGTAGAATGCCAGAATGACTCTCGAAAAAAGTCCCCACTACATTTTACATCAGCAAAGAGAATTTGTACAAATGAATTAATAAATACATAAAAAGAGCAACAAAGGTCTTCCACTTGGTGGTCAATGTATTCAGAGGATGAAAAATTTTGTGCTTAAAATGATGTGCAGTTTCTGAGAGCTTTCTGAGAAAGAAAGAAAGAAAGAAAGAAAGAAAGAAAGAAAGAAAGAAAGAAAGAAAGAAAGAAAGAAAGAAAGAAAGAAAGAAAGAAAGAAAGAAAGAAAGAAAGAAAGAAAGAAAGAAAGAAAGAAAGAGAGAGAGAGAGAGAGGGAAAGAGAGAGGGAAAGAAAAGAAAACTTTTCACTACTTTGTTTTGTTTTATTTGGAGGAGGAGTCTGCATATGTTTATTGTTGGATTTAGGGAGCACAGCAGTTAATCGTGGCTAGACAAAATTCTATAGATAAGGAAGAACAGAGAAGCCCCAGATGGGAGCTGTTTACTCCCTGTATGTCTACTCCCTGTACCTTTCCCTAGGATTAAACTCACTCATTGTCCTCTATGGAATGGCATCCCCACCCCCCTTACCATCCTGGTCTCAAGGCAAAGAAAGGAAGCTGGAGACAGCTAACAGAGTGGACGGTATGGGCTCGGAGCAGCCCCTTAACAGCCCACCTGAACTAAGCTCTGTGATTAGTGCTGACGATGAAAAGATTGTGCTAGCTTGAGAAAGAATTGAAACAATGCAAAAGGGACATTATAAATTCTCCTTTTCCTAAATCTAACTCCATTAACCCTACTAATACTTCCACATATCCTTTTGGGGAAGTTCTAATGTTATCAGGAGATATATGACATGTAAACTCCCTCTTTACTAGTGGAGAGGTAAGAAATTTTAAAAGGGAAACAAAATCTTTAATGAATGATCATATTGGATTAGCAGAACAGTTCGATCAATTCTTGGTCATCTTCAGCTTATAAAATACTGGGACTTAATTTAACTGGGAATACCTTTAGAGTAATGAGTAGAGAGATCAGGAACGATAGTTTCACTTTTTGAGACTATTGAATTGAAATGGGAAGATAGAATAGTCACAGGGCAATTGTTGTATGTGCCAGAAGCAGGGACCAATTCACTGGGAGGAGATTTAATAGTTAAATTAGGATTGCAGTTGAAAACTTGTGGAACAGGTATAAAGGTATCAATTAATTTATTAACAGCTGATGATGAAAAATAAATAAATCCAAAGGTGTGGGTAGGGGAAGGAAACTGGGATGAACTCACACTTACTCTTTAAAACAAACAAACAAAAAAATGTCTGAGAAGGGAGTGAAGCTGTGAAACAGCGACAATATCCTATACCTTTAGAAAGGATAGTCGGTCTAGACCCTGTAATACAAACATTGGTTAAGAATGGTCATCTTGAACTCTGTATGTCATCCTATAACACTTCAATTTTACCATTACAGAAGGCAGATGGCACCTATAGACTAGTACAAGATCTAAGAAAAAGTAATGAAATAGTTCTCAAGCAACACTCCCCTTATACTTTAATGAGTCAGATCCCACACAGACATAAATGGTTCAGTGTAACAGACTTAAATGATGCTTTCTGGGCCTGCTTTTTAGGCTTAGAGAGCAGAGATCTTTTTGCCCTTGAAAGAGAGAACCCAGAAATGGGACAGAAGTAGCAATATAGGTGGATTGTTTTACCCCAAGTGTTTACTGAATCACTTTAATATATATATTATATTATATTATATTATATTATATTATATTATATTATATTATATTATATTATATTATATTATATTATATTATATTATATTATATTATATTATATTATATTATATTATATTATATTATATTATATTATATTATATTATATTATATTATATTATATTATTATTTTAACTAGTTAAGTGCTGGATAATGTTTTAGAAAAGTTTCAGATTGAACAGGGGGTAAAGCTGTTAGAATATCTGGATGATTTGCTGATTTGTGGAACAGAGGATTCTAAAGTAAAAGAGGCTACAAGTAAACTTCTGAATTTCTTGGGGAACACAGGCTAAGGGTGTTTATAAATAAACTGCAATATGTGGAAAAAGAAGTCAGATACCATGGGCATGTAATTTCTGAAGGGGAATGGAGAATTTATTCTGAAAGAATTCAGGGTATTGTGGAGCTTCCTCTGCCCAGGACAAAGAGGGAGTTGCAAAGTTTCTAGGTCTGACTGGATACTGTAGATTATGTGTAGAATATGTACAAAAAAGCGAAGGGATTGTATCTCAAACTATCAGAGGTAGTATCCAACATATTAAAATGGACAAAGGAAGGAAAAGAATTAGTAGAAGTATTGAATGGGAGTTAATCACAGCATCTGTGTTAGAACTGCCTGCCTTAAAGAAACTATTTCACCCTTTTGTAACTGTCAGTGAAGAAGCTGCTTTAGGAGTTCTAACACAAGAATAGGGAGATAAAAGAAAACCTATTGCATACTTGCCTAAGCTATTAAACCCTGTAACTTATCTTGAGGTTAGCCTGAATGTGTTCAGGTAGTAGTAGCAACTGCCTTATTGGTAGAAGAGAGTATGTGTGCACCATTCAGGGATGTAAGGAGTGAATTGTTGATTTGTTGATTTTACATGTTTCCCTCCTCACACCAAGGAGACTGCCCCACATATTGAGGCATGATGATTAATGGGAAAATAATAATAATAATAACTAAAAATAAAAATACATGTCCTGGTATGGGTGAAGAAGGATGGAGAATGCCACTGGAGGGACATACCCCTTTGATGGTCACCAATAACAAGAAGAGTTTTTAATTCTGTGCTTCACCCAGTTGTGATCTTGATCTTATTAATCCTAACACTGAGGTATTTATTGATTGTGATCACATTGTAAAATTACCCAAGGAGTCTCAAAGTTGGCCTAGGTATTAGATTAGGCAAGTTCTGTTTTGGGCATTGGCAGCACTCACTTTTTTTTTTTTTTTTTTTTTTTTTATGTGATTTTAACATGTATCCCCCTCAGCCCCCTTAATGCTTTTTTTCTTAAAACCACCACCGGATAGTGAAAGCAAGCTTTGCAGCAACGGGTGGTGTGAGAAACAGGAGCAATGCCTGGCTCAAACTTGTTCAGAGGCAGCCATCTGAGACATGACCTGCCCCCAACACTTTTTTTTTAAGATAAAGGCTGACTACTGTGCATTTATTATTGCCAAAATGAATAAACTGCTCTTCACAGAGATCTTTGCCTGATCAGAAATTTTACATCTTGAGTGTGTTTCTCACAATACTTCTTGAAAATGAACTGTGTGACAAGGAACAAGATCAATTAATTGTACTAGGCCATCCCTCTTCTCATAATTGCATTTTTACTCACATTCTTGCCCTTGAAAGAATTATATTGTATCTGCATAGTTCAGAGACTCTGGGTAGTTCCTTCAAAGATTAGAAGACACAATGTGTGGACTGTCACAGAAGAACTTATAGAAAGCTTTTAGAAATCTGTTTCCTTCTACTAGCTACATCAAACACACAATGCCACTTTTGAAGATATTCTTAAATAATTAGCTAGTAACTTCTCTAAAAATAATAATAGAAACACAATTCTGGAGATTGCTCACTTTTTATATTCCTCTTAAAAGGCAATTAAAAACCAAACAAACAAACTAAACAAACAAACAAACAACATAATCCACAAAACTACCTTTGAGGAATGCTTCACCACAGATGGTGACTCCACCACACACACAGAATCACATAGAGTGACCAGGGTTGGAAGGGACCTCAAGGATCATGAAGCTCCAACTCCCTGCCTGGCATGGTCCAGAGGAGCTCTGTGCCCAGGTACCAGAACCTCTGGTCACAGCGGGGCAGGAGGGAGGGACCCTGGAAAGCTCTTGGAAAGGTGGGGGGCTGTAGCTTCTTACTCTAGTGGAGTTTTTACACCGTGTTGTAATATATGAACTTTCACAAGAGATGTAATAATTTTGATAATAAAAATACTTAACCACCTCCTTGGGTAGCCTGTTCCAGTATCTGACCACACTTTTGAAGGTTTTTTTTTCCTAATATCCAACTAGAACTTTTCAGGATGCATCTTGAGCTAATTTCGTCTAGTCCTATTGCCAATTCTATGGGAGAAGATATGACCAAAATCTCACCACAGCCTCCTTTCAGGAAGCTGTGGAAAGCAATAAGGTCTCCCCTGAGCCTTCTAAACAATCCTTCTTCCACTCCCCATAAGGCCAGTGCTCCAGATCTCAAACCAGCTCCATTGCCCTCCTCTGAACATGCTCCAGGGCTTTTGTCTTTCTTTTAGTGAGGAATCCCAGACTCAATAGATTACTCACGGTGTGGCCTCACCAGAGCTGAGTAAAGAGGTTTGATTTACTAATTTTCCGTTTGTCCATGTTTGTTGGGTTTGTTTTTTGTGTTTTTGTTTCTTGTTTATTTGTTTGTTTGTGTGTGTGTGTGTGTTTATTTGTTTCTAAATACTAGTTTAGTCTTAATATGAAAATAAACACAACATTCATAAGCTTTAAATCAATTAATGAACAGTTCACTCATTTATGAAGATAATGGAGAAGTGTATCTATCATCAAGAATATTTTCCAACATATGAATGTTAACAACAGCAACTGTTAAAGTACAATCTTGTACCATTTTTTTGATTTATGTTTTAAAATGAAAGACAAATGATTAGAAAACTTATTTTACTGTGCTATATCAGGTATCACAGCACATTTAAAAATACTTGTTCCTTGGTTTCTCACCACCTGTTCAGAACAAGTTAACATTAGTAGGACAGTTACATCTCTGTCAAAATTATTACATAGCAAACCTCTGCAAAGAATGGAAGCTTCTTATATAAAGTGTTTTCATGAGGGATAGATACTTAGTTGTACTAAAAATAAATAAATAAATAAATAAATCCACTAACTTAAAATGCCCGATTCACATTACTGTAGATAGACTTACACAGAGGTTAATATTGTGAACTGCCTGTATACATGGCCTTCATTAACACCATATAATTATACTGAGATTTCTTGAGCTTGACTTGTCAGATAAGATCTTATCTAGATGAATGTTTTTTCTTGCTTTGAATGCTTGAATGAACCTGAGAGTCATTTGGCACTTGGCAGCCTACATTATGACATGTTATCAGCCAAGTAGTGCAAAGAAAAAAAATAATTATTTCAAAGAAGAAATGCATGATAGAAATATTTTAAAATGTAACAATAGCTGTGTTGGCTCTAAGGAAAAATAATTACAAAGCGGAGACAAGTCCAGTGAAGAAGAACATCTTTCTTCAGAAATTTGCAACAAGGTTACCTATCAGTGAACACAGCTGTCAACCATCAATCCCCCTGCTGGAACATTATTTGGAGAAAGAAAGTTAAAGTAATTCATGAAATGTTTTATTGTTCTCCTCCACATAAATTAATGCAACCACTTTTGCTGTTATTGTCATAATCTTGAGGCTATTTCTTGACATCCTTTCTCTCAAGAGAAGTCAGAAAGACAAATTGCATGTAGAGATTAAATGTTGAAATGACATTTTTTATTTTTATTTTTGTCCCTCTTGCACCTTAATTTTACTCTTTTTCTCTTGCTATCTTATTCAACAACTTACCTGTTGCTGGGCAGCCTCAGAACAGCAGAAGAATGTACTGGCTGCTTTGTGAAAATAAATAAATAAATAAATAAATAAAATCAAAAGGGGAGTGTGCCCACAGTTTATAGAAGAAAAATGCTTAAATTGTTAAAATCTAGTTTAGCAGTACAAGAGTCATTGACTTTTTGAATACGGGCAAAAAGCTGAGGCTCAAAGGATGAAGGGTTAATTTGTTACAGATACTTTGTAATGAATTTGCTATGTCTAATTTCTCCTGGTCATAAAGCATATACTATGTTAGTTTTAACTTATAACTGCACTTATGTCATAGATTACTTACCACACAAACAGTTATATCTCCAAAATATTTTAGAATTTAAGGCTATTTTGTGTTTCAGGACTAACACAGAATAGATTGTGAAATAAAACTATAAAAGCTGTTCCTAAATGGCTCTTAATATACCTACTAGGTCACTCTGAAATTAATGCTTCCTCTTTAATTCCATGGTTGCTATAACAGATGATGCAGCAGATTCTCAGCTACATAATGCTCTTTTAAGCATAGTCACCACCATTAGCTGTGTATTTTCACCAGTGATGAACAAAAGCTTGCATGTCATGCTGTAAAAATCTTTACCAGTGGAGGTGATCACTGTCAGTCTGTTGAAATGCTCCCCCACTTCTTCACTGTGTTCACATCCACTTTTGGTTCTCCATAAAAAATTAGCAAGTATTGATGAATATCAATAGGTGACTTTTTATTTTTATTTTTTATTTTTTATTTTTATTTATTTATTTATTTATTTTTTCCTGCATGGAAGATTTCAATTACATCCCGTTGCTTCTTATGCACTTTCATGCTAGGCAACATTTTGTCAGACTGCCCCTCTGCTGCCATCTGTCACACCCAACAAAATGAAACAAAATATTGGTGGGAAGGTTCAACCTCTTTTGCTGTACCACCAACAACCACCTCTGACACTGAGTCAACATAATAAAATAACTTTTGACCAAATTACTAGACTCTGTGTTTGCCTTATTCCTGGAGTATTTTACAAAGCAACTTTCTGGGTGAAAAAGAACAACAACAACAGAATGAGTTTTATAACATGTCCTCAAACTACAGAAAATAATAGGCCAAGGAACAGGTATTTTGAGTTGTAAGTATAGTTTTCTATCAGTACTACGTGAAGCTACAAACAGATACATTGTAAGCAATTAGTATTTGCCACATTTACTTGATACATATTCTAGACTACACTTACAAACTAACATTTCTACGTCATTGCATTCTCTGCTTGCTATACAGCAGAGTATGAACTGAGTCTATAAAGAGTGAGTGATTATGCACTCTTTAGTAGCCACTGTTACTTTCATATCGAATTTATATTCACTGTGAGGAAAAACAATCATTAAACTGCTGCAACAGGACAAATTTTTCTCACTAAAACCACTTTTGGATGCATAGGACAGTTCTGTGCTTCAATAATACCAAAGCAGACAATTTAACAGGACCTTAAGAAATGTGTTAATCGATCTTATAAATTGCAAATAGTTAACAATCCTTAATAATCATTGACATTTGGAGTGTATAACACTTTGAAAACATTGAATAATTGCTCCTTGAAAAGCTTCAAGTACTGGAAAATAGTTTTAGTCTTAATTTGCAGAGATGGAAACTGAGGCAAAGACAGCTTTTATTGTTGTATTATCTTATTGATTGGAAAGAGATGATCTCACTGTATACCATGAATTGACCTGGACATTTACAAAAATTGTAGGGAAACACTGATGTAATCAAACTGTTCTGCAGAGTATGGAATATCACAGTATCACAGTATCACAGTATCGTGCGAGTTGGAAGGGACCTTAGAGATCATCGAGTCCAACTCCTGGGTTTCGAGCCCTCTGTGTAGTGAAGTGGCACTTCTAGCCCCTGCACCACAGGGGGGATTTGAACCCCAGGCCACCGCTGTTGCAAGCAGCAATTCTACCACTGCGCCACACGGGGCACACAATATAAGTCTCTAACATCTGTCAATGAAATTTCTATATTCTTGTAAGACTAAATTGCTCACCAACAATTTCTGTTAACAGTAAAGTGATACAAGTTTAAAGGTAAATCCATTCATCTGCTCCATGTGGGAAAATAATTAGGAATATACACTGTAAAAGTAAAAATTCAAAATTAGGAGTAAATAAGGTACTCAAACTAGCAAACAAAAACAGCAAAAACTTCAGACATTTATGCAAATTGTAAAGATCTGATAACTGTAGAAGCATGTGATAATTAAAAATTAAAATTCAAGTATCTAAAATACCAGATTTCATTTATACTAAATAGGTTCCTCATATATACATATATTGATGACTTAAGTATAAACTTTTTTGGACTATCATGTGTTTTTATCAATGTTTATATGAAGAACATGCTCTTGGATACATCTGACTCCCATTTTTAATGTATTTTTATTTAGTATTTTTAAGGTAGTGTTTAATTACTTAGTTTTAGATGAACATTAGTCTACTAGGAGGAAGTAACTGCCAAGCAAAATTTTGGCAATAATTAATTTTTGCAATGACATAAGCTCAAACAACAGTGTGATTTAACTGACAAGAAAAAATAAGTAACTTGAAATAAGATGAAAAAAAGTTAATCATATTATACATATGAAACCAGCTATGACTCTGAATCAGAATGTACATATTTTAATAGCACATTGAATATATGGAGACTATACAAAGACTATGAAGTATATATAATAATGCATATAGGATATATTACCAGTATAAAAAATGACTAAGGGTAAAAGCTGGAAAAGCTATGTACAAGATTATTCTGGGTGCCACTGAACGGCACTTAATAAACTGTTATCAAGTGTAATAAACAACAACACCAACAACAAATGTCTCTGGATTTTGTTTACTTGGACAAGTTCAAGATAATTGATTCTGTTTTCCACAACTTCTCCAGGAGAAACTACCCATGTCTTGATCATGATAAACTTAATCAACAGTACAGAGGTAGGGAAGAGGTACTAGAAAGCTGTCCAGAAGATAAGGGCCTGCTGTTGTTGACTGACAGAAGGCTGAATAAATAACTAAAAATCACAAAATCATGGCAGGCAGTCATCAACAAGAAATTCTACAGATGAAAATGCCAGGTTCTGCATCTGAGACAGATTAATGCTAGACACAAGTACAGATTTGGAGATGAACGGCTAGCGAGCAGCTCAGCAGAAAGGAATCTGTGGGTGTTGGGATATAGTAGTCTCAATATGAGTCAGTAGTTTGCCATGGAAGCCAGGAGGAGAAACAGTATTTTAGGGTTCATTAAACATAACAGAGACAGAGAGTCAAAAGGGATCATTCTCCCAATTATGTGTAGTGTTGATGCAGCCCCACCTTATTGTGAGCAGCTCTGGGCTCCACAGTACATAAAGTGTATCAAGGACCTTGCAAGATTCCAAAGGACAACAAAGGTAGTAAAAGTGCTGGAAGGCATTTCCTATGAGGGAAGGCTGAGGGCATGTCTGTTGTCCAATATAGAGAAAAGACTAAGGCTATAAATCCCCCAGGTTCTGTTGCTGATCACCAGAGTGAAGAGATGAGTACCTCCTCTTCTCTAACATGAGAGGAATTTGTAGGCCAACGTGAGATCTTTCTTCAGCTTCCTCTACTCTAAACTGAGAAAGCCAACTAACCTCAGCCACTTCTTGTATGTCTTCCTCTCGAGATCATTCACTATCTTTGTAGCTCTTCTTTGGATACTCTCTGATAGTTTTATATCCTTATATTTTGGCACCCAAAACTGCACAGAACAATTGAAATACTGCCTCACAGAGAGTGGAAGAGCAGAATAATCATATCTGCTACCTGGAAACAGGCCTTATGCATACAAGAATATGACTGACTCTTTTGGCTGCTAGGGTACACTGTTGTCTCATGTTGAATTTACCTTCAACCAGATCCCTCATATCTCTTTCTGTGAGGCTGCTCTCCAGCATCTCATCTCCCAGTCTGTACACACATACAGGATTACCTCATGTCAAGGGAACAACAGACATTGGCTAAAACAGATACATAGAAGTCTGGGGTACTCAATGAGTTATTTGCCTCAGTCTTCATGGGCATTCAGAATTATCATATTTTTCACATCCCTGAACCTCTTGGTGGAAACTGAGATAGCAAACTACTCCCTACTCTAAGGGTGAAACAAGACCACGTCATGAGAATAAACGTGTATAAGTCCATGGGCTGGATGGCAAAACTCTCCCCCTCCTCCTCCCTTTCCTCTTCTTTTCTTTCAAGAAATTAGCTTAAAAATCATAATTTTTGTAAAGTATTCATAGCAAATAATTTCCTAATTGAAGTTCAGTTTGCTTTTTCACTCAATTTGGGTCTAATTACATTTTTTTCCCTTGATTTGAAATTATTTGTTGACTCACCACTATCATTGCAGCACAACTTTTAAACAAATAATATGATAGGGCTATTCTGTGGAAGTTTAGTGGTTGACATATTTACTCTCATTGTGCTTTAACTTTTACCTCAGAATTTTAGTTTTCACAAATCATTATGTATGACTAACCA
This sequence comes from Excalfactoria chinensis, assembly GCF_039878825.1. Lineage (NCBI taxonomy): Eukaryota > Metazoa > Chordata > Aves > Galliformes > Phasianidae > Excalfactoria > Excalfactoria chinensis. Next base: position 153,547,146 of record NC_092825.1, on the reverse strand, counting down.
TCTGATTACATATAATACTGAATCTGGTTTTGGAGATGAAATGATAACTGTTAAAGCTGAAAAAGAAATCAATTCCTTTTTTTTTTTTTTTTTTTTTTTTTTTTTTAATTGATCTTCTTTTGAAGTATTCACAACCTGCAGTTATCTGTATAATGAGAAATCAAGTTGATAGGTAAGTTTTATGACCATAATCATATTGATCACATGAACATATAATCTCATGCTATCTGCAAAACAATTAAACTAAGACAAGAAAATGCCTGAGTCCAGGTTAGTATGTACACTCTTTTTATGTAAACACAACAGCAGACACAGGCTAAATAAATTAATTAATTAAATAATAAAAATAAGAAATATATACATACTTTACAATCTTCTGAATTGAGTTCAAGGTTGCAATACATGCATTTTGTTTATTTTTATTTTTGCATACATGATTTTCAAGGCATTTCTCTACTTCATACACAATTCGTTTTAAGAGCATTTCCTCATACTGGGAAAAAAAAAATAAAATAACTAAAAACTAAGAATGCAAATACATCCAAGCTGTTTTCAACTGTCTGTTGTTATTTTCTTTCCATCTTTGTGCTCACTTTCCCTTCATTCAGCTAATGAAACAGAAACTTTTGCAACCAAACTCACATAGAAAGCACAGTATATTTACTGGTAATAAATATTATCTAAAAAAATAAAGAATGCTTTTTTATACTATCTAGTGGAAACATATTTTACAGATCTAAAGATGAGTTAAAAAAATCTATCAATTTCTTCCTTCAGTTATTCATTTTTTTTCTGACTGCTAATCCTTCCCAAAGGGTGAAAGTTTGTTATAATAACATAATAGCTATAAAAATAAATAGGTGGTTATATAAGACAGTGGTGGTTTATCCAAATGTTTATCAACTAATTTGATGTTGTGTTACATTTAAAAAATACAGGCCCCTATATACTGCCACAATATTCTGGACATCTACTTCATATCTCCGGTAGATCATCCATACTACAGATGATCACAATTCAAAACTAGAGCTATCGCCTAAGTAAGAAAACTTCTAAAATACATCATTTTTACACCAGTGAGAATCTGTGGTTTAGTTTCACCTGCCTATAATTCTAAGATAGCACTCACTTCAAAATGCCCTTGGTTATTTTTAAATTTAATAAACTTTTTATGAATGTCTCCAGCTCCTACAAGGCTGAGTGACTGTTATATGGACAGCAAATATGCTCTTTCATATTTATAAAGTGTTTAATAGCAGGAGAGATGAACTGAGCAATTGCCATGGTTACAAGTTCAATTACTATTCTCCAAGACAACAATTAAAAATAAAAATCCAATTCTCAATGATTTAGCAATCATCCTAAGAAATGAATATCTAAGATAAACATTCAGGCTAACAAATACTTTAAAATACGAATAGAATAATATAACAATAACGTGGAAACATAAGATGTCAATATAACTATCCTGAAATCCCACATTTCATGCAGATGTGAGAAGTAGCAAATTCTTAATTAGAAAAGGCTTAACAAAATTAGTAAACCTGACATGAAAGTTAGAGCTCTCGTGGAGAAACAAAAAAAAAATAAAAAAAAAATGACAAGAAGCATCTCAAAACCTATTTTTATCAGCATAAACAAGAAGAAGACATGAATAAACACAGAATTTAGGACAGGTAAACTATTTTAAAAATATTTATTAGAAAAGATACATGTGTCAATTAAATCCCAAAGCAGGGCTGGGCAGGTGGTGGAGGAAGCAGCAGGGTCTCATGAAGCAGGCCCAGGAGAGTCCGTTGGCAGCAGCAGAGCAGCAGCAAGGGATCTGAAGCCAGATACCTATCTTGTTCTTCTACACACATCTTCTTCAGCATGCAGGTGTCAGGTCGTGAGGAATCTGATGTCAGAAACCCTTCTTGTTCACGTTTTGAGGAATCTGATGTCAGAAAACTTAACTTCATGGTTGCTGATCCATCTTTAATCCTCCTTTCTCCTGCCTATGTGACATTCCTGGGTGCTTGGGTAAAAGTCACATGAAGCACCCCCTGAGATAGCCGTCTTCCTTGAGATAAGCCCACACAAAAGACCACTTCGGGTCCATTCATCTGCAGCTTATCTCTCTCTGGTTGCCCCGGCCTTCTCCATCTGTGTCCCTAAAACAAAGGATTTCTCAATCCTTGACAAGGAGTTGTCTGGACATGTCCATCTTCAGCAAAGATTGGGGCAATAGTGCAAAAGCATGGCCTCTTACAAAATCTTAATCATTTTGAGTTTTAAAGGCAGGGAAATGAAATGCTAGATGACAATACATATGTAATTGCTAACTAGAAGCTATAGGATTAGTACACATTGAAAAAGTTGAGAAAAAAAATAGGAAAAAAAATAGTCAATAAAAAAATGATAAGAAGTCATCAAGGATTAGGCCTTTAAAACATTGTAGAATTCTTGTAGGACTACCTGGAAAATCTTCCTTTCTAGTACGTATCAGACAAATGACTAATGTACTCTGTGCAGATGAAGAGCATGCACATGTAAATATCTTAAGTAACTAGGAGGCTAAGGAGATGGATGGTAACTACTTTATTTACTGTTCAACATATTAACCACTGTGTACACTGTGTATTTGATGACCTAGCATGTAAGGAAGGGTAAATGTGAAGAGATGTCCCAGTTCATAGAATCAGGGATAGACTTCATAAAACAAAAAAACAAAAAAACAAAAAAACAAAAAAACAAAACAAAAAAAAAAAAAAAGGAAATATTTCTAGAAACTCATAAAATTAAATGTGAAATTACAGACATTGTAAAATGGAAACTTGCCTTGATAACATTTCTGAAAATATTAAAATACTTGTTTGTTTGTTTTAAATTTAAGTTATTAAATAGATGTTTTCTTTATAATCTGTACTTGTCTGGAAATCATAAACACTTCTTTCTTCACAATCAAATGTTATGAAGGCATACTGTATTCATGAGCAACCTTCCCCTCACACCATAAAATCTGTCAGTACTTCCTTGTTCTTCTTAATTACATACTGGACGTCCACAAAAGCCCACCAAGCAGTTTAGAGTTACCTTTATAAACAGTCTGCTATTAATAACATTAACTTGAGTTTGAAGGGGTTTAGAGAGGAATGCAGAGAGAGAGAGAGAGAGTGAGAAACATATATTTCATTTCTTTTCATGCTTATGTAATCTATATGTCTTTATCCTCTGGATGACTGCTATCAGTGATGCTGTACATGTAGGAATCAACTACAGATACGTCTAACAGGAAACATTCTACTCACAAGAGCCTGCAGAATAATCCTGGAAAACTGTGAAATGACAATAAATCAATTAGAAGAAAATTGGGAGTGGGGTTGCTTCTGTTGTTTTTCAGGTTATGCTTTGGACAAAATACTGAAAACATCAGTGAATTTATGTCTCTGCTACAAAAATTATCATAGTGGGAAGAGTTTCCCTTCTACAGCAGTCAGTTCTACAGTGTATTACTACTATTCTGCTACAAGCTACTGCAGAAATGATAGACCTAAACATCATAAAACTGACTTTAACTAAGGAATATATGGGTTGATCTTGCAATGGTATATGCATTTCTACTCCTGCAGAATTTAAGAAATAAAGGGATGAGCTCTGAACCTTACATTCGCCAAAGGTGTTTTTTGGATCTAAAGATCCACAGAGTACTTTAATGAGGGTTAATTATTATGTCATGGCCAGGATGTGAAGTTTCTACACTTTAATAAATTGAAAAGTATATACCTGTCCGGTATGCCCTGAAAAAATACTGCCAGAATATTTTCTTCTCATTCAGGGTTGTAACTTACTAGTTAAAAAAGAGTAGTCCGCCCTATAGCTATCAAAATATTTAGATTTATACATAAAGTTTTGATACATCTCTTTTTTCCAACTCCTGCAACTGGTTGTTAAGCTGAATTTTTGCACTTAATGCCCTAAGTTTTTATATACAATTATCCAAGATTAAATGTACTTGTGACATCACATCTGAGAGGTCCATAAATCTGAATTCTTTGTTCATAATATTTCCTCATCTGATCCCATGGGATATGTGAATATAGCAATGTGCTCAAAGCTATCTTCTCCTTTCAAAAGGCTGAATATTACATTATTTTAACATCTTTATCCCGTTTTAATTTCCTTACGTTGTTTTCTTTTTTTCTTTTCATTTTCCTATTCATTTAACCTTACTTCCTTTCCCTTCCCTTTTCTTCTTCTTCTAATCAAAGAAATAAAATGACCGTGCTAAGTGCACCCCAGGCTGGAGAGCGATACTTATTCTACGAACCTGTCTACTCAAGGCTTGCCGCTATATCTGACCTGCAGTGACTCCATTGGACTGTAAACAGACAGTGCGGCTTCTGGGTGTTTCTCATGTTATTATTCTTCTGTTTACTTTATTAAAACAAAAAACTCTTAAATTGATGTTTTAATACACGTCCATATTCTAATTTCCTAGAGGATTTTTTTTTTTTTTTTTTTTTTTTTTTTTTTTTTGTAAAAGAAAAATGTCTTACAAAATAAGAGAAAACAAAGTCTATTATCTGAAAGGAACATGCTACTTCTTACAGAGATTGCATTTCTCAAAATCTATTCCATTTTTAAACATGTATGTATATATGCATAACATTATTATTACTTTGAGTTAATGATCTTTACTATTTTGGGTCCACTCAGACTGCCAAATAACAGTATATTCAGCATCTATCTCTTCTGGTTTTTGTTTTCTTTGTTTGTTTGTTTTTTGTTTGTTTGTTTGTTTTGTGGTTTTTGGTTGGTTGGTTGGTTGATTTGTTTTATTTCCCCCTTAGTAGAGAAGAGTAGGAGGTGAAGGCAGTATAAAATGGAGTGTCATTTTTTAGTGTATGTGTCAGGAAATGACCTGAAAGCTAATGGATCTGGAAGGGTTGAGAGTTCACATTTGACCTGCTCGTGATTATTGGTTTAGGCCTTTCACAGTTATGTAGCTGCTGAAATTCAACAGTAATTCTCTATTTCTGGAGGAGTCAGCAGTTATTTTTCCACTTACCAATTTAATCATAAGTTTTTCGAGATGTTTGATCCATAAGGAGACTGTAGTGTCACAATGATGACTATAGCAGAAAACCTAACTTTTAGACATCCTGCTAATCAATGGAATTCATAGCCCCAAGTCAAATGTACAGATTCCCTATACAATACAATAGAGAAAATTACATACCTTAAAACTGTTTTTACAGAATCTAACATGCTTAGTAGGAAACTGACTAATCAGTCTTTTGTAAAATATGGAGTACAGTGCTCTATATATGTCCTTACTCCTTTCAGAATCTTCCTTATAGAACAGGTATCTATGACTTTTGTCATAGATTAACATACATAGTTGGTTTTAGGTAGCTTCATCTGAGACTATATTTGAGAAAGAAAAAAGAATGGAAAAGTAGAAAAAAGAGTATTTTGTTGGCTGTGAAAATTCAGGGGAAAGATTCTCTTTCCTACTCCAAAAAGCAATTGTTAATTTTATACACTATACTATGATTTCTGAAGTACTTTTCTAAAAGGACAGAAGTTCAAAAGAAGTTTAGTTCTTCAGTGGAAGAGAAAATCCTAGGATACTGAAGCAAAAGGAAGAAAAAGATGAGGGAAGCTCTTCAGTAAGTTATGAACAAGCTCACATGAACTATGAAAATTTCAGTAAAATGTTATAACAGAAGGCTTTTAAAGACAGTTATAAGTCTTTTCATTTATATATATGAGCTCACAAAAATGAGTGCTGAATCTATTATCAGTTTGTTGTTGTTGTTGTTGTTGTTTTTAACGATTTCCAGCAGGGAGGGTGTGTTTCTAAGTTGCTAACAAAAGTAACACAAAGTTGATGAGAGTACAAAATGGCTCATTACTGCTTATCTAATTGCCATTACATTGTTTGTATTGATCAGAAATTGCTCCAGATTTTTAATGATAGAGTGAAAATGTTCTTTAGTTGAAACAGATAATTATAATTTTCAAAGAATCAGAGAATATCCCAAGTTGGAAGGAATCCACAAGGATCTATAGAACAGAACAAAATAGAGTAGAATAGAGTAGGAGTAGTTACAAGGACCCTATAAAGATCATGCAATGAAAAAATTTCTAAGGCTGCTAATTAAATATGAAATCTCTGTGTGCTGCTTTGGCGAATAAAACATACCTCTTGGTCCAGTTAGTTGATGGAATTTTTTTACAGGGAAGTATGATCCACCTATCATTGCACCTTACTAGTGAGTTAGATCTAACTTATATGTAACTTAGAGTGATTGAAATTCAGGTTTTAGGTCTGACAGGAAAAATGCAGCAGTATGTCACTAGGTATCAGGAAACAGAAATTTCATCTACATGCCTAAGAACATTGAATCTTTCTAATTGTTTCTCAAATTGGTGCTCTGGTTTCAGAGTTTTGAGAGACAGAAGGGTGAATTAGGACTACCACGCAAATAAGGAATTAAGTAGCTTGACACAGTAAATGTTTTTTGTTTTGTTTTGTTTTGTTTTTGTAAGTTTATAGTTCACTAATTTTCTTGAGAACATTAAAAAACATAAAAATAAAAATCTGAGACTTATGTTGCAGATAACCTGTTCTTTCCTTTAACTTGAAGCAAAGGCTTCTGAGATGGTACAGACAAATCATAAGCATGGATGTTTAAAGTCTTGGTTATTTATGTCTTGAAGGGATGAACAATCAAGTCCTTGAATAATCAGTGAATAATCTGACTAATCATAAAGAAAGTTTGAGTGAGACTCAAAGTATTTTAATGTTACAGGCTCAATTATTATGGGGATCATTTATTATGAAAAAGCAGTGAAAGAAAGTAACTTCCTAAGAATAAATTTGAAGTTACACCTCGCTTCTTCTCTTTTACTTGCTCTAAGGATACCTTAAAAACTTTTTGTGTAAAATTAAGCAATGTAATAATAGTTTCCCTCATTAATCAGCTGGTTAAGCTTAGCTCATCCCATTTCCTTTGCTACTTCTGTCCTTCTCCTACCTTTGCATTCCTTATGTCTTTGACATACACAGGGTGAAAAGTCGAGTAGAAGAAACATATACTGGATTTCAAGAAACAGAGCATCACAAGCAACACTGTAGTGTAATTACTCATTTATCTCCTCTGTAATAAAACAAAGCTGAACGTAATTGGTGAGAAACAAGGGACCAGTTTCAGAAAGATGACAATTTGTGATGAGGGCAGATTTCATTATGAGGTTCCTGAACAATCCAATAATTTCATGCAGGATCCTGTTTTTCCCCATGATCTATGACAAAGGCTGAGAATGCCTCATCATTAATTTCTCTATGTTATTATTAATAATGTATTTCAATTTAGAAGGCTAAAGATAATTCTGATTTCATTAAAAAAGAAATAAAAATGGAGATATTTCAAACTGCTTCTGTGCCAGTTCAGAATAAATTGAGTACATCTTGTTATGTGGTAGTCAGAAAAGCAAGGGTGCACTGGGATTATGTAAAGCTGAATCATATTAACCATAAGAGGGGGGAAAAAGAAAAGGAAAAAAAAAAAAAAAAAAAAAAAAAAAAAAGAAAGAAAGAAAACATGGGACATCTTTTAGTGGCCCTATGATTAATTCCTGAGAACAGAGTTTTCCTGAGTTAAATGTAGTATTTCAAGAGTGCCACTGTATTTCAATTTAGTCAAAAGGGACGATAGTACCTGAGTTTCACTGGGATAATGCATTGAGCCTTTTCAGGTTTAAAGCTGTCATGCTGTGGAAGCCTGGAGAGTTTCCACAGGTAAAGGTATGTAAGTCTGACATTTGCTGAATACGGTCCTTAATGATCACACTAGATCTCTCTGAAGTTATTTGTGATCTAAAAACTGGAAAAAAAAAAAAAAAAAAAAAAAAAGGTAAAGGAAAAGTTAAAAAGCTGTAATGAAGGTAAGAGGCACCTAGCAGTTCACATTCCACATTTCATGCAAGGAAATTCTTGTTAGCAATCCCAAATAACTGAGTATTATGTCAGTTTATCTGAACAATTTTACAGACAAAATAACAGATCTAAATTTACCAATTTAAAGTCCATCTCACATTCTATTATCTTCTTAATATACCGACAAACACAAAGATGGAGGCCAGTTTTCTCATGAATTACATTTTATGAATGCACTACTTGGAATGTAGTTGCTTCTTTACCTGAAAAAGAGCGAAGAAAGACAGAAAAATGGTAAAGTAATGCTCACATCTCAATTTCTAAAGCATATTTTAAAGATAGAATTAGGTAAAATTTACATGGATAAAAGGTATTTATGCTCACTATAGTAATAGTACATGAGAATAGTTTCTCAAATGCCTTAATTCAATGAAAAAGTAGCTGAGCAAATACTTAAAATGAAATAAGATAAAATAAAATAATATGGAAGTAATAGGTCTTAATTAAATGTTTCATAGTGAGTATTAAACTCTCAAATGTACACCCTATCATCTGTGAATCATTTGAGGAGACATTATTTCTTTCAAAAATGGAAAGTATCATCTCAGGAGAAACATCTGCATAGTATTATGATTTTATTTACCTTTCTTCAGATTATGTATTTGTTACTCTGTACCATTTCAGTGTGCTGTGCTGAGACAAATGGATATACTTTCCTTTTAAGTATGCTTCTACTCCTCAAAGAATTGTTTTGTTTTGTTTTATCTGCCTGAGAGCAGCAAGAGAAACAACCTGTATTTGAACACAGTACAATAATGAAATCATTGTACTGTTAGATGTAGTATTCTTTGAGGAGAGGATGCTAGTGCGTATTTGCTATATTTGGGGCCATACATGGATTGCTCTAGAGAGAGACCTTTTATACTTTTTAGATTAAAATAAGAATAGCATTGCATAAATTAAAATTTGAAAAAGGGGGTAGTTTGAGAAAAAGATGTACTAAAAGTATGCGTGCTTTCAGTCTAAGGACGTAGAAGTATAATATGTCAAAGAAATTTTGAAATAATACTTCCCTTTTTAATGCCACATCATTCTCTCTGTTGAAGCATCGGTGAGATTCTTCAAATTCACCTTTAGGAATCAGATATAGTTTAATTAAAGATGAAAACTAATATTTCTATTCCTCCTGTTTATATATACCTAGAGATAGCTATTTCCCTCTAAACTGTAACTACTGAAAATGCTGTTTCTCAACTTGCTGATTTCTATTCAACTTACACGAAAGATTCAATCAAAACAGGAATATTTTGTTTCAGAACCTTGGAACAGTCTTGAAATGTATTCCATAGTAATGCCCCAAACAAACAAATAAACACACCCAAAGAGTGGCTTTAATGAGTGTAAACCATTCCTTCTGAAGAAAGTAAACTAGAATTTTAATTTTAGTTGCTTACCAAAAGTTTCCCATAATGATCTAAACCAAGTGGTTCACACTTCAGTGAGTTCCTCCAACGCACAAGTTCTACTATGAATTATGTGTATGTGTACTCCCACACTGTTATAGCATGTTACACGCCATCTCTGCACCTTCCCTCTTGCTCAAATGAACATTCCATCTTATGCAAAATCATTTTTTTTTTCTCTTCCACTTCCACCCATTACTCCTGAATCTCTTGCATTTTCTTTCTTCCTCTTTCTTAGTCATCACTTTTATTTATTTATTTATTTATTTTTGCAAAGGCAGCAACTATTTCTGAATATTCAGAAAGCTCCTACCTATGTTCCCAAGGAAATGACAGAGCTCATTCTTAACGAAATGACAGTGTTATGAGGGGGTTAATAGTTTATATGTCATCAGACTAATTTGTGGAAATATCTAACTGCTGATGGGTACAGAGACAGTAGGCAAACAATGCCACAATTCATAATGGAAGATGAAAACTGTGAAGGCTCAGGACAGAAGAAGATATTTGCCTATTATAGAGCTCTTGAACAGTTCTTTAGGTTAGAATAAATCACCAGGTCTGCTTTTGTACTCAGGTCCTGGGAACACCATATAGTAAAATTCTAAGATCCTATCTGGTGTTTCTTTTTGGTTCCAACTTCTCACAAAGGAATAATAGCACATCTACAGATACCTTTTTGGCTTGCTCCCTGTCACAGATTTTATCAGGAACTCCCTGTGTCAGCACTCTAGTTTCCAACCTGAAAAAAAAAAGTCTGATATTCTTCTGTACCTGTCATTATTACATGCACAGAGGGAGGGAAGAATGACAGATCTGGTCTCAGAGATGCAGAGAGATGACACATAGCACTAGATCATAAGGGCTGTTTTGTGTTTAAAAGCTGACCTGGGGCTCTGAGCTGTGAGGAAATCTTCTGCCTGGCATTTAGGTATGTCAGAAAATGTCTGCCCAGTCTGTAACCCATGTGAGTCTAATTCAGTCCCACTGACTAGCTGAGCTGTAGCAACACAGTCACCACAGGCTTATTGAAAGACCGATGTACACATTTTCTTTCCTTTTCGAAAGCAATGCGTTATCATCTGATGATATGGTAAAAGAGCCACACAGAATGTATAGAACAGTTTTCTGTCATGTGTGTCCCTACAAACTATAGGGACAAAAAAGGAAATGGTTTTGTTTACTTAGTATTCAGAGCAGTTTGTGACAGCTAATGTTTGGCAGACAACACCTGTCTCCCTCCCTCCCCCAATTTTTTGTCATTAATATAAGTCTGTTTTGTTACTAGACAATTCAAACTTCAGTGGACTACACAGAGAAAGAAGCAGTAGAATAAGCTTGCTACTGAAACTTTACTTGGTCATGATCTATCATCATGTGTCTGAGTAGCCATTTCAGGCTCAGGTGGTTAAATGTTTGCAAGAATAACATCAGGTGCAGACTTTCTTTGCTAGTTTTAGTAGATAGCCTGCAGGAAAAGTCTCAGCTGTGAGCTTGTTTGGGGTCAAGACAAGCAAAGAGTGTATTTGCTGTATTTGTGGACACACTGTCATTTCTAATAGGAGCTACTAAAGGAACTGGGGCTGTTTAGTCTGGGGAAAAGGAGCCCAAGGAGAGACTTTATTGCTCTCTTCAAATACTTGAAAGATGATTACAGAGAAAGTGGGATTGGTCACTTCTTACTGGTGACAGGTGACAGAATAAGGGGAAATGGTCTCAGGTTGTGCCATGGAAGGTTTAGGTTGGATATTAGGAAAAACTTCTTTACAGAAGGGGTTGTTAAGCACTGGAATAAGCTTCCTGGGGAGATGGTTGAGTTGCCATCTCTGGATGTGCTTAGAAACCATTTGGGTGTGGTGCTCAGGGACATGATTTAACAGTGGGTTGTTAGAGTTAGGGTAGTAAAGTTAGTTTGTGGTTGAACTTGATGATCTTTAAGGTCTTTCCCAATCTAAGCAATTCTGTGATTCTGTGATTGTTACTAAGTTAGAAATCACAAACAGCAAACTAGGAAGTCAGTGAGAGCCTTAGAATTCTAAAAGAATATCATTTTTAGGTTTTGTACAGATTTATAGAACACATCTCAGACCTGAATGTGCATCTGAGTCAAAGAATACAAAGACTAGGTGATCCTGTCTCCTACTTCATCCAGTGTACTTGGGGGCACTCATCAAGACACACACATATATTTATTTATTTTTAATGTATGTTTTTTATTGAACAAGTTAATCAAGTAAAATAGGATAACATTACTGTGGACATTACTTCTTTCTTTTAGAAGGCATGTGTATTTGCTGAAGGCACTCCATGCATTCCCATCCACCTCTTGCTTCTCCCCACCCCAGCCATCTATCTTAGATTTAGATGAAAAAAGATAAAAGAAAAATTATAACCTCAACGATCTTTATCTTTTGTATTTAGGTACAAACTTATAACTGGCAGTGAGATTAATAGGTAAGAGTACCCTGCATACCAACAGAAACAAAATAAATTATTACATTTACCCTTTCAAATAAATTACTAAAATCCCCATGAATCTGAGATAGGAACGTGTAATTAACCACACTGAAATAATCCACAAATTTATGAATCACAGAATAGTAGAGTCCTTAGAGTTGGAAGTGGCCTTTAAATGTCATCTTGTCCAACTCCCTTGCAATGAACAGGAACATCCACATCAGGTTGCCCAGGGCCTGATACAGCTTTGCCTTGAAGGTCTCCAAAGATGAGGCATCCACCACCTCTATGGGCAGTCTGTTCTAGTACCTCACCACTGTTGTGGATCAAGGTCAACTGGGAGATAGGCCTGAATAATTGCACAAGAACTGCTAGGTGATAACAACCAAAGTAGCTGAAGCAGAACCACAGAATGGGATGTGATAAAGCGCCTTGCTGAGTGCCCCATGACAACATGATTTATGCAAGGAAGGACTCTGTGAGTGGAAAGGGGCATGCACACGAGGTGTTGCATTATTGGGTGTATGCAATGATTCTGCATGTAAGCCAATGCTGGTATACAAGCCATGTGATGCAGCAGTTAATGTGAGAGCAGGATTCATGGCATCCATGTTATATCTCTCTCCAGATGGGGTCCATTCCAGACGGGGTCTTGCCTGGGGTCAGTTGTCAGAAATGACACACCAACCCCACTGTTTTTCCTTATATCCAGCCTAAATCTACCTTCTTTGACCTTGAGATCAATTTCCATTTTTCTGTCACCACAGACTTTGCTAAAGAGTCCATCTTCTTTCCAGTAGCTTCCCTTTAGACACTGAAAAGCCACTATCAGGTCTCCCATAAGCTTCTCCAGGCTGAACAGCCCCAGCTCTCTCAGCCTATCCTTGTAGGAGAGGTGTTCTGTTCCATGGATCATTTTTTGGCCCTCCTCTGGACTTGCTCCAACAGGTCTATGTCTCTCCTGTACTGATGACTCCATATCTGGATGCAGTACTCTAGGTGAGCTCTCAACAGTGCAGAACAGAGGGGCAGGATCACCTCCCTCGATCTGCAAGGCATGCTTCTTTATATGCAGCCCAGCATATGGTTGGCTTTCTGGGCTGTGAGGGCACACTGCTGGTTCATATTCAGCTTCCTCAGTACCAGTACCATCAGTACCCTCAGGTCTTTTTCAGCAGGGCTGAGTTCAGTCCTTTCATTCCCCAGCTTGTATTGATAGTGGAATGAATAAAGGAATTGTTTCCATACACAATTTAAGAATCTGCAGATACCAAAGCCTGGATATTTTTTATTGCTGTTGCCCACACTATGCAAACAAGAGGTTTTGGAGAATGGTATATAAGCTATTGATTGTTGTTTTGCCCACAGTGGATTTCATGACCCTTAACTGATGAGGTCACAGCAGGAGTTCAATACTGTGAGGTTTCACAAGATGGATCAAGAGATAGCCACTGCCTTTATCATAAGTATGATTTTCTGAAACATTAAGCCATGAAGAAGTAGTGAAGTAGAAGTAGCTCACAATGATTTCAACTCACAAGAAAGCCTACACTGCCCTTTCAAAAAGAGTATTACATTCATTGCTAGTCATTCCACATCCCCAAGACAACTTAATACTGGTGTGTTAATTAGACACGAGCAGGAATAGAAACAGGCAGGAACAGAAACAAGAACAGAAACTAGGTTCATTTCCATTTGTGAAATTTTATGTGAACCGTGTTGGAGCAGGTTGTGATATGCTACTATCATTTACTGATCAGAGAAAAAATGTCCAGTGTGACACTTTCTAGTGTGGTGAGAATACCTTTACTTTTCATATCTTTATGTCATTTTTAAGATAGGAATACTCAGTCTCTGAAACAGAACTAATCTGTCCTGAAGTAAAGCACATACAGAGTAGGTATGAGAACAGACTCAGTTTATTCATTCCTCTGATTATACCATTAAGAAGTAATTACTTACTAATGCGGACCTAGCCAGTTAAGCGTGATGGTATTGCTATTGTTGTTGTTTTTTTCTCTTTGGAAATCCTCTCCATACCCCTGCCTTCAAACCATCTAACTTCAGATGATTCTTGAGACATGAAGAATCATCCCTCTCACACAATAGAAAGAGTTAGGAGTGATAATGCAAATAAGACATGTCAGTTCAGTTATACTCATGAAGAGGGCTATACTGTGAAGGACAAGTCAGAGTACCTAGCAGGGAAACATATGACTAAATAAATATTTTTGTAGTCCCATTTGCCTTTCTCTTTTTATTCAATGAAATAGGAAATATACGATTGTTATTCTTAGCCATAGCACCAGAGTAGTTCCTACCATTAATAAAAATTATTTACCTGCTTCTAACTGTAATGATGTTTTTCTGTTCATCATCATCATATCCAAGCAGAGCTTTGCAACAAGGCCCGTACATAGAACATCGAAGAAAAGTTGTATACTTCCTATATTCAATTGAAAAGTAACAAAAAAGTCCCTGTGCTTTAGGGAACAATTTCTGTTCTCTAATAATATCACAGGTCTATCTTCCACTGAAGTTAAGAGTCACAGGTGCACACATGAAGGTAAAGAGATGAGATCCCATCTATATATAGCCTTTCCCAAATAAAACTGCTGTCAAGTATTTAAGATATCCTCTTTCCAGTGTTTATTCAGAGTGTATTTTTGGTACAGATGGGAATATTATACTAACAAATAAGCAAGCCTGAGTAATGAGAATGTAGTGCAGCTGATACTTATAAGGGTAAATATATGAATTTGTATCAGTTGTAGTATAAATGTAGACATAGTTCCTAATGCTGATATGTGATGAGTGACTAATGCCAGCTCAAGATGAAAGACCACAGAGTTAAAAGAAATTCTCTGATCATAAATCCTCACAGGATATCATAGCATAACTTAAAAACATTAGAATTTCAAGATAGAAGAGGACTGGTGAAAGGTCAGCTATAGATTCCTTTATTGACAAATGTTCTGATGATTTCAAAGCAAAGCTATAGTAAATGTCTTTCTAATGTTCTCATTTTCTTTCCAGTAAGTTATAGTTTAATAGCTCTTGCTTTATTAAAAGAAGCAAATAGGTTGCTGATAAAGGTAGGGGGGAAGCCACATTGTAATCAAAGTTGGAAGTAAATTTGTACTTTCCATTAAAAACTAATATTAAGAAGGAAATAGTTAGGCAACACAAAATAAAATTCTTCCAGTTGTTTTCATTTAAACATGGAGCAATTACACTGCCTCTGTTTAGAAAATTCCAGATACTAACATGAAAGGAAAGAAAAAAAATGCAGTCAAATTTCATCTCTAGTCCATAGAGGACCAACATCAGCTCTACTATAAGCTTGATTTTGATATCAATCTGAGAATTACTCCATTGAAGTTCAAGAGAAAAATTTGCATCAGGGCATATCAACATATGAGAGACCAAGTGCTCTGATCTGTAATCTGATTTTTTTTTTTTACTTGGAGTGCACAAATATACTAAGCATAAAGAGGTGGTAATACCCTTTTCCAAATATCCCAATGGACTATGGTCTGAATATGCAGGTTGAAACCAGCATCATTCATCTTATTTTTCCTTAAACATATGAAAAAGGAGTGTAGGAATGAAGATACCAAGTACTATGATTTTCTCCAGATCCTGTTATGCTGGAGTTAATAAGTAAGTGACAATAGTCATCAAATAGTTATCAGTTAAATTATTTCCTTAGAGGAACAAGAGAGCAGAAAATCACAGAATCACAGGGGTTGGAAGGGACCTCTAGAGATCATCGAGTCCAACACCCCTGTCAAAGCAGGCTCCCTACACCACATCACACAGGTAGGCGTCCAGGTGGGTTTTGAATAACTCCAGAGAAGGAGACTCTACCACCTCCCTGGGCAGCCTGTTCCAGTGCTCTGTCACCCTCACCGTAAAGAAGTTCTTGCACACATTCATGTGGAACTTCCTATGCAGAAGTTTCAGCCCATTTCCCCTAGTCCTGTCCCCACGCACTACTGAAAAGAGACCAACCTCGCCACTATGACCCCCACACCTCAGGTATTTTTAAACCTGGATCAAATCCCCTCTCAACCTTCTTTTTTCAAGGCTAATATATATATATTTATAATATATATATATATATATATAAATTTTCTCCGTCATCATTTTGGGCAGATCTGAAAGTAAACAATCTGTACATGCAGAGAACGAAGAAGTTCTAGTACTATTAGTGAGCTTCTTACATTGTAGGGGTTTTTTGTTTGATTGTTTTTGTTTTTTCCCCTAAGCCATGATTTGGTCCAAGTGTCCATTTCAGTTAATGTCAGAATTCCTCTGTTTTATGTGTATTCTTACTTTATGGTTCTGTGATGTTTTCTTTCTTTTTCTTTCTTATTTATTTATTTATTTTTGAATTTCACTCTTTTTTGCACATTGAAATTCTAATTCCACTCCAATCTACCTCATGGATATGTTATCAGATTACAACGAATATATTCATATATTTATCAAGCCATAATTGCAAAACATTGGAATATTTCAACAATAATTGTGCACAGCAATATGAGTAGAACTGAATTTGTTAATTATATGCAAAAAAAAAAGAAGAAATATTTTTATAGCATGCAACGATCACATTTTGCTTAATATGTAATTAGTTGCACTATGAAACTGAAGTTTTATGATGTCATTAAAATGCATATAAAGTAAAAAGAAATCAACATTTATCAGAAAAAAATATGATTTGAAAACAGTTTCATAATAAGGCAAATAAATGAGCTATCATTTTTTATATCAGTACAGTTAACAATAAAAGGCAATATTTAATATAAGAGATATATTAAAAAAAAAAAGCAAAGAAAAAAACAAGGTCTTATAATCATACAAGAATTGTAACAACACCATGTTTAGAAAAACACACACACACACACACACACACACACACACACACACAAAACAAAAACAAAAACAAAAAAAAAAAAAAAAAACCAACCTCACTTTAAAATCTACCATTAGGGTTTTAATATATACAAAGCTATCAGTACATGAAGTATATATAGCACATATTGATATTACTTTTATATGAATTTTGCATTTTAACACTATTCTCTAAAAAAAAAAAAACAACACCTAAACTCTAAAGATAAAATCAAGCTTTTGCTTCATTGTCAGTTTTTGTGAATGTTTTCTATCTAAACATTTTGAATGGAGAATTAACAATACAAAACACAATTCTTCTATCCTTCCTCACATAAGTTTCATTGATTCCAGATGGGTTTTGCATAGAATAAATGGCTCCTCAGTGTAAAAAAAAGAAATCAGAAGTTTTGGTTAGAAGAATTAGAAGAGGCAGTTACAAAAATCAAAGAACAACAAAACTATATCCTTGTATAACTAACTATTCAGAGACATTCAGTAATGCTGAAATTATATACATGTATGTATGTATGTATATATATTCTGTTCCACAGTAAGCTTATATCACGGTCTCATATGACATATATGTAATTGTATGGTAAAAACATGACTAATCTTAAACTAGAAGGTTAATTAACCATTATTACAAAATGCATATATATATATATATATATTCTCTCTCAAATCTTAAATAAAGACTGAGGGGTTTATTCCTAGAGCTATGTAAGAAAATGTTGATGTCTAAAATGAGTGTCTGTTTGAAAGTTGGACATTTAATGCTTGAAGCATTGGAGTCAGTGATGTCTGGAGAGAGATTTAGCTAATCATTTTTTTTTTCTTCTGTGAAGATATAAATAAAATATTTCATCAACTATATTGACTAAATCTGCAAAGTGAGATTCAGTTTCCCAAACATAGGTATTTTGTGTCATCTTATTTCAACACATTATATTTTATCGCACAAATAGAAAATAAAATTTTGAGAGTACCAACATCCCAAACTTTGATTTATTTATTTATTTATTTATTTTAAATGAAAATTTGAGTTGCCAAATCTTGCTAATGAGAGGCCTGATCTAGGCAGTACTTCTTGATGTTCATACTAGGATTACTTTATGTGCTGCTTCCTATACTAGTCTAAGATGACTGTTTTACGCACAGTATAATCTTGCCAGTTACTCTGTGTTACTATTATGAGTCATTAATCAAACATTTCTGAAAGTTAAAAGCATTGTTCTTCATATCTAAGCAAGTATTTCTAAGCATTTCGGAATTCTTCCTGAAGATGTGAATTAGAGGATTTTAAGTTCCATACTGGGGTGAGTAAAGACAAATGATGTACTGAAGAATGTGATAGAGAATACTAAGCCATGTATTAATATGTGTTACCCTCTAGATACTATAATTAATGTTTTATTATACTGAGATAAGCATGAATAAATGATAACTTTAACTTAACATACTGAGCTCAGAGAAGGGTCAGCTATTTGACGGAAAATGTCAGTAATTAAATGAAGGAGGAGGATAACTGTTGAGTAATCAAATTAACCTTTGAGAAGTGATATTATATGTGGTGAATAGTTTCATAGTGTGTTTTTTTTTGTTTGTTTGTTTTTTGTTTGCTTGTTTTGTTGTTGTTGTTATCAGTTTTTGCTGCAGTAATGTAATAGGGCTGTATATTATGAAATTTCCTTCAGTTGCCTTCATAATGTAAGAACTTACAATTCTATGATCATTTCAAGGTCAGAAAATGGAACAAGAAAGTGCCAAATTATTATTATTATTATTATTTACTGCTACCTTTCTTTCTTTAGTGCACAGAAAGCCATTTGCAGATTACTCTGTGCAGACTGTTTCAAACTCTGCCTTACAAATAGGTCTGTGGATTATACTAAAACAGATCACCACATCATGAAATGATACTCCAGTGAATTGACAGGAAGTTATGCATTAATTATAGTTCTGTTGGGATGGTTAACTCAACAAATTAAGACACGACCTCAGTTTTAATGCATATTTTATATTCAGAAACAGAAAGATAACAAAAAATCCTCAAAAAGTATGCCTCTCAGCTAAATAGTGTGAAGCTTTGAGGTAAGGCAAATAATATGCTCCATTGCACAAAGGAAGGGAAAAGATTTCCATACTAAAAATGATCTATTTATTTGTATTTCTCAAATATAATGTTTGGCTAATAACACATTCAGGAGCAATCACACTACAAAAGAAAGCAATAGTACATCTTTATCTTCAGGGACATCAGCTATACACAGATGTGTTCAGTACCTCCATTAAAGCAAGTTTGTTTTTCTTTCTTATTGAATTTACATGCTGAAAACTGTTAATTCAAGCAGGTCATTAGTGTTAAGCAAGCAGTTTGAAATGACTTTTTTGCACTTTCTCATACCTTTTGTACAAATACTCTGTGTGCACTATATTGCACTATGTCTGCAATATAATAAATAAATTAGACCTTATGCAGTTTTAAGCTTCTTGTAATAATCAAGTTTCTTTAAAAATTCACTGTTTTGTTTTCTTTTAGTTATGAGTGAAACAGCTTTTATATTTTCAGAGAGTAAAAAATATCTCAGGATACTTCAGACTATCGCACAGGATTACTTTTTTTACTCCCAGTGATTATTTGAAAGCAATCCTCAAGACTAGATAATCACACTCTTGTTTTGCAACTATTTCCACAGCATATGGTTCTAAAGCTTTAGCTAAAGCTGTTCTGATGATTTGCCTGCTAGCACATGACACTATCAAGAAGAAAGATATAGGCTAGTACTTCGGGCTTTCTAGCACAATCGAAAACTAAGCTTGAGCAATGGCAGGATTTTAACACCAGTGTGGCCTGACTTTAAAAAATAAAATAAAATAAATAAAACAAGTTAAAAATAGAAATAAAGTGGAAGGAATTGAAATACACTACAGGGAAAGTTTTCTCCCAAAATAAAGGGCTCAGAAAGGAATTAAGAGTTTCAGAGAATTTCTTTGTCTGTTTCAAATTTCCATTACTTGTATACAGAAAAACATGAATTATTTCAGGACCTCTCTAAGGAGTGAATTGCGCAGTGTTTTATTCTCCTTCTATGACACTAGTACAGGAAGAGGAAAAACATACCTCATTTGTCCATTTCTAATTGTGTGATCTCCTAAACACTTGATTAGTGTAAGAGTGTCCAGAAATGCAGAAATGTCTCTGGTAAGGTGTGAGATGTAGAAAGAAAACTAGATCTGTCAGTGGAAATCCAAGATCCATACATAAGATTTCAACCTAAGTCTTATTCTACTGCAGATGACATTATTCTACAGACAGATGACAAAAATGAATTTGTAAATGATCTCCTTTTCTTCATAATAAAAGTTTGTATGCTAAATTCTTTTGAATTTGTACCACCAGGAACTTATATCATTCCAAAATATTTCCCACTGAAACCTGAATAACCCATTGCCCATCAACTCTGGCTACCTTCTAACATAAATGAAATCTGATCCCTAAGATCCCTAAGTACAGTAAAACCATATTTTCATAATATAATATTTCTGGCAGTTTCTATTCAAGACTGAGAACAGTTATGGGCACACTGAATCAAGTTCAGTAAAATATTTTCATTTATAAAAAGTGGAATATACTTAAACATCAACCATTGAGAGATTCTTCTCAACATTTTTGTTTTCATCATTTTTTTTTTTTGTGTCTTGTCAGCACTATGATCCATCTCAGACTGGAATTGTTGTTTTGGTCCATATTTATACAGTCTACCGCATGACATGAGTCTGTTAATTTATAAGTAATAGTAGGAAATGTAATCCTCTTATAAGTTTAAAAATGACTACCACAACAGATACATACATTCATCTCTTATTGTGTGTGACTATCTTTTGTCCCATTTCAAAGAGGTTTTTTTGAAGCCAACGGTACAAACAACATACTTCTTGCTGGGCAGGTTGGATTTTAGTGTAGTGAAGCTGATGGAATGAAAAGATTCTTTTGCAGGACATAGGTACCTGTAAGATAGAGTTAATACATATGAATTAAATGTCTAAAATGCACTCACTTTCTTCCATGATTTCTAGACATAATTCCATTTTTTGTTCAGAATCACTTTAACACATTGTTAGTGTAACACTGTACTTTGCCACACTCACAGCTGTGTGCTAAGGCCTGTTTATGGACAACTCAAATTTGTGTGCTTTACCCATGCACTTTTTCTCTTCAGGAAGTGAATATCACAAAGAGACATTTACATTCATGTCATTTTAGACCCTTTTATTTAGGAAGTAGAATATACTATTTTACACTGTAATACAAGAAGAGATATTAAAACAAATTGAAACAATGTAAAACAAAATAGAACATCATTAAAAAAAAAAAAAAGATTTAAATTAAAACTAAGGGCTGATTTTCAGGGATTTATATATTCCTTTAAGAAAGAATGCTAGATATTCTACACCCTAAATAATTTAATCCTCACTGGAAACATTAAACCTTTCTGAAAATATGACTCAGAGGAATTTTAAATCAGATCTCTTTCTTGTCTTTCTCTTGCCTTCCCAGTATTTTATATCCATTTGGGAGCAATACAAAACCTTGGAAGTAATAATAAAGGAAAATAATAAGTAAATAAATAAATAAAAACAAAAAACCAGAATAATAAAACACAAACATATTAAAAAGACAGTTGCTTACCTTCATCAATAATTTAATTAGAAAAGTTTCGTACAAATACAACAAATTCACTGGCCTATTAGAATTTCTAAGGTAACTAAGTCTAGAAAAATTGAGTTGTTTTCCAGATTAAAGTTTTTTTCTCATTTTCCAGACAGTTGTGTCCTCTTTTGTCATGCTTTTTTAGGTGTCACAATACTAAAAAAATACTACATGTCCATCATGCTAATTGTTTTCTACTTAATTACCAACGTGTTTTGAAATTTAAAGTTGAGGAGCTTGGGTTATTTACTTCCATCTCTCTTTACATTTTAAGAAATGCTCTTTATCTCTTTACTCTGTATCTTTTTATATTATGTTTAAGAACATCTCATTCAAGGGGAGAAAAAGTTACCCTCAGTGAGCTGTTTAAAGCCTACTCAGTTATGATCATGTTACGCAAAAAGTGTTGAAAATCATCTTCCCTTATTACATGAGCTTATTTTTTATATATTGTTATCTGAAACTATCTGACAAATACGGACCTCAGCACTGAAAGGATTATGTGGGAAAAGTAACAACTTCTGTGTAATAATACATATTACTCTAGCACATTCTTCTCTGTGAGACAGCTCCTTATGTATTAAGAATCTGATGACACAGTCCTGCAGAATAAGGAATTTTCTCTGGGAAGGGATTTTGCTGGAGAATCATAGTAGCACAATAAATCCATGTATGAAGACTTTCCTGTTTAGAGATAAGCAAATAATGTTGAATCCTCTGTAGCAGTTAAATCTTGATTTATTATTATTATTTCCCTATTGATTTTAATTCTGAGTTTCATTGGAGATATCCAAAATTAAATTGAAGAAAATTTGAGTAAAGATTTGAAGTAATATGAAAGATGGTATTTTCAGAGGGATGTAAATGCAATGGCTAGCTGTGGACACAAGAAGTTAACCTGTAAGGAGGATGTAATTTGGCAGAAGTGTCTCCAAAATTGCACAGGAGAAAGCTGGGAGGTAAATAACAAACAAAATTTTTGAGTCAAATTTGTAATACTTAAATAGTCTAGAAGGAATAAAAAACGTACAAGTGTAATAGGCATAAGAATTAAGGACTTCTGAGCAATGACCATTACTTTTGTATATGAGTTAACAATCATAGCCCTGATCCTGTTTCTTAATGCTTACTGACAATTTTTAGATTACTTTGTATGACAGTGAATTACTAACAATACTATTTATGTTTTCAAAAGTCACTTCTAAAAACAAACAAATAAACGCACTGAGAAAATGAGAAACAGAACAATGAAAGGCAAATGAGTAACATGGCTTGGATTTTTTAAACTGTATGTTGCATTTCACACACAACCTCCAAGAGTTTCCTTACTCTACCTTAAAATAACTGTAACAATTGTGGAGGGGGTTTTTTGTTTGTTTGTTTTGGTTTGTTTGTTTGTTTTGGTTTTCCTTTTCTCTATTTACTTATTTGCTCTACATTATTTGAAAAAAAAAATCTTGTTTTAGAAAAGTGTACTTTTTTTTTTTTACTTCTTTTTATATTATTATTGCACAAAAAAAGTGTTCTGTTTAAAAACAAACAAAACACGAAGTCTGCAGCTAAGTCAAGGAGATACACAGTGTTGTGTTTATTGTATGAGCTGCTACAATACAATCATTTGATTGTGGTTTGTTCTTCATAACTTCAGGAGAAAGGATGATTGTCAGTTCTAACAATTAAATTTTCTCTGCTACTGTTTGCATCATCAACCAAAACCAATATCTTACTTTTGTCTAGTACAGGTTATAATGCTTTATAGGTCCTGGGGATATCCCTTGCTGAAGGCTACTGTGTAGGCAAATGCACAGCATCCTTCCTGTCCCTGTGCATACTCCTGTTTGGCATATGATAGTGTTTGGCTCTGTGTTTTCTGTCTGTGCTTAGTACTGGAGGGAAGAAAAGCTCACAAGGATTTTACTGAGGGTTATAAATTTCTGGTGGGAAAGGATCTTAACACCCAAGGCTAGATTTGCCCTTGCTTTAGAATAGAAATTATAAATATCTTCCAACAGGAATAAAATCTGCCTGTCACTTTAGCTATCAAACACTAGTTCTGAGAGATATTTGGAAATGTAGGGTGGCATGCATCCCCTTGTCTCTTATGAATAAGTGGGAACTTTCTTATCAGCTGCTTAAACAAAAAAATCACGGATACTTGGTATTACTGTAAATCCATACAAATTTATGTTTAGACACTATTAAGTTTTTGAAAACTTTTCTTCCCTCTTAGTCTTAATTCTTAATTTCATTATTTATTTTTCTCTCTGAGACATTATCAGGTTTTATCGATAGAAACCTTTAGGATTAGTTTAGTTAGACAACAACAACCACAACAAAAAAAAAACAACAACTAGTGACTTTACTGTCATACCTGTTGTTTTTCCAGCCTTTTTTTTTTTTTTTTTTTTTTTTTTTTAATTTTTTAAAACATCTGACACCATAGACATTGTCCATGACTTTTCAGAATAATTCTTAATAATGGCTCAGTGAGCTAATTAGCTAATTCCTTGTGGGAAACCAACAGTATATCCAAAAGATTCAAATGTTGGTTACCTAGAAACAAGCATAAAATGTATTAAAGGAAGTTTTATTATTCTGTATGAGTTTTCTGAACACAAAATTTGTAGGCTTAAAAGTTAAAAGGTAAAATTGTATTCTTACTTTTTAATTATGATCAACTTTTTGCATATCTCTAAACTCATTGCAGATATCTTTTTGACAAGCATAAACATACATTTACTTGATGAAAATAATTTTTCTTTTTATGAATACACTTGCTGAATCCTCATTACTTAAATTGCTAGAAAGGGATCTCAAGGGAGTAGCTTAGTCTACTCCCTGAAGGTCAAGAGCTTCACAAGTGGATGCAAGTAATTGAGTTATAGGGCAAAGATGAGTAAAGCTTTTAGGAAGTTAGGAAGAGAAATCTTCCTGATAAAGAAATGAACACAATTTACAGAGTGTTATTTTAGTACATGAACTATCTAATTATGTTATATCTCACAGGCAAATTTCCTATTAATTGCTAAAATTGAGGGACTAATTCTGAGCTAGTTTCAGGAATCCTTATACAACGGAGTTGAAGAATTAGTAGTCCAATAAACTCACTGTGCCTTGAAAATGAATTTGCACCCTGTACATTCCTACATTATAATGCTTAGTCACATTACTATAAGCAATTATTCTATATGACAGAATGCTGTAGCTTCCTAGGGAGAGTATTAGTGGAATTGATGGTAATTTTTCTGAACATACATAGAAATTAACTGCATTAACATCTGCAACACATGTAGTCAGGAGGAAATCACCATCAGGAAATCAGCATTTAGTTTACCACTCAACCCACCACAAAGTACTTGTGTAAAATAAAACAGATGAAACCTGCCCAGCAGTCTTTTCTGCCTGTGTATGAAATTCAAAACAGTATCTGGTCATATTGAGGGCAAGTATGGGTGTGTGCAAGCCTTCACAAAGAGGATTTTCTTTAGAGTATTATTCAGGTTCTCCAAGAGATTTTGAAACTTCTACAAGGGACCAACAATAATAAGCATAGCCTACAGCATTTTTGTCCTCTGGATGACCAGTGGATGTCAGGATGTGTATCTGAGGCATCTCTAATGGGATTATGGGAGAAAAAAAATTCTTCTGATAACATTAAGTGAAACGTAAACACATGCTCATTGCAATGAAAACTTTTGCATTGCTTCATGGTACATTTACACCACATCCTTCATTGCCTTTATATTTTCTGAGACAGCATCAACCTGATGGAAATCCTCATGCTCTGTAGTTCTAACTTGTAGTCATGATACTTGAAATGGGAAGAAGGTTCATGCCTTACTTCAACCTCACAATATAGCCACGGGTACTGATACGATACATGTACTCCTAGAATAAGGGTAGCTTGAAGGAAGACTAAGCATTAAGGAAATAATTTTGATTAATGAAACTAATGAATGAAAATAACAGCATCTTTAAAATATCAGTGGCTTAAGGAATTCATTTCCAATACTTATAATGTTATCCTTGTCATTGCTTGGTAGTCAATGCAGAATCATAAAACCCATAAAATCTAGCCAGGACTAGCTATGCTTTTCTGGGAGATAATTCTACCTGGGTCACTACTATCAGATTTTTTTTTCCAGTTCAAGTATGGAAAATATCTCTGGCACCATAAACATGTTATTACTGCAAATTACATCTTGAATGGGTTTTCTACATTGATAGGTAACAAAAACAAACAAACAAACAAACAGTGGAAGATCAATTTTTATTTCATAGAATCATAGAATTACCCAGGTTGGAAAAGACCTCAAAGATCATCAAGTCCAACCACAGCCTAACCATAGTACCCTAACTATAACAACACTCTGCTAAATCATATCTCTGAGCACCACATCCAAACGGCTCTTAAACACATCCAGGGACGGTGACTCAACCATTTCTGAAAACACAAATGTTTTTCACATTGCTTCCACCAAACACTTAAAACATGAATACTCACTGAGTATTTACCAAGACAGGAACTTTATGCTCTGGCAGCAGTTTAAGCATATTGATGCAGTTGAAGACCCTGTTGCTAGCAATACGTGTTGCACCTAAACTACTGTTACAGGTTTTGAACCTTATGAATGCTTCTGCTTGTACTCTATGGAATGTGTTGATTCCTGATAATTAGAAGATTTCTATAGACATAATGAGAAAGAAAAGCCCGATATATATTTTTAGAAAATATTTTTGCTTTAATTTGTAAATTTAGTGAATTGTGAATGAATTAAAAAAAACAACAAAAAAAACAAACAAAAAGCAACCAAACAGAAACAACTATCCTACTTTGTTTTCTTTAAAACAGTAAAAGTAAAATTAAAAAAAAGGATTTTGATAAATGAGATATGTAAGAAAGAATTCTGGATCACCTGAATGTGCCTTTATAAAAAATATTGTAGCTTAGTAATTTGAATAACTTCTGTTCTAGATGCTCCACACAGTTCAATGACAATAAAAAATTAAAGGCAGAAACTATTGAAATATCTAGACAATTGAAAAAAAAAAAATTGATTTTTTTTTTTTTTATTTTTATTTATTTATTTATTTATTTCCCCTGCCATAAGTGAAATCAATGAGGATACAAGTATATTTTCATTAGGAATTCTCAGAGCATAATAAATAATAACAACAGTACTATTATTATTTCACCTTCATTTATTCTTTTATTCACACACACAAACCTTTAAGTCTCTGTTGATGACACTACTACACTCAGCATATAATACACAATATCGTACAATATTACAAGCAGTATTACACAATAAAGGTATCATATTTCATAAATAGGCAGATTGTACAGGCTCTTTCATATTCTATTTAACTCATATCCATTGTTGTAAGGAAACTATATTTTGGAGAACACAACAGATATATTTAAGAAAACGTGCAATTTTACTTACAGAAGTCAGTTGGACTACCCCAAAAATAGCTACTCTGTTTCATAAATAGTCAATATTGTTTCATACTTGAGATAGTATGAAGATATTAACAAATGTTTTGATACCAGGAATGCAAAGGAGACATGAGATTATTGAGGTCTGATAGAGAGTGTAAATTCATTCTACAGCAGTGATTAAAATAGATATGAGTTAAATATATCATATTTGTTTATTTGTTTATGTCCATTTTATAATCATATCATATAATTTTATAATCATAAATCATTGATACAGATGGAGGATTTTATAATTTTTCACCACAGAATAATGGAGTATTTAAGGTTGGAAAAACACACCTTGTCTTTCTTATCATTGTCTCCACTAGTGAAAAGCACTAATAATGCTAATAATGTCCTCTCTTAGATCTCCATAAATGTTCAGCAAGTCTCAGTAATTTTTTTTTTCTTTTTTTTTTTTTCCCCACATGGAGGGATTCAGTGACACAGCTTTGCTTCATAGGTATTTCCATGTCAGATTGCTCCTCTGCTACTGAAGAATCAAATTCTACTGCCATACCATCAACATTTGCTTCTGACATCATGGGCCAACATAATGAAATCAGAAGCATTACTTTCAGAGCAGTTCTAGTACAACAGAACAATCCTTTTGCTTTCTATATACATCACACTTGAAGCAAGTTAATTATGCATGATGGTATCCTACAAATTTTGAGATGAAGCAAAGCCAAAATTTTATTCGTATTACTCATGCATGATGTATGGTGCATGCAACCGTTACAATACAAGCTACTTCACAAACTCTTTAACTTTGAACTGGCAGAGCCACTTTCTCAAGGGCTTTTCTATGCCAGCTCTGTCCATGATCTCTTCAGTGTAGAACTGCCAAGAATATAAGCTTCTGTTCAGGAGTTCTAATAGACGCTATTTACCACTGGAAAAGTCTAAAGAGAGTGAGTGCCTTCAGTTATTTTTCTCCTTGTTTCTTTCAGTTCTGGGAGTCATACTGAAACATCATAAAGTAATTAGACAAAACGATATTGCAAAATGTAATTAATGATTAATTCTTTGGTGTTTTGTCATGGTCCTCCTCATAATTTCTAAACTAAAGTCAATATTCATATAACTAATATTTCCTAAGCAGATTTTTCTTCCCATTAAAAAAATAAGTTTGTGCTGATTAATAAATAATTTATTAAACTTCTGAGGACTATACTAATAGCTATTTCTCTTTAATATTTTTAACCCAGACCTTTTTTCGGTTTTCATAAGTTTGTTTATTATTAGATTTAAACTAGTAAACTAAATTCAAATATACATTTATAATTTCTTTCTTGCATCAAAAGATGAGTAATGCTTACTTTCTTTGGAGCTATAGAAGTACAGTGTCACATTTTACATGGTTGTGAGTAACAATTCAGATTTAAAACAGGCTGTGTTGTTCACAACAGGAGCTTTCAGAAACATATTTTTTAAAATATTTGAGCTCTATAAAATGGATACAGCAAATACGAATTTTAAATCTGCTTTTCTAATATGCACTTATTTTACACAAAGACACTGTCTTGCTGACTTTTCAAACTCCCAGCAATTCCTGTATCTCATTCTGGTGCTCCTGATTTGCCTACTGCTCTATCAACATCTTTGAATTTATATTACAAAAATAATCAATCTACTTCAACATATCTATTTGGCTACAATACCATCTAAGATATTATAATTATTTTAATGAGATTTCTTTTAATCTACCTTGCATTCTCTTCTCATACTTACTTGTAAGTAACTATATTTAGTGGTCTTGTTCCAAAAATACTCTTAAAGGAAATAATAATAATAATTGAATACTGATTAAAATTTATCTATGAAATGTCAAAGATACTAAAAATTATTCAGTCTTTTCACAATTAAAATTTACATTTAATAAAATAAAAAAAAAGTTTACATTTATATATAAGCAATTAAAGTTTACATTTAATTATTCACACCACAACATGAAATAAAGAGAATGTCACTAGATTAATTTGGATACGTTATATCAAGGGCAAGGTTTTGCACCTTAATCACAGCAACCCCCTCTATCAGTAGAAACTGGAGGACAAAAGGGTTGAATACAGCCCTTCCCAAAAGGACTTGGGGGTTCTGGTGGATAGGAAACCAGACATGAGCCAGCAATGTCACCTTGCAGCCCAGAAAGTCAGTGATATCCTGGGCCACATCAAAAGGCAGGGAGTTTGGAACTAATGATCTTTGGGGTTCCTTCCAACCCAAGCCATTCTATGATTCCTATGGAACTGACTCCCTGAATGTAATGATGTAATGATTTTCTGAGGATATAAAGCAAGCATAGTAGTTCCCATGCAAGCATTCCCACAAAAGACATTTCCGAAACTGCACCAAATAATGTACGTAAATTGCTATACTTTTTGGAAATACCAATGAGAAGGAAAGGCATTCTCTGTTCACTGAAGAGAGCAAGAAGGAATTTACCAAGTTATGCACTCCAAGTTGCTATTTTTGTTGCATGTCTCAGTATTGTAAAGCATCTTCAGTGATTTTGTGTGTGTGTGTGTGTGTGTGTGTGAGAGAGAGAGAGAGAGAGAGAGAGAAGAGAGATGCTTGGAAGGATTTATTTGAAATAGATGAAGTACAAAGGATTGAATTTTTGACAGACAGAAAGACATTTTCTTGAATACATAGTATCTCAGTTCACTAAAGCCCTATAGATATCAAGAATGTATCAAGAATTATGAATTATTCAGATCCCAGGGTAGAGTTAACAGCTTCCAGAGTCCTGCAGTTTGTGAAATATTCACTATTGTAAACTATCTGTGGATAATAGACATTATTCATATTCAGCTGAGATATAATCCCCTGAAAATTATGCTAGTGCTTTGTATTGTCTCCAGTTCTGTTAGAATTAACAGACATCCAACATCCAAAAAAGAAAGGCAGATTTCTCTATAATTTGGGTGACACACAGAGTAATGGATCAAAATTGAATAGGTCATGGAGTATTCCAGTTTTTGTTTTGTTTTGCTTTAGACTATACATATATATATATTATTTCTTTTTACTCAAGTAGTGGATAAGATTTTGAAATAAATTCTGTGTATTGTACTATGATGATCAGTTTCTTTCCTGTAGAGTAACCTGGAGTAAAATTTTGTCAAGAGAGTGAGAGCCAGTGGACAATCCAGCCTACTCTCTGAAATTAGTTTCCACTCGTTCTGCAGTAGTTATTGTGAAACACTCAAAAACTATGCCTCCACTTTGACTTTCTGTACAGAAGTTTCAACAGCAAAATCTTAAAATTGGCCCTACTGCTTCATTCTGATGGAACTGATAACATGCAGACCACAGAAGGAGCAGACACCACATACTACACACAGACCCACAGACTCATACGCTCTCTCTTGCTTATATCCAAAAGCTTTTTTTTTTTT
The DNA here is from genome assembly GCF_039878825.1 of Excalfactoria chinensis. Taxonomy (NCBI): domain Eukaryota; kingdom Metazoa; phylum Chordata; class Aves; order Galliformes; family Phasianidae; genus Excalfactoria; species Excalfactoria chinensis. The sequence goes on along the minus strand of NC_092825.1, from coordinate 153,516,800 downwards.
TTTTTTTTTTTTTTTTTGTACTCTGGACTGCTCCCTTGCTATTGTTCTGAAACTTTTTGCCTTCTGATCTTTTTTATAGCATGATCAAAGGTGAGGAATAGTCACTTTCAAAAGCCTTTGTACAATGACTACATGAAGTCTCTTGGGTTCATATTACCATTTTCATGTAGGTGAACAGCTCAAAAGCCTAATTTACTAAAGGACTCAGTCTCACTTATAGCAGAGGAATTACACATTTACTTCTAATATTGATTCAATTATATCATTAGCAAGAGTGGTTGTCACTTCATTTTCCAAAGAATCTTGAAAGTATGACTGAAAGTGCTTTTACACTTGTATAAATGAAAGTGCTTCGTAGCAGTCTACTGCCATGTAGTTCTGCAGGTTGCTTTTACTGTCCCATCCAAACCTGGCAACAGATTAAGTATGAAAGATATATAAAAATATTCTACATCTTCCATTTGTGGAAGGAGAAATGAAGTGTAGATAAGAGTTGAAAGAAAGGTGGAAAAGCATTCAGCGGTTGTACTGAAATAGTATCTTGCTTGGACATAGCTGATTTGAGCGGTAAGAAGAGTTTCTAGATTCTGTAATCCTGATATAGACTAGGCCTTCTCATAATTAGACTTGTTCTTTTACCTTCACCACACAAAAAATAAACAGAAATTAAAACTACCTCTCATGTGACACACCAAAGCTATAACAAAGAAAATAAGTTCTGGACTTAGGTTTGATAACTATAATGTCCGAATTTATACTCTTAGAGGAATAAGATTCCCAGTTATGGACTATTTCCTAAGATGATGCCTCCCACACTTCTGAGTCACAATGTTGCTGTCAGCATTTGTGTTAATTCTCTAAGAATAATTCTACAGCAGAAACAAGACATCAGCAGCACTACTTCTGATGATTAGAACAGCTTTGAATAAATAAGTTTCAAAAGCAAGATTCTGTAAAAGTTGGAAATTACAGTTATGAGACTCATAATTTCTATTTTTTTATGTTGTTTGTTTTTGTTTTCTTGCTGTTTGTTCTGTAGAGGAATTTTGTGTTTTGTAAGCAGAGAATGCTACAGACAAGTTATTTTTCCATCACAGAGTTAATAAAGCATCAGTTTTTACATTTGGAAATTTAGGAGCAAAACAAACAATTTTTCTGATCACTTTATCTTTTTGGTTACTGGGTGATGACTGAAACTTCAAGAGAAGAGGAGGGTCGGGTGGGTCTCTATTTAAACTTAATATTGTGCTTAACAAAGATCAAAATCCAATAGATTTCCTAAAAAATAATTTTTCTAAATTAAAAATATGTATATATACATGTTATACTATATGTAAAATCCTGGATGCTTTAAAATAGTTATTTTCCACATAATGAACTACAAGTACATGAACAGAATATGGTAACGTAGTGCTGAACCAAATACTACATGTGCCCATAAATTAATGTGTCCCCATAGGAAAATGAAATTTCACAATGTTATTATCAAATATCTTCACTCAAGACATAAATAAATTTATGGAACTTATTACCTTGATAATTGAGAGGCGTTTTTTTCTTTTTTTCTCTTTTGTTGTAATCTCACCTAAAAACTTGATCTAGGAAAAATATATTTAATTCAGCTCCACAGCGGCCCTGTTGTTATATGGTTATTGAAAGAACCTGAGACATATAATAGTTATTTTTCATCACTAAACAGAAACTTTCAGCATAATACTATGTTATTATGGTAGAATATTATATTGTTAATATAATTATAATAATATTATAATAATATAATTATAATAATATTATAATGTTAGAATGGCATTCCACTACAAATTTTTGTTACATTTTCACAAAAAAAAACACTATTAATTAAAGAAAAAAGAAACAACAACAACAACAAAAACAAAACAAAACAAAACAAAACAAACAAACAAACAGGTGAAACTCAAAATTAGGGTGATGGGGAAGGGAAAGTGGGAGATAGGAAAGGTGGAAAAAGGCAAGAATTAAGGAAAAGCGGGGAAAGTCACCTCATGGATGCAGCAGCGTCCTGTTGCACGTTGTTTCGTTGGTCCAGGGAAAACAAGTGTAGGGGAGAGCAGCAGCAGAGTGGAAGGCTGCAATCAGCAGATCGGTGCAGCGTAGAGCAGGAGGTAGAAAGGGCAGCAGGGTCTCGGGGGACAGCGAGGTCTCACGGAGCAGAGGTCTCACGGGCAGAGTCTCAAGCAGCAAGCCCAGGTGAATCCGTTGTCAGCCGTAGGACGACGTTGGAGGAATCTGAGGCCAGAAACCTAGAAGTTCTTCATGCATGCATCTTCTTCAGCATGCAGGCATTCACGTAGTGGGCATCTGATGTCAGACAACCTCCTTATTCATGAAGTGAGGCATCTGATGTCAGAAAACCTAAAAAACATGGTTTGTCCATGCTCTTTTTATCCTAGTTCTTCCCAGCTTTCGGGACATTTCTGGAAGGCTTGGGTCAGAATCATGTGAATACCTTGGAGACGGCCCTCTTCCTTGAGATGGGCCCACACAATAAGACCACTTTAGGGCCATTCATCTGTATCTTATCTCCCTTTCGTAGCTCCTGGACTTGTCCATCTGTCACGTCACCCTTAAACAAAGAGGGTCTGGAACCGTGGTTCAGACTTGCCTGGACATGTCCTTCTGTGTGTCTCAGACAAAGGGAGTTCTGGAACCTTGGCCAGGCTTCCCTGAACTTGTTCATTTCAGCAAACTTTTGAGACAGTAATGTAAAAAGCATGGCCTCTTACACAAGCCTACCCACCATTTCCTTTATTGTTTTCTATTTCTGTAGCTCTACTGTGTCAGTGTGTTGATTTTATTTGAATAGCCATTCATGTGACATTTGCATTCCTTCTGAGTTTTGAATAAAAAGTCTGAGACTATAATTTATAGACAATATTTTGACTTATCTGCGTTAAACTGATTTTCTTCAATAATCATCCTTCAGTGTCTCAAATGAACATAACATATACAGGTTACAAGTTTAAGAAGAGTAGGTGTACAAGAGAAATCATATTTAGACAACAAATGCATGAACTGGAAATGACAGATGAGCAGAGCATCTAGTGTTTCAATTTGAACAGGAGAGGCATCCTGTACTTCTGGGATCTAGTCTCCAGGCAACTAGAGATGAGAATAAAACATTCATTTACTTTCTGTTCTACAACAATAGTCTCTGAATAATATGAGTGAAGTGCAAAAAAATACAAGAATGTGGCAAGCTGAACAAAGTTTTGTTTATAAAATGTGTGGGAAGGGGATGTCTATTTTGAATGCAATATTATTTCTGTATTTGATCAAATGGTCATAATTTCAAGTGTATCATAAAAGAAGTCACAACCTTAGGCAGTTACAGAAGTCATTTTTATATTTCAGCTTGCCCAAAGTAGTTGCTAGATCCCACTGAATCATTACTAAACAAAATATTAATTAGAGAGAGTATTTTCAAAGGAAAAAAAAAAAAAAAAAAAAAAAAAAAAAAGGTAGTCATAGTGTATAATATTCAGGAACAGCCATACTAAATTAACTTGTCAATGTATTCATTATTCCTTGCAATATACCTACAGTGATGGCACAATAGAGATGATCCAGATGTTGAAATCCTGTCTCTGCTGAAATATGTTGAAATCCTGACTATGCATTTATCACATTGAAGATTATATACATACCATCCCTTTCCCTTCCCTTCCCTCCCCTCCCCTCCCCATCAAAACAGTCACCCACTGGAAGTACATATTTATCTTCAACAACCACAAATAAAGCTTAAGGTAAATACCTTAGTCTTAGATGTCTAACACATAAATGTGTGAAATGAATCTCCAACATTTAACACTGAAATTTCTGTACAGTATTAATTCTAAATTTCTATTAAATTTCTATTAAAATACAGGGTAAGTTTCAGCACAGGAATTGATGGAGTTCAAACTTATAGAAAACAGATGAAAAAAAATTTCAGTTAGAAAAAGCTGTACATTCTTCTGGGCACAGTGTTCTGAGGCATTAATTCCTATAGAAGGGAATTTGAGTGAAAATATCTAGATAATAAGGAGAAGTAGGCCACAATTCCCAAAAGAGACAGTGAAGAAACAAAATAATAATAATAAAAAAATGCTTCTACCAGTCTCCCCAGAAGAAAAAACAGTATCATAGTATCATGCGAGTTGGAAGGGACCTTAGAGATCATCGAGTCCAACTCCTGGGATTCAAGCCCTTCTGTGTAGCAGAGCAGCATTTCTGCCACTTGTGCCACAGGGGGGATTCAAACCCCGGGCCTCTGGTGTTGCAAGCAGCAACTTATACCACTGCGCCACCGGAGGCACACAATATTTCTTGACATAGACTTGGTAACCTGTTTCAGTGCCTCACCACCTTCACTATATATATATATATATATATATTCATTTCATCTAATCTAAATCTACTTTCTTTAAGCTTGAAACCATTTGTCCTTCTTCTATCACCATAGTCTCTGCTAAAGAGTCTGTCCACTTCTTTCATGAAGCTCCCCAATTAGATACTGAAAGGCCACTATCAGATCACCTCACAGCCTTCTGCATGCTGAACAGCCCCAGCTCTTTCAGTTTGTCCTTGCAGAAATATTCAGCTCCTTGCAACATTTCTGTGGCTGGATGTGCTCCAACAGGTCCATGTCTCTCCTGTACTAAGGATTCTACATCTGGAAGCAGTACTTCAGGTGAGGTCTCACCAGAATGAGGCTGGCTTTCTGGGTTGTGAGAAATACAATTGCTTATACTAAAAGCATTCAAAAGAGAAAGGGTGAGTTCTCAAAATGTGAAGAAAAAGTGTGTTTTAAAATTCCGTTAGGTGATAGAATGACTGATAAAACCAGAGAAAAGTCTAAAAATGCTATTCCAGATAGGTACTAAAGTTAGTGCTTATAGTTTACTCCAAATATTTTATAAGAAAAAGATAAGAACTGGTGTAGCGGTGGTCATGGTGAACAGATAATTTTTAGTTCTGGAGAAAGTGAGAACTTGATTTACTTAAATATAAAATAATCAGACATTTACATGACACTGAAAAACAATATTTAAGTTTTTTTTTTTTTTTTTTTTTGTTTTGTTTTGTTTTGTTTTGTTTTTTTTTCTTTTAGACTTTGAAAGGTTTTATATAGAATCACATTCACCAAGATTGGAAAAGACCTAAAAGGTCATCCAGTTCAACCATTAACCTATTACCAATAGCTCCCTCTAAACCATGTCCTTCAACACGACATCCAGTTGTTCCTTGAACACCCTATGGTTTGTGACTCCATCACCTCCCTGGGCAGTCCATTCCAGTGCCTGACCATCCTTTCTGAGAAGTAATATTTCCTAATGTCCAGCCTGAATTTCTAATTCTTCCTTATTTACATTCCATCCTACACCAAAATAATAAAAAAGAAAAGCTTGTCCTAATTTCCTCTTTTAATTCCATCAGCCTCTGACCAACTCCATTACAGTCTTTATGACTATTTTAATTCATCTGTTTACACTACTATGAGTTCAATTTATTCCACATAGCATACTGATCTTGTGTTATTTAATTCTTTATGTGTTTTGAGAACAGAATATAGTTTCTCAAAATTAACTGTCATAATATATGAAAACAAACAAACAAACAAACAAACATGCTGTATATGCTGAATTTATCTACAGACTCTAAGGAGGTCTTGACTTTCTGAAAAGAAGATTACCTATGAAACTTTTATAAAACACTGATGAAACACTATTCAGTGATTGTTTCCATGGCTAATATGATTACAATTATGATGAGTCCTTATGAAAATAAACCACAGTACTCATAGCTTAGGGATATATTCTAATTATTTGTTTTAGCTTTTAATTCATTCTAATTGTTCAATATGTCTTTTAAATCATACTATTTTTGAATACTTCAAGGGAATATACAATGTTTTAGCAGACAGATGGATAGATAGATGTCACAATGGTAAGCATTATGTGCTTACCATGGTGGAGGCAACCAATGGGTGGCTTGAAACACATGCCATACCCCATGCTACCACACGAAACTTTGTATTGGATCTTGGGAAACAAGTCCTCTGGTGACATGGCACTCTGAAAGAACTGAATCAGATAATGGAACTCATTTCAAAAATTCTCTTGTTAATACTTGGGCCAAAGATCATTGCATTGAGTGGACTTACCATATCCCCTATCATGCACCCACTTCTGGTTTAAATAGAATGGGGTGTGGAAAACTATGTTGAAAGCAATGGGTGGTGGAACATTTAGGTACTGGGAGTGGCATTTGGCAGAAGCCATCTGGTTGGTCAGTACTAGAGGATCTGTCAATTATGATGGTCCTACCCAATCCAGCCCCCTACGCACTGTAGAGGGAAATAAGGTCCCTGTAGTACATGTAGAGATATACCTACAGAAAACCACTAAACCATATCTCCTAGCTTCCTATCCAGACACTTCTTGAACACTGCCAGGGATGGTGACTCCACCACCTCCCTGAGAAGGCTATTCCAGTGCCTGACCACTCTCTGAGAGAAAAAGTTCCTTCTTATGTCCAGTCGAAATCTCTTCTGATACAAAGAGCTCACTTCTATACTGTCCATATTGTTCATTAAAATTGGCTTTTAAAATTATTTGTTTTTTAGTAATAAGTCCATATACTTTTATTTGGTGTCCCTCCCTCCCTCCCTCCCTCCCTTTCTAATATTCTGTGAGAAAAAAAGGAGCTAATGCTGATAGTAAGTGCTTTATAGATGAAAATTGCTACGTATTTGCTAAGGGTAATTATTATTATTATTATAGATTAAATCTAACCCAAATGTTTCTTTGATTTTATATATGATATAGATTTCATTCTGTATAATGTGGTTGCTTTAAGAGTAGTCAGGTAGTAAAAGTTTCTGTGGTGTGTCTTGCTGAATAGCTGAATAGCTAATGGTAATTCACAAACAAGAATCTAATGTATTTAAAAAAAAAAAAAAAAAAAAGTACGGTTTTTAATGGTAATGACTGCAAAGTAAAGCAGTATTCCATGTGAGTTAAAATGTTTTATTTCAGATATTGGTGGCTTTCAAGTTTGAAAAATAATTTCCAAGAGGACCAAATCTTATCTGATATATGTGTGAAGAAATAGCTCTCATTCCTTTGGACAACCACACAAGAATTCAAGAATTTAAGGTGTTTGCACAAAAGGATTCAGTGTGTTCCTGAATAACATTTCAGCTAGTGAACTTCAGCACCTGGGATGCTGCTCAGACCCACAAATTTTTTCCAGTCTTGTAAATTTGAACTAGAAGAAACACTAAGTAATGATGTTCCTTCCAGTGAGTATAGCAATGCTCATCAAATCTTCATAATATCTAAATACCTCAAGTTTGTATTCAAAGCAGATCCTCCGTAAAATTTTAGATGATCAATTCCTTATTCTTTCTCTGTGGCAGAACATGGTGTGATACATATTCTTAAAGCACTCCTATAGGATTCATCAATCCTTAAAGGGCATCTGGGAATTAAGTTTTGAGAGCTGGAGATGAAAAATAGTCATTCCATCAGTAATGAGAGCTCTACTCTCTACCTAACATTGGTATTACTGACAATGTAACTAGAATACAGATTATAACTACACTCTTTTTGGTATTATCAGATATACTTGTTTATTTACAGTCCTAAATGTCTGAATTGAAGTTTAAACAATCCCAGCCTTTATTAGAGTTTCTTTATCAACTGGAAGTAAACTTTACTTTTCTATAACAAAATTGCTTGATAATTTGTTTCATAGGCTACTGGTATTTGCATCACAAAGAAACAAACGTGATTTTTGCTATCAGAAAGGGAAGATGAGTGAATATATGTTGACTTTATTTATTTATTTACTGTACAGTAAATATATTTATCTAATTGTACAGAAGTAATATATCAAAATTTTTCCTGTCATTCTAAACTGGGAATCTTTGATATTTACCTTCTCTGCAGGGTGATTGCACTCAACTGAAAACAAAACACTTTAAATCTCCTGCTCTGTCTTTCTGAGATAATTAAGATTTTTCATTGGAATAATTATATGTGATATTATTGCTTATGCATCATGGGGTCATGAAATATACTCTAAAGGAAACAGAACACAAAGGTCTATGAAACACTACCAATATGTATCTCTCATGGCTTGTGCCAGTCAGATTACAACTCCTTAGGTCTATTAAAAAGATCTTACAGTAAATCTAAAGAAAATGGAGTACCCAGTCAAAAGGTTCTTCTTCTGAGAAGAAAAAGAGAAAAAGGATAGAGACAGAACTAAAAGATTCTTACTATATCTATTTTTTCAAGAAACAATCTAGCTACATTCAACATAATATATAGCTAATAAAAACAAACTATACATGTTATTTATCAGTTTGCATTACTACTAATAATACATTAATACTATTTTCAGTTAGCCCTCAAAGCAGAAAAAAAAATGCTGCTATTCATTATAGTAGTTCATTTGTTTTTGATATTGTATTAAAATTGTTGATTTCTATAACTGCACCTACGAATATGACATCACATGAATACCTGCAAAAATGGGGCAAAAAAACCATAAAAAAAGACATACATAAGATAAATTACCAGATCCTCCAAGATATCATTGTCATCTAAAGGAAGGTGGTATCTAGCAGGCATTTGAATGGACTTTGCCTTTTTCTGCTACATCAGAGCTTCTTACAAATTCTTGAAGTAGAGGCAACAGCATGAGTTGCTCAGAAGAGCATTTAAGAAAAAAATTATTCCTCCTGCAAATTAAGTCTGTCTCTCAGTATTCACTGATGGCATGAAGGTCTCAGTCTAATAATTAACTTTTATTTATTTATTTATTTATTTATTCCCCTTCATTCTAAAGATCTGATAGATAATCAGTATCATCTTTCATTTACCAGGCAGAAGACAAATATTTTTAAGAATGTTTACAGTCTGAGGCACTGTTTAAAAAAAAAAAAAAAAAAAAAAAGGTAAATATTTAATATTTTCACTACTACTACCATCGTGGGTTTTTTGTTTATTTGTTTGTTTGTTTCTCTCTGTCTTTTTTTTTTTTTTTTTTAACTGGTTCTAGCTGCAATTCCTGAATTTTGCATCAAAATACCAACTTTTGAATGTCCCCACTGAAATTATGTGGATTTACATGGAGACAAAATGAGAATTTTAGTAGAGAGATGAAAGATCTAAACCACAAACTGAAATCAGTTTCCCTCTGTAGTTGTGCTTATTTCCTTATTTTTCATTTAAAGTTATTACATCATCATTAATGATTATTTATACATATTATAAATAACATATTTCAAGCATAAATTTTATAACTTTTCTTATGCTGGTATCAGTATTTCTAGTATAATACATAACCATCCCTTCTTTATTGGGAAAAACAAAATAGAACAACAACAACAGAAAAAAATGTATTTTTTAAATAAAATATATTTTCTGAACAACACTGCCCAAAATAGTCTTGGAAACAAGATCTGATTACTATAGTCTAAGGTGCAATAAAACTGCAACTGTGTTAATCTTAGTTGACACCTCAAGGAGCTGTGCTTGATGTATTCCTAAATTATGATTATTTGTGAAATAAAGTCTCAGTTCAGTTTTAATTGTTGTGTTAGCTATAGCACAGAGAAATCTTAGTCATCATCATTGATATGACCATAATGCACATAATCTTAATTATTACCTACTACTAGTAAAATGTATATTTACACAGATGACTTGATTATAAATCCTTCTAGTCCCATCTGTATTTTTATTATAGCAAATTCTCTCTGTGTCTCTGTCTGTCTGCTGTTTGTCTGTCTGTTCTGGCATGCAAAGCTGAAGAGGAAGAGGCTAATTTAAACACCTGGTTAAACATAATTTAGGACAGATATCTAAAAGCAAGCTGTCTACAGCTTTCAAACAGGTTAGCCAGTGTTTATGGTCAGAGAACAGTGTTATCTAGTGATAACAAAGAAATGCACAAAAAGAAGGCTAGCTTCACTTTTACGATCAAAGTCAATACAATCTGAGCCATGCTAAAAAAAAAAAAAAAAAAAAAAAAAAAAAATTACCAAATTCTAATAGATATTTTAATGATATTCTGGTTAAACTTTGACCAACAGTATTGTCTCCAGGGATAGGGCAACTACCACATCCTGTTCCAGTGCCTCATCACTCTCACTGTAGAAGACTTTTTCTTTAGATCTAACCTAAATCTACCTTTTTTAAGCTTGAAACCATTTCCCCTTGTCAACAGATCCTGCTAAAAAAATCTCTCCCTTTCCTTCTTCTAGCCCTCCTTAAGATACTGAAAATCCACTATCAGGTCCCCCATGAGCCTTCTCCAGGCTGAACAGTCCCAGCTCTCTCAGACTGTCCTCATAGGAGGATTATTCAGTCCCTTGGATCTTTACTGTGGTCCTCCTTTGGACACAGTTTAACAGGTGCATGTCTCTCCTGTACTGTGGAATCCACATCTGGAAAGAGTACTTCAGGAGAGTTCTTACCAGCACAGGGAGGCAGAATCACCTCCCTTGACCAGCTGGCCGTATTTCTTTTGTTGCAGCTCAGGATACAGTTGGTTTTCTGGGCTGCAAAGGCACACTGCTGGCTCATATCCAGTTTACCACCCACTAGTACCCCCAGGTCTTTTTTCAGCAAAGCTGCACTCAATCCTTTCATCCCCCAGGTTGTGTTGTTAGTGAGGATTTCTTTGTCACAAGTACAAGACCTCATACTTGGCTTTGTTGAACCTCATAAGATTCTTCTAGTCCCACTGCCCAAGCCTGTCTAGGTCTCTTTGGATGGCATCTCATCCCTCTGGTGTGTCAAATGTACCCCACAGCTTGGTGTTGCATCTTCTTTATATGTATGTGCACACCAATACACGTATATTTTCTTTTTCTGAAAAGGTGTTTATTTACACTTTATATATTTACACTTTACATACTACATTTTATGTTCACATTTATGTAAATATTCTTTTTTTTTTTTTTTTTTAAGAGTCTTAAGATATTCCTTTAAATGTTTTTAAAGCATTTGTTTGACTATACCTGTATGCATTTTGCTACGCTTACTGTCTGTGCAATACAGTGTATTATTTTTGAGGACAGACAATGGAACGGTCTAAACACACTTAAAAAATAGAAAAAAAATCACTTTAATAACTAAAATCCAATGATTTATTTTTTTTTTAATTTTATTGTCTTCATTTTCTTTTTATAGTAATTACATGTGAAATTAAGATACTCCCTAACATGATTAATATTTTTACATTTCTCACTCAGGTATCTATAAATTGAAGTCGTTTTACATGTTCAGTCCATGTTTTTTTTTCATAAATGCCTATATTCTTCAATTTGTAAGATGGTCTGAAATCTACAGAATCAAAAAGTTTGTATTAGAGTAACCTGAACACTTTAAAATAATTTCTATTCATGCACTGTGTGCAAACTCATTTAGGCTCTAGATTTTTGTCCCTTACCATTTGAGAAAATCTTTCTACAGTATATTTTCATTTTACTTCCATAAAACACAAAATTTCTTTGTGGGTTATTATAGTCCAATTGGTCTGTAAATTAGTAATGATCCACAGTACAGTAGGCAGTGACTTCCAGTTAATTTGTAATCTGCTGTACACTGTGATTTCAGTACAAATTCCCATTATATGTTTGATGATGTGAATGTGTGATTTGATGGTAAATTGCTATAACTGTTTATATGGGTCTGTTGTTTACTTGGTAATAACCAATGTCAGAGATTCTAGCCATGTGTGCCTGTGTGTGTGTACAAACCTGCTCTGGCACAGAGCTCTGACTACTGCTGAGAAAACAGACAAAGAATATATTCAAAGGCAGAATTAAAAATGTAAAATAAATAAATAAATAAATAATAAATAAATAATCACACATACTTAGACCAGAGACCTCCTGTAAACAGGAAGAGCTCTTAAGAAGCTTCCTGTATTGAATTTCACCCTTGAAATATTCACCTGGGTAAAAACAATAGAGTTCTAAGTAATACACAACAGTATGAGGTCTCATATTAATGATATTTTAGACAGTAGCTCTGTACTGCACTTAACATGTTCTTTCACTGTTTGTTAATTGGTATCATTAGCACAAATGTCACGGGTAGTTAATTTAATTAGTTGTTACTCATACATAATACTAATTTTCTGTTTCTGAAAGACAAATGAAGAATGCAAGTGGAAACTGTGTTTTTGTTAGCTTTGCTTTTTCTGTAAGTTAGGGACTGGACCAATAAAGTATTTTTGGTGGTTTTGTCACATGTCTGTTCCTGGAAAGATCATGGAGTGGATCCTCCCGAAAGAGATATTAAGGTATATAGCAGGCCATTCTATTATTCTATGATACTATGAGGAGGTGATCAAAGATAGACAGCATAGATTCACTACGGGTAGACCATGCCTGACCACACTGCTAGTCTTCTATGATGAAGTGATAGCCAAACAAATATCCCATACCTCGTAACATCAAGCCTGAAACAAATAACTGGGGCAATCTGGTCAGTGAGGTTGCCACTGCTTGAGGACTAGCTGGACTAGTCAGTTGGTGGTAATTGCATTATGCATCACTTGTTTAGTATATATATATATATATTTATATATGTATATATATATATACATATGTATGCATGATAACCATTACTGTTTTCTTCTTTTCCTTTTCTGTCTTAGTAATGGATTTTTCTCAGTCCATGAGATCCCTTCATTGTTATTTTTCAGATTCTTCCCCCAATCCCACTGAGTCATGGGAGTGAGTGAACAGCTGTGTGATTCATAGAAGCCTTCTAGGTTAAATCACAACTCTGATGTCAGCATGTCCAGTCTCTCAAATGTGTATCTGAGATCACAGAACACAAAGCCCTAATTGCAGCATAATCTTCACAGACTATCATTCACCCAATCTGTTTTCCTTCTTCTTCCTGGGTCTCTAACTAGGAGATCAGAGGAAAATAGTACCTGTACTCCCAATTCCTTCATTATCTTCCCAAGGGACTTAAAGTCTCTTTCGATGTTTTGGAATATCCTTGTTACAGCCTCATATGATCTAAATTGCAAGAGCAGGAATGGATAGTAGTCCTCTGGTTTTACCAGAAATGGTAGCCTCTGCTTGATATTGCAAATGTAGGTCTCATCAGGCAGTGAGCTACTCTGGAGTTACTCTGTATGGCAAATACGTGTTTCAGCATCTCTCAGCAATAAGTCTCCAATTACTGGCTTTTTTGTTGTTGTTGTTTGTTTGTTTGTTTTGTGGCAGTGGTATAATGCAGGTGGTTGATTGGACCATTTTTGTATGGCCATCCTTTCCTTTGGTCTTGACTGTTTCCTATGCACTTTCCTTTTCCATCCCCAGAACACAGTATGTGCTGTGTAGGAGCACTCTGGTGCAAGGAGGATACTCCTTTTTCTGGTCAATGCAGAGGCAATTATCCAGTGTCCCTTCTCATGTTCATCAGTTCAGCATGTCAGCTTCAGTATATATGTATATTTTTCCACATAGAATCATATAATCATATAATCATACAATCATAGGATGGTTTGGGTTGGAAGGGACCTTTAAAATCACCTAGATCCCTGCTATAGGCAGGGACACCTCCCTCAAGTCCAGGTGGCTCAAAGTTCCATCCAGGTCTGGTTTTGAATGTATCCAGGGAGGGAGGATTCACAGCCTCATTAGGCAACCTGTTCCAGCATCTCACCACCCTCACAGTAAAGAATTTACTGTAGCTGAGAGTTTTCTCTACCTAATGGTGTTATTGCATTCATTGTAAGTGTTGTGGTTTTCATGGAAATAAATTGGAGGTATTACATTCAGAGTAACCTAGGTATTGTCTTCAGCTGTTAGCTTAAAGATATGTCAATGATTCACGCAACATACTGGAATGTAATTTGCTGTGGAAATTAGATTGAACCTTCAATTTTTTCTAATTTTCATAAGAAGAAAAAAGAACAAAATAAAGTAACTTTCTTGTAATATGAGACCAGAGAATCTGTATTTACCCTGCAGCCTTTTTAAAATACACTACTCTTATTATGTGATATACAGAATAATAGAATTTGGTTTTTCATCTATAATAATTTTATTTTAAAAAATATAAACAGATAAAAGCCCCAAAGCCCCAGAAGCCAGAGCAAATTAAATTTGATTTGTTGGCAATTCAAGTTAATTTCACACTTTAGCTTCATTCATAGTTAAGTAAGAAGGGCTTTAGAAAATACTGAGATAGATGTCACCACATTTATGTGGAAAATAATGTTTCTGTCAAAATAAATATTTATTATGATTTCTTTACTGATGTACTGTAGTATGAATCAGATCCCTCAGCTGATATATGGATTCCTATGGATTCAAATGTTTTTTTGTTTGTTTTAATTAAGTAATTAATTTAGCCAAATTTAGGACAACCTTTCCTTTGAATAAAAATATCTATTTCAGTGACACGAATATGCTATATTGTGTATTAGAAATTTCTGATGAACATGACAGATGAATCAGTTTTTTCCTCGTTCTCTAGTGCCTCCTGTCTCCCCCCCCATCCTCGCGTATTTTGGTAGAAAGAGGTCTTTGTGCATCTCTTCACCGTAAGAAAAACTTCAGTGTTTTTTTTGTTTAGTACAAGTGGAAGAAATTACATTGAGATGACATATTAAATGCATAGTTAGAAACTGTCCACAATAATAATAATAATAATAATAATAATAATAATCAAGCAAGGAATATGTGTTCATTCCATATTTCTATATGTGATGCTGTTTAGCCTACCTTTTTTTTCCTTGTTATTTCCTGGTGTTCTATCTTTTCCTTCATGGTATGTTGTAATGGTAAAAATTAACTGTTTATAGTATGATTTCCATTAGGTCATATTATTGTTTCCACCTCAGAATTTATCACTAATGAGGAAACTGATCTAGGTATATTAAAATAATTTTTAAAATATGTTGGTAAGAAAAAATTTTGGATGGGAAGTCTCTCATCACAGATTTCAGGCAGTTCAGTTCCACTTCTCTTGAAAAACAAAACAAAACAAACACTTGCAATTGCCATGTCTTAGAGGATATACACAAATTTCATTTCAGATATTATTTATTATGCTTACATTTTTTTCTATTATTTTTTTTTTCTCTTCTAACAATTACCTGTAATTTTAAATGCTTTAAGAACTGAAGGTTAAGAAGGAAAAAAGGAAACTCTAACTTTTCAAGAGACAAAAATAGAAGGAAAACCACCAACTCCATAAAGCAGATGTAAACTAAATTGACCCAAAAGCATAGTGAAAATTACAGCACCATTATTGTTCGAATAATTCATTTATTATAGACTTTGGAAAAGAGAAAGGTAATACATTCTTTTGTAGAAAAAGATGAAGGTGACAACACAATGACAACACAATCTGTATCCTTAGGCTTCATAAATGATTTTTTACCACAGAAAAAAAGAGAGAAGTACTAGCTTCTCAAAAAGTCAATGTTTTCCACATTGAAAGGTTAAAAACACCATTTTCTTGGAAGCAGCAGGGAGGACTTTCTTTTGAAATATGTGAATAGTAACTTCAACTGGACAGTGATATTTGCCACAAGTAATCTGAAAAAATACAATATCAGCATCAACAGTTTACAGGCTGGTTCAACACAGTTCCGTGACTAGCAGGGCAGAGGGATTCAAGAATCTGTACCTCCAGGAAAGAGAAACAGGGGACTCCCAAAAAAATTAAAAACAGCAGCAATGATCTGAGGAGAAACAAACTAATTTACTAAATATGGTATTGCAATGCAAGATAGCACACTATATAATACAACATAATTAGAATTAAAGCTAATAGATAAAATATAATGAGAGAGAGAGATAGTCCAAAAGCCTTAACAATATTGCTTCAGCAACGTGTGTGGCTGGGAAGAGCAGCAGGGAGGAGAGCCGGAGCAAAAAAGGGACATCAGGTGACCTTGCCAGAAATTATATCTCCTCTCTAAATGCAAAGTCTTTTAGGATATGTAGTTCTTCTTCTCTTTTCAGACAGGTGCCCAGAACTGGAGCATTAACTGTTTAACTCCCAGTGCATTACATGATGTTAAGATGTGGAATACCTATATACAAAAATCATATAACCATGACAATCAGTTATCTTGAAAAACACCAAATATTCATAACTCTCTCAAATAAAATTTCTAACAAGGACTTTGAATTTGTCAGTCAAATATTCATACTTAAGCGACACTTAGTCCAAATGAAGATAAACTTTTTGTCACAGGCTAAAAGAGGCTAAACACAGAAAATTTGCATATTCTATTTCTCTAAAAATTCTTCATCCTCATCCAATTTCTACTTCAGCAAGAGTTATAAAAGGGGAAGAAGAGCATCACAGAATCATAGGGATTGGAAGGGACCTCTAGAGATCATTGAGTCCAACCCCCATGACAAAGCATGTTCCCTACACCAGGTCGCACAGGTAGGCATCCAGGCGGGTCTTGAATATCTCCAGAGAAGGAGACTCCACCACCTCCCTGGGCAGCCTGTGAATAATTGTGTTTGTTCCTGCCTTACTAATGTATAACATTAAATTGTCTTCATGAATAGGATAATGTTTGATCAGATGTTTATTCTCAAATAGACTCAAGAATTTTGCATTCTGGAATGAATGACTGACAGGTAGGGTTAATTTCACTTCTACACTAGAGCACAATGTTAGTACTTTTTGCCTTTACCCTTTAGCCACTGCTATTTTTTTGTTTGTTTGTTTTAAAGATTGTCCAGTGATGTAGAAGGTATTGTGATATTTATTTATTTATTTATTTATTTATTTCAGTCATAGTAATGAAATATAAGCAATGGGAATTGAAGTGGAAAACAAAGTGCACTGGGATTAGTATAATCATTGATAAAAAGTAACAAGATCATCACCAAAAGGACATTTCTGTTATCTGAAACAAGAAAGTGGGAAAGTATGTATAAATTTATGTGCAAAATATACTGTGAGTCACAAGGAGACCATGAGAAAAAAATCTTAAAGACTCCCAGGAATCCTGTACTATCCTTATTCTATTTAAATAATATTTAGTGTTAAAGCAACTGTTCTGATGAAAATCAGCATTGTGTGGTTTGGTCGTGCTTTTTCAGGGGGACAGTGTTTGTCTTCTGTGTATTTTATTGTAATTTGAGTTTCTTTATTAGGCAAACTGACCTGTTCCATAGTCTTTCTGTAAAAAATAAATTATCCAGTAATTAACATTTATTGTACACACAGATCAGTATAATTGCTAAATTAGTAGCTGATTAAAGTAAATGAAAAATTTTGCTTTTTGTTTTCTACTAAAATCTTATTTTTGAAATGTAAAGGAGCTGAAATAATTGTTAGTAATAACTTATTACAAAATTCAGATTATTGAATATTGAAAATAATATTTTTCTGATCTTTAATAACTATTGCTAGTTTCTGTTATCTATACCAGATATCTATATATATAAATGATACATAATGGTCTAAAATACTTATACAAAATATATATATATGTGTGTGTGTATATATTTATCTTCAAATACTTGAGCATAATTTTATCTACCTCAAATACTTTGCTGACAGTCTTCATAGTTTCCTTGAGCTTTCAAATATTTCTGTGCAAAATAATAGAAAATTGCCATACTATTATGATCAGCAAATATAATACATACATGCAATTTTTCTTTCAATTATTTCAGATTTTAATTAGTGTGATAAACCAAGTATTTTTAAATAAAAATAAGAAAACAGAATTTACCAATGGATGAAAACTAAGTCTGAGAATAAAATAAGGGTACATTGGAAAATTAATAATAGCCTTTTTACACAATTAAATTATTCACAATTTGATATAACCTGATTAAATCATTAAAGATTTGACAAAACCTGACAAAATTCATTTATAATTTCACTCAAAAAATTTTTTCTATGTATCTTTTTTTTTTTTTTTCCCTAATTTCTAGGTGTTCTGTGAGAAAATTTAAAGCATAAAGCCAAAGAACTGGCTTCACAATGAATTGCTACATTAAGCTTAAAAAAAGAAAAAAAGAATGATAAACTGCAACTGAGCAAAGTGCAGGTTTGTAGTGATTGAATCTATTGGTGTAGCATCACTGATAAACAAAGTGATAATCAGGATACATAGTGAGCACACAGTGAACCAGATATACAAAGAGGAGAGGGAATAAAAGAGAACGTGTTTCAGATTTACTAACAGAAAAAAAAAAAAAAAAAAAAAAAAAAAAAAAAAAAATTGCAAAAATTCATCAAGTGTATTCATAGTTCTGATCTTCTTCAGCAGTAAAAGATGTCAGTGAATAATTTAACTTTTTTTTTAACTTTAATAATAAGGAAAAAAAAAGTATATATTTTAACTAAGAACATATGAACATTTTATCTGAGGTTTTATTGTCTTTGTCTTTCTCTCACATCTTACTAAAGCTAATAGTGAGCTAGACTGGACACTCCACAATGTCTATTTAGAAAATTGTTGTATCCTGCTTTGTTGTCTGTAAGCCTTCCTTGTTTTCTGGAATCAGTCACATTATTCTTGCTAAGACAAAGTGACTACCAAGTAAGTATTATGCAATATGCAATAAAACTATACATTGCAGTGTGTTATCACACAAAGTAAGTATTTTCTAGTTCATATTAAAAGGCAATATTATATTTCTGTGATCTTAGTCATCTCAGGAAAAAGAAAAATAGACAATATAATCATAACCCTTCTGGGTTTTAGCCTTTTTGTATGATTCAATCCAAATTAACTGAATTAAAAAATAAAACATAAAAAAAAAAAAATTGTATTTCTCATTCTTCATTATATTTGTTTGTACAATTCAGTTACAATACTAAATTCAGACTGTGTCTAAAGAGTAGTCTAGCATGCTTAATGAAAATGAAGATGTGGCACACTAGGCTGTTATGTACTCATCTGAATTCAGCTTTTGACTTCAGTTACTCATCACAAATTTTTCTTCTTAGAGTGTCTTTTTCAATAAGGTCAAGCTAAATAGACCATTGTTAAATGTTTTTTATTTATTTATTTATTTTATGTGCAGTACACTGACAATAGACAAAAATAGCGCATAGGTCGTTTTACAGTTAGATTTTAAAAAGTAAGAAATCCCACCAGTTAGGGAAAGAGGTGAAATTCAGACTTAGTACTGAGGCTACCTGAATACCACTACTCTATTGTCTGATATTTAAAACCATGTCACTGATGATTTCTAAGAAGACATAATAATGAACAAATCATTAAACTGGAATGGGACTTCCAGACCTTTCCAGACGTCTGATGCGTAAGACTACATTAGAAATGCCAGCATGTTCAGGTTGATGATTGTTTCCCTCTACTTAACATTGGTCAGGCCTCATCTGGAATACTGGGTATGGTTCTGGGCTCTCCAGTACAAGGAAGACAGGGAGGGAACCTAGCACAGGGGAATTAAAGTGATGAAGGAACTGGAACACCTTTCCTGTGAGAAAAGGCTGGGGCTGTTCAGCTGTCAAAAGAGATGGTTCACAGAGAATCACAGAATGTCAGGACTTGGGAGGGACCTCAAAAGATCATCTAGTCCAATCTCCCTGATGGAGCAGGAACATCTAGATTAGGTCACACAGGAACACCTCCAGTTATGTTTTGAATGTCTCCAGAGAAGGAGAACCCACAACCTCTCTGGGCAGCATGCTCCAGTGTTCTGTTACTCTTATTGCAAAGAAGTTTCTTTCTCATATTTATGTGGAACTTCCTATGTTCCAGCTTGCACTCATTGCCTCTTGTCCTACCATTGGATGCCACTGAGAAGAGCCTGGCTTCATTCTCACATGGAGAATCACATGAATGTTATGTAAATAGGGAGAGTGTGATAAAGACAGAGCCAAGCTCCTGTCAGTGGTTAGATTAATTATTTCTACATTCTCCACATTTTATTTGTATTTAATCCTGTAAAGAAGACTTTGTGATGTGACACTACTTTGGTGGTAATGCAGTTTTTATTACCAACCAGTGATTTCTGGTACTTAAATAAGTTGTTACTCCACATTTGAGCAAAATAAAGCAAGGGAGACTTGAGAAAATATACCTCAAATTCCATGTCCAGTCTACAAAGTTGGAAAGAAAGGCAAACAGAAGCAATAGTAAAATGCCATAAAAGACATCTAGGGAACTGTATGCATATCTTGCTTGGGAAAGTTCATTCTTTACTGTCATTCACTAATTCCCATTGGCATCCAGATGTTCAGCCACTCCCAGGAAAGCAGTGCTCATTACATGTAATGGCTTCTTAGGAAGATAAACACCATCACTCTGTGTAAGCACTACTCCACAACAACTAAACATTAGTATTTCATCACTATTCTCTTCATCTAAAATCCAGAACACATCACCATATAAACCTTTGTAAGGAAAATGAACTCTTTTCCAGCCAAAAACTATCACATTGGAGAAGAGGTGTTATCTTGAGTTAATTGATTGGAATTTCACATATTTTTATTTGTGCCCATTGCTGCTTTTCCTTTCACTTGGCACTACTAAAAAGCAGCTGGCTTCCACTTCTTCATTTCTTCAGATAATATATTTATTCATTTTAATAAGATACCTTGTGAGAATCATCCAGGCTGAACAAGACCTAAGCTTCTCCTACAAGATGTACTATAGTCCTTTAATCATCTCATTGGCTTTTTGATGGACTTGTTCTTTTAAGTCCATCACAGAACTGAACATAGTACGTCAGGTGTGGCCCCAACTCTGACTACAGAGGAAAAATTACCTCCCTTAACCTGTTGGCAATGCAGCAGATCATTATCAGAACGAGTCGATCGAAATTAACTGCAGCTCTTCGACATCAACTAAATAAAAATATCATTCATTGATATGTGTTGATGACTAAGAAAAAACTCACTACTTGCAAGTCAGACTCTCCTTGGCAAACTAACTGAGAGTATGCATGCTTTTCACTAGTTGGACCAGCTGCCTGAAGAGACAATTGTAGCATTTTCATATACTGGTATGCAAAGGAGGTGGACAAAGATATCCTAAGAATGTAGGTGAATACATGTTTTGGGGTACCGTGAGACTCTAAAGTGCAACTAGAGCAAGACTGATTACTAGTCAACAGGTACAGGACTTTATCACCAGATACTACAAGATGAACCAAACTGCAGAGAGATCAAAATAAATTGGAGCATTGGGTCTGAAGTGGCAGCTGAATAATAAATTCAAGAAAGCAAAATACCAGATTCTGTATCTGGGATGGAATAATCCCATACACAGATTGGGAGATAGATAACTAGAGAACAGCTCAGTAATGAGTGATTTACAGATGCTTTTTGACAACAGGGTCAATATGAGTGAGTCAGCAGTGTGCTCTAGCAGCCAAAAGGGAAAAGCATATTTTGGGATGCATTAAACTTAGCACAATCAGATAGTCAAAAGAAGTGATTCTCCTGGTACACCTAGTGTTGGTGCAACCTCACCTTTTCTACTGTGTGCATTTCTGGACATGTTAATGTTCTTGCACATCATCCAGAGAAGGGCATGAAAGCTGGTAAAAGGGCTGGAAAACATGTCCTGTGAGGAGATGTAGACATGGGCTGTCTAGTATAGAAAAGCAAAAACTGATGCATCTTCATTGCTCTCTGCAGCTTCCAGAGGAGAGGTAGCAGAGAGATTCTGGTCTCTTCTTCCTGGTAAGGACAGATGGGAATGAAACAAAGCTGCACCAGGAGGATCAGACTGGATATTAGAAAAAATATATATACTTATTGTGAGGATTGCCAAACACTTGAATAGGCTTCTTAGAGAGGTGGTTGATGTCCCATACCTGTCATTGTTCAAGAGGCATGGGAAAATGCCCTCAGCAATATGCTTTAACTTTTAGATAGCAGCAAAGAGTTCAGACAGTTGCACTATATGGTCTTTGATGTTCTGAAGGTCCCTTACAACTTTCTCTTTTCTTCTCCTCTCCCTACTTTCTTTTCCTTCCCTTGTCTTTTGTCCTTTCCTGTTTTCTTTTCCCATTCCCTACTCCTTCCCCACATCTCTGTCCCTTCTTTTACCCCTTTCCATAGCTACAAATGAGCAAGGTTATGGTTAAATGCGACTGATCAGATTTTTCAATCTACTTCAGGGGAATCCAATTTCTTCTGTTATTCGTGTTATTGTCAGAACTTTATTTATTATGCTTTCTTCTTCATTCCTCTGCCCACAGTGTCCTTTACATACATCTTTTTTTTTTTTTTCCTTTCTTTTTTTTTTTTTTTTTTTTTTCCAGCAGTAGTTTTCATCATCTTCACACTGCCAACATTTTCTTCCCTCTTGTCAAATCACCTGTTCTCTATAACTCTTTTAAA
This sequence comes from Excalfactoria chinensis, assembly GCF_039878825.1. Lineage (NCBI taxonomy): Eukaryota > Metazoa > Chordata > Aves > Galliformes > Phasianidae > Excalfactoria > Excalfactoria chinensis. The sequence continues at coordinate 153,494,430 of NC_092825.1, read as the reverse complement.
ATATGTGTTTCAAATTCTCTGTTACTGTTGATTAATAATAAATAAGATTGGATTAGGATGAATATTACTTATCACATTCAGCTTTTGCTTTCAGTTTCGTGTCCAAAATGAATGGTCCAGGTGGGTTATTTGAAAGTACCTACAAGTAGGTAAATTATTATTCCAATTATTGTTACTTTAATGAATACAAATAACACAAACTTAGGATTCTGGGTTTCCTTTCTGTTAGTTTTTTGTTATTGTTGTTGTTTCCTTCCCCCAACCCACCAAGGTAAAAATATCTTCAGAAGAATCAGTAAGTGAAAAATAAAACTTCAGTCTCCCATAATGCTTGAGTATAAATAATTGCTGTGTTCTGTGAGAGGGGGCAGAACACCTGATGTCTCCTGGACACCTTTGTATAGTGAATAGTGTCTGGAAATCAATTCCTGTAGACAGACTATAAGAAACAAGTAGATATATGTTTTCAATATTTACTGTAGTCATGTTAAAATTTTTTATCAACTGTTTAAAGAATCAACAGCTACATATTTAAATGATAATTGTTTAGGCATATTTTGATAACAGTATAACCGTTTCTCGAGAGATACATGATTAAGTTCTTTGTATATGGCTTTGATTCCTTACGAAATTATGAGTAGGGATAATTTAAATCCTGGCTACCTGAAGAGAATATTGTTAGCTATCATACAATGAACAGGGTGACATGCAAAAGGATCAGGAGTGACGTTATTGCTCTCTACAACTATCTGAAGGGAGGCTGTGGTGAGATGGGGTTTAGCTTCTTCTCTCATGTAACTAGCGATAGTACTAGAGGGAATGGCCTCAAGCTGTGCCAGGGGAGCCTCAGGTTGGACATTAGGAAATAGTTCTTCTCTGAGAGACTGATCAGGCGCTGGAATGGGCTGCCCAAGGAGATGGTGGAGTCACCATCCCTCATGGTGCTGAAGAAACATTTAGATGTTGCACTGAGGGACATCGTTTAGTGAGAAATATTAGTGATAGGTGGAAGGTTGGACTTGATGATCTTAGAAGTTTTTTCCAGCTTTGGTGATTCTATGACTTTAAAATGTTTTCAAGTATTTGTTACTTTTGCTGTTTTTTGTTTGGTTGTTTCTTTGTTTTTCCCACAAAGTTTTCAGTTATTCTTTTCTTCATCTCCTATGTGTATGTCTTAAATTGTGAATGCTTTAAATTCATTTTCTAAGCCTGCCATTCTGCAGTTCTTCACAACTTATATCATTTCTGTAAATTTTTTTTTTCTTTTCTTTTTTTTTTTTTTTTTTTTAATGCCAAACTCATCTGCTTGTGAGGTTAGCTGTGAATTACTCTTTCCTACTAAGCAGCAATTAATTTGTTATTCCTCATTTTTCTCATTCCATCATGATGCTATATTTATCCTCAGTGCTGGAAACATGCATGAGCTAGTAACAAAACCCAACCTCTAGAGAAACCAGCAGCTTTATTTTTTTCACCTGCAAAGGGGACATGTGGTATTTGTGGCTCCATTTTGAATGAATTGCTTTGGTAGAATATATTTAGCTTTAGATGTTTGCTACAATTTTGCTTTATTCACATAACAGTAAACTTTGCTTAACTCGCAGCGTGAAGCAGCTGATATGAGGAACATGGGCTGTATCTGTGCATTTGATAGTATATTTTTCATCACAGTAGTATAATGTTATGAGACAGCAAGGAAGTAACAACAATCAATAGCTTAAACAAAGGGGAAGTTTTAAAACTTGAAGACAAAATTCTGAATCTTCAAGTTAAATGCTATGTTCATGTTAAAATAGAGATGTTAAAGTCTGATTTACCCCCTCAATATGCCTTCATTGGAATGACTTCAAAAGCAAATGCCATAATAAAAATGTTATAATTTATGATAAATGGCAAAATTAATCCGATTCAACAATTTTATTATTTCTGAATTTGTCCAGAAAAGGAGATGGAAACATTTGGGACATTTGAGAAGAGAAAAACAAGACCATCTGCTACAGGAGGCATGCCATTGTGCAGATCAATGGAAGAATAGCTTTAAGGAACATTCAAAAGAATTTCTACACTGAACTGAGTAACAATTCACAAAGAAAAAACTCATGGGATTTAAATGGGAACAATGGGGAATGTGTACAAAGTTAGACCTAGGAGAGAAAGAAGTGAAAGTTATGTTTCTTCCCTGATGGTGGGCTTACTTAGAGATTCATTATATTGGATCCTAGTTCAGTTTTTATTTCTTTCACATGTTCCCTTAAGACATTTTCCATGAGTCAGTGGATGTTTTCGTGTTTATATCAAATCAAAATTAAAAAGTGGCATCTCTTGGAGTTGTTATTTAAGTAGTATAAACTGTACACCAAAAAAAAAAAAAAAAAAAAAAAAAAAAAAAAAAGTCACAGTTTTCCCATAGTTTCTGCCTATTTAAGTGAAATGATATAAATTGACCTTAAGTAGTAAATTGAGTGCAGATTTTCATCTCTACGATTTCTATGTTACCTGATGCTACCAAGGGAAATGAGCTAATGAATGAATAGAAGTAGCCTTCTCAGTATCCTTCTGACCAGTATGTCAAACTTCCTAATGTCCTTCCAAGGAGCATCACAACAACTGAAATGCACTGAAATCCATTAATAAGCTTTCCAAAAATAAATAAACGTGTTCAATATTTCAGAATACCTTGGTGTTATAGTATGAGACAGGAATTTTGTGGCATGGTAACTGCCTTCTCAAGAACCATCAGGTCAGTTCAGGGCCCCAGTTTCTGTATTTTAGTGACAGAATCCATTAGCAAGAAGGAGAAGTGGCACTGACTTTAGTTGCTGTGGAAACCTATGTTGCCAAACAACAGACTGGGTATGTTCTAGCAGCTTAAACTTTCAGGCTGCTAAGAGACTGACTGTAATGACAGCAGAAACAATACCTTTGCTAGATGTTTTCCTGATAGCAAAACAAGATAATATTTTACATATTTTTCCACCACCATCAACACTCTTTCCCATTTGCTTTGTCTTATGCTTGTTGATAGCATTAGATATAACTTATCTGAACTCTAAATCCTGTTCCAAGTCTCTTCCTTCAGCTGCTTCTTATCCTTCCTGATAGTTCTTTTTTTTCCTCACACAGTATTCTGTACAGTGGTGAATTTTAGCAAGATGGATGAAAGGAACAAGGGACTAATTTGTTTGTTTATTTTTGTTGATTTAATATTTGTACTTTCTCTGTTTGTGGTTGCTATGCTTTTTAAATATTTGTAATAATAATAAAACTGGGTGGGATTAGGTACCTCTAACTACAGGGCAAATTTGAGGATAAATACAGCTGGTCCTGTAACTGGTATTCTTATAAAGGCTACCTCAGGTGTGCTGGAGCATTAGACAAAACTGTCTGGAGCAGATGGTGAAGTTTCTCTCTGATCTAAGACACATAGGTGGGAGCCCTAAGATCAAATGTAGGTACCTGAATTTAAACTAGTTGCCCTAAGTTCTCTTTATTGCTAGTGAAGAGAAATAGACACTATTAGAAATATATATATATATATATACATTCCTATCTAATGTAAACTAATAAACTATGCCTTACATGTTCCTATTTCTCTCCATTGGCTATAAAAGAAGTTTAGTTCCTAGATCAGGAATTGCCTAAAAGTGAATGGGAAGAATACACTTCAAAAGGTTTTTGGAATATCCAGTTTTCATTGTCCTGACCATTTATTTTTGGACTACCCAGGCCTCTGTTTGAGCTTCCTAGTTAGGGACTCAATATCTAAGCATACAAGTTAATATGTTTTCAGTGCAAGTGTCTGGATGTGAGTTGTGTCTCTAAGCACTAACACTAAATAATGGAGATATAGGACTGAGTGCAGTTGCCAGCCCATAGGCTCTCACTCCCATTTCACCCTCCCTAACGTAACGGAAACCTTTACACAACATTGGTAGAGATGTTGCCAGGGCAATGGAGAACCTCTACTACAGCAATCCATCTGAATATCAATGTATCTACTAGAAAACTGTAGAGCAAAATAAGATGATATTAATGCTTTCTACTAGAACAGGAATGTATTTACAAAGGTATTCATTAAAATTTAGTATAGAAAGCAAGACAGAAAGCAGCTCAGACTTTCCAAAGTCTGATCACATATTGAGAAGAGCACAACCTCTGAAGAGGAACATAGATCCTATGGCTGCTAACTTTTAAATGAGGGTAAGGAGAGGTGGACCCCACATCCACCCGTTCCAGTAGCTCATGGCATTGCTTGCACCTGAGCTCTCTGGGTTAGCCACACTGGTGCTGAATCACTGTTTCAGGCCATGACCTAGCAATTGTCATACAGAGGATATCTAAAACAAAATGAAATTATGATATTATGCAGCAGTGTATTGTTTCCCCTAGAAAGAAGTTTAGATTACCAGTAGTAGACATGCACTTACAGGAAAACAATATATATCTCTTGACTTCCTGAATGTCATATGGCAGTCTTCCGACAACTGGCAAAAAAAAGGATATAACAATATAATTCAGGATAACCTATAAGCAAAGTAAGAGTTTTAAGGGTTATATTTATAATTATTTTTTGTTAGGAACAATTTTATCCAAATGGATTTGGTGATAGAGTTTAGACAGAAGATGAAGGAACTCTTTACAATAAATTACAAGTGCAGAATGTTAATGGCTTAGCTAGGAGTCTATATTCCAGACCAATGGTACAGTCAGCTGCTGCTAAAATCAAGGAATGTGCAAGAACTGTATATGGTAGGATCAGACCCTAAAAAACTGTCATGTCCTGTATTTCTTCTGTTTGCTTTATGGAAGACTTTATTTTTATTTTGTTGGGAGTGAGTCATATGTGTTGTACATTTGTTGAAACAAAGTTTTGTTATTTCCTTTTAATTGGTAAGCTGTATGAATTTGTCTTTCATGGTTGTACAACAGCTGCAGCAATGCACATTAAGTATACATTACTACAGAAACTGTTTTTGTCAGAAGACTGTGAGGAACAAGCTGGGCTGGTTCTGCGCATTCAGTATACCCCCAGGTGAATTTTATTATTTAGTCTTTGTGCAATACCTGGGCTATCTCTTTTACTTCCAGCAACCTTGGAACCTCAGCTGATGTAGATTTACAGAGATCTGCTGATTTCATTGGCATTGTATTAATTTACATGAGCTTAAAGTAGCTCCAGAGTTGTAGGAAGTGACTGTATGGAACCAGATGCCCTCTGTGTATTCAGAATATCAAACTTTTATGTCAAAGATATGGCTGCAACTTTCTCCTCTGGGAGAAAAACTCACCAAATATTCACAGTGTAGCACACATATATTTTAAAAATGCCCTGTCAAAAGTGTTGTGCTTAGACTACCTGGATTCAGAGTACCAACATTTATTTAATTATTTCAGTCAATGATTATGTAGGGTTTTTAGAGTTAATTTCTTGTTTCTTTTTTCTCCTTTTCTTTCTTTCTTTTTCTTTTCCTTCTTTATTTTATTTTATTTTATTTATTTATTTATATATTTATTTTTTTTCTCACCTCGATGTACTCCGGTTTATTTCTTTTATATCCCAATTTTACTTCCTTAATCTCATTTGTCTATTTGATTGTATAAGACAGACACCTGCTCATAAACATCTTCACTGCTTCTGACAGGAATTGAATCTAAAATCAAAAGTAAAATAAGTCATAGTTTCAGATTTCTTTTTAGAATGCCAAACAGAAAGGATTCTGTTTTATGGAAATGAAATCACAGATCTCAGATTTTCTCATTCAGCTGCTACAGTTGCTAAAACAGACAGTTTGGAGCTGTAAAGAATCTCATTAATCCTCTTGCCTAAAATTGCAGACAGAAAACTATTGCATTCACTTAAGAAATCAAAGTGTTCTTTTTGTTTGTTTTGTTTTGTTTTTTCCTTTTAAAATCCTTTTTACTTACATAAAAGTAAATAATAAAAAAGTGGTTAAGGCCATAGATGCAGAAAGTTATCAAAATCATTCTTAATTTATATTTTTTATATTCCTTTTATAAAAGAATACAATATCTCTGATTGTCAAAATCATAAGTAAAATAATGGTAAAAATCAGTAATGAAATATTCTTTCTCTAATCTTTGATTGTCGTTTGCAATATGAATTACTGAAACTATTCAGAGATAAAAAAAAATAACTCACTAAGGTAGCATAGAACAATGCACAATAAAAATAATTTACACTTAAAATTTTCAGGAGAATCTAATCAATTTTTTGGTATTTGTTGATTTTGTCTAATTTTTAAGCAAGGAAAGGTAGGAAGAAAGGCACAAAGCCGTAAGGCAGGCAGGTACTCTTTTGTCCCCTAACTTCAGAAGAATTAGAATGTTTTTATGTTCACAGAAAACATATTTCTGTTATTTTTTTAACCATCTTGATATTATGCTAGTCATATTTTCAAATACAGAGAACTTAATAGGTTATAGTTAATAATATATGGCAATTACAGAAATCAGGACTGTAAACAAATCTGTTAAGGTGCACATTTTCTCTGCCATGAAAACTGGGAGTTTTGCACTTTTGACAAAAGGACAAAGTGCAAGGACTCTGTATTTTTCAGTATAGAATAAAAATGTTATGAATAGGTGTAATATGAAAATCATAGTTACACCACATAGAAAAAAGACTATTGAACTCTAATGTTTTTTCTGTCACTTTTTATAACTCACTAAGGACAATATTAAAAACAAAGCCTGAAGGTGGTTGAGATAGAATGAGAGAAAACCTCTTAAATGACTTTTATATTGTGTGCCTATTCATGGATGGAGACAGTAGAATTTTTTAATTTTTTTTTCAGTGAATGGTATTATTAAATAAACTCAATAATTATTTATTATTGATTATAGTATTTATAAATAAACATGTATATCTCTTTGTGAGCAATGAGCTTTGTGAGCTATTTTCACTAATAAACAAAAATAGGTAATTCATCATTTTTGATCCAGTTTTTTAATTGTTGTCTCAACAAAAGGACAAAGAAGTAAATTCAATATTATTTTGAACTGGAAAATGTGATGGATACTATGGATGAGAAGCAAAAAGAATGCAGAGCCTCATTGGTTCCTGAAGACAACAGAAAAATAAATAATAGAATAAGAATTTGATAAGAATTTGATAAGAATAAATTTGATAGAATATCCAACAGAAGAATAAAAGTAAATACTTGTGTTGTATTAGAAAACAAATATGCTATAAAGGAGTTCTTTCCTACTGCCTTAATTATATTTTTAAACAAAAAATCTCTGATGATCAATCAGACAAAACAAATTGAAATCTTTTCAGTTTTTCATTGCACCTGAAATGTATAACACTAAGGAGAAAAACTTTCTGTAAAATATGGTACAAAAATACAGCAAAAAACACAGCAGCCACAGGGACTTGAAAAATGAAGACAGTTTCAGTCAAAACAAGTATGGTTCTCAAGGATCTTGTATGGTAAGAACTAAGGAACCAGTTCTTTATTATTTACTGTTACAGCATATTTCTGTCAAAACATAAAGCTTTGCCATCCTTCTTTGAATCATTTCAACTGGATGTATTTATCTATTCACTAACAGGCTCTCCAGGCAGTATATATACAGCTGAAATGATAAAGCAATTATTTATTGCAATACATCAAAAACAGAGATAGGTTTAATGAGCTACTTAATAGGTTAAACATCTGTATGCTCACTGCCCCTGAGAAGGAACAAAAATGTTCCCTGACCAAACAAACATCACTGTGGAGGGAAAGGATCAGCCTCTGCTGCTCCCCAGAATGTTGTTAATTTTTTCCTTGTTGCTGCTCTCTCATTCTTACTCAACTGCCCCCCACACTGATACCAGAGATAGCAGCAGCAGACATTAAAAACATCAACAATTTCCTTGTTGTTTTGAGTTTCTATTTTTTTGTTGTTGTTGTTTTAATGACAGCGAAAATTTTGTTTCTCATCTTGATCTTTGCAGCTACTAACACACTCTATATCTATAACTGCAACCCTGACCATAATTTCACCTTTCATACCCTTCATGGCTCTACTGCCTCTGCTTTCTCAGAGGTTTTTCTCACAGCTTAACAATTTCCTCAAAAGTCTGAATGAAGCATGCTGAGATATACTGGAGCCAGGCCAGGGGTTATTATAACGTAGATGGCTGAGCTGGGGGAGGCAGGAGAGGAAACAAGAGAGAGCTTGGTGAGAACAGCTCAGAAGGGGCGATTTCCATGGCTGTCCTGGACACATTCAGTTAAACTGATTACACGGCAACTTGGCTTCAGCCCACTTGGCTGTGGTGCATAAGTTAGGTGCCTAATTACTGGAAGCTTCTATCCTGCCAGGAGAGACAGAGAAGCTTCTCCAGGCAGAGAATTAGACCTTAATGGGATAAATAAATATCTGTAGATGCCATTCGCTCTTCTAACTATCTCTCCCCAGAGGGGAGCTTTTCAGCAATTGAAGTTTAGTAAGAAATTAAGTAAAGGAAATATCCATACTGTTGAAACCAGGTATTTACTCCCAATAATATCTTAATGAAATAAATATCTTTATGAAAAAAAAAAAAAAAAAAAAAAGTATTTTTCCAACATTTACTGATAAATTATTGATCTTCATACTCTTATTCATGTTTTCTTTTATTTTTCTTTCTCCTGATTAGCTTAAAAATCATTCATAAATTTTACAGAAGAAGTACTTTATAAATGCATCCATATATTTTTTAACAAGGCTAAAACACACCGTGATTGCTCCTGGCTCAGAAACCAACACTTCTGCTGGCATTTTGTAACGCACAGAACTGACCCAAAGTTTCTGAGAAGCATGGGCATGGTTAAGAGAGGAGTAAAGGTCTAGAAACAGACTTAAGACTGTATTTAACATGTTTTAACCATGGCAGTCATCTCAGTACCACAGCGTTGATCACTCACTTCCCACACAATGGGATGAGGATGGGAATCTTAAAGATAAAAAAGTCATCGATCAAGATTAACAGGTGAAGGAAAAGGTATGTGAGCAAACAAGGTAAAGCACAGAATTCATTTGCTACTTCCCATCAATAGGCACATGTTCTGTCATTGCCAGGAAAGCAGAGCTCATCATATATAATGGTTAAGTCAGATGATAAATGTCACACCTCTGAAGTTCCCCTTCTCCTCCTTCTTTCCCACTGGTTTTATTACTACCTGCAACACCAAACAGTATGGGATCCTTCAATCAGTCCAGCTGAGTGGGTGAGTCCTCTCTTAGCTTCTCTTCTACCAGTGACCTCCTCACTGGCAATTTAATATGAGAAACAGAAAAGGCCTGGAGCATGCGAGCACTGCTCAACAAACATTAGTGTACTACCAACACTGTTTCTCAAATTCAAAACACAGAACTGTGCAGGCTACTGAGAAGAAAACTACATCCCGATCCAGTACAGACTGAAAATTCTGTCCAGGTCCAGAACTGGGGGCTTTGTAAAGTCAAAATTACAGTTTTGGTATTGCAAAAATCCCTCCACCCCGCTACTTCTTTGCTGGCCTCCAGTTGTGTCAAATCCCAGGACAGAAGCTCCATGGGCAACAGCTTGGGTATACTCAAGGAAGGATGGATACCCTGAGGATGCTCTGTGTGGTGCTTCTTCCTTTTGGACCTGTGGCCCACACCTCTCCTTTTCTCCTCTTTTTTTTTTTTTTTTTTTTTTTTTTTTTTTTTTTTTTTTTTTTTACTAACTAAGGGAAACTTATTAAAAATTAGTTCTGAATGCATTAGAGCTACCCTGCTACCCTGCTTTGGCTGAGCTCTGGCACACACAAAGCATACCCAAGCCTGCTCTGCTGCAACCAGGCTTCTGGATCACAGAACTGCCTTGTTTACCCTTGCCTGCCCCCACCTAGCTATGTTACAATCAGTTTTTCTTTTAAAGCCTTTGCTAAGCATGTTTATAAGCTTCATTTACTGCTGAACAGGCATAGTCTTTGTAAATCTTAGTCATGAAAAAGGTCTGAATGACTGTAATCACAAGTAAGAATTATGCGAATGAGTACGGTTTGCAGGATCAGACCATTAATTAATAAATGTCAGTAAAGTACTTATGATGAAAGATGTTGTGGGAATACGGCATATTCTCATTAAAACATTAGATTTATTTCTGCAATTTAGGCATGCACTGTATAAAAAGTTAGTATTCCCAGAACCTTAGAATCTTGGTATACGTATATATAATTTTTTTCACATAAACTTTAAATTATATGGAATTTTTCCGCTCCATATATTAAGCATAGGTAAAGCAAGATTTCAAAAATGTGTTAACTAATGGATTAAGGTTGCCTGAAGGAGATATATTTGCATTCTATCATTTTATACTGCAATTTACTGTACACTGTGCCAAAAACCACTTATTTCTGACTCACATGAGATTCAAAGAAGTAATAAGTGACGTAAAAGCACTAAAAATTAGTAAAAGTAAAAAACTTTCTATCCAATGAAATATTTGTTAATGACAGATTTTTAGGGAAAATATATTTTGAAGATGAAGTGATCACATCTGATTTCTAATATGTGCACTTAGCTACTGAAACACAAGGAAGGGCAAAGAAACATCAAAAACTATTCTGTTGGATTTTTTTTTTTTTCTCTTGTTCTTGGTAGCAATTACTCAGGTGTGATTTCTGCATGTGATGGCATAAAAACTGAAAGTAAGAGGACCGTGGTTTAAGTGTTCCCCCTGGATAAAAAATAAAATGTTATTTTGTCACAAAATCACAGCATTTGCAAAATATTAGGCTTGGTGAAATATTCAGATTCCCAGAAGAGTATTTTTAAGTGCTTTTGCAAAATGTATTTTCCTCTTCTTTCCTAGCATTAGGAAGAGACACTGTCAGATTAATAAAAGAGAAGGAGGAGGCGTACTGTATACATTTTTTCTGATGCTAAGAAATTACTACACTTTGGTTGTTTTTTTTGGTTACTGGAAAAGCAGTTTGTTTAAACAACATTTTAGAAACTTCCTTTATATCTGAAGGAGCACATGTATCTTTGTAGAGCAGTTCTCCAATTTATATATTTTTATCATTGTTTTCTATTTTTTCTTTCTTTTTCCTATTTTAAATAAATAATCATATCTCTGAAACTCACCCTGGGTAGCATCTACCCCATGAATAGTGACACCACTATCAGCAGGTCTATTTTAAGATGAACTTCCACTTCACCAGTTAAGAATCTAAGTTGAGTTGAAGAATGTTATTGTTTTTACTATTTATTTATTTATTATTAAAAAAAAAACAAAACAAAACAAAACAAAACAAAAAAAAAAAAAAAAAAAAAAAAAAAAAAAAAAAAAAAAAGCAGAGAACAGTATCTGCTTGCCAGGTGGGGTTTTAGAATCTTTCATGGCTTTAGTCTACATTTCTCATTATACAAGCATAGTTCCCATGGTAACTATGGCATCACTTGGCACACATGCTACCTGAGAAAACCAGAACAATTCAATAAAGAAATACATTGAGTAATGTGGATTGATTTACTTTTATCCTAATTATGTTTCCTAAAAACAGGTGACTACTTCAGTTTTAACTGTCAGCATGACCACTTGCCTGTCAGAATTAACATTTCTTCTCCCAGTTCATTGCAGCTCCAACTATTCTTTTTAATCCACTTATAAATCTTGACACTGCACAACTACTGTAGAAAAAAGTAAACCTCCTACTCTATCTCTGCCATGTCTTCCTGCATACTCAAGTTCTCTATTGGAGATTTTCTATTGAAATAAATCAGAAAAATAATTTATACAGTCATCTGAAGAGGTGATTTGCTTAGAGATGGTTTTGCTAAGAACATTTGCTTTTAAATTATTGTCATATATCTATTAGCTTGCAAGACGATTTATATCATCTCATGCAATGGGCAACCACTTTTGGTGTGCATGTCTTCTATATATGTTATACTCACAAATTCTATACATATCAAGGAATAAAATATTAAAGGTCTGTAAGCAAGGGCAGATGTTACCCAATGGTCAGTTTTTCCTATTGGTCTCTTTTTTCTTTCCCTCCTTCCTGATTTTGAAGTTCAGTGTATTTTCATTTAATTTCTCCTTTTCAAACTGGAATCTCTCCTGAGTACCAGTCTCAGTTCTTTGGAATTTTAAAAACCTCTTTCTTCCTTTCCTAACAATTAATTATTATCACCTATTATCTATGCCTAACCTTGAAGCAATTCTCTTGACTCCTTTTTCTTAATTTTTTGTTGCTGTATGAGACTCTGCTTTTTGATAAAACAAGAAAATCCTTCTGTCCTTTTCATTTATAATTTCTCTAGTGGTTATTTGAATTCTGACTTTATTTTACTAAATAAAGTTGGGAGTATATTAGGATATGTTTGTACTTGCCAGTGTGGAACAAAAGTAGTGGGGCTATTTGACTGTATTAACCTTCATAACTCAAGCAAAAAAACAATATATTTTTCTTCAAACTTAGACCAAGACACACATTTTCTAAAGATGTAAACCACAGTCCTGGATCATTAAAATGGACAAACATTGTGCCTACAAACAATACAGTCCTTAACAATGCTGCAACTATTCCATTACTGTTTCCTTAAGATAAATGCTATTTAAATTCATTTATTCCCTGGGAAATGATTTTCTGATCTATCAAGGTAAATAGGTACCGAGGGATGTAAAAATTAATCAAGAAAAAGGAAATGAGGTCTTTTTTGTGTTGCTTTCTATCAAAGAAGTCTCTCATTACTGCAACATACTAAAATGAAGTCAAGTGGCCACAGATAAGCAAAGGAACAGAACTTAGAAGCAATGAGAAAAGGACTTGGCTGGATAGCTCTTCAAGAAAATGGTCGAGTCTCTCTCTTGTGGAGGACTGAATTTCACAAACATAAATGATAAAACACTCTGCAGAATGCTCTTTTCTGTTCGTTTTACATATTAGAATTGATAAAGAAATTGACACAAAAAACAAAAACAATCAAATAAAAAAAACCCTTGGAAGGCAGCTCCTTAGCTTTTCAGACAGATCTTCAGGTACAATGAAATTCTTCCATCTTAGCACAGTGCAGTTTTCCAAAACTGTCACAATTAAATTTGTTTAAATCTTTGTGTGATGATGTACTAGTAAATGTCCAGTCAGATCCTGCTTCCTGATTATTGCACTTAAGTTTTAGAAAAGGTAAGGACTTAATTTTAAAAACTTTTATTTCCCTTGATATTTTAAAATATAATCATTTGAGTTGGAAGACACCCAAAAAGGTCATGTAGTCCAGCTTCCCTGCAATTAACAGGGACACCTACAGCTAGATCAGGTTGCTCAGAGCCTGGTCCAGCCTGACCTTGAATGTCTCCAGGAATGGGGCATCCACCACCTCTCTGGGCAACCCATTCCAGTGCCTCACCACTCTTATTAAAAAAATAAAAAATAAAAAAATAAAAATAATACAAAAAAGCTTCTTCCTTATACCCAGTCTAAGTTTCTTTCTTTTACTTTGAAGTCATTTCCCCTTTTCCTGTCACAGCAGACTCTGCTAATGAAGCTATCCCTTTTCCTTCTTAGAGCCCCCTTTTGATACTGAAAGGCCACTCTCAGGTCTCCCCAGCTCTTTCAACCTGTTTTCCATAGTTAAAAACAACTGGACATCTCTTTCAGTTTCATAGGGAAGTTTATAGGAATACAGTCTGATAAAATACTCTTTGTTTTGTTGTTTAATTTCTTGGATTTCACAGTTTTTATTTGTGACTTTGCATTCTGGAGAGAAATTATACCTAAACAGCACCCCAATCTTCAGAGAAGTGTTTCACCTCAGAACTGAGGTGAAAAGAAAGTTGAAGTGGAGGTACCTTGAGACTTTCATTACTTTCAAAGGTCTTCAAATCCGTAGGGAATTCTTAAAGAAAAGGGATTTGCCTTAAAGAGGTTTCTCTGCTGAAAATCCTGGTCAAGCACTCATGTGCCTGCAGTAGCACTCTTTCTCTTCAAATAAAAGGATCCATTTGTTATTTAGGAGCACTGTTCAACTCTGGTGTTATTAATCCTGCTATGCATGCTGAGACTTGACAGCATGACTGTCACAGGCACTGAATATTTTGATGTTTATTTTTTCCTCTAGTTCTAGTACTGGGACCTGCAGATTCTTGCATCTCATGAGAGGATTTAAACAGGAAATATGCCTGTGAGATCTACACAGCCTGGTTAGCAGTAGACCCATAAATGATTGTCTCTACAACCACTGTGTGTTGGACAAGGTAATAGAATGCTGACCTCATTACTATTCTGTAACTCTAATCCACCATAAATCTGTATTGCCATTGAAAGAAACAGTTTGATTCCCATATCCACGCAGATTAGGAGCATCCTTCCAACCAGATGCCCCATCCTTCAAGGTGTTCAAGGCCAGGTTGGATGGAGCCCTGGGCAACCTGATCAAGTAAATGTGGAAGTTTGGTGGCCTTGCCAGGCAGGGGGGTTGGAACTCCATGATCCTTGAGGTTCCTTCCAACCTGGGTCATTCTGTAATTCTGTGATTCAGACGGCCAAACAAATATATTATGTTACTGATCTCCTGCAAAACTCCTTTTTTGTTTTTATCTTTCAGTTTTCTGTATGTTTGCTTGCCTTTATCACATAAGGTAGATCAACTGCAATTGCTACATGAAAGCTTGTGCTCATAAATGGGAATGTGTGGCTGGGTGCAAGGAGGACATTGTGGTCATCCTCATGCTGAGTGGAATGAATTTGTCTGTTAAAAATGGCTAGATGCTTTTACTCTCTCCATGACCTGGAAGGGCAAGAATTCTAATTGTCATCTCATAGACTGTATGAAGTCACATCTATTTAACAGAAATCACTGTTTATATTCAACCAAAGATTACTGACGGCATTTAAAAGAGTACTCAGTGACACTGTCCTCCTTCAGCTTCTGTCATCCAAGATGCTTCTCTGAACACTATGCTATTCAAAGAGTTAGTGAACTGAACTCATACTTCAATTTGAAAGAGTTAGCAGAAATCTAAAGTGAAATTCAATGTGCAAAACATTCAATCAAAAACTAAATTGCAATCTCAATTGTGGAGCAATTCCCAGAAAATGCAAGTCAGTCTGATAACAAGAAAGCAGAGTGATACAAGCACAACAATTTATTTTTCTTCTTGAGGGATAAATGAAAATTATGTTCTCAGTGCCAGGCATGTTCTATTACAAGCATAATTAAGGCATCGATTCTGACTGAAATTTGAAACACAAGGAAAAGTGGAGAATAGCAGATCTGCCTTTGAATTTACTATATTAATTAATCCTTAATTTATTATTATTATTATTATTATTATTATTATTATTATTATTATTATTATTATTATTATTATTATTATTTCCTTTGGTGGAACATGGAGTGATGTGGAGAGAGGTAGTAGTACAATACCCTTTCTCCCACAGTCTTAAAGTACAAGCATTTTAAGGTGAATTCAAATGCAATCAGAAGTACTGAAGAAGCACATAAGCCTCTGTCACCCCTTTGGTGATGTGGGATTCAGTAATATCTCCTATATCTCTGTCCCCTACACTTTCTGTCGTAACTGTGACTGCATGGTGGAATGAAACAAAGGCAAGCTACAGTCATCTAAAACATCCTAAACAAAAGTCTTTGTACATGGGCAAGGCTGAAGTTGAAGCACGCTTCAACAGACCTTAGTTGACCAGACTGCACACTTCTCATGCAGAACAGATGCCTATGTAAACAAGGCTAAATTAATGTGGAACTTGGTTTGTGAATCATGGAATCATAGAACCATAGAATCATTTGAATAGGAAGGGACACTTAAAGGTCATCTAGTCCAACTCCTCTACAACGAACAGGGCCATCTACAGCTAGATCAGTTTGCTCAAATCCTAGTCCAGCCTGACCTTGAATGTACCTTGAATGTATACGTATACCAAATAACCTCTTCTGCCTATAAATTGGAGCGAGACAGGCTCTCCTCTGGACATTCTCCAACAGGTCCGTGTCTCATTTGTACTGAGGACTCCACATCAGGATGCAATTCACCAGGTGAGGTCTGACTTGTGCAGAGCAGTACGGCAGGATCACCCTCCTCAATCTGCTGACCTACACACTTCTTTTGATGAAGCCCAAGATATGTTTGCTTTCCTTGGCTGTGAAGGCACATTGCTACCTCATGTCCAGCTTGCCATCCACCAGTACCCCCAAGTCCTTTTCTAAAGGACTGTTCTCTATTATTTCATTCTCCAGATTGTACTGATAGCAGGGGTTTCCACAAACCAGGAGGAAGACCTTGCAATTGGTTTTGTTGAACCTCATGAGATTCACCTGGGATCACTGCTCAAGACTGTCTAAATCTCTCTAGATGGCATCCCATCCCATCCTTTGGGTGTGTCGACCATACCAATCAGCTTGGTGTCACCTGCAAACTTACATAGAGTTCATTCTATCTCACAATCAATATCACTGATGAAAATGTTAGCTACCCCAGTACTGACCCCTGAGAGATACCACTCATCACTGATATCCTTCTGAACTTTGAGCTATTGACCACCCCTCTTGGTAGAATTTCACAACTAGTTTCTCATTCATTGGAAAGTCCACCAACCAAATCCATGCCTTTTCAATTTGAAGAGAAGGATGTTAAGGAGGACCATGAAAAGGCCTTACTGAAGTCCAGGTAGATGTGTGGCTCTTTCCTTTTCCACTGACACAGTTAGCCTATCTCATAAAGTAACATGGTGGCTAACATAGCCATGCCGTACCATACCTTGTCATAGGAAGGCTCACTATACCTCATTTCCTCTTCAAACCTAGTTTAATGCCCTATCAATGAGACCAGACAACTCCTGGGCAGGAATTCTGTTCCCTTTTTGACCCAGGTAAACACCATCTGTTGCCAGCAGTCCTGGTGCCAAATAAACTGCTACATGATAAAACAAAAAACAAATTAAATTTATGTGATGGAACCTGATTCTTATACACATGTTGATCAGATGGGCCTTCCTGTTCCTCTCAGTTTACCCTTTCCAGGCTAAAGGGATGGAGGATAACACCACCTGACCTTGCACTCCATAAACTAACCTCCCCAGTGCCCTGAGGTTCCTTTAGGGACAAGTGTTGGGTCTTGCATTTTGGTCACAACAACTCCAGGCAACCCTACAGCCTTGGAGAGGAGTGGCTGGAAAGCTGCCTGATGGAAAGGGGCCTTGGTGTACTGATGGACAGTTAGCTGAATACGGCATCCTGGTTTGTATCAGGAATGGTGTGGTGAGCAGGACTAAGGAAGTAATCCTCCCCCTGTACTCAGAATTGGTGAGGCCTCAGCTCAAGTACTGTTTTCAGTTTTGGGCACCTCATACAGAAAGGACATAAGGTGCTGGAGTAGGTCCAAAGAAGGGCAATAAGGCATGTGAAATGCTTGAAGAACATGCCTGTCAATGGTTTATGGGCTGGGCCTGCCCAGTTTTGTGACTAGTGATATCAGGAAAAACTTCTTTATAGAAAGGGTTGTGAAGTGCTGGAATAGGCTCCCCAGGCAGGTGGATGAGTCACCATCCCTAGATGTGTTTAAAAACTGTTTAGATGTGGTGCTCGGGGACATGATTTAGCAGAGGGTCGTTAGTTAGGGTAGTATGTTTAGGTTGTGGTTGGACTTGATAATCTTTAAGGTCTTTTCCAACCTGAGTGATTCTACGATTCTATGATGATTGATAGCCCTCAGAATTCTCTCCACGCCGTCATCACAGCCTACCTGAAATATCAGGAGCAGGTAATAATCAGAGGGCCACATCAGACTAGGGAGCTTCCTAGTAATGTCCCTTACCTGGGTCTCAGGAAGGCAGAAGACTTCCCTGTGAGTAGGGTCTGGTTGTCAGATTGGGCCCCCAGTTTCACTCAGAAGAGAGACTCCTATGAATATCACCCTTCTTTTGTCATTGACAGAGCCTGTTTGGAAGTGTGGTGATAAATGCTTCACTCTAGATAGCCCTCTTGATGGGCTTTCTTCAATTTCTTCATTTAGCTGTCCTTTGTGTCCCATGGCCTAATACCTGTTATGTAGTGACACCTTGGGAGGTGTGGTAGGTTGGGAGAGGGGTCACCCTCCACACTGAGCAGGAAACTGACCCCATTCCTCTTTGATTCCTAGGTCCCTTCCCTTTGCTTGGCTACGTGAGGGCAGGGGATCCACCATTAATTCTGGATTGTCCCTCTACTCCCTCTCTTGCCAGTATGTCAGGGAGTGGCTCCATCAGTCAGTCTCCCTGTCACACTCCTTGATGTTTCTGAATGTTTCTGTATCCTCCTTCAGTTACACTATCAGGCAAAGCAGAGCATCTACCTGCTCACACTGCAGGAAGGTGGTATGCCCACTACCCTCAGTATTTGTGCCAGTGTCAGGCACTCTCTACTGCCAGAGACCTGGACAGCCTCAGAGCATATCATTCCATAGGTTTGCAGAGAAGCATGGGGATCATATGGACTCAGTGAGTCTCCTCCACCTACCTTCAGTTACACTGTTAAATCCTCTCTTGTTATTGCAACCACAATCACTTTTATCTGCTTTGTGACTTTTATTTTTTTTTTTTCTTTTCTCAGCACAATGAATATTGAAGTTTTAAAGAACTTTCATTCATCCACTTGCAACAGAAACCCTAGACTTTGATTTTGATAGACTTTTCAGACTTGATTTCAGTGCATTTCCAATTTTACTTACTATTCAAGCAAAATTAAGTGTCCACTAAATATAGTGTTGACATTAAAGCATAAAGAATGAAAGAAAAACCTGTGTAAATATTTATTTGCATTACTTAATGGACTTGCTTTGACCATGATCTCTGTTCTTTTGTATTTGCTTTCTATGTACATTTGTACAACCATTGCTATTGGAACAAATACTCACAGAAAATGAAGTTATAAGTCATGAGTATTTGCAGAGACCAAACATTAAATTCAGGCAAAAATACTTACAGGAAAAGTACTTTCAGATTTATTGTGTGGGAGATCACAGTAAAACACATAAAAGAAGCACAAAAATCAAAGTAATATCTGACTGTTTCAAAATCACAATATGTTCAAAATAGTAAGTACATTTAAAAGAATGTATGCTCAAAGATGTTATGATTTGCATGACTGAATACATAAAGGAATAGATCCAGCATTCAGTGATACATGGAACTTCTTAAAAAGAAATGGGATTAGCCAAAATTTTCAGTTGAAAATAATTTTTGAGGGAAAACTGCATATTGAACTTTGTTCTTTGGCTGGACTTTATTTGTTTGTTTTGGTTAGTTGGTTGTTGTTGTTTTGAGCAAATCTTGAAATGTTTCCAGATGTGAACTGTTTAGGAGCTGTGAATGCTTAAAAATTGAATGTTTCCAGTTGTTAGCTGCCATATTTGTGACAAGATAATATATTTTGATTTTGGAATGAAAAATTCTAGTAGAGTTCTACTACTTAAGCTTGATATTTTCCTCAGTAAGGAAAAGTAATCAAGTAGTCCTAATTAGATATAATGAGAAGAAATTCCTTTACAACTGTTACCTCACTATCTTCTTCAGTATTTTTTTATAAGCAGAACAAGCTTCCCTTAGTGCCAAGCTTTTATTTCACCTGGGAGATCTGATGAGTATCAATTCACTTCATAAATATAGGTTTGTGGTACTGAAAAATTAAGCTTTGTCATTTAGTACAATCCAATTATATGATATATTTTTAAAAAAACTTTTATTCAGAAAAAGAGATTTGCTCTGAAGTAGTTCAGACAAAATCTAAATCTTTCATCTTAGCAAGAAATTATTATCCCAATTATTATTATCCCAATAATAAAAATAGTTTAAAAAATAGTGGGTTTTTTTTGCTAGTTTTACATTACACCAGAAATATGTTTGTATCTATTCTTTTTTCAAGGCTTCTTACACTTCAAGTTATCCTTATGTTGGTTTTGTTGTTTGTTTGTTTTTTGTTTTTGTTTTTTAGATAAACATATACACAGAAATAATACACATACAAAAGCTGGAGGGAAAAAAGCAAACAAACACCACCACAAAAACAGTAATTGATTAGATCTGATTCCTGCAAACTCTCCTTTCCCCCTTTTAAGAGCAAAGCCTCAACCTCATGAACTGGCAAGGTTCATATAGAAAGACAAGCTAGATGGTTAACTATATGTCTGCAAAAAAACAATTATTTGTAATTCAAGCTTTTTCTTTGCTGCTGTTTTCCTTTTTCTTTCTATCTATCTATCTATCTATCTATCTATCTATCTATCTATCTATCTATCTATCTATCTATCATCTATCAAATAATTTATTTAGTCACATTGCTTTAGGCCTATAACAAATCTAATCTTATGCTAGCAAAAAAAATTAAAGACAGTACAGTATATAGATACCATGTACATTACATAAATTAGCATTGTAAGCAGGCAGAATTTAGATTATTTTTGAACTTGCTGATTTAATTAGAGAGGTATCAGCAGGAGTTTAAATTCTGCACATCCCTATCAGATATCATAAACAGCTTAATACAGGAGTTCAGTATTGAGATGTGATGGTGTTTATTTGAATTACAGTATTTGCTGCAGTGACGTAGGATTTGTTAAAACGTTCCAGTGATTTGATGTGTTTATTGCTCTTGTGTCTCATTGAGCACCTGCAGGTGATATTTAATTGGAATACACATTTTGAACTTTTTCTCTATCTTGGGATTGTATTATCTGATTATTTACTACTGATGTATTTGCTTTTTAAGGAGTTTATTTTTACTTTTGTTTTTGGTCATTTTCTATGGCCTCCCAAAGACTGTGTTACATTAACAACCAATCTCCTGCAATTCAGATCCCAAGCATCTAAAACAGGGCACACTCACAGGATAGAAATCCACATCTTTAAAAAGTGGTGCCCTAGGAACAGTAATTAGATGTGCATGATTACCTCCTAACCTGCTAAATGACTGGTTCAGATATCCTGCTGTCAGTAAACAACCAGGGGCTGATTAAAAGTCTTGTTATCATTCCAAAACCCTTTGATGTATTCATGTGCCAGTTTTGACCTCTTTTTTTTTTTTTTTTTTCATCCTTTGTCTCAATTCCATGTGTGTTCCTGGAGTAGGTTACCAATTTCAACAGTGAGAAGAAAATAGCAATTCAGTGCTCCTGGCCTACAATGGAGTATTCAAGTTGAATACAAAAGACACAATGTCTTATCAGACATTATTTTGTAAACTCTTCTTCAACTTCCACAGTATACTTACTTTCATTATATCTCAATGTGAAAACCTTCAAGTTTTTTATGTTTTGTTTCTTTAAAAAATACTAATATAAGAAAGAATAAACAGTTACTATCAAAAGTAGAAACAGAAACAAAGCATCCATAATACTGCCATGAGAATAATGCTTTTTATGTTCCCTACTTATTTAGCTCCACTCTTAGCTCAGTTGCGCTATGAAATGTCTATTAGTCCAGTTTTATTCATGTTGTATCTAGGTGATTTTTATGTGATGTATATTTTGTCCCTTATGAAGTAAATGAGAATCATCCATTCAGTTCACATATCCCACCAAGAAGCAAATAGTTTGTAAAGTTTCTAGTTAATAACAGCATAGAGTAGATCTGAAACAATGACAAACATGGATAATTTTTCAGGTTTAATATCAGTTTCCTATGCTTGTTGGTCTGATAATAACCTTTGGTTTAGTGATAATCTGATGAAAAATACATCATCTCAGGAAACTGTTGTTCTTATTATTCTTATTGGATGTTGAGATAAGAAGTTAGCAGCAGAGAATAATAATATTTATTTAAAGTTTCGCAAGAATCCTTTTTCTTAAGCCATAAGATGGCTTATATATGATAAATCCTATTGATCTTCTTGTGAAAGGCAGGTATTCTGGCAATTCTGCATCCAAAAAGCATTGCACCTTTGGTAAGATCACACCTTTACTGTCATACTTAATTCAGGCCCTATTCAGGTTAATCTAATGCTTAGAAATGATCCTAAGGACATAAGAAATGTCCTGCTGGGTGAGACTATCTCAGGTTCATCCAGAAGATGTTCTTTAGGGAAAGCATGAAAGTATAGCCTTGTTTTTGAAGTCCAATATCCTTTTACCTCCTCAGCATGAAGAATGGTTATATTAAAGATACTGTAGTACATCCCATGCCAAGTTTTTTTAACATCCATCTGCCTGTGAACTTATCTAATCCCTTCCTGAACATCCTGATGTTGTCTGTTTCCTAGCTCCCCTTGGAAGACTATCCAGAAGTTCAATGCTGTGTACATGTTTTAAACTGGCATCCTGACACCTTTAGAGAATACCACCTAATTTGTTACTGTAAGTCTGTAGTAAATATATCAAAGCTAAAAATAGTTAAACCGAGGCATAAATCACATGAATTTCCATCTGGAAAAGGAATGTTGCCATTGCTGTGCACTGAACTGCCTAAGCTAAAATCTGCAGAATTGGGAAGCAGAGTAATAGCTGTAGAGAGGACTATCCATATGCTTCTTCTATCAATCAAACAATTAAGCTACAAACCGTAATTCAAAATACTAAGAACAAAGCAAAACAAAACAAATCCTGACCAACTCCTTCCCCCTTACTCACACTTAAGAATTGAAATGCAGTATCTAGTTGGTTATTGTCCTCCCATCATGGTGAAAATCTTCATAATCAGAATAAAAATACATCTGCACGGGAAATAGAGTTCCTCACGTTATTTTGTGCTAAACACAGAACAGCAAAAATTCTGACAGAGACAGATAATCTTTATGGTTTTGCATGCAAGGCACATTTATTCAACCTTGTAATCTTTAACATTAACACGCAGTAGTATTTAAATGTTAAGAGAAAGAAAGAAAGAAAAAAAAAAGAAAAAAGAAAAAAAGAAAAAAAAAAAAAGCAGGCAACATATAACTTTAAAAGCAAGATACTTCACGGCTCATACTATTCACTCAGGAAAGACAATGAAATAACAAACAGTACTTGATAGATGTTAGTTAAGTGTTCAGTGTTAGTCAAGATGCCCAGATAAGATGACATGTATGGTATAAGAATTCATTTAAAGTCAAATAATCAAATATGTACTACAGACTCTGAGTATTAGACGTAATGACATGTTTCCCTTCACCACAAACACAGAATGGATGAAAACTTGTGACACATCTGCAATTCAGAAACCCAGGGGCTCCTACAGCATAGCGTGATAGCAAACAGGAAAATTCCTCACGGAAAATACTTGTGGGTATACATTCAAAAAGTTTCATGGCTAAGTTCAGCTTAGAGCTAACACAACTTATTCAAAGCTGCTTTCTGCTTTATATCTCTTTCACTGATTCATTTCTCTTTACTGATTTTTCACATTCAAACTTCCTAATTTTCTCCATTTGCTCAGGAAAAAAAAAAAAAAAAAAGAGAGAGAGAGAGAGATTTACATTACAAATTTATAGTAAACATATCTCAATTAATATATTGTTTCCTGTAATTAATTATCCCCTCCAGCCATTAGAAATTCTGTGAATAATCTTTTTAATGTAGTGTTTGGGGTTTTTTTGTTTGTTTGTTTTTAACTGCAATTCACTCTCTATTTCAAACTGACAGTTGTCTCTTCAGAATTCCTGTTCTTTGACTTGAAGGGGGAAATTACTTTCCACTGGATTGCAGTTTGTGTAGCTCTGTGCTTAGGGGGAAAAAGAAAGAAAACAGGAAAAAAAAAAATAAAAATAAAAGGAAATTGTGATTTAGGGGCTGTAGGAGTATATTCTGAGGTCCAAAACCCAGGAACAAAACAAATGGCAATTAGAAGATATTAATGAAATACCAGTGTTGAAAGGTGACTGAATTCTCTGCTGTAAGTAGCATGCTGGAAAATAAAAAAACTTTATAGCATCATTGTGATAACAAAAAGCATGAATTCCTTTGCAGGCAATTCCAGTAACTAAAAATATTTCAGCATGATTCTTACTCAATCTAAATATTTAAAAATTAAATAAAATGGAATTTTGGATGAATAATGGTTCCTCGCACTGAAAGGGAGTGTTTGTTTCAAAACACATGAAGTTAGAAATAATACTCAAGAGCTCTGAGAACTCTGAGTCAACAGAAAACAAAGTCACCATTAACTCTTCTGTGTTTATCACACCTGAAATATACTGATGGGATGGTCTCCTGAAAAAAGGAGATTATCACTACACATTTATAATTAGAAAATTAATATTCAGGGAGAGATATTGACAGCTTGAAAAGGAACACTGAAAGTCAGCAATAAAACTTAGCACTTGTAGAAAAATGACAACAGTTGAATCCTAAGGAAAACACTACAGGTTCAAAAACAAACAACAACAACAATAAAAACAATGAGATTATGAAAGAAGGACTATATTCTACAGAGAAAATAATCACGTGTAAATGCTGCTAGCAAAGCAGAACAGGATTTTCTAGATGGAAAAGTGGTAAACTCTCAACAGGAAAACACGTGTGATGGTCTTATGATAGGTTATTATTGTTCCCCAAGAAACCAAAATAAAGGAAGATAGATTTATACTACAACAAAATTTTGCTGCTGGCCCTCTGCATGCAGGAAAGGAAGGATGATTTTTTTTTAATTTATTTATTTGTTGTCAGTGCCTAAGTAATGTTCAATTTAAATTTATGGAAAAAGGAAAGAGAGAAGAAATTGAAGTAAATAAATTATTTAAAACAAAGTTTATTCATACCATCTAGAAATGTGAGGAATAGAAAATAAATGGAAACAAAGAAAATTAAAAGAAAAATAAATAAATAAAAAATAAGAACTTCAGAAAAAAGGAGGACAGAAAGTGAGGGATACCGACCAGTAGTTCTGATATTACTTGTTCATGACTCTCTTATGGTGTCTTACTTTGTGTCCTGTAGGTGAAGCATCTGTCCCCAGATGCTGCATCAATACCATTGACCTAAGAATTGAGATGGATGTACAAATGTCTTTTTATATTCATATTCTATTGCTGTTGATAACTCTTAAAGAATTTTATCCAGAAACAGCATATATGATGGCCCACTATAGTCCTAAATGTTAACTCACAGATTAAACATAGCATTGAGCTGTTCATTTCTATGAATTTTTAAGAGTAAACAGTTCTCCTCATTCAAAATTTGGTCGTGTCTTGATGTTTTTATTATTTTGTGATTAGCTATGTAACTTAAATTACATCTGAGAACATGATTATGCTATACAGACACAATAATGTTCATATGTTTAATATAGCTAACAAGAATGTAGGCACAAACTGGCTTCCTTGATTGGAACCTAACTGTAAAATCAGAACTTCACTGTCACAGTTTTAAAAAGTAACCTCTGTGTTTTAGCAAATACCTAGGACAATGTATTAAGTTTATTTTTCACTCTCTGAATATTCTGTTCTTTCTGAACTTAAAGTTCCTTACATATTCTTAAGCTGTCAGCTTGAGATTGTCAGCTGCCTTTGAAAACCTTGATTTCACACTCAGTCACTGAGATCAGGTTACCATTAATCTTTCTAGCTTCATGTACACAAATTAAAATTGGTATGTCCTAGTTCTTAAAAAGGTGACACTTAGGGTTTTTATCCCTCTGCAGAATTACCTCTGTACAAAAGAACAGCAGAACCAAGATGGCTTATATATTTGCCTGGAAACTTTTCCAACTGCAAACCATTTGGGGAGGATTATTTCTTTTCATTATTTTGTATTTTATTTTATATAATTGTATCCCTTTTTCTTATTATCATCTAACGTCATTTAGAAATAAATCAGACTAATCACAAGTTAAAACACTACTTGACTCACTCATTCTCTGCAGTAATGTTGTTAGGGACTGAAATGCCTGCTGTAACACAGAAATCTTTGTTGCCTCCTGACACTGAGCCACACTACACCTGCCAGTCTCCGAGTTGTCACTTTTCTAGATTTTTATTTTTTTTTTAAACTAAGCTGAAGCATCTAATTAAGTTTAAAATAGAATAGCCCTGGGAAGAACTCTTCTGAAAGCTGCAGTAGAGATAGCAACTCATCTTAACTGGAGGCTAAGACTAGCAATACTCTGTTCTTTCATGAAATCATGAGAGCTTGATGCAAACAAAAGTAATACTTCTGCAAATTCAGCTGGCACAAAGCAACCATGTAATGAAAGGGAAAACAAACAAACAAACAAACAAACAAACAAAAAAAACGTTAATCCGTAGAGGAAAACTAACTTGGGAAAGAATGAGTGGCAGGTGAAATGCAAATAGATTAGCAGTATTTTTGCTGATGTGGTGTTTCCAGGTCTGTTTGGCACTGATATGGTTAAAGGGAGAAAAAACAAACAAACAAACCAACAAAAAAAAAAAAAACAAAAAAACAAAAAAACAAAAAAACTGGTTAACTAGAGTTCAGCAACAAGTTCTGAAAAATTCAGCTTGGCTTAATAGCAGAATCTCCATTGCAGTTATCACAGTCAATCTGAAACCCCAGGCCCTTGTTTCAAGGAAGTTTTCTGCATCACAAGCTGTTAGGTGCCTGAGCTGAGATGAGAAACCGTGGTTTAATTTTTGAGTGTGCATGAACTACCAAAACCAGTTTCAAGTGCATCTAGAAGGCCTGATTCAGAATTACCCTAGTATCAGCTGAATTAATTAAATTCACTCAGTAAGTCACTGAAGGTAAAATTCTGATTCTGATGTACAGTCCAAAACAATAAGCAGTGTGAAAACTACAGGACCTAAGAAAGCCAAAGCAGTGTACATCTCTTTTCCCCTACACTTTCTCATAACTAGTGAAAGAAAAAAACAATTTACTTGTGCTTTATGTTGTTGTCTTAATGCTTTCTCAGCTATGCTAACTAGATACAGAAGTGAAGAGGCCTAAAGTCATGACCCTAGCTATCCCTCTAAGACATCTGTAAGAAGACATAGTCTGTTCATATATATCTACATGAAAATTCTACATTATTTTTACAGCAGTGCACAGGAGCACTTATTTTCCTTATGATCCTGCATTGGATATGGTCCAGCTAACAGTCTAACCCTAGAAATGACACATTCAGTCATTCACATTCATAATGTGTAAAAATTGAAGTTCATTCTGCAAAAATTAATTTATAATGATGAATGGATTCTACCTTCTACTCCAAAAATTATAACCTTATAATAACTTTTAAACATACAATTTATACTTAACATTTTAATGTTCATTCAAATTTCTTGACTTCTACAAGTGTAGATTTAAATTTTCATAATAAAAAGATTTCAAAACAGAAATATTACTTTCTGAGAAACATTCAAGAAGAGTAACCTTGAACCCTTGCTTAGAATACTTATCCACTAAAATGCTGACTTGAAAGTCCCAGGCTTTCAATTTCTGGTGTTTTTACTTTGCTTTGTTTTCTTTTGGTCTGCTTTGTCTGCTTTTCTTTTATTTGCCTTGCTTTACAGGTGTTTGGATTTTTATTTGGATGGTTGGATTTGCTGGCTTTTTTTTTTTTTTTCCTTTTTCACTCTGTTTTGTTTTGCTTTCACAGCTGGAGATATTGAACTAAATCAGTAGGTGTTTACAGAAATCCTTGAAAGGTAAAACCAATTTATTTCTCATTGCAATATTAACAAAAAAGAAATACTTTTTTTTTTCTTTTTTTTTTTTTTCTCCCAGGTAAATTGAACCTGGTGTACTGAAAATTTACTTAGTAGTAAGCAAAAAATTCTTTAAAAAAAATTAGCATTTTACTTTTTTAGTATTTTGCATTTGTATTTCATAACTACATTAACAATCAAAGAGTATTCAGAGAACCTTGAGGAGACAACAAAAGAGGAAGCTGTTGAACTATAAGCTGCGTGGGCAAACAGTGAGGAGAACAGAAAACTGGATGAACAGCCAGGCCCTGAGGCACTAGACAGGTTCGTGCACAGAGTCTAGTTGGAGGCCAATAATGAGCAGAGTGTCCCTGAGATAAGTACTGGTCCCAGGCCTGTTTATAATCTTCCTTGATGTACTAGACTCTGAGTTTACTATCAACCACACCCCAGGTGACATGAAACTGGGTGGAGTGGCTCATTCACCAATGGACTATGCAGCCATCTAGAGGAACCTGGACAGGCCAGAGAGGTGGATTTGAAAAATAATAATAATAATAACATGATTTTTAACAAGGATAAGTGCCAGTAGTCTTGCATCTGGGGAGGAACATCCCCAGGACATGCCTGAGCAGGACTGGAGCAGATGATATTTGGATGTCCCTTCAAACCTCAACAATTCTGTAGTTTTGAGATAAACTGTTCAGGTTTACTCGTTTTCTTTCCAGAATTATACTGGTAAAAGACAGTAGAGACTGAATTTGAAACTATATTTCCAAGATAAGCAAGATAATGAAAATTTACAGGAGGATGATCTACCAGCAAATGACATACAGAACCAGTCTGTAAAACTTCTATTAAAAAGGTAGTTTACATATGCAGATATCAGATTTGCAGTAAATAATAATCTCAAATGTTTTCAGATTAATATTAAAATTTCATAGGAAATGTATGTGGAATATGAGAATGTTAAAGTGAAATGTCTCCAGTATACTAACTATTTTGTCTTTAACACTTAATGCTCAGACTGGAGTACTGAAGTACTTCACTTATATGAAGCTGTCGAATATAATTGGTAGTGTTTCTGAGGAAATAATGTGTGGAACTATAAAGTTCCTGAGATGTGTCGCTTTAAATCTCAGACTGTATAGCTTTGACATTCAGAATTCAAAAGGTTTAAAACTAGGAAATTATTACCCACATGTAAAGAATGATTTGCTGAATGTCTTCCCCAAATATTCTTTTCTTACATTTCTTTCTCCCTAATGGCTAGAGAGTTGTGATTAGCTTTCTCTCTTGTGTTGGTGATTGACAGTGGAGACAGCAATGTTCCCAGAGACAACATATCAACATGTTCTTCGTTTTCTGTTCAAACTTCCTTATTTTATTTCTTTCCCCCCTCAGATGGGAAGACTGGGAAATGGGAGGAGGAAAGAAAAACATATATAACATAACAACTGCACATTCTATTTTCCCTACAACTACTCGTTTCTTACAGCAACATCATATTTTTCTCAGCACTGGCAAAACCACGACATTTCTTTTTTATAATTCCACTCTCCAGAGTGAATGAGAGAGAGTGGGGCTCTTTTCCCCAACTTTATTTTTTGTTTTTTCCCCTAAAAATTCATAAAAACTCCAGGGTTATTTTTAGCAAATATACTCCCATTACAGTATTAGTAACCAGTGGGTCTTTTGAGAGAAAAAAAATAATTGTATGGTAACCACTTCCAGAGGCAGCTGCTAAAGGTGTTATTTAAAAAACTGTCTGACCTGGACAGCTTCCAAATGAGATTTCTATATACCTGTTTATGCATACATAACTAATCAAGATTACACTCTCTTATAGGAAACACAGATGTTATGTAGTATTAGCGTGGAAAATTATTTTGTTTCTCTTTTTCTGTTTTCTTCCCTTTTTTTGTAGCTGCAGCTTCTTTAGAAATAACTTCCTATGTAGAAGATTCTCTTTGCTATACTCATGGAGTACTTCACTGCATGAAGATCTGGTTTGGATCAGCCAGGTGTTGCCCTACTTAGCAGTCTTTCCCTGTGGGCACTCCCTTGTTTGCAATGTAGTCATGCAGCCTTCTTTAGAAACTACCATACACATGCACAAACAAGCTCATACAGAGTTAGCCTTTAAGCAGAACTTTAAGGAAATTTAAGGAAATACCTTGTCTGAGGAATTCATATTTCAATTTCATAATTAATTTGGTACCAGGGGAGCCTGTAATTTGACTTAGTGTGACTTATCTCTCATGATCAGTGATGTTTTCAAAAGAAAACCCATGACCATTCTGTGATTTTTTCTCTCATAAGCAAACCTACATTGAGCTATTTCTTATTCTGAACTATCCAAGAGGTAACACAGTTCAGCTTTGTAGGGAAATTATATGAATATGAAAAGGAAAACATTTTAAAACCACATATGCAGAAGCCCAGAGAATTCTCCTTTGTTTAGAAATATGAGCGGAGAGGGGAAAGGAAATACAACTGCGTAAAGCTGAAGTGGAATTTGAGCCCAGATTGCAATGTGCACATAGTCAGCAACAGTTTAATAACAAAGTAAGCTTGATCCTTCTTGTTACTATTTGCTGTGAAACTCCTTACAGAAGTCATGAGGAATTACAGCAGCTCAGTGTCCTAACATTAGGTTTCAGAATAAAAGTCAGACTCAAGCTGCTCTGTCAGTCAGCCAAGGGCCTGCAAAAAGACAGTAGCATAAGCAGAACATAGGTAGTGTATAGACCTTCAGTACTTCTGACCTCCCTACAAAGAAGCAAATTTCTTTTTATATCCTTAATCCCATGCAATCCAAATCTCTGTAACAATGTCAACTTTATTGTTTTGATCATTTTCTTGGCAGCAATGTTAGAGCTAGTTAGCTGCAAATTATTCTGGCTGAGTCTCCAAACATGAATATGTTTGTGAATTATAAATTATATTCAAAGACATGTCACTCCTGCCTTCCCAGCATTATACAAAGAAGTCCATTAAACGGTATATAATACGGGATTAATGCTATTTCTTTTGATGTCAGTAGAGAAAAAGACTGACCATGATCTTAATGCACTAGTTAGGATTTTGATGAGTGTGCTCAATATGACCACTCATGCCTCTTGCTGTGCAGTCCAGGGAAAGTCTGTAAGCAAAACAGTATACAAATGTTTAAATCCTGAATCCCCAAATACGCACATCTGGGGCAGTTACATTAAATTTATAAGTTTATCCTAGAGAGGGTTCTGAACCCATTCTCCCATGTTTTAAGAAATGCATTTCATTATAGGGGCATTGCTTTTCTAGCTGTGCATAGGAGAGTTGCAAACCACCATGCTGCAAATGTATTAGCCACTTAAGGTTCTGATGTCTTATTACAAGTCTCTGTTTCCCAATATCTCTGAAAGAGATGCCTGAACTCTGGAGAAATATGAGACAGAATGGGACCGGTGGGTGGAATTTACCTCATCTAGCTTAGACTGACGTATTCATTACTGACTATACAAGCTATAAAGAAAAATAGACATTTTCAAATATGATTCATCTAATTCATTTTGCATGTGTTCTTCGAGACACTATGGCATTTAATGCAGATAAGGATACATATTTCCATAGGAGGCTAGTTCAGATATAGCTAACTGCAGATATTCAGTCACAAGGACAATACCCAGTATAATTCCTGGCACATCTGCTTATAAAGGCAGATCAATCTCCACTCATTGAACTCATGTTGCAGATTTCTGCTCCTAACTTTTAACCCGTGAGTAGACAATTGTGGGAATCAGTGCTCTGAACTCTGACAAAAGATGTGGAAAGTGACCAGACAAGTATGATGTTGATGGGTCTTCCACAATTATAGCCTCTAAAGCTACATGTACATTGCTTTCTTCAATCATTATTTAAAATCACATTTGATATTTTACTCTGGTCATTAACACTGCCTGATGATTAGGTCCAGACAGTTCGATCTCTTATGTAGAAGTCTGGCCTTCAAAGCTATTTTCAAACAAAATTATTTTACAGCTTGTAGCTTTTCAACAGAGACCATGGAATACTGAAACCCTCCACAAATCAGTCATCTGATCCAGTATTGAAGCCAACCTGAACTGTCTTGTCTTACCACCTTTGCATTTTACTTTACTCAGTCTGCTAGAAGTATTTCATTATATTTTTAACACTGGTTTCTACTTTACGTGAATATTCTATTCCTAACATTTGCAAAGCATTTATGAATTCTAAAAATTCTATGATGGCAAAGAACTGCTATTTGTCTGATGTCTTTGTATGTCCTTCTAGATACCATCTGCCTGTGTATTGTTTAATTTCCAAAATAAAAGATAAACAGATGATATTGTTACTTCAGCAATGTTTGTTTACATAGGTAGAGCTTTCGTTATAAAACTGAATACTGCGAACATCCTGTAATGCACACACAGCTTGATGCTTGCTGCCAAGTCTGACTATGCATCTTCCTACAATACTTAAGTTAAATTAAAATAAAATATTTAGCGGATGATTTTAAATACCAGATTTCCTGAATGTCTTGAAGTTTCACAGCAGGATTCAGTGCTATTAAAAAGTGTGTGAATTGGTTATTTGCACACAAAAATATGCATAGTCAGCTGTTCTTAGACGTTCTTAGCTGCAGGACCACAAAGGCATATTTAATACATATTTATGGCATGTTATCCAAAATTATACTGATGTATAAGTGTTTGATATTTAGATTCCAATCTAGCTATGCATAAATGTATCATTTGCTCAAGCAAGTTCTTTAGATCTTGGATATGAATGTACTTGGACAGTGTACTTTGAATTGTATTTAGAATTGTTTGAGTTGGAAGGGAGACTTAGAAGTCTTCTAGTCAACTCCCCTTAACAGGGGTATCCTTAGCTAGATCAGGTCGCTCAGAGCCTGATTCAGCCTGACCTTGAATGTCTCCAGAGGTGGAGCATTCAGCACTTCTCTGGGAAACTTTTTTGTAAAAACTGTCTTCCTTATATCCAGTCTAAATCTCCTCTCTTTTTGTTTGAAGCTATTTTCTCTTGTCCTACTAAAGTGTCTGTCCCCTTTCTTCTTATAGCCTCACTATAAGCCATGCAGATACTGAAAGGCTGCTCCCAGGTCACCTCGGAGTCTTCTCCAGAATGAACAGCCCCAGCTCTCAGTCTGTCCTCATTGGGAAAATGTTCCATTCCGTGAATCATTTTTGCAGCCCCCATCTGGACAAACTCCAACAGGTGCATGCCTGTCTTGTACTGAAAACTCCACATCTGGATGCAATATTTCAGATGAGGTTTCACCAGAGAAAAGTAGATGAGCAAGATTACCTCCTTCTCCCTGCTGATAACATTTCTTTTGATGCAGCCCAAAATTCATTTGGCTTTCTGGGATGTGAAGGCACATTGCTAGATCATGTCCAGTGTGCCATCCACAGGTATCTCCAGGTCCTCTTTGGCAGGGATGCGCTCTCTTTCATCCACCTGCTTGTACTGATAATGGGGGTTGGTGTAGCTATGCAATTCTGTATAGAAATTCACAGTCATAGCATTGTATAGTTCTAGATATCATGTAAGCTAATTACTACAGATCCACAAATGGCATTTCAAAACAGTTATAAAGCAATGTATGTAGGCAGACAATGTTTCTAAAGGCATATGCCCTTACACTGGGAAATTTGTAGTCTGTGGAAGAAAGCTGATAACTATTGTTTTAATTGGTAGCATAAGTAAATAACCTCTTTGGAGGAAAACTCAGAGTAAGATAAGAAGGGGTCACTGACACCAGATGGGGGACATCTGTGCTACCAGAAGATAAATAAATTGTTTTTACTACAGCATCCATTAAACTGCACACTATAATTAAAACTGCAATATTGAACATGATTTTTTAAAAATGGCACATGGTGAATATATGTTAGTTATATTTAAGATACAGAGTATCTCCTATTAGTATTATTATTTGTCTTCAAATTTGTAAATAATGCTTTAATGGATACCCTGCAAAAATATTAGTTTCAACTGCAGCTCCTCAACAGCTTTTATAATTCTCTACCCCAAATTTTAATTCCATCAAACATTTTGAAGCTGTTTACCTTCCCTTGACTTTCAAATAATAACAATGTACCTTTTGCTCATTCCTTCAAATAAATACGTCTCAGTTTTTGTATGCTTATTTATAGTCTGTCCATAATGACACAAACTGTGGGCTTACAGACTGTTCACATTTCAAAGTGCAATTTCATTTTCATCATATTTGTTCAGACTCATATTACTAATTTATTATATTGTATTTATTATCAGTGAATGGTTAGAAAACAATCAGTCTACATTGATTACACTACTTATACGTACACTCATTGTTTATTCCAATGGCTTTTGATCTGGAAGCTAATAAAAAAATTTCTATGAAAATAGTAACCACTGCCGCAGTATTCCTTCAGATGCAACCCATCAAATACTGTGGACTGTTATTTCAATAGTTTGGTAACCATTTATGACTGTCAGGATCCTCTAGAATCACTAGCTATTGTCTGGAAAATACAATAAAATACTGTGGCTGTAAAATGTCTCATCCTTGGTATACCATTCTGAAGACATCACCTAACCTGTATATTAACATTTTTATTATTTTTATTATTTATTTTATTTAATACTTGCTAAATAACATAATTGTCCACAGCTGCTATCTAGCCATAATGCACAGGTCTGCTGGCTGACAACCATAACAATCAATAAATTAGAAACAGTACTCAACCTTATCTTTTTAATACCAGAACTGCATATTCACCCTTATCTTATCACACAAGCACTAGGGAGGAATTGAAGCATGTTTTTTTTTTTTTTTTATTATTATTATTTTTAATATATTTTTCCAGATATATTAATGGACAGTACATTCTCTACTCCTTCATGTGAAGTGCAGCAGCATACTGTTAAGTAGTAATTGTCTCAGAGGTGGCCTTTTTTCAACAACAGATGAAGTGAATCTAGCTTACGACTTCTATGAAAGCCTGTTAATAGTTAAAACTCAGTTTTAACTCATCAAAATGAAAGACACATGTGAAATCAATAGCAATAACCTCATTGACATAAGTGATGTCAGGTTTTCATCCACTATGCAATGCTAAATGGCTTTCATTAAAGAGACAATAATTATAAGGGTGTTGATTGCAAGTAAGTCCTAAATTCTTTTATTGAGTTAGCTTGAAATCTAAATAATGACTTTATGAGACTAAGTATTTCAGGATTTGGACTAACAATAAAAATAAAATATATTGACAAGTAGTATACTGCATCTGTGTCTATAATTTCATACTTTAGCCACAGGCTACTGTAAGTATAAGAAGAGACAAAAGAAGCAGTTTAATATCTGATATCCTTGTTAGCTTAGTGAAAAAAAAAAAAAAAAAAAAAAAAGGTTTCAGAACAGACCCTTGGAGGGCATTTTGAAAGTCACACATACGTGGTGGAATGTCTGATAGAACTGTACAGAAACCAGCAGGAGAACCATATTTTGGAATAAATCCAGGACTTCTGCTCTGTGGGACAATAGAACTTAGAAACATGGCAATTAATGCCTTCTACCTGGAGGAATACGTGAAATGGATGAAAACAAAACATTATTTTCCTCTTCTTTTCATTATGACTCTGGGGTTATGTACCAGCACAGTAGTTACTGCTTTATCTTCAGTTTTGATTTCACTTATTTCCTACCACATGTAGACAACAGAACATTTCCTTCTTTCAGAATTAGGACTGTTTATATTCAGGTGTGTAAATCTCTAGCTATGTTTATTTGAAGATGCTGACATTCTCACTTCTTTATGGACATAACTGCAGTCTGCAATCACGTTCTCTGCTGCATACATGCTACTTACAGAATAAATTGGATAGTTAATGTACTGAGGAGTGATCAAAATGCCTTTTTTTTTTTTTTTTTTTTTTTTTTTTTTTTTTTTTTTTTCCTCTGGACCCTCAAATTCCTCCTTAAAAGAAGTGATTGCTATGGGAATGTGTGTAAAACCCCTACATTCCAATAATGGCTAAGCAGGTGGCGACTTGTAATTACTGTGATTACTGTTATTGACTAGCTACAAATTGTGCTCACAGCGTGTCTGTGCTAAAACATCCTATTATTCTTCTTACCCCTTCCTCTTGACATCTCACATTTGTTCTTTTTTTAATCCTCCTATAATGTCATGTCTTTAAAATTTTAATGTCTACAAAGTGAAGATTTTTCTTACATGTAAATCAGCAAGTACAATACTGTTCTGGTACCAAGTAATAACCTCTCCCACAAGATCAGATGCAGTGGAACCCCTTCTTAAATAAGGACTTCTCAGCAAATTTGAAGATGCCCCCAGTTTATATGTGTATATGCACATGCATATTGGAGTCAACAAAGCTGGTTCTTCCAAAACACTCTTGCAACAAAAGCTGAAAATGATAACTTCAAATAAAGTCAGAACTGATTTAAATCCTAAGAATATTCTGAAAATATGTAATGAAAGAATGAATTCTCAGAACTAATTCCAGCTTTTCCCAACCAGAAAACCTGACTAAAATCAAATGAGGTTATATATGTTTCTTGATACAGAACTTCCTCTTCTCTTAGGTTGAAATCTCTTTATTTCCATTGGCAGAAAGTCACAAATATGAGTATTTTCAGTGCAATCAGTAGGAATTGGCAGTTCATGGTATGGCTCAAACTATGCTATATTCGTTTCTCTTCTCTCACATCTCCACACTGCAGTATGTCCAGTAGCAGTAAAGCACTGCATAATTAGTCATCACTTAGTGAAACTGCATTGAATACCGTAAAGTAGAATGAAGCATACTAGAAAAAATTTTGTCTCTTAAGCTATTGCTAATGTTTACTTGTGGTATACGGCTAGCAGAACTGGAGTAAAATATTAATTTTCCCTCTGTATTTTTGTAGAATGAAAGAGCCTGCAATAATCTGTATTAAGTGAAGACAAAGGGATAAATTCTTTGGTTGTGTATCTCTGCGTATAGGAGTTAAATTTCAGTTAGAGCTGCAAGCAGTGTAAGAAGTTGTGTCAAGGTATAAAAACTAGCAGCTTTCAAATTCCCAGATGCTCCTTTTTAGCTACTTACTTTACAATCATTATTTGATAAGTGCCATCTTTCGTCTAGATTGTGTCCTCTCCACTTCTCCTCTCTTCCTCCCTTTTCCTTTTCAGGAAACATTCAGAAAAGGTGATGGTTTTCTTCTGAAATGCACTACAAAGACGTATCTTTAGTTCTGTTGCCCTCCTGATCTCCCATATTTTAGTTCAAGTTTTTCAATTAAAGT
Source organism: Excalfactoria chinensis (assembly GCF_039878825.1). Taxonomy (NCBI): domain Eukaryota; kingdom Metazoa; phylum Chordata; class Aves; order Galliformes; family Phasianidae; genus Excalfactoria; species Excalfactoria chinensis. The sequence continues at coordinate 153,457,571 of NC_092825.1, read as the reverse complement.
ACATTGATTCTGAGTTAAATTTACTTTAAAATGATTCATTTCATCTAATTTTATGATGAACATTGATTTTTATTTGGTGTCTACTATGTAGTTTCAATAAAAATAGTAATGGATGTTGTTGATGCACGTTATTTACCATTTGATCTGATTTCTACAGCTTCAGGACTTTCTTGAAGGTGCATGCTGCTATGTTAACAAGAATCCTGACCTGCTCATTTATGTCAGCAGTCACATCAAAATACACCCATTACTACGAGAGTAGTTTGAAGATTTTATCTTTAATCTGGAATGTGCAGGTACTTTATGATAGAACATGTTTGATTATCTTCTGTTCTACCACCTCTGACTGAATTTTTTCCAGTGGAAATCCTCTGCATTTATTTAGCTTGTTTTTGATTTAACATATGATTGAACAAACAGAATATTTTGTAAGGCTTTTTTGCCATATCCATACTGTTAAACCATAAGACCAAGCCTGAAGGAAGATGTATATCTACAAGATCTACTTGCTCAATATCCTTCAGACTGAATTTGCAGCCATCCAGCTGCCAGGAGGAAAAAGTGAAAAGGGGAGGAGGGGGGAGGCTGGAGGAAAGTACCTTCTTGTTGCGTTTTTAGGAGACATGTAGCAAAGCACCACACAACCGTTTGTTTATTCCTCCCACTGCAAGACAGAGAGAACTGAGGGACAAAAAGTAAAACTTGTGAGTGGAGACAAACCCAGTTTAATAAGAAGGGGGTGGGGGGAAGGAAAAAAAATTGAATATACAAAAACAAGTGAACAATTACCACCAGACTGATGTCCAGCCATCCCCTGAACAATGGCAAATGGTAGCCCTCTGGATCAATACCTGCAATTTTATCGCAGTGCATAATGTCATATAGTATGGAATAACCCTTTAGTCACCTGGGGACAGCTGTCCTAGCTATGTCCTGTCCCAGCTTCTTATGCAACCCCAGCCACCTCACTGACAGGACAATACAAGCAGCAGAGAAGTCCTGGACTCTGAATACCCTCCGCTCATCAACAACTAAAATATCTACATATTAACGATATTATTTTCCTTCTGATCAAAACATGGTACTATCCCAGCTACTAATTAACTCAATCCCAGCTGAAAACAGGATACATCTGTAGTTTCTCCTAGATGCACACTCTGTCTTCCCATCTGCTGGCATTTCATGACTGACATCAAGCACACTAAAGGACCAGAGATCTTTCCTGGAAGATACTAACATTATCTGCTTCAGAGAGACAGGCAATCTATTCAAAACAGAATGCTCCCAGGGGAAACAGATGTAATAACCTCTCAGGAGGTCCCTGGATTTTTGAATGCTACCAAACTCTGCAGCAGCCACTCTAGCAGAAGCTCACACAAGTTCATGTGAAACAAAATTCTGCTTTCTGCATTTTAGTGTGAATCACAGTTTCAATTTCATCAGTTAGTCCAACTGATGGATGTGATTAACACATACTTTAAACTCAAAATCTGTTCATGAACTAATTTTTCCAGGGAAAAAAAAAAAAAAAAAAAAAAAAAAAAAAAAAGCTGTTAATATGTCATGATTAAGTATAATGTAAGAAGTTCTGGTTCAGTGTTCATATCAGTTATTCAAAATTATTATCTCTAATTATTTATTTGAGCCATGATTAGGTACAAATCATAGATCACAGTGTACTGTCTCTCCAAATATACTATTTACTTTGTTAGACTAAATAGAACAGAACATCAAAAACTGAAAATATGATTTTCCAAAAAAATATTTATAAGGATTCAAAATTTCCTACCTTTCTAAAAGTGCCACTGGGATAAGATGAGGGAAGAATCAAAGTAAATATTTTTGCAAATCTAATATAAGCCTATTGAAATATTTCTTCGACTTTTTAATTTAATGATTTAATCATCCTATTAATTTACGGCTGAATGCATGATTCTGTAACCTTTGTAAAACTGTATTGCTAAAATCTGCATGTTACATTAGAAAAATTACAAATTAAATAAAACACTACCAGTGCATATAAATAAATAAATTTGAAAAACAAAGGTGAGTTTAACCTTTCCAGACTACCACTAGTTAAACAAATGAAAAGAAGGAAAGATAGTTTTGTTTTTTTTGCTTGTTTGTTTTTTCTTCCTTTATTTCATTTTAAAACTCACTGACCCTAATATTTTTTTTTGTTTTGTTTTGTTTTGTTTTTTAATTATTTGTCTTAGCAGATATTTCCTCATTTTGAAGTCTCTCACTGTTTAGAATCCAGAGTCCCAGATGTCAACAAATCATAGAAACATTTGAGTTGGAAGGGATCTTTATATGTCATCTTGTCCAACTTCCCTGCAATGAATAAGGTCATTGACATCTGGATCAGGCTACTAAGAGCCTGGGCCAGCCTGACCTTGAATGTCTTCAGGTATGGGGCATTCATCACATCTCTGAGCAACCTGTTCTAGTGCTTCACTACACTTATTCTTAAGATTTTCTTCCTTATATCCAGTCTAAATCTCCCCTTTCTTCATTTCCCATTGCCGTGTCACAGAAGAGTTATGCTAAAGTGCATATCCCCTTCTTTTTTCTAGCTCCACTTCAGATACTGAAAATTTGCTATTAGATCCCCCCATGAGCCTTCTCTACTCCAGAGAGAACAGCCCCAGATTGGATCATTTTTATGGCCTTCCTAACAGGTCTGTATCTCCCCTGTACTGAGGACTCCACACCTGGACACATCTAGACAGTAGTCCAAGTGAGGTCTGATTAGCAGATTAGAGGGGCAGGATCATCTCCTTCTAACTGCTGACCACATTCTAAATCATCTGCTCAAGGCCAAGTGTAGAGTAGTTGCAAGTGAAGACTGGGGCAAAAAAAAAAAAAAAAAAAATTGTTAAATACCTCAGCCTTCTTGCTCATTACATGGGGTACACCCTTCTGTACTTTCCTTTACCAGTTGATGTACCTATAGAAGCTCTTTGTACCCCTTGCCAAGTCCTGTTCCAGTTGGGCCTTGGCCTTCCTGACCCCATCTCTACACAGCCTAGGTCACTTCTGATGAAAGAATCTTTGAGCATTTATTATCTACAGGCACTGAAAGATTACAGTTGTCATTTCCAGAAGTACATATTGACAGAAAAAAATGCTATTTTTTAGTCTAATTTTGTTTTGAGAAACTTTAATACAGCTCTGTCCATCAAGTGAACATAGAAAGACTAAACATGACAAATAATTTGAAAGCATTCAGTGTCAGTTCAATGTCACCCACCGATTTCAGTCTATGAAGGCATTTTGAATGACATATGTTCATATTTTATCTAGAAATACACAGTATATAGCAGTACATATCTGAAGAATACTTCTAGCCTCATTTTCTAAGAAAAGATTTATGTAAAGATTTGACTTTGTCTGCATACGTGTTCATAGGTTTGCATGTTTTTATGTCATCTATATCAAAAATATTTTTGAACTTGCTGCTGGATATGAACAGATAATGAAGTTTCCTGAATTTTTGTGAAAATAGTTAGTAGGGTAAAGAAAAGAAGTTCAGTGAGTTAGTTCTTTAGCTTAATAAACAATGAATCAAACTGGAATGGCATATCACCCCTTACAGATTGGTAGGATTCACTGCATTTTTAGGCTTCAGCACCACAACCTTAAAGAAACTGTATTAATTTTTATTATGTCATTTTTTATTAAAAGCTAATATCATATTAATATTTACCTCAGACTAGTTCACAAGTGTGCTGTGCTTCACTGCCCTGTTTTAGATCATAAAATTATAGATGTTTGATATGAGCTAATCACAGTAATGACAAGAAGTACTTGAAAAATGCTATTCATCTAATGAAAAGCATTGTCTGTACTAAAGTGAAATGAACTGTGCCTTAAAGCAGTTCTCTTTATATCAATGAACTTTATATAAGGTGGCCAACTCATCTGTAGACATCTAAGGAATGTTCGATGGATACTACATAAAGCAATTTGTTACTCTTCAATGACTTGTATGTGTCCCTATCCTAATCATTTTATGTTAAAAATGTGGGTGTCTAAGTCAACTGTGGTTCTCAATGTTCAGATAATTAAAATAATGGATTTTAAATGGAATTAGAGCCCTAGTTTGAAATTATGGGTGACTATGCAAAATCACAAAATGTTTGCAGTTGGAAGGGACCTCTAGAGATCATTTAGTACAATCATCTGCTCAAACACAGACATCTATAGCAGGTTACCTAGGCCTATGTCTCCCCTCCCAAATAGAGTGACTCCACATCTTGTCTGGGTGACCTATTCCCTTCACCCATTCTCCATCACCCACACAATAAACAAACGTTTCCTGACATTTAAATGGTACCTTCTGTGTTTCAATTTGTGCATGCTGACTCATGCAAAATATCACAAAGTGACTTAAAATGTTATAATGCTTAGGGACAGGCCTATTTGGAACTGACCACTGACCAGAGAAAGCTATGGAGTGAATACAAGCCCTTAATACCTCCAAGTAGACAATATTTTTTGTTATATAATTTCATGGAAAAGTTGTGAATTCCTGAAGCACTCTCTTTGTATATAATCTCTGAAGGTCTAGATATTAGCTAGACAAGTGTGGATATAAACTAGCTGATAACTACTTGGCTTCAAGGAGAGAGGCTGGTCTTTGACTCCTTTATTAAGCAGTGTAGGCAATGAGCCTTTTGTGACTTTAATCCATTGCTTTTTAATATAGGTTAGGACATTAGTACATCAGTGGCTTATACCAATCCTTATGAGCTAGATGTCTCCAGGGAAAAAGACTGAAAATAATCTTACAATTTTTTAACAGTTACAGAAGGTTATACTTACAAAATATTCATATAATAGCACAAAACATGAGATTCTAATTCTTCATTCTCTTTTACTGATGACTTTACTGGATAACATTGCTATCTTCTGGGGATTCTTAGCAAATTTTGCCAGCTTATTTGTGAGGGGTATGGAAAAGATGGAATGGTATATAGATTGAAAATAAATTAAAAGAAAAAACAATTATTTTCAGATTGGTTTAGGGTTTTATATTCAGTACATGCACACTAATTCTGTAGATGTATTTCGAAGTTGTTTTCTCAGCATTGTGAGCTTTTAAAGTAGCAATTTTGCGATGACAATTCTAAGTCACTTCTTCAGTTTAAACAAAATCTGATTCTGATTACTTACATTTTATGATTCGGAAGTTATGTTAGTATTCATGGTCTATACTCTCCAAATCAATCACCTCATGGAAACCATCACCACCCTCTGAAAAAATATTTGATTTATTAATACAGCTATAAGAGGCATCAACTTTGTATTTGTATGTAGGCTGCTCTGTAAGTAACACTTCCTATTTATTTCCATGAAAACTACAACAGATACAAAGACCACAATAACATAATCTGATGCAGCAAACTGATACAGCAAAACACTGTTTAAACACTATTTTTCAACATATTCACCATTATTATCTATTCATTTTCAGAAGCAAAATGGGAGTCTGCACTGTGCTCATGAAAATCTGCATAAATGGAAACTTCAGGAAATCAAAAAAAATTCAAACGAAAAGTGAGGGATTATAATAAAAGTAGGAAGTGTGAAATGATTATTGGAGGTACCCTTTACTTACTGGTACCCTAGGATTCTACTGATCAGCTGGTAGAGATATTTAACAAGCACTGTTGAAACATTCAAAGCAGCTCCTAGTACACCAAGGTCACCTGCAGATTTTTCTCTTGATATTTCTGTAGATATGAATAAAAACAAAATAAGAAAGTAGCAGAAGGAAAACAACATTTTTGCATCTAGTTTCGCAGTAGAGACAGAGCTTCCAGGAAAAAAAAAAAAAAAGAAAGAAAAAAAAAAGAAGGAAGGAAGGAAGGAAGGAAGGAAGGAAGGAAGGAAGGAAGGAAGGAAGGAAGGAAGGAAGGAAGGAAGGAAGGAAGGAAGGAAGGAAGGAAGGAAGGAAGGAAGGAAGGAAGGAAGGAAGGAAGGAAGGAAGGAAGGAAGGAAGGAAGGAAGGAAGGAAGGAAGGAAGGAAGGAAGGAAGGAAGGAAGGAAGGAAGGAAGGAAGGAAGGAAGGAAGGAAGGAAGGAAGGAAGGAAGGAAGGAAGGAAGGAAGGAAGGAAGGAAGGAAGGAAGGAAGGAAGGAAGGAAGGAAGGAAGGAAGGAAGGAAGGAAGGAAAAAATAAAAAAAAAAAAGTATTTTGTTACAAACACAACTTTTTCTAGGCAAAGAACTAGGGAGGAGAATTACCACACAAGGTGTTGCATGTCTTTTCTCATTTTGAATTAAAATCCTTCTGGTATTTAGACAGCTTCTATGCTATTTTATCTTTTGTGTCCAGATGTGGAGTCTGCAGTACTTAAGTCCATATATGGAGTACATATATTCTCTGTATGGAGACATGGACCTATTGGAACATGTCCAAAGGGAGGGCGACCAAAATGATCCAAGGGATAGAACAGCTTCCCTCAAGGTCCAGCTGAGAGAGCTGGGGCTGTTTAGACTGGAAATGAGAAGACTCAAGGGAGACTTGAGAGCAATATTTTGTATGTGAATCAGGACTGTAAGAAAGAAGGAGACAGACTCTTTTGTAGGGTCTGTTACGATAGTACAAGGGGAAATTTTTTCAAAGAAAAAGAAGGGAGATTTAGACTGGATGTTATGATTTATTTATTTCAAATAAAGATGGTGAAGTGCTGGAACAGGTTGCCCAGAGAGGTGGTTGATGCCTTGTCCCTAGAGCCATTCTAGGTCAGGCTGGATGATGCTCTGAGCAACCTGATCTAGCTGTAAATGTCCCTGTTAGTTGCAGGGGAGTTGGGCTAGATGATGTCTAAATGTCCCTTCCAGCTCAAACAATTCTGTGATTCTACCTGTGACCTGAATGGGCTGCTCTGTACAGCTCAGCTTTTCAAAAGTAACAGAGAGCTTAAGTCTTAGTTTACCAAGATTTTGTTCTTCAATCACCAATTCAGTTCTCGTTCATCTAATTTTCATTCCACAGAAACATACACATTAATTTCAGTAATCATCTTTTAACTGATCCAGACAGAAATTTTCAGATTTGAGTTTATATAAAATACAGTTAGAATAGGTAGCATCCTTTCTTCCTGAAGAGGTCAAAACACTCCTGTGTGCATTTTAAAATATATTTTCTATAATGTCCACAGAGAAAATGTTCTTAATATTGGACTGTAAAACAGTTCTCTCTCTCTCTCTCTCTCTTTTTTTTTTTTTTTTTCCTTTTCTCCCCCTCTCTTCAATCAGTCTGCCTCAAGTAGAGCAATTATAACCAGAGACAAAAATAACTTTACATTCCTCTGTAACTTTGAGTATTTTCTTTTGGAGACACGGTTTATCTAAACAATGGAAGAACCACAATATGAATTACCAATATCAGTCCTGGATCTACTCTATCTGCTAGGCTATGAGTACAGAGGAAGATACTATATCCTTTTTCTGTCATAGTCTAGAAAATAAACTGTGATAAGTGCCAAATCCAAGGATAATAGTCAAGGTTATAAATGCAGTAGAACCCCTAATAAATTTAGAGAGTCTGAAGCTTAACTGTATTTTTATCAGCAATTCACATTTCTTATATTAGGTGACATGTATTGCTTTAGATTTTATTTTATATGTCTCATTCTAAAGCATTCAAATTTTGTGGAGACCTTGAGTTTGGTGTAGTGAAATCAATGGACACATACTGAAAGTCTGGCTTATTGTTCAAACACCCAGTCCACTTAAATTATTATTCTAAGAAAATAATTATGCAGAAGGTGTAGATAAAGGAACTAATCAATTATAAGACTAACAATCATTCATAAAGGTTTCTTCACACATACTAAGAAATACCATATGTTTCAGCCTCACTGAGTAAATATCCACTCCACATTCATTGTCATGAACTTTCTTTACCATTCATTATTGATTTAGCAAAGTGTGAGTGTGTGATGCCTCTTTGTAATTACAGGTGTCTGTTTCATTTTTACTACACAAATTATAATTAATATCTAGATCTTTTTCTGCAGGAGAGAAGTGCTTTGGTATTTTAAAGAGTAATATATTAAAGATCAGTTGGCAGTCACAGGATATATAAGAAGAGTTTGTGTATGCAGTGAAGGAAGTAAATTACAAACTTCACTGTCCCTTACTACTAATAAAATTATGTAAAGTTATGCATCAGAAGGCAGATTCAGAAATAGCAGAAATTGAGATGAAAAATATTATTGGACATGGGAATAAATAAATAAATGGTTGTCCTGTAGACAGGACCAGTAGCAAAATCATACGGGGTTCCTGGTGGACAGAAGGATGACTATGAGACAGCAGTGTATCCTTGTATCCAAGAAGGCCAATGGAATCCTAAGGTGCATTAGAAGGGTTCTGGTTATTAGGTCAAGAGAGATTCTCCTCCCCCTCTACTCTGCCCTAGTGAGACAGCATCTGGAATATTGTGTCCAGTTCTGAGCCCCTCATTTCAAGAAGGACAGGAAGCTGCTTGAGAGTGTGTGCTGTGTCAGGATGGAACCAGGCTCTGCTCAGTGTCATGCAATGATAAGACAAGGGACAATGGATGCAGGCTGGGACATAGGAGATTCCACCTAAATATGAGAAAGAAAAAAAAAAAAAAAAATCTTCTTCAAAGTAAGGCTAACAGAACACTGGAACAGGCTGCCCAAAGAGATGGTGGGGTCTCCTTCTCTGGAGACATTCAAAACCCACCTGGATGCATACCTGTGTGGCCTAATCTAGGTGCTCCTGCTCAAGCAGGGGGATTGGACTAGATGATCTTTCAAGGTCCCTGCCAGTCCCTGATATTCTGTGATTCTGTGATACAACAGAGGAAAAAAAAAAAAAAAAAAAAAAAAAGATTAGAGCAGATAGAGCAGAAACAGGAATGGAATTTGTTCTGAGCAATTTTTGTATAGATTTATTCAGCAAGGATGAAAGCAGTTTAACTATTTTGGGTAAAATAGAGAGTAAATAGGAGGTGAGCTTGAAACACTACATGAAATTTTTTTCATGCCCATTACTGTAGGATAACACCAGTTTTGTCTGTTGTAACAAATTGTAACAAATATCGCTCTTATTTTATTCCTTACTAGGAAAGTTCACTTTAGCATTTATCCAAGACCTAATTAGACAGTTATTACTGCAGCACATAAAATGGCTGCTTTGAAAGTAATGCCTCCTATTATATTATGCCGGTCCACAGTATTGGATATGGATGTTGGTGGTATGGCAGTAGTGGATGAACTTTCCAGCCCATATTCTATTATATGTTGTTGTTGTGTAATAGATGGCAGCAGAGGAAAAGTCTGTAAAAAACATATGACATGGAAGTGCATATGAAACAAAGGTACAGAATTTAATTCTGCCTTAGAGAAAAAAATTATGCCCACTGACATTCATCCACACTTGATTTTTATGAAGATCAAACAGTGGATGTGAGCACAATGAGGTTTATGTAGTGCATTTTGGCAGTGGCAACAGAGACAGTGGGTCACTTTCACTGGTACAGATTTTCACAAGCACAGCGCACAGGTTTTTGTTCATCACAGGTAAGAATTCATAGCTAATGGTGGTGACTATCCTTAAAAAATATGTTTTGTAGAAAAGAATATGCTGTATCTAATAGTGTTATTGTGCTCTTTGTACCTGTCATGGTTTCCATGGAAGTAAATAGGACGCATTACTTTTCAAGTGACATATGGAGGTTATATTTTTATGTGACTCAACTCCATTTTCCTACATGGCAAAAATGATACCCCCTTCTTACTGCTGAAACAATAAGAGTTGGCAACTGCTGCTTCTCATTTAATTTGACATTTTAGTCCATTAATGAGACAAGATGATTTAAAAGCTAGTCTTTCATGTTCTTGATGGCCTGTGTGGACTTCCAGTGGCTCCACTGGGGCTCTTCAGAGCTATGTGTCCACCACACTCAGAAAATTGAAGACTATCACTCAGACTAGTAAAGGACATTAAATATTAAAAGAAAATTAAAATTTGAATTACATCCTCAACTTGGAGTTTTGGGGTTTGAGGATATGTATGATTCTGCAAGTTATCAATTGGAATATTATTTTCCCTAATACTTTCTTTAATACTTGCTCTCTTAACAATCTGAACACAAAACTACAGGAGTTTTTCTTAAGTATGCCAATTGAACACATACCTAATTCTGAGGGTCACACAGTTGGTTAGTTTTTGAGTCAAACCTGATACATGAATGCTGCACACTCCATTCTTCTATAAATTCCATTATGCTGAGACAGATGAAGTTTCATGCCTCTAGTCTGCAAAAAACTCCACTTAGTTGGATTTCTGTGTCATCATAAAGCCACAGGTCTGATCAAAGACTTGGTTAGGGAAATTGCCCTGGAGCTAAGAAAGAGAAATTGAATAGTTCACACAAAAGGATTTGTTTATGAGAACTTTCTGTCAGCAACTTGAGCCTGTCAGGGTTAGCTATCAGAGATATCAAGTTTGTTATGATTTTATGTGAAATAAGACCTATATATGACTGAAGCTTTCAGATTATTTTTTTTTCCAACGACAAATCTATTTATTCAAATAGAACCATATTCTTTAGAATAAAAGAATATTTTCTAGTTGTGAAGCTTCATGTGGGGCTCAGAAGCACTGCTACAGACCATCACAAAAAACAACAAACAAACAAACAAACAAACAAACAAAAACAAGAAACAAAAAACCTCTGAATTATACTTTTGTCAATGGTTTATGGGCTGGTTCAGCCCAGTTCTGTGATGAGTGGGGTGGAGGGATTTCGCAAAATCCAAGCCTCTGGAAAAGGGAAACAGGAGACCCCAAAATAATTAAAAAACAAACAAACAAACAAACAAAAAACAACAGTGGCAATGATATGAGGAGAAACAAACTAATTTACTAAATATGGTACCAGAATGCAAGATAATTAGAATGGAAGCTAATAAATCAGATATAATGAGAGAGTATCTGAAAGTTGCAGGCCTTACAGTAATACTGAAGTAGTGCGCACAGCCAGGATAGGCAGCAGCAAGGAGAGATGAAGGAGTGGAGAAGAGAAAAGCTGAAGGAAAGCAGGAGAGAGTCAGATGAGTCACCACTGCCTTATATGTTGTCATGGTTTTGTAATGTTGCTGTCAATATTCCACATCATAACATAATGTGCAATATGGATCATTAAAACGTTTATACTCCAGTTCCGTGGAACTTTGCTGTGTGGAACTGAGGCATTAACACTCTAATTCCCAGTATGCTTTATGATTTTATGATGTGGAATACCGATGATCATAAAACAATGGCAACTTGTTACTACAAAACACTTATTTGACCACTTGTTATCTACTTTTCTCTTGGAATGTGCAGTTTCAATGGGCGCAAACGCTATTACTCTTTGAATACCTGAGACATATCTTAAGGAGCTGGACAGCTGTAAGGTCTTCCACTGCTCTCTCTGCTTATTTGTCAAATTCTCCAGGAGGATAACTTTGCTGTTATTGATTACCCCTCAGCAAATAAATACTACAAAAGATTTCCTGATTTGGGAATTCAAACTGTCAGGAATATAGACTTACCTTGGTTCTAACAGGAACAAACAGTAGATAAGTAGATATGAGTGCAAAGATTCAGACACCCAGCTATGATATTTTCACTGTGAATTTTCCTAGCTTTCGCTGTTTGCAACACAGGTATTCCTTGAGCTAAAAAGTGGTTTTCATGTCTTCAGTAATTCTCAGGGGATTTCTTCTCTATGAACTTGTTAAATCTCTCTTGAAATAGATGAAAACTATTAACATCTTGTGGCAGGGAATTTTATACTTCAGGTGTGCATGCAACTCTTAACACAGACCAGGCTGAAGTAAGAGTAATGTTTAACAGGAAATTCCTTATTCAGTTGGGTGACAGAAGCCTTTCTTGAGACAAAACTTTCATAAATATTTTTCTTATGAACATTCACTAGAAAAACTTTACTTTTTAGTGTCTCCCAGGTGTCTGCACACATTTAATTTTTTTCTCCCAAACAAGTTTGTTTCTTAGCGCTCTGAGAGCAAGCCTACTCATTCTCAGTTAAAATAGGCACTAGCTCCATTCTCTTAGAAAGGTGGATGTCTCCTTAAATGTCATCTCCTCACTAGCCAGACCAGTTAGCTTCAGATTATGAAGCTACTCCCTCTATGTTGTGACTTAATGTATGTTCCAGTACAACTCTCATTCTGAATCTTACTGACCTTCTAAAAGACAATATCACTCATTTTATTACTGATCTTCATAGGACGTTAGAAAAAAATGAGTATCTGTGTTAAATGCATCATTCTTCAAACTTGATATAGAATAATTTAAAATGGATCTTTTGGGGGACTTTACTATCAAAATATCGTGATATTTTTCACCTCTTCTACCTCAGAAAATTCCAATAAAGAAAGGTATATCATCAGACCTTTCAGGATGTGTTGGTATTTCCTTAGTTTTATGTCTTCTTTTCATACACGTTTCAATGTTTCTATAAATATTAATTTAATAACAACTTCATTTTCCTGTATAAACACTACACTGTGCAGCTGGAATCTATGTAGACCTGGCTCACTGCTCCTGGAGCTGTATGCAAATCTTGAGTTCTATGTTAAGGATGAAATTACATGCATAATTTGTGGTCATTTTTGAATCAGTAAGGGTATAAGTGCTTTGCAGTCTGATTGCTATAGTTGAATATATATAGATGTGTATGTGTATCTCCAGTAGATCTATAAAACTACTTAATATCAGATAAATATTTACATCACATATGTGAAATCTGGGAGTGTCTGTTAGCAGAGAAATCCATAAATAATTTTTCAAAGAGCTGAAATATAATTTGGAATGTCTATTATAACATCAAAACGCACACCAGGAAAACATGCCAATTAAATTTGGAGGCTCTTAAGCTGATATTCTATTGTCATTCATACGGATAATAAGAACAACAATAGTTGCTTTTATGCCTGGGGCATTCCAAAACAAATTGATTTCAAATGGAAAACCACATATTCTAGAAGATGGAATAAATACTTCCTGATGTAGTTTGTAAAAAACAAAACAAAACAAACAAACAAACAACAACAACAACAAAAATGAAACAAAAATCAGTATGCCATAATTTCATTTCACAAAAAAGGACTACATTTGCAAAAACACAATTTAAGTACTTGCAATTGTGGGTAATTTTTCCAAGATCTTTCTTCTTCTCTCTCACACACACACAATTGAATAACAAGATTTGCTGGTGTCTATGTTTATATTTTTCTCTTAATGAGTATGTTAATGAAAGAGACCTGACAGTACTTTGTATGCTCATCCACATTGTTAAACAGCCCCATTAAATTTTTTGCTGGATTAAGTGAAATTTAGCATATGTATAGTTTAAATCAGACTCTGGATACACATTGATAAATATGAGAATTACAGAAATGTTAGAATTGAATTACATTAACTTTTATCAGTGCATAAATAATTGAGGTAGTGTAAAGCTCTCACACATACATAAGCTCAAAGCCTGTAAGACAAAATACATCCTACCAAAAGAAGACTGGTTATGTGGAAACAACAGATCCATTATCTTTCTCAATTATTTGTTCCATCATCATAAGATTGTACTTTCTTCTGATGGCTCATATATTTGGTAGAAATCAGTGAACATGCAAGCTTCTTTTCAAAGCATAACAATTAATCTGTACTCAGAGGCAACCCAAAGAAAAGAAGGAGCTAAAAAAGAAGAATTCTACCTTGCTTACTACACAGTGGTCAAGTCCTTAAGAAATTTCTTTTGAAAGAGAATAGAACTTACTTTTTCAAATAATAAAACTTCAGAAAAGTGATTTATCTTCAGTGATTATGATGTTTGCAATCGTGAGTATGTCCATAGATTCCTATTGACTTTTACCTTGATGTGTACTTGAAAATCCCAAGTCTGGGAAAATATAAACTAAAATATGAAAATGAAGACTTCAGCTGCTTAAGTTAATATCAATAAGTATACTCAGTAGCGTTCTTAGTAAAATTTATAATTGTAAGTGAGTACAGGAGGAAGTAAGTGTCATTTGAATAATGTATGTTTTCTGGTTATTTTGCTGGATCTGCCTTTTTTGTTCAGGGTGATTTAAACGTGTAGTTAAAAACTATCAAAGGCAATTGAAATTACTGACATCTAAAACAACCTGGTGCTTTTCAAGACCCACATAAATATGTAATCCACTAAACACAAGGAATACTAGTTTTCAGATCATCCATGTAATAGTTAAGTGATGTACCAAAGGAAAAAGGTAAAGACCAGAAGAAAAACAAAAACAATAACAACAATGACAACAAAACAGAAATAAGGAAACTCTTTTTAATGCAAATAGCACCAGTATTTGATATTCTGTATAAAACAAAGTTTGCTGCATGTTTTAGGAAACTAAAATCAGAATATCTGAATCACTATTCGACACACTTTTTTTGTACCCTGAAAAGAGAAACTGGAAATAATAAATCATATGCAGATAAAATGTCCTCAGTGTTTTTACTAAAACTTTTTCTTATTAAAATAAATAAAATTCAATTGCTGTCAAATTTATTATACAGTTATTCACAAATAATTCACCTAGTTGATAAGTCCTTTACTATTTCTCAATTGAATCTAATCTTCTTTACTTGAGATACATTTACAAAAGATGTAGACTCTCCAGACAGAAAATTTAAGATTAGGACATACTCCAAGAAAGAAACTTTTTCTTACTGTACGGTTACTGATTTGAAATATCTTTTCATATCTACCTTTTTAAAATTCTCTTCCTAACATTTTCCAGGAAACAGTGACTCATTTTCTTCAGAGTATTATTTAGGTAAGGGTATGTAGAAGGAATAACTAACAGATAACTAATCAAGGAACTTTTCCAAGGCAACAAGTGGTAGTAAGAAAGGGAGAGCTATGGAAAGCAAGTCTGGTCAGTCACAATAATATATAACAGCATGTGAGAATGTCAAAATGTTTATTCCAGAAGGGTTATCTGTCTGGAAGCTTCTAAGTTTGGAGACAATGACATGAACTAACCTGTCAAGTGATACTAGCTGGTACGCTATCAAATTACAGATGCCACTTGCATGAACATCAGCCTGGACTTTTCAATTGATAAGATTGTGAATGTGAAGGCACCTGGCCTGGTGCAGAAATTACAGTGCTTGGCAAACTTGTGAGGACAGAGAAGTGAAAAATGGAGCAGGAGGAACAAAGGGTGTTTAGGTAGAAAATAGTATAAAAGAGCCAGTCACATGCAAAATGAGGCCAGTCAGTAAGCTTGGCTGGCTAAGCCCCATCTGATCACCATAGTCTTTCTTATCATCTCATATCTAATCATGAAATCTTTTCCTAGCTCTCTTCTATGTGTATGTGTGCTCTGAAAACAGTGTGTCAGCTGCTTACTGGAAAGACCTGTATATGTGGAGGTTGGTGCAAGCTGAGGGAGCAAGCTTGTCCGGTTTGTAGTGCCAGCTACTGGAGCAAATGAGAGTCCTGGTGTCAGCAGTTGAAGAGTTGTCTTTGAACCTGAGTGGGCTCCACATATTTTGAGTCCAGACTGCCAGCTACTGAAGGACTGATAGTGAGGTGCATGCAGAGCTCCCAGTCAGCAGCTGGAGCAAGACCACAGCTCACAGCATATGTTCCTGCTGCCAGCTGCTGGGTGCAGTGTCTTTAGCTATCTTCTCCAGATCTCCTGTGTGTGGTCTGTTCATGTGCTTTCATTTTCAAACTTTAAGCAGAACTATCTGTTTACTACCAGGGCTCTGGGACCAGGACAGTGCAGATTAGTAGGGAGCTGGGACTATTTTGGTATGCCAAGCAAGGACTTGCAAATCATGTGCATGAGCAACCAGTGTGTGAGTGCTGACTGATTGCAGTGAACTTCCAACTGGACCAGCTGGCAAGCAGGTGACCTGTGGAGCAGGTTAGGGGACCAGGATCCTCTTCATTTATTTTTTCTAAGTTTTATACACGTGGTTATTATATCCTCAAAAAGAAATTTGGTATTAGTTTTGTCAAAGGTACATATTTATTTAGTCATTTAAATGCTCTTCTCAAATGTGGGCTTAACCTCTTTTATCCTGACAGAAACATAGAAATCTATGTTCTGATTCCCAGAAATCAGAAATCATTTACATAAAAAATAAATTGTGTTCTAGGTTACTAGAGTCCAAATAGTAAAGCATCACACATATCTTACTAGTTTACTATATGAAAAGTAAATAATTAGTGATTCTGTAACAAAAGACTACCTCACATGATGGTTATGACACTTTATAGATGAGTAAAGACAAGTTTTTCATCTGTGGCAAATTAAAAACCCTAAAGCAACCTTTTCCTACTATTACTCATAACTCATTTCCAGAGAAGCACCACTTGATCTTCTGTGCTAGTGAAACTGTCAGAGGAGAATCACAGATCAAACAGGATTGGGAAGTGAATCACATGAGGAGTAATGAAGCTGTCTCCATGGCTGAAGGAGCAATGCTGGAAAAAGGAAGACCTAAGCTAGCACTGAGACACTGTTATATATATGTATGTTGCATATATCATATGAATAATGTGTATATAATTGTATCATAATACACAGCATATAATATTAATATTATATAAATAATAAAATTAATATTACATATATCTACTATATATATTAATATAATATCCAGCAGCTGGATGGTAGTTGGATGGTAGTTTAGCTACTGACAAAAACTAACCCACAATGGTTCCACTTGCATTTTTTTTTTTTTCGCAGTGGTGTACAAAAGGAGTATCTGTGTGCCTTTTTTTTTTTTTTTTTTTTTTTTTTTTAACATTTTCTGTTATTCTAATTTATTTTAATTCATGTGAATTTTTTCTGGTATTCTGATATTTCATTTTATGTTACTGATGTTCATTTTCAAGTTATTCTTTTGGAACTCTAAAATATATGTACTTAAAAATCCTTACAGAGTTACATAAATGTTAATTGGAAACATTTCAACAGTTTTAAAACTCTAATGTTCCCATTTCCAAGTTCCTTTCTGTACAACACTATATAAATACATATTCATATGAACTTAACAGACTAAAACTATTTTATTGCTTTTAAGATAGCAGTAATTGCACAAAACATCCCTGAGCTCAAAACCATACACTTTGTGTACAAATAAGAGTATAATTTCTATTTTATTGGACAACGGTGCCCTCAAAGAACCTTTGTAACATCATACTACTGTTAAGGTTCTCTCTTGCATCTAATTCCTAGTGCAAAATCATAGGAAAATATGAAGATACATTTAACAAATGATAAGAAAGAAAAGTCAGTTTCCTAATCAGATGTTACTGGAAGAAGTATAAAGAGATGATGCAACATCAGGGAAAAGGATCTTCAATACATTGGCTAAGAGCTACACATGAACATCCCCTTCAAGTTGACTTCTGTGTAAACAGAGGAAAAGATCCCATGGGAGAAAAAAAAACAACAACAAACAAACAAACAAACATTATTTATTTATTTATTTATTTATTTATTTTTCATATTAAGAGAGTCAAGCTGATTGCAGAAACTGGACAACTGACTACAACAGATATGGAGAAGGCTGGGGTATTCAGTGAGTTGTCTTATTATTCAGTGGGAGCCTAGATTCTCATGTCTCTCACATTCCTGAACTTCACATCCCTGAACCTCTGGGTGGGAAGTGGGAGAGAAAAGTCCCCTCCACTGTAATAGCAGAGCAAATCTGAGACCACTTCATATGACCAAATATCTATAGATCCATTGGGCCGGATGGTATGCATTCCAGGGTCCTGAGAGAGCTGGCAGATTTGGTTGCCAAGCCACTCTCCATCATATATGAAAAGTTCTGACTGTCAGGCAAAGTCCCTGGTGACTGGAAAAAGGGAAACATTACAGGTATGTGTGCACACTGGGAGAGAACTCGAGAGTAGGCCTGCTGAGACAGACTCAGAGGTCCTGGTAGATGAAAAGACATAACCGAGCAGTATGCACTTGCAGCCCAGAAGGCCAACAGTATACTGGGCTGATTCAGAAGTGAGGTGGCCAGCATGGTGAGGGAGCTGCTTTCCACCACAATTGAGTAAATAGCTAAATAAATATAAATTAGAATTATATGTCTGTTTTGTAAAAAAATATATGTATGAAATATATATATATGAAAGAAGATAAGTTATCAATACCCCCCCAAAAAAGAAGGGAGGGCGTGAAAAGTACAGAGCCAGGTTTATTTCAGTGATGTTCAGTGCCAAAAGAAGAGGCAGTTGGGCACACAATAGAACACGCCTAGACATGTGTAAACATCAGTAAACACACCTTTCCTGTGGGGGTGACTGAGCACTGGAACAGACTGAGAAGAGTGTTGGTGGAGTTTCCCTCCTGGGAGATATTCAAAGACCACCTGGACATGGTGCCCAGTGAGCAGCTATGTCTGTACTTGAACAGGAGCCTCAACCAGATGACTTCTTTAGATCTCATTCAACCTTAAGCATTCTGGATTCTGTACTTTTGTGATATCTGAGAAAGACAGCAAAACATAGAATCAGTGGCCCTTTCTTTTCAATTCCTGATTTGCTTATAAGTTGTTCTGAAAATCTGTAGTTTTTCAGGTACACTGACAGTCTAGTATACATAATTCCCAAGAGAAAGGGTTCACAGTCTGTCCTTAATTCATGTTTGAAGCAGATTATTACATCACTGGAAAAGGTTACTATCCATTCTATCTACCTCAGATCAGTATGCAAGCTGTATTACACTTTTTTTTTTTCTTTTTTTTTTTTCCTTCTTTAAATCACAATGCCTTAATTTAGCTAAACTTCAAGACAATAGATTTATTCTCTGGGAAAGAAGATGGATAATTAAATCTTCCTTGAAAATGATTAAATCTTGTTGAAAAATAAATCTAGTGAGAAACATTTAATTGTAATTGACTGAAAAGCTCCTTCCTTGAGAGCAAATAGATCAAAACATTTGGCACTAAGATGAAAAAATAAGAAAATAAAACAAAAAATCTAGTACTTAAGAGGCAGACACCCATACAAAATAAGTTACTCTGTTTTTCTGTCTTCAAGCATATGACAGCAAATGTTACTCAGAATGACACTGCAAAATCTCAGTGCCCCTATAATTGCATAAAGTGGAATGGTTTTAAACTGAGAAGGGGGAGGTTTAGGTTAGATATTAGAAGGAAGTTTTTCACTCAGAGAGTGCTATTAATTTGTGGTTCACAAATAGAAGATGTTTCACTGTACAGAGAAACTAGATCACTCATAGAAAGACAAATTAATCAAGTGACATAAAGGTTTTGTGACCTTAAAATATTGTTAGTTTTGTTTGCTTGGTGGTTGTTCTTTGTTGTTGTAGTTTGTTTCTTTGTTTTTGGTTTTGTTTGTTGTTGTTGTTTGTTTTTGTTATTTGTTTTATTATTACTTCTTGTATTCCTGAAAGTAGGATTAACCTCAGTTAACTTTGAACACCTATTGTATGGAGGCTGTGTGATCTTCATATGTAGCGCCCTCTTGCACTTAAGGAAAAGGAACAGGCACTTCTAGGGTGTAGCTGATCTCACTCAAAAATAAAAGCAAGACAGACAACTCATGCCCTAGTGTCCCCTGCTTCTCCATTTCTTTATTTTTGACCATAAAGAGGTTTAATATGAGAACTTTTACAACTAACAATTCCATGTGTAGAGCAGACATACTTTTCTCCACTGAAGCCAGAAATAAATTTGTCATAATTTCAAATATACAAACATTTCATTTTTTGTTTGTTTGTTTGTTTGTTTGTTTCAGTGATGTACACAGGCATTTCTGTAGTGAAATGATCCTTATATAGTAATGGGGTTTGCTGAGCATGTAGTTATTGACCAATGTGGTGTTTGAGTGAAACAAAAATAATGTACTTATCCTCTTTACCTGTTTTCAAACACCGTTACAATTTAGCCTTATACTGAAAATCTGTTTTTGAATTTTATATTCCATTTGTGGTATCAAGAGTCAAACAGTCTACAGAAATATTTATTATTCTGTTTTAGTACAGACAAAAATGCTCATTTTTATATTTAGACTGAGATGTCTTGCTGTGAAATTATATCAATGTATATAGAGAGAGAGACAGAGAGAGAGAGAGAGAATAACTTACAGATGTTTTTTGTTCCTGTGTGGTAAAGAACACATTACTTCAGCCCCTGTTATCTGAAGGTCTAAAAGGTCATTTCTATCCTTATATGTGCAAGTTCTTCATAAATCTAACTATTTTATTTTTTCTGAATTCCGTTAACTTTTTTTATCAGAGACCTGCAGGTGTTCTGATGCATTCAACAAAGGATCCATTTAGCAGGAATAGTGGCTGCAAATATTAGGAGGGATTGAGAGCAGAATTACTGAAGATGTGCTTCAGTGCATCCCTTTGCTTCAACATATTCAAGTTTAACTGTGTATATGTTGCTGTTTTAATCCACAGAAATCTTAATTAAGACCTAATGGATCTTTCATGTTATGTGGAAACCTCATGTTTGCTTGTTGTATAATTGCTTTGTATAAATTCAGTGTATACATTCATTTTACATTAATCTCAACAATAACCAAAATGTGATTTTTCATTTCCATTATGTCAAACCACATATTTACCAAAAAAAAACAAAAAAAAAAAACAAACATCCAGCACTACTTCATATATTTATTACCATTATTATATAATATATATAATATATATTTATGTAATATATATTATGTAATATATTATTATATTATATTACCATTTATTTATTGTACTAGGAAGAGCTCTTCTTAGATTTCCCAGCATATGAAAGCTAGGACAGCCTGATATCGATGTCATGTTTGTGATTTACGCTACAAACTAACGTTTCTAAACAGCATCATCAAGTTACATCTTTATGCAAAATTTCAACACATCTAAACTCATTGTTTTTTCCTTTGATTTTTTTTCTGAACACATCAAATAAATTATGTTATATATACTTAAGAAAACATTTTCTATAAGTTCCCCATAAAGATCAGTACTTGAAACATACCTGTTTAGAACCATCTTCTCAGGCTCCCATAAGCCTACTTATTAGAGTGGAGTTCTTTCTAATTAACTTCTGAGAAGAATCAAAACCTTAAAAAGAAATGTGTTTGTAATGAATAACGTTAAATCTGTTTCAGCTTTGGCACTTAACTTCACTGTAAAATCATGGGATCTATTCACTTGTGTTAGGAACATACACAGAAATATAATACTACAGAGTTACAGTATATGTAAATTTCTTTAAAAAATAATTCAGATCATTATAAAGCTTTTTTTTTTTTTAATGAATACAGTTGATGTCTGTTAGGATGTATTGCTACATTCTACTGTGTTTCTTATATGCAACATTTTCAAAACACTGTATTTAAATGGTATGGCATCATACTTTTTGTAGCTGAAAACACTGAGTAATGAAAAAATTAACTTGATATTTTAAAAGATCTTAAAATTTCACCAAGTACTTTCAGTTACAGGCTTTTGTTTGAAATAGAGAATACCTACTGGAAATAGATCTTACACCATATTTCCTCACAGTCTGCAGTAATGACTAATTATCCATTTTCAAAAACTGCAACTACTATATTTCAATTTATTCTATCTAATTTCCTTCTGCTTTGACATATAGTACTGTCTCAAGTTACGCCTATGCTGCTATGTTAAAAGCCTTCTTGTATCAGGTATCATTGTCCTCAAATAATATGATTAGGTCATACATTCATATGCTTTTTGATTTCATATATTTTTATATGATATTTTTTGTAGTTTTGTAAACTTTTAAAAATTCTCTAAATTAACTTAAAAGTTGAAAAGGGCTATTTGAGATCACTGGAATCAATAAATGATAACTGTATTATACAGAATATAATAAGGGGATACATTTGGCTCTGAAGAAACTGAATTTGAGATCTGATTTTGTTTATAGAATGGATCAGACTTCTCAAAACTGTGGTCTGTTGTTGTTTTTGTCTTGTGTTATTTTTGTTTATTTGGTTTGGTTTGGTTTGGTTTGGATTGCAGTGGGATTTCTTTTGGTTGTTTTTTATTTGTTTGTTTAAAAACGTTCTTTATAATTATTGACAGTAGAAGCAAGGGAACCCACATTTAAGTCATTTGTTCTGCAAATATGTACATGTTGTTTATTATGTGTTTCTGATACTTGAGTCCTGTATTGTCTGCCTGATTGGATTATATTTATAGGAGTACAATTAATCTTGGCATCATTTTGTGAGGCAGATATAATACATCTTGGGAGACAGAGTTTGACTTTATCTCTTATTCCATGAATGAGAATAGAACCCAGAGAACCTAAAAGTTAAGCCATGATGAATCAGAATATTGAATGGCAAATGAACAATTTGATTTCTTTTCTAATTTTAGTGTTTTCACTGGAAAGAGCACTCAGGACCCCTCCCCACCTCCCCCCCAACAAACAAACAAACAAACAAACAGAAACATACACAGGATGGTAACTGGTTGATCACTCATATATCCCTTTGTATCTGTTTATATTTAAATAGTCACTGGGATAATATGCAAAAATAATCCTGTGATTTGGGTAATGACTTAAATGCTTGATTGCAAAATACTGATTCTTAGAACTATAAATGTTTCTTATTTTACATAAATGAATTGACTATTAGTCTATAGTAAATTTGACTAATTTGAGAAGATAAATTATGTCCTTTTCACTCTTAGTACAGATTTTGTAAAACTCCAAAATATGGAGGAATAGATATTAAAGTGAACTTTGTCATTTCTTAGGATTATTTTGTATTCCTTAGGCTTTCTATAAAGATATTATCAACTGTTGTCTTTAAAAATAAGTTGACCAGTGCTATGTTTTTCCAATGTCCACTCCAGGGCAGTTGTAGACATGCAGAAATTTTTTGGAATTTAAAGAACTTAGTGCCCATACAGTAAAACTTTGGATATCAAAAACTGTGGGATGCAATGTAACCATTATAACCATTATAAACATTTTAGAAAATTATTTTTCAAAATAATTTTAAACTCCTGAATATTTAAGATCTTAAAAGGAGATAATACTCATGCACAGAAATTTGGTAGGTAAGAGAAGTGATTTGATTTAGCTGTATGCAAATAGGTGCTTAAATATATTTAAGATTCTGGCTTTTCTTAGCCACTTTAAATATTATTATTACTATCCTGTTGATTTTTTCTAGTATTATCTAATCTCAAAATGTCACTGCAGATTAATCTAAATTATATTAACTGCCTGGATGTGGACAAACAAATTGTCTAACATTCAGATTAGTACAGACTGATAATATTCTAAATATCTTTGCTAAATATAAGTATTTTATAGAAAATATTTTCTTAAAAAGTAAGATGGAATTCTCTGTGAATTTGGCAGCATTCTAGTATAGAGGAAAACATTATTTAGTAGTTATTAATAAATTATACCCTTTAAAATTCTGACATTAATCACTGTGAATTAGAATGCTTTGAACATGACTCAACAAAGGGATAACAAGCAAATATACATCAGAAACTTACCTTTGTGAGTTGTCACCTGATCTTCATCACTTATGATAACAGCTTTTAATTATGCTTCATGATATTTCATATGAAGAGTGAAGTACTAGTTGTTACAACCATTGCTTGTTCCCTTTACTGACTTGAAGGATGACATTATCTAGGTTTAGTATGCTTTAAAATACATGGATTTCTACTGTCTTCATAAAGACAACGGTTGAAGAAAATTGAATATATATTTTTTTTATTGTTTATTTTATCAACAATAATAGGATTATGCAGTGAATTTCAGAAAACTAAATGATTATACTGAAGATAAATATGTAAGAATCTAATCTACAGATACAGAAAATTGGAAGAAAAAAAAAAAAAAAAAAAAAAAGATTTTCTCATTTCCTATTAAAGCTGAGAATAGGTGGGAATTAAGTGACACAGGTGACAAGTGACAGGATGAGGGGAAATGGCCTCAAGTTGTACCAGGGTAAGTTTAGGTTGGATGTTAGGAAACATTTCTTTACAGAAAGGGCAGCTAAGTACTGGAATAGGCTCCCCAGGGAGGTGGTTGAATCACCATCCCTGGATGTGTTTAAGAGCCTTTTGGATGTGGTGTTCAGGGATATGATTTCACACAGAATCACAGAATGACCTGAGCTGGAAGGGACCTCAAGGATCCTGAAGTTCCTACCCCCTTTAGCAGAGAGTTGTTAGAGTTAGGGTACTATGGTTAGGCTTGATGATCTTCGAGGTCTTTTCCAACCTGGGTAATTCTATGATTCTATGATTCTATGATTCTATAAGGTATAGTTCATTTTGACTGTTTCAGATGGAAGGCTTCATTCTAATTCATCACCATCTTCTGTCTCAACAACTGTAGATCTTGTATTAATGGAAATATTGTGAATGTTGCTGTTCATTGTATGGGCTGAGAATAAAGAAGTTAATGATAATTTACAGTTGGCTTTGACACACAACTATATAGCTATGTATACATATATGTATACGTGTTGTGAGAAGGCAAGAATTGGAAATGGAAGTTCATGCTGTTTCTGATACAGTGTATGAAATCAGTGTGAAAATTCAGATTGTTATTAATATGAATACTTGATCAAGGTGTCTTATATGGTTATGGGGAAAATATAATACAGGAAGTACTACCTGTACGTCTTATATAACAACTAAGATTTCAGAAAATATTATTAAGGAGAAAAGAACATAAGAAATAAGTCATTTTGTAATCCAGCTCCTAGGTATCTACGTAGTGAAAAGCTAGACTGGATAAAGCCTGTGTTTCAAAAGCAGCTGCTTTACTTTTCTTTATAGTTAATTAGTGATTTGTTTGTTTGCTTGTTCCCAAAATTAAGTTTATCATGATTTCCAATTCCAGTCCAATTCTTCAAGTAATTTTGAATACGATGTCTATGATCCTGTCTTCTCAAAATACTGGCCATGGTATTTCAGCCCTAGTCTGAATTAGAGTGCAAATGAAACATGTCATGAATCCCATGAAAGTCTTTTTCCCACACTACACTGATCTTAGTTCCAATTACAATAATATAAGTACAAAACCAAATTTCTGGAAGAATATAAACTTGGGTAAAAACAAACAACAGGAACATTCTTCAGTATGTATATGTATGCACCTATATATAATTTTTTTCTGCAATTTCATTAGAACAGAATGTCATATACAGGTCGTTTTAAGATCCAGAGAGTCATGATTCTATGATGAGAAAAATACTCAGATTGGTTTGTATTTGTTTGTTTACTTACTGTCCATTTTAAAATATGTTTTCTACAAAAGTAATAGGATAAATAATGGATATCAAAACCAACAAAAAAAGCCCTCAAATGTACAGGAGATTAAGTTTCAGAAAAGAAAAGAGTTATTTATTACTAAGAATAATAATATTGTATATTTAAAAGAGTACTACTATCCATTTTTAAGACTCCCACATGCATTTGAGCTTTACTTTTCATCAGCTGAGTTTCACAAGAAACACTGAAAAATGTCAGAAAGTGTTTTCATAAAGATCACTTCCTTCCTCACTGTGAAAAGTGATTTAAAATGTCTAATTAAATCCATTTGTCGTCTTTCTGCTATTTTTCAGCCTTAACTACAATACAATCATGTTGGTGATTGATGCCTTCAAATTCACATTTAGCTCTGTCAGATGACTAAAAATGAATTAAGTACTCACTAGATAAAAACACTCAACTGAATGTGAGGATATTATCATGTGATATAGTATGTGCACTCTTTTAACTTTTATTTTTTTCCCCCCACTAATTATCACGGTGTTATCTAGATCAGTCTATGTCCTTGACAGGGGGGCTGTAGGCCCGTGGGCACCCTGGCCCCTTACAAATGGGAAGGGAAAAAGGGAAAGGGGTAGGGAGATGGGATCTGGGCTCAGGGAAACAGAGGAGAGGCAATGGTCTAAGGAGGAAAACTTATTTTACTAATTACAATCTAATTGAAATTGAGGCTAATAAATCAAGTAAAATAAGAGAGAGAGAGAGGTTTCTGAAGACCGAGAAGCCTACTTTGAAACTGAAGGCACCACGGCTTGGAAGCACACCCACACTCGCTGCCAGGGAGTGAGAGCTAGTGTCACTTCCGTGACGTGTTTCCCTCTCCTACCGTGAGGTCCTCTGGGACGTGTAGTTCTTCTTCTCTGTGCTCCATGTGATGTTATGATGTGGAATACCAATAGCAAAAATTACAAAACCAAGACACTAATATATAAATATACATATATATATATTTCCCCCTAAAATATATTGAAATTTCTCTTGAAACTGTGATAGGTCAATATGTTAAATACTGAATAGACATGAATGTACTAAGCTGTACAGAACACTTACAAACAGTATATGCACTGATACGCTCTTTTCAGCAGTGGCCAGCAACAGTACAAGAGGCAACAGCCACAATGTGGAACACAGAAAGTTCTATATAATCATGAGAAGAAACTTCTTTTCTCTGAGGGTGACAGAGCACTGGAACAGGCGTCCCGGAGAGGTTGTGGGGTCTCCTTCTCTGGAGATATTTGAAAGCCACCTTGACACTTTCTGTAACCCTAACGAAAACTGGTGCTTTGTAGCTGAAAAATTGCTCTATCAGATAGTGTTATTGTGTTCTTTATACTATGGAAACAAATAGGAGACATTACTTTTGTTGTGATCTCTGCATTATACCAATTAACTCCATAATTCAAAATGTCCAGTGTAAATGCAAGTATCCCCATAACCATATCAGGTTTGTTTTTGGAGTCGTTTGTTTAGTTGCTTTTTGTTGTTCTTGTTGTTCTTGTTGTTTTCTGTTGTTTTTGTTGTTTGTTTCTTTTGTGGTGACTTTTCTTTTGATGAAGTA
This sequence comes from Excalfactoria chinensis, assembly GCF_039878825.1. NCBI lineage: Eukaryota > Metazoa > Chordata > Aves > Galliformes > Phasianidae > Excalfactoria > Excalfactoria chinensis. The sequence goes on along the minus strand of NC_092825.1, from coordinate 153,430,639 downwards.
CTCCATATGGAAAATTTGGAAATACTTTCCTTCTGGTATTATGCCTGTAACCTCTGCTTGTCTCCTACAGAGATGAAAAGATATCCGTTACTTCTGTTGCAAGATGCCAACTTCTAATTGCTGCATGCAGAGAAGTAGTTAAAACAATGGACTCTCATGATTCCATGGCTTCTGTCCACTGAGTTTCTGTTTCTTTGTATTTGTATGTAAATTGTACTGAAATTATTCTGAAAGGTGTATTAACAAAGAGACAAATGCATCTATATTAATTTTCTTAGTAAAGTGGACTAGCTCTTCTTCTTTTAATCATACTCAGCTATTTCTTTATGTTGAGCTTAGTGAAGATATTAAAACGGTGTAACAGTAAGCATTAACAAAAGAAACAACAAATATTTTAAAGTCTTAATGAAATAAATATTTATTATTATTATTATTATTATTTTCCTCTGGAGACAGAAATTAACAAGATGTTTATACAACAGAAAGAAAGTAATAAATACAATAATAATGATATATATTGGCCTTCTTGGCTACCTGGGCACACTGCTGACTCACGTTTAGCTAAATGTCAGCCTGCACACTCTGGTCCTATTCTCTATCATGGATCAACCCTTCCAGCTCCCCCAGCACCCATGGTGTATCCCATCTGGCCCCATGGACTTGTGGCAGTCCAGGTGGAGCAGTAAGTCTCTGTTTCTATCTGAACCGTGTGTGTGCTTGTCCCCATCCCAGCCTTCCAGGTCAGGAGTTAGAATACTCCAAGGTACAAGAGGATTGAAAGCTTAAGTCATGGGGAAAAAAATAACCCAACAGAAAGCTTTTTTGAAGGTAAAAATAAATAAATTCATTTAGTTTGAAATCTAAGCAGATTTTTAACAAAAAACAAAACAAAACAAAACAAAAAAAAACTTGTCTTATTCCCTCTCTTTATTCAGTTTCCATACAAAAATTAAAAATTCTCTAAGTAAGGCAAACAAACAAACAAACAAAAATATTGTTGGCAATTTTTTACCGCTTCATAAGTGGAATGTGTGAAAGCTGCAGCAGGAGCTCCAAGAGCCCTGCCAGGACTAAAGGAACCAACAGTTGCAGCAGAGAATTAACTTACGGTCGAGGCTTGTTCCTACTTAAGATGGCAGAACTTTTTAAATAACAGACCATGCTCATTCAAGTCTTGGGCATGAACTCATAGTAGATGACCCAATGGACAGTGGTCATCCACAGCTGAGTCTCATATCTAGAATGTTGTGGTTTGTCAGGAGGCTCAACACCATAGTCATTTGCTCACCAAATTCACTTACCAGGTGGGGTAGGGGAGAGAATTGATATGATAAAAGTACAGGAATTTGTGGTTAGATATAAAGAGTTTATTCAATAAAGCAAAAGCTATTCACACAAGCAAAGCAAAACACTTTGCTACTTCCCATCAATAGTAAGTTGGTCAGCCACTTCCAGGAAGGCAGGGCTTACCACGTGTAATATTTTTTTGGGGGGGAAGCCAAACATCATCACTTCTAAGATTCCTCTCCTTCTTCCTTCTTTATCCCAGATTTATTGCTGATCATGACCTCATACAGTATGAGTTATACTGGCTGTGCCACCTACCAGCTTATTGTGCATCCCCAGCTTCCTTGATGGCAAAGCAGAAAGAAAAGTAGAAAATCATAGAAATTCCTTGGTTCTATGTAAGATCTTCTCTGCAAGAACTAAAAACATGTTTGTTATCACTACTATAACTAAAATAAATAAATAAATAAAAAATAAAAATCATATGAGCCACTGTAAAGAAAATTAATTCTATCTCATTGAGAACCATAACACATGGATGATTTTACATAAAGAATAGAGAAGAGCACTGCATGTGCTTGACCCTTGTCCAAGTAAAATATGGTTCACTCCTTGTAATGGGCAAAAGATAGCAATAAGCAAGAATAGTCCTTGGCTGATCACTTAACTCCTCTTCAACAGAGACAAATATGTTCATGCGATATTTTAAAAACATTTTCCCAAGAACACCATTCTAAATGCTTGTTTTCAATTGATTATTTATCAGAAAAGTAGCATGGTTTTAAACTGCCTAGTCTTTATGTTGTGTCTCTATACACATTTATTTATATAAATAACAAAAAATGATAAATACATTAAACATTATTTCTGTATATTAATTTACAAATAAAAATATGTAATATATAATTTTAAATTAAGATATCTCACAATTCTTCTCAATGCTTATAAAGCATAGTTTGCACATAAGAATGACTGCATAAGCATTCAGAAGCAGTCATACTTCCCAAATAATTTTGCAAGGACGATCAGTAACTTATTTAAATCTGTGTTTCACAAGGACCAATCCATTGAGAATTTGCTATACACTGTTATAAATCCTGGCAAATAAGGATAGATAATGAAAATAAAGTAAGACATTAAACATCAAAATTTTTATTTAAGCCAATATGCACTTCCAAATGTGCAGCTCAACTCCATTATAAAGTAGGTGACATGTTTATCTTACCTTGTGCCTTCCTGTTCCCCAATAGTCTTTAACTTACCATATTGTGACCTTTATAATAGCTTTATAGAGGATCAATCAGGCCAAGACAGAACTGTAATGCAAAGAGGTATTCATTATTTTATATTGGCTTAAACGAATAGGCATGACAAGTAAAACATGGATGATTGATTTCCTGACCTTTGAAGTGTTTTATATGTAAAGTGCATAAGTTCTAGCCATACAAGATATTTAATGTTAAAAATGAATTTTAATGTTTAACAATATTTGTTATAAGCTGCCAATGAAACTTATGTTTGGTGGCAGCAAAACCTACTGATTCATCTCTTTTTCTTCTGCTGAATTTCTCTGATAAGTTTTCTTTAAAATATGGCATAAATATTGAAAGTAAAATGTCTTTGAATAAATATTCATTCTATATCATTAGGCAAGTCAGTCTCACCTCTGTGCCTGGCAGGATCATGGAGCATATTTTTCTGAAGGTCCTACTAAGGTACATGGAAAATAAAGATGAGGTGATTAGGGAAAACCAATATGGCTTCACCAAGGGCAAGCCATGCTGATCAAACTTGCTGGCCTTTTATAATGGATTTACAAAGTTGGTGGATAAAGAAAGAGCAACTGATGTCATCTACCTGGATTTGTGCAATGTGTTTAATGATGTCCTACATGGCATCCTGGACTCCAACTTCGAGAAAAAATGATTTAATGGTTGGACCACTCTCTGGAGAAGGAATTGGCTAGATGATTGTACTCAGAGTGTTGCAGTCAATGGCTCAATGTCCAAGTCAAGACTGATAATGGGTGGCATTCCTCAGGGATTGGTGTTGGGACCAGTCCTATTTAACATCTTTGTAGGCGACATGGACAGAGGGATCAAGTGCACCCTCAGCAAAATTTTCAGATGACACCAAGCTGAATGATGCAGCTGGCACAGTAGAAGGAAGGATGCTATCCAGAGGGACCTGGACAGGCTTGAGAGGAGGGCCCATGCCAACCCCATGAAATTCAACAAGGCTGAGTCCAAGGTCCTGCACCTGGGTTGGGGTAATCTCAAGTACAGATAGAGACTAGGTGGAGAATAGCTTGGGAACAGATCATAGGAGAAGGATTTGGGAGTGTTGGCTGATGAAAGATTCAGCATGAGTTGGACATGTGGGCTTGCAGCCCAGAAAGCGAGCTGTATCCTGTCTTGCATCAAGAGAAGTATGACCAGCAGGTGGAGGGAGATGATTCTGCCCCTCTGCTCTAATCTTGTGAGACCCCACAAGGAGTACTGCATCCAGTTCTGGGTCCCCCAACACAAGAAGGACATGGAGTTGATGGAGCAGGTCCAGAGGAGGACCACAAAGATGATGTGAAGGCTGGAGCACCTCCCCTATGATGACAGGCTGAGATTTGGGGCTTTTCAGCCTAGAGAAGTCTCCGGGGGAAATTTATACTTGCCTTCTAGTTCCTGAAGGGGGCCTACAGGAAAGCTGAGGAATGACTTTTTATAAGGACATGTAGTGAAAGGACATGGGGAACTGGCTTTAAACTGGAAGAGGGTAGATTTAGATTAGATACTGGGAAGAAATTCTTTACTGTGAGGGTGGTGAGACACTGGAACATGTTTCCCAGTGAATACCCCCTGCCTGGAAGCATTCAAGGCCAGGCTGGATGGGACTTTGAGCAACCTGGTCTAGAGGGAAGTGTCCCTGCCTGTAGCAGAGAATTTGGAACTAGATGATCCCTAGAGGTCCCTTCCAACCCAAATCATTCTGTGGTTCGATAATCCTCTGTACTGAATTGGAATCAAGTCAAAATTGCCTTCTGGAATTTTTCAGACTAACTTTCCAAGGAACTATATAAGCTACTAATGGAAGTCCAAAGTTATTCACTTCAGGAGTGAATATAAAATAGTAACACTAGAAGGTATGTGAGAGTTGGGGAAAATAAATAAATAAATAAATGCATATATGTTCTTCTTCTACAGAAAAACAAATCTTTTCCAGAAAGAAATTCATGATCTATCCAGCAGTAAGTGTTCCTTGAATGCTTATGTATTTGCCCACTACAAAAAGTAAGTTCTCAGCATCCCCCCATAAATCCATTATAGAAGACTTAGATAATACTTCGAAAGCCCATTGTGGTTTGTATTACGTAAGACACTGGAGATCAATTTTAGGAAAGGAATTGAGGAATATTATTTTCAATTACAGTTTGAAGATGCTGAGTTTTTTATAAAATTCAAATGTATTTATAGGCTCTGCTGTCAGCTTCTCTCAAGTTTGTGTGTCTCCTCCATAAGTAACTTCTGTTTGAAAATATGAATTCTAATATTATCATCCAAAAATCACACTTAACAGTGTGGATAGATTGTTAAACAACTGTTTAATCCCTGTATTTCATGTCTCTATATCAGGGATCTTTGCATATATTTTCTTCACTTCAGTATCCTATGAATGTTAATTTTTATGATTTGACAGATCTGAAATTGGTCCAATGCATAGCTACCTTGACTCTGCCTAAAGACTGGAATATAAGTCTCAGTAGGTAGTATAGCAAATAATTAACCTCATTTCCTCCCTGGGGTCTTCATGGTTACAGAAATAATTTTCAGATACTTTCTACTACCTCTGGAAATATGAATGAAATTTTATGCAATTTTATTATTATTATTATTGTTATTGTTATTATTTTCTGAAAGTAGAGCTGGTTTTAGTATTGCACTAGTGGGTCACTTCAACATTTGTTTTATAAATATAAGGTAACATATAAATTAAGTTACATGTCTGCAGGTTAAATTGGATTCTTCTAACCATGGTTCTTCTGGCTCTAAAATACAAATTTCTTATTCCCACAAGGCAAGCTATTATCTATACAAGTAAACAAAACAAAACAAAACAAAATGGTATTTATTCAAAATCACTATCTATTTTTGGGAGACTGGATTTTAGTTAATTACCTGAAATTTCTTGCCATTAGTTTGTGCCGAACGTTCTTATTTATAATAAAGATATATTACCATGTCAAGCGATAGGAGGTTGCCCCGTTGCTTAATTATACAAAATAAACATACAGTTAGCAGTTCTGATATTTAATTGATGACTAATTATTAAATCATAAATGTTATAGCTTGTGTGAAATTTGTTGGTTAAGTGCTCATTCCTAACAGTAATTGGCATGTTCGCCTCCTACACAGTGCTGAAAGAACAGTTTGATTAAACACACATTAACAAAGTACTGAAGGAAATTGTGTGGAATTCTTTTTGCATCTCCTGCAATTTTCTTTGTCCCCTGCTTTCTCTGTTTTCCTCTGTATTTCTTACTCCAGGTATGTTTTATTAAAAATAAATAAAATCAATAACTCTTTTCTCTAAGTTTGGGAGAATTTGATTAAAGGTATGACTTTTAAAGTTATTATTCCCTTATAAGTAGACACATTTCTTTAGATGCATTTCCCAGTTGGAAAATTGAGACGTCCTGGATTTCTCTGATAAAAGTATTAAGTTTTCCTATCCAAATTTTCTTGTCTTCCAGAGGAACTTCATCTCTCAAAATGCAGTCTTGATCCTTATAGTAGCTGCACTGTGTTTTTAAGGAAAACTTGTAGTTGATATTGACACATCTTCTAAGATGTTCCTGAATTATGTGAATTATTCACCATCATTAACTGAGTATTATTTACCTTCTCTAATTTTCATATCCTACAAATGAGAGTAGTCACACAACTGTTATTTCCAGAAGAGTTCATTTGAAAGATGGTAGTTCTGGAAATAATGTACTTAGAGGTGGTCTTAATTCCAGATCAGAATGCACAACTGTAAGCATCTGAACAATACAAGACTTATAGTTATCCATATTTGTCTAGCATTAGTCTTCATTAAATTAAATTCTCTAGTCAGATCACAATTAACTGTAGGCTACAGGGTATTCTTTGATTTTGCCTCCTTCAAAGAAATACCATGAAAAACACATTAAAAACTGATGCCATTTAATCACATAGTGAATGACTGGGCAGAGCAAAAGACCATGCCTGTGATAGTAGGTGATAGTTAAATATAGATAATAGAACCGATGTGTAAGAAAAAAAAATAAAAAAAAAAAATATATATATATATATATAGGGTAATATCTGCTGTTAAAAGTTTGAAATCTTTTAGAAAGATATGAAATCTTGCTCAAATTCTGACACTGAAGATTACTATCATGTAATTGATTCTCTTCCACAAGATCATTTTTTGCAACTCTACACATAGCCATGTGGGTAGCAAAGCAGATAAATGGATTTCTTGTGCCACTGCAGAAGTTTTGAGAGGTGAGAACTCATGATATGGTGTAGAAGAGCAGAGGCATGGAACACAAACAAACAGGGCACAGGCTGTCACTGGAGACACCATGGCTATCAAGAATTTACTCATGGACAGGTACTGAAATACAAACCTAGAGCAGAGTAAAACTGGGTTCAAGATGACAAAGAGAACAAAGAAACACTATCTAACTAATATGAAAATCATTATGTAATATTTGCAGATGTAGTGTGAAGAAGGAGCAAAGATGTAAAAAGATGTGTTTAATCAACTTATAAAAATGATCCTAAGTGGATTCACATAGAATCATAGAATCATAGAATCACCAAGGTTGGAAAAGACCTAAAAGATCATCCAGTCCAGCCATTCACCTATTACCAATAGCTCCCACTAAGCCATGTCCCTCAACACAACATCCAGTCTTTCCTTAAACACCCCCAGGGTTGGTGAGTCCACCACCTCCCTGGGCAGTCCATTCCAGTGCCTGACCACCCTTCTGAGAAGTAATACTTCTAATGTCCAGCCTGAATCTCCCCTGCCATAGCTTGAAACCGTTCCCTCTGGTCATCACTAATGACACGAGAGAAGAGGCTGACTCCCAGCTCACTACAACCTCCCTTCAGGAAGTTATAGAGAGCTATAAGGTCTCCCCTGAGCCTCCTCCAGACTGAACATTCCCAGCTCCTACAGCCTCTCCACATACGGCGTGTGCACCAGACCTCTCACCAGCTTTGTAGCCCTCCTCTGAACACATTCCAGGGCCTCAATGTCTTTCTTGCAGTGAGTGGACCAAAACTGGTCACAGTACTCGAGGTGCAGCCTCACCAGTGCTGAGTACAGGGGGACAATCACCTCTCTGCTCCTGCTGGCAACACTGTTTCTGATGCAAGCCAGGATGCCATTGGCCCAGTTTCAATCACCTATATGGTACTACTCATTTGCTGTATAGTGTTACCTTATTTTCTTAAACATAGGAACTGACTTAGATGATTGTTCTGCCACCTCATCACAAGGAATCTGAACAAAACTCTTGTGGGCTTTAAATGAAATGCCTAACGGTTATGACATATAGACACGTCGTGTGCAATATGTGACATGAAGTATGTAATGTACATAAATTCTCTGTCCACACATATGTGTACATAAAAGTATATACATACATGTGTATATTTATGTCTATAGATGCATGAGAAAACTGATGTTATCCATTTATTACATATAATTTTGTAGACTACTTAAATTCCTATTTTTATCTATTTCCAAAACCAATGGAGCACGAAGATCACACAGGAAAATATTCTCACATTTATTTTTTTATTTATTTATTTTTTTGTCAGCTCATCTTCAAATTGTAGTGACTTATTTAAGATAGAAAATTTGTATTCTCTATAATATTTTTTTTAGTTGTGGTTCCACACATTCTAACAGCTTTCTACCTTCATGGGACCTATCAGTATTTTTACTTGATCATATTTTAAATTAAAGCAACAATTTTTAAAACCCAAAAATATTCACTTATAGTTTATTAAAAATATTGCTGTTGACTTCTTTTTAGAGAGTAATAATTTTGATGAAATCTTGGAGAATAACTTTGGTCAGGGATTTTTTTACATAATGTTCTAAAACATATAATGCCTCTTCACTTATTTGAAATGTAAGATTTATGGCAGCAAAATTGAAAAAAAAAGTAAAATTTAAGACAAAATTTTAAAAAGAAATTGTATTTGAAGTGCAGCTTATTTCATATCTTTAAAAGTTATTGAATGCCTTTCATCTCCTTTTTTTCTAAAACAAGAACTACTATAAATAATTAAACAAAGCAACTGTAAGTGATCACAGGTGAAGCTAAAATCAAAGATATCTTTGTGCTAACACAGTATTTTGGTTGAGAAAAACATTTAAGATGAATTGGTTTAAAAAGAGATGAGTACAGAATAATACAGTATTAAAAGAGAATGATCCACCCAAATTCACAGAATCACAGAATCAATGAATTATCAAGGTTGGAAAAGACCTAGAAGATCATCCAGTCCAACTATCACCAATACTTCCCAGCTAAATCATATCCCTCAACACAACATCCAAATGTTTCTTGAACACCTCCATGGTCGGTGACTCCACCACCTCCCCGGGCAGTGCATTCCAGTGCCTGACAACCCTTTCCGAGCAGTAATATTTCCTAATGTCCAGCCTGAATCTCCCCTGGTGCAGCTTGAAACCATTGCCTCTAGTTCTATCACTGATTACATGAGAGAAAAGGCCAACCCCTAGCTCACTACAACCTCCCTTCAGGAAGTTATAGAGAGCTATATGGTCTCCCCTGAGCCTCCTCTTCTCCAGACTGAACAACCCCAGCTCCCTCAGCCACTCCTCATAAGGCCTGTGCTCCAGACCCCTCACCAGCTTCGTAGCCCTCCTCTGAACACGTTCCAGGGCCTCAATGTCTTTCTTGCAGTGAGGGGCCCAAAAATTCACATTAGAGTGTGACACTGATCTTATTTAAAATAGTAACAATATGCACAAGAAGTTGTTCTTGTTTGACCTTTGAATGTTTGCCTCAGTGTTTGAGTGGCTGACTTCACCTGATCTTTTGAATTGTAGGTAATGTAGAAAAATAGATACTTGTAGGTATGATTAATTTCACCTCAAATTAAATGTCTAGTCCTTGTCAGATTAACTGTACCCTATTTAAAAAAAAAAAAAAAAAAAAATAAAAAAATAACAACATACAAACAAAAAAGAACAACCCTATTTATTTTCTCCACTAATTAAAAATGTATGTGCAGGGAGTTCAATTAGCAGTCATTGTCTACACTGTGAGTGGACAAATATAACTCAAATGGAACTCATTGAATTTCCATAATACATTTGTACTGCTTTTCATACATCTATATATGAACTTGTTTTCTACTACAGATTTAATAGTAGTTAACAAGATGGAATAATTCAAATGAAGTTAAGTGGAGAAGATAAGATACAAAACCTAAGAAAGACTGGGAAACTGGGAGCTTGTCTCCTTAGAATATCCTAACTTGAAAAAAGAAAAAAAAAAAAAAAAAAAAAAAAAAAAAAAAAAAAAAAAAAAAAAGAGAGAGAGAAAGAGAGAGAGAGAGCGCTGCAGTAATTATTAGTATTAGTATTTGAATTAAAAAGTTAGGATCATGGAAGCATAGAATCACAGTATCACTCAATCATTGAATCATTGGATTGTTGAATCACAAGTTTGGAAAGGACTTATCATCTAGCCCAACCGTCTTCTCATTACCATTGCTATCTCAAGCTACTAAACCATATCTTAAAGTTCCTCATCCAGACGCCTCTTGAACATTGGCAGAGACAGCCACTCCACCACCTCCCTGGGCAGGCAATTCCGCTCTCTGAGAGAAAAAGTTCTTTCATATATCTAATCTAAACCTCCTCTGGTACAAATTGCAACCATTTCCTCAGGTCCTGTTTGTTGCCTGAGAGAAGAGGCCAAACCCCTCCTCATCACAACATCCCTTCAGGAGTTTGTAGAACATAATGAGGTCTCCCCTGAGCCTCCTCTTCTCCAGACTGAACAATCTCAGCTCCCTCAGCCGCTCCTCATAACAGTGCTACAGAATCCTTGCTTGTTTTGTTGTCCTTCTCTGGACATGTTCCAGGGTCTCAGTGTCTTTCTTTTAGTGAGTTGCCCAAAACTGAACACAATATCAAGGTGCGGCCTCAACAGTGTTGAGGCCAGGGGGATTATTACCTCCCTGCTCCTTATGGCCCCACTATTTCAAATGCAGGCCAGAATGCCATTGATCTTCTTGGCCATCTGGGCACACTGTTGGCTCATGTTCAGCCAAGCATCAACCAAGACCCCCAGGTCGCTTTCCTCTTCACAGTAATCCAGTCCATCCAGATACAAATTGCAATACTTCTAAAAAGATATGGAGAGCAATAAGAGATTTAAGCAACTGAACACTAATTTAACACTGAATAAATCTTTCAAAGTAAGTAAAATGCCATTTTAAATTTATGAAGTTGTACTCCAAACAGTACATTAAGAATATTCCATACACTGATTCACATAACATAATTGATATTTGCAGCAAGAAAACTTACATTGATTTCAGCAAATGCATTTGTAAACTGCATGTAAGAACACTCACTGGGACACAGTTTGCTAGAGAACTGAGTCCTTTCATTAATTACCTGTTTTCTTTTGTTTTCCTTTCCTGTTAGCAAGATACTATCCTTCTCAGTGTCTATTTCTATCTGGAAGTTATCTCCATGATAGCTGAATAGCCCAGGATAATAAAGAAGCATTGATTTACAGCATAGTGCTGGTTTAAAAAAAATCAGATATTAATTTTCAAAACTGCAATTCTCTTCAACATACCTCACATTGTTGTTGAAACTGTATGTATACAGAAGTTATTCAACAGTAATTCAAGACACAAAGGATAATTGGACTAGCTGTAGAAAATGCTATTTTAATTTATGAAGTCTGACTCTAGACACTTGAGAATTTAAATATATAAATAAAATGCTGGAATGAAATGCCTTGCTGGGGCATTAAGTATTTGCTGATTTGTTCATCTTTAAATTTGGCCAATCATTATTTCTAGCCTGATTACCATAATGAACAATAAGTGGGCTGGGTTCATTCATGTGACCGTATGGTTTTAGGTCCATTAAAGATTGCTTAGAAACTCTTGTGGCTTCCTGCTGCTGATCATGCAGACTGTGGGCTTTCAGAACAGTTTTCACATTAGTTAGCCTCATACCTTACCTTGTTCTAAACATTATCAGTGGACCAAGCTGCTTAGGAAAAATGTGTTTTACCTAAGACTCGGTGTCTAAAGATAGATATTTATTGTTAACATAACTGAAATCTTAACAGTCTAATCTAAGAAGCATTATTAGTTTAGATCAATTACAGAAACAGAAAGAACACTACCCTGGAGAAAAAAAAAGCCTGAATAAATGATCATGCTTTATAGTTGAGAGTTCTACTGTGTTAGTCTGCATCGATCTCTCACCGTCTAATATCTTTTCTCTTTATGTTATGTCCTTTGTCCCCACTACTCAAAATCTCTGCTATTGCATCAGGTCTCTATATGATCATTATGTTAGATTATGAAATTTAAAGATAAACAAAAGCAAACCAAATCAGCTATAGCTCAAACACAATTCCAACACTCCAAAGTAAGATATTCTTCAATTTCTGAAGACACATACCCATGTTAAATTAGCAAGACCAGCTAACACAGAACAGTGCCAGGCTAATAAGTCTACAAGTCTTCAGTTTGTTAGGCTTTATACATTGTTCTTTCTGTACAAATGTACCCTCTTTTTAAACTTAACTTGATTACATTTTTCTTTTAAACATAAAAGTGTGAAATGTAGAATTTAACTGTCACACCTGTTAATTAATTTTCCTTTTTTATGCTTTGTGAAACAATTGTTTCAGTTTTGTCTCCCTCCTGTTCCTCACTTCAAAGAGTTTCTCTCCTTAGAAATACTACAAATTCTTAGATAGGTGGTCTAGTTAAACTCAAGCATACTGTATGGGTTGCAGATAATGACATTCAGAGAATAACTTTATCTATAATCATGTCTAAATGACTGATCAGGGAATATATGCAGAGGGAATTAATTGATTTTTATATAATGGCCAAGTGACTGGTTTCTATCTTGCACTCCTCTTTGTTTGTTTGCTTGTTTTTTTGTTTGTAACCTAAAAGGAGCCTGATTTATTGGAAGTTAGTTAAAGAACAAAACTATTATCAGGTGTTGTCAACACCTTGTTTACCGAGGGATGTCCCTGCCTTAGTCATTTAATCTCCGTCTATAATAAAGTCACCTGCTTGATGGATAAAAGGAAGGTGTCACACATGCTGTTTCTGAATTTTATAAAACTTTTGAAGCTGTACCTCCCATTTGTACCTCCCCATTGTCCTTCCAGACAAACTGTCCTGCTGTGAGATAAACAGCTTCATGCTATGCTGGGTCATGAACAGGCTTGACCATAGATATCAAAACATTGTAATTAATGGGGCTACATCTGGATGGTGGCCAGTCAGTATTGGTGATCCACATGGCTCAGTTCTAGGGGTAATCTTTTTAATATTTTTGCCAATTATCTGAATGCAGGAATTGAGTGTTTCCTTAGAAAGTTCAGTGACGATACTCAACTGAGAAGTTCTTTTGATTCCTTGGAAGGATGAGAGGCCTTACAGAGAGATTTAAATAAATTGAAACACTTGGTGATTAGCCACAGGACAGTAAAAAGTTTAAGAAAGTAATATGCCAGATTCTGCATGTGGGATGGAGTAACACTGGAAAGAGTAACAGACTGGAAGAAGAGGGGCTGGAAAGCAGTTCAGCAGAAAGGGATCTGAGGATTATAGACAGTAGCAGACTCAACATGAGCCAGCAGTATGCCCTCGCAGCCAAGTGGGCAAATCATATTTTATAATGCATTAAGCATAGCATAGTGAGGAGGTAAAAAAGATTTTACTGCTATATTTAGCATTGAAGTGTCCTTTCTGTGAGTATTGTGTGCACTTTTGGTCTCCATGTTGCAATTTCAAATTAATGTCCTTGAAAGCAGCCAGAGGATATTAGGTAACATTTTTTCACAATGAGGATGGTCAAACATTGGGATGGGCTTCCTAGAGAGATGTTCGATTCCCTGTGCCTGTTAGAGTTCAAGAGATGCTTGGACAATGCTCTCAATAATATGCTTTAACTTCTGTTTATCTCTGAAGAAATTAAGTTGTTAACTATGACTTTCAAAGGTCCCATCTACCTGAATTATTCTATGCTATGCTATGCTATGCTATGCTATGCTATGCTATGCTACGCTATGCTATGCTATGCTATGCTATGCTATGCAATGCTATGCTATGCTATACTAAATAGGGGCTTCAAATCCATGAGGAATTTGTCATAGTAAATGGCTAATCTTTCCAAGACAATAACTGAATTCGGAAGTCCTTGTAGATTAAAAAACTATACGCCTTAGAGAAAAGCAATTGGTAATGCTCAACTTCGGTTTTGAAGAAAAGTCTACTCCAGAATATAAGAGTTAGTCTATCTTACAGTTAGTTATCCAGACAGTCTAAAACAGTGTAAATGGAGCATGCACCTTTTCTTGGTTTTTAAACACACTTCAACATATTTATTTATTTATTTATTTATTTATTTTATTTAAAGAAAGTTATTACATAAAATTTGTAGAAAAGAGAAGCTATTCAGGAGACTGAAGAAAGCCAGCTTCATTTCCTTATCATTTTCTTCATTTCCTTTCCTTTCATCTTCCATACATTCTTTTCACTGTGAATTTGCATTCCATGTAATACAACATACCAACTTTCTTATTTCAGAATAGGATAAAGATATTCCAAACTGTATGAGTCTCAAAATCATATCTACAATTTTTTTGTGAAAGCAATATATTATACATTTGAATTTATTTATTTAAAGTATGATGCCTTCCAAAGCATGATTCTCTCTCTCTCTCCTTTTTTTTTTTTTTTTTTTTTTTTTTTTTTTTTTTTTTTTTTTTTTTTTTTTAAGCTCTAAATTATTCTCTACATGGAAAGGATCCAGTACAAAACTAATATATTTGAGAGTGTTGCAAATTATTTTCTTAAATATCACAAAACAACATGTTGAGTCTGATTCTTGTGAGAATGAATTTTCAGAAGTAAATCGTCCGGATTTTTTGTTGTTCTTCTTCATATTTATCATTAGAACAGAGAATGACTCACAGTTACCAGAATACCTAAAATAAAAAGTAAAAAAAAAAAAAAGAAAAAAGAAAAAAAAGAAGAAGGAAAAAAAAAGTATAAAATTTAAAAAAAAATAAAATCTGATGGTTTTCTGCAATCTGTAAAATATTTTGCAAAACTGAAACAGAAAGAGTCTTGAGAGATTTTATTCAGTTCAGAGAGAGAAATACAACTGAAAGTGAGTCAAATACTTTATCAACAAAAAGTATTTTTTTTCACAAAAGACCAGTCTAAAAATAGTATGTGCCCTATTTCAGAAGCAAAGGTTAAACTCACAAAGTAAATCAAACATCAAAAGGCCAAAATGCTAGAGACGGATATTCATTGCTTATGGTGATATCTGTGAGAGGCAGAGAGAAAGAAATCCTCGCCTCTAAGAGAGCTATGAATTTTATTTCTGTCCACCACTACAGTAAGTCTTTGCTTTTATATGGATGGACTTCCCTCTGCACCAGAAATGTAAATATTGCTAAAGGTGAAGCGCAGTGAGAAGAGAATGACTTGGAAGGCATAAAATCAATTTGAGTTTTGAAACACGATTCAGAGCTTTGCCTTCAGCGTGAGAGCACCTGCTTGCTATCCAAACTGATAATCAGTTTCATGGTGTCCAGCTGAATTGTAGCAGCATATGCTTAGAATATGGCAGAATTGAATAGTCAACAAAGAACTGTGAAATTCCTTTCCTGTATTTTAGAAATGTTTTTAGATATTGATTTTAGAAGTAAAACAAAATATACAATCCTAGAATCAAAGAATCATAGAATTGCACAGGTTGGAAAATACCTTCAAGAGCATCATGTCCAGCCACAAACTAACCATACTATCCTAACTCTAGCCACCCACTAAACAGTCCCAGTTCCTGTAGTTGCTCCTCATAGGGCATATTCTCCAAGACTCTCACAAGTATTGTTGCCCTCCTTTGAACCTGCTCCAGCACCTCATTGTCCTTTTTGTACTGAGGTGCCCCAAACTGAACACAGAACTCAAGGTGGGGCTTCACCAGTACCAAGTACAGGGGCAGGATTACTTCCCTGGTCTTGCTCACCACACAATTCCTGATACAAGGCAGAATAAACACTGCAAAATACTGTATTGTTCTTGGTGGACTATCAGCATTCCTAATTCTTCTGCTTCTTTCTACTTTTTTTTTTTTTAATTATTATTTTTATTTTTTTCTTCTTTTATATTCTTAAAGTTTCTCACGATCTCAGAGAAATCACAGTATGTCCATAAATATGCATAGGAGTCCTATGATAACAAAAATAATTTAATCTAGAAACATAGTTACAAAAAATTATCTGTGTCTTATTTAAATTGATTAGACTTGCTTGTCAGGTTTAATTCTGAGGTACTGTACACACAATGCTACAGAGACTTGATTGTTAATATTACAGGTTTCAGTGCTTGAATGTAGTCAAAAATCCAAAGTGAATTCATGACTTCCTGTCAACTAAGACCAGTATATAAACAAGTTTATATTACCCATATGTGGTTCAAATGAATTGGAGTCTTCTGCTGAGGTAGCTTTGAAAGTTTATATCACTTATTGAGTCAGGATTGTCCACATTGAGATAATTATAGAAATTTCTGAAAATATTTTTTTGAAAATTTAGACAACTTAAAATGATGAAACATTTGCATCTAAGCTGCTGTGATCTAACTCCTCGAATGCAAGTGCTAATACTTCTGTAAACAAGGCAGTTGAATTATGTGAGTCCAGGTTTGTGGAGAAAGATATGATATTTTATTAGACAGTTGTCAGCAGAGGAAACAGACATTTGAATATAGCATTTCTTATTCATGCTTGGTGTTTGTCTTTCTGTCATGTAGATCTTTTCTCAGTCTGAACAAAGAAGTGGGAGGAACATTTGTTATGCTAGAAGGTGATAGTGTCATACAGAGGCACCTGGACAGACTAGAGAAATGGGCTGACAGCAATCTCATGGCAGCTCAACATGGAGAAGAACAAGTGTATCAGAGAGAAAAAGCCACTGTGCACCATGACAGGATTCACCTGTCTGGAAAGAAGCTTGGCAGAAAAGGATCTGGTGATCATCAGCTGAAAATAAGCCAGCAACATGCCCTTGATGTAAAGAAAGCTAAAGATATTTTTGCGTACACTAGGCAAAGTACTACCAGTAAGTCAAAAAAAAAAAAAAAGATCCTTCCTCTCTACTCAGTGTTGTTGAGGCCATGCCTGGAGTTCTGTGTCCGTTTCTGGGCTTCCCAGTACAAAAGATCCTGGACACAATGATGAGAGTCCATGTGCATACAGGACAGCTAAGGGCCAAGAAGGTATCAAGGGACTGTAGCAGCACACCTGTAAGGAGAGGCTGGGAGAGTTGGGAGCGTTCAGCCCCAAGAAGAGGAGGCTTACAGGGGATTTTGTCAATGTGTGCACATACCTTGAGTAAAAGTGTAAAGAACAGGCTCACTTCAAGGATTTCAAGTGACAAAAGAGGAGGAAATGGGTGAAAACTGAGACACAAGAGGCTCTGTCCAGAAATCAGGAAACACTTATTTGCTTTATGAGTAGCTGATCACACATTACCCAGAAAAGTTCTGGAATCTTCTCCTTGGAAATCTTGAAACATGATCTCAGGCAGCCTGCTCTGGGTGTCCCTGCTTGAACAGGGATTGAACCAGATGACCTCCAAAGCCCCCTTCTAGCCTCATGTATTCTGTGATTCTCTGAATTAAGATAAAAATAAATAGAGAACACTGTCATTCACTTTCAGACAGCACACGAGTTTATGTAAATTTGCTATGAAATATTGCTGTGGGTAGCACAAAATGGATTTAAGGTTTGAATGTAGTCATAAAGAAAAACAAGTGTCATTTCATTATTAAAATTTCACCCTTGAAATAGATCTGTTCATCACCTCATCTCAAAATTCTGTCATCTATGTTCATTGAAATGGACAGTAATTAAATTCTCTGTAAATTCTTCCTCCTATCTTCATTTATTTATTTATTTATTTATTTTATTTTATTTTTAACTTTAATGTGCAGAATATACATATGTATAAATTCATGTAAATTTCTGGAAGACAAAATACTGATATAATTAACGTAGTTCCAGATGAAAACCATAATGATATTGCTAGATTTTAATTAAAACTTATTATTTCAGAGTTCAACATAGGAAGATAATAACTGTAATGCTATCTGTTCTCATTAGGAGCCTGTCATATGAAGCAGATATCATGAGTTTCACTTTTGTATTATATATATATTAAGTTAATGTGATCCACGACTAAACACAGAACAGAAACTGGCACAATATCAGTCAGTATAACACAATTTCTTAAATGTAAGGAAGAACAGAATAGAAGTACTAGAATCTCAAGACATTCTTATTAGTCTAAAGCCTGAAAAAAAAAAAAAAAAAGTGATTGGGGTCACTACCGTCCAATCCTAAAGTGAATAAGTCTCTCAGTATATCAAGCACTTTCAATAATAAAATACTCTTTTGCAGAGAAATGTATATATATTTTTAATGATACTTGGGCATGATGCAAACATTCAGTCTTTCATTTCACAGAATCATAGAATCGTTTGAATTGGAAGGGTCATGTAGTCCAAGTTCCCTGCAGTGAAGAGGGATACCTACAGATAGACTGTGTTGCTCAGAGCCCTTTCCAGCTTGACCTTGAATGTGTTCAAGGCTGGGGCATCTGCCACATCTCTAGGCAACTTGTTCCAGTGCCTTAATTGAGAAAACATCCGTATTTCCACTGGCTTGACCTGGAATGACACCCTGCATGCTTAAGGGATGAATTTAGGTCCTCTGAGAAATTCATGGGCTAAGTTAACTTCATCATGATTCTGTATTAGCTGCTAATATTTTATTTATTTTAATATTCTCAACCAAATACAGCAAGAAGATTCAATACTTGTTAATACATTGGTATTAGTAATAAATCATTAGAGACTTTAGCATACTTCATTCTTAAAAAATGCAGAATTGTCTTCTGGAGTTCTGAAAATAATTTATTCTAAAATATTTTACAAAATTTAGTAATTCACTCAATTAATAAAATTCAATAACTAATACTGCATTAAGCTTATAAAAGGCATAAATCTAGTTTTGTTACATGTAGTTGTACTCATCACTGGTGTGAATTATATCAACATGGATTTAATAATGACAAACATAGAGCTTTGATGGTGATTTTTATATCTTTAATACCTTAGTGGAATAAAATGTAATGGAAATTTATTTAATTTTTAGATGCATGTAATTTTTATGATCCATATTTGATGATTTTCAAGTAAATATTATGTAATGGTATTGGAACTTTTTGTAATCATTCTGTTCATCTGACATTGCTGAAGTGATAACATGGACTCACACTAACATTACTTGGTGTTTCTGACCACTAGAATCTCTTTTCAAGTTGCATAGAATTGTTTATATTTCCTAGACAAGATGGATCCATGCTGATGGTTTATTGTGTGTAGCTGTAGTTTTTTGTTTTTGTTTTTGTTTTTTTTTAATAAATGTTAAGTCAGGTAACATGTCATGTTGCCTGGAGGGAATATGCTCTGTGTGCATTGTTTATTTATTAATTATAAATATCTCCATCAACAACAGAGAAAGCTTGACATGGTAACACTACTCAATTTAGAAGCAACATAAATATTTGTAAAACTAGATTAGATTAAGCCAAATGTAAAGTGTCAAAGAAATACAGTTATTATTTTTTATATAGCAGATGCATATTAGATGAAGAATCAAAGCCATTAGAATTTCCTGAGACTGTGACAGAAGTGCTAAACTGAATTATTTTAGTTAGAATTAGAACTGAGGACAAATAGTTATTATATTTCAGAACTTATTTGAGAGTTATTTGAGTGTTAAACTTTTAAAGTTATTATTTTAAAGTTCAGACTGACTCTGAACTATTTAGGAAGATAAAGAAATTTTCTTGGAAGTGTTATTTACACCTTTGTATTCTGTATTAATAGTACTCTTAAGAAGTGACAGATCTTCTATGTTCTTAACAATGAACAATCAACTGGTACTTACGAGTAATAAATAAAAAAATAAATAAAATTTATTGCTTCATTTAGTTTTTTGAAAAATCTAAGTTGATAGATTAGCCATAAAATATTACTGCATTTTCCTATTTCTTAAAATGTAACAGTTTTTTAAGAATAAAGTAGTCATAAAACCATTTTATAATGAACAACTATCAATATTGTAGAAGTAATCTGTAAACAAGTCAAACTTCCAAAAATGAAAATAATAATTAAAAAAATAGTAACCTTAGCTTTCAACTAAATATTGTCTTAAAATTTGTTAGTTTATAAAATATTTTTATTAACTTCAGCATCATGATCAATATTTGCAAAAGAAGCTTATAGGTATTTATTTTGGTAATTTGACATTTTGAACAAGAAAATCTATCTTGTAGAAAAAGAACCTCAAAGAGACAATATATTTCTTGTTATTTATCCTCATCCATTTTTCTTAAGATCTTTCAGTTCTGTAAAATCATCTTTAGTATCAATTTCTTGATTTTCTTTTGTTCCATTTGCAGATATAGCTTGTACATCTATAATCAAGAGCAGATATTTCTACATTGTCTGAAGAGATATTGTGAGAGTTGGCCTTCTTTATTCTGATGATGAGAAGAAATTGGATAGCCTTTTACAACTGCTTCAAGAAAAGTTGAAAAGATGAGTAAGTGTTCTTCTTTCTTCCTCGATGACCAAAAACAATGGTCACTGATTGTGGCTTGGGAGTTTCAAGCTGGACTTTTGAAGTCTTTTTGTGAGTTGAATAGTTCAGAACTGGAGATATGTTTCTGAAGGGCTTAGCACAGAATCTTAGAATTGTAGAGTATCCCAAGTTGGAAGGGACACACAAGGGTGTGTCCAATTCCCAGATCCACAGAAGACCACTCAAAATTCATATCCTATGTCTGACACTACTGTCTAAGCAGTTCTTAATTCTTGAAGGTTTGTTGTCATGGCCACCACTATGGGGGTCCTGTTCCAATGCCCAGTCACATTCTTTGTGAAGAACCTTTCTTGAACACCCAAAATGACCATCTCCTAATGCAGTTTCATGTTGTTTCTTTCTATTCTATGTCAGTTGCCAGAGAAATCAGAACCTGCCCCTCTGTTCTGCTCATGAGGAAACTGTAAGCTGTCATGTAAGCTGCCTCCCCTCAGTCTCCTCTTTTCTTGGCTGCACAATCCAAGTGACTCATACATCTTCCTCTCTAGACACTTCACCATCTTTGTTGCCCTATGTTTATGGAATGCTCATCCTTGGAGACTTCTAGGTTTAACCATCAATGATATGGAATGACATACAGGCAGAAGAAAGTAAGATGTAGGTGAGAATGATCTATGTTCTTTCAGTGACTCTAAACAGATTGTGTTATTTGGACCAAGCTGAACTGCATGAAGTATAATTCTTTTTGTTCTATAAAGCATGATCACACTATCTTGTCAGCTTTTGAACCCTCAAGATGTTATGCTGCAGCATCATAATGCATCTCTTCAAGATAAGTAACTCATATGCTGGTCATCACATAGCAGAGACATTGTAATTGTACTTTCTGCACCTCCCACATATTACATCAAGAACTTCAACTGCAAAACAAACTAGATATCATCAAAATCTATCAACATAAGAACAACAGATTTGCCCCATTAGACTTTTAGTTCAAGTGATTTAAAGTGATTATAATTCAGTTACTTTAGATGGGATCAGTTTCCATTTGAGTAGATGGAAGTCATTCTGAATCACATGGTTTAGAAGCTAGATATTACTCTTCTAAATGGATACTGTTAACACGGTAAGTGCAGACTACACCCTACTCTGTATAAAAATAAGACAGACGCATATTCTGTCTGTAAACTGAATAGAAATTTTCACCATCATTCTAGATATTTCATATTGTACAGATTTTAACTAAAGTTAGTGAGGAAGCCATAATATCACTGGGTATTTCACATGGTGAGAAAGGGATTCAGCTGAGTTAAGGCACATAAAATGTGACAAATATTTAGAAAGCAATGCTATGAAGAATCTTGTGTATTATTTGTGTATTTCTCTTTCATGACCTTAAAGGTTATTTGTAATGTTACCCAGAGATAACCACTAAGGGTTCAGTTGCTGCATCACTGGTATCTAGTGCTGAGATACTCCAGAGAAATGTAAAAAGCTGGCTGGTACAAAACAAATGCTTTGGGAGATATAGATGATTCCTTGTTAAATCACCTGAAGACTAGCTATGATATTTAAGATAAGTCAAATGTCTTGAAATCCTGGCCATCTGAAATGAATTAATAGGAGAAGAATTTATCTCACTTATTCTAGTTCAATAAAATAGGATTATTAAAATTCCCTCTGAAATAAACAGCCAGTAAAGACAATAGAATCTAGAAAGCAGAGGATCTCATCATAAAATGGACAATAATATTTGTTGAGATGAATGTAGGTTATACACATACCATTCTCTATACACTAGTGACTCACTCTACTGACATGATTTCTATTCTCTGTAAAGTAAGTCTATGCATCATTCCCAGAGACAAATATCTAGACCTGAAACAAGATGTGATGAATCTCACCCTAAATTTAGGAGGAAGAAAGAAAGAAAGGGAGGAAAGAAGGAGGGAAGGAGAAAAGTTAGTTACTTGCATTATATAGATTTTTATATATATTTTTAAAATGATAACAAAAGTCAAATGTAAAAGTAGAGCAGATATATTTTATACTTAGTAACCTATGGTCATGTTTGGTTTCAGAAAGCTTAATAAATAAATAGTTTCATATATTTAATATTTTTGGCAGTGGACAAAAATGGCATGGACAACAGCACTGAGTGTACCCTCAGGAATGTTGTGATGACAGCGAGCTGAATGATGTGGTTAATACTCTGGATGAAAGGCATGACATATAAAGTGACTTTGACAGAGTTCGGTAGCAGGCCTGTGAAAACTTAATGAAATTAAACAAGGCCAGGTGCAAAGTCCTGCACCTGCACTGGGGCAATCCCAAGCACAAATAAAGGCTGAGTGGAGAGCCATTGAGAGCAGCTCTGTGGAGGAGGACTTAGGGGATTTAGTTTATATTAAAGTTATCATGAGCTGACTGTATGTTTCCAGTCTAGTATCCAGGACTGATGGGTCAAAGGAGATTATTCTTCCCCTCTACAGTCTTGTACTAAAGTACAAGTCTAAAGTACTGTGTTCATTTCTGCGTCCCCCAGTGTAAGAACAACATGAATTTGTTGGAATAAATCCAGAAGATGGTCATGAAGATGATCAGAGGGCTGGAACATCTCTCCTGTGAATAAAAGGTGAGAGAGTTGTAGTTGTTCAACATAGAGATGAGAAGAATCAGGAGAGACCTTGTTGCAGCCTTCCATCACCTGCAGTAAGCCTACAAGAATGCAAGACAGGGACTCTTTATCAAGGAAGTAGTGAAAGAACAAGGGGTAAAGGCTTAAAATTAAAAGTGGAGGCACTAAAACAGGTTGCCCAGAGAAGCTGTGGATGCACCATCCTTGGAAATGTTCAAGGCTAGATTGGATGGGGATTTGAGCAACCCGGTCTAGTGGGAGATTTCCCTGTCTGTGGTAGAGAGGTTGGAACTAGCTAATCTTTATTGTATGTTGCCCAGAGAGGTGGTGAATGTCCCTGGAGACATTCAAAGTCAGGCTGGAAAGAGCTCTAAGCAACATGATCTAGCAGTAGATACTTGTTCATTGCAGGGAAGGGGAACTAGATGACTTCTAAAGATCCCTTCCAACTCAAATAATTCTATGATTTGCAAACC
The DNA here is from genome assembly GCF_039878825.1 of Excalfactoria chinensis. NCBI lineage: Eukaryota > Metazoa > Chordata > Aves > Galliformes > Phasianidae > Excalfactoria > Excalfactoria chinensis. Next base: position 153,407,266 of record NC_092825.1, on the reverse strand, counting down.
AAATAATTCACGATTCTACAAGATATGGATAAACACTCACTGACATAACTTCTATTTACTACACCTACATATACATATTTGCTGAAGAAAGAAACAGTTACTGTCCAGAATATACTCTGAATTCTGAGACATCTCTTGTACACGTGGCTTGTTCCAAAGGCCAAAAAAGTCTGTGATCACCTTCCAATATGCTTTAAAAACAGTCCAGTAATATTTTTAGTACTGAAAATACAAAATATTTCTGTTCAGTGATCTGTGTGGGAGAAGTCAGAGGTCAAATGAGGTCTCAAGTAATCTGAGAAAAAGAATTATTTTCCAGTTATTTCATTTATTTTTTTTTTTCTCTCTGTCATCAACAAACATAAAAAACAACCAGGATTTTAACAAAAGCCAAAACAATAACAGTAACTGCATTAAATTCTGAAATAATAATATAAGTTCAGGAAAGATGTTGATAGCATGATAAGAAGGCCAGCATAAACTAAACAATAAGTGATAAAAAACATCCTGCAAAAACTGTAGAACAAAGCAGCTGGAGGCCAAGGTTTATGCAGAGGCATTCTCAAGTGACACTAAGTGTATATCTGAATGAAATCTTTATATAATATGCTCATGTTGTCCGTGTGATTTAGATAGATGAACATTAACTGATACGACAGAGAAAGAGGATATAATCAGGAAATATATACATAAATACATATATATATATATATATATATATATGTTTTACTCTCTGTACTTAAATAAATTTATTTTTACAGAAAATGCTGACTTCCATCATACCAGAAAAAAGACACTTTTTGTGAACTGGATATCTGAAAAATGGTACCCTGAGTATCTATGTACATTTTTACATACTCTGATTATTATTGGGGGAAAAAACAAACAAACAAAAAAACAAAAACAAGGAGGTGTAATTATATGTTAAACTAGGTGATCACAGACCTTTTATCTTTCAGTAGTGCCTAATACTACTTTCATTGTGAGAAACAAGCACTACTTGTTTGCTTGTTTATTTGTTTATGACTTTGACAAGTTTTACTGTCCTGAAGTTATGAACTCTTATGTCTCATGAGGAGGTTTCCTGGCCAAGCTATTGTCCTTCTGTGATGGCATAATTACATGGAGAAGGGAAAAGACACTGAGGTTCTATCTGGACTTTAGTAAAGGTCTTTGACAAGTTCCCATACAACAACAATCTCTTCAGATTCAAAAGGTATGGACTGATGGATGGAGAACTAGTTGCAAGACCATACCCAGAGTGTGGTGATTAATGGCTTGATGGCCAGATGGAAATCAGTGACAAGTATAATTCCTCAGGGATCAGTACTGGGACAGATACTCTTTAACTTCTTCATCAGTGATGCAGACGTGCAGTTGAGTGCATCCTCAGCAACTTTGCTGATGACACCAAGTTGTGTGGTGTGGTTGACGTGCCAGAGGGACAATATGGCACCCAGAGAGACAGGCTTGAGCAGTAAGCTCAGGTGAACCCCAAGAGGTTCAACGAATCCAGCTGCAAATTTTTGCACATGAGTTGACCTTGCTGTCAGTACAGTCTGAGGGATGAAAAGATTGAGCACAGATCTTTATAGAAGAACTTAATGGTACTGGTAGATGGTAAGCTAGACACAAGGCAGCAATTTGCTCCTGTAGCTCAGAAAGTCAACTGTAACCTGAGCTTTATAAAAAGAAGTGTGATCAGCAAGTCCAGGAAAGGGATCTTGCCCCTCTATTCTGTGCTCGTAAGACCTCACCTGAAGTACTGCATACAGATGTGGAGTCCTCGGTACTTTTTTAGATTAAAAGTGTTAACTTTGAAAGGTATTAAAGAAATTATATTTTCAGTGAACTGTAAGGAAAGAACAGTCTAGAGTGTGTGTGTGTATGTCAATAGAAACACCGGGTGGGAATTTCTTAGAAGAAAAATCATTTGAAATTTACTGTAGAAGTTATGAGAGATTTTCATCATTGAAATAATTAAGAAACTAGCAGAAGTAAGAAATGATTATTGTGTTCTTGAGGACTGAAGTGGTATTAGAATAATAAGGAGCATGATACATAACCATGGAAAGGGTGAAGAAAGGGTTTAGAGATCTGTGATGCAAGACTTGCTTTGATTCCTAGAAAGATAATAGAAGAAAATATTAAACAATTAACTTACAAGTACCTAGGTAATTATAAAGAGATAAAAGCCATCTGTTATGGTTTTGTGAAGAATAGATTGTATCAAAATAGATTTCTATATTTGACAGGGTAACTGGTAAATTGGGTATGTGGAACAAGTAAATCAGACACATTAACTTTATTAAGGTTTTTAATACAGGATCTCAAATTTTCATAAGCAAACTAGAAAATATAGTTTGGGTAAAATTATAGAAATACTATTTAAAAACTAGTAGGGCACAAACTTAAATTATCACTCAGAAAAACAAAAAAAAATCTGTCTCTCAATTTCAAAAGTTAATTTAACAACAATATATCCTTGCTTTACTAATATTCATTGTGCCTTAGTCAACTTGATGCCAGTCTCTCATGTAAATGTACACATGCTATAAAATGCACAGTGGACACTTTAGCCAGTATGTCATGGTTATTTACCTGACCTTAGGTTAGTTTGCTTTCTTCCTGTTTTTTTTTTGTTTGTTTTTTGTTGTTGTTGTTGTTGTTATTTTGTTTGTTTGTTTGTTTGTTTTTGTTTTGCTTTGTTTTGTTTCTTTTGTTTTTGTCCACAAGTTTGCAACACCAGAAAAAATCTTTCCTTCAAGGAGAAAACAAACAAACAAATAAACAAGCCAAGTCCATACCTAGAGAATTTCACTTATTTGAGACCAAGTTCTAATGATTAATTTTAAATAAAATATCTGTATGTTCTAATAGTAAAATAAATGAGCTATTCTACATTCATTGGCAACATATAAGGCACTGCTTCAGGATGACGTGCTGATGTTTCCTTGTTTTTCATTTAAAGGATAATCCATTTCTATCAGTGATATATTGATGTTTTCTCTGTTCTATACCAGGTACATTACTGACTGTTCTCATAGATGTAGAACTCATGTTCATTCATTCCATGAACTTTTCAGCTACTTTACAGTTATTTGTACTGTGGCAAAAATACCTGTCAGAAATGTTTTGTTTTTTTATTTATCTTAGATCTAGTTCATACCTCATGGTATTATTTAGGTTTTTTGCTGTTTTGCCTTTTCTCTTCTTCCTGACAGTCATCAAAGAGCTCAGTTTCCCAGTTCCAGCATGTTCCAGGTGTCTTTAAAAAGTTTGATAGTCAAAACAGATAGATGTCGTGACTCTAGTCTTGTCTCACCACCTCTTTTGCTTCTCTGCACACCTGGAAATATCAGCTTCTCACTGAGTTTTCGCTTTGCGTAGGGGAAGGAAGGATGCTGCAACTTCTTTTCCTCTGAATATCCCTCCTGATGAAAAGTTTTCCCTCTGAAAAAAGTAGCTGGTACCATTCAAGTTGCTTTCATGACTAGAGACATCCCTTAGTTAACTGATGTGACAGGAGACCTACAGAAAAGTGCAGTTCTTGACCAGGAGCAGAGCACAGATGTGCTCCATAAGCAGGATGGATGCCTTTAGATGACCACTGTGAAGTGATCAGACCAAGGCTCTTGCACTCACTGAAACCAAAGAAAGAATCTATACTGCAGAGTATTTTGGAAATATGACAGACCACCGTTGAACTCTCTTTTTTATCTGCATGTTCACCCATCAGTTCAAGTCAATTGCCTGAGCCAGTTGAACTTGCAATACATCTAAGGAAAATGAATTGTAACTGATTTTTCTCTGCCTTTTTTCTCCCTTTCTTTCCTCGAAACTTTAAATATAGAACAATATACAGTGGGATAAAAGTAGAGGAGTTTGGAACTCTAGCACTAGACCAGTTTATGATGGAGATAAGTACAAATGGGATACTTCTTTCTCTCTTTCTCTCTTTTTTTTTTTTTTTTTTTTTAAATTATTTTATTTTTATTTTTATTAATTAATTAATTAATTTTCAAATTGGTATACAAACAAAGGAAATTTGCCTATGTGTATTGCCCATTTGTACTGGACAAGAAAACTGGAGACAGTCAAATCACCTACTTTAACACTGTGCAACCTTCAAAACCAGTTAACAGAAAAACTACTTTGCTCTTACTCCATATGTTATCATGCTTTTTCTTGAAGTGATGGGAATAAAAAGATATATATATTTTCAGCACTGTCATCTTCTGCTTGCAATAAGTGATTTAAATTGACTTTCTTTCTTGTTTCCCCCCCCCCCCCCCCCATGGGAAACCTAAATGGAAGCTAATTTGACTTATACATCTGTGCTTCTTTAACTTCAGCCTGGATGGGTGTATATAACACTCAGCAGGAATATGTCCTGTTTTTACCAGCAGGCAGAAGTTGTTTATGAAATTACATTTTCAAGTCTGATTAGAAGTTAAGCTTTCTAGAAGTAAGGAAAAAAACAAGCAAACAAACAAACAAACAAAACAACAATGACAAAACAAACAGACAAACGAACTAACAAACAAAAAACGGTTAAGAGTGAACTGCAGGTAATATTAATGTTGTCATTTTGGAATCACAGCTCTTTACCAAATGCTACTGTTCCTGCTCACAGCAGGCTGACAGACCAGATACAGAGAGAATAATAAAGTTGTTGTATATGTTTATGACCAGTACATAAGGCAGGTGAACTGAATAGAAAGAGAAAATTATATGCCACTAATCCCCAAGAGAAATGCCAGTAAAGATAGAAGGTGTGAGAAAAATGGTTCTTTACTGTAGAAAATTTAGGCATATAATGTACCTGTTCTCAGTGCAGTACTTCTGCAGGAATATACAGGAATATACATATACTGTATCTATAGCATTTTGTAATACCTAAAGCAGTGGTTCTTTTCTCTCTCTCATTTGCTCTCTCCATATATATTGACACATTAATTTTTATTTCTGCAGTATACCTTATGTTTTCCCTGAGACATTCAGTTGTTTAAAATTTCTTAAGTAACATGTTGAGCAACTAGAAACTAGAAAAGGGGAATAAATCAGTCATAACCTCTAGACAACATTTTCTATTTACCATGATTCATATTGAAAGCAACCTAGACTACATCTCAAGTCTTGAACAAAGATAAATTTTGTGTCTTTTGTTTTCTAGTTGAAAAATTCTCAACTACAGAGCTGCATATCTGCAAATATATGTATCTACCAACCTACTTATCTGTAAATGTATAGATAATTTGTGTTTATGTACATATATGCATTATGTATGTATGCATATATATACACAGACAGATTTATATGTTTGACTCACAAATCATGATACACTGTCTTCTTTCCTGAGATGCATTCTTTTCCAGAGTGGTGCTTTCTAGCTAATCAGGAAAAGAAGCATGATTTTCTAGAAGAGTTACTGGAAATATATTTATATTTATATTAGATTCATTTAATTTAAGTTTATTCAAAGCTCAAAGCTGAGATATTTACAGATCTATGTCATTTTCCAGGAAGTCATAACATCAGTGCTGATCTTCAGTTCATTTTATTTAACAGTGAACTGTAGCTAGCTCTCTCCTGCTTGCCACGCTACTGAATATAGCCCTATAATAAAGCAATTATTTATCATTATCTAAATTAAGATGTGTTTATGATATGCATATATTTTATTGTAACTGGTCTTTTGTCTTATTTAACTGGAATGTGAATACATAGCTAGCAGATTGGAATTCATTTTTCCCAATATCATGATACGTTGATTTGGGTTCTGGAACTTTCTCGTGGGGAAAACATCTGAATTCATTTCCATAATTTAATAATGTATTAAAATATGTGAATAAAATATTACAACCCCTCTGTGAACTTAGCTCATATTTATAAAATAAATAGTTTCCCTGCTGTATGTCAGATTTCCCAGTGCTGTAAGCCCTGTAATAGAAAACCACAGAGTTTATGTTCAGTAATGGTTATATAGGAGGCAATAGAATTAGAAGTGCTAACGTCTAAGGTTAGTTTAATGAGTTTAGGTCTTTCACAATGAAGTCAGGTAGAATTTAATAGCAAATTACTGAACCAATGGCTGTACAAGTAAGAAGTGTTCAGATCTCCAGATACCATATTAACTAGCTGGAAATTTTGCTGCCATGTCAGGCTGTCTCCGAGAAGGCATGTATATGGGTATGTTGCCAAATGCTTAGTTTTATGAGAGTTACTTTAAGTGTGCATGCCTTTTTATAAATTTCTTGAACACTTTTTAAATAAATGTGGAGGATGTAACCAGAATTAAATAGTTTCAAACAGAAAAGCATCATCTTTATTGTTAAGTAGTTTATCTTCTGGCAGGCCTACAGTATGTGCATTCTTTTTACAGTATGTTTTTCCCTGCAGAATGCTCTAATGTTACACTAGAATCTCCATTCTAATGATACGAAGGTATGTTATATGTTAAATGTATTAAGTTGCAATGGGTTTTATTATGCCACCAAAGGCTAAAACAAAGTGAATCAAGAAGGTCTACTTTTATATAACTTACACAAATTTAAGAGGCTTGATCCAGGAGCTCAATATTATCTGACAAAATGATATAATTACATGTTTCTAGTTAATATATATATACACACACACACACACACATATATATATATAGGAAAATAACAAATTCCTGAATGTATATAATGCAGAAGAATTGCAAATTTAATCTCACAAGTTTTACAGTGTTGCTGTAATAAAGTTACTCATTTTTAGAGCAGTTAAGCTAACTGCCCTACTGCTGTAATGAGGAAGTCAAAGTGACCTTATATCAGACAGTAGGTGAAGTATAGTCATTTCTAATTTTTTGTATTAATATAAACTCTGTACAGTTTTAATAAATCACATAAATCACATACTTGCATAAATAAACTTAGTTTTTCATGATTTCAACTAAAAGATCATCCAACTTCTGATCTGTACCATGTAAAATATGCTGTCATGAGGTATTTTATAAAAAAAAAGAAAATTCAGAAATACAATATTGATAATATAATGTCCTTCTCTTGTTTTGAGATACTTTTTTTTTTTTTTTTTTTTCAGTAGTAAAATATCCAAGTCGTATTGTAAGGGTACATGGAAGGTCTGAGCACCTGCTTAGGTTATCTGACGGAGAACATTTTCTACAAAAAAAACCCAAAAAAACAACTGAATAATAGGTAAAGGAGGAGGAAGAAAACAAAAACAAAAGACAGAGACATAAACAGAAACAGCCTAACAGTGGCAACACCAAAAGCCAAAAATTTCAAGTCACCTAATGGATAAGTGGTTAAGAAACTTCAAGTACAGGTATGGAGAAGTCTTACGTGGACTTGGTAACTGGGTAGAAGTGGGAAAGAAGAGGAAAGTTAGGATTTGGGATATTCTATGGACATTTGGGGGACAGTGAAACTTAATGAGGGAAGTTCAATAGAAGGGGATTAGGGAGAAACATAAGTTGTTACACAGAGAGGGATATAAAAAGGGATCCATTGATTATAAAACAAACAAACAAACAAACAAACAAACAAAAAAGGTTGGCCAGTATATACATCTGGCTTAGTAATTGACTTGATTGGTTACTTTCATATTTCCTGGACTTCTACAGGTTCAGGAGAATCTCATCAATTTATTTGGAAATACCTGATGACAAGAACTTTGTCCCAGAAGACAGTTCTGGGATCTAGACAACACCAGGTTCCGACGGACTGTTGATCTGCTTGAGGGGAGAAGGGCACTAAAGAGGGACCTGGCTAGACTGGATCAATAGGCCAAGGCAAACTGTATGAGTTTCAATAGGGCCAAGTGTTGGGTCCTGCATTTTGGTCACAGCAACCCCAGGCAACCCTACAGGCTTGGGGAGGAGTGGCTGGAAAGCTGCCTGATGGAAAGGGACCTTGGTGTACTGATGGACAGTTAGCTGAATATGAGCCAGCAGGGTGCCCAGGTTGCCAAGAAGGCCAAAGGCATCCTGGCTTGTATCAGGAATGGTGTGGTGAGCAGGAGTAGGGAAGTCATCCTGCCCTGTACTTGGCATTGCTGAGGCCTCTCCTTGAGTACTGCGTTCACTTTTGGGCACCTCAGTACAGAAAGGACATCGAGGTGCTGGAGCAGGTTCAAAGAACAAGGCTTGTGAAGGGTTTGGAGAATATGCCCTATAAGAAAAGACTGACAGAACTGGGACTGTTTAGTCTGGTGAAAAGGAGGCTGAGGGGAGACTTAATTGCTCTCTTCCAATATCTGAAAGGTGATTACAGTGAGAGCGCGGTTGGTGTTTTCTCACTGGCAACAGGTGACAGGATGAAGGGAAATGGCCTCCAGTTGTGCCGGGGGATGTTTAGGTTGAGTATCAGAAAAAAAACTTCTTTACAGAAAGGGTTGTTAAGCACTGGAATAGGCTCCTCAGGGCGGTGGTTGAGTCACCATCCCTGGATGTGTTTAGAAACCATTTGGATGTGACACTCAGAGACGTGATTTAGTGATGGGTTGTTAGAGTTCGGGTAGGATGGTGAGGTTGTGGCTGGACTTGATGATTTTTAATTTATTTCCAACCTAAGCAATTCTGTGATTCTATGATTCTATTCATTTGTGCCCTATGGAAGAACAGGAGACAATGGGCACAAACTTAAGAGGGTTCGTCTGAACACTTCTTTACTACAGAGGTAACAGAACAGTGTCAGAAGTTGACAAGTTAGATTGTGGAGACTCTCTCCATTGAAGTTTTAAAAATCCATCCAGACATAGTCGCAGTCAAACAGATCTAGGTGTCCCTGCTTGAGCAGGTGAGTTGTACCACTTGAACTCCAGACATTCTCTCCAACCTCAGTCATTTTGTGGTTTTATGATGAATCACATTCTGAGTTTGACTGTTCTTATAGACTGTACTTCAAAACACATATTTCTGTATAATTACAAAGTAATTTAAGAGCACATACAGAATAAAACACAATATAAAGAAACAAAAATGAAGATGAAAAAAAAAAAAAACCTAAAACCTTTTAAGTTGAATTACAGTCAGGTTTTCTTTAAATGCAGAGTGGAATATAAATCAGCAAAGAATTTCTTGCAGTGAGTTTTGGAAAGGACAAGCATAGAAAATGTAAACATGATAATCTCTCATATAAAATGTGCACGTGTTAATCACTCATACAAAATGCTTTCTATAAACATCAGACAAAATAACTGAAATATATGGGTGATATCTCAATGAATTTTGTTCAGTCTCATCCAATTGCTCATGTAATTCTTAGATATACCAAGCAGTTTAAAAGCAAATTAACACTGTGTTTTTTCTGTTATACAAAACTTGATTCAAGTGGATTGCCCTCCAAATCGTCCTGAATAGCATGTTGGCTGACTTACTTCCAAAGGAAATTAGTGATTTACAGTGCTTGAGAAAATAATTTATTATATGATTAGATCTTTTTTGACAGATACTGATCTGAACACTGAAATGAGTCATCATTTCATGCTGCCATGCTGTGTAGGGATTTGGTCAGGATCACACAGGCCCAACTAGAACTGGACTAGGGTCCAAATAAAATAAAATGGGATAGAGTTTATGAAACTGAAGTCCTTTTTCAAATGCTAAAGGTGAAGCAGCCAGGAAGCAAAGAGTAAAAGTCTCTTGACTCCCAGTCTGTTTTTTCTTTCCCTCCAAACTTAAACAGAAATGGAAAAATATAGTCTTCTGTGATTTGTAGTTCATTCTTCTCTTCTGAGTCTAAGATACGAAAAATATTGACAGTCCACAGAACTGCAGCATTAACTCTTCAACTCCCAGTGCACTGCATGATGTTATGATGTGGAATACTGATGAAAATCCATAAAACCATGACATTCCACTCATTATCCCACATCACCACATCACACTTTATGGCTGTGTGGTATGGTCAACATGGCAGAGGGATGGGATACCATCCAGAGAGACCTAGACAGGCTCTAGAAGTGAGCCCAGGTGAACCTCTTGAGGTTCAACAAATCCAACTGCAGTGTCTTGCACCTGGATCACAGCAAAACTCTCTGTCAGTACAAGCTGAGGGATAACAGGATTGAGCACAGCATTTCAGAAAAGGATTTGATGGTACTGGTGGATGATAAACTGGACATGAGCCAGCAATGTGCCCCTGCAGCCAAGAAAGCCAACTGCACCCTGGGCTGCATCAAAAGGAGTGTGGTCAGCAGATTGAAGGGGGTGATCCTGCCCCTCTGCTATGCACTGGTGAGACCTCACCAGAAATACTGCATCCAGATGTGGAATTTTCTGTACCGGAGAGACATGAGGCTGCTGGGAAGTTTCCAGAGGAGGACCACAAAAAAGATCCAAGGAATGGAATACCTCCCCTTTGATGACAGGATGAGGGAGCTGGGGCTGTCCAGCCTGGAAAAGACTCCAGGGAGACCTGATGGGGTCTGATGGGTCTCCCTGGAAGGGGTGTCTAAGAAAGGAGACATACTCTTTAGCATGGTCTGTTGTGATAGAACTAGAGAAAAATTAAAGAGAGCAGATTAGATATATTAAAAAAAAAAAAGAAAAGAAAAGAAAAAAAAAAGCTTTCTCTGAGCAATCTGGTTTAGCCTTAGTTGTTCCTGTTCATTGCAAGGGAATTGGAGTCAATGGCCTCTAAGGATTATTTCCAACACAAACTATTCTATGATTCTGTGATTCTAAGATCATTCATAGTAGTTTCTGTAAATGCTATCATACAAGAGCGTTATAACATGATTCTGTGCATTTTCAGTCAGTATAAACAAACAAACAGAAAACAACTGTAATTTTTCTTTTTGAATCTTTTAAAAAAATTGCTTTGTTTTTGTCCTCACAGCTCACACAATTGCTAAAATTCATACATCTTTGCTGGGCTGAATCTTTTTGCCTAGCTACATAATAGTAATGTGTAATTTCGGCATATTATAAAGGATTTTACGCTACTGGCAAGGGATACAGTATACATAAGCAGCAGAACAATCTGAGTTATCCAGTTATTCTTCTGTTTTTGGCTACAACATCCTGAACTTTTTATTGTGGCCCATTTGCCATGAGGTAAACATAAGTAACAAAACCTGTTCAAAAAGTGATTGCAACATAATAAATGTGAGGCAATTCCTGGTGGATTTTTTCTTAAAGAAAGATATACATCTGGGTTAGATTAATTGCCCATTATGGTTGCCTGTCTCCTTTCGCTGATGATAAAGGGAACCACAACACTTGATTTAGATTAGTTGTTTACTTTTTCCCCTGAAAGATGAAAACAATTTCAAACAACAAGGGAAAAAATATTATTTAAGACTCAAGTAAAATCAATCATATAGGCACTTCAGGATACATTTATACATATTCCAGAGCAAGCATAGATAGCTTTTCAAGTAACAAATGAAGATTCAAAAATAATTTGCTTGTTATTATATGCTCTTAAAAATTTCTTACATAAGACCAGTTGCAAATTTACTAGTAGTATAACATAAATAACATTTAATGAAGTTTATTAGGATAAATGTCAGGTCTGGTTAGAAAGTCTTGAAAATTAAAGATGAAAGAGCTATGTTGGAAAAGAAACACATGCCTTATTTCACTAGTATGGATGCAGATCAGGAAAGTTCCTACTGGGAGAAGGGCACACTGGCCTCTATGTGCAAACTGGGGCTAGTGATTGTCTATAGATTCCATGATGACAAGAATTATTATTTAATACCAAGATATGACAAATGTTTGTCATCACAGGATGTGAAATGCTCCTTATAAGTACCCAGCCCAGATGTCTGGGCTTCTTTCCACAAGGCCAGTGGACATGGCTGCAGCTTTCCTCTTGGTAAGTTCAACCATGATGTACCTTGTAGACACCCATGTCAGTAACATGGCTGGCCCAGGCAAGATGCTTCCATGCAAGAGTACCTGTATATATGATACTATCTGGCTTTATGTCAAATTTAAGAACAGGCAGTGAAGTAGCCTTTCTTCTTGTTCCCTTGACAGGATAAAAAGTCACTGTTGGAGTCCAGTCCAATATCCTGGGGACCCTGGGTGTACACTTAAGGACACTGCATTTGTCTGCTTCTTTCCTCTTTGCAGATTCAACAAGTTGTGAGTCTGAACATGTATCCCACAGACAGAGACTGACAGGACTGGACACAAAGACTGCTTTCAGCAGCATTCGCATACAGGGCCACACCATCATAGCTCAATTCCCTGCTCCTCTCAGGCTGACAGAGCAGAAGGTCCTTGATATAGGTGCACACACACACCTCCAGGCTCACCATCACACATACATGTATGAGTGCCTCAAGCACTGGTACAGTCTCTGCCCAACAGCATACTGAATGGACTCCAGGACTTTCATGCATCCCATGGGTCCCGAATTCACAGGTTGCTCTAGCATGGAGTTTGCCAAGCAGTGTAGACACACATCTCTGGCACAGACACTAACTCAGTAGCCAGCTCCAAATCTGTGGCTGTGACCCATGTCCCTGTTCTAGCTGCTTTCTCACCCCATCCCCCAGCAACTGCTTTGGGAATGCACACTGTTCCTGTCCCAGGGGATGGCAGTTGAAAATCCCCACTGAAGCTCCATGAGCTGACACTGAGACCCCATTGGTTCCAGAAGCTGCCACCACAGGTTGGGACACCCACATTCAGGTTGGCTCCAGCAGCTGGCACCCAGTCCTCATACACATACAGGTCCCACCAGGAGCTGCCATGGAGCCCTTTTAGCACTGAACTTGAGATAGGGAGTGAGATTACACATAGATGAGAATAGGAGAGAATGTTATGACCAAGTACAGTGCTCAGCCAGACACGGATAAGCCCTGTTCTACAATGCACTGGTCACTTTTATACCCTTCTCTGCATACTAACCTCTGTTTCTCCCTGATCAGTTTCCAATTAACTTTCTTTATTAAGTTCCACTGTCCCCGATATGCTCCTGGAATATCCCAAATCATTACTTTCTTATTTTCCGCTGCTAATCAGTTAACAAGTCCAGATCAGCTCCCTTCAAAGCTGTGAATGAATGAATCAGAAACAAATTTGAAAAAAATAAAATAAAAAATTGAACAGACTGACAACGTTTAAACCTTTTGCAGCCACATAAAAGCACAAAAAGATTTAAGTTTTCTTATAAGAGAGACTAAAATTTTGCTAAATTTCATCATTTGCTTTTGTTACTGGAAGTCTGGAAGTCTGCCTTCTGAGGTACTGCTAACACAAAAAAAAAATAAAAAAAGTTGAACAAAAACATATCAATAAAAACAACATGCATAAAAAGGTTCTTCCAACATATCAATACAAACAGCGTGGATAAAGATGTTCTTCCAACATATAAATTTCCTGAATGACTGATTTTTTATATTTTATTTATTTTTAAATAAAGTTAATCTGTCAGAGGATGAGTTTTGTATCTTCATGTTATAAGGGAGATGGGAACAGGCTAGATGTTTTCATCAGTTTGGTGGAGGAGGTGGATCATCATCTGATACTAATTGTCCAGGGACAGACCCAGGATCTTTTTCACATCTCTGTTAAGATTAAATGCAGACACTTGATACAACAGCTGCACCCTAATAAATCAGGATCATGGCAGGAGGCAGGATGGAGTAAGTTCATCTGTAGACTGAACAATAGCAAATGAGTTATAAGGTATTTCCTGGGGCTCATTGATCACAAGGAAGGAAATAAATGCAGGTAGTCATTATTCCCAGGAAACTGTTCTGATGATTTTATTCTTTTCTACGCATTTCTAAATGTTTCTTGACAAGGTCAGATAACAAGTACATGCACATCAGGATGATAAGCATCTCAGTGATGCTTATGGAAGATGCTCTGAAGGTTGTTATTACTATTATAAGGTGAGACTGAGAAGATAATCTGTAAGGTATTTATTTTTGCAACAGTTATTACTATTTCATTGGTATGTATAAGGCCTTTCAGGAAAATTAATGTACCATTTACTAACAAACCATTTCCTGTAAACTATCTCCCTGAATCCTATTCAGCATGTAATTAATATTTAAACACCTTTTTCCCCTTCTTTATTTCTGTATTGTTTCTGAATGACAAATATTTTTACAGCTTGAATAAACATAAGCTAGGGTCCTTAAATTAATGTTTGTGTATATTTTCTGAATATCTGACTTTATCTGTTCTTTACCCTTAGGTGTACATTGTTTTTTTCCTGCTTGCATAAGCATGATTTATTAACTGAATGAAGCATAACCTGAAATTATCAGTACTAGCAGATAAGAACTGAGAGAACATTTTAAGATACTGGGACTCTGAAGGAGAAAAAAAAAAAAAAAAAAAAAAAAAAGTCTTAGCAAGTTCATGATTCAAAACCACTGAATGGAATAGAAAATCTGTATCACAGTTAATAGGAAGGACAGAAAAAACTGAAATGCTTTGCAGGCAGAACTGTACAAAGCAAAGGGAAAAAAAAATAAAAAAGAACAATAAAAGTAAAAAAAAAATAAATAAGGCAAGATGGACTTTCAGTTTAAAACCTAGAGACAGTGAAATCAGAAAATGAAATTGATTATGAAGTTTTATATATCAGTCTTTATTTTGGATCCTAGAGTGGATTGATCCCTTTTAAATCTAAGTTATACTGTATTATGTTTAGCTGAAAAACTAATAGAAATAGATTGTTCATATATAGGCAACAGTAGAGATCATATTTAGGCTGATCTAAGCCTATGCACACTCCCCTCAAGAACTGGAAGGCCATAATGAGGTCTCCCTGGAGCCTTCTCTTCTCCATGCTGAACAAGTCAAGCTTCCTCAGTCTTTTTTCATGAGAGAGGGTCTCCACCATTTGATCGTCTTTGCAGCCCTCCTGTGGACATGCTCCAACAGCTTTGTGTCCTTCTTGTGTTGGAGCCTCCAGGCCTGGATGCAGTACTATATATAGGACCTTAGTAGGGCATTTACGCTCTTTCTAGGGTCAAACAAGTATACATGACCAGGTCAACTGGTCAACTGGAGCAGCGCCTACAGCCAGCCTTACAACTTTAGGTCCAGTCTTAAAAGCTTTATTGTTTATTTGTTTCACTAGATTTTAAGCCTCTTAACAGAACTATCTGTAAGTTGCATTAAGTTAGCAGATAAAACTGCTGTAGTCCTAATTGCAGAGATTACTCCCAATCAGACCTTTTTGCCTAGAGACACAAAAATCTATTTTATCTCAAAAAAAAAAAAAAAAAAAAAAAAAAAAAAAAAAAAAAAAAAAGAACTAGGCAGTCCAGTTTGTTTGGCATATATAATGGCTTGTTTTTAAGATAAATAAACCTGAAGAGAAAATGGAGCATTCAGTCATCAACCAGCTAAAGCATAACCACTGCCAAGTGGGAAGGAAGGAAAACCACTTCACAGTTAGAAAAAAAGCTCACTTGTTCAACATTAAAATCACATTTGTAATGAAGAAATGTTAACATGTTTTACATCAGATTTTGTTTGTTTGTTTGCTTTGTAGCATTTTAACAGATAGGACGGTTCATTAGAGATGTGATGCCTCCCATGCTAGCAAGTGGCCCTATAGTTACCACAAAGGCAAATTTCTCTGGCATGAAAGCAAATTTATGAAACCTCAGGCTCATCTTAACTTTCTGAAGATTTCCTGCCATTAGATGAAACAACTGTAAAGGGAGGGATTTAGTCCTGCTCTTATTTTTGGTTTTATACTTTGAATAAGGAAAAGTGATCCTAGAGGGCTAGAGGAAGACTTAATTAACAACAGGGTGTTCTAAAGCATGTGAGAAATTAAACCAAAAGAATAGTTTTCCATGTGGGGAAAACTTCCTGTGCAATCCTGTAGAGCAATGCATTATGTATTATTGTTATTAAGCAAAACTATTATTTATAATCATGCTTGTATAAAGTACATAGTATTATATATAATCATTTATAATTATAATCATGATTATATTTAATTATTGCATCCATTACTATAAAAAGTCAGAATATTTACAACACTGATCATTATTCAAATACTTTCCTGGTCTTTGATCCTGTGGATTAAGCTAAACACAATTTGAAAATTCTAAGCAAAAATGAGTACTGAATAGTTGGAATGCAATACCAGTTCTGTCAGAGAATAGATAGCAGTCATAGTATGGATAGCAGGATATTGTTTTTACTGAATGTACTGCAAAAAGCTCTTCTTGGACTTGCCTACTGTATACTGCCAATATTTTTTGCTGAAGATTTAATGGCTCTGTGTGGCATGTAAGGTATTTTTCCATCAAATTCTTGATATATAGGATTTATTCTGTGTATTGCACACTCAGTGTTTGAGATTATTGGAGACATTATTTTACATATTTTCAAAATATTTTAGTTCCTTCTTTCTTTGTATGAAAAATATGTATATGTTCAACATTTATTCTTTACTCAAGTCCTACCATGGGGTTTGACACAACTAGCTGAACAGGATCTTTTGTAAAGGGCATTCAAGCCATGCAATTAAGGTAATGTGTCAGTGACAATTTGAGGAATATATAATCTCTGGAGTCTCTCATTCTTACTATGGGGAATAAATCACCTGCTAAACTGTTAACAATTGAGACAATACATTGTTGTGAAATGTTGATTACTATTATATCTCAATGTGAATGTTGGTACATTAGTCCATAGCAGCAATTTCTGCAAAGTTACGTAACTTTCTGAAGGAAATCCAAACATTAAACTTCCCATCACATCTTTAGTGATTATAATATTCAATTTTTGTTCAATACCTTCTTTAAAATGAAAAAAAAACTTGTTAGTTACCCATTTTTCTTTTTCTAAAATAGTAAAAGCAATTACAGTAGTTGTCATTCTTATAGAATAATTGACTGTCAAATTTAATTTGAAAAGCAAGACTTTTTAACTCATGTAGTTCTTACATAGATTAAAATTCCAACAGTTCCTTTAAAGCTCTTGTATCAAAGATAAAGGGATTTTCATATATATATATATATATATATATAACATGTGAATACAGGATATTCACTTGCAAAATTAAGAGATTTTAAATTGAAAAATTAAAATATTAAAAACTATACAGCCTTTTAAACAATGTAATTTCCCATTTTTCTATAGAACTACATTTTTTGCGGACATGTTTGAAATGCTTTTCCCAAGACTGGAAGAATGAAACATGTAACTATATAATGTAAATGTATGATATTGTCACTCTGAGACAGCTGATAGGAGGAAACCAAAATCTGTGCAACAGAGACCTACCCAAACACTTTGCTCTTACAGAAAAGCAAGGGGTTTATGTCTGTAGACTGCTTAAAGTGCGAGAAGAACACTATCAATCTGCCATATGGCTGTGCTGCAGAATGCTACTACACCAATATGTTTTCCATACCCTTTATTCTTTTAAGAATTGCCACCTGTTATGAAATTTTGTTTATAATTGGATGTTGTTTGTGCTCTTTCTGTAGGAAAAAAAAATCATCAAAACAGATTTTCAGTGATTAATGATGGTGAAATCTACCTTCCCTCTTTTCTTTTTGAGTGAGAATCTGTATTATTAACCTAGAAGTATATAAGAATAAAAGAAGCATTGCCTAGGGAATCGTTCAGGCTGTTATCTGTATCCTGAAAGAAGTGGAAAAATTTGTTCTGCGCTTTCTCAAAAAAATTATTTACTCTCACACTGTCATTCTTTTCATAAGTATTATTCAATGTAGCATGCATTTTTGTTTAAATGGTGCTCCTTGCAGCTACCTCAGCAGTCTCTCTCCAAGAGTAACTTCTCACAGATTCTTTAGAATCACACATTAGGAGCTTTATGAAACATTATTATAAATTAATTGCTCTAACATCTCCCTAATGATTTTCAATTTGTTGATAGATTGTGTCCTGAAGCATATAATTCCTTGGAGCAAATAATTTCAAAACTGATGTTTTCATTCTCTCTCTGTATGCCTTTTTACTATCTGTGTGTGGTGTGCTGAGCTCAGCCAGAGCAAAGCATCCACCCCGTTGCTTATTCACTCCCTTGTATCACAGTGGGCAGAGAGAGAGAACTGGAAAACCAAAAGCTGAAAACTCAGGTCAACATTACAACAGCTGGTCTGGGTTAAGCCTGGCAGGCTGCTAAGCACTACACAGACATTCACTCACTTCCCTTACAGTGGGACATAAGAGAAAAAACTCATGTGTTAATGTAAAGATAATTTAGCAGGAAAAACAAGGAGAGGATTTCATTCACTGCTTCCCTTTGTCTTGCAAATATTTGCCAGTTCCTGGAAAGCAGTGTTCATTACATCTAACAGTTACTTGGGTAGAAAAATGCTTAAACCACAAACATAACAAGGAGGGACTTTACCTCCTTTTCTTTAGTAGGTATTGCTGAGAACAGAATCAAGTAGAATGGAGCATCGAGTTTCCCTTCAGACAGCTGTGGTCACTCTTTCAAGTTTCTAGCCCATCCCCAATCTCCTTGCTTCATTGGAGAGTCAGACTCAGAAAAAGAAGCCTTGACACTGCTAAGCAATAGCCAAAGCACTGATGTGCTATCAACAATGTTTTGTTCATAACTCCATAACATGGCACAGCACAGACTGCAGTGAAGGTTGCAAATTCAGCCCATTTTGGAGCCAGTACACTGTGTTAATGTCTCAATTATCTATCTCAATCTGCCTGAGGGTAGTGAGGCCCCACAGAGTGAGGCCCTACAGAAGGATCTGGACAGGCTGGAGAAGTGGGCCGAAGCCAATGGTATGAAGTTCAACAAGACCAAATGCCAGGTCCTGCATTTTGCATTGTGACACTTTGGCCACAACAACCCCAGGCAGTGCTATAGGCTTGGGACAGAGTGGCTGGAGGACTGTGTGGAGGAAAAGGACCTGGAGGTACTGATTGATGCTCGGCTGAACATGAGCTGACAGTGTGCCCATGTGGCCAAGAAGGCCAACGACATTCTGGCTTGCATCAAAAACAGTGCTACTAGCAGGAACAGGGAGGTAATTGTCCCCCTGTACTCAGCACTGGTGAGGCCGCACCTTGAGTACTGTGTTCAGTTTTGGGCCCCTCACTGCAAGAAAGACATTGAGGCCCTGGAACGCGTTCAGAGGAGGGCTATGAAGCTGGTGAGGGGAAGTTGGAGCACAGGCCTTATGAGGAGCAGCTGAGGGATCTGGGATTGTTCAGCCTGGAGAAGAGGAGGCTCGGGGAGACCTAATTGCTCTCTATGACTTCCTGAAGGGAGGTTGTAGTGAGAAGGGGGTCAGCCTCTTCTCTCGTGTAATCAGTGATAGAACTAGGGGGAATGGCTTCAAGCTGTGACAGAGGAGGTTCAGGCTGGACATTAGGAAGTATTACTTCTTGGAAAGGGTGGTCAGGCACTGGAATGGACAGCCCAGGGAGGTGGTGGAGTCACCAACCATGGGGATGTTCAAGAAACATTTGGATGTTGTGTTGAGGGACATGATTTAGCTGGGAAGTATTGGTGATGGTTGGACTGGATGATCTCCTAGGTCTTTTCCAACCTTGATAATTCTGTGATTCTGTGAAACAAATAAGCAAGATTCCTTAAACCACTGTACATTAATTTTACAAGATTATATCAGTAGTTAGACTACAACCATCCTATGAATCATACTTCGTCTATTAAAAAAATTAGGGAGTTTCCACTATATCAGCTTAAATTAGCATAAAAGTACAAGAAAACAAGTTTATGAGAAAATGGGGGTATGAAATGTCTCTCCCAGGCATGAAATATAGGCATAAGTGAAAGTATTTTATATTGTCATTATTACTTTGTAGTTTTTTTTTGTTGTTGTTTTTGGTTTTTTTGCTTTTTTTTTTTTTTTTTTTTTTTTTTTTTTTTTTTTTTTTTTTGCTGGAAACCTATTCTTCTATGTTGTCTCATAAGGGCTGTCTTTCTCAAAAGCCTATCTGTATTGATGTCTTATAGTAAGTAATGTTTCGGCGCCATTAATTTTCTCTTACTGTTTGGAATCAAGGTGCATACTTAAGTTCACTCAAATATATAAGCTGATAGACCTCGACAGAAACCTTCCCTTAGTCAGAGATATAAGCATTTGTATAAATACAATCACATAGTTGTATTTATATTAAATTGAAATTGTTCCTCATAATAGATTTGATTGCACTATATGGAATTATATACTTAAAAATAACAGAGAAACAAGTAAAATTTTGTAGAAGTCACCAAATTAATTGTATGTTTAGGCTCTGACTTTATAATGAACTGCTTATGAAAGGTACATGCTTAACTTTCTTTTTTTTTTCAAGGAAGATGGCCTTACTTGATTATTGGAAATGGCATTTTTTACATCTCACATTTGTTCATAATTAATATAATTAGAGGCAGACACTGAAAGAACTTCTGTAGCTCATAATTGATTCCCTTCTCATTCCAGTTGCATTTGTAATTTTTTTTCTTTTTTTTTTTTTTTTTTTTTTTAATTTTACCACAGACATCTGTGAGATAATAGCTGTGAGTTCAATCTAAGGCAGTCTGTCCTAAAGTACAAATCTAAGCTGACTCACAGAGATCACCATGTGAACTTATCAAAATATTCTCTTCAAATGTAACATTACAAAATGTCATAGCAAAGTACCTCACTCACATGTTAAGTACATATACTTATTAAAGATAGCTAAGAAGGTAGTGCTTAGAACCAAGTGGGGTTTGTATTAGATTTGGGGTTCTTGATGCCAAATCTTTGAGCTTCTCTAGACAGATTTCAACACCATATGGTAGATATCTGTTTTATCTTATTGTAATCTTCTTGCACCAAATCTCCAGGGAATACAAATAGAAACTAGAAAACTGTCATTTACTTCTGAATCCAAAGTAGAGCTGAGCCAGACTGAATTCTTCTAATCTATATAAAAATACTGACTGAGAATCTAAAGTCGCAGTGCAATTAGAATGAAAATTATTTCAGAGGCAATAATGACTTTGTTCTACAGATTGTCAGTAGAAGAATCATAAAATATTTTGGATTGGAAAGGACTTTAAAGTTCATCCAGTTCCAAACTCCCTGCTGTGAGCTGGTTGCCTAGATGAAGCTCTGCAGGGCCCCATCCTACTTGGCCTTGAACACCTCCAGGGATGGGGCATATACAACTTCTTGGGGCAATCTGTTCCAATGTCTCACCACCCTCTGAGTAAATAATTTCCTCCTAACATCTTATCTAAATAAATCTCTCCTCTTTTACTTAAAAGGCATCCCTCCTTGTTCATTTACTAGATGCCTATGTAAGCAGTTTTACAAGTCCTCTTTCAATCCTGAAAGACCACAAAGAAATATACCTAAATCTTTCCCTTCTCTAGGCTTAACAAGACCATCTCCTTCATAGGAGAGGTGTTCCAGCCCTTTGCCCATCTCTGCACCTGTTCCAGCTTCTCCATATATTTTTATGTGATGCCGGCTCCAGGCCTGGTTACAGTAATCCAGATGGGGCCTTAGAAAGGCAGAGCAGAGGAGGATGATCACCTTCCTTTCTTTTCTGGCAGCATCAGAAAAGAGGAAGAATAGTAAAGACAATAACATTTAGATAAGCTCTGGAGAGAGATATTAGGGGCTTGAGGATTGTGGGAGAAGTGGCAGTAACTGAAAAGGCAAGATTATGTAATTAGAATAGTAGATTATCCTATTGGACAGGAAAGATAGGAAGCATAGTAAAAAAAAAAAAAAAACAACAATACACAATCCCAAACATTTAAAGACCTGTGGATACATGTGATAAATAAACAAAGAGTGGAAATGAAGACAGGTAACTGTGGATGCACTTAAAGGAGAAAAATAATATATATATAGGGAGGAAATCAAAGAGATTAAATTGTAAAATGAGTTTCCATTAGCAAGGAACAGAAAAATAGTATGACAGGATTCCATAAATATATTAGAAATACACAGAAAAGAAAGAGTATAGAGCAAACATAAGATTGAGCAAAGACAGAAACAAACAGTGCTCTCTGCTTAAAAAAAAAAAAAAAAAAAGTCCCCTGAAATTTTTACTACATATTTAAAGAAAGAAAGCTATATGAAGAGTTATGAAGTACAGAACAGAATACAGAAAGTATTCTACTATAGTATTTTTCAAGTAGAACTGGCAAATTCAAATTGCACAGCTTGGCTAAATTCATCTTTTTACATAATTAATTTTATGTGATATCTTGACTTCTGGCAAATTATTTTTGGGAATTTATGAGATTCAAAGTTCTAACAGCACTAAGATTAATATATAAAATAAAAAATAAAAAAAAAATAAAAAAAAAAAGACAAAAAAGAATCCAAAGCATTATAGCTCTGTTAGTGTAACTTTACTTACTGACAATACTTGTAAAAAATTAAGAAATCAATTTATAAGTACCTAAAAGATAATGAGGTGATAAAAATGAACAGTATGAATTGTCAAAAACTGATCATGTCAAACTAATCTAATTTACTTCTCTGACAAGCTAACTCACTGAGTGTATATAGGAGAAGCAGTAATCTTGACATTATTAGGTTTTTTGACATTGCCATGTGTAGCATTCTTATAAGCAAGCTAAGACAATACAGTTAGAGTAGTCATCCACTGAAAACTTAACCTGAGTAAGTAGTTATTATGGTTTTAGCTATATCCTGTTAAAGTGTTTCAAGTTTCATGCATCGTGCATCTAACCTGGGCTTTGTTTTCTTCAATATCTTCATTAATATTTAGAATAAGTAAAACACATAAATAAGTGCGTAATCCACTGATTACTTCCCATTACGCATAGTTCTGATGGGAAGTGATGAAATTGCAAAGAGAAGCCTGCAAACTATGAAAAGAGTGACTAGACACAGTTAAGAAGAAAGGGACCTTGGAGATGTTGGTGGATGCTCAGCTGAACATGAGCTGACAGCATGTCCATGTGGCCAAGAGGGCCAATGTCCTGCATTAGAAATATGGGGTGAGCAGGAGCAGGGAGGCAATCATCCCCCTGTACTCAGAACTGGTGAGACTGTATCTCGAGTATTATGGTCAGATTTGGGTCACTCACTACCAGAAAGACATTGAGAACCTGGGACGTGTCCAGAGAAGGGCAACAAAACTGGTGAGGAGTCTGGAGCATAATTCTTATGAGGAGTGCCTGAGAGAGCTGGGATTGTTCAGTCTGTAGAAGAGGAGGCTCAGGGGAGACCTCATTGCACTCTACAACTTACTGAAGGGATGCTGTGGTGAGGAGGGGTTTGGCCTCTTCTCCCAGGCAACAAACAGGACCCGAGGAAATGGTTGCAAGTTGTACTGGAGTAGGTTTAGATTAGACAAAAGAAAAAACTTTTTTCTCTCAGAGAGTGGTCAGGCACTGGAATTGTCTGCCCAGGGAGGTGGTGGAGTGGCTGTCTCTGGCAGTGTTCAAAAGGATGAGGAGCTATGAGATATGGTTTAGTGGCTTGTGGTAGTAATGGTGATGGGAGGATGGTTGGACTAGATGATCTTGTAGGTCCTTTCCTACCTTGTGATTCTATGATTCTATACATGGAGAACTATTCCATTACTGCGCAGATCATGAACTGTAGCACAAGTTACCTAGGGAGGCATGCCTCCTTGACATGTTTGAAAGCTGCCTATCCTGGAAAACCTGCTTTATGTATTGTTGTTTGAGTAGAGGTTTGGAACAATTCAGCTCCGGAGAGCCCTTCCAACCTCAGTCACTCTTGTGATCCTGTGACTTTTGAGAAAAAACATTACTTGGTTTTGGTTGGAAACATTATGAATAAAATCTTCATAGAAGCCCTAAGAAAAGCTTCCACATTTAAGGTTAAAATGTTTTACAGAGTTGGAGTTTGGAAGGAATTTTCTTCCATGTGAAATTGTCAGAGATTAGTATAAGTTTGCTGCAGGATATTTTCTACATCTCATGGCTTATATTTTTTCTCAAATTAAGTGCAAGAACTGCAAGCCATAACAATAGGCTCTCTCTCTCTTTCCTCCTCAACATCCTCTCTTCCCTATCCTCTCCTATTTTATAGATATTTGTTGGTTTTCCATTTTTACTTTGTGGTTAATGGAAGTATGTTGTGAGTTGAAGTATAGAAGTGCATTTGAAATCTTATTTAATTTGAAAATGCATTCACTTCTAGTTATGAATGGTCTTAAAATATGTGTGATTGTTCATTTTTGAGAGAGGCAGAGATTCAGAATTTACTGATGAATGTGAGATGAACTTTCCCTGTTAATTAGGCACTTGAACTATTTTTCTAATTAATTCATTAATAAAATCCTGATTCCCAGCCATTAATCTACAACATATCTCTCACTTGTTGCCCCTGGCCTTGTCCATCTGTGTCCCTCAGACACAGGATTTCTCAGATTGTGCCCAGGACTTGTCTGGACTTGTTCATCTGTGTCCTCAGCGAGCTTTGAGGCAATGGTATGAAAGAATAATCTCTTTCAGAGCTAAATGGAAATGTATTTTCTATACTGTGAAAACTGAGAATTTGCAATAACGGTAACGTAAGCACAAACTATATTTCTGCCCCGTTATTTGTTTATTTGGAGTACATTTGTAACAGAGAAATTAGGAAAATGGATTTATTAAAAATCTTGTGCCATTTTAAAACTCCACTAATATGGAGAACTCCAAAGAACATTTTATGCAGTATGTCAGGGAGAGACAGTGACAAGAAAAGGAAAGCATTTGATAGGTTACATTAATCATGTTTTTTATTACAGTCACAAACAAATGTTGATTCAATATGTGTTTTTCAGTTCTTTTAAAATGAATCTACGATAGGAAAATTCACTAAGAAATAAAGGGAGAAAGATGCTATGGAGGGCAATTATAACTTCCCAAGTAGGAACATTAACCCATTCCATTCCAAAATGTGCTCTAGCTTTAATAAAATTAATTTGAAGTCAGAGAGAAAGCAACATAAGAAAATCAAGCAAGAAACATTCAACAAAAAGAAAAAAAAAAATAACAATAATAATAATAATTAAGAAATGACAGATAATGATGTGATCGTGACCACCAAAATTAGAATCATAGAATCACAGAATTACACAGGTTGGAAAAGAACTTTAAGATCATCAAGTCCAACCGCAGCCTAACCACAGTACCCTAACACTAACAACCCTCTGCTAAATCATATCCCTGAGCACCACATCCAAACGGCTCTTAAACACATCCAGGGATGGCGATTCAACCACCTCCCTGGGAAGCTTATTCCAGTACCTAACCACCCTTTCTGTAAAGAAGTTCTTCCTAATATCCAAACTAAACTTGCCCTGGCGCAACTTGAGGCCATTTCCCCTCGTCCTGTCACTTGTCACTAGTGAGAAAAGACTTGCCCTACCCTCACTGTAAGAACCTTTCAGATACTGGAAGAGCGCGATAAGGTCTCCCCTCAGCCTCTTTTTCCCCAGGCTAAACAGCCCCAGCTTCCTTAGCCTCTCCTCATAGGGTTGATTCTCCAAGCCCTTCACGAGCCTCGTTGCCTTTCTCTGGACCTGCTCCAGTACCTCCATGTCTTTTCTGTGCTGAGGTGCCCAGAACTGAACACAGTACTCGAGGTGAGGCCTCACCAATGCTGAGTACAGGGGCAGGATGACTTCCCTAGTCCTGCTCACCACACCATTATTAAATATTATATTATATATATATATATATTAAATAATATTGATCATTTAGAAACAAAATATAAACCATTTGAGACATAGTATAAACATTATATGTATCAGCATCTGCCTACATCTGGTTTAGCGATCAGAGTAGGCTGATGCTCTACTTCCAGTGCAGGTAAGGTATCAGAGAAGTATGTTTTTTCCAGATGATTGGCAACAGTAAAGGTTCATATTAAGCTGTTAGTGGAATGAGAGCAGTTGCCCAGTGTGGGGCCTGGCTCAGCCCTGGCTGTCATTTTTCAGTTCTTGAGCATGCTTGTGTGAAGTGTAGCCTCGTGCTGCAGAGCAGATGTTGCATATGGGGCACTGTGTGTCCTGTCAGTTACCTCTTTGTGTCCTCTTGCAGGACTGCTATCAGGTTGGTGCACCCTAACAACATAATGGAAAGCTATCTCCGTCCCATCTGAAAACTCAGTTATCAGGAGGTTGTTTGAATATTAGAAAAAAATTCTTATCAGAAAGAGAGATGAGGCATTGGAATAGGCTGCCCAGGAAGATGGTTGAGTCACCATTCCTGCAGATGTTCAAGACACATGTGGATGTGGCTCTTAATGAGACTTGGGCATTCAGTTGGCATGGCGGTGATGGGTTGACAGTTGAACTAAATGATCTTAGTGGTCTTTTCCAAACATAAAGCTTCAGTGATTCTATGATTAGGTGATTTGAAACACTTACAAAGACTAACAACCTCATAGCATTGATAGCATTGCAATTAGCTTAAAGGAACTTTTCATTAGAACTAAGACATAAGCATTTTTGCTTTTAGGGTGGAAGGGCAAAGGGAAAAAATGATGAAGTGTAAGTGTGGGGAAAAAAAGGAAAGGAAAGGAAAGGAAAGGAAAGGAAAGGAAAGGAAAGGAAAGGAAAGGAAAGGAAAGGAAAGGAAAGGAAAGGAAAGGAAAGGAAAGGAAAGGAAAGGAAAGGAAAGGAAAGGAAAGGAAAGGAAAGGAAAGGAAAGGGAAGGGAAGGGAAGGGAAGGGAAGGGAAGGGAAGGGAAGGGAAGGGAAGGGAAGGGAAGGGAAGGGAAGGGAAGGGAAGGGAAGGGAAGGGAAGGGAAGGGAAGGGAAGGGAAGGGAAGGGAAGGGAAGGGAAGGGAAGGGAAGGGAAGAAAAGGGAAGGGAAAGGGAAAGGGAAAGGGAAAGGGAAAGGGAAAGGGAAAGGGAAAGGGAAAGGGAAAGGGAAAGGGAAAGGGAAAGGATGCATAAAGGCAAACATACAACTTATGCAGTTATTGGATAATTTTTGGTATTGAAAGGAAATGTTTTGAAATGCAAATGTTTCATACCCTGTACCTCGTCAAGAGTATATTAACTAAAAAGAATCAGATACCATCACCCTTCAAGATGAGAACAGGTCTTCTGAAGATAAAGTATTTTGGCATTCTAGAAGAGTACTGAAGAAGGGTCAATGCCTCACATTCCATAACCTTGCCACAGTTCCTCTGTGTGAAATTAGAATAAGAATATTTATCTTGAAATCACTGTGCATTAAATTATGTTTTTGACCACTGTAGGAAAAAAAGTATCAGAAATCTCTGCTTGTAAACACAAGATAAAATAATTGAGTGTGTTTAAGATTTTCTGCAGCTTTCAAAGGAGAGATGTTCAGGAACTGATGTGTGATGCCAAATATATATTTCTTTATGCTTCGTATATCAGCAGGACTATGTTAGATGCCTTTAGAAAAATAGAAAATATATTTGTGTATATGCTATGGCCCCTTTGGGAAACACTATTTTCTCAAAGCGCCATTTGGGCTCCGCTCAGTAGATGAGGTGTTTTACAAAAAGCAAAACAAAACGAAACAAACAAACAAACATATATATATATGTGTGTGTATATATATATATATTGATGTCATACAGGTTACTGATGTCAGCGCAGATAACATTTTGATCTGGGGAAAAGCAGAAGACCATAGCCAGAGACTCTAAGCATCATTTGAATGAAAAAGAAATAATGATAACAAAAAATAATATTTTTTTTTAAATACCATAAATAAAAAAGTAAACTATGTGAAACTGAAATAGCACAAAAATAATAGTAGTAATTATCTTTACATTAAAAAAAAAAAAAAAAAAAAAAGAAAAGAAAAAATTAATAGAGAGAGAAATTAACAGAGAAAAATATGTATATATATTGCAAATATGTAAGAGTAAGAGTATGTTTTGGGTTGTGAACTACTCAGTTAAATTTACATCAAGTCCAGCTGTCCTAGTCAGAAAAACAAGAGAACTAAGGTATCAGAGGGAATGATTTAATGAGAAATTTGGAAACAAAAGAGATTTAAAAGGCCTTAATAGTGATGTGCTATGACTATATTTTCCACTGTTACATCCAAGAAAAGAAATATTGCAATCAGAATTAGTTGTGTTTCTGTCAAAAGCTGAAAATAACATTACCCTTTTACACAACCCATCTAATAGCATACGAAACTCTGGAATAAATTGAACATTGCTGTTTACTTCAGATGCCAGACTGACAATAAATTTAATCAATGAATTTAATTTATATTTGAATTTAATCAAATTCTGTATAAAACATTATTTATTGTTGACTTATTATGGTTAGCTTTACTGAGAATTAATGTGTTGGGACTGATACTCTGCAACAAAGTGTTCTAAAGAGCTTTTAAAACCCAACCAACCAAGATAGGTTTAAGTACATTTTACACAATGACAGAGAGTTGAAATGGAAGCACCCAATGTGGCTGACTTTCATCTACCTCTTCAACACTATGATTCCAAATACAGTTTCAACCACCGCATAGCAAGGAGGTTGAAACTAGATGGTGTTTAAGGTCCCTCCTAATCCAAACGTTTTTTATGATTAGCAAACAAGGAGATGTCCATGCTTAGTGCATTTCTTACTTTTAACACAGAATCATTTTTTATTAATTTCACTGGTTTGGAAAGGAGCTGACATTCAGTCTGGCTGAGAGAATTAAGATACTACTGAACTGATTCTGACAGTTTTTGTTATTGACTACTCATGTCTGAAATAGGAGCTGTACACCTGAAACACATCTTGAACTTGTATTTCAGACACATTTGAAGCTATGAGTACATTAATATTTTGAATAATGTTACAGACACTTCACAAATCTTGATTGAATGCTGAACTTTATAAGATAAATCAATTACTTGGAAGGAGATATATTTGTACCATTTTCTTGCTACAACTAGGAGCTGTTTAACAGTTTTCATTTGCATTTTTCTGGGAACATCTCTTCCTTTGGAGCTCATACACTTCTGCATTACCTTCCTTGCGATCAATTTACAGCAAAAGTTTAGGCTGCATGATTCTGAAGTGATTGAAATGAATGTCAGTTCTTGGAGAGTGTTTATATTTCTGAAACACCTTTTTAGTGTTCCTTTTTATGTCCAATCTAAACCTCTTATGGTGCAGCTTGAGACCATTTCCTTGGGTCCTGTTTGTTTTTTGGGAGAAAAGGCCAATCCCCTCCTCATTACAGCCTTCCTTCAGGAAGTTGTAAAGTGCGATGAGGTCTCCTCTGAGTCTCCTCCAGGCTAAACAATCATGTTCTATTTCCAGAGCTATCACAGTCTGGGTGAGGATGATTTTTCTTTACTGTCCACACTTCTGTTTAATAATTCTAAGAAGTTTCAAAATATTGTTAAAAGATACTACTATCAAAGACATAGCATACTTAAAAGTGAAAATAAGTGTATGATAGATTATTCATATTATTACAATCTGCTTGTTACATCTGACACAAAGCATGCATAAGTGATCATCATAAAATTAGTGACAAATTTTGTTTTAATTCTATAATAAAAAAATGAAACTCACCAGCACAAGTGATTCATTATTAAACCAGTGGTTCTGGATTTTAGGGCAGGACAAATAAAATGACAGAGGTGGAAAGATGTTACAAATTGGAAATTTCATTGAAAAACAGAGGAAAGAGTTTCATCTAAAGAAGCGCAGACATATGTGATAAAAGATAGTCATCAATACTGCCTAAAAAAAGTGAAATAAATTAATCAGAGTGTCCTTAGGTAAACATCAAAATTATTTTCTGAACCACACTGTAAGTATCTGTTCCTTTTGACTGGCTGATTATAGAGCTTAGGGTGACTAATAGATATTCAAGCAGGAATGTATCACTATATATTATTATATTATATGACTACCACTTAGAAAAAGCATAGGAAAAAAAGGAAGCAGAGACAAAGAGAGACTGTCACATCTGAGGTGGTAAAACAATTTTCTCAGAAACCAATAGAAGAGAGTTTGCAGTTTGGTATTCTCATTTTATTATTATTATTATTTTTAAATACTGAGAACTTATTATGTTATTCCACGCTCAAGAGGAAACTTAACAGCATTTGGCTTAATTTGTAGCCTTTTGCAATTTGTGAAACCATATCAAGTATATGCTTCATCTGTGTACTTTGTCTAAAGTAGTTTGGCATGAATGTCTCCAGAGGGATAGAAATAAAGAATTCCCTCACTGGTTTCAAAATAATGATAAATAATGATACTCTACTGAACATCAGACTAGAGCCGTGTTTCAATAATGACCTCTTTGATGAAAAAGAGAACACGATTATTATAGTAGATGACATGAAGCGGGGATGAACAGTTAGAATGCTGAAAGACAGAATTAGAACTTCATGACAAATTGGAGAAATGGCCTGGAAAATAGAGATAAAATTAAATAGGGACATGTGCATTTTCATAAGCTTAGACAGAGTATTGATTAGGTACTTAGCAGTGAGAGGCAGACTTTCTAAGGCATCTGTTAGGATATATGAATAAGGTTTTATCATTTAAAACACAAGGAGTAATGCTTCCAATATTCTGAGCCTGGAATTGCAAGAAACACATGAGCTGCGGACACTCCCAAGAAATGATCTAACAAGCTGATATAGAAAAGAAGGGAATCATATGTATTTGAAGCACAAGATTTAAGAAAAGAAGATAAAGGCAATTACAGCAAGGAAGAATTTGATGAGACACAAACTTTTTAAGGTCCAAAATAGTAATACACTTTTCTCACACAGGTGGAACAACTTAAAAATATAGAAATAGACTTGATTGTTTTCAATCACTTTGAATTACATATGCTTTATAATTAAGAATTAGAGTCTTTACTGAGTGGATTCATTTTTCCAATGGACAAAGTTGTGCAATCATCCACCACTTTATTCTAGAAAGCTTCTTTTGTTTGTTTGTTAACTGAGGGATGTATTTTCACTGTTGTCAAACTTCATAATTCAAAGGGATCAGCAATTTTGAAAGTTTCAGCTCTGCATTCTAAAATTCATTTTTGTTTTATGAGATTCTCAGTTTTTAAATGTGCTGTACATATATTTCCTAAAACATTGAAACCATTAAGGTTTTCAAAAATGCCATTGAAAAGTTTACATAAAAATTATTATAGCAACACGTATCAGAGCTCTCTGAAACTATGGGGGGTAGATCCCCAAATCCCAAAATAAAATTCTTCAACCAAATTGCTTTCATATTCAGATGCTAAATTTAGTCTGAGTGTACCTGTGGAAGCTGTGGATTTTCCTCAGTGGAAGTATTTAAAAACAGTTTAAGAAACTTCTGTCTGTCATGAGTGATGAATGTTCTTGCTTTTAAGAGTTGTTTTCAATCTTTTGATTTGCTCTAATTATTCTATTTATTATGAAAAGAAGAGAGAATGATGAAACAGAGGATCCTGTATGTGAGATATGTGGTACACAGGAAATATTTTCCATTTAGTATGTTGCAGAATGACAAGCAAGGATTATGGAATCTTCTTTTATGAAGAAGGGGCAAGGATAATGGTTGAACAGGCAATTCAGAAGATGTTGTAAGATGTTGGAAAAAAGGTGTTATAAGCTTGGGAAAAGACTTTGATGACCCATTATTTGATTGATTGTTTGTTTGTTTATGGAGTGCCCAGTCTTTACTTGTGGGTAAAAACACAGTCCTGTAAGAAGAAGCTGCTTGAGGGGCCTGCTGGCCAGACAGCCCTGCTTCCAGACACCAAATCTGCCATTCTTCTTGAAGCTGCCAGAGTGTGGTGGCCCATGGCTAGCATCCTGTGGCTGCTCCTCCAGCACAGACATGTCTTTGGTCCCTTCCATCTACCAGTGCTAGGCGTCCTGCCACTGCTTCTATGTGACTCAGCTCATCAACGGACATGTTGAAGCGCACTTCCATTTTCTGCTTGAGGAAAAGCATCACAGATATCTTGCCATCTACTTCCTCACCATGCTGCTCCTTCAGCCCTCTTCAGGCTTAGCTCATGGAATGCACTGATATAGAGAACTGTAACAGCATGGTCACAAAGCCCACAGTTGAGTAAGGTGCAATGATATATGGAATATGCCCCAGAAATATGCCTAGAGCTGCTGCTGGGGCAGCACCTGCCCCTTTCTCCTCTAGGAGCTGTCAACCTGACTGCCTAAAGTAGTCTACTGCAGACGGAGGTGGCTGACAAGCCAGAAGTCTGTGCTGCCATCCAGTGAGACCTAGACAGGCTAGAGAGCTGGACAGGGAGAAATTTAATGAAATATAACAAGGGCAAGTATAGAGTCTTGAATCTGGGCAAGAATGACCCCACATACCAGTATAGACTGGGAACTGACTTGTTGAGAAGTTGTGTAGGGGAAAGCAGCTTGGGGGTCTTGGTGGAAAGTAGGATGACCATGAGCCAGTACAGTATCTGTATCCTGGACTGTATTAGAAAGGGTGTGGTTCGTAGGTAGAGGGAGGTTCTCTTCCCTCTCTACTCTGCCCCAGTGAGACTGCATCTGGAATATTGTGTCTGTTTCTAAGTCCCTCCATTCAAGAAGGACAGAAACTGCAAGATGGAGTCCAGTGCAGAGCCACAAAGATGGTTAAGAGAGTGGAACATCTTCCTTATGAGGAAAAGCTGAGAAAGCTGGATCTCTTTAGCTTGGAGAAGAGGCAAGTGAGGAGTGAACTCATTCATTTTTATACATATGTAAAGGGTGTATGTCAAGAGGATGGAGACAAGCTCTTCTCAGTGACATCCAATGATAAGACAAGGGTACAAGCTGGAATATAGAACATTCCACATAAATATGAGAAAAAAATAACTTCTTCACAGAAAGGGTAACAGAATACTGGAACAGGCTGCCCAGAGAAGCTTTGCAGTCTCCTCTGGAAACATTCAAAAACCCTCCTGGACTCATTCTTTTATGACCTGATCTAGGTGTTCCTGCTCTGGCAGGGGGATTGGACTTGATGATCCTTCCAGGTCCCTTCCAATTCCTGACATTCTGTGACTCTGTTAATAATTTCATCAATAGAAGTGAAAAGACCATCATAGAATTTTCTCCTGGGTTTAAATATGAATGTACTAAATGCAACAGTAGATGATTTAAAGCCTATATTCAACAATTCTGTATTTTATTTATCTATTTTGTTGAAAGGAGATGTATCTTATTTTCACATTCATTTCCATACCAGGTTCTTATTCACTTTTGTTTATGTATTTTACTGTTTTCTCTCCTGAACTTTTCACTTTCATGTGCTTCACTTTTTTTTTTTTTTTTTCTTACTCACATTCAGACTTTTGATTTTAATGTTCTACCTTGCCAGCTCTTGCCTTTGCTCTTAATATTGTCTTTCTTTAGCATTTCTCTAAATACTATTTTTCTCCTCTTTCGTCATCCTTTAATTCTCAGACTGAGATCAATGCAGTGGCTTTTATAGGCATTCCATAGCACTATTTTCCTTCTTTCCACTTACCGCTCTGTTTCAATATATCTTTTTACTATGTACTGCATTTGTCCTTGTTTCATTATTCTGCCATTGTCATTTTATGTGTAGCTTGTACTTCAGGAATTTATTTTCATTGCTAATTTAGCTACTTTTCCCATAATCTTTGAGATGTTTTCCAAAACAATCTTTCACAGCTGGAATACTCTCTTGCTTTATTCTGAGGCTCTTTTTCATAGTCTTCCTTTAGACT
This sequence comes from Excalfactoria chinensis, assembly GCF_039878825.1. NCBI lineage: Eukaryota > Metazoa > Chordata > Aves > Galliformes > Phasianidae > Excalfactoria > Excalfactoria chinensis. The sequence continues at coordinate 153,373,671 of NC_092825.1, read as the reverse complement.
CATTGTGCTTAACTTATATAAAAGAATGGATTTTTAATAGTAAGTTAACTCAACAAAACTTTGTATGCACTTAAAAAGAAACATCAGGACATTTCAAGACAATGCGTCTACTTCCCACAGGTAAGTGTGAACATTTTTGTTACTTTCCAACATTTCTGATCTCTTTTCTTTATTATACAAATTGATGTATTGATTGAAATGAGATTACACATTCTTTGGTAGATGGATCATAGACTATCATAATCTGTCCTGAGTTTGCTAAAATGCTATTTTTGCTCCAGCCTAGATAGGCCTCACAGCAGGACAGAAACTAATTCAAGTGGAGGCATGAGCACCTGCTAGTTAGACTAGTGCAGCTGCTTAGAACTGAGTCCCTCAAATGCTCTAATTATATATATATATATATATAAAAGAAAAACTACAAACAGGAGTGACTCAGAAAATCACTGAAGCTTACTTGGTATGCCTGATTCAGAAAATTCTTGGCAGGGAAAACGTGCTTTAATTTTGGAATGCAATTTGGGTTCAGATGAGAAAAGTCCATTTCAAAAATCACGCACAGGGTGAATACTACTGTGATTCCTTCACAACTACTTCCAACTTGCAAATAAAGGAATATAGATAGAGTATTTTTTTTAGATTACTGAACTTTAATTTTTCACACCTCCTTCACATACAGCTGGGGTGGCTTAAGAGTTAGTAATAGGCATGATTAATTGCTTGACTTTTTGACGTGTGAAGGCATTCATACTGTATAATTAGAGTTTTCACTGAAGTGGTTACATTATTTCAAATCTTACGTAGATGGGGGAGGCTTTTACTTCAAAGATTTCTCACCAACAGCAACTTCTTTGTGGAAGGTATTTTTCATTGGGGTAGACATTTCCTAATTCAATGATATGAAGTTTAACAGTTCAAAGAAACAAGTGGTTTTTGATGCTTCACTTTTATGTACCCAACTTGAGGTTAGGTACATAAACCTGAGGCAGTCATGATTTCCTAGTGTGCTAAGCCCTTATTCCTGAAAAGATTTCCTAGGCTGTAAACAAAATATTGTACACTAAAATCATACCTGTGAAAATAGTAAATTTATTCAGTACTGTCACTAGGGAACAAGAGAGTCTTAATGGCTTCACACAGTTACAGAGTTGTTATGGTAGGAAGTGATTTCTGAAGGTCATTTAGTCCAACATCTCTTCTCAAAGCAGGCATATCTAGAGCTGCTGTCAAGGTTCAAATGGCATTTGAGTAATTTTGAGGATGGAGACTCCATAAACTCCCTGGGCAACTGATGTCAGTGCTCAGTAAGCTTCATTGTAAAGACACATTTCCTGATATTCAAGCAAAGCCACTTGTACTTCAGTCTGTGCCCTTTGCTTCTGGTCTTGTCACTGGATAAGAAGGTACACTTAGCACCACTGTACAAGATAAGTATGTTAAACAGGACTGGACCCTGCATTAATCCCTGTGGTTCACTGCTAGTTACTGGCCTCCAGCTAGACTTCATACCACTGATCACTGCCCTCAGCGCTCAGCCATTCTGTTCATCCATCAACATATTGTCTACACAGATCTCCTGAGGAACATCATCAAGGGACCTAGGTAGGAAATAATCATCATCAGTCTGAGTAGTCAATTCATTATAGAAGCTTATCTAGTTGTTTAAACATTATATTCTCTTGGTGAATCCATGATGACTATTTCTGATGATTTTCTTGTTCTTTTCATGTGCCTGGAAATGATTTTCAGTATTAGCTACTTCACCCACTTCCCAGGGATCAAGGTGAGGCTTACCATATATAGTTCTAATATATGAAACTTTGTATGAAGTATGTATATTTTATAATTCCAGTCTCAAACAGTCATGATCTCACAGAACACGCACATGTTGCCAACACCTCGCCACTGACAACCAATACAGTTCATAACTGTAACATGTATGAATGAATATATTTTTTCTTGTCTGTCTCAGGGAGCACAGAAGCAGAATTAGATGCTACTTGTCTTCCTTTGGCTGCACTGATATGGCTGATTTATGAACCATGTGCATCTATAAAGGGAAAGATACAAGAATATCCTGTGTAAGAATACCACTGCTTGAGAAAGACAAGGAAGAGAAATAGGAAAGAGTGAAGGAAAGAGGAAAAACAAAACAGAACAAAACAAAACAAACAAACAAAAACCCAACAACACAAAAACAAAAACAGAAACAAAAAAACTTGATGCACTGATGCACTGTTCCTTTTCAGTTTTGGAGTCGCACTGTTCCTTTTCAGTTTTGGAGTCCACAGATGGAAAGTCACTTTTCTCATGGTCATCCAGCTCTGAGGTCTGAGCAGCCCAAATTCTGTCCTTAGTATGAAAAAATGAGAAAATAAATAAATAAAAAGATAGATACAGTAAATGCCTCTGCCTTTTCGTTACCCATCCTTGTCCGTAACTGTTAAATAAGCACCTACACCAAATATCTGTCCAGTGTTTCCTTTGACCTGTTTTCACTGTTGATGTACTTTAAAAAGACGTTTTAAAGGCTTTTTAAAGTCGTCTGACACCATGCTAGCAAGTGTCAATTGAAACTGTGATTTGGATTTTATTGTTTTCTCTCTGCAAATGAGAAGCACAGCACCACAATGTATTTGTGAAGCCAGACTTTGTGTCTAGACTTTGTATATTTTCTTTTTTCTGCCCTAGTTCCAAGAGGAGTTCCCTGTTTATGCATGTTGATCTTCTGTCTTGCTTGCTTTCAGCACGATGGAGTTGCCTGCTCTTGGGCTTTTAAAAGGTGATTCTTAAAGAGTGACCAATTTGCATGGATTCCTACATCCTCTTGAGCTATTTCCAATTCAGTACCCCTTACCACCTCTCTCAGAAACTTATAGTCTCAAAGACTCTCTGGGAATTCTGCCGACCTTTCTTCCCATTACACCAAAAATAAAGAATTCAATAGTTTCATGACCACTGACAAGGGGGAATAATTTTAAACTAAAAGAGGTGATATTTTCTTTTTCTTTTTTAAACTCATAGCAGTTTGAGGCACTGGAACAGGCAGTCCAGAGAAGCTGTGGATTCCCCATCCTTGGTGGTGTTCAAGGCCAGATTGGACGTGAGCCTGCACAACCTGGTCTAGTGGTTGGTAACTCTGCCTATGGCAAAACGGATGATCCTAGATTTTTTTTAAGGTCTTTCCTAACCCAAGCCATTCTATGATTCTAAGAAACTATTCCACTGTTCTCCATTTGGGGAAAGCAGGTGGCTATGTGGTGCTTAGCTGTCTGTGGGATTTATGCCATAACAGTTTCTCACTGTCTACATTTTAATTTGCAGTAAATTACTTTCCTCAATTGGAGTCTTTTTTTTTTTTTTTTTTTTTTTTTTTTTTTTTTTTTTACCCTATTATAATAATTGTATTGGGTTTACATGGTAGTGTTTTAGCAGTTTGAGGGCTGCAGAACTGGCCTTTGTGAGAGGAATTAAGAAGTTCCCCCATTTTAGCTAAGAGACAGTTTCAGACATTTTGAAAAGGGACCTGATGCTGTCTGAAGTGAACCAATGCACACCGCTGTGCTTTTCTGATAGTAGATATAAGAGTGTGTGAAAAACTGTGAAACGGCAGATGGGAAAGGAGAATAGGAAAAGCTAGAGGGAAACAACTCTGTAGATAGAAAGGTCAGTGAAGAAGGAGGAGTTGATGCAAGCAGTGACAAGAAATTCCCGAGCAGACAAGGAGAGGCCCATGGAGGGGGCACCTTTTAGAGCAGATCTCTTCGTGTAGCCATGGAGGAGCTCATAGTGCAGAAGTGGATGAAGCCTGAAGGAGGTATAGCCCATGGATACCCCTGAAGGTGCAGCCTCAGGCTAGAGCTGCCACCTGTGGGAATCTGTGTGAAGCAGCTCCTAAAGGAAGGGCCATGTAGTATGAGGCTGTGTCGGAGTAATGCTTGGAGAGCTACAGCCTGTGAAGAGCTCATGCAGGATCAGTTTGGGAAGAATGGCATCCAGTGAGATGAGCACTTGAGCAGAGTTCAAGTGACAGGAATGACAGAGATAAAGCTTTATGGACTATCTACAACTTGCATTCCTTGTTCCACTATGCTGCTCAGGAAGAACATAGTAGAGAGCAGATAGGTGGGAATGAGGTTTTAGTTTGATTTTAGCTTTCACTGCTCTTGTCTTTTAGTTGCTGGCAATCATTTGCATTAATTTCCCTTATACTGAGTCTGTTTTGCCCATGACAGTAATTGGTGAATGCTGTCTGTGTCCTTATCTCAATGCATTAATTTTTTAGTGTATTTTCTCTGTTCTTCTGTGAAGAGGGAGTGAGAGAGCAACATGGTAAGGCTTAGCTTCCTATCAGTGTGAAGCCACTACAGCAAGTGATCTCCCTGTCTTTATCTTGAATTGTTAGCTTTTTTATCTTACTTTTTCTGTTGATGAGGGAGAGTAAGAGTAGCTTAGAAGACTTCTGGCAGCCAGATATGATCAACACAGTTCACAGTCTATATCACAGACCATACACATTCTTATGAAATAATAATAATAATAATAATAATAATAAACATATAAATACTCATTTATTAATATATGTATTTCATATATTCTATATTAAGAAAGATAAAAGGTGTACTGTGTTAATAAGTAGCAAGCAGGTGAGAAACAATCATTCTCAATATCATACAGGTGAATTAGCCATAGCAAAGCCAAATTCTCATCTTTCCTGAAGTAAATAAGAAATTCATGCTTCTTGGTTCTTCCTGTTCATTACATTTAATCAGTTAACAGATCAGGCTAAGGAAAAAAACAAACAAGCAAACAAACAAAAACGTCACCAGGATTAATTAGTGAGAAATAGAAAGAGACTTCTACTGGGATGCAGTCCAGAAGAGTCCTATTTTCTGATTTTAGTGTTGTCTTTGGTAGCTCAAACTCGAAACCTCAAAACTTCAAATCCTCCCTTCACACAGGTGGATTCATGATTTTATATGTTTAATGATTCTTTGGTGTCAAAAAACAGTCCTCCTCAAGTTCATGTTCTCTAAGGTATGCAGACAAGTTAGTGCTTTTTGAATTCAGCCAGTAAGATGGACTTTATAATTTCACATTCATTTATTCCATGAAGAAACAAAACTCTAACAAAAGAATGGCACAAAACCTAGGAGTGATTTTGGCAGATTGACAAATCCTGATGAAGTTACTGCTCGCAGTCTTATCCTTAAGTAACAGGAATGAAGAACACATTTGTTTTGCTTTTATAATTTCTTGCAACAGTTTATAGTGCTTAATTTGGCTTCTACTTTGATATTATCTTATTGGTTAAGCAGGTGCTTTATTTGAACAACAATGTTTCCATGGAGACTGCAGAGCAGGAAGGCATATTTTTGAGATGCCACCCATCAGATATAAATTACATGATTTTTCTAGGTGGATGGAACATTTTGTGCTATGCCACAAGGAACAGATTGGTGATCAGTGGTCTAACTAGTATACTTACGTTGATTTAACTCTTTTCTCTAGTTACTGTTGTTAACTCTTTGCAAACTAACAAGAAAAAAAAGAAAGAAAAAAAAAGGCTAACTTCAATTTCAGAACTATATCTTTGAAGCAAATTTTGCTTTTGTCTGTCTTGAAGCATTTCCTGTCTAAACTACACTAGTATTAGTATTTGCTTCCATCTGCCAATCATGAAATTAGAAATCATGTTTGTACTTACTAATTACCCCAGGAAGATAAGGATAAATTCTCTAATTTATGTTTCCTTGCATCCCTCTGAACTCAGTTTAAAACAGTATTTATTTTGTTTCCAGGGACTTTAAGTCTTGTTCAGAGGTATTACCTGTAGCACTTACTAGATAGCTGTAAACATCCAATTCTGTCATGATTCAACCAAGCAAATATAAAACTGATTACTATCATTATTATTTGAATATTTCAAAAAGAGCTTAACAATTTTAGTTTGTTTATTTGTTTGTTTGTTTGTTTTTTTTTCCCAGAAACCTATTTCTTAAAAAAAAATCCCCATAGAACAAGAGAGGAAAGGTAGGGGAATATATGGGAATATTGAACTTCTTACATTTTTCCTTTTGGCTTCATTTTTATGATTTATTGTAGTATAAAGGCTTTAAGACCAGTATTAATATGCCATTTGTAGAATTTACTTGAACAAGAAATCATAGAATGATGAAATGATTTGTCTTGGAAGGAACCTCAAAGATCAAGGCCTTTGACATGGTCTTTCATCGAATCCTTGTCTCTAAATTGGAGAGAGATGGATTTGAAGGCCAGGCTATTAGCTGAATGAGGTCTCCCTGGAGCCTTCTCAACACCTTCAGCCTGTCTTCATAGGAAAGGTGTTCCACCCTTCTGATAATCTCCATGGACCTCCTCCTTCTCTGCAGAGCTTCTTACAGTGAGTTTTTATCTCAGTCTGTACTCATATATGGGATTTCCTCTGTTGAACTGCAACACCTTGCACTTGTCTATGTTGAACCTTATTTGGTTTGTGTAGGCCTATTTTTCAAGTGTGCCAGGATCCCTTTGGATTATATCCCTTTCTTCTTTTGTATCAACTTTTCACATTTGTTATAAGAAAATACTACTTATCTAATTGAAACATTTTTCTTTTCTTTTCTTTTCTTTTTTTCTTTTTTAACACAATAATAAGTTTTGTTTGTTTGTTTGTTTGTTTTTCAGAAGCACTGACATAAGCCTTTAGCCAGTCACTCCTTTAAAGGAGAAAAGTCCTATCTTCTACAGAAAGCTGAAGTAAATATAAATCCATACACAGGGAAATGTCATCAGAAAAGCTACCCACTGAAACTGAAATTTAAACTCGTTTGATCCATCCACTGTTGCAATGCTTTTAAGTTAGTTAGAAACATAGAATTAGAATTATTGGGTTTGGAAAAGACCTATAAGTTAACTAGTCCAAATGTCATCCCATCAACACCTAGTCCACTAAACTGTTTCCCTAAAAGCCTTGGAGACAGTGACTCCACCACCATGCTGAGAGTCCTGTTCCTGTACCTCACCACTCTTTCTGAGAATATATATATATTTTTTCCTAATATTCCCTGGCACAATTTAACAATATTATTTCTCTTTCCATTTCTAGTTACTTGGAAGAAGATGCTGAGAAGAGTCACAGCACACTCCAAGAAACTGAACCTTAACAGTTTCACTATCTCTCAGGCCTTCCAGAATAACACAGAGATTAAGATTTTTTGTTGTTGCTGTTCTTAATTGATCTTTTTAATGATGAACAGAAACATGAGTGAGGAAAATGTATTCTACTGGGTTGTGTATAGAACATGCAAATTTAGAGACATGCCAGAGAGTTCTATAATGAAGCTTTTCTGATCCTACAGTGTGAACTGACCTACAAATATATATATATATACATATGTATACACAGATTGTGAATTGTGGAAGTAAAACGTAACTTCAAGTCTTGGAAGAAGCCTCTTAGCACTTACAGTGGATGGATATTTTGTAACTGAGCAATTGAGCAGGAAAAATACAGGGCTGAACAAAGGAAATAAAGCAGATAATTGAAAGCACTAAAACTTGTTTGCAGTTCTTTTGGGATTTGTTGTGTTTTTTTTTTTTTTTGTTTTTTTTTTTTTTGGTTCTTCTTGTTGTTGTTTTCCTTTTCCTACTTTTTGTGGAGGTTTTTTTGTTCTTGCTTTTTATTTTTTTATTTATTTTATTTTCTGAGAGACTAGAAGGCGGAATATATATCTACTTCAGAAAGAAAAGGCTTTAAATTCGAAGAGCAAAAAATACAGATTTCAGAAACTCAGAGGTTTCTTTTTCCTCAGCACAGCTCTCTGCAGCTTTTAGAAAGTTTTAAATAAATTCCTTTCCTAAAATCAAAAATGATCTGATTTTTATCAGATTGCCAATACTGTATTTTGCTTCAGTTAGAAAAACATCACTATATTGGATTTCTGCTGGAAGTCAGGTTTTTCCCAAATGCAACAAAGTCCTAATACTTTTAGATTCGAATTTATGAAACAAAAACAAATCCATGAAAGAGAAAACAGCTCTGCTTACTGTAACCTCCTGGTTTAATCAATTAATTTTATATCTTTTCCTCTTATTCATATTTCTAGTTTCTATAGGTGAACAGATTTTTTTTTATTTTTTATTTTTTTTTAAGTTATTTACTTACTACTGAGAGTCAGTGTGTAGATATCACTTTATCTCACAGTTATTCTATGATAAAGTTCCACTGAAGGTAATCTTATTTTATTGGAAGCTATATGTATACCTGCATTACAATATCACACTCTAAGAACAGTTTTTTATGTTTTTTACTGTATGTTAAAAAAAATAAAAAATAAAAAAAAAGTCATGCTGATGCCCTTTTACTTAACTTCATGTCCTTAGACATGCAATCCCTGTTTTCTTTCCTCTTCTGTCTTTCTCAAATGCACTGAATTTGACCAAATATTATGAGATGGATATATCCATGCACTGCCAGGAACAATCATTATTTCATGCCTTTCTCTGAAGATGTACTGTTCCTCATAATGAAAGGGAAAATGGGAACTGACGACTAATAAGCCATTATGAAAAGATATATTTAAAAAAAAAAAAAAAAAACTTTTAAGACAGGTGAACTGACTAAACCTTATGAAATTATGCTTTTTGCTTGCTGTGCTTTTATCTTATTTTATAATAAAATATATTTTTATCACTTTGATGGATATAAGGTACTGTGCTTAGGGACTAGAGATACTACGCAATGACATTTGGAGTACATTGTAATCAACAAAATAATCCTTCTGGTTTCAGCCTTCCTTTGAAGGCCTGTCACAGCAGAATGACATTTTGTATATTCTGTATTAAAACTATTTTCCCCTGGCTTTCATCTCTCCTGTAAACCATATAACATAATGGCAAATGGCTTAACCAAATGGACATAAATGTTAGTGCCATTATTTTCCCTTTGAGGGCCAAACTAGCACAGCAGGGCTGCTGAATGAAGCACAGTGATGTAATAACATGCATAGATGCTTTTTTTAGAAGACTGTGAAAAGGATATGGGAGAAACATGATGGCAACTATCAGAATAATAAGAAGTACAGAATTTGAAGGGTTGGCTGGTAATCTGTTCTGATCAGAGCTGTACCATGTTTTAACTGTCAGCAGCAAAACTGGAACTGAATAGACTTCAAAGGAAATGAAACCCCACAAAGGACATAAAGAATTATCCAAAGGTTGCAATTTTATCTGTTTTCTGGGACAGGCTATGATGAGCAAACATTTTCTTTCTTCCCTTCTTTCTTATTTTTTTTCCCCCTTGATTAAAGCAAAATGCAGCCGTACAAGAAAAATAAAATCAGTTTTTGTCATACAGCAAGAAAACAAATATTCATTTTGGAGAGATATACTAATACACAGTAAACTGTGAATTCACCTTTAAATTATGAACACTTGGATAATTCCCTTAGAAACTAATCTAATGCTTGTGAAGTGAAAGAGCTATTGTTTGCAGTTTTGTTTAACAAAAACATTAATTTAAACTTTTTCAATAATAATGTTTTGGGTAACTGCATGTACTTTTACTTTTTAGGAGGAAGAAGAGGTTCTATAAAAGAATAATCTCTTCCAGCTTGTACTGTACAATGATGGCTAGAGAAGGTGCAATAAAGTTGTTGTATTATATGATTTTGTACAGAAGTAATAAAATAAATATATATATGATGTTTTGATGTTATATTTTCTAACTGAAAGTGCCTCATTTTTGTTTCATTATAACTTTGACAAAGCCTTAGTATGCCTTTTTTGTGGAAAGACAAAGCCTAACAACTATTTAATTATATGCCGCACTGCATAATGCCAAGGAACAGAAAAAAAATATATATATTTACATTTGAAAATGCAAATGAAATACACCTTAATTTGTGAATTTACTTTAACAAGCACGCTGAAGTCATAGGCCTTTCATAAAGCTGACTTTGACATTTCAGCCAAAAGAAGCAAAATTGTGAAGGGCAGACAAGGGCTGCCAGTTCCAGACACCAAATATAGTGTGTACAGTTTCTAATTCTTGCTTTTTAATTCCGGTTGAATTCAGTCTACTCAGTTTTCTTACGCTAGGTTTGCTCGATCTTTCACAAAAAATTGAATTCAGAGACATGAAGGAAGAAAATATTTTGTTTCTGTTGTTCATTAGCTCAAGCTATAGCTAGGATGCACTTCAAGGTGATAGTTAAAGGGCTTTTCCAGAGATATGAGAAAATATAAACCAAATCTTGACCCTTATTCAGCTACAGAGTGCAATTAAGTGATGGGATTCTCAACGTGCAAGAAAGTTCCCTCACTACCATAGTAAAGGTAACTTTGAGTCACTACTTCAGGACAGAGCTTCTTCAGTTTATGTATTATGAATGCTGAAATAGTAATTTATCCAGACCGAAGGCACATATGAATTATTTGCTATCTTGGAGGCACAGACTTTCACCTGAAAGGGGAATTAAATGCTGATTTGCTCTACAAGTTGTATTTGCCTATTCACAAAAAAGTGAAAGACTAACAGCAGAAATGATCCAAGTGTCTTGATTTCCTGTATTCACAACAAAAGTGCTTATGCTCCAGGAAAACATACAGTTTTAATGGAAATAATCTCAAAACAGGAGTATGACTTGATCCAAATTTATCTGCATATAAGTCCATAATCCAAATATATGACTAAATCAGATTTTTTGAGAAAATAGTATGTTTTCTTATTTCCTTCTTCCCTATAACTGACCCTATATAAACAATGCAATTTATATGTAAAATTTCATAACAAGCTTTATTTTTAACTTGTCAAAAGAACAATAAAATGATAAATTTATTTGGGATTCAATTTTTTTTTCTATATTTTTCAGCTATTTGACTGAAGAATCAGCTATTCTTTCAACCATAGCCTCCAGATAATAGTTTTAAAACAACAGTCTTTACCTTATTATTTTAATGTGCATAGTAATAAGATGGTACCTTAATGTAGAAAATCATACACAGTGCTTCAAATGAAGCAAGTTAGTCCAGTGTAAACAGGTAACATTAAAAATGGTATAATTTTGGTTTAAAATGTACAGAATTTCCATTCATAACTAACTCAACTCTTTAAAATTTCAGATTTAAATTACATACTCATACACATTTGCCTCTTATTGTGCTTCTTTTTTATCAAGTATATTCAAGAACTTATAGATGATAAATGTCTTAGATTTCCAGTCTAACTCAAAGACTGAGCACACTCAGGTACAGTTGATTTACATCTCTGTATATCATTTTAAATATGTGTAATACTTTGAATATCTCATAATGTTAAGAGTTTTTGTAAATTTAGAACTATGATTATGACGGTCCTAATGCATGTGTGCACTTGTAATTTTCTGTTCTTATGCATGAAATATACATAAGCCACCCCCCCCCACCCCCCACCCCAAATTAATAAAATACAAAATATACATTGAATTACTTTTATCCATACATTTATCCTTTCTCTAGCTAATTCTTAATTGTCACATATATCATTTTAAATTGCACTCTGTATGTTATCTAATTGTAATATTGTAATATTATACTGTAATTTTGTAGTTTAGGAGAATTTGATTTAAAGTTTCACATATTCATTCTGAATTTTTGGGGTCCAAAAAGACAAGCAGTCAATAAAGGGTTGGTTAAAAAGATTTCTCAGTTGTGTTTGGAACTTGAAAAATAATGCTATTGTTTCTAGCTAAATTACAGTCATTTCTTTTTTGTGTCCTTATATAGACCTTCTGTAACAAATGCTGCAACTCCTCTTACTCTTTGTGAACAGTAGCAGTAGCAGACAACATGACATATAGAGAGAAAATTGAGAATTGAAAATTGAGAATGTTGAGAATAACAGAATAGAGAAAACTGTATAGGAATGCATGGCCATATATGTAACATGCCCTCTGAAATCATAGAATCATTATATTTTTGTTCATTGTCTCTTCTAGGATGGATCTAGGAAATGGCTGCAGCAATTAGAGCTATTGAGCTGCTGATGAAATTTTGCTATATAAATTCTTGGAATCAAGAAGATTTTCTTGTTCAGGGCTACCTGTTCTCTCTGGGCTGACTGCAGCTGAACTGACTTTGCTCTTTTTCATTAAGCTTGTCTCTTAATCCACTGAATTTAGTGGGTGTCGTTCACTATGTTATCTTGGAGATTCAGATCCTCAGATCCATAGACAGGTAATGATGATCACGAACATGACAGTTTTCATAAACTCAGCTTTTGATCCTCAGTTCTATTTCCCATATGAACCCAGTATTTAGTGCCTTTAGTTAATTGTGCATTATCACTCACTGTAATGCCCCTCCTGTAAGTCTCTTTGTAATATTCTACATAAAAATTTACATGATCTATTCTTTCTCTCTGTGTATAAACAAAAATTATCCACACGTTCTCTGTGTTTCTGAAGGTCTATATGTTCATGAAAATCAGGGTAATAAACAGGAAATTGGATTTTTTTCAGCAATTTTATATTCTGCATCTACAAGTGTTCAAAGATGATTATGGTAACAAATATCCTAGACTCAATTAAAAGTAATCTATTAAAAACATTTGTCCTGGTTATAGATGTAATAATATATTTATGTGTATTATTTGAAGAAGTGGAAGCTACTTACCACTCCTAATAGTTACATTTATTGTGGGAGTTAAGACTGTAAGTGTAGGATATATTGCAAATGAAAAGTACTGAAAATAACACAAGGTAGGAAACACTGACAGTACAATTTAATGTCTATTATTGTAACTGAATTAAAACTGATTAAAGGTCAAAACAAAACATTTCCTTCTGCTCATGCAGCTATTCAATATAGATAACTCCTGCTGAAGTCACACTGAAAATTTTGAATTCTGAAAACTGCAAGACGATCTCTTTGAATTTGCCTTTACATTTTTATATTTCTTTCCCTAAGATGATCCCGTTGGCTTTAAATGCATTTATAATATTTAACAGATTCAAATTGCCCTTGCCATAAAGAAGAGTAATAGCATCCTAGACTGCATTAATCAAACTATTTCCAGCAGGTCTATGGAAATGATACTTTCTCTCCATTGAGCGTTGTGGTCATATCTGGAGTGCTGTGTCTACAACAGTTCTCCTCAGTACAAGATATATGGAGACATATTGGAGAAAGTCCAGAATGAGGAAAGGCTGAGAGAGCTGAGGCTGTTACACCTGCAAAAGAAAAGGCTCATGAGGGATCTCATCAATATATGTAAGTACATGAAAGCAAGAACAAAGATACAGGATGTGATGGTCACTGATGGCCAGTGTCAGGATAAGAGGCAATAGTCACAAACACAGGAGGTTCCATCTAAATATAAGGAAGCACTGCTTGAGTGATACAACACTGGAACAGGTTGCTTAGAGAGGTTATGGTCTCCTTCCTCAGGAGGGAGACTGTTTTAAAATGTTTGGATATGGTCCTGGGCAAATGGCTCTAAGTGTCTCTGCCTCAGAATGGTGTTGAACCAGATGACCTTCAGAGATCCATTCCAGCTTAACTCTCCTTAAAGAATCTCATTACTTTTTGATATGCTTCAAATCCTGAGCTAAATGAATCTACATGTAAAGAACACTACTGACAGATAATCGTATAGACGAACCATTGTAAAAATGGCATTGCAACATACAATTTATCATTTGTAGTATTTACAGGATGATATTTTGGATGAAATACTGTTTCTATTAATCTCTGAAGAGCTCAAATATCTGCAAATGTAGTATCTATACATACATGTACGTACAAATACACATTGGAACATAAATATTTATCACTTGTCTTAAAAAATCCAGACATTCTGAAGGTTTACTTATGTAAACCAACTTAAGGAAAATTTGAAATGATATGATTGGGAGTTCTCTGAGACCTAACTTTTTAATAAATGTTACCATTTTCATAAAGTGCAAGGTACTACAAAGTGCAAGGTGAAAAGGTATATTAGTTTGATATAAATTTTTGGACACCCAAAATTGAAGCAGATGAATCACTCAGAGGTACCTATTTTTATATTATTTATATATTTGCATCTTTGTACGTTGTATAAAGCTTAAAGAAATAAAATTATCATAAATAAACAGATGAACATTATAGACTAGTAAAAAGATGAGATGATCTCTAGTATTCATTGAAGCTGTTTCTACTATTCCGATTTATGTTAATTAAATATTTACTCATATACTGTGTAAAATACTGTGATCACTGTTTTACTGAATTTGGAATTGGTGCTATTCTTTCCTGTCTTTCAACATCCTTTTCCTTTTTTTCCTTAGAATGAGTTTGAACATATTACTTACAAGGTAATTGGCAAAATGTTTAGCTGAGAAAAGATTATAAATAATGTTTCAAATATTCCAATAGTTTATCTTTTTCACAGAGATTATTTACATAATAGAGACTGCTTGTGTTCCTGTCTCAACAATACTACAGACAAGACAAAGTTATTTCCCCATTCTGTCAATAAAACTCACAAAAGTTTGTTCAGCTGCATCTAATGAAATTGTTAATGTAAGCAACATAGATGGAAAATAAAACAAGAATGAAAGTAGAACATCACATTATGATGGTTAGTTTTATCATTTACAATACTGAAATAATTTCTATCTGAACCCTAAGGAGCTCTCTTGTGCTATTTATAAGTCCTGGGATTATAGTGCAACCCTTGTTAACTCAGAACACTAAGACGTTCTCAGGCTGGTAAATCATCTACTTCAAGTATGTGTTTGCCACTAAATCTAAACAGAAAACCATGTATTTCATCAATTAGAAGTGTGTCAACCAATCAGCAACAATGCAAAGTATTTCTGGCTTTTATAAATTTACACTACAGGTGAAAATTGACAAAGCTTAGGTAGCTCTTGACAGCTCCCATTTGAGCGCCTAAGTAGTTGATTTTTTCTAGATATCAAAATTGTAACTGATTTTTTTTTTCTTGTTTTGTTTGTTTGTTTGTTTTTTTTGCTGTCATTGTCAAGTACAGTGACACAGACATATAGAGAATGAATTCTACAGACCTCTAGGCTTTTGTCATTTGTAGAGGGTTCTGCTGGACCACTGTACACAGTTAAAGTTGTATGGTGAATGTAAGTATATTTGTAAAATTGTATCTGAAAATCATTTTAAGGTTTCAAATAATCATTACTCATGCTTTCATTGGCACCAGTGAGTATCGGTGATCATGTTGAAATGATTATACCGATTACAAGTCTACAACTAAGTCTTTCTGTGATAAACTGGGAGATCTCTGCATTGTTCTTACATTACAATCATATCATAAGTATTTATAGGTCAGCACACAGTAGAAAACCAAATAAAGCGGTAGTGCTGTCGAAATTAAACCCTTTCTTTCTAATTCAAAAAAAATTTATAACTAGTAATAATATATCAAAAGGTAAAGTTACCTCATAACCTGCAATTTTTGATATCTTGATAATGCTTAAGTTTATAATGGATAAACTAATCACATAATTGCTCTCACATTATACAGTTGTTCCCACATAAAGTAGTTGGCACTCAACTAACTAATGAGATGTGATTGGAAATGCAGTATTCGCGACTACTTTAAAAGAAAAGAAAAGAAAGAAAGAAAGAAAGAAAGAAAGAAAGAAAGAAAGAAAGAAAGAAAGAAAGAAAGAAAGAAAGAAAGAAAGAAAGAAAGAAAGAAAGAAAGAAAGAAAGAAAGAAAGAAAGAAAGAAAGAAAGAAAGAAAGAAAGAAAGAAAGAAAGAAGGAAAGAGAAAAGGAAAAAGAAAAAGGAAAAGAAACAGGAGAAGGAAAAGGAAAAGGAAAAGGAAAAGGAAAAGGAAAAGGAAAAGGAAAAGGAAAAGGAAAAGGAAAAGGAAAAGGAAAAGGAAAAGGAAAAGGAAAAGGAAAAGGAAAAGGAAAAGGAAAAGGAAAAGGAAAAGAAAAAGGAAAAGAAAAAGAAAAAGGAAAAGGAAAAGGAAAGAAAAAGGGAAAGAAAAAGAAAAAGAAAAAGAAAAAGAAAAAGAAAAAGAAAAAGAAAAAGAAAAAGAAAAAGAAAAAGAAAAAGAAAAAGAAAAAGAAAAAGAAAAAGAAAAAGAAAAAGAAAAAGAAAAAGAAAAAGAAAAAGAAAAAGAAAAAGAAAAAGAAAAAGAAAAAGAAAAAGAAAAAGAAAAAGAAAGAAAGAGAAAAAGAAAAAGAAAAAGAAAGAAAAAGAAAAAGAAAAAGAAAGAAAAAGGAAAAGGAAAAGAAAAAGGAAAAGGAAAAGAAAAAGAAAAAGAAAAAGAAAAAAAAAGAAAAAGAAAAAGAAAAAGAAAAAGAAAAGAAAAAGAAAAAGAAAAAGAAAAAGAAAAAGAAAAAGAAAAAGAAAAAGAAAAGAAAAAGAAAAAGAAAAAGAAAAAGAGATCTTCCCAGATGTCTTAGGAAATGAAAGGCAACATGACAGGAGCAAGGAAAATAACATGTAATAAGCAATCATGACAAATAACAAGTATGAAAGATAATGCTTGGATTCCAGGATAGAGCTGTGTAAATAATGGATTATTATAAAATGCAACGGTAAGGAGGAATCAAAAACATGTAAAATAAAGAAACAGAGCTGGAGAAATTGTTGCCGTGCGCAATTATAATCCAAACCCCATACTTGCCCAGGTGCTAGCGAGACCCTCGCTAGGGCCAAAAGGACCACCGTGACTCATCAAGAAAGGTGGCAAAATGGCGTTTATTAGGAGTAATCAATACCTTATATACCTTACTACTTCGTCTACGCCCCCTAGGGCACGTTTGAAATGCGCGCGCCCAAAGTACATCACTAGATTGGGGACGGAAGAGGCTGGTTTACTATCACCGTCACATCCCGAAAAAGCCCCGCTACCGCCTATATGCTTGTACTACAAGGTTCAGCCTCGTTAGCATCTACAACATCTCCCCGCCCCCCAAGACAACAATTTATCCCTTTTCAATGTGAACACTAAAATCCCAAGTATAATCTACTATAAATTTGATATTATTCTATATGTTCTATGCAATATACTTATACTATTGTACTCAGCTTAACTGAATTACTCATCTACTTAGTCAAATTTAACCTTAACAAAACTAAGATTGATCTTAATGCAATCCTTACGATTACTAATATATTACTCTTATCATAACTCTATTACTCTATTAATATATTACTCTTAATATAACTTACTCTATAAATTTATATAAACCTTAATATCTATTAATATATTACTCTTAATATAACTTACTCTCTATAAACTTTATATAAACCTTAAAAGCTTCATCCGATATAATGAGTAGTGCAAGTTACATTTGTGCAAAAGAAAACAATACCACAACTAAATGAAGTGTGTATTAAGATAGTCCCTTTGATGTCTGGAACCATCCGAGAAACAGTTCTCATCCGTGATGTTTTCTATTCTTCTTCATTCTTCGTCATTCTTCTTTCCATTCTTCATCATTCTTGCATGATGCATCTTCTCTGTATGGTGAACAGTAGTCAAAGTCTTCTGTCCGTAGCCTCGATAGCATCCATCAGCTCATCAGCACACGGCAACATGCACCATCATTACATTAGCGTGTAATCGATATGTAGTGACTAGGAAACTAGAATCACGCTCTATAGGATAAGAAGAACACATCCTAAAAGATAAGTGAAGTTGCAAATACAGATAAGTGTGAATCTACTGTTGGCTGAGACCCGACAATTCTAGACTGAATCCAGAAGGTCCCCGCACTTGTTGTTTGAGCGGTACTAATCACCGAGACCAACAGCAGCAAAACAGTCTCAGGTACCAGATTCGGCCTCCCCACCAACTGCTCCTGTAAGGAAAGAACTCTTATCCCACTTCCCATAGTCAGTCTTCACCAACCATTCTTGAGTAAAACGAGAAGTGAAGCAGGACCCATTGTCAGTCTCAACGTGACTGGGCAAACCGACCATAGCAACAGCGGTTGCCAAATGGTATCGGACTGCAGTCAAGCCAGACCTGACATGCTCAGTGGCCGTGATGACAGTAGAGGAGGTATTCACAGCAATAGCCAGCCATTGACGGGGAGACAAGCAAGGCTCCCAGATGACACCAGTTTGCCAGATCTGCAGTGACCCTAGGCCAAAGACAGGAGTGCTGGCAACTGTATCTGCTATTACATTACCTCTGGTAAAAAGGCTTGGCACCTCAGAGTGACCATGCACATGTAAGGATGCAACAGGAGCCGTGTGAGAGGCCAAGGTCTCATCTAAAATTCCAGCAGCCTCTGAACTTGGGAAGTCCTCCCAGCCCCTGCGGGCCAACAGCTTGGCTGCAAAGATGGAGTCAGCAACAGTGTTAGAGGGTATCATTTGCCAGAGGTGCACTGCGACCGTCACAGCCATCACCTCAAGCATCTGCACACTGACCATTCGGTTTGTGAAGACAGCAGCCTGTGAACTACAGTTGGAATCCTGCCAAACCACCATCCTGAGATCAAGAGTCTCATGCTCTACCAACTGAGCTAGCTGGGCCATTTCAAGGCCTCGAGCAGTGTCCCACTGTGCAAGCGATCCTTCCATGCAGCTCTGTAAGATCTTTTGCCAAGCTGCAGCCATTTTGCTAGACGGATTTTGGGGTTCTTTTGGGTCGGATCCCTTTAGCTGACCATACAAGGGCTTCATCAATCGAGCAGGTATCCCCAAAGCACCCCGAACCCACTGGAGGGCTCCTACCAGTTTCTGCATATTCCATAGTTTCTTAACACATGGTTGAATATCAAAACCCACCAGCTGCATCATCTCAGGGCTAAACTTATATTCCAAGCACTCTGCTTTAATTCCCTCTTGCATGTCTATTCCATGCACAGGGTGAAAGGGATCATCTTGTTCAGCTGCCACAACCCTCCCAAGCTCAGTCATCCACCCCTCTTTCCAGAATGTATATTGCACCAGCTTGAGAATCACGTATGCGAGGCTTTCAATATCGTGAGGGAGCACAGGGCTATGCGCCGTTAAAGTCTCTAGTGTGTTTAAAGCCAGGGGCAAACGGAACTCGCGGCAGCAGCCGGCAGCCCGGTGCCGGAAGGTGGAGCGGCTCCGCGCCGGGGAATCGAGCCCCTGTCCCCTGCATGACTGGCAGGCAACAGGAGCCACAGCGAGCGAACAACTTGCAGCTGCAGGCTCTGTCGGTCCTGTCCCGTTGGCGCAGCGCAGCAGGAGTCGGGCCCGGGTCCGATCAGGCGGCCCTCGGACTGATCGCAGCAGCGAGCTCCCCCGCCGCCGCCAGCAGCCGTACCGCTGCCCCCTCCCGCGTGGAGGGCAGAGACGGGCCAGACCCAGCCGGCACCCTGCGCAGCCCCGCCCGCCCCGGCGGCAGCTCCTCTTCCCCCGCCGGCACCAGCGGGCAGCTCTGCAAGCCAACACAGAGGGGGCCGGCCCACCGGCCGAAACTTGCCCAATCCAAGCCTGCAGCCGCAGCCCCGCGGAGTCCCTTTGGACCTGGCTACTCCCCCCCCCGGGATAGCACCACGTTTGCGCTCCCCCCGGGTCTGGAACACGCCTACTTCTCCAACCACTCGAATTAGCCGCACGCCCGTTATTCCCCCCCCCGGGATAGCACCACGTTTGCACTCCCCCCGGGTCTGGAGCACGCCTACTTCCCCTACCACTCGAATTAACCGCGCGCCCGCACTCCCCACCCCCCAATGACAAAGGATATGGGGCTGAAGTGTCCACTTGGCGGTCGAGAGGGGGTGTGGTCGATTGGAATTCGCCATCTTTAACTTTTTCTTCTCCGCTTCTCCCGGACCCCGTCCCATCTCCCCGCCTCCTCCCCAGACGGCTCTCCTGGGTCCCACCGTCCTCAGCCGCTTTTCCCGGCCGCCCTCCCGGCTGCTCCGGCTCAAACACAAGCCCAACTAACAAACACGATTCAACAAGTTTCCCCTCCTCCCTGGCTGCTTTAAGAGCACCCAGGATTACGCCCCAGGTCACAAGCTCGGCAGCCGCCTGGGCTGTCGCTGCATGCTCTGCAAGCAGAACAGTGAGCGGATCCCATTTACGACAGTCAAGGATCTCGCGGGGGGATGAAAGTTCCCCGTCCCGTTCAAGATAAGTAAGTATTGCAGCAATCTCCTGCAAAGAAGGAGCAGTCTCGCCACAGTATTCTTTACAAAAAGAAAACAATACCTCACTGATAAATTCCATAATCGTCGTCCCGCCCCGTCCCGTCGTCCCCCCGGAACTCTTGCCGCAAATATAGCGCCCCCGATCGCAATCCACGAGTACCTGCGCTGCAAAAAGAGAAAAAAGAGACCCCTGCCCCCCCAGGCAATCTCTACAAAGACAAGAAAGCACGCTCGTCGTCCCCCCGAGGCGCTCCCTTGCGGGATGCAATGCCGTCACCTCACTACACCCCAGATTAAAAAACCCCCAGGCACACTCGTCGTCCCCCCGAGCAGCTGGAGGAGGAATGCACTGCCGTCCCCTCAGTACACTCCTATATAAAAAACAAACAAACAAAAAAAAATAAACCGAAAACACGCCTAATAAGAAAAATCCCCAAAAAGAAAACAAAAAGGCACACCGGAGTTTACGGCCTCACACAGGGGCACCATATGTTGCCGTGCGCAATTATAATCCAAACCCCATACTTGCCCAGGTGCTAGCGAGACCCTCGCTAGGGCCAAAAGGACCACCGTGACTCATCAAGAAAGGTGGCAAAATGGCGTTTATTAGGAGTAATCAATACCTTATATACCTTACTACTTCGTCTACGCCCCCTAGGGCACGTTTGAAATGCGCGCGCCCAAAGTACATCACTAGATTGGGGACGGAAGAGGCTGGTTTACTATCACCGTCACATCCCGAAAAAGCCCCGCTACCGCCTATATGCTTGTACTACAAGGTTCAGCCTCGTTAGCATCTACAACAGAAATGAAGTTGAAACATATCAGCTTTTTGACAATAAATAAAAGCAAAGAATAATAAGAACATATATTTCAGAGATCTCCTCCTAATCAGTATGAAAGTGCATTTAATTTTTTACTTCTATTAAGTTTTTGATCTTTTTTTTTTTCCCCTAAAATTAAGATGGATGTAGAAATAAAAAAATAAACAATACAAAAGTAAAATTTTGTGAGGTAAATGAATATTTTTGTTACATATTGTGGAAGTGAAATACCAGCATGCTTTGAATTCTTTGTCTCCAATATCTTCAATGTTTTGACTGAAATCTTCCACTGTATTCTACCCAAATACAGCAATAGTTACCATCCCTGACTCATTCCATCCACTGAATTTAAGAAAAAACAAATTTCCCAGTGGTAAAGACCAAAGACCAAAATACTATCGATTGTTCTAATATATTTTTTGCAGACATTATCACAACACATTAACACACTTGATTTTTCTAGTCATTCTGTATTTTCATCCACAAAAGTAGTATGCTACTTTAGCAAAATCTGTTTTATAAGAACATCTTGAATGAAGTTTGTGGAAGTTTACATCAGAGTCTTATCCCTGCAGACCCTCACAGCTTTGTTGCATGTTCTCTTACACTATTTGTCTTCAAGATTATCTAAATGGTGTTATGATGATGTGATTTATTTTAATGTGTAATTTCTGATACAACATTTCTAAAAATTTCTATTATTTCAATATTTCTAAAGGTGTTCTCTCAGAAGTACTGATTAAAATCAACAGCACTTAAATATGTGTGTAAGGCACACACTTATTAACTTAAATATTTGTGTAGATTGTAGCAAGACACTGTTTTGTTTCACAAAGAGCTCATAAGCACATTTATGTAGTGGAATACCTAATAGCTATCCAAAAGATCTCTGCTAGGACTTGTTATGAATCAAAATGTCAGGATATTCCTTATATATATCTAGTCATTCGTAAGCTTTCCAAAATCCAGAAAATTAAAAATAACAGAGGAAAACAAGGCATGAAAAGGTAAAAGCAAAACATTTTTCACTCTTATTTTCTTTTTCTAAGTATTATGCAGGATAAGATAGGCATTCACCAGCATGTTTAATATTTCAACCAAACAAGTATAACAAATTCATGGATTTCATTGTGTGATTTTAATGTGAACAGTATCCCATGAACTTTACGAAACTTTATGAAAAGCATAAAAATAGGCAAAAGACCAAAATCCTACCCAGTAAAATCCAATTCAACACTATTAAAATCTATGGTAATTTAATAGTATATGGAACTTAAAATCAAGCTCAAAATTATGTAAAAATGATATGTACTATTTCAATTTTATACTATTTTCAGCAGCAGACAGCCCATATTTATTTATTAAAATCTACAGTGTGTAACATAATTGATGTTACATCAACAACAATAAGATTTCACTCTGGTCATAAATATTTAACCACTGTTGTATTACTTAATCAACCTATGTCCTGAATAGGTGAAAGGAGATCTAATATAATTTCTGATAAATAAAAGGGAGTAGTTTACATGCTTCTGTGTTGATCTACAGCAGGAAAGTGTATTATGTTTATCTTTACCTCAGTGCATCCAGACATAATCAACCACTCTAAAATTGAATTGATTATTTTTTTTTCTTTTTCAGAAGGAAAAATAAATAAAAAGAAAGAAAAAAGAAAAAGATGGCATATGATTGCTAATCTGATCTTCATGAACAGAAAATACTACCAAAATTACTGATCTTTTTACATCTAAAGTCACAATCCTGTCTGCTAACGATATTGTCTAAAGTCTCTAGACTTCAAACAGTTTCAAACTCTTAATTTTACTACCAGTCAGTATGAGTTTGTTTTGTTCAATACAGTTATCCTACTTTAGGTTCCAGTCACCCATATGAAAACATAACAGAGTAAAGATCATAATGTCACAGAATCATAGAATGGCCTAGGTTGAAAAGGACCACAAGGATCACCTAGTTTCAACCCCTCTGCTGTGTGCAGGGTTTCCAACCACTAGACCAGGCTGCCCAGAACCACATCCAGCCTGTCCCTGAATGCATCCAGGGATGGGGCATCCACAATCTCCTTGGGCAGCCTGTTCCAGAGCTTCACCACTCTCTGAGAAAAACTTCCTTCTAATTTCTAACCTAAATCTCCCCTGTCTTAGTTTAAAACCATTCCCCCTTGCCTATCACTATCCACTCTCTTAAACAGCTGCTCCCCCTCCTGTTTATATGTTCCCTTCAAGTTTTGAAAGACCACAATGAAGTCCCCCTGGAGCATCCTCTTCTCCAATCTAAACAAGCCCAGTTCTTTTTTTTCATAAGTGAGGTGCTTCAGTCCTCTGATCATCTTAGTGGCCCTCCTCTGGACTCATTCCAAGAGCTCTGCATCTTTCTTGTACTTCGGCCTCCAGGCATGGACACAGTACTCCAGATGGGGCTATACAAGAGTTAAGTAAAGTGGGGACAGTCACCTCCCTCTCCCCACTGGCCACTCCTCTTTTAATGCAGCCAAGGATATAGTTAGCCTTCCAGGATGGATGAAATATGTCTGCTGGAATTCAGTCAGAAGTCTGAATTGGAGACCAATTGCCAAACTCTTCAAATCATTTCATATAAAATTCTTACCTGTGTTGTTTGTTTTCTACTATTTTTAAATGTCTTCCATGTCAGATAGATTATATGTAGTTTGCAAGGCAGTGAACTGAATAACAGGATTGCAAAACAAAGCTAGAAAGTTCTTCTCCAAACTTTCCCCTGTTCAGATTGCTCGTGCTCAGTCAGGTTTTGAATATATCCCTGGACAACTCTAGTGTATTCTAGTGGACCTACCACTACAGATAATAACTTGTTGGCACTGAGAGATCACCTCCACCAGCCCACTGGCAATGGTGCAGCCATTTTCCTCATGCAGCCCAGGATGCTGCTACCTGACTGCCATTCAGCTCGCTGCCCAACAAGCTTCCCAGTGTTGCTCCTTGGAACATTGATCTCTAGCTAGTTACCCACAAGTATATGCAGATTCATGGCTTTATTCTTTCCAAAGTGCAGTACCTGGACTTCCCCTTTGTAGAATTTAATGAGTTTCCTCTCTGCCCCATTCCCTAGTCTCTGTAGGTCCCTCTGAATGGCAGCACATTCACCTTGTATATCAACTGCTTTTTACAGTTCTGCACAAAATAAAACATTTTGAGGATGCTCTCAAATCCACCATCCTGGTATTTATTGACTGAGTTAAACAGCATTACAGCCAGTATCGAACCCTGGAGAACACTGTCAGTGGTTGGCCTGTATCTGGACTTTTGGATGCTGTTCACAGCACTTTTAGTACAGCAGTACAATTACTTTTCAATACACTTTACTGTCAACTTCTCAAGCACACATTTAATCAGTTTTACTTGTTGTGGGACTGTTTCATAAGACTCTTTAAAGTGAAGATATGAAATGGCCACTGGTCTCCTATCAACTAGAGAGACAGTAATCTTACCATAGCAGATTATAACATTGGTCAGGCATTGTTTCTGCTTTCATAAATTTATATTGACTTCTCATAACCACTTCCTTGTCCCTCATGCATCTGTAACAGGTTTCTAGGAATATGTGTTCTTATTCTTTGATCAAAGTACCTGCCCTCAGACTCCATGCACTAGTCCAGCTTTTTAAAATGTTCCCCAAACTGTTTTGTTCTGTAATTTCCTTCTGGTCTTAGGAACACAAGATTATTTAAGACTTGTTTTATAATTGACACTGAAGCAAAAAAGGCACCGAACATCTTGGCACCCTTACCAAATTATCTGTGATGAGAGCCTTTGCTTCATTCATCAGTAGCTTTAGGTTTACATAGTAAGATTTTGGTTGCAGAGGAGTTGCAGGAGTGGCCTCTGTGAGCAGAGCCCAGCACCTCTCCTTGTCAGATCAGAGTCATCTCCAGCTACTCCAAAATGGACCTGCCGCTGAACAGAGCTGAGCCATGTACTATGCTGTCTGTGCCTCTGTTAAATTTAAGAAAGGGAAAAAAGATACTGCAAACTGGCAGAAGGGGATGAGAAAATATGAAACAGACCTACAGACATCAGTGTCAGTGCAGGACGGCAGAAGTTTCTCCAGACACGGAGCAGCAGTTCCCTGAAGCCCAAAGCTCAGACTTCAGCCCACCCCTTGCCCTGTGATATCATGACAGTGGCTCTGATCCACCCAGCCCCTGTAGAGATTCAGTCTAAAGCAAAAGTTGCAAAGGTGTGGCTGCTTCACTTCCACATCAGATACTATTTTGTCAGATCACCCCTATTCTGCCATCTGTTGCATGGTGTCTACTGCCCCATCACAAATGTCTACCTGTGATACTGTGGACCAACATCATAAAACAAGGGACATTGCTTTATGAGCAAACCTCATACTGTGAATAATCTAAATTAAATTACTGAAAAAAAGAAATTATCCCCCAACAATGTAAATATCCCTTTTAAAAAGTATTGCTATATATTTGCAGTTCTTCAAATGGTTTATTAATTAAACTGTTTGTGCTTATTTTAAAGTTGAAGGCAAAAAATATATGCAAAGGAAAGAAAAAATAAGGCAGAATTTTAAAATATGAAATTTAGTTGTTGAAGAATTAAGTATGTCAATTCGGGGTTTACTTTGATTTGAAAATGAAAACACATTGAATTTGAATTGATTAAGACATTTTGAACAATGATGTTTTATAGTTCATCTCTGTTACTCACATTGTCACCCAGGAAAAGAGAATTTAAAAATCTCAAGTGCTTCTTTCTTCAACAGCAAAAAAAGAAAAAAGAAAAATTATGTATCATTAAAAGAAAATCAAACTGAACCATAAGGTAGATAAAAACTTACTTTCACTTTAGTAAACCAGACACTGTACATATAAAGCATAGTTCCTCTTACCAAAAATGTGAATTCATATGTAGGCAGCTAACCATTAAAAATAAACAACAGCAACAACAACAACAATAATAATCTACAGCATATT
Source organism: Excalfactoria chinensis (assembly GCF_039878825.1). Lineage (NCBI taxonomy): Eukaryota > Metazoa > Chordata > Aves > Galliformes > Phasianidae > Excalfactoria > Excalfactoria chinensis. The sequence goes on along the minus strand of NC_092825.1, from coordinate 153,347,761 downwards.
ATTTTATTTAAATAATACTTTATGTCATAACTATATCACTTGATTATTTCTAGTGATCACAATGAATATTAATAGACCTTAGAAGGTAGATTTACATAGAAACCAAAGAAATACTATTCATCCTTTTCACATTTTTGCACTATGCATTTCTTTTAATTGTTGTAAAATGCTCTGTATTTTAGTCCTTTAGCTACTTCATTCCATATGCTATTGACAGCCTTTAGATGGGAAGAAAAACTCTTCTTGAACTTCTTAACTCTTCTTTACCTTCTTTGCAGCATCACACTTTCAGGTTTACCACTAAGTTAAAGATAAAGAATATTATCCCTATCTAAAATTAAGAAATAATTAATTTTCCTTGACTTAATTTATGTCAAATTAATTCCTACCAACTACAGTAGGTAATGCACAAGCAAGAAGTAAAGAGCTCTCTATTTCATCTAATTATTCATCACTTCAGTCAGTAAAACTCTAGTATCTTAATTCTGCAAATTTAAAAGTAGTTTAGGAGTCATGTAAGTCTTGGGATTGTCATCACTTTTTCATGATTTTATATATAAATGATTTTGTTTAAAGTAGTTCTTTGACAAAGCATGCACTTTTTTTTCTGTCTCACTTTCTACCCAGTTATGACTGGGGCCACATTTAGTCACCCGAATTTGGCAAAGAAAATACACATTGATGAATGTCCTAATTTAGAGAACTCCTTACATTTAATTTAGTTATCTGTCGTCAGTAACTCCCAAGGGAAGTTATCAGTTTTTTCACCAGCACCTGTATATAACCAAAAATAGTTCTTCATTTCATGATGATGAATGCATAATCCTTGACTTTTCCTCTTATATAAGCATTAAACTCTTGCACAACCAAAATATTATATGCTAGGGTCTTTAACTGCTAATCACAGTTCAGCCAGTACTTGCTCTTGTAATATTCTATCTCCTGTATCAGGAGATACTATTATAATATTCTATCTCCTGTATCATCAAATTCTGTAGCAATTATTTGTAAAGGTAAAATGCCATTCAACACCAATCCATATAATTTTAAACAGATGGAATTATGCAAGTTAAATACTATGATGGCTGGTTAAGAAAAAGTGTTACTTTTCCAAAACACTGATTTCATTGGGATGTATCAACAAACATACAGTAGATCTGATAAGTCTCAATTTAGGTGCATACTTAAATGTTTCCAAAGGATAGAAACTATGGCTTCTCTAATTTCCTCTCCAGGCTACCTAATCAGCAGGTACAGAAGTCCACAAATGCAAGCTCATCTAGAATACTTATGCTAAAATGTTACAATCATGTTATTACATGGGTAAGTATTAGATTTTGAGAGTAGCCTCTATAATGTCTTAGTCTCCAAATTAGGGCATGAAAACAACAAATGTTATGCAATGATCAATAACATATGTTGTAAAGAAACTTTCCATATCATCTGAAGATGCATTCATGGATTCTTCTGTATAGAATTATAGAATCATTTAGATTAGAAAAGACAAGCAAGATTATCGGTTCCTACCATCAGCCTGGCATACCAAGCCCTATCACTAAACCATGTCTCTTGGTGACACATCTACATCTCTTAAATAGCTTCAGGGAAGGGGGGACTCTTATTACTTCTCTGAGCAATCTGTTGCAATGTTTCACCACTCTTAATGTGAAAAATAAATAAATAAACAATAATAATAATAAAAAATTCCTAATTTTCAATCTGCACCTTCTCTGGTGCAACTTGTGACAGATTCCTTGCGACTTATCACTTGTCCTGTGAGAAAAGAGACTGATGCCCTTCTTGCCACAGCCTTCTTTCAGGTAGATGTAGAGTAATTTAGTCTCTCCTCAGTGTCTTCTTCTCCAGACTAAAGAACACCAACTCTGTCAGTTGCTTCTCATTTCTCTAGTTTTCTGGTCTCTTCATCAGCATCGTTGCTCTTTGCACATTCCTGAGCAACTCAATTACCTTCACATAGTGAGGGGCCCAAAATTGATCACAGTACTCAATGTGTGGTCTCGTAATTTCCAAGTACAGATGAACAATCAATTCCTTGGTCCTGCTGGCCACACTATTTCTCAGATCTAAGACTTGAATATTTAATTAAAGTTGGAGTGGTATCATGTTTGAAACTGAAGGTTGTAATTGATCTCTGATACTTCAAGCTGTATCCCTTGCATATGCGTTATAAATGTTAAATGTGATGATGGTAGTAACAGTACTGAAAGTTGAAGATAAACATTACATGTAAAATTAAAAAGAGACCAAAACATAGACCTTATATGTCCCCAAAGGACTGTTAAAAGAAATGGAGTTAACATCCAAACTAAATGCATTGAAGAAATTATTTAAAAATTACAGATAATAGGGCAGACTCTATTAGAACCCAATTAACTGCACTGTATTGCATTAAGATAGTAATTTCTTGGAGTGGGGGGAAAGTGTTAGCGGAGCAAGTAACTTGTTTAATTTTTGGTCACAGTCGAGACCTGGGCTTTTTTCAATTGAACAATTTTTACCTTTCTCTTCTTATAAGTACAATCAATGTAAAACTAATAGATTTATGAACTTAAAGGAACAAATATTCCCTCCCCCCAAAAAATAGATTCTCCTGAATAGTGATAAATATTTTTCAACTTAGATAGTAATTGATACAAGCTTAGCCTGTACAATACAACTATGGAAGGACTGGATTAACACTTGGGAAAAAAAAAAAAAAAAAAAAAAAAAAAAAGAAAGAAAGAAAGAAAGAAAGAAAAAAGAAAACAAACAAACAAACAAACTAAAAAAAACAACAGAAAATTACAAGCAATTTCTGTCATTTATGATCAAAACTTCTGAAGGCTCTCCAGCATAAAAACTGAAGAATGTTTCCCCATGCATATGTGTTTTAGAAGACAGAGAAGCATGTTCTGTCCCTTAGTCCTGTTTTCATACTGCTGTTGACTTCTGTTTACAAGCTGTGCTGATGGCTTACATTCATTATGTGTTTGGTTTCCTGCATGATTCTCAGCACCTCAGCACAGTCTCTCACTCGTTCTAGATTAGATCTCTAGTTGTCCTTTGGATCATTTTCCATGTATCCATCTGTTATGTGAGTTGAGTCTGCAAATTCTAGGCCTTTTCTTTCCCCGTGGAATCTTTATGACTTACTTCTGCATTTTTCACACCTTTATTCTAATCATCCCATAAAACCAGGTCCCCATTGCTCTGGATAGTAGATACTCTGCATGCCTCCAATAGCTCATTTCAATACAGATGATGTCAGAATAAAGGGTGGCAATTCTACATTACTCTGAACTATCATGGGAATTTTTAAATCTGCATTTGTTATACACTTCCATTATGTTACTGTCAGTTGTATCTACAATATCTAAAATAATACCTAAAAGGTAAAATGGATGTTTCTGGCTTGGTGAGACTATGTACTATGTGTGTTAAATTTAAGACTGCTGCAATTTGGTATACCAGTTATAAGTCCCCTAAAGCATGATTTATGATGAAAACTTTGCAAATTGAACTACAACTGCATGTACACGCTAATAGCATGAGAAAACTCAGTGCTTTTCTAATAGCAAAATGTGCTATTGCATTTGTAAATTTACAAATGCAGAGATAAAGTTCTATGAAGGCAATACATTTTCAAAATGAATGACATTTTTTTTTTTTTTTAAATAATTAATTGGACCAGACAGAGTTAACCATTAGTAGAAATAAATAATATACTAACAGTGTTGAAAATAATAGACTGACACAGAAATAACAAATCTGTAGAACTGAGTATCGCTAATGGATTTCAAGGCTTTAAATTGGTGTCTTTGTTGAGAATAAAGTTTCTTCTTCTTAAAGTCAAACTTAAAAACATGTACTTGGCATTCTATTCTTTTCCTTCTTAATACTTAATACATTAACTTAGAGACTTTAGATTCAGTATGTAAAACTATTCTTCCCTGCAGCAAAACTATGCCTTCTCCAGCACTGTTTGCTGAGGTAATTTCCTGAAAGAGGAACAGATTTGTATATGAGCTAAGGATGTACGTTTGGAAAACTGTTTCTCTGTTTTCCAATTCGAGGGTTACTTTATCCAAGTTAAAGCAAGTGCTGTATCTGTAACCTGAAATTCCCATTACCAATTAAATATATATATATATATTTATATATTTTCCTATTTAGAATATGCCACTTGTATACAGATTCTCCAGCCTGAAGGCAGCTTCTTGAAGCACATTTATATTGAAATGCTTAAGTCTGCAGAAGATAGGCAAGCAGGTTCAGTTATCCTCTCTGGTTAAAATTAGACAATGATGTTTGTGCAGATTTTCTTGTAAATAAGAACAGAATGAAGCCATGTTTGTTTTGCACTCTAAGTTTGGCTTCTTGGTTTCTTTGATGCAGTTACCTAATCTTTACCCTAAATTTTGCATTAATGGAAAGTGGGGGAATTTCAGGATTGGGTGTTCTTCACCAAAACTGTGTGCAAAAGCTTGCGCTCAGTCACATCAGAGCCTTCTCTGCAGATGAATGAACTCCTTTTCATAGCTATGTCACCAACAACCTGCAAGGTCTTTCATACTGCATTTGTGATGCCAGACATCCGCTCTCAGATCTCCAAAGCTGGTGGTGCTCAAAAAATTTCAGAGACAATGCCATTTCTCTGCCTTCAAATGGTTTCTCCCAACCCCCTCCAAAAAAACAGCAACATCAAGACAAACAAGCAGCTTTCCTCCTTCTTACCCAGCCTTAAATCTTTTAACAACATATACTGGGCTTAGAAAGCAAACTGGAAACAGGCATACTAAATATGTCTACCATCTGTCACAAAGCAGTCACAGCAGATTTGCATATCTTGTGCTGCCCTAGCAGTGGGGATAAATGCATTTGCTCTTAGTAGTAAATAAAGAAAATATATCAATATATTGTGATAAAATTTGTTATTTTTTTTCATGGTTCTTGTTGTTTTTTTGTTTATTTGTTTGTTTTTTATTTTTTTATAGACATAAGGAAATATTTGCATTAAAATGTACAGTGATAGGAAAAAAAATAAACATACATGTGAGACAAATATGCCAGTTCATTAGCCTCTTATGTTTCAGATAGTTATCTTATCAAACTTGTAAGCATTTTGCTTAATTCACTGACTTAATGAATTCATTATCATTTTCATATCTAAAACAAAAAGAAAGAAGAGAAACAGAGCTCAAACTATGTAATGAATAAAAAGTAACATAATTAATAGGATGTGACTTGCTATTGCAGTAACTACATAAAATTACAACCTTGTTCAGAATTTTGTTTTTACAGACAGGAAGTGAGGCTTATAAGGCTGTTTTTCTGAGAGAGTACAACAAAAAAACGAAAAGGGAATTGATTGATTTTTACACTAGGGAATTCATACAGATGGTTTAGTTTTTCCATTGGCTATCGGAACACACTGATACACAGTCAGTGAGATATCCTTTCTGTCACTAGCTAAATATCTTCTGCACAGTTCATTCTATCTCCAGCTACAATCTTTTCAGCAGACACTAGATCATATTAACACCTGAATGAAATATATTGCTCAAATCAATACAGAGTTTTCCACAGCTTGCTGGAACATTATGAACCGTTCATCATAATATATGCACATGTGATTGTTTAAGTTTCTACATTTTATTTAGCAAGTACAAATGTCATGAATGTTCAAGAATGGAAAATGCCTGTCAACAGAACCACATTTTTAAATTAAAACTTACCTCAACTGTTTACAATAATAAGAGATATTGTTCACCTCTTGACAAATACTTTCCCATGTCTTAGTGGCTTGGTTAGATCATGTTATCACTTCTGTCATAGAGAAATGCGTAACAGTATTGTATCTCTCAAGAGTGAATCATTCCTCTTCTGAGGGGAATAACCCCCATCTGCTTTCTGAAATCTTGAAAAGTTCATTTTAAAAAACATTTCTATTTATATCCTTATATGGTACACCATTAACAGCATTATCCGTCTTTATTCAATAAGATAATTTTTAACTGTACAGATTGATTTCTTTCATCCAGAAATCTCTGAGTAATAAGAATAAATGCAAGAAAATCTTGATAAAGTGTTATAGACATGAATTTTATTCTTTTTCAGAACAAGCAGAAAATTTAAGTTACTTTATTATCATATGCTTTTGCTTTTTGGAGACATCATTCCTTTCTTTCTTGTGTATTGCTAAACACTGAAAAAGGAATAAAACTGTAAGAGAGGAGAAGAATAACAAAATTACACTGTCTCGTAGAACATTCTAGAAATGTGAACTGTTTGGCATGTTGTAACAAACAGCATTGGTTCACCAGGAACTTTACCTGTAGAATAAAAATATACTCTGCCTACAGTTGCCAAATTTTATGTTAAAAGGACACACACAAAGATACCCTTTGCAAGCTATAATCTGCATTCTTTTATATCATATTTTAAGGTATCCATTTTTAATGAAATGAGAGAAAGAGAAAGAAATGGAAGAGAGGAATGACCATTTTTTTAATTGCCAATTATTTTAATATTTAAGCATGTTTAATATAACTTTATGAATACCTGTTTGAGAAAGTACTACACATACTAGCCAAGCTTTCTTTTGCTTCATAGCTGTATTTTTTGGATTGTTTTTGTTTTGGTGCTGTTTATTTAGTTTGTTCTGATTTCAACAATATAAATGAGACAGGACAAGCTTATTATATAAGGCTTTACTTGGGCCTCTACAAAAATTTTCTGCATACTTCCTTTTGTCTGCATGCTTTCCTGCTAATTTCCATGGATTCTTTTAGAAAGTTAGTTGTGTGTTATACATTTACCCCACTTCTCAATATAAGTACTCTATGACAAGTTTATTAGTCTCTCAGCAGATCTGAGGAACTTGAATTACTGCCAGCTTGAGGAATTTGAATTAATGAGTTACAATATTTATCAGACAAGATCTAATATTAAATCCATATTTTGTTTCAATTCACATAGGATATATTTCTGTTACCAGACACTATCTATGGTGCAGTATTTATGAAAACAATATATTTGTATGTAAAGATTTCATTGATTCAATATTTTGCATTTATCCTCATATAAAATGAACACAACATACTACTAAATACATTTTCCCCCTGCAAAGCTTTTCAAAGCAAATTTATTCCAACACAACAATTATTATGATACATGATCCTTTTATATTGCATGATTTTTAATTTCTTCTAGTTATTATTTTTTTTAGATTAAGTATAGTATATCCTACATAAAATGCCTACATTTTGTTTTGTTGATCTATCATTTCTTCAAAGGGAAAATGTAGTAAAGAAGACTTGAAGTCAGAAATGGAAATTATATGAAGCTCAAGTGTTTTTGAAATAACTCTAGGAGGTGTGGACATCTACAGGAATGGCACTAAAGCCATTTCGCTGAGTCAATTATAGTGATAAAAGTCTGTTTCAAGTATAGGTAGCCTTACACTTAGGAAATTGTTTTAGACACATGAAAGTCTTTCCAATTCTTTAACATCTTATTTACTTTATTTTTCTGAGTCTGTAGAGACCATGTTTCTAAGTTTTTCAGCTTTTTCTTCTCTGACAGAAAAAACATATGAAAATTACTTTTCTAATTAAGTAAAAGAAAATAAAAATAACTTGGGGTGTCTTTCACAAAATTAACAAATAACTTGTATATCATAATATAACTTATATGAATTGGCAATTTTTCTATTCAAATCTGTTTTCCCCTTCTGCCCTGATGAAGAGAAAATGAGAGCTGGATGAGTATCTAGCAGCTGGGCAAGGTCAATTCACCACAAGAGTACAATAACTTATCTTTTCATTACAGGTTTTCATTCAAAGTTATTTAACAACATTTAAAATAGAAACAAGTGATGTGCCAGCACACTTTGCTGATGAGAAGACAACAAGAGAAGGAGAAGGAAGGACGTGAGGAGTGAGGATGCCTTAGTTTCGGTTCACCAGCAATTCAGAGATAATTGAAACACTTCTCAGCTTAAAACATAGTTTTCCCATTGATTAGTTTCATATTTTAATACCTTGTTCCCCCCCCCCCCCCCCCCCCCCCCCATTTTTCTCTAGAAGAGCTAGTTGTATAATACTGTCTGCATATAATAAAACATTACAATTGTATTATTTGTTCCTCTCAACAGTATTGTTACTTGTTGCTGTAGAGTGAGCTTGTACTATCAGTATAATGCCTAAAAAGGAAGACTGAAAAAAAATCCTGCTCTACTCTTTTCATGGGGCAGAACTCTTGCGAATATCAATAGGTAGAGATCAATAAGCAGACCCTTACCTACGTAATGAGAATAACATTGCAATGTTTCAGAGCCAAGTGGAGGAAAAGAAAGAGGGAGCAGTGCTGCTTGAGAAACCCCATTCTAAATGGATGATTGCTTGGTTTCTCCTCTAATGTAGCCTTCCACAACCTGATTGTCATGGAACCTCGACGATATAGGGAAGAGAGATATGTGTGCCCCAGTGGTGCAGTGGTAGAATTGCTGCTTGCAACACCGATGGCCCGGGGTTCGAATCCCCCCTGTGGCGCAGGGGGTAGAAGTTCCGCTTCGCTACACAGGGGGCTCGAAACCCGGGAGTTGGACTCAATGATCTCTAAGGTCCCTTCCAACTCGCACGATACTATGATACTGTGATACTGTGATAAATTCGGATGCTGTGGGGTTAACTCTCTCTTCCAATTTACTGCTGTGTCACATTCCTTATATATTATCCTAAATTTCCATGCAGACATGTACACCTGCCATGCACCCAATGCATATGAGAAGACCTACACACACACACCTACCCAAAACCCCCACCCACTAACTCCCTAATCTACAGGCTGTAACTCAACTATTCCAGATCACTCATCCTACTCAGATCTACATTCTATGCATTCTTTAACACTGCACAGGAAACTCAGTCTCCCAACACTCCTCACAGTATTCCATGTAAAGACAGGCTTGACTCATTGGGAAATAGGAGGAGATTTTCAACAAGGCTAGGCAATTCTCCTGCAGAGCTGTTCAGTTTATGAGTGAGACAATATAGAAATGTGACTAGGGCACTTGATGAGGGTACTAATATAGATGTTTACAGTCACTGTAAGATTCCCATCATTATCTAATCTCAAAGAAAACCTGCTGCTGTATTTGGAAACCCAGAGAGTTCAGCTTTGGTTGTGTTTCTATTAATGAAAGTTCCATGTTTTATGTTTTACAGTGAAGTTGTATGCTTCTGGAAATGAAGGAATTCCTAAAGGACAGAGTACTCTTTCCTAAAAGACAGAGGAGGGAAAATAGTGAGTGGATCAAGGAAATAATGAGTTATGTAAAGCAAGAATACTATGAGGAAAAAATGTAAAATTTCCTCTTCTGTTACCTAGGCATATAAATATGGTACAAGAAAGCTAAATTTATTGTTATTAGTATTACAACTATTTCATAAATTTGTGATGGGTTACATGCATGGAAGTGCAATAAACATTTGCAGCAAAATGATTCAAAATAAATATACTTCTTGTCTGTACCCATCATACACATATAGTTCAAAGATCATTATAAATAAATTCTGTTCTGCATGCTGCAAGTCTAATTTCCTACAGGTAGTTGCTGCACAGAAATGCTGGATTCCATAATGTCCCCTATAGTGCATTCTACCATCTGGGCCACACTGGGATAGTAGATTTGCAGAATATTTAACAGTCGGAGATTAGTAACTTGAAAAGTAATTGCAGAATATGGGGCAAATGTGCTGTTTAACCTGGCATGGGTATTTTATTTAAAAAGCAACAACAACAACAACAACAAAAGACCACTAAAAGAGGATAGGCATAGGATAGGCAGATGAATGGAGCTGAAGGAAACACAAAAGGATCATGTCTTCACAATGTGTTATGCTGTCATAAAAATTATATTAGTAATGCGCCTGACATATTGATATTTTACAGCTGAATGCCATTTTTAACTAGAGCTTGCTAAACAGATGCCCTGTGAAATCTATCCTTTTGAAGCATCCTATGTTTCTTCTCTTTTATGTATTTTATTTTACTTTATTTTGAAAGCCCTGTAATTCATACTAATGGTTCTAAAATGATTTCCTTCTAACCTTCTAAACTTCAAGAGGTTTTGTTTGTTTGTTTGTTTGTTTTTTATTTTTTATTTTTGTCACTTGCATATTCAAAAACAGTCAAAGTTCCTAAACAAGGAAGAAACAGAGAATAAAACTTGGCAAGAGTGTATAATCTTCCATAGTGGTGTTGTCAAGAAAATTGATGTCTATTTTAGTGTCATTTCTACAGTAATTCACACTATTATTTTAGAAGACTTTCCAAAGTCTTATTGTGAAAATATTAGTTTTGGCTTCTGCTTACAAGACAGCCTTTATTTTTTATACTAAACCTATTTGAAACAATATTTATTTTTTAAAAACTGTTTTTTCCAACCTAAGAATTACTTTAACAAAAGCTATATTATCATTCTAGTTAATCCTTGTTCTGAGTTTTCTATTAATAATCTCACAAAAAATGTGGTGAATACATCATATCAGTACTCAAAATAAAGAAATGTAAAGACATGAAAAGCACACAGATTTCCTTCTCTGTAGTGTAACAACAGTGCTGATCTTGGACTCTGCCAAATGGTCTATCATCCAGCTACAAATAGTCAACAAAGACTTTCCAGGGGTCAGGAGTTCCTCTGTCAGCACTGCTGAGCCCAGCTCAGCCTAGCTCAATCAGGAAGCCTTCAGTAGCCTCTTTCCATGGCTTCCATACTCTTCGTTTAAGGACTGTGTACACACAGGCATGATACTGTAGGGTCTTCAGGAGGTTGGATCTGACCCTTCCACCTTCCTCTCATTACTCTTTCATGTTCTCCTAGGAAAAAAACGTCATTTATTTTATTGGAAATCTACTGATTTCACTGTCATACACTAAATATTCTCCTATAGGGAGAACTAGACAACATAGTTTCCAAGATATTGTCTTAGCTACTAACTAATAACACGTCTGAGTTGTATTGTACATAATATGTATTAACTAGGTATATGAAAAGCCCAGTTACATTGTAATATTGAATAGAAGTACAGTTTTTAAATTTATTTTCTGAAAATATAATAAAACATTTTTTTTTTTTTTCTCCTAGGATGATGGGTAGAGAAATGTTTTTAAAACATGTTTGCACAAGACTATTCCGTGTATTAGGAGTGAATGAAAAGATGCTAATAGGAAAAAAAAAAAAAAAAAAAAAAAAAAAAAAAAAAGGAGTAATACCACTTTTCATCCTTTGGAAGAGCCTGAAGTTCTGCATACTGAACAGGAAAATATTTTCATGATGAAATTGATTTATTTCTGAAAACAAATCACAATGCTGGTAGCTTGTACCTAGTGTAGGGAAACATTATATGTGTAAAAACTACTTGCATATTAAATTTTTTGCTCTGACTGTTTCTACTTGCTTCTTTATAGCAGCAGCTTTTTCTTATTTCCCCTCACTGTCTGCACCGTACTGTTTCTCTGCTGTGTATTTTTGTTGCTCCATGTCTATTTACATTTGTTTGTATTTCCTTTACTTTTTCTTCTCATTCCTGTCTTTTTCTTCTACTACTTTATCTAATGAACATTAACACAGTTTTTAATTAGTTAGCATTACTGTTAATCCTATAAAGCTTGTAGTTTTCATTTATTTCATTTTACGGATTATCCTTCCCACATGAAGGCCATAGTACAATTAAGGAACAGTGTTTTCCTTTTTCTAGTTTAACATTATTGTTCTTTCAAGCTATAATAGTGCTGAATACTAATGAAGCAACAGCTAGTCCAGCAAAAGACATTGGAGGGTCATTAAGTACCACGCACTTAATTTAGTAATTCAAGTTCCAGATGAATGAGGTTGCTCATTAATATTTGGGCTATCCCCAGGTATCAAGTTTTCCAGCTCCAGACTATGCATCTGGGTAGAGTTTTTTGTTGGGTTTTATTTTTTGTTTTCTTTGTTTGCTTTTTGCATACATGGGGAGCAGTGAGTAGGGGGATGGAAGAAAGGATACTTGGCTTTGACTTGTTTCCTAACAAAATTTATATGCAGAAGGTGTTTTGTATAACTTTCCAGTGGAACTTAGACAGAAATTGAGCACAAATGGAGCATAAGTTATTCATGAATAGAAATTGTAAGATTGTTGACAAAAGTGGATCTATTCTTTTTATAGTTGTTGTCATCCATATGGATGCATTTCAGCCTAAATGCAAGCATATAATACTTTATTTCTTAAAATATTTTCATAAGAATGAGGTATCTGAATTGTTTGGTATTGACACAGACTTGGAACATAGGAAAATACAGACTAAATTACAAATTTATTTCTAAATTGTCAATTATCATACTCAAAATGCAAGGATAGAAGGGAAATAAATCTTTCTATCTTGCTCTCACAGTTTTTATGATTTTTTCCAAAGGCACTTATTTTTTTCGTGTTTTTCTGAGATACATCTGAGAAATTCTTAATTGCCATGCAACAAATATTCAGACATCTCATTAAATACATGGGCACTGTATTGCATATGAGGATGATATTTTGTCTGTTTATTTTTAAAATTGGAAAATGCATGTGTTACCTAACTGGGACAAAAACAAAGGTCCAAATCTTATATCAGAGCTGATAATAAGGAGCTTGGAAGGTGAGTTCCAGGTTTTATTCTGAAATAACTTCAAAATAACATTGCTATTACTGTTATCATCTATATTTTCAATGTTCTTTATTATCCTGCAGCATCATGCATATATATCTGTCTAGATGCAGAGTTTAGTACAGATTTGCCAACATTTATCTAAAATTTTTTCACAACTAAGAATATGTGTAAAAACATCATATTAATAATTAGAAACCATGCAACCAGATTTCAGTGCAAGAACATGTTCATCTCCATAAAATCACTTTATAGTCACATCTATATATATATATATACATATATATATGTGTGTGTGTGTAGGCATGTAACATTAAAGAGTTCTAGACCCTGGAGTAAATGTCATAAATAACACAGAAACAATAAGTGATCACTATAAATTTAGGATCTGTGCTGAATGTGTAGATACAGATTCTACCGCCTTCAGTTTTCATGAGAGTTTCTGAAAACAAATTCTGAAAAAAATGTGATTATAGAAACTAATGGAACTACTAAGATGTTAAATCTGTCTCTGTATGTTTTTCAATAACAAGTTCTTTCAAGAATTGAATCCACAACTTCTCTGGGTAACCTGTTCCAGTGCTCCACCATGTAGCCCAGGATGTATTTGGCACACTGCTTGCCCATGTCTAGCTTTTCATTTATCATGACTCCCAAGTCCTTCTCTATAGGACTGCTCTCAATGAATTCTTCCAGTATATATTATTTGGGATTCCCCCTGACCAAGTACAAAACCTTGTACTTGGCCTTCTTAAATCTCATTAGATTATCATGTGCCCAATTTCTGAGCATGCCTGGGTACATTTGGATGGTGTCACTTCTCTTCTCTTGTGTCAGTCTCACTGTGAAGGCCACTGATAAGGATGTTGAAGAGCACCAGTCCTAAAATGGACCCTGAGGGACACAACTCATCACAGGTTTCCACCTGGACAAAGAGCCATTGATCACAGCCATCTGGTTGTGATCATCTAACCAATTCCTTATCCACTGAGCAGTTCACTCTTTAAATCCTTGTCTTTCCAATTTAGAGATAAGAATGTGTCGTGGGACAGTATAAAATGCCTTGCACGTGTACAGGTAGATAGCATTAGTTGCTCTTCCCTTGTCTACTGACGTTTTCACTCCATCAGAGAAGGCCACCAGACTGGTCAGACATGATCTGCCCTTGGTGAAGCCATGCTGGCAGTCATGTATCACCTCCTCATCTCACATGTGCCTTACTGTCTCTTCCAGGAGGATCTGTTCCATGATCATCCCAGCCTCAGATGTTAGGCTCATCAGCTTACAGTTTCCCACATCTTCCTTTCTGCCTTCTTAAAAATGGGAGTGATATTTCCCTTTATCTACCGATGATGCACAATATTTTGGCAATTGCATTAACCAGTTACTTCATGGCCCTGTGTCTCATGTCATCGGGCCCTAAAGACGTATGCACATTCATTCTCATCATCTGATCTTGAACTTCCTCTTTGCCTTCAGTGGGAGGGATTTTGGTTTCCCAGCCCTCACCAAGGGACAGGACAGGAGAGGTGTGGTAAACCTTACTGCCAGTGAGTACTAGCAAAGGACTCATTGAGTACCTCAGCCTTCTCCATGCCAATTGTAGCTAGTTTTCCCTTCTTGTTTAATCAGAGGGGGGCAATCCTTAGATTGTCTCCTCTGACCAAAGTATCTGTAGAAACTTTTCATGTGGTTTTTCACATCCCTCAATAAGTTCATTTCCATCTGTCTCTTAGTTTTCTTAATCCCACCTCTGCATGACTGGATATCATCCCTATGTTCTTTCCAGGCTATTCTTCCACTGCCAGTACATATACTTCTTACTCTTCCATTTAACCAGTAGGTCCTTGCTCATCTGTAATGATATCTTGCCTTCTCTGAGTTCTTGTACTGGGGAATGGAAATCATAGAATCATAGAATCACAAAATCATGGAATCATAGAATCATAGAATGGCCTGGGTTGAAAAGGACAACAATGATCATCTAGTTTCAGTACCCCTGCTATGTGCTGGTTTGCCAACCACTAGATCAGGCAGCCCAGAGGCATCCAGCCTGGCCTTGAATGCCTCCAGGGATGGGGCATCCACAACCTCCTTGGGCAATCTGTTCCAGTGCATCACCACCCTCTGTGCAAAAAATTTCATGCTAATATCTAACCTAAACTTTTCATTTCTCAGTTTTAAACCATTCCCCCTTGTCCTATCACTATCCACCCTTATAAAAAAATCTCACCTTATCATCTGAAATAAATCCTTCCCTTCATAGTATCATATCATAGTATCATAGTATTGTGCGAGTTGGAAGGGACCTTAGAGATCATCGAGTCCAACTCCCGGGATTCGAGCCCTCTGTGTAGCAGAGCGGCACTTCTACCCCCTGCTCCACAGGGGGGGATTCGAACCCGGGCCCCCTGGTGTTGCAAACAGGAATTCTACCGCTGCGCCACCGGAGGCACATCTGTGACAAATATTCATCAGTTTTCAACCATCCCTCATAAATTCCTATTTTCATAACTATGAACACCACGAAACCTAGTGAAATACGTAAAGGGTGGAAAAGTGCACAAATGCATTTCATTTTATCTTTTAAAAGCTGGAAAGCAGTTGACTTTTAAGTAATTTGCAGTGTTCTGTAAAACATGATGCACATTAGGAAGAGTTACAGCATATTTTATTACTTGATACCCTGTGCTATCCAAGACCTAGAGAGGACAATAGTGGCTGATCTCAAAGAAAGGATGGGTTGTACATCATTTTGCCTAGCCATAAACATTTAGACAGCTAAAGACAGAGTTACCTGACCTTTTCTCAGTCACATATGAGGTTGAGATTGCTGGATAAGAGAATGATTAATACACAACAATGTATAAATCCTTATCCATATACAGTTCAGAGGAAGTTTCTGTTAGCATCTGTTCTTAAGAATAACTCTGAAAACAGAACAAATTTCCCCAAAACCCTGGAATTTGGCCATCATCAATCTTCTCTAATAGCTTTGCACAGTTCTTTTCTAAACCTCTTGTAAAAAATGATTATTTCTTCATAGGAAACAATGCATTTAAAAAAGAATGGAGTAATCTGATACCAGAACAAGAGATGTTCACTGAAATGGGGAACGAAATATATTCATTTCTTAAAAATAAAAATAATAAATAGATAAGTTCATTATTTTTTTCAATTTCAGTTAACAAGACAAATAAGCTATTGAGAACCAAGAGAAAAAAGAAACAGATGAACAATGAAGGAAGGAAGGAAGGAAGGAAGGAAGGAAGGAAGGAAGGAAGGAAGGAAGGAAGGAAGGAAGGAAGGAAGGAAGGAAGGAAGGAAGGTTAAGTCGGAATAATATTGCATATTATTTATTTCATCAAACTTATTTAAGAAATAAGCATTATTTCGAACAACATTTTAGGATGCTCAGTATATAAATATAATAAATAAAATTTTATTCAGAGATAGTAAGTATGAGGACAGATGGATCTTTCTGTATTGAACTTGCTATAATTATTGAGCACATGTAAAATATTACATTGTTTTAAAGCACCCCCCCAGCTAATATTTCTCCAGTTTGAAATAGTTTCTTAAATTCCAAAAGAGAGGACGTGATAAATTTATAAATGATATATTTTAAGTGAATTAAGTCTGACATATGATTTTACGAAGATTTTGAAATTCATTAGATATGTGAAAATCAACAACAGCATCCTTATATTAAGAGATACATTGAGAGATCTCTGCTGTAAATCATCCAACAGTCTAAAGTAGGTGAGAGGAGAATGCAGACAAGAGGGAGACTGGACAACTATCAATTTCAGGATACATAATGTAGCCTATGAAATATGTAATTGAAGAGTTTACTTAGTGCTAAAAAGAAACTAATAGCAACTAAGATGATGATGATGATGATGATGATGATGATGATGATTGGGATACCTATCACTGACATTTTTATTTTTATTTTTTAAACATGTAATAAAATTGTTTAACATCATAAAACCAAACAGATGAAAACCTTCTCACAAGAAACTTACATTTCTCTTAAAATCAAATATTGGGCAAGCTGTTTGAGACTGATTATGTGCAGCACATTTGCCACCTTGTAATAAAATATCTTGAATTTATCATGAATCATATTTCCTTGAATTAGAATGTGCTAAAGTTTATGACAGGAGACAAAGTCCTTGAACTAATCTATCTAAGCTTAGGCATCTAACCAACATCTTAATTAAGCCTTGTCATTTTAGTTTCTCCCTTGCCAATGAGCACAGACATTTCTGAGATGTGACTCAGCATGCATAAGATCTAGGCACAAGCTGCTTACATCCTTTCATAAGATCCTACCTCCTTTCATGAGACACACAAAAATTTAACAGCATGGTGCTCAACTTATTTGCTTACTGCACACTTTTTAAGTAGGACAAAACTACAATGTAACTGAACTTTAAGCTGTGATTTAGGGCCAAAATGGCATACCTGAGGTCCAGATTGAAAGTCTTGCTACTTACAGTATTAGTTCGTATTAGTTTTTAATTATAAAAGCAATAAAGTTTTTACATTCAGATCAGAATTGAAATCTAGAAAATTATGAAGAAATTTACACCTGATGTTCTGGCCCTGAGTTCTTTAATTCAGAACTTGAAATGATTTCAGTACACTTCAGGAATAAACATTGTTCCAGAAGGCTGGCATTGAAAGTAAAAAGAAAATACGGGAGGCAGGTTGAATTAAAAAGCCCAGCTTGGACAAGAATAGTTTTCTGAATGGATCATGAGAAAACACATGATTATATCTAAAATGAATAAAATTTAAACAAGAGGATGAGGCCCAGCAAACATGGGTTCACAAAAGACAGGTCCTGCTTGACTTAACTCCATCTCCTTCTACAAATGGGTGACCCAACTGGATGAGGGGCAGAGTGCTGACATAGTCTACCTAGACTACTGAAAAGCCTTTGACACTGTTTCCTACAGAATTCTCATGCTTATGGTTGCAGCCCATGGATTGGACAGGCTCACTGTTTGCCTGGTAAAGAACTGTATGGAGGGCCAGGCCGAGAGAATGGTGTGAATGGAGTTAAATCTAGCTGGCAAATGATCACAAATGGTCTTAGGAGAAGTGGCTGAGACAACTCAAACTGTTTAGTCTCAAGAAGTGGAAGCTCAGGGGAGACCTTATAGCTATCTTCTACCTGAACAGAGGTTGTGGTGAGGTGGGTGCTGGCTTCTTTTCCCATGTAACAGCAATAGAATGAGAGGGAACAACCTCAAGTTATTCAAGGGGAGGTTCAGGTTGGATATTAAGAAGAATTTCTACTCAGAATAAGTGGTTAGGCATTGGAATATACTGCCTTGGGAAGTTGGGGAGTTGCTGTCATGGGCGACATTTTTCTGAGGATGAAATGAAGAAAACACTGAATAACAAGGATTTGTGCTGACTAAATAATGACAGTTGGGCATGTATACTTGCATGATCTGCTGTGACACTGAGCTTGTGAGTCTTCAGTGAGACTGTGAATCCCACAGGTTGTTAAGAACTCTTCATTAAAGCTATTATCTTTGTAGAGATTTTATATAACATACAGAAGTTAATTTATCTTTCCTTTGCAAATAATTTTTAAATTAGCCATGCAGCATACACCCTCATGCATAGTTCACCTTCGGGCTTAGTTAATATAATAAACTTGAAGTTTCTAGACCAAGCTGCTTTTGAGATAAGCTGTGGAATGAGAGGTAGAGAAGAGTCTGTAAATTTTCTTACACAGATTTTCTGTATTTAAGTACAAGTTTC
Organism: Excalfactoria chinensis; assembly: GCF_039878825.1. Taxonomy (NCBI): domain Eukaryota; kingdom Metazoa; phylum Chordata; class Aves; order Galliformes; family Phasianidae; genus Excalfactoria; species Excalfactoria chinensis. Next base: position 153,329,287 of record NC_092825.1, on the reverse strand, counting down.
TGGGCAGCAGACAGGAAATAGACCTGTTTGCTATCCTAGAATACTATCTTTCCAGTGTTACCTGAAACTTGTATCTGAACTGCTTACCAAATGTTAAAGTGTTAAGGTAATGAGTTCAAATGTTATGAGGGATTCTGTATTCTGTATTTCCTTATATATATGTGTGTATCTGTGTGTGTGTAATATAAGTACATGGAGAGAGAACATGTAGTTTTTTTCTTCTTGGACTACAGCTACCATAAGAAGTTTTCCTACATTGTACCAGCTTCTAGCTAATCAAAATCAGGTAATATATAGCACAATAAAAAATATAAAAGATTTATCACTGAAAATAATACCTTAATTATATTACTATTGTATAATTCCTCAGCATCTTTATCAATATTTGGGGTGCCATGTAAATAACTATATATTTTTTGTTTGTTTGTTTTGTTTTTCAGAAAGATTATCTGTGATCGATGATGATGATGGAGTTACTAAGTAAATTTGTCTTCGGAGGTTGAGGTATGTTAGCTATTCTGCTGCTTTCCTGGAGGAGGCTGTCAGTGGAAGTGATGGATAAGAAAGTGACAATGGTCAATTCACCAATCTGCTGAAAACAGACAAGTTGAGATGGTAACTGAGACATTCCACCCCCCAACATGAAAGAAACCACCAGGTCCCAGGCTGCAGGAAGACCATGCCTGAAATTGTGCTGTTTTGAAGCAATGTCTATTCCAGACCACATATCCAGCAGCCATGTCCAGAACTGACAACTGCTTTTAAGTCAGATTTCTTTATGAAGAACGTTTTGTACTTAAGATGTTTTTAAAGTAAGAACACTGAATGGTTTCACAGCTGAGGCAGGATTTACAATGACAGTGGCTGAGAGATTACATGAACTTAGCAGGTGTGCTCCCTCATCTTTGCTATCAAGTTTCACATCACTAGAGCATCAGTAAATGATGGGTGATTAATCAATATTTATTCTTCCACCTGACCTATTGAGAAACTGTAGAAGTCTTGTTCATTTAGTCTAAAATGGCATCTAAAAATTTTAATTGGTAAAATAAGTTTTGTTTTGTTTTGTTTTAATATAAGAACAAGAAGTAATCCAGGAGAAAACAAGAAAAAACTTCCCCTCTGGCCTAACTTATCTCTTTTATTTAACTTTAAAGATAAATTCTCTGGTAGACCATTTTGGTGAAAATAAAGGCTGATTGTCATTTCATTTTATATATTTGGGTACACTCTCGGCTGGGTAAGGAGCTAGCTGGAGGGCCGGGCTCAGAGAGTGGTGGTAAATGGACTCAAATCCAGCTGGCGACTGGTCAGGAGTGGTGTTCCCCAGGGGTTGGTGCTTGGGCCTGTCCTCTTCAGTATCTTTATTGATGACCTGGATGAGGGCATTGAGTGCACCCTCACTAAGTTCGCAGATGACACTAAATTGGCTGGGAGTGTGGATCTGCCTGGGGGTAGCGAGGCCCTACAGAGGGATCTAGGCAGGCTGGAGAGCTGGGCTGAAGCCAATGGGATGAGGTTCAACAAGACCAAACAAGTCCTGCACTTCGGCCACAACAACCCCAGTCAGCGCTATAGGCTTGGAGAGGAGTGGCTGGAAGACTGTGTGAAGGAAATGGACCTGAGGGTACTGATTGATGCACGGCTGAACATGAGCCAACAGTGTGCCCAGGTGGCCAAGAGGGCCAATGGTATCCTGGCTTGTATCAAGAATGATGTGGTGAGCAGGACTAAAGAAGTCATCCTGCCCCTGTACTCGGCATTGGTGAGGCCTCACCTTGTGTACTGTGTTCAGTTTTGGGCACCTCAGTGCAGGAAAGATATGGAGATACTGGATCAGGTCCAGAGAAGGGCAACGAGGCTTGTGAAGGGCTTGGAGAATCAGCCCTACGAGGAGAGGCTAAGGAAGCTGGGACTGCTTAGTCTGAGGAAGAGGAGGCTGAGGGGAGACCTTATTGCTGTCTTCCAGTACCTGAAAGGTTCTTACAGTGAGAGTGGGGCAAGTCTCTTCTCACTAGTGACAAGTGACAGAATGAGGGGAAATGGCCTCAAGTTGCGCCAGGGCAAGTTTAGGTTGGATATAGGACTAGGTGCAATGGGCTGAAACTCCAGCATAGGAAGTTCCGCACGAATGTGCGCAAGAACTTCTTTACGGTGAGGGTGACGGAGCACTGGAACAGGCTGCCCAGGGAGGTGGTGGAGTCTCCTTCTCTGGAGATATTCAAGACCCGCCTGGACGCCTACCTGTGCGACGTGGTGTAGGGAGCCTGCTTTGGCAGGGGGGTTGGACTCGATGATCTCTAGAGGTCCCTTCCAACCCCTATAATTCTGTGATTCTGTGATTCTGTGATTAGGAAGAACTTCTTTACAGAAAGGGTGGTTAGGTACTGGAATAAGCTTCCCAGGGAGGTGGTTGAATCGCCATCCCTGGATGTGTTTAAGAGCCGTTTGAATGTGTTGTTCAGGGATATGATTTAGCAGAGGGTTTTTAGAGATGGGGTACTGGTTAGGCTGCGGTTGGACTTGATGATCTTCAAGGTCTTTTCCAACCTGGATGATTCTATGACTCTATGATTTATTTATTTTTTTCAAGCTGTAAATGTACAGGACTTCATTATTGTTATTGTTATTATTGTTATTTATTGTAATTGTTATTATATAAATATAGCTATTTACCTGGAGAAACAAATGGAATGCAGTTTTTGCAATTTAGAAATTATTTGTAGATAATGTCATTCTGCTACTGAATCAGCGCAAAGCTTTGTGTTTTGCCTCGTGACATCTCTAAAAGAAATAATATGCAGTACACATAATAGTTTCATTCACTAAATATAGTCTCCAAGGGAAGGAGATCAACTACTCTGCTAGCCAAATGCTGCCAGAGATTATGTGTAATTGTAGAAAAGATACTTTGTGGCTACCATCTTCAAATATCATTCTTAAAGAGTGACAATTTTGTTCTGTTCTGTAGTTTATTTTGTACAGTGTACATTTACAGAGAAAGTTCCTTCTTTACATTCTTCACCTAATCCCACTCTTTCAAATGCTGTCACAAAACTAACCTTTTGTTATGAATAAGAGAGAATCACTTCTTCAAAATTGAATTCAAGTTCTCAGATTCACAGTCTGGCTGAGAAGATATAGCTGTCACGCCTCCATTATACATTCAGTCTCACAGAAAGTGAAATAAACCACCCAGTAACCACTTCTCAATTTTCAGATTAGGTTTGACTATTCTGTTGTGTGTTTGGAAATCTATGGGGGTATTTTAATCGCTGACATCAAATTAATCCAGGCAAATCAATGAAGGGAATTCTGCGGCATAAGACATCCAGAGAATCCCAAAGCTTATAATACTGATTCTTAACTGTTGATCTGACAAGATCAGGGTTGCATAAAACACAAAATCTGTTCACTTAGATTGTCGACATTTGGCCTTATTATTGTATCTTAATAGAACAGTGGTCAAATTACCAGTAGGTTTATTTGTATTAATAAATAAATTAAAATTGGTTTACCCTTAGCAGAAGAGTCAGTGGAACCACAGCTACCATTCCCATTATTCCAGTTTCTAATTCCAAAAGCAACCAATGGAAACTTAATGAATTGGAGGGTTTAAGCTGTCATTAATCTCTGTCTAAAGAGATTAATTTTTTAACAAGATTATTAGTTAGAAAAATAAATAATTAATAGTAAACAATCAATTAGCAATCTCAGGTCTTTTTTTTTTTTTTTAATTTATTTTAAATTCTGAAAAGATAGGAAGCATCTGTACTCTTTTAAAGAGATTTTGAAGGACCTTTTAAATCCTTCAGGAAAATCCCTTTAACAGAGAATAAATAAGCATATCCATAGTGAGTGAATATCACTTGGCAGGAGAACCTGTTTTCCTATGGTTTATGTAGATGTATAAATAGGAGTGCCAATTAGCAATCGCACTGCAAAACTGACATTTTCATCATGTATTTCTACAGCAATATGTGCAGTGACAATAAAAATTCCAAGATAAAAAAGCTTGAACTACTTTGTAGAATTTGATGAAAGTCTGGTGTCGGGCTGGGCAAACCAGAAAGATGGATGAGGAACACTGCTATGCATTCCAAGTTTACAAGAGAGAACATTCCCCTACTGCATTTTCTGTGCTGTGATGAATTGTTCTAAATAATTTGCATGATATATGTTCTGTTTCTTTTGGTTGCATAATACACAGCAGATGCTATTTTTAAACTTGCCTATAATGAACTTGCTACAGAGTTGAATTTATTTATTTGCCTTATTTATTTACTGTTTTCAGTGAAAACTAACACCATAAGCTGATTGCTTCCAGTTGGTATGTTTATAAAATATTACTTGTACAGATACTCTCTTCCTTGAATAAGAGTTAAAATTTAAAGCAAGATTTTGAATGAAAAACCTGCAACTAAGAAAATACAGTAGAAGTTGCTGCATCTAAAAAAAAAAAAAAACAAAAACAAAAACAAAAAAAAAAAACCTACTTAAATGCAACAAAAGTGTTTCTTTTTAAATGCATACATCTATTAACAGAAGTTTCCTAATGTAGGTTTTCTATTGAGGCACTGAGGATCTTATTAATTTGCTTGCTTCAGTTTTTGAAAGGTGAACATTCGTCTGTGAGAACTTTAAAAATTAATACAGCCATACATAAGGAAAAATCAATGCTACATGTCAGCATGCATATATTATGCCTGAGCTTACTGTAGAATGAAAGATATCCTGCATGAATTTGTGTGCTATTTGAAATGTGAAGTCTTTCAAATACTTTGTAATCTAGTCTGCATGAAATATTTATGCTGAATTTAAATATATATTTTAGCTTTTTGTTTGTTTTTGGTTTTGTTTTAGCTGGGATGCATGACCTTCTATTCAAAACTTAGACCACACTGATTCTACTTGAGCATGTGAGTACACGTGGATACATGTGGAAAGCTCACTGTGCTTTCTAGTAAAAACTGAGCAGACATAGATATTCTGTTCTCTATAAAGTTAACAAGTCCAATTTAAAAATATGTATATTTGTTTTTTTAATCCACATAACATTAAACCTAGTATTTGAGTGCCAAGAATAGCATGTAACTAATTGTTTGAAGGCCAGGTTTTGGCTACAAATAGGCGTTATGTATGCAAAAATCTTTTGTATTATCTAATGAAGGATAGGATGGTTTGTGTGAAGGTTATGACCTTTGAACCCTGTGTTTAGTCAGAGTAGCATTGCTAACATATCCTGAAAATTCTAAGAACCCATTTTACTTTCACATGTATTTTTAATCTTCCTTCCTTGTATCTTCCTTCCCTTTACTTCCATAAGAATCATTCAATTTAAATTTATGATGCTTCAAGTGTAGTCAGATCCTATCTGAAAAATAGAATGCAAATGAGCAAACTAAACCACCGCAGTTTACTATTCTATCATCACAGAATGTTTAAAGTCAGAAGGGACCTCTGTATGTTATCTTGGTCAGAACCATGTCTATGTGGTTTTTCAAGACCTCCAGGGAGACTCCACAACTTCTCTGGGGAATCTGCTTTATTATCTGCACAGTAAAGTTAAATGTAACCCCTGATTGTTAAATGTAACCCCTGATTGTTAACTGTAACCGCTTGTGTTCCAGGTTTTGTCCGGAGCCTCTTGTCCTAGCCCCAGGCACCACTGACAGGGGCCTGGCTTCATCCCCTTTCTACTCCCCCATCAGCTATTAATATTGGTAAGTTCCTCCCTAAGCCTCAGCTTCTTCAGACTGAATAGCCCTCCATCTCTCAGCCTTTCTGCATAGGAGCAGTTCTCCAGTCTCTTGAAGATTTTGATAGCTCTCCACTGATTTTTGTCTAGATTGGTTATATCTAATATAATAGGGGCCCAGAACTGAACATAGTAGTCCAGATGCAGCCTCACCAGTGTTTAGTAGAGGGGTTGGATCAACTTTTTAAACTGCTGGTGATAATTTGCTTACAGAAGCCAGGAATAACATTAGCTTTCCCAGCAACAAGGGCATATTGCTTACCAATGTTCAGCTTGGAGTTAAACAGGGACAACAGGGCTTTCTCTGCAGTTAATTTCCTGCTGAGTGACTACCAATGTGTAGTGATGTCCATGTTTTAATTGCTGACAAGAGCAAGAGTTTATACCTCTAGTTGATTTTTATTTATTTATTTATTTATTTATTATTTTTGTACTTCTATTTTTGTTTACGTTTTTGTTTGTTCATTTGTTTGTTTGTTTGTTTTTTCAGCCTATCTCTCCAGCTTGACAGGAACTCTCTGGATGGCCGCATGGCCAACTCCCCTCAGTTTTGTGCCAACTGTAAATTTACAAGAGTTGCACTCTACCCATTGTCCAGATTGTTAATGAAGTTAAAGTAGACTGAGCCCAGTATTGACCCTAGGGTACTCTGGTCATTGCTGGTGTCCAGCTGTACTTTGCAGCACTGACCATTATCCTGGGTCCAGCTGTACAGCCAGTTTTTGATCCAAGAGCTATCCTACCTGTATCATTACTAAAGAACATGAAAAGTCACACACCATCTCAGTTCAAGAAAATGCTACATAATTTAGCCAAACCAGAAATAAAAATGGAAAATTGGACACTAGTAATGCTAGTGCAATCTGATCAGTTTCCTCCAAGTGTCAAACAATATGCCTTGGATGTGGGTCTGCATGTACAGTTGAATAATGATTGGCAGAACTCAAATTTCAAAAGCCAATACAGCAGTCTTACACAATCAAAAATTAGAATCTTGGATTTATTTATTTATTTATTTATTTCTTCTTCTCATCACAGATGCCACAAATCTTTCTGTTTTTGGAGTTTGCATGATTATTCTCCCAGTCTCACAGAATCTTTTTTTGACAAATAATTGGATTAGTTTGTCAACACAGTACACATAACTTCTACTTCCAATGTACAAAGTGTGATGACATTTTGTTATTTTGTTTATGTGATAAATATGCCACTGAGCCCAAAGATTGCTGATAAAGGAAATTATAATGTTTACAATGCATAGATAGATAGATTAAAAAAAAAAAAAAAAAAAAAAAAAAAAAAAAAAAAGCTAATAACACTTTTTAAATTTCCTTGTTAAAAGTGTTTGACTTCAAAACCTCAAACATAAAACCATCATCTATTAGCATGATAAATATATAAAATATGAACTAGCAGAAAAGCATAAGTTTAGAAGTAACACTGGATTAACAGAAATTTCTGATTAACAAGCATGCTCTTGGATGGTCTTGGAGTTAGACTGGCTTGCAGAAAAAAGGAAAGGGAGGAAAAATGGAAAACTCAGGAACCTGTTCTAAAAGTGCGCAAAACTGAGACATTCTGAAAAATCAGGAAGCTACAAAAAGCCCAAAGGTTTTAAAACTTCGGCACTCTGAGGTTGGACTGTGAATATCCAGTGGAGCTAATCAGTATAGCAAACGAATTGTACCACTGGAACCTTTGTCTTATCCACTCAGCAGGGTGGGATGAGCTATAGAGGAAGAACCAGTGCAGTGTTCCTGCACTCTGTATTTCCAGCACAAGATCTTTCTTAAGAGACATGATAAAAAGCACCAGTATCTCACAAGGCATAGAATACTGCTAGTGTTTTAATGACATGTGGTTAAAATGATGAAAAACTAAGTAGGCAAGAACAACCGCAAACTTTTCTGAAGTTTCAGGAAGGTTTATTTTCACAAAAAAGTCAAAACTGCACCTAACAGTATTTCAAAATATGACACTGGCCTCAGGAGCTATCCTATTCCTCCCCTCTTGTAAATGTCCTCTCTTTGTCTTTAGTAAACTGAAACATGATCACTTCACTGAGTCTTAGTAAGTTTTTCACCTTTATGAGATGGTGTTATGTGTCTGGTCTGCTGACTTACCTCTCACCTTCTGACACAGCAAGTGAATTTAGCTGAAGAATTACTGAAAAATATTTTAAATCTGACACCTGGGGGTTGGAGATTCGTGATCCTTGAGGTCCCTTCTAACCCAGGCCGATATGTGTGATTCTGTAATGCTCAGGCTACTGTCTGATCCAAACCCCACAGGATACCATACAATCCTTAGTTCCTCATGGGTGAACAAAATCTTCCAACTTCCACTGTGAACAGCTCATTTAATACATTAGGAGGTATCTCATCACTTGAAGTGGGGAAAAAATAAATTAAAATAAAAATTAAATTAAAATTTAAAAATTGAGGCATTGCTATGGTTTAAAGATGTTGTATGTGTATTGGAGAAGCCAGTTGAGATATTGATAAGAAACAGAAAAGCATTCCAGATACTGTTGACAGGAAAAAAAAAAAAAAAAAAAAAAAAAAAAAAAAAAAAAAAAAAAAGCACTGAGGACACCTTTATCTTCTTCTAACTTCTAACAGTAAGGTAAAAAAGACAGTTATTTTTAGAGCCCAAAGCATACACCTGCAGCTATTGCCATGAGATAGAGCTCAGAAATAGTGAATGTAGACTCTGTCTGTGACAGGCTTCCCCACTGATCTTCATTCACCTCCATCCAGAAAGTTTGGATGCCCAGAGATCTGGGGGAACTGGCTGATGCAGTTGCCAAGCCACTCTTCATCATATCTGAAAAGTCATAGCTGTCAGATGAAGTCCCCAGTCACAGAGAAAAAGGAAACAATGCTCCCATTCTTAAGAAAGGGAGAAAGAAAGACTCATGGAATTACAGGCTGGTGAGTTTCTCTTCTGTGCTTGTGAAGATCACAATACAAATCCTCCTGGAAGACACATTAAGGCATGTGCAAGATGAGAAGATGATGCAAGAGAGCCATCATGGATTCACCAAGGGCAGATCATACCTGACCAAGTACCTCTCAGTAGTAACAGGCAGTAGAGGGTGGATGTATGTGTTTTTAGTTTGCTTCTAGTTTCTCACTGTTCTAGTCTGTTTTCAGTAGGCAATGAATTATATTATTCTTTCTATGCTGAGTCTGTATCACTTGTGATCATAATTGGTGAGCAGTCTCCTTGTTCTCACCTAAACCCTTGAGCCCTTTTTTTTGTTGTTTTCTCCCTTCATTCCTTAAGTTGACTTTTAGAATTACTTTGTCTGTTTTAATCAAAAGTAATATCCTAAATTTTGAAAAATAATTACATGTTACATCTTAGAAACAATCTATGAGTTTGTGATGTAAAGTCTAATGTCTGATTAAATTATACTTTTATATTTGCATATCTGCATTTTTTTCCTTTTTCATTCTTTTCTGTATTGTTTCTATTTTTCTGCACCTACAGATTTTCTTCAAGTTTAGACTGCTAAAGCTCATTCAGTCACAACTGTATAAGCTGTTTCTTTAAAGAAATAAGGTGCCTTGAAAGTCTTAAGGTCAGAAAGAATTAAAAGAAGGATTTTGCACACTGTTTACAAGAGAGAAGATTCATCTACCAGGCTTTTCGCTGTAGACTTTCATCTTTTAATCATTCATAAATATTATTTGATCAGAATTATATTAAAAAACTGTAAGCATTTACTCTAACATGCTTGTAACCATAATTGGAAAATATATTAGGACTGCTGTCAATGTGAAAAACCCTTCTTCAGTCCAATGTGGGATTAATTTCATCATAGTTTAGCTTTATGGTGGAGGCTAAAGAAAGTATATAAAAATTAACTGGGGGCCATATGAGAAAAAATAAATAAATAAATAAATAATCTGATAACTGGTTTAGGGAAAAAAAAAAAAAAAAAAAAAGAAGAAGAAAAGCAAATTTGTACTTTGCTATATAATAAAAGCTTTAAAGTTTAAAATTAATAGGTATTATTAAAGTAGAAAATTTTAAAGGAGCATTATCAAGAACATTTGCAATGTTGAGTTTAAATAAGATAAAAAAAAAATAATCAGCAGAGTTGTGATGAAAATACTTATAGCATTAGAGGGGGGAAAGAGTCTAACAAGAAGCAAAACTAGAGTTAGGTTGGAAAAAGATCAGAGTTTCCAACATCAGAAAGCTTATATCAGTAGTAAAAGATGACAAAATACATTTCATCATATACCTGAAAGCACATAAATGTATAAAAAATCACAACTATAGAAAAATAAATCCTATAGAATTCAGATATAATCATTACTTCCTAGAAAACTGTTTATTCTACATTTCTGATTCTTCTTTTTTAAGAAATACAGGCAGTAAGGCAACATCAGTCTAGGTTTAAGACAAGTTTCTAGAGATATAAATGAAAGCAATGACCAGAATAAGATTTTAGGATCAGAACTTTACATCCCTAGATGGCTTATTCCAAAGTTCTGCATGGAGAAAAGCATAATATGAACAGAGAAAAGAACATAAGGATTCACACCATTAAATGTGAGGAAAATGAGAATATGAAACACTGGGACCAAAGAAAATAAATACTGCGCCTTGTAGACTGGAGAATGAATAATCCTTTTAACAATGTCAGGAACAACATCTGCATATGCCATTTGCTGTATTATTGTCTCTCTTTACTGGGAGTTTTCTCAGCTTTGTATTGATTAGTTGATTCAGTGTGATCGCTGCCAGATTGTTCTCTTACTCTTCACTCCACTTGGGGCTTAACCAACCCTAGAAAGTGCTATCTAAAATTGCCATTCACATACAAGTAATGGCAATTAATTAAAATTTGTTTGGTATTAAGGAATGAGGTGAAGAATGCAAGGTCTTTATCAATAACATTAGTTCTTATTTATGGCTTTTTGGATCTAGAATTTTATTTCACTACCACACTGGTCAGCTATCACTGTAATGCTTGAAAACAGTTCCTTTCATATATTAATTACATATTTTCTTGTCTAGAAATAAAGTGTGAGGCACTGGAATAAAAGCACTGACCTGAAAATATGAGCCAAAAACATGAAATAAAAGTGTTCAATTTATTATTATTTATTTATTTATTTTACCCGCTGCAGCTCACATGGAGAAAAACATGATAGAGAAGACACTCTGAATTGTATTTCAAAATTAAGTTTTAATTTAGAACTGGCAATTGTGAGCTAACGGCTTGTGGTACTCATTGTGAAGGACAGATCTGGTTTTCTTTTGTTGTCTCAAAGCTTGCTTCGTGAGGTTTTTCTGATGATAAGACTCTGACTGGCGACTGCTAACTATCTAGGAGGGTGAATGGTGGTTGCTATTGTGCCATCTCTGCTTATGATTGCAAAGATAAGCAGAGACAGGACAAGCAGTCTTTTTCAGGGGTGCTGCTTGAAGGAGCGGACCACTGCAGAAGGCGATAATGCTTGTGTCTGGCAAACAGAGGCACCACCAACCCCTGCTGGCTTATCTGTGGGCCAGGAATGTCACAAAAGCTGGTTTTAAACCATTTTACAGAGTGTTTTCCTGCTTGTTTAGAAGTTCAGTGTTTGTTCAAGATACATCCCCAAAAATGCTGAGCATTCCTGTGATCCTCAAACTTCAAAGAAGAAGAAAAACAACCCCACCGAAATGGGGGATAAAAGGCCCTTGCTAAACTGGGGATTTTGGGAGACGATTTTTGGAGACGGTCTGGGAGACGATCTATGGAGACGAACTTTGGAGACGATCTCCCAGAAACACCTTTGACGGAGAATTCCCTGAGGGGAAAACCTTTTCGGAAGGCCGGCTTGCTGCAGTGCTTCCTGACTTTCTCCCATCCCCCGCGGTGATCAGACGAGTTCCTGAAATCTACGGACCTACGGTGTACCTCGCTGGACCCACGGTGGTGACTATCTCTCTTGCTCTCTACAGACTTCTTGCTTATTTTTCCTACTTTTCCTATCGCCCACCTTCCCTTCCCCATTTCCCTAAAACGTCTAGGACTTTAATAAACTGATTGGACCAACATTTGAACCGTTGCTTCTTAATCTCACGCCGGGTATATACACATATCAAAGAACCTTGCCTCCCTCCTACAAATTGGAGCGAGACATTTTTATTGGCGTCACGGACAGGATAACCCGCCGTGAGAGTGTTGTCCTCCCAGATATAGCCTGAAACTTTTCTATGTGCACCTCCTGGAGTTGCAAGGAGCGACAATTTTGGTAACTTAGATGTGAACACCTCTCCAGGAAGACCGCTCCATATTCTGAAACTTTACTTGCTTTTGTGTTCACCTCTTGGGGACGTATGAATTAATCTTGACTATTTGCTTTTGTTTTATACGTGTGTGCCTCCCCGGGAAGCCTATTTTGCATTATGTGGTTTAAGTATCTTGTAACATATTTTGGAATTTGAAAGTATTTTTGTGTGCGCCTCTTGGGGAAGCGAGGAGGTAATTTTTGAGGTAAAACGTGTGTTACTCTCCAAGAAGTTTATTCCTTTTTTGAGAAAATTTGAAGTGTTTTTCTTGTAGCTTTAAGCTTGAAGTTTTTCTGGCCAGACAGGATAGCCAGGAGCGATTTAGGTGTTTACACGTTCTTTGTAAGTGTTGATTGTGCTTCTTGGTCTTTTGTGTAAGGGAGGAGTGATTTGAGAATTTGCGTTGTTTAAACTTTTTCTGTGCGCACCTCTCCGAGTTGCAAGGATTGAGGGTGTCTTGTAACCTAGGTGCGGAATTTGCAGTTTTTTTCCTCTGTGTGGCCTCTCAGGAAAATAAGGGGCGATTTAACCCCAAAGGTGTTGTTTTAGCCTGCTGTCTTTGTGTGCTCCTCTAAACAAAAGAAAGGCATGATTGTAGCATTTACATTTGTTTGATAGGTGCGTGCTTCCCTGGGGAGGGGTAAGGAGTTAAGTGAACCTTTTCTTCCCTTAGTGTAGATCTTTTAGGGTATTGAGAAATGAGTGAAAGTATTGCCACTATGAAAAGTGAAAATGTGCTATTTGACCTTTTAGAAAAGCACGGTGCTCGGCCCTCTTTATCAGGGGTGGATTGGGCACGACAAAACTGGCATAACTTGCAGAGTGTTTCAGACCGCATTTGTGTTTTACAACATGGGGCTCGTACCCGAGCCGGGAAAGGAAAATCGTTTATTTGTGCGGTACTCGGTGCAGCTTTAAAAGCAGCCGTGGAGTTCCGAGATGAAAAGCATTCGGCAGAAACCCAAACCATACAAGCATTACAGGAATCAGTTAAAGTAATGCAAGAATTGGTAAAAACTCTGCAGAATCAAATAGTGAACCTTGAGGAACAATTACAAAGAGAGCAACATAATTCAGTTTTGTTGCAAATGGCGTTTAAGGAACTATTAGCGTATAAGAATACTAGCAATGCTGTTGTCCATAATTTGCCTCAAGAAAAAACTTTTCCTCAGAAGGAACTACAAGGAATGAGGGAAGGGCTTGACAAATTAGAGGACTCGCCAACCCAATTGCGTCCTTTGATAAAAACTGAATATGCATTTGATAATGGTGAGGACCTGGATCCTAAAATGAATGCTAAAGGAATTCCCTTCTCTGTCACTGAATTAGCAAAACTGAAAAAGGATTTTAGCCGTTCTCCAAAAGAATCAGAAACGGAATATGTTTGGAGAGTCAGTCTAACTGGTGGAGACCAAATAATGTTAACTGAAAAGGAAGCTGAAGGTTATTGGGGTCCAGGAGTATTTTTAACTACTGGTAACAACCGTGCTCCCTGGTCCCTAACGCAGAGGGCTGCCTATTGGGCAGGTGGTCTTAACCCTTTAGAAAGGGGAGACCCTCTTGCCATTACTGGAACAGCCGATCAATTAGTGGAAAGTGTCCAAAAGGCTGCCTGTTTGCAAATGATGTATGATAGAAAGTTGCAGCCGCATCATGAATCACCTATGATGATGCCTGTTGATCCTGAAAGGATGACTCCTTTAATTAGGGGGCTTCCAGAATCACTGAAACCTATAGGTATACAACTACAAGGAAAAATACAAGCTTTGCCTCAGAGAGAAAGAACCCGGGCAGCATTAGAAGGAACTGTAACCTCTAACCATCTGCAGTCAGGATATAAAGTATGGACATGGGGGGAGGTTGCCCAAGAATTAATTAACTATGAAAGAAAATATGGGCCGGTGATTTCTAACACTAGTAAATTTGACCCAAGGGAAGTGAGGCTTGCAGCAGTCAGCCTTGCCCCTGGGCCACCTAGTCCAAACCTCAGTGAAACTGGAAGGGTCTCATTGCCAGTAAGAACAGGTAGGCGAAATATTGGTCATAGACGTAATCGTCTCTGGACACTTGGCTGGCAAAAGGGTGTTCCACGAGATTTGATGAATGGATTACCCACAGTCAGACTAGAGAAATTAGTTAACTGGTGGCCAGAACAAAAGCTCAGGAAGCTCAAGGAAAGCTGATGCTTTCGCCCCCTCCCCCAGATGAGTGGGAGGTGGGGGGGGGAAGGCAGTGAGGGGTGGATGTATTAGAAAGCTCACAACAAAAGGAGGAGATCCTCGATTTAACACCTTCTGTCCCAAGGCCTCACCACTCCTGCCAATTGCCCCTGTGAGTCACAATACAGTTACTGATAAGCTAGGGAAACACTTATCTCCCTGGCCAGCCTGTGTCAACTGACTCAGCTAACCTGAGGACAGTTTCCCTAACCTTAATGAAATCCCTTAACAAATATCCTTGGAAGGCTAAGGACACCCCGATAAAGAAATGTAAAATCAACTCTTGCTGGATTGTTCCCTCATTTTTTAATTGTATTAACAATAGCCCCAAAAGGGCAAGTTGTCTTGTTTTATTTTACAGAAGATCCCCGTGGGACCTTTACTGAACACAGAATGGCTGATAGCTGACTTTAACCATTTGTGTTTTGTGACAGGAAAATTGAAGATGTGATCTTGCTGGAATGCTGATATACCCCTTGATTACATATTTTGGTTGCAATAGTATTATGTTTTGTTTGTTGTGGTTAAACTGATTGTGATTTGCATGTAATTCCTCCATAGTGTTTCCAAATTCCCAACAAATTGGGAAATGAGCCAAGGACCCATCTAATATCTGTTAGATGTGGTCACAAATGAAATCTATCATAAAGCCCTTTGCACTGATGTTTTTCAGTATCACATCAGTCCAGGAGTTCCATACAAAACATGATTGTTTGTGGAAACTGAAGAACTGTATTGTTTGATCTGTGGGTTCTGAAGGGAATGGGACAAACTGCTTTGATGGTATAAGAAAGTGTAATTATATAATTGAGGGTATGTGGAAGTGTAACTGAAGGCACAAATAGTAGTTTACGTAATGATGAGAGTTTGGAAAGTGAGAAAGTTTGGAACAAACACAGGCTGAAGAAGGCAAGGACTGGCAAGGTATAACAGGGATATCAGGACTGATAAGAGGTGAACGATGTGAAAACAAAACAAAACAAAAAGAATTCCTGTCTGGATCTTGGCTTACACTGGGACTTCCTGAATGGAGAAAGCAACTGACACAAATACCCATATTTATTTGTTTTATTTGATACTATTGGTTATTGTCACTGTCTTTGTGATTGTTAAATGTTTATGGTATATGTAAGTATGGATGCAAATGATATATGGAAATGTAATTGTTAATGGTAAATGGCAGTGGAAGTGCCGCAAGAGAATGCATCCCGTGCTGCTCTCCCTCACCGCCCCCCCCACCCTCTGCCGCTTGTGATCAGAAAGTAAACAAATCGTTACTTCTGAATAGGGACAAAAGCACAACATTGGAAGTGCACGTGCCCTTAGTTTAGTGTTAATTATTACCCCTGCTAGGACCAGTATTACAGACAAAGTAAGTGATCAATTTGGTATGGGTAGTAGAAACCCCAGGTAGGGATAAGTATGCAGTGTCTCATACAGGTTAAGAAAGGCAAATACGATCAAAGTTTACCTGTGGTAATTAGACACGGACTCTGTGGTTAGTGCAGAACAAAAACTTTTATTGTGAACAATGAACTTAAATAATATGAACTTGGTCAAGTGCCTTATTAAATACGACTCTCTTTTCACGCACGATGGTGCTGGATCTTCCATCCTGCCCTGAGGTAGATGGCGCTGGAGCTGTGCTCGATCTCCTGGTGCCGTCCCGCAGCACCCAGTCCTTGGAACGAGGCACAGGCACTGTCAACCTCAACTCCATTTCATTGTACCTCAGCGGTGTCTCCTGGTAATGGGAGATGAGGTCGTAAAGGCTATCAAATATTCGGTTATTGGTCAGATAGTACCTGTGGCTGTTGGCATCCTGCCACCAATGGATGCGACAGTGCTGCACCCCTCCATTGCGCCAGATGGACAGGACGTAGTCCCCAATGAATGTCCCGCTCTCTCTTACAAGAAAGGAGCCGTCGGGAGCCCCCATCATGGTGCAGTACTCCCTCAGCATCCGTTCAGCGATGAGCCGCCCACTGCACCCTGGTCCCATCTTGCCGTGGAACCATTCCTGCGCGAGATGCAGCTCGATGTTGGCGCTCACCTCCTTCTGCGCAGGTCGTCTTCTCCATCTGTTCCAGGCTGGGACTTCGTAGAGCGGATTCCATGCGTAGATTATGGGGTTGTCCATGATTTGAGAATCTGCGATCTGCTCCCTCTGCTCCTCTTCCACGATTTGAGAATCCTCTGTCTGCTCCTCATCCATGATTTGACTATCCGTTGTCTGCTCCGTCTGCTCCTCTTCCACAATTTGGCTATCTGCCGTTTGCTCCTTTGTCTTCGCCACTTGCTCCTTGGTCATACACGAACCCATGGTCTCTCGCCACTCACTCCAAGCCGCCTCAGGTTTGGCGGGCTTGCCAATGGTCTTTATAAAATCTGCTCACACCCATGCCAGGTGTGCAAGCTAGACATCCCGTGATCATGCCAAGAGGGTCTGTCTGGCAGGAATAGTTACAATCTTTCGGTTTTATCCCTCCTTGTCTGCTGAATTGTTTGCACCACTGAAGGTCTTTTGCTAGTCCGAACAAGAATGTCTTCATTTTCTTCCAGTAATATACACGTTAAAGGAACTTAAGTAAGGGACCCGGACAAATTTATTGATGGAGCTTGGAAATTATATTGAAAGAGGGACTGTAGTGAAAAAATTGGGAAGAACAATAGCTGCTGCACTAGAGCAGGACCTGAAGATCCCAGGATGTTTTGTCCCCAGTGGACTGAATGCATTGTGCACACAGCAGTGTAAAGATGTTTGTTTTCTGGTAGACACGGGTGCATCTCACTCTGTACTGCATCAAGAATGACTGCCTATTGATGATTTTTGTAACAATAGTAGGAGCAGGTCAACAAGAAAAAGCTTACTAATTAAATAGAAAAGGGAGCTAAGGGTAAAGCAAGTAACAATGGGAATAAGTGACTATAGCTCTAAATAACTTTCTGTGAGTAATTATTATTTTAAAGAGATCTAAAACACATGCCTGTATGAATGCACATATATTGACTGAAAATAATTATGATGTTTAGTGTGTTATCAATCAAGGTTTTGATTGAGTGATGATGTAAACATTTAATTCCCCATTATCACCCATCCCTCTTTTCCCTTATGCTTACTTTTTTTTTTTCTTTCCTCACCACCGTGAATGGTCATTTGCACATCAGTTTCAAGCAACCTTTGAGCCACGGGGTGGTGTGAAGGACAGATCTGGTTTTCTTTTGTTGTCTCAAAGCTTGCTTCGTGAGGTTTTTCTGATGATAAGACTCTGACTGGCGACTGCTAACTATCTAGGAGGGTGAATGGTGGTTGCTATTGTGCCATCTCTGCTTATGATTGCAAAGATAAGCAGAGACAGGACAAGCAGTCTTTTTCAGGGGTGCTGCTTGAAGGAGCGGACCACTGCAGAAGGCGATAATGCTTGTGTCTGGCAAACAGAGGCACCACCAACCCCTGCTGGCTTATCTGTGGGCCAGGAATGTCACAAAAGCTGGTTTTAAACCATTTTACAGAGTGTTTTCCTGCTTGTTTAGAAGTTCAGTATTTGTTCAAGATACATCCCCAAAAATGCTGAGCATTCCTGTGATCCTCAAACTTCAAAGAAGAAGAAAAACAACCCCACCGAAATGGGGGATAAAAGGCCCTTGCTAAACTGGGGATTTTGGGAGACGATTTTTGGAGACGGTCTGGGAGACGATCTATGGAGACGAACTTTGGAGACGATCTCCCAGAAACACCTTTGACGGAGAATTCCCTGAGGGGAAAACCTTTTCGGAAGGCCGGCTTGCTGCAGTGCTTCCTGACTTTCTCCCATCCCCCGCGGTGATCAGACGAGTTCCTGAAATCTATGGACCTACGGTGTACCTCGCTGGACCCACGGTGGTGACTATCTCTCTTGCTCTCTACAGACTTCTTGCTTATTTTTCCTACTTTTCCTATCGCCCACCTTCCCTTCCCCATTTCCCTAAAACGTCTAGGACTTTAATAAACTGATTGGACCAACATTTGAACCGTTGCTTCTTAATCTCACGCCGGGTATATACACATATCAAAGAACCTTGCCTCCCTCCTACAAATTGGAGCGAGACACTCATCTTAGAAATTATGTCATGTCCCTGTAACACTAACATCACATGAATGAAAGATACTGTAAAGCTGATCTTTATCCAGCTTATATGCAAATTTGCAATCAGAGTAAGAATTTTAATGTTTAAAAATTAAAGACATTGTTTAAAAATTAAAACAGTTAAAGTCTTTCTTCTGATTATTTTTAAGAAAAGCATAAAAAGAGAAAGAAAACTGATTAGTAATCATTTCTTTCTGAATACTAAAGATGTTAGCATCACAAATTGTATCACCTTTAGAAAGGTGTTTCTGACCAGCAATTACCTGAGAAAAATCAATTGCAATGTGAATTATATTTTAAATGTTTCAGTTTCTCTGTTGCCATGTGAATTATACTGTAAAGATTTCCATTTCTTAACTATAAACAGTATTTCTCATACAAAAACTTATGGAACACCAAGTAAGAGAGAGATGAAAAATACGTTTGAATCTGTAGTAATAATAAAGTATTTCTATCTTGACATGGATCCAAAAAAAAAAAAAAAAAAAAAAAAAAAAAGAGGTCAAATATTATCTGAAATTAGGTCAGAATTCAGAGGGTTTAAATTTCATGGGCATTCTGAGTGGCCTCCCCTGAGTCAGATCTAGTAGCATTTTTTAGGAATTAGTTCCCTGAACAGAAACCTCTAATGTCATTTGAGATTCCCTAGATTACTCTAACTAGCATTCTGCTGACAGTCCAGAAGGGAATACTGGTCACTCATAGGTGTTATTTCATACTTGCCAACTCCTTGGATGCCCTAGAGCTTCTCAGATGCCATTAAGTATATACATCTTGGGAACTAATCTGACCATCATTACTTTTTTATTCATGATCAGTTTTGAAAGAGCATGCAAAAAAAAAAAAAATAAAAATAAAAATAAATAAAAAAAAATCTAATAGAAATAGAAGCTGCAGCCATCTAGAAAGCGCTCCTTTTATTCCTTTCAGTTTAGACTGTTATGTGAAAATCTTGCCCCCCCCCCCCCCCCCCCCACTGATCTGCACCTGAATTCAAGATATTTGTTGAGGACTGATGAAAATATTTTCAGACTTTCTGTAGTATGCTTGATATATCTTGAGATACTTGCAGGGTGGGATGTAACAACACTTGATAGTATTATAGCTATATCTTAGATATTTGTTCTTTGTTCTGTGATCCCTCATGCCCAGCCTCAGTTCTGCATTTCTGTAATTGGCTATATTTGAGTTGTTTGTATCCATAGTGTCTCCAGTGAATGCCTGTGTCCTATCCCATATCATCCAACATTGCACTACTCCTGTGCCTCATCCTTTGTTTCCAGCTCTCAAAATTTCTGCTATTCTAACAGCTCTCTATTTCTCTACTTTTCATCTTCATCTTAAAATCATAAATATCTCATTCTAAACAGAAAATAAAACTATTACCTACACCATAAAAGTTATGATTGCACCATATTAGGATGAACAAAACAACCCAGTTATGACAGGTGTTCAGAATATGTCTACAATTGTTATTTGTAAGATATGGAAACTGCTTTCACATATACATTTGCATACATAACATACATTTATATATATGCACACACACATGCATTTTTCCTTCTAACTTGTACTCATGGCCATTTGACACTAAGTCTCATACTATTTTGCCATTGCATTTTTGAAGAGTTAAGCAACAAACAGAAAACAGTATAAAGGCTACTGAATTTATAATGAAGGGCAATGTTCTCTGCTCAAGAACATTTTATTGAATCCTCTTATACAGTCTTGGGGAAAATGGCTTAGTAAATGTGGAATGTATCTATCAAGAGTCACTGCTACGAAAGCACAGCAGTCATGACTTCATGTTACTCTTGTCTACTTTTTTAATTCTCTTGTCATAAGTAATGAAATAAATTGGAACAGGCTGCCTCACTGGAACAGGCTGCGTCACTAGAACAGGCTGCCCAGGGAGGTGGTGGAGTCTCCTTCTCTGGAGATATTCAAGACCCACCTGGACACCTACCTGTGTGACGTGATGTAGGGAGCCTGCTTTGGCAGGGGGGTTGGACTCGATGATCTCTAGAGGTCCCTTCCAAACCCTACAATTCTGTGATTCTGTGAAATGTCTTTTGAGCATTCTATTAAGGAAAGGAATTCTGGCAAAACCTTGTAAAAACATGTCAGAAGACAGAGGACATTGTAGCTCTAAGCTTCTCTAGCTGCACCTACAAAGGAAAAAGTGAAGTAGAATTTAGAACAGGCTTACAAGAGATACATTATTCTATGATCTGTCCCTGAAATCATCTAGAAAAACTTGTTTTAGATTTACATTGTCTAACTAGGTCAGATTTGTTTTGGAGAGACCTAGTTGGTATAAGCCAAAACTGTTATGGGCCAGTATTTAAGCAGTGTGAATAATAAATATTATTGCATGGACTGCATGGTTGTGTGCCAGGACTGTTTTTTGTCCTTAGCTTAAGCCATACAGCATGGCTTATAGCCAACTCTCCTATACTCCATATCAGGCTAGCTGCAACAAATTGCTTAGTGAGAATGGTCATTAATACATGTGAACAACCAAGGAGTAGTCATCTTGTAGAGCAGCAGTCAGCATAAATTAAAGCAGGGAACATACTTTGTAATGCTATAGAATCATAGAATCACCAAGGTTGGAAAAGACCTAAAAGATCATCCAGTCCAACTGTTCACCTATTAACAATATCTCCCACTAAACCATGTCCCTCAACATGTCCCAGTCCAGTCTTTCCTTGAACACCCCCAGGGTCGGTGACTCCACCACCTCCCTGGACAGTCCATTCCAGTAAGCATATATGCACTATAGCACCATGAGTTTAAAAACAGTGGTCCTACACCAATGTAATATCCCTTTCTATTGTCCCGGAAAATAGCAGTGCTCAAGGCTTCTCATTGCCACTTTTCAATTTGGTAATATAGATTTACTCTAAGACTTACACACTCTTTGCTTGCATTGTTTTCTGTTGAGTTGTCCATAGCTTGGCATTAAGGTGTTCACACTGGGCTTAGAGAAAAGGCAAACTGAAAGACTGCTGCATGTGAATGCCAGTTTTTACAGATATATTAGACTGCAAGACTGAGCACCTGAGTACACATTAGTTACACAGTGAGTTAGCTGAGAATCTGTCCTGTAAAAGAGATTAGAGCTCAACCCCATGTCCTAAATGAAGCACAGGCATACAGAGAAACAGTACAGAAAGTAATCAAGCTTTAGTCTCACACTTCACTGACAATACAACAAGCTTTCTGTGTTTAATCTTTGTTTGACAAAGAAAAGTTTTTGATGGTGTGGTTATAACTGTTACATGAAGCCATGAGCAGAACACTCATTTATTTCAGATGGATGACTGATGTGTCAGACAGTTGTGGTCTTTCTTCTTTCATGGAAGTTTGTCTGCATCATAAAGGCACCTTGTGGGTTTTTGGACATCTGGTACTGGCTGATTGTATTCAGGACAAGAGCAGCATGACTTCGGTTTGGCCAGATTGTAGCACAGTACTAAAACAGCAATGAAGAATCTTGCATTTTACTTGATTCTATCGAGTATTATCAGCCTCCTCCTTTCAGAAGCATTCGAGTATTAAATGAAAACCAGGGCCCATTTATGAATACATTGTTCCAGTTCTATGTATGGTGTGCAATTAAAGAGCTATTACGCTAGTAAGTGATTACCCAAAATGACTGCAGCCAACCGTAAGGGAACATGGAAAACTGTATTCACCATTTGTTTACTAATTTAAAAAAATAATGCAAAAACAATAAAAAGTCTTACCAAGTCTAAGGGTGAAGAGAAGGTCAAATTTCAGTGGATTTTATTGATTAGATTTTGTTTACTGCTAAGGGGCGCACTCTTTTAAACCATGTTACAAAGGAAAGGAATTAAACCAAGCTAAAATGGCTCTGGGGGCACTTAGGGCTTTTAAAGCAACATTTTAAAATTATGCCTGGAAAGGGTAGGAAGGGATTCACCTTCCTGCATACCTGTAGGCTGTGGGAAATTTAGGCGCAATAGGTCTAAAAAATTGTAAGCAAGCCAGTACAGATAATGAATCTGCCTTCTGAACATGTGTTAGCGACAGATTTTCTTATGTATCGATAATGCAAATGTATGTAAAGTTAATAAAATGAATAAAATTAAGAAGCTAAAGAAGCTAAATATCATTATTAACAGCATATCAGATGACATTAAGTATCATCTGTCTCTTCAAGAACAGAATATTTTCTTGTTATATTGAAGAATTAGGGCTAAATATCAGCATTTAAAGAGATAAAATACCATTTCTTCACTGTCAAATATATGTAACAAATTGTGGTTGTTTAATACACTGGGGCTCAGCAAAAACTTTAAAATGCTCTAGTTTTTTGACCAGTCCTAATAAATAAATAATAAATAAAATAAAAAAAATATATATCATTTACTTCTACCTATCTGAGTACTAAATATAAAAATATTGCTTCCAGTGTGGAATTAGTATAGACTAAAAAAGTAGTTTGTTTTTTGTTGTTATTGTTGTAGTTGTTTGTTTTGTTCTGTTTTTTGTTTAGAAAATCACAAGGCCAAATTTCAAAGGATAACTGTTTTCACTAAGTACTAAATCTCATTTCTGTGGAAATTTGAGTCACTCTCAGAATTGTCAGAATTGTAACTTTGGAAGTTTATCTTCTCAGAATCAAGGAGGCTTAAACAGTTCTAACTATTTCCTATTAGTGCTGAGAATTCTGCTGGGTCTGGCTGGTTTTTTGTTTGTTTGTTTGTTTTTAATTCATATACAGTAGTGCAGGATTGGAGATGATATTGTATTTAGCATGCAATAGTAATTAAAATACAGTCTTGGCATTTCAATATGGACACCTGATCTGAAAGGTATTATTCTGGTTCACTGCATCCTTTAGATTCCCTTACATGACTTCAGATAAAACATACATCTGTCTTCAACCAGAGGTTCCATGTAGAACACTGAGAGAAGAAATAAATATCTATTAAATAAAATAATAATAATGATAAATGAAATTGATGATATAAAATAATTATTATTTCTGGTATTTTCAGTTAATAGAAGATAATATTGGCTTCTTTATGCTATCAAAGTTACCCTTTTGTCCTCTGAAGCTGTGTGAAGTTGCCTTTGGTGTTCATGGGAAAACTGAAACTTATTGAAAACCCCGAACTGTGTATTTCAAAACTTGACTAAAATAGCACCCTGTTGTACAATAACATTCTCTTTTAACTGTAGTGAACTAAGAACATAGGCAGGACATAGTTTGTAAGTAGCTTTACCATCTTTTGATAGTCACCAAATTGCCAGAAAAATTAAAAAAGGTTTTGGGCATATAACTGTACTTACAAACCTTGACTTGCCCTTGTTACAAAGAATAATGCATTCTGGGCTCCAAGAAATACTACAAAGAGGAGAAGACATTCACTGAACTATTCATTCACTGAAATGTATTTTTATCCTTTAAAAACTCCAGTTTTCTTGATTGTCTGTTTTATGATGTTACATACCCCATTTCAAATGTTGTATATTATTTTCAAGTACATGGTTACATGGTACTTGCTTGTTTCTTGTTTTTAGTTTCTTGATCTAAATAAGAGGCAGGGGGGTAGGGAGTGGGAGAGAAAGTAAGATTACTTCATTTTCAAATAACTAATTTTCCTGTTTTCATCATTTTGTTGCCTTTGAAAGTATCAGTACCTGAGACAAAATTTTTGTTTTAAACAGTCAGTAGAAACATGGGACTAGAGGGAAACAGAGTAATGGAATGAAGTGACTGACCTGAGTTTGTGCCATCAAAACAGCTCTGACAATGTGTTTGATATTGAATTGCAGTGTATTGGTATTTCCTTCTAGTCTAGTAACCGAACCACTCAACAGTTGCTAACTTAATCTCACACAAGAGTTGTACATATAATATGAAGTTACAGATGGAAACACGAGAAATACATATAGATGGGCAAACAACTCATGATTGCGTTTAAACTTATTCATCTTGAATTTGACATAAGGTCCACAGAAATAAATGCTATAAAATATGCTATATTTTTGAATGTTTCTTGCAAACACGTGAATACCTATTTAAAGACTATTTTAGAGATCGTAAATATTTTAGTGGAACAGTTTTTCATTTATTTCCACCTCTTAAGCCAAGTTCCACAGTCTCTGTGAAACCAGACATCCACAGTTCAGAAGAAGCTCTAAAGTTTCTGGCAATGTGCTAACATGGGGCCTATATGTATTAAGAAGCCAACCCTTCCATATGAGAATTGTTGTATTATTTCATGAGTATATAGATATACATTGATAGTGTAAATTCTGTTGGTTTTGGTTGGTTGGTTGGTTTTCTGTTTTGTTGTTGTTGTTGTTTTGTTTGCTTGTTTTTATTTTAAGTGTAATATTTAAAGAAATTAGTGAATAGGTATCATTTCATTAAGTCAAGAGAACTACTGGTTTTGTTTTAGTGGTAAATTGTTTGCACTTTGCTTTGCAGTGCTCTCACAGCAGTATCTAGAAGTTGTTCCTTAAGGACTTTGACTAAATAGAGGTGTACATATATCAAACTCATATGTAAGTGCCCATCGATGCATTTAGAAGTGTGTGTAGATGTACTGAAGTATTTAAAAATTGTACACACATCAAACATGTATAGATATATGCGTATGTATATGCAACACAATGCAAATATTTACATACTCCTCTAGATGTTCCATGAACATAATATTTCACGATGTTTAAGATTGGTTCACGGCTCATATAAAATGTGTTGTTTGTCTTAACCTACTGTGTATTGAAGCAATTGTTATAATTTAAACATTTCTAGCCACTGCTATTAACACCCTTGCTAGTAGTCTCAGAAAAGGAATAGTTGTTTTAAAAAAAATACAACTTGAATCCAATCTGTGTAACCTGAGGCCACTGAGATATCAGCCTTAGCTTAGCTGTCGTGTATCCCTTTACACCTCCAAATCCCTACAGTAACAGACCATCTGCACCCATAATCTGATGGCCAGACTTTAGAGCAATGTACCTTTTTTATAAAGGGCAATTCTAATTTACAACCAACTCTATTTTGGGAAGTACTCTGGGAGCAAACCTCTGATGCTTTCAGATCAGCCATCTGTCCCCACTCCTGCCAAGTTACCCTTTAGGTTATGCTCTTTCCCCTCTTCAGTGTATTATCTCTCTGTTGCACGCTCACATAAAAGGTTGATCAGGTAAAAGTGTATTTGAGCAGGCAAGACATAAAATAATAGCCATGCAGTGCATGTTTGCATACTCATCAAAGCAGACATGGTTTCAATGGGATGAGACAGCCTTAGACACTTTCTGCTGCAGAATTTCCTGTTTGTGGTCCCGATATTTCCTCAAGAGGACAGGGAGAGAGAGTCATTTTTTCTTTACAGAACAAGCTCTGCCTCCTATGTCTGTGCTGAAGGGCTCCTGGGAGACTGCATGGCTGTGTGGCTGTGAGCTGCCCCCAAATCCTCCCTTCAAACCCATAATTTCAGCCATGAGCAGCTCTCCAGAAATTTATCTTCCCGTGCTAATTGCAGCTATGTTCACCCCCAAAGGAATGGTCTACCAGACAAGTTTGATGCCAGTTTAAACATCCTGCAAAGTAGCTTACCCTGAAGATAAACTCAGCTTATATCAAGCTAACTGGTACATAGAAGTTTAATCTTTAGATATATCCAACACTTTGTCCACACTTGTGCTGCTTTAAAGGCGATCACCTGCAAAAAGCCCAAGTCATGGCAGGCTGCTATCTATCCCTACTGCCTTTATGTGTGCTGATGTGTTGCAGAAGTGCAGCAAGTTTTGAACAGATAACACAGACTAAATTGCTTCCCTGAAGAAGATGAAGTGGGACCAAGATTTCAGCAAATCTACAAATAGCATATGCCATTTCAGTGCTCTAAGCAAATATCTCATTCATTGGTGAGAGCAGCCACAAGCACCAAAATCTTTGCAGTGCTAGCATGAACTGCTAGGATGTTAGCACTCATGTTTCTGGGAAGAAAAAGAGGAAGGGAGGAATAAAATATTGAGGTTTAAGGAAAAGATAGCAAGATCAAGTGTTCTCTGTTACTTGTGAGGAGGCATGAACAAGTTTTTGCTGCCTTCCATCAGCAGACTGATAGACCGTGACCAGTGTAAAACTAGCTTCAATATAATCCACACACCTATGCTGAAAATCTGTTAGTCTCCAGAGTAGCACAGCTAGCAAATTTTATGTTTGCAAAATTGACATTTGTATCAGCTGCATACTATAAAAATCATCAGGAAAAGAAATGAAAAATACCTTTAAGAGCAGCTATAGTCAGTGGATTTAGCAGCCTGAATACTGTTGATAGAAAACTGTAAAACTAGAATTCAGCATAATCACACCCGCTCTGGGAGTACTTATCTTTGTCTAAATAGACACTAAATCTCTATGGAGAAATTTATTTAAAAGGTACTTGGGCAACATAAAAATTTTGTTTTGAATAAAATATTGCAAGTCTTTTTTGAGGAAATTCCTAAATATTTATAGCTGTGTTATTATTCACTAAATGCTCAAAGTACTAAGACGCACTTGTGCTTTATTTCATGCAACTTATACATTGTCCAGTGCCTGCATCATTTTCAAACACCATCTTCTTAATCACTGACAGATTAGGCACAAAAAAGTACTAACAAAACTCCCTTTCAGAATCAGTCTTACCACCTTTTCTTGAGCAACCTGCCTAGGCCTTCTATAACTAAGATCTGATGAATGCATACCCTTTGTTATCAATATTGCTATTTTGATTACACGGTGCCTTTCAAATTATGTTATTATAGAAACATAACTTAATGAAGTGACATTAATATAGTTTATATATACATAACACTTAGATATTTCCAGGACTGTTTACTCCACTACTTCCCTGGGCACCTCACACATTCTTACCAAAACCACTCATGGGTCATTATTGCTCTGGCCTACTTCTACCTAAACAAACTGATTTAGAAAATACTACAATTTAAATGGTTCAAGCCTACTGACAAATATCCTGGACTTACCTCCACTGTTGAGATCAGTCATAAAACGGCATAGCTTGCTATTTATTGTCATCTCTCAATCACATATGATTTAGCAATAGTAAGACATTTCCTAATATAATACAGCAAAAATAAGCCAACTGAAGCCAGACCCTTCGCTTAAAATGCTTAAATGAATCTAACCATTCTTTATTGTGTTTTGATATCTAATTCTTAGACATCTAATTTTTCACCACACTATTTTACTTTAACAAAAATAAGGTGTGTTTATTTTCCCCTCTGAAAATGAATTCAAAGGAACAATACATATTTATTTACTATCAATTTATCAATTTACTATTATTTTATTCTTTTGTTGTTGTTGTTGCTTTTTAATATGAGATTCTGATGCAAGGATATTTCAGAAAATTTAGAACTCAGACTGATAAATACTTATTAAAGAATTAAATGGTTATGAGTTACATTTGATTATTATTATTATTATTATTATTATTATTATTATTATTATTATTATTATTATTATTATTATTATTATAATTAAATGAGAAGAGCACGACTGGTCAACCCACATTCAGTCTGCTAAAAGCTTAGAGTTCACTGGGTATTGAAGGGGATATATTTTCAGAATTACAGTAAATCAAGGCAGTATTTTGGGAAATACTGATATAAATCCAAAATGTTTCTGAATGCTACTATACAGTTCTCAGAAGTGTCTGCCTGGGAGAATCAGACAAATTAGAAATGAGATTTCTCTACTCCTTGTCTACTTTAACTGTTTAGTTTAAGTCTTCCTGAGTTGATTAAACAGTTAGATAAGTATGACTTCTCTTTCAGTTTCCTGAATATTGAATTCTAAGTGCCAAAATATTATTAAGCTGTTTAATGGTGACTTTGCTGTAAAAGTATTATTGACAAAGTAGAAAATATCTGAACACCTGTTATCACGTAATTTCCTCACATTTCAGTGGTTAGGAATTCAGGAATTTGGATAACAAATAAAAGAAGAAAACCAACAAACCAACCTACCAACCAAAAATCCCACACTTCATTCTGTAAGTCAATCAGAGCAGGGTTTGAAACAAATAGAGCTCACCACTGATCTCTCTTTGCTTCCTGAACAGAAGCAAGAGAAATCATCTGCGTGTTACATGAAAGGTATGAAAAGTCAGGTGCTAGTTTAGCCTTACAGACTGAACTCCTTCTTAACATGTGTAGCTTTCAGTTTTTTTTCAGTTTCAGAAGTTCACAGCTTAGTTGAATTCCACAGATCTTCCTTAATGATGACAAAAGGGAGTAAGTATCATAGATAACAGAGCAAGAATGATGTCAAATTTAAAATTGTTTCTCCAAGGTATGAACAAGATACAGTTTTCTATAAAATGATTGCATTATTAATAAAACAATAAACAAAAACAAACAAACAAACAATTATTTCTCTAGATAGATATTGAAATCTAACATTTTTTGTCTCTCAAAAGAGAAATTCAAACAACCAAAAATAAATGAAGACGTGAAAAACATACCAGGAAAGAAAGGAGTTTCAGATGTTAAGATTTTAAAGAAAGTCTCAAATATCATAATGTACAAAACCTGAAATACAGTCAGTGTGGTCAGTTTTGTCATTCATCTTCTCCTCCAAATCAGAATATGAGGAGGGGAACTTTTTTTACACCAACCCCCTCCCCCCCACCAAAATTATTAGAGTGCTCTAGTGAAAAGTGATCAAGGTGAGGAAGAAATACAAAATATAAAAGTATTTAATTTTTTCACAATCATGGGTAACAGAAAGAAGGCAGAATACAGTGATAAGCCTTTCAGCTCATCACAGACAAGCTCATGTGTAAATACATCCAGTACTGTTAGAGACTCTATACAATCAAATGAAAAAAAGAGGGAAATAAATGTTCCAGTAAATCTGGAACATGGTTACGCTTAAACTGAAATTTCTTCAGATAATTTACGTAACACAAACCAAACTCTGCAGAGAAAATGTGATTCTTCTCTATCAAAGAATAACTCTTTTGGAATTATTAATTTAAAAACAAAGTCAGCCCTGATTTAGGAATTAATCTCCATAGAAAGAAAAAAGAAAAGGAAGGAAGGAAGGAAGGAAGGAAGGAAGGAAGGAAGGAAGGAAGGAAGGAAGGAAGGAAGGAAGGAAGGAAGGAAGGAAGGAAGGAAGGAAGGAAGGAAGGAAGGAAGGAAGGAAGGAAGGAAGGAAGGAAGGAAGGAAGGAAGGAAGGAAGGAAGGAAGGAAGGAAGGAAGGAAGGAAGGAAGGAAGGAAGGAAGGATTCTGTTTTCAAGCAGATAAGAAAAATAACAGTCTGCTTGTATTTGGCATTTGCAAAAGTTATGCTTTCTTCCATTCCTATTTGTTTTCTACACACTGTTTTAATTTACAATACATTTTTAAAATTATTTCATCAAGAATACAGATTTAAACATTCTGATCCTTTTCTTCATTGTTTAATAGGCATCTCTCACCTCTGGCATGGTCTTGGCTTTTGCGAACTAACACTCTTCCGGGCAATGTTTAGGCTGATGGTGGTTATCAGCAGGCAGGATGGAAAAAGCCACCATATTCTGGTAAGACAGTAAGCTGTGTGCTGCCAGTAATCCTTAATGCCAGATAAAGAGCTTTTTCTGTTTAATGATACAGATGTGTCTAGTGAAAATAACTTTGTCTTTAGATCCTTGCCATCTTAAACATAAATACAGGAGCAAAGTTGCTCTTATTTCTAGCCCTATCAGGAATAGAATTTCTATGGGGGTCATAAGTTTTACTTATGGGTGCTTATCTTTCCAATATGCAGTTTTCTTGGGACTTACGGAACCCAGGAGCCAAGAAGGAGCCATAATCATAGCATTTCCCCTAAACATATTTTCCTCACAGAAGCCTCAGGCATTAGGTGTTCGTGAGTGCCTTGCGGTATATGCTCAACTAATTATACATCAGTGAGTTACTGCATCTCTAGAGCTTCCATAGTAACCATCTAAAATGGAGTAGTTATGGCCTAGGTTATTGCCATAAATATTTTAGTTTGAGTTAAAAGCAAGTTTCAGAACTCAGAGGTGAATGAATATTCCCTTAGAAGAACCAACTGAATATACCCATAGCTTTCAGATATTTAATATAAACAAATATATTTAAACTGAATAGTTAAAGATTATCAAAAGTGTTAGGGCCATTAGTACTGTTGTGACTCTCTTATGAATAAAACAGTTAGTAATAACAACATCAAATGAACCAAAATTGGGGTTATAGTTACAATCAATGGAAATTAATAATAATAACAGTTACAATCAATGGAAATTAATAATAATAACAGTAATAATAAATATCATAGGATCACAGAATGATGTGTATTGGAAGTAACCTTAAATATCATCTAGTTCCAGTCATACTGCTGTGGTAAAAATGTAATAAGTAATTACTTAAAAAAATAATAATCTTATTGTTTCTGATTAATTTTCAGTCAAAGTGTTAAAGAAGCATAGAATTACAGAATTGTTTAGGATGGAAAAGACTCTAAAGATCATCAAGTTCTGCCATCAATCTGATTTACCAAGTCCCATCACTATACCGTGATATATATTTATATATAAATAATAAAAAGAGATAAAAATTTAAAACATTTTCTTCCCTGTTAAATTTTACTAAAAATTAAAACTGGATACAACTGACAAGCATTTCATATAAACCTGCAAGCAGTGATTTCTTTTCTGTGATTCTGGGCATTTAAAGATAGCCAGCCAGAGGGAGACACTAGATGTGACTGTATAAGTGGGTATTAGATGAGTTTCATCTCAGTCTGCAACATTTAATCTTGGATTTCATATATAAAAAATACATTATTATCACTAATTTTCAAAAGAGCTAATTTCCATGAAGTTCCTAATGAATTTGATGATTATTGTTGGATAATATTTAAGCAACATTAAAAACAATCAACTATGTTATTAATGTTTTAACATCATGAAGAAAACCTGTCCTTGCATTTAAATAAATAAATAATAATAAAAAAAGTCTGTGTCATTGAACACTGTGACATTGGCCTTAAGCACTAAAGAAATAGTCTGTTCTGATTTCTCAAATCTCTGTCCATCATTGCTGAAATATGTCCACATCTGTTTAAATACATTAAGTTGGTCTTCAAAAGCAACTTCAAGAACTTTTAAGGATCTAGGTATTTAATCATCATTTTGGCTTACAAGATTTTGTGAAGCCTTGAGATAAAAATTACTCAGCCTGTCAGCACACAGGTAAAAACTTATTTACTGCCTTTTTAAAATTACTTCAGAAAGAGGTAAACATGATCAGCTGAACACCAACATGTGAGAATTCACTGTTGTCCAGTAGAAATATTGTGCTCAGTCTATAAGATGACAGTAATGCTGTCGACATTAGTCTAGAGTTGATATTTATATGCAGAACAAAATTTGTCCCTAGACCAAAAGCAATGTATAAAGTTTAGTGCACTCATTGTTTTTGCCAGTTCCTGTTTGTTGTATCATAGTAACTGGGTCAAACTAGGTTTGCCATTCCAATTGTCATGGTTTTGCAATGTTGTAATTTTGCTATCAGTATTCCACATCATAACATCATGTTAAGCATAGATAATTTTGACGAATCTGCTGCTCACAGAAAGAAGACTACATGTCCCAGGGAGCACCACGGTCAGTCATATGACCAGGACTATATAATCTCACTTCAGTGCTGGACTCGTCCTCTTGGATCCTGCCAGCCAGGGGGAGAGCCGTGTGGGAGCGTTCCAGCCGTTTCGCCTAGAGTTACAGTAGGCCTCTCAGTTTTCGGGACTCACTCTCTCTTATTTTACTTGATTCGTTAGCCTTAATTCCAATTATATTGCATTATATTGTGTTATTCTGTATTCCGATATAGTATTTAGTAAAATAGTGTGCCTCCTTAGATCGCTGCCACTGTATTTATTTTCTCTTTCCCTGTTTTTCTTTTCTTTTTGGGATAGCGGCCCTGCAGGCCGTCTATACCCCTGTCATGGGTGCCGGTAGATTTTAGGGTAACCTATGACACCAATGAATAAAGGAGAATCACAAAGCAATCTGGACTACTTAGGTCCATATTATTCAGTTCTTAGATAACATCATAAGTCTGTTCAGGACTGTTAAAAAATGCATTCATAAAGACACTGTTTGGGCACTATTCAGGAAATAATTTATTTTGTGGACATCTCCAAAAAGACAGTGGGATGGACACTGTACCAGCTCCTGAAATGACAAAATCATTCTTCAGAAGGCTGACTTTGCAACATCAGTTTTCCCACGTTTTCATGTACATGCCGAGGCAGTTAGCACATGTTTCTCAGTATATTCTGTAAAGACCACCACTGCTGGGGACTACAACAAGGCACAAACTTTTTATTTCAGACATAAAAGACCAGCTTGCATACAGGGGGAATCTGAAAGACTCAAAATAATTTGGACAACAGAGAAAACAGCTCATATAGAGTGAACTCATTTTAGGAGGGGCTTATTCCATGTGCCAGTGATTGACCCATGATCTTTTCCTTTATGTAACTGCATATACTTAGACAAAGACTCATATACCTCAATGACTGCTCATGGAAGCACACATGAAGATACAAGGGAGGATTAGGCAGTGTCCAGCTTTGCTGTCAAGGGAAGCTCTTTAACTGTCCATACATTTATTTATTTATAAATATTGCCTTCAGATTAGAATACACTTCGTCAATAATAGGTGTAAGAATATCTTTTTATTACTGACAGTGAATTAAGTCAAACAGTTAATGGCTATCTTCAAACTTTATAATTGAGATACATAGTGTGATTGACACTGACAAACTCTTATTCTCATGTAAGCAAGAATCAGTTACAGATTTCCTGCCTTCCAGTGATACACCACACAGTTTTACTGACTGTTATATCTTCCACATCAGCTCACTAAGTCATAAAACACTTGAGAAGAGGTAGTTCCCAGCTTTTACATCTCTTTATTTATCTTTCTCCAACCTTCCTGCAACACAGCATTCATGAAGCTTCTTCACGTATGTATATTTTTCCAATTTGTAGTATGAATTAATAGTTTTTGCCATTTGTTTTTACTTATTATTTTTAAAAAATAATTATAGATCTTTTTATTCCCCACATTCTCCTGTACCGTGAGAAGCGTAAAAGACTGAAAATTCAATAAGAATAGAAGAAATCCAGAAAGAGATGTAAAAAGTTAAAGTTTTGTAACTACTGCTCTTAGTGACAGAGGAGAAAATATGTCTAAGTTTATTTCTCCCTATCCTAAAATACTTGTGATATTATCAAGCTTTTTTTTTTTTTTTTTAATCCCTATCCATATTATTTTTTATTTATTTATTTTTTTCTTGGAAAATTGGGAATCCAAACAAGTAAACAGATTAGATATTGTTTTATTATCTGAAAATCCAATGTAAATAGTGGATTCATCTGCCAAACAAGTTAGATTTCGGAAATGAAATCTACTGATGCCATAATGCATTCTCAGACTATTTTAAAGTGCATCTGAGAATAAAGAAGTCAAACAAGTCAAGTCAAATAAAGAATTTAAATAATTTCCTGTTGATCAGACAGGTATATTTTTATCATCTGGATAAAAAAAATTAAGACAAACAGATGATAGTGTTGGACAAATTTTATCCAATAGATTAGTGGTTCTTTTCATTAATCATGTGGCTGTAGAGTTATATAAAACCTATTAAGAGTGTATGAAAATGTTTACATTTTGGTTTTTTTTTCTGGTTTGTTTCCATGAAAATTTAACCCTGCATTTAATGTAGCTAACTAATCTGCACAGAAAGAAATAAAACAACAAACAAAATGTGAGCTACATTTATTAGCAGAGTCAAAATTATTTTCAGAACTAGACAAGGGTACTCACGCTTGTCATTCTGCATGACAGAAACAAGATGAATGATGGTTCTTCTGTCAGTTCCTTGAAGAAGTCAGATGAGTTACTCTTAAATGTGTTTTTTTATCCCCAAATTGTTTAATTTGCATATTTATTAATTAAATATATTTGGTGCCTGTCTTCCACAATAAACTCATGATGCCATATTCCATTAGATTAAGACAGTCTATTGGCATTTATACCAAAGTGTCATTATATCATAACAATATCAAAGAAACATATAAAAACTGTGTAATCTAAGCAACTATCATTATAAAATGACTTATCCAGTCCAAGTATTAGAACAAGATTTGCCTCTACTCACTCAAAGCACATTCCAGTCCTAGCAAATACATACATCACAGTTTTGCCCTGCTACTTAATTAGCAAAGAACTCAAACACTTTCCAAGCCAAGATCACTTCCCCTTGTGATTGTCAAAATTTTAAAAGTATTTCAATTACCTATCCAAACACTTTCCCAATTTTATTAAGTTAACAATACAAAGAAAATGATGTTATAGTATTTTCTTTACCCCTAAATATTATATTTTCCAAGCTGCACCATTATTACTACTGAAGTAAGACACAGTATGAAAGAAAAAGAAAACTGACACCTTCTAAATTACCAGTGCTATTATTATTACACAAATTATTCCCAAAGATTCCCTAATTTGGAACAGCATGTGTTTTGTTGATGGAACACAATGAGAGTACAAACTTACACTATGGCTGAAGATGCAGAAATAAGGTCATTAGTATACAGAAGTAATACATTTCACATCAAGGGCAAAACAGTTTTCAGATGGCTGTTCTACGCTCTTAAAACATTCTCCCCAGGATTTAGATTACTCAGTATTCTTGACACTTAATCAAGGTAGGCAAGCATACCAAGAACAAGCTCAAGTAAAATATTCATCCCAGCAATATTTTAGCTTAACACTATCTTTTGCTACTTTCAGCTTTTCAGTGTCTCAACTTTTTCAGGTTTCAGATGGCATTTGATCACTTTCAGCTTATTTCCATTTCGTATTCTATTTTCAAAAAGTTACATAGAAAATTAGATACGGTACAGCATTAGGTCCAACCAGAATATCAAAGAAGAAAGCATAACCTGTAAGTTAATGGTAATTAAAACAAAACAAAACAAAAACAAACAACAACAAACAAAAAACAACAAAAAATGAAGTTTAAAGAAGATCTCAAACCAAACATTGTGTGGGAATTTTTAAATTATTATTTTAAAGAGAGGGAGAAGAAAAGGCAGACAATAATGCAAGGCAAAAGACAATCTGACTTATCATGTAGAAAGTTAGTGACTGCATCAAAAACTAAAAGTTCAGCTGCTAGTTCATTGAGCTTTCTTGAATTTTGCCCCAAATTATTGCTGAACAGAAACATTATTCATGTTCATGCTTTTTTCATCACAATGTGAATAAGACCAAAAGCAACACTCCTGAGATTTCAGAGGTGTCATTATAACTGTGCTTACACTGTACATCATGGTGTGAAGATGAAAAATTGTTGCTTACATCAATACATTATTAAGAGTGCTTTATTTACTTTGAGATTAGATAGCTCAGCCTATTATGCTTTTAATTGCAATTCTGGTGAAACCGCTTTTAGAATTTCTGTATTATGTTTGTGATAGAGGAACACAAAAGTTGGGGGAAAAAAATGTGATCTCAATGCATTCAGGTACGCTTTTTTATAATTACTATTCAGTCAATATCTCCCCCAAGAAAGCAATAATTTTATGCTTTTTGTCTATCATTCTGCTGGGATTGCACTCATATCAGTGTGAGAATTAGGCTACTCTAATTGTATTTTTTTCCACAGATATTGTGTGCACCGTGGCTGTACCATGCTCACTTTCAGCTTTGACCTATTCTCACTCTTACCTTTCTCCACTTCAGAAATTAACTCAAATAATGTAATTTTGTCTTAAATGTACCTCATTTAAAAGAATAATACATAAGCTTTTTGTAAATATTTAAAATATGTTCATAATCTTAGTTCTGATTTCAGCATACTAATTCTTCCTAATACAGAGACATACTATAAATCCCCCATTTTTCAGCCAAGAGACAACAATAAATACATACATACATACATACATAAGTGTAGATTTAAGATGAAAAGAGGTGCAGAAATGTTTTTATTGAAGCTGACTCCCCAGTATTTCCTTAACATATTTCTGCGATAAAAAAGAGTATGTGTTCATATTCTATGATAATTCTCATGTAAAACTTGAGTGTAAA
The DNA here is from genome assembly GCF_039878825.1 of Excalfactoria chinensis. Taxonomy (NCBI): domain Eukaryota; kingdom Metazoa; phylum Chordata; class Aves; order Galliformes; family Phasianidae; genus Excalfactoria; species Excalfactoria chinensis. Next base: position 153,292,710 of record NC_092825.1, on the reverse strand, counting down.
ATCTTATGATTTGACTTTCATCTTTGAATTATTTCTGAACATTAAGATTACATATTCTTTCATTTCCATATATGCTTTTACCTGTTCAACATGATAAGATAGTCTTGCAAAGAATAACAGTGCACAAAACATGATTTCTGTATAAAGTACGTAATGAAAAGTGAAAAGACCATACCATACAGTGACAGTCCAATCTTTCCAGACAGAAATGACAGTAATTTGCTATTAGGAGACATTATTGAGGCTGAAGATAGCAAGTAATACCTTCAGATCTGGTTGTGTAGTATCTTCACTACATGTCATGTAGGAAAGGTTTGAATATGACTATGTATAACTCATTTTTTAATTCTGGCAGGTAGAGGATAAAAAAACCATAACACCTCTGCTTATAAACAGTATTCCAGATGTTATCCCACTGTTGTTTCAAGCATTTTCATGTAAATTTAGGTTTTGAATGTCAGCAAAAAGCTTCACATATGGCATAAATCTCTTACTTCCCTCACCTTGTTTAAGAAAAGGCCTTATTTCTATACATAAAACAACATAATTACTCTAGAAATAAGATTCAGATTTGCATGTGATTTAAAACATGTTAGCATTGGAGAACAAAACTGCAGACTACTGTATTTCTCAAAAATCATCCATATCTCTGTTGAAATAGGACCAAAGATTTATCTTTTACAGTCTTTATCATTTAATGGAATCAGTAACTCACAGTTAGAATTTAGAATTGTTCTGTTGGAAGCGACATTTGAAGGTTGTTTAGTCCAAAAGCCTGTCCATTGCAGGGCTAATAAAAAATAAAGCATATTAATAAAGGAAATATCCAAGTATCTCTTGAGCACCAACAAGCATGGACCTTCAACCACCTTGCTAGGAAGACTGTTCCAGTGTTACAACTTTATGGAAAATAAATTTTTCCAGATGTCTGAACATCACTTGGCACAGATTTGTGCTGTTCCTGCACATACTGTCATTGGTTGCCAAGCAGCAGAGATCAGCATTTCCCACTCTAGTTTTCCTCAGGAAGTTCTAGAGAGCAGTGAAGATACCTCTCAGCCTTTTCTCTCCACGGACAACTCGAGTGTCCTCAGTCTCTCCTCAAAGGACATGTTCCAGCCCTTTTAGCTTCCCAGTTGTCTACCTCTGTACGCTTTCAAGGACCTTAACATCAATTTTGTACGCTGGAGACAAACGTCATGCAATACTCAAGCTCATGCAGCACCAAAACTTAAATATTACTGAATTATTTCTTTTGATCACTGAGCAATCCTCTGTTCAGTGTATCCCAAAATGCAATTTGGCCTCTTGGCTGCCAGGGCACACTGCTGACTCATGCTGAGACTGCTATCAATCAGCACGTCCAGATAACTTTCTGCTGAGCTGGTCTCCAATCACTCATCCCCTAATCTGTACCCCTGTCTGGCATTACTCATTCCCAGGTGAAGAACCTGATATTTTGTTTTGTTCCTCATGCCTCTGTTAATCATTCAGTGCTACAAACTACCAAAATCACTTTTCAAAGACTATTGATCCTCTGGAGAGCCAATTGCAATTTCCATATAGTATCACTAGCAAACCTGCTGGAGATGCACTCCACTCCTTTATCCAGATCATCGATAAAACTACTGAAGAAGGCTAGATCTAAAGCTGAGCCATAGAAAATACTTAGATCTCAACAGGGAACTGCTTGAACTTAGAAAATCATGTCTTATTGTTCAAAATCATAGATGAATAACTACTTGCGCTCAACAGGTTTTCATAGATACTTGCTAAGTACAACCAGAATAAATAAATAAATAAAAGAATAGGCATGGGGATTCATCATATAATCAATGGCTTAAGATAGCCATTTCCTTTTGGAGAAATACTTCCTCATAGTGGTGACCTTTTTTACTAACACATAACATCTAATCTATCAATTATTTGCATTATAGCTACATTCCCAATATTATTTCATTCACTGAAATCTCACTCCTTTTATGAGGACTGTGTCAAGTTGCAACAGATTCATGGTTTAGTTGCTTACCTGAGAAATAACTTTAATTCCAGGCAAGTTTCTGGACTGTTAAATAGCGACATCTTAAAAGACACACTTTTCTGATGTAGAGACATCTCATGAAAAAACAAACAAACAAACAAACAAACAAAATTCACAGAAAGTTAAAGGTTGGAAACAGAATCCACAGCCTCTCTGGGCAACCTGTTCCATGCTAAGTCAATGCAGCAGGTACTGCATTAGTTAACAGGAGACCCAGCATCAATCCAAATACCCGAAATACCAAAATGTTGTAGTTCAGAAATTAAAACTCCTGCTTCTGCTCATAGTATAGAAAAATAGGAATGATGCCTTAACTAAAAGTGGAATTTTATCATCCCAGAAGATCTGTGAGAGCAGAGTTTGTTTCTCAGTAGATCTCTGAAGTCAGAAAATAACTGACTGAACTAACTGATGTGTGTAAGAGCCATTTGGATGTGGTGCTCAGGGATATGATTTAGCAGAGGATTGTTAGAGTTAGGGTACTGGTTAGGCTGCGGTTGGACTTGATGATCTTCAAGGTCTTTTCCAACCCAGGTAGTTCTATGATTTGCATGTAAGAAATGTGAAACTTAGCTGGTTATAGCAACCTGCTATTAGGTCATACTAATCTCTCACATATTTTCCCTCATTGTCCCTTCTGTGGGACAGAAAAAAATAATGAAACAAAGTTCTTTCGGCTTTCAAGATTTTCACATTCAGCAAAATGTAGATTTCAATAATGAAGTATTTGAAACAGAACTTTTGTAGCTGACCCAAACATAAAACCTATAGAGTCCCCAAGATATTGTCATAATCCTGGGAATTTTGTTGCCACGTGTATGGGTTATTATTGTGTTTGTTTGTTTCGTTGCTGATATTTTATTTTATTTTATTTATTTATTTATTTGATTTTCTATGGAATGGGAAATATGGCTAGCTTTCTTCAGGAATTTAATATTGTAAATCACAGAAAGCTTCGTATAAGTAATCCATATTTTTAGGTCAATAGTTCATTATGTGACCAGTGCAAAAGACTGTGAGAAAAGACAGTCTACAGTGTGATTTCATAATTTATATTTAGACATCAATATTTTCTACAACACTTTAAAAATTACTGTTTATTTTTCCTCTTCAATCATTTAAATTAATCAATTAAATTATTTCCTATAAATAAGCTTTTTATTATTTATTTGTTTGTTTGTTTGTTTGTTTTGCTCTTAAGTGCTTAAAGATATAATTATGACTTGGATTGTGTCTTTGCATGGAATTCTATATTAAACATCTGTGTTTTAGACATTATCCTGTCACCTCTTTTTCTGATTATTAGTATGTTGAATACCACAGTAATTACATACTGAGGTTACTGATCAGTTAACTTCATTAGATAAAGCACTTTCTTCACAAATCTTTGCAAAAGGCTTTTTCCACAGAGCATACTGTCTGCATCTTCTTTTGGGCTTCTTAAATTTCCTTCCCCTCCCACTATCCCCAGGTGCTCAGATGCAGAAAGATTTGAAGACAGAAGCTTAATTCGAATGTTATATTCAAATCTGCATATAATTGAATTTGTATAGAAATAGTAACTAGCATTTGCTAGGTAGTATTCTTCTTCTGAGAGCAATGATAATGATGGATAAAATCTAGAATACTGTTCTTCTTTTTATAGTATAATATATAATAAATCACATGAATCACAGAATCTTAGAACTGTAGAATGGTTTGAGTTGGAAAGAACCTTTAAGGACATATAGTTACAGGCCCCCTGCTGTAGCCAAGGACTACTCCCTCTAGATTAGGATGCTCAAAGCTCCATCCAGTCCAACCACCTACCAATTCACAAATAGTTCTCACTAAACTGTATCCCTCAACGCAACATCTAAATGTTCCTTGAAAACCTTGAGTGTCGGTGACTCCACTAAACAGCCCATTCTAGTGCCCAACCACTCTTTCAGAAAAGTAGCATTTCCTAATGTCCAGCCTGAATCTCTGCTGGTACAGCTTGAGGCCATTCCCTCTAGTCCTATCACCAGTTATACAGGAAAAGAGGCTGATCCTCATCTCATTCCAGCCTCCTTCAGGTAGAGCATGGACCCCTCACCAGTTTTTTTGCCCTTCTCTGGACACACTCCAGGGTCTTGGTGACTTTCTTTCAGTGAGGGGCCCAAAACTGAACAGAGTATTCAAGGTGCAGCCTCACCAATGCTGAGCGCAGATGTATAATTAGAACAGAACAGAACAGAACAGAACAGAACAGAACAGAACAGAACAGAACAGAACAGAATAGAATAGAATAGAATAGAATAGAATAGAATAGAATAGAATAGAATAGAATAGAATAGAATAGAATAGAATAGAATAGAATAGAATAGAATAGGCTGTTGGAGTAGTCTAGACTTTAGTAAAGCCTTCGGTACTGCCTCCCACTGTATTCTCCAGAGGAAGCAGGAAGATCATGTCTTGGGCAGGTACACTTTGCTGGGTAAAGAACTGAATGGAAAAATGTGCCCAGAGAGTGGTGGTGAATAGAGCCATATCCAGCTTTAGCAAGTGGTGTACCCCAGGGGCTGGTATTGGGGTCTGTTTTGTTTACCGTCTTTATTGATAATTTGGATGAGGGAATTAAGTGCATCTTCAGTAAGTTTGCAGATGACACCAGGCTAGGAGGATGTGTTGATCTGCCTGAGGTTAGGAGGGCCTTTCAGAGGGATCTGGACAGGCTGAATTGTTGAGTGGAAGCCAATGGGATGAAATTCCACAAGACCAAGTGCCAGGTCCTGCAATCTGATTGCAACAATCCAATGAAAGTTACAGGCTTGGGACACAGTGGCTGGAAGAATGTGTAGCAAAATGGAACTTTGGGTGTTCATCGACACTTGGCTAAAGATGAAACAGCAGTGTACCCAGGTGCCCAAGAGGAGCAATGGCATCCTGTCTTGTATCAAAAATACTGTTGACAGCAGAAGCGGGGAAGTGATTGTCCCCATACTCAACTCTGGTGAGGTTGCATCTTGTGTACAATGTTCATTTTTGGGCTTCCCACTACAAGAAAGGCATCGAGGCACTGGAGAATGTCCAGAGAATGGCAATGCAGCTGGTGAGTTGTCTGGAGCACAAGCCTTATGAGGGGAGGCTGAGGTAACTGTTTGTTTAGTCTGGAGAAGAGGAGGCTCAGGTGATACCTTATCACTCTCTACAACTACCTGAAAGGAGATTGTGGTATGGTGGCTGTCAGCCTCTTCTCCCAAGTAACTGGTGATAGGACTAGATGGAATGGCATTAAGTTTTGCAAGGGGACATTCAGGTTGGATACTAGCAAAAACTTCTCCCAAAGAGTGGTAAGGTGATGGAATGGGCTGCCCAGGGAGGTGGTGAAGTTACAATACCTGAAGGTAATAGAGAAATATGTAGGTGTGGTACTAAGGAACATTTGTGGTAAGGGGACAGTTGGACTAGATAATCTTAGAGGTCTTTTCCAATCTTAATGATTCTATGATTCTAAGATGAGAAAGGTCCCAGAGCCTGAAATAAGTCAACCTTTCTCCCTTTTTTGTACATGTCACAAGGTAAAATATAATACATTTAGAGTTCCTAATGGAGCATGCAATCAAGATATTTAAAATCATTCATTCAAAAACTAATCAAGTAGAGCTGCAGAAATAATTTTCATGACTCACTTCTACTGAAAAAAAAAAAAAAAAAAAAAAAAAAAAAAGGGGAAATCATTTTATTTCAATTGATTGACCTTGTCCCAGAATGCCACAAAGAACAGATCTTCATTGCTAGACCATGGTAAAGAACACTCTTATGAACAATCAAGAAAGCAGAAGAAAACAATGAAAAGAGAATGAGGGAAAGGATTGACAGATTACAGTGATGCTTGAGAAATTTAAACACTACGTGTGCATAAATGAATAATAAGGATCAAGTATCACAGAGTATTTTCAGTAAGAATAATAGCACATACAAATTAGGAGGGAAAAAAAAGATGAATCTGTCAAGAGCAGATGGCAATTTTATTTCTAAAGAAAGGAATAAAACATAATCCAACCACTTTTCTTTTACTCTAACAAATCAGAAGTGCATATGAGTTTAATTCAGACTTCCTTTGTGTAAGAGTAGAATGAAAATATCTGTATGATTTTCATGGATTAGTTAATAATAATAAATGATTTACACTGGGGGAAAAACAACGCAGCATTTGAATATCAGTGCAAAAAATATCAAAATGAATGGAAAAAGAAAAAAATAATAATATTTACAGTAAGAAAGAATGCATCTGAAAGCTACAGGTGGTATTACATCTGATAATGATCCTACAATATGTATTTTTGATATAAGAATGTATATTTTGGGTAGCCTCTGTGTTTAGACAATTTGCTGGGTAGCTGGGTAGTTTCTGATTCTAGTGGATCTTTGTTTCAGCTGCAGTCTCCAAGGCATTCTGTTGTTCAATACTACTTGTCAAATTGTAGCTACATCATTACACAGTTTCCAGATTACTTTCTAAATTTGTAGTTTTAGCTAATGTGGTTTGAACTTTGAGGATGGTTCAGTTTTGTTTTAAAAGGAAGATGATTTAGAATGCCATAGATTCACTTGTACCCACTAAAACTTTGGAACACATGAGAAAAATTGTGAGTCTACTTATCCAGAAACAGAAGGGGTAAAAATAAAAAAATAAAAAAATAAAAAAATAATAAAAAAAAAAAAAAAAAAAAAAAAAAAGGAAAAAAAAAAAGTGAAATTTAAATTCAGGGACAAAAATCTCTCAAAAGATAAGGTGCATTGTGTACAAGAAGGACATAGAATGAATCCAGAGGAGGGCTATTAAGATGATCAGGGCTGGAGCACTTCTCTTATGAAAACAGGCTGAGAGAGTGGGACATGTGCAGTCTGGAGAAGTCTCCAGAGATACCTCAGTGCTTACTAGTATTTAAAGAGAGCTTATAAGCAGGAGGAAGAATGACTTCTTATGTCATCTGATTGTGATAGGACAAGGAGGAATGGTTTTAAACTAGAGAGAGATTTAGATTAGATATTAGGAGAAAATTCTTTACTCTGAAGGTGGTGAAGGTGTTGGAATAAATTGCCCAGAAAATCTGGGCAGCCTGATCTAGCAGTTGGCAACCATGCCCGTGGCAAGGGGCTGGATATTTGAGATTTCTTCCAACACAAGACATTCTACAATTCTATAATTTTATAAATTTCATTACTAAATATTACTGCTACTAGAATATAATTCAAAGAAACTTCTAAAATTCTCATAATTAAATGAGGAATCCTAAAGTCTTACAAATCTGAATAGAGAGATTAAAATAATGGAACTCCAAAACTGAAAGTGTAATGCCTCTTATAAGAGTGTAAACTAAATATATTCAGAAGAAAAATTTGAATCATCTTCATAGTCCTTCATTACACTCTTTTTAGTATGTCCATGTAAGTCTTGAACTAGGGAGCCCAGAACTGAACACAGCACTCCAGCTGTGGCTTCACTAGCCCTGAGGAGTCTCCTAACTTTGCAGGCAATACCACTTCTAAAGCTTCCCAGGACACCATTAGCCTTCTTTACAGCAAGGGTACATTTCTGGTTCATGCTCAAATTGGTGACTGCTAAGTTTTTATTTGGTCTTCCTCTTAGAAGATGTTGTCTATCTTGTTGGCCACCAGCTAATACTGGAGTATAGTGATTGTTTTTTCTAGGATATAGCCTTCTCACATTTTTGCCCATATTCCTATTTGATGGGATGGACCACCATTGAACTTGGAGATGGTGATCTTCGAATTCTAACCAGCTTTCTTGGACCCCTTTTCCCTTGAAGGCCTTATCTTGTGGGGCTTTTTCAGACAGATTTTTTTAAGACACTAGTTTGCTCTCTTGAAGTCCAGGCTTGTGTGTTTGCTCTTCCCTACACTGATTTCCTGGACTACGGCATCTCATGGTCACTGTAGGCAGTACTGCCTTCACCTTCAACTGACACACCCAAAACATTTTTTTTTTTATTATTTTTTTATTTTTATTTTTATTTATTTATTTATTTATTTTGTGACTATGAAGAACAGCAGAGCACCTCCACCAGTTGGGTAAATAAATTATGAGTGTTTTCCAGCAAATTCCTGGGTCACTTGAAGTCTACTGTGTTGTCTTTCCAGATGATATTAGAGTGGTTAAGCTCCCCTGAAGACATGGGTCCATGAACACGTAGCTTCTTCTATATGTCTGCAGTGGGCCTCACCCACTTTTTCTTCCTAGTAAGGTATCCGATAGCAAAAAAGAAATACATAGGTCACTCTGAAACTAATGCATTCTATTTATTTGTATGGGAACTACAACAGATAGTACAGTAATGCTTTTTGATAGAGCAAATTCCCAGCTACAAAAAATTAGCTTTCAACATGGTCCGCACCATCACCTCTGTGTTTTGACCAGCAATGAACAAGAGACTGCATGCTATGCTTTTAAAAATCTTTATGGCCTTCTGGAAAAAGACTTGTCATTCTTGTCCCTGTCACCACTGCTGAAATGCATTACCTACCACATCACTGTCTGGTCTCTGGAAATGTTCAGCAAGCATTGATGAATGTCAGTGACTACAGTATTTTCTGCATGGAGACATTCAGTGACACACCTTTACTTCACACACACTTGCAAGTCAGACACCATTTTGTCAGACTGCCCCTTTGCTGCTGTCTGTCACATGGCAGCAAAATGCAATGGAATATTGGCAGCTAGATTTAATACATTCCACTAAAATCTGCTTCTGATATCGTAGGCCAGCAAAATAAAATAGGAGGCAGTACTTTTGGAGCAGCCCTCAGATAGTGTTCCAGGTATTGATCGGTTGTGTTCTACTATAATACCTAGAACCTCATTAGCAGATGTAACCTGAATTGCAGCTCTCTTCATTAACAGTTACAGAAACTGAACTGGGAGATCTCTGAAAGTAGTCCATTTGTTTGTAAAAGCATATGCTGAGTAAGAGAAGAAAAGGATGATCTAAGACCTGCTGAGCAGTATGGTAAGCAAAACAGAAAACTAATAAGTTATATTATTCTTCTTTTAGTGGAATCTTCGTAACCAGATGTTGTCTGGGTGGATTCATTGGTGAAACATGAAATTATAATCTGTAGATCTGTAGACAATTTCAGAGGCAGAAATAGAACAGCTTTCAACTCTCAGTCATTACAGATTACCAGTTTCTAAAATATATAAACTGTAGGTGAATTTGAATGGCTATGTAGACAGTTTAGGTGTTAACACCTGCCTTTAAACTCTCTTGATTCATCGTCAGATACCTTGGAGTAAATGTTAAGTAACCCTATAATAAGTCAAGAGGACTCTGTGCTGTCATCTTGCAATTAAAGTCATTAAAAGGTACAGTATAGGACAAACAAAAAGTACTTTCTGCATTTCTGGGGTGAGCTTGGTATGTCTCAAACACTTGCAGTGCAAGGCTGTTGCCACGACAACCAGTCAAAGGCTGAAATCAGACAAACTGGCTTACACTTCCCGCAAGAAAGTTTTGGCTGCAAGTTTATTTTTGACAAACTTGTTATTGCATACTTGCTTGTTCATAACTTACCAGGCATAAAAAGATGCCTGATAGAGACTCTGAGTGGGCTGTCTTTAACATCTTCTCCTACTTCTTGGTGGTCATCATTGCTGTTTCAAGAGTATCACCTCTGGACAAGTGTGCTCATCATCCCATCCTGTCTCCATCAGTGCGGGCTGATGATAGAACACCTTGAAATGGGCCTTCAGAATAGACTAAAGATAAATCTTTTCCCTGTCCTTTTCTCTGACTGACACTCTTTTTTCTATTTTCCTAATTTTTTCTGTTTTCACTCATTTTCTCTCATAAAATTATTAAGTAATTGCAAGATCTATTTCAGCTTCTTAAAAGCATTATCTCTCATATACCTATTAAGTCACAAAGTTTTAAAGAAGTTGTGATGCCTATTTTGTCTCCTTAAGGTTGCATAGTTTAGATACTCAGATAGATTCTGAGTATTAGAATGCCAATATTTTGTGGTCCAGAGTGTTTCTGAGACAATTGCAGTATAAATCATCACTAATGATTGTGTGCAGATCTCTGTGTATCATTTTACCTTTATCTAACTGGAGGTATTTGCAACTCCAGTCACTTCTTGCCTCCTCTTACAAATGAGACATGGCAGATTCTTATGTACATGTAGTAGTAAGTACCTGAAATTATCTTTAACTCCTCTGCTAAATTAGAATGTAATGAAGATTTTTATTTTTAATATTTTTTTAAAGAACTTTTCGTATATTTAATTACTTATTTATTTTTCACTGTTACAATTCCTTTTGTGATGAAAAAGAAGGACCTTCTGTCTATATAGAATCATAGAATGATTTGGGTTGGAAGGGACCTGTAAGATCATCTAGTTCCAACTCCCCTGCTAGAGGCAGGGACATCTCCCTCTAGACCAGGGCATCACCACCTTCACAGTAATTTCTTCCTAATATCTAGTCTAAATCTTACAGTTTAAAACCATTTCACTTTGTCCTGTCACTACATGCTCCCCGTCTTTCCTGTTGATCTCCTACAGGTACTGGAAGGTCACTATCCAGTTCCCCAGAGCTTTCATTTCCCTAAGTTGAAGATCCCCAACTCTCTCAGCCTGTCCTCACTATGGAGGTGTTCCAGAACTCTAATATCTTTTTGGCCCTCCTCTGGAACAGCTCCAACAATTCAATATCCTTGTGTTGGTGTCCCCAAAAATGGACGCAGTACTCCAGGTGGAGTCTCATGAAAGCAGAGTAAAGGGGCAGAATCACCTCCCTCAACCCACTGGTCATGCTTCTCTTGATGAATGAAACCCAGGATACTATAGTTGGCTTTCTGGGTCGCAAATGCATATTGCCAGATCACGTTGAATCTTTCATCAGTTAACACTCCCAAATCCTTTTCAGAGCTGCTCTCAAGCCATTTGCAATCAATCTTGTATCTGTGCTTGGTATTGCCCTGATCCAGACACAGGACTTTGTGCTTGGCCTTGTGAATATCATGAACTTGGCATAGGCTCAAATCTCAATCCTGTCCAGGTCCCTCTGGATGGCATCCTTTCCCTCTATAACATCCTTTTCCTAGATCCATGCCTCTATCCACTTACAGTCTGTTTTCACGTGTCAGATTTTTTTTTCTCTTTATTGCCTAAACTACAAAGATCTTTTCGTATTAAAAAAAAAAAAAAAGGGCTTTCAGTAGAAAGATGCTTTGCCAGAAGGTATATCAGTAGATATGACTGTAATGTCTATACTTTAAGACTTATTATTACAATAAATTTCTACCCAGCTTCCCAAGTGGGTGCTTTGTTCCTGAATATTCCTCCCAGTTCTCTTTTATTCATAGAACAACAGAAGTGAATGAGTAAGTCAACAGAAGATCCTAAACTGACAGGCATAGTCGTTGATGTTAACCTTTATGAACCCTATAGACTCCTGTTTAAATAACAGCTCCTTAAGGACATGTGAGCCAAAGTTATGATTCCTTATAGAAGGGACTATTTATTGCTGATATTAGAACAGAGTAGTATTTTTCTTCAGTATTTGAGAATGTCTCTTGCAATACCATTAGCTAAGGCTGATAGATAAACAAGCACATTCATTAATTTTATTATTGAATATGTCAATTTGTATTACTAATGATAGCTTTTGGAAATATGTATATAAAAAGGGAATTAATTACCACAATTCCTTATTTTATTTTTTTGTTTGTTTGTTTATTTAATGGTTACCCTTTCTACATTTCTATGTTCAGATTGATATGCTCATCTAAAGTTAGCATGGGTCTAGATTACAGTCCCTTCACTATCCTCCATTAACTTTTTTTTTTTTATATATATACTTGCAGTTTTTTAAATGTATTTTTTCTTGTCAAATCTAATTGCAAAAAATCTTATTTTAAAAAAAGAAAGTGTCTTACTCAGAGAATGACATTTATAGTCTAAAACTATCTTTAAATGCATGAAGACATTAAAGTCAATAAAAGGAATTTCATTCATGTCAGTATTCACCTCTGGAGTGGTAAACTACTGCTATTTCTCTGTGGTTCACTAGAGGGTTGGTTTTTTTTTTCAGTGTGTGATACTAGTTTCTTCGCATAGGAGCTTTGCACATTTGCCATTAACTGAGATTTAATGGGGCAGTTGAAAACAGTTCATCCAAATTTACTCAGGAGTTTGAAACATAAATCTCTGAAACTATACCTTGAGTTCAAAATCTTTGCCCTTGAGAATCCATGGTAATCCATAGTTGATGTTCCTCCCACACAAATTAACTGAACTCTAAATTATATGTTCTAGTCAGTTATAACAGATTTTTGGTTCAATAACATTGACCCAGTGCTATTTTCATCATAGGCCTTCCTTCATATATAGAAGAAAAGATGATTTCTTCATTCCTCAGTTAGGGTGAAGAGACAATGATTTAGGCATATCCAATTTGCGGCCTGCAGGGCACATAGAGCCTGTCCCATCCTGTTCTGCCACTGTTGCAGTGGTGGAACATCCTCCCTAAGCAGCCCAGCCCAGCCCCAGGCATGCACACATCATTCAGCAGAAACAAAACACTGGTATGTGATTGACAGCGTCTGGACTGAAAGTGGATGTATTGAGCTATAATCAGACATTCAACTTGAAAATTTCATTGTCTCTTTATCACACTTTTATCAGACCTGTTTTAACAGACAAATATATCCTTTGCTTCACAAGTGTGCCTTACACATCATCACTTTTTGGCAATAGGTACATTTGTAAACAATGATTTTCATGGATGGAGATTATGAAGAATAATAGAAGCATAGAATTCTTAGAGTTGGAACAGACCTTTAGAGGTTACCTAGTCCAATTCCCCTGCAATGAACAGGGACATCCACATCTGGATCATGTTGGCCGGAGTCTGACCCAGCCTCTCCTTGAAAGTCTTCAGGAACTGGGCATCCACCACATCTTTGGGCAACCTGTTTCAGTGCCTCATCACCCTCACTGTAAAAGACTTCTTCCTTGCATCCAGCCTAAATGCCTAAATCAACCCTCTTTAAGCTTGAAATCATTTTCCCTTGTTCTGTCATCACAGATCCTGATAAAGAGTGTGTCCCCTTCTTCCCTGTATCTCCCCTGTAGATACTGAAGGGACACTATTAGGTCACCTTGGAACCTTCTCTTCTCCAGACTGAACAGCTCCAGCTCTCTCAGCATGTACTTGTAGGGGAGGCATTCCATCTCATGGATCGTTTTGGGCCCATGTGAACTCAACGCCAAGAGCAAGGTGTTGCACTTGGGCCAGGGTAATCCCAAATATTTATACAGGCTGGAGGAAGAACTCCTTGAGAGTAGCCCTGTGGAGATAGACTTGTGGGTCCTGGTGGACAAGAGGCTGGACACGAGCCAGCAGTGCACTGTTGCAGCCTGGAAGGCAGCTATATCCTGTGCTGCATTATAAGAGGAGTGGCCAGCAGAGAGAGAGAAGTGATTTTCACTCTCTATTGGGCTCTTGTAAGGCCCCACCTGGAGTACTGTGACCAGGCCTGGAAGCCCCAGTACAAGAAAGACACAGAGCTCTTGGTATCAGTCCAGAGGGTGGCCACTAAGATGATCAAAGGTCTGGAACACCTCTCCTATGAAGAAAGTTTGAGGAAACTGGGCTTATTTAGACTGGAGAAGAGAAGGCTCTGGGGAGACCTCATTGTGGCCTTCCAGTTTTGAAGGGAGTGTAGAAACAGGAGGGGGAATGGCTGTTTACATAGAATCACTCAGGTTGGAAAAGACCTTGAAGATCATCAAGTCCAACCGCAGCCTAACCAGTAGCCTATCTCTTAAAAAACAACCACAAAACAATACCACAACAACAAACCTCTGCTAAATCATATCCCTGAGTACCACATCCAAGCGGCTCTTAAACACATCCAGGGATGGCGATTCAACCACCTCCTTGGGGAGCCCATTCCAGTACCTAACCACCCTTTCTGTAAAGAAGTTCTTTCTAATATCCAACCTAAACTTGCCCTGGCGCAACTTGAGGCCATTTCCCCTCGTCCTGTCACAAGTCAGTAGTGAGAATAGACCTGCCCCACTCTCACTGTAAGAACCTTTCAGGTACTGGAAGACAGCAATAAGGTCTCCCCTCAGCCTCCTCTTCCTCAGACTAAACAGCCCCAGCTTCCTTAGTCTCTCCTCATAGGGCTGATTCTCCAAGCCCTTAACAAGCCTCGTTGCCCTTCTCTGGACCTGCTCCAGTACCTCCATGTCCTTCTACATGGGTTGATAGTGGTGGAACAAGGGGGCTGCTTTTAAACCAAGACAAGGTAAGTTTAGGTTAGACATCATGAGGAATTTTTTTTATTCAGAGGGTGGTGATGCACTGGAACAGGTTGCCCAAGGAGACTGTGGATGCCCTATCCCTGGAGGCATTCAAGGCCAAGCTGGATGTGGCTCTGGGCAGCCTGGTCTGGTGGTTGGTGATGCTGCCTTTGGCAGTGGGGTTGAAAATAGATGATTTTTGAGTTTTTTTTTCGACCCAGGCCTTTCTATGATTTTATTATGATTCTGTGATTCTATGATTTTTCTGTCCCTACTCTGGATGTTCTCCTACGGGTCTGTCTGTCCTGTACTGAAGACCCACATCTGAATACAGTACTCCATGTGAAGTCTCACCAGTGGAGAGTAGAGGAGCAGGATCACCTTCCTCATCCTGCAGGCCATCTTCTCTTGATGCTTTCCAGGATATGGTTGGCTTTCTGGCCTACCAGTCTCCCAGGTCCTTCTTGTCAGGACTGTGCTTAATCCTTCCATCCCACTCTAAACTCAAATATTATGATATTTTGTAGTGTAGGAAAAGGAAGAATATAGAAATAAACCAGGGACAATTATTTGCAATTTTGTTTGATGAGATAATTTCGTTAGATATTTGCAAACAGGAAAATAAACAGATTAAGATGCACTACACATTAGTGACTTAAGAAGAAAGATATATAAATATATAGTACTGATTTAAGTGTTTATAAATTAATGATTGAAAACTCATTTTTTATAGCACACAATTCAAAGAAAACTTTCACTTTTGAAATTTTTGAATATATTTATTGACATAAATCCTAAAATTAAAGATAGTAATCAAGTAACTCAGCTAAACTCAGAATGTTTCAATATAGTGAAGTTCATAGTCCAGTCATGATTCTGAAGAATACATAATCAAAGAGTCAGCTCTTGAGCAACATTCATGAATGTTGCAAGCTGGCTGATTAATGCTGAAATATTTTCACTTTCTATATAAATTTTAAAAATGTCTTGTAAATGCACAAAAAATCCTGAAATAAAAAATAATTTTTAGATGTATTCTCTGAACACAGTGCCTTATGCATGACGTCCCTCTTCAAGGGTGGCTTTCTGCTTTTGGTTGAAGAGTATCATCATCATAGTATCATAGTATCGTGCGAGTTGGAAGGGACCTTAGAGATCATCGAGTCCAACTCCTGGGATTCGAGCCCTCTGTGTAGCAAAGCAGCACTTGTACCACTTGTGCCACGGGGGATTCGAACCCGGGCCCCCGGTGTTGCAAGCGGCAGTTCTTCCACCGTGCGCCACCGGTAAAATGGTTCTGATTTTGTTTTAGCCACAGGTCTTTATAATGTAAAAAACAAACAAACAAAGCAGAAGAAAAAAAATCACTGTGTCTTCCTTCCTACCACGTCCTTTCTTCTCTGTTTTTGTTCATGGAACTCAAATTAATATCCAAAATAGTAGGTGGAGAAGGAAGAGTCAACACATCTTTGATAACTGCTATTTTTCTATTAAAATTAGAGTACAAAAATGAAGTTTTAAGTGATCTGCTTTTACATTTGAAAATATTTCTTCCAGAGAGTTTTACTCTTCACACCCAGGCTGAGAACCCACTGAGGATTCAGGCTGAATAAAATGTATATTAGTTGGAACAGAGACTGAAGCATCTGCCTTCCCAGATTTTCCCATTGGTATTGCAAGGAGGAGAATTTCATAAGACTGTGCACTAAATTTCAAGTAAAAATCCTAGAGACCCTAGATATATAAGGAAACACTGTGATGACAGTAAAACATACAAGCTTACATAGAGAAAGAACTGGTAGGGCACACTGGCCTCTGCATGAGTTGTTAGCAAAAAAATATTTGTGTGTAAGTTACAAGTATCCTGGGTGGAGGAGAAAAAGAAACAACAAATAAAATAAAGTAAAATAAAATAAAATAAAATAAAATAATATAAAATAAAATAAAGGAAGGAATTTTGAAAGGAATAAATACTGGATATATGAATGTTGTTCAGTTTGCCATAAATAAATTGCTAAAAGACTGGATAAAATAATCTGAACAATCAACATGATGTCTGCCAAGAATCTATGGAAGGAAATGAATGATAATTGCAACTGTAGATGTTTCCTGAGCAAAGTAGTTCTTACCTTTACATTGTGGATCCCAATATGTATTATTATCTATTATTTATCATTATTTTCACAGAATCACAGATTCACAGAATGTCCCAGGTTGGAAGGGACCTCAAGGATCATGAAGTTCCAACCCCCTTGCCTGTCAGGGTCACCAAACTTCCACGTTTACTAGATCAGGTTGCCCAGGGCCCCATCAAACCTGGCCTTGAACACCTCCAGGGACAGGGCATCACAGCCTCCCTGGGCAGCCTGTTCCAGGACCTCACCAGAATTTTGTTAGTTCAAAGTCCATTTACTTTCTCTCAAACATTCCTTTATTTATTTATTTATTTATTTATTTATTTATTTTCTATGCAACAGTATGCAGAGGAGCAGTCTGAGAAAATGGCACCTATCATGGAAATGCATAAAAAACAAAGGTATGTCACTGAATTCCTTCATATGGAAAAAAATGCACCTATTGACACTCATGAGTGCTTAATGAACATTTCTGGAGACCAAAGAGTGGACATAGAACAATAAAGTAGTGGGTGGTTGTTTTCAGCAGCACTGACAGAGACATGAAAAACAAGATCTGTTCTGGAGAGCCATGCAGACTTTTATGAGCATGGCATGCCTTCTCTAGTTCATGGCTGATGAAAATTCATAGCTAATGTTTGTGACTAGGTTGAAAAATAGCGTTTTGCAGCTGACAACCTCCACTATAGTGTTATTCTTCCTATTTGTTGTAGCTTCCCTTGAAATAAATAGGAGACACTATTTTTGGAGTGATCTCCATGATATGTTATATGTATAGGATTATAGACGTGAAATTTATTTGATTCAAAGAGTATTTCATTGACACTGGAAATCCTTGGATAGCCATGACAATAGCCATGAACCTGGCATCATTTACAATAGTCTGCTTTTCTTCTATGTACGTGTCATGCAGAAAACTGCAGACATTCTACAAGAGTTATTGGGAAGACAATAAGTTTCCTATACAAATTCTATTAAGAATCTGAAAATAATTTTAGTTTTTCTATTATTATTATTATTTATTTTTATTTTGTATTTTCAATAAAATCATACTCTCACAACTCACCGATGCATTGTAAATAGATTCAGGATAATCGGCCTTCTGAAAACTGAAAAAATCATGTGGAGTGTCAGAAAAGTTGATTGAACATTAATTGGGAAGGATATTCATAAGATGGGTGCTTCTGTTACAGTCTTTTTATTTCTAAGATTTAAGCTGGCGATTCAGTAGATCAGCTTCCTCCTCTCAGGAACAGTTGTGGTACTTGCTATCTAACAGTTTGGGAAAGTGTCACAGCACCAGATGGTAAATGGGTAAATACCACATGTGAGGGAGAGTCCTACAGGTCAATATGACATACAGCAATTCTCGGCAAGCCGTTAGCATGAAAAGTATTGCTATATAAGCATCGCAAACACAGCAGTGAAGCTGAACCCCACATAAACTGCTAGATGCTGCAGTAAGTCTTGAAAATGCTTCTGTAAGCATATAAACTGGCAGTTCATGGAGAAAGGCTTGTTGCAAGACAGTGAAAGTATATATTGAATGAGACTGTGGATTATAAAATAATGTGGATATAAAATAATTATAAAATAATGTGGGTATAAAATAACGTTTCTCAGAACAGTAGATACAGGTAGTCTTATTACTAAGATCAATAAAGAGAATGAAGATGCAGAACATTAAAATTATGTTACTATGTAATTAGTGTTAGTTGAATATTTCTGAAATAATTTGGTCACAGACTTGTGCATTTTGTGTTTCATGAAGCAGAAATAGAAAATTGTTTTGGATATTATCAGTGTCACTGATTGCTGTAAATAAATCCATTTGTATTATTAGCAGACAAAACGTTTGTGAGATTTTTCAAAATAATTAGTTACAACAGAAAAAAAATAATTTGTTTACATTATGTATCCTAATTGACCTTAAAACAAAACAAATCAAAACATTGATTACTGCTTATTTAGTGCTACAGACCATTCAGAATATTTGTGCTGCTAAGAGATGTACTTATTTTTAAAATTCCAGTTTATTTCATATGTGTCTCAGAAATGTATATCATCTCTTCCATTTTACATTTTCATGGACATTTAAAGAGAGATCTTTTTCAAAAGATGTGCAGATAGTTCATTAATAAGCAAAGACATAGTATGAAGTTTGCTTTTGGTTCTTTCTGAAAATTATTGTAATTCTAAAGCATCCTTAAAGCTGATGAAGTCAGAAAATTAAAACTGTTTAATGAGGACCCAGCCCTAAGTGTTTATGGAACACATGACACAAAAGACTGCAGCATTCCTGCTCGCTGGTATGCACTGCAAGTAAAGTTGAAGAGAGTGTTTTATAATTAACATTTTCCTCAAGGTCTAATTTAAAGATGAAACTTAAAGACAAACAAAAAAACAGCAAATAAAAATCACTTATTAATAAGTTTGTTTCTTCTGAATTTAAGCTGATCCCATTCCCAATAATCTAAATCAATAAAGATAAATATATGAGGGCTGTTCCAAAAGTAATGCCTCCTATTTTATTGTATTGGTTCATGATGTTAGAAGAAGTGAATGTTGGCGGTGTGGCAGTAGGGGGTGAAACTTCCCGCTAATATTCCACTAGATTTTGATGCCATGCAACAGATGGCAGCAGAGGGGCAGTCTGACAAAATGGCATCTACCATGAAAGGGCATATGAAGGAAAGATGTGTCACATCACTGAATTCCTCCATATAAAAAAAATATTGCACCTGTTTATATTCACTGATGTTTGATGACTGTTTATGGAGACCAAACAGTAGATGTGAGCACAGTGAGGTAGTGAGTGGTGCATTCCAGCAGTGGAAACAGCAACATAAGAGAGAGGTCATATTTCAGATGGCCATGCAGATTTTTGAGTGTGGCATTCAGTCTCTTGTTCATCCTGTGAAAATGCATAGCTAACAGTAGTAGCTATGCTGAAAAATAATGCTTTGTAGCTGAGTCTGTGCTTTAACAAATTGTTATTGTGTTCTTTGCATCTGTTGTAGTATCTGTGGGAATAAATAGGAGACATTGCTTTCAAATGTCCTGTGCAGTTCGAGGAATTTCAAATGGGGTTTCCATCCATCAAGTCTTTTCATTGGAAAAATACAGCTGCAATGTTAGATGATCTGATATTATCTATTATGAAATGTAATTAACATTTAATTATAATCAGGTGCATATATCAGTAGTAATGATTAACTTTGATTCCTTTTTCTGAAGAGTTGTGATTACATATTGGTACTGTGTACTTACATGGTAAATGAGAAATGTTCAAATGAGAGTGTTAAATATAAGCATGCTGTTTCCTGCTCTGTAAACTGGACATGAGGAAAATCTGTAGACACAGCACACAAATAATGGTGACTGCATTCACAAGGAACTAGCAATTTATGATATTTCAAGATGTTGAAATTATCTTACTGTAAACTGACTATTTCTTCTAACACTACCCACCAATTAACTTTTTTTTCTTTTTTTTTTCTTTTCTCTTTTTTTCTTTTTTTCCTCTCTCTCTCTTTTTTTTTTTTTTTTTTTTTTTTTTTTTTTTAACTCAGAGTTCCAATAGTCTTCAAACAAAAAGATCATCCAAATTCATTATTTTCATGAGTAAGCTTGGTAGTAACAACAGCAACAACAGTAAAAATAATAATAATAAAAAAAATCTGCAAAGGTTTATTCTTTTTATTTAATGCATGCTTCAAATTTTATTCTTAATTACTCAAAAATCAAGGTAACTTAGCTTGAAACATTTAAATGCTTTCTTTAAGGTGAATTACATGCTCTATAGATTAGATCACAAATATTGACTTCAACAGGTTTCCAGGAAAGGAAAGTTGCTGTCAAAGTCAGGTGGTACAGTCTTAAACTATCTGAGTATCAAGGGTTTTTGGTTTTTTTTTTGGCAGCGTATATAAACCTGAACAGAAAGTAAATAAATCTAGCATGCTTCAGGTAGACAGTGACAGAAGAAGAAAACAGAAGGTGACAAAGCGTGAGCGTAGTGACATAGTCAAAAATACATACATCTCTTCTTAGTTACACATACATCTCTGCTTTGTTTTCCTAAGTTCAAGCAGATCTGAACAACAATGAAATGATCCTCTGAACAATCATTAAGAGAATCATTAATAAATCATTTAATCATTTAAATGAGGTTAACAGAAGATTTTTATTTGAAGTCCCTGAATGTCAGTGATTTTCTATTTTAGATCCACTGTTTTTTTGTTTTTTTGTTTTTTTGTTTTTTTTTTTTTTTTAACTTTTGGTTGTGGAATTTCATATCAATCCTCAATACACCAGTTCCATCAGTAAGCAGCAATAACTCCTTTTATGTCAGACTTGTGGTTAGAAGGTATTTAAGAACTTATCATTTTCTCCTGTCTTGTTCTTAAAAATATATACAACTTTCTGACCTCCGTGGTTTAATTTATAATGATCTCATCAAAACAATATCTTTATCTTATTTAAATGCAGCGAAGAGAAAATGCTTTCTCTACTATTAGAAAAAATCCATTTACATTTATATAAAAATAAAAGGTGTTGTTTGTTTTTTTTTTTTTTTTTCACATTTTATCTGCTCATTTTCTTGTCACTCTGAAATTTCTCAAGCAATTTATCTTTAAATTTTCCTGTAGTAGAATTCATCTTCTATGCTCTTAACAAGAAATGTTTATTTCAGCACTAATATTTGCAGATTTAAGAGTTTATAACATGCCAGTAGAGCTGTGGAAGGGAATCTTTTGGCACTGAAGACCAAATCCATGATGTGGATTTAATTGGTTCCTAGAAGATAGTACTTATTTCTCATCTCATGTACAGTAAATTGTCACTTATAAAAGAGACAAAACAACAACGGACAAGTTGGGTTTTTGAACATGGTATCTGTCTGTACTAGCTGTAGCGATGAAACAAAAGAAGAAACAAAAGAGCAAATAAGTAAATAAATAAAGCAAATGTCTGCATGTTTTTGTTCCAACTGAGGAAGAACGAAGAAAATATTTTTTTGATAAACTGTTTAAGCAAACAGGCAAATAGCTAAGAAGAAAGTTTTGTTTGTTTGTTTGTTTGCTTGCTTGTTTTTACCAGTTTTGACATCGTTTCTATGTTTTTATTTTGTTCTAGAAGTGAGCAGAGGCCTTCATGTATGCTCCTTCTTTATGTCATCATGAGGGAACTGACAGACAAAAGACTCAACATTAGATTTGAAGTTATATGTTACTTCTGCTTCATGAATAAATATATACATACCTAAAAAGAATTTATGTTTATATCCATAGACATAAGCAGGATTTCACTGATAAGTGCAATATTGTTAGGGACAGAAGGAAGCTTAGCTAAGATAAACATTGCATGTATTTGTTGAGGGATACAGAAAACATAAGGGAGTCCAGTAGCTAAAGAATAAATTCAATATCTTTAAAAAGAGAAAAGTAAACAAGAAGCAATCAATTTGTAAATTGCACTATACTGTTCTTTCATGCTTCCCTCTGCCTACAAACAATTCCAGTCACTTATGTATAACTGCCAGCTATTGTTAAAGTGGACATGGCAGTCTTTCTTCTTAGTCTGCCCTTTTGACAGTCCTTTGAAACACTGTTGAGGATAGCAGCGTAAAAATTCAAACACTAACTATATCAATTGCCTAAACATAATCCTAGTGAGTTTACTTTCTTGTGGCATGTAACCAGCACAAATAACTATGGATTCATTTGAAGAAAACATCATGAGTGCTTACACAATCTATCTTTCCCCAGTAAATATAAATGAACTGTATAGAAAGCAATTGCCTTCATATGGATTTATCTTTTCATCAAATCAACCTGTAAAATTTATCATCAACTGCTTACAAAATTTAAATAAACTTTTGGGAAGATGGTTACTTCTTGTAACTTTGGTTAATTCTAAATTGATTCCATATAAAAGTTATTAACCTCTTGTTAAATGGTGTATGATTGTTCTGTGAATATGCTCCAGAATACAAAAATTCTAGGAAATCTATATGGACTGTCCTAGAAAATGGACAGTCTAGGTGAAGAAATGACATGAGAAGTAAAAAATGCAACAGCATAGAAATCTCATCAGCCTTAAAAACTCTACTATTTGTCATCAGATGATTAATAATTACCACCTGAAATGTTACACAAAGAGACTTACTCTGGTGTCTAACTCCAATACTCCTCCAATCAAGGGATGATACAAGGAATTTCTAGAACAGAAAGTTGACTAAACACAACTTGAAATTCTGCAGGAGCTTGTACTAACTTCTGTCCTACGAATACATTCTCTAGCAACTCTAGAGAGTGAAATGACCAAGCTAGTAGGAACTGATCAGAGTGACTTTATGCCACACCTGAAAATGTGTTTTGTAGATCTGTGGAAGGACTCTTACGAAAAGTTAGTGGTCACCTCTTAGACATCAGAATGGAGTCCTATTTGGTTTAAAATACACAGTGTAATATATATTTCTGATGTATGTTTTAATAATATATTTAATGGGCCTGCTTTGATATTTCATTGACTGCCATTTAATTGTTTTCATGTTTTCATGTTTTTTTTAACTTTTGTTTGTTAAATGCATGAAATCTTGTCTATACACTTTTCTGAAAGTCTTTCAAAAAATTAGTCAGCAAGAATTTATGTTCTTTTACAGGAAATGGGTTTTAGTGACATTTAACAAATACAAGCTTTGTATTTGCAAATGTTAGGATGTTTTGTTTATTTCTGGTACAAATCCATTAACTATGCTGACTTAATCCTATGGAGTGTTAAAAAAGAAAGTGACAAACGAAAGGAAAAAAAAATAAAAACAAAAGATGAAGTTTGAACCTTGTAGATGACTCATTCAGTCTGTTCAGCACTTTGTCTCATCATGAGTTCACCATGTTTTCTTTAGTGTATTATCTCTCAGTATCTCTTTAATGTTTGGTGCAGTCATTTATTTAACAGCACTTTTCATACTGGAAATCATACTAGAGTTTCATTTCATATGGCTGACTCATACAATATGTACAGTTCATGATTAAAAATGTTGTTGAATATTTTAGATTCAGAGAAGATATTACGTCTGTTCTTTTGCACGTTACTTTGAGTTCCTCTTAAAAAGTCTCTGTAGTTCTCTAGTATCAGATTTTCAAGAACGGTTTCAGTTTCTAATGGTGCTGTTTTGCGCTCGCAAATATAGATTTTCCACCTTTACAAAACTGTATTATTCTCCAGAATTCATGTTATAAAAATATACCTGTACACAGTATTTAAACTATTCTGAAGACATTGGGGAGTTCTACAGTACTAAAACAAAGCAATTAAGTCAGAGATGTGGAATAGAAGAGGAAAAGGTATTTTGGAGTGATGAAAGCCTTCACTTCAAGTGAAATATGAAAAGTGGTTGTTCCCCTAACATTCTAGTCCCTGAGACAATAATGTATCTTCAGCAAAGATCATAATGATAGAGTTCAGTACCTACATACTCTATCCTTCTTAACACTCAGGGAGGCAGAATCACAGAATTGTAGACATCGGAAGGGACCTCCAGAGATCACTGAGTCCAACCCTCCTGCCAAAGCAGGTTCCCTACAACAGGTCGTACAGGTAGGCATCCAGGTGTGTCTTGAATATCTCCAAAGAAGGAGACTCCACAACCCCCCTGGGCAACCTATTCCAGTGCTCCATCATCCTCCCTGTAAAGAAGTTCTTGCACACATTCCTGTAGAACTTCCTATGCTTCAGTTTCTGACTGTTCCCCCTTGTCCTATCTCTACACACTGTTCAAAAGAGTCTGGCCTCGCCACTTTGCCCCCCATACCTTAGATATTTACAGACCTAGATCTCAGCCCTCTTTTCTCAAGGCTAAACAGACCCAGTTCACTTACTTAGCCTTTCTTTATTCACAGGGGTGATGCTCCAGGCCCTTCACCATCTTTGTGGCACTCCACTGGACTCTTTCCAAGATATCCCTGTCTTTATTGTTCTGGGGAGCCTAGAACTGGACACAGTACTGCAGATGAGGCCTTACCAGGGTAGAGTAGAGGGGGAGGATCACCTCCCTCTACCTGCTGGCCACACTCTTTTTAATACACCCCAGAATGCCACTGGCCTTCTTGGCCAAGAGGGAACACTGCTGGCTTATGGCTAACTTGTCATCCACCAGGACACTCAGGTCCCTCTCAGCAGAGCTCCTCTCCAGCAGGTCATCCCCCAGCCTGTACTGGTGCATGCAATTTTTCCTCCCTAGGTGCAAGATTCTACACTTGATTTTATTAAACCTCATCTGGATTCTTATTGCCCAGCTCTCCAGCCTGTCCAGGTCTCGCTGAATGGCAGCACAGCTTTCAGGTGTATCAGCCAATCCTACCAACTTCCTATCATCAGCAAACTAGCTGAGGGTGGCCACTGTCCCCTCGTCAAAGTAATTGATGAAGGTGTTGAACAAGATCAGACCCATGGAGGACACCGCTAGTTACAGGTCTCCAACTGGGCTCTGCACCGCCAATGACAACCCTTTGTGCTCTGCCAGTCAGCCAGTTGTCAGCCCACCTCATTGTCCACTCATCTATCCCACACTTCCTCAGCTTTGTTATAAGTATGTTGTGGGAGACAGTATCAAATGCCTTGCTGAAATCAAGGCAGACTACATCCACCACTCTCCCTCCGTCCACCCAGCCAGTGACAGCATCATAGAAGGCTACCAGGTTGGTCAAGCATGACCCTGGTGAACCTGTGCTGAGTACTCCTAATGAGTTTATTTTCTTCCAATTGTCTGGAGATGGCATCCAGCACAAGCTGCTCCATCACCTTTCCAGGGACAGAGGTGAGGCTGAGTGGCCTCAGCTGGATCTTCCTTGCCCTTTTTGAAGACCAAACTGACATTGGCTATCCTCCAGTCTTCAGGCACCTCCCCCATTCTCCAAGACCTCTCAAAGATAGAGAGAGGTTCAGCAATCACCTCCGACAGCTCCCTCAGCACCCATGAAAGCACTCCATCGAGTCCCATGGATTTAAAAACATTGATGCTGCCTAGGTACTCACAGACCACATCTTCCCTGACTGATGGTAAGTCTTCCATTTCCCAGATGCTCTCACTAATCTCCAGGGTCTGGGATGACCCTGATGGAGAGCATTTCCACTGAAGGCAGAAACAAAGAAGGCGTTCAGTATCTTTGCCTTCTTGGCATCCCCCGTTACCAGAACTACCCCCTCACTTAGTAGGGGGTCCACATTTTCCTAGTCTTCCTCTTAATGTTAAAATACTTTAAAAAGCCTTTTTTACTATCCTTTATCACTTTTGCCAGATTCAATTCCAGGTAGGCTTTAGCCTTCCTCATCACATCCCTGCAGGTCCTGACAACATTTCTATACACTTCCCAAGTGGTCAGACCTTTTTTCCACATTTCATAGACCTTCTTCCCTTTGAGTTTGTGCATGATCTCCTTGCTCATCCACCCAGGCCTCCTGCTACCCTTTCCCAATTTCTTGCTCACAGGGGCACACTGATCCTGAGCTTGGAAGAAGAGCTGTTTAAATGCTGACCAGCTCTCACAGGCCCCTTTACCTTCTAACACCCTAGCCCACGGGATAGCTCCAAGTAGGTCCCGGAAGAGATCAAAGTTGGCTCTCCTAAAGTCCAGGGTAGCAATCCTACTTTTTGCTTTGCTTCATCCACTCAGATCTTGAACTCCACCATCTCGTGATCACTACAACCCAAGCTGCCCCCAGTCTTTACTTCCTTAACAAGTCCTTCCTTGTTAGTGAGAGTGAGGTCTAGTAACACCCCTCCCCTTGTTGATTCCTCCAACACCTGCATCAGAAAGTTGTCTTCAACACACTGCAAGAACCATCTGGACATGCCTGGCCATGTTACACATCCAGCAAATATCTGGATAATTGAAATCCTCCATAAGCACCAGCACATGGGATCATGACACTACTTCTAGTTGCTTACAACTGGAAGGCTGCATCAACCTCCTCCTGATTAGGGGGTCTGTAGTACACACCCACAGCCATGTCACCCTTAACAGCCTGCCCCTTGATTTTCACCCACAAGCTCTCCACAGCTACGTCACTCTCCCTCAGGTGGAGCTGAATACATTCTGGTTTCTCTCTCACATAAAGAACAACTCCACCACCCCTCCTTGCCAGCCATTCTTTCCTAAAAAGCACATAGCCCTCCATGACAACATTCCAGTCATGGAATGGCTGGCAGGCGAGCTGTCCCACCACATCTCTGTGATCACAATGAGATCATAGCCTTGCAACCACATGTAGATCTCCAACTCTTCCTGTTTATTTCCCATGCTGGACGCATTAGTGTACAGACACTTTAGGGAAGCAACATCCTTCTCCATCCCTTGGAACTCCACCCTCTTAACCCATCAAGCCCAGTTTTGAGCCCTGAACTACCCACTCAATCCCAGTGGCCTTCATTTTGTCCCCTTCCCCCTTCATACCTAGTTTAAAGACCTTTCAGTAAGTCCTGCCTGTTCCTTGGCTAGGATCCTCTTACCTGTTGGAGACAGGCTACTTCTATCTGCAGCCATCATGCCAGGTGCCAAGTAAATTGTCCCATGGTCAAAAAAATAAATAAATAAATAATAAAAAATAAATTCCTGTGTTTGCACCAACTTCTAAGCCATTTACTTATGAGGTCGGTTTTTTGGAACCTCTCAGTATCCTTCGCTGCCACTGAAGATGTGGAAGAAAAGAACATACCTGTTTCTTTAACTACCCACCCCAGTCCCCTAGTCCCCTGAAGTCTTTCCTAATAGTAGTCAGGCATTTCTTAGCGACTTCACCACTGCCAGTCTGAACTACCAGTGCCTTAAAGGCACTGTAACTTTGCATTTGTTTTTGTAATTATAAAATGGTATTCAATAAAATAATAGTCTTACAAATACAGTCACTTGAGAATCAATTATAGTACGTATGAAGAAAAAAACAAAAAGCACTTTGCTCCCCTCCTCTCTAGAATAATTAGACTGGGCGGCAAAAGAAAGCCTGCCACATACAGTGTAGAGAGACAGATGATTAACAGTTCTTAGAACCAACAACATATTTTTAAACTGATCACATTAAGCACTAAAGGAAAGCAAGTTTTTTGTTTGTTTGTTTGTTTGTTTGTTTTAATTATTTATTTTATTTTCTTTCTTTTTCTTCTATTCCTCACCTGCAGGGTTCTTTAGAGGTAATGTTTGAGGCTTTCAGTAAAATCTACCAACAGAAATTTTTGTTCAAGCTGTGGCTGCTTATAAGCTTTTCTGAATAGTAGAGCAGTTAGCATGGTTTCAATGGCAAATTAAAAGAGAAAGCAAAAGAATAGCAGCTGCTAACTGAGAAATGTGCGAGAAACCGGAACTGGCACTTAATTATCTTTGAGACCTCTACTACTCTGTCAAATCTGGCTAAAATCAATAGATCCAAAAGCTGCAGGAACAGAGAAGAGACATACACATGCACAGACATGCACACATGGACCTTGCTTCCATAGCATTTCTATGAAGCCAATTTAGCTTGCTTGTGTAAGGAATGTTCCATACGGCTCAAAAGGAAAGCACACACAGTTATGAGTGGTCACATCTGTGTGAATCAGTAAGTATGCACACTTGGGTTGCACACTTATGTCATTCATAATCTGTACATTGCAATTCTGCTTTGCTGTGCTTCCCAAAGCACACAGAGTCACACAGGGATAAAGAAAACTAAGTCAAAGGTTACTGCATCAGGATGTTCCCCTGCTTATTGGTCTGCTCATGAGGAAATCAGAGTCCCTAAGATACACCTATTTCCCCACTAGTCAGTAGACTGGAACAGATGGACAATTCTAATATATCTACTCAAATCAGAAGGTAGACACTGTCAAGCTAAAACATTATTAAATATGTCTTTGCTACTTAAAAGATTTATTTTGGCTCAATGCTTGCAGAGGATTGCATGTAAATGTAAATTCAAAAACAAACAAAACAAACAAACAAAAAACAAACAAACAAAAACAAACAAACAAACAAACAAACAAAACAGATGCAGAGGACATCCTTTTTCCCTTCTTCTCTGTTCCTCTACCACTTTACCTTTCCAACAGTATCATGATAATAGTAGATACAAATTGTTGTCCTGAATTTATTTTTAAGTCTCTACAAAGAAGAAACTTTGAAGCATCTTTTCCCATGTTGTCACTTTTCAATCTAAAATATATATATATATATATATATATATATATTAAAAAAAATAAATAAATGAATCTTCCAGTATTTAAAAGGAGTGTATATTGAGTAAGGAGACTGACTTTTTATGCAATCTGACAGTGATAGAAAAAGGGGAAAGGTTCTAAACTAGAAGTGGGGAAATTTAGGTTAGGTGTGAAGAGGAAGATTTTCACTCAGAAGGTGATGAGACACTGGCACAGGTTACCCAGAGAAGCTGTGGATGCCCCATCTCTGTAGGCACTCAAGGCCAGTGGTCTTCTGGGAGTGACAGCATCAGAGGACAAAGGAAGAGTAACTGCTTAGATGAATGGGATCCTGGGCAGCCTGACCCAGTGAGTGGCAACCCTAGATGATTTTTAAGGTTCTTTCCAACCTCAATTACACTATTATACGATTCTTCACTAAAAAAAAAAAAAAAAAATTAAAAAAAAAAAAAAAAAAAAAAAAAAAAACTTGTTTAAGACTTTTCTGTGCAACAGTGTCCTTCTGCAGCTGCAAAGTGTGTCCCTGAAGGATGTTCTGCAACTGAGTTTCTTCTTAAAGAAATCCAAATATCTGCTCCAACACTTTCCCTGATATGAACCAAAACCGTCTGAGTGGAAACCACAGAGAAATTAAATGAAAAGCAGACTTATGATCCAAATTAAAACAGTAATGCAAGTTCAGCCTCTGTCTCTCTGAAAAATGTTCTGCTTGCTTGCATTAATAGAAGAAAGTCATTTACTCACCAATATGCGTAATCATGTTACGGTGACTTAAGTATTAAAAAAAGGCAGAGACGAGAAAAAAAAAAAAAAAAAAAAGGGAGAAGAAGAAAGAATTCTGTTTTATAGCATTTTATTTACTTATGAATTCTATTTCTTTTCAAATTCTGATTGTTATTTCTAATTGTATAAACAGTTATTCATTGGTACTAACACCGTTCGTATGTGTTAACACTGGGACATTCCTGAAGCCCACTCATATGTGCAATGATATCTGGGATACATTCCAAAATTTCTAACCTAATTACTGTAATTGTGAAGGAAAAAAAAAAAATAAAAAAGAGAGAGAGAGAAAAGGAAGATAGAAAAGAGAGAATAATAATACTTTTTTTACCCACCTCCCTTTGTCTTTTTAGATTGCTGGTCTTTCAGATGCTGTCATTTTTTATATCCATGAACTGTAATTACCACAACTGAGCTGTGATCTCAGGTCTCTACTTCCACACCATCAGCATGAGAAGGCGAGCAAAAGACTTCTATGGCTCTACTCCTACATTTAAAGTTATGCACGTACTTAAGTCCTTTGCTGATTTTGACCTAGATGAGGGTCCAGGAGGAAACTTGCTTCTTCAGTCATGTACAGAAGTTGTTGAATGTCTGTAAATTACTCCTCACTGATCTGCATTTTTCAAGTAGCCATATTATCTCACCACTTACTAATTGATATTCATCCTCCAGTGATGGAGAAAAAAGCTTCAGATGCAGTTTTGTTGTTGTTGTCATAAATTTTCTCCAGTTCTGCTAATTATTCTTCACATTACATTCTAATGTAATAGCTATATTAAAATAAATGTTGGCCAGCCCACACATTTGGCTGATAAACTCTGTTGTTTCTTCCAGCAAGTGAATTTTCTTGAAATTTAGTAAAGTGGATGTATATTTAAGATGGCCAACACTCAAACACTTCACTAATAGAGCTGCATGCTTTACTGATCTTAACGGTTGGATGGTATATTTCAATTGTGCTCATTTACATAATTTGCTGCTTATACTAGGTATTTAATCTGTTGACCTTTACTCTGTACTTATCCCACATTTAAAGAGATGTAATCAATGTGCAGACTTTATTGAATGCAGCTGACATCTCAAAGTTTACCTACTCCTTGGAATTTTATTTAAAGCTGTCATCACAGTGTCTCATTGCAGTTTGTTGGTTATCTTTCTTTTCGTCCTAAGGGTTCACTAATAGAAAAAATATATATAAAATAGTCCATATGTATAGTAGAGAAATACTACTAATTTTTTTCCCACAGAATATATCTACCGCTGGAGTTCTCATAGAGGAAAAAGAACATTACATAAGGGTGATGTACTGACTCTTTACTGTTCATTATAATATAGATTCAAACACATACTACACTGCACAGATAGGAAAATGTTTGGAAGTACTTTGTCCTTTTCCCCTCTGAACTCTGTTATAGTACGCATCTATGTACAGAAATAGCTTCTGCCTTTGAGAAATAGTTCAATTTTGGTTCCCAGTTCCTTTGCAATGATATATATAGAGCACAGGATCTTCGCGATATCTTCCGCAGCTTTTCCAGAAACTCTCAAGCTTTGTTTTCTCTGAGTAAAGGTGAAACATAGTATCATATCATATCATAATATCATAGTATCGTGCGAGTTGGAAGGGACCTTAGAGATCATTGAGTCCAACTCCCGGGATTCGAGCCCTCTAGAGTAGCAGAGCGGAAGTTTTACCCCTTGTGCCACAAGGGGGATTCGAACCCGGGCCCTCTGGTGTTGCAAGCGGCGGTTCTAACACAGAGTAACAGCCAGACAAACATACAGCTGATGTATTCAAGGATTACATATTTAAAATACTAATTGGACTGTAGTCAATTTAAATGAAACATCAAATAAAGTTTTTATTAAATGATGCTCAGCCCTTTACTGATCTCAATTTAAGAGGGTAATGTTGATATAAACTTTTGGACAATAGAGAGAATAGAAGGGGAGAAGTTGCTTACTAGCTCTCTTTTGAGCCTAATGAAGCAAACAGTATTGGGGTAAACTTTCAGACCCTGGAAAAATAAATAAATAAATAAATAAATAAATAGAATTAAAAATAGGAATGCCACTTTGGTAAAAGATGGAAAAAACTTACTAGAATAATAAATTGTTAAATAATGTTCCAATTAGATCCAATGAGAAAAGTGTAAACAGGCACTGATTTTTGTCTTTGGAGAGGGAAAGGGAATGTAACTAAAAGTAACCATGTGATTAGGACTTTTGGAGGAGTTATTGAGCAGACCTGTATCTGATCAAATCAATCTGGATCAAGAAAACTTGCTACTCTCACCACAGCACGCATGTCTCAGTTGTTTCAAAGTCCTGGAGTGCTTCTGTCAGCACTGAGAAAGCAATATCTGGGAGTGTCTTGGAGGGGCAGAGACTGAACAAAGCACCCCTTACAATGTTTTGGCCGAGAAAGAACTAAACAAAGAACACCTGAAAACTGAGTCCTGGCAGAAAACCTGGCATCAGTTGACTTCCTATCTCTGTCTCTTTCTCATTTTGGTCTCCATGTGGGGCTAAAATACAAGAGTGAGGAGGAAATTTTTTTGCAAGAGGTATATGAAAACAATTGACGGATTTATGTATGTTTTTTTGTTTGTGTGTTTGTTTGTTTGTTTGTTGTTGTTTTTTAACTTGTCCTTTATTAGCTTGGAAGTCAATTCTTAATGCTAAAGACCAGATTTATTCAAAGAGAAAACAGTGAGCATGTAAGAACTGGCTGGTGTTAAAGAAGAGAATGAATTAATCACATTCTTGGTACATGTGAGGGCAAGAAGCTGCATTCTACACATCTCAGAACAAGTCCAGATGCAGTTGCAAAAGCTCTTTAGGGATTTCACTGTCTGAGTCATAGAGCTGGGTCCAAGACAACCTTGTTGTGTCATCTTCAGAATGCCATCTGCCAGTCTCATTGTTAACACTATCCTCATGCAAGTTATATAATGTGTTCTGGTGTGGGAGTTAAACATTCTAATTGGCTACCTGAAGACCAGAGACATTCTACCACTGAGTAAAAAATGAACACTTTCACAAGTTATGGTAAGCACAAGGACACTGTTGATGATATGAATCCATTTTATTAGTCAAACTGAATCACTTATCATTTGCATTGGTGAGAATTTGTTCTTCTGTCCAAGTAGCAACTGCTATTACAAAATACAAGCTCATGAAGTAGAACTTTTCAGAAGAAAGCCATGGGAAATTTATCAGTTTGTTTAAATGGAGAATAATTGTACACCTGTATTTAATCTGAGAATAAAATTGTGTAGGTAATACTATAAACCAGTAAGTAGATACTGTAAGGCCATCTGAATAAGACAAGACTAGCCTTTGGTGATCTTTTTGACCAACTGATCATCTTTGACAGATTACCCACTTTTTGAAGAAGTTTCTTATCTGAAGAGTACCTACTGAAACTCCACAGAATTTGCATGAGGCTGTAAAAGACTTCAGGTATCCTTTAAACCTCCCAGGGAATGAGGCCTGTCTATTTTCATTGCCCTATATCTATGTGAACTTCTAATTTTACTGTTTACCTAGAGAAGCTTTGTTTAGCAACCTCAGTATCAGAATGGTATTGTGCCACCAGTAATACAATAAGTGGGAAGAACCAGTTGTCAACAACATGTCACTGAATCTTTTGGCCACTAGTTAATCCCGTGCTGTGACAAAAATGAAAGAAATTAGTTTACAGAACTCATAAAAGTTAAAATAAATAATAATAAGTACAGCAATTAATAATGTTTATTAGCATTTATAGTAATTAATAAATAGCATTAATAATAATAAATTACATACACTTACATAACCATAAAGAAAAAGATGGAAACTAAAACCTAACAGAAACAACTGCATCTCTCAGTGTTTGTGTGACTCAGCAAAACTCCTGTAGCCATAATGCTTTATGTCAGTAAAAAAGAGAATCTCAGCTTCTGGTTATCTAGTCAAATGCACAACAGAAATAAGAGTAAATTGTAAGTTTGTTTATGGTAGAAGGAGCTAGATATTTCTTATCTAAAAAGACATAATCCCAAGTGAAGCAGTAAGTCATTGCTTTGAAAGAAACTTCTGTACTGACAGCAATATAGTAAAAAGGTATAAAATGCCCCCTCAAAGTAAGAAAGATGATTGCCAACTATGTGATATGGAAAATTATTGTGATAAGTGTGTGAATTTCATAAGCTACAGTGGCAGAAATATTCAGTTAAAACTTTGTCACTAAGGATAAGGAGAAAGGTGATTTTAAGAAATTTGAAAGAAAATTTAAAAAGGTCTATGAATGTTATCCATTTAAGAGGATCGTGAGATAAGTGTCTGTTGCATTTCATTTCAGAATATTACTGTTAATAATTTTGTTAACCTTTGTCAAAAGTATCTTAAAGGAACTTTTCTTTAAAAACAGGAGTCTCCAGAGATATCCACATGAGGACAGCAGGATTGCCAGTTGAGATGCATGAATTGCATGTGGTAAGTACTGAGATGAACTAAAGCAGATTCAGCTTTAGCTACCTTCTATAGGATCTACAGGGCTATAGTAAGTCTATGATCAGCTTTTGAAACATTTCACTAGCTTTACAGGCAAAATAAAGGACTTGTGTGCTGTGATATATTTTAGAAACAGAGGAGGACTGTAAAGCTTTGCTTCTTGTTATCAAGGAACTGTTCTCAGGAGCTGAAATGGATATTCCCAATCCATTCTTAACAGTAATCAAAGCAGGGATCATGTCTGTCTTAACTGACTTCACCGTTCAATATCCAAAAGAAGTTACGCTATGTAAGCTATGGAATAAAACAATAGTAGAAGCCTCATTGCACTACAGATGGGTGCACTTACTATGAGAAATAATGACAGAGAGTAGGACAGGCTGCACTAAAGCACCTATAATCTTCTTTTTACATCATTTATAGACATGTAAAAATACATGACTGAGAAACCGTCAGAATTGTTATTCAGTTTATACTTAGGTAACACAGCACTGTTTTGCTTTCTTTTACTTTTTGTGTGGTTGAAAAAGCAGAGCACATTTGGATCTAGTCTAGTGTTTTGGGAAAGCACAGTTGAGAATGAACTGCATAAGAATGTGCGGGTGACCAGACATTGGGCAGGGCAAGCATCCTGCAAATTAGATAGTAGAGAGAGATCTTGACTTCAGTAGTTTTCCTGAAAACTACCAAAAGATGACTATAAATATAATTGTCTTCTCTATATATACATATCGCTCACTGAAACACACACTATCTTTATGTGAACTATAACAATTCTTAATCTCCATTAAATTTAGTTACTTTCTGATGTTAAAAAGTCACTCTTGTAGTGCACAACATTTTAATGTAACAGAATTCTTAAGTACAGAAAGGTACTTTTTCCATTAGTGAATATTTAAGATAAATGTTAAGGTACTTTGGATATGTTGAATGGATCATGCAAGTCCTGTGCTTAAAAGAGCACAGAAAGTCTTCTGGTAGCTGGAATTACCTAGAACACATTTGGCAAAGAGTAGAACAATAGAGAAACTGCACAAATCTAGATGGCTCTCAATAAATTCATGAAAAATCAGCACTCCGTTGTCATATGGGTTTAGTAATCTATATTATGAAAACAAATTGAAGTTTATTTTGAGGGGTTAGTTGGTTGGTTGGTTGGTTGTTTTTTTTTGTTTGTTTTTTTTTTTTTTCCCTGTGTTTATCTCTTCAAACTGATATCAAACTTCTGTAATTGCTTTAATTAACATAGAACACAGTGTATATTTCCAATTTTATTGAAAATTGAGAATCCAACTGGATCAACAAAATGTGCAGCTGGATCTGTAAAATGTCTAATTGGAGCATCAAACTATGTACTTCAGCACATAGGTTGTAGTTATACATTTTGAGACACTAAAATCTGCAGCTGAATCAATAAAATATTGTTTATCAGGAGGGAAAAAATAAAAAAAACAAAAACGAAACACCACACAACTGAATCAGGAAGATGTTAAATGTGAGCCATAAAAAAGGTCAGACATTACATAAACACTGTAAGCACTGTGTAAGCTGAACAATGAAGTACATGAAAACAAAACTGACAGCATTTGCAAAATAGTCTTCCAGAACACTATGTCAAGTCAAAAATAGTCTAGTAGGAATTGAACTTTAAATGGCATTACTTTGCTGGATGTTTCTGAAGTGTGGCTGCAATTATGTTTATATGGCTATTTCAGCTATTTCAGAAAAAACAAACAAACAAAAAAACAAAAACAAACAAAAAAAAAAAAACAAACCAGAAAGATGAAGAATATAATGCTATTTTATTTTATTTTATTTTATTTTATTTTATTTTATTTTATTTTATTTTATTTTATTTTATTTTATTTTATGGAAATTTGAGTGGTGCCATGCATTATGATTCCATTCTATGGCATCCTTCACCTTATCTTGGCAGCTCATGAGGATAGCCATTATTCACACTACTGTTATTATTCACAACTACTGTTGTCTGTCATCACTATAGTGTCTCCATTCATAATTTCACAAACTAGGATCTGAGGCTAGATCTGAAATTGATATAAGCCATATGTAAGTTAGGCCAGCTTCAATGCACTCATGATTTACACTAGCAGAGGATTTATGTCAGCTGCGGACTTGGTCTTCCCAGTTTAAGCCAGACACTTTCCTATGAAATTTTGTTTCCTGCTTCAATTTACAACAGATAAGGGGCTGGATGTGCAAGAGTGTTCCAACTCCTGTGACGGGATGCAAAGCAGTTAAAAACCCAGCTTTGTCTGCCAGGTTTATAGATATTTCCGCATGCTGGACAAGTGTAAAGCAAGATGAGTGTATGCATGACTCATGGCTCCTACAGCTAAGTCATTCTGATTTACAGCTGATTACCCATTCATGACTTCAAATTTGCTATGTAAGTATAGTATGATTTTCTTCTGTTCCCACAAATCCTTTTTTCTTGAACATGTGAATGAGTATAGAGATATATTTAGCTTATAGATGGAGAGAAATCTTACAGGCTTTGCAGAATAGATTTGTGTAGGAATACTCTGTAAAGGCATAACTCCATTAAAGTCAATGGATTACAGCAATAAAAGTATAATACAGTTACAGAACAGGTATGTAAACATCAGCAGGAAAATAAAAACATCTATACACAAATCAGGAACTGCACATACAGAAAAGAAAAGGTACTGAATCTTTTAGAAAGAGATTTACTGCAAATTGACTGCTTCTGTATGGTGGACCATAATGCATATTGAAAAATATTTTCTGTTCCCTCTTAGATCCAGGTGACTAGGAAATATAAGCTGTAAAGAAAATCCTTTGATTAATTGTATAAGCAGTTTTGTGTCAATATTCTCATTTCTCTCAAACTATTAAAAACAAAAACAAACAAGCAAAAAGAAACATTTGTTTTGGAATGCATTGTGCCTGATTTGTTTATTTTTATCTAAAACTAAAAGAGCCTAGAATAATCTAAATCTTTATTTATCATCGAGAGATTTTAGAGTGCTCCCTTATCACTTTTTTAGGGTGAAAACTATGGAAAAGAAAAATAAGATATTTTTTAAATAGCTTTGTTTATTTATGTATGTATTTACTTATAAGAAGCAGGGATTTATTCCATTTAATTCTATCTTAGAAAGTCCACTTTAAATTGAAATAAATTATGCCTTAAAACCTTTTATTCTTTCTTCTGACAGGAGAGGCAAGTTTGAATTAGTGGCAAGTTGTTTCTATCATAATGATTCCAGTTTAGGTGAAATTTGTGCCAGTCAGAGTCTTAAAAATAAGGTACTTTCTGCCCCCTAATACTTCATTAGGATAATTACTTTCTGACAAGAAAAGATGCAGAAAAAAAATGCAGAAATTTTTCCTTGGTGAAAAATAATAATTGTAATTATTATTATTATTAAAAAAATAGCATGTTTCCACTACAAAGGATTTTTCCTTTTTTCAGAAGATACTGACTTTGACAGTGTTAGGAGTTCTAAGATCTCCTGTGACATCTTTAATTTAGTGAGAAGAGGGCAGTGGGCAGTGTGACTATATACAGGTGTAGGCTAAGGACTGTATACTGAGGACTTCAGTTGTTGCCGTGTTCAAAAAACCCCCTTTTTCCCAGCTTCTTGCGAAACCCTTGCTAGAGCCAAAAGGACCACCGTGACTCATCAAGAAAGGTGGCAAAATGGCATTTATTAGGAGTAATCAATACCTTATATACCTTACTACTTCATCTACGCCCCCTAGGGCACACGTTTGAAATGCGCGCCCAAAGTACATCACAGGGCTTGAGACGGAAGAGGCTGGATTACTATCACCGTCACATACCGAAAAAGCCCCGCTACCGCCTATATGATTGTACTACAAGGTTCAGCCTCGTTAGCATCTACAACATCAGTAAAAACATTGTATTCAAAGTTCAGCAATTTCTGATGGATTTTGCAAGACACTCAGTTCTTTACATTCATGATACAGAAAAGTAAAAGATTTAATGCACTAGGAAATAATAAATATAAACTGAAATAACTGCAACAGTTTTAGTATTTGGGGAGGGAAGAAAATCTACCCTTCAGTCTAGATTTTAAGTTTTGCAGATAAAGGGAAATAAAAAGATGCTTGTTTTACATTAGGAAAATAATAATAATAATAATAAACAAAAAGCAGTACTTATGAAAGCAAGATTTTAAAAAACCTCTTTGTTTATTAGTAAGTGAGTAAAGGAAATTAATGAATCTTGGGAAAGAAGCTAATTGCTTTACTTTTCTAAAGCCTCAGACCAGTAGTTAAAAAAAAAAAAAAAAAAAGCAATCAGAATAAAAGAATGTAAATATCAGCAGAATTATCTGTACAATTACTAATGAGCTTTCTAAGGCGAGACTAGAAAATGTCTCTCAAGTCTCTTGGAGTGACTAGAGCTAGGGACCATCCCTGATAACATTCATTACTGAAGCTGGTGGCAGTATAATGAACAATCCCAGTGATATAAGTGTTTAAAGACTGCATGTGCCAACTCTAGAGAAACTTAGACAATTCTGTTATATTACTCACTTTTGTGTTACTTTCCTACCATAGCTCTGTAATATTTACTGAGCAATCTCATATCTTTACTGCATCAACAGATTACTTTTCAGTGCATTGACTTTTTCTGTGAGAAAATAAGTATATAGCTCACATTATGCTATAGCAGGAAGCTAAGAGGTATGGTAGGATAATAGTCAAACAGTTGATGCTGCATAAAAAGTGTTTTGCAGCAAAAAAACTCACAGCATATAAGCATTTGTCTAGACATGCAGTAAAGCAGTTTTCCACTTTTTTGAGGCACAGTGCCTGTTGTCCATTAGCAGTCAACAAACAACACAAGTTTATTATTATACTATTATTATTTAAGCAACAGAGTTTATTTGGTAAAGAGGACACAATAAAAGGTGTAGTAGTGGTGGCAGTTATTGTTATTATTACTAAAATTTTTTCCTTGTTAAAAGAATGAATGGAGTTGGTTTGTGAAGAAGTTTGTCTGAAACAAAAATATTGTCCATGTACTGGCAAGGATAGAATGCTAGCAATACCTTACTTGCAGTAAAAAGTAGAAACTGGTGTAGGACAATATTAATGTAGAGTATAAAAGATGAATGCAACATATGAAGGATATAAAAGAGAAAAGAAAAAGACTAAAAAATATTCAAAGAATAGAGTAGGAGGAAGAAAAAAGCTAAGGAGGTTTTATTTAACTAATTAGGCTAAATCTTTCTGAATAAAATTGTCAACCATCTTAATATTGTTAGTCTCATTTTTATAGTGTTCCAGTGTACCTATAATGTTACATCTGTAATCACTAAATGAACATTCTTGCTTAAAAGTTGCTTACCCCATCAAGTTATTGTTAAATCTGTTCAGAATGAATGGCTGGTCCTTGAGTACATTGTGTAAAATTATCTAATGTTGCCCCAAAATCACAAGTTGTTTCATTTAAACAGTTACGGACTCAGACCTTAGAGCAGGCAACATGGAACCAGCAAACAGACGCTCTTCAGGAAAAGCCCCATTCATCTTCTTCGTGAATATATATATATAATTATATAATACAATATGTAGTATACTATAATAGATG
Source organism: Excalfactoria chinensis (assembly GCF_039878825.1). NCBI lineage: Eukaryota > Metazoa > Chordata > Aves > Galliformes > Phasianidae > Excalfactoria > Excalfactoria chinensis. The sequence continues at coordinate 153,253,144 of NC_092825.1, read as the reverse complement.
TACATTATAGCCCAGCATGTTAAAGCATAAATCTAGATGCTATGTACATTCCTCAGAACATATGATTCATATCCTGGAAGAAATAGAAAATTAGAAAAGTAAAAACAAAAACAAATAAATGGAAACAGTAAGAAAACAAAATGATATGACACCTTAATTCGGAAAAGAAATTTACCCAAAATAACAACTGCATCACTCTCCTAAAAGAGTTTTTTCTGAGTAATCTTCTCTTCCAATGATAAAAATCCTACTGTCAATTTATTTCATAAGCATTTGACAGTTTTCTTTTCAATCTCAAACATATCCAGGAGAGTTTTAGCAAAGACTGAAGTCTCTTGCATCAGGAAAGATGAACGTTTGAACATTAAACATTTGCATTTTTCTCCTATAAAGAACAAACAAACAAACAAACAAAAAAGGAAGCAAAACAACCAATCAAACATGTACCCATGTTGGTTTCCACCTACATCATCAAAGAAAATCATTTTCAAATAATTGTAATATAAAATAAGTATATCCATACTGAACATAGTGTGTTATTCTAACTTAAACTGACATGCTAAAATTATCTCTGCAAATGGATCCCAAAGAGAAGTGCAGTATGCAATGGAAAATAACAAAAACATCCTTTATAACTAGGCTTCACAGAATCACAGAATTGTAGGGGTTGTAAGGGACCTCTAGAGATCATTGAGTCCAACTCCCCTGCCAAAGCAGGCTCCCTACATCACTTCTTGTTAATGTTTTCCATTTCTATATTTCCTTGTTTTTTAGCCTTTGATAAAGAATAACCTGTGAACACAACATGCCTTAACATTCATGATGTGCGTACATGGATTCTCTACTTACTCACTCTCAAGCAGTTGCAGTCACTAACTTGACATCACTGTGAAGACCAGTGATGAGTGAATTTCCTCAACGAATGATATTGTGACCAGGGCTATTTAATATCTTCTTCAGTGATGAGCAGCAGGACTGAGTGCACCTTCATCAGGTTTGCAAGATCAGGTGCAAGGTTCTGAATCTGGATCAGGGCAATTCCAAGCACCAATATGATCAAAACAGAGCCTGAAATTTGAACAGTCCTGAGAAGGAATTCTCTTGTCAGGTTGATGAGAAGATCAACATGAGACAGCACTGTACACATTCAGATCCAAAGCCAACCACATTGTCTGCTGCATTAAAAGAAGCATGACCAGCAGGTTAAGGCACGTGATTGTCTTCCTGTACTCCACTGGTTGTCTAAGGAAGCTCCATCCCTGGAGGTGCTCGAGGGGCACTGGATGGAGCCTTGATCTAGGGCATGGCAGTCTTGACTATTATAAGGGGGCTGGAACTAGAGGAACTTTAAAGTCCATTCCAATCCAAACCATTCTATGATTCTATGCCTTTATGAATTGCCTAGACTAGAGTGAGTTCTTAAATTAGTCTTTAGTATAAATGCATGTCTTGCCTTTACACAGTGATTTGTTTTTGCTTCCTATTTTTAAACCTTTATTCTTTGTTTTTGATATCAAAATTATTTCTACAGATTCTAATGGTTATGTCACAAATGTTATATCAAGTAGTGAATAAATAAAATGACATCTGTTAGCTTTGGGAACCATCTGTTAGGCTGGGGAATATGGATGTGATGTTAAATTTAAATTATATTAATTATAAGCACAATGAGATGGTGTATTGGCCATTATAAGATACCAGTAGCTTTCTGATTTCTCTTGTGAAAAGCAGGAAGTATGGCTGTAGCCAAGGGAGTTGCAATGACAAACCTTAATGAAGAGGTTACATTGAGAAGTACAGAAAATAAAACAAAAACAGCTTTTGCATGTCCAGGAATATTGGGTTATGTATATATTAGCAGATGCTCATTTATAAGAGCACTTAAGCACACACTGAACTAGAACTGCACACTAAAATGTCAGGTAAGTTACAGAAATTTCAAGGAATTTTTTATGCCAGCATAATAACTTTAGAAATCTCATCATAGGTAAAAACAGTGGAAATACTTATGCAGAATGTAATTGCAGTGGCCAAACAAATTTGACACTGCTACAAAGTCAGTTTATATGTGAATCTGCAATTATATTTATTAGTGTGTACATTATGTATACTTGGACACAATATATTTGAGTTTGAAGTTTATCTGTCCTGTGTATCATAAACAGATTCAAAGTGCTTAGCTTGACTTGAGACTTTTCTGTGTTCTTTAAATAATATAAGTTTATCCAGATAGATAATTTCACGTGCTGAACAATTTCAGTTCTTCTTAGTTACCTGAAACATGGTTAAGTATTCTTCGTCTTTCTTTCTGCTCCCTTTAAAGTCATCAAGTGACTTTGATGTGATGTATGTTAAATAAGTATTTTACTTGCTTTGACTTAAGCTTTGTAAGAAATGTAAGCACCTCTGTGATTTTTGCAATCCTTGTTTTTGACAATCTCTTTCCTACCTCATCTATCTCTCATATTTTTCCTCAGATTTCTTTGCTGCTTCAATAAATTAACTCAGTTAATTCCATTTTTATTCTTTCCATTTACATTCTTTTCTATGTAGAATACAAAGTATCAAGGTTTAAAGTGGCTAATAAAATATAATCTATTTCACTCCATTCACATGCTCCTCATACAGTGTCTGTCAAACCCTTCTTTAAATTTCTCTGAATAACACTATTTCTCTCTCTTTTTAAAAACATTTTAAGCACACTTGAAGTACCTCATGAACAATTATAACAGATATTCAGAACGTACTGATTTTATATTACTGATTAATCAAATCAGAATCTGGGGTAAAATGCAATTCAATTGCATCCTCTCTTACTGAGACTCAGACTGGTGACTTCATTTAATTTGTTTTATATTGAGTTGAATCAGAGAGTTGAATCTCACAGCTTCTTTTTTTTTTCTTTTTTTTTCTTTTTTTTTTTCAGACATTATAATGAAAAAACATTCATAAAAGAAAAAGGCAGTTGACAAGAAGAAGGAAACCTGAATAGCTCCTCTACAAATAAATTTTGTTTCTGTTTAATGGAAAGCAGATCAAACACAAGTTTTTGTTTGAACATATGAGCAAAATTTCAAGGCAAATCTGTAAGTACAATGCTTTATTTTTTGTCCCAGAAATTTTAATTATCCCTATTTCCTATCTGTAATTTTTGCATGCCTTTCATTACTTTTTCACAGTCTGATGTTGTTTATTGTATGTAGTAGTGGAACAGACACTGTATTTAAAAGTTGTGTGAGATAAATTTCAGTTGTAAATTCTAAGGAAATTTTACACAGATATGAACAGTAAAGCAACAGAAAATCTTCATTTCTTTGCATTTTCTTTTGAATCTTAACACAAAATAAAGAAGGATGGACATAAGTTCTGTGTCTTCTGAGTCTTCATTTTCAAAATATCCTTCATACTGCAGCAACAACTTGCTCTTAGGAGTTCTGGCTGAACCTAAGCCTATCACAGAATATATCCAAGATACAGAAGGTGACACCAGTATACAAGGATGTGGTATTAATTAATATGTGCCTAATAGTAATAATAATCTAACTGAAGAATGTACATACTGTATCTTCCAGGGGGTCTTTACAACTTTTAGAATCAAATCATCTGGAGGCAAAAACAAAACAAAACAAAAAATCTTTATCTGTCTGTATCATATGAACCACACACAGAAGCCTCCAGGCTAGGTGAAAAGAACTTGCCAAAGATAAAAAATATATATATATAAAAAACAAGTACTATACTTAATTATGTAGGAATGAATTAGAAATAATTCTAAATATAAATTATATCTCTTATGTGAATATACATTAAATTTTAAACCAGTCCTAGATTATTAATTCCTAAGCAATATAGAAGGTGAGAGCAATCACTGCCACAGTTTTTAAGAATATTATGTGTTATTATGAGTCTATTTCTGGTGGGACTTCTTGTTTAGCATCACGTTAAATATTAAACTGCATTGTCACTGTCAAACATATGTTTATAGACAAAATAAAGCCCCAGAAGTGAGAAAATAGTATGCTGATATATTACAGAAGGTACATCTCAGCAAGCCTGCTGCATCCACATCACTATTGTTTCTTGATCCTTTAACTTTTCTTTGCTCACTGTGGTGCTATGTAAAACTATCACACATTCCTGCTGTCCCATTAATGTTCCTCTTCTCCATATGAAAAAATCAATTCACCAAGTTTTCTACTACAAAATTTCATTTCCTATTATACTGCATAAAATAATTACATGAAGATATTGTGGACTTCACAGAATTCATAATTGCTCTGCTGATAATGAAGCATGTTTAGAGTTTGAATATAACTTGGTATTAAGCAAAGAAAATCACAGAATGGTGCTTTTTGAAAGCAACCTATTTTTGTTTGTTTCTTTGAATGCTCTGATATGGTTGACAATCAAACATGATTCCTCCCTTATCAAATATGAAAAGAAAATGTACTCTCTTGTTCTGGAAATCAGTTTTCCCACACCAAGCGACTTCTGCCTGCATTCAGCCAAAAGGATATATTTTTTTGTTGACTGCTTTCAGTTCTTCATTGTAAAAAAGAATTTTTAAATTCCCTTAGGCCTGGCTTAGGCTTACAACTTCTGGAAGAGATTATCTTTCCACAAAAGAGATCAAGACCATTTGTTTTGATGTGAGTTAAATAATTTTAAAATAAATAAGACTGTACTTAAGCATGGCTATGCAAAAGATGAAATGTATACAAATGTGGAAGAAAGAGAGAAAGTACTAACTAAAAACAAAACAAAACAAAACAAAAACCACACAACTACACTTAATTGCATGCTTTTCGGAGAGCTTCTTTTGATAAGTACATCAACACTGAATGGTGAAGTTGCTAGAAGGTAATTAACCATAGAAACTTTAAAACCAGCTAAATGCTTTCCACAAAAGTCATTAAATCAGATAATTTGGGATTGGCAATCCCAGAATGTGCCATATGAATGGTTCTAGCATCCATCCTAAAATAAATAAATAAATAAATAAATAAATAAATAAATAAATAAATAAATAAGATTATTTGTTCAAAATATATGTAACATAATTTTTATGGTTCAGTTTTTCTTAAACGTGATATTAAGAATACTAAAAGTTATATGATTCTGCCATAAAAGCAAGTAAGATGAGAATATTCTACACTCAGTTCATTTTAAAGGATTTATAATCATATCAAATTATTTTTTTCCTAATTGGTTAAATTAGATTAATAACTCCAGAAAAGCAGATTTTTCCTGTAAGTCTACATGGCAAATGGTAATTGGTGAGATCCATGAATCAGGAATGGATTCAACGGTCTCAATTTGTTGTGACTGAAATGTGTCAATAAGAAATGTAGGCATGAAAAGAAGAAAGTGTCATTATGTAAAGCCATCACATTTTATTTTTTTCTGTAACACTGTTTGCAATAACCATTAATTTCAAGAGCTCCTGTTCTCATACAGTATTCTCTGAGACAAGTGTACAAAAATAGTTTGAAAGGAAAAATGTTCAATCTAATTTTTTTTCCCCTGGGGTTTCTCTACTGTTTGATTAGAGAATGGCTGCATTCAAACATATTATCATTCTGTCAGCAGCACTCACAGACGTGTACTTTCACTGCATGATAAATGAAGCTTATACAGTTTATGTTGTGTGAGGACAGAGTCTAGTGATTCACTGATGTGAACGTGATTTGTAAGTGTCTGATCTGATTAATCATTAAGCGCCATGTAGTCTGAAGTTTTCAAGAATTTTGGTCAAAACTGAAATGGTACAAATCAGTGTAGTTCCAAGGAAGTAAGCTTCTACTACTAAATGAACTATTTGATAAATATATTTCACACTTGTTAAAGTACAGATTCCTATTTAAAATGAACAAAGAAGAGTTTAAACAACTTATTAAATCAGTCAGAAATACTTCCCCTTGCAGTGTTGCTTGGCATGCAGTACAGATGCAGGATAAGTGTACAAAGTAGGCAATTAGATCCTATTACATACAGTTTTCAGATATTAATTTTATCTATCTATCTATCCATCTATCTATCTGTTTGTCTGTCTATTTGTTTATTTATTTATTTGACCAAGCCATTCATCTATTCCACAAGCTGTAGGGTCAGTTTAGTGATAGTAATAGAAGGTTTGCACCAGAGTAAAGAAAGATTTCTGACCTTCTCAGATTCTAAATGGGATATTAAGATACTGCTTGTTCACTGTCTGAAAATATCTTAAAAGATATTTTTGAGAAGACTTCTTTTTTATCAGATAAGGAACATCACCAGCCAGCAACAGAACATTGACGTTAAAAACATTTACATAAGAAACATCAAGGAGTAAAAAGCAAGGTAAGACCATTCTCCATTTCATCTAATCTATATCAAAACTGAATGTTTCTGTGTATTTTTGTATGACTGAAATAATCATGCCTGGACTGCCTCTTTTGTCTTAAAAAAAAAATCCAGACTAGTTGATCCAAGTAGTGTCTCCTAGTGCTAAATGCAAAAACACAAACAGTACTTGGAAGAGAGAGGAAAGAGAGATGCAAAGTCCTAATGATTCAGGACATGAGCTAGACTTAACTACTATACTAAACAGAAATACTGTTGAAATAACAGTAGAGTAGCTATTTTTCACTAGATAATCTGTTACACTTCTCCACAGTACTTGCCAAAGACAGAATCAAGGCATTTGACTACAGTAAGATCACTATCTATCCATAATTGTTTGGTATCAGCACCCATCCTCCATTCTGACCATGACCACAAGCCCAGTGTCCTAGTGCCGTAAACTTTGAGGGAATACACATTTATTGACTGAAGGAATAAAACATGTAGTTTGTTCTATCTGTATGTTTATCTTAATATGAAATCTACCCTCAGGCAAACATACAAAGTTCCCAAATACCATTTTCAGCTGTATAAATATCTCTTACACAGAAAAACAATCTGTGTATTCACACAGTTAATGTCATAGAAAAGTGCAAAATGTCACCCTGACACAAATCTTATTCAAGAAAGTATACTTTTATCCTTGAGTAGAAGGTCTGATTTTATATCAGTAAGCACATTCTATGAAGAATCTACTGTGGATAATGTGAAATGGGATCTACTGTGACCTTTTTCACATTAAAAGCTTAGTAGTACTTATAAAGTTTAAAAAGTAAACAAAGAAAACATGCCATGAATATTACTCCACCTTTTAATGTCATGACTAATATCCTTATTTCTGGACATACCGATGTTTCTTTTGCTTGCATGTTTGTCTGATTTTTTATTTTTTTCCCTCCCATATTAAGCAAACAGTTTGTGGTTAAAAGCAGGATGGTTATTTTCTCTTCAAAATGCCCTTAAATGTAGGAACGGTGTATGTATCCACAAGGTATCTTCTTTTGCATCTATTTTTATTGTTCTGGAATAATTTTCACATTATTGTTTTAAAATGTCCAGGAATTAAGTTATCAACAGTCAATCTCATGCCTGTTAACCTTCTCTCACTCACACTTAACCTTCTCTCAGGCTCTCAGCAGACATAAATGAATAAAGTTTAAGCACTGCAGCTATTCTATAGACATTTCTTTTGTACTTTTTACTACTTTAAAAATGTGTTTAGATGCTCAGATTAGGGTTTGCACCTTGCTTAAGACATAGTGATTACACGGAACAAAGAAGAACTTTCTGATAAATACAGATTCAAATGAATATCATAGAATCATAGAATCATAGAATTACCCAGGTTGGAAGAGAGCTCAAAGATCATCAAGTCCAACAGTAGTTTAACCATAGTACCCTAACACTAACAATCCTCTGCTAAATCATATCCCTTAGCACCACATCCAAACAGCTCTTAAACACATCCAGGGATGGCAATTCAACCACCTCCCTGGGGATCCTATTCCAGTACCTAACTACAATTCTGTAAGGGTTTCCTAACATCCAACCTAAACTTACATTGGCACAACTTGAGGTCATTTCCCTTCGTTGTGTCACTTGTCACAAGTGAGAAGAGACTTGCCCCACTCTCACTGTAAGCACCTTTCAGATACTGGAAGAGAGCGATAAGGTCTCCCCTCAGACTCCTTTTCCCAGACTAAACAGCCCCAGCTTCCTTAACCTCTCCTCATAGGGTTGGTTCTCCAAGACCTTCACGAGCCTCATTGCCTTTCTCTGGACCTGCTCCAGTACCTCCATGTCTTTCCTGTGCTGAGGTGCCCAAAACTGGACACAGTACTCGAGGTGAGGCCTCACCAATGCCGAGTACAGGGCAGGATGACTTCCCTAGTCCTGCTAACCACACCATTCTTGATACAAGCCAGACTTTCACTGGCCATCTTGGTCACCTGGGCACGCTGGCTCATATTCAGCTGACTGTCCATCAGCACACCAAGTTCCCTTTCTGTCAGGCAGCTTTCCAGCCACACCTCCCCAAGCCTGTAGGGTTGCCTTGGTTGTTATGACCAAAATGCAAGATCCCACACTTGGTCCTATTGAATATATGAACATCTCAAATGGCACCAGCCCAGACATAAGCATTACTTGAAAATATATACATATATAAAATAAATAAATGAGATTGTACTAAATGGAATGAAATATATTAAAATGAAATGAAATGAAAGATATTCATGCAGATGTGCCACAGTAGAGTTTACTGATCTGAGTCATCATGTAAATCTTGTTTCCTCAAAATTATTTTTCTTCTCGTCCTTCACGAGACCTTCCATGTTTTCTGTCAGTTTTTCTACTCATCTTTCTAGACAGCTCTATCTTTCCTTCCTTTCCTCCCTTCCACCCTCCTTCATGCTCAGTTCTTTCTTGGAACTAGTTTAAAATTTATACTGAAGATCCTTGACAAAATAGTGAAGAGCTAATTTCTGTTTTCCCACCTTGCAGAATCATGATTTTTTCTACTCAGTGTAACTGTTCCCTATATTCTTACCATATGTCTGCCCTGGATATTTAGGAACTTATCTAGAAAACATTTCATTTCATTACTCTTTCAGTAAAAGCTGTGGGCCTAAATGCTAAAAACAAAATGACTTTAAGGCTTTAAAATGCACTGCTGCCTTGCTGAAAGGATGAAGAAGCAAGCATATACTTAAATAAATTGCTGACTTAGATCTCTAGTTTCCTAATCAAATGATTTCCAAGAGCCATAAATAGTAGAAAGAGATTATAATGTTTAAAGAAGTATGCCTTCTCCTATAGGGTGGACCAGCAACCAGAAGTAACGTCAGTGTTTTGGAATAAGAAGAGGCAGCATGTGCAGAATATTTTATTTAAATGTACTGATCTTTATACATGGGAAAGGAAGGAAGGAGAAGGGAGAGGAAGGGAGTAGTTCAATTGGAAGAGACCTTCAAGGATCATCTGGTCGAAATTCCTGATCACTTCAGGGCAAAAGCATATTAATGAGGGATTTCTTCATATGCCTCTTGAAGTGACAGCCATGGGGCATTGGCTTCCTCTATTGGAAGTGCAGTCCAATGTCTGATCACCCTCACAATAAATAATCTTTTCCTGATGTGCTGTTTGCTTTGCTAGGAGAGCCAGAACCCACATGAGAATAGCAGAGACTGCATAGATAGGGGTTAGGTCCCAGGAAGCACACCTCCCAGGTTCTGCATTCTAGTATTAAACAGTTTGCTGCATGATGTCATGAAATGGAATACTGATAAAACCAGGACACGCCAGTGTAGTTTTATGCCATTACCACACATTGTATCATCAGCTACCAGGAAGAAGTGACTAGTACCTCCCTCTCCACTTTTCAGAAATTTGTAGAGAGCAAAGAGGTCTCTTCTCATCCTTCTTTCCTCCATATTAGACAGTCCAAATGCCCTCAGGCTTTCCTCATTGGACATGCCTTTCAGCCCTCCCACCATCTTTAGACATGTTCATACTGAACTGAAACTCCTTGAACAAACTAGCAAATCACTATCAAGTTGAAAAATGATAACAAGTCACACTGAATTCTAAATAAATTTTTCATAAGTAAAGATTTCATGGCCTAATTAAAGGCATGATTCTACCTGACAGGAAACTTCCACTTCTGCCTGGAAAAGGATTCCCATATTTTATTTTATTTTTTTTTTGTATACTTCTATGCCACCTTCTCAAATACTTTTGTTTAAAGTTTCAAGTTGTCATGCTTATTCTCTGCAGAGCTGTGATCCTCTTATCTAGGATTTGTGCACAATTGCTTTTGCAGTTTTGAGCATGAGAATAATAAAACACTAATGCCTCCTTTCTCATGAAGCAGCAAATAACATTTACACTTATGAATCATAACTTCAAGAAAACTGAACAGGGAAGAAAGGATAAACAGTGAAAGGCAAGTATTCTTACTAGAACTGTCTAATATCTAAATTCGGGAGCTGGAGTTTCTCCTGCTCCCCAAACATTCTCTTTTACTGTCTATCTGCTCGACAGCATGGACAACATTTCTCTGTTCAGCAGCAGAGAATTGCATAGCAGGGGTTGTAAGAATTGTGAACAGAAAGGCCAAAGTGAGAAATGACAGCTTGACTTTTTTGTACTTGGCTGCACAAATTAATAAGCTTTTTTTTTTTTTTTTTTTTTTTTTTTTTTTTTTTTTTTTAATTTTTAATTAATAACAGCAGGTATGTAGAATAGTCCTGTTTTGTGGGACTTAACTAACCTAATAGCTATGGTTGAAATGACAAGTAAAGAGAAAAAATAGTAACTGATTTCACAACTGCAGCTCTAATATCTAATAACTTTGGATATCTGAACACTGTTATGGAATTCAGTCCTAAAGGAAAATTACAGAAAAGTTCTGAGAAGAACTTCTCAGGTATTTATTAACTTTTCTATTTGATGTTCCCTTATATTCTTATTTATTGGGTAAAATTCATGAGTGATGCATGTAGCATACCAACAATGTATTTATAATTTATTATTATTATTATTATTATTATTATTATTATTATTATTATTATTTCTAATGGCTCATAATAATGGATTTTTATTTATATTTTAAATTAAAAAATCAAGCAAACAATTAGTTCAGGGATGAGAATGAAAAGGAGTGAAAATATGTTTTTCATAAATTTTTAAATTATGCTTTGTATTTGTTAGTATTTTTTTTTTTCCCTCCCTATAACTATACCATTTTTTCCAGACAGACCAAGTCAAGCAATTACATAACAAACAATAATACATTGCTTCACAGTTCATATATTGCCAAGGGAACTGGCATGGTTTGATTTGCTGAGCTCACATAACAACAAGCAATTTCTTCAATTGCTGTACCTTGAACACATCGTAAGTTCATCCTGGAAAAGTGTGTTTACAGTATACCACATAAGGCACTAAGACTAGAAACTTCTGTTCACTCAACTATCTATTTGTAAAACGCAGATACTGCAGTCAAATAGTTAAGAAGAATCATGTGAAAATACGTACATTATTGCCTGTGGGGTACTTGTTTACTGTACAGACAAGCAATATAGTATTATATTAACAATTATCCAGGGCAGGAAAAGTTTTAAAATAGCACACAGAAATTGAGATGGTGAACAAAGTGCAGCACAGTTTCTCACTGGTGTTTATCCATTCATTCAGGATACAGGATAAATAGAAAATAATAGTATCTGGATAGATTTTTGCATGCACTCAACTTTAAACTGCCTTTAATCACAATGGCTTCTGAAATAACTAATAGGGTAAAATTGAAATACAGAGCAAAGTGTATAGAATAAGAAAGAAAACAGGAAGGAAAAGAAGAAGACGGGAGAATGATACTTTCTGCTTAGTAGTAAAGTAAACTACGTTCAATATGAATAATCATGAATGTGACAGAGTTTTCTATATGCAGTTCTGATAGCATGATAAAACAGGCCCCAGAATGCACATCTTTAAAATACAATTAATACATTACTTTAGGCAAATGTCACTCTCCTACTAGTAAAATGTGATCAGTTATGCAGCACCATGTTACAGGTCTGTGCATTCTTTATTTACTAACGTGGTATTGGAGTGAAACCTTAAAATAAAAACATGTACAACTGCCTATTTATCCTTAACTGGCCTACAAACTTATCAAGGGGAAAAGAAAAAAATAATAATAATAATAAAAATTCTGATTTTAGGAGTGCAGAGGTGATTGAGTTGAGTCAAGAAACATCTGAACATAGAATCATAGAATCACAGGGTTGGAAAGGACCTACAAGATCATCTAGTCCAACCGTCCTCCCTTTACCATACCTACAGGAAAAAACTAAACCATATCTTCTAGCTCCCTATCCAGACACCTCTTGAACACTGCCAGGGATGGTGACTCCACCACCTCCCTGGGCAGGCCATTCCAGTGCCTGACCACACTTTGAGAGAAAAAGCTCCTTTTTCAGTCCAGTCTAAACCTCATCTGATACAACTTGTGGCCATTTCCTCGGGTCCTGTTTGTTGCCTGAGAGAAGAGGCCAAATCCCTCCTCATCACAACCTCCCTTCAGGAAGTTGAAAAGTGCAGTGAGGTCTCCCCTGAGCCTCCTCTTCTCCAGGCTAAACAATCCCAGCTCCCTGAGCTGTTCCTCATAAGACTTGTGCTCCAGACCCCTCACAAGTTTTATCGCCATTCTCTGGACATGTTCCAGGACCTCAATGTCTTTCTTGTAGTGAGAAACCCAAAACTGAACACAGTACTCCAGATGCGGCCTCACCAGAGCTGAGTACAGAGGGCTGATTACCTATCTGCTCCTGCTGGCCACACTGTCTTATACAGGCCAGGATGCTGTTGGCATTCTTGGCCACCTGGGCACACTGCCGGCTCATATTCAGCTAAGCATCAACCAACACCCCCAGGTCCCTTTCCTCTTCACAGTCATCCAGCCATTCAGCCCCAAGCCTATAGCACTGCATGGGGTTATTGTGGACAAAGTGCAGGATCCAACACTTGGCCTTGTTGAACCTCATCCCAGTAACCTCAGCACAGCAATTCAGCCTATCCCGATCCCTCTGGAGGGCTTCCTTACCCTCAGGAAGATCAACACCACCTCCCAACTTGGTGTCACCTGCAGACTTACCGAGGGTACACTCCATTCCCTCATCCAGGTCATCAATGAAGATGTTAAACAAGATGGGCCCCAAGATGATTTGCTCCATAACTTTCCCTGGTACCGAGGTCAGGCTGACAGACCTATAGTTCCCCAGATCCTCTTTACAACCCTTCTTGTAGATGGGAATCACATTGGCAAGCCTTCAATTGTCTGGGACCTCTCCAGTTAACCAGGAGTGCTGGTAGATGGCGGAGAGCAGCTCAGCAATTACCCCTGCAAGTTCCCTCAGCACCCAAGGGTGGGGCTTGTCTGGTCCCATGGACTTGTGGCAGTCCAGTTGGAGGAGGAGCTCTTTAACTGTCTCCACCTAATCACTGGGGGTGTATTTTGTGTTCCATCTGTGGCTTTCAGATTGGAGCATGAAATGCCCTGTGGATAACTGATCTGCTCATTAAAGGCAGATGTAAGGAAGGCGTTGAGGACTTCAGCTTTCCCCTTATCCTCAGTGGTCACATTCCCCGCTGCGTCAAGTAAGGGATGGACCTTTTCCTTGTTTCTTCTCTTACCATTGATATATTTGTAAAAAGATTTCTTATTCTCTTTTACTGTCATGGCCAATCTAAATTTGAGCTGGGCTTTAGCCTTCCTAACTTCCTCCCTGCATACCTTAGCAACCTCCTTGCAGTCTCCCCAAGTAGCCTGTCCCTGCTTCCAGAGGGCATAGACTCTCTTTCTCTTCCGGAGTCTCAACAATAGATCCCGGTTCATCCACACTGGTCTTCTTCCCCAACGACCTGCCCTGCGGCATTCAGGGACAACCTGTTCTTGTATCTTTAAGATTTCCATCTTGAAGAGCATCCAGGCTTCCTGGACACCTTTACCCTTAAGGAGCAGTTCCCAAGAAGCCACTGCAACAAGTGTCCTGAAAAGGTCAAAGTCCGCCCTCTGGAAGTTCAAGAGAGCAGTCTTACTAGTCATCCTTCTGACATCTCCAAGAACAGAGAATCCTAGTATTTTGTTGTCACTCTGCCCAAAACAGTCCCCTGCCTTCACATCTCCCACCAGTCCGTCACTGTTAGTGAAGAGCAGGTCTAGCAGGGCGCTACCCATAGTAGACTCACGTACCAGCTGTGTATGGAAGCAATCTTCCACACACTCCAGAAACCTCTTGGACTGCTTCCTCTGCACCGTATTATATTCCCAACATATATCAGGGAAGCTGAAATCTCCCATGAAAATGAGTGCTGGCGAGCATGCAACTTCTACCAGCTGCTCGTACAATGCCTCATCCATCTTTAACTCTCAGTTTTAGAAAATGTTTTTCAGAACAAAGTTCAAATTGTTACCTTTGAGTTCCCAAGAATATTTAGTTATTGTGTCAACTTGATAACAAATTTCCTACTATTTAGCCTTTAAAGAACTATTAAAACATTACTCAGTATTAATGAAAATATATGACAGGATTACACATACACCCCATGGTATAATATCTCCCTTTTGTAGTGCCTTTCAGAAAAACTCTGCCCTGTGGACAGATGTGAATATCAGATTCAATGCCTGCAGCACATTTGCTGACCTTCAGCAAGCTCTGACTATTTCATGTTGCAACATTGTTTTGTTTTATTATTTTACACAGAGAGAGCAGACAGTGATCAGCAAAGAGGTGCTTTTATCTTAATCATTGATCCCATATTCATAAATATTCATATTTTCAGCCTCCTAGGAACACTGTTCACTATTTCTTGGTATTGAAAATAAGCACTGAAATCATTTAAACCAAAACTTAATACACCAAAGCTGATAGTCCCATTCCATTAGCAACATAAGATCTTTTTTGTTTGTGCTTGTTTAATGTTTGTCCAATTCTAAGCTTAAGATCTGCAAAGCTTTCACATTAAATGTAACTCCACTTAATTCAGGAGGAATACTTAAAAAGTATCAGACCTTGAATTTGCAGTATCTAGATGGAAGCATTTTGTTTATCCTTACTACCACATTCTGGTAGCGTTGGGCAGTGATTAAACATGTCAGGGTCCAAGAAACAAGTCAATACATTAAAAAAGATCAGGCTAACACTATTTATTAGTGTCAGTGAGGCCTGACAATAATATAAATCTGGAATAATGTCATTAAATTTAATGGATTAAAACTAGTACTTAGGAATAATTTGCCCACAATGTCTTAGAAGTGAAGAGAGGAAATTAAAGCACTTTTCAAATTGTCTCTACAGAAGACATGAGCATGGATATGACCTTCTTTATGATTCTGCAAATATAGCAAGCAATATTAAATCCTTCAAGTCATGGGACTTCAATTTATCATACTCTACTCATTGAAGAAGCTATGTTCTGCTGTTGTTTTGGTGTTTTTGTGTTTTTTTTGTTTGTTTTGTTTGTTTGTTTGTTTGTTGTAAATGATTATGAACTTCAATGCCTGAAGCATGAAGAGGGCTGTGACTTTGATAACTGCTTACAGAGAAATTGAATTATACATTTGTAAATTTCTTCTTTCTTTGCACATGTGTTCTACAAGGAAATCTACTAACACCATGAAGTACAGAGCGCTAAAAAAGTCTGACACACACACACACACAAAATCTTCAGTTTGAGATAATGATTCACATTTTAAATCATTATAATAATAACTCAAAAAGTTACCTTTTTATTATTTTTATTATATTTATTTATTTATTTATTTATTTTAACTGAACATGTATTCTTTCTAACAGAATATCCCTGCTGTTCCTACAGCTCATTGGTCTATCTCAATCCAAATCTGGATTAAACATCAGGAAAGTCTAATATCACTAAATATTTATCTTTAAGTATTCTTGAAGAAAGAGTCAACACTCAGTTTAACTATTATACAATTAATGTGTTTCAGAAACATGTGCTCAACTTGAAAAACAGAATTTTCAGTTCTCTTCATAGTTCATTCCAAAACTAAATAAATATTACCATTAAAAATAAATTTCTTATTTGCATCCATTTAATTCCATGAGAACTGTTATTTTCTTCAGTGTGTCTGTGATTTTACCATACATTGGAGTTTTCTCATATCTTTAAAGAAGTTACTTTGTTTTCTTGGATCAAATGAAGCAATAATTTTGCAGATCTAATTTATAACTTTTCCTCATTCACCACTAATCTTTGCACTTAAATGCTTCCAGCTTGTTACTCTGGTATTTCTGAAGCAATAGCTTACAAACTGCTTCTGATATAGCTTCTACTATCTGGGAATTCAGAGATCAGCAAAAGGAGAAGATTATCTGCTAAGAGACCAACTAAGGCAAACACTGTGCAAATCTGTATGAGATAAAGTAAGATTGCTTAGTTTAAATTTTTTGGTACTATAAAAGTTCTCTAAACTGATGTTAGAATGATGCTGCCTGAACAGAGGAGCAACAATTCTGGGACTGGATGAAGGCCAGAAAAAGGCTAAAAAGATCTGACAGTTAGCTTGCTCATGTTTTTTATTTCCTTCATTACTTGTTTTCGCCTCAGCTTTGTAGACGTAATATGGAAGATGAGACAACAAGTGGAAGAGGGACAAAATATCTTTTCAGTGACTTTCTGATGACTGGAACAATCTAAAAAAATGAGTTTTCAGTCTATGAAGAAGTTTTATTTTCATGTGTAACCCAGAAAAACAATTATAATAATCAGTAAAGTTAGCAGCAAATTAATTTGATTCCAGTTCCCTTATTTCTCACAACCAGCTGTACAGACACCAAATGTGGAGTTTGTTTTTCATATATATTAGTGTGTATTCCTTCAGTGTATCTTTAAATGCCTTTAAAATACAGAGCATTTCACTAGATAAAAAACATTTAAACTTGAAAAAATAAGACGTGAAATTGTGCTTTACCTATCTAATCTTACAGCTTATATCATAATCAGCATAGTCATATAACCATTGTGATTTTTTTTTATTATTATTATCATAAAGTATTCTGAATGCAATACTCGTGAACAGAAGTAACAATCCCATTTTGCAGAAGAAAATAAAGGAGCACAGAGATGATCACTTGCCTAAGCTGACACAGCTGATCTGTAGTTACACTAGGAAGTATAAAAATCTTAACTGTATGCTCCTTTTTATGGATAAAAACTTCTGTAGATTGCTTTTTCTAATTCATATATATGGCATATGAAAATAAATTATGATATTGCAAACAGATCTAAATAAACACAGCAAGAAAGCAAGCAAATATAAATGCTTAATTTGTGCATAGTGCAGATTTTATACAATTTCATTATCATATAAATAGCTCACATATATAATCTTTCGTGTGTTAATTCTGATAAATGTTACACTAAAAATTAAGATTAATTGAGCCTGTTTTGAAAGATTTCCTAGGAGCTATATCCTCAGTACTTTTTAGCCTAGTTACATTATGTTCTGAAAAGTTTCAGTATTCTATTAGTGATTTACAATATCTGCTTACTTGTATATTTATAGACTGCTAAACTGTATTTTTTTTTTCAGTCAACTTCCAATGCTTAGAAATCTTTATGTTGTTCTTTTTTTGTTTTTTTTTGTTTTTTTTTTCTTTGTTTTGTTGTTTTTGTTTTTCTTTTTTAGCTTGAGTCTTGAAAATATGCAGTGAACTGCTAGAAGACTGAATTGTTAAGTGTTTTGGAAATTAATACAATAGCTGAGAAGAAGAACTAGATCTGCATAAACCTACAAAGGTTCTCAGTGAAAATGGGTTACAAAAAGAATTTGAAGGGCAAACATTTGTTGTTATTGAAGGACACTAATTTTTCTCATAGTCACAAAGGTATCTAGGGATATATTAATTCTTCCCTTGGATCTCACACTAGTTGATGTACTGCATACCTTTCTATGTAGGTATAGATTCAAATAAGGCAGCTGGGAGCAGAGAAGAACTATATGTGGCATATCTAATGAAATGTGCAATGATACACTAGGAGACTGATATTTTACTGACTGACACTTGGTGTAGACATATTTGTCTTTGAAAAATGTGTGAAAAATGGGTTTATAATATTACCACAACAGAATGCTATCATTTTATTTTCACTTTGCAAGATTTACAAAACTACCCAGTATATATGATAAACTGTGAAAAGCTTATTTTAGTACAAGAACTTCTCATTTCACAGCTGTACCAAACATAACCTTTCATTTCATATGCCCTAAAAAGCTTTGTGTCATGCTATTAAATCCTGAAAACATACAAGCCATACTGAGGTTTTGGTATCTCCATTGCCATCAGTGTATTGTATCAGAATCTTATTGTATCCTATTGTCTTCCAGATGCAGTTCTAAATTTGCAGATTTCCACAACAGGAATTAAGTTAATCAAATGTCCTCACTCCTACATTCACATTTTCTTCCCCTACGTACTGCTAATTTCATTTTAAATATCATTCACATTAGAATAATACAAGCAAATCAGATTTACTTCTCCAGTATTAACTGCCTTGCTGTTTTGGTGCCATGTCCAAAATAAATGGGCACAGTGAAACTTCAGCCAATTGTACAAGTCTCAACAATGCTCAGCAATGAAATTCCCCAGGAAACTTAATAAAATATGAAAAGCGTTTATCCCATTTTCACTGAATAAATGCCACGTCCCAAAGTTACTGTCACACTTTAAAATCACACAGTAGCATATTAATGAATAGGGCTATTCTTTGTTGGTACTTTGTGCTTTTTAGAATTCTATAATACATTTCATGCAAGCATTCCTTTGGGATGAAACAGCAATAAATCTTTAATAAACCATGAACAACATTTCACTCTGGGTGACAAACGCTTTGCTGCAAAGTAATACTGGATAAATTATATTAAAAATAAACAAACGAGGAGATATTATTAAAAGTTTGCCTCTTTTTCCAGATGTGTCTCATATTTGAGTTTGCTTAGAATTAAACACCAGTAAATCTTTAATGAGGTGTGAATGAATATACCAATCACTTGAGAGTTATTGACACATCAATATCCATAGAATAGTATCTTATTAAACTATTGCAGTTCTTTCCTTGATAGGCATTAAATATTCATTATTAATAATGCATGAGCATTTTTAATTCATTTCTGTTGTTACACCCTGTCCTTATTCCTGCAGCAACATTATTAAAACTGATTTTATAAATATCATTTTCTCAAGATACATATGTTAAATGTGACTGGTACTGAAGAGCTGTAAGTGAAGCTGAGCTTAAAATTCCTAATTTATTACTGTTAAATAATACATAGCTTAACAAACAGAAGCATGTTAAACTTAAACTGTTAGTTCTGCCAGACTGACCCGGGAGGAAGGAGAAATCTGTCTCTTACAAGCCTGAACCATATTTGTATATCACTCATTTGCAAAAATCAGAGAGTTATGCAGGTGTGTATGGTAACCTTTTTTACTTTGGCTTTTGGATTCTGAGAGTTATTGTGGCAGTAGTGTCCATATCTTTCTTATGCCTGTACAAGTCAATTGCTGTTACATGAAAGTCATGTTCCTAATCTGATTCAGAGTATCAAATTTCTCTAAAGACTCTGAAAACTGTTCCCTTTGGCTCCTGTCTTAAATGCCTGACACAGTGCCACTTAACAACTGTTTTCGAGCCGATCAAAACACTGAAAGATACTGCAGTGACATTGCCCTGCTGTCCTCCCAAGTCAAGTGGACAAGCACAGAAAGCAGCATTGGTTAGAAACAAGATACTAGGAGAACTGTATTTTTGTAAGCAGAAATTTAAACTACTTTGCAGAATTTAAGGTTCTCAACAAGAGGGATGAGCAGCATTTAGGCTGCACTTTTTCACTTCACAGACATCCAAGCATTTGTTTCTTAATCACTTGATGATTTTAATTCATGAAAGCCAAGTCCCTTTAGAGAATGATTTCTTGTGGTATCTGTGCCTAAGTAAAAGGTAACCATCATTTCCTGAAATCACTTATAAGAATGCTGAAACTTGGTGACATGCTGTGATTAGCTTGTATAACCCTTGTAGTCTCTGATAAGTCTGGCTCATTTGGAAGATACTGCTATGTTTTTTTCCAGAACATACATTGTACTTTATTTTTCTGTAGACGACTTAGCACTCTTTTGCAGATGTACTTAAAATGGAGGATCACTATTCAACAAGACTGTGTTATAGTTAATTAGGGTTTTGATAACAGTGATACTTAAGTATTCATCTGGAGTCCTGGTAGCAGACAGATTTCTACTGACCTCCAAACTTTGATCATACAACAGAAGGATATTATTAGGATGGAGGTACATATAAGATCAGATGTAACAGGAAAGATTGTGAACAATGGCTCAAAGTCCAGCCAGCCTCAGTATACACCAGTTAGCAATACTAAACATGTTTGCAGACAATACAAAATTGGGAAAAATAGTTTATATAACAGATATTTATGCTGGAATTCAGAGATCTCAGAGGATAAGAAACTGAATTAATAGGAACCTCATGAAGATCAGCAATAGGAAATACCCCTGGAGAAATAACACAAACCTGTAGCACAGTGTGGAAGTTGAATAGTAATTTTGCTGGGAGACAAGAAGCTGACTGTGAGATAGCAATGTATTTTTTGCAGAAAAGAAGGCCAACAACAGTCTAGGCTACATTAGGGAGGTTTCTTACCAACAGATCAAGTGAGGTGATCCTTCATTTCTCCTCAGAAGTGGTGAGGCAAATCTGGAGTTAGGGTTCCAGTTCTGAGGTCTACAGTACAAAAGAGACATGGATATACTGGAGCAAGTACACCAAAGAATGATGAACGTGATGACTGGAATGGAGAATGAGGAATGCTCAGTCTGGAAAATAGAATGCTCAAGGGGATCTGATCTATCTCAATAAATATCTGACAGGAGGAAGCAAGAAAGATACAGACACATGCTTCTCAGTGGTGTCCAGAGAGAGGGCAAGAGGCAGTTGTCACAAACAGAAATAAAGGAATTTCATTTAAACATCAGAAATATATATATATATGTATGTATGTATGTATGTCATTTATATATTTATATATATATATATATCATTTGCTTTTTGTTTTTGTGTTGGAGTTGTTTTTGCTATATTTTTGTTTTGCTGTGAGGTTGCTAAATATTGGAACAAACTGTCAAGAGAAGCAATGGAGTCACCATTGTTAAGATATTAAAAGACAATCTGGGCAGTTTTAAGCAACCTGTTGTAGCTGACCCTGCTACAGCAAGGGTTATGACTACATGTTCAAAGGATCATAGAATAATTAAGGTTGGAAAAGATAACCAAGTCCAAACATCAACCCATCACCACCATGCCCATTAAAACATTCCACTGCACATGACATCTATGCTTTTCCTGAAAACCTCCAGGGGCAATAACACTGCCACCCATTTGGGAAGCCTGTTCTCTTGAGGTGCCATCCAAATTTAATCATTTTGTGATTTTGTGAAACAGCAAGCAAGTATGAAATTGCTTTTAATGATATGATACATCACAATCTCAGTATACTTTTTTCTTCACTATTAAAACACAGAGTGAGAAAAACATTTATTCTGTTTACAGTAAAAAACATATAATTAGAACAAGCAACCTAGATCCATCAGCAATGAGGTTAGCAAAGATACCTCTTCTAAGAAGAGCAACAGAAATGAAGAGACTCCACTTTTCTATTTCTCTTCTGCAATAGTTGAGATTTTCTACTGATACTTCAAACATTTCAGATTTTTATTATTATTATTATTTTATTTTATTTTATTTTTAAATCAAAGAGCACTGTAAAGTCACTAAAAGCTGTTTGGTTCTTCTATTGCTATTCCTCAGCTGTCTAAATATGCCTTGTGCTTTCACTATTTTATAATGCTTATGCTCTGCAAATCCTGGTGAATTAAATTTAAAAAAAAAAAAAAAAAAAAAAAAAAAGGAAATGAGAAAGGAGGTAACAGAACCATAGGAACTTCAGTTTGCACCCTTTTTAGCTATAATGATCTTTACCTAAGGAATATGAGGAGAT
The DNA here is from genome assembly GCF_039878825.1 of Excalfactoria chinensis. Classification (NCBI taxonomy): domain Eukaryota; kingdom Metazoa; phylum Chordata; class Aves; order Galliformes; family Phasianidae; genus Excalfactoria; species Excalfactoria chinensis. Next base: position 153,231,171 of record NC_092825.1, on the reverse strand, counting down.
ATGGGGAAAATAAACTATGATTTTAGAACAAATGTGTATAGCTACTACCTGATCAGATGCAGGTGTCAACATCTGAAATAGAGTTCCCAGATTTGTCTATTCAATGAAGAGGAATGGGAAGACATTAGAGGGTCAAAATGTTAAGGATCCGCATGGTAGTTTGCCATAGCTCCACGTCCTCAGGTCAAGACAGAATTGAAGCTGAAGATAGAACAGAGTGTGCTGATCAGGCACAGGACATGAACTGACAATTCTTTCTACCAACAGCCTGTTTACACATTATTAGTATTTTCTATTCCCTTATCCCTCTATTTCATCATGCCTGTTCCTCTCCAGATCACTTATATGCTTCCCTTTCTCTTTTTACTTCCTTAAACATCCTATGAAGTCTTGTGTAATCCTGAAATACTTCCCTACAATCCCCATCCCCCACCCCCAAATCCCTTAACATTCAATACACTTGTGGAAAGAAAAAACCCTCTGAAAAAGTGCTACTTGAGAGCTGCCCCTGATAGCTTGATACTAGGAGGCCCTTTTAGGATACACTGGAAAGGTTGCTCCTTCCCCTGCATCCATCATTTTGGTTTCCTCCACTACCATTGTGCCTCTGCTTGCCTCTAGATTTGTGGAGATGGGCTTTAGATGGGTTGGTGGCTACTGTAAATGAAACCTAGAGAAAATACTGATCATGAACCTGTTGCAGACATCATAGTTACTCTGTATTTCAGACATGGATAAACTTTTAGGAAGTCAATTGTCCTGATACATTAGATGGTTTTGCCTTCCTCACATATTATTTCTGCCATTTGTCCCCATAATGTCAAATACTACAGTGATTTATGAAGTTATCAAAAGATTTGGTTTCATTGTCAGAATAGCTTTTTTAGCATGCTTAGTTAGATCTAAGAACTTTCAGGTCAAACGTCTTTTTACACTGTGAAGTGTATCTTCTTCGCAGTCTTGTTTTAAGTTATGGTCTGTACTGAAGTAGTGAAATAGTGTAAGAGGATACTTCAGTGAATTTTCTGCATTCTTACTTTCAAGCATATTCATAAGAGTAGCTACAGTTCCAAATGAGAAACTCCCTACATTATATATTTTTAGCAATTTTATTATGTAGGAATAATTATAATATCTTCTTTCTTTATTTCTGTTAGGGGTACAGATGTTTCCATTTTCTTTCTAGTTCTGTCTCTGTCTGATAAAGTCCTTCAAATAAATATGTTAACAGATTTCATTGGATCAGTTCCATGTGCTGAGTAGTTACTTTTGCATGAATTTCAGTGCTAGGCAAAGTCATTTTATGTGCTTGGGTATAGCATAATTTGTTTAGAAGAAATAAGTATTGAAGTGTAATGCAATATTTAACAGTAAATTGCCCTTTTTACTGTGAAAATATAAGATTTCATTAAGATTTCCAGCACACATGTGACATTAAAAATTTCCATACTGCTTTGGTTTTCTGAAGAGAAGAAAATTTCAAGGGGGGATAAAAGGGAAAAGAACACCTAATTAATTCACCACCTATTTTGTACACTCAAGAACATAAAATGGAGTCAGAAATATAAACTGGAAACTACTCTTTCCTAAATACTTTTGTCACAGTTCATAGTGAGAAACTGGACAATCACCATTTGTCTCAGTAGTGAAAAGAGATAATGAAGTTCACCAATTATTTGCACTTTATAAAAATGCTATTTTAATTATGTTGATTCATTTTTTATTTTTTTTTTTAATTCAATACAGAGCAAATGATATTGTTATCATACTAATAGCAGTGTCTATAACACATTTACTACCTCAAAACACAGGAGAATAGTTTCTCATTGTGTTCATTAGGGGCCACAGCCAACCTAGTACTTCATTAGAAAAGCATTCAGTGCTATTGATGCTACTGTGACAGAGTATATAAACATTCACAACATTCATGTTAACTTCATATTTAAACCAAGAAAATATATAAACAACAGCCTCGTGACTGACGATATTTAGAAAGTGCCTCCCATTAAATTCATGTCCTGAACAAACAGGACACTGGACTTTAGTGGTTTCAGTGAAAGATAGAACAATATCTTAATAGAACAGAAATCCTGATTATTAGTTTCCATTCCTTTCTCTTGCAGGTATCAAACATCACATAATAAATTTTGTAAATTCTTCAGCCTCACTTTTCAGACTAGGATTTTTCACTCATCCTGTCACAACTCAAATAATAATCATTTCTATTTTATAGTCTAAATGTACATTCAAGCTAATACTGTCTATTCTTAGTGTCCTCTTTCCCTAACAACTATATTTGAAGTGTTTATTTATTTTCCTCTTGGTGATTTCATATATTGTTATTCTTATAATATTGCTTTAGCATTTTTTCATTATGTTATGTTTTAGGAAAGAAGTTTGTAGGAAAAATGTCTGGTTTACATTATGATCTGAATATAAGAGAAACAATTTATTCTCCAATGTCTTTTGGGATCTGTTTTTATGATTTGGGACAGGCTAGTATAAATCCCTATTTTTATTTTATTTTATTTTATTTTATTTTATTTTATTTTATTTTATTTTATTTTATTTTATTATTATAATTATTTTTATTTTTTTTAATGCAGCAAATATTACATTCTGCTTCATTTCTGCAGCTTATTATATCAAGAATGCATTGACAGGCATGGTAATAGTAACTTTTAAGTAAATAAAAGGTGATTTATCTCACAGTAGCATTCATCACTGTTCATTATATTTAATATTTCATAATTAATATGTACACGATAATTTTTAAAATATAATTTACCAATCAGATTAATTAACTATAGGTTAATTCTGCACCATTAGCATATTCATTAAGGCCACTAAATAACTAGTGTTAGTTAAGTTCAAGATGTTGTATACTCTCAAGTGTTCAGGCACTGAAAATATAACATGTACACAAATAGAAAGAGTGAAGTGTAGCAGATACTTCATAAGGTTTTATTTGAAGGCATTAATATGTGTCTCATACGTTACATTATTAACTAACATTCTATCTTTAAAGCAGTTAATTCATGGGACATATATATGTGATGAAGTATGGATAATATTTTTCACTGCAATGGCATCTTTACCTTTCTATTGTCTCTGGTGACTCTAATGCTTTACTTTCAAAGTCAACCTAACTTATCCAAGAAGCCTTCAAACTTTTCTTTAAAGTCACTTGAACTCTAACCAGATAAAAGAGGAGATTTGACACTGAAAGAAAGTATTCTATACTAACTCTAACAGTGGATGATTAAAAATGTATGTGTGTTTTGCATGTAAACAAGCAGCTGTGCATTTTTCCACCTGTTTTCTTTGCTTCTCAGTGTGCATTTACCTGTGTTACACTTCGTTATAAAGAACTGTCAGAACATGATTCAGTAAAACCACAACAGAATGACAATACTAGGAGAGCTCATATTGACTTCAGGTACTATTATTCAAAGATATGCAGACACACATGCAGATAGTAAAGATCCTTAGTCCCTGTGTACTAATAAAGTACAATTCACATTATATAATTGCATTAACTATTTTTAACAGTACGATTCGTCCCATTTTTAGTGGTCTCAAATCATCCTAATACTGATTTAATTTAAAATCAGCGATGGAGTCATAGAATCATAGAATCATTTGAATTGGAAGGGACTCAGAAATACCACCTAATACAACTCCCCTACAATGAACAAGGACATGCACAGCTAGATCAGGTTGCTCAGAGCCCTGTCCAGTCTGATTTTGAATGCCTGCAAAGATACATTCACCACATCTCTGTGCTACCTAAAGAAGTTCCTCTGCAGCTTTACTGTAGGCCCCCCAGTAAGGGATAATAATCAGAGGGGTGAACTAGACTAGGGAGCCCCTTAGTCTCTTAACTGGGTCACAGAAAGACAGCACATTTCCCCGTGGATAGAGTCTGTCTAGCTGACATATGGGGTCCTTCATTCCTCTCAGAAGGGAGTTGTCCATAATTATTACCCTTCTATCCCGACATGTTGTTCAGGCAAGTCACTATTCTTCCATTAGAGGTATCAGAACAAATAGTAGCTATTGAAAAGGAATGTGACATAAGAAAATGTATGAAATGGTTGTAGAAAATAAATAAATAAATAAATAAGCAAAATCACAGGAACAGCCAAAGAGTTAGATAAGCATTTTTACAAGGTGAGTTCTACAGATGGACAGAAGATGCAAGAAAAAGATAAAAAGGGTCAGAGTTGTGATGGATGTTAGGGAGATCTGTTAAAAATTATTACTGTGAAACACAGAAAAATTGTACAGTGATTAAAAGGTTGAAAGTGTGACACGGAAAAGACTGATGGGCAAGAAAGACAATCTTAGCAGATACGCCTTTTACAGTCTGGAGCAGGGCCATGAGGATGTCATGGATGGCAGAACAGAAAAAGTTGCAGTAGTGAAGACAAGACCCAGGACTCAAGAAGTGAGGAAAAAAAAAAAAAAAAAAAAAGAGAGAGAGAGAGAAAAGAAAAGGTCAAGCACCAGAAATGTTACACAAGGAGAGTCAGTGGATTAGGAAAGGGCTATGGTCTGTGAACTGTGAAAGATGAACAAGCTAAAGATGAATACTAGGTACTAGGTTATGAGACTGAGTGACACGGAGGGGGATGGGATTGTCAATGCTGAAAACTCTGAAACGCTGATGGGAAATGGGGAGGAAGTGTAGCTTGAAAAGAAAAGTGAAGAGCTGTGTTTTACTGTATGTGTAAAGCCTAGCTTACAGGCAAGATGTCATCCAGGAATAGTCATTAGAAAGCCTGAAAGACAGCTTGAGGTGGGAAAAAAAAAAAAAAAAAAAGAGGCCCAGAAAAATACAGGCCATTCAGTAAGTCCAGTAAGTCTTACCTCCTAACCATTCAAGATCATGGAGCATTTTCTTCTGGAAATTATGCTAAAGTATATGGAAAACAGAGAGGTGAGAGCTAACATGGCTTCACAAAGGACAAACTGTGCATAACAAATTTGCTGTCCTCCTACAATGGGGTTTACAGCATTGTTGGATAAAGGAAAAGCCACTGATATCTTGCCTCTCTGCTTGTGCAAAGTGAGTACAATGACCTGCATAACATTTCTAAATTGGATAGACAAGGATTTGATAGATCACTTGGTGAATAAGGAATTGGATAGGTGGTTGCACTCAAAGACTTGTAGTCAGCTGCTTGATGTCTATTAGGAAAAGAATGATAAGTGGTATTCCTCAGGAGTTGCTACTGGGACCAGTGCTATTTAACATTTTGCTCAGTAAGATGGACAGTGATATAAGTGCATGACACTAAGCTGAGTGGTGCAGTTGACATTCTGGGGAGAAGGGATGCCATCCAGAGGGACCTTGACTGGCACAAAGAGGTGGGTCAGTGCAAACCTTCTGAAGTTCAACAAGTCCAAGTACAGGATCCTGCACGTCAGTTGGGACAATCCCAATTACAGTCTTCGGGAACCTTGTTTTGGTTTACACCAATATGATGCAGAGAAGTGCTAGGGACAAGTTGCATAAAATGGTACATGCATTTAAAGAAAACGAGGGATACTGTGTTACGCTCTGTGTTGCTCCTGAACCACCCTACATCAAAGCTGGCTTGGGACTGCCATTCTTGAGCTGGAAGAAAGAGCCAAGAGCAGCAGTGAAGTGCTGCTTCTGCAGTTTTTGGCCTGCAGGCTGGAGTTCAGCTGGTTGAGCAGCAACAGTATGAAACAACGTATTGTGACAGAGGCAAACAGCTTCTGCATTGTTTTTCAAAGCCCTTTTAAATGAATAACATACTAAAATTGGGAAGCACTCTTGTCATGAAAATATCCCTGGATAAAAACAAAGCAGATTTGAGATCTCCTAGGAGTTTTCTCAGAGCCAGTTCCCACCCAAGCACTTACTCAGCATTACATTCCACCCCGTTATGTGATGACAACATAAAACAAGTTTAAATTCATTATTGAACAGATTAAGACAGATAAGACAGAAAAATCAATGAACCAGTGAATTTTATTGAATTTATTGGTTGCAAGCACAGTTGGCGGGCAGCTTGCTGTACAATTATATTTGGTAGCTCATAAGGGAGAAAGGGGAGGAAGAATTAACTCAAGCTTTGATCTTATCCTCCTGTGTAACCAGAAGCCTCTGTGAAAGGGATTCTTGCTAGTTCTGATACTTTGGAGGATTTTGTCCTTTCCTTTTGTCACTTTTCAAAACTGAATTTCTCCTGGAAGGTTTGGACGAAGATTAATTCTTACTAGGAGAAAGACTGCATATGCTTTGGGCAAGCCACTTGACTCCAGAAGATATCTTGGTCTTGTTTTTTTCTCCTGATTGGAAAGGATCAGTCTCAGCTGGGCGAGCTCCAAGAGCTCTGTTTTGACTGCTGTGGGTGCTTGTAATATATCATCTGTGGCCATTTCCATTTGTTATATCCCTAGCAAAATCAAGGGATTTTCAAATTCCCCTAAAATAGATCAAACCAGAGCATGGATTTCAGGAGTCTTGGCACCACTAAACTGTTCAAATGCTGTTTTAGATGACATGTATTCTTACTCTGTTTATACACTTTTCCTCATTTATTAAGCTACTTCACAGATGGTTTGAATGCCTAGCCTGTCTTCTGTTGCACTGAGGACCGCATTCACTACCCACACATTCAGAAGCCTGCAAATAGTCTGTGGAGAGCAACAAGTACTCTGCCCTTACAGATCCCTTTGGACATTCACATAATGTAAATAATCCACTACAACAGCAGGGTAAGTATTTATGAGTCCTTTGTGGGAGTCACACTCAGAGTAGAGAACAGTATTTCAGTGAAACACTTCAGATCACACATACTTTGTTTTATTTCCTTCCTAATCTTACAAATAAGCAAATTCTTTTCTGTTATGTTCACAGTATATCACAGTTTGAAAAACACTGAGATAACTTGAGAAAAGCTCAAGCTGCTTTTGAAACATTTCTTTCAGTAAATTTTGGATATTCTCTCACTTGTATAATCAAATGTCTATCAGTCAAACATTTCACAGCTTCACTTATATAAAATATGTCTCTGCTTCAGTTTTCACTCTGCCTGCATTAAGCCTCATGTAGTGTTCTGATGGCTACATTTGCACTATACATGTTTATTTCAAGTCTCTTTTTCCAGTAGTTTCATAGTTTTCCCTTTCTTTTAGAGAGATATTTATCTTACTTTAGTGAGTTGTTTTATTATATTCAGTTGGTGTACCTATATTTTATTATTTTCCTATTCCCTCACTACTTTCTTTGTTATTTTACCTTCTTCTCCCCTGTATTTACCTTATTCACTTAATATCTTTCTTCTGTTAATATATCCTTCCACCAGAATTTCTCTTCTTTTTGTTTCCTTATGTTTTTTCTCCTCTAGGATTTACCTTATTACTCTTTTCAGGTATTTATATCACACTCACTGTTTGTCTATTTTATGTGTTTGTTTTAATATTTATTTTGCCTTGTCTTTTCTCTTTGTGATAAATCCAATAAAGTCTTTCTCTGCTTCTCAGATTGAAATGTATCCCACCAGAATGTACTGGATGTTTATAGTGATGAAATGGCTACTAGTTACTCAAAATCATTGCAGTTTTCAATTCAATCACAAAGATAAAAGTTTAAGAGCAAAAAGAACAAATGTCCATACCAAATCTTGCTATCTTTATTACTGTATTGCTAGAACCTGAGCTCATTGCAATACTCACCTCCTTTTATATCAGTACATGGGGAAATGACATAGGGTAAGTTTATTTAGTAAAGAGAATAGCTATATTCATTAGGAATTGGAGGATCTCCTTTTGATAACAGATAGTCCTACATTCTTCCTCATCCTAATTTCCTTAGAGCCTCAAAAGAAGGGGGAGAGAACATGCCCTTCTCAATGAACAACACAGCAAGTTCTTGAAGCCTTGTTCTGATAGAGAAAAATAATCTTATGCTTTCTCTTAAGTACTTGAGTACTCAATGATCTTAAAAGTCTTTTCCAACCTGAGCAGTTCTGTGATTCTATGATTCTATTATATCCCCAGTTAAACTAATCCCAATAATTAACTATCAAAGCTTAGTCATTGATACACTTGTAGAGATGTGTAGCTAATCTCTTAGATGCAATATTTGTCCAACTTGAAGATGTGGGGTTATTTTTATTTTATTTTATTTTATTTTATTTTATTTTATTTTATTTTATTTTATTTTATTTTATTTTATTTTATTAATAGATGAGTCCTCTATGTTTACTGTCCTCAGACTAAAACAGCAATTATCCCTCTAACTTTACATTCCTTGATATAGATAGCCAAGGAGTAATTTCACAAGGAAAAGAACTTTTATTTTTTTTCCTCGCTATTTTCCTTTTTATTTATTTAAATAATTATTAATTCTTGTTTGCATTTGTTTTTGTTTTTTTTTTTTTAATCATCTTTCTCTGTTTCCAGAATACTAATAGGTGGAAGGACTGTCAGAATAGTAATGGGTTTAGAACTGTATTTTGGTCAGGTGTAATGCTCTGCCATTATGTAGTGACTCAGGAAGTCAGCACCACAACTGCAGACAACACCAGTTCCAGGAAATTTACAAATGAAGAACCATCCATTTGAGAAAAATAACTATTAGGAGATTTTTATGAGCTGAAGAAGTATGAGAATTCATATCATAATGGAGTTTGCAATTGTATCTAGGGAGAAATCAGAGATGTGAGCATGTTCTATAATAACATTTTATTTACTGCCAGTGGAAAACAAAGCAAAACACAACCAAAAAGTAAAATAAAATAAAAATCCACAACTGTGCATTATCCACAATCTATTGTGAATTCCTCTTTTGAAATCATAGTTTTATTTTCATTTTGCAGTTGTCATAAGGAAGTGCTCCTGAACACTTTTAGGAACATTTCACAGAATTTTATCCTATTTCTCAAGTATGTATTTACCATACCTTGCCACACCTATGACTTAGTATTGCCTCTTAGATTGCATTATACTGTGGCAGCTGATATCCAAATCAAGAACCTTAATGCTAGTTCAAGTCAAATCAAAGTAGCTTCCCCTTCACCCTTTTCTCTGACACTGCAAGAGGACAGAATAGTGGAACAAAAGCAACTTGCAGTTCCTGTACTTTGAGTCTGAAGAGGAAGGCAGTGCCAAGATTAACAGAATGTGGAGCAGGATTCTGCAATCCATCACTACCTTTCTCTCAGCTGGAGGTGGGGTTGATGAACAGATGTGTTGGGATTTCTGCAGAAAAAGGAAAAAGAATCTGGACAAACACAAAAGGAAAGCACGCTTCAGTGAAGGGTGTCTTGAGAGAGGATGTGTTGAGAAGGACTCTGTTATGCCACTGAAGCTATCCTCAGTCAGTCAATCCCTTGATGCTACCTACTCATGCTTTTCACTTTGGCACAAGGTACAAAGTATCTGAGGGATGCACTAGAACAGAAGGGTTTTTATCCTTCTGTGTATCAACTCTATTTACAAAACAGAATGAAGACTTTCCTTATTCCTACTATTTTAATAAGTTTTCACCTATGATTTTAATGTGTGACACACAGCCTTCACACTGATGGTGGATTTCTGCTCAGTGCTGTGAACACAACAAATCAGGAAGTTCCTATGAAATTATGTTCAGAAAGGGACTGTGTTTGTGGAATGTAAGGAACAAGTTCATAGAACAAACTCTGGGCTTCCTCTGCCAAGATCAAGAACAGATTTATTCCTTTATTAGTTCCTGAAAGCAACATGTCTTCAGAACTGAGGAACTTAATAAAAAGTAGCAGGTCAAGAATAATGCCGCAAGACACTGCTGAAGGATTAAAAGACCAAATTCCAATGTATTGGACAAAATAGTATGGTAGGATTCATATATTGATTACATACATTTTTATGCCTGGAGTCAAAGATTATTCAGGAATTTGATTAGAAAATGTACCTTTCAGCCATATTGCTTTCAGCTTATCTAAACCTGACAATTCAAGCCACGGCTATGCATAATGAGGCAAAAAGGTATTTCTTGTGAATTTTATAAATTTGCTTCAGGTAGATAAGTTTGACTAAAAAGTGAAATATTCAAATATATATCATCTTGTTCATTGCTGTTTGCACATTTCAGGCACTTTATTTGCCTTTCATTTCAGAGTTCTTGCATTTCTGGGCATAAAAGTAATATGAGCATAAAAAAACGTGGGGAAAAAAAAAAAAAGAATAATTGTTAGTAGGGAAATTTGGGATGGGGGAATTTAACATGACCTCTGTATTTTCTCTCAGAATATGAAAGAAAGAAAGAAACAATAGGAAATGAAAGCTGACTCTCTTGCTAGAGTAGGAGTAATCATCCCAGGAGGACTTAAGCTCAGCAACTTGAAAATTCAAAATTCAGAGTACATAAATTAAAATATTTTGGTTTAGGTTATTAATTTCCTGCCTGAAAGTCAGGACTTCTTTCTGGTTCCTTGATGTGAGTACTTTCCAAATGCTATCCATCTGATTAAAGACAGGTATTTTTCCAACAACGTTGGTAATAATCATGTTATTTCCAAAAGCAGGATCATTGTTACCTTCAGGTAGGAGTGAGATTGGATATGTTACTATTTGCACATCTCTAGAACCAATCTCATTATGTATAAATTGGAATTTGATTTAAGTGTCTAATATATAAACAGGAGAGTTTAAAATAAGACTATGGTTTAAATTTCCAAGGCAAGATTAATGAATCTGCCTAGTAAATCAGTCTTCTTTTTTAACAAATAAACTGGGTTTCATAAAATAGATCTTAATACTCACAATGCATGAAGTCCTGACTTATAAATCAAAGATATGACTTACAAGTCAGTCATATTGCTTATAAATCAGCAAAGCTACTTTAAGAAGTGCCATGCTTCTGGTAGAAAAAAACAAAAACAAAAACAAACAACAACAACAACAACAAAATGGTGTGAGACAAATGCTCTTTATTTTATATATGTGTATTTAATTTAAGTATTAAAAGTGAAAGAAATTATAAAGCTGCTCTTAAAATGGTAATTTGAAAAAAAGAACCTCAAAGAGATGATAGAGCAGAAGGGGAACTTTATTGGTATTCATAAATGTGCACCTTGCCATTTGTAACTGTCTTTGTACTCTCCCCTCTGCACAGGCTGCCTATCAGAGTTGTAGTATGCTGTCAAGATTGTTGCAGGTCTGATGCTTGTTTTTCTCCTGTTTGCCTTTTTCAAATATGCCCTTGCCAGTCTCAGTATCAAGAGATGGACTGCTTTAGCTTATTCATTCCCAGATGCTGCTTCAGAGGTTTGGGCTAAACTACAGTAACCATTTATAACTTGAAGTAGGAAATAGATTAGAAGAAGATTAAGAAATTCATAGAAATACTGGAAGCAAGAAAAATTTTAATACTCTTTGTTGGGTTTTAACTTTTCTTGTATTTTGTGATAGCATTTGTTAATAATCCCATAGCTTCCAATCAGCTATTCAAAGAAGCAAAATGCCAAAAAAAAAAAAAAAAGAAAAAAAAAAAAGAAAAAAAAAAAAGAAAAAAAAAGCCTATTTAGGAAAGCTGTTTTTTTTGTTTTTGTTTTTGTTTTGTTTTTGTTTTGTTTTTGTTTTTGTTTTTTTTTTTTCCCTAAAGTTCCTAAATATTTTCATTTGTCTTGATTTGGCTTTTCATTCTGAGTGCTGTCTTATTTTGTATTTTTGTTTACTTGTTTGCTTGTTTTTTGATTTGCTTTTGAATAAGTTTTTGATTTGTTTTGTTTTTTATACTAGTAACAGAGAAATAACTGTATAAAGTATAAAACTGTAATTACTTGCAGTAAAATTTGTGTAAGCCAAATGTATCCATTCAGATGACTTCATTATTGTGTCTGACAGTCTTACAGTTGTCTGCCAGTTTTCAGCTTTCATACATTACAAAACTCTTTTCATCTACAGAAACAGAGACTTTATTTCACCCCACAGATAAGCCCAGAATATTCCCTGCACAGATCAAAACAGACGAATTCTGGTGCTGAGAACTCAGCAAATATGGGGAGGAATCCAATTGTTATCGCTCCCATGATGGACCAGCCCCCTGCTCGAAAAGCTACTAGTGCAATGGGCAGAGCAGACAAATGCCTTTCAGTTTTCCTTTCCTTACTTTGTGCAAATAGTATATCTGAATCAATGCAGGGATCAAAACACATCTGATGAAAGTAGGTCATTCGGACAATCATATGGCTTTTTTCTGTCTCTCATTTCAGTAAGACTTTCTAAGTACCATTTCTTCTTTGCTGTGAACAATGATATCTGTAGGATTTGGAATTAGTTTAGAATTTCTGCCAAAATTTTTATCAAAAAAGGCACACTATCAAGCTTTACTTTAAAGGGATTCTCTGGAAAAAAACAAAACAAAACAAAACAAAACCTACAACTAAAATAAATTACAAGGTTCTAATATTTTTGTAGATTATTGTTATAGAGTATTTAATAGACCAGACAGCTGTTAATGTCATTTCTTTCTTCTATATTTTCTTTTTTTTCTTTTAATAACTGGGAGTATTCCTACAAGTGAGGAGTCATAAAAGCCAGATTCTTGGTTTACCTTTATCAGTTATGATTTTTTAATTATTATTTTATTTTTATTATTTATTTATTTATTTTGTGGGCAAATATGTTTGTATTGTATTTTTCCTGTAATTAGTATGTAGGAGACCAATCACAATCTGATATTGCTATCAGTTTGGAACAAAATAAATGGAATATTAATATATTAATATTAATATTAATATATAAAATAATATTCAAAGTTTAACCAACCAAATTTGACTCTTTGGTGCAGTGGTATAGTACAATCAATCTAATAGCATAAAACTGTCACTCACTCTTACTGTGATAGTGCACTGATAAAGTCAAAGCAAATATTTTAAGAGAACTCATTAGCTCAGTTGTTATCAATACTAACAGAACTATCATCTTTCTTCTTTTCTGTAGAGATTAAAAAAACAAACAAACAAGCAAAAAGAACCTGTAACACACACCAAAAGATATACAAAACTGTTCTTATTTTGTGTGTATGTGTACATGAATGATCTATATTGTTCTGGATATTGCATTTATACTCCCCGTGCCTCAGCATTCCTTCTATAAAATGAAGAGACCAGAGTGAAATTCTGTAGCCTTTTTTTTTTTTTTTTTTTTTTTTCTTTTTCCATTTTTTGACTTAAGATTTTATTTTATCCACCTTGGTTTTTTATGCTTTGATTCTAGCAGTATCCCAAATATGAGTAAATGGCTTACTGGGATCTCACTGGACACACTGTACTTTAAGGGCAATTACTGTTTATAGATACATCTCTAGATACTATGGGAGATCCAATAAATAGTAATAATCCTAACTTTTTCCTTTCTTTTTTTTTTTTTTTTTTTTTTTTCCTTTACATCAATTCTGTATTATTGTGGTGAGAAATCATTTCCTGTATCAATACAGAAATAAGCACTAAGAACTTGGAAAGTGAGAGAGAGGAATGAATGCACAGGCAGTAAAAAGCAAGATATCTAAAATACACCGCAGTTATGCTCATGTTACAATACTGTGGCACTGCAGGACAGAACATGAAGTTAGGGAAGGAGCTGCTGGGAAGAACACAACTTTAATGTTGTTCATACTGATGGTGTTTTACATGAGAGGAAGCCTCCCCCATGATCTGAGTGCACAGGAGGTAGACAGGGTCTGTTGGATGTGTTCCTGCCACACAATTTCCTGTGTAGTTTCAGAAGACAAAGAAGACAAGGTAGCTCTTGGTGTATTCTGAGATTAAGCTTCTGATGTCAACCAAAGCACGATACATAGAGGACACGAGAGATTCATTTTCAAAAGCAAATTTAGTAAAAAACAAATACTATTTACAGTGATGTATTCAGGCATATTTTTCTCTAAATCTTGCTGACTACATTGCACTATTATAACATAGGTAGATATTTCATTTTCTCATCACTATGAAGCAATTGAGCCCAACTTCAATATATTAAAATCACAGATATTGTAAAAAGGCATATATCATTGAAAATATTCCTGATTTATATGATTTCCAGTAATAGTAGGATAATATTTATTTGAATTTTTTGGGAACATGCTCAATACAAAAGATGAAATGCAGCACCTTGAAACCAAAGAAGTCCTTTCAGTCATTAAAATACAGTTTCTTCATTCCTCTAGATATCTAAGAGTAGCTTTGAAGACATAAATGCTGTAAAAAAACATAGGAATATTGTAGACAAAACAGCTTTTCAGTAGGGCAGGACACTTGTTGGCTACTACTCCATAGCCACTGTTCTTTCACTTTTGCATCTATATTTTCTGTCCATTCTGTCACAGAGGATGTGTTGCTCATACAGGTGGCCATGACTCTATTTGGTTTCTGTTTTTCCCTTTTCCCTACATTTTTTTTTTTTCTACTGTGTATTTTTGATACTCGGGGAAAAAAGAAAAAAAAAAAAAGAGTTATGTTTTAAACATCATATGGCCATTTTAATTGTATTTTGTCAAAACTGCTCCACAGATTTAGGTGATTAATGAAAAGTACTTTAGTACTTGCCTAATTTCTACAAGTTTTCTAGAGATAAAAAACAGTTGATTTGGAATAGATCTGGAGTAGTTTTTTTTTTTGTTTTTTTTTTTGCCTATCTACTAATTTTGGTAATATAGGACTAATTGCTTCTTTCTGTTTAATGAAACAAAAAGTATTCACTATAGAAAGATGACTTAAATAACAGCCTAAGACATTGTCATGATGATTTATGAGACAGGTAGATTCCCTTTTCTCTCCTTTTAAGAATTGCTCATCTACATGCACAGGTGGAAAAACAAAACAAACAAACAAACAAACAAAAAAACTTAATGGAAGTTACGTGTTCAAAATCTTATTTCAAACCTGTTTTACCCACTGATTTTGGAAATATTGCACTCTTAGTGTGTTCATTCCTTCACTTTTATCTAAAAAGGAGAAAAGTAAACAACAGTGGACAGTGGATCTAGGTTCGAGAATATATTTCAATACTAATCTACTACTAATGTTACAAAACTAATGTAATTTACCCTACTTAATTACCTCAGATGCTTACTTGCTTGTTAGCTCAAAGCACTGTGTTCATCATCTGTAAGAATTCTCACTTGAGCTCTCTCAGTATACCTCTCCATGCAGTTCTGACTTCTGGTATTTTTCTGCAGTTTCACAGTCTTTCTTGCAGACAGAAAAAGCCAAGATCTTCATCACCATTGTTCTGAGCCTACTCTTTCTTCCTCAGATCACAACTTCTTTGTGTGAAACCCTTTTCCCTTTCAGTACAAGTTCTTGTTTGGCATTCAAAACCCTTAATTTTCATGAACTAGATAGTCTACTTGCAGAAATATAATACGTGACCAGCCTCCTAAATGATGATTCTCTCTCATATCTATTAACTGAAGGATTCAAGACCTGCCAAATCTGTTTAGTCCAGATGTTATGAAAATATACAACCAGTCAATACCTGTTCCAGCTAGCAGTACTAGACTTCTTGTTTGGAAGTTCAAAAGTTCAGTTCTCTGTATTCACACTCACATATATATATCCAATTATATGCCTCCTGTTAGCATTCAGAAGTTAACACTTATGACACAGGTATACCACCACACAGAACTCTGGCATCACTTCAAGGAATGATACAAGTAAATATCATCTAACAACAGGAGTTCAGTTCCCAAGTGGATAAAGAAAAATATACCTAAGGCCAAATTGCTGATTCCACTAGTGAAACAAGATTACTGTTAGGGAAAAAAAGAAAAAAAGAAAAAACAAAAAAAAAAAAAAAAAAAAGAAAAAAGAAAAAACAAAGAACAAACAAAAAAAAGACAAAAAGTACCGTGGCATGAAAATGATAACAGCCATAAGTCAGAAGATTAGTTTTGGATAAGCGTCTGAAATGCATGTACTTATACAGTGAGAATGGCACAGAAGATAATGCTTATGAATGAGATTGAAGAAGAGTGTTTCAAAGTAAGTCATAAAAAATAATTCTGAAAAAGTAAAGCCTGAGAAAGTTTTAAGAAGAAGAAAGGATAGATAAAATGTAATTAGCACTGTTCTTTAATGCTTTCTGTGTCAATTCTCATTTCACATTGGCCTTAAGATTGCTGAGACAATGAGTGCTTGTTTCTGGAAAAATGATTGCTGTCAGGAACAGAAATTTGCCATGTGTAGAAAGAAAAAAATCTTATACCTAATCACTGTATTTCTTCATATCACAAATGGAGAAATATCTACAAGATGGTTCTTTTGACTTGATACTGCTCATGAATTCCCCATAAGAGCTTTTTCAAAATATGTTATTAATTTAGTTATCAATCATAGCTGTTTTTAATATATCAGTGAGAAAGGAGATAGACCTTTTAAAATAGTGAAAATTTCTTGTATTTAATTTTAGACTTAACACTGCTCTAATCTTTCACCTAATGAATTTTGTTTGTTTGGTTGGTTGTTTTTGTTTTTTAATGCAATCTCATTGAATAACAGGTCACATACTGACTCAGAAAGTGCTGGTCCTCTTGAAATCTGCTGGAGTTTTCCAGTGAGTAAGGACTACTGATCTTACTCCCAACAATTATGTACACAAAGGGATCGTAGTCATCTATTATTTTGTCCCTGTTCTCTCCACGGGATCCCATTATCTTCAGTGGGACTCTTCTCCTTTCAAATCCAACAGAATTAAATGTAAAATGGAAAATTTATCAGAATTAACAATTACCAAATGCAATTACAAATTTACAATATTATGTCTTGCTCTATAACAGTGATGAAAAGTTCCGTTGCAAGCATGTTTATAAATATGCCTCACTTAGATGATGGATTCAAAAAGGACAAATCAAAATCCCAACAATGATTGAAAACAATAATTAACCTAAATAATAAATGTTAAATATAAGCAGATGGAGGAACATATGCTGACTAAAAAGTAGATGTAAATTACTATGTGAAGAGAAATCTGTAATGCCTAGAATTTCAGGGTTTTTTGTTTTTGTTTTTTTTTGTTTGGTTGGTTTTTTGTTTTGGTTTGGTTTTTGGTTTCTTGGTTGTTTTTTTTTTTAGTTAACTAAAATAAAGTGAAAAACATTGAACTACAAATATTAACTCATCTACATCAACAAAAGTGAAATAAAGGCATATCTTTAGTCGCATAATATTATTTGCTTACATTACTTACACTGAGACTGTCTTACCTACAAATCTCCTTTCAGCAAAATATGGTGAGCCTCACCTCGGAGCAGATGCTCTTGGTTACCATTTTAAGGCACATATGAGATGAAGAGGTGATCTGTGGCAGCCAGCATGGCTTCCCTAAGATCAGATCTTGACTGACCAATCTTGTGGCCTTCTATGATGGAGTGACATCATCAGTGGACAGGGGAAGGATTATACATGTCTTATACCTGGACTTATGCAAAGCCTTTGACATGGTCCCTCACCTCATCTGTTGTAGATGCTAACGAGGCTGAACCTTGTAGTACAAGCATATAGGCGGTAGCGGGGCTTTTTCGGGATGTGACGGTGATAGTAAACCAGCCTCTTCCGTCCCCTATCTAGTGATGTACTTTGGGCGCGCGCATTTCAAACGTGCCCTAGGGGGCGTAGACGAAGTAGTAAGGTATATAAGGTATTGATTACTCCTAATAAACGCCATTTTGCCACCTTTCTTGATGAGTCACGGTGGTCCTTTTGGCCCTAGCGAGGGTTTCGCTAGCACCTGGGCAAGTATGGGGTTTGGATTATAATTGTGCACGGCAACATATGGTGCCCCTGTGTGAGGCCGTAAACTCCGGTGTGCCTTTTCGTTTTCTTTTTGGGGATTTTTCTTATTAGGCGTGTTTTCGGTTTATTTTTTTTTGTTTGTTTGTTTTTTATATAGGAGTGTACTGAGGGGACGGCAGTGCATTCCTCCTCCAGCTGCTCGGGGGGACGACGAGTGTGCCTGGGGGTTTTTTAATCTGGGGTGTAGTGAGGTGACGGCATTGCATCCCGCAAGGGAGCGCCTCGGGGGGACGACGAGCGTGCTTTCTTGTCTTTGTAGAGATTGCCTGGGGGGGCAGGGGTCTCTTTTTTCTCTTTTTGCAGCGCAGGTACTCGTGGATTGCGATCGGGGGCGCTATATTTGCGGCAAGAGTTCCGGGGGGACGACGGGACGGGGCGGGACGACGATTATGGAATTTATCAGTGAGGTATTGTTTTCTTTTTGTAAAGAATACTGTGGCGAGACTGCTCCTTCTTTGCAGGAGATTGCTGCAATACTTACTTATCTTGAACGGGACGGGGAACTTTCATCCCCCCGCGAGATCCTTGACTGTCGTAAATGGGATCCGCTCACTGTTCTGCTTGCAGAGCATGCAGCGACAGCCCAGGCGGCTGCCGAGCTTGTGACCTGGGGCGTAATCCTGGGTGCTCTTAAAGCAGCCAGGGAGGAGGGGAAACTTGTTGAATCGTGTTTGTTAGTTGGGCTTGTGTTTGAGCCGGAGCAGCCGGGAGGGCGGCCGGGAAAAGCGGCTGAGGACGGTGGGACCCAGGAGAGCCGTCTGGGGAGGAGGCGGGGAGATGGGACGGGGTCCGGGAGAAGCGGAGAAGAAAAAGTTAAAGATGGCGAATTCCAATCGACCACACCCCCTCTCGACCGCCAAGTGGACACTTCAGCCCCATATCCTTTGTCATTGGGGGGTGGGGAGTGCGGGCGCGCGGTTAATTCGAGTGGTAGGGGAAGTAGGCGTGCTCCAGACCCGGGGGGAGTGCAAACGTGGTGCTATCCCGGGGGGGGGAATAACGGGCGTGCGGCTAATTCGAGTGGTTGGAGAAGTAGGCGTGTTCCAGACCCGGGGGGAGCGCAAACGTGGTGCTATCCCGGGGGGGGGAGTAGCCAGGTCCAAAGGGACTCCGCGGGGCTGCGGCTGCAGGCTTGGATTGGGCAAGTTTCGGCCGGTGGGCCGGCCCCCTCTGTGTTGGCTTGCAGAGCTGCCCGCTGGTGCCGGCGGGGGAAGAGGAGCTGCCGCCGGGGCGGGCGGGGCTGCGCAGGGTGCCGGCTGGGTCTGGCCCGTCTCTGCCCTCCACGCGGGAGGGGGCAGCGGTACGGCTGCTGGCGGCGGCGGGGGAGCTCGCTGCTGCGATCAGTCCGAGGGCCGCCTGATCGGACCCGGGCCCGACTCCTGCTGCGCTGCGCCAACGGGACAGGACCGACAGAGCCTGCAGCTGCAAGTTGTTCGCTCGCTGTGGCTCCTGTTGCCTGCCAGTCATGCAGGGGACAGGGGCTCGATTCCCCGGCGCGGAGCCGCTCCACCTTCCGGCACCGGGCTGCCGGCTGCTGCCGCGAGTTCCGTTTGCCCCTGGCTTTAAACACACTAGAGACTTTAACGGCGCATAGCCCTGTGCTCCCTCACGATATTGAAAGCCTCGCATACGTGATTCTCAAGCTGGTGCAATATACATTCTGGAAAGAGGGGTGGATGACTGAGCTTGGGAGGGTTGTGGCAGCTGAACAAGATGATCCCTTTCACCCTGTGCATGGAATAGACATGCAAGAGGGAATTAAAGCAGAGTGCTTGGAATATAAGTTTAGCCCTGAGATGATGCAGCTGGTGGGTTTTGATATTCAACCATGTGTTAAGAAACTATGGAATATGCAGAAACTGGTAGGAGCCCTCCAGTGGGTTCGGGGTGCTTTGGGGATACCTGCTCGATTGATGAAGCCCTTGTATGGTCAGCTAAAGGGATCCGACCCAAAAGAACCCCAAAATCCGTCTAGCAAAATGGCTGCAGCTTGGCAAAAGATCTTACAGAGCTGCATGGAAGGATCGCTTGCACAGTGGGACACTGCTCGAGGCCTTGAAATGGCCCAGCTAGCTCAGTTGGTAGAGCATGAGACTCTTGATCTCAGGATGGTGGTTTGGCAGGATCCCAACCGTAGTTCACAGGCTGCTGTCTTCACAAACCGAATGGTCAGTGTGCAGATGCTTGAGGTGATGGCTGTGACGGTCGCAGTGCACCTCTGGCAAATGATACCCTCTAACACTGTTGCTGACTCCATCTTTGCAGCCAAGCTGTTGGCCCGCAGGGGCTGGGAGGACTTCCCAAGTTCAGAGGCTGCTGGAATTTTAGATGAGACCTTGGCCTCTCACACGGCTCCTGTTGCATCCTTACATGTGCATGGTCACTCTGAGGTGCCAAGCCTTTTTACCAGAGGTAATGTAATAGCAGATACAGTTGCCAGCACTCCTGTCTTTGGCCTAGGGTCACTGCAGATCTGGCAAACTGGTGTCATCTGGGAGCCTTGCTTGTCTCCCCGTCAATGGCTGGCTATTGCTGTGAATACCTCCTCTACTGTCATCACGGCCACTGAGCATGTCAGGTCTGGCTTGACTGCAGTCCGATACCATTTGGCAACCGCTGTTGCTATGGTCGGTTTGCCCAGTCACGTTGAGACTGACAATGGGTCCTGCTTCACTTCTCGTTTTACTCAAGAATGGTTGGTGAAGACTGACTATGGGAAGTGGGATAAGAGTTCTTTCCTTACAGGAGCAGTTGGTGGGGAGGCCGAATCTGGTACCTGAGACTGTTTTGCTGCTGTTGGTCTCGGTGATTAGTACCGCTCAAACAACAAGCGCGGGGACCTTCTGGATTCAGTCTAGAATTGTCGGGTCTCAGCCAACAGTAGATTCACACTTATCTGTATTTGCAACTTCACTTATCTTTTAGGATGTGTTCTTCTTATCCTATAGAGCGTGATTCTAGTTTCCTAGTCACTACATATCGATTACACGCTAATGTAATGATGGTGCATGTTGCCGTGTGCTGATGAGCTGATGGATGCTATCGAGGCTACGGACAGAAGACTTTGACTACTGTTCACCATACAGAGAAGATGCATCATGCAAGAATGATGAAGAATGGAAAGAAGAATGACGAAGAATGAAGAAGAATAGAAAACATCACGGATGAGAACTGTTTCTCGGATGGTTCCAGACATCAAAGGGACTATCTTAATATACACTTCATTTAGTTGTGGTATTGTTTTCTTTTGCACAAATGTAACTTGCACTACTCATTATATCGGATGAAGCTTTTAAGGTTTCTATAAAGTTTATAGAGAGTAAGTTATATTAAGAGTAATATATTAATAGATATTAAGGTTTATATAAATTTATAGAGTAAGTTATATTAAGAGTAATATATTAATAGAGTAATAGAGTTATGATAAGAGTAATATATTAGTAATCGTAAGGATTGCATTAAGATCAATCTTAGTTTTGTTAAGGTTAAATTTGACTAAGTAGATGAGTAATTCAGTTAAGCTGAGTACAATAGTATAAGTATATTGCATAGAACATATAGAATAATATCAAATTTATAGTAGATTATACTTGGGATTTTAGTGTTCACATTGAAAAGGGATAAATTGTTGTCTTGGGGGGCGGGGAGATGTTGTAGATGCTAACGAGGCTGAACCTTGTAGTACAAGCATATAGGCGGTAGCGGGGCTTTTTCGGGATGTGACGGTGATAGTAAACCAGCCTCTTCCGTCCCCTATCTAGTGATGTACTTTGGGCGCGCGCATTTCAAACGTGCCCTAGGGGGCGTAGACGAAGTAGTAAGGTATATAAGGTATTGATTACTCCTAATAAACGCCATTTTGCCACCTTTCTTGATGAGTCACGGTGGTCCTTTTGGCCCTAGCGAGGGTTTCGCTAGCACCTGGGCAAGTATGGGGTTTGGATTATAATTGTGCACGGCAACACTCATCCTTCTCTCTAAATTGGAGAGGAATGGGTTTGAAGGATGGACTATTCAACAGATTAAGAACTGCTTGTTTGGTCACAGCTAAAAGGTTGTGATCAATGGTTCCATGTTCTGGTGGAGGCCGGTCATGAATGGTGTCTCCCAAGGGTCAGTCCTGGAACTAGTGCTCTTCAACATCTTTATGGCATCAAGTGCACCCTCAGCAACCTTGCATGCAAACAGGAACCTGGACGGGCTGGGGAAGTGGGACCATTTAAACCTAATGAGGTTTGACAAGGCCAACTGCAAAGTGTTGCACTTGGACCATGAAAACCACAGGTGTTTATACAGACTGGGGAAAGACCTCCATGAGAGTAGCCCTGTGGAGATGGACTGGACATGAGCCAACAGTGTGCACTTGCAGCCTGGAAGGCCAACTATATCCTGCATTAAAAAAAGGGGTGGCCAGCAGGGAGAGGGAGGTGATTGCCCCCCTCTACTTGGCTCTTGTGAGGCCACATCTATAGAACCATGTCCAGGCCTGGGGGACTCAGTAAAAGAAAGACACATAGCCCTTGGAATGGGTCCAGAAAAGTGCCACTGAGATGATCAGAGGGCTGGAGCACCTCTCATATGAGGAAAGGTTGAGGGAACTGGGCTTGTTTAGCTTGGAGAAGAGAAGGCTCTGGGGAGACCTCACTGTAGCCTTCCATTACTTGAAGGAAGAGTATAAATAGGAGGGGAAACAATTGATTATATAGGTTGATAGTGACAGGACAAGGAGAATGGTTTTAAAATGAGACAGGGGAGGTTTAAGTTAGATATTAGAAGGAAGGTTTTTTTTATTATGAGAGTGGTGACACACTGGAACAGGTTGGCCAGAGAAGCTGTGAATGCTCCATCCCCTGAGGCATTCAAGGCCAGGCTGGATGTGGCTCTGGGCAGCCTGGTCTAATGGTTAGCAACCGTGCTCACAGCACGGAGGTTGAAACTAGATGATCTTTGACTTTCTTTTCAACCCAGGCCATTCCATGGTTCTATGATTCTATGAAAATGTCAGTTTAAACACATTCACTATTATTTTGAGCAATTAGATGTTACTTCCAGAGTATTCTAAAATATATATATTTTTTCTAAGCTTGACTAACTTTGCAGCCAAGGAAAACAGTGCTAAAATAAATAAATAAATAAATAAACAAATAAATAAATCTGCTCAGTATGACCAAGTTTTTTTGTTTGTTTGTTTGTTTGTTTTTTATTAATTATTGTCCTGAGGACTGGAATTACATGTTGTGGGTTTTTTTATTACTGAAAGACATAGGATTCAAGTTTGTTCCCACTAAGATGAATAGAAAGAGTTTCACTTATGTTGTCTGTCTTTTTTTGAATTTGTTTTTTAAAATACTGGTTCTGTTGAGACATAGAGAGGAGACCTGAACAAACAAAGGAACAGTCACTCAAAATGTCAACCCTATCTTGGCAAAAAGCTTTGAAATGGATCATTCTGTGAGAAGGAAGGAATCATAAATACCTTTCACCAGTTGAAAACTTATTATTGCCTGCAAAAGCTTAGAAGAGCAAGAAATACTGGATATGTTAATTCTTGTAATTTAATTAACACTATTTATTTCCATTGCCATCCTCATCACACTTAGCAGCTATGCATTCATCTCTTACCTACAATGAGAAATGGATACCTTCAGGTAAAAGATTAAAAAGTCAAGAGTTTGAGCTCTGCAGCCAGTAGCTTCATGCTCACACCAATTTCAATGAACAACTAGAAGCAATCTCTGTTACCATGTGTATACATTTTTCTGGATTTCATAAATCTGGATTCAGAAGATTCACAGTGAAATTCTTTGTGTGGAATATTTCCTCTACAAAGTTAGCTTCAGAGTTCTAGTAAATAAGTACTGAACCTTTCTTTGCAAATGGTCATAAAACCTTAGCATGACTCAGAGTTATAAACAAAAGTATTAGATTGTGTTGTTCTAAAACTATTTGAAATCAAGGAAATTCAGTATTTTTCAAAAAATTTAAGAGCTGAATGAGAGAGTTTCAAATACACATGTTCTACGTGAAGCAGCAAAGTTAACATCATATCATATATCAGGGTAATTTAATCTCCCTGAAGAAGCAAAGACAACATACGTTTTTCCTTCTTCTTGTTCTTTAAACTTTATGAACTGAAGCCTAAAGCCAGTCTCAGATATAATACTATCATCTCCCTCTAACTGATATTTTACTTTATGGAATAAGCACAGGGAATTGGAAGGGAATTCCTGGCTTAGTAAATTCAAACATTTGACAACACAAATAACTTTATTATTCAGTCCTTTCATAAAATAATTCCAAATAATTTCAAGGATAAATAAGAGTTTGCTTTTTTCCCACTGCTACTGCTATGTATCTGTTTGAAAACCCATTCCTCTATTTGTTAGAAATTGGTGCATCCTAAATACTAGGACATTATTTAGAGCAGCTTCAAATAAAATAAAATAAAATAAAATAAAATAAAATAAAATAAAATAAAATAAAATAAAATAAAAAATAAATAAAAAGCAAAAGAGTAACTTTGTCTTCCTGAAGTAATGCATTTTATCTCCCTTTTAGAATTATGTAATCATATAATCGTTTGAGTTAGGATGGGCAATTAAAGGTCATTTAGTCCAACTCCCTTTACAGTGAATAGGGATACCTTCAGCTAGATCAGGTTGCTCAGAACCTGATGCAGTGTGACCTTGAATGTCTTCAGGTACAGTACACCTACCAAGTTTCTGAGCAACCTGTTATGGTGCCTCACTAGCACCATTGTAAAAAACTTTTTCCTTATATCAAATAAAATTCTCCATTATTTTAGTGTGAAACCATTTCCCCTTGTCCTAACACAACAGACTCTGCAAATGTGGCTGCCTCCTTCTTTCTTACAGCAACCCTCTAGATACTGCAGTGCCACTAGCTAGTCTCCTCAGAGCCATCTCTTCTCCACACTTGTCAGCCCCAAATCTCTCAGCCTGTCCTCACAGGAGAGATGTTTCATCCTTATGGATCATCTCATGGATGGAGTGTTCCATCATTCCTCTGGACACACCCCAACACGCTCACGTCTCTCCCATACTCAGGACTCCACATCTGGATGCAGTACTCCGGTTGAGGCCTCAGTAGTGCTGAGTTGAGAGGCAGGATCACCTCTCTTGCCCTGCTGGCCACATCTCTTTTGATGTGGGCCAGGATATGATTGACTTTCTGGACTGTGAGGGTACATTACTGGCTCATGTCCAACTTAGCATCTACCAGTGCCCCCAGGTCATTTTTGGCAGGGCTGTACTCAGTCCTTTCATCCTTCAGCTTGTACTGAAAGTGGATGTTGCCTTGACCCAGGCACAACACCTTGTACTTAGATTTATTAAACCTCATGTGGTTCTCCTTGGCCTACTGCTCTGTTGTTTTTTGTTTTGTTTTTGTTTTTTTGTATTGTTGTTGATGTTGCTTTGTTTCGTTTGATTTGGCTTTCAAATTATTATTTCTTTCAGTTTTAAGACCTTCTGCAATCCAATCGTTATTTTGTCATTTGATACCATCTTTAACTCAATAACATTGCTAAAAAAATACTGAAAATAAGCCAGAAATTGTATGACTCACGTATGCTAGAGATTGTGACATTGTGTCTAATTTGGGCTCTGCTTGTTTCATTTTCCTTTTTCATAGTTTCTATATTTCCTTATAATTAGAAATATTCATCACTCCACCCTTTCCCCACCTTTGACCTCCTAAATGCAGAATGGTGCAACAGATGTAGTTTGTTAATCAGTCCTTTTAATTGAAAAATATAAACTAGTAAGCCTGTTTTAGCACTGATCCAGTAGCCCCATTCAAAGCTTAAATTTTATCTTAAATGAGAGATGGCTAATTAAAAATCCACTGCAACCTGTGAGCAATATTCCTTACATTAGTTGCATAAATAGATATGAAAAAGAATCTTCTGGATTTATTTTTTATATATATTTTTGATGCTTTGCTGACAGTGTATTTAAAAGTCTTCATGTACTAAAACTCCTACATTATCTTATCTGTCAACAGGGACTTGCAGGTGTTTCAGAACTAGGAAAGGTTTAAAAAATTAATATTGTGACTTCTTACTGAGAATTCTGTAAAGACTTGTGCCCCGGTGGCGCAGTGGTATAAGGTGCTGCTTGCAACACCGGAGGCCCAGGGTTCGAATCCCCCCTGTGGTGCAAGTGGTAGAAGTGCTGCTCTGCTACACAGAAAGGCTCGAATCCTGGGAGTTGGACTCAATGATCTCTAAGGTCCCTTCCAACTCGCACGATACTGTGATACTTCTTATTGTAATATTTTTCTAGTGGTTAATTTCTGTCTTCTTTTTCAAAATATGTACTGTTAGCATCTCATTTCAAATTTTCTAGCTACACTTTTTGTAATTAATATTTGTTTCTCTTTTACCAAACAGATAAAAGAGCTTTCTGGCATTTAGTAATTTCTCCCTGTAATGATGTTCAAACACTGTAGCTAAAGCAACTTCCAGCCTTTTTTTTTTTTTTTTTTTTTTTTCTTTTGCTAGTAGTGTATTTTTTAGTATTGAATTTCTTGGCAAATATTGGGCCTTAAGTGTTTGATGATACAGAAAGTTTTTTTTTTTTTTTTTTTTTTTTTTTTTTTTGTGTGCTCCTGTGGCACAAGTGGTAGAAGTGCCGCTTGCAACACCGGAGGCCCGGGTTTGAATCCCCCCTGTGGCGCAAGTGGTAGAAGTGCCGCTCTGCTACACAGAAGGCTCGAATCCCGGGAGTTGGACTCGATGATCTCTAAGGTCCCTTCCAACTCGCATGATACTGTGATACTGTGTGTGATATAGTAATATATTGAGCTTTTTCCAAAGATAAACTTAGCTGTGATTCTGAAGATAGTTTGCTCTAGGAACTAGGTTCAACAGGTGGTAAGACTGAAATTCTTTGCACTACGTAGTTCCATATTGTCTATTATCTCACATCCATGATTTCATGCACATATATGCCATCAGTTTTATGTCATAAAAATATAATCATAGAAGTATTCAGTACAGTTTTTATGTTGATTAAAACTGAAGAATACATGTACAAAACAATAAAAACTGCAAGCCTAAGTGGATAACGTCTAAATGACTCAGGGGCCACCAACTGGAGAAAGCACAGATAGATAATATCTGAGTATTTGGTGGATATTTGTTTGTTTGTTTGTTTCCTACAGATAAAGATATTGAGTGTTTCCTAGAGAACACTTTTGGCAGTAGAGGAAACAACAAAGATGTTTCCTCCATTGAAATTACATTTTTTTGAAAAGTGCTTTTCATTCGTAGAATCATAGAATCATAGAATCATGGAATGGTTTGTATTGGAAGGGGCCTTTAAGATCATCTAGTCCCAACCTCCTACTATAGGCAGGGAAACCTCCCTCTAGAGCAGGTTGCTCTAAGCCCCGTCCAGCCTGTCCTTACATGCTTCCAGGGAGGGAGCATCCACAACCTCCCTGAGCAACCCATTCCAGTGTGTCTCCATCCCCACAGTAAATAATTTCTCCCTAATATCTAGTTTAAATCTACCCCCTTCCAGTTTAAAGGCATCACTTATCCCATCACTACCTGCCCTTACAAAAAGTCCCTTCCCATCTTTCCTGTAGGCCCCCTTCAGGTACTGGAAGTCCACTATAAGGTCTCCTTGGAACCTTCTGTTCTCCAGGCTGAAGTGTCCCAGGTCCCTCAGCTTGTCCTCATTGGGGAGGTGCTCCAGCCCTCTAATCATCTTGGTGACCCTCCTCTGGACCTGCTTCAAAACCTCAGTGTCCTTCCTGTGTTTGGGGCTCCAGACTTGACACAGTACTCCAGGTGGTGTCTTAACAGAGCGGAGTACAAAGACAGAATTACCTCCCTCAACTTGCTTGTCACATTTCCCTTGATGCTGCCCAGGATACAGTTGGTGTTCTGTGCTGCAAGCAAACATTACCAGCTCATGCTGAATCTTTTAACAATTGACACCCTCATTCATTCATTAATTCATATATTGTATGCTACATTGCTGTTGTATAGCATTAATTTCTAAATCAGAATTTCATGTCATGCTGTCAAAAATCTGATAAAAGTCTAAGATTATTATATATGCTACTAATTTTATCAGCCATTTTCTTCTAGCATCAAGGAATGAAACAGGTTGGACAAAACTAATTGAACTATTTAAGTCAAAGAAGATTTTATTTCCATTTAGGATCAAATATGTTATTTTAATCTGGTGATACAGTATTTGATTTCTACGTATTTCTTCTAAACCCACAGGTATGTATATGTAGATAGGCCAGCTGGCTGTGACATGATCTGAAAACTTAAAATTACACTTTAAGCACAAACCATATGAATTCAATATAAGCCATCAAACCAAACTCACCACATTCATCTCTCTATATCTCTGTTCCAATGGATAGCAAGCATAAGACAGGCTTTAGAATATATACTTTCATCATCATCCACAATTCTCATAGTTTTTTCTTTGAAATTATGCCACATTTCGAATATGCGCAAGCTACTTCCTGATCTGAGGCTCTGGCAAAGCAGGGGCATGCTAACAACAAAAGCTACATTTCACTGAAGCAAATCTTCCTATCTTTAAGGAAGAGAAAAAATAAAAGTTGGGTAATGATGAATATTTGCCATTAAAATTGCATAGAAACACCAGAACTTTGAAACATCATTCCTTCAAGGTTTCGCACAGTGCTCTGGAGCACTGCAGATGGCAGATGATGGAAGATAAAGCAGTCTCTGTGTAATCCACTAAGCCTTTGTGCTATGATCTTTTCCTAAAGGCAGTCCAAAGAGAATGTGAGAAATTCTCACTCCCAACCACAGAGCATGTCTACCTAAATTAAGCTACAGAGAAGAGTACTTTCAGCTCTCAGTCTTCCATGTATCCATCATGGCAAAAGTAAGGGACTGTAAAACATTCTTATAATTTGAGGAATGGGCAGGCAAGGGTGAATCACACAGCTGACAAGGAACTTACGCACAGACGCTACAGGAGTCTCTGCCAGAGAAGAATTTCGGCTGCAGTTCCAACTTAAATGGGCAGGAAAAAACCCACAGAGATAAAAGTAGAAGAAGGATTTGAAAGCACCAGCTAGGTGGGAATCTTGTGTAGAGAAATGAAGTGCACCAGGCAGAAATGAAAGTGCAGCCTTGATGGGGAAGATGAGGACCTTAAACATGACTAAAGGGATGGTAAGCAGGGAAAGAATTTTAATTGGGGAGTTTCATGGCCTGAGTTTCAGGAGATAAAACTGACTTTCACAGCAGCATTCTGGAAGGATTGAAGGGGAAAAAAGCAAATAGCCTGTCTTTTATAATAACCTGTGCAATAGTTAAATACAGTTTTATATGTCTGTTATCCTTAGCTTTTTAATGATTTTTGGAAAGACTTGGGGAGTGGTCAAAAAGCAGTTTCTTCTGTGTTGTATAAAGGATATATTCTAGGACATAACTACGCTGGCTTTCTAAACTGATCATTAGAGTAACAAATACTGTTTTGAATACTTAGTCCAACAAACAAATGAGGGCTCAAGTAAACAAAGAAAACTAAACATGGAGGATAATAAACTTTTCCCAGACTGCATACTGTTTACAGTAAATAACAATATTGTCTTACAAATTTAGTTCCTCAAAGCATATGTATATGATGAGAACTTGCACTGTTATAGTAATTGTATTAGTGGCATCTGACATCTTAAACAAAACCTCAGATTAGTCCCCCAAAAGTCTTTATATAGTTCATTTGTATTTAAATATATGCATTAACTTTTATACTCTAATACTAATATACACTATATTACTCAAGAAAAAAACTACTCTGCTTATGACAATACACAAATGTAACAGCCTAAAATGACTATGAAACAAAAGCAACATAGGAATTTCAATTAATTCAATTAATATTCTTGAAGTAATTCACTGACTGTCTCTGAATTATTATATTGAGAAATCCTATACTTAAGAACCTCTACTGTAACACATTCGACTTCCTAATTCGTATGTTCCACTAAACATGCTCATATTTTAGTCTAGAAGAATTTTCCTATGAATATATATATATATATATATATATTTTCAAAACCAAAGGGAGCATGAAAAACAAATTCCAGCATTAGGTTGATACTGACTGTGTGGTACAGCAAAAATAAATCATATATATATATTTAATTAATTGCTACATCATCAGTGTTTTAAGGGCTGAATATAAGGTTCATTTGTCGGGGTTATACTGGTACCTGATGAAAAGAATCAAGAGTTTGTAAATATAAATTCTAGTGTTTATTATCTGTAAAGATGATAAAAGTGGCTAGTAGGTACAGCTCAGGATTACAAACAATACAAAGAAAAACAATTAGCAACAACAACAAAAAAAAGAGAAACAAAACAAGACTCTGCTATTCTGCTATCTAGGATAATTAATTATTTCTAGCCTCATAAAAAAATTCTGAAATGTAAAACAAGAGGTGAAGAATGCAGAGTTTTGACCAATTTATTACTTCAGCCCAGGTGTTCAAGTCTGTTCAATAGGTAGCAATTTTCAGAGCCAAAAATAAAGTTGAATTGTGAGCCTAGTGACATCTAAAGTTTGTTATGGTCTGTTCAGTGGGTGCCATACCAGATTAGGCAAAGGAAGCATCTTTATTCAGGTGCATTAGGGCTTGTCTGCTGCTGATTCATCTGCATTGGAATTTACCTAATATCTAGACCAGTGTGTGGTTTTTCTATATGGTACTGCACTTCCAAGACAAGTGAATGAATGTAAACTACTACTCTAGAGAGATTTTCTTTCTGTTTTACTCCTATGTTAAATATTAAATTGATGCACAAAGGCCATTTGCACTCAAACCTCCAATGAGCTTAAACTATGTGTTAGTTAAGCAAGCCTTATGTGGTTTTACATTAGGACAGAAGAATAGCAAAGTATTCACATAGCCACTATTCATCTCAGATAGTAGAGTACAATGCTGTAAAGTTCAGATGTACAACAGTTCAATAATCTCTACACACAGTTCACTGAATCACAGAATTGTAGGAGCTGGGAGGGACCTCTGGGAACCATCTAGCTCAACTACCACTAAAGCAAATTCCCTACAGTAGGTTGCACAGGAAAGCATCCAGGAGTATTTTGAATATTTACAGGGGAGACTTCATAAACTCTCTGGGCAGATTGTTCCAGTGCTCTATAACCCTTCAAGAAGTAGTTCCTCAGGTTCCTATGGAACTTCTTGTTTTCCAGATTGTGTCCACTGTCCCTTGTCCTGTTGCTGGCCAACACTGGAAAGAGCCTCTATTTTTTCTCCCCATTGCTAATGATGGTTTCCAGACTTTCATTTAAAGGCAGTGATGAACAGACTTAAAAAGCAAATTCAACTTGCATTAGCCACACAGTACAGACATAAGTCAGATTTCAATGACATGTCTGTTTTAGTCATCACTGCAATCATTTCATTTCTCACTATATACATGGATCTCTCACCATTAGCTGAAGTTTTCAACTAGGTGAACTACCTCACCTCATTATAAACTTCCCATTTGTCTAGAGCTAGGATAGAATCTGAGAACACAAACATTAATAAATTATCTCAAGACTGTTGAATGTCTTGCCTGAAGCTGCTACTATGTTTCAGAATTGGGTGAGATGTTTACATTCCGGCTGTATCACAAAATGAAGTTGTGTTTCCAAGAATTCAGAAGGTTCTTCCCTAAAGAATAGCAATTTCTCTCTTTCTCTTACAATGACAGTAATAATAATTTTAGTATTAATGGAATTAAATAATAAGAAGAATAATAAGAAACCTGTTTTTTTTAAAAAAATACCTCTTATGCTAGTATTTCCACAGTATTTCTGTTCACCGTCAACGTGACACCATAATCTCTGATTCATCCTATCACTATTATATGACAGTTAAATAAGGTAAGTACAGCAGAATTGCTGGAAGGAGCTGAACTGTTATTAACTTATTTCTTATTACATTAGCCATAATAGTCATTCCTGAAGGATTATGTATATTACAGCCATTATTTGAGACATTAACATCCTCTTCTTGATTCTTGGCTATATCTGCTACTTCCTCCCCTCCCCATCTTTAGACACTACTGCTTCCATTCTATCTTTGTTCCTTTCTTTTTTTTTTTTCTTTTTTTTTCTTTTTTTTTCTTTTTTTTTTTCTTTTCTTTTTTTTTTTTTTTTCTACATATAAACAAAACACACTCCATTTAAAACAGAAATATTTCTCCCCTAATTGAGGTTCCCAGGGAAGCAAAGTGAGATAATTTAATTATACTCCACATAGCTACTCTAGCTCAAACTCTTAAATATTTCTTTAAATCAAACCTCACAATATGGATGGAGTGCACATAATTTTACAAATGCAAGTGTATCATGGGCACTACATACCCCAGTGTAAGACTGGAAATGAAATAAAAAGTTAGCATTACAGTTCAATTCTTTAAAAACAGAACCAAGCACAACATTCTTGATGTCAGAAAAAAGGGAGAATATCCAAAGCATAACACTGTGTCTAGCTATTTTGAGGACAGAGGGATGCACCAAAGTAGTTCAACTGTTCGGTCACCTCAATAAATAAATAAATAAATAGATAGACAGATAAATATCTGACAGCATATAAATTGTACTTTACCAGAAATACAGTCAGCCTTCTTCCTGACAATTAGCAAGTGTTTCTGTCTATCTGTATACTTACATGCCCTCTATCAACACACTCTTTGAGCATTTCACAAACTTTAATGAGCTTGTCTAGTGGAGATGTAGAACCTGTGCTGCTGCTCATCAGTACAAGATGAGTGAGATGAGGCTAAGAATGGTCCCTGATGAAACATCAGTGTTGAAGGGCCTAGTAAGAGATTATTTTTTCATGCCATTGCCTCAAAGCTTGCTGAGGAACAAGTCCAAGCAAGTCATGGCAAAGGATTGAGAAATTCTTTGAAGAACACAGATAGACAAGGCTGACTGGGGGAGAGAGAGAGAGAGAGAGAGAGAGAGAGGAAGGGAGGGAGGGAGGGAGGGAGGAGCTGTGGCTTAAAATGGGAAGCAGTCTTTTGTGTGGACTTATCTCCAGGGAGATAGCCATATCAGGGTGTACTCACATGACTCTTACCCACGTGCTCAGAGATATCAGGTAGGCAGAAACAAACAAACAAACAAACAAAAAAGGAGGATAAAAGTGTGATCAACAAATATGATGGAAGATTCCTCACAAAGAACATGGTTTATGACAACAGATTCCTTATAAATAAGAACAAGGTTTCTGACAACAGATTCCTCATGAAGAAGAACAGTTGTCTGCCATCAGATCCCTCACTACAGAATGCCTGCATGCTGATGGACTTTCCTGGGCCTGCTATTGGAGACCTGCTGCTTCTGCCTGGACTTCCCCTGTATCTTCTTCCTGGACTTACCTGGTACCTGCACCTTATTGCAACCTAAGACCAGCCATGCTCCTGCTGCTCTCCCCCTGCACTTTTGGAAGTATAATGGCTCTAGCAACACAGTTCTGTCTGAATTTTCATAGTTTTATAGAAGAATAAGAAGAACTTATGTAAGATGCTTAGGGATGATCATGAGGCTCAGATGAAATTTCATCAGTGTCTCTAAAAATTCGAAAAGAGGGTACAAAGTGGGTGCAGTCAGATTCTTTTCAGTAGTGCAAGGAAAAGAAGCAGTGGAAAGTGAAAAATAGTAATGGCATCTGAACACCAGGAAGTTCTTGTGCGCTGTGTGTGTGACAGAGCACTGGCATATGGTGCCTAGAGAGGCTGTGGAGTCTCCTGCTTGGAAATTTATGGCAATTAGAAGTAGGAGCCTCCTAATGACTGTGTAACTATGAGGAAATTGGTGACCTCCAGACTAGATGGTAGCTGTATTGGATTTAAATACCTGTAACCGTACATTTTCAGTGTATTCAGGTAGAGAGGTCAGCATCTTCTGTGGACTAACATACAGCATTTCCGAATAAATCCTTTACTAAAAAGATGAAAATATGTTATAAAAATTTGTTTCCTTTACTTTTAGTAACAGTTTCTGAATGATATTATCCCATGGGATGAGACACTGTATGGGATGAACATGTAGCAAAGCACAGAGTAAGAGCATATATCTAAGGCCATTGAGGCAGCTCATAACACAGAAAATTTCACAGCATAGCCTCTCAGAAGCATAAAGGTGAATTATATCCTACAGAAAAACCTAAGAATCTCTCAATCCAAATGAAAAATGAGGCATGGTGCCAAAAAGGTGAAAGCAGAAAAGTTCTTTCCTGAGTTTTTCTCCTTTTTTCAAATATATCCCATCAAATGATGAAGGTAAAAATACTGATGCTTTGGATAAGGAAGTTAACAGCAATCAGAAAACAATGGTGATAGACACTGGAAAAAGAAACAAGTGGGAAAACTTAACTGGGATGGTCTGATGTAAGCATCACTGACAGGCAGGCTAAAATTAAAGAAAAGTTCATAACAAACAAAATAGGCATGGAGAACTTCATTTATGCCTCTGGGCATAGGGAAAAAAAAGCTGCAGAGAAAAAGTAATATGGCATTATTTTGATAGAGGTGAGACCTCCTTTTAAACTCCTGTTTATTTATGACAGCTTAACCTTTTTTTTTTTTTTTTTTTTTTTTTTTTTTTTTTCCTTTTTTCCTTTTTTACCTTTTACCTAATACATAAAATTAGTAGGTTCTCATAGATGGCAAAATAACTGTACATTATACAAGAAAGAAGTGAGCATAAAGATGTTTTAGGATCATTCATTATATATATATATATATATATATATATATTTCCACCCTAGAACAGTAAACAGAGGAGAAAGATAAAAAGCAAAACTCTTAAATCATTGTAGATATGCAGTACTGCAGACCCAGATGGAAGATATATTCACATCAATCTGTTGCCCAGAGATGCACTTTGAGGAATAAGGAAGCAGAAAGAGGGACAACTTGTCTGAATGCAACCACTGGAAAAATCTTCTATCGTAAACATAGGTGAGAATTTTGAACCCATTCTTTTGAGTTAAACTCCTGAAGATTTCCTTTTATTATCATCACTGCTTTGGTGGGGTTTGTATGTTAAGATTCCCTACATTGAAGACTTCAAATAGAATTGTGGACAAAGTGTAAATCAGATGATTAATTTTACATTCACATCATATTGGGTCTCTGAAGCTCAAGAATGCTGTGTGAAAAGTTCAAATATTACCACACAGATGCTTTACCTGGTTGATACTCCAGATTTCTTGATTTACTACCCTTGTATACAATAGACAAAGACAGGTTAGAATAAGAAATGCAGAGGAAATATAAGAATAAGAATATAAAAATATAAGAATAAGAATAAGGAATATAGATGAAAGACAAGGGAAAAAATAAGAATTATGAGGAGGCATATCTCCACTGTAGTTTTCACAAGAAAAGAAGAGGGCAAAATGAAGTCTGATAAATAACAAAGAACAGGAACATAATGATACTTTAAGATGTGGGAGGTTTTTTCCGTGAGATAGTAAAAAATTAAAAGTAGTAAAAAAATCTATAATGAGTATGTTTCAGAACACTTCTTGGGAAAACAGACCAGAATTCGTAAGAAGGCAGACATGGATACAGTGATTATAATCAGTAAGAATAAAAATATTAAAGCCTGTAAGAAAAGATACTAAGAAATTATACAAGTACAAAAAGCTAGTTCTTTTCAGTCTAGGTAATTGTTAATTTTTTTTTTTTTTTTTTTTTTTTTTTGACAAGAGTATAGTAGAAACATGGTTTTTACCAGAACACTCTTCTCAAAAGAAATAGGATTAAATTTGATTACAACATATATCAAGACAAACCTCTACAAGTCATGCCCATGAACAAGCTCATTAAATTAATCTCCATACCTTAGAGTGTAATAAAAAAGGAGGGGGAAAAAATAAAATTAAAAAATAAAAAAGTCAAATCCTACAAAGATCCTAACAGGCATCAGACAGAACTTCAGAGAAGTAAGAACCATTATTCAGAGAAAATTGGTTTAATTTCTTCCTGTTCCCTTCAGTAAATAAATAAATAATGAGAAAGAAAGGTAGTAGAACACCAGACACACGTAACTCATATATTTTAAAAAAGAAAAAAAATAAAAAACGACCATGCTTAAACATTACTGCAGGTTCAATGTCTCAAGTCAGTACCAACATATTTTTACTACAGTTTTAGCTGTAGCACTGTCTGGCTCTTGAGTTTTTACATTCTGCAGCATCTGGTTCAGCCATTACTTTCCAAATATCTATAGGCAGACTTGGGTGGGATTCATCTGTCTAACTTAGATGTTTAGTAGCTAGATAATCAGTTTTAAACATAGCCATCAAATTCTGGTTTATCACTCTAATCAATTTTTATTATCAATAGTAAGGAAGAGAAATCTCCAGGGGGCTATTTATCTCCTCTTAGATAACGTAGGCTACAAAAGTAGCTTAGATATGAGTACAACTTGCTTGCTTGCATAAACTAGGAGGAGATTAATCCCAACAATAATTTTTGCTGTTGAAATTTGATTTATTGGAAAAAAAAAAAAGCAAACAAAACAAAAACAACAAACAAACAAACAAAAACAACCTCTAACTTTTCCTTCCCTATGTTTTCTGTAGTAATTTTATGATAGAGTATTTCTTAACTGATAGACGTCTCCTTGTTCTTCAGCTTTGCAAAAGTCTCCCCAGCTTTCTTTTTAAACCTTCTTTAATAAGCATTGATTCAGTAAAGAGAAAAAGCCTTGTTTCCTGAAAGTACCAGTTGAAGCTGTCTGTTCTGTGTATTTTGCTGTGAATACTCTGTAAACTACCATTCCCAGAATGCTTTCCCATTGCTATGACACAAATCTGCCCAAATATTCTGAGAACAACTTCAATCCCTTGAATGTGTAAACTGGATAACTCAGTTTCCTGCCATCTAATTTGCACTTGCAAATGTCAGTTTGCCTGTAGAAATGCAGATCCTTACACATGTAATATTTGCATCTACACATGTTTTGAAAATTTGCCTTTAGGCAGGCAATCACATTATCTAGAAGCAAATTGTTCCTTCTCTTAAAAGCAGAAAAGTTACCACAGCTTCAGATGAAAGGAATACTTCAGCTAAAGGTCAGGAAATCCAGCAGTAATTTGGCTTTAACTAGTGCTTTGGATCTCAACTTTAAATTGTAATTAAAGATTGAGGTAGAAGTATGAAATTCTAATGAGGAAGCTGTAGGCAATATTTTTCAGTGTTGCATCATGTTCTCTGTTATATCTAAAAGCCGAATATCATTTTTGTATACTCTACATCATTTGACAGCTTGTTACTTTTACACAGAAGAACATGGAAGTTCTGTGAGCAATACCAGAATAGTGGTATAAAAGAAAAATCTATCAGCATATTCTCTTATTAATTATAACTCTTTTTTTCCTGTTTTAATTTTTAAAACTTTTTTTTTTTTTTTTTTTTTTTTTTTTTTTTTTTTAAATTACAGAGACTTACTGTTATTTTTAGTCAATTTTAGTCAGAGTTTGTTCTTCTTTTTCTGTTGAGATTCTTCTTCATGCTTTACATGCTGGCTAGTAATTCAGGGAAATAACTAAATAACTAGATAGATAGATAGGGGGTGGGGGTTGGGGAGAGGGGGGAAAACAAAAAAAATTTAAAAAAAGCTGGCTCTTGTTAAGAAGGAATTAAGAAAATGAACTGCAAAACTGGCATCTGCAATCTGCAGACATACTGGCCAAACCTGACTAATGCTATCCATTATGTCCAAGGTTCACACAGATTGATACAAATTCATTCTATTGTTTTTTAAGTTTTTATCCTTTTATTTATTTATTTGTTTGTTTGTTTGTTTGTTTGTTTATTTATTTATTTATTTTTGCTCCCAGGTGTTTTTTGACTTACTAAAACAGACTCTACATGCTCAAACTCTTTACTCTCTGAAGTGAACTACATAATTCAGTGTCCAAGAATGTTCCTCATTCAACATTTATATGTAGGGATCCTTTTTCTGCCCTTTCCACCTGCCTTTGCCTCATAGTAAAAATGACTTTTTTATTTTTCAGATATTCAAGGATAGGTATTATGCATTCAAATTCCTGTTCACTACAAAAATTTTTAATGGCATTGTAATGACTTGTAATTTCTTATCCTCTTGCATCTTAGCAAGAAAATGATATTTTCTGTACTCATTTTCAACATTCTGAACATATTTGGATAGTTTGCTGCTTGGAAAACAAAGGAATGGCTGACTTTATCATGACACTCTGTCAGTACAAATACAGATGTTAACTTCAGTCTATCATCTCAGAAGTAAGGTGGTGTTCCTTGAGACGTAAAATCCTCTATTTTGAGTTATGGCAATCTTCACAGATTTCATATTATTCCACTCAGACAAGCTGTTTGTTTGTTTGTTTGTTTGTTTGTTTTTGTTTTTCTGACCAGTTGTTTCATTCTATCTTGCTTCATTTATAGTTGGACAAGAAATATATACTTTTCTTAACATAGTATTCTATTTATACTGCCAGTGTTAGGCATTGATTCCTTGTGATGCAACTAGTATATAATAAGATACTGCTTTTTACCATTTCTCATTTACTCCACATGCTTTATCTAGAATCCTCTTGAAGCATTTAGTATTCCTTCAAAGAGGAAAAATGCTGTAGGATGTTGACAGTCTTATTTCTTAAGTTATGAATGTCCATTTCCTGATATTATCTTCTCGTAAAAAATATCAACTGGAACCATGTTATAATGTAAAAGCCTAAATTCCAAACCTTGAATTATGTTGTTCTTACTAATTAGCAAATTACTGAGTGTACTTCAGTAATTTCCTTACCAGTGATCCAAAGTCTTGTCACACAGTACTTATTCTTTCTTCCCTTGCTGCTTATTTAAACTACAAAAATGTTATAAGTGTGTTAGAAGAGGCACTGGTAAACTATATGCAATATTCAAAAACCTTGTAGGCTTATGAGATTTTACTCCACAAGTACAAATTTGAAACTCTGAGATAAATAAACTTATGAGAGACATCTTGACATAGAGACCCCTGTATTCAACAAATAGATGCATATGGATGAAAAATAGCACAGTTTCCCTACTCAAGTGGTGAAGTACTTTGCACTACAGTGAGATGGGCCAAACATTATTTAAATATTGTTAAAAGAATTGACATATTCATGCAGGTTTGAAACACAAAGATTAAATTGAGAGTATAGCCAAATAACAAATGACTTAAATGACTCAATTTTTCCAGTCAGAAAAATGAATAAGCAACACTTGAATTACAAGGACAGTCTTAGAGTGTTAGGTTTCACACACGCCATCTCACTAAATCAAGGTTTATTCAACCTGTGGAAGGTACCACTGAAATTGTACTGTTCCTACATAATTCAATTATACAATTATATTGTGAGGTGTATGTAGTGCAAAAATACAAAATAAAGTTTATATATATATATATACACACACACACACACATATATATATATAATGTATTCAACTATTTAATTGAAGGATGTTAATAAGAAGAAGCCAGACTCTTCTCAGAAGTGCTCAAGTGCTGTGGCTTACCCCAGCAGGCAGGTCACTTCCCCCATAGTGTGATGGGAGAGAAAAGTGGAAAGTAAAAAGTGTGAGAAATCATAAGTTGAGACAAAGACTGTTAACTAGAGGAAGTAAAATCTGCACCTGCATGCAAAATAAAGCGAGGAATTCATTTACTACTGACCTGTGGACCAATACACAGAGAATCAGAATGAATGTGGTTTTAATTAATTTAAGGTGCCACACTGGCACATGGGTCTAATGCTGTCCAAACTGCACAACTAGTGGCTCATAAGCTGACATATTTATACCACATAAAACACACAAGCATAATTCTACAAAGCAAGAAATGCTAACTCATTCTAGACAATGGGTTGTCCTATGCTAGCTAATTCTGCAAATGTCTTCTTGCTCTCCCCTCCTTCTTGGACATGTGCTGTCTTTACTTAGGTCTTTTTGAATTCAACTTCCCTTGTTGGTTCGGTTTCTTATCTGAAACCTTCAGACCTGGAATTCAAGGAATCTCCACCTCGCAGTGTGCCATCAATAAGCAAAAGCCTTGCCCCTTTTCTAGCAGACTCCTCCCTAGTCCTGCCTATTCATAGTAAACACCCACCACTCCTCAATCTCTGCATCTGGAGTGAGTGTTCCTCCCCATAGCTAATTCTGTGAAATTAAAGCAAGACTCTTCCCCCTCCACCTCCCACCCCCCCCCCCCTCCACACCTTGTACAAGCATAAGGGACACCTTGTACAAGCAAAAGGGGCTCCCCCTGTACAACCACCCTGTACAGGGACCATCCTAGGATCACTACCTCCACCACCATTTTGAACACCCTCTTCTCCTCCCTATTTCTCCTGTCATTTATTGCTGAGTATGACATCATATAGTATATAGCATACCTTTGATCAACTGGGGTAATCTGTTCATGTTATGATTCTCCAAGGTCCTTGTGCACCCTCAGACTTTTCACTAGCACAGCAGAATGGAAAACAGCAAAGTCCTTGATTCTGTGCAAGAATTGCTCTGCAACAACTGAAAATGTTGGTGTGTTATCACCACTGTTTTTATACGACCCTCTTACAACTCTGCAAGTACAAATGGCTAGAGAAAGTAGAACAAAGGTGATGGAGTATGCTTGCACATGATTAGTAAGGTTTTTGTGACACTGATGAATCTATCCACAAAGAGATTCAGAGGTTAACTGGATGAGTTCCTAAGAAACTGTGTAATTGTATAGGCTTTGAATAAACATTGGCTAAAGATTCCTTCCAAATTAGGTGATTCTTCTGATTTATGAAATCTCTGCTTTAGTTCACAATTCAGCAAGAGACACTCCCAGGCTTAATTTTGTCTGTTGTAGTTAATTGCAGAACATATGATAAATGCAAGTAAATGAGAATAATGTCTTCATCGTGAAACATCGCAAACTGAGAAACAGATTTTAGAGATGTACTAAATCTAGCCAAGTCTAATCACTAATTTCTGGTTCTAACATTCACTTCTCCCAGAAGCAGCTCCTTAAAAAGTGGTATAATCAATTCATAACAAATACATTTAAAACAAACAAACAAACCAACACTTTTGATCATGCTGCACTAACATATTTCAAAAAGAAAACGTTATTTAATTTGAAAATATATTTGAGATGCTGAAGGATATTTCCATTTTAAAATGGCATGTTGCCTTTTTTCCCGTTATTACATTATGTTAGCATTTTAACACCTAAAGGAAAAGTACAAAAGACTTAGTTAGAAGTATCTGTGGAATTTAGCACATACTTGGCGATATTAATGTTCGTTGTCAAGCTGTGTGATGTGGTTGACATGCCAGAGGGACAGGATGTCATCTCAAGGGACCTAGTGAAAGTAGGAATCAAGTAAACAGGGGTCTTTCATGAAGATTAAGTACCCTAGGCTTTGGGGAATGTCAGAAGAAAAGGATCGGTGGGACATGTTGACATTGCTATAGTTACAATACAGCTTGGTCTATAGTTAAGACAATACAGCTGGGTATACATAACGTAAGGGCAGACAAAGAAACTGGTTCTGTCTGATTGAGTAGAGGAGCTGGTTCAAATCAACCTGATGAAGACTTCTGACTTCATCCCAGCAACCACCAGAGCGACACCCCTACTATGGACTGCGCGCATGTCAGTAGGAGAGACAGCATGTAAATGAGTTCCCGGAAAAACAATGAATATGTTAATGATTTCTTGGAAATTTGATTAATATGTATACGCTTGCTCTATAACTTTCTAACACTCCTGTCTATCGGTGCGCATGATAGGAGGAGTGATCCCCCATGTGCCCAGTGCTGAATAAACATGTACCTGCTTTATAACCTAATTCTGGTTATAGAGTCTGATTCCACACGTCATAGACAGGCTTGAGCAGTGGACCCAGGAGAAACTCACGAGGTTCAATAAATCCAAGTGTAAGGTATTGCACCTGGATCACAGCATTCCCCACTATAAATACAAGCTGTGGGTTGTAAGAATAGAGCACAACCCTATTGAAAAGAATTTAGGGGTACTGGTGGATGGGAAGGTGGATATGAGCCAAGAGTTTGTCCTCACAGCTCAAAAAGCCAGTCACCTCCTGGGCTGCTTCAGAGGAGGTATAGATAGCAGGCCAACGGAAATTATCCTGTCCTTCTACTTGATGCTGAGACCTCACCTGGAGTACTGCTTACAGATGTGGAGTTCTGCATACAGGAGAGACATAGACCTGTTGGATTGTATCCAGTGGAGGACCACAAAAATGATTCAAGGGATGGAACACCTTTCCAGGGACAGGCTAAGAGAGCTGAGGCAGTTCAACCTGGAGAAGAGAAGGCTCTAGGGAAACTTGATTGTGGCATTTCAGTATCTAAAGGGTGGCTGTAAGAAAGAAGGGGACAGGCACTTTAGCAAGGTCTGTTGTGACAGGACAAGGGGAAGTGGCTTCAAAGTAAAAAAGGAGAGATTTTGATTGGATGTAAGGAATAATATACTTTGTTTTGATTTGTTTTGTTTTGTTTTGTTTTTTATAATAATGGCAGTGAGGGACTGGAACAGGATGTCCAGCAAGGTGGTGGATGCCCCATCCTTGGAGACATTCAAGGTCAGGCTGGATGGGGCTCTGAGCAGCCTGATCGAGCTGTGGATGTCCATACTCATTGTGCAGGAGTCAGACTAGATGATTTTAAGTGTAACTTCCAACTAAAAAGATTCTATGATTCTACGATTTAAATGACAATGTTGTATCTCTAGTTTTCCTTTTTGTTTGTTTAAAATGAACAAATGTGCTCTGAGGGTGTTTCCACAGAAATAAAGAGCACTTCAGAAGAAGGAAGTGGCTACTTATCTGCCAGCGATTTACAAGTTCTTAAACTCTTTTGTGGAAACATTAACCCTGAAAAACTGGGGAAAAATAACAGAGGAGTGCATCTGAGTCTTAGTATTCTTCATGAGTTTGTAAATTCTGTGTTGTTTTTTTGTTGTTTTTTTTTGTTTGTTTGTTTTTGTTTTGGTTTGGTTTGGTTTGTTTGTTTGTTTCCAACATAGTTCACAGAATCAATCACCAAGGTTGGAAAAGACCTAAAAGATCATCCAGTCCAAGCAGCAGTTAACAGTTAATCATCCAGTCCAACATCCAGTTAATACAACAAAAATGTTAACTGTTGTTTTTTAGCCCTGCAGATCAGAGAAACTGAGAATACTTGTGCATCAAGATAGAATAGTTATCTTCAGCTCCTGTAGCCATATCCCCCTTTAGCAGTGATTAGTACTCCATAAAGGTGTCATGATACCTGAAGAAATAAAAAACTAAAAAACTGCTTTGAAGCATAGGCAAAATGCATTCTTTACAGAATGCAGCGATAGATCTTCTATGCCTGCTGTCATAATTATTTCCCTTCCTGTCATCATTTATTTTCCATACTAAGTAGCTCCTTCTTTCAAGTTCATTGTAAAATTATCCTTGTAAAATCATAAGGTTTAGTGTAAAATTTTGCAAAATGTTCATTGCGTCTTATAGGATCTTGATAGCAATTTCAGTAATTTCAAAAGTGGGCAAGTCTGTACAAGGATTGAGCTTCACAGACTTGTGTTCTAATCCTTCACTTTAAATGTTATGTCCAACTTCAAAAATGAATCAACATTAATTAATTAATTAATTAATTTACATATTTGTCCATTATAACAATTTACATATTGACATGTAGCTCACAATGAATTCAGGAACAATAAACTATTGAACAGGAAAGCGAGAAACTGAGGAACGAGTTAAAATGGTTGGGATCAGGAATACCTGAAACAGGACGACTTCATGTAAGGGAGTGAAATTTCCCTCACTGATGAAATCAGAAATAAACTGGTTGTCTTTGTCTTGTAGGAGTAGTAGAATGTGAGCACTGAATCCACTGTATGACAGCAAGAATAGCACTGGATGACAAATACAACACCAGGATGAGGCACTTCACACCAATACTCAAAGAACTGGTGCTGGTGCTAGTGTATGTATATATATATAGTGTATCTGCTCTTGGCAAATTCCTGGAGACTCCCAGTCGAACTGTTTGTGGTGGCAGGACTGCACCTATCACATTGTTCTGTAAATTTTTATACTTAAATGTAATGTCTGTTTTATTTGTCACAGAGGAGGGTTGCAGTCAAAATTCCCCAACAGCATATTTTATGTTTCCTAATTATCCCCTAGACCATCTTATAATGAAAAGGAAGTTATCAAAAATTAGGAAGATGAAAATAGTTGTTTTTTGTTTTGTTTTGTTTTGTTTTTTTGTTTTGTTTTAATGAACGTTTTTGAATATGTCCTACTGCAGACTTTTTCTTCTATTTTCTATCTTCCTTTTCTCTCTCTTTTTTTTTTTTTTTTTTTTCCCCTCTCCTTCA
The DNA here is from genome assembly GCF_039878825.1 of Excalfactoria chinensis. Lineage (NCBI taxonomy): Eukaryota > Metazoa > Chordata > Aves > Galliformes > Phasianidae > Excalfactoria > Excalfactoria chinensis. Next base: position 153,186,902 of record NC_092825.1, on the reverse strand, counting down.
TATCTTTTCTTCTCACACATGCACACATTCACTCTCTTGAAACCTAAGGTAAATAGAAGAGGTCATAGCTGTAGAGGCACCTGGAATGTGAGAACATCTGGTTCATCAAGGTCAGCAGATCAGGAAGCTTTTCAGGTCAAAGGGGATAATAACAAAAAAGTGATAAATAAAACATACTGAGACACAAACCTGATAAGCAAACAAATTAGAGAGATACCAAAACTCTTCAAGCACTAAGTGAGGGGCCATTAAGAAATGAGAGGCATAGCTTTGAAGAGGGCCAGCCTGGGCTTTGTAACTGATAAGAAGAGGGAAACAAGAGGGGCATGATCATTTGGGATATTTCAGTGGAAATGGGAAAAACTGTTAAGGAGTGCCTAAATGAAGGCGGGGAAAGGAGTCAGGAGGCAGGATAGAAAGATCAATAGCATGTAAGTAGGGTAAGTTCAGTAACTTGTCTCCCTGAGCCCTGTGCCTCATTACTGCAGTTTGCTCTATCCTCTTATTAGTAAGGATCTGTATATGCAATTTACTAGGAAATTTCATGCTGGGCTAGCAGGTGAGCAGAAGAACATGCATCTGGAAAGATTCAAAATCTTTACAAGGAAGTCCTGGTCTTGGCTGGCATATCAGATAGGATGAGTGCTTGTGCTAGTATTTCGGGGACCTAGGAGTGTAGATGCCTATGGGTTGAGTAAGTGAGTGCTGTGGGTGTGGAGACAGCCCTAAGCTGGAGCAGCTGGGAAGCTGAAGACCCATGGGTGGGTGAAAGGGGTCAGAGGCTAAGATCAAGACAGGGTGCCAAGAGGGCAGAGGAGCCATGCCAGTGCTTGGGGAACCTGCAAGACTGTCCTGGTCAGCCTGGAAGTGCACAAGTATATGCCTGCACCAGGGATCATCAGTCAGAAAAATGTGGAAGGTTAGTTACATGTCTATACATTTAAATGAGTCCTAGCAGTGCTTTATATGTGGGTGCTGTTGGCTGTGCTTCCTCCATGGCTGTTGGTGTGACAGCTTACAAAAGTGACCTTGCTGTGTGTGTGTTAGGGCACACACCTCTTTGGTGTTCATGTTCAGCCTTTCTCATGGCTGAATGTGGAAATGGGAAAATATCAGACACACCCACTAGCCTAGTATGGAAAGATCCATGATTCTGGGCTCCAGCATTTGGGTGGGAATCATAGAATCATAGAATTACCCAGATTGGAAAAGACCTTGAAGATCGTCAAGTCCAACCGCAGCCTAACCAGTACCCTAACTCTAACAACCCTCCACTAAATCATATCCCTGAGTGCCACATCCAAAAGGCTCTTAAACACATCCAGGGATGGCGATTCAACCACCTCCCTGGGGAGTCTATTCCAGTACCTAACTACCCTTTCTGTAAAGAAGTTCTTCCTAATATCCAACCTAAACTTGCCCTGGCGCAACTTGAGGCCACTTCCCCTCGTCCTGTCACATGTCACTAGTGAGAAGAGACCTGCCCACTCTCGCTGTAAGAACCTTTCAGGTACTGGAAGACAGCGATAAGGTCTCTCCTTAGCCTCCTTATCCCCAGACTAAGCAGTCCCAGCTTCCTTAGCCTCTTCTCATAGGGCTGATTCTGCAAGCCCTTCACGAGCCTCGTTGCCCTTCTCTGGACCTGCTCCAGTACCTCCATGTCTTTCCTGTGCTGAGGTGCCCAAAACTGGACACAGTACTCGAGGTGAGGCCTCACCAATGCCCAGTACAGGGGCAGGATGACTTCCTTAGTCCTGCTCATCACACCATTCTTGATACAAGCCAGGATGCCATTGGCCCTCTTGGCCACCTGAGCACGCTGCTGGCTCATATTCAGCTGACTGTCCATCAGCACACCAAGGTCCCTTTCCGTCCGGGAGCTTTCCAGCCACACCTCCCCAAGCCTGTAGGGTTGCCTGGGGTTGTTGTGACCAAAATGCAGGACGTGACACTTGGTCCTATTGAAACTCATTCCGTTCACCTTGGCCCATCGATCAAGTCTATCCAGGTCCCTCTGTAGTGCCCTTCTCCCCTCAGGCAGATCAGCACTCCCTCCCAGCTTAGTGTCATCTGCGAATTTACTGAGGGTGCACTCAATCCCCTCATCAAGAACATCAATGAAGATGTTAAACAGAAGCGGCCCAAGCACTGAGCCCTGGGGGACACCGCTCGTGACCGGCCACCAGCTGGGTTCCACTCCATTGACCACAACTCTCTGGGCCCGGCCATCCAACCAGCTCTTCACCCAGCGGAGCGTGTGCCCACCCAAACCACGGGCAGCCAGCTTCTCTACCAGAATGTTATGGGGGACAGTGTCAAAGGCCTTACTGAAGTCCAGGTAGACCACATCAACAGCCTTACCTTCATCTACCAAGCGGGTCACCTTGTCATAGAATGAAATCAGGTTAGTCAGGCAGGATCTACCATTCATAAACCCATACTTTAGGGTAGAAGCCTAAAGTTTCTGCACTCGTGGAAAGCCTTGTAATACCTCATCACAAAGGGCTCAAGCCCATGAAGATCCAGTGTCTGCTATCCCATAGATCCGAAAACATAATCAAAGTGGTACATTCCTTGATCCCTCAAGTCTAAAAATGGCAGCAACCAGGAAAGTGTGTGGTTGCAACAGCATGTACTACTGCAGAACTTCATAAACAAACTATGTAGTTTCTAACCCTGGTATCTGTACCATTAAGACAGTTGAGGGGAAAAATAAGTAGCTAACTAAATAAAAAGATGACTAATTTCAGTTTCTGGGAAAAGAACCCCATAGATATTTTGCAATTATTGCCAACAGCGGTAGTGCCTTGTTTTTCTTTAGCACCCCCACCACATACTGACTAGGCTTATTGTTTCAGAGAGTTCTGTTTTGCGATAAATCTGAAATTATTTTCCTTGTCAGCATGCTGGCAGAAACAGCATGACGATACAGAAACAGTGACAAAACAATTGGCAACAGACACTTCAGGTAGCTTTGTTCGATATGAACTATGTGGTATTCAGCAAATAAATCTATTAGTTCATAGTAACAAAAACAACTGATGGTAAAACTGAAAACCAGACTTCTTGAACAGGTAGGTAAAGCTTTCTGAAGGATCAGCAAAAATCATTGTCTGTCTTTTGCCTTGGGCTGGACATGTCAACAAATACGTGTAACAAATATGAGATGCAGGATTACTTATTGCATTACATGGAGCCTTCAGGTCAATTTGCAGACAAACTCAGGCACAAGAGTTACTGGAGGAGTATTATTTTCAGCACTACAAGTCCTGAGTTAAGCTGTCATTACTCACATATTTTTGTTGGAATTTGTCAAGCAGAAGGTATAAAAAGACATGACCCTGATTAGTATGGTGGTGGTGTGCATTAATGCATTTACATAATTTCCTTTATTTAGGAAGTCCACATTTATCTGATACAATCATGTGCAAAAGCACTTTGTAATTACTGAGCAGAAATAAATCTCAAAGGTAAAAAATTCCTTGAGAATCTGTTTTTCAACACACAGTGACTGCAGACCAAAGAACATTTAGGGGATAATAGAAGGATATTTTCTGCTTTCTTTTATGGAAGGGCAGCAGCTAGGAACAAGTGAGTATAAGTAATGTACTCTCAGTCTATTTTGTTGGAGTATGATGATCCAGCATGCTTACAATGAAAGTAACTGTAAATCTGGAAATTCTTAATACTGTGATATTTAATATATATACATATATATATATATATATATATATTGCCTAGTAGTACAGGGGAGATCTGTGATTTGTAATTATTTATAATATTCCCTTTAAGGTAGCAATCTAAATTAAAATGACTAGCCAGAAGGTTTTTTAAAAGAACAACTCCAACCTCCTAAGGAAATCACAGTCATTTTGATTTATCATAATTTTCTAGCACCCTAAGGCAGTCCAAGTTTTTTAGACTTTTTTTTTTTTCCTTTAATTGTTGCATTTTCATAAAGGATCTCTTTGATTATAGTCCCACTTTTACAGGAATTCTTCAGGAATATAATGCTTTTCACATTTTAAAATTGTTAATTTTTATATAAATTCTCTTTGCTTGTTTATTTTGGTTTTTTTTAGACTTTAAATAAACACACTGAAATGTGCATTTTGGGAAGCCACAGGACACGTGTAAATTTTTATAGTATGTTGCACACAAAATTGGCTCATATATTCCCTTATTAACATTACATTTTTCTTTATTAACACTTGCAGAATTGAGAATGATGAAAATCTGTTGAGAATCTCTATTCTGATTTGCTACTCAGCAGGAAAAATAAATAAAAAAATAATAATAATAAAAAAAAAATGCCTCCAATAATTTTATCTAAAGCATTTTCTTTTGTAAATACAATAAAGTACGCACGCAAGCAAAGAAATACCAGAACATCTGGTGATCTGCAGGTGGGCCTGGAATATGAGGTAGAAACAGGTGCAGAGAAACAGGTTTTCTGATTCTGAAATTGTGTTAGATACTTGTAGGTTTCTATACACGTGAAACAATGACCTGCATGGATTCTAAGTAGGTGAGAATCAGTCATATGTCATGTTCAAGAAAATATTTTGCAACAGGATGGAGTAATAGGTAAAAAGCTACTACTAGAAGCTTTACATTTCAATATATGCTTTAATTATAATGTTTGTGGAAATCCCAGTCTTCTCATTTCTTCTCTCTTCATCATTCCTCTAACATAACTACTGTTAGACAAAGTTAGTCTAATAACTTTTTCTTAATTAAAAGTAGTGTTTCTTAAGTTGTATTCTCTCTTGCCTCTTTATTACAGATGTTTTTGTATTTTTTATACTATTATTATCAGAACCAGTTTTGAACATAAAGATATAAAAGACAGCTATTAGCAAAAAGGTGTTTCAAAAATCCTGCAACATTCTTAAGAGTTGAGAATGGGAGCTAACTCTTCCTAATCTCTTTTAGAAATTTGGCCAAAACATTTATATGAATCCTTTGGGACTGCAAAATGATATTGCATAATGTTCCAAGAATAAGATATTTCATTTTCTGTTTAGTATTTTATTTTTAATCTCATACGGACCTCCAAGGAGCAAGCTCATTTCCATGACTCCTTAAGTTGTTAAGATATCTCTGGTAGGGTTTATAAATTGGGTGAAAGCAGTTTAAAAATTTTAATCTGTGTCTCATTTGAATTCATTTAGATCTAAATAGAATTCATTATTTGTCATTTACCTCCTGTAGCAAAACCAATACACACACAGAAATAGTTTGGCCACCTCATATACAAAGATAATCACTGTTTTATGTGCTCCTCTGTTCTCATCATACCATGTACTTTACTCCAAGCAGTTTAGTGCAGAGAGGAGAAGGAGCAGAAACATATTTCTATGCCACACCCCCCCATGTCTTTGTAAGGAAGTTGTATGAAAGGCAGATTTGTTACCCAGTCTGCAGTAAGGCAATCTCATACATAGAGATGAGATATTGATTTATTGCAAAGTTCTGTAAGTTTGGGTGCTAGGTGGTCTCCTACAAAGTTAGCACATTCCAGGATTTTTGTGACTTCTTTTTATACATAGTTTTTATTACTTGATTACTACCCAGTGCAGCCTCCAGCTTACAACTGCTGAGTTTAAGATAGGGCTCACTTCCAGCAGGCCAGCTAGAAATGCTAATTCAATACACATTTTCTCATGATGCTCCTATCTTCAAAGACAAGTTTAGTCACTGTATTATGATTATAAGTTCCTCCACTTAGTTGCCTTAGGAGTTTCATAGATAGTCATCCTGACTTGGGTAAAAGTAGATTTCTGCTGAATCTAAGGATACACATCTGCAGATTTGTATAAGGGTTACTTCCTATTGACAATGAGGATGGAAGTTAAAAATCCAAGGCCTAAATTCAGTCAAAAATCTTTCAATGGGCACATGAATTCAAAATATGTCAGGTTGCATTTATTTAACTTGATTACCATCAATCATTTGTGCTATGGCAATTAATAAAATCAGAGATGTGATCAACTGTTGTTGTGGGATGACAACTTTTTACCCACTCATCTTTCTGGTCGAGATTTTACCCTATTGTTCTTTTTTTTTCTTACCTTTTTAAATAATACATCTGTAGATAATCCTATTGCATACATCTATTCAATTTGTTTCTAATCAGTTATGTTTCAAATCTCTTTAGTTCTACCATATTTGCAACTCTAATACAGCCCCCAATCAGTTTTATTTTCCTCATAAAGAACATGAATGGGCCCTGACTACCAAAGAAAGCCTAGACACATCTTTACATTACAAAACCGAAGGATTCTCTTTTCATCTTCTCTACCTACAGTTGATATTAAGGCCTCATCTTCCCAGTGCTAATAGCTCTAGTTATCCTGGATCCACTGAGCTTACCAACTAACTCATCTTTAAGTTGATGCACCTTCAGTATCTATTAGATTGGCTGTATATTTGAAATGGGAACTATTAGAAAGGCTAACCTCTCCCTTCCACTATTGGTAGGCTATAAACTGAGCACAATTTGATCTAATTTTATACACACAAAGATAGGAGACCAGCCTTATTACGTACTACACTTGAAAAATGATGAACACCAAAAGAGTCATCAGCAAAATCACCCAACACTGATTTTGTCAACATATTCACCCTGAAAGACTGTTCCAGTCTTAGCACTCCACTAAGAAAAATTAGAATAGACCAATAATTATTATTTATGGCAGCCAGGAGCCAAAATGCATGTTATTTTAAGTTGCACATTAGCATTTAAATTAAACCAGTTCACTTCTTAAAATGCACTTATGGACCCAAACTTGAATCAGAAGTACAGTTGTTAACTATTCTTCTGGGTTTTCAAGGGAGAAGTTAGTATACCCACAAACAAAAAGGAAGGGAAAAGTAAAGGTCTTCCTCTTCAATAGTGGCATTTTTCTTTGTCATCTAAATTAGTGCCATTTCCATTCACATTTTAGAATCTCATTGAAGATCTTAATATGTAAACTTCCTACGGCCCCTACTGTCAAGACACTGTTCTATGTTTTACTGGTCACACTGCACCTGTGTAACCTCCTGTAAATCTGACTCATAATCCACCTAGTGTACTTTGCCTTCTGGATCATACTCTGAGGGTACACAAGGTAACCCAGGTGTCTCCAAATACCAGAGTGCTTGTCTGGGGGTCCTAATTCTCACCTAATTTACATGCCATTCATCTGTAAAAGCAAAAACGAAAACAAAAAACAGTCCTTTACATGGATGTATTTTCATGTAACCTCATGCAACATGCAGGTATGTCAAGAAACTCCGGATCAAATTCATTCTTACTCTAAATGCACTGTTGTTTTGACTTTGTTTATTTTCAGGGACCTGGGGGATTGCTTTTTTTCCTATTAGTAACTGTTATAGCTGCTTATGGTTCTATTTATGACTCCTGATGTAGTGCTTTGCCATGCGCATTTCTATCAGAGTGACACAAGGTCGTAACTCAAAGGATACAAATCAAAGCAAGAAATCCATTGTTTGTTGTAACTGCAGAATTTCTCATCATTATGCAGTTCTTTGCCAGGAATTAATTTCATTGTCATATTTAAACAGCTGCTTACCTATAGCTAAAATAAATAAATAATAATTAAAACAAACAAACAAACAAACAAATAAAAAGCTTTCATTGCATCAAACTGCTAGTTTTTAATAGCAATAACTTTATTTATGAGCATAACTACAGTTCATTACACAGGTTTTACATGTGAACTGTACTATTTTTTGGCTGAAAACAATAGCACTCCTTTCTCTGTCTCTTTCTCAAATGCAAATACTGTTTATTATATTTACAGTCAAGTATGCTGAATGTTAAAGGATATTATATTACAATAGTCACTAATAGGGAAATTTGTATGAAAGTCAGTGTACAAAAGCACTCTAAGAATCAGAATGCTTCCAAAAAGGACTGAATCTTTATAATCTGTCTTGCACTGCCAGTGGGGTTGAGTGTACCCTCAGCGAGTTGCTGAGGACATCATGCTATGGTGTCAAGTCAACATGTCAAAGGGACTGGATGCCATCCAAAGGGATCTATACAGGCTTGAGCAGTGGGCCCAGGTGAACCTTATGAGGTTCAGTAAATCGACAGTATTGCACCTGGGTCAAGGCAACATCCACTTTCAATACAAGGTGGGGGATGAAAGGACTGAGCACAGCCCTGCTAGAAATGACCTGAGGGTACTGGTGGTTAGGAAGCTGGACATGAGCCAACAGTGTGTTCTCACTGCCCAGAAAGCCAACCGTATCATGGTTTGCATCAAAAAAAGTGTAGCCAGTAGGGCAAGGGAGGGGATCCTGCCTCTCAACTCAGCACTACTGAGGCCTCACCTAGAGTACTGCATCCAGATGTGGAGTCCTCAGTACGGGTGAGACATGGACTTGTTGGAGTGTGTCCAGAGAAGTGATGGAACACTCCATCTGTGAGATGATCAAAAGGGATGGAATATCTCTCCTATGAGGACAGGCTGAGAGAGTTGGGGCTGTTAAGTGTGGACAAGAGCAGGCTCCGAGATGACCTGATACTGGCCTTTCAGTTTCTTAAGGTGATCCACAGGAAAGAAGAGGACAGACTTTTTAGCAGGATCTGTGGTAATACAATAAGGGAAAAATGGTTTCAGTCCAAAAGAGGTTAGATTTTGGTATGATATAACGAAAAGAACTTTCTCAGTGAGGGTCGTGAGGCACTGGAACAGGGTACCCAGAGAGGTGGTGGATGCTCCATCCCTGGAGACATTCAAGGTCACACTGGCGCAGGTTCTGGACAACCTGATCTAGCTGTGGATGTCCCTGTTCACTGCAGGAAAGTTGGACAAGATGACCTTTAAACAACCCTTCCAACTCTAAGGATTCTATGATTCTAATACAGTAACTCAGATTCTTATACTCACATTTGTTTATTTGTTTGTTTTATGTTGCCCCAGGTATATGTCATGTTATGTTACTACGGTGGAAAATTAAGTTCTAGATGCACCACAGTTCCAATCCAATTTTCTGTCACTGATATTGACCACCAGTGGATACTCAGTCACAGCATAAGAAAAGGACATTTTTTTCAGCTGATTGTATCTGACTATACAAGTCAGAATACTGATCTCACAGATTTGTCCACCTGATCAGTACACTGAAAATAAAGAAATAAAGAAATAAATGAAAATCAGGAAACTGCTTGTCTTTGAGAATAAACCTGAAGGAAGGTTAACCTCCTTGTCTGTCACATCTGAACATTTTTCCACCAAGTGTTCTTTGAGCAAGAATTCATAGTTTTTGTGAAGATTTACTTCAAGTAGCTCCATTCAAATGTGCATAGGAATGACAAATGGGGAATATACATGCTAGAGGAGAAGCTGTAAAAGATTCACAGAATTTTTGTTGATTGTAAGAAATAATTTTTAAGTATTCACGCCTTTTCTAAATAAGAAATTTAACTGTATATATTTATATTTAAATAACATATATTTATATGACCAGTCACTTCTGTTCTTCCAAAAGACAAGTGTTGCTCTAATCAGAATTATAGATAAAATATTTTTTAAAAGATTGTTAACGGAACTAAGATTTTTTTTCTATTAATATTTAGATAATAACTGTTCTTAAAAATTGTATAAATTATATATAAATATTAGATACAGATCATATTATTTACTGAACAAGCATATGTAATATGTTTGCATATATAAATAATGTGAGAATAATTCTGAGAAAACTCATAAACTTTCCATGAATAGTCTGCACAGTCATCACTTTATTTCAATTTAATTAACTCCAGTAACTTTTCTTTGGCCAGTTATCATAGCGTATGAACACCTTCTAACATTTAATTATTTTAGTTTCAATAGAGTAATATGGGAAGAGAATTCTACGCTTGTATTACAGAGGAAGTAAAGGAAGAATAGGGCATAACATCTTTAAAAGAGCAGACTGACTTTCTCCCAGACATGCAAGAAATCTGTGAAAACAGCCCCCGTCCTTTTAAAGACTCATTTCTCTACCACACTCCAGCTCTTTGCTTAATAGCCACATTCCTCTTAGAGCTAGACTCTCTCAGAGGTGATTCTGGACACTAGAGCATATCATTACTGGCTGTCTGTTCAGGAGTTAGCCACAGCTGAGACAGGAAGACAAGTGCAGCCAAAGACCAGTCTGCTCTTGTAAACACTTGAGGAAACACTTTTGCAGCTCCTGTCTGAATTACAGCAGTGTCTAGCACGCAGTATTAGTTTCTCACATTCAGAAGAAAGACGAAGCTACTAAATCTTTCAATGAAGCTGGAAACAGTTCAGCTTCCTTCTACCTAAATGTGTGAAGGAGAAGTTCAAAGGTTATCCCCAAATCAAGACCTTATATTAAATCAGCCTGACACAATGTCAGCATCATATGGTAACACTTTAAACACTTTATGTAAGCATTTCATTTAGGAAACAATTACTGTATGCTTTTGTCTAATATAACTAATAGGTCAAGCAGCACTTATTAAGTTTTTAGGCATTAATTAACATTTTAAAAATCTCACATATGACACATTAATTAGATATCAATCACTTATTAGAACTGCTGACATTTAATAAGCATTTTAATTTATATCAAGCTATCCGGGTGTACATATCTTTCTAAGCTACAAGTACTAGCAAATAGTACTTAAAAAGTTTAACGTGTTAACTCTTATTTTGTTTTTGTAATTAGTGTGTAAATAGTCACCATATGTACTTTAGTCATAAAAACATACCTAGGTCTCTGCTGTTCACTAGTAATAAAACACAAACTGTTGAATAATATGTATACAGGTATATCAAAATAATTTTAAAATATCACAGAAATTAACAGTGTCTTTTTTCTATTTCTAGGTAATATTTGAACTTACACCCTCTTTTGAATCTAATATACTATCCTGAAGAAATATCCAAGTGTTAATTGTCAGCCTCTATCACCCCTTAATTATGCATCCCTGTATCTTCCTTGATGCTTCCCTTGCATTGCTATCTCCTATTGTTGAGATCTTGCCATTAAATGCTTCAGAGACGTGGTCTCTCTCTTGACCTAATTACACTTGTTATCAGTCAATTTTTGTAACATTAACAAGGTGCTCAGGATGTTATATAAAGCTGTACAGGGTGCCCAAACTTTACAAGACTAATGTCCTGTTGGCAGCTTGACAAGAACTGGAGAGCTGATGTTTCTTCTGCACATACATACTTTTGCACATTTTGTCCCACTAATATATGTCCTAACCCACAAGATTTTCTTATATGTGTAACTTTGCTGATCAAATAGAAACTGCTTGCTTATTAAGTAGAGGGTTCTTGTCTAAAATAAGTCTGTATAACAAATTTTATGCATTAGTTTGCAAACACATTTGTGCATATTTAAATGTATGTATGCATTAGTCTGCAAACACAGAGACTTTTCCAGCTTTGTCTGGTGTGCTTGTGTTTCAACAATAGTACTGGGTTGTGTCGCCATGGCAGTACAGCAATAGACTCCACAGGGGAGACTGGAGTGCTTTACACATGCACTTCCATGAAGTAGAAAGACACTCATTTGTCTAACTGCCACTGCTCTGTTCAGTGGACAGAAGCATCTGATGTTTGGACCTACTCTGCAGTTCTTGTGTGAAACTATAGCCAGAGCTACAGAAGAATGTGAGAATGCAAGTTAGCAGGAGTTTCACTTGCAGTGTATGAGACTTGACAGATCTGTAGTCCACCTGTTATGGCTTAATTGAGCTAGCACAAACAGCAACAAGTAGTGAACGCATGCTGTCCAGATGCTTTGGGAATATACATGCAAGTACCCATACTGCCATCTTTCATTACAGATGTTAGCTAGATTAAGATATTAAGTATAGGTTATATATTTATCCTTTTCCTTTCAATTTTGACCAAGCCTGAAGATGATCAGTTTCTTGCAAACACTACAGAATTGTTCTTATTAAATAATCAGACCACTGAAGAAGAACACTATAATTCCCTTATTTTCAGGTGGAAAACTAAAAGACTAGTGAGATTAAGTCTAGATCACAAGGAAACCTTGTGACACTGAACCCCATAACACTTATGTTCTTTAGCCATGTCAGACCTCGAGATTTAACGTGGATTAAACTGGTTTCCTACAATCTGACTGTGGTCTACAGAGAATGACAGGCATCAGCAATGAATAATTTACAGTAGAAACAAAATTCCTTTCTCAAATACAATCCATAGCTTCTAGTTAAATACCTTAACTCTACCTTAATGCACAAGGAGGATTAAATGGGATTCACAACAGACAGCATGCTGTGCACAGTTTATATAATAGAGGAGGTCAAGACTTAAATCCTTCACTTATGTCAGACCAGGTTTACAACTCAGAAACCTCTTCTGCACTAATGCACTTGTGTCTTTCCTTTCAAAATAACAGGCACCTCTTTCATGTAAAATAAAGAGGTCAGGAAATGGTGTTCCTACTATTTAAATGGGATTCAAACCAAAGGTATTAAGTCCATGTAGCTATGTAGCTGTAAGATGGTAAGGAATCTTTTTCATTTTGAAATAGTGCTGCTTTGCGGAAATAATTTTATGATTCCCTGGGCTAGGGAGAAAAGTGGAATTCTAGTGACTGCAGTCATCTGCTGAAGGAGAGGACACCTACCTCTTGACCCTATTTCCAAGGACTGTTATACTGTTTTATAAATCAAAAACTGAAAGAAGCCATAAGCTGACCTAGCACCCAAGATCAAACCCCATCTTTTAAAAAACTTAAACCCCCACTAAAATGTCACTTAGGGTGCTTGCTCTTTTCACCGACATGAATCTGCTTGGTGGAACTCATTGTCTTGTGACATTGGGAGATACCTAATTTCTTTTTTATTTAAGTCTACATTTAAGACTGATTTGTTTTCGCTGACTTTTAACTGACATTCGCTAATTATTAACTCTGCAGGATAGATTAAATTTTAATTTTAATGTCATTGTAAAACACCACAAACTGCCTCAGCATGATAAGATGCTATAAAAGTTTAAACTGTTGTTATAAGTTAGCCACCTGTTCAAAATGTAAAAAATCTACACATTTAAATCAATCACACCACACTGGATGCCCCATCAAGGCTAATGTTGATAAATTATAGTCTTAGCTCTAGCTGATATAGAGTCATTATTCTCCAGAATGGTAGTATATTAGACTTTATTTTGTAGAGTTTTAGTTTGGATTGAGTGTCATTTTTCAAAATCTTAAATGCACTTCAATGCATATGTTCCAGTCTGCTAAGTTGCTCAGAGATTATCCTGGCTAAACAATACCTTTGAGATTCTGTCCAGTATATGAGAAACAGGCTATACTATTATTCCAGGAGTTCCTGGAAGTACTGTGGAACAGTAGATGGGTGTATGTTTGTATAGTTCTTGGAATCTCTGGGCTGAATCAGAGGAACTGGATAAAATGATAAAAAGATGTTTGGGAAAAAAAAATAAAATCCTATACCTTCCTGTTGCGGGAGATGATGGATCAATTTGAAGGCTGAAGCAAACAAGATATGCCATGTCTGTCATAGCCATGGTCTATAGACAGGGAAACAAAAAGACACACACTAATTTTGGTTTGCCTACCTATAAAATACTGCTAACACATTTTTTCTCCATGCCAATCTAGTCTCTTCACTTGGGTATGTACTATTTCTTATTGAAGGAATGGAGGTTAGTTCTCTACCTCCAGTAGAGTTGCCTGTTTTAGCAGTCTTGGTTCTGCAAACAGTGTATTGACTTTATTATCCACCGTTCTTTTCATGCTCAGAAATGTCATTTGTAAGTAAACCAAAAGGCTTCATCACTTTATTATAACTGAAACAATCTTCAGTACCCCATTTATGGCTCCTTGTTCAGCTCAAAATTGTTGTTATAATTGTAGTGGAAAATATAATACAATCCCAAATCAATTTAGATGAATATGCCCTCAGTTCCAGACAACTGAAAGCAAAACCTTCAGTTTCCCTCTCTAATCCATTCCTTCAGTTACTGGATTCCAGTGGAAACCTCCCCAAAGAGATAAATTTCAGTTTGTTATTAAGGAAAGGGAAAGAATTCAACAGGAGAATTAGCTTCAGTTTACCTTGTGCTCCTATCTAGGACTGTGCTTTCCACGAGCAACATTTGAGCATAGAGAACTAAGGATCTCTACCCTGACAGTGATTACTAGTATCTATGTATCTATCTGCTATATGACTAAGGGACACATGCAGGTTCTGAGGTTAAGAGGCATGAACTGGCTTTCATTCATTCTGATGAAAACAAACATAATCTGGAGCAGACATCCTGTGCCCACATGACATAGCTCTTCACCCTGCATCTCTCAAGGATATGTTAGCTGCTCTTATGAATACAACATGTAATTATATTTGTGAATTTTCAGTTCAAAGTGTTATTAAAAAAAAAAAAAAAGCAAAAACAAAACAAAACAAAACAAAAACTGAAGGCCAAGCTATATCTTTCTGCTTCCAAATGCTGTTCTAGCATTGTAACATATGTTAATATACACTGCATGTCCTGAGATGTCCTATGAATTGTGAAAAGGTTCACCTTGGAGACAATGGGTTGCAGCTACCCAGTGCATGGCCAAGAAAAAGAATGAAGTAGAAAAGAAAATCAGATTCTAGTGCCCAGGCTTTCATTCTGAGGCTGTTACTCACCAAAATAAGACTTCTCCTAATTCTTATAAAAAATTGTTGAAGCTAAGCTTGCAGGTGATTTAGACAATGCTAGACAATAGGGGGGAAAACAAACTAAACAATAAACAGTTAAGACACTTTTTCCTTAATACTGAAACTTTGTTTGTTTGTGTATTTGTATATATATCATAATACAGAAAAATACCTTGAAGCTTTGAAAAAGTGTGTCTGTCTTTAAATCTGTGATTACTGCTTGTCACTTTCTTGCTGGAATCCCTTTAGTAACTTGGCTGTGGAAAGTTGAAATGCTGTTTGACTGTTTTCTCACAAATGTGTATGAGGTAGTTCTGTCCTAGCATCTCTTCACAAAACTTTTGTGTGAATTACAGGAGATATCACAACAGAAGGGATCATGGAGAGCTGACATACTGTGTCATCAGTCATTTCTGCCAAATATAAATGCATGAATAAGATTCTAGGTAGAAAATAAGAACATGAGAGTCAGGGTTGAGTGAAAGAACATCAAATGACTTTGATTCCAGATGCTTTTCTTTATCTATGTTGCTTTTCTCTAATTTAGTTCCAAAGTACTTTTTTTCTAGTTCAGGTTTTCCTTGGATTTAAATATACCTTCTCTTAAATAAACAATTCAGACTAGTTGTGGCTGGTAAATGGCTGCAAGTACAGAAAACTCTTATAAGTAGTGGAGGATAATTTCTGTTAGAAGAAAATATATCACACCTTACAGGTCATGTCTTACAGGTCATCTCCTCTCCTCAGGGGCTGGGCTTAATTCTTGCTAGAGCCCATACACTCCCCTGTTCTCCCTCTGTCACTGGCATCATAGATGCATGGGCCATCTGACACATACTCTGAACCCAGCTGCTGCACTCACTTCCCATACACACACAGCATAGTGATTCCCTCACCCGGGAATGAGTTAGAAAAGTATTTAAATAAGAAGACAGGACAGATTGCTGATCAAACACAGGGCAATGTCAGAGAAGCACACAGACCAGCAAGCTATTTGCATAGTGCTGGCTGTTACTATCCCTTTACCTCTCCTTTTCCCTTCTTTTTTGTCCCCTGCAAATCACCTAAGCCACTCTCTTTTCCCATTTTGGTTCTTCCTCTAAACAGCCTGAAAGACCTGTGTAATCCCCCCAAGACTGGACAGAGTGGTTTTTGCTCTGAAATCCTTTATTTGAGTTTCTGTCTGCCACTGTGAATCCCTAAGCGGCTCTGATTTGTGCAGATGGGCCTTTGCTGATCACTGGGAGTAGCCCAGCAGGGTATTACTTGGGCTCCCTCCCCTGCTGTTGTGCTTCTGAACTCCTACATGCATATCCATTTTATAACAAATGTTTTCATAAAGTCATTACTGGCTGGGGAATTTACAACCCCAATGTTCACAATTTTGTTTGATTTAGTGGATTAGTCTCAGTTTTTAATTGAGAATAACAGATTTACTTACAGTCTTTGAAAAATGAATATAAATGTCTTCACTATCTATGAAGAAATTTTTAAATAGTGACCAGAATTGTACTAATTTTTATAGCTGTTCATTCAGAATCCACAGTTCTTCTCAGTATCCAAGGATCATTCTATCTGAGTACTCTTTAATATAACTTTATGAGGTAGAATAATTTATACTCAAGAACTTTTTTAGCAGAGATAAGAAATGGCTACACTCAGTTTCCAACAGAGATCCAAATGCAGTAGTCTGACTGAATGTATACCTTGGGATCAAGTGGGTACTGGATGCATATACGTGAAAGATAAGTTGAATGAATATCCTCAACCTGACTCTCTAGTACCTAGCAGAAATATTTATTCCCAGTACAACCAAGGAAGCTTTAATAACAATGCTACTTTTACTTCAAAAGAAGGTGTGCTACTCAGCAGTAAAATAGTTTGCACTATATTTGCCAAACCTGTGGAGAATAAGGGGCTCCTGTGTTTGGACACAGTCTTATTTATCTTTCAGAAAAAAAAAAATCACTTAGTTGACAAGCAAATCTTCATGACATCTTGGCTCTTTTGTTTGATGTTTGTAATATTCCTTAGTGAACTTCAGGTTCCTATGACAAAATTATTGAAATCTGTGGTATTTTTTTCATTGTATTTCTTTATTTATTCATTGCTTTGACAGATACAGTCTTGGTCCGCTATGCAAGTGTATGTAGTACCTTTAGAAATGTGCCCAGACTTTCAGAAAATAAAGTGCAGCCAAGAAATTGATACTAAAAAAAAAAAAAAAAAAAAAAAAAAAAAAAAAAGAGTTGTCATTATCCATCAAAACAACACGATGGGATGAATAAATCTTATATGTTTTCCTATTGATATCTGCAGAACAAACTATGCAAAAGTGAGTGTGGAATATCTCCTTTGCTCCTTTGTCAGAGGTTGGTATTCAAAGAGGAGACAGAGAAGTGTACTGAAAACATAACTGTATTCAAATAAAGGGAGGGTGCATGGACATAAATTCCTGTGGAATTCCTTAAAAATTCTAGGAGATATAACCCTCTTATTCAATTTTTCCATGCTGCTTGAAGAGATTCTTCTCTTGCTTGCTGATTTGCTGTCTGCTGCTTTTCCAGCAGCACATAAAAAAAAACAAAACAAGTGAGTTCACATTATCAACTAGCAATAGAAATTTTAAAATAAATATTTGAAAATATTAAATAAAATAAAATATTAAAATAAATATAAATATATATATATATATATAAATTCTGAATGTATCAATGATATACATATATATGTATGTTTGATAAACCAGAAGGCTTTAGACTAGCTTATTTTAACTATATATAATTGAATTATGGGGAAAAAAAAAATAAAGTTAAAAAAAAATTCAAGGGTCATCTCTTCTGGAGTTTGTTTAACATCTTCAAACAAACAAACCAATAAAAACAGTAATACAAATGAAATGCTCCTCTAAGCTGTAGCTATCTGCTTAATTAGTGAGAAAGAATACTCTTAATAGGAATGACTTTGTATTTGAATTATTGGGCTTTACAGTGTAGGAGGTCTGCATGTGATATAACTGATTTTGCTTTTATTAGGTCCCAAGTATGCAAAGTGTTAAACTTTATTCATACACATTTGGTGCAATAAATACAATACAGAGTGGTTCCTATATTTCCCTTCTGTGTATGGTCAAAATGAAGGAAACCTGGGCTTAGTTCAAATGCTGTGCCTAAGAGATGATGCTGGGCCACAAAGATGATCAGAGGACTAGAGAACCCTCCCAACGGGGACAGGCTGAGAACTGGGTCTCTTCAGCCTGGAGAATAGAAGGCTCCAAGGAGACGTTATAGTGGTCTCCCAGTACCCGAAGGGGGCCTATAAGAAAGATGGGGAGGGATTTTTTGTAAGGGCAGGTAATGATGGGATGAGGGGAAATGCCTTTAAACTGGAAGAGGGTAGATTTAGACTATTGGAAGAAATTATTTACTGTGGGGGTGGAGAGACAACTAGGATGGGTTGCAGGAGAGGTTGTTGATGCCCCCTCCCTGGAAGCATTTAAGGCCAGTCTGGATGGGGCTTTGACTAACCTGCTCTAGAGGGAGGTGTCCCTGCCTATAGTAGGAGGTTGTGACCAGTTGATCTTAAAGGCCCCTTCCAATCCAAACCATACTATGATTCTATAACTGTTAAAGTTACTATGAGTTATCAAACATATTCCCATGGGACTGGCAAGTATACAAGTACAGGGGGGATGTTACTCAGCATACAAAAAACTGAAGGTCTTGTGAAGGTATTCCAATATATCCTTTGGTATTCAAGAGGACACTAGTCCCACTCTAAATCAATGTTAGATCAACAGAAACTGGCTTGTCACTAAACAATTTTAACTATAGGTTCCATTGTGCTTCACGGTCAATGAAAAATAATAATTAAGCTTAATATTTATAATGTTTAAAAATAGAATTTAAGAATTCTATGGATATGGATGGGTGAGAAGGTGTTTTTAGTTTCTCACTTTTCTAGTCTGTTAGTTGTTGATTAAATTAATTGAATCTGTTTTGGCCATGACAGTAACTAGTGAGTGATTTCCCTGTTCTTATATCAATCATTGAGCTTTTTTCATCTTTCTTTTTTCCTTCTTCCCCTTTGAGGAGGGAGAGTGAGAGAGCAGTGTGATGGTGAAGAACTACCTAACATTTTTTAAGCACCAAAGATCTTAGCCAAATTTTTCTGATTTGGTTTTTGAAGAGATTGATCAGGTACATTTTGGAGGTCCCCTATAATCTGTATTGCTGTAGTGAAGAGATTGCTTAGCTTTAGCCAACTTCACAGAATATGTCTAGTTTAAGCTAATCCTCCAGACTCCTCTGACTGAATGTGAATGGAGAAGGAAATGGAAATGATTCAATCTGTCCAAGAACAAATGAGCCTGAAAGGAGCTGTGGCTATCACTAGAGTCACTTAGCAGGGTGTCAATATACTAAAGAGTTGTGCATTGAGATCCTGACCTGAGACTAGATAGGGCTGTATCTTGGATGAATATCTAGCCCCAAAAAACAGAAGTACAATATATACATGGTGTAGGCATAGCTTATATCTGTCTGTTGTTTCTAAGGGAGCCTTGAAAATAAGCTTAGACTAATTTCTGGAGGTGAGATGAACTCTACATTTTCTGAGTATAGGAACTTTTCCAGAATTATGTCTTTGTGAAACTGAAAAAATTCACTGATATTCTCAAAAAAATGAAGACACACCTTATATTTATACCTTCACTTTAGCTTCTAGGAAATACTAACAAAGAGACAAAGAGATATCTACTCATTATGAATAATAGATTAATTATTAGAGTCTGTTTTTCTAGTGCCCCAGCACATTGTCTCAGATGATAACGTCTGGCAGCAGCATACAAGCTCTCTGGAATGCATATGAAGACATTTCAGAGTCAAACTGTGAAAATAAAAATATACTTTTCTATTATCTCCTAATGTAGGTGAGATGAAATAAAAATAAATGTTCAGTGTATCTGAGACACAACAGTTGGCTTTATGACAAAAGAGCAGTAATTTCTGGTTTTAGAAAAAAAGCACATATATAAAGGCAGCTGTCCAGTTCCCTTGATTACACATATAACATGAGGCAAAGATTAAGTAAGAGTTTACTGCTACAACAAAATTCAGTCATGTAATTTAATATATAATCAGATGTTGCTGCCATTAGCTATGTTCACACAGTCAATGTTGGCTTAGAAAATGCTTTGCATTGTTATAAATAACGTCTACCCTGGATATCTTTTGTACTTGCTGAAGTCTTAGCACTCCAGTAATAAACAGAAAATGGTAGCTAATTTTATGTTCATATACTTTTCTTTGCAAAATGTCATGAACAACTGCACTTCTGATAAAGAAACGTTGTCAGTAGGTAACATTCTAGATCTTGAACCTCAGGAGGAGCACCAAAGGAAAGTTTATGACAGGTGGGACATATCTTTGATTAGGTTAGTATTAAACATATGGAACATAAATGAAATTCTGCAGCCTGAGGATTAAAAGAATGTATAACTAAGAGTGTTCTTTACTGAATATTTCATCCTTTGGCGTATTTAAGTAGCTCTGATATTACTTCAGAGGAAAACCATGACAAGTTGCAAAAAAAGAAAGAGAACCATGGGAGGCCTTCCAGACTATTTGAGCATTCTGAAACATTCTAGTCCCCCATTCCTCCCCCCAGGCTTTTTCTTTTCCTGTTTTGTTTTTTTCTTTTTCTTTTCATTTTTAAGCTCAGATAGGTCAATTACTATGTTACATTCTTTGCTTTATCATAAACAGAAGTAGAAGCTATCAGTGTGTTCTAGCTGTGTTTACTCTAAAGACATTGGCTATAGAATCACAGTATTTTAATTATAACTGATGATTTAAATAGCATAAATCTGCATTTGAAAAATACTACAAGAATAGTTCATGTTTGAAAAATAAACAAGAAAAGGAGTATATCACTAGTGGCCTGTCACTCTCTAGTGTTCTATCTGATAATGCAGTGAGGTTCCTTCAGGATTTGTAGATCCACAGAAGATGAATAAATATATCTGGACGACCCTTTGTTTCATGACCAGTTTGTGTTATTTTATGGAATGTACCAAATTACCTCGGTAGAGATGCTTTAGCTCTAAACATGCTGACATAAGTGAAAAAGTGGCAGTAATTTAGAGTCCCAAAGCATTGTTCCAGGAAGATTTCTTACTTTATAGTAGACAAACATAAATTCTAAGTGAGACTCAGGATATGCTCTCCTAGGTTTACTGTGTAAGCTTGTCCTGCTAAATTCATCCCCAAAACAATGTTTCTCTCATAACCTATCTCCATACCCAAGTAGATACACTATGATGTATTCTCTTTTTAACCATGCACTTCACATGTCCAAACAGATGATCTTTTAAATCTACATCAGATTTGGGTTTTGATTTCTTTTTTTTCCATTTTGATATTGGCTGGTTTGCTTTGCTTTGTTTTCTATCATGAAGTCTTCTGCAAATCATATTAAAAATAATAATAATAATAATAATAAAATTAAAATAATAATAATAATATATACATATTTAGACTGTATTTTTTTAAGGAATTCAGAGTTATTTCTTTCATTTAACGTTGTAAATGGGTATAGGGGTTAGTTCACTTGTCCACAGTTGGGAGTTGAGATGCATCCTGTTTCGCATCCAGGTGCCACTACAGAAAGACGTGTCCTCTGTCAAATGTCAAATGGGTGACTGCCAGTAGTCAGTTCAATGAAATCCATATCTGTCTAAAATATAGGCTGTAATAAAAGAGCATACTATGGTGTGAACAAAAAAAAAATCATGAAGTTTCAACTAGCTTTTATAGTAAAAATATACTTTATGAGAGGTATGTCAGGCAAAAGGACAGGCTTCTCCCCTCAGTATTTTTTTTCATAGGTGTAATATACTACATAATCTTTTATACTATCTTACCTCAATTCTCTTAGAACATATAACCTGCAGCTATACATAACACTGTTACTTGACACTAAGATACAGTGAGAGAAAATTAAATCAGGGTAAAGCATTTGGTAAAATCAAAAGGCTCCCACTGTTTTGCAGAGTCTTTCCTTCAGAATAATCTTAGAGATCTGTATCTGAATGGTCCAAGTTTGAATGCTTCTGATTGTGATCTAAGTTAGAAAAACAGTCACCAGGACAGCCTAGAAGACATAGAAGAGTTTGTTTAAAATTAACAAGCCTTTCCACAGAGGTAAGGAAGAATGATTAACAGATAAACAAATAATCGTTTAGAAATATAAGAACAGCTTCTTCAAATCCTATATCCCATTTCCAGACCTGGTCATAACATGGAAAAATAGGGAAAAGTAAGGTTGGTACAAGCAGTGTAATTTCTAATTCTCTCCCAACAGTGTGCCTTTTCTTTCTTTCTTTCTTTCTTTCTTTCTTTCTTTCTTTCTTTCTTTCTTTCTTTCTTTCTTTCTTTCTTTCTTTCTTTCTTTCTTTCTTTCTTTCTTTCTTTCTTTCTTTCTTTCTTTCTTTCTTTCTTTCTTTCTTTCTTTCTTTCTTTCTTTCTTTCTTTCTTTCTTTCTTTCTTTCTTTCTTTCTTTCTTTTTTTTTTCTATCTTTTTTTTTTTTCTATCTTTTTTTTTTTTCTTTCACTGATAAGATGCTTCAAAATTTTGACATCGTTACTTTGAGTATGTGTATATTGCAGCTTTAGTTTCTGTGTTTCTGTGGTTAATATTCTGATCACTTACATTTATTGCACTTTGAACAGCATCAGAGGACACTTTTAAGAAGAGCTTTTAAATTGGGTACCTTCTTTCAGGTAATACTGGAATAAAGCCAGTCCAAGAGTGCACCCAATGAACATCTGTTACTAACTGGCCACAGGACCTGAACAGAGGTAGGCAAAATTGCACCTCTGTGCACATATTGTGATTATCAGCTTCTCAGAATCAATAGTTTCTGTCCCACCAGTTCAACCTTGTGGACCTTAATAGCAGCCGATGCATTGAACTTATGTGTCCAATGATTTTTACTGAGTTTCCTTCCAATAAATTTCTCAGATCTTTCTGTGATATTAGTTAAACACTAAGTATCCAAATGAACACTGAACTTGAACCTGGAAAAGAAACTACTACAGTGGTATAATAAAAATATAGTGGCATATTCTACTCGACAGCCATAGCTACAAAGCAAAGCAAATATTCTTTTATAAAAGCTGTCAATATTGGATGTTCCTCTTTTCACTTATTTTCAGTTCATGCAGGATTCTCACAGAAACCTTGTATAACAGGTTGAGTAAATCTGGTCATGAAGTCAGCCATGGAGAATAATGATACTCCCGCACGTATCCTTAACCAATAAAGTCAGTAATAGTGCTAATGTCTGATGCTACAAATACCCTTGAAGCATCAGGAGTTCTTGTATGCTGTAATCTCAGAAAAATAAATGTATGCGCCCACTTGACCTACAGTGTTTCTAGCACATGTCAGGAAACCACCAGCATGCATCAATAACAATCACACAGCCTTCTCTGTCTGTATGAACAGACAAGATCAGGAAGAAGCCCTGTTTTGTGCTTCACTGACAATTCTAAGGTCATCATAAGTCTTGTGCCTTTGGTCCTGCAATATGAAGCCTAAGAAATGCTCTTGATTATATTCATTTTAGTTTTTTTTATTATATATGATGATTTAGCATGAATGAAAAAACATAAAGCCAAGATTATGCAAATACAGGGGCTCATGACCTATAGCTTTCTTTAAGCACAAAGATAATTGCAGAACTCAGGCACAAAAAATGTTTCCATGAGTTGTTACTATTTGATTTAATGTTTGAGATCAAATTCAAGGGATTATGGATTAATAAATAAATAAATAAACAAATAAACAAACAAATAAATAAAAATTTAAAATATTTATAGGGGGTAATGCATCTGCAGAGACTGAAAAATCTTCTCTTGCATTTCAAGTAAGGCCACACAGACTACATCACAGTTTTTATTTTAATCTAAAAGAATAAAAATATGTTGCTAAGATCATAATCAGAAAATACCGTGTCCCTGATCATGTATACAGAGAGTTTTGGCTCTTGCTTGGAACTAAGCAAAACTTTACTTATAGCTGGATTTTATGAACATAGGAAACTTTATTCATAAATTGTTTTCAGTTACACCCAAACTATGAAAAATTGTATGGCAGCTTGTCTGGTGTCAGTGTTTTTTGTCAGTTTTAGCAAATGAACCAGTAACACTGGCATGAGTGGAATTCTTTTGCTTGTTTTGTTCCTAAATAAAATATGGACATCAGCAACATTAGTAGATGCTGCAGCCGAAGGCAGATGCACTGTGGGTCATATCCCAGGCACTATCATTAGGAGATTAGCACGTCAAAGGATACCTCTGTTCTATATAAGAGTTAATTTATGCTAGGTATTTGCAGGGAATGAAGGCTCAAAAGCAGATATTAAGAAAGATTGGAACTTAATACTGAATCTATAAAGATCCAGACCTTCTCCAGGAGTTAGGAGGGTGTATTTACCATCTCACTTTCCCTTTCAGCATTTAGGGTGGTTTGAAAAGTATAAATACCGAGTAAAAGCCAAGACAGTAGTCTTTTATCCCAAATCAGTGGTATAAACATCATATTTTCTGTTACTTCAGTTCTGTCATAGGTATTTCATTTTGTTACTGGTAGCGCATATCAATAAGGATGTTTTATCTTGTGTTTTATCCATAAAATTCTAGTCTGCTATTTCAGATCTTTGATTACAAAGAATGAAAATAATCTTATCCAATTTTAGGATATCTATGCTGTATTTGATCTGGAAGTCTTACTTTCCTTTTAATCAAAGGAAAAAAAAAATATGTATAGAGTAATAGTCTCTGCTTATTAAGTGTTCCTCTCTTAAAGAAATTTGGAGACTAGTTTAGATGTTGATGTCTGTATTTAGTCAGATGAACTTCATACAATGCACATGGTGAATTTTCCACATCTATATAACTTTAAAACAATAATGGCAATTCCTTAAAAATGCTCTAAACCAATACAGATAAGTTTACAAGGGATATTTGGTGAGTAGAATGTAAATTATAACCTTTGTTTTATTACCACTTTTGCATAAGTGCTTTCAGTATGCTATATTCAAGATGTTGTAAGTAGCCAGGAGTGACACCCAGATTATTAATATATATATATTATCCAGAGAGGGGATTGCACAATTTGGATTTATTCTGAGATAGCCAGTGTCTTAAGTAGCAGAAATTACTAGTGTTTACCATATTTTCAGTCTTCTATGAAAGTTGTCAAGGAAAAGATCTGATTTACATAAATTCTGTTTCTTCATATGGGAAACTTATTGATGAAATTCTTAAGTTAGCTGTTTGATGTTACAGAATAAACTTCAGATGAATGAGCAGTGATTTTACATCAGCTATGAACAGATATAAGCAAACTACTGATGTTGGACAACAAACTCTGCTATGTTTTAATGAATAGCTGAAAATATTCTATTTATTAATATTGTTTTGAAAGCTAATGATTAATCCTCTAAAGCAGGAGTGTCCAAGCTCTTGCCTTCCCTGAGTCACAAAAAGTGAAGAGGAATTGTCTTGGGCAGCATATAATCTAGTGAATGTATATCAGTAAAATAACTATTTTATTTTATTTTATTTTATTTTATTTTATTTTATTTTATTTTATTTTATTTTATTTTATTTTATTTTATTTTATTTTATTTTATTTTATTTTATTTTATTTTATTTTATTTTATTTTATTTTTATTTTTAATTAAAGCATAAAAACAAGGGAAACAAAAACATAGTAATAATGGGCTGGACTCATATGGTGTAAAGACTGCACAGCTCCAAGCAAAAGCAGTAAGAGTTATCTGTCAAAGATTGGACAGAAATACTGAGGTTCTTAGTGTTACCACTAAAGCTTATATAAATTTTAGCTGAAATTTTAGACTCTTGGAATCCCATGGGATTTTTTTTGTTTGCTGTTCTGACAGGGGCCATTACATTACAACACTACATTTTATATTTCACATTAACATTTGCATTACTTTTCCTAGAGCTAGAACAAATGCTATCTGTGAGAAGGCATTTTTAGTTAAATGTGTATGATTTGAAATCTAAATAATAGGTTCCAAATTTGAAGATCTTCTGAAGACTTGTAAGTTTTATTCAAGAAGAAATTCGAATCACATGTATTCCAACTAAGTTTCAATCTAAGTTGTTTCAGTCTTTCTGATTAATATTGCTATGTGAAAGAAAAATGGAGTCAGGAGAGTCATTTAGCAATTATGAGTGATGTCACAAAACTGGAATATTTCTCTCAGAAGATCATCTTGACCTCGATTTATGTCTTTCATTTAGATGGTCTCAGTGGGAGCATTAAATTAACTTTCAATTTTAAATTCAATAATTTTATATCTTTTCAGATGAAATGCTAAGAACAGAAATATTTCTGTTAGGGGATAAACATCTTAGCCTGAATCAACTCTTATCATATCTAATCTTCTCTCATCCTTTCTGACTCAAGACAGCTAGAAATTGAAGACAGGGAAAGACTGAGGAAGTGCACCTCATAATTGCAGGTGGTGGACTCAACACCCTATACATTTTTAGTACTATAAATTTCAGGACACATATCTTTAGGAAGAGATTTCATGTACAGTCCAAGAACATTGACCCAGATTTTACAGTTTGTGTCACTGATCATATAATCAGTATCATTTTGTTTTTCATCCATAATTTCACTGAAAGGTGTTCTGACAGTGGCTTACAATATCAATTTTCAGTTTGAGTCTGTGTATTTATTTTACCTGAAAAAGAGATCACAAGCAGCTAGAATTTCAAAGACTACATCTATACACCCAGATTAAAGGAGACTGTGATTGAATCCCTGTCCCGCTAATTCTCTAGCAGAAAATAATAATAATAATAATAAAAATAAAAAATCCAAACTGAAATATCAGATTAAATAATAATAATAATAAAATAATAATAATAAAAACAAACAAACAAAGGATTTAAAGTAACTAGTCATCAAAATAACCAGTTGTTTTCTCATGAATCCATTTTACTATAATGATATATAATGTTTTGGATCACAATCTGATTTAGACTCACTATTAAATCTGATAAACATAAACATTTGTTTTGTAAAGTAAATAAAATTATTTTAAATAGGCCAGCTTAAAAAGGTTAAATATGTCCTGTTATGAAGAGGGACACAGACACTTGCTCATAGAATCAAAGAACGTCAAAGAACTTTCTTTGATAAGCCATCTATTAAGACAGTGGAATCCATTTCTCCCCACTTCTGACAAAGCAGATATCTAGCTTTCTCCTGTGGCCAAAGGAAATGACTAAATGTGCTAAGAAGGTATTTTGTCCTATCCTAAAATCAGTGTCAAAGGTAGTGTTGTTTTCACTACACTGGTAATCTCTGGGCCAGATGTTTAACTTTTTAAAGTGTAAAGATCAGTGAGACAATTTAAAACTGACTGTTAGAAAGGCAATTTTTTTTTTTCAGAAACATCTGCACTGTTATTCAGATCATATCTGAACTCCTACAAAGCTTTCCTTATTGATCAGTGAATTTAGAGTGCTAGCATCAAAACAGAAGATCCTTGTAATGAGCTCATTATCATGCTTTATTTATAAGAACACCACCTGTTATTATTCTGTGTATTTGCTATGCATCAAAAGATCAGTTTATAGGCTTAGCCACCGTATCTTATTTGGATCCTATTTTCTTGTAATAGTACAGTGATATTTCCAGAACATACACTGCTGCCATAAAAGGAGTTTATAAGAGACTTAATCCTTGCAGTTCACTAGTCAAAGAGAAAGGAGAAATGTTGTCTTACAAATTAAATCCCTCTTGCAAATGTGGGAGAAGATATCTCTAAAACAAATCCACATACACAAGTTACTTATTCAACTCTACTAATTTTGTGACATTCAGAACGGTTTCAGTTTGAGGTGATTACTGCCATGTTCTTGACAGGACTGCTTTGAACATCTGCAAGGTGTGTATTCTGCTAGAAACAGAAAAAATCTAGTATTAAAACTACTGATGCAGGTCATATCAGTGACAGTTAAGGTATCTGTTTGGATGCCTGTAACAGGCTT
This sequence comes from Excalfactoria chinensis, assembly GCF_039878825.1. Classification (NCBI taxonomy): domain Eukaryota; kingdom Metazoa; phylum Chordata; class Aves; order Galliformes; family Phasianidae; genus Excalfactoria; species Excalfactoria chinensis. Next base: position 153,159,116 of record NC_092825.1, on the reverse strand, counting down.
TCAAATATCATTTCTTTACAGAAAGACTTCTACAACTTTTACACTTTCATCCAGTGTTCCCTGTGCAGATATTCATCAAAACTTTCTAGCATATTTATTTCCATTGGGAAAGAAAATAATAACAACAATAATAAGAAGAAGAATTCAGTGATACATTTTCTTTACATTCAGGATATGAACTCCAAATTTTATTTTAACATCTAAAATGTTTCTAGATTTAATTCTTACAAAATCAAGTGTATTTCAGAGAAGCCAATCAGACATCTTAATTACAGATAAATTTAAAAGTACACATTAAGAGAGAAAGTAAATAAAATCTACGTGAAAGAATGTACAGACCTTAGCTTTAAGCATATTGAATTCTATAGGACTACTGGTATGGGGTTTTTTTGTTTGTTTTTGTTTGTTTGTTTGTTTGTTTTTTGCTTGGATATCAGATATCTGTCATGTCAATAAACTTAAGCACTTAAGTATAGTCTTAGTGTGTCAGGATCTAAATAGCATGGTATATGACAGTTTTCTCCTCAAAACTCAGAATAATATATTAGTTTAATTCAAATGGAATTAAAAATTTCAGTATATTTCAATATACAAATTACATCTGAAAAAAGGACTCTGTTCCTCTTTGTGTGCTTAGCGTATGCTAGCCCAATGATCATGTTGCCTAATGACTGATATGGTAGTAAGAAATTCACATCCTGTATCTTCATCAAAATCTATGAGTAGAGATATATGCACATACTAGATACAAGAATTATGTTCTTATATCTAATTGGATTTCATTTTCCAGCACAAGTATTTCTTATAGCAAAGTTTCTGTTGCTGAACATATTCAAATACTTCTTTGCTTCCCTTCTTGTCTTCTTAAGTGAGATATATGCTGTAGCTATATTCTAAATGAATGATAGTAATAAAGATGTTATGTTCTTCATCCCAGAAGAAGTGGGTGGATTTCAAAAGATGTTGATGGGATAAAAGTAGTAGTTTCAGTATTCTGGGTGTTCTCTACAGGAGGTAAAAGAGGAAATGTGCTGCACTGTAATTATATTCCCCAGGACAAACAGGGTTCATAAAAATAGCCATCAATTGGCTTTCCAGATAATGGCTTTTATTTGCTGTGATGTTTAACTTGGATAATCTGCTGTAAAGTACATCTGTAGGGAAGATAAACTCATCAAGCAAGGCACCACCAAAGGTAAAATCCCATAGAATATCATGATGCACAGTCACAAACTATGAGTTTTATGAAGGCACCATAGTAAAACATTTGGAGGTTAGTAAATACAAATTTAACAATTTATGGAGGATGAGGACCCCATATGTTCAACTCTTGCCAAATAGATGTAAACAAAATTAATCCTTCAGTTAGACATCTGTACGACATTACTGAGATGGATTCATACAAAAGAGTACTGTTCAAACATTATTATTATTATTATTATTATTATTGACATTTCTCTGTAGAAAGTTCTATTCAGAAGACATTCAGAAATATGTATAGGGACCTTTAAATACATATTTTCACATAGTTAGGAAAACTTGATGAGTGCTCACGTCTGTTACTTCAGACTTTCTCTACATCTTTTCTTTCATAATGTATCTCTTCATTTCTTCCATCATTGTTCTTCAAATGCATAATATATACTTGCTCAACCTGTACTTCTCTTTTCCTTTATGTCAAGTGTGTGTGTTTTTCTTCTCTTCCTTTATTTTCTTTCACTGTAAATAGAAAATAACAACATAGCTATAAAATGTTTGTTTCTCAAAGCAAAATATTTAGACTCTTTTCACACTCAATTTCTGTCAGAATCTTTTTCTGAAACTGATGAAATCTTGTAGATGTTAAAATTTCATCTAAAATGCATTTCTGAAAGCCTACAAGAAAATATCCAGTGTATGATACTTTTCAACAGCTTGCATTTCCATCCCTGTATATTAAAAACAGGACTGGAAATGGAGATAAAGTTATGTGGTTACCACTGCTCAGAGATATCCCTCTCACTACCAAGTCATTTTTTTTTTTTTTTTTTTTTTTTTCTCTCTTTGATGTCAAAAACTTTTTAATTCTAGTTCACACTATGCTCCAGTTCACCACAGTGAACAATGGGCTGCTTTGCACTATTTATGGTCCTTTGATTCAATGTAGGAGTTTTGCATCCCGTAAAAACAAAACAAAGCAATCTATATACATATAACACAGAATTATTTGGAATCAAGTTGTATCTGCTGCTGGACAAGTGTGAGATCCTCTGTACAGATATGTATTAATAAATTAAGTCACAAACATTTGACATATTGAGAAAGATGAAAGTTTGTACATTTAACTTGTTATTTTTTCTGTGCCTGAAATTGTTTTGGCTCAAGCTTTTTCCTTACCAAAACTAATGCCAGGGTGATTCACATGGGAAGAGATGTGGCTATCCCACTGATGTATCCAGTCTCCAGTTTTGGAAGCAAAAATGTCTGAATAGTTTGTCATGTTTAGTCATATTATGTCAGCTCATGTATGATACTGTCTAGTTATCTAGTTAAACTTCTGATTCAAATTTTCTAGGACAGAAGGTTGCCTCTTGGTTTTTTTTGCTTTTTTTTTTTTTTTTTTTTTTTTGAGGGGGGGTAGGTGGGGGGAGGGGATGAAGGGGGGGGGGGGGGAATTTCTTAGATAGCTTAATTAGCTATCTTCCTTCATCTGAACTGATGTTTGTAATTAATTATTTTATACCTACACAGAGCCACTCAATGAAATAGCACCAAGGGCATTCTTAGAACGAGGTAGTGGCAGAAGTACATAGGTAACAGGTTAACTGAACACTTTTACCATCACAAAACAAACAAACAAAAAACAACAAACAAACAAACAAACAAAATGAAAACTAACCCCCCCAAAAATACTGATCTATTAGAAGAAATGAGTATTGGGAATCAAAAAATATGTGATGCATACCCTTTTTTGGTTTGGTTTGGTTTGGTTTGGTTTGGTTTGGTTTGGTTTGGTTTGGTTTGGTTTGGTTTGGTTTGGTTTGGTTTGGTTTGGTTTGGTTTGGTTTGGTTTGGTTTTTTTTTCAGAGGTATTAATATCTCTTGAACCCAAGTTTGGAGTAATTGCTTTTGTAGTCGATTGGACTCAGTATAAATTCTATCAAGGAAAGATACTAAGTTGATCATATTTCTACAGTATTGACTTGTTCCCTTAGAAGAGGAACAATGTTCATCTAAAACAATTACAGTGAACAGTTAGACATTTTCTCAATCTTTTTAAATTTTATTATAATATTATATATTTTTTAATTATTATATTTATTTTATTTTATTTTATTTTATTCAGAATGACTTCTGGTATATGAATCTATAGCAAACATCATTCTGGAACTATGTAATAAAATCTGAAACGTCAAATTACAAATGAGCATCATGCTTCATCTATAATGGAAATGAATACATTATGAATAACCTTTAAAGAAGCAAACTGTCAGTATTTCATCAAATAACTTTTAAGATGCCTTTCTACAGTATACTGTAGTATACCTCTAAGGTAAATTCTAGGTAGATCCCATCAAAAACAGACCTGCATTGCCAAAAACAAACAAAATTTATCTCTTGGATTTCCTTTGGTACATCTTAGTACTAACAGCTTCACCAGTATCATGCAGTAAACTATACCATTTATTTTGTTTTGTTTTGTTTTGTTTTGTTTTCTTTAAGCATATTCTGTCTGCCCAAAGCTTTTACCTTTTACATTCTTGCATTAATTTTCAAGTGAGTAAATGCCACAGTGGAAATGTACTCAGTTGTTCAGTAATGTCATTTTACCTGACTTAAAACTTTTAATAAACACTTTATTTTTCCTCATCATTTTTCCTGTCTTGGAAATATTTACTATTAAGCTGCTTATTATCAGGTATTGCAAATACAATTTAGCAAATAAGACTGTTAACAGCTGACATGTACAAATATGAATATATGTATTCATGAAACAAAGTTCCTAAATCATCAAGAACACCAAGATCCTTAGGGTCAAGGGCACCAAGGAAATCACAAAACTGTTAGTTATTGAAATAATTAATGAAATCTATATTTCTAAATTAATTAATATGAAACAGATGAAGCAAACATGATTTCACATTTTTCTTCGGTAGAGCTGTTTTGTATCACAACCTATCAGCAATAAACATAGAATCTCAACTATCCTCCACATGAAACATGCTAAGTCCACTTTTCAGAAATCAAGTTTCTAAGCTAACTGGGACAGGGACAAAATTTAGCAGTGGAGACAGCTATACAAACACTATTTGTTGCCAATTATACTGATCTTCTTCCCCTCTCTCTTTTCCTTCTGTCAATAGCAAATATGTCTAGGAGTCGTTCCTAGAATTCAGCAATGAATTACCTGTTTAAAATGCCTTAAAAATTAAGCTTACTATTGTTACATTACAGTGAAGAACTGACATGCTTATTTATGTGTGTTAAGTTCAGATAGACTATCCTTCTTTTGAGATCTTACCTTCCTGAATCTCACTGTAGTTACAGTTATTTGAATATGTCATAGATGCACAAATCTTAAGATCAATAACTCTAACTAGGAATATCTAAGCAGAAACAGATTTAGTGTTGTTAAATCCAAAATTCCTGGTTGCTTTTGTGTTGAATTCTAATCTGGCCAAATTATTTGCATAAGTTTTCCAGTCTTTTGGAAATGGTAACTTAGTTGCTGCTAGGAAAGTTTTCAAGATTCTCTTGGTCTTATGCTTATTTTGGTTTACTTTGCCTTCTACTTCCCTTAATTTTGTTTTATTTCCAATTGGTAATTCATAATTCACTTGATTTATTTTGCTACCATTAAATTTAGCATCAGTAATTTACAGTGGTGTTTCTAGGATATTCCATTTATGCTAAGAAGTTTTAAATTAGCTTTAGTATTACATCCTAAAATAGTTAAATTTTACATAATAATTTATGATAAATATAATTACTTGGTTTACATATGTCTTGTAGCTGCTTATATACCAATTGTGTGAATCACATAATTTACTTATATCTATCATTAGTGTATTATAGGATATAGGAGGCTTTTGTACGTTGGTTCAATCTTCAGATAGAAGAACATAGTCCTGTGGCTGAATGGAATCAAAACATGCTGCTGTATCAAGACTTCTCTTAATACTCATGCACAAAATTGCTTGTATTTTGTTTTGTTTGTTTGTTTGTTTCTGTTTTCTACCTTAAAATTATATTTGACATTTTATATTGTTAGGAATCATCTTTTTCTCTTGCTTATACAGTGCTCATCTAGTCCCTTCTCATGATCAGATCTTTCAGACATTTAGAGATAATGTCATCTTTTAGCTGCCAACAGAGCAATTTTTTTAGACACTGAAAAACACAAAAACCTCTCAGTAACATTTTGTTCTACTAGCCTGTTATTAGTGAGCAGTTATTCACTTGCTATAGAATATAAATAGCAGATAAGAATTAAATCGATTTGAAAGTGTCTGATACTAAGAGAACTCTTTCTTTACAGGAGACACAATGTAGGTTATAATAACACCTTTGTAAAGATGCAAAATTACCAATTTTTCTTATTTCCTTTGTTGTTGTTGTCATTGTTTTATAATTTTACTTTTGCTAAATTGTGATATTGTGCCAAGTACATACTCAGCTATGGAGTTTTTTGACAAAACTTGAGTCTGCCTTTAACAGTCTTGAAAAAGATTATTTAGACTACAGTAATTTTCTGTAGATCTGTTGTGATAAGGTATGACCTTGTCCACTTGAAGAATAGGTAACTTTTCTTTCTGTAAATGATATTTCTTCACACAACAATAATCAGTATTGAATGACCCATTTTTAGAAGATACTCTCATTTATACTCAACTGACATTAGTACTGGCATTGGATTTGTGTTTTGTTCTTCAGAAATGTAACTAGAATGGACAGGTTTGGTTAATAGTTTATATTCTGTATTTTTTATATAGAGACACATGCCATTGGATTTCCTGTGATATGCAGCGAAGCTAAAATGGGATACATTTATCTCCTTTTAATTTAATTTTTCCTACGTTATCTCTCAGTCTTCAGAATTAAAAACTTTATGACTGTTATCTTGAGTTCCAGTGTCATTCAGGTAGAATTTCAAAGCTTTCATATTACTTTTGTTTCTTCCTTCTCCATTCAGGTGTTTTTATTCACCTGTTTTTATATCCAGAACTGCATTTTAAAAATCTGAAAAATGATCATTCATAAGAAAGAGAAATGCCACACACCACTATGTTGGACTTTGAAAATCACTTCCAAACTACTCTATTCTACACAGAGAGTATGGCAACAGTTCAAAACATAACATTTCCTTGTTTTACTTTTTTTTTTAAATCTCACTGTCTCTGTTAGTTCTTTTCATCTTTCTGTCTTTATGAGTCTGTGTATTCTGTTCAGATGCAATGACATCACACACATTCAAACTTTTCTTTCCTTTGGTTAAATCTAAGGGGTTCCACAGTTAAATGTAAATTTTTGAATGAGGAGAACTATGAATATATTCTTTAAACAACAACAGCAGCAACAACAAAACATACATATTTTTAAAGTCTTTCTTGAAAATAAGTTCTGGTTCTAATTATAATTGTATTATTTATCCAATATTGTTAAAGCAAACTAAACGTAGGATGAAGATTTTGTATATATATATAAGTAATCATAACAGTTTATGACATAAATTTCAGTGATATGAGAAAAACAGATTCTTGCTAGGCAACAAACTACAGATTGAGTTCCAATTTATGAAAATTTTGCAGAATACATGTAGAGATTTTCAAATGCCTTGTTGAAATAGATCTTTCTGACTGTTTAAATACCAGACATGTCAGAGTGCACTTAGTGAAGAATAAATGGAACTAATACACATGGGCAGGATCCTCTTGTTGTTCTCACTTTGTTACAATCATCTACTTCACTACAAACAGTAAGTAAACTGCTTCAAATCTGAATGGCAAAACCATTCTGGTTCATGCATACCTGTCTATACATATTGAAACTACTGCATGAAAGAGCATGATACAGGAAAATTTATTTTCTAGTCATTTGATGTTTATCAATTAAACACAGCTGAAAGAAAATCATTTCAGAGAAATATAACATAAGTATTGTACTCATGAACTGGGCCTCTGCAGAACAACAAATATTAGTTCACACCTTGGCAATGCAGCAAGATCTCTTAACTTGCTATAGAAACCTGGGTGTTAATAAACAATAATTTATCTTTGTGGTTATCACTGAATCATAGAATCATAGAGTGACTTGAGCTGGAAGACAGATCAGCTCACAGATCATCTGCTTTCAACCCCTTTGCTGTGGGCAGGGTTGCCAATTGCTAAGTCCAGCACTAGACCAGGTTGCCCAGGGCCCCACCCAACTTTCCTTGAACACCTCCAGGGATGGGGCATCCACAGCCTCTCTGGGCAGCCTGTTCCAATGCCCCACTCCCTCTACAGTGAAACACTTTCCCCTGATATCTAATCTAAATCTCCCCTCCTTTGGTTCAAAACTATTTGCCCTTGATCACTATCTACTCATGTAAAATGTTGACTTCCTTCTTGTTTATAATTTCCCTTTTAATACTAGAAGGCTGTGATGATGTTTCTCTGAATCTGATCACCCATATAAGTAATCCAGTACCACTCTGGTTGTGGTATTTTGATAACAGTTGTTACAGTTGTATACCTCCTCTACATCAAGACCCGCCTGGATGCCTACCTGTGCAATGTAGTGTAGGGAACCTGCTTTGGCAGGGATGTTGGACTCAATGATCTCTAGAGGTCCCTTCCAACCCCTACAATTCTGTGATTCTGTGATTCTGTGATCAGTTCCTAGGTTAAATTGGAAAACAATTTACTAAATTTATTAAATAATTTCTCAGTATGTATAAATAACTTACAAATTAGCAAGTGAAAGGGATATATAAAGATGAACAGTGAAAATTGAATCCTGCAATTATTGGCTTTTCTGAACCCCAGACTACAGATTGTTATCTGATCACAATCAGAAGATACCTTATTATATATTATAACTAATGCAATCCTTTACTTTTCCTAAATTATTATTTGTATGAAAGTTGTAGTTAATAGCGAGGATTATAATGGTAGTGTCTTTTTGTCCTTTGGTATTGGATATTTGGAGCATCTTATCATTTAATGTTACTCTTCCCCCTTTGTAATCTGGACACATTTAAGGAAAAAAAGTGTTTCTAACATTTGTCATATAAACAAAATATAGCCCAAAGTTTGTTAGTTCTTAGTCACAAAAGCAGAAATAAAATTGTGCCTTAATACCTTTATCACCACTTATTCCCCAGTACTTTCCAAGTTAGAAAAAGAACAGAGATAACTCTAAAATAAGACGTATGTGTTCTTCTGTTAAAACTTAATTTTAGAAAATTAGAAAAAGATTGGATTCTTCAGCTGTTGTAGATGCTAACGAGGCTGAACCTTGTAGTATTCGGAGGGGGGGAGATGTTGTAAACATGTAGGCGGTAGCGGGGCTTTTTCGGTATGTGACGGTGATAATAACCCAGCCTCTTCGGTCCCATGCCCTGTGATGTACCTTGGGCGCGCATTTCAAACGTGCACCCTAGGGGGCGTAGACGAAGTAATTAAGGTATATAAGGTGTTGATTACTCCTAATAAACGCCATTTTGCCACCTTTCTTGATGAGTCACGGTGGTCTTTTTGGCCCTAGCGAGGGTTTCGCTAGTACCCTCGTTTAAACTATAATTGTGCACGGCAACATTCAGCAGATTAAATGAAACAAAATATCTTCTAAAAAGAATCAAGTGCATCTGTGGCCATCTTATCTTAATATGAAAGAGATTTTTAGATTTTTTTTAATTTTTTTTTTAATTGTCCTAATCATTCTGATAAATTCTATGGAAGTCTAAACATTTGATTAAATTGGCACCAACATCAGAGCAATATACCAAGAAAGTAAAGATCTCCAAGTATACAACCTGTTTAGATTTTTTTAAAATATATATTCACCAGGGTTATTCTGAAAGTAATATCTCCTATGTTATTACATTTGCCTGTGACACTGGAGGATGATGTTGATGATATACCTGTAGAGGTTGAACCTCCCTGCCAGTATTCCACTACAATTTTGTTACTGTGTGACAGATGGAAGCAAAGGGGCAGCCTGACAGAATAGCATCTGACATGAGAATGCATATGTAGCAAACGTGTGTCATTGAATTCCTCCAGGTAGAAAAAGTTGCACTCATTGACATTCATTGACACTTGCTGAACATTGATGGAGGCCAAACAGTGGATGTAAGCACAGTGAGGTGGTGGGTGGTACTTCAGTAGTGGCAACAGCATCAGTGGGTCACCTCTATTTCAGTAGATATTTATGAGTGCAGCATGTCCGTTCCTGTTCATTATTATCAAAAATACATAACTAATGGTCATGACAATGCCAAAAAACAGTTTTGTAGCTTAGAATTTGCTCTATCTCTTGTTCTTCTTTACCGTGAGCATGACAGAGCACAGGCACAGCTTGCCTGTAGAGGTTGTGGGGTCTCCTTCTCTAGAGATACTATTCTCTGAAAGCGTGGTCAGGCAGTGGGGCTGCCCAGGGAGATGGTGGAGACACTGACCCTGGAGGTGTTCAAGGAACATTTTGATGTTGTGTTGAGGGACACGGTTTACTGAGAACTATTGGTGATTGGTGGATGGTTGAACTGGGTGATCTTGTAGGACATTTTCAATCTTGGTGATTCTGTGATTCTATGAAAACCTGCCTGAATGCTTTCCTGTACAACATGCTATAGGGAACCTGCTTTAGTAGGAGGTTGGAGTAGAAGATCTCAAGAGATTGCTTCCAACAGCTACAGTTCTGTGATTCTGTGTGATTCTGTGCTTGTATCTTTTGTAGCTTCCTTGTAATAGTAGACATTACTTTTAGGGCAATCTACATTTTTGTTGCTGTTGTTATTTTTCTTTCTTTGTCTCTTAGAAAACTAAGTGAATAAAGTTGAGGTTTTCTTCAGCCACATATGTGATTCTAGCTTCTGGGGAAGGATCTATGTCATCTATTAATATTGGCTGCTGCAATGTATAGCAGGATGTACAGTCATCCTACCGAACAATCATCCTTCCCGCTACTTTAATTATATGATTACAATTAGATAAAATTACATATTCCTCCACACTGTTATTTTTGTTACACAAAGCAGGCATTTCCTACGTGAAATAGAAAAAAAAACGTGCAGTTTATAGTCTTTTCCATGTCCTTTAATCAATCTGAGTTGCAATTACTATGCTGAATCTTAAACTGTCTAGCAAGGACATGTAGCATAAACCAGAACATTCTTTCAATGGAGTGCTTAATGATTGTTGTAAGTCTGATATGTCTTAAATATTGTCTCTTGCTAGTTCTGAATGTAGGGCTAAATAATGGACATTTGACACATTCACAGAAATAGGCTCAATGACATGATTTCCAGAGGTACATGAAAGCTTCAGAATATTGTTTGCATTAAACAGTGTAAGAAAAATAATTTTCCTCCCTGTTCCTGAGGGAACAGCTTTAAAGTAGCATTTCCAAACTCCTATGTTTTAAACCAGACTCCTTGGTACCAAGAAGAAGATTTATAACCGTGACAAGTAGAGACCCAAAGAGCTTGTGATTCCAGCAGCCACTGTGACTTTATGTTGCAGAATAAAGCCCGGAGAGACTCTTATTCTTCTACTCCTCTTTAATCAGGCCTCTGTTTTTCTCTAATACAAAGTAAATAAAGGACATGCTTGCATTTCATTCTATACCTTCCAGGTAAGCCATATGTTACATAAAAATGGCAGAGGGCCACTAAGAATTATTTTCTTCTAACAAGGAACATGCTGGTCTAAGAAATTTTCTGGAATGGAGTAAACAACATTATGTTCAAAGTTGTATTTTTTTTCTCTCTATGTCATGGCAGCACTAATGCTATTGCCTTCAGTCTCCTTGTCTTCTACCCCAATAGATTATAAGAGGAATAGGACAAAAATAATCTCTATGCTGAGGCATGATACAAACTTGCATGTATTATCTAAAACATGCTTCATAATGAGAAGAACATAAAAAGAAATTACTGTGTGAAGCTGCTGTGACTAAACTGTTTTCAGGGCCTAAACAAGCTCATTTAGACATCATAAGTTTGATGAACAGGACATTTTTCCAAATGGTTACTAAGTCAGATGGCATTTGCAAATAAAGTGGAGGCAAAGACCACTGAAGTGCCAGTTACCCCATCACAAGGAAGCCAAAAATCAGAAAGTAGAAGTTGCTAATGCAATTCACAACAACCAGAACAGCCTTGTATTCATTCTTGGTGACACTTGGAAAACCAGCGACACTGAACTTGTGTCGTACAAACACAAATATACAAAACAAATTTGATCTGTGAAAAAGAAACAGTACTTGAAAAAAATAAAATATGTAACTGAAGTAATTGTACTGATTACTGCTAATCATCAGCCAGGTATCACAGACAACAGAAAATATCCATCTCACAATGAATTGAGGGAAGGGGGCTGTTGTATATTAATGGCTATTTCTTATGACAAATGATATTTTATTACTGTGTTGAGAGCAAATTTAATTTAAACGCAATTCAAAAAAGATGTTATGATAGAGAAGCATACTTAATCTTGAGCACTATTGGTATACTTCAATGGGATCAGTACGAGGAAATTTAGATTCTTTCAGTCATAAAGATATTTCCCATGCTTGCAGCACGAATGAATCGAAATACTCTCCTTTTAGGTAAGCATGATATATAGGAAAAGTACAGTCACAATTAACTTGTTGAATTATTTGAAGCCATAAAAAAAAGTCTTAAAAAAAAGTATATATATATATATGTATATATATATATATATAGCCAGTGTTTCAACCTAAATTAAAACCAGGTTCACAGGTAAAAGCAACCTTTAGCATAGTATCCTAGAATCACAGAACACCTTAGGTTGGAAGAAACCTTAAAGAACATCTATTTCCAACTCCGCTGCTATAGGCATGGTTGCCAATCTCTAGATCAGGGCCTCATCCAACCCAGTCTTGAATGACTCCAGAGATGGGATATGCACAACCTCCTTGGGCAATCTGTTCCAGTGCCTCTCTACCCTCAGAGTAAAAAGTTTCTTCCTAATATCTGACCTAAATCTCCCCTATTTTAGTTTAATGTTCTTCCAACTTGTCCTATCACTATCAGACTGTAAAAAGTAAATTCTCCTCCTTCTTGTAAGCTCCCTTTAAATACTGGAAGGTCACAATGAGGTCTCCCCAGAGCCTTCTCCTAGCTAAACAAGCTCAATTTCCTCAGCCTTTCTTCAAAGGAGAGATGCTCCTGCCCTCTTTTCATCTTCACAGCCCTCTTCTGGATACACTCCAACAACTTCCCACACCTCCTGGAGGGTCCAGATCTGGACACAGTACTCCAGATGGGGTCTCTCATAAGGGCAGATTAGAGGAACAATCCCTTCTGTCACCCTGCTGGCCACCTCTCCTTTGATACAGCCCAGGTTACAGACTCCCTTCTGGGCTGCAAGCACTGATGGCTCATTCATGAAACTCTTCCTAAATCAGGACCCTCAAGTCCTTTTCCACAGGGTTGCTCTCAATGAGTTCTTTTCACTCTCTTTATGACTGTGGAAGATGTAAGTAAACAGAAATTAAGCCTGTTCTGATGTCTTCTAGACTCTCATATGAAAACAACAACAAAACTGTAGGTACCAGAAAGTAGAGATTATCACAGGCAATTTAGCCCTTGATTACTATCATACTCCCCAAGAAGAAGATGGAGAAAAATGTTTTTTAGTACAAGGATGGACTATGTTCCTAGAGTATTTATCAACTTATCAACTTCTTAGGACATTTACTAAAAATAAATAATGTGCCTCTGGTGGCGCAGCGGTAGAATTCCCGTTTGCAACACCAGGGGGCCTGGGTTCGAATCCCCCCCTGTGGAGCAGGGGGTAGAAGTGCCGCTCTGCTACACAGAGGGCTCGAATCCCGGGAGTTGGACTCGATGATCTCTAAGGTCCCTTCCAACTCGCACAATACTATGATACTATGATACTATGATATGATATGATGAAATAAATAAATAAATAAAGTGGTCCAGCAAAGCAATCTTCATAATATTCAAGTGTGTAAATGGCAGTTATAAGAATAAACAAATCTAATGGCAAGTAAAAGATTATGTTGATTTCAGAAAACTCCAGCCAGTTGGAGCCACATTTCCATTTCCACACTTAACTGATGAACTTTTTAAACTGTCGGGGTAAAACGTAGTAATTTGTTTCTGGCACTTGGATGCCACCAGATTAAAATAACAACTGCAGATGAAGAAAGAACTCCTTTTGTGACACCTGCAAGAGTTTCAGTTCTGTGGAATACCTTTGTGGCCCATGAGTATCTCAGGAATGTTTCCGTAGGTAGTAAGTGGTCAATTTCAAACTTTTCAGATATGAAAATAACTTCACAACTTAAGTGACTTCATTTGTTTCTATGATGCCTGGAAATAATATCTGTTAGGAATGAAAAGTAATTTAAAATTAGGAAAATGACTGTTGTTTTGTAAGAAAGGCTGTTTATCTTTTTCAGATACAAAGCAGAATGGAGATGGGTTTTTCAAATATCAGAAAGTCAGTTTTATGACAGAATGCAAATGGCAATGTGATTTACAGTTTTCAGAGAAGATTTGTATGAGAATTGCTGTGTTTCTTGAATGACTCTGTCCAGACAGGTGACCATCTAAACTTTCTGAAATCACTGAGGAAAGCATCTGTAAAGCCATACTATGTCAGGTACTTTGGCTAGACTGACTTGGTCACTCTAGACTATTTCTTTTATCAAGCAAGTGATAACTTGATAAGAGTATACAACAAGACTTCAAGCTCTTGTTTATAAGAATACTTGACACTCTAGAAGGAAGATTATTCATTCCTCTCTCCTAATTTCAGGTATCTGCATGTAATTTTGGACATCTAAATGTCCATTTTCTATAAGGCAACTTCAGTCTCACAACTTTTAACAGTGGTACTTCTATTTGTTTTCTCTGCAGAGTGAGATGGAATTATTCAACTTGATGTTTAACATTTTATGGTTAAATTTAGATGAGATAAATCTCATACTTCTATTTCATACTGTACATATGTATTACATGCAGATTCCACCCTATACTTGACATCATACTGAGGAATTATAACTCAGTTAGAATAGTTATATTATCCAGAGTGATGTTAATACAGATTTTCTATTTTGCAGAATGTTCCATTCTTCATTAGTTCAGCAGCCTGGTAAGCAAAATATTGTCCTTATACTTCTCATCCAGAAGATATTTAAATGATATGAACCTAAATGATGCTCATGAAGCAGGAAGCAAGAGCATTACAAGGGCTAGGATTGCTTGTAATACTTCTAAAAGTCAAGTGAAATTTGACAATGAAATATATCATAAATGGTGAATTCCGTAAATGAATGTCCATTGCCCCAACTGCCACCCCAGTCCAGGGAGCAAGTACATATTACCTTGCTGGTAAGAACAGTGTATTCAGCCGTGACAGTAGAGAGTCATAGGTAGCATTCTCCAGACTAAACACGGAGCATGAGAAGAGGCCAGCTGAGCCATGTCTGGAGGCAGACTGCCTGCAGTTGAATGAACTGCAGAACACAGCTGTTTCTAAATATCATTTCTGTGTTTTTAAAACCTACCAGTGTGTTTCTAAAGCTTACTTATGTTTATGAATCTATGGATAAATTTTGCAGTCTTAGCACCCTACTACACTCTTGTAGTACACAGAGAGAGTGACAGCATGAAATCCAATTGTAAAAATGCTGCTTGGAAGTCAATATTTCTTGTCAGTGATCCTGAAAATTCTGGAATATGGTGGAATATTTTCCTCATCTTCATACAAGGGAATTATGTCTTTGTACTAGTTTTTTTTGTTGTTGTTGATGGTTTTGTTTTGTTTTGTTTTTTGTTTTGTGAACCGGTTTTGTCTCAATATCAGATATCTTCAAGAGGCTGAAATGTTTTACCATACAGCAATAGAGAATGTCATCAGAACTGCAGAAAATTATTTAGGCAAAACAAGTTTCCATTCCATATAGATTTGGTAAAATTCTCAGGAGAGATAGTCAAGCGGTACAACTTTTTTTCCTATTTTCTTTTTTAGTGCATATTGAGCTTAAGATTGTAAAGACCATGGCCTTTTTTGGGAAAGGGTAGGTATGAATTGCTTCAATATATTATCATACCAAGAAACAGCAAATGTTACAATGAATATTTAGATGGTGATATTTCAATAGCTTTGAACACTTTTTTTCTTCTCTTTTAACCCACCATTTATCAAATGCAAGTCCTACAAAAATGCAGCTGGACTTGTCACAGCATCCTCCTTAATTCTGGTCCAGAAGCTTTTGTCACATTCAGAATTGGTTGTAAAAAATTGCTTGCTCCTTAAAATGTCATTCTTCTCACTCCCCTCCAGGCCTTGCAGTAGTTAGCTTGCTTCACTTTAGAAGATTTCTGGGGCACTTGTAATACCAAATGGGAGGTCACAAGAGGAGCATATTTCCAAGTGACATTTGTAAAAAAAAAATAAATAAATGCCAGCCTAATGCTCTGAGAGTAAAGCTCTATAAGTAAATCAACTGAAATCCCTATTATAACTCAGAAGAGTGAAACTACTTAGACTCTGAGATTCTCTAGTTTTTATGTTCAGGTTCATTGCACATTTCTGCTCTTACTGCTACACATGCAAATGCTAGAAACCTCCCAAGAAGTTAATAGGAGATTCAGAGTGGTCATAGGAACCAACAGAATCCAGCACAGTTTATATGTTGCACACTGTAACATCATCAGTTCTCACTTTATCCAATTCTTTTAATCTGGTCTTCTATCCAGTTTTAGAGATATCTTTACCATCGTACTCTCACAAAACAACTTCCCCCCCCCCCCCCCCCCCCCTTTCCGATGTTTAGGTTTCTCTAAAACTTTGATTTAGGCAGCTACATTCCTACCAATTTTGTTTCTCCCAAATATGGACATTCTACAGAAAATCAATGCACAAAAATCTGTGCAAATATTTGTGTTTTATTTTGGTTACAGAATAGTTAGGCTAAACTATTACTGAAGTAATTTATAATCAACCATTTTAAATAAATTCTTATCACATTGAAATATGTTACAAATAAAATATTTAAAAACATTAACAACTATAGTTTATTTTTAACCATAATTATCCTAGCTTACCTCATAAGGCTGTACCAAAATCAGCTGAAATATAAATATAAATGTATATATATACATATGTATATATATATATTATTCAGCACTCTTAGATTCTTAACTCATGTAGCAAATATTATTAAGCATCTTACAAAAATAATGTCTGTTTACATTAAACATTATTACATTGTGCAAGAACAATGCAGAAAAATAACTTCTTAAGGGATTTTTTTTTTTTTTTTTTCCCCTGGGATAGAACCAGATGCTGGCTCACAGAACAGCTGGAGCTATCAATAGATGACAGCTCCATAGCTGTTAGTTATCACTCCTAACATGAGATGTGATAACTGGATTACATGACTACCATTTTAGGCCAAATATACCAGATTGTTTTAAGGAAGCAGTACAAGTCATTCAGGCAAATTCAGTTATTTAGACAGAACTGAACTAAGAATGAACCCAGAAACATATCTCATTTACCCCACCAAATTTCTCTACAATGCTGAAACAAGAGACCTAGGACTCCTACACAGGCACCGAAAAGAAAGAGACACCTCTAGAAGGCATCTCAATCACTTTGCATTTCATTCCCTTTATCCACAACCAAGATAGACTCAACTACTAATTTATATTAAACTCTCAATTAAATCATGCAAGTTGATGACTATAGTTAGGATAATTCAGTCTCCAAAACTGTTTCACAGATGCAGGTAGCATGCAAGGTATTCAGTGGGTGAGGACTAGCTACAGCTTAAACAGCTGTTTTTATAATCAGATAAATTAACTTTTCCATAAATAACTAAGTTAAAGGCATATAATCACTTCCTTTAATGTTTCATTTCAAAATACAGTTATAGCTTTACAATAAAAGAAATTGGTGTGTTACACCCTTTTTCAAAGGATACCAGTATATGACAATTGTATTTTGAGAGAAAATGGTGAACCAAGATTATCTGTTTTCTGTGCTCCCATTTCATGATATTCTATTCTTTTTTTCTGTGTGGGCAATTCATACCACTAACTAATGAAGGAAAAAAAATGTGAGCTCTGCTCACTCCTTTGATGATTCTGTAAAGAGTGGAAGGATTAAATAGTTTAGTAAAGTTGAAAGAAAACAATTTTTGAGCAACTGGATCAGAAAGATAATTAGTTTTTATATTAACATAATTATTTCATAGAGATTAATTAAAAGTATCTTTTCATTGCATAATTAGCTGAAATGATGTGGTTATGCATGAGGCATCCAAGCCAGTTTAACTGTACTAAAGTGGACACATGTTTATCTGTGCCAAAACAGAGAACACTAACAATCATTACATACTAGTAAAATCACCTGAACGTAATAAATTGGAAGGGTCATCCCTTTTCATGTATATTAAAATTTTTATATGCCCACAAACAGATTACTTTTATTGTAAAACTAACCATAAATTCCAACCTTTCATTCCCTCCTTCTCAGATCAATAATTTTTATCCTGTCATGTAAGTGTCAACTCATGTAATTATACATAATATAAAGAGGCATGTGGTGCCAATATGTAATAATGGCATGGAATGAAAAATTCTTGAAAAAAGTGACATTTGCAGGGTAATGCCAACTGTCCATGTAAACACACTATTGCCTGACTTCTCTGCTGTCTTGTGAGTAGGCAAAATGCCACTCAAGCAGCCGTTCACAACTTCAGAGAGACAAAATACCACATATGTATCCAAACGTATTTTCAGAGAACACAGTTCCTACTAAGATTGTCAACTCATCCATCTGTCACAAAAATTTGAACCCACAATTATAGGAATGAGCCACAGATGACCTATCAATAAATTTGATTAATTTCTAACAAGATTCTTCTCTAATATGGAGTAATAAATAAATAAATAAATAAAATAAAAAAAAGTCTAGGATTACATATAATCATTGTAACAAAGTCTAGCGTCTCTCTCTTGCAAAGTCATACATGATGGAATCAACAAACATGATTCCCAGATGTCTAAAGGAGTCAGAGTGGGAAATACCAGGTCCAGGGATAAATAAATAAATAAATAAAAATAATTATAAATACAAAAAAATCTGCACCAGAAGTTATATTTTTGAATAGATAAGAAGATACAAAACAACCTAATTTTTCAAACCGGTTGCTTAAAATCAGATTTCTAATTTCCAAAGGAGTTCAGCCTGGTGAGT
Organism: Excalfactoria chinensis; assembly: GCF_039878825.1. Lineage (NCBI taxonomy): Eukaryota > Metazoa > Chordata > Aves > Galliformes > Phasianidae > Excalfactoria > Excalfactoria chinensis. The sequence continues at coordinate 153,140,673 of NC_092825.1, read as the reverse complement.
AAAGGACTCTGCATAGTTCTGTTAGCTTACACACTCTTACTCAGCAACTGAAGACAATATATTTCTCAAAACAGAGTTCCGCCCAATCTAATTAACCCTGCTGAGAATGCAGCTAATTAGCTGAGGTGTAATGCCCTATTCAAGTTCATCCTCTGCGTGTACGTTCTTGGATTATAATCTTTCATGGAATCCCTCGAACAAGTACCTTGGAAGTTTCCTTAGCAATCTTCTAGAAAAACAACTATAACAAAAAAAGAATCTGTGTATGAGATTTCCTGAATCCACCTAAAAAAGAAAAGGTTTGAAAGACTCAAGGAAATACTGGCCAGCTAGAGAACCAAGAGAATTTCCTAAAAGCTAGAAAGAAGTTAGTAGAGTTTCTTGTAATGAAAAAAAACAACAACTGAGTTTCTGTGGCTGGGCTGAGAATCAAATTGTCTGCAAGGGCATAGCTAGTAGTTACTTTAAGTATCATTTTTATTAATAATAATTATAACAACTTCTATTATTTTTAATTTTGTTTTTCCTAACCACATTTACTACTTTTAAACCAGTAAACAAATTGTTCTCTAAACTATTCTTCAGCATGGAATAACATCTGACTATACTATTATATTCTCTGAATGCATGTTGCCTATTGAAAATGGAGTCTAGTTTGTTCTAAATCCCAAACCTTGCTAGGAACTTGGGAGGACATCTTCTTACTCTCCTAGGCCAAAAGCATTTTAACAGCTTAGAAGTACAAGCAATGAAGTTCCAGTGCCCAGGAGATCTCTCTGGCAGTGTATATTTCAGTATTGGAAATGTAACTGTAGGCTTTTTTATACAGAGTTGCGTGTTCTAGGTTTTAGTTATGGAATCATAGAATGATTTGGGTTGGAAAGGACTTTAAGATCATCTAATTCCAACTCCCCTGCTATAGACATACGGACAAAGCTATAGGGACAACACCAACTAGACTAGATTGCTCAAGGTCTAATAAACAAAATTAAACAAATTTCAAAAACTGTTTTGCCTCTAGATTGGATAATATATAAGCAGACCTACCTCAAAACTGGCAGACTCCAAGGGCTGTCTCTCCAAAGTTGTACAACTATATTAATTTCAGCATCTGCATGTCAGTGTCTGGTTATGCAGCTGTTGATGTGACAGGAATTTGCTTCTACAAGCATGGAAATTTAAGGACTGGGTACTGAAGTGGGGAGAGAAAACCCACCTGACAAAGAGGAGCTAGGATCATATTTGCAAAAGGCTGGCTGAAGTAATGAGAGCTTTAAACTAAGAACAGCACAGCTCACTATAAAGGGCAATAGGAAAGTACCTGATTTTCAGAATACTGAATGCCCACTTTTCCCAATATCTGTTTGTTTAGCTTGAGAGGTGTAAAAGTTTGCTTACTTCTGGAATAAAAAAATAAAAAATAAAAAATAAAAAATAAAAAATAAATAAAAAATAAAAAAGAGTGAGAGAAGTAGAGGGAAAAAAAAAAAAGAAAAAGAAAAAGAAAAAGCCTATGAGTTTTGCATATAGAATTTAAACGGATGTTGTTTAAGGGAAAAAGTCATTTCACCAAAGGATTCACCAAAGGAGTGCATACTTTACATGCAGTTGCATACATACACATACAACTACTATAACTACTAAGTACCTCCAGAAGAAGATTTCCTTCAAGACTACATGCAGACTTAGTCTTTGTCAGGCAACAGATTAAGCTGCCTGTGCACCTATTTTATACCTCAGCTGTCAGTCACATCCTGTTGAAAAGAGCAGTGCTCCAGCTGTGATGGAATCCACTGAAGAACCCACTGTAACTATGATTCCAAATCCCTTCAGCTTCTCTTTGTGTCTTTTTCAATGTTATGCATAGTTAGGATATCAAATTAAAGAGTTCTCTTGCACCTGCACACAGTGGAAAATGACAATAATTGTATGATTGGTCATTATACAACGTTAAAATAAATATAAGTTATTGAAGTGCATTTTGAATCTACTTTAAGTTATCTCAAACTCAATCAGAAGGAAAACCTGGTAAAGAGGCTTGCTCTCTGCTCTCTAACTTTGACTTAAGACACTTGAAAATCAACAGATAAAAGGAAGCAAATTACTAGGGTACCACGGTGAAGTTTTCTGAGAGAAAAGCAATTGGGGAAGGAAGGTGTGACCTTTAATAGCAGTTTTTTGGGAATTTGAGAGAAAGAGAGAGAGAAGTAATTTCTCAGGTATCTAAGACCCAATTATTTGACTGCAACTTGAACAGCATGTGCAAGTGGAGAGGCAAGCATTTCAGACTTTAAGGAATTGGCATATTTTCTCTATTGCCAACTTCGTTAAACAAGTGAGTCCTGTGACATTTTGTTGTCAAGATGCATGTTTGCATCTAGGTGTTGAATAATATGGAGGAAGAAAAAGAGTTTAAACATAAAAAATGTATATTTTGGAAGAGATGTTGCATTTTCTTAGGATGTTGGGCTATTCCTAAATGCCTCATACATATTATACATACATCTTAAAGTGGAGTAATTTTTGTTTTCCATTCTGAAAAAGAAACTATCAGGAAAAAAATTAAAATCTCTACTAGTGTTTAAAATGGATATTTATGATTTAAAGAAAAATGAGGGTTATCTAAAAGCTAAAGCTAAAAATGTGACAAAAATCTAAAAAAAAAAAAAAAAAAAAAAAAAAAAAAGTCAACATACATGCATTTGTGTATGATTATTAATGTATAAATACATAAAAATTATTCAGGGAAATGATGCCATTTTTTTCAGCAATGTCATAGGTTAGCCTAAAATCTACCTGCACCCAAGACAGGGGGGCAGTCGGCCCGCAGGCCGCTGGCCCAGAAGGAAAAGAAAAACAGGGAAAGAGAAAATAAATACAGCGGCAGCGATCTAAGGAGGCACACTATTTTACTAAATACTATATCGGAATACAGAATAACACAATATAATGCAATATAATTGGGATTAAGGCTAACGAATCAAGTAAAATAAGAGTGAGTCCCGAAAACCGAGAGGCCTACTGTAACTCTAGGCGAAACGGCTGGAACGCTTCCACACACTCCCCCATGGCTGGCAGGATCCAAGAGAGCGAGTCCAGCACTGAAGTGAGATTATATAGTCCTGGTCATATGACTGACCGTGGTGCTCCCTGGGACATGTAGTCTTCTTTCTGTGAGCAGCAGATTCGTCAAAATTATCTATGCTTAACATGATGTTATGATGTGGAATACTGATAGCAAAATTACAACATTGCAAAACCATGACATTCCACCCCTTATTCTACATCATTACATTATGCTTATTACACACACACACACACATATATAGTTGTGAGTAATCAGCAACCTTATTTTCTTAACAACTTATATCTATTTCATGCAAATCCATAAGCTGAAAATAAAACTCCGTAGCTTAACACACTATTATTTACTAACTCGAGAAAATGGCAAAACTGCCGGAAAGAGGAACATGATAACGGTGGAGGGAGAAAAAGGGGAAAGGCAGCACTAGTGGGGCCTCCCCCACATCAAGGTGCACTCATCCTTTCCCTAAGCTACAGGGCTGCTGCACGGAGGACTTCTCGGGACTGTCCTCCTCTGTCTCCATCAATCTGGATGTCAGGCAGGAGCCCAGAGCATAAGCAGAGGGGAGAAGCAGACCAGCATCACTGCTGGTGGTATGGCCATCCTCCAAGTCATCTGTTCCCTTCAGTGGAACAGAAGCATCAAGGAGAGGCTCATCAAGAAACTCCCCAGCAGGTGATCACAGTATCACAGTATCATGCGAGTTGGAAAGGACCTTAGAGATCATTGAGTCCAACTCCCGGGATTTGAGCCCTCTGTGTAGCAGAGCGGCACTTCTACCACTTGCGCCACAGAGGGGATTTGAACCCGGGCCTCCGGTGTTGCAAGCGGCACTTCTACCACCGCACCACCGGGGCACACGATTGTGCCAGCAGCTTCACATCCTGGCCTGGAGAGTTCAGCTCCAAACCCTCGTAGGGGAACAGTGAACTCAGGCCTCGTGGCTGCAGGATGACCCCCCTCACTGCGGGGTGGCTCACTTGGCACATCCACACCATCCTCACCATGAGCTCCTGCTTCTTGCCCAGGTGACAGGGATAGGAGTGGAACTGCTGGGGCAGTGTCTGGAGTACCATGCCTCCATAGAACTTGCTTCTCCAGCCCTAATATGGTATTTCGGGTGATAGCATGGGGTACTGCGTATGTTTCAAGCCACCCAGTGGTTGCCTCCACCATGGTGAGCACATAACGCTTACCATTGCGAGATCATGGCAAGGTGATATAATCAACCTACCATGCCTCTCCATATTTATATTTTTGCCATCACCCTTCCCCCCAAAAAGTTTTCATCCTCTTGGCTTGTTTAATTATGGCGCATATTTCACAGTCATGAATGACCTAGCAATAGCATGCATAGTTAAGTCCACCCCTCGGTCACTGGCCCACTTATATGTTGCATCTCTTGCTTGATGGCCCAAGGTCTCATGGGCCCATCGAGCTAGGAATAATTCAGTCTTGTTCTGCCAGTCTAAGTCTATTTGAGCCACCTCAGTTTTGGCAGCTCGATTGACCTGATGGTTATTTTAATGTTCTTCAGTAGCCTTACTCTTAGGCACGTGAGCATCTACATGGCGCACCTTTACAACAATGTTTCTTATTTGGGCAGCAATGTTTTTCCACAGTTCAGCAGCCCAAATAGGTTTACCTCTTCGTCGTTGCCAGTTGTTTTGTTCCCACTGCTGCAACCACCCCCATAAGGCATTTGCCACCATCCATGAGTCAGTATAAAGATGAAGCATTGGCCACCTCTCCCGTTCAGCCACATCTAAGGCCACCCCTCATGCCGGACAGCCAGGCCTCCAGTGGGCTGGATGGGGGCAGTGCAGTTCTCCTGCCCCATGGCCATAGCGGTGGGCGCCTGCTCAGCCTGGAAGCGCACCAACCCCTTCCAGATATGGAACAGACCCACCGGGAGAGCTGAGACCGGTGACGTCCGCTTGGGGTTGCGCTGCTCCGCTACAGGCTGCCTCGCCTGGGCTCGGGAAGGAGCCTTGCTCTGACCGGAGGTTGTTACACTCAGACTGGAGGGCGTCGTGCTCAGACTGGAGGGCGTTGCGCTCGGACTGGAGAGTGTCATGTCCAGACTGGAGGGTGTCACACTCGGACTGGAGAGTGTCACGCTCGGACTGGAGAGTGTCACGCTTGGACCGAAGGGCATCTCGCTCAGACCGAAGGGCGTCTCGCTCAGACTGGGGTGTGTCTTGCCTGGACCAGAGGGCATCAAGTTCGGACCGGAGGGTGTCACGCTGATATAGGAGGTCATTTCTCTCAGCTCTGAGACTCTCCATCTCAGTTCTGAGACTCTCTATCTCAGCTTCAGAAACTTTTTCCCTCTCTGCCTTTTCAGCTCTGAGACTCTCTCTCTCAGCTTCAAAATTGAATAAGGCCCAATAGGCATTAGCCAGGCCCCAAATCATTTGTGCCTCCTGAGATCTGCCTGTGCCGCAACATTCCTGCCTCAAATATGCGATCAAGCTCTCAGGATTCTTCAAGTGTTCAGGAGTAAAGCTCCATGACGCTGAAGATGTCTGCCTTTTTAAAGTCTCCTCAAAGCCTCTCCACACTCCCTGCCACTCAGTATTCTCTGGTTCTGGGGAAGACTTCCTCAGAATGTTATAAATCCAGATACTGAGTGAGATTAATAAAATAACCAACAGTATGTTCAGGGAAATTAACAGTGTGGTCAAATGGGCATTCAAAAACTGCATAATGGATTCAGGGAAGGGACGAGGAGCATGCAGTCCCCTGAAAAGCAGTTTTACAAGCAGTTTTAACAGAGCACACATTTTTTTTTTCCTGTCTTCAATAACGAGATAGCAGAGCTAAAAGTTTACAAAATATTCCGGGGTATTGGCTGTCCGCCTGGACTTTCAAGGTCAAGCTCCCAGGTGCAGAAACGTAAACTTTAGATAGCTCCTTAACGAAAAAAAAAAAACTCGTAGCTCTGTAAAAGCTAAAAGGACAGCAGGAAAAACAGCAGCTTTTGCAGTTTTTGCCCACTTTTGCCCAAATTATGCCCACTTTTGCTGGCAATCTGCCCGCATTCTCCACCAATTAAATGTCATAGGTTAGCCTAAAATCTACCTGCACCCAAGACAGGGGGGCAGTCGGCCCGCAGGCCGCTGGCCCAGAAGGAAAAGAAAAACAGGGAAAGAGAAAATAAATACAGCGGCAGCGATCTAAGGAGGCACACTATTTTACTAAATACTATATCGGAATACAGAATAACACAATATAATGCAATATAATTGGGATTAAGGCTAACGAATCAAGTAAAATAAGAGTGAGTCCCGAAAACCGAGAGGCCTACTGTAACTCTAGGCGAAACGGCTGGAACGCTTCCACACACTCCCCCATGGCTGGCAGGATCCAAGAGAGCGAGTCCAGCACTGAAGTGAGATTATATAGTCCTGGTCATATGACTGACCGTGGTGCTCCCTGGGACATGTAGTCTTCTTTCTGTGAGCAGCAGATTCGTCAAAATTATCTATGCTTAACATGATGTTATGATGTGGAATACTGATAGCAAAATTACAACATTGCAAAACCATGACAAGCAACTACTGAATCTCCAAATATATATATATGTATATATATATATATATATTTTCCCTGAGGAATTAGGGGGAAAAAAGAAAAACAAAGAAAGAAAAAAAAAATAAAAAAATTGCATCACTTCCATCACCTGGCTGTTACCCCAGTAATTTTATTCTTCTTCTTTGCTCTTCTCCAGTGACAGAAATAGGATACTGTGACAAACAGACTTTTGATCCAATGGCACACTCCTCTTATGATATTCTCATTGTACTCACACATTTTAAGAGGGCAGATACCCTCTTTTGTATATCAGGAAACTTAAATAACCTGTAACAGTTATTAAGGACATGGTGATAGATAACAAATCCACACTATAGGCCAACTAATGTTTGAAATTTCCATGCAGAATCAAATGATTGATGGTAGCAGAAGCATTTTACAGAAACACTTGCACAAGCTTCAAAAAAATGTGACTGTACTCGAGATTAGATAGAGTCCTATGTACACTATTGCTAAGAATTTCTAGGGAAAACAAAGAAATTTGCTGGATAATTAACATTAGCTTACAGTACCATTAACATTACCTCATGTTTTTTATTGTAACACAATAAAGTGCATTCACGTGAGCAAAAAACTCAACTGGATGCTTTATGTTTCTGCATTCATTTGTAAAACTTTTGGTAAAGACAAACCGCACCGCATCACAATACATTTCACTTCATGTAAAACATAGTAATAAAAGTACAACTTCTAAAAGTATTACCAGAGGCACCAAGCAAGCAAGTTAAGGAGGTGAGAGAAGTGGTATAGAAAAAAATATGTCTTCAATTTCATGTTATTGAGCATAAAGGAATTAACAGAGCTAGTGATATATGGAATCTTATTACCAGTAGCTATTCTAATGATTTTTAGCTGGTGGAGATTTCAACAGAAAAATTTGGAGTAGATTTTTCTCTGTGTGCCTGCGTGAGTGTGAATTTGTACACAAATAACGCAGTGGAGGAGGTGTAGGAGAACAATATCATACAAAAAAAAAAAAAAAAAAAAAAAAAAAAAGTGGGTTATTCATTATTACAGTAATACTAGCAAGACAAGAATATTTAGCTGCTATAGCTTGGAATACAGAAGAAAAGGGCCATTAGTCTTGTATATTGCTTGCCACAAGGGAATTTCAATGGTGTGGCTGCAGGAAAAAAACTACACTATTCACTGAAATACAGTAAACAAATGCATTTGCTCAGCAGTATGGATACAGAGAGTAGATAGCAATCTAGTATGCTAAGATTTGTATTCTGAAATGGGCACACACACTGACATATGCACGCATTTCACATTGAAACTATCCAAGAATCTAGCTCCTCTGAGTTTTCATTTATTCAAGGGAAAAGCCACTTCTGGCTGGCAAAGAGGGAGGTCCATATAGAGGGCTACTGTGCCATCACAATACACATCCTGCTGTGTATCATATCTACTGTTTCAGCATGTTGTAATTTCAGGCTTGATCCAAAACATCAATAGGTAGCATAATATGGAAATACAACTCAGGAAGATTTTATTGAGATTTATCAATTTCAAGTGGGGAGAGACACCATTATCACCTAATCTTAAAGAATAAAGCTGAGCAAACAATTTATTATTAACAACTTATTTGAACTGATCTTTCCATAAATTACCTTAAATACATTTTCCACCGGTTTCCATAGCACGTAGAAAATTCATTAAATGTTTTATATTTCAAATTGAAAATGATGTTCATTAGTATCAGAGAGTAATTTTATTTATTTATTTATTTATTTATTTATTATTTACTACTTGAGTATTTCTGTACCTAGTTTTTTTACTCTACATTTTGGATTAGTTATGAGATGAAGACTAAAAATTGGTTCCAACAAACACATTTTAATGTCAAATTTCAATAAAATTTTTACTATCATGTTTGATCAAATCAACATTGTATTTTTAAATCAAATCATCACACATTTATTCCCAGAAGTCATTCAGATAAATTTCAAAATGAAATTATGATTTTGTCAGCATTTAAAAATTGAATGAAGTAAATTATCACTTGAGAATGTTAAGACACCTAAAGATTTTGCAGGCAGTTTAACAGAAAATGTTAAACTGAAGACCTGAACTCACATGTTCTGAGGGGTTCTATGAGTGCATACACAAAGAGACGTGTGTATATTCAAATTAATGACATGTTCTTCAGTTATACAGCAGAATTTATATAAAATTTTATTGCAGTTAGGTATGTATCAAATGAGTAACAATTTTCAAATAAATAGCAAGTGATAGCTGAAATTGAGTGCCTGTAATTATTATTTGGAAAAAAAAAAAAAAAAAAAAAAAAAAAAGTGGAATGTTTTGCTAACTTTTGGGTTGTTCCTTTTCTTCAGTAAAGATTCTGACCTGAAACAGTATATATTTCTGAAGAAACTGAGAAACTGTTGTTTTTCTTAATGGCTACATGGGAAAAAAATATATTGTACATTTGAATCGTTATTGTGCGCCTTCAGTGCCAGTGTGAGCACAAGTTAGAGATCTGATTAGATAGAAGCAATTTACCATCCTGTCAATGGTTGATGGGCTGGTTCAACTCAGTTCCGTGACTACTGGGGCAGAGGATTTCGCAAAACCCACACTCCAGGAAGAGGGAAACAGGGGACCTCAAACTAATTAAAAAACAGCAGAATCGATCTGAGGAGAAACAAAATAATTTACTAAATACGGTGTCAGAATGCAAGATAACACACTACAATACAATATAATTAGAACTGAAGCTTATAAATAAAATATATAATGAGAGAGTATCTGAAAGTTGTAGTCCTTACAGTAATACTGAAGCAATGCGTGCAGTCAGGACAGGCAGCAGCCAGGAGAGGAAAAGGAGAAGAGCAATGAAGAGAAGAGCCTGATCAGGTGGACTTGCGAGGAGTTATATATCTCCTCTCTGACCACAAAGCCCCCTAGGGAATGTAGTTCTTCTTCTCTTCCAGGCAAGTATCCAGATCTGGTGCATTAGCACTTTAACTCCCAGTGCACTACATAATGTTATGATGTAGAATACCAGTAACCATACTTTTCTTCTGCAATTCATTTTGGATGATGCAGAGAAGTTGTTCAATTCTAGAGGTTTCTTCAGTAATCCATTAATTTTACTTTTTGTAAATAATAATCTGATTCTATTAGTATTTTAGTCACTGAATCTTCTAAGGCTAAGCCCTGTGCATATTATGCTTAACCAAAATGTGATGTTTAGCTGGTACATTAGGTGATTTTCCTTGTATTTTAAAACTTTCTGTTGTGGACAATGATGGAACATGAGTTCTACTGCTTAAGCTAGAAGGTATGAAATAGACTACTTTTCTAAATGTTATTTTCAGATTAATAGTAAAAGTAAATCTGAAAAATTAAGACTATATTCTGGAAGAAAATTAAAGCAAATACAAAAAAGATTGACTAAAATAACAAAAAATTCCCGAATGCAGTGCATAATGCCCCTAGTCATTCTGTCAGTGAAAAAGTATGTTTCGCTCTCAAACCATTTATTTTTCATGTCTTATAATAAGCAAGCTCTAAGCACAGTTCACTGTGTGATAGATTTCATTCCTCAAAGTTTAGCCTCCCTCAGTCCCAACCCATTGACAGAGTTCACTGAAGAAATTTATCAGCAGAGGCCAATGACAGAGAGGTCACGACTACTGATACATCTCATGCATTTTTACATAGAATAATTTCCCTCTGAAAAAAAGAAGGCATTTTCAAAACTACAGAAAAGTCCAAGAAAATATTAATTTACCTGGAATAAAGAGTAAATGTTAATAGTCATAAAAATGTGCTATCACATAATTCAAAATCCATTTCTGAAATATGCTTAGAAAAACAAAGTTAGAAACTAATATTTTGCCAAGATATATATTTTGCCTATATATATATATATATATAATAATTATATACACATTTATATATTTATAAATATATATATTCTTTTCCCTAGGAGAGAAAAATTAGGCCAATAACTCCCACTGCAAATCTTCATTAATGTATAGTTCTTTTCACTGTCCAACTAAAATTTTTTATTTTTTATTTTTTTCATTGAGTGCAGAAGAGAAAAGAACAGAGAAAGGAGTCAAACGACAGCTTTAATTTCATGGACTGCCCCTTGGGAATCCCATATAAATAGAGAGACTGTAGAAAGGAAGACTTTCCCTTGGTTGAGAAGAATCTTATCAGAGATTTGTCTAGGCAAACTCAATGAACACAGTTCCACAGGCCTTGATGGTCTGCACCCACTAGTGCTCAGGGAGCTGGCAGAAGTGACTGCCAAACACTTTCTGTCATGTTTGACAAGTCATGGAGAATAGAAGAGGTGCCTAAGAATTACAGGAAAGCCAAAGCACTCCAAACTTCAAAGACAGCAAGCAGGATCCAGAAAACTACAGGCTAGTCAGCCTCACTTCTGCCCCTGGGAAGGTGGTGGAAGTTTATTCTGCATGTCATCTCCAAGCAAGTGGAAGGAAGGAAGGACTAGAAGGAAGAAAATCAGGGCTAGGCAATATGAATTCATCAAAGGGAAGCCATACAATCTGGTAGCCTTCTGTGATGGCATGACTGTCTGGATAGAGTAGGACTCTTGACTTCATCAAGTCTTTAGATACTGTCTCCCATAACATCCTTGTAGGTAAGTTTAAGAAATGTCAGATAGGTGAATGGACAGTAAGGCAGACTGAGAACTGGTAGAATGACACAGCTCAGAGGGTTGGGATCAGTGCTGCAGAGTCCAGTTGGGCACCTATGGTGTTCTCCAGGGATAGGTATTGAGTCCAGTCTTGTTCAACATATTCATAAAAGATGTGAATTAACGGGTAGAGTGCAGTCTCAATAATTTGCTGATGATACAAAGCTGGAAAGAATGGCAAGCATGCCAGAAGATTATTCAACAAGATCTGGAAAGGCTAGAAATTTGAAACCTGAAGAACCTGTTGAAGTTCAGCAAAAGAAAGTGTTGAGTCTTATAGCTGGGGAGGAATAACTGCATGCATCAGTACAGGTTAGGGGGCTGACCTGCTGGAAAGGAGATCTGCAGAGAAGGAGCTAAGTGTCCTCAAGGACAACAGGTTGACCATGAGCCAACAGTGTGCATTTGTGGCCAAGAAGACCAGTGGTATCCTGGAGTGCGTTAAAAAGAACATGGCCAGGAGGGAGGAGATCCTCCCCATCCACTCTACTCTGGTGAGACCACATTTGGAATACTGTGTCCAATTTGGGGCTCTGCATTTCCAGAAAAATAGGGGAATTTTAGAGGGAGTCCAGTGGAGAGCCACAAAGGTGGTCCTGGATCATCTCCCTTGTTAGGGGAGACTGAAAGACCTGGCACTGTTCAGCCTGGAAAAGAGAAGACAGAGGAGATCTTTTTTTCCTAGTAACAGGCAAAGGAGCAGTAGTATGTCACTGTCAGATTATTATCATTAAAAGGATAATTCATTATGTCTTTGTTATCTCTGTTGAAATCTCCTTGTTAATGGTGACTTAACTGACCTAGCTATTCATTGAAGTGTCACTTGAACTTACACAGTTAGTTTGTAGACATCTATTTAGGGCAGTTGAAAATTACACAAAGATAGGAATTCCAGCTTTGTAGACATCAGTGAGGTATTCTAGAACAGAGACCTTCTTACCTATCTTATCTGAGACAACTGGGATTAAATATCCTTTTTTCATCTTACTGTAAAGGTTGACCAACTAGTTTAGACAAGATGCTCATATGCAAGATTGTGCAGTTTAGACACAATTACGTAATTCTTTTTATTATTTATTTTTTTATTTAATTTAATCTCAAGGAAAGTAGTTTGCATGTCAGCTGCTACCAGATTTATGATTGATGAAAGTCATTAATACCCTCTAATATAGCACTGTATGCACAGAAATATGTATGTGTTATACTTAAGTTCCTTAATCTAAATGTTTCAAGGAGAGTATTTCTTTATCAGGTTTTCATAAAACAATTAATTGATGCAAATTTACCTTCTGTTTTGCATCAAGTGGCTTTGAAGGTTCATAAGATTCAATATTGGAACTCAGTAATGAAAGTTAATTTCACAATTTCAGCATCTATAACTGGAGGTTGTATACTCATGAAACTAACTTTATTTTTCCTGCTTTTTTTCCTCCTCATGTAGAAAAATCATTCAAGTTCCAAGGGCATTGTAATCAGAAAACTTTAGAAAATCCTTCAGAAAGCTATCAATGTGAACTTCGACAGTATGTTTCCCAATTGCTTTTTGTTCTAATTTTTACACATAGTAGACAGTGCCTGATAGCTTGCCCATATCCTACAGCATATATATATATAATACTATATTATATAATATGTGATATAATAATTACAGATGAGGTATTCTACAAGCAGCTAGCATGAGCTGCACAGTCGTCAGCACTTGTCCTCATGGGGGACTTCAACTTCCCTGACATATGCTGGGAGTACAGAACAGCACAGAAGAAGCAGTCTAGGAAGTTTTTGGAGTGCATAGAGGATGCCTTCCTGATGCAGCTGGTCAGAGAGTCCACGAGAGGAACTGCCCTGCTAGACCTGCTGTTCTCAAACAGGGAAGGTCTGGTGGGAGATGTAAAGGTTGTGGGCTGCCTTGGACAGAGTGACCATGAAATGATACATTTCTCAATTCATGGTGGAGCTTGGAGGGGAAATAGTAAAACTACTACCTTGGACTTCCAGAGGGCGGACTTTGATTTTTTCAAGAGACTAGTAGGGGGAGTCTCCTGGCATTCATTCTTAGCGAACAGAGGGGTCCAATAGAGCTGGTTGCTCTTCAAGAAGGTAGTCCTAAGGGCTCAGGAGCAGGCGGTCCCCCTGAGCCACAAAATGAGCCAGCAGGAAAGAAGACCGGCGTGGATGAATAGGGAGCTATTCTTGAAGCTCCGGGAGAAAAAGAGAATCTACCGCCTGTGGAAGGAGGGATGGGCAACTGAGAATGAATACAAGGAAGTTGTTAGGATGTGTAGAGGTGAAATCAGAAAGGCAAAAGCCCAGTTTGAATTTAACGTGGCCACTGGGGTTAAAAGGAACAAGAAACTCTTTTACATTAACAGTAAGAGGAGGACAAAGGAGAATATCCACTCTTTGCTGGATGAGGCTGGGAATGTGACCACTGAGGATAAGGAAAAGGTGGAAGTTCTGAATGCATTCTTTACGTCTGTCATTAAAAGTCACACCAGTTATCCTCAGGCTACTCCTCTCTCTGACCTCATAGTCCCGGCTAGGGAGCACGCTAACCTCCCTGTGATTCTGGAAGAAACGGTCAGAGACTTACTACTCCAACTGGACTGCCACAAGTCCACGGGGCTGGATGAGATCCATCCAAGAGTGCTGAGGGAACTGGTGGAGGTGATCGCTGAGCCAATTTCCATCATCTATCAGCACTCCTTGTTGACTGGTGAGGTCCCAGAAGACTGGAGGCTTGCCAACATGACTCACATTTACAAGAAAGGTTGTATGGAGGATCCGGGGAACTACAGGCCTGTTACCCTGACCTCGGTGCCAGGGAAGGTTATGGAACAGATTGTCTTGAGGGAGATCATGCGGCATGTGCGGGATGGTCTGGGGATCAGGCCTAGCCAGCATGGGTTCATGAAGGGCAGGTCCTGTTTGACTAACCCGATCTCCTTTTATGATTTAATGACCCATCTGCTAGATGAGGGAAAGGCTGTTGATGTGGTGATGTGGTCTACCTAGAATTCAGCAAAGCCTTTGACACTGTCTCCCATGGTATTCTACAGAAGCTGGCAGCCTGTGGCTTGGATGGGTACACTCTTGGCTGGGTAAGGAGCTGGCTGGAGGGCCAGGCTCAGAGAGTGGTGGTGAATGGAGCTAAATCCAGCTGGCGACCGGTCATGAGTGGCGTTCCCTAGGGATCAGTGCTGGGGTCTGTCCTCTTCAATATCTTTACTGATGACCTCGATGAGGGCATTGAGTGCATCATCAGTAAGTTTGCAGATGACACCAAATTGGCTGGGAGTGTGGATCTGCCTGAGGGTAGTGAGGTCCTACAGAGGGATCTGGACAGGCTGGAGGGCTGGGCTGAAGCCAATGCGATGAGGTTCAACGAGACCAAATGCCGAGTCCTGCACTTCAGCCACAAAAACCCCAGGCAGCGCTATAGGCTTGGGGCGGAGTGGCTGGAGGACTGTGTGGAGGAAACGGACCTGGGGGTACTGATTGATGCTTGGCTGAACATGAGCTGACAGTGTGCCTGTGTGGCCAAGAAGGCCAACAGCATCCTGACTTGCATTAAAAACAGTGTTACTAGCAGGAACAGGGAGGTAATTGTCCCCCTGTACTTGGCACTGGTGAAGCCGCACCTTAAGTATTGTGTTCAGTTTTGGGCCCCTCACTGCAAGAAAGACACTGAGGCCCTGGAACACATTCAGAGGAGGGCTATGAAGCTAGTGAGGGGTCTGGAGCACAGGCCTTATGAGAAGCGGCTGAGGGAACTGGGATTGTTCAACCTGGAGAAGAGGAGGCTCAGGGGAAACCTTATAGCTCTCTATAACTTCCTGAAGGGAGGTTGTAGTGAGCTAGGGGTTGGCCTTTTGCACTCCCTAGGGAGGTGGTGGAGTCACTGACCATGGGAGTGTTCAAGAAACGATTGGATGTTGTGTTGAGGGATATGTTCTAGCTGGGAAGTATTGGTGATAGTTGGACTGGATGATCTTTTAGATCTTTTCCAACCTTGATAATTCTGTGATTCTGTGATGATATTTTTACAAACAATGCACTTCTCAATTGACTCCTTCAAGCCTATTCAGAATTTTGACTGTGGTGTTGTGATTAATTTTCTTCATTTTCACAGAATGTTTCATCAGCTTTATGTATTCTACGAATGAATTTCCCCAAAAGAGATGTAAAAAAGAAGACATAATATTGGTAGTACACAAATTTGAAGTTAGTAAGTTAATGGAGAAAGCTGTTTGTCATGGTTTTGCAATTTTGTAATTTTGCTATCAGTATTCCACGTCATAGCATCATGTTACGCATAGATAATTTTGACGAATCTGCTGCTCACAAAAGAAGACTGAATGTCCCAGGGAACACCACGGTCAGTCACATGACAAGGACTCTATATAATTTCACTTCAGTGCTGGACTCGCTCTCTTGGACCTTGCCAGCCATGGGGGAGTGTGTGGAAGCATTCCAGCCATTTCACCTAGAGTTACAGTAGGCCTCTCGGTTTCGGGACTCACTCTCTCTTATTTTACTTGATTCGTTAGCCTTAATTCCAATTATATTGTATTATATTGTGTTATTCTGTATTCCGATATAGTATTTAGTAAATAAGTGTGCCTCCTTAGATCTTTGCCGCTGTATTTATTTCCTTTTTCCCTGTTTTCTTTTCCTTCTGGGCCAGTGGCCTGCGGGCCGACTGCCCCCCTGTCATGGGTGCAGGTAGATTTTAGGGTAACCCATGACACTGTTCCAGCATGAGATATTAAACAGAGGTCTCACACTCTTGTACTAGACCAAAATATGGCACATTGTCAATGATGTGACAAAATACTTCCATACTAATCCAAACATCTTTTAAAATGAACTTAGTATATGGATTGTTCTTGTTCAAGCCAGTAAAAGATAACAAAAATAACACTGTCCTTTATTTCTGACATATATTTATTCATAAAAAATTCTATTCTTGTTATTCCTAGCTCTTCCAAGGCAAAGACATTGCTATAGACTTGTCTTTCCTCTGCAGATTGAGCTAATCAACAAAAATGCAGAGATTTTTCTTAAAAATATATATTTATATTTGTGTGCCCCCGGTGGCGCAGTGGTATAAAGTGCTGCTTGCAGCACCGAAGGGCCCGGGTTCGAATCCCCCCTGTGGCGCAGGGGGTTGAAGTGCCACTTTACTACACAGAGGGCTCGAAACCCAGGAGTTGGACTCGATGATCTCTAAGGTCCCTTCCAACTCGCACGATACTATGATACTATGATACTATGATATTAATCACTTATAAAAATAAAAGGGAAACATGCATATATTCACATAAATATACATGGACTGCTCCAAAAGTAATGTCTCCATTTTTATTACATCATCCCATGATATCAGAGGCTGATGCTGGAGGTATAGCAGTAGAAGGTGAACCTTCCTGCCAGCATTCCATTACATTTTGTTGCTATGCTATCACTGTCAGCAGAGGGGAAGTCTGACAAAACAGCATCAGCATCTCACATGGAAGTGCATATGAAGCAAATAAATGTCACTGGATTCCTCTGTGCACCCACCCAATGACATTCATCAATGCTTGAACGTTTATGGAGACCAGAGACAGTGGTTGGTGTGTTTCAACAGTGACAACAACAGCAGCAGTTCACCTCCATTGGTGCAGATTTTTACAAGAATTTGCTCTGTCAAATAGTGCTATTGTACTCATATCTGTTGTAGTTACTAAGGAAAGAAATTGGAGGCATTACTTTTAGAGAGACCTATGTATATTATGCATATATAAAACCTGAATAGAAATAAGATGGAAAGTCTAGAATAGAATTATCTAGTTTTTTAATGCCTTTTTTTTTTTTTTCCCCTTTTGTTTATTTGCTTTTCACTAAAATACAACAATCAAAAGATCCAGTGTTCACATTTCAATGAAGGGAAAGTTTTGAAATCTGATTTCTTCCCTTCCCTTCCCTTCCCTTCCCTTCCCTTCCCTTCCCTTCCCTTCCCTTCCCTTCCCTTCCCTTCCCTTCCCTTCCCTTCCCTTCCCTTCCCTTCCCTTCCCTTCCCTTCCCTTCCCTTCCCTTCCCTTCCCTTCCCTTCCCTTCCCTTCCCTTCCCTTCCCTTCCTTTCCCTTTTTTAAATAAGCGACTCATTAAAACAGAAGTGAAGAGTGAACTTTCATGCACAGTAGTTAGCTGCCTATTCATACTTGTATAAAATTTCATCTCATACCTGCGTAAAATAAGACAGGATCTAATTATTTCTAATGAAATGATTTATGTATTTATTTACACTGTACTATGTCTGCTCATTTATTTTAGTAGGCACTGCTTGGAGGAAACAAATTCACCAGTCACTGTCCCACTTCACAACTTTGTGGCACCAACTGGAATTACAGAATGACTCTGTAATTTGGTGTAAATTTTCCTTCAAAGAAGCCAATGACACACTGCTATCATACAGTCTTTACAATGTCCAGCCCTGATGACTTAAAAGGAAAATCCTGGGCAGCTCATTTGAAACTAGTTGATCTGAGAAGAACCATATGGTGACAGCTTTCAGCTTTCATCTACCCTGGAGGCTGTCTTAAATCTGAATACATCAGGTAGAATTACTACCCCCTCAGATTTCTATCTATTTAGAATAAGTTAATACTTCCTCCCACAGCCACTTTCTGTGCTGGTGTAACTATAGTATGCATGCTTCACCAAGCCCTCCTTGACTTGAATCCCTATATGGTCAACCTACAGAGAAGTCATTAAGAAACACTGTCTTTTTCTGTCTCCCCAGGCGCACTTGAGTCTGACAGTTTTCTTGTTGGCTTGATTTGTTTTGTTTTGTTGAGTTTTGTTTGTTTGTTTGTTTGTTAATTATTATTATTACTTGGCCTTTCTTCACCGGAGATCAGTGTTTCATCAACCTATCTTCAGTTCTATCTGTACATCGCTGGAAGACAGGGTGAATTATTCTGTATGCTGTTTCTACATCTTTGTGAATATCTTAGAGGACCATAGAAGCTACTCAGTTTGCGTGGTTTTGTTTTGTTCAAAAGCAGAACAGGTGATGTAAGATTATGGAGATACAACTGGAGAATAATTACTAGTTCTACAAAGCCTAGTGCAAGTTCCTATGCCTTGGCCAGGGCAATCCAAAGCACGTATACACGCTGGGCAGAAAAAGGATTGAGAACAGCCTTGAGGAGAAGGAGTTGTGGAAATTGGTTGATGAAAAGCTTAATGCAAGCTGGCAATGTGCACTGGCAGCCACGAAAGCTGATTTTATCCTAGGCTGCATCAGAAGAAGGATGATAAGCAGGTAAAGGGATGTGATTCTCCTCTTCTACTCTGCTCTTGCAAGGCTCCTCATGGAGTAATGTGTCTAAGTCTGGGGAGTGCAGTATAAGTTGGGGCTAGAGAGGGGCCACAGGGGTACTGAAAGAGTTGAACATATCTCCTGTGAAGACAGGCTGAGAGATTTGGGGTTGTTCAGCCTGGAAAAGAGAAAGTCCTGAGGAGATCTCATTGCAGCCTTCCAGTACATAAAGGGCACCTACAGGAAAGCTGGAAATGGACTCCTCCTATATGTGAGTGTAATGATACAATGACATATAATGGCTTTAAACTAAAAGGGTTTATACTTAGATTAGCTAGTAGGACGGAATTCTTTATTAAGAGGGTATTGAGGCACTGAAACACGCTGCCTACAGAAACTGTAAGTGTTGAAAGTGTTCAAGGCCAGGTTGGATGAGGCTTTGGACTGTCCATGCTCAGTCTAGTTAGAGAGCTCTTAGTTTCTTGTAGCATCAGAATAGTGTGTCTTTATTGTGTTCAACATTCATCTTATATACCATTCACTTACAAGCAAGGCATTCCTGTTCCTCTAACAGTTCCTCTAATCAGTTAATTGGTCCCAACTTCTCCCAGAGAACAGTGATAAAGGATGAAAGATTTCTTAAAAGTTACAGGATTAACAATGCATATCAAAAGAACCTCCTGTCTACCCTTAGACCAAGCTGACACTGCTTGCTCTTTGTCTCACACTCTGATCTTCCAGGGTTTCACAGTGATAAGGTCTACCAAAGAATCTGATAAGCTCTTTGGTGACTTGCTCACAGTTACATCTTCCCCAACATTGAGGCACTGCAACAGGTTGCCTAGAGAAACTGTAATGTTCCATCCTTGAAAGTGTTCAAGGCCAGGTTGGATGAAGCTTTGCTCAACCTGACCTAAAGGAATGTATCCCTCCCTGCTACCATTGCATACTTTCCAGGGTTCTGGGGATTTAATAAGTCTCATGGAACATTTTATGGGAGTTATAGATATAGGCACAAGTTATTCTGGGATGTTTAGGAAAAGGGCCAAGGTTGGGGAAAGGCAAGGGTCAAACTGTGATACCTACAAGTATGGAAGATTGAGAGGAGAAAGAAATGAATGATACTCATCTGGTGAAACCCTGCATCTGGTCACTTAGTATTAAATCCTTTTCCTTACTCTTTGCTGTATGACTTGCCATCTGTTCTCTTTGTGGTGTGTGTTCAGGTGTGATTTGCTAGTGAGCATCAAGATGTACTAGCCAATGATATTACTCATAACTGGCTCAAGGTCTGCCTGGCTACTACTAAGGGAACCCAAAATCCAGCATGGATATCAGACTTAAAGCCTGTGCTAACATTTAAAGTGGTTTTGTGAATGAAGAAAGAGAGGATATATGTATGTTTCACTACTTATCTTCAAATCTGATGACACAGAAGAGGCCTATGCTGATTTTCACAGAATGACCTGGGTTGGAAGAAACCCCAAGGATCACAAAGTTCTAACCCCCCTGCCTGGCAGGGCCACCAAACTTCCACATTTACTAGATCAGGTTGCCCAGGGCCCCATCCAACCTGGCCTTGAACATCTCCAAGGATGGGGCATCCACAACCTCCCTGGGCAGCCTGTTCCAGGACCTCACCACTCTCCTAGTAAAGAACTTACTCTCCTAGTAAAGAACACATTTTGCTCATGTGTGCATGGTCACTGCTAGTGTTTACAGGCGTTCTGGAAAATATTGCTGTCTGTCTTAGCCTATGTGGACAGCCACATGGACAAGGGCTAGAGAAAGTACTGTAAAAATATCTTCTTTCTATAGAATGCATAATTACATTGTACATTCAAGAATGCTAAATGTGAACACGAGCATACATTGCATCAAATAACATAACACCCCCAAAGTGTCTGTTTTTATGTTTGACCTTTACAGTATGATCAGATTAACAATACAGTTAAGGTTAATGAACCAGTTATTTTTAGACTAAACAGGAAGCATACACATTCATTTTACTGTGTAAATAACTGCTCACTGTCAGTGGCCTTTGCGTTATTTGCATCTCTATATTAGTCTTGTACAATTATATCAAGTCTTGTACAAAGATATCAAGGAATTTTTCCACTGATGACTTCCAAAACTACATATCACTCTAAGGAAGTGAAAGATTTTACTGAAGTGTTTTAATTTTTTTTCAAAAATGGAAATTTCTGCAATAATCACCACATATGGTAGTGCTTGCCTAATAGAGTATATTTGAATCTGCATAAATACAGAAAGGCTTAGCATAATGACATTTTCAGACAGACAGATAAATTTTTGGATTGGTGAAGATGAGGGAAGCCACAGGTAAGAGGATACAAACTGCACCCCAAATCCATTTTCCATAAATGTTTTATAGCTTATAATTGTACAAAGAGCTTGACAAGAAGGCAAAGTGACATCATATTTTGCATTATGCAGAAAGAATTTTAGTATGTTTATTTTTTGTTTGTTTCATCTGAATCAACTTTGGCATTCCTAACATTCACAAGAGAAAGGAAACAAAGCACCATTGGTATTGCAAAATGAACACTGTAGACACAAGGTTTTACACAGCAGTTTAAAAGTTTATTGTGAATAACCAGCCTCATATGCCATGTGAACATGCTGCGTAGGCAACAGATATTTGTTCCTGTGAGTAATCAAATATTGTTCCTGTGAGCAATCATATAAAGAGATAATGCTAATGTACAATTGTTCATGTTCATGGCAACTGTATTCAAATCTGTCTCAGGACATTGTGGCATCCCACACATCAACAACTGCCAGACTTTATACAGCACAGACACAAAACATCACAAAGGCCAATCAGGAATGGATTCTAAAGTGGACAATGTGTTTTTGTATAGATGGAGCACTGCTGTCCCACAGACAGCAAGCCACTGTCTTAGTCATGATTTTTTATTAAATATGTCCTAAAAAATCTATCTGTAGTGATTACGCAAGCAAACCTGTTGGGGAACATGAGATACATGAAGGGCTTGCTTTCAAGTTAGCAGCAGAAAGTCATTATATATAAAATTTGTGTCCAAGTTACTACTACAGTTCACCAGTAGGTGAGTACCATCATTTGTTAGAGGTTACTCCTCTCAGTACCTGATTCTGCAGACATTTAAATCACAACAAATTGGGTTAGTTCAAACAGTACAAATAGCAGTCCTTCTTTGTTCCAGGTCATTTTGACTGATGCAAATTACAGAGTACTTGTAACAGCACTTCTGTAAAGAGATCTAATGGGGAGAATAATCTCACACAGAAGGAAAATGGACAGCAGGGCTAAACTGGCAATGGTAACCTTTTCTGTTAATATATCTGAGTCACAAAGAGGCAGTTTTTGTATCATATAGCAGTACTACAGGCAAGTATGCAACCTTAGAAATGGGTAAGTGATACCAGTTGTGACAGGCTAGGAAATAAACATCAATAGTGATGTGATCTAGGGATTAGTGGTGCTATAAAGTTGAATAATGAGACTAATGTAGAGGCCAATTTATGAAGAGTTCCAGTATTTTAGCCAGAATCCATATTCCCTTGCTATGAGCATATATCACATTATCAGATACAGCCAGCTCAGCAAGATGTCAAGGGTGGAGAAAGTCATTGCAGCATTTTAGTGAGAGAGTGACAGCCATAGGTTTAACTATACCAGATGGGCAAACCTGTGGCATCTGAATAGTTGAAGTGTGGATCCATTGCAAAAACTGTGATGTGAATTGCTGCAGGCAAGCTCTCCTGGTGGAAAGCCTTCTGGATCTGCACCAGAAGTGGGGAAATGAGCCAGCACCAACTGTTTAAGCCAACGCCAGCAGGTCTCTCAGGACTCAGCTGTCTGCTCATCCCACTCTCAGTCCACAGTAAAGTGCTGCAAAAATAACTGTTTAAGGAGCATGAATTTCTTCTAACTGTGAACTGCTCTTGACTCTTCCACCATACGATATAGGCTTTTGACAAAGGCAAGGTCACTGTTTATTGAGATCTTTGGAATAAAACATCAGACATGCCTGAACTATACAGGATATACAAGAACCTACTGTTGATTACTTAAAAATAAATCAGCTCACATTGTGCTGTAATAATCAGTGTGTCCAACTGAAAGTAGAAATTGATTATTTAGACATTTTTTGTACAGTCAGTAGTACAAATCTGTTTCATTGAGTAAAAGTAATAATACACATAAATCACTGTCACAGAAAATCCAGGTCAAAGAAGTTCTTCAGAACTTCTTTGCTTCCTCATTCCCTGCATCTGGTATCCTCTTGAAAGTCAAGTTGACCTCAGCAGGTAGTAGTCCAGAATTTCACACTGCAGCAACACTCAGTATCTCAAGGCCACTGAGTAAAGTGCTATCTTCCACATGTGAAAAGTAATAAATAAACACCGCTAATCAAAACTACTGATTTTCTTTACTTTTTTAAAAATAGATTATTTTTTAAATTATTTTTAATCTTCTATATCTCATTTTTTTGTGCTGAATAACAACAACAAAGCAAACAAACAAACAAACAAACAAAAAACAGTTTTCCTTGAAAATACACCAAACTCATAACTACTAGTGAGTCCATGAGTCAATTTGACAAGAAAGTCACTTTTAATTGTTGTTACGGAAGAGTCTTCTGTACAACTTACTAATGTTTGCTTGTCACTCTTTATTTATTTATTTTTTGGTATACAGGGCATGCTGTTTTATAATATATAATAGATATCTATCAAAGGTGTTATTCATAAGCTTTCTGAAGTTTGTTTTTCATCGATCTAAAACCAATGTTTGAACCAGTAGAATATGCCAAGGAAGAGATTCAGAACATTCTTACAATTTAGTCATTCACAGCTACTCCATAAACTTCTCTGCTTTACCTGTTAGCTGCACTCTAAACACATGAAGACTAATGTTTGCCTACTGAAGCATAATGCCTGGTTTGTGTTCTCCTAATGATAAAGCATTACCATGAGTTTTTAGCAAAATAAGGCAGATTTATTTTTGCCTTTGTTCTGATGAGGTTGAAAGCATCTGGATTGTAGTACCAAAAACTTGTTTTCAATTTCTCCTCTGGAGAACTAGTCAGAAAATTTCACACAAAAAGCAGCTGCACAAAATGGCTAGGAATTACAGTTTGCACAAATTTTAGCATTCGTTTTCTTTATTACTGTTAGTATTTAGTTTGGGTATCAAGCTCTTCAGTGCTGCGTACTGTTATCAGAATGGTTTATAGAAAAATCTGTGGAACACCATAAAATTTTAACGTATCTGGATCTACTAAAGGCTTTTAGTTGGTTGTGGTTTTTGTTTTGTTTTGTTTTGTTTTTTTTTATTTGGATTTTTTATTTTGTTTTATTTTATTTTTAAGTTATTTGTAGCTGTAGTATACAAGAACGCAGCAAATTCTCATAATAGATTGGCTGGATCTTACCACATACAACTGTCCCTGGCTTAAGCAAAGAGTTACTGTCTTTCATTGGCATCCATTTCTGCCAGAAAATGATGGTACACTGCCAGTATAAAGTGCAGATGTTAGTAATCATGAATTAAATGTTGGGCATAAAGGAATGAGTGAGGAATGACAGAGTCGCCAGCAACATCGTATGTAGCCAGAATTTTTCACTGCATTCACATGTGCTGTGATACTGTTTGTGCACCTTCTGTCCAGATATATTTGAGTACACTGGGAATTAACTTCCTAATCAGATGTTACCTGATGTCCATCTGCTACCCCAAATACCATGTGTCCTCTGTACAAATTACTAGTGTTTACTCATCACTCTTTACTTTTATGATGTGCATGCTATACTGTTTTATAAAATAAAAGGCATTCATTAGAGATAGATAGGTGTTCCTGTCACCTACCCTAGTCTTCTGAAAGTCTGGACATTAGTGCAGACTGTAATATCGATTCCCACTATACTCAGGTGAAAACTAAGTACCTTTAAAGGGAATTTCATCCCATTCTAAGGCTGTCTCAGTTCTAGATTGCTGACAGTGAGTTTTCGCTGAAGGTAAATTTCTCTTTCCTTTGAGTATAGAGAGGACAGTATACCACTTTTTCAGATGCTGAAGTTAGACAGTAACCTACAAGAAAGATTAATCTGGTTGTATATGGTTGTCTATTACTTCAAGGTTTTTTTACAGTCTTTGGAGATTGTGCAGTGTGCAGGTGCAATGTGTGTTCTACAGTTAAATGTCTAAAAAAATGTGAGTTAAGTCACATGACAGAACTGTGTCTTCTTTGCTGCATTTAACAGAAAAATTAATAACGGCACATCTTTCTAAAAAGATCACTTAGTAGTTATTCTTGTTTGCTGTGAATATGATTTTTGTTCTCTCTATTGGGCAGGTATTACGTGGGAAAATAATAATCTCCTAGATTCTTGTTATTGTATTGAAGTCTGAATGTTCAGGTCCTACTTAGCCTGAAGTTCACCAAAAATTCTCAGTGGTATAAACCACATCAGGAAAATAATGTAAGTTACAAGTAAGTGTTGTACATTTTGGTTGTTTTTTTTTTATTATTTTCTTTTTAATTATTTTTTTTTATTTGGTTGGCTGGTTGGTTGGTTGTTGTTTTCTTAAAAAAAAAAAAAAAAAAAAAAAAAAAGTCATATTTCTTCACATCTTAAATATATGAAAAACTATTATCCACATCCACCATAAGTTTGTGTTTTTGTAATAATGCATAATCTTGTGAAGAGAAGCAAGAGCAGAAATTGTATCAGAAAAGAGAAAGCAAGCTACTGTCCTCTGCCTTCCCAATCTTCCACCTTCAGAAATCGTAACATCATAGAATCACCAGGGTTGGAAAATCCTTCAAGATCATCTAGCCCAACTGTCCAATTACCAGCAGTATGTCTTTACTAAACCATGTCCATCAGTACAACCTTTAAACTAATCTTGAACCTCCAGGGACAGTGACTCCACTACCTACTGGGGCAGCCCATTTGAGCACCTGATTACTCTTTCCCCAATGTTCAACCTGCATCTCCCCTAGTGCAAATCAGGGCCATTCCCTCTATTTCTATATCTAGTTATGCAGGAGAAGAGATCAACCCTCACCTCGCCACAGCTTCCTTTCAGGTAGTTGTACCCAACTTTACATTAGCAAACACAAATGTTTCATTCAGTCAAACCACTGTCTAAAAGGGTTTAACATTTAGGATTCCTACAAAGTCAACAATTTATAAGCAGTTCTATCTAAAGAAAAGCAGACATTACTTTTTCCTCTGAAATACGCATTTTTTTTCTTGCATAAGTGTAATGCACTTACACATCCCCTCTACATGCACCCTGAAAGCATATGAACTTTTAGACCCCACTAGTTACACCACTAAACACTATCTTACTGAATATCATGCATTTAGTCCTCAAAGACCTTTGAGAGAAAGCCAAGAGATGTTGCTAGTGGTATAAAAAACCAATGAAAGATTCTCACTGTCTCTAGAAGACTCTGAATGAGATCTTGAATTAACTTAGGTACTAAAAATTATAAAACTTGCAAAGACTAGTTCATGTTTCCTTTTAATCTCATTGGAATAAGATATCTGTTACTTAGAATTACTGAACATAAAATGAAGTAATAACATCTTTCCTTTCTCTTCCCTTCCCCACCTCTTTGCTACTAAGCTAACCTCTGGTCAAAAATCAAAATGGAATTAAATAAAGGGAAATGCTTAGTAGTCCAAGCATTAAGGGGGATAAAAGCTAATATGTCTGTCAGCCTAGCAAGTAATAGCAACTGCACTAGAGACAGTTGACCACCAAATGGTATCCTAGCAACATACAGTATCATCTTTACACATAGTGCTATCAAGCCAAATTTATCCTTTTCAATATCTTAGCTTCAAGAGAGCAGGGATGAATACACAGCAAAGAATGAAAATGGTGCTGATGAGAAAGACAGAGTGAGATTTTAATTTCAGTAGAGGTTATGTGGAACGTATATGTAAAACGAATAAAAAGCATTGCGTTTTTGTGAAAAGTAAAGATATCTTCCAGTGGTAATGCACTCTCAACATGTGTGATACAGTTTGTTTTCAGAATACTAATACTGTGTATATATTAGCTTGGAATAAAATTTTCAGTACAGCTTCACTTTAATTCCATTTAAATGTTTATATTTAACTGAGCAGGTGCAAGGGATATATATTTTCATCACTCTACATTTTTAAATCTTAAAAAAAAATATCTCTAGGTAAATCCACCTATAAATTTTGGTTTTCAAAATCAATTATAGATCTCATTGTTTCTGATATTAAATTGGATAATTACAGTTCTGTTGATAAATTCACAAAATTGAGCAGATTCCTCCCTTTATACTATGAACTGTCTTCTATTCTCCTTTTATATTTAGAACCACTGATCCTACAAAATCCACATAATTTACCACTGCACATAAGATTTGTGACTGTAAACAGCATTGTCAGAGAAAGGACAAATTAACTTATGTATGTGCACATTGCTTACAGGAAAGCATTCTTTCTTCAGTTTTGAGCAAATATTAGAAGAACTTGTTGGGAATCATGATGTTAGAGAAGATTTGAACACTCTTGTCCACTGTAAATTAGGATGGTTTCACTGATCATGATTGAAATGGGGCTGCCTGATTTCAGCTGGAGATTCATACAAAACCAAAAAGTTTACTAATAACAGACAGAATTGTGAACAGGTAGAGTAGTAATAGTTTTTAGTACAGTGTGCTTCTACAAACATCGCTTTGAGCAGAAGGTAAAACCATTTCCTTTCAGAAGCAGATGTACTGCCAAGTATGTACTACGTTGCAAATATTAGGAAAATGTGCCAAGCTGCAGATCGCAGACCATTTATAACTTCTGGTCCAAACATTATCCTTGTGCAGGATACACACCATAGATAACGGATTTACTAAGTTATGGTATATGATCTACTAAGTATTTTTGTACTCTCTGTAAAATCTGTGTGAAAAAACTTTCCATATGGCACTCTCCAGTAGAGCATTCATCAGAGATTTTGCTGGGAAAAAAATAAATAAAAAAGGAAGAAAGAAAAGAAAAAAAAGAAAAAGAAAAAAAAAAAAAAAAAAAACAAAAACAAAAAAAAACCACTTCCAAAATATGCATTATTATTATTTAATGTAATAAGTAAAACAAGATTTTAATTCAACATTCAGTATATTTCTTATTTTTCATTTCTAATTCTTTTGATAGTCTCTTTTGGAACAGTCTATTTAGCTTCATATTTGCTGTTGTTTATGCAGATAACAGCTATCTGCTTTCTTCTCCAACTGTTCCGATGACCACTAGTGCCCATTCATAGTACTTCATCACATTAGTTGATATCTTCTCTTGCTTACATGGAATGAAGCTCATAGGCATATTTTAGCCCAGTAGAATAATTTCTATGAGGTTAATCCAGTTCCAAGGTTACTTCCTACTCTCTTTCCCTAGCAGTCTGTATGGTTATAGAGCCAATCATATGACACAAATCACCCAAACAACTGACCAGCTTCTTGTAGTTTTGCTGCCACTGAATGTTTCTAATTAGCATTCCCTGAGCAACATAACAAAAGAGTTCTGGACACAAAAGAGCCCAAGAGTGAATAGGACAGCTGTCCTCTTAGCTGACAGCCACAGTGACTGAGACCAGTAATGTGCTGAATATTCATCTATGAGCTTGTACTTTATTAGTATAGGCTGTATCAGCAGGACAAAACACCTTAGATTTAGTTAATAAAGTGTTAAAACTTGCTATATATCAATATAGATATCAATAAACAGATATTCAAAGTTTCTGTAGCCTACTAAAGGAAATGTGTATCTCAGAAGATTTGTAGAATTTCAATGCATGTTATTTCTGCTCTAAATTTTCTCCCCAGTCCGATCTTTGACAAAAGATATGTTAAGGACACTGTAACACTATTCATAAAAAAGGAAATGCCATCATCATTATGAAGCTAAACAACTCTCAGTTTTACTTTCTTGACAAAACGTTGAGCAGCAAAGTCTTTGGGGTAACACATGAAGCATGGGGCAATACAAATGAAGAGCGATTAAATGGTATTCATTGCAAAGTGTTAGAGTAAGCCTCCTGAGTTTTGTATGACACTCAAAGTTCCAATGATATTAACAACTTGGCAGATAAGTAAGCAGAGTAACTTCAGATAAATCATTTTTTAAAAGTGCTGGAGCAATCCAACTAAATTGATCACTGTAGAAAATTATAAAAACATTATATGACATGTTCTCTTGTCATTGTAATTGAAACTGTAATCAGTAACTTGGGAGATTATCTACTTTTTTAGTATTGTGTTCAACTGACTTTCTTTTAAATTCTGAAGATGTTAATGACATAAGTGTAATTCCTTTAAGGATTTGGTGTCAATTACATATTTTCATCTCAAGAACTTTTAGTGTCTAACAGAAACAAATCTTGATGATTTTCATCTGTATCATGCAGTAGGAGGAGTCTGCACAGTATAAATCATACACAGTACAGCAAATGCCCTAAATTTTGTGGACAGATTTAAAAATAAATAAATACAATAAAATACAATAAAATACATTAAAATACAATACAATACAATACAATACAACACAATACAATAAAAAATAAAGAAAATTTAAGCTACTATTCTAGTTTGCTACTCAAAGGGAGTTACACCAATAAACTAGGGCAACAGGCATGCCTTCTGCCATCTGTGTTAAGTGGGTACATGGCAAGAACCTGGAGCTACAAAGAATAGCTTCCTTTCAAATACTTTCCTGCAAAACAAATGGGCAAAAAGAATATTGAGTAGTGTGTTATGCTGCATTTAAAACTGAAAAGATGATCATCTAGTCTAACTACTAAATGTAAGCCAGATAAATATAGATTTCGACTCCTAGATTTTAACCAGCAGAAACATGTCAAAAACTACGTTGTTGTGAGCTACCAGCAAAAATAGGAAAGAGTCCACAGTGACTTATTATGCAATGTTGGGATACTGATTAAAAGAGATTATAGTTTTTCGAATGCAAAGCTCTAGTCTAATGAATGTTTTAAGAGCAATACAAGAAATCATATTATCTCTAAGTCTTATGAAAGTATGGGACAAATGGAAGAATTCACAGATGCACAAATTCAAATGTCAGAAGGGACAGTTATAGCTTGAAGGAGAATACAGTGCATTTGAAGTGGAATTACAAGCCTTAACGTTAAAAGAGAAATCCAAGAAAATCCTGTCTAACACACTGCAGAACTTGAAATTCTGTAGGAGCCTAAGGGTCTCTGCACCAAAGATCATAATTCAGCTAAAATTTAATACTGTGTACATGTAGTAGGCTATGTGCTTCTTCTGAAATAATTGTAATAAAGTTTGGGACCTAAAACACTAGTATTCTTATGAAACACAGCTTTGATCAGATAAAATGAACAGACATGCTTAAATCAAGCTTAAAATAACGAAATATTAAAATATATTGAAATATTTCATAATCTCTCATATTTTTATAAAAAAAAACAAACAAACACAAGTGCGATCTCAAAGTGATCTAGAGTTTTAAGGAAGAATTATCCTTGTCTACAAATGATAGAGTATTCAGCAGAGAAGAGATCAGGTGCTTGTGTTTCCTTGATTATTTCTAGCTTTGATATCCTGTAACTGCGTAAAGTAAAATATAGAAGTGCTACTTGCACTACAGGCATACTGTTGAGACATGAAACTAGTAAAAGACATCAAACTTCATAGTCTGATGATGGCCTAAAACACAGCTCTGGATGGCTGATATACATGTAGGCGCAAAAGCTACCATGGTCCATAAAGAGACATTTTACATCCTTGCACAGAAGAGTATCAAATATATTTCACTATTCCTACTGTCTTGATTAAACAGCCCAGAATTTGACTATTTAAATTCCATTCCAGGCACTGTGATTCCCATCATTCTAACTAAATTGTGTTTTTTACTCCTGAACCTATAAAATTTGTTGGGCACAACACTGAAGTCAGTTCTATTTATGTCACTGATATGAAGACTAGACTTTCTTACCCAAAGCAAGAGCTTTTTCCTCCTCCTTTAAATGTACTTTC
Source organism: Excalfactoria chinensis (assembly GCF_039878825.1). Taxonomy (NCBI): domain Eukaryota; kingdom Metazoa; phylum Chordata; class Aves; order Galliformes; family Phasianidae; genus Excalfactoria; species Excalfactoria chinensis. Next base: position 153,109,936 of record NC_092825.1, on the reverse strand, counting down.
CATTCTTTTCCTGTATGATATTAATAAATTGAGCTCCAAAAACCTGTTTGCTTTGCAGCCTATAGATTAGTCTAAGTGTGGATACTAGCTGTGAAAACAGTATTCTGGGAGATATTTTAGTATTACAGAATACAGAGCCAAAGTCATGAAATCACTGCTTCCTATATGTGAATGGAGCTTCTGGTCATAGATCTGTATTGTGAGCTTCTATAGTGGGAAATAATTAGTCTGCAATATTGAATGGCTGAAGTTGTTCTTGAATCTAGATATATTAAATTGCAGCTATTACAGTAAATAGATCTGATTCTGCTGTACAATAACTAGTACTCTTTTTTTCTCTGTAAGTTAGTTTTTGTACCTCTGCATGCTTCATCTGACTAAGAATTTATAGTGCATATTAACAGATCCCAGTCTTTGATCTGAAGACTATGTATTAACCATGGTATTCTACTGAACTGAACTTCTTTTTTATAATATTGAATATTTAAATTTGGATGTGAAAAGTACATTACAGCTCAAAAGAAATGTTAATGAGGTCTGCCTGTAATAAATAAATAAATAAATAAATAAAAGTATCAACAAAACTCTAAATCAAAATGGAATTCCTGGCAAACCTAATAGGAACTGACCTGTAATAGGTCATAGACTATCTATTAAGTTCTAAATTGCAAGTTGGAGACAGTTGGTATATTTCTGATGTGTTCCAAGCTATCTGGGCAGTATTGCAGACTCACAGAATCATAACATCATGGACTCAGAATGGTTTGGGTTGGAAGGGACCTTGAGAATTACATAGTTCCAAATCCTTTGCCATGGAGGTGTCCAGGTATTCAAATATCCTGTCAGGGACATTTATCACTAGATTGGGTTGCTCAATGCAGTATCCAGTCTGTCCTGAAGACTTTCAGGGATGAGGGATCCACAGCTCCTCTGGGACACGTATTCATTGATTTACCACCCTCAAAGTGGAGAATTTCTTTCCTACATGTAATCTAAATCTTTATTTATTTATTTATTTATTTACTTTTCAGTTTTAAACCATTGATTCCATCTTATCACTAAAATCTTTGCCCTTATCAAAAGACTTTTTACATCTTTTTTTGTAAGCCTGCTTTAAGAATTGAAAGGCTCCCTGCAACCTTACCTTTTCCAGAATTAGCAATGTAAATCCTCAGACTCACTTCATTGCAAATGAAGCAGTATTTACAGTAGTTGATATCAGTTCTAGTTGCCTCAATTCTCTCTCCCCCTTGTTGTTGTTGTTTTTGTTGTTGTTTTTGTTCTCCTTCAAATTACACTTCTAGTATTTGAAATCTTTTAGCCAAATGAAATACTCTCCTACATCTTCTAGTTTATTTCCCAGACATGTTGAAGTAGCAAGCTGGAAAACTGAAACAAATTTGTCTTGTCCAGATCTTCTTCCAATCCAGTTTTCTGAAATCAGAGGTAAACGCAACATCAATAAAAATTTTAGGGAATTATAAAATGAATATGACCTTTTTTTTCTTTTCTTTTTTTTTTTTCTTTTTTTTTTTTTTTTTTTTCCTTAATACAGTTTCTTCTCTTGTTTGTTTGGTTCTATTTTAGTAAATGTTAATATTTTCTTATTAAAAAAGTAGGAGTACATTGAATTTATCTGATTTTTTTTTTGTTTTTTTTTTTTTTTTTTTTGTTTTTTGTTTTAATGAATAAATGAGGAATCCAGTTAAACAGTATTTGATAAAGTTGATCTATTTCCTCACTTTTGTCTCTGGGATTTTATAAATTATTATTATTATTCTAAGTATTTCACCCTGTGTTTGAAATTATTTAGAATTTCTTATGGGTGACTCCTAGATTTAACAAAATATGATTTTAAGTGTGAAAGGATTGTTTTTACATCAAAACTATGCTAATTGATAATGTTATCATTATTTGGAAGAAAAAAAAATGTGCAATATACGCGTAAAGTAATAGGACGGCACTAAATAATGGAACTGTTATTTCTGGGCTTAAGTGAATCAAGTAGTGTAGTTATTTTTTCACTGGAATTTCATTTTTTTAAAGCACTGAATTCAAATTTTGATTTATTTCATAATCATTGTTGTCATAAATGAAGACTTTCATCAAACAACATCAGAAGCCAGCTGATCTGAAACAAAATAATATCTCCAAATCAACAATTTCATATTTTTTTAACACAGATAAGAAAACCTGAGATTCTGTACTCTTCTTCTGCAAGGAAAAAAGATTAATATTTATGAATTATGACTCAGATTAGATTTATGTATTCTTTCCACATAAGTAGGCCTACTGAATCACAATTTCTCCCCACCTGAATTACAGGTACCTTTTCCTTGGAAGAGAACTGAATTTATAAACTTATATTGTGCAGTGGGCATACTGAGGTTTGAAACACCTGCTGATGGCTGAGTGGCAGTGAATGGTAATTACTATGTTTGTAAGTAGATCATCTCTCAAGAATAATTTTCTCTCCAAAATCTGAGCTTGAAGTAACAATGAAAGTATCATTTTATAAGGTTTCATGTCATTTTATACTTTTTTTTTTTTTTTTTAGTGGACTTGTTCTCATTTTTTATTATTATTATTACTAAATTGTATAAAAGAAAGAGCTTAAAGCCAGGAAACAAGGTAGAATAACAGACTACTTAATCTAAAACAGTCTGTTAATTTTACTTTTTTGTTGATGATTCTTATGACTTCCTTTGTATTCGTCAGTATATAATTGGTTTATACAACTATGATTTAATAAAATAACTGATTTCAAAAATCATTTACTTCATCACATTTTAGTTTACAGATAGTGATTTTTTAAAAACTCATTACCTTAAATATTCCTTAGTAGTTTTCATTATTTATTGTGCACACAAGCCCCAGAGAAAATCAAGAAGAGAAATACGAAACAATCTTTGGTGTTTTGTTGATTTGCTGTTTTGCTGTTGTTGTTTGTTTGTTTTATATATATATAAATGTTTCATATAAACATTTATCAGTGAGAGAGGGGCATGATATCCCATTTACATGGGAAATAGTGCAAAGTTCATTCATCACGATGTCCCGGGTAAACCGAAAATCTACCTGTGCCCATGACGGGGACAGCCGGCCCACAGGGCCGCTGGCCCAAAAGGAGAGGGAAAAAGGGAAAAAAGGAAAAGAAAACAGTGGCAACGATCTAAGGAGGCACACTTATTTACTAAATACTATATCGAAATATAGGATAACACAATATAATACAATATAATTGGAATTAAGGCTAACGAATCAAATAAAAAAGGAGAGGGAGAGTGAGTCCCAAAACTGAGAGGCCTACTGTAACTCTAGGCGAAATGGCTGGAATGCTTCCACACACTTCCCCCTGGCTGGCAGGATTCAAGAGAGAGTCCAGCCCCGAAGTCAGATTATATAGTGTCCTTGTCTCGACTTATTCTTGACCGTGATGTTTTCTGGGATATGTAGTCTCCTTCTGTGAGCTGCACATTCAGTAAAATTATCCATACTTTACATGATGTTATGATGTGGAATACTGATAGCAAAATTACAAAATTGCAAAACCATGACACATAACTAAATAAAGTTAAGTATATAACATAAATATCTGTACTATGAATACTCATAATATAGTATAACATAGTATAGGCAATTGCAGAATTCTGCTCTTTTTCTCATTTCCCTTTTCCTTCCTTTCCTTTTCCCTTTCCCCATTCCCTTTCCCTTTCTCTTGCCTTTACTGCTTTGAAACTCCTGGTATGTCTTCAGGAGATATTACATGTTTCCATAGCCAACTGGTAGGAATCAAGTGTAAGGAAGGAAATTGAAGTTGTCATTCTAAACACCATGTCAGTGTTTCAATTAGATCTAAAAAACTGAGAGTCAGGATACATCTGCCTGTAATCGGTAGTGCATTTAGAATATGACAGGACCTAACTCTTTCAAAATGCTATTATATACAACACAGTTTTTCAGCACAGCTTTTTAGGTGTATAAGAGAAGGCATAATGTCTGGAAAATTCATGTATTTGAAACTTTCATCAATTGTCTTTTTTTTTGTTTTTACTTTTGCTTCTGTTTTTCCTGAGACATACTAGTTTAAAATATGTCTTGTGCCACTGAGCAAAAAGAAGTAATTCTTTTTATTTTTTCATTTCTAGTTCTTTATTAGCTTTTCTCCCTTCCCTTCCCTTCCCTTCCCTTCCCTTCCCTTCCCTTCCCTTCCCTTCCCTTCCCTTCCCTTCCCTTCCCTTCCCTTCCCTTCCCTTCCCTTCCCTTCCCTTCCCTTCCCTTCCCTTCCCTTCCCTTCCCTTCCCTTCCCTTCCCTTCCCTTCCCTTCCCTTCCCTTCCCTTCCCTTCCCTTCCCTTCCCTTCCCTTCCCTTCCCTTTCTCTATCATTCAGGCATTTTAATGAATAAAATGGTACTATTATCATATACAGTGTAAACAAGACGAAAAATAGAACTCAATAAGAAATGTTAGGCGACAAATTAAAAAGCTATATCTAAGTATTTTGCCTTGGGGAACACAACAATAAGGCAAAAGATCTTTAAAACTTGCTATATAGTGATTACATGCTACTGTTTTTTGTTTTTTTTTTTCTTATCATTGAACCATGGGCAAAACGATTTACTTTGGAAAGCTTTAGTTTGAATATGAATGTTCTGTGATGGACTACCCAGATTCTGAGATCTGAAATGATTAATCCCACAAAAGAAAGTAACATACCCATGGAATATTTTCAGCTGCTGTCAGTAGTTGGCATTACCTGATTTTTGACACACTCACTGAATTGAAACATAGTAAAAAATGCACCTCAAAACAATTATACAATAAGAAAGGATTCAACAGAATTCCACAGAATTAGACACACACACACACACACATATATATATATTTTAATAAGATTAACTAGAAAACTGGGTTTGCATTTGAATAGTATTTCCAGGGCTTTTGAATTTTGAAATTTGGGTTAATTTCACATTTAAACCAAAACAGGACTTCCAAATTTTGCATATTAAACCGGTTTTCTTGTATGTTTATGTTTTGGTTATTCCTTAAGATTTTTTTATTCGGAATCTAAAACATATTTCAGTTTAAAGTGTATTGACTTGGGGAAAACCAACATTTTGTAGTAAGAAACATTAGCATGATGTTGATCAGCATGAATTCCTGAAAAGTTTGTGTTTTTTAATACACAAGTGAAAACATTTCCTGAAGTATGAAACTGGGATTGCAGAGTCAAAAAAGAAGAGTATCAGGATGCAATTTTGGGACTGACAGCTGGCCAGAATCTGACGATGATTATGTTACTATGAAAATATAAGAGACTCAGTGCCATTTTTTAAAAATAAAATTGGTATACTTTAGTTTGAAATTCACCAGGTTTGTCTATCAGTATAATTTCTTTTGCAGTAAAATTCCTGTGCAAAATTCTGATTCACAATGTAGTCCCTCCTAGTCAAATTATTTCTTTAAATACGTAAAAGATTGTTGTTGTTTTTTTAATATGTTTTTTAAAACTTCCTGGGAAACATAGTCTTTGTACTTATTGTTTATAGAAAGACTATCTCTGACTATCACAGTATGTATTTTGAGTCTGAATATCATTGATTATCTGATCAATATTTAACAAATCACCATTTTTTCCCACTGTTTTTTGTTTGTTTGTTTATTTGTTTCAATAAATAGGACATAGAACTCCTCTAGATGAAAGGGTACATAATCTGATTACTTTTTATCAGATAAATATGCAGGCATTATTTCTCCTTGGCAGAAGACTGAACAGAGAAATGGCAGCAACTGCATTTTGAGGGAATCAGGGTCATCTTAAATCGCATAGATATGCCCTTAGAAAGCCTAGCAGATCAGATTCGGAAGAGGATTTAGGGAAAGAAATCTATAGTGTCAAGACTCCAAGAAACAAAAGGGTAGAGTACTCTGAATTATTTTCATTGCTAAAACTTTAATAACCAGTGTCTTCTAATATCTTCTCCTTCTGCATACATTTAAAGGCCGTTTAATGAATTTAGCTTGGAATAATTTATGAAATATGTTCATGTTTCTGTGGAAAACAGTTATCACATCCAGATCCACTCTTTTCTAGTCCTGTGCATTATCTTGATGATATGACATAGAGGAGAAATATGAAGGGGATAATTTTTTTCTTTTTCTTTTTTCTTTTTTTTTTTTTTTTTACTTGTTTTTTAAGACATACTTCTTCATATCATGGCCTTAGCAATTCATATCAATGGAAGAAAGAGTAGATTGCTAGAAGTTCAGGTTTATTCTTGGATCATATAAATACAGAACCTACCCAGTTTAGACACATCATTTATTTAACTTCAAATCTCTCAATGGATAAGAACTGAAAAGGTGTGTATATACCTTCAAACAGCCAGGCTATAAGTTTGCTGTAAATTTTGACACGTGATTTTAATCCTGAGTGGTTTTAATTTTAGAATAATTCTTAGACTAAGATAGTTGTTGTAGTAGGCATTTCTGGGGAAACAAGTTGTGATGCAGATAGGACTGATATATGATGTCTTGCCAATGACTGATATATGATGTATTCCTAGGGGGTGTAGATGAAGTAGATAGTGGCTTATTTAAACTGCTAACATGCATAATAAAATGCCATTTAGCTATTCACCATGTTGGTGTGAATGCATAGTTAAATTGGCCCTGATTGGACCGGGTCAGATTCACAGAGGCTTAATGCTAGAATCCTGACATGAAATGAACTACAAGTAAGAGATAGTCTTCTGTGTCATGCACTTAACGTAATGAAAGCAGTCAAACTTTTGCAGGTTCGTATGAAAGCATTTTTGCTTAATGCAGCCTGTACAAATACACAAGGAGGAGTTAAACTATTCCTTCTCCTAGTAGTAATTAGGTACATTGTTCACTTAATGTAAACACACTTAACTGTATGGATTGGAATTAAATAGTAAATGTTAATCAGTTTTCAGATGTGTCTAGTGGTGAATTTGTCTTTTATTTATACAGTACAGGAAGTTAAAGTGATGCCACTCTGTTACTTAGAAATATGCCTATTAAAACATTAAAACATTATGCAAACATAATTTACTTAGCCTTTTTTTTTTTTTTTTTTTTTTCTTTCTACCCTTCTCTGCTCCATTAATACTGCCATCACTCCTCCTCTACAGGACTTACATGTCTTCAAATACAGCAGTTTACTTTTTTGCAGCATATCAATTCTTATGCTATTTTTAGGAAGAATAACTTTACAGAATCCCAAAATTTTGACTAGGTAAATAAGTTATCATTACTCTCAGGTGAATAAATGAATAAATAAGCAAATAAATATTACTAACAAATGGGAAAAACATATAAGAGATTTTCCAGAACTTGTTAGTAGCCCTCATTATTCAAGCAATAAATACAGTAGATCCATATTTCACCGTGCTTAAAGCTTCTGTCCTTGGAAATGTAAGTGGAGCTTGATTCTGCTGTGTACTATTTTTTGATGTTTATGGAATAAGTACCTTCTTTTCCATGGCACAGAAGCCACATCTCTATGGCAGCACTGAGAGGCTACAAGGAAGCTGTGAACACCACTTATCTCAAAGTAAAATGTCCATTTCCTCCACGTGGCCTTTCATTATGACAAAAAAATGCTATATGCTGCTTTCACTTTCTTAGGAAAGTTTACCTATTAAAAGCAAGATTCCAGATTATTTCTAGGTGTCCTGTGCCATAGTAGCTTAAAAATACATCACAGAATTTACGATTCAGTTTTGTGCCAGCACTCCAAAACGATCACTGTGTCTCTACACTAGGTGAAACACCTATTATTCATCTTTTTGGGAAGACATGTAATACAACTGAAAACAAGCTCAGGCTATTTCCAGTTGCCAGACTTATCCCTCATTGGTTCCAGAATATGAGGACTATCCATACTGGTATTATTTCTCTCCCTCTTAAGGACCTCTCAAAAGTACAAACTGAATAAAGAGCAGAATACAGATAAATCATACTTTGGCATTCCAGCAGCTATATTGAGTGTTCTGGATATGTAATGACCATTACAATCCTAATTGTTATTACAGGCTCTTGCCAGTCTTTGTAATTCAAATACAACTGGAGTATTGGTCTTTAAGGAAGATACATTCAATTTTTTTTTCTTTCTTTCAAGTTAAACTCTAATAATTACTGCATAGTGAGAGTCAATCTGTTCTATCAGACCTACAATTTTGTAACAGGATTTTGTACTAACTGCAGTATACTGATGATGGTTTTATTAATTTATTAATTAATTAATTTATTTATTTGTCAGTGTTTTGGTGTTATTACTTATTTCAAAAAATTAGAAAACATAAATGCAAAAGAAAAAAAGTATAAGTCTCTGTAGCTACATTAAGGATAAATTAAACATACGCACAATCCAGATGAGAAGGAATCAACTGTATATGATTGTATGGATTTAATGCACACAAACAAAATTACTTTACACCTGCTCCTAGGAACCTTTTTCTGGCCTCTCTTACACTTAAATATTGTTCCGTAAGTATTGTATTAGTGAGATATTGTAGTCTGTAGAAATTATTACAGAAGACTCTTTCCAAAACGTACTCCCAAACTAAATAGGTTTTACTATTTTTACTACTTCAAATAGTAGTAAAAATTGATAGGAAGAATTTAGTATTGTCTGTGCTGTATAGAGTCTGAAGGCAGAAAAGAGGTGTTGGTGGAATGAGTGACATCTCCAAGGGATGTATTTTCTTTCTTTATTAATATTATATTATTTATACCAAGGATGAAAAATTTCCTTTTTTAAACATTGTTTTTACATTACTTTTTTAAACACTTTAACAATATTAGCTGTTCTGTCTTCACACAGACAATAAACATGTCATGGGTATCATAAGAAGGTCCACACTTTCATTAGAAAGTTCTTAGGCTATCTATGTTTTCTCATTTGGTCTATAATATGCATACATATATGTGTGTGTGTGTGTACTTTTCTTATCCAATGAAAAATCTTTTAGATTACACATGAAAACTGTAAGGACAATTGAAACAAAACAAACAAACAAACAAAATGGATGACTAAAACTGTGTTGTAGTTGCTTTGGTGACATCAGAAAGAAAGAAAGAAAAAAGACCTGCTTATATGTTCTACACAACCCATCTTTAATTGTCTTCTTAAACAATACTTCTAAGTGTTTTTGTCACTACAAAGCTTTCTGTCTGTTGAACAGGCTTGTTAAGTAAATCTTGTACTTCAGAAAAGTAAGTAGTGATGTTGTCAAATACAGAAATACATCACTTTTCCCTGGACTGAGATAAAGACAAAACTTTTACTAACAAAAATATATTAGCAGTTGTATAGTACTACACAACTGTCAGTATTCTATTCAATAATAACAATAATTTATTATCAGTTGAGTCTTTCAATAGAAGAATTATTGAAATCTATCTGCAAAATAAGCATTATAACACCCATTACGGTATGCACAAAAAAAAAAAACCCACAATATATATAAAAGGAAAAGTCTATAATTACATCACAGATAAAAGTAAGACCAGTAAAAAGAGTGATCGCTGGTGCAAGAAGGCTCTAATTCAGTAATTCTTAAGGCTTAGTTTGTGTTTGAGATTGTAGACAGAAAACTTTTCTTAGGTTTTCCACTTAAAACAAAGTACAACTCCTTAACAGGTATGTCTTTCTTTAGGTTAGAAAATCTAATGATAAGAAGCAAAATATATAAACAGCGAAACTGATGTTCACATGAAACTATGTCATACAGATTCTGTAACTTAAGTGCATATGGGCATATGTTTTGCAAAAATCAGAGATATCTTGTATAGATTCCACTTTTGAGGAAGAAGTTTCCTAACCAGTGGAAAAATAGAGACCATTGCAGCAGGGCTTTTTTAGTACATGAGTATACTTCTTAGGGTCCTTACTTAGGAAACTGGAAGCCAAGGCATTAGGTCCACATCTGACACAGCAGATTTGGATTTATGATTTTATGAAATTCCAACTAAAAGACAGAATACTAAACACTCCAAGTAAAATAATTTTTTGAATTCCCATTTTCCTGTTAAAACTGAAACATTCTTCTGTCAAGAAAATTCATGGAACTAAAAGTACAGACTGCCAAAGTCTTCCTGGCTTTCTAGCCCTTTTATTTATTTATTTATTTATTTTTAAGCACATTTAATTGAAAAAAAAGACCTATGATTCTTTTGCCCTGTATTTAACTATGCCTGCATTTATAAGCAGTGTGGAGAAGTTCTGTTTGCAGAACACACAATAAATAAATGAATGAATAAATAAATAAATAAATAAATAAAAATCTCAAACTACATATATTTTAATATATTTTATATCAGATAGTAACCATTCTAGTCACATGGACTGAATACTCATTACTTTCCAATATCCCAACTTTCAGTCCAGTATAATCCAGAAACTTTTCTAGTTCTTGAACATTAGAACACTAAACAGGTTAAAGCAGGAAAAAAAATCAGGAACATTTCCCATCTTGATTAGAAAAGTAAAACAGATGTCTTATTTATATTTTCTAAAGAGATTGTTGATGAATAATAACAATAAGCGACATGCAATAAAACAAAAAAGAACAATACAGAAACTACCAGTGAACAAATGCATTGATGCTTTACCAAAGCCTGGTACAGAAAGCTACTTCAGAGTGTAAAACTGTTTCACAGTTTCAGTCCTGTGATACGTGTCCACATAGATCATTATACCTAACCATTCATCAGATTACTAACTGTTTAAACACTGTTTAAGCTGTGTGTACAGTGCTTTTGAAGCTTAAGTACCTAACTAACTTGTAATTCCAGGCCTTCAGCATGGTTGATTTTAGGATATTGAACAACTGGGTGTTATAATGCCAAGTTAAATATCGGTTAACACGACAATTTGTTTGACACATACATTCAGATCTTTGTGGACTAGTCTCCCTCTGAAATTTCTTCTGGGGAGCTTTGCAGGATTAGAATCTGTTGGCTGTTAGTCAAGCAAATAATCTAAAAAGTATGGGCCTTGTTGTTTATAGAAAACCTGGCAAAATTATACTGAGGTCTTCCTTAAAAGCAATAATTTGCCATACAATTTGCTGCAAAAGTAGCACCAGATAAAGAACATTTCTGTTATACTGCCCACAGGTCACAGTGGTACTGAATATGAAGAGAGACTACTAGTTGAGGTTTCTTGTTTTATAAATTATTCATATTTCAATTTTATTTTATTTTTATATTATTTTTTAATGTTATTGAAATCTTCCTGCCCTGGAGCAAGTTTCATAATACTGAAAGTTAATATACTTGCCTGCCATGTTCATAAGGCCTGAGTTTAAATCTGGCTTGGGTCATAAGTGAAATAAGTTTAATGGTCTCAAATTAGTCCTTAGTAGGCATTTGTCCACATGACAAAGCTGCTATTGTACATAATTTGGCAGTAAAGTACAACTGGCAGTCTATTCTCAAAGGAACCCAGAACTGAAATAGACAGGGCACTGCAGAGCAGGTTTAATTTTGGCAACAGTATTTGGATCAAGGCAATGCAAATAATTTCTTATTCTCATGAGAATCAGTATTTAGCAAATTAGTTAGCACAATGTTAAATAAATTGTTTGTCACATTATACTAGATCAAATGACAGAAATAACACTGTTTTACACTATCATGCCATGTTGGACAATAACTGTCCAAGACCCACCTTGTCTGAAAGACCCTCTTTATGGCAGTGAGTCAACACTCCTTTAAGTAATTGTTGTGTGGGGAAACAGCACTATTTTTTGTTTGGTGATAATTACAATGTAGAACAACCAGACAAGCTGCAATTAGAGGCTCAAAGGAAAATAGCATCACCAATATAATTCAACTATGGTTAAATTCAATTAAATAATTTTCTGATCTTATGTGATCATTTTTATCTAAAGTTATAGGGAAAAGGAAAAAAAAAATGAAAAAAAATAAAATGGTGCAATTTATTCCATTAGCTGCAATAACACTTAAAGGAAACAAAAAAACAAGCAAACAACAACAACAACAGTTAAATGTAATAAAAAGAGGAAAAAAAAAATAAAGTAATAATTCTTCCTACATAAACTTCTGGACATTTAATTGAACTGAACATTTTTTGTATTAATGCCTAACTTTTTCTGCAGTTCAACAAAAGGTGCTTCAGTTAGTTACTTCATTATTAGTATAAGAAATATAAGACAGCACAGGAATGTAACTTATTCTTGGTCTGGAAACTATAACTATTTTGAAATTGTCTCCTTTAATACCTGTCAATACTGATGCATGTTGATCCATTAAATGTATTGTACAGAATCAGACCCTTTAGATTCAAACATAATTGAAACTGTAATGTTTTCCTCACAGCTGCTTTTTCTCTGTTCCTGTACTCAGAGTCCTGATACACATGCATGTATTCATATTTGTATGTGTTTACACAAAAACACACATTATGCAAACATAAAATTAAAGTTTATTACACAAATAAGGAAGTGTTCCCACAATAAGGACTTAACAAATTAATGATTAGAAAGAAAAAAAAAAAAAAGATATCTTAAAATCACAGTCTTGCTCCTTGTGTTTTTAAAGATTGTTGTTGTTTAATATTTTGGTTTATTAAACTTTAAGGTGTTAAAGAAAAATGGAACAGGAACAACACAGTGGAACATAAAGAAGTAACCATGTGCAGTGAATAATTAAGAAATCAATAAACAATTTAGTTTTTCTTTGATGTTGAAATGACCTTGAAATGGAAGTGAAGGCAATGTATGAAATACAAAACCTTTAGCTAGCTAATGTACCAAGTAGTTTTGAGTACGCTAGTAAATTTTGATTTAACTATCTTAACTGTTTTGATAGGTTAACTGTAAAGATCGTCAAATCAGTCAGATATTAGTGAAGAAAAAGTCAAATAAAAGACAATACTTAAAAACAAACAGACTTATAGAGAAAATGCTAGTGAGCTGTGGGAAGTAGATGCTGAGATGACTGATCTGTAATGATCTCCTTCTTTCCAAGATCCATGATATAACCTCCCACTGCTGAAGACTGAGGTCTCAGAAAACCTAAGGAAAGCCAACAGTACTCCTTTTGATTAATAGAAATATCATCTAGGTCAGAGTTCATATGTGCAGCTAGAAAAATCTTACATATCTAGACCTGAGAAAGGAAGGAAGGAAGGAGTATGGCAGCTCCACCTTTTGCAATGCAGCGTGAACAGTGGTTTTACTGGAGCGAGTTAGCCGTGCCAGGGTCTGGTGAGGGCTTCAACACAGTGATACTGATAGGGAGAGCAGAGGGAAAGGTTACAAGTTCATTTTGCAGTGAACCAGCAGGCCTTTTATCAGAGATATGCTTTATGTGCAGCGCTATGCTGTAGAGGGGTAAATATACAATGGCTGGAAGGCAATTTTTATGCCTGGGGTTAAGAACACCTGCTCCTCCTGTCTTCTTCTCTTACACCATCTCCCTGCAGAAGTCTCGTTGGGGTCACTTTGTGGATCAGTTTTCTGCCTCCTCACTTACATTTTGTGGCCCAAATACAGCCTAGATATTCTTTTGTATCTAAGCATAACTGTACGGATTCAGCACAGGGGCTCTGAGGCTCTACAAAATGCTGAGTGTGATGGCACATGCAGTTCCTCCAGAACAGACTCAGCTCTCCCAGGACTATAAATGAAATCACCCCCAGTGTCTCACCATATATACATAGTCTGTCATTCAGTCTGTGTATCAGCTCTTTAAATGAGTCTGTGCTCCTCATATACAAAAATAATCTTTCTGAGATGGTGGCAATAGATTTTTCCAAGATAAAGGACAGCAATGAGAATCTATGTTCACCTTTTATCTACCTTCTTTGTGCTGGTTGTGTTGATGATGTCTAAAAAGCAGCCTAAATTGAAAGTCAGCTTGATAATTTGTATCTTGCACTCTTACCTATCATTATAGTTCATCATTATCTTCTAAAAGATTTTCCATTGCTTCTGAAACAAGTGAAGTCAGCACTCTCTCTCCTTGAGAAGCAGTACAGCTGTCAGTTTGCCAATCTACCCACAAAATGCTTCATCCATTTAGCAGTTCTGAGGAAGAACTAAATGGATTTTGCCATATTTGATCAATTTTAAGTTTATTTTTATGTTAGTTCAAATCATTAAGAACTTGAGCGATAAATGTGCAAATGGAAAATATCACTAAAAGTGATGTTATATGAAATTAATCATGAAGATTACCAGGATTTCTAGGTCATTGCTTTTCTTATCAACTCCTGAAGCTCTGAAGATTAGACTTTTTTGTTTGTTTGCTTGTTTGTTTTGTTTTGTTTTGTTTTGTTTTGTTTTGCCTTTACAAGGCAATCAAATAGTCTAGCATATGGGATGTTTAAGACAAAAGGGTAAACAGAGACAAAAGTGATTAAATGTGAAGTACTTGTTTGGCCCACAAGATCTAAGCACAAACCATGTATACAAGCTGCATATTATTGAGTTATTCAGTTTATTACTGAAAACTCCCGAATACTTCATTCACTATGTAATCAATTTCAATACTGATTGATTATAAAAGTAATACTCCCCCAAACCTACAAGCTATTAATTCATTTTACTCAGTACCTCTTAAAACTGAACTAAATAATAATATGTCAGAAATTAGAAGCCAATATGAGTTCTTGCCTCACTGCAGAGAACTTGCTAGAAGCCCTTAGAAACCTAACAAATTTTAAAGGTTGCTCTGAACGTAATGCCTCTTATTTATTTCCATGAAAACTACAAAAATAAATAAATACGTAAATAAATAAATAAATTGAAAAATAACATTAATTGGAAGAATAAATTCTCAGCTGCTAAACACTACTTCACAACATAGTCTCTACTGTTAGCTATGCACCTTCCCTAGCGATGAACAGGAGCCTACATGCTGTGCTTGTAAAAATCTCCGCCAGTGAAAGGGAACCGTTATCACCATTGCCACTGCTGAAATGCACCATATACCATATATATACACTTTGCTCACATCCACTGTTTGGTCTCCATAAACAGGCAGCAATCATCAATGAGTATCAATGAGTGTCTTTATTTCTGCATGGAGGAATTCGGTGACATGTCTTTGCTTCACATTCACTTTCATGTCAGATGCCATTTTGACAGACTGTCCCTCTGCTGCAATTGGTTACACAGCAACAAAATGTAATAGAATATTGCTGAGAAAGTTCACCCCCTAGTGCCACACCACCAACAACCATCTGTGACCTTGTGGGTCGCCATAATAAAATAAGAGGCATTCATTTTGGAGTACCCCTTTTACTTAAGCTACCACTTAACTCTTATCATCTCGAAGCTTGCTTAAAAATTATTGTGAACTTATTTAAACCCAGTATTGGGATCACTGCTACATATTGGTCTTTATGGGGAAAAGTTATAATTTTTTTGTTTGACAATGAAAAGATGAAAATTTTGGTAAAATAGTACTATGCATAAATGGTGAAATCTGAGTCATGTATAAGCTGCAGTAACTGGAGGGACATGACTGTGAAAAGTGGCCAGCAGTTGTTTCCAGATGTTCATTAAATAAAATAATAATAATAATTTAAACAAACAAACAAACAAACACACCAAAAAACAAGAGTAATGCAAGTGTATTAGCTGTACAGTCAGGCAAAGAGTCCATAAACAATCTGCTTTATTGGCAGAATAAGTAGGAGCATAACCATAATAATAATTAAAAAAAAAAAAAAGAAAACATGTATAACAAAGGCAGACTGTGGCAGAATATGAGCTTCTGACTTACCAGCATTTGGACAGAACATTGTAAACTGGAGCAGAGCTCCAGTCTCTGCTTATTGTCAGAAATTTCTGTCCTTGTCCTTGCCTTATATTTTCACCTTTAGGCCACTTAATATGGTTGAGTGGAACAATTACATTTTACAGTGAAATTTCTCTGACTTTGGAAAATACTGGAATACCCTTTATCCATTGAGACCCTAGGAATCTTTGACTTTGACTTTTATCCTAGACTTTTTGATACCAAAGAATGATGCGTTATGAGCAGTGATGAACATGAAAATAGTGTTATAGGTTAGTACTGCTATTAAGGAAAATACTGTCTGGTGTTAATTAGTTCTGTGATGACATTTTCTACAGTGATGTGATCCAACTGCCATGAAACAAATGTCTGTGTATTTTATTAGAGTATTCACAGCTGGTGTGCAACTTTCCTTGATTGTCAAGGCTCTCAACACATCTTCTGCCTCAGTTCAGTTATATTCATGTGAACAGACGACTGTTTATTGGTTTCCCAACAGGAGATTGAACCTGGAATCTCCAAATCAAGAATTTCCTTGGATTCTGGGTACCACAGACAGCCAATCTATATTGTCTTATTTTGCTCACCACAAGTCTGTTTTACATTTCCAGAACAGATACTCATATCACAGTCCTGTATTGGCAAACTTCTACTCAGATGGTATGATTTAAATCTGACATTGCAAAGCTTGTTTTCATTAAGGAAAGCATAAAAGTGAAAGGTTCAGATTTCTATTGCAGTATTCTTTTTGTTTTTTTCCCCTGACTCTTATTTTAATTAAAGTATAAGGGGTTACATGAAGATGATATACTGGAAGTCTACCCTTGAAGATGTAAAATGAAAGAATCAGTTTGCATTTTAGGAGATAAATCATGGTGTAGTTTGTCATCAAAAATATTTTACAGGATTTTTAGCACAATTAATTTTTGGGTTTTAAGTCTCAGCCTGAATAATCACAATAAATAGTAAAAATTAAAAATTAAAAAAATTAAAAAAAATAAAAATAAAAAAAAAGCAGTTGACATACAGGGTGTTATTCCTTCCAGAAAAAAGAAAGCGTTTTGAAGTATAACAGCAGAAATCCCAATGAATCCCAATAGGTATGTAAAGTAGTTTTTATTTGGTTTGGTTTGGTTTGTTTTTTTTCAGACAAGCAACTTACGGCAGGCAGTATCTTCATTATCAGATCTTAGGACTAGGCTACTTGCCATATACCTGTATCAGAACAGCCAATTTGCTGTAAGAGGATTAAAGACAGTATTTTGTGTTTCTGGTATTCAACATATTTAGTATGTATAGCATTTTGTTGTTCTACATCTGAAATCCAGTGTATCAGAATGATGGACATCTCTTATTAGATGGTTCAAAAGATCTAGGATACAACAGTATAATAATTTCAACAAACATCCTTATGTTAAGAATTCTAGCATAATTCACAATCTCCTTTAGACATAACCCAGGTTTTAAATAATAAAAAGTCAAAGAAAAACACAATTTGTTAATAACAGTGAAAACAAATTTACTGTCTCTTTTCATGAAAATGAAGGAAAACTGAAATCTGCATTCTGGTCTATTCAACAAACTTATTATAATCAACCGTACTACTCATTTTTGTCAGGTAACAAGAAAGTCTAACAAAATATTATTCCTCACACAGACAGAACTGTCATAGAAACCCAGCTGAGAGAAGGGATAGTGGAAGGACATCATTGATAGTTGTCAGGACTACTGGCTCTTCTGTAAGACTGTAGAACAAAAAAGAGGTGAGAAGCATTGCCACTATCAGATACTCATTTAACAATTCTGGAAAAGAGCAATTCTCATGCACGTCATTTGCTTCTGCTGTGAGAGTGGCTCTGAGAATGCAACCATGGGGAGGCATATTTTGATCAAGTCCTCTGCTTTCCCTTTCAAAGCGAATGAGATAATGCGGCTGCGGAACAGCACCTTTTAATCAGATCAGCAGGATCCCATTGAAATGAAGTACAATGCAGCTGCAAATCAGTATTTTCCTAAAACAGGTGCACGCTTCTCCTCCTTTTGAAATTGTGAACACTGTGCTTCTCCCTGTGTCCCAAACTAAGCTTCAGCAGAACTGTGCTCAGCATTGACTTTTCCTATTTGCCCTTTTCTCGCTTTTTTTTTTTTTTTTTTTTTTTTTTTTTACCTTATACAAAGTAGACTTGCCTAAAATGTATTTAAGTAGCGAAGTCAAAAGAGATTTTGGTATTTTTTGCTAAAGGGTAAAGCAAGTTCAAAGTCAAATCACTTTCTTATGTCATTTACATTCTGAGTTAGTTTCATATTTATGCCTAAACTTAAAAGAAACATGACAAAGGATTGTGTTATCAGAGGAAGATGATCAGAAATAGGTATTTTGGGGAGGGAAAATCAGAAGCACTCTTACACAGTTCTAAAGTCTCTGTTGCTAGTTAGTGAATGCAGTAGTCAGACATGTTCCTCTCTGCCTTTCACATACACTGCACAGCAGATTAATTAGCCATAACTGATTCAGTTGTGAACAGTATAATGATCACAAAGTTAAGAATACAGCTCCTGCCTACGAATGAGCGAGTAGCAGTTACTGAGAGAAAGCAGAGAAAATCCAGAGATACCTGTGAGATTGAACACAATCAGGGGAAAAAATAAAAATAAATTAATCAAAAAAATAAAATAAAGGAAGGATGGTTATTTTATTGTGGTCTCCTTTAGAGTTAATTTTCAAAACATCTTTTATGAAATGGAAAAAGGGTGGACCTTTCAGACGTTATAAGACTAAATTTGAGTGGTGTGAAAACATCTCCTGGTGATTAGTCTCATGTGAGGGAGTTTTGTATGATGTATTTCTGTATGTAGAGGGTGACTTACTGCACAGCTGATAATTTCTGCCCAGTGATATCTACAGTTCTTCAGGTATAAAACCTAAGGTTAGCATCTGTAACACCTGTAGCACAGGCTGACGTTGGGGGCTGCAGAAATAAAGGAGAGCGAAAAAGTGCGGGCAATTTCCATTGTCATGTGAAGGGCAGAGCTGTAATTTTTTCATCTGTATAGAATGATGAACGCTTTGTGACAGCCTTGCCTGAGACTCGCACCCCCAGCTGCAGAAAATGGTTCTTCACTTGGGAAATTTAAGAGCATGAGAGTTTTATCTTGAGAGCCATAAACTCCAGTTGTGCTTCCACTTAAATTTATGGCCAAAAGTTTGGAGATTAATAGAATGGAAAACACGAGTGTCTCAAACTTAAATTAGAGAGCTGGCCTTCACAGATGGGAGTTCAAAAAAATCTCTATTCAACAGGAACAGCAATGACATATAGCATACTCCTGTACTGGGTACTCATCATCTCATTAAATAGAAATTTAAAACGGGAATAAATAAATAAATAAATAAATAAAAAGTAGGAAATATGTCAGTGGTGTACAGTCATTGTAATATAATTTTCCAATTCCTCTCCGAGATAAAATAGGAAAGTAGAGTGCACTAATAGAAATTATAACGTAGCTGAATGGCTGTTTCCTCCTTTATCACTTCTGGGTGAAGGAACTTCAGATGTGGACACTGGTGAGATCCTGAGAAACAGATGAATATAATTTTTGGAGCCAGGAAAGCCGATGCCCATAAAACTGCTTCCAGTTAAATTGAAGGATTTAACAAAATGTATTAGAAGGAGCAAGGAGGGATGGGAGTGGGATTGTATTAAACATTTAAATAAATGGCCTCTAGTGAAAAGACAGAGTTTGGTCGTTTTCTATGAGAGAATAAGAGATAAGTAACTTGTATGAGGCAATGTTTGCTCCAGCTCACACACAGGATCTTAGCTTCATCCAGATATTCCAAAAAGTGGGATACTTAAGATACAAGCTCATTGTACCTGCAATGAACGCACAGGTAATAGTTGTTAGTTTAAAAATTCTGTTTGCCTTGAAGCGGGGCTTAAAAGAGAATATTTATTTTTTTATGAAGCTTGTATTTGAATTTTGTAAGTTAAATTAACATTATTCCTCAGGGATTTTTAATTTAAGATCCTACCTCCTCTGTATTTTTTTAATAGACTTCTCGATTTCTTTGCCTTCACTGTGCCTCTGAAGCTCAAATGCTGTGACTGTTATTTCAGATTTTTCCCCCAGAGTAGATGATTTTATGGTGCAAGAGTAAGAAACAAGTATAAACTCCAAGTGATAAATCATCATTGGAAGATACCTACTGGGGACAAATTGGGAAGAAAACAGGAAAAATTAAATGTATGTATGAAGCTCCAAATGAGTCTTATTCATGAAAAATAGGAAGTAGTTTTATTATAGAATGGGGCTATATAATTTGGGGGAAAAAAAAGAAAAAAAAAAAAAAAAGAACAATTTATCTGATTGAGCTTCAAATGTCTGAGCTAGTAACTTGTCTCTTGCAGTTAATGGGAGCAAACATGCATCTCTGGAGAGTGATACCTCTTGTTCATCTTAAATGCCTATCTCATGATAAAATGAATGGTCTTCTCCATATGCTGTTATTTTATTTTTTTTTTCCTAATTATAAATCAGCTCACATCTAGGTGTCTAATTTTTAAACGCCTACATTAGAACAGATAGATAAATTATGTCTAGGCCATTCAAATATATGTTAATGACAAGGCAAATCTGACAATTTAGTATAACATACCTTCAGAAAGTGAGTTAAACAATCACAGACTTAATTGGGCAGATATGTATAATTCAACACATTGACTCTGAAAATCTGATTCAAACACCAGTGAAATCAGTTAAGAGATCTGAAATAACACTGTATTCAGGCAAGTCATGAGTGAAACTCTTACCTATTTCAAAAGTAATTTAGATATATCCCTTAAACTCCAAGTAGAAACTAGGGCTGAGTCCTACCAGGCTTAGCCCTTATCTAATTTTATCCTTATCCTTTTCTTCTTCTCCCATTTTACACATAAACTGTCTAACTATCTTATATTTGCTTTTTCATTCCTGGCTTTATAAATTGTTTACTCCCATTCAGCTACATCATATCTTATTTTCTTGTACCTTCCTTCAATTATTTTTTTGTTTGTTTGTTTAAAAATATTATTTTTATTCACTGCCTAAATTCTTTTTGATTCACTTACTAATTTCAGAATCAGTTTTGACGAAGCCAAAAAATCTTGATTTACCTAAACAGTTTCATTATCTCTTAATCACACAATTCCACTTAGATCTTTCCTTTGCTTTTTCATTTATGCAGTAAATATTTGCCTCAACATAGATGTGCACACATGCAGATGGATGGTTGTTAGGTTTTCTCACTTATGCAGTCACTAGGTTTTTCACTCTTAATATGAGAACAACAGAACTTGTAAATGTTTTTCAGGACTTAGTACTCCAAAGCTAACTCCATCACATCCAAAGACACTTTCCAGTTCAATTTGTGAAGGACAAACTCACCCCATCACAGACAACACAGACTTGTTTTCCTCCAGAAAGCAAACCTGCAGTGTAATGGGACCACGTGGGCAAAGAAATCATGGAATGTAATTTATTTCCAGGTGAGAGTCCAAAAGATAGGTAAACATAAGTCTATTAGCTGCACTACAACAAATCATCTGCTCACTCCTGTACAGCAAGGGAGCTTTTCAGACACTTACTACTGTGTTATAGATTTCTTTAGGAATTACAGGGAAGTAGTCAATTTCCAATAAGATTTTTCTTTCTGTGATGTTCTCTCCCGCCCACACACATTACTTTATTTATTTATTTATTTATTTATTTTCCTGCATGATTTTTTTCTTAAAAAAATACTAATATCTGACAGGCATTTCATATCTTTTTTTTTAACAATTTTTTTTTATTAAGAAGACTTAATTAGTGTTTCTAGAAAGAAGTGAACAATAAAAATGCTTCCTACGCATATGCTCATATCTGAGCTCTTTCTATCTAATAGATCAATCCCAGTACTTTACCACATGGGTAGCAAAGGAAAGTTCCTCTATTATGCAATGGTTTCATGATAGTACAAGAAGATCAGGATGTATGCACAGAAATGTATTTTGAATTACTGGTTAAGAGACTGATTTTAAGAATCTGTATAAAAAATAAAAGAACAAATGCAGTTCCTAATAAAGTGGCAATTTACTGCCTTATGATGTCTTCTCTTTATTCACATAAAGCCACAACACTCAATCAGATGAAATTAAGTTTACCATAAAGATAACAGTCCAAGATTTGAGATTAGATTGCATGGCTCCGATTTCCAGGAGATATGTCAGTGCTGGGGCCATTTCTGTTTAACATCTTCATTTATGTTCTTGATGACAGGACTGAATGCACCCTCAGTAAGTTCGCAGACAACACCAAAATGGGAGGGAGTGTTGATTTGCCAGAGTAAAGAAAGGCACTCCAGAGGGATCTGGATAGACTCAATTGATAGGCCAAGGCTAAAGGCATGAGTTTCAATAGGGCCAAGTGTCAGGTCCTGCATTTTGATCACAACAACCCCAGGCAACCCTACAGGCTTGGGGAGGTGTGGCTGGAAAGCTGCCTGATGGAAAGGGACCTTGGTGTGCTGATGAACAGTCGGCTGAATATGAGCCAGCAGTGTGCCCAGGTGGCCAGGAAAGCCAAAGGCATCCTGGCTTGTATCAGGAATGGTGTGGTGAGCAGGACTAGGGAAGTCATCCTGCCCCTGTGCTTGGCATTGGTGAGGCCTCACCTCATCTACTGCATTCAGTTTTGGTCACATCAGTACAAAAATGACATGGAGGTACTGGAGCAGGTCCAGGGAAGGGCAATGAGGCTTGTGAAGGACTTGGAAAATCAACCCTATGAGGAGAGGCTGAGGGAGCTGAGGCTGTTTAGTCTGGGAAAACGGAGGCTGAGGGGAGACCTCAGCCGTCCGGCTGAGGGGTGGCCTTAGATGTGGCTGAACGGGAGAGGTGGCCAATGCTTCATCTTTATACTGATTCATGGACGGTGGCAAATGCCTTATGGGAGTGGTTGCAGCAGTGGGAACAAAACAACTGGCAACGACGAAGAGGTAAACCTATTTGGGCTGCTGAACTGTGGAAAGACATTGCTGCCCAAATAAGAAACATTGTTGTAAAGGTGCGCCATGTAGATGCTCACGTGCCTAAAAGTAAGGCTACTGAAGAACATCAAAATAACCATCAGGTTGATCGAGCTGCCAAAACTGAGGTGGCTCAAATAGACTTGGACTGGCAGAACAAGACTGAATTATTCCTAGCTCGATGGGCCCATGAGACCTCAGGCCATCAAGCAACAGATGCAACATACAAGTGGTCCAGAGACCGAGGGGTGGACTTAATTATGCATGCTATTGCTCAGGTCATTCATGACTGTGAAATATGCGCCATAATTAAACAAGCCAAGAGGATGAAAACTTTTTGGGGGGAAGGGCGATGGCAAAAATATAAATATGGGGAGGCATGGTAGATTGATTATATCACCTTGCCATGATCTCGCAATGGTAAGCGTTATGTGCTCACCATGGTGGAGGCAACCACTGGGTGGCTTGAAACATACCAGTACCCCATGCTATCGCCCGAAATACCATATTAGGGCTGGAGAAGCAAGTTCTATGGAGGCATGGTACTCCAGACACTGCCCCAGCAGTTCCACTCCTATCCCTGTCACCTGGGCAAGAAGCAGGAGCCCATGGTGAGGATGGTGTGGATGTGCCAAGTGAGCCACCCCGCAGTGAGGGGGGTCATCCCGCAGCCACGAGGCCTGGGTTCACTGTTCCCCTATGAGAGTTTGGAGCTGAACTCTCCAGGCCAGGATGTGAGGCTGCTGGCACAATCGTGTGCCCCGGTGGCGCGGTGATAGAAGTGCCGCTTGCAACACCGGAGGCCTGGGTTCGAATCCCCGCTGTGGCACAAGTGGTAGAAGTGCCGCTCTGCTACACAGAGGGCTCGAATCCCGGGAGTTGGACTCGATGACCTCTAAGGTCCCTTCCAACTCGCACAATACTGTGATATTGTGATCACCTGCTGGGGAGTTTCTTGATGAGCCTCTCCTTGATGCTTCTGTTCCACTGAAGGGAACAGATGACTTGGAGGATGGCCATACCACCAGCAGTGATGCTGGTCTGCTTCTCCCCTCTGCTTATGCTCTGGGCTCCTGCCTGACATCCAGATTGATGGAGACAGAGGAGGACAGTCCCGAGAAGTCCTCCGTGCAGCAGCCCTGTAGCTTAGGGAAAGGATGAGTGCACCTTGATGTGGGGGAGGCCCCACTAGTGCTGCCTTTCCCCTTTTTCTCCCTCCACCGTTATCATGTTCCTCTTTCCGGCAGTTTTGCCATTTCTCGAGTTAGTAAATAATAGTGTGTTAAGTTACGGAGTTTTATTTTCAGCCTAAGGATTTGCATGAAAATAGATATAAATTGTTAAGAAAATAAGGTTGCTGATTGCTCACGACTATATATATGTGTGTGTGTGTATAATAAGCATAATGTAATGATGTAGAATAAGGGGTGGAATGTCATGGTTTTGCAATTTTGTAATTTTGCTATCAGTATTCCACATCATAACATCATGTTAAGCATAGATAATTTTGACGAATCTGCTGCTCACAGAAAGAAGACTACATGTCCCAGGGAGCACCACGGTCAGTCATATGACCAGGACTATATAATCTCACTTCAGTGCTGGACTCGTTCTCTCGGATCCTGCCAGCCATGGGGGAGTGTGTGGAAGCGTTCCAGCCGTTTCGCCTAGAGTTACAGTAGGCCTCTCGGTTTCGGGACTCACTCTCTCTTATTTCACTTGATTTGTTAGCCTTAATTCCAATTATATTGCATTATATTGTGTTATTCTGTATTCCGATATAGTATTTAGTAAAATAGTGTGCCTCCTTAGATCGCTGCCGCTGTATTTATTTTCTCTTTCCTTGTTTTCTTTTCCTTTTGGGATAGCGGCCCTGCAGGCCGTCTATACCCCTGTCATGGGTGCCGGTAGATTTTAGGGTAACCTATGACAACTGCTCTCTTCCAGTATCTGAAAGGTGCTTACAGTGAGAGCGGGCCAAGTCTCTTTTCACCGGTCACAGGTGACAGGACGAGGGGAAATGGCCTCAAGTTGTGCCAATGTAAGTTTAGGTTGGACGTTAGGAAACACTACAGAAAGGGTAGTTAAACACTGGAATAGGCTCCCCTGGGAAGTGGTTGAGTCACCATCCCTGGATGTGTTTAAGAGCCGTTTGGATGTGGTGCTCAGAGATATGATTTCACAGAGGGTTGTTAGAGTTAGGGTACTATGGTTAGGCTTTGGTTGGACTTGATGATCTTTGAGGTCTTTTCCAACCTGAGTAAGTCTATGATTCTATGATTCTATGATTCATCAGTCACAGAATCGTAGGATAGAAGAATCATGGAATCCATAGAATCATGGAAACACTGCATGTCTTGGATTGGAAAAGATCTAAAGCTTCCAATCTCAGATTCCAGTCTCCATGCCACAGGAAGTGCTGCCAACTGCTAGATCAAGTAGCAGAACAGGCTGCCCAGGGCCCCATCCAACCTGGTCTTGGACACCTCCAGGGAGGAGATATCCACAAACTCTCTGTACGCTCCAGCACCTCACCACCCTTTCAGTAAAAATCACTAATTGTCTAATCACTATCTACCCATGTAAAAAGTTGATGAATTCTCTCTTGTTTATAAACTCCTTTTAAATATTGGAAACCTGCAATGAAGTCTCCCAGCATGTCAAAGGTCTTGCACAAGTCCAGGTAGATGGAATCATTTGCCTTCCCTTAGTCCATCTATGCTGTCTCTCCATCAGAGTAGGCCGCTAGACTGGTCAGGCATGAGCTTCCCTTGGTGAAGTCATTCTGCCTGTCATGGATCACTTGCTTGTCCCTCATATGCCTTAGCATGTTTTCCAGTACGATCTGTTCCATGATCTTCACAAGCACAGAGGTGAAGCTCACTGGCCTGTAGTTCCCCAGATCCTCCTTCCTCCTGTTCTTACAAATGGGAGCATTATTCCTTTTCTCCAGTCAATAACATCCAGACAGCCACAACTTTTCAAATATGATGGCGCATATGGTCCATATATAAGGCCAGCTACCACACCAGGCAGGTCGGCAGGTCCCTTAGGCTTCTGGGATGAATGGGATCATTCTATTGATATGGCCACTTTAATTAGGTTATTTCTCCATATCTATTAGGCTGTGGATACCAGTAGAAAC
This sequence comes from Excalfactoria chinensis, assembly GCF_039878825.1. Taxonomy (NCBI): domain Eukaryota; kingdom Metazoa; phylum Chordata; class Aves; order Galliformes; family Phasianidae; genus Excalfactoria; species Excalfactoria chinensis. The sequence continues at coordinate 153,083,948 of NC_092825.1, read as the reverse complement.
CTCCCTGCTCATGAGTGAATAGGCAAGCACAAATAAGAATATCCTGCTCATTTATATCTATGTGATACTCCCAGGAGATCGGAGTTTCCAATTCCTCAGTCTGTAGCTACAAACTCAGCAGTAATATCTGAAACATGGGAATATTTTAATAACATGAATTTGTGATGGCTTACCTGTTTTATTTCTGAACACAGAATTAATATGTTTTTAGACCTCAGGTCTCAGAGCAGGATGATTTATTTATCTATTTATTTTGCAGCTCTATGAAACACTCAAAGGGCAGGTCTAGATTTATCACAGGTGGACAGTGTGTAGAGATTGACATTATCCTAAGGCTTTCAGTTCTCGAATTTACTTTGTGCCAGCCACAAGCGTATAAAAACTGCAATTTATGTAAGCCCCAAGAGAACTAATTATGTGTTAGGAAGAATGTACATTTTACTTTGTAGCATACAACACAGAAAAATTACTGTGAGACAGGCTCTTAAGAGTCAGGACATCTTTAAGTAAGTAACAGGTGTGTTTGAGCTTGGGTCTATTCTAAAGAAAACTCCCTCGAAGTCTCATCAAAATTAATACATTTTCTCTCATTAAAAAATATATTTTCTTCATAGTATAGAGCTTTGCACCTGAAAAAGCTCTGAATCTAAATAATACCATGTGAAGGTCATTTATAGAATCTCAAGTTTCAACAGAAAATTATTTTTGTTTCTCTTGCTAGCAGTGTTAGGCAATGGTTAATTTCACAAGAAGGCAACAGCTCTTTTCTACAAAGCCAGTGTCCAGTGACACTAAAAGATTCTAATTGGCTATCAGATATATCTTTGTGGTCAAAATTAGTGCAGAATGTATGGTAACAAATAAGAGGATAATTTTTATTAGTATTGTCCATACTTAGGTGATCCCAGGTTTCACAAATAAATACAACTTATATGTGTGATGATTAGGTCTTGAGGAGCCAGTACTGCAGGCCACTGAGTTTATTAGTCAGTTGCTCCCACTGTCTTTTTATTTTGCATCCATGTGTTGTTTAAATATATATTTCTTAGTTACATGGAAGACCTCTACTACAGAACTTTAAAAGATCTGGCTTTCACCAAGAGTCAGCAAGTAATATGGAAATGGTACATGGAAGCTAAAGTTGGAAGAAAAACAAAGTCATTACATGGTGTATGGTAGTGGACCTACACTAAGTAATTAGAAAAAAAAAAATTAAAAGAGAATATTTGTCAAAAGCTATTTTCATTGATACTTTTTCAGAACAAGAGAGTGTTTTTTTCCTTATCTTACCTACTCTCCACAGTAACACTTGACTGCAGCATGGTCAAGTGGCTCATCTTAGATGTTCAACAATATTCTTGTCTAGTAAGTTGAGGTGATGCAATAGCAGACAAACCTGGATTTGCCAAAAAACAGGAAAGCAGTTTACATTTTTGGAAACATGCAATAGGAAAGAGCAAAGAAGGAGAGATACATATCTGGTACTTGTGTCTGCAGAAACACTATAAGGTTTTCATGTCATTCAAACATGTTCTTGAAATTCCTATAAGTGCATTCTGTCTACCAAGCTTCAGGGGACTTTTTCTTCTAGTAGTTATGGACCACAAGTCCATAATTTCAGCCTAAACTCTTCCATGCAATATCGTCTTCAGAGTGCCTGGAAAGATTGTCTATTTCTGTAAAAGCAATGGATTTCAGATGGTGATTTTTTCCTCACTAAGCACTGGTAAATCTCTAATGGTTTTCAGTTTAGCTGACAATAAGGCTTCTTTATCTGTATATTTTTAATGAAGATATGTTTCACATTCATTTATTAACTGATTCAGCTCAGACTTCCTTTGTACAAAGTTTTAAGTGAACTGAGAAACACTGTCAAATACTAAGATGCAGTCTGCATAAGTGTACTTACTTGTGGCTGCTATTGAATGAAAATTAGTCATTCTGCTGCTTATCCAAAAATCAGAAGCTCAAGCCATGAAATGTCACTTTGAAAGGCATTCTGATCAAGAGCTTTACACTGAGAACAGCAGTAGTTCTCTGTACAGAAGAGATAATGACAGCATAGTTTGTATTATCCAACAGTGAAGTTCCTGGATTCAAATATAAGGTCTTTGATACAGAGATAATCCTACTGCCTAAAAATTTCCATTTGGTAAACTGGGTAAATCAAGCACTTCCTTTCTCATGGCTTTAACTGTCCATCCTTCTCCTTCCACATAGGCTCCATGTGCAAAACATATAGCATTCTTAGGAGTAAAAAGTAAAGTAGGTCATTTGTTCAAGTAAAATAAGAGCAAGCTCCCTTGCCATTTTCTTGGGCAGCAGCTCTTTATCTCGTCTATGTGCCAGATCACTTGTAGATCATCGCAGTCTTACTTTCCCTTCTACTCTCAAAATTTGGTATCACTTTGTGAGATCCTAATGCTTGGAAAGAACATAAATGCAAAGGTCCATGATCTCTGCAAGGCTTTTCTACAAAACTACTGCAATCATCATTTTCCTAGTTCATTTGGAAAACATGTCTCTGTCTCTACCATGACTCCTACAAAGCTATTATTTTTTATCAGATTGTACCTTCAGGCAGTTGAGGTTTAAACTCAACTACAGCTGAAGCTAGGGCAATCACAATCTTAAGGTCACTCACTCTTGTGTTTTTCTGAAATTCATCTTATCAACAACACTAATGATGTAAAATCAAAGATCTCTTTACTCAGTCCCATGTATGAACACTACTTGCATTTCCAGTGGGAAGAAACCATTTCCAATTTTCTTATGCAACAAAGTCAGCCATGCAGCCATTCAGGAGTTTTCATTATTGACAAATTCTCAAGCATCTGCTGGAGTTCAACATCATTTTCTAAGAGAGAAGGCATAACAACATTGTATCACTTTCTCCCCTTCAAATTATATGTAGTTACTAAACAAATATGCCAAATGTGCTTCTTTGGCAAACCTAGTCCCTAGCTCATCTGTCAGTTGATACTGCCGGAATTTGCTCCACTGTTATTCTGCTCCTTATTTCACTTAAAAAACACATACCTGGATCAGGCCCTTTCTGTGTCAATGCAAAAATCAAATGCCTTCAGAGAAAACCAAAATGTCTTCTGAATCTGTTAAGGATTAGAAAGACTATAAAAGTTACATTTTATTTGTATTTAACCCTCATAAGTTACTTTGACCTTTCATGGTGGATTTGCTTAAGTGAACCTGAGTCATATCTTGAGATGTACACCAGTCAGCAGTTGCACAAAGGTTGATGCAAACATTTTCTTCCCCTTCAATGCCCATAGATTTGCATCTACATTAATTCATTTTAAAGTCTCAGGTTAACACCAAAGCAAATGTTTAGCACAAAAAATACGTATATCCATGATGCTTGATATCGTGTGATATTTTTATGTCTCTATTTTGAAATAAAAGCTATCAGCTAAAAAGCACTCATAAATGAGTCACTGAATATGTAGGCTAATCTCATGATTTAGTCAGTATCATTCTGTTCAGTACACATATACTGTGGCATTTTATAGATATCATGACAAAACAGAAAAATAATTTAAAAAAAAAAAAAATAGCTCACCAAAAGAAAAGCCAAGGTCAAGATTTCTGTCAAATATTATTCAGATGAGTTTCCCTTCTCTATATATGAAGAAATTAAGTATTATATGTAGTTTTCTCCATATGTCTTTAGGTAGTTATGTAACATACAGTTTCTAATAATAATTACTTGTGAGACATTTGTTTGAGTACTTGAAATTCAAAACAGGAATCATATTGAACTGAAGTTATGTTGACTCTGGTGTTTTTCTTGATTGGAAATGTGAATTATGTTAGTTGACTGTTCTTTACTGTTAGTTTAGTATTATCTACTTCTACAAATAATCCTGCCAGAAAATAAATAAATAAATAAATAAATCTTAGAGATACTGGAGACATGTTACAAGTGAAAAAAACAGATGTAGTGAATGCCACTCTGTTTCTATAAGCAGGTGTGTGCTATTGTTTTAAAATTCAGTTTTAATTTTCCAGTTGTAGTTCACCCTCACGTCACACAGCCCTATTTAAATTAATATATATATATATATGTCATGGTTTTGTGCTGTCAATATTCTACATCATGACATCATGTGCGGTATGAACTGTTTTGGTGGTATAAGAAAGTGTAACAGAGGGTATGTGGAAGTGTAACAGAGGGTATGTGGAAGTGTAACAGAGGGTATGTGGAAGTGTAACAAAGGGTATGTGGAAGTGTAACAGAGGGTATGTGGAAGTGTAACAAAGGGTATGTGGAAGTGTAACAGAGGGTATGTGGAAGTGTAATAGAGGGTATGTGGAAGTGTAACAGAGGGTATGTGGAAGTGTAACAGAGGGTATGCGGAAGTGTGGAAGGTTCATGCTCCAGATCTGTGGAATGGCAGCATCCCGAGTACTCAGCCCTTGGAGGAAACTACATATCCCAGGGGACAACGCGGCCAGAGATGAATCACCAGAGGAGGAGGACACACATATAATCTCGCTCCCAGGCTGGAACGTCCCTCTTTTCGCCCTGTCTTTCGCTTTGGAGCGCTCCATCCCTGCCGTCTCGCTCTATCAGCAACGTTCCAGCCTGTCGCCTAGAGATTGCAGTAGGCCCCCGGTTCTCCGGGACTCTTTTTCTCTCTTTCTTTTTTCTCTGCCTTGTTTGATATAGTAGTTGTAGTTATATTGTATCATATTGTGTCTCGTATTTAGTAAAATAATTTCTTTCCTTAGATTGCTGCCGTTGTTTTTGTTCATTTCTCCCCTTCTAGGGGCAGCAGCCTCTATCACGGATAAATCTAGATAACCCGATTACAATATATATATTAGAAAATAAAAAGAAAAATGGATAACAAACAACAGCAACAGCAACAAAACATTTTTAATTGCCTTGTATATTTGCATTTCATTTTGGCATTGTAAAATTATGGTTCACTTCTTGAAGCTAACTCACCAAATTTTTCCCATTTATCCAGATTTCAGTTAATGCCTTCCAACACCAAGAAAACAGATGCTCAGCAAATTGATTCTTCTAAATCAAGGTAGATATTTTAATTATCTCTCTCCATTTTTTCTGGGATCAAAAGAAGGACTTCAGCCACTCTATTCAGTTCCAGACCTCTAAATCTGGAAAGGGATTAAACTTCTACTGTAACATGAAGTTGATGGCGTACATACTATAATTCATTAGTAGCTGAGCTGAACTATCAAATTCATGTTGATTGTAATCCTAACCACTTCAAATTCAGTTCTGTATGAGGGAAATTTAAACATATCATTAGTCAAGATCTGCAGCTTTTCATGGGTTGTTCAAAGATTCCAATTAAAAATATATATTAGAAACTAAATATGACATTTCTACTAGATCAGAATTAACACAAATAACCAGTTACGATGTATTACAGCCACTGATTTAAGGTTCTACACAACACAGTTTAAACATTCAGATTATTATCATTATTATTATCATTATTGCTGTTTGCTCCTGTTTATTTTTCTTCAACCACTCAAGTTCTTGGTTAAAATTTTACATTAGTATCCCTAATTACACTATTCTGATCAGCATGTAATTATTTTGTGTATAAATGCAAATATGACTTTCTGACATTTAACTTTGTGCACCACTGAAGTTAAAGCAGCTATTTATTTTCTGTAGTAGCATGGTACACATTATGCCAAGAAATCTGAATCACACTCAAGTTCAAATGTTATAACAATGGATTGGAATTATTATTAACTGTGCAGGAATGGAGCATAATCCAAAGTGGTGCTGTGTAGTCCTTCTGCAGAAAATGCAAGAAGCACTTTTGAATGATTGCATGACGCTTTTAGACAAAAATTAAATCCCTGAACTTAAGCTCCCGTAAAGTACAAGAACTTGAATAGTTAATGAGGTGATTATTAAGAGCTTACAATTTGAGTGCTGGACATTGAGTATGTGAAGAGCATCAATATTCAGAAATATGTAGGCTTGTTAAAATATATTTTACCACTGTTTAATATTTAAGTATATTTTTATCTCATCTCTAAGCATTCACCAGTACAAGACTTATGATATAGAAATTCCAGAACTCTCAAAGACCTTGTCAGAAAAAAAAAAAAATAAAAAAAACCACAAAAAACATGGACACACAGCGTAATCAAAGAAACAAAACCATACAAGGATTTGCCATAAACCACTTGTGGCAGGATGTTTTTGTTTACATTTTCTCTTATCATGGGGTTGTCCCTAGATATAAGCCTGTGACAAGGGCACAGGCACCAGGAAAATAAACAAACAAACAAACAAATAAATAAATAAAAATGGCAATGATCTGAGGAGGAACATTAATTTACTAAATTTAACAAAATCAAACAAAACGAGAGATACAAGAGTACCCAAAGTAGGAGTCAAACCACAATAGTGTGAGGGAAGCATGTGCTTTTCTCCGCAGCAAGCTGAGACAGCCAGAGGCAGAGAGTGGCTGGGGTTCGGTCCAAAGTTCCACCTTGCTTCCTCCTCTTGTCAAGTCCTCTGGGGATGAAAAATTCTGAGAAACTAACTTAAATCCATTCTTAGTGTTAAAGGGAAGAAATAAACAAAACAAAAAAATGCACAAAAATACCCACAAAAAAACTCCACAAATAACAACAGCAACAAAAAAATGAAAATAAAAATATTTCTGACAGAGCTTCGCATGCATGAACTGAGAGTACTTCTCTAGTCTGTCTGGAATGGATGTTTAAGATAAAGCAGAAGAATGCAAAGGGGTTGAGAAGCTGAGTTACTGAATTGTATGGGATCTCGTATGTTAATTTTCTGCCAGGAGTTTGACTGAGAGGATAGCTGCAGTGACACCAACTACTGCAAAAAGAAGAAAAGCACATCTAATGCCTCTTTTTTCCTCTCATCTTCATGATGAGAAGAAGTGGAAAGCATGTATTAGAATTTACTTCAAAAGTAGTAGCTACATCCCTCATGTCTCTGAGTCTAACAAAGGATCCCAGAACTCTTAGTTCAAGAGAAATTTGCACAAATAAAGTAGTTCACTCACATTTCAAACTGAACAATGCAGCCTTTAATGTACAACTCCCTAAAGAGGTTCCCCATTTCCAGGCTCCCAACCTCCATGACACTGTGCAAAGTTTGGGTACCTTAAGAAAGATTGTATTTCTTTTATACATTTCTTCATAACTCTGTGTGTGGGCTATTCACAAAAGTTTGTGCTGAGTAGTAGAGAGAAACAAAAGCAATTGTGTCTATGCTAGTGAATTAAAAGGATGCACAGAACTTTCTCCTGCACTGAAATTCATTCATCTCTTCATTTTTTATTTATTTGTTTTTAACAGCATAGTCTCCTGCAATGTATGCCCTGGGACATTTATTCTAGGTCTGTATTTGGAAGTTAATAAGTAACTGGGATCAGTTCAACCATAGTTACTCAGCTTTAGAAAATACAAGTTTAATAGTCCAGACTCAAACATTTCCAAGGCAGTCAGCCTTGTTTGCAGAGAACAATTGAGCACAGTTTTAATTCACTAACAGAGAAATTGCTCCACTCAGGCTGTGGCAAAGTGGGACAGATGAAACTGTCTTTCCAGGGAGCAATGTGGAACACAGTTTGGGAAAAAAATACGGAGAACACAGAGAACCCAAAATGGCTGGTAAGACACCAACAAGTTTCATTAAGTATTAGTATGGTTCCCAGGAAGAACAGAGGAAAAAAAAAAAAAAAATTAAAAAAAAAAAAAAATCAGCAGTCTTAGAAACTGCAGAATAGAGAATCTTGGCGTGCTGTCTCCAAAGAAAAGATGGAAGTAGATCAGCCTCAGAACTCTCTTCCCTTTGGAGTTTCCAGCTCTCACAAATTAATAGTAATTCCTTCCACAGAAATAATTTATTTGTTTGTTTCATTTTAATCTCTCAGAATGTCAGGCAGTCTAACTAGTAATATTAATTACAGCATTAGGTGACTCTCTCTCTCATTCTCATAACTGTCATTTCAGTGATGGAACTTAAATTAAGAACTTTATTACCTTAATATTTCTCATTTAGTACAGACAACTATACAAACTTACGCAGTAGGGAAAGCAGAAACAAATCACAGCAAAGAATTCTTCAGAGATATTTTCCCAAGGCTGACTTTCATTTTTATCCCCCCCAAAAAACAAAAACAAAACAAAACAAAACAAAAAAAAGCAAATTAGTTGAAGTCATTAAAAATCCACACAAGATTTTTCCAGCTTCAATATTAACAGGAAAGCATAATAATTCCTCCTTGATAGTTGTTTTTATTTACTTTTATAGCCCTGATCAGAAAAAGTATCAAGATGTTAGTTTTTAAACTATTTTGGAGTACAAGCATCTAATACTTTTTCCTCATGCCGCACTGTACTTTTACAGCTAGATTTTTCAATTGCAATATGCATTTTTAAGGTACCTGGAATCCATCTTCTCTGCCTATCAAGCATCACAAAGAGTATTAGGAGGGAAATCCCAAAATTCACATTCTGACCAGTTTATTGACCAAAAGGAAATATTCAGGGCCAGGACAAGAGCAGGACACTTCTTCTAAAAGTGAAAATCCAGAAGCTTCCTCTGAAGTTTGGCACCTATATGTTACACAGTGACAAAGCATAAGTTTGGTGGCTCACAAAGGGGGCCCATTTAGGAAATGGCACTCACTCCGTTTTCTAGACAAACCTTTGAGGTTACCTTAATACTGTTATATTTAAAAATAAGTATATATAAAATGCCTTAACATGCTTGATATCTGAGAACAAAGTATCTTTCTCCAGAAGGCATTTTAAAGTATTTTCTTTCTCATTATTCCTGTCATTTTTGCTTTCCTATCTGTCAAACAAAATTTTTTAGAATGTCTTTGCACTTTGCACAATGGCATTATTTGATCACTTTTACATAGTCCCTGCTTTCAGCACTTCCTATTATATTCTGCAAATTGGGACTGCAGAGTCTTTTCAGGTGGATGAAAGACACAGTATGATAGCCATTTTGAATGAAAAAAAAAATTTCCAGAGGAGGACCACAAAAATGATCCAAGGGATGTTCCACACAGGGACAGGAGCTGTTCAGCCTGGAGAAGACTCCAGGGAGATATGATATGACCTTTCAGTATGGAAAGGGGATCTACAAGAAAGAAGGGAACAGACTCTATAGCAGGGTCTGTCGTGACAGGACAGGGTGAAATTATTTCAAACTAAAAGAGTGGTGATTGAGATTGGATATAAGGAAGATGTTTTTTACAGTAAGGATTGTGAAGCACTGGAACACGTTGCCCAGACAGATGGTAGATGTCCCATCCTTGGAGACATTCAGGGTTAGATCAGACCATGCTCTGAGCAATCTGAAACTGGCTACCTGTAGCCTAAACAGGTATACCCTTCTTTGGGTAAGGAACTGGCTGGAGGGTCGTGCCCAGAGAGTAGTGGTTAATGGAGTTAAGTCCGGTTGGCGACCGTTACAAGTGGTGCCCCCCAGGGGTTGGTACTGGGACACATCTTGTTTAATATCTTCACTGATGACCTGGATGAGGGAATTGAGTGCACGCTAAGTAAGTTTGCAGATGACACCAAGTTGGGAGGTGGTGTTGACCTGTCCGAGGGTAGGAAGGCCCTCCAAAGGGATCTGGATAGGCTGAATTGCTGGGCTGAGGTTAATGAGATGAGGTTCAACAAGGCCAAGTACCAGGTCCTGCACTTTGGCCACAATAACCCCATGCAGTCCTATAGGCTTGGGGCAGAATGGCTGGATGACTGTGAAGAGGAAAAGGACCTGGGGGTGCTGGTTGATGCTCGGCTGAACATGAGCCAACAGTGTGCCCAGGTGGCCAAGAAGGCCAACAGCATCCTGGCCTGTATAAGAAATAGTGTGGCCAGCAGGAACAGAGAGGTGATCATCCCGTTGTACTCACCTCTGGTGAGGCCATATCTGGAGTACTGTGTTCAGTTTTGGGCTCCTCACTACAGGAAAGGCACTGAGGCCCTGGAACATGTCCAGTGAAGGGCAACAAAACTGGTGTCCAGAGAAGGGCAACAAAACTGGTGAGGAGTCTGGAGCACAAGTCTTATGAGGAGCAGCTCAGGGAGCTGGGATTGTTTAGCCTGGAGAAGAGGAGGCTCAGGGGAGACCTCATTGCACTCTACACCTTCCTGAAAGTAGATTGTGATGAGGAGGGTTTTGGCCTCTTCTCCCAGGCAACAAACAGGACCTGAGGAAATAGCCACAAGTTGTATCAGATGAGGCTTAGACTGGACATAACTTTTTTTCTCAGAGAGTGGTCAGGCACTGGAATAGCCTGCCCAGGGAGGTGGTGGAGCTGCCATCACTGGCAGTGTTCAAGAAGCGTCTGAATAGGGAACTAGGATATAAGGTTTAGGGGTTTTCTGTAGGTATGGTAAAGGGAGGACAGTTGGACTAGATGATCTTATAGGTCCTTTCCAACCTCGTGATTCTATGATTCTGTGATTCTATGATTCTATGATCTAGTTGTACATGTAACTATTCATTGCAGGAAATAGGATTAGATTACCTTTAAAGGTCCCTTTCAACCCCCAGAAATTCTATGAAATGAGGGATGGAAGCAATCATTACAGTTATATTATTCTGGATTTTAAAGAACTGTCCTATGATAACCTGCTATGGGAAGATTTAATCTTTTGTACACGGTAAGCACATTTGGGAGTTCCTTCTGATTAAATCCCTCCATCAAAAGGTCACACAGGATGGTGTAGAACCTAGGCTCCTTCTGCTACCTGAGAAACAGTACCAGTTTGCATGACAGAAAATTCCAGTGAACCACATCTATTCCTGGAAAGTAGGGCTGACTTATTCAAAGTCAGGTATTTGTGTCTGAACTAACTTTCAAATATTTTACCTTACACAGCCTGTTAGAAACAATAGGCACTTTTGAAGTTTAATTCATGTAATTCTAAGATAGACATGTAGATCAACATAAATTAATTCTAGCAGTTTTTATTTTATTTTATTTTTTATTTTTCCCATTTACCTTTAAAAAGCTGTATATCATAGATGTCCTTGCATGTGTTTGCAGTGTGTATGCTTACATTTATAAGCAGGACAAACTCCACTTCTGTCTTCTAGGGCTGACTCCGCAACAGAAAGATGCCATGTCCCCACTTCAGGAAGTATAATTTAGTGACTTACAGAGTCAAGAAACTACAGCTGACCCAGATGGTTTCTGACAGTAGCTAGGAGGCTACCTAATTCTGGTTTTAGATACATAAGTCTTTCAGTGTGCATAGTCCCATGAATCCTGATCCACAGACGCCATAAATCTAGTATTTCAGGGTACAGCATATTTCATTTACCCCCCCAAACCTACATTTGATTTAAGATGTAGTGTTGTTTATCTGAATTACCCTCATCTCCAAAAAAGTTATCAAGCTTTTAAATTTACTGTTTGCAGACACAGCAGATGTTGACAAATTTGTCAGAAATATTACAGGAAATCATGAAAAGCTGTACAAGTTATAAGGGGGTTACTGAATGGAATAAATATATAATTAGAGTATTATTAAAATTCAGATGTTTTAGTTTTTTATTTCATAGCTATTATGACCTAATGGTTTCTGGTTTACTTAGAAATACTTGAGTTCACAGACCATTGACCGGATGGCCTGCAACATCCACTCAGAAATCATTATGCTCTTTTATATTAAAATGGTTTCCACATAAAGGCATTAAGACACATTTGGAGATGGAACAGGGCCAGAGAGGGCTAGAAAGACAGTTAAGATGTATGGCAAAATTTAAAAGTAGTAAAAACATGCAAAAGAATGAATTTTTTATTCAAGCAAAGAAATACTGAAAGTGATCTGAATCAGATCATCAGTTCAATAGGGAATATAGGGTTAAAAAAATGAAAAAAAGAAGAAAAACACAGATAATACATCTATCCTGACCCACAGTATATTTTAAAAGCACAAAATCATGAAATAAAATAAATATCTAAAAAAAGTATAGGAGATACTTCTACAGCAAATGTTCTCAGCAAACAGATTCTGTTCTACAGAAAAAAAAAGAAAAAAAAAAAAAGAGAGAGAGAGAAAATATTTCAAACAGGCCTTTAAAACAATAATAATAATAATTTTATACCCACTAATAACATTTGTAACAGTATTAGACAAGATAACAGTTTGTTTAATCAGATCTCTTTTTGCAGAGTGTACAGTAACAGATAACATGCTGCCATCAGGAAGGAATTCTTTGCATTTTGTATTAAATGTAATGCAGCTGGTTATTTGTGCTATGGAGGAAGTTTCTGCTAAAACATAATGTGAAAGCAGTAGTACAATCACTCCTTTGCACAATGACTGTGATCTAGACCAACCAGCCTTAGCAGGGACATCTAATTTAGTTATAGGTGAGGCTATTAAGAACCCTAATGAAAATGAAAGTGTAGATTATTTTTCCTTAAAAAATGTACTTTGTTTATAAAATTGTTAAAAGAGGAATTGTTCTGCATGACTTTTATGTCTTAAATTTAGCCTTTTACATAAAATCTGTAAAAAACAATAAAACACAAAGTAGCTATGCAGAAGCCATACACAGCAAGAAATATTTCAGGCCTATGCACATTTTGTACCTTACACAGACTGCAAAAACTTAGATTCCTGGGACTTTTTGTAAATACAATGACAACAATACTAGTACAAAAAAATAATAAAAAAATAAAATAAAATAAAATAAAAGATAATATACATAAATATCTAAAAATGAAAGTGATGCTGAAAGGTGGGATTTATATACACTTTTTCTTTAATTTAATTATGTTGTAAGTTAGATTCCAGAAATCTAGTTAATTTATCTTTTTAATTGAGGTACTCTTTCAAATGGCCAAATGTAACTATCCTTGTTAATTAGTTTTGTTTTCTTTTTCTTTTTCTTATTTTTTTTTTCCCTCTGGGAAAAACAACAACAACAACAATAACAAATTGGTTTTTCTCTCACTGATAAGAAATAAACTATTTTTACCACCTTCAGGGTAAAACAAATAGAGTGTTAATTTTAAAATTTTCGTAAAATATATTATCAAAGACTATATATATATATAATGGTACCATTCTCTGCTGTATATAGCAGTAGTCTTGGTATGCTGTTGAGCTGTAAAATAACAAAAAATAGTGCTTTATCACTTTACTGCATCCAGATGTGAAGTCCTCAGTACAGAAGAGACATGGACCTGTTGGAGCATGTCCTGAGAAGTGCTGCAGCAATGATCCAACAGGCTGAACACTTTCCCTACAAGGACAGGATGAGAGAGATCAGGCTCTTCAGCCTGGAAAAGGCCCCAGAAAGACCAGGTAGTGGCCTTTAAGTACCTAAAAGGGCCACTTTAGAGAGGAGATTTAGATCGGATATAAGAAAGATATTTTCTTATGGTAATGGCAGTGAGGTACTGAAACAGGCTGCCCAGAGATGTGGTAGAAATCCTGTCCATGGAGATATTCATGGCCAGGATGGAAGGGGCACTGAGCAAGCTGATCTAGCTGTGAATGTTCCTGTTCATTCCAGGGGAGTTGGTCTAGATGGCCTTTAAGGATCCCTTCCCAGTCAAATGATTCTATGTTTCTATTATTCTATTTCACAAATAAAGAAACTGCAGTACGGTGGTGAAATGCTGCCAAAACAACCTGGCAGTCATATGGCAGAAATCATGGAATCACCAAGGTTGGAAAAGGCCTACAAGATTATCCAGTCCAACCATTTGTCTACGCGCACAAAGGTCAGCTCTTAATCCCACTTCTCCAAGATGTACACTTAGAGGACCTTCTCTGCTCAGAAGATGATATTGTCATACAATTGGTCCTATTAAAAGTGGAATTTTAACCACATGTTGTATCTAAACATTTATGTAGAAACATACTATGTTTGTTACATTGCACTGCAGCAGTAACAAAAGGTTTACACAGGAATTAGTATCAGTGAAGAAAAGTTAAAATTAGCTCCCTAGAGGTACTTTCATTGTATGTAAAGAAGGTGAAGGTGGAACAAATATTTAATTGACTGTATAGATGACATTGTTCTGCAAAATAAGTCTGTAGTTACTACACTTGTAAGTATTCTGTGTCACATACAAAATGTGTGAAAAACACAGGGAGTCAAACTGGGACTTCATTTGGAAAGAGAAACATTAGAAAAAAGTAGCTCAATAAATATGAATCTATTTAAAACCATGGGGAGAAAGGTAAGCCCAGACCAGCTTCAACTCAGACTGAGATGCAATGAACTGAGCACCTTGGGTTGGAAATGCTCCTGTGGAAGAAATGTCTCTTCTGCAATAAGATCTACAAAATATTTTCTATTTATTTTCTATTTTCTCCTTGGAAAGCATTTCACTTCTTCCATATACACACTCAAATTATTTAGCAATAGACAAATTTACACAAAAATTGATGTTTGTCACTCAGGAGTTAATGTAGCTCCATCTACACAGTGGGATGTGTCCAAATTTAAGAATATGATCATTTTTACAATGCTAACATCACAAGTTCATGTAGTCAGAAGGGGGAAAAGCAGAAATTCATGAATTCATGAGAGGAAAACCTTTGACTTGAGAGGAAACATCATCTAAAATTCTAGGTAGATGAGGAGATACAGGATTTTACACAAAGATGCTTTATACTGTGTGAAAATTTCTACAATATTTTGTCTGGCTTCTGGCCCCTCTAAAAGACTGGAGTAAGGCCCTGTATCGGACCTCGTAGCCCTGTAGGAGGGTTTTATATACTCTAGAGTGTCTAAAAATATGCCACACACTTATGTTAGGCACCTGAACTGCTCCTCAGACTTTTGTGCAGTGCCCTGGAGAAGGTGCAGTTAGAATATATGAAGTAAAAAAGAATCTATCTACTTTTAATGCAGAGCTCAGAAAGTAATGCTGCATCTAAATTGCTTGGTAAGTGTCTCTGTGGCAGGCTTGGTCCCCTTATCATTCAAGTCAGAGACCTGGTAGGAGTGCAGAGTGGCTGCTTTCCAGCTTGCACATCTGAGTTTCCTTTCCATAAAAGCAATTGTTCACTTTTTCAGAGGAATATATGACTAAATTTAAACTCTTGCCAGGAAAGGTTTGGGCAAAAGCCTTTTTACTTCATACTAAGAATGTGGCAACTGAAGTTAGACTTCATAATCCAGTCTGATTTTTAAGAAAACTGCAGGGAAAATGACGAGCATTAAGACTTGCCTGTGTGTAACATGCATGAAATTGATATTCATTATCCCAAACTGTCTCTTGCACAAAAAGACACTGATGTAATGTGTGTCAGCCATAAAATAGAGAATGGAAGTTTGCTTGTGCTTTCCTCTTCATGGCTGCTTTTTTTATACTTTCAATCAGATTTTCTGGAAGCAACTTAAGCAGTGATAAAAGTATAACACACATTTCTCTTCATTTCAGAGTGTTACAATAACAGATTGAAATTCCATACTTTATCAGCAGTCAAATATAAGCACGTAAACCAAGGCAGTATGAAAATTTTGCAAGGTCTGTGAACAGTTAACTGAATAAAATATAAAATACAAAACCAAAATAAAGGTAGTTGATCTTTTAACTGTAGCATGCATCTTACAAAATCATTAATTTTCAGTCGTTCACTACCATAAACAACTAATTTCCACATATTTATCATAATGCAATTAAAAAACAAATAAGAACTTACAGAAATCAAATGAAGAGGATTATATTGCCAGCAAAGGCTAATAGATGGATGGATTTATCATATAATGCTACAATGTATCAAGAAACAATAAATAATAATAAGTAAAAAACATTAAGTGCTACAATAATACCAGCTTTCTTATGCAGGTAACCTTGAATTCCAACAGAAAATCATGCTTATCTGGTATAGTTCCTCATTAATCAGTAAGCCCAGATTTACTCTGATTAAAGGTGTAATCCATCAAAGAATATAATAATCAGAAGCCCGACAGGGTGCAACTATCTGTAAGTAGGGTGTATAAACAATTACTGAATTATTCAAATGTCAATTATATTAAAAACTGCCTTCCCATATGTTGAAACAAAACTTGAAACTTTTTTCATCTACACATCATAAAATATCACAGGAAAACAATAAATAATAAAACTATCCTAGCACATAGCTATATGCTTAAAATTAAACTAATTCACAGTGAAATTCCTTGTTGGTATAAGCACAGATAGTGTGTAGTCTTAATCTTGGTTTACGATTAATAATTTTTATGTTATTCTAGCAAAACAATAGTTATTATTGCACCCTCTAAATTACACTATTATTTTCAGCTTCTTTTTCTATGAAAGTCTTTGATTTATGAACTACAGCAAATAAAGGACTATCCAGGAACCGAATAAATGTGTTTTGCAAAAACTTATACTATTTAGTTTTTTTGTTTGTTTGTTTGTTTGTTTGTTTGTTTTTGTACTTCTACACTGAACTGAAAGCTAGATTTATTTTATTTTATTTTATTTTATTTGCAAAACACAAATGTGACAAAAAACACATTTCTAAAAGAAGTTACTTTCATCACTGCACATCTCATTCTTCTAGGGACTGAAAACTTGAGACATACTGAGTGCTGCTCTGAACACCTTTTCTTGTATTCCCACAACTGAGTACTTCATGTACTTAGGATTTTAAACATTACAACAAGTGGAATCTGCATAGAACTAGAGCAGAAGGAAGTGGAAATCATGTGTTCCAGTCCATCCCAACACCTTTCTGAAATGGTGCATACAGACTGCCTCTTGCTGGTTATTTAGGCATTTTGGTCTGACTTCACTAGTTTGTTTCTGATGATTGAACATGTAAAGCTTCTGAACTGAAACTGAATTCCTTCTTTAAGAAGAAAATAATTTATGTGGCATCAGTGTCCTAAGGCTGGCTCAGAAAATAAGCATTTTCAGGTTACACAGAATTTATGTGTAATTCAAAGTTCATTTGAATTTCTTTTCTCCGTATTCATATCCAAGTTCAGTAGCAAGAATTCCTTTTTGTCAAGATGCTTCCTGAGTTATTTATGCAGGAAGAGTTAATAAGCTATTTCTTCTTTTCTGCATATGGAAATTCTAAAGCGTATATAATCATGGCTCAGCTTTTTCTGTGAAATTGCAGAAGCTTGTTTTTGTTTATGTTCTGTCTTGAGTCTATATAACAGACTGTCCAAGACCTACAACAGTTTGTTTTCCAGTCTGTTTAGATGATGCAGTGTTATCTGCAGTTGTTTGTTTATTTATATTTCATCTTTAGGAGAATCTGGTATGCAGCAGACAGCTTTGTCCTGATAAAACCATCTTATTAGAGCTTGGCATCCCTGTCTGAGTTTCTCCTTGTGCTTTCATTTTCTTTGTTCCGTACAACAAAGAAAGTCAGGCCTAGCCATAGCAGTGCCTTACTATTATGTATACAATGTTTCTTATTATTTACAAACGTATTATTAATATATATATTAAAAAAAAAAAAAAAAAAAAAAAAAAAAAAAAAAAAAGCTACAGAGAATATTTTTAGGATGTTTGACGTTTCCTCCAAAACTTAAGTCTAAATGCATAGCTTTGTTTTATGTTTAAAACCAAATATTATTTAACTGTTAACAGCATTAATACTGTCAGTGAAGTCTGTAAACAGCTGTCTTAAAAAGAGTTTAAGGATACAACACTAAAATAACCTCTCAGGCTTACCTTAGATTCCATTTTTTATAACTGTTTGTTCAATGGCAATATTTAAACTGGGGGTGGGAGGAAGGATGGGAAAAAAAAAAAAATTAGAGCAGGACAAAAGTTTACTTAAAAAAAACCTTCCAGCAAGTTCAAACATTTGAGAAATTAAAGTAATATCCTACTATACTGCAAATTAGTCATCTAAGCCTGGTGAAATTTACCCTGAGGTACTTAGACTTCAACCTGATGAAACAATAAAAACATTAGTGGTTTTCATCCAAGATTTGTGAAGGACAGCTAAAGTTCTAGATGACTAAAAGAGGAAAAACACAGGGCTTGCCTATAAAAAGGAATAGGTAGTGTACTAGGGATATCATCATAGTTTCAAACTCAGAAAACTGCTGAGACAGGCTGCCTATTAGTAAGCATACAGAAGAGTGTGAGAAGGTAAGTAACAGTTAACATAGATTTGTCAAAAGCAGATTGTGTCGTTCCAGAGAAAATTCGATCTGTAGAAAGGGAGAAAAAGATTTGTTGTCATATACCTCTAGGAAAGTAATATATGTGACACTGCCACACATCATGTTCTCACTACAAAATGAGCGGAAATTTATCTAGATCAAAATGTTGTGAGTAGCATATACAATTAACTTGAAGACCCATATAGAAAATGTAGATATCATGATGAAGTGTCAAAATAAAAAAGCTGTGTCAAGTGGTAGTCCAATGAAGTCTGATCTGAACCTGGCACTACTTAATATTTTAATTAATTATCTTGACAGTGCAATAGAGGCATTGCTCATTAAATTGTGTATACCAAACTAAGAGCAGATGCAAGCACACTGACACTCAGAGCTAGAATTCAAAATGATTTGCAAAGGGGGAAAATAGCATAAATAGGGTGCAGTTTAAAATAGAACAAGATCAAAATATTACTTTAAAGTAGATGTAAATAATACAAGTTCAACTTTAAGATCAATGAGCCAGGAAGCAGTGCTGCTGAAAAATACTGAGGTATTGACTCCAGGCTTCAGAATTACCACCTCCCCTTTACCTCATCTTCTGAAAAGAGAAATATATGATGACGTATCATATGAAACTGTGAGACAGCAACAAGAATGAACAGTAGTCCTAAAACATAAGCGATGGGGGCAAAACAAAAAAGAATTATTAAAGATCTTGGTTCTAGAAGAATTGCATGCATTTCTATTTAAGCTCTATTTAAAACTTTTTAGGGTGTCTGAGAAACAACAAGAGTGTTTGAAGTGATATGTCATATCTTGCAGTCACATCTGCATCTTTCAGGTCTGAGAAGGAATCTTGAAGGACCATTAGAATCTCTGTGTCGGGGTAAATGAATAAAATCTTACAATAAAAGTAGCTGACAGAGCCCAAATGGCCATTTCACTCACCTGAAAGTAGGTATACATACATTGTCAGCAGAAAAGCTTCTCCAGGCTAGATTGGATATTTCTCAGTGACCTCCAGATGTTGATCTGGGAAAGCAAAGGCTTATCAATGTTGTTTTGTCTTGTCATACAATATGGAAGTCCTGTTGGAATCTTCACTCATTGAGTACCCAAGAATACAATAGACATCTATGGGTGGGCAGTTAAATCAAGCCTTGAATTTCTTGTGGCTATTATGGAATCACATGACCCTGTAGATGTCTACATGAAGGATTTCAACTACGTATCCACAGAGCTGAGAAACACATTTAGATACTTAGGCTGCAATAAATTCCATCCAGATTTGATCAAAAGATGAATCTGTGTACCTCCTTTGGTCTGAGCGAATACATCAGGTTGCTCTGAAAGTAATGCTTCCTGTTTATTTCCATGGATAACAGAATACAATAATAATATTTCATAGAGTAAAATTCTCAGCTACAAAACATTAGTTTTCAAAGTAATCACCACCTTTAGCTATGCATTTTCAACAGTGATGAACAAGAGCCTGCATGCCACAGTTATAAAAATCTGCACCAGTGGAGGTGAGTCACCGTCACTGTTACCACTGCTGTTGCTTCACTGTGCTCACATCCACTTTTTGATCTTCAAAAATGTTGAGCAAGCATCAGTGAATACCATTTCTGCATGGATGAATTCAGTGACACACCTTTGCTTCATACACACTTTCACATCAGGCACTACTTTGTCAGCTTGCCCTTCTGCTGCCATCTGACATACAGCAACAAAATATAATATTGTTGTTAAGGTAAGGTTCATCCTCTATTTCCATACCACCAATCTCTACCTCAGACCCTGTGGGCCAGCACAATAAAAATTACATTCAAAGCAGACCCCATATTATAAATAAATAAATAAATAAATATTGAGCTATAACAATTTTTTTCAAACGAAAAATAGGAAAATCACTTTGTCCCTATGGCAAGCACTTCTAAATTGTATAAAGGGAGATTTGTATTAGGCATGAGGAAAATTCTTTTATCTGCATGATAATTAAGCATTGCAACAGATTGCCTTGGAATGCTATGGAATTGCTATCAATGGAAGTTTCTGAAAACAAGTTAGAGAAATAACTGTGATGAATCATTTATGTTCTGTCTTAAGGATGAACTATTAGAATCACAGAATTACACAGAATCACAGAATTGTAGGGGTTGGAAGGGACCTCTTGAGATCATTGAGTCCAACCCCCCTGCCAAAGCAGGCTCCCTACACCACGTCGCACAGGTAGGCGTCCAGGCGGGTCTTGCATATCTCCAGAGAAGGAGACTCCACCACCTCCCTGGGCAGCCTGTTCCAGTGCTCCATCACCCTCACTGTAAAGAAGTTCTTGCGCACATTCGTGCGGAACTTCTTATGCTGAATTTTCAGCCCATTTCCCCTAGTCCTGTCCCCACTCACTACTGAAAAGAGACCAGCCTCGCCACTATGGCTCCCACACTTCAGGTATTTATAAACCTGGATCAAGTCCCCTCTCAGCCTTCTTTTCTCAAGGCTAAACAGACCCAGTTCCCTAAGGAACTCTCAAAATGTCTTTCATTCTCCTTCCTGTGAATCTATAATCTTGATGTATAATTAGTATCATTTCTCTTCATTCTTTATGTTTTGGACTTGCTATTGTTTAAATTATCATCATTCAGGTTTTATGTTACCAGTGTGAGTAAAATATGACAGGTCATACCTCTTGGAGGTATACTTACAGGATGTCCATAGCCAGACATATAGAACATCACAACTTCCAGCTTTTTGCACAGTGTGACAGTAACCAAATGAAAACATCTTGAGAAATAGATGCAAGGGACAGATCTTCCACATTTCACATGAGCAATTACACCAGCGCAAAGATTTTAAACTATACAAAAGAGGAAATAATGAAGGTTACATATAGGAAAAAACAAAACAAAACAAAACAAAACAAAACAAAAACTTCACCAGGACAAAGCAATTTTGGGGGCTTCTTGAAGGCCAGTGTTTCAGTATGAGTAACTGCAAAAATACATCTTGAATTAGTCAGTTGGCTAAACCCAAAGAAACACAGCTACAAAGGTGTGCATATAATGTTATTTTGAAAGCTGTAAACATAAGGGACTTGGATAATAGGAACAGACAGCAAAAAGGAAGGAAAGAGTAAGATAGAATTTGGTGCTTACATTATGTTTACAAACATTTATGTTAATAAAGAGCCTAAACAGGGAAAATATTTATTTTTTATTGCCTCATTTCCTGTCCATCATTATTTCTACTTTTCACTAAGTTCACAAAGATTTTTGGAAGCCTGCAATACCAGTGACTTCTGTAGTGTGTTGAGGGCACATTTCTGCACATGGAAAATTGACAGGATGGTAGTTTTGCCCTAGGATGCTAGCAACAAATTAATATAGGCATTTCTTAAACTGTTTTCCAGAGAAATAGTGAAAAAAAACATCTGATCACTGTGTCACAACAAATCTGATTTGCTTGATAAGTCAATTTCTATATTTCTTGGGGAGCATATTCAGGACACTAGCTGTTCTTCAGCATTCTACAGAAGTTAAATTTTATATTCCATTGGTGTCTTGCTGTTTTTTGCATAAACCCTTTTCCAGACATAATCACCGTGATCAGTTACTCTTCTTACATCTACACTGTCATGCCTTCCCTTCTGAGACCTCTTTCTTGGGTGCTTCATACAGTGACTTGTCTTAGTATTTTCATTTCCTCAAATGCAAGATTCAGCTTCATTCCTAAAATGAGTCTGGCAAATCCTCTATCCTAGAAATAAACTGTCTGTGTGTGTGTGTTAAATTCTGAGTGAGTGATTCTGTGTGATTCTGGAACACTAGCTGGCATCCTGGAGAGTAGTCTGATATCATCATCAAGCATGAACTAGTAACTTTAAAAATAAATAAATAAAAAATCCTGGAGTTAATATAAAAATATAATGTACCTTATACTAACAGTTTGTTATAGCTTGTGTATTACACAGATAACGTTTGTAGCCAGAGTTCCATCTCATATGAGTCTGTAAATAGCACTTTTGGAAATCATGTTTGTAGCATGCAGTATCCTACACTGTGGAGTATCTGTGTATTTTTTTTTATGGAACTTGCAACTCCTTGTGAAAGATAGTCTACAAAATCTGATTTGGGATTGTATTTCTGACAGTAGTGCCACTTTTGGGGACTAATTAGTTGTCTCTTATGACAAAAATCAGCATGATATGCATGAGACTACCTTTGCTTGTTTAAACTTGTAGTTGATCATTTGTTTTCTTTACATAATCATCTCCTAATCTGAAGTAAAATTCTTTCTGAACCATCAGCTTCACAGCTTGTCTCTGTCCCTTACATGTATTTGCTAAACTGTAGCTGCTAAGGAATGTAGGCTCACTGAACTGAGCATCTGCCAAAAGCTATTTGGCATGCAGTCAGATGAGACTGTTACAGAGGCAACGTCAATAGACAAACCAACTTCTGTAGTAAATGTGCAGCCTTTGCCTTATCTATAAGCTGCGTCTCTCTGTGTCATTTTACATGCAATTTGGCCAGAAAAAGTAGAGATGTTTTTCCCTATTGTCTGATTCTTCATTTACATTCTTTCTCCGGCAGATCTTGGCAGATATTCCTGCAGACTTTGTTGGAACTATGACTGTGTCTTCCTGTGCAGTTAAAAGGGAAAATTTAAATGTCCTGGCCACTGAAGACATTATATAGCACTCCAGTTATGTCCATAGGTAGTCCTCATCTATGATAAGCATAGTGCTTGATGCAGCAAAGCATTTCCAGCAAGCTTATAATGTTAGCAAAACCATATTTTTGCTATGCAGCTTTCAGAATAGATATTTCAAAAACTCAGGTTACAAAGTATGCTGAAATTCTCTGGTGAGTTCAACTACTGAGTGTACTCCTTTTCTCATAATAAATACCAAATAGATATTTATCCTAATATCAGTCTTCATACTAACTTTCCACAAAACAAAATACTTGAGAAATATTTTTTCTGTAATCAATGTGTAATCAAGGCCACTATCTACATCTTCAATTAAATATATATCCAGTAAATGATAGTATCTAGAAATATATTTCTTTTAAGATGTTCTAGGTAAAAAAAGTATAAATTCAATGTATAAAATATTGAACAAAATTTCTGTTATAAAAATACAGCAGTAATTACTTGACTATTACTTCTACTCCAGGCCTGGTTACTTAGAAACCTCGATCATATTTTCCTAAACTTTCATTTTTCTACTTGGAACATCTGAATGGCATT
Source organism: Excalfactoria chinensis (assembly GCF_039878825.1). Taxonomy (NCBI): domain Eukaryota; kingdom Metazoa; phylum Chordata; class Aves; order Galliformes; family Phasianidae; genus Excalfactoria; species Excalfactoria chinensis. The sequence goes on along the minus strand of NC_092825.1, from coordinate 153,060,565 downwards.
AAAGGCTTGAGTTCAGCTCTTTCACATGAGAAGCAGGAAAAAAGTAAGTAGTCATTAGAGAAGCCTGGAATCTTTTTCTTTATCCAGAAGAAAGAGTCAATTAAAAATAATAATAATAATAATTTAAAAAAATAAAATAAAATTTGAAAAAGAGTGTGGGCTGTATTACTTCCTCTGAACTGTGCATGGATTGTACATGGTTGTTAACTGGCATTTCAGTATGGTTCAGCTGAATTGGATTCAATGGGGATATCTGTGGTGTTTTCTGGAACTCCTCTGGAAGATCTGTGGCATTTCTCATTGAAAGTTTAGACAGAATATTAAATCTGAAGGAAGTTATCTGAATCTACAAACAAAAATGTCAGCAAAATAGATGCCAAATACTGGAAGGTATTTCTGCATCCATCAGTCAAGACTATAATTTGACATTAAAAAACAATAAGCCTGTATGATGTCCCACTATTCTCAAATCAACTCTTGGCCCATAATACACTTTTAAAACACCTTCTGCACAGCCCACTTAGGCACATATGTCCTTTTCCCCATCTGCTCAGCATTTTACCACTACCTCCAATGTCTGTGTGTCTGAATTGTCAGAATTCATGGCTGGATTTTCCATACAGATCGGCATTTAAGTATCTTAAACCTCCCACTCACTTTTTTTTTTTTTTTTTTTTTTTTTTTTCCCAAATAGTTCTTTATGAGTAAAAACTCAAACTGCTAAAGTACTGAAAGTCTGTGTGTTACATCTTAATGAAAGCTTACGTGTCTGAGTCTTCAGAGATGAAAGCCATCAAAGATATTGACTTGCTGGACAACTGCCAGCCATCCAAATTCTGGTCTTAAACCCACCTAGTAGAGGACAGAGTTCATTCTGCTAATAGGAGGTAATGGAGTCTTCTGTGTTTGTACAAGCCCCCAAATAATCTCATAAGAGACAATATAATGCAATATTTTCTTTCCTCATAGGCTTTTTGATGACTTAATTGCTCAAAAAGAAGACTAAGCGTGGCCTATGAAAGCAGTAATTCCTGGAGAAACTTGAAATTAAAATCAGTACTTTTAGCTGAATCCATTTTTCTCTTCATAAAACACACAGACACATTTCCTATCAGATACTTGATTTTAAAGGTTAAGGTTCATTGAAAGAAATTCCTTTTCAAGAATAGAGAAAATGAGAGAGGTATATCAACAAAGGTAAAGACCAAGTAATGCAAAATTTTAAATTGATCCTGTAGACATACTCTAAAGAAAAGAAACAGTAGTTTAAGTTGACCTTTTCTTTACATTAAAATCCAGGATGAACTTGCAAAACTGAAAACATAAACACACAATTAAATAGAATTACCTAATTGCAGGGACTGGAAGGAATCTCTAGAGTCCAACTCCGCTGCAGGTTCCCTTAAGTAGGTTGTGCAGGTAGGCGTCCAGATGGGTCTTGAATATCCCCAGAGAAGGAGACACCATAACCTTTCTGTGCAACCTGTTCCAGTGCTCCATCAGTCAGATTGTAAAGAAGTTCTGCTTGTTTGTATAGAACTTCATATTTTCCAGTTTCTGCCTGTTGCCCCTTGTTCTACTGCTGCACTCCACTGAAGAGTCCACCCTTTAGATATTTATAAACAGTTATGAGATCATAAAGAGTTATGAGATCATAAGATATAATTAATTGTTCCAGATTTCATTTGAATAAGTTTTTTTAAGGGATGAAGACAGAATTGGAGCAGGGCAATAAAGTACATTAGAGAACAGGGAAGTTTACAAGAGTAAAATGCAGCCTCAGGAGCATGTGGGTACAAAGATTAAGTACTGTGCAAATGCTGGAGCTGACTCTTCCATTCATTAGCAGATGGTACCTCTGGGATTTTCAGGATCATTCCTGGCACTCAAAGAATATTTGTAGAGAGGAATGTAGTACTGGCAAAGATGGAAAGAGCAGTTCACAGTAGTTCCTCACATAGCCTGAATAACTACAAGCTCCTAGTCGTAGTAGATCTGAGCAAGAAAGAGCTGTTGTCATAAATCTGAGGGGGAAATAAAAAGGACTCCTGGCCTGCAGCAAGCTATGCCAGAGACAAGGAAGACTGGAAGGGAAAGATAAGAGGAGAGCAGATGTTTGACACTCAGAACCAGAGAGGAAACCTATACTGTGGCTGTTGAAATGGAGAGTTCCCCTCTGAGAACCATGTCTCAGAAAGCAGCTGCCAAGTAAAATAGCCATTAAATCTCAGCAGAAACAAACATCATCACACTATGCTGTGTTCCTTTAGTAGACACAACAGCAGTTCACACTGGGCTAGTATCAATTGCACCATGCTAAGCCTGGACAAAAACACAGGTCAGAATGACAAAAGCAGGCACTTTTAATTAAGTAGCTTGAAAAGAAAAGAAAAATTTACTAGGGGAAAAAAAAAAAAAAAAAAGAGAGAGAGAGAAAAAGCTCTGAATTAAAGTTGTATTCTTTGCTATGCCTAGTGCTTCTCTACTCTGCTCTAATGTAAACACTATTTTCACGCTGCTGTGAGAAGCATTTTAAATAATATTGGATTTTCACTAGTGCAATGTATGTCTTTAAGTTTAGGGTAATGGGGATTCTTCCCATCCCAAAACTTTTCAGTTGCTCCTAAATACCTCCTAAATACCTGTATGTCATAAATTCATGAATGTGGTTATTCTTTGTGAGCAGAGAAATCCTGTAAGAAAGTAAGGGAAATTAGAAATGTACAGCATTTCATTCCATAGAAAGCATTTGTTATTTCTTTGGTTATGACAAACAAAAAGGCTATAGTTTCTACATGTATCTGAAAGGACATTTATAATTTCAGTATGGTAACCTGCAGTGGATAGAAAGTAGTAGGAGTTACTTCAGTCTGGCTGACATCTCGAAAAATTAAAACAACTCTGTAGGTGTGGATAATTTCCTCCTATGTTCCAGAACAGGGAATTCAAAACAAAGTGAAACTGAAAGAGAAGCTTCAGTTGGGTTGTGTAGATAGGCAAGTAGAAAAACGAAGGCAACTCTAATGATGAGGAGGGATGTGTTGCTGATACTGTAAGTCTTCCAAGATTGTTCAGCTCAGATGTACAAAATGCATTGCTCAACCATAAAAATCTCCATCCTTTAAAAATATAAAACATAAAAAGAGGGAGCAATTAAAATTAGAAGAAAATATACATTTTCCTTCCCTTAATAATGCAGGATGTTCTGTCTGCCTTCCTGTACTTATGAGGTATCTATCCTGACAATGCTGTATAGTACCTCCTTCTATTCAAATGTGTGGAAAAGGAAAATTCTTCTGGTGACAACTCTGCACTACCATCAAAGAAAAATCCCTTTTTCTTGTCTGGCTAATACTATACTGTGTGATCAATACACCCAACTAGAGACCTTATGTTCCATTTCTATAGCAGAAAACTGGAAGGAGAAGAAACAAAATTCTTGAAATGTCATCACCATTATGACAGACACTGCAAATGGCTTGATGTAAGCTGTTTATTTCTCATGAATTGTCCTAGAGAAAGTTGTATAAGATAATCTCGGCTTGAGAAATGCACTAGATCTTGACATGATGGTTGGACAACTTGAAAGTAGAAGGACTAATAACTTTCTGATTAATAGATTTTAAAGAAGCAGTCCTAGGGGTAAGTGACAGTGGAACTGGTGGAATGAGAATGATGAAAAGTATAGAAATAATGGTTCCTTTGGGACAGGAATAAGGGACTGATGAATTACTGAAGGACAACAACAAGAAATTGACAGGTCTTTGAGCAAAGACACATAATAAGGAATTTATAGATATCCTTTGGGTACATAATTTGTGAAGAGCCAAGTATGTAGTGCTCACTGTGACTATACACATTCTAAGGAGCCAATGCAATACTTGGTTTGAATAAAATAGTCATTGTAATAACATATAACAGCATGTATAATGAAAACAACAACAACAATTTGGACAAATGAATAAGCACAAAGTAAGAATAAATTAAAAAAAAAAAAAAAAAAAAAAAAAAAAAAAAAAAGTGCTAAGGTCTTGATCTAACACAGTATTGAGAGTTTCCATCTGTCTGAAAACACCATGATAAAAGGTCTCATAGCAGGTAAGATCACAAATCATTTTTTGAACCTCAGCCTGAGGCTGGTACATGTTAATTCAATGATTAAAAAGTAAGATTCAATGATTCAATATATATAAAATATATATATAATATTTTAAAATACAGTTAATAGTATCAGATGTGAGAGTAGAGTCTGAGAGAACCAGGCTTGTTCAGCCTGGAGAAGAAACATTTGGAGAGAGCTAGCAGCAGCCTTACCTTACCTACAAGGAAGTAAATCAGGAAGACAGCCAGGTTCTTCACAGAGCTTTGCAAACTGTGGTCAGAAGTTGAAACGAGAGGTTTCCTGACTGGATGTGAGAAAAAGCTTTTTGAGGATGAGGATAGACAAATGAAGAAATAGGTCACTGATTTCCATCCATAGAGATCATTAAGACCACATTAGGCAAAGTCCTGTGTAACCTGATCTGATTTCAAAGCTGATTCTTGTTTGAGCAGGAGGCTGGAGTAAATGACTTCCCAAGGTTCCTTCCAGAACCAAGTATCAGATGTTCCCACAGAAAGCTTTTCACACCAGGGTGTAATTGCTGCCTTTTGTTTACTTAGGAAAAATAGTAATGCTATCCTTTTGATGATCTGAAGATACGTGCCTACGTGTATTTGCCTCCCACTCAGGCATGTGTTTCCATGAGATATACTATTTGGTAATTTTTAGGACATGAAAGGGCATAAAAAGGAGAGAAAGTCAATCAAATATTTTTCAGTGAGACTGTACATACCTTAGTGCAATAACCATAAAAATAAAGAAAGGTCAGAATGGATTAAAAAGGAAAAGTTAATAAAAGTAGAATGAAGCTACAGATTTATAAAATGTTCCATATTCCTGTGAAGAACACACAAGACTGCAGAACTAAATTGGCATGCACTGAAGTAGTAGCAATGCTAATATCTAAGTAATCACATGAGGAACGTAAGCCTCTAAGACACTAAAAAGCACAGAACCTTAAAGGACCCTGAGTTAGTGAACAGGAATTTTCAGGACTCATTTTCTGGACTGTTTTACTACTGCACATGGCCATCTAAAATCCACCTATTATGCATGTGTAGAAGAACCAATTTACAAGTTGACAACTTGATTTTTGTGTCATAAATTACAAAAAAAAAAAAAAAAAAAAAAAAAAGTGAAAAGGAGTAACAATTTCAAAACAATTTCAAGCAGTGGTTGTATCATTTTACCCTGAGCTGGTAGTGTGCATAAAAACCATGTATTTAATTAACATAATAACTGAAAAGTGGACAGAAATATTCCAAATCTGTTATACATATAATCAGTTATACACATATCAAGATGATCTTCTGATATTGATATTTTTTCTTCTGTATTGATGCATTATATGCTAAGTTAATAAGTACTCTCAGACTATGCAACAGCTCTTTAGGAACCATTACAGCATACTGAACTAATGACCCACGGATAATTAAAGTGTCTCATTTACTTAATGATGGATCATTCGTTCTAGTTCCTTCCAACATATTACATTTGCTTTCCGTTTTGGTAATAAAGAGGAGGCATTAATTATGACTCAATTGCTGTAAAAATCCTATAGAACTACTTGCATTATTAAAATATTGATCCTTTATATTTTATTTTGATTGTTCTTGAAGGTATTCATCATTTTTTTTCTTTTTTTTTTCTTTTTTTCTTTTTTTTTCTTTTTTTAAGAGTAGAACCCATTGCTTTATCGTAGTATATATACTTCAGTACTGAATGCTTGTGTTTTAATCTGTATCACATTTCACTCACATCACTGTCAATGAATTAGCAATCTTGTATCCAGAATTCAAGGCCAAATAGATTCTTGCCAATGGAAAATCTAGAATTCTGAATATGAAATCCAGTGTGTTGCTCAGTCAATCAACTTTTCCTGGGAAAACAAATGCAATCTCTAAATAGAAGGAAACTAATCTTAAGTGATACTATGACAGCTTTTTTGTTTTTGTTGTTGTCTACATAGCTTCCTATTGCAGGAATGATAAAATAAAATAAATAAATAAAATAACTCAGATAGCAACTAAGGCATTTTAGAGTCATGACATATGAGTACTGAAATCAAAACTAGTAGGGCAATGAAGGTCATATGGAACAACCCTGATTAGGTACCTTAGTACTTGTCACTGTATTTTATTACAGTCAGTAAATATGTGTTATACGCAAAATCTTTACTGGCACTGGTATGTCCAACCCGAAAAGGTATGGAGGAGTGGCCAGATTTGCAAGTCCCCTACTACTTAGATTAAGGTGAAGTTGTACTTAGATTAAGCTGAAGACTCAAGGTCCAAATACAATAATCAATTTTAATGAGAATCTCTGTATTACAATTATGTTCTACAATTATCTTAATAGTATTGGCACTCATAATTATATCTGTGCAAGCTGTGCAGCTAAATTATGCAACTTTATAAGAAATCAAAATAAGTCTTCTGTTACTTTATGAGGGAGAAAGAAAGAAATAAAACAAAGGGGAGGGGGAGGGTGGGAGCGGAACAGAGGAGAGGTGAGGAGAGGTGAGGAGAGGTGAGGAGAAGAGACAAAAGGAGAGGAGAGGAGAGGAGAGGAGAGGAGAGGAGAGGAGAGGAGAGGAGAGGAGAGGAGAGGAGAGGAGAGGAGAGGAGAGGAGAGGAGAGGAGAGGAGAGGAGAGGAGAGGAGAGGAGAGGAGAGGAGAGGAGAGGAGAGGAGAGGAGAGGAGAGGAGAGGAGAGGAGAGGAGAGGAGAGGAGAGAGAGAGGAAAGAGAGAGGAGAGGAAAGAGGAGAGGAAAGAGAAGAGGAAAGAGGAAAGAGGAGAGGGGAGGAGAGGAAAGAGGAGAGGGAAGGAGAGGGGAGGAAAGTGGAGGGGAGGCAGAGAAAGACATCCTCCAGTCAATGCAGGGGGTCCTCAGTGTGTTACAGCACTCATGCAGAGGTTCCAAAGTACTGAAGTCTGAAAGCCCCAGGCTTTTTTGGGGCATCTTACAATGTTTCCTATTAACAAGTTTGCCACCAAACAGTTTGGTGCCAACAAATTCGTCAACAGTTCATCATCAGTAAGCTTGCAGCCAAAACCTTGCAGTAAATAGGGGAGATGTGGAGAAAGCAAGGCCATCCTGTCAACACGAGTCTCCCTCCTCTGACCACATCGTCAGCTTTTAGCTTGTTGTCATGGCAATGTTCTTATCTTGCAAGTGTTTGAGACAATTCCAGGCATACCATAGATATAGTGTTTTTTGTTGGACTTCTATGGGTATAGAGTAAGCAGAATTAACTTATAAATGTAAAAAGAAATGAAATCCTAACATTCTAACAATTCCTAATCTATATCAAATAGTATAAGAAAAAGAAATAATAATAATGCAGTTAAAACTTCTATACATGCTAACAATGAATTTCAGTGCAAAATAAAAAAGTATCTTTTATCCAACAAGGGTTATATCCCTTGTTTCAGCATTGTTAAGTATTCATTTTACCAAAGAGAATGTTCCTTAGCTTAATTCTCGTACTTAATATGATATTTTCCTGAAAAACAGAAACTTCAATTCCAACCATAGGTCCTAAATTATATGTGCATCAAATTAAGCAGCTATTGGAGGAGGAAGAATAAATGACAAACAGAAAAATAAGATTTCATACTAAAATTCTGTGGATTTGATCAGGTTGTATTGTCAAGAACATGTGTGTGGTCCATCAGTGGAGATGTCATAGAAAGTAGGTGTCAGGGGATGACTGTTATCATCTCAGATGACTACCAGTAAAGTCACTAATGTGGTTATCAGACCAAACTTGTTTGTTCTTAGCTCTAATGTCATGCGATAAAGAACAGCTTCAAAAGGCAAAGATAAGAAATTATGCCTCAGGATCACCATCTTCCCATTTCACCTAAATTGAGTACCTAATGGTACTCAAACCATAAAATATATATATATATATATATATATATATATATATATATATAAAAAATATATATATATATATATATAGTTAGTGGGAATTATAATCAAAAATGCTGGATTTTCTCCTTCCTTCATACACCGAAGTGTAAAGTGCCACATATCTATGTTTATGAAACCACAGTTTCTTGAGAAACAGCCTCAGCCCAACCCTCATTTTCCACACAAATATTTGTTCTTCTTGAACCCCAAGAAATAATGATACTGTTCCCAGACCAAACCTCCCTAAATGAAAATTACTAAATTCTTTGCCTAAAAGAAAGATCTTGTAGCTTGTTTATATCAGCCTAGTTATTTCAGAACTACAGGCTTTCAAAGGGGAATCATTTTAACTGAAAAAAAAGAATGGATTCCCTGCAACAAGATTTTTCTATTTACCAGATGTACAGACTACTACAACAAGTGTATAAACCTGAAAAAATAGAATATTGGACAGCATTTCAGAGCTTTTATGCTGTGATTGTAAAATATCTGGGAGGTTTGCCAGAGTCAGTCAAAAGAAGAACACAGCATTTTCTCATCACTAATAACAATGACCTGAAGTCACGTTGAAGATTGTAAGGTCAATTTCCTTCTTAAATCGAAAATAAATAAATAAATAAATAAATAAAATAGGAGAACAGATGTGGGTAGTTGCTTCTGTATTTATAAATTGCATGACAGCTGGGTTAGGCTATATGATCTCCAGTTTCTATGCATTTAAGGCAGTTTTTATTGAATCATTCACAGTAATCAGATGAAAGTGTTAAGGTACGCTTTTAAGGTATTATGCAACATAGTAGCCAATTTTATTGTGTCCATTTAAGTTTGAAAATTTCATGACTTGCTCAGATAAGTTTACCAGGTAGAATGCAGATTCCTAGACAAATTTTCTCTGATTAGTTCAGAATTCACCTAGCATTCATAAATGTGATCATAACATTAGTAACATAACATTAGAGGAAATCTCATACAACCATGTGGAAAATATCCTAATTAAAACCACCTACCATTAGACATTTGTTTATATTTATATTTATTTTTTTTTAGTTTACAATTATAACAACCATAGCTATGTAATCAATATTCTCATGACGTTTACTTGATCACTTTAACAATGTATAATTCTAGAAACAGAAAGTTTTGTATGTAAAGAAATCCTTAGTTACTCTGCTTTATTCAATATATTAAACAGACCATTTTATCAGATGCATCATTTATTTACTAATTTGTTATTTCATTATGCTGAAACAGGATTTGCACAGAATACACGCCAGTATTTTTGGCTATTTTTTCATTTAAACACCAGCCATCTGCTTATGGATGTCATCATCTAGGCAACACTTCCCTTTAAATCCCAGCATTTTATTTGCAGTCCCTTATCAAGTGAAGCATGCAAATCACATTTTGACATGATTTCTTCTCTTCTTTACACTGTGTAATTCATTTCACCTAACTTGTACATTCTAACATTAGACCTACAAAATTACAGTTCCAAACCTATGAGAAGAAAAGGAAACCTTCTGAAAGCAGTTTATCTGAAACATCTTAAACATCTATCACAGAATGAAATAAATCTTTGAAGATGCCTTTTGTCTCCTTGACATTAGAACAGACTAGGTGAATAGTCAGACTTAAAGGATTAACTTCTAACACTTACACTGGAGTACCAAGCAAGAGCTTAGAAAAGAGGTCTCAATTAACTAAGACGAGGAGCCATTTTCTAATCCTCAGAGAACACACCCAAACATTTGATCAAAAGTTTTTTTCTCTAGCCTATACCAGGCGTACATGAGAAAAATATTTCAGAGAAATAGTTGGTGAGCACTAGTATTTGCCAGACAGCAAGGAACAGACAGTTTGGTGGCCATCCAGAAGGGGTAAAGAGGAAAGTAAAGGAATTAGAAAGAATCAGTTTTGTCATATAATATCCTCTTCCCCCAGTGTTTTAGAAAAATTGGCAAGATATGTTAAAGCAGCGCTCTGGCAGATTAAACTCGTGCAATCAGCCTTACACACAGCAGATTGTCCTAAGTCTCTCTATCTTTGGAAAAGTTGCATGGGTCTTTTAGGTAACCTGCTCTGAATGATAATTGAAATGCTTAAACTGTACAGAAGAAAATTCACTTTTTGTTTTCACGTTAGTCTCCACTTCATGGTACTCATGCTTTTTGAGTTTCACTTCAACAGTGAGTGTGTGTATTCTGTGGACAGTGTGAGAAAAGAACTTCCACGCCACAGGCAGATCAAAATTCCCAGTTTCAGTGCCATCATCACAGCATACCATGGGTGATATCTGTGCTCCCTCATCAGCTATAACCTCTACAGGAGGCAATGAAAGACCCTCAGGTTCCTTGGTAAGACCAGCACTATCATTCTTTCCTACCGCTGTGCAGCATCAGCTTACTGGTCTTACTAGCATTTCTGTGCACTACAGTAAATAGAAAGCATTAAGGGATACAACATTCTGCAAAGTCTAGCAGTATCCATGCATTACTAATTACCATAACAAGAAGTTTGCAACACAACTGCCAAAAATTTACAATGGTTGTTTTTGCTTTTCCCCTCTCCAGCTAAAAGCAGAAAAAAATCCCATGACTCTGTGATTGATCTGGAGGGTTTATTCTCCTTCTTCTGTGTATGGATATCCCACACTTGCTTACAGGTATGGTTCTGTAGGAAAAATAAACGGGGATTTAAACACAGACGTGCCTAGTTGCAACTAACAAAGGAAGAAGTGTTGAAATTTCATCTGATCACAGCTGGCAGAGACATGCTGAAAAGCAGCTGACATTTTCACACTCTGCCCCTAGATCCCTGCAAAGGCCCTGCTTCATGTTAGCTATTGATTTTAGACACTTCAGCTGCAGATTATAAACAGTGACTCATGAAGCCTGGATTCTCTACTCTGCTCTACTCTGCTAATATAACGTTGATATTAGAATTACCTTAATGCACCTAAAGTACCACTATTAGCTGGAACAGCCTGCAAACAATGGGGTGTTTTGTTGAAATTTGTCTTCTGTGCTGAACCTATGTTTACAGGAGACAAAGGAACGAAGAAGGTTTATGAGGCACAAGATATTATACCAAAAGGCCTCCCAAGTCATTGATTCCTATTCCTTGCTCTAACAAGCATCTTCTGCATCCTATAATCCCATTCAAAAATGTATTAAGCTCTACTTTAAAGCTACTTAGGTTGATTCCCTCTGTTACACTCATTGGAAGGCAGTTCCAGACAGGTGGAAGGTGGCTAGACAGTTGTATTGATCTCTGAATTCCCTGGAAATACTATTTATAAAATGTTAAGCAATTTGTTAAGGATTTCCAAGTGGGTATTTCTAATTGTTCAATACATAGCAATTGTTCTACTGATAACAATCCTCTTTGTGTTTCATTTACAATGATCCATTTTATTTCCTTGTAATAATAGCATATTGCCATTTCATGCAGCTGTTACGTGCACTTTATGAGTGTTCCGCTGTTTTTTTTAACATAATTGACTCAGTCCTTTGAGTTGCCAAGCACCTTATCTCTGATTTCACTGAAAGAGCCTGAAGCAATACCCTGAAGTATTCACTGTATCCAAGGACCTTATTTCAGGTAGGCATGCTTCTTTTTTTAGGTATGTGTTTGAAGTGTTATGTCTCTGTTCACGGTTCTGATTAATACAAAGTACTCAGTATAGGATTGCAAAGATAATCATAGATTTGATTTTGCTGCATCTTTAACAGTCATAGCTTACTTTTTGAATAAGACACCTTGCTATAAAGGCTATGCCCTGGTTTCAGTTATCCAAATTTTGATCTGGACTAAAAAGTGAAAAGGAAATTACTCTAAAGTTTGTTTCTACATAAAGGTAACTAAAATTTAACTCTGTTTTTGTTTTCTTTTTCCTCTCAGTTTGTTCATTTGTTTTTCAACAGCCTGTGTGTACAAGAGAAGTTAAATAGCATGTATGGTAGCAGTATGTTCACTCACTCTAGTCATATGTGCTTTCAAGACTCATTTGACTTTGCTCATTGATTCTGAACTGTGATTACAGCTACCACACGTAATCACCAGGGATCTACACTGCAGCATCTCCATGCAAGTCAATTCTTACTGCTCTGTTGCATCTTAGCCTTCCAGATGAAAGCTCATTCAGCATGTCTTATGGCCTCATATTTGAAGTAAGGAATACTCTTCTGCATGCAGCTGTACATCTGTTTTTAGAGAAAATGAAGATTAAGATTTTTACTAGGAAAACTCTAAAGCTGCATGTCAGACTTCTGTGTGGGTACATTTTAAGTCTCTCAGATTTGTAGAATATGTGTCATCTGATGATTTTAACTATTCCCTGCCTATATCAATCCCTGACACTGCTAACACTATGTGTTATTGAGTTTACTCCTTTAATGAAATACTGAGACCTTCCGAAGTTAATTTAAAAAAACAAAAAACAAAAAACAAACAAACAAAAAAAACCTCCTATTTTTAATGTGAGTTATTGTCTTTCACTAAGGGTACTAATTGGATCTTTGTGCTGCCAGCAAGTGCTGTCCTTTGATTTGAAAAGTGAGCTTGAAAATGCAGATACTCTTGGTATTATATTCTGCTGAAGGATCTGAAAATTTTACCCTGAGAACAGCATTAAATAAAACAACACAACTAGTAATATACTCCATTGGTCTGCTCCGAAATAATTTGTACAGTACAAATTAATATTTGTACAGAGAAGAACTTTGGCATTCTTGGATGAAAGATGATATGTTTAAAAGCAAAGTATTAAAATTCAGCTCTACAATAATTTTCTAAAGATAAAAGTGAGCAATTCAGTTTAACTAGTCAACTAATAAAAAAATTAAAAATGCTTAATAATCTGTAATTTACATTTCTCAGTGGAAACCAATATTGTGCTTAGATTGTAGTCAGGATAATATCATTAGTAGAATGACTGACTCAAATTAATAATGACTGAAAATCTGATTACTATAAGGGATCATACTGCTATCACAGTCCTTACGTACTTTCTCCTTTTATCTTCTTACTATAGCACCAAATTTTTCCCTCTGTGCAGAAGGTGTACATGATTTTCAGATGCCAGTGTCTTAAAACTGCTTCTTTGATATTATAATGCACATTTTGTGAGTGATGGGCCTCAAATTAATTCCATTCTTACAAAGAAGAAACTGAAGTCAACTGTTTTTAATAATATTATTTACAAGGTGCTAATATGCAATTTGTTGCCTGTCAAAACAGTGGGAATTATGTTCTCATTCTGTGTTAAATATAATTAGCTAATACTTTCCAAAGGATATGCAGGCAGAATAGGTATCTCATACTTCATAGCTGTGTTACTGATTTCATTATTTGTCTTCATATTTTCTCTCTCTCAGTATGCAGGATTTTAAGGTATATCTCCAAGACAATCAAATGAAATCTACTATAGAGAAGTTGAGTTTCCTCTTCAAGGGAATTAATGTTCTGTATATACAAGCATCTAGATAGATGTTTCAAAGAAAATAACTGTGAATTAGGCTGTGCACAATTAATTTTTTCATAATTTTCATTCTGGGATTAAAATTGCTAAAAAAAACTATATATCCCTTTCAAGACTTTATGGCTTTAAAGGCTTTTTATTTTTTTTTTCCCCATCAAACCAAATTCTGTATAATATATTATAAATATGTTTCTTTTGGCTAGCTAAATTAGTTTACAGCTTACTTAAATGCCATTTTATCGTCTCTGTGAATCAAAAGGGGCTGTACAGGCTCATAATAAAAATAAAGCCAAAGCTTACAATTAAATGATAAGATGAAGAAGGTTCACCAATGACAAAGGAGAATAAGAAAACATCCTGTTGGCATGTCACACTTTCTGGCACAGAAAAGTTTTGGGTACAATTCGTGGCAAATCAGACCACATGTACTCTTCTAACTTTATTCACCCTATGGAATCCAGCATCAAAAACTGCCCCCTCTAGGACAGATTTTTAGCTGCTTTTGCATGACTGGTCCTTGGTATTAGATTATTTCTGGGCCCTGTATGGATTATACAATGGTTCATTCAAAAATATATACAAACATGCATATATAAATATATTCATTTTTGAATGCCTGTGTGGGGGTTTGCATATTTGCCTGTATTAATGGGCAGGTTGAGGAGGGGACTTTAAAGTGTCTGAAGTGATGAGACAGTGGTGTTACAGACCACCTGAGAGGCTTTTTATGACATGGAAATTTGCCTACATGTCACACTGGTAGAGTAACCAAAGATGTGGTAGTGTGCAGAAAAGTCCCAAGCCTAGTAAGAAGACTGCTAATGGCAGGAGAATCAAAACTCCTCTGATCTATTTGAGATAACTACTGAATGAGAGCACTATCCACTGAGCCATGTTTGGATTTAACTTCCTAGGCAAATGCTTGTGTCAGAAGAGAACCTGGGAATGGACAAGCATTTGTAACATTTAAACATATATAACTGGCAGTGTATACACCAAGACCAAAGCTAAACTGGAGAGAGAACTTAACTGTGGGAATACAAGAAAAGCTGTTCAGAGCAGCAGCTGTAGAGCAAGATAAAACAACACTTAACTGATATCCAAATAACATTTAAAAGCTCAAAAATATTACTGTCTGTCATTTCTATAAGGATATACCAACACCATGGACAAAAAGGAACACTTGAAATCATGGCCATTTCAGGGCAAAAGCAATATATATATATGTATATAATGGAGTTGACAGATGATGTAAATGGTTTATGGGCTGGTTCAGCCCAGTTCTGTAGCAGGGTGGAGGGACCAGCAGATCCGCACCTCCGGAAATGGGTAAGGGAAAAGGATAGAGAGACAAGCCCCAAAACAAAACAGCAGCAATGATCTGAGGAGAAATAAACTAATTTACTAAAAAAGATATCAGAGTGCAAGATAATGCACTGTAATACAATATAATTAGAATCGAAGCTAATAAATCAAATATAAGGAGAGAATGTCTGAAAGCTGAAGTCGTTATTACTCTGAAGCTGAGGAGAGACACATAGCTGAGACAAGCAGAAGGGAGGAGAGACAGATGATCAAAAGGGACTTTAGGTGACCTACTGAGGCCTTTATCTGTTCTCCCTGAGAGGAGATGATAACAGAACAGCAAACAGCATTCTGTGGAATGTAGTAGTTCTCTTCTGGGACAGATACTCAGACCTGGAACATTAACTCTTTAACCCCCCTTGTACTACATGATGCTATGATATGGAATACCAATAACCAAAAATCATAAAACCAAGACGGATGGGTCTGAAGCAGAAGGAACAGAGAAGTTGTCTCAGCTTTTATTTAAGTAACTTGCCTTTTAGATCTTGCCTTTTAGGCACATACTTGTATGATTACAGACCATGTAATCATGAAAAACAGAAAAAAAAGTGGATTCATTGCATCACCTACTGAAATATGGCAAATATGTAGCCAAGAGAACAAGACTAAAGGATGAAGAAAATGGGGAAAGAGGAAATTTGATACTGCAGTTTAAAGGCTAGTGCATAGGCCTAACAGAGAGGCAGTAATTACAAAATCTGATTTTGGGGATTTAAGGAATTTTACATTACATCTCAGTGGATTGAATGCTGAAGTAGTTGAAAGAACAGAAGCTAACAAAGTTCTGAGGTGACCTGATAGAGGCGTTTCAGTCTCTAAAATAGAGCTCCAGGAAAGAAGGGGACAGACTCTTCTAAGAGACTATTTCTGACAGACAAGTACAGGTAAGCCTTTGACAAGTCTAGGACAGTCTGCGGCTTTGTCTCAAAGCTTGCTGTTGGACAACTTCAGCAGGTGGACAAGTCCAAGAAATCTTTTGTTTGAAGACTTGAAAGCTAGGGCAACAAAAGATAAGCACATCTCAAGGGAGATAACCGTCCAGAAAACCTGCATGCCCACTGGTGCTGCATGTGACCCTAACCTAAGTGCCCAGGAATGCCATGCTGGCAGAAGAAGAGAATGAAAAAAGGCACTGACAATCGAGGGGTTTGCCAGATATTGGAAGAATTGTGGCTTGAAACTTGCCTGCTGCTTGATTCTCCTGCACCTTCTACCTGACTGAGACCTGCCTGATTCTCCCGGAACTGCTGTTGGTCACCTACTACTTACCTGCTCCCTGCCTAAGGCCAGCCATTCTGCTACTGCTTCTCCCTGCACCTTTACTCCTGCATCAGCGTTTGGACCATCAAAACAGTGAGCACAACAGACACCACTGAATCCTAGGAGGTGATTATCCCCACTTTACATAATTATTGCTCTTTTTCTATCTTTCCTATCACTCACTTTCCCTTGCTTATCAACATATTTCACATAGTATTTCATAATAATTGCCAGCTTTTCCCTTCCCTGACACTTTAATTTATAGTACGCTGGTTGGACAACATCTGACCTCACTTGTTTCTCAATCTCATTCCAGGTATGTATTAAAAAAAGTCTCCTCTAGCTCTGATAAATGGGGCAAGACAACTCTTTAGTAGGGTCTGTTGTGATATGACAAGAGGAAAGGTTTCAAGCTTGAAGATGGTAGATTTAGGTTGGACATAAGGAAAATATGAGAGTGGTGAGGCACTGGAACATGTTGCCCAAAGATGTAATGGTTGCCTCATCCCTGTAGACTTTCAAGGCCAGTCTGGACCATGGTCTGAGCAACCTGAGATCTAGCTGTGGATGTACCAGTTCACTGTGGGGGATTTGGACTAGATATCCTTAAAGGTCCCTTTCAGCTCTTAGGATTCTGTGATTTTATGTGTGTTCTTTGGTGTTTGTAGATGCTTGGCTGAATATGAGCTAGTAGTATTCCCAGGAGGACAAGAAGGCCAATGGTATCCTAGCTTGTATCATAATGTATTATGTATCATACATAATAGTGTAACAAGTAGGACCAAGGAGGTGAATCTGTGATTCTGTACTCAGCTCTGATGAGGCCTCACTTTGAGTACTGTGTTCATCTTAGGGCTCCTTGCTAAAAGAAAGACATTGAGGACCCAGAGTGTGTCCAGAAAATGGCAACAAAGCCGGTGAAGGATCTGGAACACAACTCTTATGAGGAGTGGCCGAGAGAACTGCATTTTGACTGGAGGAGGCTGAAGGGTGACCTTATCAATAGCTCTCTACAACTACCTGAAAGGAGGTTGTGGCGAGGTGGGATCAGCCTCTTTTTACCAGATGAAAGTGATCAGACAAAAGGGAACGGCCTCAAGGTACGCCAGGAGAGATTCAGAATGTATACTAGGAAGAATTTCTTCTCAGGAAGAGTAGCAAGGGATTGGAAATAGCTGCCCAGGGAGGTGGTAGAGTTACCATCCTGGAGGTTTTTCAGGGAAGGTTTGTTGTGTACTTACAAACATACTTTACTGGGCAATATTGGTGGTAGGTGAATGATTGGACTAGATGATCTTAGAGGTCTTTTCCAACCTTAACAGATCTATGTTTCTGTGATATTTTTTTTAAAAAAAAAAACTTTATTTGTACCTTAAAGGATACAAAATGACTATCAACTTAAAAAAAAAAAACATTTCTGTTTTCAAATATATTGTATATACCAACTCACAGTGATACTCTGGAGTGAAAATTATCTGCATTTCTGAGGTGAAAGATACACTGAAATGCTTTTATATAATATCACTCAGCATTTTACTGTTATTTCCTACTATGAGAAAAATTTTGTAATGAAAAAACTATTTTAACATTAATTGATTCAACCAGAAATATATCTATATATATTTATGTACTTGTCCAGGATACAAAAATATTCAGCCTTCACTATACATTTTATAAACTTCTACTTTGTAACCCTCAGTTTGAATTGTGATGATAGTACTATCACAGAAACACTCAGGACACCAGAATACAACTGCTGACGCTCCAGCTGTACTCCAGCATTCAATTTCTATTCATTTAATAATTTTGAATATCATCTTCAAAGAACAAGAAAGCATTGGCACCTCTGCATAAGGATAAAACTCTAACCTTAATGAGATATAATCCTTTTACAGCTGTTACTGTTTTAGTCTTTCTTCAAGAAATGCCTGTTAATCTTACCAGCATTCAGGTCCCTTCTGATTGACGATGGCCACAGATGATAATATCCTGCAGCCCTAACTCACTGACACTCTGTTAAGGCATGATGTGCTGCTGAATGTGGGACATCGCAAAGCTAAAGTGGGAGCAAAGGTCGTGGATTAGAACGAATTAAGCAAACATGGATTAAGAAAGATCAATGAGCCTGGACACAGACTCATCAGGCTCTGTTTAGATAATCTGCTTGCTCTGACTAACATTTTCTTCTGATGTTACAGCTGAAGAAAATGTACTTCTAGCTCACTATTGTCAGCTCCTGAGAAACTACCAGTAAATCACAGACAGAGAAAGTACCCTGAAATGTAAAAACTCTGGCAAGGACTGATATTGACTCTGATCCCAAGATGCCGAGTACCGCAACTGAAAAGACAGGTCTGCAATCCCAGATGATGAAACCATCAGGTCGGTTGCTATGGGTCAGTCAGTGCTTTACCAAGGAACAACAGAAAGAAGCAACAAATGATACAGTACTACATTGTGGAAAAGGGCAACAGGGAAAATCAGAAGGGCATCCCCCAACATTGTGCATTACAAGTGATGACAGAAATGTTGGCAGAAGAGACCTGTCATTTCAGATGAAATGGCTTGTAGAAAAATGAAATCCTACAACATGATCAGAGAAAACCCTCCAGGTCATGAAAGCTGAGGGAGAAAGTTAAAATGAAAGAAGTTCCCATAAGCCATAAAGTAAATAAGGACATGAAAAGTGTGAGTAGGTGTATTGGTTCATTTACTATGTAAGTGAAGTCTCACAAAAAAAAAAAAAAAAAAGTAGATCTGTCAGTTGGTGGGAAAAACAATGTCCTGACTCTTGCATAAGGTCAAAATTGTTGGAAAAATAACAAGGAAGTGTTACCAAATCTCCTACACTGAGATCTATATTTTATTGGATGTACACTCTGCTAGCTTGGAAAGTTAGAAAAACAAAGAAAAATCTGTCAAAGAGATGAAAAGAAAATATACTACACATGATGCTACAAGAACCACCTCAGAAGTGATGATATGCATGTTGAACACATCACGCCTCTAAGATCTCATAAGTTCTAAGATCCTGAATCATCTGCTTCCATTACTGACACCAAGAGGATGTCTATTCTGAATCTAGAAATGGAAGAAATTTGTATAGTCAGGTCACATTTTTCTCTGCCACTGCAGGATTTATTATTCTTATTCTTCTTATATTATTATTATTATTATTATTATTATTATTATTATTATTATTATTATTATTATTATTATTATTCTCACAGGTACATTTTAAGACATTTGTCACATAGTTACATTATAAAGTTGCTAAAGAATTTTACAGATACACCAATGGGATTTTTGCTTAGGTAACAAATCAGTACAAATCAGTATCCATTATAATTGTGAGCATGGCTAGTTTCTCACAGAGTAAAATGGGAAAAAAATAAGATAAAATAAATGCTCAGTTTCCTGTCAAGGATGAAGGTGCAAGAAACTGGTAAAATGGTGAGAAAAATATGTCTATCTTCCAGTCATCTGATCGTGACTACAAAATACCCAGCACACATATGAACAGGAAGATATATGAAGAAGAAATTAAAATCAGGAAACAGTGTCAAAATGGGAATAAGTAAAGGACTTAAATTTGTCAGTTCTCATCAGCAGAGGTAGGAATTTGCTCAGTATTTTAAAACTCTCTGATATTAAAAA
The DNA here is from genome assembly GCF_039878825.1 of Excalfactoria chinensis. Classification (NCBI taxonomy): domain Eukaryota; kingdom Metazoa; phylum Chordata; class Aves; order Galliformes; family Phasianidae; genus Excalfactoria; species Excalfactoria chinensis. The sequence goes on along the minus strand of NC_092825.1, from coordinate 153,040,781 downwards.
GAATACATAACATAATGATTCAAGTTTATCTCGCACTCTGCTTGATTTTGCATTTTGCCAGAAAATAAAACCTTAGTAAACTTTTTGTCTCCTTGTTTTTACATATTTCAGCATCCAGTGAGAATTCCAGGATGTTACTTAATAATTCAGTGCTGGATCTGAATTCAGTCTAATGTAATATATTGATAAAGCAGTAAATTCAACTGCTCCAGCATCCTTCCTTCAGCAGGTATGAGTATAAGGAACAGGCCTGCCTACAGGCCTCTAGCTTTCCTCCGTTTCAACAGCTAAGAGTCTGAGGGACTTCCTGAGACAAAGGCTCCAGACTTCTGTGTTCAATATAGACAATGGGCCTATCTTCAGTCCTTTTAAGAATCTAATTACTATCTTGGCTTCTGCAACATCTCGTGGCAATGAGTTCCACAATCTAATTACGGATGTGATATGACAAAGTACTTCCTTTGTTTATTTCAAATATGCTGTGCAAAACTTGCATTGAGCACTCTGTGGGTTTTGCACTGCGAGAAATAATGAACAGTTGAGCAGTTTGCCATACATCTGTGATAAAGAGTAAATTATCGTTCTTCATCCAAGCAACTTCAGCTAGCTGGTTTTTAATCAGGATCACACAGAACAGCACAGACTGGTAAAATATATGAGAACTTTTATCAGTGAGAAAATTGCAGTATACTGAAGGGGAAAGGGAGAATGATGGCAGCTTTCATGTTTTGTTTTGCTTTGTTTTGTTTTTAAATGTATATTTACTTTAGATTTGATTTTAACCATTTGTACAAGTAGATTTTTAAGTGTCTAGCCCTGGAAATCAGAGAATCACAACATTTTTAAAGGACATTATGTTAATGCAAGGATAAAATGGTTCCTGAAAGTATAAAGTTAACAGTGTATCTGATTACAAATTCCTTTTACAATCTGTGTACTGCCTTATTCACTCCCTGATATTTAAGGGCACTTACAGAGGGAATGTACGTGTTATTGCTGTGAGTGTCATACCATATGGCTAGCAGGATCAGCTGAGGTTCTGCACACTGTTGTCGTTTTCCTCCCTTGTACTACGTTTTTATATGGTGTAATGTTTTCCTGTGATTCTTCAACAGTCTACCATTTAAGCCTGCCATAATATAAAATGCCATTTTATGGGGTTGCAGCTGAACCTGTTCACCATAAGTCTGCATTTATTCACAGATGTCTATCATTCTGTCATCCCACAGGTGCACTCAAACTTTAAAATTTTCCTGTGCCTCAGCTTCTAATGTAAGAAAAATGTATTATGCAAGATGAGGAAATGGCAGCCAAAAAAGTAAATGCTGCTAAATGTCACTTGACAATACAACATGGGTATGCAAATGCAAGTAACCTTACGGGGTGATAATACTTACACTCTCGGTGAAATGTGATGTGTAAATGATAGTGTAGGGGCAAGGTCTTGAAAAGTGAAGGACCTCTCCAGAGTAAAAATAAGAAATATAAGCATGCTTTTCTCTACCAATATGAGAGAATTTCATGTTTTCTTTGCCTGCGCTCAGTGACAATTTTCTAAAACTGAATTTATTCAGAGGTTATGTTGTGTCTTAAGTGGACTTATAGCTGGAATAAATGTAGTTTCATTGCTCCATTCTCAAACAGTGTGTAATGTATATTTATATATATATCTGTAGGTAATAATTTAATAGATAAGCATAATCAATTTCAGGAAAAAACAAACAAACAAACAAACAAAAAACAGATTTCTATGACTGTTTGTGCAAAGCTCATTGGAACTGTCGAGGATGTTCTCTCCTCCCCCCCTCCCCATCTCTTCCCCTTCTCTCCCCTCTGCTCTCTTCACATCAGTACCATATATATTTTTTTTTTTCTCCCTTTTTGTCATAAGTAATGCTGTGCTTATAAAATATAACTGTTCTGAATTAGAAGAGTACTGTTAATAAAAATATTTTCAGTATGCAACAAAAATATACATTCACCATGTGTTATTTCTATACTCACTCAAGATTTGTTATGGCTTTGACATTTTGAAAATTAAAGATTGGGCAGACATGAAAATAGAAAGAAACAAACTATAAAACAAAGCACAAAATCAAAATAGAAATACACTTTTAATTAAACAAGTCACAGTACTTTTGTCATAATTTTGAAGTACATGCCAATATAGATCAATGTGTATAATCATACATTTGGAGGCCATATTGCTTTCCTTGCCAACATAAATCTACCGTAAAATTACTGCATTGTTGATTGTTAAATTAACTTGAGATTAGATATGGCCTAGTACATTTGCTAAATTTTTCTCTGATCAGTCATTTTGAATTGTAACAAGAAAACAGATTTATAGAGACCAACATAATAGAAAACACTGATATTTTTTATAAGTGTAATTGAAGTTTCAGCTTTCTATTGTCATACCAGCTTCTTTACCTTGTACTGGACTGGAAGACAAGGTAGCTTGGTGATATAAAGCATAACAACATAGAAAGTTAAAATCCTTCTTCCTCATCAATATGCATTTTTGATGTTTAATTTCATCTGTTTTAAGCATTCATTTACCAGATATTTCCTGATTCTATTTCATTAATAACTAGCAAACAGCACTGAGATACATGCTTATGAAATCCTATCTTTATTTTCCTCTGCAAATATGTACATTAACAAACAACAACGACAACAAAAACAGGATTATTAGAATATTTCTTGGTAACATACAGGTTTCTCTAATTAAATAATGAAATTCAATGACATCAAACAGATATCTAATTTTTTTTTCCTGGGAAATCTGGAAGTCTGTTTTTTTTTTTTTTTTTTTTTTTAAGGATTTTTGAGAAGACAGAATTCTGTTAATTTGTGAAGATATTGTCACTTTCTCCTTTAACACAATTTGATATTAATTTCCAATTGAAGGCTCTTCTTTTAGATATCAGCATCTGTCAAGGTGAATGGCTTGAGATATTGGCACAAATATAATATATGGACCTGGGCGTCCTGGTGGACGACAGGTTGGCCATGAGCCAACAGTGTGCCCTTGTAGCCAAAAAGGCCAATGGCATACTGGGGTGCATTAAAAAGAGCGTAGCCAGCAGGTCAAGGGAGGTGATCCTCCCCCTCTACTCTGCCCTGGTGAGGCCTCATCTGAAATACTGTGTCCAGTTCTGGGCTCCCCAGTACAAAAAAGACAGGGATCTCTTGGAAAGAGTCCAGCGGAGGGCCACAAAGATGGTGAAGGGCCTGGAGCATCTCCCCTGTGAGGAGAGACTTAGGGAACTGGGTCTGTTTAGCCTTGAGAAAAGAAGGCTGAGAGGGGACTTGATCCAGGTTTATAAATACCTGAGGTGTGGGAGCCATAGTGGCGAGGCTGGTCTCTTTTCAGTAGTGCGTGGGGACAGGACTAGGGGAAATGGGCTGAAACTTCAGCATAGGAAGTTCCGCACGAATGTGCGCAAGAACTTCTTTACAGTGAGGGTGACGGAGCACTGGAACAGGCTGCCCAGGGAGGTGGTGGAGTCTCCTTCTCTGGAGATATGCAAGACCCGCCTGGACACCTACCTGTGCGACGTGGTGTAGGGAGTCTGCTTTGGCAGGGGGGTTGGACTCGATGATCTCTAGAGGTCCCTTCCAACCCCTATAATTCTGTGATTCTGTGATTCTGTGATAAAGTTATTGAAAATTTATTGAAAAGTTCATTGCAATTGAACAGGGTTGGTAAAAGTTTCCACCTTATTTTGAATATTTTAGTTCAATTAGAGAGCTTACTCATTATTTACAAATGAAATTGAAACTTCTTTTTTCAATTTTCAATCAACATTTTTGATGCCAGCTGTAGACACTGTCCAAGCTGAGACAGAACTGAGTGTATCTTTTTGTTCGCTCTGTTTGCACACCTCAGTGAAACTTCAAGATGTTGGGAAACAAGGAAAAAGAATCTACAAAACAACAAAAATAAGTGTGATTCTAAAAAAAGAAAAAAAGGCTTAAAAAGAAAGTGATGACAGCAAGCTGCTGAAAAACTAAATATACTGTTGATGTGCCAGACACCCTCATGGTTTTCATTTTGTTTAGATTCTGTCAAAGTAAATTTTCATTTTCCTAGATGATAATTAATAAGCATCTCATAATGATGAAATTTCTATTGGAAAGAAATTATATCTGAAATATTCCTACTCATTTCATATTAATATACATTTCTTAAGTATCTGTTTGCTTGCAGAATTATTGCATCCGGAGTTCAGGAATTTGTATTTACTTGTACATGAAATTAATATTTTTTAGTATTCATAGAATTGTCAGGAATATTTTATTTTGATAACAATATTAATTTTATAACTTGTGTTTTTCCTATAATAATGTAAACTATGAGAAGTTGAATATATTTTAAGAACTAGTATCACTGAGATATAAAAATGATCAATTCAGTGCAAATATATAAAGGTTCTGCCATGTAGCCTTACAAAGTGCACAGTAAAACAGATGAACAATTTGCACAGAATAAAGGCACTGTAATAGCTATGTATATATGTGTGTATTTAGCAATAAAAAATTTAGTAACATAATATATTTATACCAACAGCACTTAAGTAAGTGGTCAGGAGACATCTCACCTAACTCTGGAGTTCTATAAGACATCTGTATACTAACGCACCACTTTCAATATTTCTTTATATCCAATGGAAATCAATAGGCAGTAGACAATGGAATGGATGTGGTCAGCTATCGACTTCTGTTTTTCTCTATCAACAATGGACGAAGTCTACACCAATAGCTCTGTTATAGGTGTCTGCCAAATACAGATGTAAAGGTAAGTGAAAAGAATCATCCTTGTTTACTCTTTTCTTTATCATATATAGCTCAGATGACTATTTTTCACTCCTGTAAATTCAGACAATGGGTTATTTACAAGGATTATAATTTGAAAGTGCATACTCTGTACTTGTATGGCAGCAGAGAAAACCTATATCACGCAACACATAATTACCAAGAAATACAAAATTCACAGTGTTTGATCTCTCAGTATACAGTCATTTTCAAGGTCAGTTTCAACTTAATGTTTTATGGAAAAATTCATATGAGAACATCTAGGGTATATGATGACTTGCCAGTTGAAAAAATTGCTTCATTTGCAATATAAACTTGATTGTGTAAATTAATATGCAGGATTTGACACACAGCATTACGTATACTGATACATTCATTTAATAAGCATTATTCACAAATACACTCCATGTGTATCAGAAAGTTTGAAAAATATTAAATGGGATATTTAATGGAGATTGTCTTCTAGCTGCAACAATGACAGACACAGTAAATAGACATTTAAATGCAGACATAAACACTGTAATTATTAAAAATGCTTGTGCAAAAATCTTTTAGATAAGCAATGACAAGACTAAAACAAATAAAATACAAGACTAAGAGCAGAAAACAAACAAACAAACCCAACAGTAATTTCTAAGAACTGATACAGTACAATGGCAAGGAAAACAACAAATTCCTCAGCACAAGAAGGACATGGAGGTACTGGAGCAGGTCCAGAGAAGGGCAACGAGGCTCGTTAAGGGCTTGGAGAATCAGCCCTATGAGGAGAGACTAAGGAAGCTGGGGCTGTTTAGTCTGAGGAAGAGGAGGCTGAGGGGAGACCTTATTGCTGTCTTCCAGTACCTGAAAGGTTCTTACAGTGAGAGTGGGGCAGGTCTCTTCTCACTACTGACTTGTGACAGGACGAGGGGAAATGGCCTCAAGTTGCGCCAGGGCAAGTTTAGGTTGGATATTAGAAAGAACTTCTTTACAGAAAGGGTGGTTAGGTACTGGAATGGGCTCACCAAGGAGGTGGTTGAATCGCCATCCCTGGATGTGTTTAAGAGCCGTTTGGATGTGGTACTCGGGGATATGATTTAGCAGAGGTTTGTTGTTGTGGTATTGTTTTGTGGTTGTTTTTTAAGAGATAGGCTACTGGTTAGGCTGCGGTTGGACTTGATGATCTTCAAGGTCTTTTCCAACCTGAGTAATTCTATGATTCTATGATTCTATGAAATTAATTCAAAAGACGCAGTGATGCAAGTTTCATCAATATAGGGGAAAAAAATAATAATAATTGCTGATCATTCAGAAAACAGACTGGATTTTGTAGTTCAGTGCTTAACAGCATTGTATGGCAAACAATCATATGGAATCTCCTATACACTTATATGGATTCCCTTACAAAATCATCTGGGAATAAATTCCTGTGAACAGAGATTATATGCATGGTCAGTGTTGACACAATCTTCTGCTCATATTTTCAATACTATGGATAATCATCAATAAGACTGAGATTGGTAAGGGGAAAAAAAAAAGTAAATAGCACACAAAGAAAACAATCAAATATTTACCAGCAATGTAACAAACTTCAACAACAACAACAAAAATACACTGAACTCAGATTTTTAATAACTTGTATTAGTTCAACACTAATTATAATTAGAAGTTGATTTAAACTAAGAATCTTTTATATAAAATATGATGAATGTTTGTATCAATTAGAATGACATCTCATAGCTCTAACAATAAGCATGAAAGATATTTAAGGAAGTTGAAAACTTAATAATTTAAAGGCAATTCTTTACATATTGTATAACAAAAATAATTGAAACTTTTTTTGTGTTTTTTTTTTTTTTCAATCAGTACTTTATGTTGCATGAGCTGTTTCTGCTTAGTGATAGTATTTGATATAGCAGTAAAAATTCAAACATATCACAAAAATTCCACGTTCAGCTGTCATGACTGACCTTGTAACTTCCAGCTGTAAAAATCTCAGTAATTTAAACTTAGATATTTGCTACAGAAATACTTGTTAGCCTAGTAATTTCAGTCTGCCCCTAAAAAAGATCAAACTACTACAACTTTAACTTTATAAAAAAACATCTTATTTGTTCTGAAGAGATTAAGGAACCTGTTACTCCATCTGTAATGGCATATAGATTCTAGAGGAAAGAAACCTAACAAATCTGAGGAAATGTGTTTTGCTCAAAAGTCTGTGTAAGATAGTGAATAGTTCAAGAATGCTCCAATATTTTAACTTTCATTTTTGTTACATAATGTTTTAACACGTTCTGGAAAAAGAAATGCAGAGTCTATGTGTCTCAGGGTCTGACTTGGGAACCTGCATAAATAAATGTTTTCTGCAGTACCCTTACTCAAGAACTGTGTAACTCAGATATAGTCAATAAGGACATGACATAAAGACACTGAATATTAAATATTTTTTAAGTTCAGAAATTAGAGCACAGGAAAATAGATAAACATTCTCTAATTTGGATTCTTTAATGCACTTATTCTTGACTTTTCTATACAATGCAGAGATCTACAAGTTTTGAACCAGAATATAGTTTGGTATCCAAGTGCATAGGATCTTCAGCTATGTGTATAGACAGTTGTAGATATAATGTGTCTATTGCACATTCAGCACTAATTGGACAGTAACTGAAGAACACCATATAAGTGTCAAATTATCCAGGCTGGTACAGAGGTATACTGTTTTCTGTACTCTTGCCTAAAACTCTACAATGATTTTGTATGGAAAACTTTGAAGCCACTATTTCAACCAGGTATAGCCTCAGTCTCAGTGTTAACACAGTTCAAGAGCCAGAACATAAATTTCTCCAGCTGCCTAAAGAACCTGAAAAGCAGCTTTGCAGGAGTGTAAATAATTGTGAATATGGACCGAGGCAAATCACTGCAAACATTTAAATCTTGACTCTCATTTTCTGTATCAAGCTTCTTCCTGCATTCTCCATGTTGAACGTTGTTTCCAATTGGCAATCTGTGAAAGAAGGATTTTGCATGGCAAAATCAGAAGACCATCAGCCTGCTTTAATCAGTTATCTTCTTATTGCAATTTAGTCTGTTGTGCCAAAAGTAACTGAAAAAAAGCATTATTTCTTAATATATCTAAATACTAACATAAAGTACCATTAAAAAATCTTTTAGCAACTTCCTATTATGTCTCTTAATTGAAGTAATGGTTACTCTACAATGCATGTACTGCGCTAGTACACATTAAGCAAACATTAGCAAAGGCAGAGAAATTTCAATGGAATGGAACAGTATTATATGCCGATTATTATTATTTTCTTCAGTGTCTTTCAGCCCAACAAAAGCACCAAGTACATTTAGAATTCCCATCAGCCCTGAAAGATGTCACAAGGATTTGCCAGCCTGGCAATAAACTGCAAACCACTTTATATTTAAAACTACCTCAGTAGCACACAGGCTGTTTCGGTGGCCCACTGTCACACCTGAAAAAAACAAATGCTCTCAAAAAAATCCCACTGCTGACCTTAACAATATTTCTTCAATTCCCAGTTTCTGTTTATGTATTTCTCATTCCACAGGCAAATTTTCCCTAATGGAGGTGTTTTCCTAGCATGCAGTCTGCAACATATTCTCAGAGAAACTTGTATTGTAATCTCCCCTCAGCCTGGGAAAACATCAGTCTTGCCAAGATGTTTTGGGCACACTGGTTACTTCTCTGTGTGGCATTAGCTCCATCTCACCCCTGCTGATACTCCTTCTGTCTTCTGTGTTGGTTATCCCATAATGATCATTTGTTCCCTTCAGCCTTCCCATCTTTACTCCAGTTGATGAACAATACGTGTCCATTAGTGGTACTGAAATTTCCTTCAGGAAAAGGAAAGGTACCTTTTTTTATTTAATAAGCTTCAGTTGGAGCAGAAACTTAAGCATGTGTCTAAATTCATCTGTTGAAAGCACTCATTAGCTTCATGGGATTATTTATTGTATAATTCCTTTTATATTTAATCCTAATTGTTATAAAGGATGGTGGGTCATTTTGTAATGGAGGAACTGTATATATGAATTCAAGTCGTTTTATATTCATTATTATTTTTGGATGATTGTCAGGTTGTCCCTTAAAAGTATCAGCCGTATCAGTGTGGATTCCATAAGTAAAATGATACACTCAGTTCTGGGAACATATGTTTTCTTTCTTTCACATTCCTTTTCAAGCTAACAAATACTGCTATAATATTCGGTAATATTAGAGAAATATTTCAGAAGCACAGCATCAGTAGCTTCTTTGTAATTCTCCTGTTTCCCTTGAGAAAAATTTTATAGTGGAGCATTTGGTAAAGAAGTCATTTCCTATACCTTTCCAGTGTGCTTTATATTAAAAAGAGTAAGACTGGTGAAATAATAATTGCTCTTTTATCTCTAAAAACAGAGAGCAAAGGGGATTTTTTTTTTTTTTCATTTTATTTTTTTAAATTTCCAGCCTTTGAAATGGCATACAGAAAGTTCACTGAAATTAGAAGTCTGGAGGGTGATTCTCTGCTCTCCAATGTGAAGGAGCCAGCAGAGGACTGGAACTAGTCAGAGTTAAGCCCCTTGAGTGCAATGGCATGCATAATTGTATAACTGGCTATTTACAGAACACTGAAGAAACAACATTCAGAAAGAAAGCCTATTTAGCTTTCAACTTCTATGACAATATTTAAAGAAAAGATTTTCTTTAAGTAAAAAAGAAAATTAAGATTTGATTAGCACTCATGAAGATTTCTCCAGAAAATTTCACAACACAAATCCCCATATGAATACCTGAGACAGAAATGTTAAGCTGCATTGTGGTGTATTAACTTCGGCAATCTGCCAAGCACTCACCAAGCCGTTCTCCCTTACATCTCTTCAGCAGGAGAAAGGGCAAAAATAACACAACAAAACCCTCATAGGCTGAGAAAAGAACAGAGAGATCATTCACAAATTAATTACCATCACAGGCAAAAGAAAGTCAACTTGTGGAAAATTAATTTCTCTTATTGATGATTAAAATTAGGATAGTGAGAAACAAGGACAAAAATAAAAACATTCTCCATACTCTTCGCCCCAGGTTCACTAGTTCACTCCTGACTCTTCTACCTCATCTTCCTGCACAGTCCAGGGGGATGGGAAATGAGAATCTCGGTCAGTTTGCAGTATTTCACTTCTGCCACTCCATCATCTCACACTCTTTCCACACTCCAGAGTGGAATCCTTCCCCATGGGCTGTGCCTGCTTCAGGCCTCATCCACTGCTGCCCAGTATGCTCTCCATAAGACATAGCAAACACCTCTGTTTTAATTTGTATTAGTTGTAGAACAAAGCAAATAAAACTTGATACTTTCTTCCACTGTATGCTGTGATTGTGGAATCTAATCAACTTAATTAAAACTCACATTTTCTTACAATTTCTACTGATTTGGATGAACTCCCTTATCTCCATGAAATAATGTCATCATTAAAAAATATCAGCTAGCCAATTATTATTAATGTTTTAAGCCAACCTTAGCATTCTAACCAAGCTATTTTTAATAAGAGAAAAGGTTTAAAAAATAAAAATAAAAAATAAAAAAATCTGCCAGGAAAATTTTAAAATTCAAATCTAACTAGAAAAGTGTAAAATTTAATATTTAAATGCATTGGAAATAACATATTGTATTTAGTCTATCCTATAGCATATTCAGTGATTACATCCTACCTATTGTGAAATTGTATGTATGTGAAAGCAGGTAAGAACATCTCCACAGTTTAGGGAGAGCTAAGTATTAGGATATCCATCTTGGTGCTGTTGCTGGAGGAAGGCAGAAATGAGAAATGTCAGAGATCTTGGGATTCTGAAGTAACAATAACTGGGCTTTTTGTGCAACAGCATTTCACACCGTGTCCCCTTTCTTAGCAAATACCATCCTAAAGAACACACTTGAAGAGGCAGGTGGAAATCTGGGACCTGTACTGTCTCTCTGTGCATGTAAGAAAGAGGGTAGCTGTTTCTTCACATTCTGAAAATCACACATGAATTAAAAACAGTGCATGTTAATGATAACTGTTAGAGTACTTTACAACTTCAAAACATTATCAGACCATCCAATCATTAATTTTCACATGATGAAATTACTGTAGTTCAATATGTAATGGTACTGAAACAACAGAAGAATTTTAAAAAGCAGAAGCCAAATCCCTGAGCAGATCTGAGAAGCTACAAAACTGTGTAGCCAGATTCTACATAAATACTTGATGTGCCATGTACACACAGTGTCCAATGGCAGCAGAACACAGCAGCAGAACAAATCATTTGGAAAACAATGAAATATCAAAGGAAATCTAGGCTTTTATATGGCTCTCCAGTGGGTCAAAATCACATACCTTGACACTCAAGCTACCCATAATGCCAATAGGTAGGAAAGAATTGACCAGATAAAGGGTTATTCTTTTCTTCTACACAGTATAAGATTTTATTTTGAAATGATTGTTACGGCTTACAGTACAATTCTGTTTTTATATACTTAGAAGTTCCACTGACTTAAATAGCAGTACTGAGTGCACAAGGAATGGAGAATAAGGCCTTTGAAGTTCAGTATCATTATTTAGATTTCAGGCATGCCTGGAGACAGCACTCCAGATTAATAAAATGCTTTGCTTCAATTAGCTCTGTGTCTCCTGCATCCCTCCCCAATTCCCTCTGCCCTTGTTTAACATACTCCCTTATCCCTTCACATTATCCAGACAGGTGCTCTCTGCAACCGCAGACGGCTGGAAGTTTCACAGAGGAGATTCAGTATGGGGAGGAGGAGGATGTATATTGGTTTCTTGGCTCTGATGCAGGAAAGGAGAATGTGTGAATCTATACAACAGTCTAAACTGTTCTCCATGACTGTTGTTTCAGAGATCTTGACTGATCTTTGAATGAAAGAAAATCTTAGAAAATTTCTTAAACAGGTAAGTTCACTTCTATTTACAGCAAGCACATTTTTACAGTTTAGCACAGAAAATATGAATCAAATTAATATATTTTCTAGCCAATTAACTCAGGAAAGGGAGAAGTCAATATGAAAGAAAGAAATACATATTTTGTATATATGAAGGAAATTTTTATTGTAGTGGAACTCTGATTTCTGCAATGATTTTGTCTGGTTTTCCAATTTAAAGAGCCCCTTAATTTCATATTTCTTTGAAAAAGGCTTAGGAGCATTATGCATCCACCACTGGAAACTGACGTATCCTGCAAAGTGGGAGCAGGAAATTATAAGTTTCACACTGAGTTCAATGGGAAAGTCATAAGGCCCTGCTCCTTCTCCCTTGGGGTATTTTCCTATTTTATTGTCAGTACTATAATGGGCAATCAGTTCCTGAAATGGTGCCCTGCTGTCTAGATGAAGCATTTATAGGTTTTTTAAGCAGTCCATTTGAACACTACAGAATAAAAAAGTCAGCCCTTCAAAGTTCAGACTTCAGGGCCCTGATACTGCACTGAACCATGTGTTGGCAAACATCTTACCCACTTGGAATTCAGCACAAGATCGAGGTCTCGATTTCTACATTTCCCACTGCAATTCAGACCTTTATTTATCACAGCTGGAAACAACATCACAAGTAAAAATGCTACTAAAAAACGAAGTGACTGTCCCTTTTAAAAGTTAACTTCCCTAGATTTATGCACATACATTTACATAGTAATCCTCTGAATGGAGATGCAGCTTCTAATAAATTAGGAGACTGCAACAAAAATATATAAATCATCACAGATGTTTTTCATGCAGAAACACTTTCTTTGAGAAAAAAAAAAAAAAAAATCTGTTCAAAACTCAAAGGAACATCAAATCTTTCTTGAAGACCTAACATTAGGAACTAAAAACATTACAAACATCACAAATTAGAAACGAATCAAAGAAGGAACCCACGGATCAGTTAAACCTAAGATTTAGGCCTACAATGAAACTAAGATAATTTGAAGATCACTTAGGTCAGTATAACTTGGTATTTAGAAGCCCAAACTTGCCTACAGGACAGGCCATTATCAAGGTCACTACTTTTCCGCACTGCCTAATCCTCACAAAACCTACATTTATAAAACTCTGGCCTCCCTATACATCCTTCCTCTATGGCTTCAAGTTTTCTATCGCTAAAAGTAGCTATGCTTCCTCAGAGCTGGTTACTAAAGATACATCACTATTACTCAGACATATTCTGATGCAATACAGATTTAGTCAGAGGATATTAACTCAATGAGCTATCTACTTTGCCAGAAAAGTCTGAAAATATTGCTACAGTAAAAATGCTGTTTTTAACGTCTGCTTACTACATAGAATTCTTCTTCACAAAAGTTGGAGGCCTGTTCCCAACCCTGGGTTAACACTGGCCTCAGCCTTAATTGCAATCATGGAAAATTCTTGTTCTACTGGTCTGCTAAGGTGGGACTGATGTGAAGCAGACAATTTTTGTAAGTTACTATCTTCTAGCCTTTGTAGCATTTAGTAGGAAATATGAAAGCCTGGATTTTTTTTTTTTTATTTTTTTTTTTTTTCCGGATATTTACTCCCAGTACTATTTCTATTCCATCATCCTTGTAACAAAGTGACATAGAAGGTACATATCTATGTTGAGATATAGACAGAATATTTTTTCTCTCTCAATCTCATGACATTCAGAGAACTCTTCCCATAGTCACTTGACTCTTCTGGATACTGTGACTTAATTTCAAGAGAAAAGGCAAAAATTCATTGGTGACTCTTGTCACCAAAATGCCGGTCTTCATTCAGGAGGTTTCAAAGCCAGTGCTGTATGGGGGAGAAGGAAGTACTGATTGCCTCAGGAGGTGAATATCTTCTTACTGGATGAATGGTTTAACTGCTAGCCTAGACAGGGAGTAGAACTTATCACTGCTTTTGAAACTCATTCCCTTTGGTGCCTATTCCCCTGAGATGCATAGGCTCTCAAAATCAGAATCTCACTCTTTTAATCTGAATTCTTCAACATCAGAGGAAGAATTTTTGCATGGAAAGTAGCTGCTTGCTCTCAGCTGAGTGACATATGTATGAGTTCATCATACCAAATTCATTTTTGAGCTCAATTAACCTTGTCTCATGTAAAATGAAAAGGAAGGATGATAACATGAGAAGGACTGAAATTTCCAGGAAGATTTCCAGGAAGATATAATATATATATTACACACAATAAAAGATGGAGAACATGGCTTTAGAGAAAGATTCAAACATTCATGTCAGCCTATCCCCCATTCCAGGTGACCAGCTGAAGACCAACTTCTATTTCAGTGCTGGGTGGTAGTGCTAATGTGGCACTGAGCCCAGGTTAGGCAAGTGTCGAGAGACTACTGATAAAGTGAGAGTATTGTCACCTTTGCCGTTTATAAAGTTTTGAGACTGTATGTAAGTCACTCTCTTGGCCTCAGTGAATAGTTCTATTCAGCAGCAGGTGATTATTCTTGAGAGCAGGACCTATAGCAGACTGATAGAGAGCTAGCAGAGACACCCTACTGTGACTATTTTTTTGGCAAGTCTCATCAGAGACTTTGGCAGCCTCTCTTCCTCTATAGTGCTACTGTGCTTTTGCATGGCTGTATTCTTCATGCAAACTAATATCATTGCCAACCCTAAGAACATGAAGATCTGATCACAATTATTGTTTTCACTGCTGGATAGAAGAGAACAAGTGCAACGCAGAAAAATATCATGCTTTTTCAGCTTTTCTTCTTTCTTTTTTTTTTTTTTTTTTTTTTTTTTTTTTTTTTTAGAAAATGTATCTCTTAAGTTTAGCTTTAGTAACAAAGCCCAGTTATCTAACAACTTACTTGCATTGCCTTTCCATTATGTACATGTACATTTTGCTGTGGATTACAATTTTTAATTAAGGTCACATGTGGTTATCAGAAGAAAGTAATTAGTAACTTCCAATACATTTTTATGTTAATGATTGGGAAATAATGTGTTATAAAAAATGGAAATAGTTTACTTGTTTTGACCGAAAATATCACTCTGCAACTTTACTAAAGCTAGTTTAATCTGACCTGCTCTGGACTATCTCATGAGGTTTCAATTCTGAAAAACAAAAACATAAAGAAAGGAGATGAAAGGAAGAGAGACACAAAGAGGTGTAAAAAAGGCAGTTGATTTTAAAAAAGGAATAGGACCAGTATATCGTTTGTTTGCAATAATGATAGTGAAAATTATTTCCAAGTTTTACAGCAATGGTCTATCATTTGCCTGAGACACGGTACTCTATCTAAAAATCATTTTAGTTATGTATCTGCCTAACTTCTATTAGGGTTAACAGATGTTGGGGTAGGAATACACTGAATTTCATTACTTGTCCCCATAGAGCTCTTTGGAACACATTCCCTTTGTGAACCTTGTTAGTTAAACTCAGGGAACAGGAAGACCAATTCATGAGAGGGAAAACCCCCATCTCTAAAAAAGAAAATCTTCTTGGCG
This sequence comes from Excalfactoria chinensis, assembly GCF_039878825.1. Classification (NCBI taxonomy): domain Eukaryota; kingdom Metazoa; phylum Chordata; class Aves; order Galliformes; family Phasianidae; genus Excalfactoria; species Excalfactoria chinensis. The sequence continues at coordinate 153,025,521 of NC_092825.1, read as the reverse complement.
AGATGATTTCAGTGGTTTATCTGAGACACTGAAGCTTTGTACTGGCCTAAAGGCTTTGTTCAGCCAAACAAGTACAATTTATTCCATTGCATAAGCAATGTGAGAATGCAGAGAGCTGTGAAGTTTCTGCAAAGAAAGGTGAGAGTTCCTGTCTCCTGTAACTCTGGGTTGTGATATGGGAACAGTTTAGACTGTCAACAGTATGTGTTAATGACTAGTCTTGCTTCCAAGATCTCAGCAGCAAATGACTCATCTCATGCAGCTTCTAACCTCTTGATACTGGCTAGATGTTAGACAGATTGGAGACCTGTTGGAGAAAAGAGTATTATAGAACTCTGAATTGTGCTGTATTCTTAACGTAGTAAGGCTGACAAATCCTGGTAGTTGGCAGATGTCATTCTTAACGTATGAATTCCCATACTAACTCTTTTTTACTCCAATTTTGTTGTTGTTGTTGTTGTTTGTTTACAAATGGAAAGCTGGAAGTCTAATTTGATACTTAATTCTCACAAAAAGTTTGACTCTATGTCTTTTGTTTACTCATAATTGCATGTAATTTTTTTTTGTTTGTTTGGTTGGTTTGGTTTGGTTTGGTTTTTTCCCCTTTTCTAAAGCCCCAGTACAGGAGATTATGTTGTATAGGACCTAACTATTATGTATGTTCATTATTGGTATCTGTGTGCTTCGTGTAACCCACATATACCTGTTTCTTTGTTTATTATTACAGTTTAAAATGATTTGAGCTAACCTGATAGTTTCTTCCATTTGTTCTCCTGTGTGACTCCAGAACAAGGTCTGTATTACTTGTTTTCAGTCATCTACTCATCATGTACTTATCCTCTTAGTTCCCCTAGATCTGATGGGGGAGTGCCACTGGTATTGCCAAGTACAATTATACTTAATCAAAAGGAAAAGAATTTAAAATTTTTCCCAGTCTCAACTACCTCTTCTAAAATTTTCTAATGTTAACATCTTTTTCTCCACAATCTCTCCAAATACCTTCTGTCTCAGGTGATATTTAGAATGGGGTGTTTTAGACTTCTTTGTTGAACTGAATGCCCATTAGTAGCTGAAATGCAGGGGGAGCATGTTTCTGTGGCATGTTCCCCAATATAATGCCATCTGCAAGAAATTCCAGTTACATGTTACTGGAGAACTCTACAGTATGAACCATAATGTAGTTTCTGGGAGGTGATTGGAAGATTTCTTTCAAATGCATGCTCTTCATGCAAAGTTCAGTGATAATGTTGATGTATTCAGAGAGGCAAAAGAATTAATGCTATTCTTTGCAACCTATTATACCCCACTAATTTACCTTAATCCCAAATTTAAGTCTCAAAGTGTTGCTCCAATACCAGCTAATCCCAGTAGCTTTTGAAAATCTGTTCAACTAAATCTATTTTACAGAGTTTTCCGGGTGCCTTTAATTCCACTGTGAAGGCATTTAGGTCTAAGCCCTTTCTGAAAGCACCTACTGAAAGCCTAAACCCCTGAGTATCAGCTTTCTTCACCCATCTTCCATGTAGATTGTGTAAGGGATTAAAAGGTGTTCCCCATCCATCCCAGTGCTAATTACAAGACTGGGAAAATTATAGGGTGAAACATCTCCCTAGATATAAAATCACTTATTATGTATTGTCTTTTACAGTTAAGAAGACATAGAAGTAAATCTGTATCTAAGAACTCTCCATTTTTACCAAAGATATACCTGTTACACCCACAAATCCTTTGTCTTCCTGAAAAGGACTTGTCTTTGGATGTGTATTAGCAACTTATATAAGTTAGGAGAACTAATGTATCTTTCTTTTTGGAGTCTTACATACATTTACATTTTGAATGTTTTTTATTTGACACCTTTCATATAATTACAATCTTGTTAAATATCATTCTATGATTGCCTGAGGTAAATGCAGTAGAAAATCACTACATTTAATTTTACTGTCTTACAGTTCCATCCCCTTTGTCAAACGGGAACTTACTTTGATTCTTCAGGGAAATTTTTATTTTGTTTGTTTGCTCATTCTTAACGTGGATGAATAAGCTGCTGGCTATCACCTTATAGATAGAAGATTTTTCCTATGTCAAAGTTGAAACGGATCTGTGCATTTTTGTCATTTTGTCACAGATTTTAATTCCTCTGAACAGTAACAAAATATAGAAAAATGTTAACCCCTTCCTTATATCTAAGTGATTGATCCTCAAATCAACTGCTGTTTGTTCTACATTAGATTTTAAAACCTACTATAGAACAGTCTGAAGAAAAGAAACTGATCATACATTTACATCAAACTTTTGCTTCAGAACTTGGAGTGAATTCCAAAGGTGGGTGCCAAGCAGAAACTCTGTATTCACAGACAACAGCTGCAGAACAATACAGTGCAGTGCATGAAGTACTCAAATAGAAATGCAGAACTGGGCACCAGCTTCTTTACCTAGTTTACATTAAACAGCAATTTGATTAAAAACAAACAAACAAAACCAAAAACAGCAACAACAACAAAACCACAAAAAAACAACAACAAAAAAAACCCCACAACTGTGGTGATGGCAAGAATATGGACAGAATACGGTTCTTTCCTACTAAGCATAGCATTTTATGAAACAGGAACAATAGATTAAATTCCCAAACATTAGCTTCTGTGGCAATCATTCTAACCATTAACCAGGCCTATGGTGTGAAAAGTGTGACTCCTAACTAAAGTTCAGCCTCATTCATTTGAAGGGAAATGATGTTTAAATGCACACCCTTCCCCTCCCCCCTCCCCTCCCCAACACCCCTTTTTTTATTATTTTTTTTTTCCGGTCATCTCTCTCTGCTCAGTACTCCGGTATTTGTATATTCTATTAAGCTCCTAATACATCACAATTAAGTCAGTTCTTGGGATCAGCAAATAACCTATGCTGACACATATGCATTCATGTGGAGCTGGTCCTTAGGCTACAACTACTTTAGGTATCTACATTCAAGGGTTTTATATCAGTGATATTTGCAAATCTCTGATATCACTTAGGAGGTGACTAACATTTCCACTGGTAATGTCCCTACTATAACTAAGCTATAGCCACAGGCCATGGAAATTAACATCAAACTTCTGACAGCATTAAACTGGTAGGTGTCTAGATCATTAGATTCAAATTTCATAAAATAGACATTATTCAGTGTACTTAACAGCAAACCCTGAAACACATTCAGAGTATTTCAGTTCTACTGGAATATCCACAAGAGCAGTGACAAGACCCCAGTTTAGCCAGAGCTTTGAGGAGACCTGTCTAGACCTTTTCCCTGAAGCATGCTCCTAAAGGAGAATGAAAATGCAAAAAGAGCTGGCTTTTTTTTTTTTTTTTTTTTTTTTTTTTTTTTACCAGTCTCTCAAATAAAATACCTTTTTTATTTTTTTATTTTTTTATATTTTTTTATTATTATTATCAAGAAAAATAAAATAAAAGTGACTAGGAAAGGAAACTAAATAACTAATTTACAAACATGATTTTAAAGATAGGTCCCTTCTACTTTTTATTTCAGTCAACCTGGTACAGTCCTCTGCACTCAGTAGGGACATTGTTTCTGTAATTTCCAAACACTTTAACAAGCCTTTCAGACTGCTCAAAACCTGTGGTATCCCAGTTGACTGTTGTACTGTTTACTGCTTCATATTTCTTTTCTCCCACCCTTTGAAATCTCCAAAATATCTTATTTGTGTACCTGCACAAATGATCTTCTGCAAAGGTCCCAGCTCCCCTGTGGAGGAAGTCCACATAACCCAATAATTTTCAATGAATATAGACATAATTATAAGCAATTAATTACAATGAAAGATCGAATCGATAAATAAATAAGATTCTCTGAAGTATTTACTCTTAAAAAAGAAAAAAGATCTTACAGCAAGCAAATAGATATTTTAGACTGTGCAGTTTTTCACAGCACAAGATTGTTCATCCACTCCATGTTCATTATGCTGGTAGTTTTGTACCCCAGGCCCAACACACCCTAATGCTACAGGGCAAGAACAGCATCTAACTGCAACATTGCACAGCAACAGTCAGGGACTGCAATATCTATTTACATGACAACTGTTCTCTAAAGAATGGTGCCCAGAAGCCAGGAGTGCTCAAAGAAACATTGACATCTTCAGTATAGAAATTGTTCAAGACACAAATTAACACAAATTAAGTAAATGTGAAATTTGAACCGATATTAAAACTTTTTGTTTGTTTGTTTGTTTAAATTTATCAATGCAAAGAACTTTTGCCAGATTGTTTTCATAAAGGAAATTTGAAACTATTGACTTTAAATGAGCATCATTGGATCTCACAGGACTAACAGAAAGAAAAACAAAGTTTCTTGGCAGAATTGTTTATCCATTGGTATTCATCTCTTAAAGCTTTCTGTACTCTGTGATAATGTGACCTTTGTATTTTCTATTGACCACCAGACTTGCATTCAACATAACACTGTATTTAAATATTAATGCATTAAATAACTGTACCATATGTTACCTTTTTGTTCCATTTTTATCTTAACTTACACTAAAGGACTTAGGTTTGAAAGAAATGTGGAAAATGTCCTTGAAAACTTGTAACTAGATCTTTATAAATATTTCAAAAACAATAATTTTGCATCAGTATGGTGAACAAGTAGTAAAGTGCCTGAAGAATATAAATTGAATGTTCTCTGAAAGAATTGGTAAAGGTTAGCATTCATCATTTTAACTGATAGGCTTTCTTTGGGAAATAACTAATGCAACGAATACAAAATACTATGATAATTTTTTGTTTCTCCTCAGTGATTTTTTTTTTTTCCCCTTCAAAAAATAATCTCACTTAGTAATAAAACATATATATTTTACATTCATTCTGGAATTAAAGTTTCCTATAATGCTTGCCTTCATATACAGTTGATAGTTTTCCACTCCAAATGGAAATAAAAAAATAATCTGAATGGAGTGAATATTTCTGTCCATTTCAGGAAAGGTTGCAATCAATTAGGAAATACAATGTGCCTTAGATCTTTCTAGGAAAACATTTAATTTAGACATGGTATGAAAACTGGCTGCTAAATACCAGGCTTACTACCACAGTTTCCATAGCGATTTTCAGATCGTAACAGGACAGAGACTAAACTAAAAAAATAGGAATACATACAATTTATACTAGAAATAACAGCAGTATTTAGAAACGCCTGTTTGTCCTACACACTGCACTAATGCCAATAGCCAATATATTTTATTTTCAAGGCACTACTATCTACTGAGTGAAGTAGAAAGGTTGCTATATAGTTAGGAAATTGTAGTACAGATAAATTAAATTACATTTTTTCACAGTCACATAGGAAGACTGTAGCAGAAATGAATCCATGTCATCTGAGCTTTAGACCAACATGTAAACTGGACTTCACTTTTCAATCAAGTATCTTTACTCTGTTTAACTATTATTCAAACTGCAGATTTATTGCTGTGTTGACAGCCTGATGCTGACTTGTATGTAAATCAGATGTCCATTTGGGAATATTATCTAATTCCAATTAATATTATTTCTTTCTATCATGTCGATACTTCTGTCTACAAAAGACTGTGCAGTTTGTTAATTTGGGGCTCAAATTTTTATGATTTTTTTTAAAATTTTTTAAAAGCTTACTTTTTAACTTCTTTGCCAAAATTGAAATTATTTGTACGATCACTTAGTAGACAAACAGGAGGATAAGCAGTCCAGATTTGTACTAAGCATTGCTAGCACTCTGGCTATTTCTAAATCAAAATCTGCAAACTTTCTCAGTGAGATAACCATCACCTGCCTTGACTGTCAGATATTCTGCAGTACCCAAGAACAAGCTCTGCGGTAGACAGACCCAGCAGCTTGGCAAAGAGCACCATTTTGGTAGGATAAGAAAGCTATACGCACTCCTATCCAAGCCCTATGTACAGAGACTGCACTGCAGCACTGCAGGTTATAGGTTGATTTTGCTTTCTTAATTCACCTTCATGCAGACAAATCCCCCCAACTCCAGTCTCTTTAAAAGTTCACCACAAAAGGCACAATGACTCTGTGTGTGTGTGTGTTTGCATGAAGTTCACCCCTCATCTTTACATGAGCTAAAAGAACTGTTCCTGCTCCCTTCAGATCCTCTTTTTTTTTTTTTTTCCCATTCTGTAGGCTATTCAGATAAGGATTTTCATTGTCAGTGTTCCCACTTTACACTGAATAAGTGGAATCTATGAAAAAGAAAAGAAAAGCTCACAAAAGAATGACTTGCAAACACTGGTGGCACCATTGGACTTGAATTCTTGAATTTAAAGCAATCACACAAGGACACTGTTAACATTTATCCTCCTCTCTGTTGGCCAACAAATTAAAATATTACTTAAAGTCTTGGATCAGTTTCTGCTACAGCGTTTCATTTTGATTGATGTCCTCTATTAATGCCAGTGATGCTAGTTAGCTTTAAGACACCCCAAAGGGTAGTCAACTAGTTAAAACTCCAAATGAACCTCACACCAGCTGTTTAGGCCCTTGGAAGTTTTGCTGAGCATTGACAGAAGACCTTATCAATCATTACAATAAGTACTTTCAGACTGTCCCTTCTAAGAGGAGTCAGTTGAAGTACCATCTGCTATTTTGCTTTTAAATCTTCTCTAAGGCAACCATTTAACTTCTGAAATTATACCTCTTGTTCAGGAGAGCGGTGGTCTGATGAAGAAAACTTTTAATAATCAGCAGTTTTTATGACGTGACATAATTTTTGCAGTGCTCAGGGCCTTTTTACAAATCAAAAATAATCCAACTAAAACAGTAATTAATGTCAAATGACTAGTCACATACGGCCCCATTTAATTAAAAAGTTCTAATCTTTGATTAAACCTCCACACATATTCTTGTGATTGCAAACTGTCGTCTGAAAACTGAAAGTAATTGGGTACATAATCTATTGTGTCTTCTAACTGATGCCTGCTAATTGTCTCAGGAGCAAATGGCAACAATTTAATTTAGAAAGTTAAAAAGTGTATATTAAAATGTATTTTTATGTTGCAAGAGGATTCAGAGCTCCCTTGCTGGGACTGCAAAAGAGGCGGGGACTCCTTTGCTAGTGCAGAACAAAAGACAAAGGATATCTATTGTAGGTGCTTACAGACTTTTATACCCGTGCAACAACAACTGGTTACATGTAGGAGCCAGGAGCCTTGTGTGTGTTTACATCTCACTCGAGTCATTGCTAAGCTTTTTTACTCACTAGCAATATAATGGCTTTCTTTACCACACATCTTTAATTCAATTTTATTAATTTCTTTATTTTTCTGAATTACCTCTTCCTGCACTACACTGGGATGATCTCTGTAAATTTATCCTTCTAAGAATTCTGTGTCAGGAAATTTACTTCAGTGACTTCCAAAACATGCTTTTCTTTATTATACACAAAACATTATTTTTATTTTATTTATTTATTTATTTATTTCCCTAAATATTGACTGCATAAAAGCTACTGTTCCTAAACCCATAGCTTGCAGGAAGAAGTAGAGGTGTAAAGCCACAGTGATCACTTCCATAAGAATTCTGGCTAATTCAGAATGTCAGCTGGATAACAACTGGAACTGTAACCTTCTTTTGCACTATGGAATTTGTCTTTATTTTTCCTCTGGAGATCTTCAGGACCAGCAGAAAAAAGAAAACTTAGCCAAAGTGAAAAAACTTGGTCTCACTGGTTAACCAATTCTAGATATTTTTTTCAGGCCCTCTCAGCCATGATCATTTAATATTGGTGCGTTTTTCTGTTAATTTTGTTTTGGTTTTTATTTTTGTAACCTTTGAAAAATATTGTTATCCTCAGCTAAAATTCCCAGAAAGTATTCTATTGTCTTTATGTTTTAAATGTTTTTAGAAGCCCCTTCTTGTTCTGAATAATGCACTTTACCACCCTCGCCTTTTGATATCTTGTTTCAAAGCCACACATAAACGCACAAGCCAATTGGAAGGTGAAGTATGCTGGCAAATATTTCTTGTCATTATATTTCAGACATAGTTGAGGTCTTACAACTCCAAACAAAACTATCTACTTGGGCACAACTATTTCCAACTTTCTAGTGATCACAAATGCTCACTCCAGTATCTGGAAATAGTATGCCCTACAGAATAAAGGGACCAACATATTGGTTGTTGTGAAGGTGTTTGTGTGGGCTGGCTTGGGATACATCTTCTAACTGAGCTCTACAGACTATTCAAAGCCTACTTGAATAGTATCAACATTTTTCATCTACATACATACAAAGGAAGAAAAGAAATGCTTTCTTTTTACAGTCAGAATAACTGTAAAACAGCAAACAAGATCACAGGGATAATCAGTGGTAGAAGTAGCAAAATAACCCTGTGTCACCCATTTCTCTTATTCCTGCTCCACTGTCAAAATACATAAATAATTATCTATCAGTAGATGTGAATATGTAGGGACAGATAAAAATATAGATGATCAAGAAATGTTTGTGACTTTTACTACAGAAATTTGGCTGCAGAATGCCATGAAAAAGGTAAATAAAAACAGCAGTAACCTTAAATGTACTTTTTTTTTTTTTTTTTTTTTTTTTTTTTTTTTTTTTTTTTTTTTTTTTTTTTTTCACATAACCAGTGACTTTTAAATGTCCAGTTTTGGACTCCACGGATATTTTTCCCATCAACAGTATCTTCAGTTATTCATCTTTTTTTTTCCCATCCCTGCTTCATGCCTTCATTATTACTATCCTGCCGTGACCTGCTAGCAATTGTAACCTTCTTGCCTCTAATCTCTCTCTTAGAGTCAACTCGGAGCACTGTGGACAAGGTTATCTTTCTTGTTCACCACTCTGATCATGTTACCTCATGTCTCAGTCTCTCAGGTGGTTTTCTGTCTCATTACATTACAAGGTCAAATTTCTCCTCTTCAATTTCAAGGCTTCACAAGTCTGCTTTTGCCTACAGATGGACCAATTCCTTACTCTTTCCTGTCTCAGATACAACTCTGTCTACTGTGTGCACACTTAGCTTGTGTGTGACTTTCTATTTCTACTCACCAAATTTTTTTTTCAGTGCCTAAAATATCCTCTGTTCTACCTTGCCAAACAATCTCACTTTCCTCTTTCAGATTCCTTCTAAGGATTCATCACTAAACACCCTGCTCTGTTCACACATCAGACTGCATAGTCTTTTTATTTAACTAGCATTGTGAATTAGATAAACAACAAAGAAACAAACCTTCCAAAGATCGTAGACACATGCCAAACATTTTGTTTTGTTGCAGTTCCTTTCCCCTTTGTCCAGTTTGTTTTACATCCTATGCACATTTAGTTATGAGAGCACTGGGGCCAGAGTCTTGCTCTGAAAATGCCAAACATTTGTGAAGTAGCTGGTAAAACACCAAAGAAATTACCTTTATGGAACTTACTTTATCTCGAACCACATTATGAATAATCACACAAGGTAGCATATACTACAATATACTTTCATTTCTCATTAAGACAAGGCCTCTGACAGTCAGCAATGAGCTCTATGTTTTCCTCAAAAATGTCATGTTCCATAGTTTTATTTTGAAATAAATGATGTCTTTTAGTCAAACAGGTCATACTACAAAGGAAGACAGGTATACCTGAGTCTGTAAGACAAAGAAGTGAGATCATTGAAACAGACAAGGCTTATATAAATTACAAATGTTGGGAAAAAGTTTCTGGCATCACTTTGACTTTTCTTCTCTCAAAATAATAATAATAATTAAAAAAAGAAAAAAAAAAGAAAAAAAGAAAAAAAGAAATAAAAAATCCCACAGACATAATAGAATCCTTTATTCACGGGATTTCCCTCAGGCACGGGGCATTTAGATTCTTTATCGCACAATTTTTTATTTTTTTTCATAATTCAGCTATTAAGCAACTAGATTCTATAATCATTGTCAGATAAATTAATGTCCACAAGTCTTTAGCACTGATGATATTATAATATCAGAAACATCTAAGGGCAACTGCTTTCAGCTTTATTGACAGAAGCGGCAGGAAACAGAAGCTAAAGCTTGCAGCATCAAATCAGTAACTCCTTTTTCTTAACAACATGTGGTGCATATGATTCATCTCCTTTAGCCAAAATATGGAAAGTACTGACAGAAAAGAAATATATTAAAAAGTATTTGTCACACAGAGTTTGCCTCTCAATATGTAATTAACTTGATTAATTAGCAATATGTTTCCTAAACTGTAACATGTAGATGAGTTAAGTGAGAAAAAAAAATCCCCTAAAAATTTCTGTATCTGACGCTACTGTGAGAAAACAACCCCCTTCCCCTCCCTTTCCGCCCCCTCCCCTCTCCCCCCCCCCCCAATTTATCAAGGTAATTGAAGCAACAAAAGAGATAAAAATGTGTCATCATAAAGTTATACATAAATTAATCTCTGAGAGCTCAACACATTACACTGAACACTGGCTGCCTAAATTCAAGCACACATTCACATTATTTGTGACAATCACTCCACACTTCTGGAGACATACACTATAACTTGTACCAGCTCATCATCTATCTGTTCTAAAAATGTTGATACAGATTTATTATTTCTTTGAAATACAGTAACAATGCTGGAAACACTGACATCTACAATTAAAAAGTACTTTCCTCTCTAACAAACTGAACAGATTCAATGTAAATTACTTGAAGTTATTTACTTGACTGCAGAATACAGAATACAAATACAGAATGTAAAACTGAAAGTTAATATTCATTTATGTGTTGCATGGGCAGAAGCAATGATATAAAAAGATTTTACTTCTATTTATTTATTTAACTTTTTAAAATATATTTGTGTCTTATTGTTTAGAATCTGTCAATAGTTATCTCTGATTTTATCTCATGGGTGTCTGCTTTGTTGCACATTTTCACTTCACATTCTAGTTTTGTCTGTGTGAATTTCAATACCAAGGCATTAAGCTGATAAAACCTGCTTATACTGAACACCGGTATTTCAAATAATTGTCTTGATATATTACAAATAATAGCTGCATTATTGGTAGGTTTGATACTCACTATTAACCCCACAAATGTGAACAAGTACATTTGTATCATTTTTTATCTTCTGAAGTGAGTATATATGCTTAATACCAGAAAAGACTTGTTAAATCCAATGAGAATTTGTTCTTCTATTAAGTGATGTAAGAATTAGACCTGAGTTGTACTATCGATGACTGAGCTGATTTAATTCATTTTAAATTCATGTCAGTCATACACAACAGCAAGTCGCCTGTATATTAGTATTTGACCTAATGTTTGTTGGGGTACTAAGTTGTCTGTGTAAGGATTAATGAGTGAATACAGTAGTTCTGAGTAGATAGAGTGTTCTGGAATAGCTAAGTTACAGCCTGTAGGTTAGGGAGTTAGTGGGCAGGAGGTTTAGGTAGGTGTGTGTATAGGTCCTCTCGCATGCATAGTGGGTGTATGCATCTGTGTGAGAATTAGGATGGTATAAAAGAAGTGTGACGCAGCAATAAATTGAGAGAGAAGATCTCATGGCATCCATGGATTTGTCTTTCTCTCCTGGGCGGCTGAGGTCTGGAGATGAGTTGGGTTAATTGGCGGTTATGTCACTGTTTATAATAATCCATTTTTCTGTTATGTGACCAGATGTGAACACTAAGTACTAGAAAGAGAACTTGCATATTCAAGAGCATCCAAAGTTTCTGCTCTAAATTAGAATACTTAAAAAGAATACTTCAATCAAACAGAATAAAGAAGTTAAGAATTAATGAATTTTGTTTTTGCAAGGGCTGCTGTGAAAGTCATGTTTCCTGTTTAATTATACTGGCCCAGAATATTATAGGCAGATGTTGGTAGTATGGGAGTAGAGGCTGAACCTTCCCACCAATATTCCATTATACTCTGTTGCCGCGTGACTGATGGCAGCAGAGGGGCACTCTGACAAAATGGCATCTGCCATTGAAGTACACATGAAACAAAGGTGTGTCACTGAATTCCTCCATGTGGAAAAATTACACTCACTGACTTTCATCAATACTTGCTAAACATTTACAGACAAAGCGGGGGATGTGAGCGCAGTGGGTGGTGCATTTGAGCAGTGGCAACAGCAACAATGGGTCACCTCTGCTGGTGTAGATTTTTACAAGCAAGGAATGCAGGCTCTTGTTGATTTCTGGTACAATTATATATCTAATGGTAGTGACTATGCTGAAGAACAGTGCTTTGTAGTTGAGAATTTGCTCTATCAAATAGTTTTATTGTGCTCTTTATATCTAGTATAGTTTCCATGGAAATAAATAGGAGGCATTAATTTTGGAGTGACCTACATAGTAGTAACTATATACTTTGTGCAAGTATTACTTAGGACTGTTGACTGTAAATCTGTGTTGTTTCTTAAATCAAACTCTGAGTTAGACAGTGTAGTAGAACATTCGGTCTCTTTGAGATCTTTCAAAATTATCCTTCAAGTCAAATACATGTATTTTTAGAATGTTTCTTTTATGTCTTTACTGTAGAGTAAATGGCTTTTCAGAAGTTTGGGTCCAGTTCCCAGAGTACTGTAGCCAATTGCTGTTTCAGACAGTTACTGTTTACTACAAGATAAAAAATAATGGTTCCTGTTTGTGATTTCTTTCTACTATAGTCTGAAAGTAAAAGAACACTTATGAATAGTCACAAGATAAAATTTAGAATTATTTTCACTCAGTGGGAGAAAGATAAAGTAAAAAAGGAAGGAAGAGAGAGAAAGAGAGAAAGAAAGAGAGAGAGAGAGAGAGAGAAAAGGGAAAAAGGGAGGAGGGAATAAAGGAGGGAAGGAGGGAGAAGGGAGGAAGGGAAGAAAGGAAGAAGAGAGGAAGGGAGGAAGGGAGGAAGGGAGGAAGGAAAACCATGCAGAAAGATCTTGTGAATCAATGTTTATTAATAAACTCAATTTGTTTCCATACCTTTTCAATTCCTTGAGGACTTTGATTTTTCCATCATTTGGGACAAATGATTATAATGTGATTGTTTACATTAAGGCTTAAATCCATACATAATGTAATGAGCCTTTAGTAGGAAAGTGCAGTAAGTTATTACTTGCTAAAATTCTGCAAGGGAGCCGTCTCAGGATTACATACATAATGCTGGAGTGACAATTTCCATCCATGGAAGTGAATGCTATGTTAATATGACCACATTCTTTAAAGAATAAAGACAATGATCAGGAAAGCAACCTTCTCTTATGGAAGAAAATAGCAAAGCAATTTTAAATGCATTTCTTCAGCAATTTTCTATAAGATTATGTCTTGTAATAGGAGCTCAATAACTTTTGAATTCAGACACTTTAGTGACCTAATAGCTTAGGTCCCTGACACCACATGTTAGAAGTCATTTTATCTTTATTTGATCATATGTGGTCTCCTCTTCTCTGTTACACAGGTTTTTGATTGGCATTCACCAATGCAGCAGGATAGTAATATTAGTGTACCAAGAAGTACAAAGTAGTATTTCCTAAATTAGTTCTGGGAATAAATAAATAAATAAATAAATAAATAATAAAATAAATCAAGTACAGACCTCGTAAAGGACTTGGGCTTTTCCATACCTGAATCATTAAACACCTCTAAATACGGGTGAGATAAGGACCTATCAGCCAGGAGCCAGCATTATGGAGGAGATGCACTTCAGTACCATGTCAGCCATGGCTACCATGATATTGTATGGACTCATCACTGCAAACACAAGAATATAGCTGATGGCAGGTTATCCTTCACCATAACAAAATGGCACATCCTATTATCTCAGTGGTCTTTGTGAGTCTTTAATTTGGTATGAAAATTAAGTGGTTAATTGAGAATTAGATTTTACTTCAATAAAATTCTAAGCAACAATCATCCTAAAAGCAATTAATTTAGGTTTAATAGGAGTTACTGCATGTTAAAAAGGAACTGGTTATTAAGAGATAAGGAAATTATTAAAAAAAAAAAAAAAAAAAAAAAAAGATAAAAATCAATTATGCAGTCTCTAGATCTGAATAAATATGTTTAAAATAACTATTCTGTTATTCTGACTCATTAGATACAAATTAAACATCTGTAGCATAAACCAAATGTTAATATAAAATATTACTCATCTTAATACAGTACCCTCCCCTTTACATTACAGTGGACACAGCTAGTGGAACAGGCAAATGCCAGAAGTTACCCATTTAAATACTTAATGTTTGTCCACATTAAATTAAAACTGTCTGCAATATATATTCTGTAGTATTTTATTTGCAATTCGGATGTTATCTCTAGATGTATGAAAAACTGTTAAACCTGCTAACAATTTAAGATATTATAATAAAACAGAAAATTGTAGCAATTCATTTATGTTAATTTATTGTCACTATCAGTTCCTCAGGGTAGCAGCCATGAATATACTTCCCTACATAAAACTAAAAACAATTTCTGTACCTCACACATAAAACCAAGTAGGAGAAAAAATAAGCAGGACTTACATTTGCATGGGTTTCTTCCTCCCCCCCCCTTCCCCCCTCCCTCCCTCCCTCCCTCCCTCCCTCCCTCCCTCCCTCCCTCCCTCCCTCCCTCCCTCCCTCCCTCCCTCCCTTCCTTCCTTCCTTCCTTCCTTCCTTCCTTCCTTCCTTCCTTCCTTCCTTCCTTCCTTCCTTCCTTCCTTCCTTCCTTCCTTCCTTCCTTCCTTCCTTCCTTCCTTCCTTCCTTCCTTCCTTCCTTCCTTCCTTCCTTCCTTCCTTCCTTCCTTCCTTCCTTCCTTCCCTTCCCTCCCTTTCTTCCCTCCCTTTCTTCCCTCCCCTCCCCTCCCCTCCCCTCCCCTCCCCTCCCCTCCCCTCCCCTCCCCTCCCCTCCCCTCCCCTCCCCTCCCCTCCCCTCCCCTCCCCTCCCCTCCCCTCCCCTCCTCTCCTCTCCTCTCCTCTCCTCTCCTCTCCTCTCCTCTCCTCTCCTCTCCTCTCCTCTCCTCTCCTCTCCTCTCCTCTCCTCTCCTCTCCTCTCCTCTCCTCTCCTCTCCTCTCCTCTCCTCTCCTCTCCTCTCCCTTCCCTGCCTTCCCTTCTTCCTTGCCTTGCCTTGCCTTGCCAACTTCCTTCCTTCTATGTTTCTTCCTTCTTCCCACCTGCCTGCCTTGTCCTATTTGATAAATTAGCTAAGATGTGCTATTATTTTAAAATTTATATAGGGACAAGTGATTTCAGGTACTCAATGATATGATGCCCAAAAGCTGTGATTTCCAGGACAGGGGCACTTGGCTATTTTTAAAAATAATACTTCTCTGAAGTCTTGTAAAAAGCAGATAAATTCACTGAGCTTTTTGTAGTTTCACAGATACTGTGTGTTTTGATTTTAGGATCTGTTTTTGTTTTGTAGTATGTTATAGGATTAAGGTTAAATTTGCACCTTGGTTAGTACATTTGGTTCTGATGCTTTTTTTTTTTTTAATTTTTTAATTTTTTGTATTTTATTTATTTATTTATTTAAGTACTGGGTTCTGACTAATAACTTATGACAAGACTGCAAGACAACAGTTTGCCTGCAGAAAGAGGGATGCATAGCAGCACCATCCCAGGAGCAAACAGAGAAAGGAATTATGACTTTCATGAACATAATTTCCACTCTTCCTTGCCCCTGGCTCTAGGGGGGCACAAACTCCCACTGCTCTGTGCCACCAGCCAACTGTCAAGTCAGCTCATTTCAGTTGGCCAATGTGTTGAGGGAATGAAGCCAGAGCCCTGTGTAGCCTTGAGCACTAGTTGCCAATGCCCCATCAAGATGGAGACCTGAGCGGCTTGCTATCAATTCTTTCCAGATTTTGCCATGACCTGCAATTCCACTAGCCCATTTCAAGAAGCAAACCTTCAGTCTTCCTTATTTTCCTGCACACTGGGGATAAGAGTGTTTGACAGTCTTGTTTGGTAACTGTGCCACTGAAACCAGTATTGAGGTTGCAATTTGGTAGGCAAAACAAAACAAAACAATCATCTGCAACCTTGTTATCCAGTTTTAGCTGTTCTGGACACATCAGGCAAAGAATCTGATGTAGTAATGTCTTTCAGCATTTGTACTTATATTGTAGGTTTGACCCTCACTGGATCCTTCTCTCCATCAGAAAATGAAAGAGAGCTTCATACAAATAAATGGATTGTGTTGCATTTACAGACATGTCAAGCTTTGAAAACTTCATGCTCTAGACAGTCTTGCACTGCTGCAAATTGGTATGTTTTTCTTTAAAAAGAGAAAATTCTAACCTTTTACTTGACATATATGTGGGCAAAATGCCATACAGCATTTTGAAAGCTTATCTATAGTCTGCTGTTTACAAGTCTTGTTTATGTTGCAGCTCACATAAGAACACTCAAAAGAAAAGAGTTATCAGGAACACAACTGAACGGTTAACTTCAAATAGATGTGCAAACTAGCAAAGAAAGGGTTTCACCCACATAAAGTGTAAAGATGCTACTCCCTTTTTAAAAGATTAAAAAAAAAAAAAAAGAAAGAAAAAAAAAGTGACACAACTCAGCAGATATATTATTATTATTATTATCATTATCATTATTAGTCATCCCTAGATGTGTCCCTGGACTTTTGGGGTACAGAGTAAAAACAGTTTCATTACATTGTTGGTACGTTTTTTTCCCTCTAATTCTATGAAATTGCTGCAAGGACAGAGTAAATGGCATTCAGTTTCTCTATGAGATTTAACAACAGAATTGTTTAGAGTGTTGCAATCAGTTATGTTTAAAGTAGAGCTGCTAACTGTATAACTGAATGAGGGAATACTTTGGAAACAAAAGGATTGCATAACAGGCAAATTTAGCTTGCAGAATCTTCAGTGTGCAATGCGTGAGAAATTTCATAAGCCCTTGGGAATGTTTGCAATTCTGTTGGTTGGTGCAAAATACTAACTTAGAAAAAATAAACTGACAAAAACATGGAAATAACCCACAGTCAAAAAGCTTACTTTATTATTTTATTTTATTTTATTTTAATTTTTATTTATTTTTTGTCTGGTAGGAACTTTATATCCTTCAAATTTATATATAAACATACATAGATTATTTTGTGCTTAGATGTCATGCTTATTCTCTTCAGGAAGCTAAGTACTGTACTAAGAAACCAGAAGTTTCAATAACTATGATATCTTCATTCCACCTGGGTAGTGAAAGTAAGAATACCAGCAGAGGTGAATTTCTGTGGCTCAGGACTACATAGCATTTTACATTAGAATTATTTCAGTTCTCCCCGTTTCTCTGCTTCCTACCTCATCTTGCAGGTGGCAACACTGAATTTCCATAAAGATGTTGGTTCTTGCCTTCACAAACAAACTGTTGACCTGTGTGATTGATGCAACAGCCTTCAAACTTTTAGCAGCTCTGTGAGAGGAAAAAAAAAAGTCTACAACTCTTTGGCTACTGCAAGCAAACACTACTGAAAAAGAGTGAACAATAAAAACCTAACCATTGCATAAGAAGCAACACTCTGACGTTTAACATATTGGAAACTGTTTTGAATAGGTGACCCAAATCTCCTGCAGCTTGAAGGTGTGAAATGTGAGAAGCCTGTGATGTTCCAGTTAAGAAACTTAATGGTTCTGCAGTGCCAGCCCTATTCCTCTTGACTCAGCAACAGTTTCAGTCTGCTTTCAGTAATATCCTAACATAGAAGGCACAGCTATTTTCTTCTTAAAAGGAGGTGTAGTGACATGCTATACTGAAATTTCAGAGAATTTCAAATTATTACCTATGTTATCAGTGCCTTTAGGGACATACCTGTACAAGAAATATGAGAAATACCCAGCAGCTCCCTCACACTCCATTTGGAAACTAATCTTGTTTGTTTAGAGACTTGAGGGTTTTGTTTTTGTTTTAAAATGAAGAGAGAAGAAAAATATTATTTCCACATTTAAGTTTACATAACAAAAACAAAACTTTGAACTCTACAGGGTAGAGTGTATGCTTCACACCTAAGTTTCAGTGGGGTCCCAGAGTACAACAATCAGACTGTATTAATGCCTAATCCTATATGAAAATACAAGTTTCAGTATCATGCCTGCTCACCCTGAGGTTATTTTCTGTAAGCTTGCTCTTTCTGTTCAAGGCAAATTTCAGTGTCTTTAAATGCTAGTATACACAGAAACGGTATTCTAATCAGCTATTGCACAACTGTCACGTATTTCCCCACTGCCAGTTACCCAGATCTTTGAGGTGGTTCTGCTTCTACCTCTTCCTCAAAGTGAGTGGTACCAGCCCTCCCAGTAGGATTTTAAACTTCAGAAACCAGATTTCAAAAAAGTTTCATAAACTATCCCAAAGTGAGGTAGAATAAAAATGTGTAGATAAATATCTCCTAGCTCATATTGTTGTGACAGGGTGTATGGTCATCATACAGCAGCTCTGCAGTCTCCTCCTACAGTCCAGGAGAACATGATCTTTCTTGCCTCTCTGACACACCAATATTCATTCTGTTCCATGTATTTCTCAGCACTTTCTGGAGTTTCTGCTTGATTTTGTCTTTTCTTTCTAAGTTCTTCTCCTTTTAATGCCGCACTTCCTTTAGTTTCTTCTGCTGTGTTCTCTCAAAAGACACAACCTGCCTCCTTCTCGGAGTGCAGTCTAGCCCAGAGGAGAGGGGAAAAGACAAATATCCTCCCTGTCTACCACACAGAGTTTAATGGACATAGGAAACATTAGCCTGCAATAACTGCTGACAAACTAAACACCATCTACTACACTGAGTATCAATTAAATTCTAATGACATTTTAAAATTTCTTAACAAATAGTTAAACCTTTGCAATATTGAAGAGTGTATGTGGTCTAATCTCAAACAGACTTGTCACAGGTAATATACAAAACAGGCTTTCATCTGTAAAGGACTTAGTTTTTCAGTGAAAATGAAACATGTTGCTGATTTCTACAGGTCTTCATGCAAACTACCATGAACTCAAAAAATGTCAGTTTCAAAGGAGTTTTAAATTACATAAAAAGTTTGCTTCAGAAAGGCTGGTAAATACCTCAGAGCACATCCTTTAGTTCAAAATGCACATATTTTCTAATACATACTGAAACTCTGCTGTTTGTTTTCACATGGTGAATTCCTAACTTGCTAGCAGTATCTGTACATTTATTGCAACACGCCAAGCCGTATCATATGATCATTTTTGCCATGTCATATTTTACCCTCTGGAACTAGGATCATGTAATAAGAGAATGGTTAATATGTTCTACTGTTTTTACTTACATTTAATATTATAGTTGTTGTTGGATTGTTGTTTTTAAGGAAGTTATCTAAGTAAACAAACAGCCCACTTGACCATTACTTGAGTGTCCATCATCATTCTCAGTAACTTCATAAAGTACAGGCCAATTTCAGTGACATTTGCAAGAGAGACAGAAATTTCAAAGGTGATTATAGTTTGAAATTTCATTGAAGTTGATGGGTATGAATGAGAGAGGAAAGGATACTCTACGTAAAAAAAGGAAAAACATCCACTGCACCTTTCCAGGCACTCTCAGCCTCTCAAATCTACAGGGTAATGGAAGGCACAGGGGGAAGCTAATACTAGTGGCAGTGGAAAAATTAAAACACATACTTGTAGGGAACAGGTTTCCATTAGTTCGATTGCTCTTGAAGAGATTGTTTTATTCTTCTAAATTATTAAGAAAACATCTACTTAGTCTGGTTGAAACACAATTTTCTGCATCCTGTTTTCATTGTAATAATAAATAAATAAATAAATAAATTGATGTTTCAGTATGCTGTACTAAACAGTCATTAGACAACATGCCTGAAAGGAGGCATGAGAATCCAAGCCTTAAGCCACTTATCTTTGGCCTAACAAGTCATCCTGTCTCTAAGCCTAATGGATCTGGGTTTTTTTCTCTTTTTTTTTTTTTTTTTTTTCTCTTTTCCTCCTCAGAATGACACAGGTAGAACTGTAAATGAATTACGTTTCAGCTAGATGGAAGAAGTGAGTCCTAATCGCTTCAGCAACAATCTCACATTTATTTCCTACTTGCTCTCTCTTTCCTCAAGTATTTTTAATAGCCCAGTGCTCCACTTCAGCATCCTTTTTTTTTAATTTTCCCTACTTCTTGGCTCCTGCTCTTTATTAGTCTACTAACACCATCTACTCAAACACTCACCTTCCCCTGCCATTACCTACTGTACTGTCACTTCTTGTTGCTTTTCCCAGTAACTATTCTCCCTTCCAAATCCTGCTGTTTAAACTGACATAAAACTACTCCCATGCAGAGCCACAAAAGTCATTTAATCTATTGTTCCGTTGGTACTTTGAAACAATACTAATAAATGGAAGAAAAGTCCTTTTAATCTGTGTAAGTTATACTACTTCATCATTATGGGATGAATCAAATCAGATGAAAGGTTTCTATTGATTTCATTCAGTTTCTGGATAGTAGTTCTCTTACATTTCTCTAGATGCCATAAAATTTCTATTTTTTATTGTCATTTCAACTATTTTTCCATCACACTAAAAATAAAGCCTGCCATGCAGTAATTCCTTGATCACCCTTTTAGTCTTTCTTGACAATAAACAGATTTTATACCTTTTAATCCTCACACATAGTAACTGATCTTAATGACAGCATATTTTTAACAGTTCATTTACTTCGTTTTTAGATTCTGTAAGAACTCTCGATGACTACCATTTAGTTAGATACTATCTGCTCTTTGAGAATCTCTGTGGTGACACCTCCATACACACCCACATCTCATCTTTGTTACTAAAAAGAAAGCGGACTTGAGGAAATGTCTTCATTTGTTATGAGTACTGTAATACAGACATTTAATTTCTCTGCAGTACCTCCTCTTCAGTATAGCTAGTAGATCCACAAGTTTTGTCTCATGGCTTCCTCATTTTGATAAAGCATACGTCTGTATTTGAGGAGGTATTTTTATTCTCTGATAGATGTACTTTTTGTTCCTTGAATTCTTTCCTTGGCCTTCCTTTCTAATTTTCCTTCTTTCTATTGCTTTCAAGGTGATTGGATTTGGGCTTTCCCAATGATACATTTTAGGCTCAAACAACTTAAATACCGAACCTTGACATTTAGCTATATTGATCTGCTCCTCATCTCCTTATTTTCTTTTATTTGTTTAGGGATGTTTGTTCTGAAACTTTTTTTGTCTCTGCTTAAGTATTGTCTGTACTGAAATAAAAGATTTTCATTTGAAAACTTTGGACAGAGCATAGATTTTATAATGAATAATCCCCTCGAAATTCTGAATATAGCTTTATTATGCTCAAGATTAGTCAGTGTTTTTTAAAAATTTAGATTTGAGTTAAGCTCTATTACTACCCATTACTTAGGCTGAAGTCAGACTACAGCTTCCAATGAACAGATATTCCAAATGTCCAAAATTAGATTTCCAAAGCTTTATTTGATTCTACCACATACAGATCATCGTTAGGGCTGTTATATCGGACTCTGCTCCTTTGCTGAGCTTCTCAGGCATACAGCATTTAATGGTGCTTTTGTTTGCTTGTTTTGGACTGGCCTGATATAGTGTAATTCTTGTATATGTAATTGCTATAGTATATAGGATTTGCATTTTGTCTGTGCCTTTCCACAGCTTTTTTACAAATCTTTTAATAAACACCTTTAAATGTAGTTCCTATTTTGTTTCTTTTTTTTTTTTTTTTTTCAGTACACACTGACATGGCATACAGCACATAGGTATGATTGACACTCATTGGCATTACCTTCACACATCTTACTTCTATCTTTTCTATGGGGAAAATACAGCAATTTCCTGATAAGTGTATAGAAAATTATGATGCAAGTCTTAGCTATCAAACATGTAGTGTGCTCTACAAACTTGACACACAAAAAAGCATTTTAGATATACTGTAAAATCATTGAACAAATAAAATATTCATTACTTGCACAGGTGGATTAAAATCAATAAATGCCATTTTGTTGTTATAAACTGTCTGATGTAACAAACATCAGCCTAGCAAAGGCATGCATTCATATGCAGGAACAATTTCTTTACCTGGCTTTTTATTTTTATTTAGGCACGTAAGCCACTGTTGGGATTAGGAGACACAGTTTTTAAAGATGCCAAGCTGAGATTGTTTCCAAGGAATCACTCAAAATTGCTAATAATCAGATCCAAAAATGAGCATTAAAAAATAGGTTTACTGAAGTTAGCACTGGAAACCAGAATGAATTGCAGGGTGAAGGGATAAGAACTTTGCTTATGATCATCACGCGACAGGCAGACATAGTTTTGAGGATCTAGTGCTAGTGATTCACGTTTCATTTTTCCTCTAAATATTCTATTCGTGTTGTTGGTATCAATGAGATGTTACAAGCCGTAAGACGCTTGATTTAAAAAAAAAGGCAGAATTTACAAGCAAAGAACACAGGTGCTTGGATAACAGATTATATACTGTTCCCTTTAACTGATAGTCCTGAGTACCTGTTTTACAAACTGCAAAGTGCCCTCAAATGTATTGACTTGACTGTGGAGTCGGATTATTTACTGTGCAATGCTGAGTCATGTGAAAGGAAAGGCAGTCAGTGGGCTGGTGAGAAAAGTGATGGAGACACGAGCGCGCTCCCAAAGAAAAGACTTAGTTTTCTTTTCTTTTTTTTTTTTTAGTTTAACATCAGTAAACCAAATGATACACTGCCCTACACCTGTTACACAGTGTATGCCACTGTACTAGTGAAATGACTGTTTTACCCTGCTGGTGCTCCACTGGCTCCCTTCAAGCTCCCACACAGGTACACACGCAGGCCAGACACACATACCCCAGATGCAGCAGTGTCCCTAGCACGCTAGAGGGAGCCAATACATAATTACAATGACCTTTTTTTTTTTCTTTCTTTTTTTTTTTTTTTTTTTTTTTTTCCTCCAGTTATCATAGCACTCACAGGAGAGATACCTGGACATCCTAAGACAACCTGCGGGCTGGGCGTAAGGGATAAGGAAGGAAAGGAGTGCACAGCGCTCAAGCTGCAGTGATGCGAGGTCTCCTGGCAGCCCAGGCTCTGGCTCCGGTGTTAGCTACGTTTCCAAAGCCCTCCTGCTTTTACGGGTGACTTTTCCAAATAAGTGACTTGGCCGAGTATGCCAATTTCCATCAGCCAATCTGAAACCTTCCTTCGGAAAGCAATGCATGTTGTAAACATTTCCCTTATTTCGTCTGTCTGCCGCTCTTGCGCTGAAAGTTGGCACGTCTGAGAGCAGTGATTTTACACTGCCGCTATCGTATGGATGGTTTATTTATATACTGCATTTTAACACAGCGTTGGTTTTATGATGGCTACGAGACGAGTCGTTCTGCAGGGCATCCTGTCCGTGCCCGAGCTACAGAGACGTCTCCAGGACGGGAGATGGGTCCGGAAAGCACACTTATTGCATTGATGCATTATCAAGACTTTCTCCAAGTCGGATGATGTTTACAGGCACCGAAAGGGCTGGAGGCTATCCTACCGAGGAAGGCAACAGAGCTGCTTCTTTAAACCGAACCTTATAAAAGCCGCTCTGAAAATAATTGCCGGGAGCGCCTTCTAATTGCTCCGGAGTTGATTTTCCCCCTCGTTATTTTTTTAACCTTAAATGATTCATGCTACTTACACGCTCGTCACTCACAGCTCACAAATGGCAGCTTCCTCCCGGCACTCCGAGCTCTCACCTTGCCAGCCTCAGTCCTCCCCCCGCACCCGATAACCTCCCTCCGTGCCGTGCCGGACCGTGCTGTGCGGGGGGCGTGCAGTGCGTTGTGCCGCGTCGGGTGGGGAGGGCGCTGCAGCCGCTCGCCCCGCACTGCACCGCAGCGCACCGGGGGCCGCCCCCAGCGCTCTTTTCCTTCGGGGTGGGCGACACCCGCCTGGGGCGGCTCCTTCAGGGCTGCTGGGGGGGGGGGGCGGGCGGGCTCCCTTCTCCCACCCTTCCTCCCTGCAGCCCAGGGCGGAGTAGTCCCCGGGGAGCGGGAGGAAAGAGGTGGGGGGGGGGAAAGAGGAGGGGGGAGAGAGGAGGGGGGGTTTCGAGTGCTCCTTCGCAGTGCTTTGAAGGAGGAGTGCGCCCTTCGCATCTCCTCATGTTCTCTGCCCGTTATCACAGAAGACTTGTTAATACGTATTAAAATAAATGGAATAATAGCAAAGGGGGAGGAGGGGGGGGGAAGGCATTAAGGACGGAAAGCCGCGCGAGGGGGAGGAGGGGGTGAGTTGGGTAAGGGTTGGGGAAGCTGCGATACGCGGGTTCAAAGCCCCACGTCCCGAGCACCATGAACGCGGCGCGTCTCCCAGCGAAGCGATCTAATCAATGACACCCAACGTCCGTCGCCGCCCCGCCCCCCCGCCCGCCCGACATTTCCCATTGGCTGGAAGGCGTCGGGGCCGGTCGCCAACGCCTCCTCCGATTGGCTGACGGGGAATCCGTATCAATGTTTAAGCCGCGGCGTGAGGTGAATAGAGGCAGTCGGCGAGCGGCGCTGGGAGAGCGCGGCGAGGCAGCCCCGCGAGTGCTGCAGTGAGGGAGGCGAGGCGGAGAGGAACAGGGAGGGGGGAAAAAAAAGGAAAAAAGAAAAAAAAAAAAAAGAGGGGGAAGTGAGAGGCAGAGAGCGGCTCCAACTGTTGAATTTTCCCTGCATCTCCACTTCCTTGCGGGCGGCTGGTGCCATGGATCTGGCTTATCGGGAGTCGGCGTTCCTTTTGCGTGCTGTCTGGCTAAGGCTGGCGACCGTCTGTTTGCGAGGGGCCACCCACCAATGAGGCAGAGAAGAAATTGTGTTTTCGCTTTGGCTTTCGCCAGCCTCTCCACCACAGGTTGCAGCATTAACTCTGTACTTTGGGTCCGGACTCAAATAAAGGAGAAAAAGCAGTGCAGGACTGAGACTCGGAACTAGAGCTGTGTGTTGGGAACCTATGTTGCTTTGGGGTGTTTTCTACTTTTTTTCTTTTTTTTTTTTTTTTTTTCCTTTTTATTTTTCTTTTAATCTGAAAGAGCTCTGATTGTTGCACACATAACACTGAGGAAAGGTGGTTTAAAAACACTCAGCAAAGCAGGAGACAGACGCGCCTCAGTGCCAAGTGCGTGGATAACAGCCTTGTTTTCCTGATCCTCAGTCTCCAGGAGAAAGAGGTATAGTAAAAGTGTAGCTGGATCCGACACCCCCTTTCTCATTCTTTTCTTTTTTCTTTCCCCCCCACCTCCCCCACCCCCCCTTCCCCTCCAAAACATACATCTTATTATTTATTTATTTATTTTCTGTCTATAGAGTGAGTCAGAGAAGCGTTAGGGAGAAGCTGCAACTAATGTCTGTGAAGGGAGGAACATGAGGAGATAGTGAATGTGATTTGTTCCGCTGGATCTGACTCATCCAGCAGCCTGGAACACCTGCATTCGGGTTCTGCCATTCATTTATTTCTAGTTGTTAAAAGAATCTGAAACAAAATCGAGCTGCCCTTCCCCAGTATTTACTGGGAAAGGTAAATCAGACAGGGTAAGCGCATCTGGTGTTGCTGCTGCTCTTCCCACTATTACTGAGATGCTTGGAGAGACTGCAAGAGCCTGAAGGGGCTGCAAAAATGCATCACACCCGCCACAGAACTGCATAGGTTTAATATAGGTGAATCAGGCGATTAAAAGACCTGCCACTTTATTCACCACTGGGATTTCTTTTCTCTTCCTCTCCCCTCCCCTGAATGAAGCGGACTGGGCGGCAGTGTCACTGGGAGGAGATGCTGTATAGAAAGAAAAGCGAGGCACTTGACAGCGCAGCCCTGTGAATACAGAGACTGTTTTCCTTTTAGAGGGAGACAGAGAGAGAGAGAGTGTGTGTGTGTGTGTGTATGTGTGGTGCTTTTCTTTTTTTCCCTCTCCCCCACCCCCTAGTCCTTTCCTTTCTCTCGAGCTCCTGTTTAATCTATGCGTCCAGCCATGGGTTGCCTGTTGATTTCCTCTCGACTGGAGAGAAAAGCAAACTGGGATTAAACTGCAGCGAGAAAAGTGCAGCTCCTCAGACACGCATCTGCACACACACATAGACGCACAGAGAAAGGATGTGGTGGCGGCAGCTGCTGGCCTGTCTTAAAGAAACCAGAGCGTGCATCTGATTAGTGCTGCCTGCGATTGCTCTTGAAAGATATATGTTTGCTGCTAATGGTGATGATGAGCTGGTGGGTTTCTTGATTTTCTTTTTCTTTTTTTTTTTTGTTTTTTCCCCTACCCTAGAAGGAGAGTGGGAGGCTTGTAGTACAGAGAAAGAAAGGGAACTGTGAATCTGGATACTAGTTTGTTGCTTTACATTCTTATTTTATTTTATTTTTTATTTTATCCTTTGGTTTGCCATTCTCATGCCCTCGCCTTTTGATTCGGTAAGGAAAGAGTGAGAGTGTAGGAAACAGAGGAGGAAATACCGATGGCAGCGAGATGCAGCTCTCCGCCGCAAGCAATGTGAGATTAGATCTCTAAATGCAGCAAAACACTCCCTGAAAGCCAACAGCCCCGCGGTGTAATCAGACATTTCACTGCCTCTCACTGCACACGAAGAGGGCTTCTCCAACAAGCTGAGACTTTTTTTCCCTTCTGTCTCTCCCATCCCTCCACTCCATCAATCGCATCATAAGCTATGAGTAGCAAATAAGATTTTTCTCCCCCTAGTTATAGACCTGTGGCCACTACCCCCCTTTCCCATGTATATGTGAGTACACGTATTAAAAAAAATAAAAATCTTTTTTGATCATTTTTTTAGAAAAACAACCACCACCGCCAATTTTTTATGATTATTATTTTTATTATTATTCTTTGTACATCCGTGGACATTCAAGGATCAGGAACGCTTCGTCTGCTCAGACGAGAAGATCTTTTGCAAATTTTCTGATTTTTTTACAGTCCTCCCACTGCCGAAGTTGGACGGCCGAAGTAACTGTGAGGGGACCTCAGTCACGGCGAGTACTTCCTGAGACGCTGCCGGAGCTACTCCCCCCTCCCCCGCCGCCCCCCTCCGTCTGCTCCCTCCCTCCCTCTGAGCTACATGGTCCATTTGCTGCCTCTCATCCTGTGCCTCTGCAGATGTTTTAGAGCAACAGGTTCAGGATCCTAAAATATAGGGGTGGGGAGAGAGAAGGAATAAAAAAAAAAAAAAAAAAAAGAAAAGAAAAAAGAAAAAAAAAAAAGAGAGCTGACGGAGGAGGAAGAATAAACCCAGTGCAGGAGGCAGAGAAGACGGGGACGACCCTGGTCGCCGCTGCAGCTGCTGCCACCCCCACCCCTGCTCGGGGATGTACCTTTTCATTTGTTGCTTCTTCCTCTGCTGGGCTCCTGCCCTGACACTGAAGAACCTAAATTACTCAGTGCCGGAGGAGCAGGGAGCAGGCACGGTCATTGGGAACATTGGCCGCGATGCACGGCTGGCAGCAGGGGCAGCAGGTGGTGGGCTGCAGCCTGCTGAGCGCAGTGGCCCCGGCCGCGGCCCCAAGTCCACCTTCCGGGTGCTGGAGAACTCGGCCCCTCACCTCCTGGATGTGGATGGGGAGAGTGGGCTGCTCTACACCAAGCAACGCATCGACCGTGAGGCACTGTGCCGACGCAGCACCAAGTGCCAGCTGTCCCTTGAGGTGTTCGCCAATGACCAGGAGATTTGCATGATCAAAGTGGAGATACAGGATCTGAACGACAATGCACCAACATTCCCTTCTGACCAGGTGGACATGGACATCTCAGAAAATGCCGCGCCAGGCACCCGCTTCCCCCTCACCAGTGCCCATGACCCAGATGCTGGGGACAATGGGCTGCGCACCTACCTTCTAACCCGTGATGACTATGGTCTCTTCTCTCTTGATGTGAAGTCCCGTGGTGATGGCACAAAGTTTCCAGAGCTGGTCATCCAGAAGCCATTAGACCGTGAGGAGCAGAGCCACCACACTCTGGTGTTGACGGCACTGGATGGTGGCGACCCACCACGCTCTGGCACGGTGCAGATCAATGTACGCCTCATTGACTCCAATGATAACAGCCCTGTCTTTGAAGCAGCCTCCTATGTGGTTGAACTACCAGAGAATGCACCACTAGGGACAGCTGTTATTGACCTCAATGCTACTGATGCTGATGAGGGCACCAACGGTGAGGTGCTCTACTCCTTCAGCGGCTATGCACCTGATCGTGTCCGTGACCTCTTTAGCATCGACCCACAGAGTGGCCTCATCCGCGTCAAGGGCAACTTGGACTATGAGGAGAGTGGTCTTATAGAGATTGATGTCCAGGCTCGAGATCTGGGGCCCAACCCCATCCCTGCTCACTGCAAGGTCACCGTCCGCCTCATTGACCGCAATGACAATGCTCCCACCATTGGCTTTGTCTCTGTTCGCCAGGGAGCACTGAGTGAAGCTGCCCCACCAGGCACCGTCATTGCCCTTGTGCGGGTTACTGACCGTGACTCGGGTAAGAATGGGCAGCTCCAGTGTCGGGTGCTAGGAGGTGGTGGTGGGCCTGGAGCTGTCCCTTTTACATTGGAGGAGAACTATGACAACTTCTACACTGTAGTCACTGACCGGCCCCTCGACCGTGAGGCACAGGATGAGTACAATGTGACCATCGTGGCACGTGACGGGGGCAACCCCCCACTCAACTCCACCAAATCGTTCTCTGTCCGAATCCTTGATGAGAATGACAACCCACCCCGCTTCAGCAAGAATCTTTATGTATTGCAGGTGCCTGAGAACAATATCCCTGGAGAGTATTTGGGCTCTGTCTTGGCTCAAGACCCTGACCTGGGCCAAAATGGGACAGTCTCTTATTCCATTCTGCCTGGGCATGTGGGTGACGTATCCATCTACACCTATGTCTCCGTCAACCCAACCAATGGTGCTATTTATGCCCTGAGGAGCTTTAACTATGAACAGACAAAGCACTTTGAGTTTCGTGTGCTGGCCAAGGACTCAGGTTCACCCCACCGTGAGAGCAATGCCACAGTACGCGTCACCGTGCTCGATGTCAATGACAACGCACCCCTCATTGTCCTGCCTACCCTCATCAATGACACCGCTGAGCTGCAGGTGCCACGCAATGCTGGGGTGGGCTATCCTGTGGGCACTGTTCGTGCCCTGGACAGTGACTTTGGGGAGAGTGGGCGCCTCACGTATGAGATTGTAGAAGGCAATGAGGAGCACCTCTTTGAGATGGACCCCACTAGCGGTGAGATACGCACCTTGCACCCTTACTGGGAGGAGCTCAGCCCTGTGGCTGAACTAGTGGTAAAAGTCAGTGACCATGGCAAGCCCAGCCTCTCTGCAGTGGCCAAACTCATTGTCAGGGCCTTGGCAGGGCCCCTACCCGAGGCTGGCGAGCCACAGGTGAATGGCGAGCAGCATCGGCGGCCTCACTGGGACTTGTCGCTGCCCCTGATTGTGACTCTGAGCACTGTCTCCATCATCTTGCTAGCTGCCATGATTACTATTGCTGTGAAGTGCAAGCGAGAGAACAAGGAGATCCGCACCTATAATTGTCGCATTGCCGAGTATAGCCACCCTCAGCTGGGAGGAGGGGGAGGCAGTGGCGGGGGAGGAGGAGGCAGTGGCAGTGGAGGGGGCAAGGGCAAGAAGAAGAAGATCAGCAAGAATGACATTATGCTGGTGCCCAGTGAGGGCGAGGACAGCCGGGGCCCCCTCAATGTCATGAACGTGGTGAGCAGCCCATCCCTGGCCACCTCACCCATGTACTTTGACTACCAGACCCGCCTGCCCCTCAGCTCTCCCAGGTCTGAGGTGATGTACCTGAAGCCCGCCTCCAACAACCTGACTGTACCCCAGGGACATGTGGGCTGCCACACCAGCTTCACAGGGCAAGGGACTAACGCCAGCGAGGCTCCCCCGAGCCGGATGTCCATAATTCAGGTAGGAGACTTTTAGAATACCCTGGACCTCACTTTAGACGCTGGTTTAACTTTATGTTTTGTCTGCAGTGAAATCTGCTGTAAGGCACCACTGAAGGGACCAACCCAAATCACTAAAGAGAGGTGGACTTAATAAAAGTGGAAACAGATCACATTTGATGTGTCTGGTTCTGCTGTTACACAGGTGTTTCTTGTGTGACTCAAAAGTAAGTGCCCAGAGAAACAAATGGAGTTACAGCAGTGTAAATGAAGTGCATGTGAGAGTGCAGGTAGGCGTTTAATACATTTGGAGCACTTTGGGGTAATTTCCCAGAAGATCATCAGGTAGAGGCGGGCCCTTCCACAGGTTTCACTTGGCTTTGGTTTGGGGCTGGAGATGGGGGAGAGTGTTTCCAAAGCAATCCTATCATCTGTAGTGACAGGGCATGAGAGAAACTCTACCCACTGAGGACATCTATTGCAACAGTGTATTATAGCCCTCCAATCCTGTATGTAAATATGAGCTTTCTTTTCAAGATGTATGTTTTTATTTTTTATTTTTCTTATTTCCTTCTTTAGAATTTATATACATAAATATTTATTTTTGACACAGAACAGTATGATTGGGTCCCCATTGCCTCCTCCTCTCCCCATAAACAACCAAAAATTTTGTTTAGTCAAGCAGAAAAAAATGTATGTGGTGACTTCCTCTTACCCCTAAATGTTAACAAAGCTGATGTCTCCTGTCATAAAACAGCAAAACAACTAGTCAGATTTCCAGTAGCCTGAGTCAATATTGATTATTGGTTTATAGTGAAAGACTTACATACTCTGTCTTCTACCCAAGAAATTACATTTAGAAATTACAGCTGGGCTGCATTCTGCTGTCAGTTATATCCATACTGTCCTCTATTGACTTTTGTGAATGTGAGAAATGGCAGAATTTGGACCATTGTATATAGGGTGCTAATCAATTGACTTAATTTCTAGCAGGTAGTCCAAACTCAGAAGACATATTCTAGGGCAGTGAACTCACAGAATGAAGGTGAGGGCAGAATCTGGCTCCAGTTGATTTAATTTAAAGTATTGCTTCATGATTAATGCAGCTTAATGTTCAAATACTACAGGAATGTTCCAAAGTGATTTTTAACGTTTGGATTGAAAGCAGGCTCTGGATAATGACTATTAAATATATTTGAAATGTCATATCTGTTTTGTCCTGTGGTCTCCTAATATGCTGTTCTGAGTCATAGGGGAATGAGCTGAGTGTATCAGAAGTGACACAGACTCACTTTGTGTATGCAGCTAGTGGGAAAGAAGTTGCACTTTAGACACTTGATGTACCAAAAGAAAATTCATAGTACCTTTGAGTTATGCTATCCTGCAGTCTGTGAACACCGAATGTTCTAGTTGCCAGCTGCATCTAACATTTTAAACTAAATAGAAGTGGCCATCAGTAATTGAAAAGTTAAGTAACAAAAATTTCAGTAACTGATAGCCTGTAAATTGAATATTTCTGACAGGGGGGAAAGAGAAAAAAGAAAAAAGAAAAAAAAAAAAAAAGAAAAAAAGAAAAAAAAAAGAAGATGGAAAGAAAAAAAAGGAGAGAAAGTAAAGGCTGTTTGTACAAGGTCACTGTGAACTAATCCTCAACCCACTATTGAATTGAGTTGTGTCACAGAAACAATTTCATTTTATGCCTATCATGAATTTGTGTTGCTGTCAATTAGGTGAGCAGAGCAATACGTAAAATCTGGAATTGATTTTAACAAAAAGTGACACTTCAGGAAAGAGTTTAGGTTAGGGCGCAACCAGAGATAATTTGATTTATAATTCATGCTTTATGAGACAAATAACTTTCAATGACACATGTTTAAGTAATGTCAACATTTTTTTACTGTAAAATGGAGTGGTCAGAATGCTAAGAAAAAAAAGAGATTTTTATTTTATTTTTTTTTAACCTACTGACAAGTGTAATAGTTACTAAGAGCCAAATAATTTTGCTTTCCTACAACCATGTAATGCCTATATAAAGCAATTAATTCATGTATTGATGCTACTGAGTAGTAAACATTCAATTGTAGTGTAAAATCCCTATGGAAAATATGATACCTTTTTTGCAGTGTTCACTGTATAATCAGTCATGATTTTATTATTTATTTACTTATTTATTTATCCTGAGGTCTATATAAAGCTAAAAGAGGAATTTCCTCCCTTAAAAAGGTGTGTTGTGGTTTCTGTAAGAGTTTTTGATATGGCGACTGTGGGAAATGCTACCATAACTCCACACAGCACATACAGACGTATCAAATATTTTGCTCTTGGTCTTCCTCAATATTCAACATGGAATACTTAGATGGTCCAGCAAGCAGATTAGGAAGCATTCATTTTCCCCAGTCAGCACCTGTTCAAATGTATTTACTAATGTTATACTTTCTGACTGTATTAACCAAACAAAATGACCATGTGAAAAAGAGCAGTTGTTTTCAGTCCAGGAGAGACACAGATTTAAGTAGTTAGAGGGGAAAATCCTGTCCTTCTTCACTCTATTTTGTTACTGAAATATGTTTTGTATTCTCCATCTCTACATCTCTAGAGTAAATTCTATATAAAATTTGAATTTAGTATGTACATACTACTTTCTGTCTGGTCTTCCATTTCTGCATCATATAAAATTCAAACTGCAAGCTCACGGAGAAGCTGTAAAGGATCATTCCTCTCTGTGGATCTAACATATCACAGGAAACACAGGAAGAGCAAATTGCACAGTTAGGAATAAAAAGTATAACCAGTGGATAAAAAAAAGGTACAGAATCCAAGCAGCTGCTTTATCATCTCCTTTCATTAGTCAATTCAAAACAGCAGTTTTCTTAGTTACTTCAGTGAGAGAAAGTCACATGGTTGTATAAGTGTTCCCTAGCGAATATTCACTTGAGGTTTTTTTTCCAGGTATATTGGTAAATTATGGTAATCTTACACTATATTATTTATACAATGAAACTTCTTTCCTTCACTCACTTTTTCAGCAAGTGAGAATGGCAAAGTTCTGTAGCAGGAGTTAGATATTATATCTTCATTTATCTATCTATCTATAGATATATCTGCAATTAATATACATATGTATACACATACTAAGTGTTATATTATTACTTAGAGTAATTGAGTCTGTAAATATTTAATATAAAGTAATTTATTAATCTGAAAGATCCAAATTTTCTCACTCCTGATAAGAGTACTTGTCTTTTTCTTTTCTTTTTTTTTCTCTCAGTAATTTCTCTCAGTATTTTTTCAGTAGGGGCTGTTAACATCAGTAGGCTTTGCGATTTCTAATGAAATTGTGCTTCAGAGAGCACAATTTATATCAGTGTATACCTGTGGGGTAAACTGTTGCTTAGTGGCTATATGTGTCAGACTGACCCCGAAGGACTAGAAGCAAAATACTGCTGGATATATATCAGAGCAGTGTAATCTTCCCTCTCTTTGAGTGACACCTGTTATTCACTAGTTACAAGGTCTAACAACTTGTGTATTTATTCACTAATTTGTAGCATTCAGCTACTTGCAGTGATTGTGTGTGTTACTTAAGTGAGTCAGAGAAGTCCTTTGTTACTATAATAATTAAATAATTTAAACATCACACTTATAGGTACATATAAAATTTTGGATAAATAGACAAGGGTTCTGAATACCTCAAGCATTTATTGGCATGTAAGAGAATTGCAACTGCCTACGTTTTCTGAAAATAGACTGTAATTTGACATGCATGTGAGGTTGATGTGTATAAAGAACAACGCTAATAACACACCGTGCACTTAGAACAACTACACATTAACACATTCTGTTGTTTTTTTTACTTCAGCAATCACATTCTAAACATACTTTAGAAACAGTGCTATCAAAAAGTAACTCAGTGAAAAACATTCAAATATAGACAAGAACTATATAGTTCTCGTCACCACATTAAGTATTCTGTGCAGTCTTTCAATCACTTAGAGTCCAAACTGTTCATTTTTACTGGTGAAAAATGGGGATAGCTGGTGAAAATTGAGTGTGTACATGGCTGACAGGCAGTATCTATTCAGTTGAGATCTTAAAGCTCACTGGGCAAATTCTGTTCATCTCATTTTGGTGTGTACATCAAGCTCATGTACTCGTCTGACTAAGAGAAACAGTATTTTGCTTTATTTTGAAGAAGATATATTAAATATGTATACATAAGGCATACATATGTATATATATGTGAAAAATGTATAAACATACACATGTATGTTCATGTCTCTCATAACAGAAGGTTATGTGATGATCAGTTTGTGTTAGTTATGGGGAAACCTTTCCCTGCATGAACAAGTAACAGTTTCTTTTCCTGCAGTATAAGAATGGATGGATGCAGGGGAACAAATAGGTTCCTTAAATATATAAGTTCTGGAAAAAGATTCCTCAAAGCGACACAAGAGTAGTGAAGAAAACTGTCTACTACAAAGACTAGAGATTTATTATTCTTGTAGTGCAACTTGGGGAGATTTATATATATTCGAGGAATGAGTCAGGAGTTAATAAGGGAAGTAGTGTCCACAGGTTTTGCTAAACAACCCAGAGTAAAAAGAATAGCAGTGCTGCAAGAAGCTCTCAAGCTGGGAACCACTTCAGTTGCTGTACTAGGCAGTCCCATAGCATTTTAAGATAAAGTACAGATCATTCTTAATACTTCAGGCACCCGATGTTTACGATGTTTTAACTCCCAGTGTAGCTTCATTGCCAGGTGCCTTGTAGTACCTAAGAAGATGTAATCTTCAGGGGAAAAAAATAAAACAAAACAAAACAAAACAAAACATAAGCTACGTTAGCACTGCTCTCTCTTTAGATGTTGTATTGTCTCATGCTTTACTCTGAGAAACTTCAGCTCAGAAATGTCTTGCAAAAAAAAAGAGGCATGCAAGTTTCCCTTCAGAAGTTGTGTTGTTTTCAGTGTTTTAAAATTCCTGTGTAAAATCAGAGGTATTAAGTTTGATTTCTGTATCTCCTCCTGCAAATATTATTCTCTCTCACTACAGCTAGTAGAAATTAGTATTTTACACCAAGAGGACACAGGGGCAGTTCTACACATTTGCAGATTGGCAAGTTTGTATTCATTACATGTTTGAATATATTCTAGGGCCATATCTAAGGATTGTCATAAAATGAAATTTCAGAACAGCCTGACTGAGATGAATTATGGTAATTTTTACAATCTGGCAAGGGCAGATGTCTTGCAAAATAACTCCTGTGAATGCTTGCATTGTGTAAATACAGTATGCAATTAGTAGCATTTTGCATGTATGTTCTGTAGTTTTAGGTTTACTTATTCATTAAAGTCAGTACTGGGAATAGCTGTACAAGAATTGCAGGACATGACATTTTCTGTGTTTGGGTGAAGCATAATTCCATTTTTTTCCACTGCAGAATGCTGTGAAAAAGTACGTTCACTTTGGAAGCAAGTGTAACAACCTAGAGCAAAGTGTGGTGTCCAGTCCAGTTGCTGAAATAGGCAGAGGAAGCAGAATTTGTGCCCTGTTTTGTGTTACTGCTTCCCTGGTCTTGATCTCCTTGACAGTACCGTTTATAACAACATTATTTCAAAAGGGTCATTCCTGATATATAGGTCCATGTGAAATTTAAAGAGCTTTCCAAGATGAAATGCTTTAATACAAAGCAATAAAAATACACGGAGAAAGGCAACTTAAGAAACTGAAGTAGAACACTGATCTAAGAAAGAAGATGATACTGCCACGATAGGAATTCTTGGTCACCAATAAATTAAGAATAATAATGTCTCCCTAGAAGTTGCTGTTTTATAAATTATGGGAGTAGTAGAAAGCACAGTTAAAATAAGTGATGAGACAAGTCATACAGCATCTACTAGCTCTCACCTCTCAATGGATCTTAAAGTTGTCTAAGCTTTCCTCATCTTGGTGCTCACTCTTATTTCCTAACTTTAACTGGTAAATTTCACACAATTGTAATTATCAGTGCAATTTTCATGACTGATCCATTGATGAGTAATCTTTTAACAGCAGGTTTGGCCAAATTTCTGTTATTCTTATCCACATTGAAGAGAAGGCCTGGTTTTACTCAGGTACCAGTCAATAGCATAATTTTGTCTTCATCAGTTATTTCAGTGGATTGAAGTAAATTGTGACTAAGATTCTTATGGGGTGCAACTAAGAATGGTATGATTAGGCCTTTTATTTTTTAGACCTCATCTTTTTGTGATGTTTTCTTACAGCATTTTTACGGACATTAATTGACAAGACTAGAATTTAGAAGATTTCAGCTCTATAATGTGAGCTGTAACACAAACAGGTGTGCATCTGCAAGAGGAAATCAAGTACTCTGTTGAACATATCACTGAAAATCCTTTCTCATATGTTTTCATAAATTTTAGAAAAAATGTGCAGAATGAGACATTCTTAACATTCAGCAAATATTGATATGTGGAAAATTGTAATTAGGTTAGCCTATTTGAAAATATCACTTGCTGATAAAAAGGCATAGGTACAAACTTGCTTCTCTAAGAAGGTAAAAATATGAATGAGAGAATATGTTCTGGTCACAATATACGGGTGTAATCTCTTTGGGATTTGGCTTTTGTTTTATTATCTTCCACCTCAAGAAGCATTAACATACAGAGCAATAATTGCATGTATGTTTTTGAAAGATCTTGCTTGATCTATGTTTCTTCATTGTTTCTCTAAAAGTTAAAATGCCTTGTCAAATTATCTGCAAATGTGCATATCTTGGCTGCTGTTTTCTTTCTAATGAAAACATATAGGATGCATGGCAGAGGTCTTGAGAAATTGCTTCAAGATTGAGGAGTGCCTGTAAATATAAAGGAATTGCATTTTGCTACTAGTGTTTTCCAACACGTAGGAATTTTCTTGAGAAAAGAACTTAAACAATGATTTGTTGACTGGAGCAGAAACACAGTTCCATTTTTATCTCTAAAAGTATCGAAGTCAAAAGGTCAGAGCAGAGCAGTTGGGACAAATTTTTATAGCAGATAGTCTGAGTGCTTTATGCTTTCAATTGTATCTCCACTTCAGCTGTAGAGAAATGGTGAAATTAACGCTAAAGGGTTTGAGAATATAGGAAAAACATAAAACTCTCAGGGGAATGCAATCTCTTACCTATATAGGAAAATAATAATAAGTTAAGAACAGAAAACAAAGTAAAAGAAAAAAAAAATATAGGACACTAGGAAGAGAGTGACAATATCATTTTGGAAAAATTTCTTTGAGTATAGTGTGTTCTTTGACTATTTGGTTTTTAAAGGGGGGAGCAAGGAGATTAACTATTTGTTGCAGCTTTTCCTGATATTTTGGGATATAGGAGTATGCTGACTGCAATAAATCTTAGCTAGGGTGCATTCTAAGCCCTTGCAATTTGTTTGTCATTGTCTTTTAATTACAGCTTTAATATCATCATCATCATCATCACTATTATTATTACTGTAACTATTCTACTTTAGTCTTTTTCAGAAGTAGATTCTGGATTAATTACTGTAAATCCTATGAGAAAGAAATAGATAAATAATTAAACATTTTAGATAAAATGCTCAGTATTAAGTACTACATTCAAGAATAAGCAAATTCCTATGAATATCCCTGTTAATTAGGATATTAGGTACTGCTTTAAATAACCTCCTTGAGCAGTCATATATTTTCTTAGTCCCAAAGGCTTCAGATACAATTCCTGCTTATTAAGGTCACAAGAGAAGCATCTCTTTACTGAATTGCATCAACTACAGAGCTAACTGTATAGAAAGGATAGCAGTTGCTTGAAATAAGAGAATACTTCCCTAAGTCCTAAAAATTGAGTCCCTCTACATGTATAGATAATTCTGAAATATTGCCGCAAATTACTAATGCTGCTTGTGCAGAAAGATGGCATGAAGATCAGTTCACAACTTACTTTGGGTGCAGTGAGGAGATGGCACCCGCTTGAACCCCCATGATGATCTGTTTTCAATTTTGTGCCCTATCGGCAATCTAGGCAAGTAAATACTTAAAGTGAACAGTATTTAATACTATCTATGAAGTTTCTACTGCCTTTGTCATTTATTCATCAGACCAGAATTCCTCTGGTTCATAAAATACTTCTGTCTGTAACAGAAGAGTTTCTAATTACATCCTGTTCCCTGCTGTGTGGCTGTGTGATGCAGTCTCCACTGCATGCCAAAGGAGGACTCTGGAAGGGAAAAGCAGAATTCTTGTTACAAGTAGTGTGGGTGGGACCTCAGATCGATGCATTGTAAGTTCTTGCAGTGATAGACTTGCAAAATGAGTTTCAGGCAGTGTTTCAGACCATCTATTGATACATGTGACATGCTTGTATTTGCCTGTGCTAGTTCCAGTGACACTATGATTACTGGTATTTGCAGTCCTTGCCCTGGAACACTTCCAGGCAGTTTTATTGTATTGAAATGGCTCTTACAGTTCATTGAGCATCTAGCATAACACTGCTGAATATGATTGGCACGTTTGCATATATTTATTCAAAAAAAAAATCAGGCAGTTAAACTGCATAATTATGGGAAAACGAATCATAACAATAAAAGACCATTTAAGTTAACAAGCTTTGTGATCAAAGGATAAATACAGGTTGGATAAATGAGACTCTAGATGTAACTAATCTACATAAATAGGCTTCAGTTTGATTAGAGGAAAGGAATATATTAAAATAACCCGAAGGTATTAAAATCGTTTTACTTAAGTACTTTTAAAATATCTACTTTTATGTTATCTCAATTTTAACATTTCTACACACTAAAAATAACTGTGTTCAGTGCTTAACTATCTTAACTTGCTTTTATTTCTTGATGAACAGTGTTCACAACAAGAAGAAATACGAAATTCTAAACTGACAGAAGTAAACAAAAGTAACAAGTTTTCATTCTAGTTTGAATGCATTGTGCGTCAAAAATCCTTAAACACTTTAATGTATTAATTTTAATTTTTTAATGCCACAATTCTGGAGGGTTTTTTTGTTTTGTTTTGTTTTGTTTTTGATTGATTTTTAATTAAAGAAAAGCATTAAAGGGAACATTTAAAGGACAGTTTCTTGTTTACTGTCTTTATCAGCAGAGAGCAGCCTTTGTAGTGTTTGAAAGCTGGTGCATTAAAAATCAATACCAAGTCTTCAAAGCTATAAACTCTTTCTTGCTTTGTAGTTATATACTATGTTTAAAATCATTGGAAGCACACTTGACAATTGAATTAAAAACAAAAGGTAAATAATGGCTTCATCAAAATTTTGAAGGATTTTAATGTATTTTTAATAACAGCTAAAAGATTTTCTTACTGAGAACAGACATGTGAATCACAATTTGCAGCTTTGTAAGCATAATTCGTTCCTAAAGACAGTTGTATGCATTATTTTATTAATAGAGTTTTGTTTTAAACTTCTGTTGGTGTTACTCTGTTCATTTTAATGAATGCCATGATTCAAACACTGAACATGTCAGTCACTATCTTTACTTACTATATTTCTGTCTTGTTCATTGCTGATTGCTAAGCAACCACTTACAGATAAGCATGTTTAGCTACAATACAGTTGTGGTTTTTTTTGTTGTTGTTGTGTTTTTGTTTTTTTTTTGTTTTTTGTTTTTGTTTTTTAAAGGTATACCCATGTGAGCTAAAGATACTTAATGAAAGTATTTAAGATGCTTAATATTTTAAAGGTTAAAAACAACAACAACCAAACAAACAAAAAAACACTAAAATGTTATTTTAATAATGCCCCTCATATTCAGAACTTGGGCTTTGTTCCTACTGATACTGAGGGACAAACTGTTGCCAACAAAAGCAGAAAAAACAAGTTGATGTCTTTAATCAGTACATGAGTAATTTTGAGACTTACAGACACTTACTAACCCTATTTTTTAAATTATATTTGTACTATGTCTTTCAAGGAACTATCTTAGAATAATTATTCAGTGAATATTTTAATTTAGGTCAATAGAATCACTGAGTTAAATGGATTGCTTACAGGAATGGAGCTGCTGATATGCGTAAGCACATGTAGAATTTAGCTCAGAATCTCTTAGTCTGTGTTAGCTCAACTGCTCCCTGTTGCTTTTCTCCTTTACTTTAAAAACACTGCAAAGCTGCAAAAGCTGTTCGTATCACTTAGCCTCAAACTGCATTCTCTAGTACTCTATTGAGATAGTCCTGATGTCTGAATATTTGATATTTTTGCTCTTTTGCATAGACTTGTGTAATTTGATATGCAGATTTGAAGATCATAAAAAACATTCCTGCTTTGATGATCATGAGCAAGATTATCCAGCCACAGCTGTAAAGTACCCAGTGTGTTCTTTTCTGATCTCTTCATCATTTCGGTGGATCAAATGACAATAAGAATGTAGTGGAATTTAGAGTGCTTGGGAAATAATGAATTTAAAAGCCTTTTAAAAAATGTGAGACATGAAGCCCTGGAAACTATTTGAATGTCTAGAGTTTATGTCAGATAATAAAACTGCTTATGTGTAGATACATAGATGTGACAGCAGCACAGATTCAAAGCAACTATTTATCCAGATTAAAAAAATAAATAAATGAATAATAATAAAAAAATGTTATTAACAAGCAATGCACATCTATTTATTCATTTATTTAACACTATGCATTATCTGTGTTTTAGAAGATGGTGGCAACGTACGCCTTTTTTCTACAACATAGAAAGTATCTATGGGATGAAAAAAGGAAAATGTTTTGTTGGTTTTTTTGTTTTGTTTTTTTTTGTTTGTTTTTTTGTTTGTTTGTTTGTTTGTTTTTTTGAGTGCATAGTTTTCATTTCATCTGTCTGTGGATGTTTTCTGTCTGTCTGAATTACCTGTAGCTTCTTTCCAGATGCAACAGAAAACATTATTGCAAGGGACGGAACAGATGGATGAATTTATTTTATTATTTATTAATTGGCCACCATATATGTGATCTTCCTCAGCAGTACATATCCCATCATCACAATAACGTGATTGTAAAGGAAACTGTAGTTCCTTCAGTTGTCAAGAAGCACGTTTTAAGTAATTGCATGTCTCAAACTTAATTCCAGAATTTTGAAGAAAACTTTAATTTCAGTTCATTTAAAATGTAAGTGCAGAAACACAAGGAGTGTCTTTTCTTCATACCCTTCTACATCAATACTGGCAAAATAACATTACGAATGAATAGATAGATTTCCAGATTCTGACCTGCTTGTTAGCTTATATTCTTTGGATAAAAGTAAAGCAAGAGAAAACTGCTTTTATTAAACAAATATAATCCTC
Organism: Excalfactoria chinensis; assembly: GCF_039878825.1. Classification (NCBI taxonomy): domain Eukaryota; kingdom Metazoa; phylum Chordata; class Aves; order Galliformes; family Phasianidae; genus Excalfactoria; species Excalfactoria chinensis. The sequence goes on along the minus strand of NC_092825.1, from coordinate 152,984,408 downwards.
GGGAATTTTGGCTAATATTGGCAAAGATATTTAGATAAATTGTTTGCAGTCATGTTGAAGAGCCAGTGGAGAAGATATTACTTAAATAAAAGATTTTGTCCTAATTTAAATTTTGAGCTGTACATTTTCTATAGTATTTTACAATAAAGATAATTACATATTAATTTAGGTTAGAATGCATGCCCACTTCCCCATCTCAAAACCCAATTTGTTACTACCTGTGGCTATTTCTATTAAAAAAAGAAACATAATTACTATGAGTCTCAGCAGTCTAAGAGTAAATTTTTTGCAATTACAATAACTCCCTTGGGCAGATGTGTGAAATGGCAGATTAATTCTTGCAAGTAACTGTCTATTCCTTATGCACTATTAAAGTTGTTGGTATCATTATATTGGCGATGTTTGTTTTGTAATGGTTAAAGTTATAGCAGTAATCCAATTACACATCTTTAGACAGGGTTTCAGACTGTAGGCTTTAGAAACTCTGCTGAAGTTTGATACATGGCATTCTAGAAATTATATCCTAATTCTGTTTTTATAGATGATTAATTTTACTCTTGATCCTATCATATTTTAGAAGAGCATGTTATTTTACTGTTATGTCTGAGAAGATCTAAATGAAAGCAATCAACAGACCTAAGTTTACTCATTATTAGAAAGTCACAGTGAAATTGGTGAAGTTGCATGTGAACTGAAGCCCATATTGTAGGCCCCTTTTTGTAAATTTTTATGATTTTGTTTTATAAAACAAAAATACGTTTTTGTTTTATTCTCAAATCTGCTTATTTAAAGAGAAACATCAATAGAATAAGATGACCTTTAATTATGTAAATGGGTAACTTTCCATGGAAATTATCTAATCCATCACCAAATGAAATTTTCTACCTGAAAAGAAAAGGTTTTGAGGGCATATGTGTAGAACTGCATGTGCAGGTAATGGTCTTTCAGAGATCATTTCACTCATGTTGAGTTCCAGTGAAGAAATCTATTGGTATGACTTCATGTGGGCTCTTGATCCATCTGCAGGGAGCACCACATCCAAACACATAATTGGTTCTGATGTTCAGGAAGGGCAGTGAGAACAGCCTTAACAATTTATTTATTTATTTATTTTTTCCCAATGCATGAGAGTTTCTTTAGAATTTCTTGCACAATAGTTGCCGTATTTCAGTTATTTTCCTATTTGGAAAGATAATTCATCCATACAACAAACATCTGAATACTAGTTTGGGACTTTTGTGACATGGACATTGTTTAGATAAGGTTACATTAACTCTTTTCTTTGAAAATCGATATTTAAGAGAATAAAAAATGATATACAACATACAGTTACATTCATTTGTTTTTGAAAGAATGTGCTCAAATGCTGTCTGAGCTAAATAAATATAGTGACAAATCCATAATTTAAATACTGTATTCCAACAACACCTCAGTCAAATATTAGCATTGATATTGAGTCTCTGTCTGTGGTGAATCTTGTGGAAATGCCCTAGATGTTTATAAACCAACATAAGTTTAGAACAGGTGAGATTTTTTTTCTGCGGTCTTTGCAGAGAACCCTTTGCCATATGGTTTATTTTAACAATAAAAATATGGTTTATTTTAACAATAATCTTCTTTCATAGTCTTAGTATGAGAAGCTTTAATGAGACGAATAATCCAGAACATTTTCTCCTAAGCTGATAAGAATTTACATGTTTAAGTCACACCCTAAAATACCTGTGAGTATAGAAGTTACCTGTAGGGATCCCTGTATAAGTGAGTGTTGTATTATAGGTGAAGTATTCTTTTTGAGAAAGATAACAATCATCTTTACTTGCTCTGTCTCCTGAAGTGATGTACAGAATATGAAGTCATAGCAGTAGGTTGACATTGATGTGACAGAGATGTGGATGGTTATACACAGCCCTGTAATCAAAAGGCCTTATTTTTTCTGTCTACGCCTACTTGGCCATTGATACTGTATTCATGGTGTATTCAATCAAACTTTACATTTTATGAGGTACCTCATCATGGGCACCTGAATGTTATGGCTTTAAAGTATATTTAGGGACAGAACCTCATGCTAAATTTGTGCAAGCCCAAATTATTTATCTTATGTAACAAATAATAAATCAACTCATCACCATTTTATAGTTGAAAATCTCCTTACACAGGCATGTGAAGCTGTAAGGTTTATGATCTACTATTCTGTTATAAATTCAGCCATTACTTTGGCAGCATATTTAGTGGTAGGTCTTTTTCTAACATTATGAGAGGAAACTATTGTAAGTTTTAGCATCTGCAGTTTGCTTCTTAATTCCTGAGAAATTTAAGGGAGTCATCGCTTTTCTGGATTTTAGGAAAAGATGGAGGATAAGGTTTCAGCTTGAAAAGAAAATAAGTGATCTAGATTTATCTCTCTTCTTCTGTCCATCATCTTGGAAGAAATCTTCAGTGGTCTTCTCTATGTACATTTCCTGCGCAGGAAGTGTGACTTCAGAACCAGGTCCTATTTTCCAGTTAATGCTAATATTTTTCACACTGAAGAAATATAGAACTGGACTTTTGCTACATACAGTGTCTTCTGCCAAGCTAATCACCTTTGTTTGTTGCTGCCATTACAAATTGGTTTAAATGTCATCCATTGAGAGGACCATATGCTGGCATAAAGGAATATTATGTATAAGAATTTTTTCACTTTATATCACCATAGTAATATTCCTGCTCCTTTGCAGCTTTCAACAGCGTACTACATACGTATCTGTGGGAATGTAGCACACTATGTAAAGACTCACTTATCCTGTAATTGAGCTAAGCAGACTGATCCAAGGACCATTGAAACCAAATTGAAAACATCCATTGATTTCATTAGACCTCAGGTCATGACTCCTGGGAGTTTTATTGTTACTTTTAGTGAGAGTATAGGTTGGATAGAAGGTAAACATAGTGGAAAGGTGTTAACATGAACTTAACAGATTTAAAATATTTTCTCTCCTTCCCCTTACTGAACCTTATGAGTACAAAACAGTCTGTCAGTGTTAAAAAGCCATAATTTGATCTCCTTCTCCACCAGATAGCATTCCAATTTTTATAAAGCTTTTATCTGTTCAGAAAACATTTGTGATCTACTGCTCTTACAAACAAGAAAACAGCAGTGGTAAGAATAAGATATATTCCACAACTCTTATAGGCTTCAGTGGGTGTTCCTGCTGAGTAAGAGCTTTCAGAAAAGCATTAACATTAAAAATAAAAATGCCAGCAATTTACAATTGTATCTTAGAATATCTGTATGTGAAGAAAAGAAAAAAAGGTTGCTTTCACTAAGAAAAGAAAGGGTTAAAAACACAAAGGAATAGAAATGTTTTTTGCAATGATAACAAATACTTTGATCTCTTTACATTTCAAGGCAGTAGCTTTTTGTTGTTGTTGTTGTTTTGGTTTTTTTTAATATCCATCTAATTTCAATGTGTTAACTAAGAGACTTAATATTTAACATGTAGTTTGAAGTGAAAAGTGAAAAAAGGCTAAAGATATCAAAGATAATCTCCCAAGTGTTATTCTGATTCTGTGGTATGATATTCTTCAATAAACTGGATGTTCTAAGGAGTGCAGATTTCAATCTGGTTAGTTAACCATGGTTGAGTTTGTTATGCAGTAAACATAATATCTGTTAGGAATACTGAGGTAGACTCAATATGGTGGGAGCCGTGGATAAAAGGTGCATTAAAGCGTTTCAAATTCAATCATTAGGTTTCATTGCACCCATCTGCTACCAGAAAATATAATTGGCAACTTGATTCATTGACCTTTAACTGTCATTTTGGACCATGTTTTTCTAAATCTATATTTTCAAGTTAAATCTAGAGAGTTAATTTGATAAGAGACTGCCCAGTACATTCTAATGCAATTAATTTTTCCTTTTTTCTTTTTTTTTCTTTTTTTCTTTTTTTCTTTTTTTCCTTTTTTCTTCTTCTCTTTTTTAAGTAAAAGCTTTTAATTTTTGTTTTGTTTGTTTGTTTGTTTGTTGGTTTGTTTTAATATAATCAGTTTAATGGTCTCTTGTATGTTCTGCTAATCCAGTCAAAGTAGTTACTTAACACTGAATGTGGTAAAAAGCAACTAATGTTCAACTTCATTAAGGCTTCTATTAAATAGACGGCTTACTGAATTTCTGCTGGTTTTATGTTGTTGTTGTTGTTGTTTGTTTGTCTGTTTGCTCGTTTTTTAATGCCTGAACTACTACCTCATATTATTTATTTCCAGGGTTCTCTAATGCACTAAAATTATGGTTACAAGCTTCAGTTCCATCAAGATTGTACAGCACAACAAAAGGACTAAATAAACATTGAACTTTTTGAGTATTTCAGACTTTATTGCTAAAACATATTTTATCTTCTTTTTTATTTTCTTGTACAGATACTCTCATGCAGGTGGGATGGATTACATACAACTCTTGGCACTTCTGTGTTTCTGGCACACATGTAGACTGCTCTGTAACAGTGTTACTAAGAGCAAGCAGGAAACATAATGTGATAAATGAGGATTATTTAGTATTTTCTCAGTGATGGTAAACTACAGGACTATTCTGTCTTCTGAAGTTCATATTAAAGGAATAAGGTTGCTACATGTGTTTCTTCACAGTAGGATACAACTCCTCAAATATTTATACATTACAGAGACAGATGCATGCAACCTAACCTTATAATCCCATTTTACAGCTTTCCCAAATACTGGGGAGCTCGATAAACAGGAAGCCGATTAAATTGGCAGTGTAACTCCATTAATAGGATTCGGATTTACCTTATTGACAAGCCAGTACTGTTAATATGATCCAGTATATTAAATTGACAGGAAAACTGGAGCAATAGAATGTATCTGCAGTCTAATTGACAGGGAAGCTCTTTCAGAAGGTTCTTAATGTGCTTTTTATTGACAGTGCAGCTTCAGTAAGTACATATCATTGGTGAACAGTGTAAATATATTAGATACAACTGTACCCATAGATTCAGGTGAAGTAGTTATTATGATGTTTTCGCATACTTCCATCTTCACTTTGATTTAGGTTGTATCAAGCTCTCTCATAAGATCTTCACAGAGGCTTCTTAAAGCTCCAGTCTAACTGCATTGCTCACAGGCATTTGACAGGCTGTGAATTATTTTAAATGTGTTCATCATTTTTAAATGAATAGGGGCAATACAGAGCAATGCAATAATGTGTCATGAATTTCATTAGGTTTATTTATTGATGCTGTGATAGCAGGAGGAGAGCTATTGTACTTTCAGATAGAGCTCTTTATGTGGTGTGATATTTAGCACTTCTTCCACTTCTTCTGATCTTACACATTCTCCAAAAAATAGTTCATATTGCAATTAGATTTTTCTAGTCCCATTTGCCAACTCTGCACATTTTCTTCCCAAACTGTAGTAATTTCATTAAATGCTTATATGGTTCTGCACTGCAAAGTAAAATAAGGCTCAGAAGCCTAAAAACCGTTGTAAGACCAACAGCAATTGGAGTTCAGTCTGGAAAATCTTCTTAATTCCCTTTTTAGTAGAAGGAAGATTTGGGTTCAGTTTCCACACTTTTTCCTAGTTCTATCTTAATGAGAAGTCTGCCCATAAATGTGTATCCAGTATCTCCAGCAGAGGAGTTATCTTTATTTTATATATGGAAAACTGATCAGTCTGAACTCACCCTTTCTCTTGTCTTACAGGTCTCTTTATCTACCAGGGCCACGCAAAAAACTGTCTCTCTTACAGTGACCTTTTTAGCTTCTTCAGAATTCAGGCTTGGTGCAACCATCAATGAAGTGAGAGAAATCTTCACTGGGCTCTGTTTTCCAGTCCTCACACTACATTAAATCATTGTTTTCTGGGCTCTGTTTTCTCTCGTGCCTTGTGCAATGCAGAGTAAATTCTTGTAAAAACTTGAAAAATAATTGTTTTCAGTGAGACCGTGCTACAAATAGAACTATCTGTGGTACCTTGAAAGAAATTCTCTAATAAAAAAGATTAGTAACATCTATGTGTAACAACTGTAGTATGTTCTGAGAAAATTAGTATGTGGATCAGGCTGTCTGGGGAGAATCTGTTTTCTTCCACTCACAGGAAAGAAAAAAAAAAAAAAAAAAAAAAAAAGTTTCTGTCTCCTGAGTTCTACCTTTACATTCTTGAAGCCCCTCTAACCATTTGACTGAGTAGCCCAGCAGCTCTCCCTTATGATTTTGCTTTTCTCATACAAGGGAAAGAGAAAACACCAGCATCCTTCAGTAAAACATACAGCAGACTGGTGAATGTTATGATCTTGTGCTTCTGACTGGTTTTCTTGCCATGTGTTTCTGAAGAGTGTCATACATGTCAGAAATTCACATAAATACACTGTTCTTATAACACTAAAATACTCATTTTGCAGCGTGTGAAACATCTCAAATATGCACAGTCATATAAGTTATGTCTCAAAAATATTTTCAAAGACAGAGTGGAGGGCACATACTAGGACAAGAGTTGTTAAAACAGCTTGCTTAATTTGGCCTTTCAGATAAAATAGAATCATTTATTAAAAGTTTATGCTCAGTTCTTCAGTTTTATTTTTGATGTTGAGGTAGTACCTTTTCTTAATGAAAGAAGTCTTGTGAAATCAAAAGCTGTTCTTCAACTGTTCTAAACAAACAGACTCACTAGATCTAAGTGGACGACTGAGGAGTTCTTTTATTGTTCTATATTGTTTCTAACAAAATCAAGACAATTGTTTGCTCTTTCTAAACCTGATTTGGCAAAACATATTTTGTCTTGAAAAATGATTGATCTTACATAAGATAATTGTTTCTTGGGGGAAGGGTGGGAATTTCTCAAGAAAAGATGCAGAAAGGGCTTGAAGTAGATGTTAAGTAGTCATCTGATAAATAGGAGAGATATTTTATTTCATTTTGTACTTTATGTTTAATTAAAATGAATTTAGAGTCAGCAAAGACATCTTGCTTTATTATAGTTTCAGGTGTGAACATCTACATAAAGTAGAGTTGTGTTGAATCATTTCTAAAAATGTGATACTTGTTCTTGTAATTCTGCAAAAAAAAATTATGAATATTCTAGCAGCCGAATATTCATAAAACTGATTAATGTTTTAGTTCTTTTTTACATTTTTTAAACACATCTTTCTCTAATGTGACTATTATTTCTGGACATAATTTGTCAAGAATACTTAAATATTGCATTTCTCCCTTCCTCCCTCTTTTTCTCTCTTTTCCTCATTTCTATGTTACAGTCAGATTGACTTTATGAACCATTTTTTTTTCAATTTTATTTATTTATTTTTTTTCAGAAGAGAGGTTTGTTAAAATGAAAGCTTTTTCTTTTATTGTTGTTAATTTATAGTCAATTTCCAGAAAGTGGATTGATTGCTATGGGGCTGTCATTTTTATCCTGATATTCTTTTTTTGGAAAAACTAAAACCAAACTCTAAACTATGTAAGATTAATGTAAGGAATGCTAAAGATATTCTCCATAATTCATTGTCCAGGCTGGTTCAAACTGTTTCGAGAGCTTTGTTTTTATTTTTTTTTCTTATGAGATTTTTTAAGGCTAATGAATCTTATCAGGAATTTGTTTTTGGTATTCCCTTCTTGGCTATAACTTTTCATTTTATTTTCCCTAAGTTAAACTTTTAGAATTTATAGCCAATTAATTGGTAGAACCTTACCAGTTTTATTTTACATGTATAAACTGTTGTATTCCAAATTCACCATGTATGAATAATACATACCAATAATTGTAGTTTACAAAGACACTGTTACATCTTAACATGGAAGCACTGAATGTAATAGAATGAGTGGTTTTCCAGAACGTAGACAACAACTCCTAAAACATGTTCTACACGTTCATGCAAATACTGGTCAACAAGTGATTATTCAAGGTAGACTGTTAGACTGTGACAATTATATTGTCACATCTGAAGACCACATACCAGAAGTGTATTTTGTACAGGCTTAATTTGCCTTTACTTCTATTTTCTTCTTCAAAAGTAATGTTATGAAGTCATAAGATACTTGTTGAAAAGCAGTGACAATAGCTTTTTTTTTTTTTTTTTTTTTTTTTTTTTTTTTTTTTTTTAATCAGTTTTTGGTAGCTTTTGGGAGCTTTGTATGAGTTCTGGTCTCTTTCAAAATGTTGTTTTTATGAGCTTCATGTTTTTATGAGCTTCATTCTTCTGGCAAAACTGACAAGTGTGTACTCAAATCCTCAAGAACTTTTATGTAACATCACAGTACTGTCAGTGTTCTTAGAACTTCAAATTTACTGTACAGTCACATATTAGGACAGACAGATATAAGAAAGCATTTTTAGGGGGCAGTTGAAAGAACTCTGGAAATAATATACCTCCTCCTGCTGGAAATAAATTAGTTTGTGAAAATAAACCTTTTCTTTAGGGGAGGTGCAATATGTTAGAGTGATATCCCAGACTTTTAATTCTCCAGTATTCATCTAGGATGATTTACGATTCTCAGTTTTGTTTTGTGGACATTCTGTCAAGTATGTTTTTTTGTGCTTTTTTTTTTTTTTTTGTAAAAAACTCATGGCTTAGTGCCCTCATTGATACTCTAGCCCTCAGTCTTCAATTTGGGTAATGTATGTTGTGTTCGTTTATTTATTTATTTTAAACCAGGTAATTATAATTCCATGTAATTCACTTTCCTCCTGGTATGATGCAACTTGCTTAGTGTTAAACTGAATATCTTGCTGGTCATCTAGATTATCCCCGCAATTATTGAAGGAAGTCAGCTCCAGGAGCAGAACAAACCTAAAGCTAGATCGTCAAAATGGAGTGAATCTTGTGTACATATCTGTATCTGTAATGTTAGGAAAGGGATTCTAGTTGATTAGGTCGTCTTCCAGATGTTTATCTGTAGGTGCACTGAAACCTACCTTAGAACTGGAGGGCAAGCAGAGAGACCCAATTCTGATTTCCTGGAAAGGGCTGCCTACTCAAAAACAAAGGGTTTATTTGCTGTTGATAAATTTTTAAAGTAGCACTTACTTATTTTTTAACATTACAGCTATGCAGTGTTAAGAGATATGATTAATGCATGAACTGAAATGTGTAATATCACTTCTATAGAAAGTGAAAAAAATTTAAGTATATGACTTCTCACTTCAACTAGAATTAGAGAATAAATAAATAGACATTCATATCTCTCTGTAATCTGCTGTGTAAAAGATTTCTCAAACTTGTGTAGCCTTAAAATTAAAAGTTTATTTTTACATATCAAACAGGAAAACAGCTATACTCTACTGCCTAGATCTCGGAGTTCCTGTTACAGATACCATAAGCATGATATTTCTGTAGTTTATAACAGGATAAAGCTTAATGCTTTTAGAACAGAAGAAAAAGAATTCAACTCAAAGTTGTGCAGATATCAACGGTTATCAAGTATGTACATTTGTCCTTTTGCAGCTGTGAACTCACTGTAAAAAGACAATTATTTAGATGCAAAATACAATATGGAGGAAACTGGTCAAATTTTGGTTGATTTAAAAGCCATTTATTACCATAAATACAGAATTTCTCAGAAGTAATTCCCATTATTAAGACAGCAACCAAGATTTTTTCTAAGCTTCTATTTTAAAATTCATATTTTGGCTACCGTATTACATGTTTTTATTTCCGTGACAGTGCAGAAACAAAAGATTGACCAGTTCTGACCATGATTCAGATTATAGATAAGTCCTTAGCACCACCTTTAAGGAGCTGCTATAATTAATTCCAGGGCAAGAGTCTGATTTATGTTTCTTAATCAGATAGGAGAGAATTGATGAAAATACATTTTCATCAACAGACATCTTGTCTGACAACATCATAAAAAATAGAAGTGTTGATTCTAGTAGCTGCTGTGTGAGGAGGCACATTTCTCGCATTAAAAAAAAATAATAATAATAAAAAAATAAAGCAAACAAACAAACAAACAAACCAAAAAACCACGAGGTTAGTTTTCTAGGGCATCAGTAACCGAGATATTACAAAACAGATATGAGTTCTGCAATTATGCAGATTTACTTGGGAAGAGAAGTATCAGACTCTGTGTATGTTGTAATGATATATATGATGTGGATTTGCTTCTCACGAGATGCTGGCTTGCAAGATTAAATATAAGAATGTTATGCCATTTTTATTCTAGAGACACTGATTAAAAACAGGATCTTCTCTGTTTCTCAATGTGTAAAGCCCCCTCAATGAAGTAGTTAGATTTGCAAAAGTTTGAGTGTCTGTAGCTGAAAATGTGAGTACTTTAGAAAAGCAGACTTGGAAAAGCAGTGGCACCACACTGGATTTTATGTGCCTAATCTTCAGAATTCTTCTGTATTGCTTGCTCTTCTTGGACAGTATTTAAGAACCTTTATAAGCTCACCATTTAATGCTTCTAAAGAACAACTGTCTTTTTGTACATCAGGTTTTCAAAGGGTATGTAATTTTGGTATGATAGAAAAGTCATATGTAACATACTCTGCAACTTAAATTATAAACTAATTCAAAATGTGAACACTTTTTTTTTTATTTTTATTTTTTTAAATAATCCTATTTACTTAAAGCCAAAAAACTTCATCACCAGTAAGAAGAATGTGAAGAATGTGTGGTGTAAATATACCTCATAAATCCTGAATAGAAGACAGTTTATCTTTTGTGATAAACTGTGTTTCTCTGAAACACACAAGATAGGCAGGAGTACATATATTTCACATATGTTTTGAGGGTAGCATGTGGCTACTTATTTTCTGTTGTGAACATCTTTGACTGTTACATTTCAAATGTAACTTCATATGTCTTTTTCAAGGTCCAGTATTCCAGTGATACAAAGGGTAGCAAATATTTCTAATTACCATGTGCCTATCAAACTGAACAAACAAAAACAGCCAAGCAACCCAAAATAAATCATAAAAGACAAAATGGAGAGTGAGAAGGAAGAATAAATATCTAGGAGACCAGTCATTTGTGTAAGCACTCACTATACAACATTAAATCTCATGTTGGGCTTTCCATTAATTGAGTGCTGCCTGTGCTACTGATGCTGATATGCGAGATGCTGTTGGAAAACTCATAGCTGCTGCGAAGCATAGTGGTGTGATCTGAAGTGATGCAGAAAACAATAGGCGCTCTGTCGCTAGGTCAGCTGCAAGATGAAGTGACATGCACAAATCTGCAGTATATGGGGTTTTGTGAAAGATTCAGTCTCTCTTCCAAAGAACTTCAGCTGATGATACAAGGGGAATTCAGTTCCCTTTGGCAGGACTCCATGTTGGTCTGGATGCTGTAAATACCTCTGCTTCTACAATTACTTAGCTTATGCTGCTAAAAATATACTCATGACAGAGTTAATGAAAGTATCTTCTTTTTAAAACCACTTGTCAGCAACAATCATTTAATGTTCTTGTTTGCATGTGTGGTTCTCATTATTCAGATGTAGCTATTAATACTGATGAAAATTAAAGAGAGAAAACCCAAATATTTTCCTAATTGCACTTTTCCAGTACCATTTAAAAACAAACTAAACCCCAATAGCTATACAAGTATTATATATTCCTTCTTTTCCCTTTTCCTTTTTCCTTTTTCTTCTTTTTACTTTTTTCTTCTTCTTTTCTTCTTTCCTTTTTTCTTTTTTTTTCTCTTTCTTTTTCTTTCTTTTTCTTTCCTTTTCTTTCCTTTTCTCTGTTTTTCTTTTCTTTGCTTTTCTTAATTTGCATGTTTTGTAGAAACATGAAATTGCATTGCAGTAGTAAGGGCTTCAGAATCCCAGTAGATGATGTAATTATGATTAAAAATTAGTATTATTGAATAATTCACTTTTGTAATACACAAAAGTAATTTTTTTCTCTCATTTTCAAAAACCATCAGTCTTAATATCTAACTAATGAAAAAATATAAACAGTGTCATCTGTCAGGTTGCTCACAGAGAATGCCACTTACTGGAGCCTCATTGTTTACTTTAGCAGGTAATTTGTGGACCGGAATCATTTAATTGTTCTGAGCACATAATTACATGCCAGCATTTTCCAATTTAATTAAAATGTACAAATCTGAAGATTAAGGGAATTTTTGAATTATTAATCATTTCTCCTCTAGGAAATCTTGTTGCTCTGCAGGAGATTTGTCCAGTGTACAACTATACGTATTTTTTTCCTTCTCTTTCGCAGACAGACAATTTTCCCGCAGAGCCCAATTACATGGGCAGCAGGCAGCAGTTTGTTCAAAGGTAAGGCCTATTAAATAACTTTCTCGGCTTCCCCATTTGCATTCTTGTCAAAATTGCTTTGCCAGAGAGTACGATTCAACTTAGAACAAGTAAATACAACTCTCTCTCTCTCTCTCTCTCTTTCTCTCTCTCTTTTTTTTTTTTTTTTTTTTTTTTTTTTTTTTTTTTTTAAATATGTATTTCAGTAGCTCCACTTTCAAGGATCCAGAAAGAGCCAGCTTGAGGGACAGCGGGCATGGGGACAGTGATCAGGCTGACAGTGACCAAGACACTAACAAAGGCTCCTGCTGTGACATGTCTGTTAGGGAGGCACTCAAGATGAAAACTACTTCAACTAAAAGCCAGCCACTTGAACAAGGTGAGTGAAGCCTCCAGTGCTTACAAAGCGTAAAGTTAAGCCATCATTATAAACCTATTAGCAGTGCAGTTGCAGCGTAACAGGATGGAATAGCCCTCTGATAATACTATCAGAGGAAACTGTAAATCTTGTAGCTAGCCCAGAGCAAAAGCATTCAGGATCTTTCAGAATGAACATGAAATGAAACCACAAGTATCCTTTTTTCCGTAGAACGAAAATAGATTAAAAAAATATATATATAGTACTTTTCTAAAATGATTAGAAAATACTTTATCTCCACTGGCATTGCCTGTGATATATTATATACTATTCTTCAACCAAAGCGTGATTTGAAAACTCAACTCAGACATGACTGCAACAGATAAAAGAATAGCAGTCATTTACATTCCTTGTGTATATTGGATGTGAGGAAAAGAAAAGAGACTTGGGATATCAGACAACAGTAAAAACCGATCAGAAAGTGTTTCCATTTCAATAATGTATTTTTCTATTTGTAGTGTTGATTTCATAATTAATAGTACTATGAGAATTGTCAAATAAGATAATAGTCTGATTTTTAGTATAATTTCACTCACACTTTAGGAAGGTATCGAAGATGAGTGTTGGTGAATCAGTTAAAATTACTTATAGCAGAACAATGACCACAATCTCTGCAAGCCTTCATTCTAACAAATAAGCATGTTTATTTCTTCAAACTCTGTCTCCAATGCATTTTTTTTTTTCCAGATATGCTTTATCTAATTTTGAGATCTTTTATTTCAAAAGGAAAACTTAAAACAAACAAACAAACAAACAAAAAAACCCCACAAATAAACAATAATAATAAAAAATTGAGCTCTTTAGTATTGTGTGTTTATGTGATTTTGCCTAGATTGTAGGGAATAAGAAAGAGCACTACTGCTGGAATGTTTTGTATATTTACTTTAGGTTAATTGTTTAAAGGATTATACAGTCTTAGAGTAAGTTAAGAGATGATTAAATAAGTCAACGTTATTGAGAAAGTACATTTATAATTAATCAGAAAAAAAGATTTTTATTAATTGTTGAGTAATTGGATCTAGATTCTTTTTGTAGCTAGTCCAGTCTGAACTGTTGTACAGTCATTAGGAACATGTTTCTGGTTATGTTGGGATTGCAAAGTGGCTTTTGCTACATAGAATATTTTGAATGCTGCAGTATAATTTATTCTGTGTATATTTGAGGATTGACCTCAAATATGACCTTATTTCCCAAGTAATAAATGCCAGAAAGATTATTTTTTCCTAACCTTCTGGCACAGCAAGTCTCTGCTTATAATTAGACATTGATCCGTATAAAGATGCAGTAGTAGACTTTTTTTTTTTTCTTCTTTTTTTTTCTTTTCTTTTTAAAAAAACTGTATCTAATTTTCTCAGTTTTGTTTTAACATAAAGACTGGATTTCTACCCATCAAGTACAGCAATGAAAGCATGAGGTTCTAAAGTTCAAAAAGTTTCATTAGGAAAATAATTTACTGCTCTAAATAATTAAAAAGTTAGAGCTTTTTAGAAAATCACTATATAGCCAGAGTTCAAATTTTATTGCAATCTGTCAATATAATGTTAAAAGGAATACAACTCAAAATATAAAAACATCACTAAGCAGGTTAAGCTATGAAAGATCTCTGAAAGACCTGTTTGTCTTTCTTATCTTTTACTTTCCCCATTTTGTTTCTGAGATTTTAAATCCCTTCAGAGGTTCAAACAGTTTAAGATCATTCTACTTACAAATCTTACAGGAATTAATAGTTTTAAATAGGTTTGCCAAGTTATGTAAAAATTCCTGCTTGCTCCACCTGGAAAAGCACGTGTTATTCACACATTTTATGTTCAAATAATAGAATAATATTTTTATTTGTTGTGGTTTGTGCATAAAAGCTATGACTGTGTTTCTTTAAATGACATACAAAGATGAAAATGATATTATAATCCATAAATGATATTTAATAAAAAAATAAAGTGTATTATAAACTTTCTTAGTAAGTCCTGAGAATGTTTATCTGTTAAACTGTAAGACACTGTGGAGATAGGGAAGTTTTTTTGTTTTTTTTTTTCTAGTTGCTTAGAAGTCATTGCTTTCTTATATTTTCCTGTGCTTTTCTGACTTAATATATCTCTGGCAGATTATTATTATTATTATTATTATTGTTATTCTTTTTTTATTTTGTTTTGTTTTTTGTTTTTTGTTTGTTTATTTGTTTTGTTGTTGTTGTTGTTATTGTTGTTGTTTTTAACTATCTCTCACTAGCAACAGAAATCTTGCTTTCAATATGTTTGCTGTTCACACTTGTATCCCACAGAGGGGGCATTTTTGCATGTGCTTTTGCCTGGTTAATGGTAGCGCAGATCCTAAGAATAAAAGAAAACTGGAAATAGATCCATGAAGAAAGACCAAAAGAAAACTTCAGCACTGGTGTTAGAGACACCTCTAAGACCAGTTTACCACATTTCTCTGTGGAACAGCACATCTTTAAGCTAAAGTATATTTGACTAGGATAAAAGTGCTGGACTCAATCTTCAGCAATTAATAATAATAACAATAATAATAACAATAAAGGTGAGATTAAATATCACATGAAAATAGAACACTTTCTTCATAATCACAATGATATTTTGCATCTCTATGAAAAGTATTAAATATAGTTTTTAGTTGTCTCCTTCTCCGGAGACATTCAAGACACGCCTTGACACTTAGCTGTGCAACCTGGTCTAGGGAGCCTGCTTTGGCAGGAGGGGTTGGACTCTGATCTCTTCCTGACACTACAATTCTGCGATTCTGTGATTCTGTGATTGTTCCTCTGAACTTGTTTATGGAACAAGACTGCAGTAACTTGTGCATTTTTATTCTAATTTTTTTTTTTTTTTTTTTTTTTTTTTTTAAAGAAAGATACATGAAATTGAATATTCTACAATATCTATCTGCAGCAGAGTAGATATTATAAGAATTTTTTTTAAGAATGATTTTTCTGAATGTTGATTTCCTTATATCAGCTCAATATCCACACTGGTGCATTTTTAACACATTCATTATTACATCTAAACTGACAGAACGTCCTTCCTTATTTTCTACTGTGAATACTTTGGTCAGGAGAATAGTACTTCTGAATTTAAGAGAATTTATAGCATGATCACTGTTCTCATTCTTTTTGTGAAGTCCATGGTACACACTGAAGCTTCAGTTGGTATCTACTGATATTTAGCTTTTAGATTAGTATCTTGCATTTTTAATTACAGGTTTACTATGAAAAATGTCAAATATTCATAGTGTCTTAAACTCAGCAGTTTAAAGCTGATCGAGGTAACATGTTTGCAAGAGTTTCTTAGACTCAGCTAGGCTATGCAAATATTCTGCAATGCATCATTTGAGAAACTAGAAAAATATTCCCTGTTTGAATCTAAGTTAATGATCTCACCAGAGGAGTATGAGTCAGTCACCTTTGCTATGCAGATCACTGTCATAACCTTCCTCATGTTAATATCCAGTGATCTATGACATATTTGTTGATGAAATTATCGTGAAAAAATTTAGCAAATACTTCTGAAAAATAAAGACAAAGCCTTTTTTTCTCCCTCTGTTGCTTTTATGTTGAATGTCTTCTAAAGTTTTATTTTTAGATGGCCTTCTTCTCTGAATTCAGGCTCACTTTTTCCTGTCAGCTATTTTGATACTGAGTCTAGGTTCATGAGTGGTGCTTTGATGTGTAAGTTGAGTGATAGTCAGGTGTGTTTAGAATGAGAGTCCAGGTTGTTTGGTGCTTCCTTGTTAGAAAGGAGTGTGATTCTTTGTAGCATGTTCTGCTCACATGAGCAGCTTTGGAGTTCAAGCAAAGCTATCCAGGTGAGGAAGGAGAAGTCTGATGAAGCAGGAGCATGTCTTGGAAGAAATGAGAAAAGGATGTGCATTGGCATCCTAATAGAGAAGAAATGGATTAGCTTAATACCTGGACTACTTTCTTAGCTTCTTTCATTGATACAAAATAGAAAAAACTGCAAACATCCTGGTAGCTGAAGTGACAGTGAATGCGCTTAACATCGAAGTACCATCGCCTATTATTGCTGTTTGTCCATTATCCCGCTTTTCAACTAGAGTTGAGTTCTGACAAACCAGATTTTTAATCAGGTACATTTCAGCTTCTGGCAGATTATTATCACATAGTAACAGTGAAGTTTTGTGAATGGTGTATATCAGTTTTAATTAGTAGATTTAGCCTCAGATTATGAGGGAAGTTTCTGTAACTGATTTTCAGAAATAACTTTCTGCATCTATACACACACAGAACATGTCACTGAGAAACAAAAAAAGGACTATAACCGTTCAGCACAGCATGGTCTTTGGAACATTTGGTGTATTATACTACATTTTTTCAGGTAATTTATTTCTCCCCTCTTCCCCCATCATCATTTCTACTTTTTATTTTTGTAATTCCAAATTAATTAAACATTTGAAAGTTCTCTTTTACTTTTTTGTGTATATTGATTTAATTACAAGCTTCACAACCAAATCAATTTATATTATTTTATCAAGATATATTATTGCCAACACCTTAAAGGACTGAAACTGTACAAATAAAAATTAAACAAACAAGCAAACAAACAAAAAGACAAACAAAAGTGTATTCTTGGGTGGTTACGTAACATGCGCTTCAAGATCAAAAGTCAGTTAGCACAACCCTTTTGTCTGAGATGTAGGTGTAAATTTAAACATTTAGGTGATGTAGCTTTGCTTTTGAGGCAACAAAGCAGAATATTCCTTGCCTGTCACTAGTGTAAATCTCATTACTTCCTTTCTGTACTCCCTGTTTTGACACTGACTTTCCTGGGGCTGAGCTCAGTCACTGTGTTGCAGTTTGTTCTTGGAAGTCTTAGAATACATTAGTTATCTTTTTGCTTTATTCCCACTAGAAGAGCAAGATATGGATGTGCTGTTCTCAGTAAAATGAGGCCCTTCTATGTCAAAATCATTATCTTCAGCTAACAATTTTTATCTTCAGATTCTTTTTATAAATCAAAAGAAAAGTGGGAGCATAGAAAGATCAACAACTTTTGAAATGAGGAAATCATAAAAGTGGTAGCTTTCATCGCTAAAGGATTTATGCATTCCCCTGGATGGTAAATGGATGTTCTGTAGATGTGCTTACTTTTGTTAATGAAAATTCTAGGGCATATATCTATGCACTGAATGGACACTTAATATCATACAAACTATCGTAACAGGACTAGAGGATAATTTCCTCTCTCTTAGTCTGTGTATGTGTGTGTTTTTCAGGTTACATAAAGGAGACAATTAAAGCATATACATCTTCTCCATTCTTTCTGATTTTATATAATCACTGTATGATTGTATCTCCTCTTACTAAGCTAAAAAAAACTATAGATATGTTGAAAAATGATATTTCCCAAGTTTTGCTACAGTCCTATTGTGCATCCCAGCCATGTTCTTGTCACCAAATTCATTAAATAAATAAATAAATAAATAAAAATGTTCTGCAGATAGGACTGCTCTAAAGCCAATGCCTGTTATTTGGAAACTTGAAGTTGATTTTTAGTTATCATTAGTTTTATTTCACAGATTCACAGATTCACAGAATCACAGAATTATAGGGGTTGGAAGGGACCTCTAGAGATCATCGAGTCCAACCCCCCTGCCAAAGCAGGCTCCCTACACCACGTCACACAGGTAGGCGTCCAGGCGGGTCTTGAATATCTCCAGAGAAGGAGACTCCACCACCTCCCTGGGCAGCCTGTTCCAGTGCTCCGTGACCTTCATCGTAAAGAAGTTCTTGCGCACATTTGTGCGGAACTTCCTATGCTGAAGTTTCAGCCCATTACCCCTAGTCCTGTCCCCACGCACTACTGAAAAGAGACCTCATTTCCATCTGGGGAAAACATCAGTGGAAGTGTCTTAAATAAGGGACAGAAATTATTTATTCCATTGAGTAATGCATCAGTTAGAACAACATTAATTCTTTTTTTGTTCTTCTAGAATAAAGTGTATCTTCTTATTTCTGTGTACAATTCACTCTGTCCTTTTTCTGGTCCTTTCTTGCTGTGTACTTACTTATTTTCTGCTGTTCTATTCCTTTGGTTTTCAAAGGAAGAAAATGTTATAATTTAATATAGGCCAGAGTTGCGTTAATGACAGACACTGTACTCATATTTAAGTAAGACATGGACAAATTCAGAATCAACAGAGCGGTGATATAGCAGAAGGAAATAGTGTTTTATGCAACTACTGAGAGAACTTTTTTTTTTTTTTTTTTTTTTTTTTTTTGGTTTTGTTTGGTTTGGTTTGAATAGTTATTTGTGTTCAGTATGAAGAAGAATATGCACTGAAGCTGCTGCCTGTGTAAGTTAAAGAATCATCCTGCCTGGTGTTTTTTTAAAACAGGTTAAATATACTTTTATACTTTTGCCAGTGATAAACCATGTTTATTTTAACCTATTGAGGGCCAGAGGATCCACTCTAGCCCTTCTTTTTGTGATGTCATAATTAAACTAAGGGTGAGATGTACTGTCTAGTCCTGAGTAAAGTGTTCTGAAAGGGAACAATTGCACTGACCTATTCTATACTCTTTTGTCTGTGAACATCTTTTATGGGAAGAGCTCAGCTTGTGAAAGAATTGAAATGAATGTGAGCTGTGCAGTGCTTCACAACAAGACTCTCTGATATACTGTAATAGCACTTAGGATTTAACGAGGACTTTGCTCAGACATAGAGCTGCAACATGATTAGCTAATTACTGCTCAGTGAAACTTTGTCTCCTCTCTGTACACCAGTGATATATGCGTGCAGTGTATCAGTCTCTATGTGCCTACTGCCCATCCTTATTTCCAGAATGGCAGAACAGCTGGTTTCCATTCCCTGCTGCTGCTTTCTTCTATTCCAGCTGCCACACTCAAATAACTTCCCTTCCCCAAGTGGGCTTCATATGGTTTGAAAGGGACTTAATGTACCTCGGTGCATAGGGAACTTTTGATGCATATTTCATCATGTTTCAGTTCTTTCTACAGGGAACACTGCATGTATAACAGATGTTCCCTGACTACTACCCTTTCCTGAAGGTGACATGCCCTTTTTTGTGTTTCATCTCTAATGTATATGTAGCTGGTAGTGCCTGTGTAGTACTAAAAAATACAGCTCCACGGCTGCCTCTATACTGCATGCCAAGCTGTATTTAATTCCATCTGCTCCCCTTTGGAGCATGAAATGGAGAGGAGCATATGCCCAGTATAACCAAATCATAGTGTGGCATGGCAAAAAACAAAACTTTATTTAAGACATGTAAATTTCTTTCTTCTCAGTATATGACCATATTTATTCTATGTGTACAAATTGCCTCATAAAAATCGGTGGGAATGGGTATGTGATTAAGTTTCAAAAATCTTTTTTCTTCTTTTAATAGTTCCCCTAGTGCAAACATTTATGTAGTATGATGTGTTAATGTATGCACACAATAAGATATTATTCAGTGATGGTCATGATTTTTTTTTTTTTTAAACAATATCTGTATCTAAAATATATGAAAAATTAGAAGCTTTAATAACTTATGTGTTTATTTTTAAAAGTGTAATTTAGGTTGTCCAGTGAACATGATCTCTACCTAGTTATCTAGTTCAAACCTGAAAAGCTCTGAGTAAAGACTAAGAACCATAAGTGAACTCTTGTCTATTTCAATACAGTGGAAAAATCTGTGTGAGACATCTGTAACCTACAAAGCCAAGGGAAGTGTCTACTGGGTCTCTGTGCACAATTGAAAATGAATGGTCCTAAACTTTGTGCGCTAGTATTAGTTTTATTTCTTTTCTATTATCTGAGCTTGGTATGGTTAGGTAGTTTGATTCAAACTGAGGAGTCTGCCCATTTTCTCTGTGGCTTTTGTTACTGCTAGCAAACGTCTCATAAAAGCAATGTGTCTGTACGTTTATCCCAATATATTTTTTCCAATCAAAAGGAGTAATATATATATATACACATATACATATATATATTATTATTATTTTCATTATTTTTAATATATAGCTATAGAAGTTATGAAGTTCAACTATGGATACCTTTCACATGAACAAAAATTATATCCACATTCGTATTACATTCAGATATTTTTTCATTCTTTATTCATGTTTTTATTCCTTTTTTTTTTTTTTTTAGTTTTATGTATTTGTTTTGTGTACATTCACATTTTTATCTCAGTATATGGAAAATGGCAGAAGTGCTTATATTGTTAGAATTTTGACACAGACAATAAGTTAGATGATTAATGAGAATTAGATTCTGTCTGAGCTTTAGAAATGCCCCGTTGGTAATTTGCTAATATTTTAAAGTGATTGAAGGTCTTGTTTAACCTCTTTATGTAAGAAAAAATAACCTACTATTTAAAGATGAAAAGTTTCTTCACTATTTAAAGCCTAAAGATAACTTTAAATTCTTTAAAATAAGCTGTCAGTAGAATTTCAGACCACTGCAAATTTAATACACTTCAGCAGCTTTTCACAAATGTACATGACAACAGTAGGTGTCTTATTGTTTATTAAAAAAAGACTCTCGTATCTTTATTTTCTACTAGCATATCTGAAAGATGAATACCATACAGCAGCTACTTTCTTCCTTTCTTCACTGTAGACCTTTTTTTTTTTTTTTTTTTTTTTTTTTTGTGATCTGTACAATGTGTACATAAAGAGGCAAAGTTATAGGAAGAAGAAAGCAAAAAAATCTTAGAAGTGTAAGTTGTAGCAAGAGAACATAAAAAAAAAAAGGAAGGAAAACAAGTAATAAACACAGTTGGATTTCTGAAGAAGACTGTTCAGCTCTCAGAGTTAGTGTGCTTTTGTTGAGTCAATTAATTATCTGGAAAAACAAACAAACAAACAAACATGATCTGAATTTTTATTTTTCCTGAAAGCTAGCTGCAACTGAGAATTCTAAGTTTTTCCATATTGGAGAGTTACTTGCTCTTTTTGGATCAGAGTTTCATTAGAGTCAGTGGAGTGATACCACCATACCCATTTTGGACAAGCATGGTGTGGTATTTGTTTATTTTTACAAATCAACTGAATGTAACTTTTTTTTTTTTTTTTTTTTTTTTTTTTTACTTTCTCTAATGTCAGATATCAGCATTCTTTTGCTGAATTATACTATTTGTAACTGAACAAAAATATTTTATCAAAATACGGATGATCACAATGGTAATATATCTACACAGAGATGTGGTGTCTTTGTTCAGCTTACTGTTAGGAACAGATTTAAGAACAGATTTAGAAACAGATTACCCTGTAAAATATAAGAATAGCAATAAGTTTAAATCAGTAAGAATATTCTTCAGAACTGTACTGAAATCCAGAGAACACTAATTTACACAGATTTAGAGTGAATTTTAGCTTTCCAAAAATCAATTAAAAACTAAGGCTCAGAATTTCTCCTAAACATTTAGTCCTCCATAAGTAGAAGGAAACTCAAAAACCTGGATCTTAAAGTTCTGTTAATTAAGAAAACTGAAAAAAAAAAAAAAAAAAAAAAGCTTAACATCACAAACATCTACATTTTCAGCACTTCTAGAGAAGAGAACAGTACACAAACTCTTTGGAACCTGGTCGTTGTCATTTCATCTGCCATATCACCTGCTTATGTGAGACTCACCCTCATTATACATAGTTAATTAATTGATAAATGCTTTAGAATTAATGAAGAGAGAAACAGATACTTTTGGAGCATGAGTAATTTGACCTATTTTATATGAATCATGCTCACAAAACACTCATGAGGCAAGTAACTCATGTAGTTCAGTATTCGCTGATGTCTAAAGTTCTGAAAGATTCATTGTAGTTCAGTATTTTTTTTTATTATTGTTTATTTATTTATTTATTTATTTCCAGGAAACAGCTTTTTGCTTTTGCATGTTGGCCATTGCTTATCCTAACTCTTTGGCTTCTGTGTCTTACTTAGACTACATATGCTCATGGTTCTAGCTCAGGTTGTTTGTTTTTGTTGTTGTTGTTGTTTTTTTTTTTTTTTTCTGGAGGCATCATCATTAACTTATTCAACTAATCTTTCCAATTTCACCACCATCATAATGTGAAGGTGTTGAATCTTTTTTCCATTTGAGGAATATGATTTCTATTTGCACAGCTGTTGTTCTCTCTTCCATGTATTTGTTGCTGGAAACAGCTTATTTTTTCACTGGGTGACTGTGTAAGGTTCATGGCTTTCGATGCTTTGGTTAAATATTCATCTATTTGGTTTTTCAACTGGTTTGTTATTGCCAAAACTGGTGCCAGAAGCAATAAAAACTAGAATGTTTGAGATTTAAAATTAGACTCTGAGCTCAACCTGTACTTTGGCTTCTAAAAATCCCTGTGTGCCAAAACACTTTACTGAGATGACTCGCGGAAAAAGAAGGGGATGGTCTTAGATTGCATGGTCCTCAGCTTAAAATCAAAATAAATTTATCTGACCACTTGAGCTATTTTAATTTAATACCCAGAGATGAATTGAAAATATTAATTTAAGGATTAACCTCTAACACTAAATACAGATATCTTATATAATTTCAGTAAATTTTTATCACTTGGTGACTTGAAGTAATTCATGATCTTAAACCTAATTTCATATTACTTCTAAGGCACGTCTTGTATGTTCATTAAATAGCAGTGGATTCTGGAATAGCTTCTAATCCCTGGCAAATACATTTAAGCATCAACCGGCATTTCACAAATATACAGTAACAATCTTATTAAATCTAAGTAAATATTTACTTAAGATACTTGAGGTCTATCTTCTTGTATCACAGCCAGTGTAGGGCATGTCATTAATAATGGTAAAGCCAGGTTTATCTGCAGCAGAATACCTGACACTCTTTATTAACTCCATTGCCAGAGCCATCTACTTGATACGTAGCCCACACTGGCACAAAAAGGTCTCCTAACTTTTCTGTACTCTCTCTGAAAGAGATAAACGAAGCTAAATATATACTGGTATGACTACGTGCATGATAGGGTTTTCTTCCAAATAGCTGTGTGAAACGACCTTGTCATTTTTTTTCACGCTTCTAGATGACACAGCTTTGCCAACAGTACTTCACAATGTAGATCCAGTCTCACAAGATGCTAATCAGTATCAACGTTATTAATGGTGAACATATTCTGTTTTCTTGCAAGGCTCACACAGATAGAGACTGAAACTACATTTTTTGGCGAAGTGAACAGGATTGTCAAGAATGTGTCACATAATTTCTCATGTTCAAAGTAACCCTACATAATATAGTTAACTATGTAAGTACCCCTCAGAAGTAAATGTCTCAAGGAATAAATCTCATGTGTTGCACAAGTCAGACACCTTTGACTGTCCTATGCTTTAGTATTTTTTTTTTTTTTATTTCAAGTTTGTTAATAGATAAATAAGTACTGAAATAACATCTCATCTTTTTTTTTTTTTTTTCTTCTTCAAGATTGTCAGCACAGCCATTCATTTTATTTAAAATTCTTACAGTAACCTCAAGATATTCATGATACTCTTAAGCAGAGATAGTTTTTAGTGGCTATAGATATATGTTTCTGAAATGATAGAAAGTGCAGTTCAGACTAGGATCCTACTGCATTTCTTCAGGCTTTGGTATTTACAGTTAGATATACAGTTCACAAGATAGGTTAGATATATATAGTTCACAAAAGAAGAAGGCAAAATTGGCTGTATTGAAGTAGAATCTAACTTTGGTTAATTAAGAGCTTTACACAGCTTTTCCTTTATCTATATGTTGTCATGCATCATTATACAAGAGTCAGTTCTGACAGGCAAACTCATTACTCTAAGATTGTTTCTAATTGCAGCATTAAATACCTCCTTTTTGAAAGTTGACTTAGTAGTTTTTTGTTATTATTAGAGCTCACATGTGTTCTAGGCTCACAAAAACCTCCATGAGAAGTGATCTCCAGAGAGATCCTTTCCCACTAGTAGTCAGCCCTTAAGTGGGGTCTAGCATCATTGAATATTGACATTCATTGATTCATGGGTGCCATTTATTTGCAAGGAGGAACTCAGTGGCACACCTGTGCTTCATACACAGTTCCTTGTCAGGTGTCACTTTGTCAGTCTGCTCCTCTGCTGCTGTCACCCAGCAAGAATGTGTAACGGAGTATTGGCAGGATATATACTCCACCTCTACTGCCATACCACTAACATTTGCCTCTGATGTTGGAGGCCAACAGAATAAAACAGGAGGTATTACTTTTAGAGGAGCCTTTGTAAATAAGCATAATTAAGTATTATGCTTTCAGAAATAGGAGAGATTTATTTAAAATTTTGTAAAGTTCATCTAATAGTGCTAATTTTGTAATAGCAGTGATCATATTAAATACTGTGTGGGTGGCCACATTTTCTTAACATCTGACATTTTTTGTCAATGATAAGTATAAAAATCATGTATGCTTTCTGTGACTAATCATAATCATAATCCCATCTGTCTTTTTTCCATATCACTGTAGTAAAGTACACTGTAAAATGATATCCTTGTAAAATACGTCTTATCTACAGTAGTTACGTAGTTAGTTATTTATGCATTTGATTTTATGAAAATAAATTCTTAATAAGAAATTCTTACAATTTTTCTGGTACAGATATTTTAATATATTTTATTAAACTGAACTAAGTGCTTAAAAATAGCTTCCTGGCATTCAGAATAATGGATATGAAGGGAAGAGTAATAAAAATCGAGAGGAAGGTGCAGTGTAAGCACTGATTCAGCAACTACCGCACTGATTTAAAAATTTCCTTTAGTACATAGGATATACATCTGCAGGCATTTAAAAACATATGAATACAACTGTCTAGTAAGGGTTGAGCTGTGGAAGTTTCTGTCAGATAACAAATTGACTCTCATCATCCAGCCTATGGCAAATGTACATGTGTTTGCACTTCACTTAGACCAGCTGAAGGTAATTCAATCATTTGCCTAGCTGCAAAGTCTAAGTCACCTTGTGGATTTTTCACTGATTCTCCAGTGATTAAGTGAAGACTATAGGATGTATACACATTTCCCTGCATTTAAAAGCATAAATAAGAGAATCCAAGAAGATAAATAAGATGTATTTGTATCAATTCTGGGTGGAGTTTTCTTCCATGAATTTGTCTAATTGCTTTGTGGAGCCTTTGCATCAATAATGTCCTGAGCAGTGATCTCCACAGTGTACTTAGGTGTGTGCACAGACACAGTTCTGTTGATTGAAGCTACCATATGATGACTCCATTGGCAGTGCCTAGTTCTTGCTTTAGGAGAAACAGTAGATAATTGTTTCCTATTAGTCCTTTCAGTGACAATCACAATTCACAAATCTTTTCATATTTTCCCTTTGTTGTGTTTTCTCCAAGCTAAAAAAATAAAAAAGCTTAGTTTATTTAATCTCTTCTCTTATGAAAGCTATTTCATAACTTTGATCATCTGTTATATTCTTTTGAACACGGCATGAGCAGAACTGCATACAGAAGTCTAGACGCAGCAGCTGTGGATTTAAACAGAGTAATGTTTTGTGCTTAAATCTCTATTCCTTCTCCGAGATTGCTTCTCATTCTAATTGATCTCTGCATGTTCTATGAATTGAAATCTTCATTTAACTGTCCAGGAAAATACTAAGATCTGTTTTATAGTTCGTAGCTTGAGTTTAGACAGTTCCTACTGTTTTCCATCATGTACTTTACCTGCATGTGTTGAAACTAAATCCTATGTGCCGTTTTGTTGTAGTCACACAATACCACAACAGCTATCTGCAGCTCCTCAAAATCACAGAATTTACCACTCGTGTTTGCCGGGTTATGTTTGTTTGGCACCAAAGCTAATTAAAGTGATAGTGTTACAATGCTCCAGTTTCATATTTGGGTTTCGTCTGGTTTGCTGATTTGCTGGTAGTCTTTTAAACCTATTTTCACTAAAATGTGAACTATTCATCTCCCAGTTGCAGGCAATTTTTATGACTGATCTATATCCCCAGAAAAACTGCCTTGTTGGAATCTCCCTAGACTCCTTTGCACTGTGCTTTTTTTGCCTTTTTTTTTTTTTTTTTTTTTTTTTTTTTTTTTTTTTTTTTCCTGTTTGAGGGGGTGCTTGCATGTGACCTTATCTTTCAGTGTTGCAGTGTATGCTAATTTTCTGTCACCTTCAATGATGCACTGTTTCTCTGGCATGCTTTCCTTTCTTTCTTTTTTTTTTCCCAAGTAAAAATTCTGGTTATTACTTACTACGTCACAACAAATAGTTTGCAAAACTTTTTCCATCCTTTCATACATAACATTTTATTGCAGTGTTTTATTGGTTTAGTTCTATGCTTTACTCTTCCTAATTTTCACACGATTCCCATGTTTTTTAAGAGTATCGTTTTACTTCTAATAGCTTCCTTTACTCTGCTGTTTCACATGCTAGCCATTTTTCTGTTCGTTTAAAGTGTTTTTGATAAGTGGTGTACAGTTACTCTGAACTCCAAATATAGTATCTCTAAGCAGTCTGTTATACTATCTGCAAGCATTTAGTCTTTTACTTGCCCTTTTCAGTTTCCTTTTAAAACGCTTTGTCATGTTCAGGTAGATTCCATTTTTGAAGTTAAATGTTAACTGTACTGATATTTTTATTTTATTTTATTTTTTTTTTTCTAGAATGACACTAAATTTTAAAGCTTTGGGACAGCACTACAGAGTAACACAGCAATAACTATATTTTCAGCCTGGCCTGTTGAATGCTAAAAGCTAAATCATAATAGCAGTGTTTATTCCCTTGTATACTCTTGGACTAGTTACTTCAAGTGCAGTGTACTTCAGCATACACATATAATATGTATCTTGGCATTATGATTACTCTGAGTTTCATTTCCACTGGCTCTATGATATATCTGTTACACTGGATTCCTCACCTAGAACCAGCTGCTGCTGTTCTTTTTATCTCTTCTTTTCTCTTTTCTTCCTAAAATAAATAAATAAAAAATAGATAGATAGATAAAAACCCAAGGAAGTACAAATTGTATAGTATCAAGTAAATATTTGGTTACCAATTTCTATTCGTCCTGTTCAATTGGGATTTTATTTGCTGAAGTTCTTTGCTATTCCCTGTCCCAAAAGTGGTAAACTACAAAATATGGTAAATTTAATTCTTTTTGAGTATTCAGTTTCTGGTTTTTAATCACCTGAGATTACATGTTTTTTGTTGTTGTTGTTTGTTCTTTTCCTTCTTATTTTTCTTCCCCCCCCCCCCCTTCCCCCCAGTGCTGGCTTACATGGTGCCTGTTCTTCTTTGTTCTGTTCCATCCACAATAAAAATTCCCTTGGCCACTGACTAAAATATTTCCTTCTCTTGTCTAAGTCAATTCTCAAATCCAAAAACATATATGAGTTTGTATCTACGACAGCTGCCTTATTTTCATCTTGAATTTTGACTTATGATTCAGTTGACTCAAGCCTGCGTGTTTATTATTATTATGAAAGAGATATGCTGTTGCTGTACATATTTATAATGTTCAAGTAAAAAAGCAACATCTTCTTCCTTTTTCTGGAACAACAGTGACCACAAAAACAACAGCAGCTAAACAAACAAAACCAGGTTATAGTGTTAGCCTTCAGTCACTGCCACAGTTTCCAGTTTTCAACTAGCTCTGATTTTTATTCTCACACTTCCTGGGTGTTCTAGTGAATAGGAATAGCAATGAAATAGATATAGTCTACATTTTTGCTTGTTATACTATATCAAAGGCAGTATTTTTCAGACATTTTAATTGTTCCTTTGTTACACAACTCACTGAATGCTTATTTTAGCCCTATTCCTTACACCGCTGTCATTTTGACTTTCCTCACCTTTAGAAAGATATTTTTAGAGCTCTTTCACTGAGAAAGAGTTGAAGAATGCTACTTGAAATATAATCATCAGTTTATTATTATCACTGTTCAGTATTGTCACTACTTCTTTGTTTTGTTTTGTTTTCCCATTCTAGTGCATGTCTTAATGCCTTTTTTTTTTTTTTTTTTTTTTCTGCATTGGAGCAGCTGTGAAAATTTGTCCAAATTAGCATTACAGGTGGATTAGTCAAATCACTCTAAATCTCAGTGTAGATATCTTTATTTGTGCTAAAAATATAGCAAATTTGGCTAAGCTTATATCAGTTCCTAAGTGAACCTTAGTAAACTGAATCTGAAGCATTTTAGTGCTGAATAAGAATAAAAAGAAAAGAACAAGAATATAAGAATACCCAGTCATTTAATGTGATTGAATAAATCTTTAAACTCACCCATATAATTGATAAGGATTAACTTTCCAGTGTTTTCTCCCTTGGTAGCCTCAAAGAAGCTTACTTTCCTTTCAGTCAAACACTTGTGATCTTACATGCTCCAGCATTCAGTAGTATTCTTGGAAATATTTCACATTAAGGCACTGTATCCAATGTCCTGCTTCATGGATCTCTCCTGATATAGAAATTGGAAGATAAAAAAGAAGCATGTTGGCAATGTTTCTGTACTCAGAGTTAGTCAGAACTCTCATAGCTTACCTTTGTAGAAAGAGATTATAAAGACTCTGACTACAAGGATTCTCAGTTCCCTCAACCAAAAGTTGCGACCTGGCTACAGTAATATATACAATCTGTATTACCTTGCAGCCGTTATGTTCTTTTGTAATTACTGTTTCTTTCACACAGAATTTTCACTGAGGTAGATAGTAAAATCCAATATGAAATTTATGCTAAACAGAGCTATCACATAGCCATGATTTTTGGCTATGCTAAATTCTGAACCCTGTCTAAAACTGACTGGCAGAATGACAGCTGCTCTAGACCAAAGGTATGCTGGGTATCACTTGAGCCATACAGATGCTATAGGTAGAATGTTAATGTTAGTTAAATGGTATTAACAATTTCATGTTGTGCTACATCCAACTTTCTAGCCTACATTAGACCAAAGATTCTGTGAAGAAGAAACTAAAGTTTTTAACTTCACAGGTTTGTAATTAGCAGAATGATGAGAGATTTAAAATTTTTGATTCGCACTGAAGTCTGATGTATTTAATATTCTTCATCTGCCTTGACAAAAACAAATTTATTTAAGTTTTTTCTTGTAAAAAGATGATGAGATAGAAGCTGAAATTTGTGGAATCACAGACTTGCAGAATCATGTAATGTTTGAGCTAGAAGAGGAACTTAGGATGTCACGTTCCATCTTCCTTACTCTAGCAGAGACAACCAGAGCAAGTTGCACAAAAGCACATAGAGACAGCTTTTAAATATCTGAAATATATTTAAAATGCACCCCATAAATAAATATTTTCTTTGTATTTGACCCAGTAGTGTCCCTCCAATAGCTTTCTTGCTTATTTGAACAAGCAATGCCATCAGTCCTTTATTCAGGATTTCCACATCCAAAAGAACAGTACAAGTTTGAAAGTAAAGCTATGGCACACTGCATCGTCAGGCTGAACAGCTCAAAGCCAGACAAGGATACCTGCAACTTTGTTCATCTGAGCTTGCATTCTAGACTGATGAATGCTGAGAATTAGCTTTATATGCTTTATTCTCAGTGGCAACTGACAGTGGTGTAACTCTTCAAGCATGTCCTGCCTCTTGTTCTATCCAAGATAAATGATTTTGATTCCAAAGCAGCTTTTCCATCTGTTTTGTAGATATAGTGTGTGAGGAGACTGAATTTGGGCAAATAATAAATAAAAACTGTCAGTAGTGACAATTGAAGAGAAAAAGAAAGAAAGAAAAAACAAAAACAAAAACAAAAACAAAAAAAAAACCTCCTGTTTTCTTGTAAAACACACGAGAATATATTAAAAAAAAAAAAAAAAAAAAAAAAAAAGTTAAAGTCGTATATCTAGTAAAAGGACAGATACCACATATTCATTTAGGTAAATATGGTATGCTAAGTACATACAATCCACATCTTACAACACCTCATTCTTATTTCCAGGTGCCTCTTATCACAATCTGTAACATCTAACAACTCACATAATTTGGATTTCATTATATCCATGTGGTGAGATCTGCTTGTGCTTAGCTTATTACTGGGACAAAATACAGAGTGGGAGCTGTCTGTTACAAGAATAAGAATTACATGTCTGGTTAGGAAGCCAGAGGCAAGATGTACATCCTAGTAGATCTGCAGCACTCTGTGATACTTGATGTAGTCATGGAGGATTTAATGATAGGCTCTGATTTCCAACCCTCAGTTTACAGATAGTTTTTTTTTACTGCTGTTTAGCTTCTGTTTTTTGTTAACTTTCATTATTGCTCTTGGCTTTGGTTACTTCCTCAGTGTAGGAGAATCTAACTGGAGCCCCTGTTTATTTCTTGTGATGTGTATTTTCCAACAAATGACAGTTATCAAAGGAGAACATTTTATTTCTAGCCTTGAGAGGTTCACACTCACAAGAGTAGCCTAGAGGGACGCAGCTGTCTCATTGTGCATTGAACAGAGAATTATTCTGGGATGCATCCTACTTAGTAAAAGCCTTAAATATTATGACCAGTTTCTTGAACTGGCATTGAAAGCAATTTGAAAGTGAGTGGAAAATACGAGTTGTTGACATGATATGTTGTGGTAGCTTTTCCTTTTAAACAACTAGTTATCTTGTTCTGTGCCTGTTATGCCCGTTTCCTACTCTATGATTTCGACATGATTGTAATTACAAAAAAAAGAGAATATCATAATGGTGGTAGCTATCAAATCCAACAACAACAAAAAAAGACAATGGTTTCCAAAAACACTGAGGTAAAAGGAAGGAATTTCTGTTCCTTTTTATGTATGTATAATGTGATGGACTAGATGATCGTTGAAGATTTCTTCCTACTGAACTGTGTTCCATCCTATCCCGTCCCATTCCATCCCATCTTTAAACGTATTTTCAATTTCTAGTGCTGAGTTAGCACAGAGTGTATGATTTAAAGAAACGGAAGACAGTTTTAGTATTTAGATATTCTGAATGCTTTTATTTCTGCTATCATTTCTTTCTTTGGCTGGCTGAGCATAAGTGAGAGAGACTGTGTCAGGGTGTGTAGTGATAGGGCAAGGCGTAAGGGCTTTAAATTAAAAGGTTAAATTAGATATAAGGTAGGAATTACTTTCCTTGAAAGTGGTTAGATTCTGGAACAGGTTGCCCAGAGAGACTATCTATGCTCTATTCCTAGAAGGAGATCTGGGACTTAGGTCAACCTGATCTACCATAAGGTGGATCATGGCAGGAGGGAAATTGGAGCTGGATGATTTTTAAAGTTCATTTTCAACTCAAAATACTCTGTGAGTCTGTGGTTCGTTAATTCTATGATACAGCTATTTTTTACCTTTGAATTTTGTGACAATTTTATGATGTTTTTTCTTCAGAAGTATATGTAAACTTAGGGTCCAGTTTGTATCAGCTGTGTCATGTATATGGTGAAGATAAGTAGCTTGCAGTCCTAAATTACATGGGGAGATTATTCACATCCTAGAAATTTCTTGAGTGTCCAGGCTTCTTTAGCAATGGAAGCAGTTGGTGCCTAGAAAGGCCAATAATTGGGATGTAATTAATGAGCTTAAAGCAAGAAAAAAGCCTCCCTTAAAAGGAGGGTTAAATAAGTGACAGATTGTCTCTGGCAAGTCTTAGCTCCTGGTGGTTTCTCATGGCTTCTTGAATATCCAAATGTTTTGTTTTGTTTTTTAAATTGTTATTATTTATTTTTATTTTTTGTCTGGCAGCAATGTGTTAGTTTTTGCTCTTTTAGCCACTTGAACCAATAACACAAATGTTCTAGAATAAAGAAACAGGGTGGGAATGCTTCCTGAGCAGGTGCCTTATATTGCTGGTTGATGTTAGCTTTACATAGTGTGAAGCCACAGCCTAGAAAGAGGAAAAGCTTACTTCTGTCAAAATTAGGTCTTTTATATAAAACAGTATTTGCTAGCCTGAAAGGTCAGAAATCCTCTCTTCAAAATTGATTAGAGGAAAATAATAATAATAATAATAATAATAAAGCCCCACCAAACATGACAAAACAAAAAACAAAAAACAAAACAAAACTAAAACTTAAAACACTTCTTTAAAAAATATATTATTATTATTATTTTTCTAAGTGAGCCATTATTATATCTAGCTGGAGTTTTTACAGTTTTCTGCAATTTCTAGCAGCTTGGCGCAAAATTTTCTATGATAATTTTCACAGATTCTGTAACTGGGAAAGAAAAAGAAGGGGGAAAAATGGGGGTGGGGGGGAGAGAAACCACTTTATTCATCTTCTACAAAAATTACATCGTTTGGATAAAAGTCTGATACATATAGCTAAGATTTTGGATGACAGTCTCAAGCTATTTATGATAGCTGTTCCTTCAGTTTTATCTGTTTAATGTAAGCTATTTGGGCTGCATACAACTTGAATGAATGTCTATTCTGAATGTGTAAAAAAAAGTAGGTCTCAGTCTTTAAGCAGTAAGTTAGCTTTTCAGATTAACGAGGCAGGATTATAGCAAGATGGAAGCTGTCATTGTGTTTAGTACAAGGTGTCAAATGTTTAAACTGAGGATTTCAAATAAGATATTTTAAGAGCATAGAAGTTCCACTACTATTCTTTGTTTAATATTTTCTGTTTCTATTAAAGACTTAATCAAATTACAAATCCCAGTTTACTTATAAATACCCAAAAAAATGTGTACTTTCATCATTCTGGCCTGATTAAATGATGCAGATTTCTTTTCATTTTTTCAGTTTTTATTGCTGTTTAGAACACTGACTTTATACTCTCCTAACTTAAACCTTATAAAGAGGATATCAAAGAAATACTTCTTTTTCATGTAAGCCATGAATGGCTACTGTGAATGATTCTTTAACAGAAAATTCAGACTTGTAATACAGAACAATCACATATATATTGTTGAATAAAACAACATCTCAACATATATAAAAATCAGTTTTTGCAGGGCAATATAAATACATATAAAATGCATCTAGATACATACAAAATGTATGTATCAATATCTAATGTATCAAGATGTTAATATCAAACTTTAAAATTATTTCTATTCAATTTGTTTGGATTAGGAAAGTAGTACAGAGCATGAGGTTTCATAACATATTTAGTATTAGAGGAGATTTCTTGTGAAAGATTTATAAATGGAAATCTTCACTGTGAGGAAGTGTTTAGTTCCAGTAGGGGTGCAAGACTGAAATATGCCACTTAGTAAAACAAAAAGAAAATCAAGAAATGAGGACTGCCAGTACTTAACATGTATTTAAATTCTTCCCACGTATTCAGTTGATTGACATCTTCAACAAGCAGTTAATGACCCACTCCATTCGCTTTAAAGGAGCCTTAATTTTTTAGATCTGATATAGTCTTATAGGAAGTGGGAATTAAGTAGATTTAATTGCCTTTTTTTTTTTTTTTTTAGTTATTGTTTTTGTGCTTGTAATTTACCATTCAAAAGAACAGTATGCTTTGCCACTGTAATAAAGTTTCTCAGTAGTCCATTCTTTGAATTGAATTCTAGATACAAGACTGTGTACTAGTTATAATGAATCAGTATTCTTATCTGAGGTAGGCTGTGTGTGTTACGTACCAGTTATTCGTAAAATAAGAGTCTTTCTCAAGCTGGCTTTCAGTGTTATAAAGTAGTAATTTAAAAGCTGTCTTGGTTAGGGCTGTGAGCACATACAAAATCAAAGGTGATTATGATTCTGTTCATGAGATGGGTTGGTACTGCATTTTTATTAGTGTTTTTCTTTCCTTGTACTTTGATAGTTTTAGTCCCTGGGGCACAGAGCTGAGAAATAGAGATTGCAAGTATCATGCCAGATGAGGAAAACCACGTAAGTGATGATGCAAAATGTATTGTCTCTGATAGTGAACAAGCAGAGACTGGCTTGTGTAAAACAGACACAGAGTAGTACTGTGATAGGTTATTCTCACCACAGTGGTACCTGCTGAGGAGCTGTGTTATTTTTAGTTGTATTGTAATGACATTTTTTTTTTTTCAAGAGTTGAATTACATATCTGTAGAGAGGTGATGGTACAGGTTAACCATGGATGTTAATATGCACTCAGTATTTTATAGTCAGGCATGAACAGCTATATCTGTGCTGGACACTAGCTAATCTGTGATTGTAACTGAAGAAAAATTTTGTCAAGGGGACTGAGAAGTGGGGAGCTGGACATTGAAGTGCCTACTAATGTAAGCCTTTGTTGTGTCAAAATGAAGAGCTCACAGTCTTTCCCTGGTAGGAATGAATAAAAACTTAGAGAACATGGTAAGTATGGAGCTATTCTGCTTAGTTTCATATTGGGTATTTATACCATCAGTAGTTCACAATGTGAAATCTGAACACAGACTTCTAATGCAGGGTTATTTGTAGCTTAGTTCCTGAATGTTGTCAACTTTCTCCAAACATTTACAATATATTTAATTTGCAGAAGATAGAGAGTATGCAACTGTAAATTTTACATATGTGATATGAGGAATGGTAGTACATATTACCTTCAGTTTTTAACAGAGAATAAATCCCTTATGCCTGTCTGTATAACCTCTCCTGTCTGTACCTCCCTTCTGAAGGAGGTTAGTTGTAGATTGCATTTTTCTGGTAGATGACACTTTAGCCACTCTACTCTAGAGAGAAGGGAGTATGCCATTAACTGAGTTAAAATGAAATACAATATCTGGTATAAAGTAGTCATCATGCTCTCTATGACCTCATCCCTTCAAGGCAGCAGCTAATCAGTGTTATCTGGTGGGGTCTTTCCATTATGTCCCCTCTCTTACAATTCCTATCTGCTCAACAACTGACATATGATCTTTCATCTGCCTTTGTGCCTCCAATAAGCATAAAGTCTAAGGGGGACAGGAGGGGAAGGAAGCTAACGTTTTCAGCTCGATTACAGAGAGAACAATTTGTTTTTGTAATTAGAGCTCAGCAGTGATCTCTGTTTATTTCACTGTTACTCAGCTCAATGTAAGCAGAACTCAATTTTGACAACTGTTTAGCTCACGGCACAGTTTTAAAGTATTAAAGGATAATGGAAGACTTATTAGATTAGCTTTTGCCATGATCTTTTAGTGTCCCAGATAATTATTATTTGTGATACAGCTGAATGGTTTTAGCCTTGTATTATTATTATGTTTGCATTTGTGTGTAATATTTTATGTGCTGTTGATGGGCGCTAAAATATGCAATAGGAAGTATACAATTAGTCAGATTGCACAGACATTACTGGTGTTTTCAAGTACCTTAAATTACTCCTTTTGTGATTTTTATTCTTTTCCATAGTAATAGTTCTTAGTTCCTGACTTTTAAAACAATTCAGTTTGATCATCCTCTTTTTCACTGTTGGTAACACATATGTGAATTCTACTACATTCTTTTCATCCAATCATTACATTTCTCCTCCAGCATTTTACTTTTAACATTCCCTCCATTTCACACACTTCAGCATTCTTGCGTGTTTTTGTTGCACTATCACCTTTTTATATCTTTCTTATCATTTTAGATCATTTCTGCTAGTCACTTACTGTTTTCACATTCTTATTCGATTTTTCTTATTATTACTTCCTAATTACGTTATGTTGCTTCTTTCTCTGATCTTCTAATTAGCTTTTTAGCTTTTGATCACCTTTTTCTTACTTTGCACAAGGCATCTCTTTTAATCTTTCCTTTGCACGCTGTTCGATTTCATATATATTTTTTTTTTTCTCTAACATCATGCTATTAGTCTGACTGCTTCTAATCACAAACATTACTTCTAATCTTATTTTCTGTCTCTACTAAGAATTCTGTGTATTGTTTTTTCTAGTTGAAAACTACATAATTTTTTTAGAAGTTAAAGTTTGTAGCCTATTGGCACTCCAAAAGTAAGGGCAATAATTGAAAGGTGATTACTTAATCATTCTGGATGTTGCCAAAAATACTGGAATGTCTGAATAAGAAAAGAAATATCATGTGGAGCTTTCAAATTTGAATAATAGATTTTTCTCTTATGATGCATCATGAATAGGAGCTTGTGTCAGTGTTTAAGTGGATACATTTAACGAATATAATTTCTATTTCACGAGTGAAATAAAATTAATTGTATTTTCATCTCAGTCACCAAATAAACATTGGTGGCTCATGTTATAAAAGCATAAAGATTTCTTAGGGCAAAGAGAGCACTGTCAAGGGTAATAGTCCCAAATCCTTCTTGACCTAAAGACTTTTTTTTTTTTTTTTAATTATTATTGTTATTATTATGATTTAATATACTCTTCAAAAAAAGAGTCCAAGAGGAACAGAGTACCAGTGCATCTATACTTTGTGATTCACCTCACTTGCTATTGTGTGCTACCAACCAAACTAATGGCTTATTGCTAGTTTTGTTCATATTAGTTATCTCACGTTTATGATTAGTTTCCTTGTTTATTCAAGCAAAATTCACTGACTTAAGAGCATCAAGGACTTTCAGCCATACTTTCAATTTGTAAGTGAAAGGCATGTGTCTCTTGTGGAAGAAATCTGTTCCGTTGGACCTCGGCAGAGCAGAACAGGAGATTGCTATAATCACCACATAGTAGGGAAAAAAAAAAAAAAGAGAGAGATTATATATACATGCAGTCCTTGCAAATATGCTACTAAGTTATCATGAAAAGAACAGAAAGTCAACCATTTCCCACATTTTCACAATCTATTAATTTATTTTTTTTTTCATTCTGTTGACACTCATCACAATGTTCTTTGAGTACCTCCCAGTGGTTTGTTAAGCTCTTGACTTAAGATCTCTCATTTTCTCTCCAGGAGGAGAAAACAGCTGAGTGCCTCAACATTAAATTCATGCATTTTTGGTATCCTGTGTCCCAGAGGACTTCGATTCTAGCTATTTTATTTATTTTATTTTATTTTATTTTATTTTATTTTATTTTATTTTATTTTATTTTATTTTATTTTATTTTATTTTAAATTCTGGCTAAAATATGAAAACACATATTCAGTTGTGTGGCATTTAATTAAGGAAGTGAAATGATAACTGAGAAAAGTCAGATCACTTTCCACCTGACTTTTTTTGTTTGTTTGTTTGTTTGTTTGTTTTTGTACAGTTCTGTAGCTAACTAGCAAAAAGACAAACCATTGTTTTTGTGGATGCTTTTTTTTTTGTGGGAACTTTATATTAGTAAAAAACTACAGTCTTTACAATATTTCTGTGGGTCTGTGAGCACCATTTACTCTGTTGAATTCCAAGTAAACTATTTAATAGACTTTCATGACCTGAGAAGTAACTTCCTGATGAAGGAAGTATGTTTTTTCTTCTGAGATAAAGGTGGTTCAAGCTGTCTGCTGTACAAAAACTGCTGACTTTTGAATCCATATTATGTTAACTATATCACCTAATATAAATCATATATCCCCTCATACACGTGTATATGTATATAGGACCTGAAAGTAAATTGATTGTTATGCAGATCATCACAAGAGCAGGGGCTTGTCATGGAGAATAGTACTGGAAGTTCTGCCATTTCTCATTTATAACAAAAAATTATATAGTGTGTCCACCTATGTCAAACAAACTAGACAGATCTTGTGTCTGACAGTATCAAGTAATGCAGAGGTACAGGAGTGTGTTCCTCAATGTTCTGTCATGTCTGTGCCATGGCTGGAGTTCGGAATTAGTTTTCAAATATATTAATTTTTGTTTGTTTGTTTGTTTCCTTACATGGAGTATGGGATTTTTTAGATAGACATTACATATATATTGGTTTCTCTTTTGGGGAGTTGAGAAGTATTTGATCACTCCTACAGTGTGTTAGTGGTTAGCATAAGGCTTTTGCAGATTAGTATCCTCAACCTTAATACACAAGGACATAGGTCAGGGTAAGACAAGCTATGTTGAAACAAGGAAGGCAAGGAATATGTTGAAACAAGGAAGGCAAGGAATATTTTGAACCAATGAAGATGCTAGTTTCTTCCATCAGCTAGTGTGTCGTGGTGTAATACTGAAGTGATATTGTGAAGACAATTAAGTATGATATAATGTGCAATGCAACAATGCAGAATTGCAGTTTTGTTCATTTAATCTATGTCAATCATAAAATCTCTACCATAAACTAAACAACTAAACATCTCTTTTACAGCAGCATTTTGTATTTAAACTGAAGATGCTGTTGTTTATTATAATAATAATTGCTATATATTTTATTACACAGTAATAATAAAAAATAATTTTAAAAAAAATATTAAATAAATAAATAAAACCTTTCACTTGCAGTCTGTCTGGGTCAGTTCCAAGAATCTGTATTTTCTAGGGAAATTTTAGTGCACAGTAAGTAGCAATGCACGACATAGCAGGTAGTTCTCAGCAGTCTTCCAAGGCAATTTCAGTATATACATGAAGCAAGATGTTTTGCAGTTTCTTCTAACTCTCTTTAGCTTTTCCTCTCTCCTTCTAAACTGACTCTTATACTTTGATTCCCTTGCTGGGAGCAGTTGAAGGTGATGTGAAACAGAAAGTTTACTGAAGTTTCAGTAACTTAAAAGAGAAACCATAAAGAGAGTCCTTTCAAGAACATGCCGAAGAATTCCTTCGGCATGGATATATTATTTTGTCAAAAAGTAATATTTTGCATTACAAAAGAATTCTTATTCTGTTACATATGCACATATTTATGGCTAACCTTGCTGGGCATGCTGACAAAAGTTATCATGTGATCTTTTGCTATTAAAGAAGTAGCTAGCATTAGACACCATTTAAAAGAAAACAATCGAATGGTTCTACTTACCTTATCACTAAGAGAAATATGAAAATTGAGGGGCTTTTTTGCTTTTTTATTTGTTCTTTTGTTGTTGTTGTTTGGTTTTTTTTCTTTCTTTCTTTCTTTCCTTCTTTCCTTCCTTCTTTCTTTCTTTCTTTCTTTCTTTCTTTCTTTCTTTCTTTCTTTCTTTCTTTCTTTCTTTCTTTCTTTCTTTCTTTCTTTCTTTCTTTCTTTCTTTCTTTCTTTCTTTCTTTCTTTCTTTCTTTCTTTCTCTTTTTCTCTTTTCCTCTTTTTCTTTTGAAAATGATGTTTAACCTACTTGGAGAGAGACCCAGACATCTTCCAGAATGACAAATGAAAATGAAATAATCTGATTATCTTTAACTATCTTACGTGTAATTTTGCCCAAAGGAAAGCTATTAATCTTTCTGATGTTTTTTTGTTTTTGTTTTTTTAATTCATATGTAGATAAAAATCATTATTTTATTAATCTCTGTTAACCTACAGTGTTAAAACTACTGTGATGGCATAATTTCTCTTTCCTTAAAGCCCGCAGTATAGAAGCTGCATACATTACCTTTATATGTGTACAGATGTACATATATACATATATATACACACACAAAGAATTTATGTGTGTCTTCTATGGTAATTTTTAGCTGTTTGTCACCTTTTATGTGAAAATAGAAAGCATTTATTGTTTTTCCTCCAGCAGGAGCTATCAGATTACATGGTGTTTTGTTAATAAAGGATACCATCTCCTCCAACTGTAAAATAATAAATGTGAGTGAATCTTCACATAAATGTAAAAAAAACCTGTATGCAGCAGGCAGGCTAGAATGCTATTAAAAACCAACATATTTTTGCATATACTTGAAAAAAATGTAGAAAAAATACAATAGGGGTCTTAAATATTTTTAATATTAAATAGAAATAAAAGTATGAGAATATGAGAATAAAGACTCAATCCACGTGCTTCTTCTGTAAATCATTTTAACATTTTCAGAATACTTCTGGTTGAAGTAGATAGAATTGTCTAATTATGATAGATTCTAATTTCTGTTTTGATTGGTTACACATTTAATTTAAAATGAAATCCATTCTTTTTCAGGTAGTATTGTCTTTTGTAATTTTTTTGCTTCCTCTTACTTATCTGTTTATTTATTTATTTATTTTTAATGAATTAAGTGAAAATGTAATAGACTTCCACTAGTTCTTTGTCAGTTAGCCACAATTTTTTTTAAGTTTTTTTCCCCTCTCTTTCTGGGTGAATTAGGATCTTTCAATTATCTTAATGAGTGATCTTGGAAATTGTGGGAAAAACAACATCTTGTACCCTTTTCGGCACTGAGGAACTCTTACATTTTAGTGGACCTTTTGAACATCTGTCAGGGTAACATTTTACATCTCTCTTAGGCTAAATGTCAAGTGCTACTTGTAGAAGTATTGCAAAATGAGGAGTATTTATCATGAAACCATGATTACTTTTGCGACATACACTGAGTTTATGTCAAAATTAGAAAGGCAAAGTGAACTTATTTTGGAGATAAGAAAACACATATGTAGTTATACACTGAAACACTGTCAACTTTTACACAGAATGTCTTAAAAAGTACCATAAACCTTTCTGGAGTGAGTGTGGTGAAGTAATAAGTTCCTTCTTTAGCCGGAGAATCTGGGAATTTTGCTCTCTTCCATTACATGCACTATATATTGCAATATACTGATATGATCATGTGCATTTCCCAGACTTATTTTTCAGGTGTTTCCGTATATTGACAGAACATATTTCAAGAACAAGAAAAAAGGGTATACAAATTAAATGAAAAGCTGAATGAAAAACGAAAAGGGGAGTGAGGGGGGGGGAGGAAAGGAATAAACATATCAGTGTAAAAAACAAAATTTAGCTACCTGTTTTTCACTGAGCAACCTGTTTTTATGCTGGATTTCTGCATAATTATGTTGCAGAGGATGGGGAAAGAACAGATGTTAAATAAAGACTGAGCATTAGAAAATGAGGCAATTCAAATAATATATGTATATTTTAACATAGCTATAGTTGCTCTCAGATAGAAATTATTTTGGCAAGACTTTCAGACAGCAATCTATGTCTCGAATTAATTGCCCATTTCTGCAAGATAAGTGTAAACCAAAGTGTTTCTTTTTAGTCTGATCAGCTGAACAATTACACAGCTCCAATAATCCCCAAGTCAGTCTTTCAGAAAGCAGCAGAATGTTTCCTTAAGCAGTTTCCTAAAGTAGATTAAATGAATATGATATCAGGTCAAAAACCCTAAAAGCTCATTCCTTCAGAAGTTTTTTGATTGCTTACACTTTGAGACTTCTTTCATACTTAAAAATATCTAAATAATCCATAGATTATGCATTTTCTTAATGTTTAAGTGCCACTAAATTATACTTGTGTGTTTTTCTGTCCTTTTTTTTTCCCATTCTTGCATCACACTTTAAAGCAAATTGAACTATCATTTTTTAAAGAACGTCCCAGTTTTTGTTGTTGCTGTTTTGTTGTTTGGTTGTTTTTTGGTTTTTGTTTTTTTTTTGTCTCTGCTTAGTTGCTATTCTCTGGCACTGCGCTTGAGTACATTATAAAACTGGTCTAGATAGAACTGTCTGAAAAATGGGTCTGTAAATTACATGCATAGTTACTACATTAAATCCTTTTCATTACCCCTCCAATGTCCACTCTTTTTTGTCCTGAGTAGATGATTTTTTATTTCAATGAAAGTAATTCCTGAATGGGCCCTCTGGGTTTGACCAGTGGCCCTTAACTAAAGAAATCATGCACTTAATGGCACTGCTACTGCACTTTTTCACAGATATTTTTTCACAAGGTTAACATAAAAACAGAGATTATTCTGGGGAAGGGATTCCGAAGCAGAATGAATTCTTTCCCCAATCTTTTAATTTTCTGCTTGTTAATGAAAAATATTTTTCAAGCATTCTCAACTTCCCTTTTCTTTCCTGTCTCACCCTACATAACACCACAAACAGACTTCAGTCTGTTGTACTATTTCTTTCAGGTAAGAAAACACTTGGTCTACTCTGTGTCTTCTCTTGTGATCCAAGTTTTACATGTGAGATTGTAAAGCTGTGTAGGGTCTGTTTTTTGAAAAGTCAGAGCTAAAAAGTCACAGCTCAGAACTTAATACATTATTTTCTGAAAAGCTCACAAGTAATTTTCTGTAGGAACTACATATCCTGCAGTGTCTTGTACTCAAAGGATTTGGATGGAAAATTCATCTCAAAAAATTATTCAAAATTAAGTCATTCTCTTACTCTAGGTTTTTTTTTCCTGGTAGACCTTCTGAAAGAGAATACATCATTTAGAAAATGTTTATGCATAAAAAGAAACCAACCACATCAATTTGTATGACTGTGAGTATGTAGCGTGTGCATGCACATTTTATAGATCTAGTTTTACATACTTTAATTGGAAGCAAGTAACAGTAGCTCAGTATATAGTACTGCAACTGTGTCATTACTAGCAATCTCTGTAGGAAAGCATGGTTCACAGATATGAGAAAGTTGGTGGATCAGTCTGTGAAATCAGAACAAATCTTTCTTGTGATTCATTTTTGCCACAGATAAACCATAAAATAAAGACAGTAGATTGATGGAGGTTTAGGTTTTCTGCTCTTGTTTTAAATAGTACATGTAGAACAGGTTCTTCTACTTTATTGCCTGAAGCTGAACTGTCAACATAAAAGATGTACAGACTTAATACCTGAGAGCTGGACGGAGGAATTTCTTCACACTTTTTTTAGACTGAGCACCACACAGAATAGCTCATTACTGTCTAGTGTAAATTTGTTGAAAAGGCATTTTTGCTGTAGTGCATGAAATACTTTGCCTTGTTATTTCCTGCCACACTGCAAGACACAGATACCAGTTAAGAATTAAGAAGATTTTAAATTAAAATCTGTCTGTTTGTATCGTGAGAGTTTCTATATCTGTAAAAAACATATCAGTCTTGAGACATTATTTCTGCTCTTTGCCACTGTTTGTACATGTGACCGATTTAGTCTCAGTTATATAACTGTAGTCAATATACAACAATTTAATTAAATCTGTATTTGATAATAAATAAATAAATATACTAGAACTTATGATTATATACCAAGTAAAATAGACTAAAGTGATAACCATTTAGGTTAGGTTTTGTTCAGCTTTCTCTGGCTTATTTCTGGATATTTTTGTTCAGTGGAAAAGTAAAATTGTAAACATAGAACTGTAAGTCAAGTCAAAAAGCATTGTGCTACATATTTTGAGAAGAGAGGGAGTGGAACAGTAGCTGATAAATAGAAATGTATATTGTGAGAAAAGAATGAGGAATACAAAAAAGGAAGAAAATAAAAGTAATTGTTAAGGAATAAATAATTTTCATGCACTTGACAACAGTTTAAATTTCATGCAAGTTAAAATACTTCTCACATAAATATTTCTTCATAACTGCAGATGTACATTTTTAGAAGTAGGTTTTTTCGACATACAGAAGAAAGTGCCACTGCCTCAATTCCTGTTCATCTTATTTTGGATGAGTCCCAGGAAGGCGTGGAACAAGTTAATGTTCAGCTACACTCCGGTGTTTTGGACGTCTTTTTTTTTTTCCTCCTACAAAGCTACTTTA
Source organism: Excalfactoria chinensis (assembly GCF_039878825.1). Lineage (NCBI taxonomy): Eukaryota > Metazoa > Chordata > Aves > Galliformes > Phasianidae > Excalfactoria > Excalfactoria chinensis. The sequence continues at coordinate 152,940,469 of NC_092825.1, read as the reverse complement.
ATTCTTATCTTTTGATGGTTGATTTGGTTACATAAATGTGTAAGTATATACAAATACAGTGCTATATATTCATAACACAGTGAAAACTGGAAAAGAAACCTTTACACAAAAGAATGTTCTGCTGAAACGCATTCTGGCATAGGGCTTACTGGAGACAAACTTCTTTTGTGTTTCTTCAAGTTTTGCTTAATATCAATTTAAAGGAGGAAAAATAAAAAGGTGAAACAAACCACACACAACACAGCTGAGCTTAAGCACAATCATCTAGCACAGGTAAAGCTTGAGTTTGAAAGCATTTATTTCTTACTGAGAAAAAGAAACTGTTTTGAGAGGTGGTTTGGGAGATTTTGCTAATCACTGCTTTGTTTGCTGGTTTATTTTTAATGTAAACAAATCATGAGAAGACACTAGACCTTTCCTCTTAATCTGTTTGCTGACATGTATTATTTAGATACTTTAAAAATGTTGATTTTTCTTTCGTATTTTTCAGAATGACCTGTTGAAAAAATGCTCTCTTTTATTTATTTTTTAATTCATGTAAAAAATTGCATGCTTAGGCTTTCTTGGTCTAAAGTTCTGTTATGGAAGAAGTAGGAATATGAACAAGTTAACTTAAATTAGAACTTTCTTCACTGGTGTAGGGGGACATGAGTTTCATTAATTATGTGATGGGCACTACAAGCTGGAGCATGCCTTCCAAGAAATTTCAAAACAGCTTTCTTGAGTACACTGTCAATGAAACAGCACATTCTTGTAGTAAGACTGATAAATCAAAATAGACCTTTCCTAACACAGAAACAAAATGAATCCTATTTGACATCATTTCTATAGCTCTGCTCATAATCTCTGCCAAAATTCAGTGCAAAATATATTTCTATATTTATAGAAGACAAATAATTTTGTGTTTAGGGTAGAGAACCAAGCCTTTTTTTATACTTCCCTTTAAAGATGGTAACCTACATCTCTACTTAGATACTTAGATTAATTCTTACAGCTATTTAGCAGTGGGATTCAGCTCAAATGTAAATGTCTAGATAATGTAAAAACATCCTGTTGATTCTTTTAAGTAGACTGAATTTGATATTTACTGTAATAGGAACTTAGATACCTAGGTGGGTATGAACTTTCTTCCTTAGAGGCATGTAAGTGTCAGAATCTGCGACTCTATCCCACTTCCATTCCATGCAGAGAAAAGAATGTAGCTGTACGAACACCACATACTATTAGTAGATGTTGAGTGGAAATGTTCGAGTTAGTTCAGTGTCGGAGGCAGTCTGAATTTCTTGGTTCAGGCTTATCAGCTGTTCCACAAGGAGTAATTTAAAGATTGTTTACATTGATTAGGCCAGAAAGTGATATTTGAAAAACTTACCCAGTATGTAATTTACAGTAGTGTTCAGGATCTCCTAGGTGCTTTTGTGCAATTGTGGAAAAGAATAAAAATAAAAATGTTTGATTTTTGGATGCACTTTCAAGTTTCATTTTGTTTTCAATTTTATAAATTCCTGAAATTGCTATGTTTGTCTGACTGGTTTCTTGGTTACCAGAAACTTTTGAAACAATATCTACCCAAGCACACAGAACTCAGAAATAAGTTTCATACTATCTAGATATAGATGTATGTAATAGAATATATAATTGCCCAATACAAGTGAAAAAATGATATCTTGAATTATTAAAAACTGGAGACTTTTGACTGAAGAAAGCCATTATCAATGCCTATTACCAAGAAAACTTCAAGAAGTCTTACCTTTCAAAACGTTAGTCAATGACGACACACACACACACAAATAAAATAAAAAATATGCAGAAAATAATCATTAATTAGTTCCATAGTTCATCGAAGTGTACGTTTTGTTAGCAGGTTATCATACAGAGGGTAAAGTGAAACTGAATATTTAGCATGTTTGTCATTGGTCATTTCATAAAAACGCTTCATTGCAAATCAGAACAGCTTGACTTTTTTGTACTTTTATATTCAGAGTATATTAAATAGCATGTATTTTTTTCATACATATGGAGGATGACAGCTTTGTTTCTGTAATACATGTTAAATGATATCCTTGTGAGCATCTATGTTTATGTATCTATATGAAGATGATCTCTCTGACAAATTTTCAGTGGGATATAAATCTGCCTTTTGCCCTGTATTTTTGCCACTTATCTGGCCCAACTGGTCTATTTTGCCAAGATCTATTTTATAATTCCAAAATTATATGCACATCAAAGAGAAACAATTTAAGATAAATAAATTGCTATATAATTATTTTGTAAAATTTTTGGCAAAGTTGAATTTTCACAGATGAACTTCATGTTCAGCAGCTTTTCTGTGTAAATAGTGTCAATATTATGTGCCCTAATTCAGGAACATAACTCATGCTTGATTTTGATCAAGCGTCACCTTCTTAAAATGAAGAATATTGTATATTCCTTCCAAAAGGGAATAAAATGTGAAAAGTGAAAGTATGTAACCTGACTCAAATATAAAAAATGATGCAGCTTACGCATGTGGGCATGCAGCATACCTGAAGATGCTGTAATTTTAATCCTTTTCCTGTCTATAACACTTCAGACATTTCCTGTAATTTTGGTGGGCAGAGAGACATTTTCTACAGGAAAAATAAATCTTACATCAGGTGTGTTCTAGCCCACAGCCTGTTACTACATTTTAAGATAATCACATGGCACTAGTTAAGGATTTTATCTATATTACAAATCTGATCTCAGAAGGCTTTACATTCCCCATTGCAGCCTTTGATAATTCAATTAGTCTCTCAAAAAGTTGGGAGTAGCTGATAAATTCACTTTAATGTTAAATCAAGTACCCCAGCAGGTTTCAGTTAATATGATTGCTTCTCAGGGAGTTGAGCTCTAGAGGTGATACCTCCCAAATGGCAACTTTTGCAAGGAATATGTGGGCCTTGAGAACAGATTAAAAGAAGTATCTGTACCAACATAGCTTCTTGCTATTAATAAAGTTACTTCAGATCATGACAGTGATCTCATTCACTCAGATGGTTGTCCATCTAGTTTAAATTAATTTAATCATCAACCTTTGTTCCCTCCATGGAACAGATTCTGTGAATATGATGAAAGATCTCAAGAACTGAGAATGTCATTACACAAGCTGATTTTAACCCTTCCCTTTAAACACTGTCTTTTGGGATTCCCAAATCCTATTGGCAGACACTGCTTGCTGAATAACAAGTAGGAGGGGATTAGCTACATCTGCTTTGGCCGTGTCTTCAGAGAATGCTAACAATAATGCCAGTTCTGATTGTCTACCTCTAGGAAATGAACAGAGTATGTGTTAGATGAACAACAGGATTTAGTATGGTAAATAGATGAAGGTCCCCATAGAAATCAGCTAGCAAGGCAGGGAGAGAAAAACCCAAATAAGAAAATGCTGCTTACTACTTGCAACTGGTTGGCATTAATAGGCAGATTGTCATTGACCTTCTGTATAGGATTACAGTCTTGCTAGAAGGAAGACTTGAATTTTAGATGTATTCATCCATATCATCAGAGATACATGTTATCATCATAGGGAAGGCCAACTGCAACACAGGGAGAATACAGAAAATGCTATATTTTCTTTTCCAGAAATAGAAAATAGTGACTGAAGTACACATATCCATCTCTGCGTAGTGCTTCATTTTATATTTTTATTCCACTTGTTTCTGTTTGAGACTCAACAGGCAATTATATTCAGTGATAATTTGTTCTTCGTCTTATAAAAGAGATTCTCACAGTAAGCAAAAATGTAATGTTACTATAGATATGATTTTTTTCAAAGGTAGAGTTTAAATCAAATTAATTTCTGATGAATTCTAGGGAAGTTCAAGAGAGACATTTTGCATAAACATTTAAAATTAGTATGCGATTTCATTTTTCTTACTTGAAAATTATAGTAACATAATAGCTTCTGTGCAGTTAACCTGTTAGAAACAACTAGTTCTATATATTTTTTTCATACAAATTTATGCTTGTTTTTCCTTAATATGCCCTTAGTTTGTTTTTTGTTTGTTTGTTTGTTTGTTTTCTGTAAAAAAAATCCCCTCTGAAACTGAGAATATCTATTTCAAGATAAGTTAGCTGAAAATATGGAGGCAGTTTGTAATATCCAGCTGTAACTGAATTTATTTGAATATCATGTAAACCAGTAGGCTCTAGTGGCTAAATGTAGCCATGCTAATATATCACAGGAACACTTGATAATGCGGATGTGCTCTACAGGATTACCATCATTGATTTTCCACTTGATTATCTTTAAAAAAAATTATCTGCTAAATAAGCATGTCAGCTTTTCAGAGCAGTGTGACTGATGTTTTATGAACAAAGTTGTTGACAGTATGGGGATCCTTGTTTATCATCTCAGCCTGACTCCCTCAGAAATGCCATCACTTAATCAAAAGCATATGCCAAATTTAGACTGATAATTTATTTAAAGAAGGGTGAATATTTGGGTTGATGTTGAAAAGACATATATATAATGAATGGGAAAGCCTAAGTATACTGAACCTTTAAAATAGGAATTTTGAGCTCAGAATCATTTCTAGGAATGAAGTCAGAGATTGGTGGGAGGTATGCTATTCTAAAAATCTTATTTTGGCGTATTGTGTTCTATTTTTGAGAATCTCAGAAAGCCTAAAATTTCATTCTGAATTCCAGAGCTATCAATTCTTCATTCTTAGGACAAGCAGGAAGGCACAAAGAATCTGACACATAAAGATGTCTTCCTCTTAATTTCCTATTTATGCATAATTTAGATGCATGCTTTGGTAATATTTGCAAAAGATTTGTAGGTCTGAACTGTAGATATGAGATCATATTGGAATTTAGTACTTTTTTGCATACTACTCAATGCCGTGATATGTTTGGTATTCAGATAGAACTGGGAGCCAACAGAACCTGGGCAGCAAAATCAAGGTACAGTGGCTAGGAGATCTGGTGTGGAGTTTGGCTCTAAATTCAATCAGGAGGAAGACTCATGTGCTGCCTACTATCCCAACTTGCTCTGCCCATGAAGTACAGCTGATCAGCTGCTCTAAATTTCTCTTGCTAAACTCCTGGCAATAAAAATATAAGATTAAAAAAATATATATAAAGATCACTTCTTCATACTGGTAAAATATTTTGCTTGTATAAAGATGGCAGTCCTTGTACATCATCAGCAAAGACACTCCCTGCTACAACTCTGACATGAAGTCATATGATACCAGAGCTGTAGCCTCATGGAGGGAATAGATCAGCTACAGTTTTCCTCAGTGAAGATCAGCAAATTCCTGTGTTTTCCTGCAGGCACTTGGACTGCAGTACTTTGAAGACAATTTTACTTGTGTAAAAGATGTAGTAGTTTGCCATTAATGTGGTAGCACAATATTAGAGGAGAAAAATATGTTATTTTACTTTTGCAAGAAAATACCTCAGTGGAAAAGGAATTTTGATCTGACTAGATGGCAAATGAATATTCTGCAGAAATCCTGGAAGTTACACAGATAATTTCTAGAATATTGCTTTACAGGGGGACATTTTTCATACTAACAGGGAAACATTAGGAGCAGATCTGGGAAAAGAATTTTCATAATGCTGAGTTACGCACCTAAGTCCCATTTATACTCAATAAAGGAAAATTGGGCCCTTAGACTCACAAAAGACGATATGTTGAGTTTGAAAAGCTTAAGCCAATTAACTGAAAAAGTCAAACCGTTGTATGTGTCTCTAACACCGAGGTAGGCAACTTCAGGATCTACCTGGATGCACACTGCCTGTGCATTTAGTGAAGATAGTATTTTACTTGGCGCTTATCACTAAGTGCAAAGTAACTCTTTGAATCCACTCTTCTCCATTGTCTCTAAAGTCATCATAATAATTCTATCTAATTTTAATTGCTGGAAATTTGATTATATGGTTGTCTCTGCTTCTAGAAAGATTATTCTTTCTCTTATAGCTGCTATTAAGCATCAGATAATAAAATGATATTCAGCACCTCAGTCCACTTTCTGTGCACAAATTTTTTAATCCTTTGACTGAGGGTAACTCTCCCAGAATTTCTTAAATTAGATGAAAAATCTCATTTTTTTTTCCATGTTGCATGCTAGTGAAGTTTAAAGAAGAGAGCTAATAAAATTATAGTTCGCCTTCATGCTCAGTGGGATTTAATGTACATGGTAGGAGCTGGACCTTCAGCCAGGTCATTTGATAACTGCATAGTTTAATTTTGGAACTTTAAGGAGAATCTCCATCAGACTTAGGCAGTTATATTTGCTTTAGGACAGAGTATGCTTTATAGCCTTCCTAATAGAAATAACTTCTTGTAAAAGATGCTTGTTAAGCATATTTAATTGTGTTACCATGGATCATGGCAGATGTCAAATTCCCGGTATTAGTTATTGTTTGTTTATTTGTATTACTTTGCTGGAAGGTTTGAGGTGAACATAGACAGAAAGGCTAAAATAACTTCAAAAAGACTTCTGTTTAGTGTTCATTCTATGCAACTACCTGCATCTTTTAGATGTATTACTGTTCTGCATGGTCTGACTAACCAAGGAACAGGATTTGCCATGCTCTTTGATCTCCTCAAAATATATTGAAATCTGAAATCAAGTGCATTGCCTGAGTTTGACTTCACTGGCAACATTGAGATGAATAATTTATTAGGATATAGAGTCACCCTAACATCATGTAACGAAATTATGACATGTCTTCCGAATGGACCCAGCTATGTCTGGCAAATAACTGAGCTCTGAAGTCTAATATGGATAAAAGAATGTGGAGGAAAAATGAAGAAAGGTGGGTTTTTTTGTTTGTTTTGTTTTGTTGTTGTTGTTGTTTTGTTTTATTTTTTGTTTTCTAAAGAGAGAGAGAGAGAGAGAATAAATAGAATAAAAGAATTCCAGCTAAAACATTTACAGAGGAAACAACCCTGTTTGATTAAGAGGCTGTACAAAGTGCATATATTCTGATAAGAAAACATACAATTTCTATTTTAAAAAATTTAGAAGGCACAACTAAAATATTTTGTTGGTAGCAGTATTGAAGAACTTGTTGAATATCTTGACAATAATTCAAAAATACTTCTATCAAACAAACAACAGCAGCAACAAAACAAACAAACAAACAAACAAAAACACTATCAATATCCTATCATCTATTTCCTTTATATTAATCACATAGGTTAGAGGTTTATTACATATTAATATTAGGGACAATTAAGTCTGTTTAACACAGAGACAGATGCCAGATGTATGCATGTAACAGTTACGGAGGAAGCATATGCAGAGCATCAACTCTACAAATAGTCAGGCTCCCTAGGTGCCCAACAGTTTTGAAGCTATGGGAGGGAATGTTTTTATGTTAGAACATTTTCCCTTGGTGGTAGCAAATTAGCTGCCTTGTATCCATCTTCAGCTGCAACTGCGAAGTCACTTGAGAGCTTACAAATAAGTTTAGCGCTCTGCTAAACTGCGTCTTAGATACCTGAGAAGGAAATGTACCATGTGCGTGTTTTAACAGATGAACTGAAGAAAATGAAAAAAGCTTGATTTTTTGCTTCCCATAAGACTATTCTTTTATATGTTAATTCCTTACTGAATTTGTGCAAGGTCAGCCTGAGCCACTGAGCCTTGATTTCAAATACAGTACTTTACATAATTTTTTTTTGTCTTTCTGGGAGTTAAGGCAATCATGAGATTCAGTTTTCTCCCCTTCTCATTAGCAGTGATATTGGAAATTAAAGAAATTTGTGGAATTGTCTCTTGTGTTTTCTTTCCAAGAGAACAAAAAAGCTGACAGGAGTGACACCCACTTACATGAAATTATGGTGGAAGATATGCATTAAGCTCTAAATGAAGTAAATATCATGAGGATGGCTTCTGATAACGGGAAAGGTCTTAAAAACACTCAGAACTTAACTCTGACTTGGTGGTGGTGTTTGTAATTAGCTTTTAAGTCTACTTCCAGAACTGAAACACATTTCTTATGGGAATATGGTGCCAATGAAAGATTTCCAGAGACCAGGAAAATGGCTTCTAATGTTTAGCAGACTTAAAAAGTGAAGATATCAGTGAAAACACTGAACACATGATGCCAACATCTTTGGAAATAGATCCTAGATTATCCATTTTTTCTTAAAGATATGTTTGGTCGTGTCACAGTCCTCTAACATCAATACAACAAATGAAGCTGTAACAAATGCAAAGATGACAAGTAAAATTATGACTCTCAGTTGAGCAGCTCAGCTGTTGCAAAGAACTGTAACTGCCAGGAGAGATTTTCTGTATTAGTGTTGCTAATATATATAGTCTCCTTGATCCTTGAAATAGAAGAAAGTGATCTTGAAAGTAGGGGTTTTGATGAAGTATCTGGGGACATGAAGACATGCATGCCCTGAAATCCTCTTCAGTACCTTTTGGAGATTCATTTACAGTTCATGGAGAACTTGAAAATATTTTATTTAATCTATTTACATGTACAATTTTCCTTACCAAAATATTTATATTTAGAGAGTCAAATTTAAAACATGTCCCTTATTATTCCTTCTGATTGATTTAATTAAAGCACCGTGCAGGCAGAAAGCTGAGTAGGAAAGCATTATGAAACTCCAATTCCTAAAAGAGTGCGGGTGCTCCTTAAATTGACACAACAGTATTCCCATTCTGAGATCTCTTCTGAAGGTGGTGATAAAACATAACACAAGCAATCTGCTAAACAATAGTCTGGGGCACCATCTAATCAAACAGTAATGAATATGCTACTTATCATGGCACAGGGAGACTCCATACTAAACTGTTCAATTACTTATTTTCTTTTCCTGGGAAGACATTTCTGTCTCTCTGTGTCCAAACAAGTGTTCTTGGAGATGACTGAACCTCTTAAGTTGCTTTTTAGTTCTGAGACGAAAAGCGTTCTCCCTTCTGCTCCATCAGATGCACTGTGCCTCCCATGAAGTCCAAAATGTAAGATGTTTATATCAGCCTTTTGAAGCAAGGAATGTTACCAAGTGGGCTTTTTCATCTATCAGTATAAAACAGACATGGTCTCATTATGCCTTGGTAAAGGAGATTTTAACTGTAAATCCAGGCATGCTGGCAGGAATATGGAGGAAGCTGTATTTTATTTTTTTATTTTTATTTATTTATTTATTTATTTATTTCCACCAAAGTAGCCAGATTTTGAATGATTCAGCATGAGTATAGCCTTTTTTTTGCGTGTGTGTGTGAGGAATTCTGCAAAGGACAACAGCATTTGGAAAGCTTTCATGTGTTGATTCAGTATTGGACAAAATCAAGCTCCCATACAGAACCTGATATTCTTCAATTCAAGAGAATTTACCTATATTCAGAATGTAAACAGAGCCACCGAAATATATAGAAACAGATTTTTTTAGAAGCCTGTTTTTCTCCTCAGTTGCACCCTCATCAGTCAATGTCTGTAAACAAGTTGTCACATCCAAATTTGAGACAAGCTTACAAAGCAAAAAACTTAGTGTTTTGTAATTAAGGATTTGTATGCTGAGATAATTGGCAACTGGTGAGGAAGGCTCACCAGTATAATATATAGCTAATCAGTGGTGGTTTGGCAGTATGACAAAAGGTGATACCATATTTAAATTATGTAGCTTTTACATTGATATTTTCAGGAAATGTCAACAGCATGGTTATATTTTCATTAACTTTGTCTTTCTTTCCCATACATTGCTTTTGTTTATTACAGTCACTTATTAACTTGTCTCTGAATGTACCATTATTTGTACAGGATGCAGCAACATGGGGTTGCTTAATTCCTGGATTCCTAAACATCACAACACAATATACAGTGCTAGCTTTTACTAAATATCAAAAATTAGATATGGAAATTATTGATATTAGAGTTTCAGTACTGAAATAATCTCACTGTTAAAGCTGTGGAACTGCCTTGATTGAGTAAGAAAATATATTAAAAAAAAATATTCCTTCTAGCAGATCCTCAAACCTATTTCCTTGTGCTAATCACTGCAGTCTCATCACTTTTATTTTCCAGGAAGCAGCTTTTGGGCTCTGCAAGATTTACTGTTTGAAACCATGAACATGTCAGGTCACTACAGTTGCCCCGTAGACTGCTAAGTGCAGAGCTGGCATAGAGAGTCCTTGTATATTCCTGCCTGCAGCACTGGATTTGGAAGGGTTTTTATGGCAGGATGGGGAAGAAGCCAAAATACCTTTTCATGACTGACATATGGTCCTTTTGCTGCAAATTATAGAGGGTACCAGTCTGACTTACAGGTGAACTTCAGAAGCCAAAACCGGGTGTCCATTCTCAGTCTCTCTTTCTTCTTCAATAGGAAGAAATTACTACTCAGAAACACATTTATTTCCCTCACAGCTGCCCCAGCCAGATAGGAAAACATAATTAAGCACCCAGAAGCATCTCATCCCTTTTTTTTCTGGGGATTTTGTTAATGCAATAGAACATAAACAAGTGTTTCTAAGGCAACTCACCTCCCATTAAGGCTGTTGAGGGTCGTTGAGTTGTCCTTTGCCTTTTCAGTGTGTGGGGCTGTGTCCACTGTCTGCTATAAAAGGCTGCATTTATACAGTCACAACTGAGAAGCATATGGATAAATGTCAAAGGCCATGGGCTATGCCCATAACACGATAGAAAATGTTTTTTTTGTGCTTTGGAAGTTCCGACAATGTTGGGGATTTTGGAAGCAGAGCCTATTCCTGTCTGTGACTCACAGGTCTGATTTGCCTCCAGAACAGCAAGGCAGAGGCCAAAGACCCATTGTTGGGATCTGTGGACCAGCCCGCTGTGAGGATGGAAAATTTTCAGGTAATGAAAATGTTTTCTTTCTCTTATACTGTCTTCAAATAGAAATATATGATTGCAATTAAATTATAAATATGAAGCATGTTTATGTGTATATATATATATATATATACACACACACATATATACATATATATGTATGTATGTATGTATATGTGTATATATATGTATATGTATGTATATATATGTATATATATACATATATATATTAAATGTTCTGTAGTGCTTATTGTATTACTGCAGTGTTCCTCCAATATTTATGATCTGGGACAACTGAACTAGAATTAAATCCATAGACTCACCAGCTTTTTTTTTTACTTTAAAACACCTTATGCCACGTCAGTGTCAGAAATATATTCTATTTATCCTCTATCCAAAAGACAAGCAAGTAAGCAACCAAGAAAGCAAACAGAAAAACAACAGGGGAAAACTTTGTAAGGATTATAGGCCTCAAATGCTTTGTTTTAATATCAGACCACAAAATTCAAGAGTTTTTTTAAAAGTGACATTCTGTTCTTATTCTACTGCCAGTCATGCTGCTAATCTGAGCTACATAATTGCTTTGCCTAACTGAAAAGAGCCTTGAAACAGACAAGCCAATATAAATACTCAGAATGGCGACAGCTCTGTTTAATAACAGCAGCATGTGTATAGAAGTATTTGTTTACCTCTGCTCATTTATGTCAAAATCAATTGTAATTAAACAGGAATCCAACCACAGAAGAAGTACTTTAGCTGATTGTTCTTGTCAGAAGTGTCATATAGCCACAGTCCTTAGGACATGTCAAAGAAGCCCATTATTTTCCTTCTCTGATAAATATCCACATACCATCCTTCCAGTTCTTCAGTAAAGGCAATTGTCTGTCTCAAATCAAGATGTTTTCAGGTATATTACTGGAATTACAGAAATTCTGAAAGGCTGAGTTATTTATATTCTCTCTTGGACATGAGGTGTTTATTGTCCATCTGTTTATACATATGTACAGAAAATACAGGCCAGGTCTATTTCAAGTTATTAAAATATACAAAGCACATTATTCTACTAACCTAAAGGAAATACTGTTCCTCTCAATGCCCTACCTAATATGTTTGTGGTTAGACCAGAGAAATATACAGTACAGAACATATGCCTTGTTTCATTCTTGAGTGAATTTTAGTGGAAATATTTTCAGCAATGAACACACACTCACAAAATCAAGGGTGAAATGATTGGGAGTCAGTGTGAACTGTATGTATGTATTCAAATGTTAGTCTTTTTCTTCGTAGAGTAAAGCAAGGGTCAGTAATATGTAATATGTGGATCACTGCCCACTGTGTAATGCAATGAAGAATAGAATATTTCAAGAGTGAAAGTGGATAGCAGTGTGCAACTCCAAGCCTCAGAAAGAATATACACTTTTAGGGATCAGTCCTCAAGTGTATTTTTACTTCAAAGTTGTTATCATTGAGGCATCCCAGAGAACCATTCCTGAAAGTTACTGATTATTTTTTAGATTGACTATTTTGGGTATAGAGATGCAGCAATCTATTCCAAAGCACCATATTCCAATGGTGTTACGCAAGCTTGTAGGAATAATTAACAGACCCAAAGCACCAAAGACAGAAGAGAAGGAAAAAATAAAACAAACATCTATTAGAAGAAGCTATTAATATGATAGTAAAAACTAAGTGTCACCTGTTGAGAGAAAAGCAGTAAATGGGTAAGACACCTGGAAGAATAATTGGCATTGTCAAGGACAATCAAACGTAACAAAATGTTCACTGTTATTTATGAATTTATTTATACAATAGATATACACTGCTCTTTATGTATTGTTTTTATACAAACACTAATTTAATCTTCACTGATGAGCTTATGTTGATAAAGAGGAACATTTTTGTTTAACGTTTTGTGAGTAAAAAGCTCTTGGAAAAGAATGCACACGAATGACCATTTACCAAGTCAAATCTTATAAATTATGACCTCAATTCTGTCTGCCTTGCTTTACTTCAAACACAGTTTGATAAAAGCTACAGGTTTAGGGAGAAAAATGGTTTTATCTATATATGCATGTGTATGTCCAGGATTGTGTGTAGGTAATATATACATATGTTCACGTATTCATTTTAAATCGGATTTTCATTATGCTCAAACCTTCACATTGCATTATATGGTGTACTTCTATACAGACCACAGTGTTCTTCATCTTTCGTTATATATTTCTTGGAAATGTTTATATAATGAGTTTTTATGTATAGGGTTTTTTTACTTTGTATTTGCTTTGCAGCTTCATGCATGTGTGTGCAATTAAAATAATTAGGTTCCAGTTTAATTGGAAAACAATTTATGAGGTCAGTTTGGCAACTGTGAGTCACTGTTGTTTTTTTTCCTTTTCTTAAGGCAAAAAATTACAAATTTCTTTGTTATCATTATGCAAATTTTGTGTGATTAATAAATTCAATTGTAATGTGTCAGTTTTAACCATTGAAGGAAGTCAGATATCCAAAGCATTAATTAATTAATTAGTAAAATATATTTACAGTGAAATCAGTACTTGTATTTAAAGGTATTCATTGTATTTATGGGGAAAGAATAGGAAATTAAGGGTAGCACAATAAGAGCATCTTTTGCATCAAACTTAATATAGAATGCAGATGTTAATTACCAGCTTCTCTACAAGGCAGAATAAAATACATATGTCATAGGTTACACTAAAATACATACCTTGCATTGACATTTGCATTTTTTCAACATACTTTTTTTCCTAAACCACCTTAAATTTCAGTCCAGTAAAAGTTTTCTATCTAGGTGACTGTTGTTTCCAGACAACTTCTTTCTTTTTCTTTTGATGGCAGATAATTTAGCAGTTCTATTTTCGTGTGTGTTCTCCCTGAAGTGCATGAAGTACTTCTGACTGTTTACCCTTAGAGCTCCAGAGAGTTTGGAAAACCTCTAGGCTGCTTCTGTTTATTGTACACACTTGCACTGTTAAAGGTTTATTTTCAACACGAGAGAAACAAGCACAGAAATAAAGACCAATGGTGCATATCGCTCTACCAGTGCATTTTGATGTACAGTGCTGTGTTTGACCTATTTAATGTATATATATTAATATATGTACCTTTAAATTTCTTCAGTTTTCTCACTAACACTAATTTGACCTTTGGTGGTGATAGTTCATTTCATATTTGGAATTTCTACTGCTAGTACTAAAGGGCCTGTTTGATTTTCCTCAGTCTGTTCTATGTAGCAAGCAAAATTACAAGCTAGTAGTGAGATGAGTGGCTTATAATGTATGATAATCAGTATTTGAAATCCATTTCCTACAATGCGACACAAAAAAAAAAAAAAAAAAAGTGAAAGACACAGATTTTCATAACCAGAGTACCAAAGCTCATGAACCTGCTTGAATAGGTGGTTTTCACTTCAAGGTCAACCAGGATATTTTTCTTCACAAAACTGCCTTCTTTTTTGGCTTCATATTTATTCTCTCACTGCTAAGGTGCCCGAGGATCAGAAATCGAAAGTTAGTCAGTACTGTGGTATGAATGCAATCCTGCTTTAGCAAATGCAGGTAATGAGAAGGGGAAGGAAGTTGTGACATGCAATATACATGAAATACATGCTATATGTTAAATATCTCTTCTACTTAAAGAGACTGCCAGCAAACTTTGTATTTTTATTGATGTCAATGAATTATGCAAATACTGTAAGTTATCCTTATATTCAGCATATGTGTGCATACATGAAGTAATAAATTCAAATTATAGGACGTAACTCAGTGAAAAAATTAAACAAATCAGTTTTTAAAACCTCAAAGCATAGTTTTTGGCACACTACTAAGTACCTAATGTAGTTAATGTATTTCCAGTGGCTAAGAACTTATCTGATCTCCATCTTTCATCTCAAGTTTGTTCATTACAGTCTTAGTTTAGGGAATAATTTTATTAATGCAGTACATTCACGTTTTAAAATAAGATTGAAGAAATGAATCTCCTATTTCTTAAGTTGTTCAGTTCTGCATTTTATATGTTTGTAGGTTACTCTGAAAGTAATGCCTCCTATTTATTTCCGTGGAAACTATAACAGATACAAAGAATACAGTAACACCATTTGAAAATGCAAATTTGAAGCTACAAAACACTATTTTTCAAAGCAGACACCACCATTAGCTATGCATTTTCACCAGTGATAAACAAGAGACTGCATGCCATGCTCATAAAAATGTGTACAACCATCCGGAATATGGTTTTTCTTTCGTGTCACTGTCACCACTGCTGAAATGTACCACCTATCATCTTACTGTGCTCATACTCACTCCTTGATTTCAGTAACCATTCAGTAAGCACTGATGAATATCAATGGGAACAACTTTCTCTGCATGGAGTTCAATGATAACCAAATGTTTCATATGCACATTCGTATCAGACATAATTTTGTCAGGGTGTCTCTCTGCTGCCATCTGTCACACAGCAACAAAATGCAGTGAAATATTAGTGGGGAGGTTCAAGCTCTATTGCCATACCATCAACTGACATTGGCCTCTGATGTCATGGACTAAGGTAGTAAAATAGGAGATACTACTTTTGGAGCAGCCTTTATACACGTATATATTGAAAAGAAAAAAGTAAAAGATTCTGAAAGATAATTTTAAGATAACACAAAATTAAGGGCCAAAGAGCTGTAAATTAAATATGGTTATCATGTTTTACAGGCAGTGCTACATCCTATTTATGTTTTGATTGTTTATTTTCTGTGAGATATAGAGGAAAAAAAGATGATTTCTGCTTTCATGAAATAATTTAAAAGAGAGCAAAGTGACAGGGAGAAATCTTTGCTCATTGTTTACGAAGTTCAGAGCATCTAACAGCTGCTAACAAATGCATAATTTTTTAATTTTTGATTTGGTTTAAAGAACTGAAATTATAATTTTTTTAAAAAGATGCAAAAGATAGATAAGTTTGCAAAATAAAAGTTAGCAAAAATAAATTAATGTCTTAGAGAATCCTTCAAAAGGACCAAAAACTCAGCATTATTCAGAATTGTCATGAATTCCATAAAAGAGTAAAATAATTTTAGAGATTGGTTGGAGAAAATACTAAATTAAGCAGTTATTATTTATCGTTACTGTCTAGATCCACTTTTTAAGCCAGAGGCTATGCTTATCACAGATCCACTCTGTAAAATTCAGAGGAAGAGAAAAAATATGAGAAACAAAATAAAAGAAATATTTACAAAATCTAAAATTTCACAATTATTGTAGAAAGGTCTTGGTTTGCATTGCCCTTGGAGCACTATTTTAGTTTTTGCTGTTTATTTCTATTGGATTTCTATGCATAATAAATCCTAACCAGATTTCAGCTTTTATTATCTAATGCCCAATCCCTGTTAAAACTCGAAACCTTCCTCTCCAGTATTCTTGCTCTATGTCCAATTTAAAATATTTCAATTTGATTCTTTTTTTATACATTAGGTTGCGTTACGTTTTTGTTTGTTTGCTTGTTTGTTTGTGCACATCATGGAAGCTCTAGAAAACTAGATGCAAAAACTGTAGTAGGGGTGAACTAATGGTTAGAATGAGGTGTCTAAATTTTCCTTTACGTGTATGTAATAAGCAATTAAGCAATTGTCATTAAGTAATTGTCCCACATATGTTGTGCCTGCAGGCATGAGTGCCAATTTCATCTTGTTCGAGTGAAGCAAAACTGTACTTGTTCTGTCAGTGCATTGCAGTCTTGGGGCTGGGAATATATTTTCATCTTACTTTTTGTTATGACTACTTCAGCTTGTATTGTACGCTAAAATCATTATGGAACTTGCTTATGCTTGGAGATCCCCTATAAATTTTGTCTTTGTGATGTTCAGCTGAGCATCAACCAACACCTCAAGGTCCCTTTCCTTTTTACATAATTCAGAATTCAGAAGCGATTCTTATTTTCTATGGCAGGTTTCTGCAGTGCAACTCTCCATGAATCTAGTGGTTATTTATAGACATCATAAGATGTCTATAATGGGGGTTATTTTCTAATTTAAAAAGATTATGATCAGTTAGAATTTGTCCTGTAATCAGGTCAAGAAGTTTGCTCAGCTTTCATCAAGACATGTTGTGAATGTCTCTACAAATGTGTATAATTAATCCTGACATACACATATACACCTGCGTATTTATAGTTTTTGTGGGTAATTTTGTTTGTTTGTTTTTAAAATCCAACTGGAATTTAAGGCATTTTGTGTGTACTGAATTCCTCAAATCAAATTTGGAAGCAATATGTCCACTCTGTTGATTAAAATACTTAATAGCAACATGTGGCTGATCAAAACCCAGAGATAATAAAAGGATTTATGGGGTCAGCATTGACTGGAGAGTACTGAAAAATTCAAGAAAGTAGTGAGGGTAATTTGCATCATAGTTGTACATTCCTGAAAAGAAAAAAAAAAAAAAAAAAAAAAAAAAAAAAAAAAAAACAAAGAAACATGCCGACCTTCACAAAATCCATGTTTTAATTGTATTTCTGGAATTTTCCTGCTCCCTGAAACTGAGTTAGAGTCATGTATACAATTTCAAAATAGTAAGTACTGACCCAAACATGTTCTGTTAGTTCAAAAGTACAGTCAAATAAGGTTTTTAAAGCATTGTAGAATGGGAAGTATTAAAATTTATGTTCTAGAAACGTAGTGAATTAAAAAGAATATAAAATTAAAAAAAAAAAAAAAACAAAAAAAAAAAAAACAAAACTATTTAACTGTATTTTTTAGAAAGAAGTAAGAATATAGAAATCCAACAATCATTATCATTTCAAATAGTATGTCACGGTTTGTCATTCTTCCAAATTGTATATATTGAGCAAATCCATTTTCAGTTATTGCACCAAAACAAAAAGTGGTAAAGCTGATTATATGATCCATACTCATGTCTAATAAAATTGCAATATGCACTTTTTGACAAGCTTATATTTAATGCATTCTGACGGAAAATTCTAGTTCTCTGTTCTCAGCAGGAAAAGTAGGCTTTTTAAGAAAACCTTTTTATTTCATGACTGTCATGCAACATAACAATTACAAAAGAAACGGAGGTGACAAAAATGAAAAGCCAGCTTGCTGATTCTTGTGAAGTGTTTGTATTTCCAGAAAGGCAGTCATTGCTCAGTTATTTGATTTGAAAAATTAATCCCGATAATGCCTTTTTAGTTCTTTAAGTACTGCTCACTATTTTCTAGGATGAGTTTTACAGAACAAAGCCTAACAGATTTCTACAGCAGATTAGTTTACAGCTGAAGCTCAATTCCACTGAGAATGATTCTCTAATGACCCCTTTTTACTTCCACTGGGCTGTGAGAATGCTTTAATACATAGAGAATAGCATTAAATAAATCTAATGTCTCAACTAGTAGATCTATGCTATCCTTCTGAAATATTTTAATTATGGCTTTTCTTTTTCTCCATAGTTAAGAAACCAGATGTCAAGTCCATCAGAAGTTGATCACAGATACTTCATTAAAGGAATCCACTTATAACTAGAGTTTTTCTCTTTCTCCTTTGTTTTACAGAACAAGAAGAATGTGTTAATTGCACAGATGAATGCAGAGTGCTTGGTCATTCTGACAGATGTTGGATGCCACAGTTCCCTGCAGCCAGCCAGGCTGAGAATGCAGATTATCGCACAAATCTCTTTGTACCCACAGTTGAAGCTAATGTTGAGACTGAGACTTACGAAACTGTGAACCCCACTGGGAAAAAGACTTTTTGTACATTTGGGAAAGACAAGAGAGAGCACACTATTCTCATTGCCAATGTTAAACCTTATTTAAAAGCCAAACGTGCCCTGAGTCCTCTACTTCAGGAGGTTCCCTCAGCATCGAGCAGCCCAACCAAGACATGCATTGAGCCTTGCACCTCAACAAAAGGACCTCTGGATGGTTGTGAAGTGAAATCAGGAGCCTTGGCTGAACCAAACAGCCAGTACTTGTCAACTGACAGTCAGTATCTATCGCCTAGTAAACAGTCAAAAGACGCTCCCTTCATTACATCAGATCAGATGGCTAGGGCCTTTGCAGATGTGCATTCCCGAGTGAGCCGAGACTCGAGTGAGATGGACTCTGTTCTGGAGCAGTTAGATCGTTCAGCCCGGGATCTAGGCAGGGAGTCGGTGGATGCCGAGGAAGTTGTGAGAGAAATAGACAAGCTCTTGCAGGACTGTCGGGGAAATGACCCTGTGGCCATCAGGAAGTGAGGGGGAAAATAAGGACAGGCTGGCAGTTATGTTCCTCTTCTGCTGACTAAAACTAACTAAATAAAAAATAAAATCCCCTGGCTGTAACAGGAATGATTTTCAAGAATGAAGGAAGACCAATGCTGCTTTAAGGCTTTTAGTGAACATCTGAAGTGCCCACGAGTATGTTCTTTTCACTGCTCTTTCTTTTTGACAGATAACACTGGTTTCATTTTGACCAAACTTTCATTAGGACAGAGTCAAGTACACAAAGAACTGTACAGATGAAGGAAAGACGGTACCATTTTGACAATCTGATAGGAAGGAGTGAGAAAGGTGGAATGGAAATACGTCTGATACTTTAAGACTGTCCTCAATAGCTGATGCTGACTTTACTGTTTACGTATAAACCCCAAGAAAAACAGGGTTGAATATGTCTGTTCTGTGGTGGATTTCCAGCAGTCACCACAGGCTTCTACGGAAAGTCCTAAAAGAGTTCTTGTAGTAGTCCAAGCGACACCAAACATTAACATTCATTTGTGGTAAACATTTATGTACAAAGTTATCTGCCACAAATAAGGGAGGAAAGGAAAAAAAGAAAAAAAAAAAAAAAAGAAAAAAAGAAAAAAAAGGAAAAAAAAAAAAAAGGAAAAAAAAGAACAAGAAAACAAAAACAACACCATTCCAGATCATTATTCAACCAGACATATCCTGATCATCAGTAAAACACTACATATCATATTAAGATTAAATGTAAAATGATATAGTCCATCTTGTCCTGCACACACATCAGCTAATTCACTTGAAAAAGAAGAAAAAAGAGTAGTATCTATTTAGCATTTTAGTGTCCAACAAAACTATAAATAGTGGTAAGTTTAAAAGAAAAAAAGAGGAGAAAAATACCTTTTGAAAAGTTACCTTTCAGGGTAATGCACAAAATAAATTAATGTTCTTAACACTTCTTAATTCATTTGTGGACACTAAAATAGCTCAGGAAAGTGAAAATGTCTTAGACATCCACACAAATCACACGATCATATAAATGTGCAAATGTAAGAAGATTCAGTGTGTTTACATCAAATGACATATTTTTATTGATTTATTGCAGATTCAGTGCATATGAGCCAAATTGTTGAGTGTATAAGAGCTATATTGTGTATTTTATTAAATTAATATATAGTTGTGTTGCAAAAATATTTGGGCTTATATTGTAAATGGCAAGTGTTGCCTCAGTAGCTGTCGAACTCTATGAGTTTTGTTTTTTCCTGCTTCCTTTTCCCCATGGATTTTGGGAAGCAGTGCCTCAGAGCAAAGTCTCTTGTTTAATGTATGGTCTACGAAGTTCTGCAGTACATAATCTGTTCAAAATGTGTTTGAGTGAGCTGATGGAGCTAACTGAATGGCCTACAAATATATCCATCAGTCATGGTTTTGTGCAAGTCCTTGTAGAAGCTTTCTATTGCAAACTCATGTTTAATAACAAAAATTACTCTTGAACCAATACCTGAAACTTTCTTATTTATTTTGATTTGTTTTATTTTGTTTTCCCCAAATATGTGCAGCCAGCCTGTTTAGTGTAGGATATTTGATTGACTTCTTAAGAAATGTCACCCTTTTCAAAGTTTTGATATTTAGCTGAGAGATCTGAAACATATGTCAGTGCCAAAACTTGTCAAGGCATGAGCAGTATTTTCCCTGTTTCTTTAGACTGTGCAATTGCTTCCTGCAGTTCTAATTATATACTGTTTATTTGGGGATATTGTTTCTGGTTTTGTTTTCATTTGTTCTGAAAAATATTTGCAGAATAATTTGGGAGAGTTTCAGCTTTTTTACTGTGTTTTCTAAAGGCATTTCTATTACATTTCAAAAATTCAAAATTGCCTTCAGATGAAAGTTTAAAAAATCAACCCGCATGCAGAATGAACTAGCACAGAATGAGTAGAAGAAAAAATGTCTAGCTCAGGATATGTCCCTTGTATGCTTCAGATACTGTGTTGGACATAAAAGTACAGCACATTGTTTAAAAACAGTATCTGGGTTTAATTAAACATAATCTCTACTATAGAAACATATAAAAAAAGATTTTATTTAATTTAATTTGGTAAACTTAAATATCACAAAGCCATACTTTTCATCAATTCAAGGAATAACATCATCCAACTTTCTCTTTTCATGTTGATATTGCCATTAAAGGGTGATTTCACTTAGTCAGTCCTACAATTGATCATCTTTGGTAGTTGGAAACACCCATTCCAGTTTGCTCTTAGCTCCTGCTGTTAAAAAAAGTCTATGAATACATGTAAGCAATGATCTTGTACATGTTTTATCAAGCTACTCTCCATGTTTTGGACAATTTATGTAACTAAAATGTGGTGTTGTCTGTGTTATATATATTTCTTTCTTTTTGGCCAGGAGACCCAAGATTGATTTTGCTTGATAGCTTGATAGCTTAAAATTCCATAGTGGAGAGGATTTCTTATTGTTTGAACAGTCTTTTATACGTATTTCTGTGGTGCTCATCACTTCAGTGTCTGTGCACCAAGTCTTTAGCTCTGCCAGTGAGATCCATTATTCAGCAAAATCTAAGCCAGTATGTAAATGCAGTCAAGTGATGGAGATTTGTGTATTTTATAAATGATTTTAACACTGAGTAACTGATTCTACAATTCATTGTATATGTCTGAAGACATAAAACCACAATATTCTGAGAAAGGGCTGTGCCAATGTAAGAGGAATTTACCTTAAGGCTCTCTGTCACTAGTGATTTACTAGCTTTAGTTGTTTAACACATTATCTGTATTTAGTAGTGATTATTTATTTACCACTCTGAGGTTATTCAGAATTCATGACTCACAGCTTTATAGACGAGTTTAGGAAAACTTGCTTTTATTTAATTTGGCCAACAAATGCCTTGTGTTGTAGATCTTTGGCATACTGCTTCCAGTAAGCATATCCCAGATTAAAAAATGTTTCATAATTTAGGATTGATGCACAATGTATCAACAAATGAGTAGAGCATAAACAATGTGAGTTCTGCTGTTTGAGTCAAAATTAACACGATCATGTGTGAAGGAAGTGTCATCCGAAGTACCACAAACAAAAGAATTAGAACTTTTTTTTTTTTTTTTTTTTTTTTTTTCTCTCTCTTTGATATCTTTGCAGTCACCACCGGAGAAAGAGACAGCAATGGAAGATGAAGTTGAGTTATTTCTCTCATTCCTTATGTACATGTCTTATAAAACTGAAATAAAATATCTGTCACATGACTATAGAGAGAATGACTGAGCTAAGGGAAAGCAAGTTAAAAAAACTAATAAAATTGTACTGTACACTGTGAATAGAACATAAGGCATTCTGTTTTTATTTTTTTAGATTAATGAAATCAAGGGACTGAGAGTTCCTTAAAAGACTGACCGATCAAATCATGACTTTAAATCAGATCTCTTATTTCCTCCTCTTCTTTCCTGGCATGTTTGTCAGGAAAGAGAGTCTTCTTAATTATGATTTTCAACTTGAGGTATTAGGCTTTGAAGTCCAAGCCATACCCAGAAGTCAAAAATTGCCCACATAGGAGCAAGGTATATCATTCAAACAAACTTTCAACTCTTTGTTGCCTAATGGAAGGGAAACTGCTAAGGTCAAAAAGGAGTCGGAAACCGAGCATAATGTGCACCCATTCATTATTATTTAATTACTTTATTTTGAGATTAGGCAGTGATTATTATTCCATTAATTCAAGTGGGAGTTTTGGCTATCAAGATTCATTGAAGTGTAGCTGAATGAAAGTTGATTAAGATTTTGACTTCTCTGGCCCAGTAGTGCTACAGGTTGGCATTCACATCTATCAGTCCCCGTCTCCCCATATGGCTCAAAGTTGCACCAATGACTAGTGAATGACACGTACACACTAACAATAAAACAAACAGAAAAAAAAAAAAAAAAAAAAGAAGAAAAAAAGAAAAAACCCACCAAATAAAAGCAAACAAACAAAAAACATCCACAAACAAAAGCAGCATACATTGTATGAATTATTTCAACCGCTATTGTTCAATGGCTGTGTTTAATGTGACCTATCTGGAAAATGAGGACTACGAATAAAAAGCAATTACTAATAGTGGTGTTTCCTGCTTTTGCATTCATTAACACAGAAGAAATGTGTTAAACACTGCATACCACAGGGAGCCTGATGGTAATTACTTTGGAGCAGCAACTTGTGGCCTTGCGGCTGTTACAGCTAGTTATCAGTTTGCCAAAAAAATATGACAGTTCCTGCTTCATTTATTAGAAATGTGTAACCGTTTTCTCTCAACAGGAAGGTGGTGAAGAGTTTTCATCAAGCTGGGTAGGTTTATCTTTTAAGCAGCTGATGTGCTGAATCCCTACAGGCTGTTATTTGCTCACAGATATATGGAGCTGAATAAAGGATAGTTTGGTTGACTACACTTGTGTGAGTTCACCAAACACATTATAAAATGAGAGTAGGAGTTTTCAAAGGCTATCGGCGCAACAAGAAAGTTCAAAATACTACCTGAGTACACAAGTGGATAGAATAATCCAAAAAAATGTAAGCCTTTTTTTTTTTTTTTTTTTTTTTTTTTTTTTTTTTTTTTTCTGTGTCTTTTTATGGACCTGTAATAGAGGAAAGTAATTCATTTCGTTTTGCTATGAACAACATGACAAATGTTAAGAAATTTGACTAAGTCCTACATCCAACTGATTTAACCATTTATATTTTAATTTTCTTGGAAGAAAAGAGAAATGCTATGTTTGAGTCTCATGAATTCCACCGATTGTGTGGCTCTTGTTTTTTGCTCCTGTGTAATGTAACAGTGATATCCCAAATAATGTAAAGCACCTACTATTTTTTATTTTTATGTTGTTATCAATAACTAATTATATAGGCATTCCTTTTGATATCTGAATTGCATTTTAGATTGTTCAGAATACTACAGGCTTTATGAAGATTTGTGCTGGTCCTGCAGGCAGAATTACCTTCTAGCCATTGCATGTTTTCTGCAAGCTCCTTTGCCCCAAACAAAACCAGTCTTCATCTAATTAGCGGGCTATCCCAGGCACACAAAACCCTTATTATTTCCTTCCTTTTTTTCCTGCTACGTATATTTGTCATTCTACAGGCTGAATTCCAAAATCTAGGAAGCCACTGTCTGTGCAGAGTCCTGCCAGAATATACCTTATGGTTCTGAAGGCATTATTTCACATGGGATGTTGCTGTCTTGCTGTCTTCAACTGTGTGCAATTCAGGGCTTGGCTGTATCCACAGTATATGCAGAACAAATCATAAACCATCCTGGTTTTTCTTTATCCACAATACAGAGTCATTGATTTCTCATTTGGAAAGTAGCCAGCCTGACAAACACAGATTCTTAGATCTCCCTTAAGCCAGCCACATACAACTGCTTCAGGATGTTCACTCATGGAATAAATGCTCTGTCTTTATCCCTTACTGAGTGTAAGTCATAAAAGCAGCTGAAAGCTTATTTCTTCAGTTAGTAATGTTTCCCTAAAAATTACATTTCTCCAATGGAAACAAGAGATGGCACTCTGCTGTATGTTATAACTTCATTTAAGAGAGGTCACCTAAGTACCAGTAGTGCATACAGAAATGAAAGGAAAAAAAAAAAAAAAAAAAAAGTATTAATGGACCATCTTAAACATTTCTGAGATGTATATTCCATAATGCATATGTTATGATTCAGGGAAGTAAGCACACTATCTTTGTTTATTTATTGCTAATGGTTCCTGCTAATTCCTGGCTCATGAAACCCTTTACTTCAAGTTTTGAAGAAGGACTTTTTTCCCAGTCTCTGGGAGACTGATTCTTTAATAATGAATGAATGGATGAATGGATGGACAATAGATAAATAAATAAATAAAATTTCCTTAAATTACGGATTCTTCCCTTAGGTTCTTTGGATTACAGATTTTATTTGGACAATAATTCAAAATGTCCATTCAGCAAGAATGTGAGACAGTAAACATGTCTTGAAGCACAGGCCTTTGAACAACAGATTTAGATTTTGACTTGTTGGGAAATTGAATAATTAAAATTCCATATCTGAAAATATTTTGTATTTAATGCCTTGAAGTCCATGGAGTTCTTATTAATGTAACTTACTGAACAGCTGTCAGAGAACTAGGGGATCAGCAAGTCAGTTATCCTCAACTTTTTCCAAGTTAAAACCAACTTTTGAGTTTCTGCAAGAAAGCAGTTGATTGCTCTTGCAGTTCAGAAAACATATTTGTAATATGTTTCTAAATAAGAAATACTACTTAACAATTCTTCAATTTTATTTTGTAAAAGCTGCAAAATTTCTATCATTTCAGGAGCAATCACATGCAGAACTCTTTTTATTAAATTGATTTGAAAGTGATAAAAAATGGATTATTTGGCTGACATTAAAGTGGAAACACAATATATGTCTGACCACCAAAAAATTACATTTCTGTATTTATATTATTACTGGCTCTAACATGATGTTCTATGCATCTTATTTTTAATCCTTTTAAAACAGACATTTTTTTTTGATGCTACATGCATCAAAATTATAAACATACGACATGTCTTTTTGAATACTTAAATTGCAAATTCATCTTAATAAAGAATTCACACATAATTCTATATAATTAAAAACTTATAACAATATTTGCAGATAAAATCTCCATTTATTTTTTACAATTCAAAATGTTTTAAAATTTGATATTATTATAGTTGCTAAAACATTAAAGCAATAATTTTATTTTCCAGTTTAATCACTTATCTTTTTATGGACAAGTTCTTCATTCACACTTTTGAGTTCAATGGGAGATCCTTTTAAAAGGAATATCACACTTTGTAAACTTGCCAGCTCTAAATCAGGCTATTTCCATAACAATTCAACACACAGTTATTGCATTTTTTTTTAGAAAAAAATAGTTAATTTTAGCATTTTTAAATGAAAATATGAAGAAATTATGCAGCAGACATATATTCTGAATAACCATTTAATATCTTCCAACTATAATGTGGATCATAAATTTGTATTTAATTGCCAGTCCATTTTTAGCATGTCTCAAAACATATGACAAATTGTATTTACTGTTAGTATCCTTTGACTGCCTACACTTCAAGCCATAGGTATGTTTCTCTATGTCCTTGTGTCTCATTCTAGATGAAGAAAAAATGAATTGCTATATTATTTAATAAGAATTTGTATAACATCAAGTGAATATAGTAAATATAGCAGAAAATAATATATGTGAAGATATTTTGATAACATTAATATACCATTATAAGAGATTTAGAAAAGAAATCATTAACTGTTGATAAGCTTTAATCTTTGGTCATAAGATAAACTTCTTAAAGATGTTGAGGTTTTGCCTCAATTCAAATTCTGTGGTGGCAGAAGACTTTGGAATAAATGCCCTGTCCAGACAATCTCTATTGCTGTCTGCTTCTAGAAATCCATCTATAATCAGTAGCATGATGTAAAGTAAATCCAGTAGAATAATTTCTGAAACAATCCACTATTTAAAAATGATTTCTCCACAATTTATCAATACACTCTGGACTGCTAAAACTTAAAACCACTTCACATTCAAAAGTTGTGACTGAAGGCAGAAATCAAGATAGAGAAGGAAAAGCAGAAAGTATTTTGAACAGATTCTTATTTGTTCTTAACTCAGGGGAAATGCCATATTATTGCAACAATGGGAGCAGTAAGAACAATTGTAGGATGTTTGAATCAAACACTCTTCTTTGAAGAGCTTTCCAGGTGGTTTGCCAAACTTAAAGTGAGATTAAGAATGTAAAACTGAGACACCTCTACTGATAACCAGTAGTTCTCTCTTTTATGGAGTTGTTTCTGTCACCTTCTGCCTGGAAGAAATTCAAGTGTGTATGGGCAATGACAACATTCAACTGTGAGCTACCAGGTGCTGCAGCCAAATCCTGAATAGCATAGCTTCTTGAAAGTGGATGCCAACTCTCCTCATTCACTTTCTTTATTTCCTTCATCCTGGGTATTTGTAAGGCATACTAGAAAATGCTAGCCCACATTTCCAAGCCTTGAAGGGTGGTCTGGAGGAAGACCAATTCTTGCTCAGTGCACATATTGGCTAGCACATAATGCATTTTTACAGCCAGTTAGAATTGTATTTGAAGAACCATGTTTGCTCAGTTTGGGAATTTCTTTAATTACTGTTTTTGTTTCATTTTATACATAATCCAGAAAGTCTTCAACATCAGTGAAGATAAAAATGTGCTCATTTTTAACTGCAACATAAATATTAATCTTAATCACCAGTCCAAGCTGAGGATTTTATTTGCTTAACATGCACAAATATGCAATAATTATATAAAAATTGAAGTTATTATGAGATGTAATTAATATACTGTGTTACCAGCTGACTCAAAGCACTTCGCTCAGCATCCTTAGCTTTAAAGACTATATCAAAGTGATAGTAAAATGCATACCAAATTCAGTAAAGTACATCATCATCCCTAGGATTTCTCTTCTAGTAGTGACTTACATTACCATCCACAACATGTGTTGTAGTCTCGTTGGATTTTATTTGAGATGGAATTGTGCTATAAAAACAAACAAACAAACAAACAAAAAACCATAACAGTATAATTGCTGATTTACCACCACTGCTCAATTTAATTCAGTTCTTAACAATCCATTTGCATAGCAAAATTTGCATTTTATTTCACAGAAAATGGTATGATTCCACCTGCCTTACCTCAGATAATGTGTCAGAAAGGGAAAGCAATGATACGGGAAAAAGAAATGTAAAGTTAGTTAGCTTTCTTAAAACAAGTATTGAGGCAATAGAATGTGTAGATGCACAGTCTTCATAGGTAAATCAATGCCACAGAAAAACGTTGACCCCTCTCAGTTCCATCCCCTAGCTTCAGTTTTACTAGGCTTTCACAGTTCAGTAGTAGTAATTTAAAAATGTGCTGCTATCAAACACCACCATTCTCATAAAATTTTATTCATCGTGAAGACTGTGACAGAGAACATGAAAAGATATATGTAGACATATAGTGCCTTATCAAACTGTAATATCACTTAACATAACTGTCTTCCTATTGACTTGGACCCAATTCAGACACTAGAGATCACAGACAAATTACAAGCTATTACACCCTGCTCACAATGAGGTGATCAAAATAGTAACAAATTAAGGATATTTTTTTGATAGACTTTTTATATGTATTTTTGCACTTCCTTCAAGGCTCAAATCCTATGGGTGACAGCTGTCATTTTGCAGGTGACTCATTACTTTCATTTACAGAGTCCCCCAACAGATGGAAAAGGCTTTGTTTCCCAGGGAACACTGACAGGTTATGATTTTGAGAGGTTTTAACCATTTTAACAAAACTTACACACATCTGTCAATTATTCTATTTAGTGATGTTAATAATAGAGCAATCTGAGAATGACAACACTTTTTTCTTCTTGTGAAACCACAACTTTTCCATCAAGAGTAAAGAAGCAGGAAAGAAATACCTCTGAGATGCTGTTTTCTTTCAAATAAGTGAATATAAGCACCAATACTTATAGTAACAGGGACATTTCATTTTCGTGGTACCTGCCCATAGAGCGTTCACCTCCTCACAAACTATAGAGAAGCTATAAATCTTTAAAACTTACAACAGATAAAACATGACAAGCTGGAATCACATGAATAATTAAAATCAAAGTCACTCTGCAGAACTGATCATTTTGGTCAGGTACAGACACGAGCTCTTGTTGTGGAGCTTTTTCTGGTCCTGATGGCAAGTACTTGAAGCTCCCAGGGCTTTAGAACAGAAGCAGCAGATGTGTGCGTACCAGCAGACGTGTTGGTACTGCTCATGACTAAAACACTGCAATCTCATACATTATAGACCTGAGGCCAGAACTCCCCATATAAACCAGACATTTAATCTCGGAATTGCTGAACATCTACATAGCAGTGACATAAACTTTACAGAACAATAATAATGGATTTCTTTTGGATATTCATGAATATAAATACAATATCATCAAAAAACTACGCATTGAAATTACAAACTTTTAGTGAATCGAAAATATTTTCACAGCATCTCATAGTTGTATTCCTCTTGGTATGACAGTGCTTTTTGTTTATCTTTAATTAATATTGCTATTTTAGTACCTACAACAAAAGGTAAAATAGTCACATTCATTTGCAATACATCCACAATTTAAATGAACTTTTGTAAAAGAATACTTTCAGCTTTTATGATTATAAAGTTATATAAAGTTATGATTATAAAGTTATATAAAGTTATGATTATAAAGTTATGCTTTTATGATTTTCTTCCAGTGTAAAATCTTCTCACAATCAGGGTGTTTTTAATACTGTTTAATATCATTACAATTTTACCCGAAGTAGGAGTCACAGATTCTTTTAAATCACTACTTGCAAGTAGTGAAATGATTCCTTTTTCAAAGGGTTGATAAAAACAACCCAAATCTAAATAATCCAATGTTTTGGACAGAGAAAATCTTACTATCTCCCGACTAGTCATAGCTGTACTAAGAAGACTGAAAATGTGCAGGTTACAGTCTATGTAGGTAATATGTGCTGGAGCTGGGAATTTAACTTTGATTTCTCTAGAAGCACACTCCAGACCAAAAACTACTACAACCATCTTTTTATCTTCTGCAAGCCCAGATAGATTAAGGATCAGATATACAGTTACTAGAATGTAAACTTCTTCCACAACAGTTTAACACTTTGCTGAGCCTTTGATGATTTTTCTGTATATGCTGTGTAAATCCTCTTCCATTCTTCTAGTGGCAGAATAGGAAGGGTGTTTCCCTGCATTGTCTGAGGGGGCATAGGTACCCTTGACATCTCTGTGTATATTCTTTTGGAAATAGTATGGACTGCTATTCAAATGCTATTCTGTAAAGTAAAATAAGTGGCAGCAGGCACCATACAGTTTTGTTATAATGAAAACATGAGGTGGTTGCTATTACACAGTCCTGCACTAATGAGAACAGTAGGAGCCTAGCATTACAATGGTCTAATGAAAACAGGAAATGGCTGGCATTAGACTGGTATAATGAAAACAGGAGGTGGCTGGAATTACACTTATACAATAAATAAATTAAGATTTCTTGCCCTACCAATCTCATCTACATTATATATGATTCCAGCGTGCAAGAAAGAGGCTTATGTAAAGTCAAGACTGTAAAGAACATTCTTTGTTACAACACTTGAGAAGCAGGGGCGTGCCTTTTTGTAACTGTTAATTCCTATCTGATGAGTATGCATCAGAGAAACAGGGATATGATTTTAAAATTTGATTCTACTTGTTATTTAGAAAATAATCAAATGCACTATAATTTATGATGACTGTCCTTCTAGAATGTGAAGGTTAAAAGTAGTTCACTGAAAGTGAAATTCAATACTATAAGACTTTTAAATTAGCCTCAGAATTACCCCTCCCCAATTTGGACTAAGTGGCTAAAGATAAACTGAGGTGTTTCATGTGACTCAGAGAATTAGAAAAGAAGAGAAAAAGGAAAAAGTGAAGCACAAAATCAATCATTCCCCTAATGGGCTTTCCTCTAAGAAGAGAAAGGTCAGTTGTTTTTGTTCCTTCTTTTTCATGCTAACCTCTCTAGCTGAGCCTTTTTAATTATTATTGCACAAGAGGGTCTTCTGTGTAGCTCTTAGACAATAAATACACAGCCATCTTCTCTTTTATGGTGACTTTTAGAGTCATCAGAAACTGACTGATTTGTATTCTCCTTAATCTGGCTAAATTCACCATCAAGTTTGTCTAGTTCAAGGCCAGTACATTAAGACACTGCACCAATTCACTCATATGCTACCTTTCATCTCCCCAGTCACCCATTTCTCATCTTCAAGCTCAACCACATTTTTTTCTGGACATTTTCCATCTAAATCAAGAGGCAAAAAGAAAGCAGGAGGATGTTTGGAGTATAATTTTCAAAGGGATAATTCTCATGCTAGAATGTTCCAACATAAAATGCTGCACTTCCTGCAGACTGGTATTCTACCCATAGCTTCAGTTTCCATGCTGAAACCACAGTGAAAATATTCCAGTCAGGTACCTCTGAGTGAAACAGCAGTGTGATGCAAATAAGGAACAGATAATCAAATCAAACTTTCTAATCGAGTTTTGCTATGCTGACTCTCTTATTTCTCTCTATTCTGCAGCTTGCATGTTGTTTTACAACACAGCAAAATTTGCCTGAAGAGTAAATACTTGTGAATTTTCAGAATCTTGTCATGTCCCACAAAGGAAAATAATTTTCCCATGGTACTTCTCCTATTGCCTTGATTTCACTGAGGGGAGGTACAGATCAAATCCTTTAGAACGAGGGGAATATGAGATGAAGAAGCAGCCAGAGGAGTAAAACAGGGTGAGTACCATTAATGCATTCTCAATTTCCATTGCTTTTGTTTTTATTTCTTCATCAAATAACAGAAGAAAAGAAGAAAGAAATGATCGTACCTTACGGACCAGATTTTTAACTAAGACGTATGGCACTGGGATCAGCATATGCCTTAGAAAATCTGCTGTTAAGTGCTGTGTGTGCAAGTCAGAGACGTGGCTTAATCGAGATAGGCGACACGTGCCATGCATCCAGAATTAGTGTCTGGCCCTCAGCCATTAATGCTGGCATCCCAGGAACTGATTCAGTCCTCTGCCAAACTTCTGCTGGGATTTGGATTCACTGAATCTGACTCACAGCCTTTAATCCCCCCAAGCAGTATCTCTCTCTTTGAATTGTGGAGCTTGCAAAAATATCCAGGTGGTGGTCCAGTCATGACTGTGCCTGTATAAGCTCAAGAAGCAGCATACTCTGCTTAAGAGTTTTACTACACAGAAAGTCCTTTACTGTTCAGGTTTGGTTGTCAGAGCTTACCCTTCTTCTTTTTAATGAGTTAATTGTACTGCAGAGAAAATAGTCCTATTGTCTGTTGCATAAGTCTTCAAATCTTTCTGAAATATTTGAGAGTTGGCAAATGTTGTATGCTATAAATCTACTTGATGGGTCTCATCGTTCCATAAGCAATATTTTTCACTAGCCAGCTTTCCAGTAAAATGATTCTTTGCTATATTTTCAAACTAACAAATTTTGTCATGATTGGCATCTTTATTACATTATCGAATATATCAGTCAATACCACCTGGTGCAATTCAGTCTTGTTATATGATTCAGATAGTTGCTAAACTATGGATTTTTCAAAGTCAAATTTTCTAGTAGAAGGAATATGGTTTCAGTAGAGATTTAGATATATTGGTGGCGTATCACTGAAACTACTAGTCTTGATTTAAGAAAATGAATTGACCTCTGCAGGTATAATATTCAAAATCATTTATATATGTGTTGGGGAAAAACAAAACAAAACAAACCACCACCAACAAAAACAACTTTACAAAAGTCTTTTTTAATGTGCTTGAGTTCTTTTTTTATACTGTACACTAAAAGTAGCACCTGACATTCACCATAGAACATGAATGGGTGAGACAGTGATGTCCCTGTGGAATCCAAGGGTTTTAGTTCTTTTAAATAATAATAAGGAATGTTCCCATTTGAATTTCTAAGCAAGTAAGGAAAATAGCATCATAAAAAAGTGGCTGTCTTTTAATGGAATACAGAAATTAAAATTTAAAATCTGGCATCACACACACACAGAGGCACAAAGGGAAAGATCGCAGGAAAGTGAAAAATTTAAAAAAGCCACACAGGCTCATCTAAGCTATATTCTGTTCCAAATATTTTACTAGACACATTCACTTCCAACAAATGGTAATTGAAAGTTTTCTGTTTTCATATTTCAATCTGATTTTGAACAGTCCATTAAATAAAAAATATTGAAATGGCATCTAGACATTTTCCCCTCTTTTATTTTTTTTAACTGCAGTTTGAAGAGATATTTACAAAATATATTAAATAACCATATTTAACCTAAATAAACACTGGATTATTATCAGCACTTTCTCTTTGCAGGCCATTTATTATTTTTCCATGTCATTGATTTATTTTTATTTGGAAATTATTCTTACACATTCTAATCTTACCACTTCCTTCCTTGTCATTCTTCCTATAGCTAACATACAGGATTACTAAGTTATAAGGCATTGTAGTTTATTTAATGATAGACACTGAAAATTTGTAAACTGCAAATGAAAATGAGACCTTTGGAGCTTAGAAAAAGCTTTTATTTTCAGTGTACACAACAGCTCTTTTGCCATAGTATCTGGTTGTATCAGATGCAATCAACTAAGTGGAGTTCATTCTAGTCAATTTTTGGGATGTCTCCAAGGAAAACATAGTGAGATCTACTAAGTAAACTGAACTGTTTAACAGGTGATACTGTCCCATATTTCTAAGACAAAATTAAACTAATCAATATTAATTTAAATTATTTCACCTGATTTATTCTGCGCCTTTTTCAGAGCTCATGGCATGATTTGTCTTCTTGTTTTCCCCTTTATTATACTATGTTGAATTGAACAAAAATTGTACAAATTTATAAGGACTGTCACCGAATATTCTGTCATCTGCTGCATCCTGGGATCCTTATTGTCTATGATATGGATGTCAAGGCAGTATTTATTAGGACTGTTTTCCCTGATGGGATAATGTAATTGCTATGATTTTTGAGGAAGAGTAGAAAGCTTGTGTTTCTCTGAGCTTCATGGCATTGATTGTTAATGGCTCAATGGTGGTTTTTGTAGATAAATAATATTTCCTGGTGGGGATTTTTGCATCAGTTTTCAGTTGAGATTCTTATATTATCCAAGGAAATATTTAATATCTTCTGAGAAAAATAGAAGCTCAGTCCACAAATTGTGTATCTGTATTATTAATAAAAAATAATAATATATACATATTTTTTAAAAGTAAAAAAGTAAATAAGTTCTTTCATTTGCGCATTAAATGTATGTCGCAGTTCTCTGATAAGGGACAGAGAATAATAGTAGTTTATAACTTTGTAAAATTTTAGTCTCCCATTGGTCATTCATATTACACACAAAGGTGGCCAAACACTACAATCTGAGATGAGATTATTTTAATCTCAGACTGCATGTTTTCAGAAATTTTCATAAATTTTATCTTATGAACTGATGTCACTGAAACAGTTATAATGGTATTTTTAAGGCAAAAGCTTTTGGTCTTATGTCAGTGGTTTACGGACTGGTTTGGCCTGGTTCCATGCCTAATATGCTTACTGGCACTAGGGACAGCCAAGCCCCTTGCTTTGCCTTCTTTCTGAGGCCTCTGCTGAGGATTTAGAGGTCTGGAGGCTCTTTAATCTTAACTCTTTAACTCCCAGTGTGCAACTTGATGATACGTTGGAAATACCAATAACCAAAAATCATAAAACTATGACATCTTGAAAACTTTGGTTCATATATATATGTAAAATATATAGATAAATCACTTATTTCAAAGAAGAAGAGTTGTCAGTATGTTTATGTTTAAAATATTTTTGTAATAAAAAAGTAAAAAAAAACAAGTTTTGCGAAGAAAGAAATAAACCAATTCATAATTCTGCACTTCAGATTTTTCTCAGTCATTTTAAAGAGAGTTTTCATCAAATGTTTTTCTAACTGATGTTGATGAAACTAGTGTGGGCTACTCCCTCCTCGTCTTGAATTCTTGTAACAAACTAGCAAACAAAGGAAAAAAGAAGCACACACACACACAAAAAAAATAAATAATAATAATAATAATAATAATAAATAATGGCTTAAAAACATTTTAAATCCAGGTTCCTGAATTTGGCACCTTTGGCTTCAAGACAGTGGCAAGTGGATGCAGGCTGTTTGGCAAGGACAGGGAGATGAACTAGAGGTATTGCTCTACTCCTGCTGCTTATCTTCCTCATACTTTTACTTGGTTGGCTATCTTCAGAAAACTGCCGTGAATGAGAAGGGAGTCTGCGTGTACTAGTTGATTTATTTAGAAAAGAGATCAGGAATTAATCACTCTCCTGTTCAGGAATGCTAATCATTTTGTCAAAAGACTTTTTTTAGACTAAGCATGCAACTCTCCAATAAGCTTAAACAAACAAAGGGAATCCAGAAGAACTGGGAAAAAATAATAATAAATAAAATAAAAATAAAAATAGAAAAAAAAAAAGGGTGGGGGGGAGCGAGGGGGAAGGGCATCATGACAACAAAAGAGAAAGAAGTATGGAGAAAGTACTCAGACAACTAGAGTCAGGAACGGGAAAGCAAAATTCCAAATGTAACTAAAAATGGTGAAAAAAAAAAAAAAAAGAAAAAGAAAAAGAAAAAGAAAAAAGTAAACAGGTAAAAATTCTATACTTGAGAGGGAAAAGGAAAGCAAGATGATGGGGGAAGAAGACAGCCTAACCATGGACAATAGTGAAAAGGCTGAAAGATTTAGTTTACTTCTGTACATACCATTACAGCTAGGAAAAAAAGGATTCATGTTGTCAGAACAATATTAGATGTACCCTGTATAATTGGACTGTTAATATTTTATTAACAGATTCTGAATGAGTTGATTGGTATGTTTGTGAAGCTGCTGCCTATCATATTACCTGGAAGAAAAGAAAATGTTGCAATTCATTGTTAAAAGAGACAAAAAGAATAATAAAGGAAACTGTCAGCTAGTCAGTCCCTCCTCAGTCTGTAGGAAAAGCAGTAAATTAATACTCTTGGAAACTACTTTCAAGAAGATGGAGGTCAAGAAAGTAGTCAGGAATAATCAAAATGGATTTTCCAAATAGAATTTTTTCATACAACATCTATAATCTTTGTGCACTTTAATGACTACGTACATGACAAGAGAAGGTCTCCACTTTAGGAAGGCTTTTGTCATTCTTGTACAGCTGAGGAAGCTGTGGAAGTATGTGCTGAAAAAAACTGTTGGGACTTGTCCTTGTTTAAGCTCGGATAGAGTTAATTTTCTTCATAGTGGCTAGTATGATGCAAATATTTGGATTAAGGACAAAAATAATGTTGATAGTACACCGATGTTTTAGTCATTGAGCAGTACTTATAGTAAGTTG
Organism: Excalfactoria chinensis; assembly: GCF_039878825.1. Lineage (NCBI taxonomy): Eukaryota > Metazoa > Chordata > Aves > Galliformes > Phasianidae > Excalfactoria > Excalfactoria chinensis. Next base: position 152,904,428 of record NC_092825.1, on the reverse strand, counting down.
AGGATTTTTCAGCTTCTCATGCTACCTTGCCAGCAAGCAGACTGGGAGCGTACAAAAAGATGGAAAGGGTCAGAACCAGGACAGCTGACCTGTGAAACAATATAACTGGGGATAGTTGACAGAGAGGTGCTGCTGCTGCTGCTCAGAGATTCGTTGGGCATTGGTCAGTGAGTGTTAAGCATTCTGCATCACTCAGTTTCTATATATTTAATTATTACTATTAATGATATTTTTATCTTCCTTTTCTGTCCTGTTAAACCTGAATAATAGGCTTGAGGCAGAGTGGTTGGCAAGCTGCACAAAGGAAAAGGATCTGAGTTTTAGTTGACAGCTGTCTGAACTCAAGCCAACAGTGTGACCAGGTGGCCAGGAAGGCCAATGGCATTCTGGCTTGTATCAGAAACAGTATAGTCAGCAGGACAGGGGACATGACTATCTTTCTATAGTCAGCACTGTTGTGGCTGCATCTCAAGTACTGTGTTCAGTTTTGGGCTGAGGGAACCTATAGTTCTGGAGATTATTAGTTCTGGAGACAAGAAGGCTTAGAGGACTAGTTATCACTCTACAGTTACCTGAAATGTTGTAAAGGTGGGATTTGGTCTCTTCTCCCAGGTGACTAGCAATAGGATGAGAGGTAATGGCTCTAAGTTACGCCAGGGGAACATCAGGTTGGATATTAGGAGGAATTTATTCTCAAAAAGAGCGGTGAGGTATTGAAACGAGCTGCCTTGGGTAGTGGTGGATTCACTGTCCCTGAAAGTTTTCAAAGAAATGTAGATGTTGGATTGAGTGACATGCTTTAGTAATATGGTAGTGATGGGTTGATGGCTGGACTATATGACCTTAGTGGTCTTTCCAACCTTAATGATTCTATGATTCTATGGTTCTATAATAGCACAGACTATATGTAAATCTGACATCTATTTCAACCAACTTTTGTATGGCTCCATGAAATTCCCTATGCATTACAAAGAGCTGCTGTCTGAAATGGGAGTGCTAGTAAAGTGTCTAGCAAATCTTCCGAGCTATAGCTGAAATTTGAGGTCATAGGAGTACTACTTGTGCAAGTTACATCCTGGTGATCAGACTAAGATTTACATTTGGTGTCAGAAATGTGATGGATTCTGGCTGATGATGTGATGACCATGGTCCACAGAGGGCTTCTATGGATACTGATGTCCCAACTGGACCACAGTACTCATGGAATCCTTTTGAAATGTGTCAAAAGGCTCAAAAGTGTATTACGCTTTCCACTAACATTTAACCAAATTCACTATCTGAAAACATCGTGTTAGGATCATCTTGACAGGACAGATGGCAGCCTTTGTATCTGTCTTTCTGCTCCTATACTTCTGTGGAAACTGTTTGCACAAATTCCTAACAGTTTGTTTCTCATCATAACAAATAACTAGTGACTGCATTTATTTCTGCTGTTCCACATCTTTCTAACGAAGTTTTTTCTTCGTTGAAGACAACATGATCAAAAAACAGTACTTATAAACTGGGCACCACAAAGACAGAACAGTTGGTAGCAAAAACTGATTCTTTCTATTTCTCTCCAAGATAAAACTCAGATTAGTCATAAAAATTTATTCCATACCTATGGATTTATTAAATAAGCAAGAGTATCTAGTGCTATCTCAGTTGTCCTACAGCACTGTGTCATTGTTACTTTTTTCTGTCAGCATTTTATCCCAAATGATATCCATCAGATCTTTTTAAGACAATAAGGAGAAAGAGGAGAGAACTAGGGGAGAGAATACTGAATACTGTATTTTCCCTCCAAAACTATACTTTTTTTTTTTTTTTTTTTTTTTTTTTTTTTAACATTTCTGCTTGATATTTCTAGCTTCAATAGTTTTAACAATCAGCCAACTTAGTAATTTACCAGAGCATGACAAGTGCAAAGAGAAGAAGCAAGATATGTGGGAGGCCTTGTGTTTTTATCTGTATAGGACAAAACCTTTCAGAAATTTTCTCTAAAGCCGTTTGTCTCCTTTGCTGAGAAAATGAAAGGGGAAGCAATTTCAACTCAGAGTATCTCAAAGTGAATCTCTGTGTCTATTATGTTTTCTGAAGATTTATCTAAGTCACCTGATAATATATGACTACACTCAACAAGGTCCTGTACAACTCAGAAATGCAATTTGCATTCAGTGTAACACAGATTCTACACACATTTTTACAAATCACTGTCTTAATGTATATGTGGATGTTTCATATATAAAGCAAGCTTTTCAGTAATTATTACCATCTGCTTCTTAGCTTGAGCTGCTTTGGGGCCACCTGCCATAGAGAGATGAGCAATCAGAGGACAAAAAAAAAAAAAAGAAAAAAAAAAAAGAAAAAAAATTCCTTCCTTCTATAAGAACAGGAGATTCAACAAAAACCAAAACCAAAAAAACAACAACTCCCTTTCATTTGTTACATTCTACATATACTAAAGAATGTATTGGAGAATAGTCATGAGGCATCAGACCCTTCCTATTTTCGTTGTAGACATATAAGATAAGCGGTCAAAATTATCTGCTTTCAGACATAGTGGAATATTTGAAATCTTGAAGTGAAATATACAAAGGAGAAACATTTCAACTGTTGTCTACAAAAGTTGGAATCTTGATTATGGCACAAGGAGTTCAAGTATATTTTATAACTAGAAATGTAACTGAATTTTGCAAGACCAAGTAATAGTTTTTCAGCCAAGTTATAATTCAAAAATTGCTAATGGGCCTAGCTAGCACCAAAGACAATCTTTTTTCATCCAATTGAGTTGCATTGTATAAGTGCAGAACTGAAGATATCTTCTAACGCAGCTGGTTGTTCTATGATAGTGTTTCTACTAGCTATATAGCATATGCATATGTTGACAAACTAAGCAACAGCTGTTTTATTGGCAATACTCAATGTTAAGACATTGATGCTGTGTCTTAGAGAGTACTATTCCTGTAGCAAACCATGTCTAAACACAATATCTTACCCAGCCTGAACTCTAAATGAAACAAAGCAGGTATCCACACTGCATTTTAAATTATCTTATTGGAGTACAAGTGCAGTATGTGTTAGAAGCATTGGTACAGTTCTCCATCCGAGGCAATTTCAGCTTTCTCTTTTATTTTTGTCTTAACTCGGTTAGGTATCTTTAAAAAATCAATGGGTTTGGACTGCACAAATACGCTCAAGAGAAGGTTAGAGCCTGCAACTTCTATGTGCATTCTTTTAGCTTGGCAAAATTCCTAACAAGGATGAACGAAGAGTCATGAAGTGCCTTGTTCTCACCTTGATGAGCACTTAAAATGCAATTTACTGTTGCTCTCAATTATTGTAGATTCCACAAGTGTTTACTATTTTTGGCATCCTGGAACCTCACAGCCAAATGATGATGAATGAATGTAATGATTTGTTCTTTTTTAACAGAAATCTGGTGCTAGGGCAAAATAAGATATTTAGGTTAATCTGCATGACTATTTGCAAATTTAATGAACATTCAAAATTATGTGCTAACATTATAGTGAAAAAGATGCTCCAGAATGACAGACTCTCCCTGGAAAAAGTTATTTTATTTAAAAAAAAAAAAAAAAAAAAAAAAAGCTAATATACATCTTCTACAAGGTATGAAACATCTCCCCTAACTTTTCCTCACCCTTTCAGATGTTTTAACTATGTTTTTCTTCCTTTTCTTCCATATTCCCTTTGTGCTTTGCTCCCTGGCCAAAAAGGATAGAGTAGCTATAAAGCAGTGTTTATTTTTTTCCTTCTTGTCACCCATCTCTTGTGTATTAAAACAATTCCAGACTAGAACTAGGTACAGAATTTGGCTAAATATGTAACTTTTAAATTTCTAGAGTAAAATTAGGTTCAGATATGAAATTCAAGAAAAAAAAATATTACATGACCTACATTATATGGCATTATATGCAATGTAATATTCCACATTAAATTAAATATAGCTTTCTTCCCTTTCACATGTCACAGGCTTTCCTAAATGAATGCCTTCTAGGCTTGCAAAGCCATCAGTTACTTTTGAAAATTTGTATCCATAATGTGCATTCAGTGGGAACATTCAGTGAACATTAAGCAGAAAATATTGTAGTTTAAAACAATAATGATGACAGGATTATTCAGTATTATTGATCACTTCCTTAAAATTAAGAACCTATAGTCAAATCCAATAGAATATTTTAATATACTTATGTGCAGAGAGAAAAATTTTCCTTTCTGTTAAATATAATTTTAAGTACAAAAAGTGCCATTTTTGTTATGTTATTTATTGGCCTTACAGAGAAATTAGAGACAGAAGTTCTCTGCATTATGCAGAAGGTCAAAGCAGATGATTTATAGCAATGCTCTCCAGTCTTAGCAGTGATGAATCTATGAAATCCTTATACCTCAGAATATGTTACAATTTCTGAATGATGACAGTTAAGAGAAAATCCCTTAATGAGAAGCTTATTCCATGATGTTTCACTCCAGGGAACTATTGCAACTTCCACTGAAATATTTGGCACTAGACATGTCAGAACATAACTCCACATTAAATAATCTCCTGGTCTGATCCCAAATGTCAGTGGGTTCACAGATTGATATAATCAGGAAGGTTCATGGCAGTCTTCCTGGTGCTGCTTTGTTTCTAATGAAGACGCTGAAATAATTCTTGTTTATTCTACATATTAATATTTGAAAGTGATATTTGCTTATGCAACGTGAATGCATCACTATTTAAACTAATTTTTAGAGATTATTTTGTGCAGTTGCTATATTCTTTATATTACTACATTCTTTGTGTATATTTCTTATTTTATATTAGTTTTCATCAATAGATTTAGAAATTCAGATGTCAAGAGGAATGATTGGGCTTTTCTTGTTTGTGTTTTTTAATTATTATTTTCATTCTGGTTCTTGAAAAATTCACCTTAAAATGTACTATTTTCTCTTGTTGTGCTATGCCACAGCACCATGTAATTGCTAAAGAATGAAGTTTGAGGCCATTGTCATCTATTACTTCAGGAAAATTTATTTCTCTTTAAGTGCACTTATAAGGATGTTCCTTAACATAGACAATGAAGACAATGTCTATACTAGTAAACAAAACAAGACTGAAGCCAAATCTGTGTTCCGAGGCACAGACTCTTTTCATATTGTTCAGAGCTATCTCTTTCTGGAGTAGTCTGGTTCCATAGGACACAAGCCACTCAGCCCCATCTCTCCTCTAGAATCTCTGTGATTCCCTTTTGGTCCAACAACATAGTTGATTAGTATGTGTCTAATAGCAACTGAAATCAATTCAAAATATTTGAAACAATATTTGGGGGGATAGCCTACGCTGGAAGGACTCCAAGAACATATGTTTGAGTCTAGGCTGATAGGAAGTATGAGGATCAGGAGGGTGAGATGCTTCACAAAAACAAGCAAGCACACAGTCTGCAGAACAAACAGTGTAAGAGCTTGAAAGACATATTTATTACGGGTTATATTACATTATTTCAAACTACTATGCTCCATTTCACCTTGTGAATAATTAATCTTATGTTTAGTGCCACCTGTAGTAGTCATGTTGTCAGTCAGGTAATGGTTCTTAAGCAATATTGACAGCATGTGTTTCTCCTTGCCTGACCAACTCTGACCAAACATATCAAAGGAGTTCTATTGTGTAGATTTGAAGGAATGCATTCTCCATCCCTACCTCTTGGAAGTCTTTGATCTGTCTGCTAAAAGTGCTCATTAGCGATGATGGGCAGAGATACAGTAGAAACCTGGGCATCATTTCTTTCCTTTGATGATTGTAGGAAATATGGATGACTAGTTTTGTTTTAAATAGTTCCTTTCTGTGAAATGTCTGTATTTTTCTCTAAGTAACACAAGTCCAGGAAATCCACAAGAATAGGAATTCCAGGACTAGGTATACCAAGATACCCACAGACCAGGAAAAACACTGAAACTGGAAATTCTCTGGGAGCTGTATTACAGCTGTAGGATTTCCAGAAATGCATCTTTATAGACTGAATTTTGTACTGCACTTAATTATCTCCCACTTGAGCTAGATATTTTTTGAATTTCTTCAAGGAAATATAATCTAACAAGCCACTCTGATAATGTCCATGTAAGACATTTGAAGAAAAACTACCTTGGATTCTGTGGCTTCGTGTGTGTTCATGGTTTTATTTAAATAAATTTTAAATAGTATATATTTAAAATAAATAATACATATATTTACAATGTTTATATCTGCCTGCACAAAAGTCAGGTATCTTCTGGCCTAAGTTGAGCATGATACAGTAATAATTTTCCTTCTTCCTTCCTTCCTTCCTTCCTTCCTTCCTTCCTTCCTTCCTTCA